>NW_026086937.1:10728036-13396786 GCF_022539395.1 Myiozetetes cayanensis
GGGGCAATATAGGTATCGTCTATATGGCACACAGGACCATATACGGTGACAATTTATACACTGGCCTTGCTCCTCCACTTTGCCGTGGGATGGTTCTTTCTTTCCGTGGGGCAAACCACAGTCTCGTAAGAATTTGATTTGGGGACAATTGAAACCAGGATTTCAGACTAGGTTTTATTCCTCTACTTTCAGGAAATACTTGCCAGGTAAGTTTGTTTTGGAGTTAAATCATTCCAGTCCTCGATGTGTCTTTTCCATTCAGGGGATGGATTCATAAAGGTTGTTTCTGGAGTTTAAGTCGTAAGTTTTCAGGTGCCGATGATACAGTCCACTCTTTCAGTTGTGACGGATTTGCTGGTCCTTTGATTCTGGTAGTGTGGGTCCAGCTTCATTTTGCCGTGTGGATTGCGGGTTTTGTTGTGAGTAGTTCCTGGAAAGGACTTTCCCAAAAATGTTTCTTTCCCAGTCTCTAGGGTTTATCATATGTATTTTGAAACCTAAGGGTGCCATTTGGGCTAAGACCTCTCGCTCTCTTTCTAATTTTGTCATAACCCCCCCCCACACTCTGAGCTCGATCAGGACACGGGGGCAGGAATATTCTCAAGCTGAGAGTATGAAAGTACAGAGGAGTTAATATAGCTAGGTTTTATTTTCCCCTTCTTTTTATGTTGGCTAGCCCAAGGGCGAGAGGGGGGCCACCACAGTGATGTGCCAAGGGTTAGCAACGGCTTTAGCCTGTAAATACAACTCTGTTTCCTTGGGTTGTCACATCATCTCTTTTCGTTCTAACAACATGGTTTATAGTATAACATACACACCAACATTACTTCCCAGTTCAAGGCTGTGTTTAAGAAGGAAGAAAAGAGAGCACCTTTCTCCTTCCCCTCCCTGAAATCCATAGCAATGAAACTTGACTCGGGGCAGCCACATCTGCCCTGCCAGGTAGTTTCCCCCCCCGAGCCCTCTCCAGGGTAGGAACTTCTAAAGGAAACATGCCAAAGAAGTTTATGGACTGAAAAGAAAAAAAAAATTATATATATATACATATAAACCCCAATCTATCCTTTTTAAAATGCCACTCCACACATCGAGGGTATTTTGGCCAGATCTCTGAGATACGTTCACATCCTATACACGGTAATATAAAATAGATCTGTAGTGAACAGCCTGGGAGTTACATCACAGGGTTAGTGAGAAGAAGAAACATTTTCTTAGAATTCCCTGATGAATTATAGTAGTAAAATTAGGGTAGATTAGGTCTCATGTAACTGATGGGCATTCAGTCCACATATATGATGTACACAAACTCCCCTCCCTAAGTGGAAGGGAGAAGATAGGTGATATGAGCACTGAAGTCTTTGTTAAAAGTATGGTTTTCAATATAGAATATACATCAAAACTACTTCCATGTACATGATACCTTGCAGTTTTGATGTTTTGATTTTTTTATTTTTGTAGATCTTAGAAGTAGTTATGTAGTAAATGTAGATTTTAGAGTAGCAGCACTTTACCCTTTAACACACCAGCTCAAAACCCTGTTACCCATTCCCATATCAATTCCCCTAAATTCCACTCACCTGTTTAGTCTCTTTTTCAAGGTAGAATTGTAGAACACCTTAACCCTACGGAAGAAGATATAGCCATAGAATCCACAACCTTCAGGCCTAGAATTCTGGAAGGCCTCCAAGGACATTACATGCTCTGAGGAAGATGAAGAAGAGGGGGTCCCAAAACGCTCCCAGACCCAATTCCCAAGAGGAATACAGGTTCATGTGCTATCACCTCTTGTCTGGGAGGAATCCTTGTCCATATCTCATTTTGGGGCTCAGACTGACAATTCCAACGTAAGAGTTCTGACACCAAACAAAGCAAGTTACCACCTGGAAAAAACCTCCCTTACCCTCCATCTCTCCTGTGCAATTGGTGAACCACTCTTGGCACTTCATGCCAACGGAGCTTCCTATGCTGGAACTTCTTTCTGGTAAAAATCTTTGTCCGTATTTATTTTGGGGCTCAGACTGACCATCAGGGGTTCTGACACTAAAGAAATGAAGTTCAACTCACGGAAAAAAGCCCTTACCCTCCATCTCTTTGGTGCAATTGCCTCATGCACATATAGAGCTTCCTGTGTTGGCACATTTTGTCTGTGAGGAATCCTTGTCCGTATCTCATTTTAAGGCTCAGCCTGACCATTTCAACGCAGTTATTCTGACACCAAAAAAATGAAGTTCCAGCCAGGAAAGAAATCCCTTACCCTCCATCTCCCCTGTGTAATTGGTGAACCACTCCTCGTACGCCTTGCACCTACAGAGTTTCATGTCCTGGCACCTTTTGTCGGGGAGGACTCCTTGTTCGTATCTCATTTAGGGACTCAGACTGCCCATTTCAGCGCAGCAGATCTGACACCAAACAAATGGAGTTCCACACTGGAAAGTAAGCCTTTACCCTCCGTCTCTTCGGTGCGATTGGTGAGCCACTCTTGCACTCCTCGAACCCTTAGAGCTTCCTCTGCTGCCACCTTTTGACTGAGAGGAATCTTTGTCTGTATCTCATTTTGGAGACTCAGACTCACCATTCCAGAGCAGTGGTTTTGACACCAAACAAATGAAGTTCCACCCAGGAAAAAAAGGCCTTTCCCTCCATCTCTCCTTAGCAATTGGTGAGCCACTCTTGACACTCCATCCATCCCTAGAGCTTCCTGTGCTGGCAACCTTTGTCTGAGAGGAATGTTTGTCTGTATCTCATTTTGGGGCTCAGACTTACCATTTCAGCACAGAAGTTCTGGAAAAAACAAAACAAAACAAAACAAGATGTTCCACCCAGGAAAAAAGCTCTTACCCTCCATCTCTCCTGTGCAACTGGTGAGCCGCTCTTGGCACTCCATGCACAGACAGAGCTCCATGTGCGGGCATCTTTTGTCTCGGAGGAATCTTCATTATTATGCCATTTGTGGTCTCTGACCATTTCAGCGCAGCAGTTCCGACATCAAACAAATGAAGTTCCACCCCAGAAATGAAGCCCTTACCCTCCATCTCTCCTGTGCAATTGTGACACTCCTTGCACATATAGAGCTTCCTGTGTTGGCACCTTTTGTCTGGGCAGAGTCTTCATTCTTATGTCATTTTAGGACTCAGACTGAGCATTCCAGAGCAGGGCTCCTGACACAAAACAAATGAAGTTCCACCCAGGAAAAAAAAGGCCTTACCCTCCATCTCTCCTTTGCAATTGCAGAACCACCCTTGGCACTGCATGCACATATAGAACTTCCTGTGCTGGCACCTTTTGTCTGGGAGGAATCCTTCTCCCTATCTCATTTTGGGACTCTGACTTACTATTTTGGCACAGGAGTTCTGACACCAAAAAAATGACGTTTCATACAGGAAAAAAGTTCTTACCCTCCATCTCTCCTGTGCAATTGGTGAACCACTCTTGGCACTTCATGCCAACGGAGCTTCCTATGCTGGAACTTCTTTCTGGTAAAAATCTTTGTCCGTATTTATTTTGGGGCTCAGACTGACCATCAGGGGTTCTGACACTAAAGAAATGAAGTTCAACTCACAGAAAAAAGCTCTTACCCTCCATCTCTTTGGTGCAATTGCCTCATGCACATATAGAGCTTCCTGTGTTGGCACATTTTGTCTGTGAGGAATCCTTGTCCGTATCTCATTTTAAGGCTCAGCCTGACCATTTCAACGCAGTTATTCTGACACCAAAAAAATGAAGTTCCACCAAGGAAAGGAAAAACTTGCGTTCCATCTCCTCTTTGCAATTGGTGAACGACTTCTGGCACTCCATGCACACATAGAACTTCATGTGCTTGCACCTTTTGTCTGGGAGGAATCTTTATTCTTATATACCATTTGGGGACTCAGACTGACCATATCTGTGTAAGGATTCTTATACCAAACAAATGAAATTCCACGTAGGAAAGAAAACCTTTCTCCTCCATCTCTCCCGTGCAATTCATCAGCCACTCTTGGCACTGCACGCACACATGGAGCTTCCTGTTTTGGCACCTTTTTTCTGGAAGGAGTCCTTGTCATTATCTCATTTTGATGCTCAGATGAACCATTTCAGTGCAGGGGATCTGACACCGAAGAAATTAGGTTCCGCTCAGGAAAAAAGATTTTACCGTCCATCTCTTCTGTGCAATTTGTAAGCCACTCTTGGCAGTCCTTGCACATGTAGAGCTTCATGTGCTATTACCTTTTTTGGGGAGGAATATTTGTCTGTATCTAATTTTGGGGCTCAGACTGACCTTACCAGTGCAGCAAGTCTGACAAGAAACAAATGAAGTTCCAGTTAGGAAAGAAAGCCCTTACACTCCAACTCCAATGTGAAATTCCTGAGCCACACTTCGCACTCCATGCACAAATGGAACTTCCTGTGCTGTCATCTTTTTCTTGATGGAACCTTCATTCTTAATCTGTTTTGGGAATCGACTGACCATTCCAGAGCAGGGGTTCTGACACCAAACGAATGAAGTTCCGCCTAGGGAAAAAAGTTCTTTCCCTCCATCTCTCCTGTTCTATTGGTAAACCATTCTTGGCACTCCTTGCACTTATAGAGCTTCCTATGATGGCACCTTTTTTTGGGGAGAAATCTTCATTCTTATGCCATTTGGGGACTCAGACTGAACATTTCAGAGCAGCAGTTCTGACAATAAACAAATGAAGTTCCACCTAGGAAAGAAAGCCCTTACCCTCCATCTCTCCTGTGTAATTGGTGAGCTACTTTTTGCACTCCCTGCACACATAGAGCTTACTGTGCTGACGCCTTTTGTCAAGGAGGACTTTTTGACGGTATCTCATTTTGGTTCTCAGACTTACCATTTTAGCGCTGGGGTTCTGACACCAAAGAAATGCATTTACATCCAGGAAAAAAAGACCTTACCCTCCATCTCTCTTGTGCAATTGGTGAGCCACTCTTGACACTCCATGCACAGACAGAGCTCCATGTGCGGGCATCTTTTTCTCCGAGGAATCTTCATTCTTATCCCATTTTTAGGCTTAGACTGACAATTCCATCTCAGGGGTTATGACACCAAACAAATGCATTTTCACCCAGGAAAAGAAGACCAATTGCACAGGAGAGATGGAGGGTAAGGGTTTTTTTTATCCTGTATGGAAATTCATTTTTTTCTGTCAGAAACTGTGAGCTGAAATGGTCATTCACGTTCTCCTCGGATGCAGGGAAGAGGGCAAACCCACAAAGGTGCTTTTCCCCGGTTCCTCTGACTCTGCGGGTGTTAAAACTGCCGCTCTCGACTTGCCTCTAAGCCTTTACTTCATCATACATCTAGTTTTGATGAACATGCAGCACCTGGTCAGAGGTGCGAAAAGGAAAGGCTTCGAAGAGGAAAGGGACTGCCCGTGCTTAGAAGCTTACAATTCATAGGGCTGGATCCGCAAAAGCTTTCTCTCTCGGCTAACTTCCTCGTAGTGCCTTGTTCTCAGCTGTTTGTACGCTGAAGCGCTTTCAGGGGGTCAGAGTCCGGGGATTTCTCTCCACCACTACCACCCAGGAAAGCGAGGTAAGCTAAAGAGCTGGCCGCCTTCACCCTGCTGCTGGCGGCAGTTCAGCTACGCACTGAACACAATAGCTAGGCGCTTTCCTTCTCACACACACAGAGTTTTTTCTTCGTTACCGCTCAGAGATCTGACTTGATACTTTTAGAGAGCGCAGTAGATGAGCCCAGGCCAAATGTTCTAAAAGGAAAACCCACAGCTAAGTTTCCTGTCTCTCTTGAAAGCACAAAGCACTACACCTAGCATTGCACTTCTTCCCTCCACGTACCAGCATCTCTCTCAATCACATAGCCGAGATCGACACTATGCACTACAGCTTAAAATGAGAAGCGTTCCGAAAGAGAAGGTTTTCAGTGTCATTCCTTTTCCAACTGCACACTTCAAGGCACTGCCATTTCAGTGAGAGTGAACTTCCTTTGCATCCTTTCAACTGCCCCCCCCTCCACAGAGGGCTGCACGTTCTTCTCGGCAGCAAGGAGGAGGTCGAATGTACAAAGGTGGCTTTGCCCGGCTGCTCTGACTCTGTGAGGGCTGAAGCTGACCCTCTCGACTTTCCTGTAAGCGGTTCGGTGTAGGTCTAGCTGAGATGAACGTGCAGCACCTGGTCAGAGGTGCGAAGAGGAAAGGCTTCGAAGAGGAAAGGGACCACCAGTGCCTAGAAGTTTACAATTCAAAGGGCTAGATCCGCAAAAGCTTTCTCTCTTGGCTAACTTCCTCGTTGTGCCTTGTTCTCAGCTGTTTGTACGCTGAAGCACTTTCAGGTGGCCAGAGTGCAGGGAGTTCTCTCTGTCGCTACCACCCAGGAAAGCGAGGCAGGGCTAAGGCCTTGCCACCTTCGCCTTGTGGTTTGCGTCCGTTCAGTTACACACAACACAAGAGATAGGCGTTTTCCTTCTCAGCACAGAGAGTTTTTTCTTCGTTGCCACTCACAGATCTGACTTGATACCCTTAGAGAGTGCAGCAGATGAGCCCATGCCAAATGTCCTAAAAGGAAAACCCACAGCTATGTTTCCTGTCTCTCTTGAAAGCACAAAGCACTACACCAAGCATTGCACTTCTTCCCTCCACGTACCAACATCTCTCTCAATCACACAGTTGAGATCGACATTATGCACTACAGTTCAAAAACAGAAGCGTTCTGAAAGAGAAGGTTTTCAGTGTCTTTCCCTTTCCAACTGCACACTTCAAGGCACTGCCACTTCAGCCGTAGTGAGCTTCCCCTTGCATCCTTTCAACTGCCCACCCCTCCACAGAGTGCTGCACGTTCTTCTCAGCTTCAAGGAGGAGAGCGAATGCAAAAAGGTGATTTTGCCCAGCACCTCTGATTCTGCGGGGTCAGAAGTGGACACTCCTGCCTTTAAGCGTTTTCCTGTAAGGGGTTCAGTGTAGGTCTAGCTGGGATGAACGTGCAGTGCCTGGTCAGAGGTGCGAAGAGGAAAGGCTTCGAAGAGGAAAGGGACTGCCAGTGCTTAGAAGTTTACTATCCAAAGGGGTAGATATATAGATATATAGGACATATAGTGATTCCTTTACTGGTACCTTTTGTTTTGGAAGAATCTTCATTGTTATGCATTTTTGGGAGTCAGACTGACCATTTTAGCATATGGTTTCTGATAGCAAAAAAAAAGTTCCACCCAGGAAAGAAAGCCCTTACCGTCCATCTCTTCTTTGCAATCGGTGAGCCATTTTTGGCACTCCATGCAAACAGAGATCTTCCTGGGCTGACACCTTTTGTCTGGGAGGAATCTTCATTCTTAGTCCATTTTGGCACTCAGACTGACCATTACAGAGCAAGGGTTCTAACATGAACAAATGAAGTTCTATCCAGGAAAGAAAGCCCTTACCCTCCAGCTCTTCTGTGCAATTGGTGACCTACTTCTTGTACTCTATTCACAGATAGAACTTTTTGTTCTGGCACCTTTTGTCTGTGAAGAATATTCATTTTTAATCAATTTTGGCACTCAGACTGACCATTTCAGCGCTGAGGTTCTGACACCAAACAATTGAAGTTCCACTCAGGTAAGAAAGCCCTTATCCACCATCTCTACTTTGGAATTGGTGAGCACTCCTGGTACTCCATGCACACATAGAGCCTCCTTTGCTGGTACCTTTTGACTGGAAAGAATCTTTGTTCGGACCTTATTTTGGGACTCAGAATGACCATTACAGTGCAGGGGTTTGGACACCAAAGAAATGAAATTCCTCCCGGGAAAGAAAGTTTTTACCCTCCGTCTCTCCTGTGCAATTGGTGAGTCACTCTTGGCAGTCCATGCACACATAGAGCTTCCTGTGTTGGCACCTTTTTTTTCTGGGAGGAATCTTAATGTCTATTCCACTTGGGGTTGAGGCTGACCATTCCATTGCAGGGGTTCTGACACCCAAAAAAGGAGTTCTACCCAGCTAAGAAAACCCTTACCCCCCGTCTCTTCTGTGTAACTGGTGAGCCACTTGTGGCACTCCATGCACACGCAGAACTTTATGTTCTGGCTGCTTTTGTCTGGGAGGAATTTTCATTCTTATTCCATTTTGGGACTGACCGTCCAAGTGCAAGGGTTTTGACACCAAACTATGAGAAACAGAGTCTCAAGGTATAAATTATTTTCAAATAGGAATTTATTATATGGTAGAAGCAAACAGCGCTGGGTGTACGTAACAGGAAATTCTCCTGAGTGTGTCACACCTGACCATTTTCAGATTCTGTACTCCACCCTCATTGGAAATATCCCAATGGACTTCATGAGTAAAATAAATCCATTTCTCTTTTCGAGGACAGCAAAGTCCCAATTTGGTCCCACTTACCCCACATTCTGGGCTACACAAAGTCACTGAAACCCGGTTTTGCAAGTTTCTAGTCTTCTAGAATTATAACATACTTTATTTACATGTGAGTTGTAACTTAGGCTTTGAAAAATTTGGTCTTTATACTGTGTGGTCTGGTAGCAGTTTGCACAGTCATCAGAAAGGGTTTAGCAAAGTACCAAGAAGGGTCCAGTAAAACGTAAGTCTCCACAGCCCATACTCAGCCAGGGTTGCAGCCCATGGTTGGCTGTCAGTGGCAGACTTAGAGGTTAAGCTGGTCTTGCCCCTTCAGGACTTTCAATCTCTGTTAAGGCGTAGGTCTTTTCTTTCTAGGTAAATTTTTCTTCATCTTAAAAAAAACCAAAACCACAAATGTGTTCCCTCAGGAATGTTTTTATCCCCACTAATTGACCAGTATATAGAGGTTCACAGCCATCGAGACATTTCTCTGTTGACTTATTCTTAAAATACAAAGTCAAAGTCGTCCAATTGATAATTTCCCTGGGCCTTTTTCTGAGCAACTCTTTTTATACCAGACCTGTATATCAGTCTGTTTTAAATATCTCCCAATTTACGTATAATAACAATTCCCACCCACAGAGCAACTTCTTTATTTGGGCTGATTTCAACTGTTCTCAATCCCAGTGTCCGTCTCGACACTCGGGGCAATATAGGTATCGTCTATATGGCACACAGGACCATATACGGTGACAATTTATACACTGGCCTTGCTCCTCCACTTTGCCGTGGGATGGTTCTTTCTTTCCGTGGGGCAAACCACAGTCTCGTAAGAATTTGATTTGGGGACAATTGAAACCAGGATTTCAGACTAGGTTTTATTCCTCTACTTTCAGGAAATACTTGCCAGGTAAGTTTGTTCTGGAGTTAAATCATTCCAGTCCTCGATGTGTCTTTTCCATTCAGGGGATGGATTCATAAAGGTTGTTTCTGGAGTTTAAGTCGTAAGTTTTCAGGTGCCGATGATACAGTCCACTCTTTCAGTTGTGACGGATTTGCTGGTCCTTTGATTCTGGTAGTGTGGGTCCAGCTTCATTTTGCCGTGTGGATTGCGGGTTTTGTTGTGAGTAGTTCCTGGAAAGGACTTTCCCAAAAATGTTTCTTTCCCAGTCTCTAGGGTTTATCATATGTATTTTGAAACCTAAGGGTGCCATTTGGGCTAAGACCTCTCGCTCTCTTTCTAATTTTGTCATAACCCCCACACTCTGAGCTCGATCAGGACACGGGGGCAGGAATATTCTCAAGCTGAGAGTATGAAAGTACAGAGGAGTTAATATAGCTAGGTTTTATTTTCCCCTTCTTTTTATGTTGGCTAGCCCAAGGGCGAGAGGGGGGCCACCACAGTGATGTGCCAAGGGTTAGCAACGGCTTTAGCCTGTAAATACAACTCTGTTTCCTTGGGTTGTCACATCATCTCTTTTCGTTCTAACAACATGGTTTATAGTATAACATACACACCAACATTACTTCCCAGTTCAAGGCTGTGTTTAAGAAGGAAGAAAAGAGAGCACCTTTCTCCTTCCCCTCCCTGAAATCCATAGCAATGAAACTTGACTCGGGGCAGCCACATCTGCCCTGCCAGGTAGTTTCCCCCCCCGAGCCCTCTCCAGGGTAGGAACTTCTAAAGGAAACATGCCAAAGAAGTTTATGGACTGAAAAGAAAAAAAAAATTATATATATATACATATAAACCCCAATCTATCCTTTTTAAAATGCCACTCCACACATCGAGGGTATTTTGGCCAGATCTCTGAGATACGTTCACATCCTATACACGGTAATATAAAATAGATCTGTAGTGAACAGCCTGGGAGTTACATCACAGGGTTAGTGAGAAGAAGAAACATTTTCTTAGAATTCCCTGATGAATTATAGTAGTAAAATTAGGGTAGATTAGGTCTCATGTAACTGATGGGCATTCAGTCCACATATATGATGTACACAAACTCCCCTCCCTAAGTGGAAGGGAGAAGATAGGTGATATGAGCACTGAAGTCTTTGTTAAAAGTATGGTTTTCAATATAGAATATACATCAAAACTACTTCCATGTACATGATACCTTGCAGTTTTGATGTTTTGATTTTTTTATTTTTGTAGATCTTAGAAGTAGTTATGTAGTAAATGTAGATTTTAGAGTAGCAGCACTTTACCCTTTAACACACCAGCTCAAAACCCTGTTACCCATTCCCATATCAATTCCCCTAAATTCCACTCACCTGTTTAGTCTCTTTTTCAAGGTAGAATTGTAGAACACCTTAACCCTACGGAAGAAGATATAGCCATAGAATCAACAACCTTCAGGCCTAGAATTCTGGAAGGCCTCCAAGGACATTACATGCTCTGAGGAAGATGAAGAAGAGGGGGTCCCAAAACGCTCCCAGACCCAATTCCCAAGAGGCGTGGCGGGGGCAGAATCTGGGTGGTGGTTGGACAGGGATTGGGTGAAAATCATTACAAAAACTGTGAACATCTGTATTCCAGGGCATGCGTTGGGGGGGTATTCCGGAAAGCCTGGGGGCTCATTAAAGCCTTTGTATCCTTATCTTATCTCCTACCTAATTTGGTTTGGAGTCTTCTTTTCCCCCAGCCATTTAGGAAACATACATATCTTAAGATAAAAAATAATCTGGCATTATTTTAGGTTTGTGAAGATATTTAAAGGCACAAACACATTTAACAAAAGCAATGTTACCTTATTATTTAACACATCCACACTAACCATAATCATAATAGTTTATGACATTAGCTTTGTTAATATCATATTGATATTATCAATTAATTATAATACTATTATAATTATATTAATAATAATTAATATCATAATGATCTTAACAATGGTCCTGTTGCACTCTCTTTAAAAATGAAGTTTCCAACAGCAAAACTACACAACACTTTCTCATGCCACACTGGCAAACACAACTGATGGACCTTACTACAGTAAGATCTTCCACACGACCCAGATAATCAATCACTTCAAAGCTCCAACCTCCTTCACTCCTCCTTTATCAATTCTAACACTCTTCTTAACTTTGTTTTCAAAATTCAACTATATATGTATGTGTGGGGGCATCAAATTGCATATATTTACAAACACTTAGGACTTGGTACTTGTTGGTGTCATGGTTTTGCTGGTTCTTGGAAACTGGGCAGGAATTTTTCCCTCCCCCCTACCCACATTGTGCAGGGATGTTAAGTGGGCAGTTAAGGAGCACAAAAGAAGCTGCCTTCTGGTTAATGGTTCAGAATCTCGCCTCCTGGGAAATGTGGGTGAGGAGCTCCTTTTTACTTTTTTTTCCTCTCATCTCCTGGGAAACGGGGGGGGGTGGGGGGGGAGGAGCCCCTTTTACTTTTTTTTCCTCTCATCTCCTGGGAAACGGGGGGAGGAATTCGGGGTTTGCTGCTGAGGTGGGAACAAGGTTGGAGTGGAAGCTCAGTGTGGTTTTGTTCTCAGCCTGGTTGCCAGCTGTGGATTCTGCTTGGATTTTTCATCAGAGAGGAACTGTTTTGGGAGTTGTTATAGTCAAATGACCAGATATAAATTTTTTCTTTTAAATATATTGTAGAAATTTATTGAAGGCAAATAAGCAAAACAGCGCGCTGGAAGACCCGGGGAAACTCCTGTTCCGCCAACGGTCTTCCCGCCAAAAACGTGTAATGATCTTTTATATGTGCCACTATTCCCTCCCCTCGGAGCCCCTGGTGGTCTAGTGGTAAAGGCGCTGCGCTATCACCGTGGAGACCCGGGTTCGATTCCCGGTCAGGGCCACTCCCGGGCAGGTGGGGCTCGTTAGCCCTTAAAGGCAACCCACCTACGTCCTAAGGACCTCGCTGCCACCGTCCAAGCTCGCTTGGCCCCGGCAGATGAACCTTAGGATTAAAGGGTGGGCTCAGTTCCGCGCACACTGTGTCTCACCTAAAAAATCCAATGCGCAGGCTGGAAGGTGTAAAGACCTTCCCCGGATCTTCGCTCGCGAAGACTGGCCATTAAAATTAAAATTAATTAAATTCCCTCCCCTTTAGGCGGCACCTGGATGCCGGGTGGCAGGTCTCAGATGGAGGTGGTCCTCAGATGGCAGCGGCTGCTCTCGAAGCGGGGCGAGTGGCTCCTCCCTCGGGCCGGCTCCTCCCTCGGGCAGCTTGCTGCCACGGCTGCTCTGCTGCTCCTGGCTCGGCTGTGACAGGCTGTGCCGGGGGCTGTGCCGCTCGGCTATACCCCTTTTATCCATATCTTTATAGGCACATTTAAAGCTTACATTCAGAACTTGTTTAACATAGTAAGATATAGCTTTCCATAGTAACATGACATTGTGGTTTGACATTTGTAATTCAAACTAACCACTAACACTAACATTGCAAAGATAATTTGATTAGCAAATTATTTATCTTTGCCTTTATTAACTATTTCAATTCCCCCCTTCTTCTATTTATCAGTAATTTGCTTATCAAATTTTATTATAACTTCTCAGACTACATATAAGATAATTCTTATCATTGTAACTGAAAAACTTGGGGGGGTCCTGCTGACATAGAACTTTAATACCTGGAACTTTATTTACTTTGTAAACAGTAATCTAATTTTCAGTCTTATTGCGGTGGTATAGGCTATTGGCAAATTTGTTTTCGCAGAGTTAGTTGTCTCCACAATTGTACCTCTCTGCCTCCTTCGTCTACTCCTTTGCAGGGAACAACGAGCTCTTCTCGGCAGCAGTGGTATTCTTCAGGAGTTCTGCTTTTATGCTCACTTAGCCTTCTCACCATGGTTTTAGAATCATGTTATTTATTTAGAATCTCGTTTCAGGTTTTACTTTATCAATTAATTACTTTATTTTGGGGTTTGCTCCCAAGCAATTTTGGTAGCACGCTGTTTTATAATGTTATGTCAGTTTTCCTTGTATATTTCCTAGGTTTCAGGTATTAATAATTCTCATCTGCAGAGTAATTTACAAATTTTCACACTAGTTCTTCTTACAACTAAGTGATGATTTCTGCAGTCCATACAATGAGTATGACGTAAAGTTGAAGTACAATACCATTTCTTATCATACTGTATGCATTTACAAGTCACTCACTCCACATGCCCGAAGTGAGATGCTTTATGTAAGGTATACCCTGAAGTTTCCTCCAAGGTTCAGGTATTTCAGTTGTTAATTTATATATTTCAGCTTCTCTCGTCTGATAGGGTATCCGTTCATTATTACACCAGGATGCCATATTTACTCTTTAAAGAGTGTCCCCAGGGGTAGTTGGAACCACTGGTATAAGTCAGTTTTTACTTTCTCCTCGTAAGGATTCATTTACCAGTCCTGTTCTTCTGATTTTCATTTGAAGATCTCCTGGTTTCGATGTTATAATCCACTTTGGGGAAGATAATTCTACCGGTCCTTTAACTCTCGATGCATGAGTCCAGCCTTTTTCAGCAGTACGAATTGCTGTATCTGTGGTAAGAAGAACAACAAAGGGCCCTTCCCAACAAGGGGTTAATGAGGATTCTTTCCAGGTCTTTATTAATACCTGATCTCCAGGTTGAATTCTATGTATTGCTATATCTAAAGGAGGTCTCTGAGCTACTAATCCTTTTTTTCTTAACTCCTGTCTTCTCTTCATTAATTCAATTACATATTCTCTTAGAAAAGTATCCTCTATTTTTGGATGTTCTAGAGGGCTACCAAAATCATATGGCATCCCATATATCATTTCGAATGGTGAGATTCCTGTATCAGTACGCGGTTGGGTCCGAATATGCAATGCCCTGCACTATGATTGCTCGTAAATCAGACATATGATTCCTATGGGCTGGGTCCTGGTTATCCCAGTTGGGCCTCTGAAGGGGCTACTTTATGTCTGCAGCTGGTCCTTGTTGATACCTTTGGTTCCAGTTTCTCATCCCTGCCCTTCTGATCATTTTCCGCTCCTCAGCTGTAAATAATATTCCTAATATTGCTTGCATTTCATCCCATGTGTATATATTAGGACCCAAAAATTGATCAAACCTCTCAGCTACACCTAGGGGGTCTTCTAATAAATTCCCCATTTCCTTTTTAAATTCTCTAACATCCTCTGAATTTAAGGGGACCGACACGAATCCTATCCCTTGTTGGCGTCCTCCCATGGCAATCTCCCTTAAAGGGTATAGCCACATCTGCTCAGTAACCGGGAGTGTGGATGGAGAAGAGAGTTCTGGTACCGCGGCAGGGGAGGGGAAGCCGTCTAGCGGCGGGGCAGAAGGCGCGGGTGATAGTTCCCGCGCGGCGGCAGGGGCGGGACAAGACGGCAAGTCCCCCGCCTCAGCAGAGGGGGCGGGGTAATGGGAAGGTTCCCGCACGGCGGCAGGGGCGGGAAAAAACGGCAAGTTTCCAAACAGGGTTCTAGTGTCTGACCTAATCCATATGCTAGCGTATTCGCTCTCTTCTGCACAGAAGGGTTCCTTACTATTAACATAGATGTTCAGAGCCTGACACATCCAATCCTCAAATGCGCCATAGACTGGCCAATATAAATAGTCTCGCCTTATCTGCTTTCCTCCCCAGACTTCCATACAATAATGTACCATTTTCTCCCTTGACTTCCCTCCTCCAGAGGGGTAATCATTCCAGTATCTTATCATTATTCCCAAGGGACTATTCAGGGGTATTTCAGGCAATTCCACCTCAGAATTACCCATGGGAGCAAAAATTCTACTCATTATTTGTCCCATCTTCCGGAGTGCCTCCACACACACACACACACACTTCACTCGCTTTCCCTCTTTCGTGGCCTGGTCTCTCGCTGGATACGGGGAACCCACTACCAGAAGGTCCACACTCGCTTCGTCCCAATGGACATCTCAGTTATTCGCACTCCGGGACCCCCTCCCAAACCGAAAGGGGGATCCGCAAAATACTTACCTCTCCCTGGGTAAGTCTTCGTTCAGCTCCTAGCCAAACGGTCCCTTCCCCAACTGGACGGCACCCACTATTATACTTACTACTCCTGAGTAAGCCTTCGCTCGACTTAAGTCGAGCGGCCCCACCCGACTCGAAGCTGGGTGGGTTCCTTAATCACTCGCTCTCTCCCCGAGCAAGTCTTCGGAGTTCGTGCACGAAAATTACAGGGAACTGCAGTAGATTATTTGCTTAATTGTCTTCAAAATTTCGGTCGAATATTTGGAATCTGTGCTGCGGGAGTCCCCCCTGAGCCGTCCAACAGGGACGGGGGCGCCCTCTCAGAGAGAGAGAATCCCACCACACAGGGATCCAAATCCGAGTCACGGCACCAAATTGTTATAGTCAAATGACCAGATATAAATTTTTTCTTTTAAATATATTGTAGAAATTTATTGAAGGCAAATAAGCAAAACAGCGCGCTGGAAGACCCGGGGAAACTCCTGTTCTGCCAACGGTCTTCCTGCCAAAAACGTGTAATGATCTTTTATATGTGCCACTATTCCCTCCCCTTTAGGCGGCGCCTGGATGCCGGGTGGCAGGTCTCAGATGGAGGTGGTCCTCAGATGGCAGCGGCTGCTCTCGGAACGGGGCGAGTGGCTCCTCCTTCGGGCCGGCTCCTCCCTCGGGCAGCTTGCTGCCACGGCTGCTCTGCCGCTCCTGGCTCGGCTGTGACAGGTTGTGCCGGGGGCTGTGCCGCTCAGCTATGCCCCTTTTATCCATATCTTTATAGGCACATTTAAAGCTTACATTCAGAACTTGTTTAACATAGTAAGATATAGCTTTCCATAGTAACATGACATTGTGGTTTGACATTTGTAATTCAAACTAACCACTAACACTAACATTGCAAAGATAATTTGATTAGCAAATTATTTATCTTTGCCTTTATTAACTATTTCAGGAGTTGTTTTTTTTTTTCTTTTTCCCCTCCCTCTTCCTGTTTGTTTTCTTCCTTAGCAGTGGTTCTTGTGTACATCAAAGGGCGAGGGGAAACTATACCACACGATCTGGCCAGTAGAAAGAGTGAGGGGTTTTTCCCATTGGGGAGGACTTTTTTGTTGTTTCTCTCCCTCCTCTCTCTCTCCTTTCCCAGTGTGTGTGTGGGGGGAGGGAAACCCATTTTCGGTTTTCCCCAACAGACTCTGGAGGGTCTTACCGCCACGTGGCAACGACCAGTGATACCATAGCACCCCCTGCTGAACAGCATAACGAACTGCAGGCTCTGTGTGTCCAGTGATCCAACAGCACCCCCTGGTGACTGGCACAGGACACTACAAGCTCCGCATCTCCGGGAATCCAATGGCACCCCATGTTGACTGTGGTTAGAATTGCACCAAAGGGTGCAAACTGAATTGTTTACCTTTTTTTCCCTTTGCTTGTTTTTTGGTTTGGTTTGAAGGGGATTATTTGTGGGTATAGGACTATTGTTTGGTTGTTTTACTTGTTTTCTTTTGTTGTTTCTGCCTATACACATATATCTTTAAATAAAGGGCTGTTATTTTTTCCTTTTTTTCCACTGGTTTTTTCCGCTCAATCGGAGCCTCCTAATTTTGGATTTACAATTGCTTAGAGGAAGGAGTTTGGGGCTTCCTCACAACTCATCCTCAGCAAAACACCTGTGTCTCATTTTAAACTGAGGCAGTTGGTTTAATGCACAGACTACCCCACAGACATAATTCCCTTCTTTTTAAGTCACTAAAACCAAAGCTATAGGCCTTTTCATCCTGTAGATGTCACTGCTTCAGTTCTCCTCTTTCCCCTCAGTTTGGGGAAAGTCGGGGGAAAAGTGGCTCCCCGTCATGTTTTTTGTTTTGGTTTGGTTTTTGTTTGTTTATTTGTTTGGTTTTTTGTCTATTATTTGTTTGGGGCTTTTTTGCTGGATTTTAACTTGTGCTGTGAGAGATACTGTAAATTCCTCTCCCTTTGTTTCAATCACTTTGACTGTATTTTTGTTGGCTTTACAACTTTTGGGGAATTCTGGTTATACATGCTTGATCACCTTTAGTATTTACTAGGAATTTATGTTCTTCACCCTGGGATCTTATTTCAGTTTTATCAGAGGGCTTGTTAGATGTTTTATTCCCTTTAATCTTGTTCAGTTTATTCAATAGTTTTAAGTCTCTCTCTCTTTTCTGACAATTCCTTTTCAGATGGTCTTTTCCTTTACAATAAAAACATGTTACTGCTTGGACTTTCGGAACAATTTGCTGGGATCTGCTCACATATACTTGTTGGGCTTCTCTCAGTAAGTCTTTGAGCCCCCTGTTCTGCCATCCACTTAATTTAGTTCCTTTCTAATACCACTCTAGACATGATTTACAAAGTGGATTTTCAGCAATATTTGACCAGATGGTATGTTAGGATTAATCTCTAAATATTGTCGTAAATTTTACTTCAGTCTTTTTAACCATGCACTAGGTGTTTCATCTTTTTCTTGTTGATTCTTTAATGCTTTTATGACATTTTGTTCATGGGGGACAGTCTCTTTAATTCTCCGGATCAATGAAGTACAATAATCAGCTATGTGCTGCCAATTTAGGGCTGAGTCATGGTCCCCATTGGGAGGGGTGCTGGATTGCATTCCCCTCCAGGTATAGATATTAGGTCTTAAAAATTGGTTTAACTGTTCTGCTATTCCCAAGAAGTCTTCTAGTAATAAAGCTCTGACTTCTCCTGGGGTTGTAAAAGCGGATGTGAAAAGGGAAGGGGAGCAGCCGAAGGGGGTGGTAAGTTATTTAACAGTTCCCATTTCGTTTCTAATAGTTCTCCTTTTGTTGGCTCTCCTTCTGTTAACTTATAGATATTAAGATTACAAAAAATAAGGATAAAGTAAAAATGACTATCTTCCCAGTTTGATATCGTTACCCCCAAAGGACTGTTAGGGTGTATATCTGGCAATTTCTGCCTGCTCCCTTTCTGTTTGGGGCTAACCTTTTTACTGATCCCTTGCCCCATGACTTCCTGAGGTCCCCTCTAAAGCCTTACCCCGACTCTCTGGGATCCCTTCTTAAAAATCTTTCCACAGACCTCAGAGGTTGAATCAACAATTCATTTGCCTTGTCCCATTGCTGGCTGTGTTCCTCTCGGTCTAGGAAACACAGTTATGAGGACTCTACACTCAGGTTGTGGCAGGGCCGTGTCTCGTACATACCCTACTCACTCCGAGTTCTTTTTCCACCCAACCAATTTATACTCACCAGTCCGTTTTCTAAATTGGGTCTTCGTACACAAAAATTACAGGCCTTTTGCTGCAGCACTCCAGGAGCTTTTATCCTTGCTTTTACCATAGAGTGTGTTACTCCGGTCCTGTCAGAGAATTAGGCTTGAAACAGGCCGCTAAAATCAGTAGAGGCACCCTGCCCTGTTTCAGGCACTAAATAACTCCGCAGAACATGGAGCGTTTATCACATCGGGGTCACCAAATTTGTGAGAAACATAGTCTCAAGATATAAATTATTTTCAAATTGGAATTTATTATATGGTAGAAGCAAACAGCGCTGGGTGTACAGACAAGAAATTCTCCTGAGTCTGCCACACCTGACACAGGGTACAAGTCCAGTTTTTATTTCAAATATCCCATACATATTCATTATATCACATGCATATACATTTACATCACTATTCTAGGTATTCATCATATATTTATTTTCACAGCCTAGACTAATTAGTTATCTCTATGTTAAGTTTTAAATTCATATGCCCTTCAAAATAAGGCACCATCATGCTACTTGAGCTGATCTCGTTTGGACATAATTCTTGGCTAGGAGGACAGGGAAGATGATGGTCTATTTTATGCCTTTATGGGGGTGCAATTAAGTTTTACAATCCGTTTGTTTTCCTTCCCTCCTGGGTTGCATTCACCCATTTGACATGAATTATAACCTGTATTTATTACACTCCTGAGCCTCCTTTTCTCCAGGCTGAACACCCCCAGCTTCCCCAGCCACTGCTCATCAGACTTCTGCTCTAGCTCCTTCCCCACCTCTGTTGCCTTCCTAAATTGAGGGGCCCAGAACTGGACACAGTACTTGAGTACTATGGCCTCACCAGTGCCATAGTAGAGAGCACAGAGGAAATAATCACTTCCCTGGTCCTGCTAGCCACATTATCCCTGATACAGGCCAGGATGCCTTCTGGCCCACCTGGGCACATTGCTGGCTCCTGTTCACCCGGCTATTTCATAACTGACTAAAAGCCCAGAGAGAAGGAACACAGCAGTGACAGCAGTTGGAGGCAGCTGACCAGTAACTGGGGGTCTGGGAAGCAGGCCCCCTGCCACAGATCCCTGCCATAGACACACTAATCCCACCTGGTACAGCTGGGGACTGGGCTGGGTCTCTCCTGCTCCAGCTCTGGTAACCTGGGAGCAATAGAATGGTGGGCAGCATCCCAGAGAAGTTTAGCTATAAGGCTGGAATCTGGGTAAATTGTAATTACTTCTCATGTTGATTTATTATTTTCACTTATTTACAGGATTATTATCTGTTTTTACAGTGAATGTATGTTCATCCTAGTAGGAGGACAGGACCATCAGATTAAAGATCACAGGACATCTCTCTCCAGCAGTGAGTGCAGTGGGTATGGTAAAGTCAACAAGCTCAGTGGATGGTCATATATGGCTCTGTCCTTTTCTCTGTCAACAAGTAGTCCCTTCCAAGTCTCTCTGAGCTTTTTTGTCCAGTGTCTCCAGAAATTTCCCCTATTTCCTTCTAGTGGAAGATGGAAGACTTTGTCCACAGCAGAAGTTGTATTCTAGACTGGATTCTGTCCACAGCCTGTCTGTCCTCTCTGCACTTACCTCTATGGCAGCAGAGCTCAGGAGGAACTGGGTAGGATGGGTTAAGCAGGGATGTGGAGTCTGAACTTAACCAGCCAGAAGGCCAGAGAGGATTCAGTAGACAAAGTTTTTGATACTGCCTTCCAACATGCAGAAATTCTTCTACAGGTCAGAAACCCAGTATTCATCTAACAGTACTTGGGAATCCTGGATGGTTCAACATCAGCAACAATGACAGAGATGCTCCAGCTTTGGACTGATCTTGTAAACCATGTTGATACTGTATTGCTGGCTTCTGCCCCAAATTCCACCCCATCCAAACAGATGGGGCATCTTCCAGCCCCATCCTAATCTCCTGATGAGCAGGTGCTGTTGGCACTTCCCCTGCAATAGGCAGGAAGAGGCATTCAAATGTTTGCATAGCACATTATTCAAACAGCTTTTCTGAAGAGAAGGTGGTTGGGCAGAGGGGGCCTGGAAGTTGCCATTTGAACCGTACTAGTCCAAGCCTTGTATCTGACACAAAACAAGAAAGGGAATGACAGTAGGCACAAGGGAGTACTGTGTTATCTTATTGCCTGCCCCAGAGCACTGTGGTGTTTGCAGCCCTTCAAGGGACTCAACATATTCACTCCCCAGCCATTCTGTGTATGTCCTCTTCTCTTGTAATGGCACAATCTCAACAGCAGAATCCTTAAAGATCAAGTTTTTTCCTTGAAAAGTTGAAGAATCAAACATTTTGAATCCATTTCCATTGCTGCTATTTCCAAAATAGACCTGAAAATAATGCAAAAGTTTCAGTATTTTGCAAGATTAAGTGCCACATTCCTCCTGTTCAACACGAAAGACAGTATGAACTGGTTTGTAGATGAAAAATTCATACACAATTGCAGAATCTCTTATGCGTTTGCTTTTAGACGCTCCAGTAGATTAGATACAGAATTCAGCCACGGACAATTACAGGAACAGCATTTGTGATTCTGGTTTTTTAGTTACTCTCTGGAAAGAGTTGTAGTTTTAAAAAAAATTCTTCTGCCTAAATGTTGTTCCATAATGCAGGGTTTGTCTGCCCAGGAGTTACAGAAATTACTGAATCCTAGCATGGAGATACTCAGTATTGCTTTTGAACAAGTTAACTTCAGTATGGAGAAGAACCTCTCTGAAGCAGCCAGGTCGATGGTTCACCCTGTACATGGCTGCAGCATAAATATACTCAGCAGTGTTCTGTTGCACTCCTAGGAAAATTCCAGAATGGAAAAGCATTAGCATGTACTCTATTCCCTGTAGACCTCAAAGTCATGCAGAAACATGGAAAAGACAAGGGAAAACACCTTAAGCTCCAGGAAAATTACTACTGCAATCAGTGGCTGGGCAAAAAGTTGAAATCCCTTGTGTACCAGGGTGGTTTTACTGGGAGAATGACATGGGTTGTATTTTACCTTCTCTGTCACGCTCCCAACAACAGGGCTCTGCACAGTGCCATGATTTAGCAGAATGGTCCTGTTGTCTTTATCCTTGAACTGTGTTAGGCCACATAAAACTCCCCCCTGAAATAAATGGATTATTACTACCTGAGCTTTGTCCAGTAGTCCATATAGAGCAAAAACATTGAGATCTGGGTGAACCATAACGGCTTGAGCTGGCACTTGAGCCAGGTGACAGTCAGCAAACTGGGTGACTTCAGCACGGGCACCATTTGGACACAGTAACTGGAAATCACTGGACTTCAAGTTTTGGGCCCAACTATCAGTGTTATTACCTGAAAAAAAGAAACTAGTCATTGTCACTCACTGAATGCTTTAGAGCAAGAGGAAATTGAATTATAATAAAGAGCTGTGTAAAAGTAAGTACCATCTGTGTTCTCAAACACTGTCGAGTGCTTCACAAAGGCCACATCCCCAGCGTCCTCTGCCAGACACCTAAAGGAAGTCAAAGATATAATTTCAATTCAAAGCACCTTTATGCGAACCACATTTTTTATATAACTCATAGGTTTAGAATACAATTTTTCTTACACGCATTCCTGCAAAAAATGTAGTGGACCCCAAGGTAATAAGAAAAAACAGAGAAATTAAGCATTTTGAAGGAAGGGAAAAGTAACATCTTTGCAAAGTATTTAAAAAATCTTCTGAATCAAGAATTTTAAGAGAGGAATACAGTAGAAAAATTGTATTAAAACCAGTGTGAGATACAACAGAAAAGGCCAGTTATGGATGAGCAAAGACATAGAAGACCTATTATGTGATATTCAGTGCAGCATTTACAGCCCTGTACATCGGAGATCTCCAGCTAACAAACTGCAGTTTCAAAGGGAACTGTTCCAGAGCTAAGTTCAGTTTCCTCTAATTTTCTAAAGGAGGAACAGCCCAACATGCCAAGGGTACCCTAAAAATCAGCACCCCTCCTGTGAGGGTGCCAGGGCAGAGGTGTAGAACACAGACCTTTACCAGCATTTGTTACTCTGTAACATTCTCTAGTGCACAGTGCAACAGGCACCACAGGCTGTTCAGATATTTTTGTGTTAAGCCTGAAATATGAAGTCAACAGACAAAAGAAATGCACAGCACTTGCTCCATTCAGCAAGAAATACATAAATAACATCACCCTCAAAGCAGTGAGCTGGGGTGAACTAGCAAAAAAGATCTATCCTCCCAGGTATGGGCAGATGATCTGTGGGTAGTTCAATGGTGGTACCTTGCAGTTTATTCTACAAATGTTTTCCAAAAGTACTTCATAAAACAAGATAATTAAACACACCAATCAAATAATGTAAAGCTGTAACTGTGCATGGTTTATGCAGTACAAAATGTGAGGGAAAGTTATCACTGCTAACAGTTACCAAAAATACATATATTTCAATTGTACTGGGTTTAACATCAGCAGTTATAATCAAAGGTCTTATCGTGCTGTGGCTGACACTGTCATGCGGCGAATGAGGACTCAGCAGGTGCTGTTCAATGCATTTCCCCATCAGAAAAAGCTGTTCCTGACAGACTTTTCACTACTCTGCACAGTTTAATTTGCCCCAGGTAGTGGGATATACACCAGCTGAATGCCTTCTTATACCTTTAGTCAAGTTAGTCTGAAGACAGCCAGAGTTGAAGAAAATCTGGAGGTGAATTCTAAGCTCATCTCAATTACCTCCATAACTCAGTCTTCTTTCAGAGAGGATCACCTAAGCATCAGAGGTAAACCTACCCCTACCTTGTAGAAGACTGTGATCCTCCATTTTTTCACCCAAATCCTAACCTTTTATATACCTAAAACTTTCCACATCATTCAATGAATTAAACATCATCTCTATTAAAAAAGTGATCTCCATATAAAGTTTGACTGTATGGGCACTATTATCAAAGGCACAAGCTCAGAATATGAACAAGGCTCATAGAGCCTGCAATGGCATTTGTTGCTCATTCATCTGGTGACTGGGAGCTGGCTCTGTTATTCCACAAAGTATAGCAGAGGATTTGGAGTTTGCCTGAAAGGCATGTACCACAGCAGAAGAGCTGGACACAACTAAATAGGTTTGCAAAAAGTAGTTATCTAAGTCTATAATAATAATAATAATGGCCAGTCTTCGTGAGTGAAGATCCGGGGAAGGTCTTTACACCTTCCAGCCTGCACATTGGATTTTTTAGGTGAGACAGTGTGCGCGGAACTGAGCCCACCCTTTAATCCTAAGGTTCATCTGCCGGGTGGCAGCGAGGTCCTTAGGATGTAGATGGGTTGCCTTTTTAAATGCTAACGAGCTCCATCTGCCCGGGAGTGTCCCTGACCGGGAATCGAACCCAGGCCTCGGCGGTGACAGCGCTGCGCCCTTACCACTAGACCACCAGGGGCTCCTATCTAAGTCTAGCACTTCACTATTTACCAGGTAGCTGTGTGGATGCTGTGTACACAGATAGGATGGGCTGTTGGGCTGGTTGTCTGCGGACCAGGAAGGTGGCAAAAGGCTTGGACATGATCTAGTGACCTGTACTGGCAAAGACATATGAGGACACATGTCCCACCTCATTTACAGCACTGTTTGCTGACTGGGATGGAAACTAGGTCCTCCTTGCATTTTGACAAGCTGACAAACTAAATAACAACAACCTGTATGAGTTACCTGAAGGCTCCACTGTAGTTGTAATAACGTTCTTGGCTACTTGCACTGCATTTATTGTTTCCACTCTCATCCCCAATACAGAGTTGACAGAGTTTTGATGGGTAATTGTCCTGTTCAGCTGAAGGCACACAGCTGGCAGAGAAAAACTCACTCACAGCTGGGGAAAGACAAACCAACACAAGAAGTGAAAAGTGTGGACTCTTCACCAAAAAAAAGCAGTTATACCATCATGAAGTTATAACCAATGCAGGTTTCAGTAGAGCATAGAAATAGGAGTTACAGCTGCCTTACTGGAATTCACAAACTAGAACTCTTAAGGTATTTTCAAAGCACTATTTAGCTGACTAGGTAACGAAACCAAAGAGCTTCCCAGGAGATAGACAGGAAATAGGCAAGCAAAATTATAAGCTGGAGTTCTATGGCCACAGATTCCTTTCTTGTTGTTCTACATTGCTTCACTACCTAATGCAGTTTGAAAATAACACAATAAAATTCTGGATAAAGAGATACATCATTTACTGCAATGATATCCCAGAGCTGGAATTACCTCCTAGAGGGGATACATCTGTATTTTCTGTGACTGTTATTGTTACCTGATTTGGGTCAATATCCTCAAGCAAAACCCAAGGCAGTCAGGTGTGAAAACAGGATTTTCAAGACAACACAATAAGTTGATTGAATATAAAAAGTCATGGACTCTTCAAATGCATTTCTGAAAACTGGAATAAACTTTGGCAGTTGGATTCCCTGCGGCCAGGACTGCCATTGAGATGGGTCTGGTCATGCTGAAAAAACAGGCTGACAGGAACCTCAAAGTTCAACAAAGGCAAATGCAGAATCCTGCTTTTAGGATGGGGTAAGACCATGGAAGGCTGGGGACTGGCAGGTTGAACAACAGATCTGTAAAAAAAAAAGTGATCTGGGGATCCTGATGGACATCAAGAGTTATCAGCATGATTTTGTGCCAATGAAGGCTCATGGCATTCTGGGGTGTGTTAATGGAGCAGTCAGGGAGCAATGGTCCTCCTCTGACATCTGTGGCACGTTCTGAGCTCCCAGTGTCACAAAGACATGGACATTCCAGAGCAAATATTGTAGAAGGAGAGTGGGATGCTCAGAGGCTGGAGCACAACTCACACTTACCAGGCTGAGAGATGCGTTTGGTCAGCCTGGAGATAAGACAACTAACACTCTATTGCTGTCTTCACTCACATAGCAGGTTTTTCAGGAAGACAGAGACAGATCCTTCTCAGGGATTCAGAGCAAAAGGATGAGAAGTAACAGAACCAAAATTACAAGAAGGAAATTCTGATTAGACAAGAAAAAAACTCTTTATACCAAGAATGGTCAAATACTGGGACAGCATCCAGAGATGATGCATAAAATCTCTCTCCTAGGAGTTACTCAGAACCTCCCTAGACACAGTTCTGAGCAATCTGAACTATCCGATCTGCTTTGAGCAGTTGATTGGACTAGATGATCTCCAAAGGTCCTGTCCAACCTGAATTAGCCACTGATAAAAGAAAGGAATATTTTTTGTTAGATTTAACATTCTCAGATCCCTCCACTAGTGGTGGCAAATTTAGAATTTCAAATCATTATATTAAAAACACAATACCCCTTCACAAACAGATATGGTTAATACAGAGCTATGAAATGTCAAAATTACCTAATTAAAGTTTATCATTAAACTATTACTGTATTTTTGAGATGTAGTACTATTGTCTTACCTTGAGGAATATTACAGTCTCTGGGCTTAATAATCCCTCTCTTAATTAGTATGCCAATGGGAATATTCCATCCAGCATTTCTCCCTAGTCCTGTGTGGCAGGACTTCTTCCCTTTCAGGTCACTGATGGTGAATGCACTGGACAGATTTCGTTTCACTAACACCACAGCATAGTATGCATTGCTGCTGTCATTAGCTTGGAGAAAAAAACACAACACATTACAGCTTCCCTTCAGCATTCCCACTGCTTAGTGGTCATCTACAGATCCATCACTCTTATCTGGTTCCAACTTAATTGCAACAACATTCAGCTAATCAGGAAGTATGGATGTACATGGAATTACTCTTCACTTCTAGTACCTCACACTGCTGCATTCACCTATAGCCTGCAAGGTGGCACTGCTGCACCTGAGCTGAATAAACTAGAGACAGACAGGAAAGTGTTCTTATTAATGCCAGCTCTTACAAATACATCCCTCTGAAAAACAACATTCGGGTCATTACTCACTTAGCATATCTGCTTTAAGAAGTTATTTTTATGTGAAAACCTCAAAGCATCAATGAGTTTTGCAGAATACTGAAACTTTACCTTAAGTGACATCATGGACACAAGCCCACTTTTCATTGGTGACTGAAGCAGCCACACTGACAGGAAGAATTTACTTTTAACTAGAATCTACTGTGTAATTTCTGTATTTTTGTTTCTGTTAAAAATATTTTGACTTTGTAAATACTATTTTTTTCCACTGTAAATATTTTTTTTCAGAATTGAAAAGACAAATAAAAGAACTACAAGATTCAAAACTGTCAAAGACTCAACCTGGTCTCTGGAGGACCAGGACAGGTAAAAGTTGACTCACTGTAGATGTCTCATCTCATACTTATTTCCTCATCTATTCATGATGTGAGAGTAATTCTCATTTTTTTGAAAACAGCTTTCCCAGCAGGGCTAGGGAAGGACAAAGGGCTGGGCTTTTAGATCTGTCTTCAAACGACCTGGAAAAATAAGGTCTATATTTATGTTTCCTGACCTTCTTACCAGAGTAACTTTCTCCAGCAGCTGGTACAAGGCCATACATCTTCCCAGCTGTGTAAATATCAGCTCCACCCAGAACTACGGCATCACTTTCCTTTTTCTGAAAAATATAAGAAAATGTAGGATTTCTTTGAAAAAACAGCAGATACTTTCCCTGCTACAATGACGACACCTTGAGCATCACGCCTGTTGGACCTCAAAGGGCAAGGCTTACAGCAGAAGAGCAATACACTGCTAAAGAAAACCTCCAAAATGTGCACAAAGCTTCATCAGTGAAGCAATTACAGGAGATTTCACACATACAGGCTTGACTTAGACAGGCAACAGTGCCCTTATCGCAGCTGAAGATCATCACGGTTCAGGCCCATTCATACCACCTGAACTACCTCCTTGAAATCCAGTGCTCCTACCGGTCACACATGTATCTCTAACCCAGCAGGGAGCAGCTTTTATTAATTTGGTTTATTGCACAAGGACTGTAGCAGCCTACCTGGATCAGGTCCATGCACTCTTCCTTTGTCTTAGCCGAAATACACTGAATTTCCGGTTTCAAATTCTTTTTCCTAAAGGCAACGGTCATTTCACCACATTTCCAAATCTCCTCAGTGGATACAACACACCAGTTCAGGCTCTCTGGCAACGCTGCACAAAATTGAAAAGCAAATAATACATTCACTTTCTTTGCAATAGACAAGGAGGCATTCACACTGCCCCTTGTCACACATGTCCCACACATGTTATGGAAAATGTTTGCTTCTGTGTTGCTCCCCATCCCTCCAGCTCCAATTTCTACCTGATCAGGAACCAGGGCATTCCAGATTAGCAGTTATGTTCACACCGCAAACCCATCCATAGCAAAGGAACAACAACTTCTACAATTGCTGACCATTAAGCACAGCCATAATGTGTTAGTTGAGTGCAGCAAAAAGCCCCCCTGAGCACAGGCTTCCTCAGTCACGGAGCAATGTCCACAAGAGACAAGTCTGGGAGGTGAGGGGCTTTGCTGTAGCACAGAGTGTGTCTGGAGGCTCAGCTGCCAGGATTATCAAGCTTCTTAAGGCAGAGATTCTTACAACGTGTCTTTCTGACTTTCCCTGAAGGCATATCAAGTAATTTCTAATTTCTTCTGTTAGTAGGAAAGACCATAACACTTCAGTAAAGAGGAACTTTAGAGGATTTCCTTCAGATTCTAAAGGAAATCCTCTGCTAGGAACTCATTCATACATTTTTATAGACTACCTGAGGACTTGTGCAGCAGTGCATTGTTATTTCCCCTTGTCAGCAGGTAAGAAATTAAGTACCAAGAACCAGTAGCAGCTTACCAGATTAATGTCTCCATATACCAGAAAGGATAGAAAATTTTTGCATCTTAGAATACAGCGTGTCAATTTGCACAGGAAAGTGTTGAGGTAAGCGGCAAGGCCACGGAGCCCCTGATGAAGGGGTGAAGGATTTTGACTTTGACACTTTGGGGCTGATTTTCCCTGGGAAAAGCAGGCACTGTGAAGGACTTGAAAAGGTGCTAGACCTGACCAGTGAGAAAGGAATGTAAATAAGAAGTGAGCATCCAATCATATGTGAAGGCTAGTAATAAATTATAGATATAGAGAACTAAGAACAGTATGGTATGTAAGGTTCTGTACAGTGTGTGTGAGGCAGGTGTGTGAGAACAAGATGTAATATACTGGACGAAGCAATAAAAAGCTGAATGTTGGCCATCATCAGAAAGGTGCCTAGTTTTTAATTCTTGGCCATCCTCAACTTACTACAACAGTTCTGCAATGTGATACTGTTTCTGTCAAAAGGTGACCTTTCTGCAAGCTCAGACTGGCATCTTGCCATAACCCTCCAAGAGTGAGGAGAAAAACCAGAATCAACACTATCTCTGCTATCACCTATCTTTGTTCTTGTTTATAAATAGGAATCTACAGATAACTTACTGTTGGGGTCGCAGCTCAGAGCTTGCATGGCATGAAGATACTCATCACCCAGCCATGTTTGATAATTCTGAGCTGTGATTGCAACGAGCTCTGTGGTGGAGTCTTGGAACAGAAGATTTTGGGCACCGTAGGCTGCAGAGTCAAACATCTGAAACTTGGCGCCCACTCCATTAAATCTTTGCTGTAATGTTAAAGAAGAAAAAAGCACCTGTCAGACATCCCTCTGCCTGGGATCTGTGACATCCTATACCCCTTCAAACCCCACAGAGCCGAAGGTGCACAGATATTCTGTCTTCAGTTTACCAAGAGAGGTGGAAGAACCCTTCTAAAATGCAACTCAGTGATGAAAAAATGGTTTCCTACTTGTCCCTGGTTTAGGAGTTGGAAGACAACTGTCCCATCTGTGTCTGGCCGCACAGCCACGGCGCGAGCTGGGATTCGGGCCAGGTGGCAGGTTCTCCACTCTGACACATCGGCTCTGCTGCCGTCACGACACAGGAGCTGGAAGTTCCAGGAGCGAAGCCGCCGGGCCCACAAGAAAGAACTTCTTCCTGAAATCAGAGAGGACATGCTTATGGAACAGTTTGGCTCCAAGCCTTCTCTAAACATCGCTTGCACACACGGAGCAGGACACACACGTCCTGAGCATCTCTGAGCTATTCCTGACTGTACAACACACCTCATGCACATTTGGGGTCCTTTAGTCCTTTATCTCTGATGAGAAAACAGCTTACCACTTGTGAGACTGCACTGAGCTGTACTGGGGTCTGCAGCAGTATCAAGAGCATCCCTAAGTTTAGCATCACAGGCAACATTTTGTTGTTTTTGCTCTCCCCTGGGTCAGACTGGTCCATGATATTAAAGCACTCATATGCTCAAGGTGGTTTTCACATAGTGCCAGATAGGACAGGTCACCTCTTGTCACCTTTCTGCTAGTCTCTTCTGAAATCCCATGGTAGGCTGGAGCAATGTAACAGCCCAGGTCTATATAAAAATAATTTACTGCTGTTGAAATTCTCTTTGCAAAAGCAGTTTAAGATTCCACCTCTAACCTTTAACCTTTATTGAAACTATCAAGCATTAAAAAGGAAAAAAAAAAATCCCATGGACTCCTCTGTCTCCTGGTGCATGGAGGTACATGTTTGCACTATCACAGCACTTAATTTCTGATTGCTCAATTCAAAATACATCAAACATTTGATATTATTCTGTTATTACAGACACAGTATTTCAGACCTTGCAGCCGTTATTCAACAAGCTTCAGGATTACTCACCATCTGTATTTTCAGGCACTGTGCTGTGCTTCACAAAAGCAACCTCTCCAGCACCTTCAGCCAAACACCTAATAAATATAAATCCAAGCACAAAAATGCATTACAAAACCCAGCTCCTGTGCACTGGCCACTGCCGACAGCCCGAGGGCTCTGTGCTACGTTCCATCAGACACAGACACTGACCTATTTCCTTGTGCAGAGAGTTTTGCTCAAGGCAGAGACTAGTTGTTGTTAGAGCATGAAGTAAACTATCATTGTCATTTGGTGAACATGGACAACATGTTCAGTGCTGCCTGGGACAAACACCATGACCTTTTTCGTCCAGGACAGTTTCTCTGTCTAAGGTAGTCACAACAATCCTTTGGGAAATGTGCAGGACGGAGCAAGTGTTTCTTGTAAGCAAATTCTGCCCTTGCTCAGTTAATGCTATTACTCAGGGACTGGGAGCTCCAACACAGTACACAGACAGAAAAGAGGAAAATAAGGGATTGGTGTGCAAAAATGGAGGCAGAGCAAGTAGATAATTGAGTGCCACTCAGATGGGATGACTGAAATAGTCAAGTAGGGAAACAGTTCAGCTCTCAGACTCCAACGGCAATTAAGTTTTACTGGGAAAGATAAAGTCAGTAAAGTCTGATGAAACAAACACTCTGTGTGAACAGCTGCTCAACAAAGCAAACAGCAAATAGGGCTTTCCCTGCCCAGTATACATGCTAAATATCCATTTGGTTTTAATACTCAGGTATTAATACTTGAAATAGTGGGTTAAGAATTACTTTTGTTGAGTCAGGTTAAAAGCATAGTTGTCCTAACAAAACTGCAGATTTTCTAACAAGATAAACTGGAAGCTATGTGTCTTCAACTTCCAGTCAGTGAGGCCTAGACTGGTATCTACAGAGATAAAGTGATAAAAAAAATTGACAGAGACATGACTTTTACCTGAAAGCCCCACTGTAGTCATAGTATTGCTCTTGGGAATTTCGTTCACATTTGTGCTCTCCAGTTGAATTCCCTATGCAGAGCTCACAGAGGGATTTGGGATAGTTCACACCATTTGCTCCAGGAACACAGCTTGCATTGAAATATTCACTTACAGCTAAAACCGAAATTAGAATGAGACATTTTTAGCCATGAATAAACAAGATCCTACAATCTCATTTTAACACATCTACACAGTACATCTCTGAATAGATTTAGAAGGTATAAGTAATTTTTTTCTTAAAAGATGATTTCCAAGTTTAAAAAACAAAAACTCTACAGCCTTCATCAGATCTACATGAGGTCTATTCCCTGGTACAAGCATCATCAAAGCCAAGGAACAAAGGAGCAGTTGAACCACGTTTCTGTCCACACACAGGGGCCCAAGACCATTCAGAAAGGAATTGCTGAAGAACAGATCTTTGCCCTGTAACTCTTACCTTTCGGAAGGTCGCATCCCATAGCTGCCAGTTGCCCACTGTCAGTCAGATAACCCACTGGCACATCCCAGCCTGCAGTTCTGTTGATCCCTGTGTGACAGGAACGCACACCCTTCAGGCTGTTGATGGTTATGTTGGAGCTCTTCTTTACCACAGCCACAGCATAATAGGAAGTTCCAATCTCTGCAGTGTAAGAAGAAAGAGAAGCCTCACATCAGCATTACAGTGAGATACATTGATTTGTGGCCTCTTGTGGCTCCCCTGCCCACAGGCAAGAAGGCACACTGTTCACATCCTTGTTGAGATCCTGCTGACTGTGAATCAGTGTCCCCCATTATTTTTTCAGTGTGCATTGTCTTAAAGTCCACAGGCAATCTGCTCTAACTTTGAAGGTCACCCTGCTTTTCCTTTCTGGAAGAAGTTTTCTGTGACTCTAAATATATTTTGATTGAATTGAAACCAATATAATTTACTCCCCAGTTGATCTTAATTTTGATACAGCAGAGCAGGCTGACATCCCTGGAGCATCAGAGCTCATTTCATTCTCTTTGTTTTGCAGTTTGATATAACTCAAAGAGTCAAGAGCTGAGGGTCTGAAGTCATTCAATCTGACCTAATCATTAAATTTCATCCACTTTTCTTTGATTTGAGGCTCATAATCTGAGTAATGGAGACAGCCAGCCTCTGCATCATGAGACCCATTTGGTTTTGAGAAGCCAAAGTACAGATCCCTCACCCAAGTCATGATGTAGATGAGTCAAGACCCCAAGTGCCCAACAGGCACTTTCTGAGGATGCCTTTGATCAAATGACACTGAGACCCAGCTACAAACCAAATCCAGCTCCATCTCATAATAGAGTGGTGGGACACTACTGCCTGCAGACTGCTTCCAGAGTTCCTCCTTCCCTTGGATCTCTTAAAGTGATGGGCAACATCACTGAGCTCTGAGCTAATACTGAGCCCTTAGTCAAGACAAGTCACTGAATTATTGCCTCTGCCTTGAAAGGAACTCAAAGCTTAAGGTCACCTAGAAAGGAGTAGAATCAGCACTTCCTTTCCTCCAGCAGGTAATCATACACACTACTAAAACCAAAATCTAATTATTCTAATGTATGGGTTTGAGAGATAAACCTTAACAATTTATGCTTTGCAATTCAGTAATCTGAAAAGTATGGAACAGAGAAGACAGTAAGTAGGGAGACAGTAAAAAATAAACAAAACCCAACCCAAAAAAACTATTACAGGAACAGCTACTCTGACCCAACTGCTTCAGGACAGAGTTGACCCGAGCCCGGCATCTCCTCCTTCTCCACACACTCTGTTACAGGCAGGAGCAACCAAGGCAAGGAACCTGACCCCTACCTACTGTTTAGAGTCTTACAGGGAAGGATCCCAAATAGTACATTCCTGTGCATTTTAAGTAATCTAAAAGTTATTTAGTCAGAATATACCTTGGTTATATACTTCCCCAACCACAGGTTTCAGACCATGCTCCCTTCCAGCCTGGTAAATTGAACGGCCATCCAGTGTCACTGCATCTGCCAAATCATCCTGTGCAGACACAAGGGCAGAAAAATGTTGAAATTTAATTATCAGTATTTACCAACAGCTAGAGTACACATGAATTTAGAAGAAGAGGCCCCTTAATCTGCATTTCTGTGTTTTCTTCTCTTTGAACAGTTATTTTAAGGGCACTCAAATTTCTGAAAAACAATTTCCAGGGGGGATTTTAGACCTTCAAAACTGCCTTCCTTCAGAAACAATGCAGAAACCAGCTCTGTACTATGATGGCTTCACTAGTCTTAGTAGTGCAAAGGAACCTTAGAAACAGGTCCTGCAGATCTGTGATGAATCTTTTAAGCCCAGTAATTTGGAGTTTCATTCATATCTTTAACTAGTGCCCCAAAGTTTGAAGATTTAAATAAAGTAAATATAGTTTTGACATCATACACATATAGTTTAACGTAATATCTTCTGGGGCTGCAAAATCTGAATTCCAAAGTGTACTCAAAAGCAACCTTAAAGCACACTGGCTTGTACCTCTCCACACATGCAGAGGAGGGAGTGGATGGCAGTGCACATCTGAGAAGGAGGAAAACATCTAAAAAGACTGTTCAAAACTGGGGGGATACAAATCTGAGGCCGCCACTGCTGGGAAGGTGTCCAACAACACTGTATATTTTTTGTTGACTGTAACACCAAGCTGGCTGGAATCCTGCTGCACGATTGCTCTGGATAGCACAGGATGAGACTTCCCTCAGCAGCAAGGCTGAGAGAACTGCTGTATACACACCTTTGGCCAGCTGAACCCAGCCCCCACTGTGTACTGAAACTAGTGGGAGCCAGGAGAGGGCATTTCACACAGAGACAAGATATTGCTGTGGAAATAATCAGCAGTGTGACATTTTGCATTTCTAAGCTGATTCCAAGTTTCTTATCAGTTTGCTTAACCTCTGGTTTGACAGTGGAGAGGGTAATTTAGCTCACTCATCCCTTGGGATGTTGCAAAGCACTAGTTAAAGCAGGGCTGGAACTGCTGCCCAGTACACCACAACAACTTCCCACAGGCTGAGACACATAAAAAGCTTGAAAATTTTGTAAGGGATCATGTGAGAGCATAGGTAATATGTTGATGTTGACAGCTAAACCAGATTTGAAGTTGTCATGTGATTTGAAATCCTTAATTTCTTTGGCCCAAAGGAGAAAAAAGATTAGCCAAAACAATCAATGTCCCGAGAGCTGCTTCTGGTGAAAGGAATGCAGAATGAATCCAAGGAAACCTGAAGAAGAGTTGGGGTTGGGAGATATTTGTATCTTAAAGAACAGACAAAATCTTTCTGGAATAACCAGACATGATATTGCTCTGGTGAAGGTCAGGCCACAAGACAGTTTAGGAATCAAATATGGCCTGTTGTTTAGAAGGGACACCTGACAATGAGAAGGAGAGGAGGTGGGAGTTAGAAGGATCTTACCCTCAGGGAAAACAAAGTGAGCCTCTAGAATTGGTGGTTGACAGAAAATAGAGCAGATGAAATGAAAAGGGCTGGCCACAGAAGACAAGGACTGTGCTATGTGGCCATATTTCCATGTCAAATAGCACTTTTCTGATTGGAAAGCTGAGCCTTTCAACTCTGTTTAGCAGCAGAGCCTCTGATCAATAGCTTGTGTATGAACAGCAGAACAAAACAAGATAAAAAATGCCTCTTGTTGTATTTAACATGAATAAGTTTACAAGCTACAGACCTTTCCTTTAAATATACACAATTACTGTGGGGACTATTCCACATACAACATTTTTAATAAGTATAGGTGTGATAGTAATACTTTATTAATTACTTTCAGAGCAATTGTATTGCTGTGTGTCACAACATTTGAGAATTACCTACACAAGTGTTTAAAACCCTGTTGAGGAACAGCTCTGGTCACACTAAATATTGTCAGGTTCCCTAGTTAAATATTTAGACATTACTCAATTTTTAAACACCTTCTATCAAAGAGGGTTTTTCCTTTATCCATGTGCTAACACATTCACAGGACTAAGTCCAAGTTACACAATGATACAAAACAACATATCTCTGCCTCTTCATCTGTGATGTCCCACTCCTTTTGGCCTCAAAGATCAGAGTTCAGTGCGCATGCAGACACAGGGGTTCCACACAGTCCTAAGGGGTCAGTTTAAATATTTAGTAGATTACTATTAGCACAAGAAAAAAGAGGTCTCAAGGACAAAGTCTTGTCAGAAGCCTTACAGTGAACATTCATTTTATCAGAAAGCTACTTACTCATGCTATCTGCCTGCAGGTTTCTCTGTTCAGCTAAACAAGTTTTATAGGAATCCAAGGTTTTAGAAAGGCACCTGTTGCTTGCAATGGCTTACAAATGCAGTTCTGGGAGCTCTGTATTTCAGAAGCAGACGCTTATCAGCCCTTTCAGTAATCTCCTTTGCAGAGTCTAACAGGTGCCCCTGTGCAATGTAGCAATCAGCCAAGTGCTTTTGGGAAGCTCTGACATTAGAATGTATTTCTTGTCTAATCCCAAGGTAAGATCCACATATACATCAATATCGGCTCCTAACATTCTTCAGTACAGTCTTTCTCACTCAAGAACAGAACTTATCAAGAGGCAATGAGGTAGTTTTAGTAATCAGAGAGCCATTCTGCTTCTGTTGACGTAAATTACAAGATACCAATTTCTGAAATTTTTTCCTTTTATCTGGCCACAATCATCTGCCTCATCTCCCTTTGAACTACTTTGCCAGACCTTGACAGTCTTCATTTCCTCCACAAAACCCTGATTCTTGAGCATGTCTACACAGTAATATTACTTATTAACACAGCCAGTCATCCTTCCCTTTCCCCACACTCTGCCAGTGAAGGCAGCCACGATTACCTGCCTCCACATTTCTTCCAATATTCACTTTTTGCCTTCTACCACCTCCTAAAGAGGGAATTATTTTGCACACAGCATTTTGCAAGTCCACATGTTCAGTCTTTCAAACCTTCTCCAGAGCAATGTTCCTCTTGGAAATGAGCACACTCTGGGCAGTTGAATTAATACAGCTGGGTTTGTGTGCCCTTTGCTCACCCCACTTCCTGCTTTGTCTCTCTTGTACTCTGGTGTTGGGAGATTTGATTTGGTTTTACACTCATCTCTATATACAGTAATTTCCACGACTGGACCCTGAAATAGAAGTTTGATCCAGAGTTGATCAAAATACAATCTACTTATAAGCTCAGCACCAGAGCTTTAACTACTGTCTGCATTTTACAGCTCCATCCCTTCTTAACTATCTGCTAAATAAATCTGACAATTCCCAAATCAAAGATTAGCATTTGGGAGGACATCTTTAAGATCTCTGCTGTGTTCCTAATGACTGGCCATATGTGAGCAGCCAAACAGATGACATGGGGCCATTCTGACATGCAGGTTTATATGAATGAGCATTATTACAACTTTCTAAAAAGTATATGTTTGGATTTTTCAAAGACATGAATGCCATGAAGCCTATGGTTGGCTGCATGGATGGTCAGACATTCACCACAGAGCCATGTACATCGCCAATGGATTATTACTAGGCACATGGGCCAATTAAATCAGTGACACCGCTGTTCCCCACAGCTCACCTTAATTATCTGGGTGCAGTTGGCAGCTGACCCCCCTGCTGTGCACTGCAGAGGGGGAAGGATTCCAGCCTCACCAAAGGCCTTACTCATGTCATTACACTTGGAAAGTTCTTGCTCAGAGACAGTGCACCACCGGAGACGTTCCAGGCTGAGAGCTGCAAACACAACACCAAGAGAAAATATTATGAAACACATCAGCACCTTCAAAACAGAGCTTACTATTTAAAGGCTCCCAAAGAGCCAGCCTTTATTCTGCTTCTCCTCCCTAAGCAGAAAAAAGTCAGGGCTCTTTTAGCAGTGGGTCTTTAGAGGTTATTCCCACTTTCATCTCAATTAACATGAATACAGAAGTTTTTTTTGACTGAATACAAGACAGGTTCAGATTCTGATACTGAAACCCAATGGCATTTGTTTCTGACATAAGAAATACGGATACCATGGACTTGGTCAGGGCGTCTAGACGGTTCTTAAAACCTTCCAGAACACATCATCTTTTCCCATGTCAAAAGCATTTAAAATGATACACTGCAAAACCAAAGAGACTGCTAAAGATAACTCTGTCTCAACTATTGCTGGTTAGTACCTGGAGTCCTGCCCCAGCCCTTTTTGGTCTGAATTAGGAAAGCAACCTTGGGTGCTCAAGAGTCTTGCCACTAGGCTTATTACGGAAACTAAAGAAGTAAACTTGTCTCTTCAAAACACTCTTTCATAAGAGACTGTAACCACAGCCATGAAAAGGGTAGGGCAGTGCCATGAAAGAAGACTCAAATTTAGTAGTGGAGATTTCCATTAATCAGTGAAGAAAGGTGCCTTTCAGCAGGCCCAAACACCACCCTCCTACGTGCCAAAGCTACAAACACACTTGGCTGCTTTGGTAAGGAGATGTCACCAACACCAGTGGTGTTGGCTGCAAACGCAAGGATGGGATACGCTGACAAACAGGTACAGACCGTTTTCATAAGTGGGGGCTCAACATTCCACTGCTTTTCTACAATATCGATTTTTAAGCTGGAGTCTGCTGCAAACTATTTGTCACGTGGTTTTCTAAGACCCCTAACTGGCCCACTACTTCCCACCAGTGTCATGCAGCTGAGATGCCACATTCAACTTTGAAAGTTAAAAGTTATTCTGCTAGTGCTCAATGGTGCTCCCATGCACATTCTCTGACGTGGTGGCTGCAGACTAAACAAGACTGTTGATGCCAAAAATCCCGACACTGAAACAGCAATTTTGGCTTGTTGTTCCACTGCAACACGGAGCCAACTCTACTGCTGTCAACAAACATTAGGTCAGACTTGGAAAACTTAATAGGAAGTTTTCATGGCAGTATGTGCTAGCAGAGAGAGAAACAATTATACCCCTCTGAGTTGCAGGAATTCTGAGAACCTAGATGACCAGAAGAAAGGTACAAGAGAGTCATCATAAAAACACACCTCACAGAAACTTAACCTGTACCTCATCTGCCTGGGTGAAATTTTCACTATTAATTCCTTAGGGCTGAAAGAAGAACCCTGGTTTTCATTGATAAAGGAGTTTGGGTTTTCTTTGTATAAATACAAGCCAACAGAAATTAAATTGGAGTGTCAGCATCTCAGTATGTAAATCTGCCAAGTGCCGTTCTTCAGCCTCAACATTCTGGTTTTAGATATACACACACACGAGGTGAAGCATGAATTGTATGAAAAAATCATCAGCCATATACACCCGAAACATGAAATAAAGTTCATTTGGCTCCATGTTTCAGACAAAATAGTGAAAATTTCAGACAAAATAGCATTAATCTGGTTTTTCCCCACTCATCAAAAACAGGTAATTATTTGTCCCTTTCCAAACTGATGAACTTAGTTATTACAGGAAAGCCAGATCTAGGCAATGTCCTGGCTCCCTCCTTACAAGTTAACCCAGCTGAAGTGGGCTTGAGCACAGACAAGGCCTGAAGTTAGCCTCTCTTCCCATCTTAAAACAGCAGGTCAGTCTCTGAACCCAAGTTTATTTACAATTTTGCCTCTCTGAAGTTAAAAGCATTCACCATTAGAATTTGGGAGTTACAGGAGAAAGCAGAGAGTTGCACAGAGCGTAAGTGAAATAAAGCCTTTATTTCTACTTTTATGAAGTAAGTGTCATAGAACTGCTTACTGTTGTGAGAAACAGACACTACTGCACCAGAAGTAGTAGATTCAGTGCTTAGGAAATAAAATACAACATTTGATATCAATGAGTCAATGGTGTTCAATATAGTCTTTTCTACTATTCTATTTATTTTCCTGGTCACATAAGATTGGTTCTGAAGTGGTTCTAGTTTCCTTCTGCTCTCTCATATCACACAGAGGTGAACCCCAGAAACACCATGCCACAGGCAAAGTTTTTGGAGGACACTTACCAGCATGAAAGAAGAAAAGATAGAAGACATTTCCAGAGCTCTTCATGGTGAAAATTTTGGGATCTGTGATTTTTCCAGCCTTCAGAACTACAAGAGATCAAGTTTTCTGCAAGTGTGTTCTCTCCAGCCTGGTCTTAGGTGAAAATCAGCAGCATTCAATTGCAGATGCACTTTGTTCAACAATTTATCTTGCTTACCTTGGCACACGTCACCTCATAATGACTACTGGAAAAGAAAGCATGCTCTCCTCACACTGCCTCTACACTTGGAAAAAAAAAAATCAGACCTGCAAATTGCAAAATATCAAAGGCACCAATGAGGTTGTTGCTGCTTTGGCACCACCCCCAGACTTCGGTAAATGGCCACGCTCAAGGAAACGGGTGAGGCAGGGCTGTGGAACCAAATCCTCACTTTGAGTTCTGTGTACTTCCTACTCATGGGGCTCAGGAAGCAGGAGGAGATTCAAGGTAAGCACTTTATCTGACAGAGAGCTCAGTCACTTTATGCCACATTCTCAGCACTGTCAGAAATTTCATAAAGCCATAACCAGAAACCCAGGCTGTCACAACAGCAAAGCCTGTACACTCTACAGGTGGTACAGCACATGCTAAATGCACATTTCCTGAAATTTAATAATAAATGCTATAAAGCAGCTGAAGTATTCTGATTTTTTTAAAGGCTTTAGAGGAGGCCTAGCAAAAGTAAAAACTTTGCTGACAATAGCTCTGTTAAAAGCTGCTCTGTGAATTTTAGCATAGCTTTCACAGAGCAACACTCATTTGTGCTGCCCTTTTCTTCATGTCTCATTAGTCAATGAACTGCAGCTGCCTGTTAACACTTGGTTTAGATAAAAGTCATTGAGTGTTGCTTTGCTCTGCTGACTGCCACTGCTCAGCTCAGCACCCAGCAACAGAATGGCTGTGTCCTGCCATGACTCCTCACACACGAGAGCTGTGTGCATCCCACACACAGCCTGTACAGTCAGGAGTGTGGCATGGATGCTTCCAGCAGTTACTCACTCAGCTACTGACTGCAGTTTGGCCAGGATGCTTTAACACTTACTAGCAACTGTTAAGACAACAGCTGAGTCAATTAATTGCTATTTCAAGTTAAGAACTCTAAAAAAATCATAATGATCCCTCCAGATCTCCTTCCCAAACAAAACCTTATGGCTGCCTCTGGCATTAATCGTCCCTGTGTTGTCTGAAGTGCTAAACTAGAGTCCTTCCAAATTTCTTGAAGGATCCATTATTTGGATCCTTCCTGTGCCCTTCCCACAGATTAACATCTGAAGCCCTCTCTGATGCATGCAGTGAGGCTTACATTTATACACAGATGACAAAACTGATGCACAGTCCCAACACCAGTTGCTTAAGACTGCCAGGGCACAATTAATAAGACATGAATTTGGTAGCAGGCCTCTCCTGTGCTGCTTCTGATCCTCTACAGGAAAGGTTCAGAAGGCAGGTGGGCTATTCTGAATGTATCCCCCTCCAACAATCACAGTTTATGAAATTTTGGATAATTTTCCTATTTTATTCTTAACTTTATGAATATCCATGCTTTAAGGAGATACTAATTTCTTCAACTAATTTTCAGCACAATTTAGAAAAAAAAGCCCACGAGGAAATAATTAGTATAACATAAATTAAAATATTAATAGAGAGTAACAAATACTTTATCAAGCATGTGTCTGTGTAGCAATTACAACCAGCTGGGTTAGCAGGCAGGAAGAAAACCCATGGGGCCTTCACTGGGCCAGGAAAAGGGTGGTAATGCATCACTAAGATGCCATTTGGATTTCCCAATTATTCTAGTTGTGGAAGGCTTAAGAGAAGTGTAGGTATTCTAAAATGTATCTTTAAAATGCAGAAAGTGTACCTAAAAATCACAGATGTATCAACACCTGACACTGGAAAAATGAGAAAAAAACCACTAAATAATGCAAAATCCTAACAGTTACAAGTTAAAACAAGACAACTAGGAGCATCAGGGCTGTCAGAGTCAACTTTCTGACAGGGCTCAAGGACAAGATCTGAAACAAACAAAACCAAAAATGCAAAGAAAACACGCCAGAGTCGTTTAGAGTTTCTTGATCAAAGACTTGTTTTCACTCCAGCGTGACAACTGTGCAAAGAAATTACTGTGGACTTCAGTCTGAGTGGAGTACCTGGCCACTGTATGACAAGTGCCTGGGGGTGAAGTTCTGTGAAAGTTACTCAAGACACTCCAATATGTGAAAGAGCAATTCCTCACAGATCTACTCAGCTGAACAGGACTCCTTCTGAGCAGTTAAAAAAAGAGGTAAGAACAAGCATACGCAAAATAGAGATGTAAGATGCATTTGCAGATTTGATACTAGAGATTTATATATTTCTTTTTGTTTTTTTTAGAGGAGGTCTTTTCAGATGTCTCACTAGACACCTCAAATAGTCCCTTTCAAAGAGAGACTACAGTACATGTTTAGCTCCCTTAAAAATTTATGACATTAGGTATCAAAAGCTGCATCAATCTAGTACACCCTGCACTTTCATAGGCAGGAAATCTCAGAAAGACAACCCACCTAACTTCCCAAATCGTGCAAAACAGAAAGTATTTTGGGCCATGCACCAGTACCTTAGACTTCCTGTAAGCCTCATTAGCATTCCATATAACACCAGCAATAATTGCATCACAAGTTTTAACCTGCTTTCAACCCAGTAACTTCACCAGCCCCAGTCTGGTCACTGCTGTTCCTCTAACACATTATTTTCATTCACAGTCTGAGTCAATTAATTTAAAATGCTACAACACCTGTATTCCTTTTAATTAAAAACACACTTGACAAATATATTGTACAATAAAGTTTATTAGCTGTTCTCCTCTTTCTAACAAATGGAATGGATAGTGTTGATAACTCTTTACAAACCAAAGCTGATTTGGTTGTGGGGCTGCCCCACAACTGCCATAAGTACACCCCTCTTAGAAACAATCAGTTGCAAACAAGCAATGTCAGGTACCAAATAATACGGGAATTAGAGAATTTCATTACTGAAGGTTTTGGTATAAGGTATTTATAATATTCAGCACAGAACTTTGTGCATCGCAAATGGAAGATCTTATGCCTGTGCAATCTGAGCTGAACACATACAGAAAAATAAAATGGGCTGTTGTCTCTGAATTCTCCCTTTGGTTAAGACATGCATATTACAAAGGGGGTGGGGGAAGACAAATACCTGAAATTCTGTAGAAAAGAGGAGAACTTGCATGTATTTTTTTTCTTGTACTAATATTCTCTGGACTTCATGCCCAGCCATCACAGCCCATTCCTTTTTTTTTTTTTTTTTTGTGATTAAGGAAGGTAAATTCTAATTTTTTTTTTTTATTTATTGAAAACATAAAGCTAGGAGTAGGTGGTAAAAGAAAAATATATATTTTATATATATATTTATACGTGTGCGCAACTACGTAAAGAAAATAATTCCCATAGTTACAGAGTTTAGTTAAAGAAAGTTTAATATATATATATTTATTATAACAAAATAGGCAGTTATTGTGGGTAAAATATTCATTAAAATCTGACCCCTAAGAACATACACATTTTTAGGCTATGAATCATTCCCTCATTGCCCTAATGACCATCTCTGCAGCTGTTTTCTGTATTACTGCCAATGGAAATTTGGCATTCCTCTGAAAAATACAAGGTTTCGTAGCACCTAAACATATTTTAGGCTCAAAAAGTGTGATGACCATTATCTATAAAGAATTTCTGTAATACACTATAAATAGTGTTTCATGAGGAAGATTAAAAACATTACAGATCTTTGTCCCTAGCAATTTCATTGGCAAAAAAATGAAAAAATATATTATAAGAATATCCATATGAAATTATGAAAATGAATATCCCTTGAAGAGTATTAATGGGACTTAATGAAAATGTTAACTCAAAATTTGAAAGTTTCTCTCTAACTGCCTGGAAGGAAAAAAAAGATACTGGGAGAATAGAATTGAACTCAGAAAATAAAACCTGAAATTGATTGCTCTGACCAAACCATGCTATTAAAGTTAAGCGTGCAAAGTTACTCATAATTTACAACTTCCTTGAATACAACTTTTCTTTCAATTGTTATGAAATTTTAAAAGAATGTCTATAAAGCTTTTTTGAAAAATCTTTGAAAGTTACTTTCCCTTAAACATTAAGGAATTTTACCAAGCAATTCCCTCCCACCCCCACCCTAAACTAATAGCTGGTCAGGCCACTCCACTGTCATGTTTGAAAAATGGCAAACCAACAACACACAATAATACAAATTATTTAAACTAAGAGAGACACCAAATGTAAAGCATTATGGGAACTGCAGAATGTGATGGTTAGGGTATGAACCACGCTGGAGAGAACTAGAGGCAGGCTCCACTGGAAGGGTTTAAGAGTTGTCAGATGTAGTAGGTGATGTCAGTTAGAAAATGAAAAATAAAAATCTGTTTTCATAATTTTTCCTTTGCTGGAACCCAGATGTAAGGACCAGACTGTTCCTCTATGATCTGTTTTACTTGGTTGTAGATTTCTTCCAGTGTGTCTCCTTGGACAATAGCTGCAAAACACAATGTGGAAATCAGCAATCACCCTTCCCAGCTCTGTACAGACCCCACACTGCTCCACACAAGCTGTTCTTTTCTCTCAGAGTGGCAAGAGGATTTATGATTGCTGAAGGAAGAGACACCCACAAAGATTTCTGGTTTCTGTGTTGGAGTGAAGCAGAGAATGGGGTACTGCAGGACACATAGAGCACATCCTTGGGGACAAAATGGTTTCCACTGTACTATATACATGCTCAACTGAGGGGTTTTTTTTAACTTTTCCTAACCACATGTTCCAATTTGCCTGAGTCAATTCATATCCTCTGGTATTCTTTTTGGCCCAACTGTCATTGGAGCTTCCAACACAAAGCAAGACAGTACAGGGCTGTGTCCTCACACAGTCAGTCTCAGTCAGGCTTGATGAGCTCCTTAGCTGGATCCTGAAGCTTCACAGCACAGCTGGCTGACCTTGGGATGTCTCCCTGTTAACACTACCTTTGCTTTTGGCTAAAAAGAGGAGGAACTCACAGAGTCTGTTGTCCAGCCAACAGATTCAAGTTTTATAGACAATAGGCTTCCTTATACAGTTAGAAGTGCAATTTATATTCAGATGGTGTAAGTTAGATATACTTTTGCCAAGGCTAGAAAATAATTAGGAGTGAGCCAATATCGTTGTGTTCTGAGATACCAGAATAAAGTACAGTCTAGTGAAAATGAGGATGAAGTTTGAGATGTTCTTACCACATTTCACCCTGGAAGAGCAATCACTGTGAGACAACAACTCCTTTTTAATTAGGATTGCAATCTCAGTGTCAAGAATCCAAGAATAAAGTTTAGCATGAAAGATAATTTTGGAGGCAGGCCAGAATCACTCTTCTGTACATTAATAGATTTTTGCTCCTTCCAAGCTTTGCTTTCATGCAAATTACTTCCTTTTTATTCCTACCATTCCATTCCCATCCCTTAAAAACTGACAGCTGGATAGCACAAAATGCAGAGAACAGGGCAGCAGAAACACTGAGGCAGGGAGTCTGCTGGTTGCTCTCTCCTCCTTCCTATGTGAAGTTGGAACAGACTGCTGCATTCACAGCTCTGCCAATGTGGGATGTGGAAGAAGGAATTGGGCAAAGGAGTCTTATCACAAGGAAGGAGGTGAAGGGGGTAGTGAACACTAAAACACTGCAAAAGAGAATGTAAGAGGAAGGAAAGGAGCAATTGTCTATCAGGGCAGGAATAGGGAAGGCTCATTTCCAGCCTCCTGAAGGTCATGACTTGACCAACCTCCCCCTACAAGCCACAATGCAAAGAATGAGCACCATACTGTGACTGTGACTGCAGCCCATCCCTTGCTGTTACAGTGAGTTCCACAGCATGCCCAATTTGATTTCCTAAGTACCATAATGCTGTACTGTTCAATTTCCAGAGGCTTAATTCACTACTATTATGCTTGATCACCTTCCCAATTAAAGAAAAGAGGGGTAATGAACAATTTCCTACAGACTTTGCTGGATGATCTCAGGTCTGCAAATAAAAAGCTTCAAGCATATGAAACGTCAACAAAGCAAACATGTGCATTACAATACCCAGGAAAATGGTAGAAAGTCTTACAGTTTTTAAATCCTATATTAAGCTTCCAGTAAATCTCCGTGTATGTTAAATTAATTAATCAAACTGAAATCGGTGTAGACGTACTAAGACAGCCCTATGCCTCAATATAATCACAGATCATCTGCAAAACAAAGTTCAGCCTTATCTCAGTGGTTAGGTAAGAACTATTTTTACAGCAAGCAATAAAACTTCAACTCTGACAAGGGAACATTCACAAGCAAAACACACCTGTGAAGTGTTCAGTAAATTCTTGCTCCAGTTTCATGGCTCTCTCAAATGTCTTCCTGGTTTGCTCTTCCGTTAAGCGTTTATTCATTTCCCTGAAATAGAAAACATTATATATTCTGAAATTACTATAAAATACTTGGGAGTCTTCAGAAATAAAGTTTTAAACCGTTGTCTGAGTCTTAATTCTTATAAGAGGGTTAACCCTAACACCTAAGCAAAGATTGTAGTGGAAATGAGCTGTTCTGGCACTATGGAATAACACAATGACATTCCTTCTCAAGCACTTCAGTTTGGATTAAAAATCCCAGCTTAAGACCCTAAAAATTAACACAGGAAATTAAATATTATTTAAAATGTAAATACCACAACTGTCTGCACATAACTTGCAATTTGCTTTTCAAATGCAACGACAGCCTCAAATAATTTAGCCTGAGGTACTTTAATATTACTCACATGATATTTTCCACTGTTTTGGGTTTAATAAAAATGGAGATTGGGTACAGCTGGGCAATCTGCAACCTTTTGATCGCATTACCAGAGACATCAAGAATGCAATGTTTACCCTAAAAAGTGAGAGAAAAAGGAAAATGGAACTAAGCAAAGTTTAAGTCACAGGTAGCACAGCGTAATAACTCAGAAGAGGAAATACGTGTCCAATGAAGCCAACAAAATTAGAGAATTTGCCTCAATGATACTGTGATTTCACCACTTTGGCACAATGTCCCACAATGCTCCTCTGTGGGCTTACACACGATTTGGTATGTTCCTGACCCTTCCTTCCATCAGAGGTTGCAGCCCAATCAGCAAAGCAGAATCACAGTGGAACAGCTGGACTTCAGCAGCACAAAACTTCTTTGGTTTTTGGGGGTTTTTTTTGGTAATAATTTCAGGATGTTTTAGGGAGGTGGCCATATCATAGATGCAGTTCAGAGAGGAGCCAGATGACTTAACTGGCATATCTGAGGGAATAACCACCTCCATGGAGAGGAAATGCGCCACCACAGAACCTCAGATGGAACTTCAGTCAAGCCCTCTCATTCCCCAGGTACCACAGACAGAATACCACATCACAGATGGTGAATGCCATTTATTTGGGCTGATTCACATAGCTCCTTGGGCAGCTGGAAGACAGTGTGTTAAGGCTGCTTTCCTCCCACCCACTATTCTCCCACTATAATTTTCCAGCTCTCTGGGATATCTCATCTCAAAGGCTCTTCCCATTCCTCAGCTCCTTTCATTTTGGATACGTTCATTTCTACCTTGCACATTTTTATTTCCTTCCTTTCTGAGTAGCACAGGATTAATTTGGCAGAGCACCTCTTTAGAAAGGTACAGGGGAAGAGGAACAGAAAAACAGTCAGGTGACTGAATTAATATAAGTTTTTTCTTTAGCAGGAGACTAATGTGAATGGCAGAATTCTGTGAGCCAGGACACAAACCCACAAGCACCACATAACCAAAGGTCACTCATATACAACACCAATCCTGAACTCCTGGGAGATCACTCCTGGAGGGAACACTGAAAAGCAAAGAAGCAACTGCAGTCTGAAATGACAGACACACTTCTGATTCTTGGCAGAAAGATCACTATGATCATTTACATTTGATCTTGTGCACAACAATACCAGAATTTTAGTTCTGAGAAGTGTTCTGCCCACATGAACACTACATATGTCTGTTTGCTTTCAACTGATGACAGCTGTTTCCCAGATCCACTCCATGGGTCTGGATGCTGACTGGCAACATTTAAAAAAGGTGCTGGTATGTATTAGCAGACTATGTTACTACACATGCTGATCTGTCCACATCTTTAAATATGGCCCATGTTCTGGAATTGAGATTTAACAGCATTACCTGGTCATTTTTTCTTTTTGGAATAAAACACTATTTGCTGTGTTTGGCCCAACAACCTTTGCCAAGTGCCAAAAGATTTTGAGCAAAGGGTGGAGGGCTTGATAGCCAGCACAGTACCTGTGATGGACGTTATGGAATATAACTGTGACAGTTTAGTCCAAAACAGTAATGAATGTGCATTAACAGTGGCCTCAAAACACAGAGATTTGCAAGCTGCTAGTGATTCCAAAGAAAAGAGGATATGAAAATTCCTTTCAAGTGAAGATTTGAAAGACAAGGAAAAGAAATGCAAGTACTTCATGATACAATTATCATGTTTTCATCCAAGGAAGTTATTTTGCTCTTTGCAGAGTGCATTCAGAACACTATTTTACGTATCTTTTAGTTCCTTACTTGCACTGCATCTGATTGAGAAGAACAGAATAGCACAGCACTCAGTGCCTTTTACAAAAACTGAACAATGGCATCAAATGCATCTTTAGCTGTGTCCATTGTAGGTAAGGAAATGAGAGAAATAGGGATCGGCTGGAAGCATGGGCAAATGAACACAACTGAAAGCTATTGGAAGAATACTATTCTGGTACTTTTGGGGTAGTAGCAGCCACTTCTAAATTCATCATAGAAAACTTGGAAATCATCTTTTGTATCCAAGTAATAAGACCCACTGAAAAGACTCATCTCTTCAGTGAGATGGAGAAGAAAACAAGGAGGGGAGTTACCCCAGACTGACCAGTTTGCAGCCCTGTCATGATTTTGAACTTCAGTTCTGAAGGACAGGCCATTGTTTCTCAGAAAAATAAGTTAGCTGCAACTGAGTAACTGCTACATCTACCCAAAGTCCCATGGAGCCTGTGCAAGAGATTTAATACATGGAGACATCTGGTAGTACTTTGCTCTTCATGTCCATTCACACAAGGTTCACAATCACTGCGTATCTTACTAGCCCCAAAATACGGGCAAGAGAACACAGCCAATTTCAGGTCTAGGATGGAACTGAAGGGTTCTATCTGTGTTATCAAGTGAAGAAACTGCCAACAGATTTAATAATATTTAAACTTCAATAAATAACTTCATCACTTATCCACATACGATAGTTTCACAGCTTCATTCAGCCTCCATTACAAAGTACTGTTCATTTACTTGAACAATTTTGCAATTAGGATTATTTCCTTTTCTCGCTATATACCACAGGACCATTCCACATGGTGAGAAAGGCAGCAGAAGAAAAAAATCACATGACTCACAGAATCTCACAATGTTCACCTTGGTTTTGCTTCCAGTAAATTCAATTGCTGGAAGTAACAATACTCACCCATTTAGACAAAATGGCCTACACAGTTTTCCAGAGGACTGACTACACTCCCATGTCACAGGGGGCAACCACACTTACCCTCTGCATGTCCAGACTGACAATGCTCACGCATGTGAGTTCCCACCTAGAAAATAGCTGTTTCTTCTCCCACAGAGATCAGACAACATTGTCTACTGTAAATGCACTGTATTTTGTAAGCGGTAGAACAACACTCATCAACTTAACATGGAACATTTGCAAAAAATTTTCACCAAAAATTTTTCTTTGAAACAAGCACCTTGCTCTCAGAAATATGCTTCCTTCTTCCCACATTTTCTTCAGAGAAATCAAGTTAACTTCTGCTTGAATTTAAAAGTAATTATATTTTGCAAGAAATAGTTAACTCAAATCTGTTCAGTAAAAAGTAAGGTCAATCTCCAAAACCTAGTGGTAGTTATGGAAGAAGTCTTTTTAAAATTGGGTTTATTACACTTACTCTTTTCCCTTTCTCAGTTAAGTCCATGAAGGGCACAAAGAATAATATTTTTACAAGTTTTCTTCTACACAGGTCTGTATCAAATAGATGATCATCATATTAATTAACTCCACCACCACTATTCTTAAGGAGCTAATGATCTATGTATATGAGCTAATCCGCCCATAATTCCAATTATTTCTTCTATATTCTCTTTAAATAAGAGGGTACAAACTATGGGAGTTCTTTCCTCATAATTTAATCATGATGCTTTTATTATTCCAAACCTTCATTATTTCTCTAAATGCATATGTGACAATGTGCTTTGTTTCTGGTTTTACACAAATTCCTTTTAAAGTCAGAGCATTCCTAATGGTTTCTTGCCATTCTTCTCTTTTTCCCTGTCAGCACAGGCAGATAATCACCTCAGTAAATGAAAATAACTGGCACTGATTTACCTTTTCTGCTACTTCTCGCACTGATTGGACACTTGTTCCATAAAGATGATTATTGTACTGGCCAGCTTCAATGAATTTGTGATCCTGAATATCCTTCTCCATTTGCTCTCGAGAAGTGACAAAATGGTAATCACGTCCATCCACCTCATAATCTCGTTTTGGTCTAGTAGTATCTTTAAATATAAACCAGTAGTTTTTAAGGCAAAACAAAAAAACAGTGACTTTCTTCCCTACAATATCCAAAACCAGACTCCCATTTATACTGCAAAATTTTCACAAGAGATTGACTATTAAGATTGGTTTATAAAGTTTAGACAATATAGTATTTTTTTTTAACTCAACATAATAGTATGTCTATTAACAAAATTAATGGAAAAGTATAATTTAGAATTGCTTTAGTATTTGCTGAGACTTACGTGGAACACATGAACCAAATTTGTCTGGAAATTCTGAGATCAGGTCATCATTTATTCTGTCTTTCATGGGTCCCAAAACAATCACAGGTCGAGTGTAACTGACTATTGAACATAAAGGAATAACAGCAGTTACATTTCAGTATGATTGCTAACTTTTAAGAGTTCAGCAAAATAAGCTTTATCTCATAGCAATGGTTTTAACATCTAAAAGAATATGTATTCTTTAAAGAGAATAAAAACATGTTGAAGAATGTAAATCAATTAATACCATACTCAGAGTAAGATGTTAGACCTTCACTCTCAAATCACTACCCTTGATGATTGAAGATGAGTCTTAAATTATGAAATCTTTGGGGAAAAAAAAATCTTTTCACAAAGTAACATCCTGCATTATAATGGAAAAAGCGAAAAAGGGGTAAGTTTGAAAACCTCTTCAATTCAAAGAGGTACCTAAGCAGCAGCAGAGTTCATGCAATTCTATATCTGTACTGGGAGATGCTTGTTTTCCTATGAGACCACAATTAAACACACATATATGAAACAACTTTAACTATAGGTAGTTTCTGTAACTATTAACACTCTTATAAAATTAAGTGCAGTATCTTTTCAAAATAGTTTAATTTTTTTATAAAGTTATAAAGGGCTTTTGGTTGAAAATTAAGCTTAAAGAGAATATATCTAATTATACTGCAAGAAATAGACAAATTATCTATTCACACACTTTTTGCTGTGGTAGAAACAGTGGGAATGCTAAAGTAATATGAAACAGAAAACTGTAATTTCTGAGGTTCACACTGACAAAACTGTTAAACATACCATATTTTCCTTCTGCAATGTAAACCAAACAAGAAATTATTTAAGTAGCACACCTTTGGATTTTGCACTAAATAATTTAGCAATTTTATTTAATAATTTATGCCTTTATGATTTATTCATTTGAGTAATGGTAACAAGTTCAAAAGTTTATCCTGGTGCTTAGTACATAAGGGCACATGAAGCATTCTGATTAACTCAGATTGTATTTATTTTACACTGAGCAAGACCTACAAACCTTCTTGTTGATTGACTGGTTCATATGACAAGACATATTCCTCTTGGCCACCTAAAACGTAAATGCAAAGACATCTATGTATTTTTTTCTAAACCAATATAATTAGATTAGGTAATCTGATAGACTAGAACAATGCAGACATTCCTCAGCAATTACAATGATACTGATGAAGGACATCTTTCAAGAGCGATGAATTATAAAAATCACAAAGATAAGCCAAGCACCAAACTTTAAAGCATAAGACACATACAGTATAAATAATTTCCTAGTGTGCATTAGCACATATCAAACTGACATCAAGCACAAGAAGACTTTTAAAGCATTCCTGAAATGCTCTTACCCACATATCCCTGGATGCAATGCATGCATGCTGTCATTCACTGCTAGAGGCAATGCCACCCACACAATGGACTTTCTCCATACTCTGAAGCCAGGATTTACAAACACGTTTTTCCATATTTATACGGGGCTGACAAACATGTATGCCCATGTGTGATCTGCCATTAACTTTATCATGAACTGGCACTTATATGAACACCTTCAACCACTCTAATTCTACTCAAAAAAAATGATTGTATATACTAAAAAACTATTATTTTATCAATTAATTTTTAAAGACAAAGTTGAAAACAAAGAATGCTTTGGATTGTTCTCAGCTCCAGGAAGCACAGTAGCAGTGAATGAAACAAAAATAACTGAATCTTGAACTTTGACAGCTGCAGGCTTTTTAAATATTAGTGAAAGCATCTGAAATATACCTCAATTGCCATCTCTCTACAAGATTTATTTCTAGTCTAACATTATATACTTGAGCAAAATTTCTAACTAAAAATTAACTCCATGCCAGTAGAGAATTTATAATTCTGAAGACACAAGCTCAAATTATATGACATTACTTTGAAGAAAATACAGTCCTTCAGTAACTCCCTTGGGTAATTTTGGAACCTTCTTTGGTGTTCGAAAGCTACTTAACAACAGTCAAAGGAACATACCAATGCTACACCACAGTTGTGTAGAAACAGATGGTAGATGAAGACTTTTATAAATTTATATACTGCTTTTATTTATCTATTCTCCGTTTCATAGCAAATACTACTGATATTTTAGATCTAAATTTTACAATTTCATTAACAGAAATATTTCTCTTACTTTGCAATAGATTGGCATTCAAACTGTCCTACAGCAATACAGGAATAAACATTTTAAGTTCCTAAATTGTTGTAAGTGAGGAATACCTTAAGACAGACACAAAAACATGCAACCTGTGAATTATAATATTGCAAAAAGTTACTCATGCAAATGGATTTTAGAAGGACAGTATATACTTTCAGAACCCCATTTAGGCTAGGGAGAGGAATAGGGAATCATCAACTATCAACTCATCCATAAAAAGATCCAGCTCACATATAATTAGATACTTCTTTGGAGAAGTCACATTGCTATAAAAATTAGTTAAGCAAAGTATTAAGGAGAAAGTAACAAGTTAAAAGCATCCCTTAATTGAGGGCAAAAAGTATATATTGTCACTGCTTTTCATTATATTGGAAAAGTGAATATTAATAGAATGAACCTTTTGAACAACCGTACTCATCTGTAATCAAGATAACTTTCATATTAGACAGCAGTAAGAAAAAATTAAAATAATATTTTAATAAAAAGTGCTCAGAAATACACATTCAGATAAGCTAATCCATGACATTCATAATAAAGTCGTGGCTTCTCAAGTAACAACAGAGTAAAAAACTAACTAGTAGTACCAATAATGAGCTTTAAAAATAAATAAAGCAAGCCCTCAGAAAAACCTTGGTAGTGGAGGCAGCAGCAAATTTATGAACAGTCACGGTTAGATAGTTTTAATAGTGTGTCATTAAAAATGGTTACAATTTCTAAGTTTGTCCAAGGCAACTCCCATACATGCTCAATTTTGTTATTTTCTGTGTTATTCTCAGGAAACACAGATGCCTCCCTCAACTGGTTTATTTTCAATTACAATCTACTGCACCATGAGCATTTTGTATACAGGTATAAATTCTCTCCTTCAGTGTAACCATCTGGAAGAAAACGTGGATCATCACCTCTGAAAAGATCTACAGCTTCCAAACAAATATATCTGTTAATGAACCACCTTCCTTATTATCCTAACATAAATTATATCTGTTTCTGAAGTGCCCATTACACAGTGAGCAGGTAGCCCAGAGCTGATCAGTGAGCCACTCAATGTCACACTGTGTGGCTTCTACTGTTCCTTCTTCTCATGTTCCTCTTCAAATCCCCAACTTTGCTATTTTCCTGCTCTGCTCTATCTCAGGGTCCCAGTCTGGACTGCAACTGAAGAGCTGTTCACTGGAGATGAACAGTGGGATTGAAGTTCTTGCTCTCATTTAAGACATTTTAAAGCACAGTAAAGCAGCATCATGCAGCACATTACCCACTTCAGGCTACTGAAGCCTGGGTAACAGTAAATAGTTCTGTAGCTTATGCTAGTAGAAAAAGCTGAGTGTGGTATTTAAAAGATACCAAGTCTTCAGAGAGAGAGAGAGAGAACTAGCATGTTGATTTATCATAACTGACTGTGTGTCATATGCTTTGAAGACAATTCATACTAAGCACCCACACTTGACAAAAAAAATGAGCTGAAAGCAAGGGTAAATACATGTTTGCTTATCTGTACTTTCATTAAAGTATATACATATTAAATCTGAGTACCGGTTATGAAAAAATGTAAATATGGCAATATTTAACAGATTACACAGTTTAGTTAAACCTCCCATATTAAGGCTCAACTACATGTAATTATATTTGGCAGCATTAAATTTATGTTTGGATTTAACAGGTCTAGATAGCTTGTATAATTAAAAAAAAAATAGGAATAGATTCAAATTAGGTTGAACTAAGAAAATCATAGACAAAAATAAAAATACCCATAAAGGAGGTTTGCAATGATTCTAGTCTACTTTTTAAAAACACAATTTGCAGTACTCCACCAAACACATGAATATGGATTTCACCTGAAGGTGACTGGGAAGTTCTATTTAACATGTAATTACCCAGAAGAGACAGACAAACCAAACCAAAGGAAGAGCTACAAAACAAAGGTTCTAAATAAACAAAGAACTTAAAAACACTTACGGTAACTACTTTCACTATCGCTGGCATTAGAGGTTACATGCTCTGAAATTGCAACACAATGGAAAAAAAAAATAAGGAACATACACTAATGGCATGAGTCAAACAGAAAGAAAATCGACACAAAATAATCCAGATGAAAGACAATACTGATATCAAAATGCTGAAATCAATACATACTGCATATAAAAGTTTTAAGGTACTTCTCATAGCTCTCAGGATCAAGTGTAATTTCATATGAAAGGAATTGATGTTAATAAAAAGAAAAACATTAAATAGCACATCAAAATAAGATTATAAAAAGTACACTAATTCACAGTTCACATGTAATCCTGTAATTTTTAGGTTTTCACTTCAGGATGAATTTCGTTGTGCAAAAACTGTGGGATTATGCATTTCAACTTTTATCCAGGCAGTTTACTGATTACATTGAAAGTCTTGTCGCGGAAAATACTGGACTGTGTTATAGGAGATACAGTGTAGCACATTCAGTAATTGACACTTTCCTATGGTATATTAAATAGTTTACTGAAGTGCAATTAAGATTTTAATTTTGTTTCCCAGTAATGCTGTAGTTTTCAAAGCTCTTCACTTTGATTAAGGGCTATCTATATTCATTTCATACCTTTTTATTATGGACTATTTATATTAATTTCATGCCTTTGGCATAGTAATCAAAATACTTTGCTACAAGGTGTTTACATTTACTTTTTTAGTGTATGTAACTGTCAAACATGTTTATGATAAAAATTAAGGGAACTGAAGAGTTTCAGGTATCCTGAAAATTGTTACCTGAAAATTCTACAAATCTGGTAAACAAGTATCAACTTCAATATTGCTGAACTTGATTGAGAAAAATCAATTTTCACGCAATCCAATCAATGTCTATTTGCAATGAAAACCACTAATTTTCACAGCTTAACACTGCATAAAAAATTTGTCTTTAAACTATACAAATGAAATACAAATAATTTGGAATTATGTACCTGACTCTCTGCATGCACTAATATTTATTGTCATGAGAAGCCTTTGTAATACATTAAATTCAGTGCAGTTCTTCCTCTAGAAGATTGAAGAGAAGGAAGCAAGGGGACTCTAGATGTATGAATATAGTAATGAAGCAAGTATGCTTCTACTGATTAACAATCATTAAAAAACTTTATCATATGTAAACTAATTAACCTTTTCAATTTTTTTTTTTATGAAGTGAACTAATATTTTAAATCCACAAATCTCTGGCTAGACTGAGCTCCCTCATTTCACTTCTGTGCAGGAAAAACAAATACATTTTAATGTTTGCAAGTATCAGAAATTTGTATCTAGTCAATTTCACTTTCCAGTCTCGGAAAAACTACGTCCACATTGGCATGGAAGAGGTAAATTGTGATGTTTATAAGCCCCCTGGTAGAACGTGAGAGGGAGATACTGTCAATTGAGAATAGAAGTTGTGTGATATTCTATGGGCTCAACTAGTGAAGATACAAATCCTGAAATGCCAGCAAATACAGCAGTCTTGCAGAGCACAAGTAACACAACTTGCATTAAACATGGTAAGGCAGTTTCAAAAAGTCTGTGCTGAAAAACAGACTAGAAGCCAGTTGTTTATAAAACAGAATCAACTAGAGATATTTCTGGACCATATTACATAGTTTAAACTAGGTATGATTATAAGGCCATAAAGGCTGCTTATGTTCTTCTAATCTTAGCCATAAGGCCATAAAGGTTTTCCATTTTAGACCAAGAATTCCTTTCAAAGTAGCCATTTCAGAAATAAAAAATTAATGTTATAGCTACTGGAATTTTTAGTTCATGACTGAGGCCAGGTACAGAAGTACACTGAATCTTACAGGTAATTTTACAAACATGGTGCCTAGAAGTTGTGCCCTGGGAAGAAATGTTACCTTTGAAAACCTCTAGTCACATCTTTTTAGGGACTAGTTTTCCTATTGCATAAATGTCTAACAGTGTATGTGTTCAATATTTGTGATGAATGCAAAGTCTTGACTTTTTTCCCCTTCATTTTAGTGCATTTAGTGGTGGGGTGTGTGTACACAAATGGCAACTTTTGAATCTTACTATTCAAATAGAAACAAATACAACAAATGCTTATGTGTCTCCTCTATTAGATAGCCCTCCACGTGGTCTAAAAGCACCATAAATGTTCCAGTCGGCCAAAAAACCTCTCACTGCATTTGTTAAGGAAAGGTTTTATTTGCTTTAAATAGCTGTAAACATCAGTCACCTGGAGAGAGGAGTGAAAACGGTAGCTAGTTAAAGTATGACAGTAATGGTTGTACTATTACTGTAAAAAGACATAAGGTTATTTTTAAATAAATAAAAATACAAAGACAAGACAGAAGTGACATTAAAAATAATCACCAAATTTAAAAACACAGTACTGTTAAGGACAAACAGGTAAGCACTGGTAAGCCTCTAAAAGACAAAAAAATACCAAAAAAAAATCTAACATGATAGTCACATGATCCTGAAAGCAAAAACCTCCAGAAGATTAACTAGGAAAAGCTAATGAACCATTTTTAGAGTGAAACAGGAAGGGTTAATCGAAACACTTTTACTGTAAACCCACAAGAGCCCCCCCCTTACCCCCTGTATTTCGTTTACTGTAAGCTGTACTTTTACAAGAAGGCTATGTTCTGTATTAAGAGCATTAGACCTTAAAGGAACCACAACAAACACTAGACAAAGAACTCAACACACATAAATCTCATCCAGAGGAGCCAAGGTAGACATCTGAATAGGTAAAGTAGGCCTAGAGCCAAAGGTCTCTTCAAGCCTGGACAATCAGGACACGAGAACAATGGAAAGAACAGAAGGTCACGGATGTCACCCGAGGAAGATGAATAAAATGCAGACCCCAGGATGAAGGCAGGCAGGAACTCCCATCATAATATTCCTCAAAATAGAAACCACGCCTCCATCTCCACCTCGACTCCACCTGCTATGAATATTGTAATCTAATGATGCAATAATATGAATATGCATGTGATTATATTGTAATCATAATTAGAAACTGTATAAATTGCTTGTTTTTACTGAACCACTTCGGAGCTTTTTGTCCAGCCTGAGCTGAAAGCTACCCTGACGTCGTTAATCATTCAATAAATACCTGCTGCTTACGGGCTCAAAATTCTGCCTTTAAGCAGTTTTTTTTTTAAGCTGCCTTTTTTTGGGCATCAAGAGTCAACCTCCTTATGCCAGTAGAGCACCAGTCTCAAAGAGATCTGTCAAAGAAAAAGTAGTAACTTTTCAGATGGAGGTTAAAATAACTTGGGAGTATTTTGATCACTTACTCAGGCCTTTTGATCCCATGTCGTCAGGGACCTCCTGCAGAGTAGTCCCCAGAGGGCAAGCAATAAAAAGACAATCACAAAGAAAATAATTGTCAGTAATATATAAAATTGGCGCTACGACAGGAGACAGTTCCCAGAACATCACAGGGAAAAATAAGTCTATAGGGTTTGACCTGACTGGTACATGAAGTGTAATGAGTAATGCAAATGGCAGAGAACAGAGTTTGTTTTGAACCTGGTCTGAATTAGCAAATTTATCCAACTGCATTTTGAGAAGACACTTTTTTTTTTTTTGTGACCGCAACAACAATGAAAATCAAAGTAACCTCTCATCATGAGGAAAATCAAATTAGAATTAATGACTTTGAAGACTCAGCCTAAAGGGACTGATCTGAGAAGCTGGAAAGCTCCATTGTACTTTCATCACTGCTGTGCCTTCTCTTTCATGTCAGAAACAAGGATACATCACTGACAGCACTGGAAGGCAGTTAACCCCTCCAGTTATTCGACAGTACTGCCCAATTTATCTTAAACTGGGATACTCTGGTGTTAAATTTTATTTTAACAGCGAACAAATATTTGCATTGATTTTGTAGATTGGTTTGCCATTGGCACTGCAAGCTCCTTAGCCTGTTGCAGCTCATGAAACTGTCTCCATGGTAACACCCTACTGCAATCTAGCAGGTCCTTCTACTGTGCTTTGCTCTCCATCGAATGCCACATACTTACGGTCAATATCACTGGTTTCCTGCTCACTCTGGTCCTTGTTCTTGTAGAAGGGAAATTTTCGGGAAAAGAGGTTCTTTTTACGCTTGTCATTGAATGACTGCTGAAGAAGAGAAGGAGGGGCAAAACAAAGGATGTCTAATGTCTGTGTGAACAAAGGCCCAGACCAGCAGCTTTGCGGAAGCTGACTCCTACAACCACATTATGCAGTGCATGGTTCAGTTTAACACTATCTCCTCAGCTCATGAGAAACACAGGATCACGACTTTGCTCATACCCTCTGTATTTCACATGCTTAGTACTGAAATAACTGTAGGGTTACTTCAGTCTGGGTCATTCTATGCAGCCTGACCTGTATTTCACAAATTTAGCTTGCTGGGAGTATAAAAAAAACCTAAAAAACTAGGCTGCTGTCAGATGGCCAAACCATAATGTCTCAAAGTCAATTAAATCACTAATATTATCTCATATAGTGGTTAGAGTATAAAAAAAAAAAAAAAAAGCTGAGGCTTCACATATGTTTTTACAAACAGTTCATATTATAACAGCATGCCAGAAGTATTTGTCAGTGTTACCCATTTGCAAAGGCAAAACTGTAAATACTTTGTTGACAATGCTAAATAACAACTTATAAAGAAAAATTGAAGTCAAAAGCTGCATTGTCCCAACTGCTCTTACAATAAAACTAAGTAACGGTGAAATAGGAAAAAAGGAAAAAAAGTAATGTGTCCAGCTAAAATACCCAAACTATTAAAAAAACAAACCCCAAACCTGTATTTGTTTCAATGTTTCATAATTGCAATCCATTTCATGTTAACTGAAAGCAATTACTTCATTCTATGTAAGCCTGCATTCCAATACCTTTCAAAAGAGACAAACTAATTTCAACTGCTTATTGTGGCAATTATGTTTTTCAAGGGTGACTTCATAATCCCCATGTGAAAACCTCTGTATATTAAGGATCATGTTCAGCAACTTTCAACATTTAACTTCTCACGTTGCTGAAGAATTTCTACGTCTCAGTGGCTGCAGACATTTCTAGAGATACCTACGCAGACATACACACCCATGTGAATATAAACTACTACTGGGCTCCTGTGCAAGTGATGGAGAGCACTGATGTGTTTTCATTCATTTATAGGTATGTCTACAGGTATAATTAATACAGAATTTAGTATTATCTGCCATGTTTTCTGCTGAAGACATTATGTGACTACAGCATCTTTAATTTGCTGTTTCAAGTCAATAAAGAGACTTACTGTAAAAATAAATCAGTTATGTTTTTATTGCAATTATGCCCAGATCTAGAGCTAATACAGATAGATTAAAGCCAGCTGAAATTTCTTTTCATCTTTAGGCATAAGTGAATCATCTGACCAGTTTTGTCAAGATGTGAAGTTTGTCACGTTTTTGTCATTTGGTTTGCAGAAACTGCAATGGGAAGGACAGTAAAAGTAGGAAAACATCCAACTTGGTTTTGAGACCCTGTGCTGCAGGGGAACTGTTTATTTCTAAGCTAAGCTAAGCAGAGCCCATGTGCAGCAGAAAGTAATAAAAGTGCCACAGAAAGATTTTTTAAAGCTACTATAAAAAAAAAAATCATACATTTAAGAACAGCTATTTCTAAAATTTAAAGCATGTTAACTTTCAAATAATTGTTTCTCTGTCTTCAGGCAATGTGAGCTCATTTTCCTATTATATGTAATACAGCTGCAAAAAGGTGTATCATCTTTCCAACCAGCATTAAGCATGGAATAAAACAGAGTCACAACCAGGGGTCAAACAGGACAATGTTTTTTCCAATAGTGGACCACCTTCTCAGCTACAATTGCAAAACTAGCACTTGACCTACCAAAAGAGAATGCCTATAGCACAACACAGAAGTTGCATCTTGCTACAGGACTAACAACCCTTCTGGCCATCTGTTTCATTAGAGACTTGCTTGTAATAGCAGATACTGAATCATCCAGTGAAGTTTTCATTACCAATGTTTTTTAAAAAATTACTTAAAATTACCAGGTATTAAAGATGTACAGGGTACCATGGGAGAACAACCAGTGACATTGAGCTCTGGAAATAGCAATACTATGCTAAGGAGGAAATCCATAAAACTTTAATTGGTTTGCATCTGTGTTCAACTAAAACTGTTGTTCCACTGTAAGAATTGGTAAATTACCAACCTGACACGTGGACAAAAGATCTAGTTTTGAGCCAATCATATGCTTGCATGAACCACAGTCGGTATGGGCAAAGTTTTAGGTTATGGTCCTCCTGACCTTCTCTGTCTGAAGTAAAGTCATTGCAACTGATTTCTCACAACGAGAAAGGTTAATGTTATCTACAGAAAAAGGGCAACAAAGAAATACATCCAAATAAGATCTTTGCTAAGTATGCTGAAAAATAGTGTAATGTGAATTTCAAAAAGTGGAAGTGTCACAACTATAAAATTGTTTTATTTGGGCAAGTCCTTCAGATTGGTAAAGGGAGACATGAATGTAACAAAACTAAAATGTGCAGTTTTATCTAGGTGGTGAGACTGCAATTTGTACAGTTAGAATAAAAGGACTGGCTGATTTATTGTACTTCATAAAACAATCAGGTTCTTCACTGTAGTTTTTGAATGTATTTCATAACAATAAATATTTTAACTGTCTGTACACTGTTTTACTGAGCTAATATTAAATTTTATATACTGCATGTGTAATGGTCAGAGTCAGTTCCATTGCCCCCAAAAAAAGAGAAAATAAAAGTATTATATTGATTTTGCAAAAATAAGATTAGCCAAAAGATTATTTTTAAAAGATACCATGATTACAAAAAGCTAGAGGGATTTGCTTATTAGTTGAAAATGCATAGTAATTGCATTACATTTTTCATAAGTCCACTGCAAATCATACACAGGTATCATAAGCAAGAATATATTAAACCAGAAGCAGCACAGAAAATGAGATAAATGTGTACATGAAAGGAACAAACAAGAAAAAAATGTAGTCATTTCTGCTCCAGATTTTTTAGCTTTTCTTAAAATGAAAGGAACAAGGATTTTAATGTTAGCTATCACGAGGATTATTCTTCAACGTCTTAACATAGAAATTTTCAAAAACGGTATGAAATCGGTATTTCGTCCTGTTCATGAAGCATTAGCATATACAGACACAGGAAGGCACATAGTCCACAGGGACATGTATGGTGCAGACAACTTACTGGGAAAAGTATCACCATGACAAATACAGGAAGAATACTTTGAGGAGAAACTCCAATGTTAAAACATTTACAGTTGAAGCAAAAGATTGTGAACAAGTGTGTTTGCAAAATGAAATGTTACTAAAGAAAAAGAACTGCAGTTCTACATCAATGGCAAGCGTAGTTGCTTTTCCAGTCAGTATTCCATGCATATCTTTGGTGCTGTGCTGGTACTCAGGGACTCTGCACCAGCTCCACTATTGTCAAAACGCTACTTCAAACACGTCATTAATTAACTGTTTGCAGTTTATTGGTAGACAAACTACAAAACCATGCAATTACCTTTCAGAGAACATGGTAACATTTGAAAAATTACTTAATATAATGAAAAGAATCTGAAGTCTTTAAGCATTTTCTTTATCTGACTTCTAAAAAGCTAACTCAAATTACCATGTCAGTTGATAACATTTTATTCTGATACCAAAATATAATCGCACCAAAACAGAAAAACACTGCAAATAATCCACTAAATCTCCAAGCCAGTAACATAATTGCGCATCAGAAAGTAGCAAGAGCTATTAATTTCCTTTTAAATTAATTCTTACAAGGGAAAAATTCTTTAATAATGCTAAGTCTTGAAATTACTAGTTATATACTATTGATAGAAATTGTAAGGTTGTGAAATTCTTTCTCAAATTTCAGAATGACCAAAACATTGCAAAAAAGCCTCACCCTCAAAATGATAAAAATATTTGGCTGCTGTGCCAATTATGAAATTGCTATAATTTCATCTACAAATACTCTTATTACTACTTAAGTAGCCTCATTGTTTTCTCATCACTCATTTCCATTGCATGTTCTGGGACAGGTATAGTGTATTGTGCAGGGAATTGCACTGACTAAAATTAAAACTAGGATTTCTTTTGGATTGGGTTATTTTTCATCTACACTGGCTATTTTATATGACTAAAGCACATTTAGATCAGTATCTGCACCAACAGAGAGTGGCAGTGAGAAAAATCAGCCATGAACTGGATGGCCTTGAGTTCTGTTGGCCTCTGCCCTTCCATGAAATTCTTTAAAGCTTCTATATCCATAATCAAAACAAAGAAGTGACTTTATGCTATCTGGGTTACATGTATTTTGTAAAACCTCACTTCATCAGAGGAATCCTGTTGAGCTCTACTTCCTTGTTTTCTACATGCATTAAAAGAATTTTACTTTTTCTGAAAATTGGTAGTAAGTCCCCTCTCAAATAAAGGGAGTCCAGGAGTGCAAATCATACTCAAGTACTACATGGTTCTATAAACAGCACTTGCAGAGCTGTTAGAAATGGCACTATTCAATACTCCATTAGTATATACATCTCCTACTACATTACACTATTACTAGGAATATATATTTCTGTCAATTCTTTAAACAATTTGCAGTGTTTTGGCATTTAAAGTCTGCTTTGGTGCTCAGAATTATTTTATTTCTATTTGACAAAATTTAGTCTTTTCACTCAAATTTGAAACAAACACCACACATAAATCACTGAAAAATGTTACCATTCACAATGTAATTAGCACTTCATTAACTCACCCCTTTATCTCCTCTTGCTTTGGAATTGAATTTCACTGTCTTTAAACGGGCTCTTTCTTTTTTCTCAACTCTACCACAAAAACATACACAAAAGTGGTAGAATCAGCAAAACTCCAGAACTTCATGTTACTCCTTGTTACAACATAAGTATATTGGTGTACCTTTTGTATATACATTTTTATTGCTTATGACACATTCAGAAAACGGAAGCCTGCTAATGGAAAACTGTATTAGAAAAGCAGGGAATTATTTCTCAAATTATGAGGTTGTGAGAGTATTTTGTGGCTATATATGTTCAATAAATCCAGATGGTGCAAGGAGAAAACACGACATAGTAAGTGAATTGCCTCAGTTATCACTCAACAGCAGATTCTGAGATTCAGGGCACCTAAACTCTTATTTGAGTCTCTAGTAGCCAGCAAACACCTCATCTCCATTGACTCTGGCTGCCAAAGAATGATTTTCCACATTTCCAGGTGCTGGGTAGAAAGAATTCATGACAGTGTCATAACTTGAATAAAATTCACTTCGCACCTTTTCATACATAAATGATGTACTGTTATTAAAACTACATGTAATATTATTAATACCACAACTTGTTTACACTGAAAACAGCACACAACTCCTAAGACTAAATAAGGTTTTAACGAACTTCTCATTGAGTTAATCAGAATCCCACTATAGATTATTTAAAAAAAAACAAAAACAAAAACAAAAAAAACTACCACCAAACAAGTGGCTGATGTGGTACATTAACAACAAAGAGAAAAACACAAGCAACATATTTATTAATCATATCAGATGTTTAATAGCAGACATCTTGAAGTCAATAAAGTATGACATACCTCCGTTTGCTTGGGATAACTCCAATTTCATCACTTTCTCCACCTGGAGTCACCTGCCGTGCTTGCCACCATTCATCATCAGAAGCATTAATGACATGGAGAATATCACCAAATTTGAAGTTCAATCCTTGACTTGGAAGGCCACTATCTTTAGTCTTGTCATAATCAAAAAGAGCTCTACATTGAAAAGAAAAAAATGAAACACAGAAAAAGTCAAAAACCCCATAAGAGTATAAATAGCACAAAATATGTTCTTCATAAATGATTGCATCCTTCTGACAGGTACTTATAAGAAGGCTGAATGCACTCTCATATACCCACAAAGAGAGAGAGAGAATACATAGTACAGAACAGTATACACACACACACTTCTAAGTTTCAATGAATGAAAAAGAACTTCATCCAGAGCAAAGCTCTAGTGCTTTGCAGAGGGTCCACAGAAGGCACCTCTTGCAATTCAAAAAGTACTTTGCAAAAAGCAGGTTACATGTCAGCCTAGGATAAAAAAGGCAAGCAAGTATTTGAAGCATACAGCACTGTCAAAAGTTCTGTAATGTATACTGTTTTATATCAAGTTATAACTGAAGTTATTTTAACAAATAAAATGTACTATCTTTAAAATGAAAGTCAATATCCTGCTCACAGGGAAAAAATAACTTAGAAATATGATCTGATCACCACTTTGTATCCAAAGGCAAAGAACATTATGTGATTCCTTCTGGAAAATTCCCAACCATTTCAAGACAGTCTCATCCTTTTTCCTAAGGTAAGACTGTTTACAGTAATAGGCAGTAGTTGAGTAGCAGCTGCGTGACTACAGTTTTATTAACATTGTCTTTGCCAGCAAGGTTGGTTTATGCAAGCCCACTATTACCCTACCCACAGTCACGCCTGCTTTGTACTGACTCCTGTTCCCTTTCTCACTTATGAAAGCACAATTGTCTGGAAAGGCACATGATCCACTACACTATGGAACTGATCTGGTTTAAATAAGTGTCTTTTGTCCCTGTTGGATCATTTTGTATCTGGACCAGTTCCCTGAGGAACTGAAGCCATCTGTAGCATGTTTCTCCCAGCCAACTGAGGGTTTAGTGAGGATGTGGAAATGAATGATGACAGCAGCCCCTTAGCAACCTGCAAGGGCTACTCCTAACATTCTGCCCTATAAAGGACTCTTCTTTTTCATTTGAAAAAGATGCATGAATCTGTGTAAACAGTGTGCTCGTATGACACAGTCAAAAAAATCCTCAACTTTATTTCATCTTCCAGGACACGTGTGTCAGTGCTGTACTTTCTAAACGATACCCTATCTCAACTTACTTGATACCAAGTCTATCACAAACTAGTACCAATAGATTACAATGTGATAATTTAAAAAGGTGTAATTTTTCTTGTCCAAATTCAGATTGTTTCTTCATCCCAAACATTGGTCTTATGTACTTTTTCCTGCTTGGTTTTTAATATTGGGGAATTTTTTTTAACCCCTGTAAGTACCTTTAAGTCATAACCTGTTTTCTCCAAAAAAGTACTTGTGGATTTTGCCTTTCCAAAGCACTGAGTGTTTTATGCTTGAATTGTATTTGTTCATAACCAATGACAAATTGTTTTCAGGGAAGAAATTCAAAATCTTCTGTCAGATCAATTCATCTTCAGCATCTATTGCAAAACCAGAGCTGAGACACGAGGCCTTTTCTGGGCCACAAAAAGTATCCAAAACTTTTCCTAAAGGATTAAAGGTTTTATTAAATACTTTCTAAAATGTCTATCACAAGGCAGCAATTTTAAAATGGCTTCAAAATTCTTACTCTCATAATACACAGAGCCCTATATTTAAATCTGCAATACCTTTAATTTCAGTACATAACAAAATTTAGGCTTTTGATTTTGAAATAGCTTCCTTCAGCAGTGCAACCTTCATGATAACATCTTTTGGTTTCATTTCATAACATACTTGAGATCCTGATTATTAAAAAAAAAAAAAAATCAGAAACATTTTTTCTTTGAAAACACCGAAATACTGCAGATAAGAAAATTATACACACAGTAGTTATTCCTCCACATTTACTCTGAACATGTTTGTTCAAGAGACACCCTGGACAAATATTATTTCATATCTCAAAATAAACTATACATCATCCATCCATTATGGACTTTCAGTGCAGATTCAAGCTGTATACATTTTCACTGAATTAATTACATGCATCATGAGATTCATTTCCTGAGATTTCCTGTTAGCATTCAGGCAATGATTTCTACCAGCACTACTTTTAACTTCTACGTTTTAATTAGAATATAAACTTACATAAGCAGTGAGAGCAGGGCCTAACAGCATTAACATGTGTGTTGACTGCATGAGAAAAAATACACAGGAGTGAAATGGAAGCACACTTGGATAAAATCATTATTATTAACATGTGCTCTTCCAACTAGATAGATGGTTACACAGAACTATTTTTGAAAAATGAAAGGCAGTTTCATCAAATACATTTCCTCTGGTGAGGTCACTTAAGTTTGAAATATCAGAATAACACAGAGATGCCCAATCAAACTGCAGGCAAGTACACTTCTCAGGCTAATACCAGATTGTCGTGGTTTTGCTTTGGTTTAATTTATTTTTATACTCTTCATATAATTATTATCAGTTGAAGGAAGGTTTATGCAGACAAAAAGAGACTGAATTGAAAAAAAAAGTATGAGTATTTATTATTATAATCAAACTAAAATTAAAGAATTATATTTACAATAATTTTACTTAAGTAAAAGGTATTATGTATTTATAGAAGATACTTCTCCCCCCACTTCCCTTTATATCAGTCCAAGGAGGAGAAGTAGTCCTTTTCTGTTCTCAGAATTCCAGCTCTCTCTCTCTCCAGTAACTCTGCAGTACTTTCATTGCAGCTGGAACTTCTTTATCTCTTTCTCATTTTGTGCTGGCTTCCAGGGCTGGGTTTACCCCCCTCCTGGGCTAAAACTAAAGGCTGGGGGTTACCCAGGTCCTGAAGGGTTTTTTTCCATAGGCTTGCAAGGGGACACTTGTTTATTATGGATTTTTTTCCACAGGGTTATAGGGGATAATGGTTTAAGAGTTCACCCCTGTTTTCTTATGGAGGTCCCTCCCCATGGGAGAACAGTCCTTGATTGACTTCTCGGCATGGGTTTAGTCTGGATCCTTTACTCGGATCCTAATATCCCACCTGAGCCGTCTTCTGCTCCAGCGTAGGTCCTCATCCCCCTCAGAGTCATAAATCTTCAACAGCAGCAGCATGGATCTTTCACTGAGATCCCAACATCTCACCTGAGCCGTCTCTTGCTCCAGCGTGAGGTTTCCCTCAGGGTCATAAATTTTCAGTACTAGCAGCATGGATCTCTCTCACTGAGATCCCAAGCTTATCTGAGCCGTTTTGCTCCAGCATAAGCATCGTCCCCTTCGAGGGTCACAAAGTCTTTAACAGGACTCTGCCTCATCCGAGCCGCTTCTGCTCCAGCATAAGGCTTTCTCTCTGTTAAAGTCACAAATCTCTGGTACATCCACAAGCTCCTCTGTGAGCCGCAGGGGGGTCTCTTCACCCCAACAAACTTTTAGAGGTGGCAGGGTTTTATTTTTCAGTCTTTACCCTGCTGAAGGAAGGGAGAGTGAAAGGGAGAAAAAAGCAGCTCTCCCCCCTTCAAACTTTCCTTCTCTCTCCTGTTGCAGCTTCAGCTGCCAGCTTTGACCTTGGAAGTCCTGTTATCTCATGGCTGGAATTCTTCTGCAGCGGTTTTTCGTCTAAGCAGTTCGTCTTTTAAACTTTTTTTTCCTTCACTCTTTTACAGAAGAAAAGGGAGGCTTCAGTACTACACCTGCCCCCCCCTGGCCCAAGCCGGGGGAGGAGGGGGCCTTGGCCCTCCTCGGGCCCGCTACCCTTCTACATGGCTGCTGCCCCTAATTTCAACTACACAACCACCTTCTCTTCCGTTTTCTTAAAGATGTAATTAGCAAAGGCGTCACTGAACTTTTTGATTGGTTTTTTGTCCGGAAATCACCTGGACAAAACCATCCTCAGCCCCAGGGATGGGCTGGTGGGCAAAAGCACGACACAGATCTTATTTTTTCAATGGATTTAGTTAAAATGTCCTAGTGATTTTAAAACTATAAAGTTCCTTCAACTTGGAGATGTAACCATTTTCTGCTCTGACTGAAGCAGAAATCAGCACCACTGTTTGAATTCAGAATGTATTGTGTGGTGGAAAAAAAATGCACAAAAGTAAAACAGATTTTCTATGTTGAACTCAACACAGATTGTAGACTGAAATTTGCCATAGCAAAAAGATCAGATAAAATATGGAACATTTTATCAACATATTATCACAGAAACTTAATACCATGAAGGCATCTCACATGTGCTTTTTGAATCTGAAGATGAATATACATATATAGATATAAGCTCAGATGCAAAACGAGAAGTATTATATGAGAGAATCTCTCTCCTCTTCAAATAAAGATCAAAAGAAATACAAAGCAAAAAAAGAGAAGGCCATTACATCAGTATATCTGAATTAGTTGAAGGAGGGTGAGTGGAGGGAGAGAGTCAGATGCACAAATGAAGAACTGACTGCTGCTGCGGAATTGCTGTACTTGCTTTGCCCTCCAAGAACCGTTTGCTAGATTGCTATTCATAATTTTTTGATATACATACAATTAAGAAGAAAAATAATCTGTCATTTTACTTCCAATTTTATTTTCAAACACAATTGCCTTTTCCTTATTATTACATAACACCCCAAAAATGCTGTTTACAGGTAGACTATTTATAAAGATACCAAGTTTACAGGGATACAATGATGCATCTGATTTTATTTGCTAATTTGTTACCATGATTTTGAGACATCACCAGAGATGATTTCCATAATATTTTTATTTAAGGTTTCATAGTATTTTTATTTAAGGTTTTCTGTAATTGTGATTGAATGCCTATAAACATTTTACTGTTGGATTCACTATTCAATTCAGCATTTTGTTACTTAACAGGCATCCTTTAAAGGCACATTCAAAACCCAGTATTACTGAGAAAAGACAGCTCCAGTTACTAAAATTGGCTTTGAATTGGTACAATTAAAAGTACAGCATGATTATACCAGAGAGACTTATAATAAGGAATAAGGTGGATAACTTACATGTTCTGTCAGTACCTAGTAATATGTGAAAAGATTCATAAAAGTTACTTCAGTGTGGTCAAAATTACATGAGAAACCAGACAGAACAGATGTGAACCCATTCTGTGCATACCTAGTTGCCTATAGGTCTTTGGCAACTTCTGGTGTGATGACAAGAGTAGATCTCAGAAGCCTAACCAGCACCCTCTGTTAAGAGATGTGGGTAGAAAAGTACTTTTGCTGTGAAATTTTTGCACTTTGAATTTTTATTCTGACTTATAACAAAGCTGATTATCGGGTCTCAAAAACATTTCTGGGACCAGGAATCACCAGTCTCCATGAAGCCTCTGCCAACCACCACCTGGAGAGTTGCAAGTTTTGTGGCAGTTGTTGAAGTCAAAAGCTCAATAACTTCCATCAGTGGAATAAAAGCTACATGAACACAAAATACTTGACAGTGGCTTAAAATACCAGACCAATGTGTGAACATGAGCATAAGTGTTTTAGAACCTAATCAGGCTATAGCTAACCAAGCAAAATAAAAGCATTTAGAATTGTTCAGGCTTAGTTATATGATGAGGGCTAAAGTGATCAAGCTTGGGATTATGGAAAGGAAGATCTCAGCACAATATCTATATATACACCTACCTGTGGAAATTCAAAGACACGGATAACTGTGATATCAAGCACTTATCCCCTACTATTTAAGGCATTTATCTTTAAAGATTTAAATTTTCATCCCCAAAACATTTAAGGCAGACAAAAGTATATATATTTTTAAAAAAAGAATAAGATCAGCTCTGCAAAAAACCAGAATCCAGGCAAAGCCACTAAAACAGTAGGTCAAAAAGAGTTACTTGTTAGAGTCAAGTTAAATGGAAGACCTGCGAGTAATTGATTACATTTGTTTCAAAGCCTTCAGAAATAGATCGCAAAGAACCAAGACTTTTCTGAGCATTGATGCAATTACTCAGGTAACTGCTTCATTTAAGACTTGCTTCCTTTCCCACAGCTCAATAGATGGAATTCACCATGAACAAAACAGTATCTTCTTTGCTTTGGAAAAGTCAACAGCACCTGGGCCTGGGATTTTAGCAGGTAAACCAGTGAGGTGCTACAACATTTTAAACCAAGCCTAACCCAAGCACCAGAACTACTGAGGTCTCGTCTGCTCTACTGAAACATTCTGGCCCCTTCCAAGAGGCTACTGCTGGCCCTGAATCAATCCAAATGTGAGCTGATACAAGGAATCAAAAATCAATTTATTTTTAAAAATGTAATCCTGTTACCCACATTCCCTATTTGAAACATTATGCTTTATCAGTGTATGATAACTGATGTAGGAGTTAGGTGGCACATGAACAAGCTGCACCTTGCCACAATTTTCCTGTGAAACCATCTATTTTCTCATCTGCTTCATGCTCTTATATTTTCACCTCCTTTATGTTTAACTTGATATGAATAAAGTAACAAAGTATACTCAGTTCATTTGCTTCAATGCATTTTCTCTCTTGGTTACCATTGAAAAATATTCCATAACAAAATGCCACAGGATACAGAAATACAATTTCTATACAAGCTGAGAACACAACCAAAGTAAGCTAAAGGAAATAAGATGGAAATCTGACATACCTTAAGCAAGGGAACACTATAAATTTGAACTCAAGTACTGAACAAGGCAGAATATGGAGACTACTGTCACAAAAACACAAAGTGAACTGAGCAAGTTGTTCAGACTTCAGATACATTGACCCAAAGATTAAGTACAGGTTTTTGCTGAAGGATTATCATGTCTCTCAAAGCCAAGACAAAAAGCCAATAATAGCACCACTCTTCAAAGTTCTTATAGTGTTCTCAGGGCTATTACTTCTTTTTCAGCTACATCACATTTATCAGTCTAAATTATACTTTACTATACATGCAAGTAACCATTTGTTAAATTCAATACTTAGTAAGGTATTTTATGAAAATGAAAATAGAGAAATAATAAGTCTACAGAAAAGCAGAAAAACACAGCAGCAATACCATAAGAAAGATGATTACCTGACATATAGGGATCTCTTCTGGTTGGTTCGCAAAGATCCTGATCCTGAACTAATGCTACTGTTCATCATCTGTTCCCGTAAATCATGTATTTTAGCTTCAAAACGACTGTATTCTGTAAGAAAGAGGGGCATGGCAATTAGTTTCCCCTGAACCTCAGCAATTAGACTGAAATCAGATCTGAAATAATTACGATTAAATATAGCAAAAGCACAAAAAAATTACACTTTTAAATTCTGTGGGTTAAATCTATAATTCACAATAACTATTTTTTTTCTAAGTAATTTAATTTTCTAAGTAATTTTCTAAGTAATTTTAACCCATGACAATAGGAAAACTTCAGAATATACATGTGAAATACATGTTAATTACCAAGAACTATGTATTTAAAATTTAAAATGTTAAGAAATACAAATGAAATGTGTCTGTACTTTAAAATTACTGAATTTGAATTAGATAAAGAATTTAACACTGAAGGTGGCAAATATGCAAAACATCTGAAATAAGATGATGTTCCCCTGGGAGCTGAGGAAAAGAAAAAAACCTCCAGAATTCTGGCATGAATGTCAATCCACTTGTAAACGGCATTAGAGATTCACACTGCCCCCACAGAATTATTTACTGAGTTAATCCAGAGAAAACGGATTGTGTTCTTAAGCAGTACTGTGTACTAATAAAACTAAGCTAAATGCATTGTGATTTTAGCTACAAATGGAGGCAGTAAAATAGTAATAGCTTGTTCAGGACAAACATTTCCTGAACTGAGGTACTTACATGCTGTCAGCATAAATTATGAACTCAGAGTAAATAAGTTTCTCCTTCAGTGGAATCTCTGGACTTCAGGATCAACAGATCCACTTGTAAAACCTTCCTAGTCAATGGGAACATTCTGCAGCCACCACGTTCCCCAGGAGACCACGTGATGCCAGATTATATCAAGTCAAACCTGAGAGAGCCAGGGTGTGTGAGCCGCAAGCAGCTGCTGGACTGGGCATGGCTGCTCTGCAGAGCTGCGCCCTCATCCCCTGCGGGCACCACGGGCATGCAGAGGAAATGCAACACTGACACAGAGGGCTCTGAGGTAAAGAATCTTGAGAAATCTCTAACCTACAGTTCCTTCAACAGTTATCTAAACACGCTGGATGTTTTATCATATTACATTCTGAAACCCTTTCTCCCCACAGGCTCATCACACAGTGAGTCCCAGGTTTACAATAGTCGACAGAAGAAAAAAATATTAGTTACAGAAGAATATTGGGTGAACCAGTTTCTGATACATCACTTCATTAGGTTACTACTAATCTGATGCTTTAGCAGTACCATCTATAATTAACCCTATCCAGATTATGATGGTATGAACAGTCTCTTAAATAACCCTAACTTTTGTCTTTTAAAAGAAAAAGCTACCCCTAGCAAGTACTTTTTTACAAAGAGATCAAATACTTTACCAGCACTAAATTGGACTGATGAGGTTGTTTGACAAGACAACAAAAACATTATTTCCACCACTACTGATGCTATTACTAATAACAAAAGGATTTAAGATAACGGGACAGTAACCTAAGAGGAATGTGAGAAAATGACATTTTTTAAAAAGCAACACCCCTTAGGGGAAGGGCTCAGTTGCAGTGAGAGAACAGCCCACTCCTGCTGTGCTACTTGCTGTACTGCATGGCCTTGGCTAAAGTCACCTCATTTTACTCATTTATACCCAAGAAATGATCTTTTAAACTTCTTACCTGTTTTTTGGGTATTTTGGAAGATTAAAGTTCTGAACATCAAATGTACAAGAATGGTAACAGAGATTTCTGACATAAAAGATTTTTTTCTGCCCCTGTGTGAAAGGAAAGTAAGCACGGAAAAGACCAGATAATTCAATTATTTTCTTGTGCTACAGCCTGTTCAGTGCTGAAAATATCTGTTCTTCACAATAGCTAGTGAAAAAAAATGCAAATTTCTGTCAACAAACTATCATGTGTCATCTGCTGGAAGAATCAGATTCCCTCCTATGCAGCACATAGATGTAAGAGAGTTAACAGAGAGGCTATTGTTTAATTTTACTTTATCCTATATATCATCCCTAGGTTGCTGGTCTTGCAATTTCCTGCAATAATTTAATTTTTCTCATCAGAACTCCTGGGAAGTAAGAGCTGAATGAGTGTCAGGGACATCTGTAGGAGTAAGAAGGAGAAGAATTTCACCACAGATGCTCTTGCCATACAAATAAAGCAAAAAAGGAAACTAATGGGCTGGGACTGAGAAGGGTTTATGTTCGAAAAGAAGGACTGTCAAGAAATGTCTTACTTAGGAAAAGCTTAAACACTCTGTGGAGACAGAATCTGATGAGCTTCTTCCATGTAGAGCAAGCTAAAATTTGAGTTATATTCGTCTCACAGAAGATTTTGGGAGGAAAAGGATTGATAGAAATCTCAAAATCATTGGGTTTGGAACTGGAAAGTAGACAGGATTTTAATATTTTTAAAAAGAAAGCTTAGTATTAGAAACAGTGGTACTAAAACTAATGCTGGAGACAGAAAATAAGACAGCAGTAGGACTCTTGAGAGCATGAGAAAAGCACAGTCAGTTTGATACTCAAGGGATTAGAACCCATCCCCTGTTGAGTATGTAGGATTGGTTCAACTCTGGTATTATAGAGCAAAGGGAGAGCTCTGCTAATTTGTGTAGGTGAGGTTGTATTTCTATCTCGATGATTAAGAAGAGTTGGATATCAGCTGTCTTTTGTACCTTCAATCCCTTATTTCCTTCAGCTTATCATCCCTAGATTCTCCCAAATGCTAGAGAACTGTTTTCTTTACAATTCCATTCTCTCTTATGTGCATGCATAATAATTCTAAATAGTGTGTGACAAATTTAATCATACTTGTTTCCCTAAATCAAAGTGAACAGCACAAACTTTCACATGGCTAAGTGTGACAAAGTCATACAGTGCATATTTAAACATACAACTTTTTAAAAAAAGTTTAATTTTGCCACTCAGATATTCTAGAGATTTGGAGCTAGAACAGGCACAGTGAACAAGAAGAAAAGGATGCTCTGCTTTATTTTCTTGGCTGGAATTTTCTCAAAGTTTCCAGTAAGTTTAGAGGCAGAGAGGGAACAGTATCTGCTACCATAACATAGAGCTTGAGGAAGCACCTGCTGCTTCAATTCATAGTTTTTGTCCAACAGTAGCCCACAATCACCAAAGAAAAACCCAAAGCTTACACAGGTTTACACATAAACAGGTGTTAAGAACATAGGATGAATACATCTGGACTCAAGTTTAAAATTACACTGGATAAGCAGATGGTGAAAAACTAGACTAAATCTGCATATTTCATTTCTGCACATATTCCACAGCAAGTAACAAAAAGGGAGGCGGGGGAGATTAGGAAGTCTTGAAAGATTACTCTGCTTCCAAGCTGATTCTACCTAGAAAACTGTAATGTTTTCAAGGTCAATGTTTATTTGAGCAGAAATCAAAACTTCAGAGAAAGGGTCTGAGCAGTGAAACTCTCCTGGACTGCCTGTCCAGTGGGCAACAAGAACACACAGGAAAGTGGTGAATTGTCTGTACAGAGGGGAGAAAAGAAAAACGAGGCCACAATGAAAATGCATCTGGTCTGGAACACACATTCCAGCAAATGAGGCAAAGGAACAGAAGGCTACACAAGGGATGGAAAATTCAGCAAACAGTACAGAAGGAACAGCAACTCAAGGAAGCATGGATGTGAGTATAGGGAACAGATGGCAGTACAGCGCTGAGAAGCAGAGATTCTTACATATATTGAACCCACATAGAGCTGAAAAAGTTCACTCTAATTAAAAAAGTATGCCCCTTGCTTCCCTCTTCCCATCTGTCTATGGAAAACCCCCTTTAGCAGGACCCACTGGATCTGTCAAAGCAGGACTCGTGTGCTGACAATTTTATATCACTACTAATTTTTATATTCTTTTCTCAACTCTCAGAATACTCAATTTTCTTTTTCATGGTGCTTCCAATCAGAGAAATGGAGTCTGGTAGTCAGGATGGTCACCATCACACTGATCCTGTATTTATCTTCCATTTGTTTTTCTCTCAAAATGCATGGACCATAATACAACCATCATAAATAATTTTTGAGGAGATATTATTTTGGTTCAATGCTTGTCATTTTATATTAACATTACCACAATGCATTCCACATGCATTGGTTGCTTTCATGCACTCTAACGTTTAATGAGCTTGTACCTCATTAATCTCTTGAAAGACTGGGTCAAGAAATTTCAAAACAGATTAGAAAAATTGCATTTGTGTTTAGTTAAGAACACTTCTCACAGATCCCGCAAAACTCAGAAAGAGATTAGGTCCTGCTGAGGTAAATACACTTAGAAATGTTGATGAAGGCTTACCAGGTATTCACAAACAATTTAGTTTAGTTTGTTAAGAGCAGGAGTGAGGTTTTAAAGGATTAAAACATGTGTAAGCTGTCTTATAGTGTCTACCATGGCTATATATAGCAGACCCCTTTTTCTAATCTTAATGGGTCAAGTTTCAAAGATTACTTGCAAATGAGCAGAACCAGGTATAAAACAAGCAAGAACAGAAGTCTGGAAAACTACAGCCATGTACCCCAAAACAGAGCAAACTTATTTTTAAGGGTTTGGTTTGGTTTTTTTGTGGGGTTTTTTTGTTTGTTTGTTTGTTTGGGTTTGTTTTGTTTGTTTTTTTTGGGGGGGTGTTGTTTTGTTTGGGTTTTTTGTTTTGTTTTTCTTTTTTAAATCTCAATTTATGAAATTGGGATGCACTTATCTTTTGAACGACCTTTGTTTAATACAATCCATATTCTCAGCTAGAAAGCAAGGGAAGCTCAGCCTTGATAAGAAACAATTACTGAAAACTAAGTTTTGCACAAACATTATTGGCTTTGTGCTACCCCAGCTGGGCTTTTATAGACAGAAGATTGACAATATATTTCAAGACAAGTGTTCAGAAAACAATGTCAGCTTATGCATTTGAAAATGCTATCATTTCCCAGAAATTCCACTAGAAAGCAGTTCATAGATGCAGCATTGCAAACAGGAAAATTAGCCACACACTGGCCATTGACTGTAGAGTTCTAACAAAAGGATTTTTTGTTCCCTCCTTTTTTTTTTGACTCATTTAAGGACGAATGTTTTCATTATTAAATCTTACTTTCAGTAGATAAATACAATCCTTCAAAACAAAAAGAATTCATTAAAATCCACCTAAAACTGTGACTAACAAACTATGAATATTTTTGAATGAATTTTGCACTGGATAATCCTTATTTCTATCAATAAAACTGCAAGAATGTATGTTAACTACCTGTATCAACACTGTAGGTTTAGAAGCAGACATTTTATGAAAAATACCCTGAAATCTTCTCTTGATGTTTTGGCTCCGCCTTATCCTAATCTTACATTCATTTACCCAATCACCTAAGAACAGAAAGCTAGTCTGATCACTTAAACATCTTACCACTCTTTCAGAAAAGAATTGGATATACAGCCTGGTTCTGGTCTAGTAAAATATAACTATTAAAAAAAGTTTAATCCACTCAATTATTTTTCTGTCAATTTTTTTTTATATATGTTTAATATATTTCTTTAGATATTTTCTTACTTTTAAATGCATTGAAGCATTAACACAGTTAAGGCAACCTACTGGCACCTCACACCTTTTTGGAATGGCAAAATCAAACCTTCCAGAATTTCTCAACTTTGAGGTAATATTATTTTGTTATACTGAAAACACATAAGAATATCTCAGATGACCTTTTAATTTGAATGATCATAACAATGGATGTCAATGTGAAATGGAGAGCCTGCACAGTCCTATACTTCCCCCTTGCTGCTCCTCTCCTCGCTACATTCCCCTCAAGTACCAAGACTTCAAAGTTCCTGTATCTCTGCTATGTAACAGGATCATAATTCTGACCACTTCCAAATCCCCACTCCCAGGAGACATAAATATCCAAATTGCTTAGTGCTTCCTCTCATTCTTCCACACTAACACGACAATTTTTCCTTGCCATCCTATCTCTGCAGAAAACCCAGAGACACAGCACTGAGGGGCACAGAGGTCTCTGCAGAGCCAGGGAACAACAGGAAAATGAAATGGATAGGAAACCTCTACAAGTTAAAATGGGTTATCAAAACACTTTTGTGTACTGAAGCAACATCACTTATTACAAAACTGCTGCAGGTCACAGTATTTAGTTTTCAGAGGAATTCAAGGTAAAGCCAAAATCCCTTTTAATTCATGAATGATTGTCTTGAAGGAGATAAGAGATTTGTAGTACAAGGGGGGAGGTTAAGGGGGAGGGGGCTGGCAGGGGCTAAGGAAAAGCTTCCAAATAAAGAGAAAATGAAAACAGCATCCTGACTTTCCAACCACACTTCTACAGGATAATTCCCATTCCTCCTCTGCAGATTCCAGCCCCAACAGGTCCAAATCCACTGATCTCTGCAATTAGGGAGGCTCTACCCACATCCTCATGCATGTATGCGCCACAGAAGGACATACCAGCACAACCCAATAGGTAACAAGATGACAACAGTAGCTCCTGAGTGAGTTGCAAGATAAAGCCTGGAAACTACAAAGTGTAAGTCAACTGAGTACAGTTGTGGTGCTACACAAGTGGTGTCTGATGTATGAGCCACTTCTGTAAACCGGAGAACACATTCACATTCCCTGTTTGGCTTTTAGCTATCCCAAAGAGTGCTGGTAAGCTGCTGAAATTTGATTCAGTGCACTAGAAAAATTTTGTAAGGCTTCTCTCAAATCCACTGAGCACTGCTGGAAACTAAATGAATGCCAACAAGGATATTTTTAGGAACGTGATTACATCTGTTTTCACCCAATTCTATAACCAAGGAACATTTTGAAGATTTAAGGGAAAATAAGTTAACAGTTACATAATTTGATATTAGATTAAAAAAAAAATCAATTTAATTCAGTCATATTAGCCTACCCCAAGTCCAGTAACTAATGTTTGATAAACCATGGACGTGAAGAGACTGCTATGGAAAATTCAACCCTTTGCATGAGAGTTTTCCAGTGATTAATTTTTCTATAGCCTAACTCAGGCATTCCAATGAGAGAATCAGCTTTTCCCAAAAACTTGTGGAGAAAGACAACTGGGAAATTTCTGATAGGGAAATAGAAAACATAGTAGGATGTAAAAACATAAGTTAGCATTCCCCACCAAATCTGTGAACACACAAACTGTCATATACGATTACAGGGAGTGAAGTCAGCCAGTCCCAAGTGTTTTCCAAATGTTCCTATCATCCCAAATCTCTTTATTGGGTTATAATGAACCCTGATGGATGTCTAGAATCCCCTTGATCTGCCCTAGCTGTCAGCATTCCTACAAAATCCTGCTGGATTTATAAATACAAATAAAATACATTTGCAATATAAGCAGTTATAACTGATGCTCTCCATCTTTATGAAGACATTTGAGAAACAACAATTATGAACCTTACAGGCTCTTCATTTTAAAACTTGTAAACCTTTTTCTGAATGGTAAAACCAAAAAGCTGACATAATTAGACACAAACACACACATATGTAGAAAAGCTTGCCAACTTAAATGAACCAAATGAGGGGAAAAGAAAAACATGGGCAACCATAATTCAGGAAATATGAAGATGACCAAAGAACATATGTGCTTTTATCAAGAGCACTCAATCACACAGATGGTATTTTCTACTTGCAAAGTCAAGTCTCAGAGACTGCTTTCCTATGGTAACAAACAAACCCACACGCTTAAGGAAATGTTCTCTTCTCTAAGGTATGAACAATAAGTATCTGATCCAACTTACTTCACACACCAGACCTGAAGAAGTTGGACAGCTGGACATCCATTCAAACATTTTTTTATAAGGAATAAGAATAAGGCAGAGATGTAGAAACTAGAGCTCTCTGAGACAGGTTGGACATGTGTCAATTCATATTTTGCCGCCAAAGTACAAAAGACCTCAATTTCCTAGTTACACTTTTCCTTCATGGCCTACCTCAAAAGCGTAGAGTGAGCACTTAGTTCTCACCTTCTACAAGGAAAAACCTTCTACAAGGAAAAACCTTCTACAAGGAAAAACCTTCTACAAGGAAAAACCTTCTACAAGGAAAAACCTTCTACAAGGAAAACCTTCATCTACAAGGAAAAACCTTCTACAAGGAAAAACCTTCTACAAGGAAAAACCTTCTACAAGGAAAAACCTTCTACAAGGAAAAACCTTCTACAAGGAAAAACCTTCTACAAGGAAAAACCTTCTACAAGGAAAAACCTTCTACAAGGAAAAACCTTCTACAAGGAAAAGAATTCTGACTTCCTGAGTATGAAGGGATACTTTCTTTCTTAAAACTTGAATCCTAGAAAGAAAGTTCAGAAAAACTGCTGCTTTTGTATGAAGTTTGCATACATTCTTTGGCAAGGAAAAGAGTGTTTGTGTCCTGGGAACACATATTCTACCAGAGAAACATTTGTTCTTCTACTAGGAGCCACACATCTTAACATGCCTGGCAGAAGAAACAGTGACCATAAATGACCTTTTTTAAAAAAACCCAAACAAACAACAAAAACAAACAAACAAAAAACAAAACCAAAAGAACCCACCAAGAACCCCTCCCAGAAATATTTTATTAATCTGTTACAACACTGAAGAAAGAAGCACAGGATACACCAAATGTCTATCAACAGCAATATTTGACAGTTCTGACACAAAGCCAAGGCAAATATTTCAGAACCAATGCTGACCTTACTCTTCTTTTTAAAGGAAGCCTCAGAGTGAGCACTCTTAGAAAATGAATCCTGGAACACAGCAAGCTGTGGACTGAACATGTGACTAGGATGCACTCCAACCTGAGACAATACAGACAACATGGGCTGGCTGCAGGGATTTGACCATGAAGCAGACACAAACCAATCGTTTGGCCTTATTACTGACAGAGACCCTGGGGCAGGGGAGAGAGAGATGATGCAGATGGAGGGGGAGAGAGAGATGATGCGGATGGAGGGGGAGAGGAACACGAAAGCTAAAGTTTCAAACACTTGAGGAGGTCAGGATAGAAGAAACATGACAGAAGAGAAGAAATTAAGAGTGAATTGAAATGTGCTGCTACCAGCACCTAAGAGATGAAGGCAGCAGTCCTGCTTCACATCCAGTCCTGATGAACACCTATACTTACCCCTTGGCAATACTATTAAAGGAAAGGTTAAGCAGAGAGATTACTGCAAGAAACATCAGAGATGGGTCTTCTAGTTCGGTAAAACTAGAGAAAGCTGCTGATCATCGCAGTTCATAAGACAACAAAAATGTCTTACATATGTGAGTTTACAGACTCAAGGTAAGCATATCATTTTAGACTATTAAAAGTTTTAAAGCCTTAAATAGACAAAGGTATTTAAAATGTGCTTCAGAAATATAAGATGCCAAATGTGTGTATTGATGAAGTGGTGTTATTTGGCTTCTACAGAACACACAAGGATGGCTAATCAGTATCAGCTGCAATCTGATCTGGACCAGAAGAAATTGCTGGATAAACAGAAATGCCAGCTCAGTATGAAACAGAGGAATGAAAACCTCAGTCTCCTTATGCCATCTGAATCAACCTAATAAAGAAGGAATTAGTCTTCTATCCTCCTACCACTAAGGCATATAAAACCACTATATTAATGGGCAAAGACAATTGGAAATACAAAGGAACAATGTGGTATTTTCACTAAATTCTGGATTTACTGGATTAATTTTCATGTTATGACAGTGGTAACATTTACTGAAGAAACTGAAATTCTGAAATGATGAAAGCAAGAAATGTATCAAGCCATGGCACCAACACTTGAAGATATTTCTATTCTGGTCACTTGCAATTATGCTAACATGTATGTGACGACATCTATCATGTTATTTGTTTCTTCTCTCCTCAGAAGAGGGGTTAGGTGGGAGGACACTGCAGATTATCTTTCTCTGAGTTGCAAATTGAACAAGTGAACCTGAACATACAAGGCAACCCTTACCTTCAGGACGGTACTGAGCTACAATAGTCACTGTTTGGCCTGCGTTCTTCAGGGCTGCTGCTGCCTGTTCATGGGTTGCTGCTTTGAGATCTACTCCATTTACCTACAAGTAATACAAAAAAGCTGTTTACCAAAATTAATGTTGGTGTTTATCATCACAAAACACAGACCTGAGGAAAAAAATGTAAGATTTAAAAATAGCATCAGAAAAAAACTGAAGCAGAAATGTGTGTGTCACATTTTAGACCAAAAGCATTTTTCACAGTTCAAACTAAACTAAAGATGTTTTTTAATATCAGCATTTTAGTAACAGCAATTAAGAGGATATTCTTTCCATATCATTAACTGGCATTAATATCCAGGGAGAGGAATACTTTTGTTGCTATTTAAATAAAAGAAGCAAGGAATCCTACAGAAATTATCCGATCGCCTTTCCTAAGCTCTCCACTCAGGTCAGCTGGCCCTCCTGCAAGGATGAAAGAGATGAAAATTCCTTCTCCATCTTCTCCTCCAACAATGTTGAAACCAAGACCTGTTGATCCTCGATGTAGCAAAACTTTTCTAGGTTCCCTGAATGAAAGAAAGAAATATGAAATCTTGGTCACTAGACTTGAGGAAAAGTAATATAAACAATTAGAAAAACTTCTAGATGCAATACAAAATACCCTCCCTGTTGTTAGCTGAACTGCACAAATCTTTAAGTATGAATGTATGCTAAATTCCTATTATGTTACAATCCTATTCAGCACTAAATGTCATTATTTAACACTTTTCCATTTTGTTCGGTAAAATACTATTTTCCCTTTCTGAAATCACAAATTCTAATGAAAGCAACATTAATGAAAAATATATGGTCTTACTGCTTCATTTTCACTCCAGTTTGTCAAGCAATTTATATAGCAAAAAATAATTCAAGAAGTATGCATAAGCCCTTTTAAAAAAATAATCAGAATTTGTGGTACTCTCAAATACATTTTTCAATTTATTTGAAGTAACTGTAATTAGAAAAGTTAAACCTAAACCAAGTTGTTGCACTCTTCTTATACGATCCCCTCCTGAATTGAATAAGAAGATAAGAAATACTGATCAAGAGAAGGTCAATCAACTTCTAATGCAGAAAGGCTCCTCCAAAAATCTACTAATCTGCTACTTGATCCAATACAAGAAAAACCATAAATCGTCTCAGAAACAGACATTTCTAATAAAGCAGAGTAACTGCATGCTGCATTTGAAAAGTCACTAGAGAGTACTAAAGAACAATTAATGGACCCTAAGTATTTGGAGGCATTAATTATTAATTTACAGGATAAACTAAGAAGCTGCACTTTTCTGAAACAAACAAAAAAAATCATCTAGTCTGATCTTTAAAAATCATTAAATCACTCCATTTTGGCACTAGCTATTAAATCAACTTAGTGTCAAATTCTTAAATTTCACCCCAATCAACTTATTATATTAATTTTTTTAGAGTGCTATTATATTACAAATAAATTACATTTTGAAAATCTAGATATATATTCCTCTGGATCACAGCAATACTTTAATAAAAAGTTAGAGAACACAAAGATGCAGTATCTTTTAAAATAACACTCAAAATTTATAAACTTCTTTTTGGAAGGGAGAGAGCAGAAGATGAGAAGGTGATTTAAAGAAAATCACCTAAACATCCCTATACTTGCAGAACAGAAGGGTAACAAAATTACAAGAGTTTCCCTTCATCAGCAATGATGAACAAAAGATTAATGCAATCTACTGAATCAGTGAAGGAATGAACGGTCTGTTAAAGGAAAAGGATTAAGAGCTCTCCAGCCTTTCTGGATTTAGAATCTATCAAAACTAATCTTTGCATGTGGGTGCAGGGAAGACCCAAACATTGCTGATTTTAAAATAAGAAATAATCTCTGGTCTGCTCCTACTAGCATCCTAAAAACCTCTGTCAACTAATGCAGCATTGGCAGGACTTTCCAATTTTAACACTTTTCCTGGACTAATAAATCATGTGTCTGTATATATATATATATATTTATATATCCAGTTTTCTTTTTAGAACAATGTTTACAAGTGTTAAGAAACTAACATCTACTTCTTGAAACAAAGTATAATATTCACCACTATTTTGCCCACAAACACATCTTATCGGAGCTTCCTGTGTTAAGGAGTTTGACACTTAGCTTTGGTTATTCATTACCTGGTAATCTCATCATCTCCAAGCATTCCCTTGGGAACTGGTGAATATCGCCCTGGTGATGCTTGGGGCATGGACTGTCCCAAATAGGCAGATGGACTGATATGGTTATCCACTGGTTGAGAATAAGCTTCAAAGAGAGGGGAGAAAAAAAAATTACATTAGGGTAATATGGAAAAAGAGCTGGAAGAACTGAAACAAAGGTGTGACCTCTTCTAAAAACAAATTATAGCAGTTCAACTGATACATTAAGAATATCTCATTTCTAAAATAGTGTGTCAGGTCTATATATTTCCTAGTCTCCTCACTTAGTCAGTAAGCAAATTTTTCAGTTCCATTTTGTCTCCAAACTTTTTTAGAAACAGTAACTGTGGATAGTTGAAACTCATGAGGACAATCTGGAGATTTATCTGTTTTAAAGCTGTCTTTAACTTGACTGAAGTAAATGAAGAATTTCAGTTTCTTAAAATCACTATGTCAGAGCACAAGTGAAAAATACAATATTTTATTGTTACAACATGTCTTCCAAATTGTCAAGCTGCCTGCCTCTTTCTATCTAATGCTTTGATGTGGAGCATCCCACCATCTCCATAATAGTCCAGGCCATTCTGACTGACAGGTCAGCCATCAGCACACACCAGGAAACAAAAGTAGGGCTATTCTACCTTCCACTGTTCAAGGTAAGAGAGGAATAAACAAGGTCTTGCAAAAAAATGTCAACTGTACACCTAAGGTCAGCTGTCCTATTCACATTTTCATTGATTAAAACTAGAAAGGTGAAATAAAAGGATTTAGCGGAACAGGCCATGAATTCTGTGTATGGAGTGCATCAGATGTTTACCCTGAACCACAACACATCCACTAGAAGAAATTTAGCATCTTAAGTTATTACAATTGATAGAAAATATTCTACAAAGCCAGGAGAATTGTTCCAACAAATAATTAAGAAGGTGCATGATATTTCCAAGTTAGGCACATTAATTTTAATTGTCCATTCACCAGGCACAGTCATACCCACTGCCTGCTACTACAAACCATATTCTACAACTGAAAATCGTTTTCTTGGTGTAGGTGCTTGAAATTTTGAGGCTTAAACATGGAGGGTGGGGACACATCACAGATTCAACATAATTAATGTTGCCAGACTCTCTTTGCTCTTACTCATTTGCTGTAGCTGATGTGGTGCCTGACCTTTGAGGATTTACACTAAAACTGAAGCTTTTGTAACTGAACAGACATGACACACTGCAGAAAGGATCTGTATATTCCTTTTCTTTTTTCTGTTTTAAGCCACTTACCAGAATGTTTGGATCATATACAAACTTACCAAGAGTATTTATATATGAAAAATTTGACAGCTTTCAAACTACCCAAGTCTCTGCTGGATTGATTCTGTATTATTCTAGATTCCTAGTAAACCTGGGTGCAGTAAATTCCATGCATGGCCTATGTATCAGATTGTCAGCATTTCAGCAAGCATTAAAATCCACTGTTAACAGCTTGGGCAGTTTAAAAGCACATGAAGTAATTGTGCTATTCAGTCACACCAGCCCTCAGTCACGTGAGACTGCGCAGAACTTTTGGAAATTGCAGCTCTGGATTCACAAGTGGTTTCAGTAAATTGAGAATCAAAGTGCAAGAAGTACCTTGTGCCCTTCTAAATCACAGAGAGAAGGAAATTCTCTCACGATGGTTTCATGAGGTCCACAGCAAAGAGAATGCTGCTTTTGCTAAAACCAAATTATCAAAAAAGCACTCATATTTGAGAATTCCCTAAAAATTAGCTGTTCAACATACATGATTCCTAAAACCATTTTTAGAACAGCTGTAACACACATACATTGCACCTTCATCCTTCTGCTACCTACAAGGATTTTATAGATTCCACTACTTTATTCTTTCTGTCTGTCCCAGCACACCATGTAGATTCTGTGCACTGCTAAGAGATCTGGACATCTGTCAGTTTCAAAACTTAGGGGTTTTTTGTCACACTGGTGTTTCAGTAACAGATTTTCACAATGATTACCAAACCATGTGGAAATATTTATTTTTTGATGGAAAAAAAATAAGCATTTTAATATAACAATAATATTTACATGTATTCCTCAACATCCATGTAACTTTACATACTTTAAAAAAACTACATATAAATAAAGTTATTTTGTTTTTTTCTCAGAAAATTGTAAAGTTAAAGCAGAAAAAATGGAAGGTAAGACTTTATGACCTCTTTTCCAATTAGTGAAAAATGGGTTTTGATTAAAAAAACCTGAACAACTGTTGCTCCGCATTGCAGCTCTGTACATTCTGTTCAGGCACTAAATTATCTCATGTCACAAAACGAATTTACAATTGCTTTTAACAAGTCCATGGCAGCTATAACAATGCACATTTTATAGGAAGTAATTAGGTTTTTTTAACCAATTCTATATTCACTGACCTACAGTACTTGTCGTTTGATTGTCTTCCAGGTTCCTAAAGCTTTTAACTTCATCATGTTCAGAAACATATATACCACCTACTGCAGGATCTTATTTTTAAAATTTTTTATCCTTTCACCATGTAACTAAAACTCGGCTATCAAGCAACATAACCGTTTATTATTTCAGACTTGTGGACTGTTCCATAACAGCACTGGATACAGCCTTTATTAAGTTTTACATATGCTACTTGCTTAGGTGAGGTCCTTTTTCAAGGTTGGGGTTCTCACTGTAAAGAAAGCAAACCCATAAAGGGGTTTCCATGGAATTCCTGTGGGAAAAAAAAAAAAAACAAAACCACATGCCTGCACCTTTCCTAAAACTGTTTTAGCTGGAAATTATAACTGAAGAATATTCATGAGGAACATGATAGAAATAAAAAGCAATCCATCACTTTCTGAATCCTAAACGAGGTTTAAACTTCTGTTTCCAGGTAATTATTACTGATGTAACTGATAAAGGAACTGTCTTTTTGATGAACAAAAAATTGTATGCATTAAATGAACTTGCTTTGACAGGAAAAGTCAGACTCTTAAAAAGAAACTTCATTTCCAAATCCACCCTTCTCCTTCACATAACACAACTCTAGACACACACACACAAAAAAAAAGGCAGATTTCTTATTATGTCACTGAGGTCACCAAACACAAGTACAATCTCTAAAATGGGAAATAAAATTAAAACTTCACTGTAATTTACTGTTATTACATATTCTTCTCTTCCTGTACTTATGTCATTTAAGAAATTATAAAGGCATTCATGACTAGTGAGGAAACCAATTATTCCCTACCTTACAGAATTTTATTTCTCAATGCAGGGTGGAAATACTGCACCAATGCATACACATACAAAGGAAAAACACTTTAAAACTGACTAGAAGTCAAAACCGCATCACTAAGAATATCTTCAAAGGAGGCCTGTATAGGAAGCAAGTCCTCTCTCTCAAAAAAAGCGTAGCCACTTTTCTGACTGATATTCTACTGCATGCACTGCACAGGTAATGTGGGTGTTTTAAACAGCAAGTTCTATGCCTTCTTAGTAAAATTTGAACCAAAATAGCTTTAAAAGTATTTATACAAACAAATTACTGGACATCTGTTCCAGGAACCATTTAATGACCAACATTTATAGACAGATTACTGAGGCAGTTTATACTCCCACTCACTACAGCAGGTTAATACCTGTGATTATCACACGCACACACATCAGCTGGGCTGTCTGCCAGCTGTGTGGTACTGACCCACAGGACCATCCTACCTACACTGCTGCTGTTCCTCTGCCTACAATGAATACAGTACAGGATGTTGTTGTATTTCCATACTGGAAGTCCTCATCTTTCAGTCTCTCCTAGACTGGAGAACGGCACTCAAATGGCAATGTGCTACCAAAAAGAACAATCTTTCGTAATTGCATTCTTCTTGAGTCAGCAAATGCAGATCACTGTAAGGTAACTCTTCAGAGTAGCAATCCACATCTCAAGGGTCAAAAAGAAAGTCTCACCAAAGCAATAAAAGTGGAATAGCCATCAACTATTCCAGACCCTCAAGAACTGTGGCTAAGCTTTCATCGCCCATACACATCCCACCCTCTGGAGCTATTGCATAGAACCATCAGCTATTTTTTTCACATTCATTTCCTTCTGAATCTCTGGTCTCAGACAGCCCCAACTCTTCTTTAATAAGATTTTCAACATTAACTTTCCCCCTGGGCAGCCGGAGGTCAATTTTCAGCCCCAGGTGCACAGTGTTGACACAATGTCTCTAACTCCTCTCAGTAAATACTGCCATAAATCAGAATCTCAGAAACTACTTGATCAAGTGTCCCTTGGTTCAAAGATACTAAACCCAAAGAAATACTAAATATCAAATTATTTAATTATCTATATGGATGCTAACTTACTTGATCCCTTTTTTTGAGCCACCTGACAAAGTGGCTGGTACTCTTGTTGTGAAAGGACTCATAAAAGAGAACAGATTTTGCACAAAACCTAGACACTGTGTACCTGGTTCTCAACAGTTCTCCAATATCTTTAGCTCTGCATTTTAAATCCCCATCACCAAGGCAAGTGAAGCAGCCCTATAACTAAACAAGACCAGTTTCAGAGAGAAAGACTTTAAGACAATCAAATTCTGAATTTGGTGTTTTGTGGATTTTTGAGTTAACTACCATGGTCACACAAGTTAGCATAGTGAGCAATCTACAGCATGTTCTGCAGACAGTACAGATACCAAGTACTGTGCACTGTGCTTTTAGAAGTTTCCAATAAAATGAGTACTCAAAAAACCCACAGAAATAACCAAACAAAAAACCCTCCCAAAGGGATTCTAGACGTGAGCAGTTTACACACAAACTCAAGTAGTAGAGTTTCTATCTTAACATAATTTGTAATAGACATGTCCATAGGCAGCTTCTATGCACATCTTACTTCTCCTTTATGGTAGGCCTGAACTCCTAAGAACCTGGATAAAAGGCTTCTGATGGACAGAAGTACGAAGGAGGATTGAAAATACATGTCTCAAAACAGTTCTAGGTGACTAGGTGAAGAAAGAAGACTGTTTCAATACTCACAAGCCAGATGATTCTAGGAAATACTTCTTTAATATTTCTTGCAGAAAGCAGAGGCTTTCTAGTTGCAAAGTTATAAAGAAGCAACAGCCTTTGAGCTTGGTGTCGTCCTTTGATAGTTCCACTGTAAATGTGCAGATTTTGAGCTGAAAAAGCTTTATTCTGCCCTATATTTATAAAATAGCATCTAGCATCTTAGCCATACACAGTTGTTTCTTATAAGTGAAAGACTGAGGAAAAGACTAAACCAATTTCCTTGAATTAAGTCATTAAATAGTTCAGGCAGGACCTTTGGGTCTCCCTTGCGTGCAGAATTCCAGCACTAGGCTCAGTCTCCACACCAGCTGCAGTAACAGCCAGCTGCACTTTGATCAGAGACACACCAGCTTATAGAGTGTTGGGTACAAAGGTCTTTCCTGCTATAAGGAAAAGAAGCAGACTGGCATTTCATCAAAGGACCGAGCACTTTGCAGAAGAATGTTCTTTGGTTAACTGTTGTCAAAAGTCTTCTCGAAACAGAGTGAAAAACAAGAGTATCTTCAGAGAACTCCAAGGTTAAAACTTAGCTAAATGAAATGAAACTCAGAAAATCTACTCAAATGCACCAACAGTATTTTAGCCCAAAAACCTTGTTAAGGGTCACTAAAGGACAAAAGATAGATAACACATCTGGAACTTGAGCAAACTTCTGTGATTTTTTTCAGAGTGCTTGAGTAGGATGAGAAAGATTCCCATATGCAGCTGGTGGAGCTTGAGAGGCATGACAAGGTCAGGAGATTGGCTTTTCACTTCTCAGTAAAAGAAGTGCCAATTCCCACAAAGGATGGGATACTGACCTGCACAGAATGCCAATGTCACTCTCAAATCACACAGGGAGAACAAACAAACAAAGAGAAACTCAGGAGGAAGGACGGTAACAAGACAAGAGGGGCCTACGTGTGTGGCCAGGTCATTTATCTCCAGGTAATGGATGTGAGACTGTCATGTTTACTGAGAAATTATATCACTGTCTCTTTTATGGTTTTATGTTATGATGCAATTAACTTCAATAAACTGAGTCTCCAGCTCATCCACCATTTGAGAGAAATTAATTCTCTGAATGACAGAATTAATGTCTCGCCAATATCACTGATTCATTAGGATTGGGCAAATTATCAGGAACCAGCTCCTTCACTACTTTCCTTCCCTCAAACTTTCTTCAGGTTTTGCCCTTGCCCCCACGAAAGATTCATAAAGTAAATATTCAAATGATTGAGTCAAGATACAGTAGTAACAGATGAGATACTTTGATGTTGGTCACACCACAATCAACAGCAGTGTGACTGCATTACCACCACACCACCAGGAACACTACGTACAAATCAGGTTTCCTCTCTGTCCCAGAAAATCTGAATCAGAGGTGAAACATATGAAGAGGTCAGTTATTATGGAGAGAGAAAAGGAAGTCCGCTTTTCAAGGAAAAAGTGGGAAAGGTTATTGGACAAACCACGTATCATGAGAGAAAATGGCTGCTTTGTAACCCTACATATGAGTAGAAGACTGGGGAAGAATAAAGGAAGGCTGAAAATGGTTTTATGTCAAAGAATGGAGCCTTCGAGAGCATCCTTCTAATAAGACAATGAAGACAAAACCTAATTAGCTCCAAATTGTAATTCAATAAGCTTACAAATGGCTTTTAAGACACTGTAGCTATTCACAATAAATGATGGGCTTAGAAGGTCCTTCAGTCCTCTGCTGTGCTGCACTTTTGTTTGTTCTCCTTTACATATTGTTTTCAACTACATCTTTTAGTCCAGAAGTGCTCCTTTTTTCATATGAAGTAGTATCTAAACAGATTAGTGCTACATAGCACTGCTTACACAAATCTAACAGCAGGAAACAAAAAAATACCTAAAACAACTCTCACCTAGAACCGTTTTATATGACAACAGGAGTAAAACCAGTCATCCAGAAAAGTCAGTCTATTCAGTCTTGGGAAGACACAGTTATATTATTTTCATGTCTTTCTTCAACCACTAAATGGTAATATCCCTCTTGAAGAGACAATATATTAAACTCAAATTTTTATTTACATTGTAGTTCAATCCTGAACTTTCTGGATTTGCATGTTTGACTTTGAAAATACTCTTGTCCGTAGTAACCTTACGTCAACAAGAAATTGTTATAACTACTTTTTAATACAGCAATCACTAGTTTTCCATTTGAATTACCAACAATTATGTCAAAACTGAAGTAAGACTTCAAGTAAGTTAATATGAAATTTCTCAACATATTTGCAGGTAAGAACCAGATGTCAAGAACTCCTCCTCCTCCCAGTTCAGTTTATTCAAGTATGTGCAAGCTCATGAAAAAGCAGAAAACCAGGAAAAAACAAGTCAGAACATCACTAACCTCTAGCTGAAACAGTATTGCCTTTTGCTCAGTTTATAGGACACTGACCATACTCACAGTGCATTGTTTGTTACTCTCCACAGCCTCCAAGAGCAGGAGGCACCTGTTCGACTCACACTCACCAGCCAGTACTGAGCAACACTGACTCTCTAGGACTGGCCCCTGCCAGCCACAGAAGCACACCTGGAGCCCCAGCTGTTGCTGTCTTTCAGTACAGGAGCTATAGAATCCTGTTCTGTTCAGCATATAATTTTCCTTATTAATCAACTTTCTTATATCAGACTTTTGCCCTGTATAATATTTAAAGGCTTGAAACAGTTAAAATACTAAAAATGGGACATGTTAAAGCCTTAAAGGGAAAAATAATTAAATCACAAAGATAAGCTGAACTTACAGTTTGTGATGTCAGGAGGGGCATAACTGTCATTCATGAACATGCTGGTGGGTTTTGCAACTTTCAGATAAACAAAGTCAGATGTATTTTTTAAGGCAGTCACTGCTTCTTCATGAGTAACTTCTTCTAAACAAACACTGTTCACCTAGAGAGAAAAACAAGTTCTCAACAGAGAAAAATGTAGCATTTTCATAGGACACACACTGAAAGTTGTTGGAGCACTCTGGAATTGAGAGTCTTTATTAGGAGTCATGTGCCACAGACATAATTGATTATATAAAATTATATAACAGATGCTTTGTGAAACATAAGACTGACAAGTGTTCCTTTAAAAGATTATAATAAACTGTATTGATTGTAACATCACCAAGAAGGCTCACGTGACTTTGGAGAGCTAATGGGACAAGCAGGACACTCAAAATGTCCTAAGTGTGCACAGTCACAACATTGACAGTGCAAGCATTACAGAGAAGAAAGTGTGTTCTAGTAAGAATAAATCCTGCATCATCTTGTCATGACATAATTAAGTTCTAGACATTATAATGGGACAACATATTCTTGCAAGAGGTCGAAAGCAGGGTCAAAACTGGAGAAGGTCTTGATATGACTGAATTACATGACAAACAACACCAACTTAGTTTAACTACAGGCAATAAATTTCTTGAGCCATTGCTATTAAGCTGAAACACAAGCACTTGCATCAAAAAAAGCCCAAACCTTTAACAATTACTATCTCATATAGAATCCTACTAAATAGAGTTCCTGAATCTCATTTTTCTATCTGGACAGCTAAATTTGTGGATGGGATTTAAGAAAGATGAAAGTTATTTTTACTTTGTGCATAGAAAAATTCAATTCTGAAGTATCTGAAGCTTAAAAAAATAAGCCATTCAAAAGCAAACACTGAAATGCAATATAAGCAGCATTTAGGCTGGCTAAAGGTTGTCCAGTTCCTTTCCATTCTTCTTTTTTGAGAAGAGAAACAATCTCACTGTACATTTGTTTACAATTCTGTCACTCAGATACCAGAAAAATAATAGCAGGTTATCAGAAATAAACATGCTGATTAATACAGGTTTTCAATGGAACACTGGGCCGAAGAAAAGATTTCAGATTTCCTGATGAGATGGTGTTGAATGATGCAGATTTAATTTTATCACTGATTTCCTGGCAAAAAGACATTTTTTTACCCATTTCTATGAAACTACACTCCACTGGTAGGCAGCTGAACCACAAACTGAATCATGCCCTGACTGAGCCTAAAACTGAATGATCATTAAAGAAAAAGAAAAAAAAAAAGAAAAAAAGAAGTTCTTACTTACAGCTAACAGTTTGTCTCCAATCTGAAGTTTGCCATCTTTATGTGCTGCCCCACCTTCAATGATTTTGGTTACATAAATGCTGTTGTCCCCAGGTATATGCTGATTTCCTACACCACCAGCAATACTGAAACCAAGACCTGCTTGAAGATAAAGTCATTACTCAAGAAACCCTTTTTGCATACATTAAATTCAAATTATTACATAAATAGTAATGCTGTTCACATTACATATAAATATATATAATATTAGGGTCTGGTTGAAGCAATACTGGATGCCTTTTCAAGAGAGTTCCATAATTTTCCAGAAAGTTTTGGAAAAGACATAACATCTACACAAGTTCTCAAAACCAAAAGCTAACTCATTTAATTCATGCCTTGCGAAGATGCACAATGGCAGAGGTATAGCATCACCACTGATATTTATAGAACCACTGTCCAAGAATTACCCATATAGAAACAAAAACTTTCCTCAAACTATTTTTAATCTCTCAAGGATCCTTTCTAGGTAATTCAATGAAGAATTTTTCTCCACTTTATAACGTACTTAAAAATTACTAGATACTACCAGAAACACATTTTTATAATTTGAAAGAAAACTATGCATTCTACAAGAACAGTTCCAACTCTGTAATTCTTGTGAAACAGAAACTTCATACTTCCAGCGTACCCTTGGGGCCTTTTACAAGTTTGATTTCCACTATTTTTTCTGTGACTGGTTTTCTTCTTTTGACATACAATCGTACGATTGATCCCGCTTCTTTCAATGCTTCCACGGCTTTGCTGTGTGTCACATCTCGGACATCCACCTCATTTACTCGCAGAATACAATCGTTAACCCTACAGAGAGCAACAAGCACATTCAGGTGTTGTGTTACAGCAGAGCAGGAGCATAATATTTTATGTATAAAACACTAATATAGGTGTTAACCAAATAAAATATATAGATTTATCTCCGCAACTCTATTGATCGCAGACAATGCTCTAAAATTAATTATTAGTGCTTAAAAATAAATCAAGGATCACTAGAAAACATTTAATGGGAATATTTAATTACCAGTCAAAGAGGGCAGCATCTTACATGTGTTGCATTTAAACAATGTTTTTGAACAAACTACCTTTTGTTTAGGGCTACAAGAAAGAATTTCTTAGGAGGCACACAGTGAGAACACACTAGCTTTAAGCCATGACATGAACAAGACAATCTTGATTCCTCCTTTTCACAAGCAATTTAAGTGCCGGCCTTCCAGTCTATTTAACATGTTGCTGTAGTGCCACTGAGCTCTCATTACACTAAGTGCAATGCCTGACCCACCTGTCACCACGTTCTGCTAGATGTACCTCTGACAGTGGTCAATAAGCTCAAATGAAGCCTTGAAATAAGTTTATTAGAACTAAAACCTGTAATACATGAGGCATTTGCACCTGAAATGATGGGGTAAGTTCTTGACAACACAAGAGAAAAAAAGATGGTCCTACAATCAGTGTGGGTGGGTATCTCTGAAAAATTCAGACACTGAATTATTACCAAGCAGAAAAGAGGGTTGTTACTAAACTCCACTACCTTGCAGATCAGAAAATCTGCACATGGATAATCGAGAGTTACCTATCCTACATGTCTAAGCTTTTCCTTGAATTAAGGACTATGGAACATATGGCATAATACATTTATACCACAGAACAAAAAAAGTTCACTTAATTTCCCTCAATTTTACTGGTTTGGGGGTGGTAACTGGTCCAGTCAAACATTTTTCATTATTTACAAAACACTTCCAATATGGAAAACTTATTTAACATTTAATGTAGCATGATAAAACTATTAAAATTAACTTAAAATGTTCTATCCACTGTTTAAAATACAATAATAACCCTTAACAACCCAACAAAGTCATCATACCGTAATCTTCCATCCTGTGCAGCTGCACCCCCGGTGATAATTTTTGTAATGAAAATACTTGAATCATCCCCAATATGTGGGTTGTCTGTACCACCTGCAATGCTAAAACCAAGTCCTGAATTTCCCTAAAGATAGAAGGGAAAAAAAAATTTACATACTTCTTTTTTTGGGAAAAAGATACTCTAGTGTATCTATTTGATTCACTATAGAACCAAATCTACATAATTTTCAGTGATAACAAAAATATTAAAAGACAGTTTAAGGACTATAGTACATATATAACTTTTATGAAAATAATATAATTATGTCTGACACATACGTAAGGACAATATAAGTCATTGTATAACTGTAAGAGAGACAGTTCCAACCCCACAGCTTTCTCACTGAACTTGATAAACTACATAAAATCTTCCCTCTCCAACGTTCTAGAAATCTGAAATTATTCATACACATATTTGCTCCTCATTAAATTGTTAGCAACAAATTCTTTTTCCCAGAGAAGCCCTCAAATAACTTGTGTCCCACCTCTAATGTATTCTAACAGATGTAGAGATTCAGACTGACATTTTTCTCTTCAAAGGTTGCCTGCCTTTACTGTCAACTGCAAGACCTCTTCACCCTGTCAGTAACCACCACAACTGCACAGGTATCAGATACAACCATTTCTTTCTGTCTTTTTGTTAACAGTGCAGCTCAAGAGAACTGAGCTAGATCTCAATGTGGAAAACCTAACAAAGAAATGCATGTGACAAGGTGTCACTTGTAATCTCAATATAAAACTTAATGGTATAAGCAGAAGCTTATCATAAACAGCAATACAAGAGATGAAATCAGAATTTGTGTTATTACTCTCTACAAGTCTAGATAATAACATTAAAGGTAGTATGTCCTAGGGAGATCATTCTCCTATTTTACTCTTAATGGTCACAGATACTAATAAAAACTTTTATTCCTGCTCTAGCAACTTGATTTACTTTTTTTTAATTTAAGTAATCTATCTAAAGAAAAAAATTAGTAAGAATTGGTTTGGATTGCTGTTAGCAGTATCAAGAGGTTAATTTTTCATATTAAAGTATCATAAAACACACTTCAAATAGAGTACAGGAAGACATTTAGCATGTTACCCTTTCAAGAGTAATTTCTTCATACTCATAATCTGCATCCGTGCCATTGACCTAGAAAGAAAGAAAAGTGAGACTTACAGAGAATTTTACACTTTCCATGACACAGTTTGCTTGGCTGGCAGTTCACTCCCATCAAATTTCAGCTGACTCACAGTGACCACTGAGCGCAGAGGGGACATGTGATTTTCACACCACTCTGTATATATGAATCAGACACTCTTTTTGTATGAGTTTTAAAGTTGCTATTTCAGAGAGTAGACTGATCTACACAGGTACTGTAGGGCAGAGGTCCTCTGCTTCTGATTGCCAGAGACAAAAAATGCTCTTGAAATCCTCAGATGTTCCTCAGGCTATGCAGCAACTTGAAACTCAGAAAAAACCAAAGAGGATATGGGGTAGAGAAGAAATTGTAAGGAAGAACAGAGGAGCATTTTCCAACTGTTCCACACAGAGCAGAGAAAAATCAAAGACTGATGCTTTATATCATTTTTCATGAGAAATGGATAAAACCCTTCTAAAGTGACTTTTAGCAACTGTTTAGATTCCTACATATAAACTAAAAATCAATAAACTAAAACAGGGCCAGAAAGAGAAGAAGAGTTTAGAAGAATATTTCATACAGTTAGATGAAAACCCCAAAACCTAGAGAGATCTCTTATCTCCTTCAAGTTAGGAAGGATACCCACATTCTTTGCTGCCTACAGAACTAGGACAGAATCAAATACCAGAAGCAACAAAAAAATCAAAACTAAGCAAAATCAATTAAATATCAAATTCTTAACTATATTTAATATGTAAGAGTAAGATTACTTTTTCCAATTATTAAGATATCTTGGAACTCAAATTCTTTCCTCCACAGTTACCTACAGCAGCATATGCACCATGCAGCTACAGGTAATTCCCTAGTTCTAGCCTTTTCAGATGAAATATTTAACAAGATAAGAAATAACATTTATATTATTATTTTACAAAGTACCTTGTCTATAAGATATTCTGTATCTGACAGTCTTCTGTGCTTTAACACACTATTCAAGGTTTTATAAAGATACAAAACATACGTACAGAAAAAAAAAATTAAATCTGACAGTTTTCTAGCAGATAATTAAAAACCAGAATTTAATTCAACATAAACAAAATCATTATCAAGTTATTTCATTCCTTCTATGTTTATTTAACATACTTAAAAACTCCAAAAGCTGGTGATGCCACAACTTTTACAGGCTAATATCAAGCTCATTTATCCCTCATCCTCTAATTTTATCTCCCCTCAACACAATAGAAGCCATATCCATTCCACACATAACAGAGTATCATCTTCTTTGCACAGTGCCTCAAAAATGATTATGTCCTTAATAGTTTGCTCAGTGGAACAGATACTATGGTTTTAACACATGATATTTCTCCATTAAAAAGGGAAGAGGTCTTGACCTTCTGAATATGTGAAACTGTATCTATTACTACACCACCACAAAAGAAGCCACTGTGATCAAGAAGTTTTTATGTCAGTTAAGTCCTTGAGCTCCTACCTACAAGGAATGACAAAATGTGCTAACTGAACCTGTCATCCAGCATTACAGAACTAGGACAATAGTTAATGATGACTGAACAGTATGCAGTGCTTTTTTCCCTTTCTTTTTTATTAAAAGAATCACAAGGACAATTAATCACTTCCTATTCACTGTCATTAGGTAAAACAAAGCCATTTTAATATATTTAAGCAGTCTCTTATTTCCATGTAAAAAAAATCCACAATACCTTTTTAAAATATCATCTAGATAAACAGGAGCAAACAAAAATCTTCACTGTTTTTATCCTCCACTTTAGCTCAGCTCTATAGTTCCCCTCTTTTTTTTTTTAAGTTAACTTTGAATTTATTTATCTAACAAAACGAACATTAGCAGAGACAGGAGCTAGGATATATCAAATGATACAAGTCACTGCCCTAGTCTACCTTTTCCAACTTTTAAAAGAATCTCAGATCCACCAAGCCAAGTTTTATTTGCAGAAGCTAACAAAAATCTTAGGCTCCACATAACTACACTTATTACTTTAACATTTTGAACAGAACCAACCCATTTTTATGAAAATTTAGAGCACTAAAACCTTCAGTATAGCCACTGCATGGAGAAATGTTTTTATGAGAAGTGCAATGGAAATGGCACATTAAATATTAAAGTCTTTGCCTGCACAGTTGAAGAAACAGATTGTTCTCTGAACACTGAACCTCTAGAACCTCAAAAAATTGTTTTCAACTATCACACACTAGTACTCACAGAAAAACTTCCACTTACAATTTACAACATTTTTTTAATGAAATTGCTATTTAAGGACTTCAAATTACCATCAGGACAGATGACAAAATCAAGCACTACCAGAGGTTTTATAATACAGCAACAACAGATCTACATAATTACATACATAAAACATGATCTAAAGTTATAATGGATAGAAAGTGTAGGCTTACGTATGTTGAAGTCTCCAAAGAATCTGTATTCACCAGCACTGGAGGGGGATTTGCCTTTAATAAAAGGATAAAGAACAAAGTATACAGCGTAAGAAAATGCAATATTAACGATAATTGTAAAATTTAATTTGCTGGTTTTCTCAAAGTTCTGTTAAAAGGTGGCCTCAGCCTGAGAATTTCAAAATTAATCTTCTGAAACACTTGTTTCTACCCTGAACAAATTGCTTTCCTGAGGTCTGAGATATATTTTATACCCAAGTTCTGTCGTTTATGATCTTGTTTTTCAAAAAAATCCCCGAGTCATGCTTCCATTTGACATGATGTCAGTAACCCTAATAGTTATGGTATGATTTGCAGAGGTTGCTTTATGAGTCAGTATCTTAAAACCAATTTTTGGTAATTTGATTCCTCCTTCTTCCTATCAGGAAGATTTCTTACCCCCCAGCTCACAAACTGCAAAATGGAACCCTGCAGAAATGCAACTTACGGAAGAAAGGACCTACAAAACTGACTTGCAAATCCACAAGAAAGCCAAGAACTAGTAGAGTAAGTTAACACTCTTATATTACCGAGAATTTTTCTGTGAAAAATGTAGTTTCAGCTGAAAGAAAATTGAAGGCATTTCTCTGACATACTTTCAAATAAAGAGATTTCCTATTTATGCATCAATTATCTGCCTTTAAAAGAGGCAGCACCTAGCCTGCTCTAGGAATATAAACAAAACAAACAAGAAATTATGCAGATATATTCTAGACTCCAAATACTGTTGATATATGAAGTTTAGCAGCACAAAACAAAGTTAATCTCCTATATGTATAAAAATACATTATCTTTGAATTTAAGACTTTTTTTTCCATCTCCTATGTATGCACGTGCATGTGGAAATAAATTTAGGGACAGTTTAACAAGCCACAAAAGAAGCTAGTATTAAAGACATTCAAAGATAAAATTAAGACCTACAAAAACATGGCAATTACATTAACCTATCCATATTCTGAAATTTTGTTTCATTACTATGACAGCAACACAATTTTTAAGAAATAATGATTTTTAAAAGCTCCCAAATGCTACAAAGTGATGACTCAGAAGTGTCTTACAAAATAATCTACCATCATTAGACAGGAGTCATCAATCTGCTATCAGGTTGCCGTGTCAGAAATTAGGCCTGTGTCATTTAATAAGTAATAAAATCAGGTGGTATCTACACAAGTTAACAGAGTAGACTATTAAAAGTAAAAGGAAACAAAAAGGATGACAATTATGACTGTCAAAATGCCATTAAACACCTTTCTCACTGAGCAATTCTCTCAATAGAAGCATAGGCACACTTCATGTAGTACAGAAATTAAACACTAATTACTGTCATGATAAAAATCTGTCAAAACAATTCAATGCCTTACAACCATTTTCTGCCATTCAGTTATATTCCTATTTCTGCTTCATATTCAAGCGCAAGTTCTTTTAAAAGAAGAGTAAATTAAAAATAAGATCCTGTACTAAAACCCCAATCAATTATGCATCACTATTATTTGTTACGGTTACCATAAACATAGTTAAACTATATTTATGGGGTTTATATTTTCACTGTAAACAAAAAAAGGATCAATTAGTTTAGTCATATCCTTTTCACTCCATTTTAGATTGTATTTTTATTAGAATATTAGAATTCTGTAATATCCAATTATATCCAACAAACACTTTGCCAATGAAAGTTGGTTTACCTTTTTTTTTTTTTTTGAGGCAGGCAGGTGGTTTTTTCTATTAAAAAAAATGGATGACTAGCTAAAAGCAATTGTTGTTAGTAGGTGAAGTTTCTACGTGAAGGTATATGTTTGAGACATAAACCAGCCAACCAATGCAAAACCCCTTCTGCAAGTTAAATGATTGTTCCTAACACTCTTTCTGCATTTCTTTGGCTTCTCCATCACAAAGCAGTCATTTCCCATCATTTACCAACATGAACAAGGAACAGCTTTGTGCCAGGCATTCCAAAGGCACTGTCTGGACATGATTGCACCAGCCTGTCCACCTCGAATCCTGATGTGGGCAGAATCCCTCTCTAAGAAGGGAATATTTCTCAAACTAATCAAATCCCTGGTCTTCCTGTTAGGAGAACTTAGAGTTGGTAGATTTGTGTAAATATACAGTCACTAGAAATTGCACTACAAAACAGTCAGCTGTCAGAACTTTAGCTAATTGCGGATTGAGCAAAACTTAACAACGTAGCAAAGACAGAAAGATTATCAACTGTTTAGCCAAGTAGTTTGAAAGCAAAATTTAAGAAAAAAAACCTGATGTGTATAATGTAAAAATATTTCAGTAATATTTTGGACAGTTTATTTCCTTTTAAAGTTAATAAACACCTGTCACCAACCATTTCCAAAAACTTACCCATCTTTTCACAAGGTGTGCATATTTCACATTTCTGCACTGAAAGTTTCAGTAAAGTTACAAAGAACTAAAAGCAGAATGTTGTTCTATATGCAAAAAAATGTAACTGCTGCCTATCCTAGATTATTCCATACCTTGCCATACTGTGGTCACACATTCCAAGTTACATGCAAGATATCAACATTAACTCATGTTTTCTGCCTTCACTTCTTTTAACAGGGTTTGGTTTTTATTTTTTGGGGGTATGTGGACATTAAGGGGACTAAAGGATGAAGGTACAGAAGGGAAGCACATTTTATGAGTAAAGTATGTTAGGAATGGAGGGATAAAATATCCCTTTTTTATTACAAATGTCCCCAAAAACAGTGATACCAACAAATGGTTGGAGAACATGAAAAATGTCATGCAAGTGAAAGCAAGGAAAAACATGTATTAAATGTGTATATGAGATGAGACAACTTTTTTTATAAATAAATTAAGCAGTAACATTTTAGTAAGGAAGACATGGCTTTAAAATCATCATGTGAACACAAAATATTCTATTGCTTCTTCCCATTCTTTTGGGTGGTTTTTTCTTTAGGTCTTTCTTAAGGTCAACCTTTCTTAAGGTCAATTACTCCCATAAGAAAATACAGATATTTTAAAGGCACTAAAAGCTGCCATGAAACAAACAAAAATTAGGATGAAATTCTAATGTATTACTCATTTAGCTATTTCACAGTTCATCTCAAACCTGTGTGTGACAGCATCAAGAGGTGAATTTCAAAGAAGCAACAACTTAAATAAATAAAAGTTGAACAAATGTAACACAACAAAAATAAAACAAACAAAAAAGAATAAAAACCTGTGGTATGGTAGATGGGATGACAGTGGTCTCAGCAGGGACTGGTGGGACAGGGATCACAGGGACAATGGGAGAAGAGGAAGGAACAGCTTCTGTGGGCTAAAAATCACCAATAAAAGGTAAAAAAAAATGAAAAACTAGAAAAACATTTTAAAATAAACAAGATTCATATCTAACAGCTTAAACAAATTCTGAACTAGCACATGGATTTGGAGATTGTAACTCCAACAAAGACAAACATTTACTGAACTGTGCCAATGCCAAGGAAGCCCAAGTAGTTGGAAAGGCCTGGGGTACTTGTTCACAGCAAGGCCCTCACTCACCTTGCAGCACCAACAAAGCAGTGACACTCTGGGTCCAACAAAAAACCTGCTCATGCCAATGGACACACTCAGGCTTTTTGTGTGCCGCTTTCACAACAGAATCTCTTCACCAATGCACAGTAGAGCGAAAAACAGGGGAATGGTGGCTGAACACCACACGACTGAACAAGGTTAATATTACTCTTTGATAAAGGGGGAAAATCAGAAGTATATTAAGGTTTCTAAACTGAGGGGAAAAAAAAAAATCAAAGAAAACCTTTTAGTCAATTGGGTGGAAGGGCCTAAAATAGATCCAATCTACTTTTCAAAGTTCTTTACACACATCTGCAGACTAGCAGAATTTCAGTCTCAGGAATTTTCATTAAACTAATAATCAGGAAACCTCGTGACATTTAAGCTGCAAGGGAACAAGATTACAACAGTATTTTGAGCAAAATATTGACTCAAAAAAATTTTGAGATGTTCACATACTGGTTGTCAACAAGCTGTCAGAAACATAAACTGCTGGCAACTAACATCAAAATTACAAGCTGAACAGCAGATTGAATCTCTTGTGACTTAGTTGTTCCAAGACATTCTTTTGATCTTTAAATATAATATTTTATATATATATTTAAATATAATGAAACATAATGACAAAAGAAAAAAATAAATCCTGAAAATGTACTAAACCACATATTCTAAAAGTTTGAGAAATTTTAAAATACAAAGCAACATACACCAATAGCAGACTCCAAATTTAAGATTAAAAGGAAATAATAAAGGAAGCTGAAAAAGCCCAAAAAACACAGCACTTATTAAATGTATGTACAGTATTTCTACAGGGTTTTTTAACTGAAAGTCAATCCACCCAAATTGAACAGCTGGTAAAAAATATTGTAATTATTGAAAGCTGTAAGAATAAGATATATTTGGTATTTTGAGAGGTAATCACTCATGTCATTTAAGTATTCTTACATCTAAGGACAAGAGCACAATATGTGGAGTGATTAAAAAAGGAGGGTGAGGGAGAATCTAAATTGGTCCAGAAAATTCTATAATGCTGCTCTTCGTAAACTACTGAAATTTATACTTTGGAGAACAAAATTCAAGTAAACCAAACTTTCCTCACTTGCAAAAAATTACTGTAAAACCCAATATTGTATACAGTGCGACAATCTTCACCGGAAAACTGAGAGCAAGTATTCTTTGCAAGTACAATTTCAATTATTGCTACTTTGATTTCTAACAATAAAATACGAAAGAAAAGTAAGTAACAAAGTCACTAGAAACAGGAGGGATAAAACTACAGAAAGAAAAAAACATAACAAACTTTCCCCAGTTTGCATCAAAGATGCTCCTCTGCAGCACCTACCTTTCCTAAGGAGCAATTAGAACACGAGCTGTCAGACACCCAACCACTGGCAGCTTTTACTTTTGCTGTGCTTTTTGTAGGACTCTTTTTTACACTGTCACGTAGGTTTACAAATTTCCCTCTGTGTTTGGCAGACACTGGCAGGGTAGAGGAACTGAACAGTGCAGGAGTGCCCAGTGCCCGCTGCGGGTGCCGGAAAGGCCTTGGTTGCACATAAGGATTTTGATGTATTTCCATTCTCGGGTTCCTGGTTAAATCAGTGAGCTTGAGCGTTCCCATCCTACCACCATTAGTAGTCATGAAAGCAGCAACACAAATAGTCCTTCTTGCAAAAAAAACCAACCAAACAAAAAAACCAAAACCAAAAAAACCACACAAAAAAACCAAAACAAAAAAAAACCACAATGAAAAACCCCACCCAACTAAAAAGGAGGGAAAATAAATTAAAATATTGCTTCCTGAGGAAGATAAAAATATGATTTTTTTCTAGATTAGGGTCATAGGAAGAAACCCTATATGCTGCTTTAGCTTGTACTGCATGTTGTGTGCTCTCTCACTCTATTTAAAGAGCACCATTGAACCACCACACGACAGTCAATTTGCTGGGTATAAATAATCAATGCAATGCACAAATTACTGAATAGAGGGCAAAAGTCATCTGACCATTATAAGGAAGTTACAAAAGGTTATTTCCCCCATAAGTTCCTACTTTTTTGTATTTTACCACCTCAAAACTTCTCCAAGGTTTACATACAGAAAATTTTAAAATTCCTCTACTTTTCTGAATGCTTAAGGGGGGCTGACAACTAATGAATTTATAAGTTTATGATGAAAACTACATAAATTGTGAATGGGCAGATATGTTGTACAAGATTTCAACATTAGCCTTTCAAAGGAATTAAATTTGTTCGTACCCTTATAATAACAAGAATTACTTTGTGTTAATAATTTTAAGAGTTGTATTTCCATGAAATACAGCAGCACTGTTAAACCAGAACTTTAAAGCACACACTGTTTAAAATAAATATTTTTTTAAATTTACAACAGTTAAATGAACCTGAGTTTTTAGTTTTAATGCCAAGGATGCATGATCTCTATATTACGTTTTTATTCCAATATTCAAAACCAAAAAAGCTCTCCCCAACTCTCAAAAAAAACACATTAAGAAGAGCCAGCTTGATTTAATTGGGCTATTGAATATTTAACTTTACCAGTCAATTTAAAATTCTTAAAAATAGGTAATGATCAAAAGTTATTTTCCCATCATCTGCATGAAAACTGACAGCTAAATCCAGACACCCCTATGCCCAGCCTTACAGAGGGAAGAAGTGGACTGAAGTCAGCAGTTACAGAGTCTTCTCAACAGCAGACACACAACCAGCATTTGCTGAGCTCTGAATCAGCCACAGCACACACCACCTGTCTCTTGCCCCATGGATCTGTTCTAGGAATATGCTGTGGATCGGAATATCTGGTGCTGAATATGATGAGAATGAAGAACACCAGTCCATAGCAAACACAGCTTGATTAGGTCAGCTGTACTGTATTGGATAACATGGAGAGTTCACAGCATTAAAACATGGTTATTCTCCCTCTCACTTTAAACCTTCCTATAGCAAATGTAAATATTGAAATTATGAGTCAGCATAATTTTTACAACAGAATAAAGAAACAGATACACAGCCCTAAGTACAAACATTTCTGGTTATTTATAGCATGAATATTAAGAGACAAATAGGTACTGACAGATGCTCCTCTAATCATCAAGAGCTGCCAAGTCTCATCTTCTACCCAGAATGGATGTAATCAAGAGCTGTAGGACATACCATTAATGCAATCTTCATAAATGCAGAGACAGGAAGGTTTCTGCCTACTGACACGAAACTGGAAATGTGTTGGTCATACAAACATTCTCGGATTTCTGCATGTGAATAGTAGGTATGTCTTTCACCTTTGAAGCTGGAGGACTGTGTCCATTAATACATATGGGCAGATGCACCCCAGTGTTCTGTTCCAGAGAGGTCAAGAATCTCCAGGTTTTTTTATTGAAAGGCAAAGGCAGAGAAGAAGATAAGCATGTTGTGACTGTACATGAAGGTAAATAATTCAAAACTAGCACATCACAACTTGTTTTCCTTTGAGAAATTTTCACAGATATGTTAACACTGAGCAACTCTGAGGCACATTTTCCAGCCTGCAGGGATTATTACTTGGATGGAGGCTGTCTTATGTTGAAGCCTCTGTATCAGTATCCTCTTTGGCCACAGTGTGATAAATGGCAGATCACAAATATTTCTTTTCCAGAGATGTTCGAGACTGCTTGAGGTTTAGGAGCTTCATTCATGCCTGCCATTCTGCTTGCCTATCAGTACCCAGCATAACATTCTCTAGTTATTAAAATGTAGAAAAGAAGTAAAGGGGTTTGTGGTTTTTCTCTTCCTAGAAGCATCAACTTTGTTGAAAACACACTGGCCAAGTAGTACCTTGATTAAAACAAAAATAAATCAGCGTTTAAGAGTGCTAAATAAGAAAATGAGAGCAAAGGGAAGAGATGCTGGACACCATATTCTTGAAAACTCAGTTGTCTGGTTTCCTATATTGTCCTCCAAGTAGGAAAGGGGAAGACACAATGCACAAGACAAGACAAGACAAGACAAAAGAATTCACATCTCTCCCACATGTTGACTTCAGTGGCAAAAGAATGAAGATGATGCAGCAGAAAACTGCTAACAGCACAAGTGTTTTTTTCTGGAAGTCCTTATGCCTTTGCTCCCGGAGGTGATATCCATAAAGTATCAATAATTAAAAGAAAACAAAAATTTGAAGGCAATTGTAGTTCTAAGAGCAACAGCCCAAGCACTAAAACAGAGCCAAGGAACAAGAGGCAGAATATCAAACTCATCCAGGGCTGCACAGTGTGCCCGGGCAATTTCCAGTGAAAAAGTTCAGGCTGCATTGAAATTTCCTGTTATGCAAGTATGGAAAGTCAATACAGCATCTTGGTCAAAAAAACAGGGGAAGAGAAGGAAAGGAATACATAATCAGAGCATAGGAAGGCTTATATAAAAGAATCATGGTGTAAACAATGAAAGTAGACAACAGCAAAAAAAAAAAAAAAGAAAAAAATAAGACAAGAAAAATGTTATTAAAAGATTCATCAGTTATTTGAGTCATGGGGATCAGTCTGCCCAATTACATTCACATGTGAGGTAAGGTAGAGCCTGCCTTGCAGTCACACTGGTAGGAAAAAAAACCAACCAACCAAAACAAAACACCAAAAAAAAAAAAAAAAACCCAACCAACAAACAAAACAAAACAAAAAAAACCACACACACAAAAAACCACAACAGAAACCAACCAAACAAAACAAAAAAATAAACACCAAAAACCCCCAACAACTCTGGCAAAGCAGCAGGACGTGCACAACCCAAAGCTGGAGAACGCAGTTATGTAACTAAGGCTGCCCAGGTTTGGCAGATCATCCTCTGACTGCAGAAAGCAAGTGTTCTCGGCAGACTGCATTAATTACTGGCATGAACTGCTCTACTCTAATATCAAGCGCTAAGTGATTTTTCGTAACCAGAGGGGGGTCAAGATCAGGTTGTGCTTTCATATTAAATACCAGCTCTGAACAATTTGTTGCTAACACAACGCTGAATCATCAATATTTCATTCTTTTAAATTACTACATCAAATGCACAGTGCACACTTTGCAGCAATCTGTTAAAGTGCCAGTAATCTTTTATAAGTAGTTTTTCTTAAAGAATCATTTTCTTTCCACATTCTCTACCACCCACTCCATAGCTGGATAACAATACTCATAGAAAGAGAAAATAGAACTAATATTTGACCAGCAATATCCACTGCAAAGGTTATTTTTTAAAGTTTTGATGACTGACTTTCATTACTTCAAAAAGCAATTCTAATAGCTAGAAGAATACTCCAAAAGTAATTTGGTACTCACCCTTTCCACTGCCTTCAAGCAGATACTACATAATCAGCAACTTCTGTTAATATAATTTGACTGATGAAAACAAGCCCATATTCATCATCTCTTCTTGAAAGTAGGAAATAAAATATCTTCCAAAAAGCACAAAACTTGAAAAGTGGCAGAAACAATTTTGCTTCAATACTCTGTGACAAAGCTGAACTTAAAAGGCATATATTCTTTCTAGACATATATAATTTATGGTCTGGCAGTGTAGTTTCATATCTTTCCTCTGAACTACATCCTAGAATGCCACAGGGTATGTCACTAGTCAAGTGTGCTATTTTAAGAACTTTGCATCCATCTTCCTCAAAATCACAGTAGTCAATACTCATCTAAAAATACCTCCAGGGATTTTTAGGCTGTTTTGTGGAGTCCAACAGCGGTAAGAATAAAGCACAACTGCCATCCATCCTCATTCCTAATCCATGTCAGCTGTATGCTGCCCAGAGCATCTGAGCAAAGAGCCAGCACTAACACTGACGCACCACCTCTGCCACATTCCTTCCTAAGTCAGTGTCAGTCTGTGGCCTTGGCAGGTCCTTAGTACCACGATGTCCATGACTTGAGTTGTTAATTCATAACTTTGAAAGACATGCATATTTTTCCTGAGTGTATTTCTCCAGGACTTTAAACAAAATGTAGCATCAAAGGCATTTGAAAACTAAACAAACGTTCTCCTATTGCCCAAACAAAGTTTCAAAGAAATCAAATTTAAAAAAAAAAAAAAAAAATCCAAGTTTCACAAGAGTTAAAAAAGTATAGAACTGCTTGAACATAAGCAATCATGTTTCAAGGCAAATATTGAATTGAAATTCCAAACAATGTTCATATATCAAAACTGCACATAACACAATCAGACAGGCTGATATGTTGCATCTTTCTGAATTTCGAGAACTGCAAAGACACAAGCCCCAATTCAGGCCAGGAGTCCTGGTATTGGTGATAAGACAGATATGCTGAATATACCAGAAGGGAAACAGAGCCACCAAAAAGAGAATACCATTAATACAAACATGACTCAATTTTTTTCCCACTCTACAAGTTTGTTCATTTCTTTCATGCAAGAAAGGTTTTATGTTATCAATAGACCATTACTTTAATTTTAAAATGTGCTTCCCACCCAACGAACTCAAACTCACCTGTCCCCTTGCTCAGTGTGTGAATACAGGAAATCTCCAGTTTTCATATGGACACCATATCTGAGTATTTCATATACACTGGCTAAAAACCCCCAAATTACTTAAAATACACTTTTTCAGCTTTCAAACCACTCATACTTACAAATGCTATCACAAATTTTAATCATCTGTACTTCATGGGGGTGTTGTTCAGATTCCCCTGTCTAAGCCAGCATATCCCATACTATAGTATATTGATTTACCACAAACAAAACCTTAAGAGATTCAGACCAGGATAAATAATAAGCTTAATCAGGATGGTTTCAACCCATGGGTGGTTACAATTAACCAGGCCTAACATTCTGCACGGAACCTTCAGTTTCTGGTTTGTGTTTCTGACCCTCCTCCCTCTTCAAGGGCTCTTCCTGTTCTTTGCCATGATGGAGCAAAGACTGATTACCGTGGTCTTCCAAGGATGAAAGAATAAAAATCCCTAGATCACCAGACAGATGATATCCAGGTCTCTTCAGAGTTTAGACAGATAGAAGAACAACAAAATACCTGAGTTTGAAGCCTGTCAGGGTCTGCCTACATGGCGATAGGTAGGTTAATACATAACAGTTTAACAGAGATTTTGAGGACAGGAAAGTCATCCTGGAGCTGTAACATCAGATCAGGAGAGTACTATAACCAAGATATGAAAGGTTTTCCTTTGGAAAGAAAAAGATATACCCAGCCAGCCCTTGCAGATTAAAAGGACTAGTCTGAACGGCTGTGGTTTTATGTTACATCTCACCTTTTCCAGAGGGAACTATGGCTCTTGAAAATCATATCTATGTGAGCACTCTATTTTAAAGTAGATAAAGAATCATGATAGATATGTCTAAACTCTAAGGGTTATTTGGTTGCTTGGGTTTGTGGGGTTTTTGTTTTTGTTTTTTTTTGTTTGTTTGTTTTTTCTTTTGTTTTGGTTTTTGTGGGGTTTTTTTGTGTTTTGTTTTTTGTTTTGTTTTGGTTTTTTTTTCACTCAGTCAACAAATTGATTCTCTAACCTAGTTTCCTCCTCAAACCCCACAGCATTTTACAATGAACTCACATGAACTTAGAACTTCAAACATAAATAAACAGCTTTGAAGGGGAAAAACAGTGACAGTAGAATATCCGTAAAATCACAGATGGTGACGATGACCTGAACTGATCTGAAGACAAACAAGCAATTTATTCACTGTTTCAATTCTTTATTGCAATCTTCACCTACAAAAACAACCCAGTGAGAAACATTTTGCACCATGGTTGCCCAAGCCAAAGTAAGGCAGTAAAGCTGTAACAGACAAACTCCTATCTCTGAAGTAGTCTGTAGCAGAAGTAGAGTTTTGTGTATGAGATAAAGAGACATCCACAACGTAGAAGTGAACCTGGACTGACTAAACTATCACCCAATGCTTTCATGCAGTATCTAGTGCTTGGTTGATAAGTAAAATTTCCAGGTACTAAGAATCTCATGCAAATACAAATAACAGTCAACAAAGGTTTCAGCAACCAACCTCTTCTCTCTCTGTTAAGATCTAAAATTAGACTCTTGGGACTTGCCTTTCTGTCCACTTCTGTGATATTCAGAAAGACTTAGCTCAATTTGTCCTGCCACATCTCTCAGGGACCAAGTTGAGTTTCACTCATATTCCAAATCCTTAACACAAAAAATGTACACAAAGTTAATTTTGGTTTTAATGAAGCTAATTGATGGCTTTTGTAAGCAAGTGTCTAGCACTGAACCCCATGCCGCAGGTTAGTCATCTGTATTCACCAGGCAACTCAGTACTAAGCTCAGAACAGAATTACAAGGTTCCTCATTAAGTTCATAAGTGCTATTGAGAATTATTTTAATGCATTTAATTTGCAACTTAAAGCAAGACCTAGAAAGCTCTTTTTAAATAACATCAGCCTTAAGAATAGCAGCTTTCATTATAATGTCAACACGTCCACAAAGAAGTCCAAGTAGGGGTTTAGCTTCAGAAAGAGTCCAGACAAAGAAAAACATGTTCTAAGACTTTATTATAGAAAAATGTCACCTCTTGGGTGTCAATATTTTAGTTTTTGAAATTCACAGTAGACAGGGTATGCTGTGCTAGGAAAATGAGATGTGTTACTAAGAACACTATTAAATCAAAATACAATGATAAAGTTTTGGTACTGCTTACATGTTTTAATAGATATGGCACTTTTAAGTTCTCAGAACACATAATTTGCAATCACCTCTAAATTATTCAGGAAATAACTAAACCTAGACAGAATGTCTATTTTGTATTTATAATTCATTCAAATATGAAAGTCATCCTATTCCTATCTAGCTCTGATACTGTGATCTCAATAGTAGAAATGTTTCAATTAAATGTCAAAACTATCTCACTCCTCCAGAAGATTTTTTGTTAGTGATTTTCTTAAATTGAGTAAATCTACAAGAGCCTTTATTCATAACATATAAAAATTATGCATGTGAACCTCATCTTGTCTAAAGCATAATCTTTGTTCTTTAGGATAAGAAACATTCATGTTCACTTAGCACACCCCACTGTCCTTGAAGTACTTACGGGTACAGTCTTAAAGCAAGGAGTAATGAAGTGATCAGAAGGAATTCAGTGAATCAGAGCTAGAGTCTCTCATTTTTAAATATTTATTCTTTTATTGACAACTGTATTATTCTGTGAGCAATCTACTATCTGTCAAAAAATATTTTTATAAAATATACAAAAATTTGCCCTAAAACACTAAGCACGAGCAGAACAGCATTTACCTCACATTAACGAACCGCAAACAGAAAACCACACCACCAAAGTCACCTGTAACAACCCATTAATTAAAATCCATTAGCTTTCAGGACATAAATGTCAGGGAAAAAAAAATTAATTACTATTTACACATAAAGTGGCTTTATATTAAAGCCACTCCTTACTTCATTTAAAAAAGGCTTCGTACACATAAGCGGTAGCAGCATTTTATCTTTACAGATGCTGAATTCTTTCCAAACATACACTTCAGCTTTTAGTACAAGTCTGATGGCTTCATATTGCCATCCACAATTACCAGATCCGTTCCTCACCTGATTTTATTCATTCTTATACCACAGAGACACCGGAAGCTCCTCAGACTTGCCTGCATGACAGTATGGAGTTATAATCCAATATCAAACTAAGTACCATTACACAACATACCCAGGTTCTGGAATGAACCATATGAGCCCTGCAACATTTCACCAAAATAGGCACCTTTTGTGTAGTACCAGATGCTCAGTCTTCAGCAAATTAAAATATTTTAAGAGTTAACAGGTTTAATGCCTAGCATCATTTGAGAAAACTTTTACTCCACAAGTAAATAAAGGTCGGTATTTTTCTTAGAATGCTGTTTGCTAAAAGCTTCCAAAGATTCCAGACCTTTTCAGTATAACTTAGGAACGAATACAGTCTTATGTACCCTTGCAATGGAAAAACAAACATTTGTGCATCATTTTAAGCTTACAGTGTTAACTACAAAAAATGTATTTTTAAAAACAAGGTTAACAGATAAATTGACTTTTTGCTCACAACTATCCATAGGCATTTTATCTGGAACTCGGGTTAATTGCACCTTGGAAACACAAGTCAGATTCAATCAGTTGATGATCCATGCTGGACAAACACAGCAAGGAGCACCCATACCTCACTGGTGCAGAAGCTGCTAAACCTCTGGAGCAGAGGAGGAAACCCGAGCTATTCTATGTGGTTCCACATAAAACCAGCCTGTCCTTCTCATGAACTGGAACTAGGCAAAGACAGCTAAAACTGGAACTAAAACGGAGCTAACTAAGCCCTTGTGTATCCAAACCAAGTGCAGAAGTAATTTAAACAGTTCCCTGCAATTTCCATGACAACTCACCCGTTCAGGACACAGACACAGGAGCCAGAGAATGAAGTGGTAAACCCCATGTGGGAATAGACACTGCGGTGACGACCACGTGGCTCTGCAGAGGTCAGATCTAAGGGGCAAGACTGCCCATTCCGTATCAGTGCCAGGGAAGACCTGGGATGACAAACTCAGCATTTCTTGCTGGTATCAAACTAACCAAAAATGTCCATTTTGTGTGGCACGTCCTTGATAAAAGGAATATTAACTATACTGACCTGAAAAAATAGTGGTTATCAATAAATATTACAAGAAGTATCTTTAGTTTCTCAGACTACTTCAAAATATATGAAACAGTGTAAACCCTTCTCAAGTTATGACTTCAAGTCCATTAAATTTTGGTCTAATTGTGATAGGATACTAGTTCACACAATCATTTTTCCCCAATGTCCATTTAGTTAAGATAATTAAAATGCCTAATCTACAATAAAATGTTTTAAGTCCTTAGAACCCAAATATCTGAAACACTTCTTTACAAAAACAAAAAATCTACAGAAAGGACTAAGACAAGGGGTTTGACTTCAAAATTTATGATTCGGGAAAAGCAAAACAGGATTCATCAGACCCCCAAGACTGAAAACTATTTAAAGGAAATTTTGAAGATCCATTTTATATAATCTCTGTCTAACACAAAGAACACTACACAACACATTTCTACTGATGATTCAAGTCCTTAAGCATTAAGAAGTTAATAGACATCAATTAAATCTTTGGATCCAAAACAGTTTAAAGAAAAAAAGAAGTGAGGTTATGCCCTGAATTTATTTACCTTCCTACCATAATTACTCAATATCATGGTTTTGCTCACCAGCAAGCCCCTGGGGTTGAGGATGGTTTTGTCCAGGTGGATTTCCGGAGAAAAAGCCAATTAAAACTTTCAGCAACGCCTTCGCTAATTACATATTTAAGAAAACGGAAGAGAAGGTGGTTGCACAGTAAAAATTAGGTAGTCATGTAGGAGCGGTGGCAGGCCCCAAGTGGGGGCCAGGCCTTCCTCCTCCCCTGGCCCTGGGTTGGGGGCAGGTGTGGCACTGAAGCCCCCCCCGCTCCTCATGTAAGAATGTAAAGGAAAAAATAAACTTTAGAGGACTGACTGCTTGGACAAAAAACGCTGCAAAAGAATTCTGGCAGAAAGATAACGAAGTGTTCAAGGCCAAAGTTGGCAGATGGAGGAGAGAGAAGTTCGAAGTGGGGGTTGTTTCTCCCCCTCTTTCGCTCTCTCCCTTCAGCAGGGAAAAGACTGAAAAATAAATCCCTGCTACCTTTGGAAGATTGTTGGAGTGAGGAGACTCCTACGCTGCTCGTGGAAGAGTCTACACCGGAGTAAATTGATGCATGAGAAAGTCGAGACTTTATGAGAGACCTGAAGTGAGGTAGAGTCTTGTTGAAGATTTGTGACCCTAAGGAAAACCTACGTTGGAGCAAGACGGCCCGGGTGGGATGTTAGGATCCGTGTGTGGGATCCATGCTGCTATTGGAAATTTCTGACTCTGAGAGAGACGTGGCTTACACCGGAGCGAGAATGGCTCGTGTAAGCTTGGGATCTCAGTGGTGCAGCTAAATCTGCATCAGCAGCTGCTAGTGCAGCTAAATTTGTGACCCTGAGAGACAGCAGAGAATGGAAGACCTGTTGTCTGAGAGAGGGACTCACGTCAGACAAGTCTATTAAGGACTGTTCTCCCGTGGGAAGGGACCCCCACAGGGAACAGGGGTGGACTCAAAAGCCATTATCCCCTGTGACTCTGTGGTAAAGATCAATGGTAGGCAAGTGTCCCCTTGCAGTCCATGGAAGAGAAGACCTTCAGGACCTGGGTAACCCCCTAGCCTCCGGTCTTAGGCCAGGAGGGGCTAGGCCCAGCCCTGTGGTCGACAAAGAGAGATAGAGTTCCAGCTGTGACAAAAAGGAGTTGTCATCCTGAGATAACAAAAGAAGAGCTTTAAAGGGCTGCAGAGTTATTAAAAAGATCTGGAGCTCCAAAATGGATAAAGAAACTGCTTCTCCTCCTCAGACTGATAAAAAGGGGGGAGAAGTATTTCTGTAAATACATAGTGCTTTTACTTAAGTAAAATTGTTGTAGGTATAGTGCTTTATTTTTTTTATCTTGCTAATAATAAATGTTAATATTATTTTCCCCAATCAAGTCTCTTTTGTCTGCATAAACCTTTTCTCAATTAATAGTAATTGTGTGGGGGGTGTGAGAGCAAACTGACCCAGAGCAAAACCACAACACTCAAAAAGCATTTTCTCCATTTTCACATCCTCAGAACAACAGGATAGCAAGCTTAATGTACCCTTAGCCTGTTCTAACAGTGGTGAGGCTTTGTGTGAAGTTCTGAGGGTCAGGCTCACTTGGACATGTGAGGTTCAAAAGCTTCCATTCTCAGGCCAGTGCCCAAGCTGCTCCTTGCCCAGACTGCTCCAACAGACCTGCCTCTTTGGAGTAGTGAACTCATACAAAATATGGAATACAAATCTGACTTTTCAACGCAAGGGAAGGCTATTTCCTTAAAAAATACTCTGCATTCTGTTTCCAACGCTGGTTTGCATTAAAAACAAAATGCAGTTCAACAGGTCCCATAACCCCAGCTCTCCTTCCCTCATTAGGCTACAAACCAGCAGAAGCTGTTCTTTCAATATTGAATTCTTACCACTATAAGAACACCGGCCAAGTCCATGAAAAGTCATGGACTCAGTGTTATTAGACACACAAGTCATCTCCAGCTCTTGGAATCCTCTCCACTGGAAAAGGCAGAAACCTCTGAAAGCCCTCAGAGGAAGCATCACAGCTCTTTGACCTGGTTTTATAGCCTTCCAAAACCCTCTGCTCTAGCTCTTGATGAAAGCAGGGTACCAGCTTGACTGACAATCTGATATTTTTCTTCTGAAAATATCAGGTTTGGGGTTTTTTCCCAATGAGCAAAAAACTAAGCAGAAAATTGCATTTTACAGTACATTCTACTTCATCTGATTATGGTTGCTGAAGTTGAAGGACAAAAATTCATAAAACTTGAGCACTGAAACAAAGGTTAAAATGAGCAGGTAAAGATACAGGGTGAAACGAGAAAAATTAACACTGAAAATTATGAAAGAAGAAAGTGGACTAATAGATATGTAAAAAACAAATTATTAAGTGGTAATGCTGTAAATAGATAACTACTTATGTGCTTTGAATTTCAAGAACCAGAAAACAAAATGCATTTTTTATGCTGGTTTCTGATGCTTGAACCCAAATTAGGAACTGTCAAATAAGTTTTTCAAGTCCTGCATTACTTAAAATTAAGTGACAGCAACAATGTACAGTATAAAAATTAACACCAGACAAAACCCAACCTACCATTTCCCCACTGCATTGGAATACAAGTAGATTCTGTGGTTCCAAGTTGGACACACTACTGTACTTAGAAGACAGCACAGCAAGGGGAAAACCAAGAGTGTTTCTAATTCAGTCATGCCTTAGGGCAACAGCTGGGAATTCACCTGTTACTTGTATTGTTAGTCACATTCTCCGAAACAATTAATCGAACTATGAGTCTTTTCCAGATACATTTCAAGATTAATTCCTGCCAGTCTGATCATTTCCTGACTGATGTATCACTCAGGGGATGAACTGATCAGATGGCATTTCCTTAGGAGACTTGGAGATTTCTAAGTCAGGTGATCACAGTCTCTGAGTGACACACAAAGGCCAGAAACTGAGATTCCATTCCCTGCATTTAACTTGCACTATTGCCAGGCTTCCAAACATCTCTAGACATTTATTCAGGGCTTTTTTCCTAATGTAATTTATTCAGAAACATCAAATAACACAATGCACTACACACAGAGATAAATTATTCTGATAGTTCATGTCCCTCTCCACTAAAAGAAACAGCACTCCACACCAACAGTAGAAGTTGCCATACTGGATGAGAGCAAAGGTCCAAATGGTCAAGAATCTTACCAGCATTAAAAACTGACAGATGGGCAAGCAAGAATTAGACATATGCCCAGTAATTTTCCCAGAAAGCCATCTCAGAACCTGACAGTTAAGGTCTTCCTAAACCAATCTCTGTAATAGCTACGTGCCACCTGCTCTTTGCAAATCCATTTAACTCCACTCTTAATTCATTCTCTGTTTGAACCTTCAAAATGACCTTTTTGTCCACAGTGTTTTGTCAGTGACTTTCACAATTTTAGAAGAAATTTTACAGGACAATAGTGACAGGACAATAGATTTAGAATTAGAGAACTATTATAGAATATCTATTTGAGAATCTTCTTAATTTCATTTTTATTTTATATGTCTATATCATATTCTCCCTCACATTTGTTTTTTTCTGGTTTATATTTAAATTAACTGACCCTATAGATAAATAGAGTATTCCTCTTAAGACTTTAGACTACCCTTTTCCTTTTTACTTACGCTAAATCCTTTCTCAGATAAGGGTAACAGAACCCACACAAAAATTCAAAATCCAAATAGACAATAAACGTAGTCAGATAATGTTCTGTTATTCTCCTTCTTCTTTAACAATACCCAACATTTCAGTTACCCTTTTCATTACTGCACAGTACTAAGGTGACATTTTCAAAGAACCATCAGTGACAACTCCAAACCCTTGAATGTATCCAGGAAGTAGTTTAATGGAGCAAAAGACTGAAAATTCATAAATGCCAAGATCAGCTTACAAGAGAGACAAAATGAGTCATAAATGCCTGTTATCTGTCTGGAGAACACGTCAGCTCAACTACATCCTAATGTGCAGTTAAACACCAACAAAAAGGAAAGAGCAGCAAATGCACAACAGAAACAAAAGCTGTGGAGCAAGGCTGATGTATCAGGGTTATAGGCAGTGAGATGAAATTCAATACTGAAAACAAGTCACATGGAATAGCAATAAAAGGCACAGAGACACCCTGAGGAATATCAAACTGGAAAACAAGTCCAGAAGCACTCTGGTCGGTGGCAAAGGTTTTTTAAAATTATACAAAATAGACAGAAGGGAATCCTTGCTCTGCATTGGCTGTAGTCCTTCAGAGTGCTTTTTTCATCCCAAGCCTTGTGTGAGTGTGCACAAAAACTTGGTACATGGAAGGCAGCCTTAAGTCTTTCAAAAGATAAATGACAGAACTGCACCAGTTTTGGGATTCTCGGCAGTTTCTTAGGGGATAAAATCACCACCTGGTCATATAGCCACACTGGTCAAGTGGGGATTAACACTTTTAACAACTTTAGCACCTACTCTACAGCAGTTTCCAATAGGCAATGTTGGCAAACTCTAATGAGGTACAGAACATAGGAGGCTCAGAAGAGTCAGGAAGCGTTACTGGGCTTATTGTCTTGGAATCCAAGTAGTTCCTGGAAAAAACTCAAATAGTAGCAAGAGGTAACCACATAAGTGGCCAATGATGATTCCAAGTAAACAAAGGTACAGTTTAAAAGATACTGCAGCTTTCTGAGTATATCTAAGAGCAGGCAATACTTTTTTTTTTTTCTTTTTTGTCATGATAAACTACCTTCAGGGAGAATATTGACATAATTAATTTTGACTTGTATAGGAATGATTGTGGCTAAATGCAATTTTGGACAAAACCAGAGAAAGGTTGGTTCTCAAAAGGCACATTCAGGATTCAGGGAAGACTTGCTAGGTGGTGTGGTATTCACAAGTCATCAAGTCTCAGAACTAGCTCTGGCTCTGGATTACACTTTCTGAGCTTCCCTGACAGATGGCCACAGTTACCAGCCTTTGTAGTGAAGCAGAAATGCTCCTATCCATTTTGTAAGGAATAAAATGGAGAAACAGTCCCAACTAATCACAAGATTTTAACTGGAGAAACCTGTAAGCATTCCTGGAATCATCTACAGAACTACACAATCCTCACTTGAATTTAATTTAGAAGACCCATTAGAAACATCCTGGAAGGAAGTATCCCTCCTCAAGGGAGGAACTCATCCACTGGGACCCCTCTGTTACAGAGCCATTACATGATAAGCAAAACATGAATGATATGGTTATACTAATAAACAAGAACAAGGCATTAATTTCAATCACACATGAGAAACATGAAGAGGTGGATGTTTTCCTGGCATTTTCATCTTTTGTGGTTCTGTCAAAGTAATTCAAAATTGAACTGTACTGGAAATGCTTCACAACACCCTTGTGCTGGAAAGTTCAGCAAACATCAGCATTTTGAAATTAGTCTGAAGTGTCTCCTAAGGACAGCATTTTTCACTCAAGCTGCCATGCCCCTGTGATGGCTAAAGTTGTGTGCATGGCACAAAGAGGCAGACTGAGTAAAAAACAGTTCATGTCTCACAAAGACATCCTTATAAATGGATCTACAGATCTATCTGGCATTTGACAACAGCTCCAGAAGGCACATTTGCTTCCATTCACTGACATACCTGGGAGGCTGACCCAGTGACCAGGTGCAAGCAACAGCAACAGACAATACTATGTAGAACTCATAATCTACCAGCAGAATAAAGAAAACTGCTCTCAAGAGAGGGTAGAAAGATAGATATGAAACACAAGTCATTGGTTATTATGTGATAATAAAAATCATACTAGGAAACTCAAATGAGGACAGAGAAGGAATTGAAAAAGACAAATTACCTATCAGGGACTAGGAGTTTACTTAACACTGAGTAGGTTTATATAGGGTAGGACCACTTCTGAGAACTAGAAAAAAAATCTGACAAATAAAACTGTTCTAACAATCATACAGAAAACAGAACTATAAAAAATGTTTTTAAAAAGGGGGAAAAAAAAAAGTAGTTCAAGAGCCTACCTGCTTTACTGAAAATTTTAGTAAGTGTTATTCATCAAGACAAATTAAAGTACCTCCTTTGTTCTGGAATACAAAGAAAACCACTGGCCCCAACAGAGGTTCTAGAAAAAAAAAAAAAATCCTTCTCAAAAGATACTGCATAGCTAGTACACATAAAGATTTCAATGGTTCTTGTTTAACAAGACAGTTTCTCTCCTTGAGTTACTGTAAGTCCTAGAAAGGCTGTGGACATGAAGTTTACCAGGACTCTGAGCTGGGTATAAACTGGAAGACTTAAATTGCACAACACATGATACCATGTCAGCTCCCAAACACGGATGCAGGTCATTCTAAAAGAAAAAAAAAAAATCTAAAAGACTTTGACTAAAAACATCTAAGAAGTTTCTGTTGAATTAAATTTTTCAAAGTAAAAGAAACATCCAGTGCATTCTTAATCATAACTGAGAATGCTCTTGATGTTGTAGACCAAAACAGAAGAACAGGAAGAAGGCAGTTTTCACTTTAAATTCAGTGGTTCTGCCAGACAGTAATTTAGTTAATAATTGTATTAACTGAAACACGTACAGCAGCTTTGGCAGCAAAACAGAAATACTATACCCCAGGAGCAATGCTGGAGCTGCTCAGTGAGCTGACAGCTGGTGAACGACAGACTGGCCTTTCAAAACACTTGGTCAATCAGTACAAGTCTCAACTGAGAGGGTAACTATCACAATATAAAATAAATTTGCGAAGTTATGTAACACCCTGAAGAGTCCTACCTCGTTCACTGGTTTCCATGCACTTGGCTTCATACAGCAAGACCTTGTTAGTCCAAGAAGGTTATTAGTTGATGACAATGGATTAAGACAGGATCCAGTGCCTGCCTTGCCTGAAGAATCAGAGTCTTGGACACAGTGCAGACAGAAAGCCCCTGTAGTAGCAGCAGTACTCCAAAAGCAAAACATTCTCTTTCTTCTTTGTTTACCAGATTTCTGAGTTATTCTAGAAAAAGCAATTTTCTTGAGATACAATGACAGAGAAATATGAAGAAATTCTGTTATCAACTCTGAGCGAGACAGAGCTGTGAGAGAACAGGTGAGAGAAAGTGGAACCCTAACCCCCTGAGGCAGGAAGCAGAGCCTGCAGGCAGCTAGAGCACCAGTTCAGTGCTTATCACCATGGCAGATGATTAACTGAGGTAACAAACTACACATGCCAACACTGCAGTCACTCACATGGGCTGGGGAAGGAAGCGGCACAGCCCAGTCACAGCACAGGCCAACTGCTCAGCTTCAGGAGAAAGGAATCATTTGCTACAACAGGAAACCAGCAAGACCCTAACAAAACCTACATGACATTACACAAGTCATGTCAGATATTCTTGAGATTTATTGATAGTGGTATTAATATGATTTTAAAACTGCATGTCTCTAAAATGTCAAGGAAACTTCACAGTCTTGAGAAGGTTCCATCTCTATTGTACACAGAAAATGTTTACAAAATGAATCAAAGGTTCCAGAGGCAATCTGTTAATGCTCAAGCTTAAACTGTAAAGAATTTCCTACTTTTTGGCCTATTGATTAGAACACACATGAATGCATTTCTCTTAGAGAATAAATTCATACCATTTTTCTCTCTGCTACTATGCCATCTTATGGAAATGCAACCAATGGAAGAACTAAAATTTGCAAAATAAATTCATGCTTTTACAAATGTCTGATATTACATAGTTAAAATCACAAAAAAGTACAGTAAAACTCGTGTTTACATTTCAGAAGGTGCTTTGCTTTCTTATAGTAGAAATCATCCAAAGCACATACTATTTCAAGATGCTTTCTCATGTGTTCATCACAATATTAACTGCAATACATAAATACTTGAGTATACCAAAATATAGAAAGGATTATAAATAACACACTAAAAAAATCAGTTTTTTGCAAGAATTACAATAAAAGATCGATTAGGGTAGACGCCTGACTTTTTTTAACCATTACCTTTTAATGTATTTTATAATACCTCTACGTTGTTGCCTGATCAGACATAGCATTTTGTACAAGGTAGAACTATGCCCATTATTTTAAGTGACTTTGAAAGCAACAGACTAGGACTAATGATACAGTAAAACTTTCATCAAGACTTTAAAAGGAAGATACACAATTTCGAGAAATGACCGGGTTCCAAAAGCTCACAAAAGCAGTTGATAAACTCTAAAATTTAAAGGTAAGTTTTTGAAATGGATAAGTGGAGTTAGGAAGGGGTTTCTGTCCCACTCTTCCTCCTCTTTCCTAAAAGATGTCCTAGAAAACAGAAGTACAGATTAGCACAGCATATTCAAAGAGCTAAACAATTTTTCAGTACCCAATGATGGAAGCAGATCATACTCAGAGACAAGCCAAGAATAACCTCAATGCATTGCTGTTGGAACCTGTTTATTAACTTGAGTTTCAGACAAATCAGCTTCTGGATTTGGGGCACAACACGGCTTCTGGATTTGGGGCACAACACGGCTTCTGGATTTGGGGCACAACACGGCTTCTGGATTTGGGGCACAACACGGCTTCTGGATTTGGGGCACAACACGGCTTCTGGATTTGGGGCACAACACGGCTTCTGGATTTGGGGCACAACACGGCTTCTGGATTTGGGGCACAACACGGCTTCTGGATTTGGGGCACAACATGGCTTCTGGATTTGGGGCACAACACGGGCCAAATGCTGCCAAACAGTTAAAATGCTTTCTGAGACATGATAGCTGCATTCATTGTGAGAAATAAGAGCTTCTGAGAGCTTTGGAAAGACTTTGGGGAAAAGTAGTGCCCTGGATACAGCCATCTTCGTTGACGCAAAATGCATATTTCTTGTTAAAGCAGCACTTCAAATTACCCTGTATTTTTCATTTGCATAACCACATATTTACTAAGCTCATGGCATAGTTATTCATAGTCTTTTATTCACCCTTTTGAATATAAATTTGTCATCTGTTTGGTTTTATCTTTATCTTCCATTTTATACCAAGAGTTGGCTTTTACTACAGAAATTAATAAATTTGCTGACAAAAATTCAGAGACCAACTTCTAATCAAATTCTTTGATTCTTCTACTTGAGTGACTAACTCCTCAACAGAGGGAATGAGGAGGAAGAAGGAGGAAACAATAAAGGCCTTGAACTCCTGGGCATATTAAATCAGCTTCCCAGACTACTGAAGAGACTGGTGTCACCATGCATTTGGGCACACATGCATTCTTTTGGGCACACACCAAGAAAAAAGTAATGCTACTATATCTACCACCAACTTCATCCTTGCTTCTTCAGGGTACAAAATCCTCCACTCAAAAAATACCCTACTCCAAAATCCAAAGTCCCTTCTTTAGGAAAAGTCCTTTGACCCCCTTGCTGGACGAGGGTGACCCAAGCAGGTCCCAGAGAAGGAAAGGCATGTGCAGCCCCTTCCCCAGGAACTGTTTCCCTTTCACTAGTAATGGAGAGAACTAAGCAAGTATGTCCATTTCATGCTATTCAAGAAAATGAAGGGACAGTTAAAACTGGGGGCTTTGTAGCAGATTCACAGGGGAAGCAGGAAACCAGTAATTGAAAAACCTCAAATTGATTTTATATCTGTTAAAAACCATGATGTCAAAACAATAAGCAAATAAAGCCCATGATCACAAGTAGAATTTCAACAGACCAGATTAAAGAAGTACCTCACATCTAATTATTTATTTGAACTCTGCAGAAGTGATTATGTTCAAATGATGGGGATGCTTCTTACATGAACAAATAAAAGACATCAAGAATTTTCAGAATATTACAACAGAGAACACAGACTAACAAGAGCTGAAAACCAAAACTGCACCACAATGAACAACCTCCAAATGTCTTTTTCTCTCCCTGAACCTAAAACAGCTGCGATGGGAGGATAATGTATGAGTACAGTACAGCATCTTTCCAGAGGAAGTAGCTTAAACAAACTCTTCTGTTTTCAGTGCATTACTTCTGAATATGCTCATTAATGTTTTTTTTTTAACAACCACTTCAAAATATTTTATGTTTTTTTCCCTTCTTCTGGCTATGAACATGTAAAAGCAGTTCTTTTTCACAGAAGAACTGCCAGAGCTATAAAAACATTTGCCAGATTTTCACAGAGGTAAGCAATCTTTTTCATAGCAGAAAAACAGAACAAACACTGGGATATTTACAGAATCACAGCTTCATTTTGAAGGGATCTCAGGATCTTCACCTGGCCCAACCTTCTCTCAAAGCAGAGACTACTCTATATTTTATTTATCAACAAATTTCTAGGCCTGACTAGTCAGTCCAACTGCAAGTTTCAAGCATTCTAACATTACTTCTTCAAGCATTAAACAAATAAGAGCAACTATAATATTTATTCAAAAGGTTAATCCTGTATATTTTGACTAAAAAAATTAGCAGTACTTAAAAGCTATTATGTCTACCTAATGCATCACTTCCAGTTGTATAACAACCCATTAGAGAAAGTACAGGATCTGTCTTCCACATCATGTACATTTGCAATAAGAAAGTGAAAATCCCAGTCTACACTCTCCTCTTCATTGTTTACTCCAAATTAATAAGCAAAAAACAGGTAACAACAAACAGACTTCAGAGGAAGTACCAGTTTATCATCTTTGGAACAACTGGCAACAGATACAAATTAACCTAACAAAATTACAGTGTCTGAGGATAACAAATTTTTCCTTTTTTTTTTAAATTTTTTTCCTTTTTTTACAAGTTTCTGTAGTATTTCAGGTTAAATGACATCCTGACTAATGATGAATTTCACTTGACAGTAAGCCAAACAAATCTAATCTCACGCTTTTAAACAATACTGACATATCAGCATTGTTCCATAGATCTTTGTCACGTTATCCAGAGATACACTTACTTTCTAATGCAAATAAGTTTTAACTCCTCTCAGTATCAACCTTAAGAACTCAAAGCCACACATTTAAGACTTAGCTTGCTTGTTTTTACCTGGCTTTCAATGATTAATATAAGCATCACTTAGAGCAGTGAAGCTGAAAAATGCCATGTTTTTCTTACAGACTGCACTATTAAATGTACACTCTGTCTGTAAGGAAGGCATTCCCTCATCTCATTTATGGATTATTAGTAGCCAAAAAACCTAGAAAGCTGTTACAGACTATAATTTGATATGCTACCCAGAGTTAAGGTTTTAAATTATTTAATCCTTTAGATACAATTTCTTAACCATTTAATACATATTCCTTATTTGATTTGACAACTTACTAGAGCTATAAATTGATATTCCTTAACTACGCTATTCCCCTCCAGAGCCAGGCAGAAGAATGCAAGTACATTTTTTAATATTTCACCATTTCATCAAAATATCCCATATTTAAAGTTGCTGGAGGTTCATCACTTGCAAAATAACTAAAAATCAGATCTCATTTTGCATTTCCATTTTCATGCTTTAACGCTAGAAATTATACAGAGCCCTGTAAGATACAAAAATGAAAGCAGGCAAAAAACACCATTCATAAATAAGGGATTATCTGAAAGCACGCATATATAAATAATTGCCATTTCTGACTAGCAAGTAAGCAGAAAACATGCAGACACAATCACTTTAACAAGTGGCACGTTACCTGGGTGGAGCTGGCAGCAACAGAAATGCAGTCAATGAACCCATGTCTCCGAGTGAAAAATGCCACTATCTGCTGCCACCGGGAAGGCTCGTTCCGTAACTCATCTGTTGAGCCTTTCTTTGCCCACTGCTTCTGTTTGGGGCCTACAGAGCTGTGGCTTGAGCCAGTGTTGCCTCGACTGGCACGAGAATAGAGGAGTGTGTTATTTCCGAAAATGTAATTCATCTCTGCAGCTCTGCAGGTGGTTGCCAGGCAGTCTTAATTCCCTACCAGCTGCTGAGTGGTGAATGAGCACAAAAAAAAAAATGCAGATAGAATTACAGCAGCATTTTTTACTAACCAGGAAAACAAAATTCTTGCTGGCTGATGGTATTTTTCTTCCAAGGCTTTCCACCGTTTATGTTCCCTCTCTACCTGTGATTACAATAATGAGCATAATCATGAGCAATTTAGAGAAAAAATAAAAATGAGAAAAAAGGCAAGCAAAGGTTTTCCTTATTTTTCCTTTTCAGAACCCACAGGATGAAGACCTCGCTTTCTCTTCCTAGCAGACAACAGATCTTTAAGGGAAACTGGGTAGCAGGTACTGTACAACATTCCACATTCACAGCTATGAGGATGGTGGTGGATGATACCAGCTACGGGGTGGAGAAAGCAGGGATCAAAAATAACCAAGTTTCAATCACTGCCTGTAGAAAGATCCAATAGCATCTTTTCACCTCCTTGCTTGCATAAATTATGAACCTGAAGCAAACAAAACAGGGAGCACACACTTGTTCACTGATTCTGCCTTTCTGAAAACATTCCCCAGAGCAAAAGAATTTAATACCATATTTAAAGCAAGTATTTAAGAACCTACTGTTCACAGGTTTCTTCTTGGTTTTCCCCCTTCTTTAGTGTATAAAATAACTATAGAGGGAGGGAACCACAGTCGTTTTGTGTTGGGTATCAAATGACATCTAGTGAGGTTGTTCAGCTGTGGTTTTGGGTTTTTTAATCAGCATGAAGACAAGAGAGACTAAGACAAAACACTCGGTTGTTCTTACTCTGTAAATAACAAGGTGTCTTGTTTGTAACCCCTATTTCCAAATTTCTCTGACTACTATTATGAAAACAATAAATACATGTATTTATTGAGACCCAACATTATTTCTCAAAAGTACGAGAGCATTTAAAAAATGAAAAATTCTTACTATTCAGTAACGACTTTTCAGTAAGATTATTTTGATTTCTCATGCACATGGCAAGTATTACTGCTAGAGGTGGGCATTTTCTCTGCTCTCTTCACAGTAAAAAAGAATTCAGAACAATTGTCTAAACGATTATATGGAATTCAAGTTACCTTACGAAACTCACTATTCAAATTTTTACAGTCAACTATTTAAAAAAATCCTCAGGCTCACATCAGAGAGATGACTAATGAAATCAGTGAGGTATCAAGGCTTTCAGTACAAGCTCGTCTCTGGAAAGCCAACACAAAGTTATCAAAACTATTTTTGGCTTATTTCTATGGTCATAATCACTGCACCAGGGCAAACATTTTACAAAAGCAGCAAACTCTCTGTGTGATGAACAAAGGCAGAAAAATTCCTTAAAATGCTGCCTCAACTTACAACCACGAAATTCTGTCTCATGATATGCATTTTAGTGCAGATTACCAAATTCCTCCACATGCTTTTTGGGGTGCAATATAATCTTCTGCTTAACAAATTCTTACTGACAGCTGCCCTATTCTGTGTAACAGTTTTTTTCCTGAGAGCTTATATTACAAGTAGAAATAATAAGTACATTAATTGAAATCTGCCATAGTAAGATCAATGCACCGTTTACTTCTAGTCCCTAGTAGAGCTCAATAACAAACCACAAGCCAGTATTCTGAGCACACCTTTCAGACAGACTTTATTACTATTTATAAAATACAATGGCTTATCAGTGCAAACCATATGAAACTCAGTCTGACTTGTGCAGTGTCCTCAAAGCTATGAACGTAAGACAGATAATGGAGGTAAAGAAATGCCTGAGACACAGTTGATACAACAATCCTTTCAAATAGACAAGCTTTTTATAATGAAAATTCTTTTCACAAGAAGACTGCAGCCCCACTTGAGCCCTACTTTTTTCCAGACACAAAGAAAATACCTAGTCAGAAAAATGCCATGAATTTATTACTGGAGAAATTGATTAATCCCTGGCTATGATTGAAGATGTTTGGAACAAGCTAGAAATTACATGCTTTGAGTTCCAAGTCTTTTTATAAAGAGTCAAGGTGAAAATACTTTATCTTTTTCTACTATGGCCTTGAATGTCAACACTGCTTTACATTTTATTAAATACCTTAGAGCACAAGAAAAAACTTCAAAAAAACTTCTTCAAGAACTCATTTCTCTCTTTCTCCATAGGTTCCAAACAGAGTCACATGGAAGAGTATTGTTTAAAATTCTGAAAGGAAGTACTACAATAAATGGACAAGCGATGTACCAAGTACATATTTTCCTTGCTGTTTTATCATCTGATGACAGGAGAGTCTTGCTGTGCTTTAAGGCAGTTTCTTTCAAGTATGATTCCCACCCAGCCAATGATCAACTATGGCATCACTGACAAAAGAGATTTTTGAAATCAGCACTTCAGGAAAGCATCACATGCACAAAAAAACTTCCTGAAAATGAGGCAATGATGCTTTAATTTCAATGGAGATAGAAATTCAGAAAAGTACTTAGGGAAGAGGTTATGCAATCCTGCTGGTGATGCAAGACAGCAATCTGTGTCACCTACACTCCATATGGATGGGAATGGTATCAAGTAAGATTTGCCGACACCTAAGCAGATATAGTTGCAGCTATTTGTAGAAGGAGCCTGTACTGTGGGGATGAGACAAACCCTGATTTTTACATTTTACAGAGCAACCTGAAGATAAAGGCAAGGCAGAGCTCTAGAGGTGGCACACTATCAGGATAACGCAAAGGAGTCCAGATTGGAGGAATGGTCACTTCTACAGTTGGGAAAAAAAATTTTAAAAAGGAGATAGTAAAAACAAGGGCTCATATCAGTCAAAGAGCATTTCAACAGAGGGTCAAACACCTACAAGGAAAAACTGGAGAAAGTTCTATTAGAACAGAAAAGAAAATATCCAGAAAAAAGAGATTCATCAACCCAGATGTGGCAGCTGGAATTTGCATCTGTGAGTGACTACCTCCAGAGTCACGAGTTACAACAAGAAGGTTCATCACAGAACCTCAGGAAGTCCTAAAAGGAGCAGAGAGCCTCCATCATCTCTTTTTCATATATTGGATATTGAACTGATGGTGATAAAATTAAAGACAAAGCAAACAAAAAAATGCCACATGCCAAAACAAAACAAAAAACCCCCTCAATTCCTGCAAGGCAGAAATTTGTTTCCTGCCAGGCAGGAATTGAGAATTTGAAGATCTGGAAGGGGGAGGGGAGAGAATAAAACACATGAAGAATCCCACCCCAAAACAAAACATCACATAATAAAGATTTCTACATTAGTACATGTACCTTTGTACAACATAATAAATTTACAGCAAGATTGACCTGCATTTCTAGTGCCTGCAAAGTAACATTATTTGTTCTCTGGTCAATTAACAAGATAGAGTAATTACAGTGGTTACTACATGTAAAAATCAGCATCAAATACTTGGACCAGAATTCCTCTAGCTTTGTATCTAAATTAATCATATTATTAGCTTGCCGGGACAAGCTAAAACATGACATAATGCCATATTTTAACCTCTAAGATAAAAGTTCCTGGACATAACTTTACAAGTAGAATACATACCTACAAATTAAAAAGGCACAGTAACAAATAATATTTGGAAACAGAAACAGCAGTTATATCTCAATTACCCTTTCTAAGCAAAAACCAACAATTCCCTTGAAGCACTTGAAAAGTATCTTATTTTAGTTTTACTACAATCCAGCTAAACAGAATGTCAGCTAAAATAAGCACAGAAAATGAAGGAATAAACTGATGGACCTAACAGAGAAAACTCAAGAATCACCTTAAAAATGGTAGGGACTTATTTTATTTTCAGTACCTTTTAGGTCTTTACCCAAAATATAAGAGACAAAAGAAATGTACAGAACTCAGTTTAAATACTCAAATTTAACTCTCCAGTCATGGGAACAAAACCAACAATGAAAATGTAGATACAAGCTCATGTTTATTTCTTATGTTTTTCAGAATCCTAGGTATAATAAATTTGCACTGGCAACCCAAATTTAATTCTCATTAACAAGCATTTGCAATATTCTAAGCCAAACCCCAGGAGTTCAGGACTCAAATACTGTGGGAAAGAATTGATAACCCTTTTTGCTAAGATACACTAGAAAAGCTATCTTAGCTTTTAGCTGAGACAGAACTGAAGGATAGTTCTTGATCAAGTGTGATTCACACAGTCAACAAAAAGGACATTATTTTACTGCTGAAACTAACTTATAAGGAAACACACCAGCACGACTATTCTATAACAATACATTTTAGTATAAATATTTATTATAAAATATTATTACCTTATTATTCATACTCAGACAACCTACCAATCTGTGCAGATTAAACTGCCTGGTCTTCCGCACCCTGTTCATGAATCTCCTGCCCATCTTTTTAGCACACCAGACTGATAAAAACATCTTGCATTTAATGCAAGTTCCCTCAGGTTTGCTTCAGTCATCACAATGAACCCAACTGCACCGAGAGCTCAGGGAAAATCTCAGGCGAAAACAGTATAACCAGTTATTAAGAAGACTTGATGTTGATTACTGTATCTTAGCTTGTTCTAATGTTTGGATTAATCCACAGTCCATCTGTTACAGCTTTTCTTTCTTGTCTCTCTTGACAAGAATTTGTTGAGCAGATCCATATGTAGGAAGGGGCAGATTTGGTCAACTGCTTCTTACTATAAGACACAAACTGACACCGCATATATTTGCACATTCTTCAATTACAAGAAGTTTAAAAGTAGTAACCTATCAAGAACTTGGGCAATGTATTTTCATTAAAGACCGCATAACAACTCTTCTCAAGTGTGACCACCAAAATACGATGCCAATCTAAAAATGGGTATGTCTGAGGGTATATTCAAGCTTTTCTTTATAATTCCCAGTATTCGAGGTATGTTCCTGACACCAGAAGCATTGCCTTTCTGCTGAAGATGGCAAAGCTTTACGAAGTTCTCAATTTAGAAAAAACTAACAGATTGCAACCTTCCCACAGTCATAACCCATCTTGCAAATTACATTATCAACTGATCTTTAATCTCTAAATGGAAACAGCAGCTTCATCTCAAAGGTAATCTCACCTACCTGCTCAGACAGAAACAGGACAAGAAAATGTACCAGGGCAAAGAAGATGTTAAAATTATTTTGACTGTTGGATGACTTTGACCCTGCACAGTTCAAATCATAAGGACCATTGATCTTTCTCAGAACAGAAAAACTCTCCTAATGAACAGAGAAGGCTATTTTAACAGAAGCTCCACAAGCTCTAGAAGACTTCTGAGGAAGCTCTTGAGGGAACAGAGGGGATTGCAGGGAAGACATACCAGGAAATAAAAAGAAGGGAACCTATTAAACTTATCAGCACAAGATTCAGGTTTAAGTGGAAAGGAAATTGTCCTGCTTTGAAGGAAGCATGTTTATATATACATTTATATAACAGTTATTTCCATACAGATTAATGGGAAGGAACTAAATAAAGGTGCTTGTTTGCAGTTGAAGAAACAGGGCAGAATAGACAAGCAATGTATGCTGGAATACCTTTATTGGTGTAGTCAGAAACCAAAAAAACTATCAGTATGTGAAAGATTATTCTAAAAGTCAGAGGCTGACTGCAGATAATTTGTTTATGGGTTATAAGAACAACTATCATCTGCTAATTTATATTTCTGAATATAAATTTTAATTTCTGGAATAACCATTCCCTAGTCAGTTCCATAATTTTAGAGACTCAGTGTTACTGGTTGTAGTTTCATTGGTACCTCCTGACTCAGCTCTTTTCAAAGCTGAGGGGTCAGACCAGTTCATCCTTCATTGTACAGTAGCTGCCCTTTGCCTATGACCACTTGGTCTTCTATGAACCATTTCTAAATTTGCCTTCTTAATCAAGATAACAAATAGTACAGATTTCTGGAGTGATAAGATAATGTAGTTTTATTCCCATTCGCTTCTCTAGATATTCCTTGTATTCCATTTGCCTTTTTGACTGTAAATTGAATACTGAGATCATTATTCCATTGATCTGTTATAACCCTGAGCTCTCATTCCTCCACAATGATACAATGACAACACAAGTTCTTCCAAGATCCTTCTGGTAATCTCCACCCATCATGATTGCCAACCTTCCTTCTTAATTTTTACTTTGCTTTTGTTGGTGGTTTGGTTTTGGTGCGGCGTTTTTGTTGGTTTGGGAGTTTTTGAACAATTAAATCCCAAAATTATTTTTTTCTTATTTTGTGAGTGCTTAAGTTTCCCTGTAAAAATTTTGGGGGAGTTCTGTTGTGTGCACCTAAGAAAACTAGAAACCCACATGAACAAGATGACCCTCATGCACACCCTTTAAGGAATTTATGCAGCAGAAATTCTCTTTACAATGCATTCATTGCTTTCTCATCTCTAATTTCTTCTCACACTCATCAACTCTGCACTTCAGAACAGTTTCACTGTGTTTTGCCAGTACAGAAATGAGAGCGAGTTCCCATTTCTCCTCTCCCTTCTGGAAGCTATTTTAAGAACAAGTACCACCCTGCCACATTTCATTCCTGTGATACTACAGTGAGGATAAGCAGACTGTTATACAGCACTGCAGCAGCACTAATAGATAAACAGTTTCAAATCAGGGTTAACCTAAAACCATTAAGCTTAAATACCACTAGGTCCTGGAAATACTTCTGCAAAGATGACTAAATGTGGAAAAAACAGGGATACACTGAGTGAGCACAAGACATTTATTCACAGAGGAAAAACCTACAGTGCATGCGGTCAGCTGCACTGCTGCAATGGGATTACAAAATCTGTTTGGAGAAAGTTTGGATACCACTGACACACTGTGACAAGCTTTTTTGAAATCATGTGTTCACTACACTGAGGACAGGATATGGGGCACAGAAACACAAGCCTCTGCTCCTAAGCAAGAGGAAAGGTAAGGCTAAGGGACACACTTCTCACCCAACAGGAACATGATCACATTAGGTCAATGCCCAGCTAATCCACTGCCTCTCTCATCACGTAAGCATAGAGTAATCCTTCCCTTCTTCATATACCATTCCAGGTTCCAACAGAGATTCATAGAGCCAAAGAAGGTAAACTCTGTTTTACTGCTTTTATTCTAAGTTTAATTTCTCCCAGATGTGGCACTACAAGGTGAACACAGATAAAGCCCAGGGGCACTGACATGGGGCACAGCCGCTGCTTCAGAGGCATTCAGTGGGTGATTCACTTGGGCAAAAGGATTCCTGTAGTTAAGATCTGGGGGTAAAACTTACACCTTCTTTTCAATAGGAAACAGTATTTCACCTTGGTTTGAAATATTTCACTGTTCACAGATAGGAAAAGAGTAACTCCTTTGCATTTAATGTCATATTATGAAGTCATAGTTTTTATTCACTGAAATAAGTTTATATAACTACAAAAGACTCCTCCAATGTGCTTTAAATGGTCAAACAACAGTAATCCACATGTCTAAGCCATTTTTAAAAGACTGTTGGTATGGAGAAATGGGGATTTTTACTGCATTACCTGAAGCACAAGAGCTCCAGCAGAAAATAACAGCACTCAGCATAGTGACAGGTCTGTGCAGAGATCAAACAGGCAGCCAGCAGTGAGAGGCCAATCACTGCTCTGCCTGATCTGCTCAGCACTGTCTGTTCCCAGCATCCCTTGGACAGAGATGACCATCCCTGGGAACACGTGAGAACAGGAAAGTGGGCAATGGCATTGCACAAGATAGGGACAAGAGTCCACAATTATGTAAGTTAGGATTAGCATACTTCCCACCAACACCTCCAACCTATTTTTCACAAGTCCTGGACTGTTCTGCTACTCTACTGATGATTGCACAAAGCTATTCTAGAGATATCAAATATTGAACCAGTAGAATGCCTTTAGTTCCTTATGGATGTACTATTCAGTTAGAAATTTTCTACTATAGCATGAATAAGCAACTTTAGATCCCTTACCAGACTAATAAAGCTGGTACCATATTCCAACTAAGACACTTCTGTTCAGCTGTCCATGTCTGCTATCCATGGAAGGAACAGGTCAAGTGCAGGCATTTTCTTCAAACCCTTTGAAGATTGGTGCTATGGTGAAAATCTCCAGAGACAGATCAGCAAAAAGATTTCATTAAAGCAAAAGAGAACTGCAGAGACTTTTCTCAATCAGTAGATCTAGCTTCCTGTTTTTACAAATTATTACAAGTTTTCTTCGGAGCTTCTGTATTACCAGTGAAACGATAGTCCAAAATATCAACATATAATACACAAGCATAATACTGAAATATATGGAAGCCCCAGTCAGGATCTACACTTAAATACTGAATTGCCACATTGCATCATAAATATGTTTTCCCTTTCATGCACAAATTGCTTTAAATGAAGATTATTGATTTTTTTTTTGTCTTATTACACCATGACCCATTATTTTATAGCCTTGTAATAATCTGTTATTCAAAGTTTTTTCCTTGATAGAAAACTCCAGCTTCCACTCCAGTTTGGAAAAATGCTTGGTATTATATCATACATGTGGCAGATTTCACTTGATTGGAGCTACTTAATAAAAGGAACTGTTAAATCCAAACTCCCTCATTCTGAAGGTGTGACACTGCAGCTAAATTCAATTGAATTAAACCCTTTTGTAGCATCGCCATCTTGTGGCCAACCTCCAGAGCAACGTGTTGCCTCAAGTACACGCAGAACTCAAGGAACCTCACATAGTAACCACAAGTTCCTACAAAGAATTTGGAAACCTCAAACTAAAGAAATTATGGTACCAGCTGCCTGCTAACCTACCTGAAAATACTCTTTAAAATAGGGAACAGAGCACATGAAATCTCCTGGGTCATGTGTGGGATACCCGCCTAAAGAGCAGGCTGTGGACAAGCTGTTAGTGGGCCTTAAGCCTGAATCAACCAAGGAGTTTACCTCAGGAAAAGTACTGGCACTGATGTCATCCTGCAAGAATGCTAACTGTGAGACAGCAGCAAAGAGAAACAGGCGGAGAAAAAGGGCAGAGAGAAAGTGCAGGGAGAAAAGGCAAGAAGATATGCCTGGACAACTACGTATGAGCCAATCACAGGATAGCAAGTACTAAGTGCTGAAAAGTGTGTTTAACTATTTCCAACCAATCATGTAAGGACATGTATGTGTAAGAAAAGTATATAATGGAAACTGTAACGCATAATAAACGGGATTCTGCCTCTCGATCATATTGGTCTGCGTGCAGTTTCTCCGTACCCTCTCGCAGTGACAGTCATGTTTACTTTGTTACTGGAGACACAGGAAGTAAACATTTCTTCTTAAACTGACAAAGCTCCACTTCAACATGCCTTATTTAAAATTTTAATCAGTACAGCAGGTATCACTTATTTCATGCCAATTACAAACATGCAATATTTTAACCCAATCTGAATCTGAGGCAGCCCCTTCCTCAATCAAGAAGATAAACCTCCTTGTGTTACTACAACACTTAATGTGGAACCTTTGATAAACAGTATTCACATGCTCATCCTCTAAAAATTTGGAATACATATTTGTCTTTTTGGTCATTGAAAGCTGCTCTTTGAAAAGAGCATCAAAAAAAAAAGCTGCTTTAAGTCCTACAGTACTTGAAAGTTTCTCTCAAGAACAAAATGCAACCTAGTTAGAACCAGCCATCTCCCCTCCCTTCTATTCTTCTATATGATTGCTCCAGACTGCAGAGGACCTCCTATAACAGAAGGTATTCCTTTGAATCTGATTGTACTGTCCTCTGCAGGATTGCTTGAAAAGCAACATATGATCATAAAACCACTGACTTCTTCAAACTACTAATGCTGTATTTGAAATTTCAAGTGTATTTAACATTTATATTTAAAACAAAAACCAAACTCCTCTTAGTATTTTATTCTTGTAATAAACATAACGTCCTCTACTATATTTAGTTTCCTTAAGCAATGAACTATTGAACAAAGCTGATCAAAACCTTATGTATCAGCCAAGAGCTGGTCCTTGCACAGCTCATCAAGCCAACTTACCCAATAAATCACACAAAGCACTTTTAACTCAGAGTTGTTGTTGCTAAATTGATCTTCAGCACAAGCTATGCTAAAACTACAAACATCTTGCCAAACATCAGGCCAAAAGAAGAGTATACCAGTTATGCTAATAATGCAGTAGCAACCTTGGGTTTTTTCTAATGTGCTCAAGTTTTAACAGTATTTTTTCCAGTAACTTCAAACCAACTCCTGTCTGAAAAGAAATTTTGTGAGCTCAAAGGCCTCTTAAAGGTCCCATAAAGTCTTCCAGGGCCTATGAAACTATGGATACACCACTCACTCCAAATACCTGAAGACTTCAGACTGATTATAAACAGTGTATTTAAAGTAAATTTCTTCAGGAGAAAAGCAAGCCAGCAGTCAATTAGCATCAGAATTCATAATTCCACAAAATGCTGGTAAACAACTGAAACCTGCAGCATTCACCCCAGTTTTCAAATGAACAAAGCTCAGAAAAATTTCAGTTTACCATACATTGCTATGACATTAATAGAGAGTAGTCACCTGGAAATCATCAGATATATGCTATAAAGGGTAATACGAGCTGCACAATATTTCCCTTATACACATTCTTTCTTATCAAATGATTATTTCCCAGCACTTATTAATCTGAGAAGGATAATAGCAATCTTCCTTAGAGACCAAAGATACACAGTACTTTGGAAAGGTCTCATCATATTTTGTAAATATACTTGACTTACTGCATAACTATCTCCAAAATAGTTTTCTTTCTTCCAGATGATTTTACAGCTCACTTCTTGGCCTTTTTGATCCCTTTATGCTTTCTGAAAGGCAAGACTAACTGCTCTAGTATGGGGTCTGGTAACACCAGGTGCTGCAAAGCATCCTGGGAGTTGTAGTTCTAAGTACTCTTGTCACACATGCTCTGTTGAATGCTTGTATGGGATTGGCTTAAGAAGTTACCTGTGTGACGTGGCAGCATTTGAAACCGCTATATAAGCTGGGACTCGTTGAATAAACAATTCTCGTGTTACACATGGAGCCCCTGGTGGTCTAGTGGTAAGGGCGCGGCGCTGTCACCTCCGAGACCCGGGTTCGATTCCCGGTCAGGGCCACTCCCAGGCAGGTGGGGCTCGTTAGCCCTTAAAGGCAACCCACCTACGTCCTGAGGACCTCACTGCCACTGTCCAAGCTCGCTTGGCCCCGGCAGATGAACCTTAGGATTAAAGGGTGGGCTCAGTTCCGCGCACACTGTGTCTCACCTAAAAAATCCAATGCGCAGGCTGGAAGGTGGAAAGACCTTCCCCGGATCTTCGCTCGCGAAGAGTGGCCGTTATTGTTATTGTTACACATCATGTTGGTGTCGCTATAGCCCCATGGGACTTATTATTTATTATATTAATAACTGCTACACTCTAGGAATTAGGAAAAGCTTGTGAATAAACCGAGTCAACCTTAAACCCCCAGACGAAGATAATTTTTTTTTATTTCTAATGGTTGCACTCAAAATGTGTTGTATTACTTTCTGAATATCGATAAATTCATGGAATTAGACATGTGAAGGTGTGTTACTCTGCGTCTACCTTCATAGGCAAGAAAAGATTGAAGTCCTGTCCATTCTCAAAAATGAAAGCTTTGTCACATTAGCATTCTTAGAAGGCTCTTTAGAGGTCAGTCTAGCCGTCTTCAAAATGGTTATTCATTAGAACTTAAAGAATTCAGATTGTCTAGCTAAGACTATGGAAAAATACAGAAAGTTCATTAGGGAGTTACAAGTAAATAGAACTGTGTTCAATACCATCAAACACATTTTTTAAATCTTAGAAAATCTAGAAAACAAATAGTAAATACAATCACACACTATAGCTGGTTCTTCTACAGAATCCTTACAGGTCAGTTATAAAGAGTTTATACATTCAACAAGATTTTTCTTCATAATAAAAAAAAGAAATATAGCTAGGTTCAAAACAACTTTTTTAAAAAATATCATAGAATCATACAATTCTCAGAACGATCTGGGTTGCAAGAGACATTAAAGATGATATAGTTCCAAACTCCCTGCTATGGGCTTGGACACAGCGAGACCAGGTGGCTCTTCAAAGCCCCATTCAACCTGGCCTTCAACGCTTCCAGGACTGGGCATCCACAGCTTCTCTGGGCAACCTGTTTCAGTCTCATCCCTCTCACAATAAAGAATTTCTTCCTCTTACCTAATCTAAATCTATTCTCTTTCAATTTAAAACTGTTCCCTTCTATACCTTCAGGTACTGGATGGGTCTCTAAGGTCTCCCTGGAGCCTTCTTTCCTCCAGATTGAACAACCCCAACTCCCTCAGCCTGTCTTCACAACAGGGGTGCTCTGATCATCTTCATGGACCCCCTCTGGACCTACTTCAACAGGTCCACGTCCTTCTTATGTTGGGGTCCCAGAGCACAAGAGCAGTGCAGAGAGGCAGAATACCCTCCCTTGCCCAGCTGCCCACCCTGCTTTGGATGCAGCCAAGGACACACTTGGCTTTCTGTGCTGCCAGTGCATGTGGCCAGGTCATGTCTAGCCTCTCATCCACCAGCACCCCCAAGTCCTTCTCCCCAGGGCTGCTCTCAGTGTAACAGCATTTGTTCTTTGCAGTCACAAAGGACACGATCACACACCAACAATTCATGCTAAAAATATCAAGCTGGAGGCCTACTACAGTGTGAGTCCATCCCATCACTCTAAAGCCCAAATACTCATCAGTATCAAATCACTCAGAGGTGCTACAGAAAACAGCACTCAAGTCTGGCACACTAAATGCTGTGCTACTCAGAAAATGACTAAGCTGCATCTACCTACTAACCCAGTGAATAGAACTGCCTGTTTTATAACCCCTCTAAAACCTCACACTCAGATTGTTGCCTTAATCTTTAAATCTGTCCTGAGGTTACTGGAGATGTCTTAAGAATAATGGAGATTTTCAGCTGCCTGCTGAAAAACTCTAAACATACATTGCACTTGGTTTATTATGCTTTCCACATAGGCCTCAATGAAAATTATTAGAAACAAACTCAGAATCAATTCTATGGGGTCCTGACAGAAAACCCAAAATGTAAATGCCTGCAGGAACTATAGTGCCCCTCAAAACTATACCCAGAACCTTAAGTTACCTATATTTGCTTTCTAGGCATTTTACTACCATGCATGTTTAACCAGAACGTGTGGAGCTAAGTCAATGCTTTAATGTCCACAAAGTAAATTTTACAAATGAGCAGTTCCACAAAAATAAACCGAAGTATTCTTTTGCCTCCCAAAATTAAATTCCTGGAGGGCATATCAAAAGAGTTCACTCTTATTTTAACCATAAAAATGCCTACCTTTACTGGTGAAATATGAGAATGGGAAACATATCCATGGACATTCTCAATCTGTGACAGATTCTTCTCCGATACATGAACCAGCTCTGGGCTCGTCACCTCATTGGCAACGTGTGGAGAGCTGTGCTCCTGTGGAGGTGTGTCTTCATCCTGATAGCGGTATTTCTGAAGAAAAAAAGTACAGAAAAAGATCAGTTTACCACAGAATCGGGAAAAAATTATCCTGAAAACCTAAGTCAACCAGAAAGAGTTATTCTTCTGAGCTTGCTGACTTCAAGGCAATACAATCTATAAACGAAAGGTTTAATTAGTACTTTTAGTTTAAAGTTACCAAAAATGTTCCATTATTGTGAAGTTACGTAAACCCAAGTAGGGTTTACTGTGTCCACAAGATGCAACCCAATGTTTTTTAACGACATTCCCTTTCACACACTACTACTATATCCTGAGTACATACAGAGTTATTACTAGCTTACAGGGAAGGTATGTCACGTCACTAAAGGTACAGAAAACCCTTTTAAACAAATATTCATTTTAAAGCTGGACAAAGCTATTCCTCTTATTGAAGAATATTTACAATAGAAGACATTCCCTTAGCATTTCTTAAAACAGAATTCTACGATCTACATACTCCAGCTTAAGTCAAAATAGTCTGTTTCTTAGTAATTCATTTCTACATCATAATGCAGTGGGTGACTGCAAGTAACCCATTTGTCTGCAAGCACAGGAACACTACACCAAGACAGTATCTAACAAACAGTGTATAACTACTAACTGACCCTTTTAACAGTTACATGCAATTTTGATCTCTGGCTACCACAAAGATCCATGTCCTTCAAAAAAACTTCCTACAATATTACAAAATTAAGATCTACAGGATAAACTACAAAGAAACTGTTTGAAATTATCCATCAGTTACCATGGTGGTCCCGTAATGCTTAACACATTCTTAATCCAATTATAAATTAGAAGCAATTCAAGTGTATTTTCTCTAAAATGCTAGTTATTAGCAGAGAAGCACAAGACAGAAGAAATAACTCCAAAGAGAAAAGCAAGAGCATTAAGATTTCTGTTACTGCAAGAATCCAATTTCAAACACTTCCATACCTTCTCCTTAGGTTGATGTCAAAGGAGAGATGTGAAAAACTGCAGTGGTTACTCAAAAAGCCCTAATTTTCCAAATCTTTAGCAGAGAGGTTTCATGAGACAACCAACTTAATAGCTCACTACTATGAGAAGATACAAGTTCTTTTTCTTTCCTTTCCCTGCAGCAGTGACATGCTGGATTGCTCAGCCTCAGACTCCTGCCATTCACCTGTTTTCTGAGATTGACTTGTTTTTCACTTATCAAAACAAAACCCTGAAAGGAGTTGGCATGAACTCTCTAGAGCAGCCATATTAAACCTCAGAAACAGAGAAGAACTACAACTTAACGGAAGTGTTGGCCAAAAGTACATTACCAGAGTATTAATTAGATCACAGTGGCAATTGGAGAAAATAAATATTAGAGCTTCAAGAAGCCCAAAAAATGTCTTGCAGTATCAGAGAAAGCAGGAATTCTGCTGTCTTAAAGCAGCCTGCTCCATTGGTGAAGGCAATATTTGGGTACACTTCTGATCCACAATATCCCTGCCAGACCTCAGGCTTTGATTTCATTATGAAATAAAGGAAAATTATTTGAAAGTGCATTTAGTTTCCAGATCATCTCAGACAAGATCCTGTAGAAAGCTAGAAGTGGATCATTACAGTTTTACTGGGGATTTGGGGAGGAGGGGCACACGCAAAAACACTCACACAAAAAAACTCCACACAAATTAGCCAAATAGTCTAATCTATCTGGTCAATCTAAACTTTATGGAACAGCCAATACCTTTAGACAAAGCATAGAATTACCTTGCTTTTTTTCCTGAAAGCAGAGACATTAGAAACAGGTATCTGAACATGCCTGAGTGCAAACAGGCTCTAGATTTCACTAATAAATATATGTTTAGATTATACAATGTATCAGTGTTTATAATAACATAGTGCATATGAAGTCTTATTAGATCAGTATGTCATTATTTTGGTTAAAAGTGAAAAAACGTTGTGGTAAAGAATTGTCTGAGTGCACTGACAGGGTAAGTTTCTCAAAAAAAAAAAAAATTTAAAAGTGAACTGCTAATTGGATTTTGATGCAATATTCAAGACTGACTTCACTGTTATTTGCAAAATATTTCCCAACTTAAAACTACTACAAACAACAGAATTAACGTTTAAAATACACTACATTAAATACTTGTATGATAATGTTTTAAAATGCAAATAGAAGATAAGGACGTGAAGTACATGAAATCATAATATCCACATCATTACTTAGTCTGAAAGGTACAACACTCTCCTTGCCCTTTACAGAAATTACTTTTGAGCAAAGTGCTTCAAGTGAAGCAAACTTCTGTATCTTGTAACAGCTAATTCTCCATCCAAGTCGAAGTGTTTAGTGCTGCTTCACTTTGGAGCATCACCTCTGCAATACTGATCCTTGTGTGGGGCAGTGCATCCAGGTGATGTGGCTGGTCACACAGGCACCACTCAACACTGCCCCTTCCCTTCCTCTTCCAGGAGCTGCCAGCCCTTGAACAAGAATTCATCAGCTGTTCCAGTCATGCCAAGTTAATTCTGCTGCTAAATATGATGCAAACCCCCGTGCAAGTTGCCCTCCATAAGAGCCTAAAGACACGATTTCACAGCACAGCCCAGCTCACTCAAGGGCAGCCACTGCCTGAAGGAGCAGAATCCCCTCAGTCGCTCTGGTCGAGCTGTACAACTTCATCTCCCTGCCCCTCACTGGGAGCTCACATCCCCCTGCAGATGAGAGAGCTCAGCAAGCTAATCCAGCAGTGTTCTTTCCCTCTTCCAGCAATACTAATTTTTCTGGAGTTCCCTGAAGTGGCTTATGACAAGCTGAGACGTCCAGCAAAGCTGGCACAACAGGGTGAAAATCAGGCAAAGAGTAGGGCCAACCCATCTCACTGTGACTGGGAGCAAACCATGACTCTGCTTACAAGCAAGAGAACCCAACCCTGTACCCAAACCCAGACCCCAAGGAGATCCCCAGTTTACAAGAGCCATCTGAGCAAGGGACACATCAAAGGAAACAAAAATGTGTGGCAAAACAGCTCTGAACTTGCAGTCAGTCTGCCTCAGCTGCACACCTTGGAAGCTTCCCAGCAACCAATTACATAGTGGACAAACAATTTAGCCACTCTTTAAGAAGCTTTATGGACTGCTCTATAATTTATAACCATAATTTTAAGTCCAAAGCAACCAAGTATTAAACACTTAATGCAGACTTCTGACAGAGATACTGCCCAAAAGGATTCTCTTGCAAAAACACAGGTGTGGCAAAATTAATTTAAAACATTTCTGATGTAAGATAATTAACAGGATATCTTGAGGCTAGATTATACCTTCAAAGAGTTTTGAACTGTCACCAAACTCTATGGACTAAATTACTTACTGATATAAACTACTGAAAAATCCCTTTACTCTAAATAAACCAGTGCTACTTTGCATGAGGCAAGAAGATGGTCTCAGTTGATCCCAGAGAAATCCCAGTTCAGGTCTACAACCTCCCTGCTTCAGGTCCCAGGCCTGGCAAAATTAGACAGAAATAACAATGAATAAAGTATCTGCAACAATATGCAGGACAAACAAGGATTTTGTGGACATTTTATAGCAGCATTTTTCAGAGTAAAGATTGCCTCTTCACAGAAAAACACAGAAGAGTTTTAGGAAAGTCATTCTAAAAAAGGTTTGCTTGAGTCTCCCTAATGTCTTATCCGTATTTTAAAAAGAAGATATTTCAAACAAATTGATACATGAACTACCAACTAGAAACAATTAAGTTGTGGGTTTATATTTTTTCCAAAGTTCCTCTCCTGAGAAACTTACTGACACAGAAGTGAAAGGAAATTATTTAAAGGAACAATCCCATGTCCTAAACTCAAAAGCCATATTCATAGCAGCATGTAACACAGTTATTAAAGAGATTCAAGCCTTATAGAACATCATGTTCATGGACAGAAAATTAATTATGTTAGAACATCCTTAACGACCAGATGATAAAGGACAGAATATGAAGCAGCAATAATTACAGTTCTCTTCAAAATGGGATGTGCATCAAAATCCAATTCCTATTAGATGTATATATCAATTCACTACCTCATATGAAAACAAATTTGAATACACAATAATGTATCTTCTCTACACAAAAAGAAAAAATCAGTAGTAAAGCATATTTAATCTAAGAGTGAATGGACAACTAAAAAAAATAAATGTTCATGAGTTAACTTCTTAAACTCACTAGCCTTCTCCAGACTTTAACCCTCCCCACCCACCAGCCATATGACTCCCAAGTTACTGTACACTTCAAACAACAAAACAAACCTCAGGGAAACACACACAGTCTGACTTACACAGTCTGTCCCTGGGTTAGTTTTAATTTTCACTGTACAAGTCCAACCATGTTTTGAAAGGGGTTAAGAATAAGTGAGGACTTCAGTTAACTGAATCTAATCATTTGAATTCACTAAATATACTGAAGCTTACAGAGTCAGACCTTCTCTGCTGCAGTATGAACAGGCAGCTGATCAAACAGAGTGACTTTAGACCATTCTCCAAGTTTAAATACTTGCCCTTGTTCAGTCACTGCTCCACTTTATAAGTCAAAACTAAATCTGAAAGGACCCTTCAAAAGATCATTTCAGCAACTGAAGTTACTGTAAAACACTTTGACACGCAACATCATCTCCACTCCTGCAAAAAATTACTAGGATGCAATGTCAAAAGCAAATAGGTAGAAAAACTTAAATATCTACAGTTCTCCTCACATCTCCCCAAAACCAACTCTGGTGTCCAGATGCCACTCACAGAAAATAACTTCCAACAACACTAATAACAAAAGCAACAATACAGACATTTTTTGCATAATCTTGTTAAAACAAAACAAATGCAAAATGAATAAATCCAAAGTTAATAATAAAATCTTTTGTACAATCTTTCCCATAGTCTAGTGGAAGTGCTTAGGAAAATAACAGTGCCTTCCTCATGAAGGGAAAAATAAAAAGGACACAAAACTAAAGGTATGCTCCACTACTGCAGAACTAAAGTCACCTTGAAAACTTTTTGTTTGTAAAAAACAAAGACTATGAAAGCCAAATAAAATCTCTTTGCCGGTGAACAGCAATTCACACTGAGAAGCTGAAAGCCTGTGAATAACAAAAGAAACTTCAGTAACGTAAGAAAAGAGGATGATAGTTTTTGTGTCTTTTTAGAGCTTCTTCACAGATCATAAAATAGGACATTCAGTATTATTTTTAATTTAGGCTTCAACATACAATAAACTGAGTGACTTGAAATACTGGAAGAGGTTTTCTGATCTTTGGGTTTGCTTATTTCAACACGAGTTCAGTACTCTGAGTTACTAACTTCATCCTCAAATAAAAGCACTAAGTTTTCTTTTAATAACTACAGTTATGACAAAGACATAAGGTATTTCACCCTCCTTGGACAGTTTCAGTTTGACACTGTATCCTGAATAAAACTGTTTATAACATGCTTATTTAGGTCACAGTGTTCCATCATATGTCAAAATGCTCAGCCTGTGTTAAATGTAAGACTTTATGTAATGATTCCTGTTGTGGACATCCACAAACAATAAAACAAGTTAAGGTAAGCATATAGAATCATATAATAGATTGGGTTGGAAAAGACCTCCAAGATCATCAAGTCCAACCCCTGATCCAACTCGAATTACTATATCATATACATTTACAAAAGCTCCAGAAATATTTGTAGTGAAGATCACTTGTCCCAGAAGGCCAAAGAAAAGAGACTAAAGAAGGAAAAGTCAGATTCTGAATGTTCATGTGGTCCAAGAGGAAAATGGAAGACTATTTCATGTAACTACTTGGGTGAGATTGTTTCTGTGAAGGACTGGTATAGGTAACCCTGCATTACTGTTTCACACTGTCATTTAAATATTTACTCTTTCAATATTCAAAGGCTGTATCTTCTCAGAGGACAAGAGCATTTTACTTTTAGTACTATGGAGCACTACAACTTTCAAGTAAAAACTGATGAGTGCCTGCTGCAAAATCTCTCTGCACTACCAGAAGGTCACTATTTTAAGAGAAGTCCTTCAGTTTATTTGCGATTCAGGTAGTATAGAGGTAGTATGTAGGCAGTAGAGAGCACCCACTCTGGATTAACAGCAATAAAAGTTTATGTGGAGATAACTAAAGCCTATGCATATTTTTAAAGCAGAACCCTGCTCAATTAACGGCGCCTAGGACGCCGGGGGTCTGCTCTGCAAGGCACGCTGAGTAGCTGTGCAGCCGAAGGACACTAACGAAGGCAGTGATGAGGAATTGTGCCGGCAGCGATTCGGAGACGGTGTGACCCCCTCTCACCCGCAGCGCCCTCGGGCGGCCGCCCCACGCCCTCCAGCGCCGGGGGAAGGTGCGGGGCAGGGGAAGGTGTGGAGGGGCCGCGCCGCGGGGAACCGCCGCCATCGCTCAGCCCCGGCACAGCATGCCCAAAGTGGATGCTGGATGTTGGCTGGGTATTTTTAGTTTGCTCTTAAAGTGAACAGCATCTCTGCTCTGCAGCTCAGCGGGCAAAAGCCAGCCCGAGAGTATTCCATGCCTTTCCTCCCAAATTCACTGTTTAAACATGAGTATGTCTTATAAATAAGAAAAAGGTATGCAGTCCACAAAAAAAGAAGAAAAGAAGTCTTAATGTTATATCAAATAGTTTCCAAATTGCATCAATAAATAGATACATATTTTCAATTGAAAAATGCTCTGGACACAGGAAGGATAAGGAGATTAAAAACAAGACACAGTCTGCCTCCTGGAAATAAAGCATTCAACTAAGTTTTGTAATATTTACACTATCAAAATAGCCATAATAATTTTGACTCCTCCCTCCCAACCTAAGTGACATTTATTCAATATCAACATTTTGTGATATATATATAAATGTATCACATACACATATATTTGTGTATATGTGTACACACAACTGATCCCACTTCATAGAATAAAATCCAGTCAAAAACTTCTTTTTCCTTAAAATAACCTACACTGACTTGGAAACACTGAATATGTAAAGTAAGTTTTGGAAAGAAAGATTTCCAAATTTCTGTCTCAAAAGTAACTTCATAGACATATCCCTTTAATTTTAAAGGGGCTTGCCAGTAGTTAACATTCCCATCATATCCTTGACACTGCATATTAATTTTACTTAAAAAAAGCATTTTTGACATGACACTGAATATATTTGTTTACCATTCTGAGGATTACCAAATTATATATGTTTTATTACTCTGAAACCTAAACAGTTGATGCAGTCCTAAAACGACTACATGCCTGAGGGCACTGTTAAACCCAAAGCTGCCACTAACAATTGCTTCCATCAATATGATGTCAGGAGGCATTTCCAGTCCTGCATCTCAGTGCAAGTCTCCTGTGTATTTAATTCTCTACAGCTGAAGAAAATGAAAGCCAAGTGCAATAAACTGATTACATGATGATTAATGCTGATTAATGGAGAATGACGACATATTACATGTGGCATTCAGTAAATTCAAAATGTTGTTCAAAGGGATCTTTAAACAGTAGGCATGATAATTCATTACTTCTGTCACCATCGCTAAGAGCTCAGATAACTGAGTAACGCATGGAAAAAAATACACACTATTTTACCAGAAATTTAAGGTATAGTTACATCAGACACAAAGGCAATCATCTATTAAATGCAGCTTACATTTTCAGGACAGTCCTTTTATAGACCCACCTTACATCCAAACATTAAAGATATTGTGTTGTTCGTACATGCTACTTTACAGTGGCATAGCATCGGAGAAAAACAATCCAAGTTTTTTATGCTAGGAGACATTTTTTCAGATCCTGTGCACTTCAATCGATCCGTGACTGAGATTCCAGAAAAATGCCTCTGTAAGCGCTGCTTGTTGCCTGTCTTTGACATTTATTCTAGGTCCATAGTGTTCAAAAATAAGCCTTTATGTAAATAGGTTGAATCCTTCAGGAAAAATTTTGCTTCACGTTAGAAACCAGACCTTATAAAAAATGCAAAGAAAAAATCCTGTGTCCATTTTTAAAATTTTTGAGTCAGCTTTATCTTTAATTATGTCAGCGCCAGCTCCAAGTGACAACTGTCTCACAGCCCAAAGTAACACTCAGATCCTCTCAGCCAGAACCCCGGGTTAGATCCAAGGCAGCTCCACCTGCTGCAGTGCAAGGACTGCTATCTCCTCCATGAAAACAGAAGCAACTCCAGCAGAGCTACTGCTCATTGTGTGCTGGTTGCTTAGGGGAGGGGCGAGATGCTGCAGCAAGGGACTCGTTACATGGCCCGATAGAGATAAACCCAACGCTCCCTGCAAGGTGCTTTCGCACTGCACCAATGAGCATGTGAAAACCCATTTGAAAATCAGCTGTGTGTAATTATAAAAGCAGGGATGTCGTAAGCCTAACAGCAGGGAATTTGCTGATCTGCAGTTTACACTAGCTTTTTCAGGGAAGTGTCAGCAGACCACAAAATGAATGGCTCTGGGATATTTAATCCTCATTTTCAAACATTAAAAATTCAAGGTTATTTGACACATCAAAAAATAGTTTTTAACTGCGCAGTAAAATTCCTAATGGTCTACCAAAAGCAATAAACAAACAGCTACAGAAACACATGAATATTCTCCAACTTCAACACACAAAGAAATCAGAAGCTGCTATTTTTCCCCCAGTTACTGCTGTGAAATCTGAACAGTCTGGACTATGCATCAACTAGATTATGAAGAGCTCTTGGTAAAGCATTTCAAACAAATGTACATGTGAACACAAACAAAAGAGTTTGAAAAAACACAAAGCTTTTTTCCTTAGAACTGAAGTAAATACTGTCCTAGTCTCCTTAAGATTTGTTGTTGTTTGTTCTGTGCTAACAAGACAGGATGAAAAATTATTTTTAAAATGTTCTGTTTGGGGTTTGTTGTTTTAACCAAGCTCTATAGGATTCAAACTTTATTTCTTTTTTACAAGTACAGGGGTCCCTGCAGGACTTTAATCTATTTATATATTTTAATAAATTGCACCACAGAACTTGATCAAAAACATGTCCTTTGCAAGTACTCTGCTCTTGTATCTTAATCTAACCAGCCTTTGCAAAAAACTTCAATGAAATAGCATTAGCCATCATTTCTATTTTTTAGAAATGTGGTGTTGTAAAAAATCCTCTTTAGGACATGACTATTCACTTAAGTTTACACCTGTACCAGCCTTTAGTCATCTCCCTTCTACTTTATTTGATAAGCACCCCCTAAGGTAGCAAGTTTAGTGTAGTGTAAAATTGCATCCACACTTCCAGCTCAGAAACAAGTAGCTTTATGAATTATACTGAGACAGTCATCTTTATATAAATGTGCAGACTGATGAAACCAAAACCAAGGCAAAATGTCTGGAGAAAAATGTGTAACTCAGCCCACAGTAAACCTCAAAATAAACTTCATTTGCATGAGGACCTCTTTCTTGGTAGACTACCCAAGGATCACTGATGACAGCATTTCCATATTGGTAAGCATAGTTTTCTTTCCAGTGACCTACAATTTTTCCCCAAATAGCCTTAGACATCATTTCCCACAGAAGGTCATCTTCTGCACATGAGTGCAGCAGTAGGGGCAGGGCCAAAGAAAAATGTCTAACACCCAACTTAATTGTCATGGAAAAAGAAACAAAGGCTGAAAAAAAACCCAAGAAAAACGCACCTTCTTTATCTAGCTAAGTTAGATTATGTTTTTCTTGCAATAACATTCAAATCCAAGGGTAGCCCTAAGTAAAATAGGATGATGGAACAACTAAAACCCCTTAATGTTCCTTCTGCTGTCTGGGGGTCCCAGTAAACACTGAAGCAGCAGAGCACAACTGAGCACATACTCAAACACCACATGTGACATAGGAAACACTGCACAAGGGGAACACAGTCCCAGAGAGCTTGCCAAACAGAAGAATGTTCCTATCCCACAAAACAACCTTTTCTATGCACCATGGATCAACAATCCATCTTACTTCCATATCTCTAATCACATTGTAATAAGGTAATTTCTCACTGAAATAATACACAGTCAAACGCATGGCAATTTCATGACAACAAATAAAGTAAAAGAGCCAAAAGCATTTCTTGAATGTTGCAGAAATAGCTTTTTGTGATGCAGAAAATATAAGCTCTGATGTGCCATGGGCATAGAAGAATCAATAAGAGAAAGATAGAGTCTACACATCTACAAAGGATTCCATCAGTAAGACATAACAAAAAAGAGAAAGCTTAAGTAACTTCAGGCAATTACATCTGCATTGTTGATGAAGACCACATAATCCATCTGAATCTTTCAGCCATATATTTGCAGCTATAGATAAATAAATTGGTTACACTGCAAAATTGTCTGGGCCTCTATACAAATGAAACCTTTTACACATTTTGCTGCCCACAAACTTAAAAATACAATATTTAATCTTGTAAAATTAAAATATATTTTACACATTTTTCTGACTAAATCCAGAGATTTAACTGTAATGAAGGTTTCACTTGTTCAAACAATTATTTGTGCTCAAAGGCTTTTTTAAAGAAACAGTTGTGAACATAAATCTTTCTGAAATATGAACATATATCATGATATAGAGAAGCATATGAAACAGAATATTTTTAAGTCTACTTTTGAACTCTAAGGAAATATATCTCCACTTAACCACTGCTCTGATTCAAACTGAAGGTTGAATTAACATTTCAAAACACAAAAAACAACGTATTAACACAGTGACTAAGCTGTTAATAAGAATATGCCCTTAACTCCCTAGCTACCTATCATTACTCATTCCCCATTTATCAGTCTGTATTTTATGTTATCACATAAAAGCTTGGGCTCCAACTGTCAGAGACCACTATTTCCATGTTTCCTCAAAAGTGTTCCCAGTAAGAATGACTCATTCCATTCTTACGAAAATGCTACATAAAATTGAATTGCTGTCGTTTCAGGTTTTGTTTGAATGTTTACTCAGCAATAATCCATCTTCATGTACAGCTCCCATGTGCACAATAAAAACGTCCACATGATTACGATCTTTAATTAGTGACCAAGACTCATTTTGTTGTTGTCATAAAATAGGGAAGCTCCAACTTCCAAGTCTCCCCGAGCACTATATTGGATAGAGAGAAACAAGAGCTCTACAGCATCAAAAAAACCCACACTGTAAGATTTTCACAGTAACTTAATGCTTCAGTTCAGCACTTGCCAACTATTCTTGATTGAACATACATAATAGCAGTTTCATTGATCAGTGTGTTCCACCCATATCCTCAATACAACACAGGTTAGGAAACAACAATCTCATAAGCAGTAAGACCTGGAGTTTGTAATGAAATGAGTAGTGAAGGTCTAACTTGACAAATGTAGCAACTATTCAGAGTGCCAAATCAAAGGGAAAAAGGCTATACTAGGCTTCATATGTCTTCAGATAGAACTCGCCCCCTAAGTATCACTGCAGGCACCTGTCAAGCTGGCAGTACTCAAGTTTAGGTCCCTCTTTCCCAGAATCCTGACCTGGTATACTTCTGTAATAATTAATACAATCAAATTCTAAAACAAAACAAAAAAGAAAGCTTATCAGAATTATTTAAATTTAATAAACTTATTTTAACTTCTGCTCTGCATAATCATCGTGTGTAACGTCTTCAAAGAGTATACAGAATTCCAAAATCATAAAGAGCTCTGCAAAAAAGCTTGGATACCAATTTAAGATTACCTGACACCAACAGAGAGCTCTAATGTAATGGCTGTAATAATTTCTTACACAAGGAGTAGGAATTTTATATGCGTTTTCTATAAGGCAGATGAAATTTGAACACTAGTTTGAGAACAACTGATGTCTGGTGCAAAATGCATCATCAGCACCCAGGAAGCTTTTTGGCTCTGCAGTTCTTTCTCCCTGAAGTATCAGATGACCATCCAAGCCAATTCTGAGAGTAGCCGAGCAATGTCCTGCTTGTTCCTGCATGCTCCTAAAGTACCAAAAAAATCATTTGCACTGTTCTTTCAGACAAAGAATATCTTTTTGTGAGCTTGGCAATAAATATGTTTGCAGAGCTTAAACCAGCAGCCACTGCTGCACCTCCAGTTCAGAATGCTGATGTGTATCTCCCCTTCTTAAGAAGCTTAATACTCCCATATGCAAAATTTGTAGTACCCATATATGCCCAAAATAATCATCACTGAAGTCTCTCAAAAACTGAGACTCCTTTCTATTGTTTTGACCCCAACAATAGAAAAATATTTTCTGGAACAATTAGCATATGGGAGCCCCTGGTGGTCTAGTGGTTAAGGACGTGGCGCTGTCACCGCCGAGGCCCAGGTTCGTTTCCTGGTCAGGGATACTCCCCGGGCAGATGGAGCTCATTAGCCCTGTAAGGCAATCCATCTACGTCTTGAGGACCTCGCTGCCACCGTCTAAGCTCGCTTGGCCCCGGCAGATGAACATTAGGATTAAAGGGTGGGCTCAGTTCCGCGCACACTGTGTCTCACCTAAAAAATCCAATGTGCAGGCTGGAAGGTGTAAAGACCTTCCCCGGATCTTCACTTGCAAAGACTAGCCATTATTATTAAATACAGTTGTCTGTGTCTTAAGTTTCCAAAACCCTGAAGAACATCACAGCCTCATTAACTTCAGAAAGAAGGTGACACGTTCCTTGGGAAAGAAGAATCTGATTAATAGTTGCCTTCTTTGTTTTTTTAAAGTTAACCCACAATGGCATTTAAGCCCAGAACAGGTCCTATGAATAGAAACTTTTCAGTGGGTGTTTGTGATTTTTCTCCCAGTTTATTCCAAGCCTTAAATTGTTATGTGTAAGACAAATCTGGGACATCACTCCAATGAGGTCCTTCATAAGCCTTGATAAGTCAAGACAAAAAACAGTCAAGAATGTTTCCCTTCCCAGCTGAGTGACCATCACTATGGGCATCTGTATAAACTTGCTTCTGGAGTTCTTTTCAGTCCAAAACAGAGGAGGAAAATATAATGCCATATTAGAGAAAAAAAACCCAGATGTGTCTGCATTATGATGTTCTCTATATGCAAAATTAATCAGGCTTCAAAATATGAGCTGACAGACGGAAGAGCCTTTAGAAGCAAAACTTCACAAAACTTTCCTGACAATTATCACTGCGTATTCTAAGTGTGATTTCAAATCTTATCATTCATCTGCCAGTTCTTGTCTCTTAGTACTTCTACCACTATAAGTTAACTTCAGCCAAATTGACTGGAAGGATAGAGGTCTCTGAGGACATCAATCATGTGCAAGTTTCTTAGCGTAGGTAGCAGGCAAGGGAATAAACTGAATAAATATGAAAAAATTCCCACTAAAGTAAGGGGGAACAGCAAGAGGGTGAGGCTGCCTCAGCAACAACAAGCAAAATTTATACAACGGGAAAGGGATCAAGAATATCAGAGGGGAGAAAGTCTAGTAAAATGGTATATAGTAGCTTATATTAAAATAGTAGCACACCTTGACAAAAAGGTAGGTAGTCATGCTTTCTAAGACAGCTATGAGGCCATTTCATGTTTCGGAATTAAAAAGGCCCTGAGTGGAATCTCTTCCCCTTTTTCTGATGTTTTGGAAGTATTTAGCACTACTGGAGCATGTTTTACATCTTTAGTTGCCACACAAGAAGTTCCTGAGAATTAGAGAAGTCATGGGCTAGTATGACTAGTATGAAAGCCAAAACTCAATGCTATTTTTTCCTAGCTGGAAACCATGGAAGTCGGGAGAACATCTTCAAAACAAACTAGAAAAAAACTGAAAATAAATTGTTCTTTTTGCAATACTCGAAGGTTGATCCATTAAAGACATTGTACATGCAGCAGATTGGCATCTTATCAGACCTCGTGTTACGTTCACTGCAAAAGATTAATTTCGTTATACTGGCAACATCTATGTGAGGGAAAAAAAAATGACTGTATTCTGAATAGACTGTACTGTGATTAGAATACAATTCAACTAGAAAATTCCTAAAATTAAAATCTACTACCTTGCTTCAAGCATATTTAGCACATCTAGAAACAGCCTGTAGTAGGCTGAGCCTGGATGGCAGGTATGCCCCTACCCACTTGCTCACTCACTCCCCCTCAGAGGGATGAAGGAGAGAATCAAAAAGGCAAAAGGAAGGGGAGAAACCTCATAGACAAGATATATAAGTGGAAGGGGACATTAAAAAAAAAAAACCAAAAAAACCACAAACAAAAAACAACCACATATAAAAGTGAGGCAAGCTAAATCACCAACCACCAGCAGGTCAATGACCAACCTCAGCAACAGCTACTTCCTCCCAGTTTTATTGTTGAGCAAGATGTTAAAGTATATGGAGTATCTTTTAGGTCATTTTGGGTCAGATGCTCCAGCTGTATCCCCTCACAACCACCTGCCTGCCCCCAGCCTTCTTCCTGGGGCAGCAGAGTGAGAAATATAAGAGGCCCTGACATGGTGTGAGTACTATTCAGCACTAACTGAAACACTGGCATGTTTCTCACAGTCTAAAACACAGCACCATATGGGCTGCTGTGAAGAAAATTAACTCCATCCCAGACAAACCCATACCAGTCTGACCTGAAAAGTCCTTTAAAATTAACAACTATGAGATCTTTGAATTAAAAAAAATACTGCTGAAATCACTCTTAGAGTAAAAGTATGTGATTAATCTAAAGTTGCCTTTGATGTGTTGCTTGCATCTGTCCACATAAGAGAAAAAAGTATTCATACTTAGCCCCAGATGGTCCATTCAACTCTCAAAAAGATTTCTAGTGAACACCAGACACCAAATCCCAAAGATTTAACTGATAAACTATAGAAGTCCACTAAGTAACAGGCCTTCTGAAAGACCCAAAAGCTTTACACCCTTGTCTCATGCCTTCTTCACACCCTCAATGAAGCTTCCACCCAGCCTGCATTTGAAGTGGGTGGACTCTAACCTGAAGTGACAGATTATCAGCCAAGACAGGTTAGACTGTCAAGGCCATACTCAGTGGGAAAGACTGAATCCAGCAGGGTGTGATGAGTTGGAATTGCTCTCCCCAGTGCCAAGACCAGGTTGGAGCAAGGATCTAATTTATCATTCTGGATTACTCCCTGTAGGACCCAGGCTGACTAGGCTAAGCACATCCTCCAAAACAAGGTTTTCCTTAAGCTCCTATTGGGCTGAAACACAAGTCTAGTTTGATTCAGGCTGTCATGCAGTATCTATTGGACGGGGAGTGTGATGGGAGGAAAGAGGGACATCTTTGAGGTTTATCCCAGTATGGATAACATATGAAGATCCTTCAGCTCTTGCAGGATTGCTCAGAATCCGAGTCATCCCATCCCATCTTTTTGAAAGAGCTCCTTTAGGAGTGCAGTTTTCAATAGTGGAATACCTTTTAAACAGTCTATGCAAAGTAACCAAGGAAAGTAGATCTTCTGCTGAATAACTCTCAAAGCATTAATCAAGCATCTGTGCTTCCATTGGAAAAATAAGGGTGCACTGGTAAAAAACAACTGAAAATGAGTGAGAGGAAATATATTAATAATACATATCTTTTATCTGGCAAAGCCTCACACTACTTCAGATTCATTTCAATACCTGTTCATGTTGCTTAACACGACATGAAGAAAAGACTGCAATTTGACATATTTGGTGCTACATCAAAGCAACAGAGCAGAAAAGAGTAGAGGCTAACAACCTCTCACAGCCAGTGGAGATGAAGTGCTTCAACAATAACTGTGTTTCTGCAGACAGTAAGAAGGCTCTTCCCAGAGACAAACAAATCAGCCCTCCAGTCCTGCTGTTTCAAAAACAGTGAAAACTGATCATGTTTCAATTATAAAATAGTCTACTGAGCTCAGGACAGAATCTAGACAGCAATGCTGTTCTGTGGGTATTCCAGTACCTGCCATACATTTCTGAGTACTCAAAGGACTGTCACTAGGTTCTAAAGGAAAGAATTGTTTTCAAAAAGATTTTTTTCATACAAAGTTGGTACCGTGCTTAAAGGAGAAATGCCATTAGTGTGTGATGTCTTATGTCATTCTAATGAATGAACATTTCAAAAACAGAGATGACACCTTCCTCTAAATGGGAAAAGATTGATAATGATACTTTTTGACTCCAATGGATAAAAGAATTTGCTGGCCTACAGTTTCAATTCACTGCAACTCCATCACTTTCTCCCTCTTAAAATGCAAATCCTTTTACAAGAATGGACTACCCTCTCAATCCAAATGGTAAGGGTGCTGGTGATTTACCCTTCGTTATTAACTGAGGAAGGCTGATATTACCTTCAGGTCATTGATTCTTCTGCCACTTTCTGGGAAACTAAAAGGTAAAAAGGGGAGAGTTGCAAGAAAGCACAGAACAGACAGGTAGAGACCAAGGCTTTGAAAGGCTTCCGACAGGGCCTCTTGAAGCTTTCTTCTCTGTAAGTCAAGCAGTACCAGGCAGGACTAACAGACTGGGTTGAAAATTTGTGGACCACCTGGCTCAAAAAGTGACTGACAGCACCATGTCTGGCTTGCAGCTGTAACAAGCAGAGCACCCCGAAGTCAGATACTGGGGCCCACACTGCTCAATCTTGTCACTTGTTGCTTGCACAGTGACACAGAAAACACCCCAAGGAGACCAACAGGCCACACTCCACTGCTGAAGAGCCAATACAAGAAACAGCAGGACCTTAACACAGACCTCTGATGGAGCACTGGGTGAGGAGGCAGTTCATGCAGCTCAGCAAGGAGCTATGCTGAGTTCTGCAGCAAGGATTGAACAACTCCATGCACTGATACAGGGAATAACAGCTGAGAGTCATGTGGAACAGCAGCCTGGATGAAAGCCATGAGCACTTTAGGGTAGGAGACCATTCTGCTAAAAAGTGAGTATCACTTCTCTCCAGTTTTTCTGGAAATAAAGTATTTTTCCAAGTATTTCTGCTGCTGTTAGCAGATTCATTCTCCTATGTAGTGCTCATTAATATGTTAAACAGTGCAGTAACATGTTCAGAGCTTGCAAATAAGGAGAAAATAAATTAATTAACAAGCTCAAAAAAAAAAGAGTTGGGGGATGAAGGTGGTCTTACAGCTTTTAAAAACTGAAAACACAACTTACTCACCACAACAGAACAGCTTAAGTGAGAAGTATAGAGACATATGAACTGAAGCTCCAAAAAGGAAGCTCAAATCACATTTTCTTATAGCAGGTTAAATTTTCTTAATGTCAGTGAGCACAAATTAAAACACTTATTCTTACAGTAAAAATCATTGTCAAAGTAGAGCCAAATTTTGCTTGCTAAGAATTCAAGCAGTGATGCTTTACATACTTTATCATTACCAAGGGCCATTACCCTGACCATAAGCTTACTCCAGTCTACCTTGGTTACAAATGCTTTCACAACCTGTTCCTCCACTCCCCTGAAACATCATACTTTGAGAGAAGGTACAAGGAACAACCCTTCCAATAGCAAAAACATAGCAGTAGTACTTTGACTGGCAATGAAATATGCTCCAAGAAAACTTCAGAAACAGGTAACAAATATTTGTTACCTATTACCTCAAAACTATTAAAGCATAAAAATGGTGTGTTTTTTAAGCTTGCAATGTTAGCAGCTTAAATCAAATTTGACTTTGATTTAGATTTATATCCACAGTTTATGAATCAAACCTTCAAAGTATTGATCCTGGACTCAGTCCTACTTATCAACCCCAGAGCTCCTGCACGTTAATACATGTTTCTAAATCACAGCTCTTCAGCAAGAATCCAGGGCAACACAGTCACCAGTTCTTAAAAAACACCAGCAGCTGTTGGCAAAGTAATTGCACAACTGTTCAAAACAGAGTATTTCTTCTTAGTATGTTTTAGCAAGATGCAATACCTTGGTACAGAAAATAGTGCCCTAGCTTTGAAATTACTTCAGTTAGGACCCAAATACCTGAGTGAATATGACAGCATGTTAAATCTAATGCAGGTCATTCTCCCCTTCTCTCTCCCGTGTTGCCTTTAAAACACCTAGAAAATAGTACCTTAACTAAAATTATAGAGGGGTTTTTAAACCACCAAGTAGAGTAAAGCTATGAGCTCAAAGTTAGAGTTCCAATTTTCAAAAAAGAAACTTACAGAAAACCAAAAAGTATTACTTCGCTTTGAGACACTCACAAATCTTGCCTATTGGAGACATTTCTGATCATCTCATCTGATAAAAGTAGCCACAAAAAAGTATAGGGAATAACAGGAAGGGTAAAGGTGCTCAGTGGCTTCCATTTGAGAAGACTTAACTGCTGAAGCTCTTCACCTTATAAAGCAAGCAGCTTTATGAGTTGGGAACAAGATACACAATATTTAAAAAGATGAGTGGCAGAGGAAAGGCATACGAAATGCAACTACTAACTATTTAAAACAACACAGGCTAATATTAGCAGAATTACCCAGCAGATGTTTGAAAGCAAATGCAGAACTCATTGCCACAGATATCAAATGTTCAAAAAGGAACTACAAAATAGCAAATCAACTAACTAGAGTCTAATAAAAATGTGTAAGTGTAATCACTGTCTCAGGAAATCTTTCACATGCTGCCTCCTGCAGTGGGACAGCAACTAAGTGGGCACTTGTCCTTCACTTACAATCATAGAATAGAATCACTAGGGTGGAAAAAGACCTCAAAGATCATCAAGTCCAACCATTAACCAGACAGCACTGTGTTCACCACTAAAACATATACCCAAGTGCAACATCCACATGCCTTTTGAACACTTCTGGGGATGTGACTCCACCACTTCTCTGGGCAGCCTATTCCAGTGTCTGACCATCCTTTCAGTGAACAACTTTTATTAACATCTAACCTAAGCCTCATCTTAAGATGAATTGCCAGTATGGAATATCCTGAGTTGGAAGGGACCCACAAGGATCACCTACAAGTCCAACTCCATTTTTAAAGAATACCTGTACTCTGAATGATTCAATTTTCATCATCTACTACCAGAACATCAGATCAGCTCCAGGTTTCCCTTGGGCATCTTTAGTATTCGTTAGAGGCACACTGACATAATGAAAAACAGGAACAACAGAAAGGGAAACGGGAAAGGAAATGAAAATTACAAAAGGTTTAATGCACTGTAGTGCCAGGGAGTGTCTACAAAAGCCATACAACACAGAATGCAGGTCAGAAAGTTTTCACATTTCTTGTGTGTTTATGGATTGCTTAGGACACAAAAAATTAAATTAAGAAAGGAAAGGGATAAAACAATACTTGACAGAGTTTGCAAAAGCCCTTTAAGACATTTCATAGGAAAAAAAAAACTCACCAAAATAAAAATGGTTTGGTGTTGCCAGTTCTTATGTTTCAGGAAATCATTAATTAGGCTGAGGGCCAGGATAATCCAATTTTAATTAAAATTACCACATGTACATATTTTTATAGTGGATATGGATGGATATTAACTATATAAAGAAATTTGCAAAATAACATAGAAATATAAAAAACATATGTAATATTAACAAGATTTACAACTTCATGAGCAGTAAGTCAAAAAATTAATACCAGCTCTGTAATCTGTAAGTTAATACTCCATTTTTGTGATCCTCTCTACCTTCCAAAAGAACATCCTCACATACTTCAAATCTCGGAGGGATAAGGAAGCTTTGCTAAATTCTCTGCAGTAGATACCGCATTGTCCCGATTTGTTAATCTGAGAGAAGCACATTGTACACAGTAGAGGGCAGCAGTTCTCCATTGCCACGCAAAAGCACTTCCCTGTTGCCAGCAGCAGCAGCATTTATTTAAAGATAAGAATGCAAATCACTCAAGTCTAGATTAAATCTATTCCTTTTTCCAAAGTCTTCGTACACTTCAAACTGAAATGACAAACCAAAATAAAAAAAATTCACTGTGATTTCCAAGCATCAGATTTGAACTAAAAATAAAACCTGAGAAGCAGCAAATTGATTCTGCCAAAAAGTTTTTCATTTCCTTCATTACAGTCACAATCTGGTACCAAAGTTGTTTCAATGCGATGTTTATAAATGGCACTGGTGAATCAATGCACAAAACCTCATTTTTACTTTATTCTCTGAATTGAATAGATGAAGAACCATTTCGATTAGTGGTAAAAAAAGTAAAAGTTTTCAGATTGACACTTAGGAGACAGAAAGTTGAAATGATCCTATTTTGAAATTAATTTTCCTGTTTAACATTATCAGATATGTACTTCCGCAATCCTTGTGACAAGAGAGTTACATTAGAATATGCTACAAACAGTGCTGACAGGATTTGAGATGACTAAAAATCCTCATTTTTGGATCCAATCCAATCTGGTGCTTTTCACTGAAAATCATGCACAGTGAGACAGATTTTTCTACTAAGCCTCTCAAACAACCTAAACCCATAATAAACAACTTAATGTGACCTTTAAAATCATCCAGCTACATCAGAATGAGCTCATGCTATCTACATTATTGTTATAAAAGCCTTTTATTAACTAATTACTTTAGCAGCACAGATCCTTTTGATTTCCAGTGTTAATTTATTTTAGCTTAATTCTTATTGTTCCCAATTCAACGTCATCTCATTTGAACAGTCACTGGCATCTTTTGTTTTCAGAAACATATTCCCTACATCGTGAAGACCAAGCTCTTGCAGCTTCTTCCTTCCCAGATGGCATTTCCCTCACTGCTCTAATAGTGCTTCCAGCTGGGAACGTACAGTTTGCAGTGGCACTTATATAACACTGAATTAAAGCAGAACTTTTCCATCTCCTCAAAATACACTGATGGCCTCCGAGGAGTATTTCAATTGATCAAAATAAGATCAGGAACAGTGTTATAAAAGCCATCCTGCTTCCAGCCCAACTACAGACTTCTCTCCACTCACCTGAATTATAGTTCCTTGCCTAAAACAAGCTGTGTACATCAGATCCTGTAAACAACCTATTGGGAAGTGAGGAAATAAAGAAATTGATCCATTTCTCACCATACAAGTGATGTTTATTTCCAGGAAATTTTCTACAAACAGCTTTAAGATGCATTTATTAATAACAGATCACTAAGTTTACTACTCCTCCTCGTCTCAACTCTAATTTTTAGAGCATATAACGAGTCAAACTTCAATTAAAAAAAAAAAGTCGCTAGTTAAAGTATTCCCTCACCATTTTCTTAGCCTGAAGGAAAAGGAAACACAGCAGGTAGGAAAGATTTCATGTAAGAAAATAGTCCTACTTTTGCCTTCTTGAATAACTGTTATTATTGGACTTAACTACAAATAGCAGCAAAAAGGTGATCTGGTTGGGGGAGGTGTTCTTTTTTAAATGAACTGCAACAGCATCATCACTTCAGACTGCAGAGTTATGACAGACATCTTTTCTTCATTTTGAGTTTGGAGGTTTTTTGAGGAGAACTGTACCTGAATTAACTATTATGGTGTTTTTCTAAACTAAAGCTAAATCAACCAAAGCAGATTTTTCAGGCTCAGTCACGTGATAAATAGTTTCATTTTACCACATGTGAATGGCTTAAGGGTTTTTTCCCCCCAGTAGAAAAATAGCAGATGGAAGAAAGAAGTTTCCTTCCGGGTAAAAACATTTACTAAAAGATACAGGAATGTACAAGTCAAATATGCACAATTTTGAATTACTACACACTTTCAAAGAAATAATGAGTGTACAAAAGTGAAAGGCTATCTTTTAATTACAGAAGGAAAATGGACTAAGTCCATCATTATAACACTGCAAGAACTTCAACAGAGCTATTATATAGATAAATAAAGTACAAACGTAAGAATGCAAGGAGCAGCTGTCCAGTTCCAGATTCATTGCTACCATGTTTGGCCACCCACCACCCCTGCAGCTGGAAGCCCAAGTCAGAAGAGCCTTTGTAGTCTGCTTAAGAGAAAAGCTCTGGAGCTTGGGATACACCACTGGTACATCTTGTGTCACACATACAACATGCAAATACAGCATCCTCAGGGGGATGTCTTCACTAGGCAATAGTCACCCTAAATGCAGGTGGCTAAATGCAACTATCACACAATTTCTCCAATAGTTAAGAAGAAGAGGCCACAGAGGATGGAGAATTCCCTGCAGTGGTGCTCCATCTCAATGGCACATCTGAAAGAACCATGAATGATGCCTGGCACACTCAGCCCCAGCAAGATAAGACAGAGCAAAAATATCATTAACATTTAGTATTTGTGGGCACAAGTAAACCCACTGTTAGAGCACAAAGACTGAAAGAAGGAAATAATTATTGTTCTAATGTTTTAACAGAGTGGAGGGGAGGGCATTCTTCCAGGCAATGTGAGTTTGTCACTAAAATCCCCCAAGGCCTGTTCATTCTCTGTTGGGCATTAAGATGAATTCAGAAAGATGAATTCCTGCCCACACTGACCTTTAAGACAGCAACTCTCAGTTAGACTTTTAGTATGTATTAGAACTTCATTCAAGTGTGTCCTTGCTTCCTCCAAGCCCAAGTTGTGGCAACTTAGATTCTTCAAAGAAACATCTCAAAAAAAACCAAATCACAAAACAACAAAAACCACACCACCACAAAAACCCCACAAACCTAACAAGGTTGAAGATCACTTAAATAGGGATGGTCTCCACCTGACCATGCCTTCCATGTTCGGGTTTTTGGGGTTTTTTTTGTGTGATAAATACCAGTCCTAGGAATGAGATTCAAGTAATGTTATTCCCACTTATGAAAGTATGAGTAATACCCACTGACAAAACATCAGACTATGATTAAGCCTCAAATAAAGTGTAAAAACACCCCTCACGTTAAAGCCCTGGTGAAAGGCACTGCATTCACAAAAGAAGTGATCAAGCACAGTGCTGGCTAGTAAAACAAATCTGACTAGCAGCATACCAGATAATCAACCAGTGAGCTCAGCCAGCCTGAAATCTCACTTCAAATAAGGGAGGAATCCAAAGACTGAATTCTCCTGCCATAGTAAACAGGACAGCAAAGCAAAACTGATCAGGAATGAATGCTTCACCACTCTGTCGCCGTTAACCCTACCTAGAAAATTACCCAGATTATGATCATCAGCTCCTCCGAATAAACCTACACAGTTCCAGGCAGGCAAATGGACCTGTGAAAATGCTGTGAAGGGGTCTTATTTATAGGGTTGATTTCAGAAAGTTATTCTCTTTTTTTACTGCTGCATTCAGCATCTCTAATCTATACATATTCTTCACCATATTCTCAGAGTCAGTCCACAAGCTGTACAACTCAACTGCTGGAAATACTCATCTTTAACAGGCATTTGTTTTATCTACTCTTCCATCAATTCCTAACCAAACATACCCAAAACTGTGCAGTAACCATATACAACTCATTTGTCACTTATATCTAGTTCATTAGTAGCTTTTATTTTTAAAGCAGAAGGGAAAATAAGTACAAACACACAAAACAACTAAAGAGATTCATGTGAGATTCATCAGATTCATGTAAACACCCCAGCTACACAGTGTCCAGTTTCTTCCAGCACAAAAACTCCAACAAATACAAATTTCACTGATGTCTCTGCCGGAATAACTACACAATTCTAATAAGTTGTGGTTTATGAATTAAATGACCCTGTATACTTGCAGTCATTTTCAAGTAGCAATCAAACAAATATTATATCTCTGGAGATGCTCTGTGTAAGAAGTACATGCCACAGATTTATACCTCTGTTTTGTATTCTATGTGCCTTTTGGCGAGACAGACAATGCATGTAAGAGAAAGCCAAAAAATACTACAGAGCAATTGCCTCTGGCCCAGGAAGTCCTTGAGTCTTAAACTCTTGTTGGTTGGGAGAATACCAAATAATATGTTAACAGAAAGAGAACTCTGAGATTCAGAAAATCTCCTGAAAAAGAAGTTAAATGCAGAAAGTTTATTATATTCTTCTAATCGATATATAGTAAGAACATAAACTTCAACTAATGATTTGCCTTAAGTCAGTCTATTTTCTCATACTTTCTTGGCACAGCTTTTCAGATTTTGTGTATCAGGTCCCTTTATCACTTCCTCCACGATCACTCCATGCCATCTTCATCGCTATTGCTGTCATCTTTTATCATCTTCAAACCTATTCATCTTCAGAACTCAAGAGAAACCACCTTCAGTTCCATCCATAGAATCCAAAAAATAGCATTTCTGAAGTTCTTAACTACAACCTCCAGATCTAACCAATCTCATGCTATGCGATGTTGCGCAGGACTTCTTTATTTGCCATGTAGAGTAGAAGCATGACCCTCTGCCAAAGTCCATTCTTTGCATTAAAACGTCAAACTTTTTATAGACTTGGTCACAATCACAAATGCAGGCAGTTGGGACATCATTTCTCCTGGCATGACCACAAGATCATTATTCTCTACTTGCATTCCTTGTTGTTTTTGTCAAATACCCTTTAAACCCATTTACAGCAGACATTCCCCATGCTTGGTCTCCTATTCCAAATGAAAGTTGGCCAATCCTTCAGACTACAGACAACCATCCTTGATTTTGACACCAACTATCTAGTAGGCAGCTGTTTCTTTGGCACTGCATTATACTTCAAGATTACATGCAAGAGCAATTTCATACCATCTGCTGGTGCTGCCAGCATTGGTGAAGCATCATATTTTTCACTTTCCAAAGCTTTTATGACTAATTCTGCACCCAATTCTTCAACACTACAACCAGATGGCGTAATGAAGTCCAGTGATCTATTATTAGCACTCCTCAACTGGCTCACCAGATAACTATGATTTATCCAATCAAATATGTTTGAAAAGCAATTTGCTTTTTAGTGAGGACGTGGAATGTTGGTAAAATTAAGTTCTTGGCCAAAACCCATCATGACACATTATTCACATTGCCAACTGGAAGGGCTGTTATGGACTATTAAGCTCTCAATATATTTTCTTAAGTTTTTAGTGTAGTAATTTCCCATATAATTCATTTACATCTCTTCTACAATTTTAAATTTCTAATTCTGTATTTTGTTCCTCCACTTAAGAAAGCATCCTCCTTTGGGCCCACCAAGTAATTTCTCCATCAAGTTTATACATAAAAGCTTAGGTTTTAACTGTTTCTGTTTTCACACAACTGCCTCTCATATTTTATTTCCTACCAACACTGGAGCTTTCAGGGTTTATGCACACAGTAGCTTTAGAAGTTTAAAACTTGCAGGGCAACATCTTAAGTTTTTTCAAACACTTGGCAGATCACATCTGGAATAGAGGATCACATACAGTGGAAAGCCAATGAGATTGTCTTGGCAGAAGCACAAACAAGGAACGTTCAGGGAACTGATCTTCTTCAACACAGAGAAAGGTGCTTGGCAGGACCCTTTTCATGTCTAAGAGGAGACCTCCAAGAAAACAAAACTTGGCCCATGTGCACAGCAGGAAGAGAGACTACTTCAAACTGAGACAGGGCAAGGGGCTTTACAAAAGCCTATCAAAGCCCTAAATGACTTGATCTAAGTTGATGCTGCCTCTGCTTTAAGCAGGTGTGGTTAGACAAGATCATTTCCAGTGCATGTTCCATTATGCACAATTGACTTAAACTGAGGGAAATTCCAAAAAAACTGACAATAACAACAGTGGGACTTTGAACTACAGAACAATGCACAACCAAGTGAGGAAACCTACAGGAATCACAAATTCAGTGTTACCTTTCCCACTTCAGCCACACCGGCTGTAGCTGTTCTCCTGTGCTCAGGCACCTCACAACATTGTGCTCACCCAGAACAGAGGAAACCCAGAATTTAGGAGGTCTCACAGCTAAAGTTTAACAACTTAGGAAAAAAAGCCTTCATCTCTCTCCCTTAGTTGATACATCATACCTGCTTCCCCTCTCCGGAGATACCTTGTTTCTGACAGTAGCCAAAACCCAGTTCTGGACTACAGTGATGCTGCTCTGGTGCAGCCCAGGATACTTCTGAGTGTTTTGGAATAAAAACAGTACAAAACAATCGTTCTTTCACACTAGTCAGACTAGAAACATTATTTAAAGCAATTTTACATCATTTTAATTTTAAATTCAACTGTTTTACTGGAAATATACTACGGAACAAACAGGCTAAGAATGACTGCTCAAAAATAGCTTTTTTCTGGAAAAATCAATGGTTTTTCATATTCTGTACTTTTAAATGCCATGAACTCATTTAAAACTATGACTTAAATAAAAATCATTACTGTAAGCTCAGCCCACATGCCTACTCTTAATAGTATCCATGGTTGCAGTGATGCAAATTTGCCTACCTACATCAAATCAAATGTGCCCACATAAAGGGAAAAAAAATACTGTATTAATCAGTGCTCTGCACTAGATTTGGGCAAAGTAAACCATTTGGACCTTTGAAGACAGGACAGAAATTAGTTTAAGGACCTGTTCACCCATTGTGACTAGACCTTAATTCCAAATTAAGCAAAACAGAATTATCAAAGATGAAATTATGAAAGATTTCTCAAATTCATTAGGAATTTCCTCTTGTTGGCCAAATCCTTCTCTTCCCTAGTCAGAAGAAGAGTAACAATGAATTGTTTCAAATACTCTTCCACTCAAGTTGCAGAAAGGGGAAGCATTTAACATTATTACTAATCCCATGACACATTGCTTAATGCTAATTTCAAAATTGCCTTATTTACATGCACTGATTTTCCTTAACATTTGAAAAACAGATTTATGCACAAAACCAAGGAACATACTTTTCATTAGACTACAACTTCCAAGTAATCAGACACCACACTACGCAGGGAAGCAAACAGTTCTTTTGTAAGTCCCACTTTAAATAAACAGCTTCAGTTAAAACTACAAGGTACTAGAGCAGCATTTAGTTAAATGAGGCCAAAACTTCACATGAAGCAGGAAGGATTAAGTGCTGATAACTGCAGGTGGAAATGCACGAGCAGTCTAAACCCATATTCATCTCTGCTGTGCAGAAATGATCTCTCCCTCTCCCCTAAAACATTTCTGTGAGCAGTCTTACCTCCTTAGCACCCATAGAGCTAAGTTCATCATATTAAAAAAACAACTTTTTTTTTTCTCAGAATATGTTTTGTGTTGGTGTAACTTGACAATATAAATTCTTTCTCTGCTCTTCGACAAGTAGATGTGGGAAGGTGAACAAATGCACAAAATTACAAAAATGAGAGCTCTGATCCTCTGTTAAAATGAGTACAATAAAATTAAAATACATATCAATATAAGCTCAGTCAAGCAATTAATATCCAATCCCAATCTCATTGCACAAAAGAGAATATTCAAAAATAAATAAAGCAGAAATGCCACAAATTAATGTTATCACCCAAATGTGATTTAAAAGGATATGTTTCACTTCCAAAAAAAACCCAACAGAAAGACTCCTTTGCTGGGGAGAGACAAGGTAACTTCACTCATTCCAGTCAGCCTTTGCTTCCTTGTGTCAAACAGACCTGGTAAGCATCTTGAACTTCTCTTTTATAAAAACTATAATTAAATCCACCTAATATTCTCAAAGGTGCTCAATTTTATTATATTTCTTGAGAAGGATATTTGCATAAGCAAGTTTCATGCTTTCAAATTATCCAGAAGAATGCTAGAAGTCAAAGTAATTTGTAAAAAAAAAAAAAAATTAAACCAGCAATTATTTAAACATCTAAGGAAAAGGGAGCAATACAGAACAAGTTTATCACTTGAAGGAAAATAAAAAGCCTACAAACAACAAAACTCATCAAAAGTCAATATTTCACAAGCACACTACTAATATATTTTGTTTATGCATCAGATTTTCTCTTTAGCAGTTACAAGTGGAGTGTATTAAAAATGAACATACGTAAAACTTTATCCTAGCACAGAAGGCATGACACTTAGCAATCTGGGTGTCTTCATCTCAAAGCAGCAAAATATCAAGATAATAAAGTATCTTGAAATATATCCATCCCTAACAAGACTTGCCAGATTCATCATCTTCTCTTTGATGCTTATTTTAAACATAAGGTCACATAAAGCATCATTTGGAATTCCTCACTCTGGAATAAAAAGCAAACTACTATTTTAGCAGGTTTAAAGAGAGAGGATTTTTATAGAAGAGAGTCTAACTGCAGAATGAGAAAATAAATCATTCTACTACACTTGAATTTTTCAATATGTGCATAATTAGCTCTTCAACGAATTAACATCTATGATTGTTCTTAGCAACAAGTACAGAATTTATTTTGACAATATCTGCAGTTTAAAATTAAAAAATATCAGCACTAGAAAACCAGCAAAATATTTTCATTATAGGTAGACAAAAACTGAAAGATTCAACAAGAACTTCCCAGATTGTAGGCATTAATCAAAAGCTTTATCATCTTACCTTTGTTGTTACAATGCATAAGCAATCCATCGTTTCAGCATAGCAGGTATCTTTCCAAACATTTAAAAAGGTTTCTTTTCAAACACAGCCAAACACCATCTCAACAGAATGAGAAAGAGCACACTTATTTAATAGTCAAAACACTGGAGTGAGTGCCAGGTTTCCCTTTGGATTCATTCAGAGGTAGAAACAGTGTGGAGAAAAAGCAGCAGGCTAAAAAACAAATGCTTTAAGTTTCATGAAAGATTCTTAACCTACTTTGATTATCTATGTCTTAAAAACTTAAATGTATCCTTGAAAATATCCTACAAAAGATGTCAAATCCTGTTCCATCCCAGTTAAGTACCTCCTCATATTCTATTTCATATACTCCTCTCTCAGGATTACCTAACACATGAGCATCACAGGCAATCATTTGATGAAATGCAATACAAAATTATTTTACAGCAAAAAAATCTCAATTCAGTTTTTCTCAGCTGGTTACAATTTCTAAAATGAAGCGTTTGTTCAAAAATAGTTTTGGTTGCAAACAAGTATTTCTCCTCTAACATCATTTCAGCATTTGCAGACTGCAAAATAACTGATTTCCCAAGCAGTAATGAATGGAATATTCCATGTAGAACAGGGAGACAAGAAAGTGGCAAGGAAAGAGTAATGCATATTGCAAGAGAAACGCTATTTTGAGCCTGGAATTAACCTAGAATTTCATTCCTTTTGTAAGGCTGTAATGCAGTGACAAGGCAAAGTTTGTATGGGCAGGCATTGTCTCCTCAGCCTAATTAGAATGGCTGGGGAAAGTCTAACACTTGGGCACAAAAAACCCACAACATCTGTGTACTCTGAAACACTAACCTGACAATTTCATACATTGGTAAGAACCTTATTACAATAATTTCCCACAAGAGGCACTGAAAGCAAATGGTCAACTCAGTTTCCATTCTTGTCCTATGAGGTCTCCTGCTACCACCCTCGCTGCAAATAAAATGAAGTATATTGAAAAAATTCAGTAAGTAAATTCAAGTTATTAAATCTTATCCTCATTATTTTGCTTTTAGCCCAAGATGTACAACTAGTGAAAATGACTGTATTTTGCATCAGCAAACAACTCTAGAACATACTAAACGTGTATCTAGAGCATTCCTTTCAAGCTTTCTGCAACTTTGCTCCACTTTATTCCCAGGCTCTGCCGTATATGCTGAGGGGGGGAGGGGGGACAGGGTTGGTATGCAAGGAAACTATTCTTCCCAAAATTACACATTTTATTTTGCAGGCAGTTGCTACCTTTATAGGACAAACTGGAATGGAACTTTAAGATAAATCTTCTACTACTCAGCCACCAAGAGGATTTTTAACTTGTGCAACCAAGTCAAGCCAGAGATATTTTTTATTTTTATTTTTACACAGTCTGTGAAAAATTTCTACTGTGAACACCAAGGTGAAGTTCTCACTGCTACAAAGCATCACTGGGAAGAATACATGTCTTTCAGACTGATAAGGGTCAAGTCAGACAGAAGGCTAAAAGTTCTAACTTCAAAAAGCAGAAAAGCACCAGTTAAGCTGATGGAACATTCCTCTGTCAGAAAAGGTGGGTGTGATTACATTCACAGCTGAATGCCCACAAGGTATTCCACTAAGAAATTATCCTTGCATTTACCAAGTCTTGTTTTGGGAAACCTATAAGGTTCGGAGAAATTACCAAAGTGCAAGTATCCAAAAAGTTAAGGGACACTAAGTAAATACATTTTTCAGTGATTTGGCACATGTCCACTGTCCACTCCAGAAACATCTTCAGTGACCAGTACAAGACATTAAGTCAGTCCAAATGTACATTTCTGGCACAAACCTCCCTAGGAGCCCCAACAGCACACCCAAACTTGGCTTGTCCCTCATGTTCAGTCTATGAAGGGCAAAAATTAATGATACCTTTTCAGCACTGAAATTTTTCTCTTGGTTCAAGATCAAGCTTCTGTAGACTAATCCTGTCTACAACCAGCTCATGTTCAGAATCCATCACCTCTGTTCCCCTCATTTTTATGTTCTCTTGCCTTCTCTGGGACTCTTTCAGAACTAAGTATCACTATACTGCCATTTTTTCCCCTCCCACTCACTACCACCCTTCCAACAAGACCCATTAGTCTTTCCACCTTCAGGCTGCCAATGCAGACTACAAGATATAGAAAACAGACCTATCCAGAGCGCTGAGGAAAAGGCATTTATTTGCTGAGGATTTGTGGATCAGGCTGCTCATCAAGAACAGGCACACTAAACACTTCAGAGCAGAGAGCACAGACAAAGTCACCTCATAACAAGTGTGCATGAAAAGTAGTAATGCATCCACTGCTTTACAGATCAGAACAGCTTGTACAACCAAGTTCCATTAGAGCCCTTTACCAATCACTGCACCACTATGAGGGATGCAAAGTCCTTCTGGTAACTGTGTACATGGTTCTCTCAGGACCCATCTTCAGCTAACAGTGTCCACAAACAGGAAAAGAGATGGCAATCACACATACTATACAGTAGAGCAAAAAACATAGTGCACAAATAGATAAGCACTCGAAGAGAGCACTACGTATAAAATAAGCCTTTCCTAGTCCAAAGGCAGTTTCTGCACACTTTTCACTGGAAATACCTCACGTAGTAGAAATAAGCATTCAAAAAAGATTGACCAAGACTCAAACCTTTAGGCAGTTTAGTATTCTCATAAGAAAAAATAATACAGCTTTTTGAAAAAAAGTTATAGAACTCTGTGAATGAGCAAGCATGTGTTAAATTTTGGAACTCGGAAGACAGAGTTTTTTCAAAATGAGAACTAGGTAAGGAAGACAGAACTGAAACTACTGTAATTAAATAATAAAATAACTTAGAACCTTCTTTTCTTTAAATTCTATTGTGAGAAGCAACAGAAAGATTAAAGAACACCCCAAAACTTGAATCAAAATCATGAAAAGCATGAAAAGTCACATATTTAATGCACTGAAGAGTAAGTAACATAGTGCTGTTAGCAATTAAAATCACTGTTATTCTACTGAATTTGTAAAAAGCATTGCAATCTCTTTAATGTCATTCTTACTTACTAAAAACAAACCTTTCTGTCCCATCAGCTCCAAGTGATCTTAGTAACAATCAGTAACAACTATTCTTTACACCTTGGCCAGAAGGAGAAAGTGCATTTCCATCCACCAATATTCATGGCATTAATATTAAAAAACAAACATGATTCTCATGTGAGAAACACAAAGAGAAGAGAGGGGTTTTTGACAGTCACTTTTTGCACCTTCACAGGCTTATTCTATCTACGAAGTCACCAGATAACTAAATAAACATGCACAGATAAACCATGTATAGAAATAAACCATGCAAATTAAAACAATGCTTTGGAAAATACTGATTTTTCCAAAAAATAATTTCTTCATCTCTCCACAAATCTAAAAGCACATATGGTTACTTAGATTCTAATTTGCCTTCAGATTCTGTGAGAACACCTACGTAACACACAGCTGTCACAGGTGTAACCAGAGCAGCAGGCTCAGCTCGGCTTCACAGGCAATTGCCCAGCCTCAGCATATTTGAGGAGACATAACAAAGACTCAGCAAAGATCAAGCATTACCATCACTGAAAGGACTAAAATTGTGAGATGCTGTAACCTAGTTTATCTACGTACCTTTGAACCTGGCTGCAAGATGTCATTATTCCAAGTTTATAAAAACCATAATTAGATAGCAAAAAAAAAAAAATTGAATTCTAAGTTCTCCATTTACCTCTGAATTGAGAAAGGTGCATTTTTAGAAATAGTGGGACTTTTTCAGCTTCAGTTCAAGACTTACTTTTCTTTGTACAAACAGATCTCAAGAACTGAAGGTGAAATATCGAGCAAGCCAAATACCATTTCCCCTCTGTAAAGTTAACACAGAAAGCAAGGAGGCTCCTGAGTAACCCTGGACTATACTCCATTAGGTGCTCAAATAAAAACAAACACATCATTTTTGCAAAGGAGTTGAGATAAATGATGGCCAATATGCACATACAGACACAAGTGTAAAGGACCAGTTCGGTAACAGGGAGTACAACAATCAGACACAGCATTTCACCAAGCCAGCCAATACTGAATCTCTATAAATATTAAGGCAAAGAAGGTACTTGAACACAGCACAATAGGTCAGGGATTTTCACAGGAACAGTTTTTTATTACAACAGGTACGACTGACTTTGTAAAGGCCAGGTGAAGATATTGCAGTTAAAATTCAGAAACAGAAAAACAAGAAGAACAAGAGTATTCTGCTGTTTTAATAATGTGCTCTACATATGCAGGTATCTCCTTCCAAGACTTCCTCTGCGATCCTGATTAACTGCCTGATGTATGATCCATTCTGAATACAAACCGCTACCGATCACACACCATTTTTTTCGTTCCACTAGAAACCATACATCCAAAATTCTGTCCTCCAGACGACATAAGCCTGCCTTATTAAGAAGTTACACAAAAATCTTACAAAGATTAAGATGACATTACTGCTTGCTTTGTAAAGAAAGCCAATTCCCATTTCGTAGGTGGAAAGAAGGTTAGCTTAACTTTATCCCTTTTCAAAATATTCATGTTGAGTACTTTTTGTCTTTTGACAGATACTGAGCAAACCTAACATAAGCCTGCAATATGCCTTGATAGCTAAGGAAGCAGACAGGACCTGCATTAATAGAAACACACTCAGTACCATAAAACTCTATTATTCCCCTTTGCTTGGCACTTCTGATAGGACATCTGGAATACTATATTCCACTTTGGGCCCCCAATATGACAAGTATTTTGATAACATTGAACAAGTTCTGCAGAGGGCCATTAAGATATTGAGGGGGTTGGAAGATGACCCTTAAAGGGAGGATGAAAGCACAGGGTTTGTTTAAACTTTGAAAAAAAGTTCAGCAGAACCTGAAAGTAGCCTCCAGGTACCTACAGTGAGGTTATCCAGAAGAGAGCGCCAAATTCATGCTGCATGATGGAAAAACATTAGAAACTACAAATAAATTGAAACAGAGATTTCATTCAGAAATAAGGAAAAGCTTTTTCACCATGAGGACAGTCAAGCACTGGAACAGACTGACCAGAAAAGTTTTGCCGTTCCCGTTCCTGTAGATTTTCAAGGCTCAGCTGACTGAAATCCTTTGCAATCTGATGGACCTCACAGGTAATCCTAATTATTTTATAATCCCAAGATGTTTAGAGAATTTCCTATCTGCTCTGCCTTTGTGTCAAATTTTAGCTGAAATTACAGACATATCAGCTGTTTCCTTTGCTTTCTTTTCATAAAAAAAAAAGAATTTGGCAAAGGACCTCAGAAGAGAGTGAGCCAGACAGTCTCTCTACGTGCCAGACACTGAACACACAGGCATGTGCAGATAGATGGGGAAACCTCAGATCAGACCAAAGTCCTTCAGCCACCATTACTCACTAAACACAGAGATGTGTTTGTCCAGCTGTAAGAGACTCCAGATTAAGTTCCCTCCCCTAAGGTGAAACATTTTCTTTGAGATAGTGTTCAGTGGGGTTTTTTTAACATCTAAAATTAATTTAGTAGGGCTGATTTTAACTCAAGCTAAACAGCAAACACTTTTTAACTTCTCAGATTTAAAATTATCATAATATTAAAACATATCCTACAGATTTAAAAAGTTAAAAAAAGAATAGTTGTCACAAGACAACTATTTCTTAGCAATACACTACTCAATTAGGTTAGAGATTTCTAACACTAATTCAAGTTTCCCAGCATATTTGTCAAACACAAACTGTCCCACCTACAGATGGCACCACAGATCACAGCAAACAGCTTCCATTGCTGCTCCCTCCTGCGCATACACACAGCTCTCAGATGGTTCCCAGCGCTGAGATCTTGCTTCAGATCTGTTCCCTTTGCCAGTGCACACCTCAGCCCAGTATTTAATGCACAGAAAAAAAAGGTATGAACCATTCGTCCTTTTCAAATTGCATATAGAAGGGTTTTTTTTAGTATTTCCTTGCATTGAAAGGATTAACATTCCCCTCCTGCTTATCACTGTCTTGAGTCACTCTTTTGCCTTTTTTTTGCCTTTTTCCTTTTTTTTTTTTTTTCCCCATTATCCTTTTGTGCTGGAGATTGAAACAAATAGAACTGCTAAATAAGGTTCCAGGAAATATAGAGCATGAAAAAGAAAACAGATTGCTGTGAACAGGAAAACTTGCCATCTGTAGCTCTAACTTTCTCTAATACACAACCTGTGGGGATTACAAACTCCTGGCTTTTGATTCAGAAGTAGAAAGGCAAAAACAGAATTAGGCTATGTTCCATTAGAAGTCCTCAGGGAACCTAAGCTTGTATACCACTATTCTATGTATATACACAAGCACACATTGCTAAAAAGTCATTCCCAAAGTCAGCTGTGTAGAAAGTTCTTGTAATACAATCCTTAATCCCTTTAGGGGAGCATTATATTCCCACTCTCAAGCAGCTCTCATATATACCATCAAAGTGTGAGCTGGAAGAATACTTACTTGGCCCACAGTAACCACAGCAAAAAAGTATCCTCAAGGTAAAAGAAATGGGGTTGAAATGTATTACTTCAAAGACTTAACAATTTCCAAGCAAGAAAAAAATGTCCCATTCTTATCACCTACAGACTCACTGGCCTGGCAAGCAACAGGATACAGCTAAAATAATCTCAGAATGTATCTGGTATGCCAATCTGCTTGTACCTGCTTAATGAACTAACTCTGAACTGGACGGCAGCATTCAAAGCATAAAAAGTGAGAGTTTATTAAAAAAAAGATGGTTATGAACAAAAGCAGATTAAATATTAAAGTGAAGTCCCCCCCCCGTCTCTAATAAAGTTCAGCAAGCAAAACAAATCATTAGGTTAAACACATGCTGTACTGGAATTGTTATGCCCTTGGGCTGACTAAAACCAATTATAAAATAACTTAAAAAAAAAAAAGCCTAAGTAGCTTAAAAAAGCATACTATTGAAACAAAAATGCATTAAGTTTTACAGTATAAAAAGAAATTTTCACATACTACACATAGCAAATATGTGGAATATAAATTGTCAATATATATCCTCATAATTATTATTAAATTTTAAAATATTGAGGAGAACATATCGCTTTTCAGGTATATAAAGAAAAAAAGGCACTGAAGAAGAAAGAATTAAGGCAAATAAAACATATAAGATTATATGTTTATGTAACAATTTTCATATATATGTGAAAGCTAAACTAAAAATGTCTTAGAGAAAATGAAACCAACACTAACCTATCACTTTCAAAAATTGTTCACCTTCATAACTTAATATGGAAACAATATTCTAACTAATGAAATACAAGGTAACATTTACTGTAAGTGACCAAGACTGGGAGAAAAGCTTGTTTTCAGTTTCACATGAATGAGGATCAACACCAACATGTGCAACTGTGCTTTTAAATACTGGCAGTAAATCTAAAATCTGACCTTCATATACTGAAGGTCAAACGACTGTGGCTTTCACATGATACTTAAAGACCCAAAAAGTCTGAAGGAAGACAGATAGCTTTGTCATAAATATTCAAATCTGGGCCACTTAAAAAAAAAAGTAACCCACACCAGCTCAAGTTCTGTGAGGTAACACTACATACCATGACCACTAGACTGTACTGGAGAAGCAAACAGTGCAGCTGAGAACAAACATGTCTCTGGTGAGACTTCCCAAATCAGGCCATTCTTCCTTTCAATACATCAGTGACCTTGCCATGATAATGTGCCTGTTGTCACTGCTGCAGTGTCAAGGACAAGTCTTTGTATTACTGGCAGCCTAACAGCACATGAGAATAAAAACTAAAGATGCAACTTAGTAATTATATACACCCCCATGTACAGTATAGAAAGATGCAGGGAATGACAGTACCCTTTGACCTGATAAGTCTGTCTTTGTTACTATGGACGTCTTGGTCACAAAATAAATAAACTTAATAAATAAATAAATAAATAAATGTAATTAATAAACAACTGGAAATAATAAATAAATAAACAACTGGAAATAATAAATAAATACATAAACAACTGGAAACAGTTTCTGTAGGGGGCTGGCAAGTGAACAATCACAAAGCCTGGATTTATCAGTACCCACTATTCTGTACTTCAGATGTCAGAAAGTTTCTCTCCTAGAGGAGAAGCACAAAAGGTGCTACAGTTGCAACATCGTAACACATATCTCATAGCAGCACATCTGTGCTTCCCAGTCCCAGCTGCTAGAATTAGGAGCATATTTAGCAATTACAAAATGGTTTGGTAGGGACATGAATCCTCAAGTCCATTAGACTGTTCCCAAGTGCATTACAGGGGGAAAAAAAATTAAGCCATTTAAGATAGTCAGAAGACCTTCAGTAAGGGAGACTGCCCATGTACAGCTCTGCCAGGATCCTACATTCCTTTTCCACATTTACCTACAAATACATGAAAATTCTGTTTCCCAATTAAGTGTTCAATTCTTTTAAGCAGCACCAAATCCTTCCAGTCTTCACTCCTTTTCAAACTTTAGATCCTCCATGTCAATCTCTAAGCACTGAAATTATACATCTTTTTTTTGCACTGTGGTACCTCAAATTTGACAGTATCTCCAGCAAAGCCTTATGCAGACCAAGTAGAGCAGAACAGGTTTTTTATGTCATTAAGGTGTTCTTATGTCATGGTTGACTCACCTTGAGATTCAAAAATGACCCAGACCTTTTCTGAGAAACCACTTCTTAACTATTCAACTTCCACTAGTTCAGCCAAAGTGCAGGACACTGTACTTGGTTCTGCTGAACCAGAGCCTGTCCATCAATTACGCCAACTGCCCAAGGCTTCGTTCTAGTCTCAGCTGCTGAAGCAGCAACACACCATTCTCTTTCCATTGTTTAATTACTAATTTAATCAGTGGAGCCCCTGGTGGTCTAGTGGTAAAGGCGCAGCGCTATCACCGCGGAGACCCGGGTTCGATTCCCGGTCAGGGCCACTCCCGGGCAGGTGGGGCTCGTTAGCCCTTAAAGGCAACCCACCTACGTCCTAAGGACCTCACTGCCACTGTCCAAGCTCGCTTGGCCCCAGCAGATGAACCTTAGGATTAAAGGGTGGGCTCAGTTCCGCGCACACTGTGTCTCACCTAAAAAATCCAATGCGCAGGCTGGAAGGTGTAAAGACCTTCCCCGGATCTTCGCTTGCGAAGACTGGCCATTAATTTAATCAGGATGTTTTTACTAACAACCCAGACTTGGATATATTTTTTTTAGAAACTTGAACTGACACATGATCTCAAAAAATAGCCTGTTAAACCATGCCAAAAGTTGTACTGAAATCAGAATTTATCACATTTACTGTTTCTTCCCAGTACAAGAACTATTACCACATTAGAAAGAAACTGTTTGATAAAACTGTCATCAACAACTATTACAGCTATTATTTGGCTCCTTTATCACTTCCGATTTGCTACCAAAAGACTGTAGAATCATTTCTTGTACCTGTTAAACCTGGATCCTCCTCTCCTGCCTTGCTCCTACATATTCCCTTTTTAAAAAGACAGTATTTGTCCATCTGCAATTTTCTGGAACTTCATCCATCCTCCATGACTAAGGGCAACTGCAATGACTCCCAAAGTGCCTCAGTAAGTTCTCTGCACATGCAAACACAAAATACATTAGAACCAGCTTATTTCAAAACACCTCAGTAGACAAAATAAGCTTTGCTTCTCCTTGCCTATCCTATTGTCTGTTGTTCATTTTGCTCCTACTTCTAAGAGATGCCATTCCCACCATACCTTCAGAAAGGGAAGTTCTACAGCTCTAAGCCTAAGATTTAGATGATGGCATTCAAGTAAACAGCACAACGATCTTTTCCATACTGTTTCTCATATACCCCAGCATTACAATTCTTAGAGAAAGTTTTCATTAAGGTGACTATGGCAACAGTGGCCTTCTCTACGCAATTTCAGGTAACTAAGATTCCACAGAGACATACAATTTAAGTTTTCCAGTGTATAATCAAGATTCTTAAAAAGCAAAGAAAATCTATTCTCACGCTGCAAGTTTAACTAGAATTTTAATTCTTCAGTGTCCAATTACTTACAAACCTGAAAAACACAGTACACCTAGGCTGCTCAGATTTTTCATGTAAACACATTTTAACAGTTGTTCTTGGCAATATATAACTCTTGCCCTGGTTTGGCTGACCTTTGATCCACTGGCCATTTTTTACTTTCCAAAAGAACACAAGTCTTGGATTTCCTCTGTAGTTCTCTTTAAAGCATTCCTGATGTATTTCATACTAGTTTCAATATAACAAACTTGAGAAAAGGTACAATAAGCACAAGCACCTTGGTTTTTTTTTAACTGCACAAACTCATTAGCACATCACACTCTTCTGATCTGCAGCTAAGTGGACTTCCTTCCACTTTATTCCTGAGCTTCCCTACAGGCTGCACAACCAGTCCTTTGGCTGGTCTCTCCAAGTGCTCCTCCTGAGCTCTATGGCCAGTTCACGAAAACGGATCAGCACAGCATTGCCTTCAGTTACTCACGCACCTTCTCCAGTGTTCAGGGCACACTTGGAACAAAGTTCTTCTCTTTGGGGTCAAATAAGAGGTCTGATGTAAAAAGATTCAAGCAACATTTTAACTTGAACAGGGGAAGGGAGATCTTGACTCAGTGAAAAATGTACATGAGTGTGCATTTCCCTGCTCAGTTCTCACCACTCATTAGTGACAACTGGCTGCATATAGTTTTCAAAAACAAGTCCCTCCAGAACATGGACATAGAAGTAGCAGGGAATTTCTTCCCAACAGACTGAAAAATTTACTATTAGAAAGATACAGCCTCAGATTTACCATATTACTAATGAAGTAGTGACTCAAGAGTCACGAGTGTGGATGAGTATAAACATACTAAATCTGGCAGCAGGGTTCCAAAATCAAAGCATAAATCCAATTTAATGGTCACTTAATGGTACATTTGACAAACGAGTTTATAAATTTTTGACTAAGCAAAATGCATACATGTTATTAAACATTTCAATAATTAAATCCCCTATGACTACTTAATTATGCACATTTTCTTTGAAAATTAATATTCTATAAAATGAAGGAAATGTAGAACACAATGTTGAACTATTAGTCTCAAAAAGAAAAATAAAACAGAGTCTTTTATATTATACCTCTATACTTGGGCTAAGGCTGCTTGGCAGTGTTTCTGATGTCACTGTTGTGCTCGGAAGGCTGGAGAAGTCCCAGGTATTCACAGGCTGTATTGGTTCAGATGGCTGAGAGTGATCAATGCATTTTGGATTGTCCAATAAGGTCACTTCATAAAATTCTTGAATATCTAAAGATGTGAAAAAAAAATAAGGTTAGGCTTTATAGTTACTATAATATTCTGATGTTAAGTACATCTTCCTTGTGAAAAACAAATTTGATACAGCTTCATCTGCCATCAGTAAATTCATAGGTATCAACAAGATCACATGAACCTCCCCCACTGAACACACAACTCACTCTCTTACACCCACATCTCAGAGCCCCCGTGTCTCCACTCGCTCTGGGCCTCTGCCTCCACTCGCTCTGGGCCTCTGCCTCCACTCGCTCTGGGCCTCTGCCTCCACTCGCTCTGGGCCTCTGCCTCCACTCGCTCTGGGCCTCTGCCTCCACTCGCTCTGGGCCTCTGCCTCCACTCGCTCTGGGCCTCTGCCTCCACTCGCTCTGGGCCTCTGCCTCCACTCGCTCTGGGCCTCTGCCTCCACTCGCTCTGGGCCTCTGCCTCCACTCGCTCTGGGCCTCTGCCTCCACTCGCTCTGGGCCTCTGCCTCCACTCGCTCTGGGCCTCTGCCTCCACTCGCTCTGGGCCTCTGCCTCCACTCGCTCTGGGCCTCTGCCTCCACTCGCTCTGGGCCTCTGCCTCCACTCGCTCTGGGCCTCTGCCTCCACTCGCTCTGGGCCTCTGCCTCCACTCGCTCTGGGCCTCTGCCTCCCACTCGCTCTGGGCCTCTGCCTCCACTCGCTCTGGGCCTCTGCCTCCACTCGCTCTGGGCCTCTGCCTCCACTCGCTCTGGGCCTCTGCCTCCACTCGCTCTGGGCCTCTGCCTCCACTCGCTCTGGGCCTCTGCCTCCACTCGCTCTGGGCCTCTGCCTCCCACTCGCCGCTCTGGGCCTCTGCCTCCACTCGCTCTGGGCCTCTGCCTCCACTCGCTCTGGGCCTCTGCCTCCACTCGCTCTGGGCCTCTGCCTCCACTCGCTCTGGGCCTCTGCCTCCACTCGCTCTGGGCCTCTGCCTCCACTCGCTCTGGGCCTCTGCCTCCCACTCGCTCTGGGCCTCTGCCTCCACTCGCTCTGGGCCTCTGCCTCCACTCGCTCTGGGCCTCTGCCTCCACTCGCTCTGGGCCTCTGCCTCCACTCGCTCTGGGCCTCTGCCTCCACTCGCTCTGGGCCTCTGCCTCCACTCGCTCTGGGCCTCTGCCTCCACTCGCTCTGGGCCTCTGCCTCCACTCGCTCTGGGCCTCTGCCTCCACTCGCTCTGGGCCTCTGCCTCCACTCGCTCTGGGCCTCTGCCTCCACTCGCTCTGGGCCTCTGCCTCCACTCGCTCTGGGCCTCTGCCTCCACTCGCTCTGGGCCTCTGCCACCAACCCTGGTGGCACCACTTCAGCAGGAATGGCAGAAGAATACAGAATAATGGCTGTGGAATAGTGGAAGGCATGAGTATCTATGTTTCAAGTTCTGGTATACCTAACTTCAACTAATGTAGCCTTTAGTTAGCTGAAATCTATGGTTCAAAGGCAATATTAGAAGGTCTGTTTTGTGGTACGTGTTTCAATTAAATGACCACACAAATAGAAGTACACTGATGAAATCAGCAAGAGAAAAGCTGCAAGAAGTTAGGAAAGGGAAGCTTGATTAGGATAGGTCATCATCTACTTTTTCAGTCTATGCAACAGAAATAGGATAAAACTTCACAGTACGAATTACAAGTCATACTTATGAACTAGTAAACAGCTTTCTCTATAACCTTGAAGACTCAGCTGGAAACTTGCAGCCAAAAATTTGGCAGCATTCCTTTTTTTATTGACATCCTATCCACTACATGAAGCACCAACAAAAATAGCACAATCTAAAGAAGCACCAAAGGTGTTTCTATGAAAGCTGCTACCACAACTGTATGCACATCCATAAACACACACATTAAAAATAAATAAACAAATCTGAAAAGGTATAGGTCAAGGGAGGGTCAGACAAATGAAGTTGTCCTGTAAGGCTTTTAGTCTCTTATTCAAAGTAAAAATCTGCTAAACAAGAGTTGCAAACTCTCAATTTTTAATTGTACCAACTTCACAGAATAGAAACATACAGACACAGTAAGCCAAAGAAGGAAATAGCCATGAAAAAGGAGGAGTCTAATCTGCAGAATTTCGTAGTTTTTCAGCAGCTGCCCAGAGTCAGTAACAGAGACATTGGTTATTAACCAACTCCTTACAGAGCTGCCCCACAAAAGAAAGACCTGCAACTGAGAGTTGCAACTACTGTTGCTGGTATTCCAGTCTTAGATGTTTTCATAGACATGGCACTTCAGCTCTCTACCAGCACAGAAAACTGAAATTCTCAAATTCCATTTGACTATCTCTCCTCTGAACTAGAGTCAAATTCCTATCAGCTGTTGACATTAATTTTTAAAGTTATACTTGCTCTTAGCGCTGCTGATTGGAAGAAATGGTAGTGAGGGTTGCAGATGTTAAGTGACCTAGATATACAGGAGCAAAGCAGCCTAAGAGATACAAATTGCCTTTAAATCTATCTTCCACATTAGCTCCCTCAGCTGCAAATTTGTCTTGTATCTGCATTAACATTAATACCTCAATCAAGCACATCAAGTAAAGATTTTTTTCCCCCCAATAGAGAGTACTTTGTATTTTAAAATAGGCAGTGGTTAAAGTTGATTCTATAGCTGCAGTCCACAGCAACCAAGCCAGGAAGATCACTACATTATTTATGCGAAGGGGTTATTTGTGCAACTCTTTTGCAACAGAAATCTAGGACACCGATTTTCAATTCTGCTTCTCTTTTTTAAGTCCCTGCCAGCTGAGGTAGCCATTTATTCATACTGCAGAATGACTGGTTTCAAAAAGCACAGTATTTCCCATACATCATCTCCGCTTCTCTAAAAAGGGCACCAAAATAGACTTGCTATTGAAAAATGTCAGAAATATGTACACCATTTAATGAGGGGATTAGTTTCTGTTTATCCTGAACTTGCTCCAAATCCACAAAGTTTCTAGGAACCTGGTTTCTATATGATAATATCTACCTTTAAAAAAAAAAAAATTAACATTTTTACCATTCAGAATGCAAACATTAGTATGTACAAGTATAAGCAAGCCATCATGAACCCTGAATGCATTAGGTCTATAAGGAATGAATGCTGACATTTACACTTTTTAAAGCCAGAAACTCAGGCTATAGTAAATTCAACCTAAAAAAATTCTTCTGGTCTACTGCTATGTATCAGCTCACAAAAATATTTCAACACATCAACACACTTGGATATCTGCTGAAGATATATCAATCTGTGGATGCATTATCATAGGAAAAGTTCTAACATTTTCCAACCTCTTACAGATGCAGGCAGTAAAATATTCATTTTTAGTTGTATTTATGGTCAGACTCCCTCTTCAAGCTAGAGATGCTATTTTTATGTTCCAGCTTTTTTTCTCCCATATTAATTCCAAGACAGATTTTATCTCAAACTAATTTACAGAAAACTGATTCAAATAAGGGTACACAACAGTAAAAGAAAACACAAATTAGAGGGGGCATATTGAAGGAACAGTTGAATGACACTTGAAAAGTAGGAGCACAGAGCTTTAGGAAACCAAAGTGACAAAAAGTGATGAACAGTAGGCAACACAAAAAACCATTCTGGAATTAGGTCTGCTTACAAATAAAACCACATGAAGTAGCCAAATCGGAATTATGTTTGATCACAACAGGGATAAAAACCTATACAAATCAAGTGCCAGACCACCAGTGCTGCAAAGGAGGACTCCTATGAAAAAGAAAACTATATTTCTTAACCTACTAGTCGTGTGAAAGCTAAACAGTGGTGACAAACTGGGGTTCTTTTCCTGTCTAAAAGCAGCTTGCTGGCGTATCATTCACCCCCTTCTTATATTCTTCCCTCATCTTAGTTTTGTTCTTTGAATAGACTTGTTCACCAGTAACATGATACACCAGAAACTAAAACTGCTCACTCTTAAAGCAAACAAGAAAGTTATCTGCCGAATACAAATTGAAACCAAAATCAACTTCACAAGGGAGTTCCAGCTTCATTAAAAAGCAAAACACAGTCATTAAAAGAGCAGCAGAACTACAGAAGCAAACAAATTCTTATACTTCTTAAAGTATATTTGAGGGCACTTCCAGAGACTACATCAATTCTGTCTCAGAATCTGCCTCTGAGGACAAGGATTCCAACCAGGAACACGACACCATTCCTTCAGATCGATTTCTTCCCTGCTCCTTAGAAATCAGACTTAAGGCCTCTGCTTGCCATTTGTACACGTATGTGCAGTGTCTGCTACTTTCTGCTACATATCCCACAGAGAGTACTCTTGTAATCAGGGTAATTTAAGATCAGTGCATGTTCTAAAAATCTTATTGTCAAGCCAAGCTTTCCACATACATCTTTCCTACAGAAAAGAATAATAGTTTTAATATAGTCATTAAGTAAAATAAAGCTGAGCAGAATTATCCTCTGCATTCCCTTATGTGTGAACCTTTTGATAACTGTAACTTTACAAGTCAAAGATGGGATACCTATAATAGCACTTTCTTAAGGGAATGGTGTAACCCTATATACAAGGTGTTGGCATTGCTTGTAACAGGCCATGGGCCTCACATTAAGTGAATAACCAGGCCTTGCACTTGTCCTGGCCTGCCCAGAGCTTTGTTTTAGCTTGTCCAACTCTACCACAAATTATGTATAGACCAGGTGACTCACCCAACTTGCCTGGCTTTTACTCAGCTTCAGAAAACAGTGTGAGTTAGCACCTATTTTTATAAATATTTTTATATATAATATACACTGCTTATAAATAAATGTTTACTAAATATATTCCATAAATAGCTTATATAAATATATGTAAACCCATTTGTTGTTATATCACACAATTATCCAAAGCTAAGTAAAAGCTGTACATAAATAACAAGCACATGCAAACACAGACTGGATGTACAAAAAAAGAGTCTGTGTTTGTGCCTATACCAAATAGATACCAATAACAAGTGGCTATTCTGTAGGGAATGAATTACCTATGATCCCAGAACAAAAAGCTGCATAGAGGAGCCCAAGCATAGCATGACAGCAGAGGCCTTGAAAACAGAGAGGTATCACAGGCCTCAAGACTATAAACAACTCACCAGTTGTTAATTACTGGTCAAAGGAAACCAACCTTGAGAACTGGGCAAAAAATGTTTGGAGGACAACAGAACAAAGAACAAGCATCCAACATGTATAAAACACACAACATATATACGAAATTAAATTGTAAAGTAAAGAAGAAAGCCTGAAGCACAGAATATGTCAGCAAACAACAATAACCTCAACAAAACACAACAGACAAAGAAACCATTAACATAGCACATCTCTATGAGAAAGATTCCCTGTACCAGTCAGTCTCCCATTCTCTGTTCTTCCCTGGTCATATTTTAATATATTCTGATTTTCTAACAACTATCAAGCAACTCACTGTAATTTTTTTACATGATGTTGGTTTGAGTCATCTGATATTGAACCTTTAATTTATGGTATAGAGGGAAACAATAAAATGTCATTGGCATTTGCTATTTATCTACCTGAAACAACACTGCAGTTGAGGTGAGTGTCAGTCTCAAAGTAACAAGCAATGGGACAAGAGGACATGACCTCAAGTTGTGCCAGGGGAGGTTTAGGTTGGAAATTAGGAAAAATTTCTTCACTGAAAAGGCTGTCAAGGATTGGAACAGACTGTCATGGGGAAAGGTTGAGTCCCTGAAAGTATTTAAAAGACTTGTAGATGTGGTGCTTAGGGATATGGTTTAGGGGTGGACGTGGTAGTGCTGGGTTAATGGTTGGACTTGATAATCTTAAAGGTCTTTCCAATTTAAATGACTTGGAGTGGGCAATTTAAATGACTGGGAAGGAGGTGGGAGTGTTTCAAAAATTAAAAGCATTCCTCTGATGATCACAGTAACCTACTGTTTGTAGGCTTTGCATTTTTACACTTTAAGCATCTTAACCACCTGTAGGTTATAGATGGTTTTTCTTAAATAAATGCCAGGAAATTCCACACAAGCTTAACATTTCTTGAACTACAACAGTTACATGTTTACTACAACAGACTGCACTGGACACTGGATATATAAACCAGTGAGCTATTGCCCTTACATGATATACCACACACAACTGTAAACTGCTACCACAGTATATGTGAATTTAACAATCACATTTGTATATGCTGTATTAATTATATCCTCATTTGAAGGTTTCCAGTTTTAATGTAGTTGGCAGCTTTGTGCATGAGCAAGAGTTCATTTAGGAAGCTCATGTTTGTTTTCTGTTTGATCATTTTTTATAAACTCTACATTCATGTTTTGAATTCCAAAACACAAAATGATCATATCATCCCTCAGCCTGCTGGCAATTCTGTGTCTAACACAGCCCAGGAGACTGTTTAGGAGACTGTTCACCACCCCAAGGGCACAGCAATTGTTCATGTTCAACACAGTGTCACCAGGACCCCCAGGTCCTTTTCTACAACACTTCTTTCCAGCTGAGTGACACACAATATATACTGGTACAAAGGATAGTTCCTCCTCAAGTGCTGAACTTTGCACTTCTACTTGTTGAACTCCATGAGGTTCCTGTCAGCCCATTTCCTCTGCCTGTGCAGGTCCCTCTGCATGGCAGCATGACCACGATTTACATGCTTCAGCTCCATAGTTAATCCTGCACTGATATCGATGAGATGCTCCTTTCTGATAGATGTGCAACAGCTGAACAAACCAATTTCAGCCACATACATTTGCATCTACATACAGACCCACACAAAGTGTTTCAAAACCAGCTTGTTCAGGAGAATCTCTCAGAGGTTGCTTTCAAGCAACCAAGAAGCTTATGCATTCCCTCAGAAATTGATTTATTTCAATTTAGTATTTCACTTGAAGATCTATCCATGTGAGCAATTCCTTTGTCATCTCTCATTGGTCTGCCTCTTCTCAGATATTTGTTCATCCAAATAGGGCACATGCAAATTCCTGTGTTTGTTTATGATGTTTTCCATATTTGAAAAAACAGGACTGTTAAGAATTGGACTCCCTGTATGTTGTCCAGGAAGAGGTGTCATCCCATTATAAATTAAGTATTTCTCTATATCAAGGACAAGGGAGGGAAAGACATCTTCATTTCCTAGGGCTTCCTGCCAAAGCACTGAAAACTTAAAACTACTAGAATGGAAAAAAAAAAAAGGCAACATGCTATTTCAGTTCAGAGCAATTTGAGATATATGGTATCTGCCAAACTCTTAACAGCTCAACATAATGAATATATTGACAAAACAGAGTCACGATCACTGTCAGAACAGGCAAAAGAGTCTGCCAACACTACAGACTTTCATTCTTTGCTTGCAAAGCAACTCCTCTTAATTCCAAGCAAGTCTCAATCCTACATGTTTACTTCACCTGCTATACCAGGCTAAGAATATGTTTAACACACATAAACCATGACTTGAAAAGTGTATGATTAGTGATCCACAAGAAAATACAAACACCAAGAAAAGCTTCATATCCATTTACCAAGCCAATGACCAGAGTTAAGGAGTTAATTTAACTTGTTTCAGTAACGGTGTCCTACCCTTTGAACATCATTTCTGCACATACTTCTTTGCTTAACTCAAATTCCAGGAGATGTTATTTTCCGCTAACACAAATTCTCCTTACTTGGTGCTCAACTGAAACTGCCCTCATCTAACCTTGTGTCTAATTGTTTACTTTTTATTCCTCTAGCTTTTTACTCTCAGGCAAATTCAACTCCTTGCCAGCCTGACCACTTACTCTTTCCAAACTGTTCATTCATATTTTCCTCTTTGCTTACTAATCATTCCTTCACCATATCTTCACAGAATCACTGAATCCATTAGATTGTAAAGACCTCTGAGATCATCAAGTCCAACCTATGACCCAACACCACCACGTCAACTAGACTAAGTGCCAAGTCCAGTCTTTCCTTCATGTTACCTCTTTCCAATTTTCCCTCAGAAACCCACAGGGTCTTCTCCTACATCCAGAATTAAGGTAGGAAAAACTTTTAAAAAATAAAGTTGTCATCACACAAAAATTGACATGACAATCTTCTACTGTGCATACTTTTTGATTTGATATCACCTCATGTACACTTAATCATCAGCCAAAGCCTAAAAAAACCTCCACCAATAAAAAACCAAACAAACAAAACACACAAACAAACATTAAAACCACAAAACAAAAACAAACAAAACCACAAACAACCAAAAACACAACTAACACAGAAACTGAAAATTAACTCCCAGCTGTCCACCCTCTCCAAATATCTCAAAACAAGTTGCAAACCAGCAGCCAGCATAACAATGTAATTTCTTTCTTAAAGGGATGTATTTACTACTGTCTTCAGTGGTAACAAAAATCTGTCAGGGACAGAGGATGTGTTATTATTAAGTCTTATTTGCAGTATGACCCCTAAATTGTGTCAATACAGGACTGAGGAGTTTCTCACCAGACAAATGCATGCCAAAAAATAAAAATCAAACTAGTTTTGGGATGAGTTCACTCAACCCTCCAAATGAGCTTTCCTACAATTGCACTGTTTGCTTAGATGAGACAGCACAAGCATTGGTTTCCTCTACCTACAGAAAGCTCAGGCTCCACAGTAATTATGTGACATGGTGGCAACACAAGGCTGGGTGTGCCACACAGTAGAACCTCCTTCAGCACTAACACCTGTGCGTTTCCTGCAGCCAAAGTTTAACATAGGTTTCTGAAAACCACGTAAATCTGCAATGCTTTTGAGATTTGCCTACAAGTTTTCCTTACTGCACCTCTGTCTTCAGCCAACGTTTTAATTTCAACCTGAAATTAGTCAGTTTTTTTGAGGGCATGGCTGGGAAGATGCTTGCACATGACAAGATTCCTATAAAAGCTTTACCAAAGCACTTTAGAGCTTCCTGTAACTTGGAGAACGAATATGACGCTAAGGAGGTCATTCCAGTGTCAGACCTACACCTTCTGCAGTCTCAACAATCTTGCAAATTTGGCCTAGTTATAACTCAGGAAGCCATCTGTGCAAGGAGACAAGTCAGCTGCTGGAGTTTAGTTTCTTTCAAGATTCATTCCAACTGCACCAAAACAAGCACCATCCCTCAAAATATAGGCAAACCACAAGCAAAGGGACTATGTAGCATTCCAGCTGCAGAGCTGAACAAGCTGTTCAGCTGGGACCACCGTGGAAGCAGGAGTAAAATTAGGACAAGTATCCTCTCTCATACTTTCCCCCTTCCTCAACATTGTACCCAGCACTGAAGCAAATTTTGAGGGAGATTAGGAGCAAAGCCAGGAACATGGCAGCATGGGAGGAGACAGGCATCAGAACCAGGGAAAACAGGTGAAAGAACACAGGAAATAAAGTGGAGCAAGAACAGGACAGAAGATAAACTTCCCCAGAATCAGGACACTATACCAATTATTCCCAGCTTCCTTTTCAGATCCTGGATGAATAGCACAATTATTAACAAAGTTTTCTTGTCAATAGACCCTCTCAATGGTAACCCTGTGAAGAGAATACTGTAATTGATAAATTTTATGGTACAGCTATTCAACACTGAATACATAGTCAGTGCAATGACCACAAGGATAAAGTTTTGCTACAATACTATTTATCTGCATGCCAGTAGCTGCTCAGCTTACACTAGTCTTACCTGCTATTTTAGGCTACCAAAAGCAGCACCTAATCCCAAAAATTCAATACATTGCTCTGTCACCATGTACATATACTTAATACAGCATGGAAAACACTTTAAAAAGCAAGCAAACTATCAAACTGCACTATATACACACAAAATGGTAACTAATTCTTTTAAAAGGAGGAGCAATGAGTAAAAAAAAAAAATAGTGAGTTTCACTCACTATTAGGTTCCTTGGAGAGGAAGACATGAAGTTCTTCCAAAAACTGGGACATTCTGACATTTGGGCAAACTGCACAGCAGAAATATACTGACAATGACTAAGTTAACACTCCAGTCATCGGGCACCAACTGAAATATTTTATCCTCCCTCCATCTGGATGAAAATAATCAAGTACTTAAATACCTTTGAAAATAAAATCCTAGGTCAAATTTCTCTAAAACTAACCAACTTCTGTTTAAGTTTCAAAGGAGACCATAGCAAGCATAACCATATATATCCTTAGGAAACTCATCCAAAAAGCCAACAAATACCTCAAAGTTGCAAGAATTATATTGCATGGGTGTTTCAGCCTCAAATATGAGCAAAGATGTATTACAGAAGCTGCAATCTGGGGAAAAAGTCACAAAAATGCAGCAACAGTAAGATTTCAATGTGAAAAATTAGCATCTGCAACAATGTCAGCATTACAGAAGATCTAATTCTCCCTAAATCTTCCTCTAACAAAAAATATAATAACAAAAAATTATTATCTAAAAATTATTATCTAAAAAATTATCTAACCCAATCCTCAACATATTGTCAAAATAATTTCTTGGCTCTTGATATAAATATTACTCAACTGAGTCTGAAAGAACTTGCACCAAGGCCTCAGTAACCTTTGAAAATGGGAAGGCCTGAGCTGATTCGCAGTTAACTGTGTCATCATGCCATATGCTCTATTAACTAACTACACTGCTGAAATAAAGGCTAGTATTCCCCAAAAGCAAGTACTTTTAGTTTCAGTTCAGAAGGAGCTTCTGCTTTAACTGTGTTTGATTTCAATTTAGCCAGCAAGTATGAAACTTATCTCCAGGGTGGCTGACTGAGAAGCATCGAGAAGAGCAACAACATCTATAGATATGCCACACAGAGCTCAGAGAGCTGAGGCCATATGCTATGGAGCAGGAATATGGTTAGTACACTCCAAAAGGTACCAACTTTGCAGTCTAAAATCTAGGGTTGTCTTCCTACTGTAGTTCAGAAAGCCAGTGTGGACAGAGATGAGAAATCTGCAGAGTATGTTTTATATTCCTAGAATTTTCAGTCCCAGTCAGAGTGCTGAGAAACCTGAACAAAGAGTTTACTTGATGCAACCATCCATTTTTTTTCAAAATTTTCAGAGATGGAACTTCCTTTTTGGGGGTTTCAAAATGTATTATCAGCATTTTTAATATACTCTGTCCAATTCATAAAGCTAATGAATCCAAACTATGGTTAAAAACACTTGATGGTTACCAGAGGGAAGCTGTTCTTTGGTTTAGTAAGGATTAGTGAAACCACTATATTTTTAATTCAAAATTTCCCACACTGGATGTTTAGTGTTAAGAAGAGCCAATGCATAAGCACAATTCTCAAGGCAGATCTTCATGTAAAGGGACTCCAAGTGAAATGAGATTGCTTACACATATGAAATTCAACACATTCAACCTTTCCTAGTCAGATTTGCTATTTTAGGCTAAAAAGCCTGTATATGCATAACTACAAAATAACATAGATATAAAAAAATCCACCCCATTTTAGGCAAGAAGGGTAGCACAGACAACTCCATTGCCAGTGTATGCAGAGATTTCTAAATTTCCCTTTTTCTGTGCAAATGGAATCAGTTATTGTGAGAAAAAGGAATGTTTTTGAAGTAGCAAACTACCTCATGTTTCTAGTTATAGCTATAGTATTTTTAATTTTAGAAGACTATTTTAATATGGTCAACCACAGCATGACACTCATTAAAAGCAGACTTTAATTAAGCAAAAAGATTCTGTGTGTAAACAGAAGTCTTCTCTCAGAAGTGATGCATGCAAGTGTTTTTCTTCCTATGTTTTCAAGAAGACAAATATATCGGTACCTTTTCAAGAACCTGTAGCTTCTAGAGAAGGCAAAAGAGAATCTAAACTAGAAAAAAACCTCATCCTCAGAATTTTTTCTATTTTCACTATTTGAAGAAAAATATCAAATACTTTACCAAAGTGAAATTAAGTCTATCCCATGGTTCTATATGTCGGTATCTTCCTTTGGTCTCTTAATAAATTGACTCACCTCACCAATGATCAGAATATCAATACCAAGCCTTTTTAACTGCCACCAAGAAGTCATAAGCTGGAAAAGAAAAGGTACCACACATTTTTGAGCCTCTACAAACGGAAATTTACTTGAAACTGACACTATTCTCAGGTTGATTTTAACTACAGGCTCTTGACCTTCATTTAATTGAAGTACTAGGTATGACGACACATAGCTGGTAGAAGCAATGAAAAACACATTACAGAAGACAAAATTAAAAAAAAGAAAAAGGCTTTTGCACAGACTGTTTTAAGGAAGTCATACCTGGTTACTTTTGTTACTCATTTGAAGTTCTTACAGTTATCTCACTTAAAATATAACACTGTTGCAATGTCAATCTTGTGACACTGGCTGTTCACACCACTGGTTACTGGTCTAATTCAAATCATTTAAAGTCCTAATTTAAGTAAAAGGTCAAGCTTATAGATTGCTGAACTAAAATTTTATTGATAGCACTAAAAGGAGAGGACAACATAAAAAAGGCTCAAATGAGAAAAGTAATGCTATTTATCCTTCAGCACCCAAATGGAAATTACAAAAAAAACCACTTAATTGCTTCATGTGCATCTAAATACAGGAAACACTGTTAAAATCAGTGGTTTTCAGGAATATTTAATTTCCTCCATTATAAACCTAAAGATATATTTCTGTGCATAAAGTAATTTCTATTTATTGCTTTTGATTGCCAAGTCAAAAACTGTACTAAAAAAGATACAAGAAGTTGACAGCAGATCCTGACTGCAGCCTTCACAAACCCAACACAGACAGGCAGGTCTTGGATATAGTGCAGTAACTTGGCAGAAAAAGCAGAAAAAGCAGAAAATAATGGGTGAAGCTTGGTTGCAATTTTTTAGTACTATTTTATTAAAAAAAATAAAAAAGAAAAAAACCCTTAGAAACTAAAAGTAGCACACTTGCTGGAAGAAGTATCTGTAAGAGAAATAACTTGGTATATTTGAGTCAGAAATTTGCTGTCAGAATAGCACTGGCTATTTAAGTTGGGAACACATCACAACTTCTCTAAAAGACAACTTCTCTTAAAATTCAGCCATGAAGCAATGAACAATGGAGTATTCCAGGTAAGCCTAACCCACAGCTCAACTGAATACTTCATCCAGCATCCTCCTAGAAAGAGGACAAGCAGAAGCAGGCTCAAGGTCTTCCCAGTAACTGCAGCCATCCTCCAGATCACATCTTTTCCAGGGAGTCCTCCCACTATTCATGGTAGTCACACCATAAAAAGATGTTTCCAGGAAAACAACAGCCAGGAGCAGCCTCCCATGGACAAGAGCTTTCCTGATGAATTTCCACAGAAAGGAGCAGGTTAAAGGAAAAAAACTCAAGCCGACAGCATGAAGTGCTTGGAAAATACCAGCCTTCTGACAAATGGTTTGGGAATATATGCATGTACTCTAATAAACAATCATACAGTGAGAGAGCCAGGAAATGCAAAGTTAATGCAACATGCCCAAGAAGCTCTTACTGTGCACACAGAGATGAACTGAACTCCACAAGAACCAGGGTCCCACAGCTGTGACATGCAAGACCAGAAAACAGGCCATGGAGCCCACCCAGGCAACAACACGTTCCTGTTTTCTGCTCTTGCAGAACAAAGCCAGCAGACGAGGCTGCCTGCTATTTGAAGTTTACTACTATAAGGTGTAAATTTATAAATAATGAAGATTTGTAGTGGATAGTAGAAGAAACTATGCCTTGCAGATTCGAATATCCAAGGCTAATAGACTGGTATCTTATTCAATGAAGGGGAGAAAAGAGTACTGCATGGACCTTAAAAACCTAAAACAAACCCCAAAACACATACATACATACACACACACACCCAGAACAACAAAAAGGGTAGCCAACATTGAAATTTTCTGGGTACAGTACATTAAGCTTCTGACATAAGACTTCAACAGTTTGATCCACCAGTGAGTGAATTCTGTTCACACATGGCCCCACAAAGATTATGTCTGGTTCTTCGTCATGGAGTTGATTAGCATCAACTGAGTGTTGAAGAGAAATTAAGGGTTCCTTTAAGGAAAAGATCCTTGTAACTGACATATTTTCACAACTATCCTTTATGAACTTGGATGATAAGAAAAAAAACATAGCACAATTACTGACTTCAGAAAACCTGCACAAGATGAAACAAATACTCCAGAAGAAAATATTCCATATGCAGCAAAGCATGTTTATATTTTGGCTGTCCATATGTTTTCACACAACACAGATTCAAAGAAGCTGCAGCACTATGAAGGAAGATGCACACCCCTACAACACTAACCATTCACTAAGCCAAATTACAAATATAGCTACCGTGTTTGTCATTAATACAATTCACACACCAGTTACTTTGTTAAAAGACAAGGATGCAGAACAAATTTTATTCTTCAGGGTAAACTAGCATTAGCTGTCATAGAGATAGTGACAATCAGTCAAGGTAAAACCACATCTCACTGCAGAAGTTTCCAAATAAAGACAGGATTCTGCAAGTTCTATTTATGCTATTTTTTTCCAAACAGACATGCAGGAAATTCAAAATTATATGCAAGTACTTCTAAGAATTCACAGGAATATTTTAAGTCTAGCACTACAAGTACACTAAACTGAAAATCAGTAGTGTTTTCACTACATTTCAAGATGCAACAACAGGGAAAAGATGACTGTAGTACTCCCTGAAGCATTAGGTTTCTTCTCATTTAAATTAAATTTGCACTTCAGTTATACACTTTGTGATGCTTTTAGAGATTCTTCAGCAGGAATTGCCCGAGTCCTACCCTAGATTAAAAACATTCCAATTCATTTATCAACCTGTCACATATGGACAAAAAAAAAAAAAAAAAAAAGAAAAAAGAAAGAAAAAAACCCACACCCTCCTTAGATATCAGGTGAACAAACATATGTGGAAAAATAGTCTAAAGTAATCTACAATAATATGTCACAGAAGAAAAAACTGCACCACAGTTTGGGCCGGTCAAAAGCCTCAAATAAAGTAAGTGAACTGTTGATCTGTAACAGCACGTGTGTTACGATGCAAAACAAAAACACAACGACAAGGAGCATATGGCTTCTACCGTAGGGGCAAAATATCTTTTTCCTTTTAACGCTACAAGTGACAGCACAAGTAAGAACTTGCTGGCTTGCGCACAAACTGAAAGAAGTCAGCCTTTACCTATCAACGCCTGGAAAAGGTTACTTTGGAAGATGCTGATGACACGCTCGATGGAGTTCCGCAGCTGCCGGTCCTCCGCCTGGCTCAGCTTGGAGCGGTATTCCTCCAGGAGGCGCAGGGCTCGCTGGGTATCTGCAAGCGGAGACCAGACACACACCGCTGACCCGGGCGCTCCGGGCAGGAGCACCGGGGATGCAACAAGCCCCCGCGGCCGGGGCCACCCCAGCTCCTTTGTTCGCAGCCGGGAGAGCGCGGGCGGGACGGTGCCCTCGGCGCGCTCGCACCGCCCGCAGCCCGGCTGCTCCCACCGCCCCCCGCCCGCGCGGTCCCGGCCCGTCCCGCCGCGGCAGCAGCAGCAGCCGCAGTCAGCGGGACTCCGGCGGTCGCGGGCGGGCGGCGCTCACCTTGTTTCCTGACGGGCATCGCGCTCCGCGCCCGGGGCCACCCCGGGGGCTCCGCCGTACAACTCCGAGCGCGGCGCGGGGGGGCGGCGCCCCCTGCCGGCTGGGCACGGGGGGAGGGCGGCCGCCCCGCCTGACCCACCCGCCGGGTGAGCGGCTCCGCGCGGGGCTCCTGCCGGCGCCGCCGCGGCGCCTTGGCGGGACACGGGGCAGCGTGGGCCGAGCGGGACAGCGCGGTGCAGGGCGGTGAGCGGGCCTGTGGCGGCGGCGCCGAGGCGGGCAGGACCAGAACGCTCCCGCCGCCTCCCGCCCGCACTGCTCGGAAATTCCAAACTTTCCAGCCAAAATGGCGGCCTGAAGGCAATGGGGAGCGCGCCCACCCCCACGTGACCGGGCCCGGCGGGCGCCCAATCAGGGCCCGGCGCGGGGCCGGTACCTTGACGGCGGGCGGGGGAGGAGGCAGGTGAGGGCTCCCCCCGCCTTAAAGGGCCCGCCCCGCCCCGGCCCGGCCCGGCCCCGCGGGGAGTCCGAGGCGCTGTTGGCTCCGGTGGGACGGGGCGGCAACGGGGACCGGGACGACAACGGAGACGAGAACAGGGACGGGCGAAAGCCGCCTAGAGCGTTCCTGGCGCTGATCATCGCCGCCGTTCTGGGCGCGCCGCTGGCGGTGCCCGGCGTGTGCTGCGGGAGGGCGGGGCGGCCCCAGGTATGCGCCCATACGTGCGGTACCGCCTGTCCTGCTTTAGCTGACGGAGTTACTCGGCAAAACCGGACCAAAGGTCTATGTTGGCTCTGTCGCCGGGCACGGAGCGGCTCCTGCTGTGAACACGCTCGGGCAGAGCCGCGTTACCTGACAGAAGGACACGGGACGGGCAGGAGGACGCAGATACCTCACAGATCGTGCCGGCCGACGCAATAAGGGACTCACGGAGCATCGGCATCCACCTGTTGCTGGTTTTTTTTTTTTCCTTCAGTCATCCTGGCGGAGAATAGAATGAGGAAGAAGGCTTATTCGAAGGAGGAAGAAAGCGTGAAAAGCCTTGCTTGTTGCAAAGTTTAAGGAATGGGCCGTATAGGCTGACATCACAGACTGACCAGAATCACGAAAGTTACTTTCTCAGAAGTACTATGGAAATGGTAACGAGGTGCCTTCAAAGGCAACACAAACAACTTGCTTTTTTGCAAGATAGCAAAGAGGTGACAGAGCACAGAAATGGATGACTTAGGTAGAAACACACGTGAGCTAAATGATCTTTGCACAATATTCTATATGCTCATTAAAGAGAGATATATATTAAAACTGGTGAATTTAGGGTTAACTCAAATGCTTGTACTGAGAGGGAATGTTAACTTGTTTCTGAGTCAGATGGACAATAAACCACAGCCTCAGATCTGAAACAGTTTAAACCCTGTGTGTGTGTATGAGAAGCAGAGAGAGACTTGAAAGTTCAAAGAAAATCCTGCTGATGTGATTTTTTTTATTTTTTGATCCAAGTTTGCATTTCCATTTACACTTTTTTGATTTAGACACAACTGAAAATGTTCAAGAGCTTACCCCAGGAACCTAAGAAGAATCTCCTGGGCAACTCTTCCAAATTTCAAGTTTAAAAATCAGGACTAGATTTGGCAGTGGCAAAGACCTAATCTTAAAGGAAACACTATAACAAATCTAACCCAGATCTAGAAAAGGCCTCTCACCCAATACTCACATGTTTTGTTCCTAGATTTGTGCCAGGAGTTTTTCCTCCTCCCACAGCTATGTACTATGAAAGTGTTCACACATCTCATTGAAGAAAGCAGAACATACATTTGGTGCTAACTGACACACATTTCCCGTTTTCCTCCTTTCTAGTTGTATTTTCATATCTCAGAGTTTTGGCAGCAACTGGTACCGGTTTGGGTATTTTTGAAATGAAAGCATTCTGAGAAGGGACATTGGCAGAAGCCTCCATCATCTGGCTTCATCAGTTCTCACTGTTTACAACAGCAATAAATGTACTCTAAAGGGGCCACAGTCCTCTTGATGTCAGAGGAATATATATACAGAAGGAGAGGAAGAACAACCTAAATTTAGCTAGCAGAAAGGAGACATCTGCAGCATTTAGGCTGATTTTACTGACTGACAAAAATGTATTAATACAAGGCAAAAAAAATATTTTTTTTACAATTAAAGGAACCTCTATAAAGAAACTGCTTTTTTATAAACAGGATTTGATGCTTCCAAGTTGTTGGCTTGTTTTTGTTTTTTTTTTTATTTTAAACAAGAGATAATTTCATTACATGCAGTCATTGTGCTTGGGCTAGAGAAATAATCCCATATATATCACCCTGAGAGAGCATTTCTCACTTGTTACTAAGCTTCGGAAAAAAATAAAAATAAATAAATTTAAAACAAACACAAACAAACAAGAAACATCAAAGAGTGGGTCAGGATGATGGATCAGCAAGTCAGGAAGCAATTAGGTGAGCCTTATTGCACCTTAGAGAGTGGTGTTCATTCCAGGCACTTCTGTTTCAATTCTAGGAGTATTTTTGCTGATTGGAAGCAGTTGAGCCAGAAAACCCAGTATTACACTTCAGTATGTAAAGTGGATTTGAAATTCCAGCACATATAGAAAATATTTCATGAATGGGAAATGGCATTTTTACTAGCAACTTTGCAGTAAGAGTCAGTGCTGCAATACTGTCCTGTGTTATACATCATCTTTTTCAGGATCCAGCTTTCAGGAAATTTTATAGTTCCTTTGGAGGAGAAAACTGGGCATGAACCAGAGCATCATTTGTGCCACAACTTAAGCAATGTCACTTAAACCATACAGAGAGGCTAGTACTTAAATTGTGACTGGTGTGGTCAGCACAGAAGTCAGCATTATGCTATGCCTAACACAGGCCATGCTCCAGAATGACCCTTGGCAGAGGAACTCCAGGACAATTATATGAAGCGGGAACCTGTTGCCATTTTAGTCCTCTTGTCCCCAGAAGCAGACGAGGATCTGACCAATGGCCCTTCTCCTTGCTTTCAGATTTCCCTGTTAAAATCCTTTCTTTTGTGACTGCTACCAGCAGCCTCTGTGGGACACTGCCTGGGACAGGCAGCCTGTTACAACACACATACTGCTCTGCCTGTTGAAGGACTTGGTGCTTAGGGGGGATGTGTGATATGGAAGCAGGCAGCTGTTGGCAGCAAGGAGGCCAACACAGCACAAGAACAATAAAATTGATCCTGTCTTAATTTTGTCACATTTAATGCCCAAAGTCACCATATCAGTCGCCATATAATATACAAAGCAGATGATTTCCCCTATTCATTCAGAACTGGGGGTTGTTGCTCATAAAAAGATCTCTGACAGCTGCAGAGAAGCTTCCACTTCACCTTCAAACTCAGTGCAATTCTTTACAGCTAACTGGGGAAGCAGTGAAACTAATGAAGCCTCATTTCCCCTGGCTAGTAAGGGATGAAACCTGATTGAAGTTAGCTTGTTCATTATGCCTCCACTCATCTGGATTCTCTGATGTCAGATAAGATTGGATTGTGTGCCACAGCCTCGGCTTCTAGGAGCTGTCTTTTCAGGAGAGCACCTTTTCTTTATCATCTGTAATTTTGTGGGTTATAAGAGATGAAAACAGCTTCTTGTAGAAGCATTCTACTTGAATGAAAACATGTAATGGTAGCACATGTCTTTTTTTTCTGCAAGAGCTACTACTTATAACTAATTTTCATGAGGGTACTAAAGACTACTCTTTTCAAAACAGTGTGCAGTTATCATGTCACACAACCCCATGAGTCACATGCCTGTCATATATACTGTTAACAGCTGAAATACCAGCTCACTCTTGTCTATCATCTTCATTGTTGTGGGTAAAATAAGTTACTGCCTACTACTCACAGAAGGATCCAATCTTCATTCTTTAATCAAAGTTTTATTTAAGAAAAATCACAGTTTAGCAAATTTAATTAAGCCTACTCAATGGAATTCTTGTGGGATCCCCTCACACATCTCTACTTATTTGACTTTAATCTTTTTTATACAGAGAAGACTGCTTCCCTGGTAATACAAGCTTCATATTTTTAATTTGTGAATTCTATATCCAGTTTCTTCTCATAACTGAAACTTGTCTTAGGTTAACTCAGTCTGGATCAGAATATAAGGATGCCTTTATTCTTACTGTTAGAGAGTCCAGCTGAGTATGATTGGCAGAAGAACATATTCTTGTTTATAGGGAGAGTAAGACAAAACTGGACTTCTTTTTGTCTAAATTTTTTTCCCCTTTTATTGTGCAATTTGTGTACTCTGAAGTTGTTTGAACTCTTGTTCAATTAGGGATTGTATGCTGTGTGTATGAAGTAATGTCATCTTTCTTTGCTTTTATAATAAGGTTTATCTATTGAGTTTGGGACAGTTCACAATCCTACAAAAGACCGAGTTTTGTTATTCCAGCAACCTCAGGAACTCGAGCATTATAGGAAATGATATATGACTTCTATTTCATTATTTAGAATGTTTTATTTAAATGTATGTTCCTAAACTATAGAATAGTACAATTAGAATTTTTATAAACAATTAAAATTCAGTGCCTGGCCACTTATGCTCCAACGTCTTCTGGAAGGCTGCAAAACATCCAAAACAAAAGCATACAAAACAATATTAATCATATTTATTAGCAATTACTGCCAATATGACATGCACCAACCCAGATCATCTTCCTCCACACTTTCTATAATCAGGGCTGTGTTATATAATATCAGCTTAACAGCTTCTTAGTTGACTTCCTGATGTAAAGATAAACATCATTATATAACCTGCCTATTTTAACTTTCCCAGTCAAATTAAGCATAGAGGTTGGTGTGTTGTATGAAATAAGTCTGCCTATGTGAAAACCCAATACAAGAAGTAAACCCTGAAAGAGCAGGTTGGATGCTCTAGAGCACTGTTTTCCTGTGAGAAGTGCAGCAGTTGCTTTGGTATTTACCCGATCAGATGCTAACAGGTGTGTTTAGAAAGTAAATTTGGTGATTTTTATGTAATCACTTGTTACCCAATTAAACCAATATGTATTAAAAATAAATTTAACTCTTCACATCCTGTGAACATGTAACAAATCTCCCTAAATAGTGAGGTTCTCTAGTTCAGACTAAACACAAGAAAGTGTTGTTAAACCTCACTGTGTGATGCAGACACAGGCTATGCAAAGTAGCATCTTCTCCCAGAAGGCACAGAAGCCACTCTTACACTATGGAAATAGAGTAAATAATGAGGAAGTGCTTTTTCTTTATTTCTGTGGCACAGTCCACAGCATGCCTTGAAGCAGAGCTGCTAGCCATGGCTCAGTTCACTCTGTTAATTTTCACCATGCCTGAGGTACAGAGAGCGATGTGCCTGAACCACACGATCCAGTAGCACACAGTAGAATGACATCACAGCATATCACATCAAGATACCTTTGTTCTCCCAACCCAAACAGTGCAGTAATTGTAGCAGAGAGCATGGGATCACGCCCAGCCTTATGCCTCCTACACAAGGGTGAGAGATACACACTCTGCTGCCACCACATTGTCCATTGCATGCGCCAGAAAAAAAAAAAAACAAAAAGTCTTCGTATTTGGGTTTACAGACACATGTAGCTAGATCAGGTGAATGGAAAAACTAGAAAGGGATTTTGGCAGTGATTTTACAGGAATCAAAATCATACTTGTCAGAAAGTACCTTCTTTTCAAAACTAAGAGTCACTCTCCAAATAAACAGTTTTGTTGCAAGATATGAAGACTTTCTAATTCACACCAAACACTGAGTGTTTCTAAACTGCAGGAACACACTAAGCTTGTGGAGCTCTGCTCTCTAACTGCTCCCTGTCCCAGAGTGAAAGACAGCTAAGCTTGTTTAAGATTCCCTCTTCCTATGCTAATATTTACCTTTGGAGCTCACTGGATCACTGGAGAAATACATATCTGAGGACTATTAGGAGGAGCACCAACAGTGGACTGCTGGTTTGCCCTTCACAAATTGTAGCTCCATCTGTAGCATTCTGTCTGTTACAAGCTGCAGGCTATGCTATGGGTACCCAGGGCCCAATCTGACCTTCCCCTACCCCTCAAGACTGTACAAGTTTTCCGCAGAGATCAGTTGAGAGGAGGAGTTACTGGAGCCAGCAGGATTAGCTGGCCCTCAGGGCTACCTACCCCTGGTGGTGAGCAGGTAATTGAATTATCAGGCACACCTTCCCTTTAATGGGTTTTCCTCCTCCTTCTTTGTGTAGAAGCTTTGGAAGGATAAAGGCAAGTATGTACCACAGCTATGTGAGGGAAAAGAGCAGTGATAAAATGGAATGCAGCTAGAGAATTTGAGAAAAGTTTTTGCCTTGCTTGGAATTTTATGAATAATTTATATTCTAGAAGAGAGAGGCTACCAGTGACTGAAGCTGAGGGATGGGTCCTGCAGTGCCCCACAGAAAACTGCAGAGCTGGAGCAACTCCTGAGATCCAGTCAAGAAACCTGGAAAACTGTCCAGCTTGCATGGATCTACTGCTAAAGGAGACATAGGGCCTATAGGAATTGACTGCAGTTAATGCATCCTGTCCTTCACTCCAAGCGAAGTAAGCATTCAGTGGTGCTGAGCTCCCTTCAGCAGCAAGCACCCTGCAGTGATTGCACAGTTTTGCTGATATATTTTGATATGTGTTTAGATGCAGAAAGTCCTTGTAGTCCTGTTCAGTTTTCAAGAAAGGATTGCAGAGAGTCTTTAAACCCTAGTGGTACTGTGTCTACTCTTACTGCATATAAAACAGGTTAACAGAGTCCAAAGTCCTGTTACAGACTCACATGCAGATTCCAGTTTGTCTTTTCAGTAAATCCTCTATTGTAGATAGCTCATTTAAACTTTCTTGCTTCTATATCACTTATCTTGACCCAATTCCTTGATCAAATCCTACTGCAAGTTGAGATCAATGGAAATTTTAACAATTTCTGGCTGTAAGTTCCCAAGGAGCTTATATTAGACTCTCAGAATCAGAACTACTTCTGAACACACTGACCTAAGCATTTTGCTGCTGTTGGCAAAGCTGCATGGACAGCTAACTTCTCCAGAATCTGATGCTCCTGAAAGCTACAGGGAAGCTGGCTGCAATAATGCACTCCCAGAGACAATACGCACTGTAAGGCTATTTACTATTGAAATTCCAGTGCTTCTCTTCCTTGCATTTGCTTTTTGTCCTCAAAACACAACATTTATGGAAATAATATATTGACCTTCCTTATTTTCAAATTTTCAGTACCAGGGAGTACTCCCACTAATCACAACTGTGATTTTTTGCAAGGTAAGAAGTGATATCACCAGAAGCTGTACCACATTCCTTCTCAGATCTACACTACTGCAACAGCAGGGCACATTGAGTAACTAACTTGTCCAATGCAAAGTCTGACTCATAAGGACAAGAAAAGTGGTAAGACAGGTGTATGCTTGCACCTCTTGTCGCATTTTCCTGATAATTTAGAAATGTGGCCAAAGAAAACAGTAATTTGGTAATATGCAGGGCTCTGTCCTGGAATGGTTTACATTTATGTATTTGTTTAATTGTGAAAGCAGAAAACTTTCTTTATTTTTAGTTGGAGAGACCATGTGGACTAAGACTTAAAGGTAATTTCCTTTTTCTTTCATCACTAAATATTTTATACTCCACAGAGACAAGCTTATAGAAGAAGCATAGGGTGACATGAAAAGCTACAGCAAAAAGAAATGCTGTGAAGTTGAAACAGTGTAGAGATCAAAGTCGTACCAGGCCAGAGAGAGAGGCAAGAAATACAAGTAGTCAACACAGGATGACTGTGAGCCCTTACTGAGATCATGAAAGGGGAAGATGATTGATGTGGCTTTCAGGAGTGAGATTCTCAGCAGATAGTGTTATGCTAATAGCCCTCACCTAAAGTTACTCAGAACCATGACCATCTGTGTTCAATGAAGATGAATTTGCACTCAAAGGTGACAGAGGAGAGCGTCTGGGATGACGACCCGAGTGGAGAACCTACAGGATACCTTCAGGTCAGGAAGGCTACTGAGCAAAAACAACAAGGTTCTCCCAGAAAACTAGAAGAGTGCAGACAAGTCACTGAGCTGGTTTCAAACTGGGACTTGACAAAGTCACACATCACTCTAGACTGGACACAGTAATATGCTGCTCTCTAAGAGCACACAGTGTCCTTTCAATTCCATGTCCTAAAGGCTTGGTGCCTTTCACCTCAGGTACTCACAGACTGTATTTAAATAGAAAAGTAAATTTCATGCCAAATTTGGGCTGCAGCTATGTTGAAATTGCTCTCTATTGAGGGGAAACAGTGTACAAAGATTTATATTTTTGGTTTGCTTTATTCCACTAAATTCTCTTTCACACGGAGTATCTCTTGTACCTTCATTCTGGACATTTCTGGGGCCCTCTGTTAGGTGGTCTGGACACAGTTGTAATATACAGCAGATGTTGAAAGCCAATGGTCCTGGGGACTATTCTGATCACTGAGGACATCTGTAGCATAACAAAACACTAGATATGCTCCTCTAACGTGAATGGGAGGGCACAGGCTAAAGACTGTAATAGGTTTGGTTTTGCTTCTTTACTGCTTTATATTTAATTGTATCAAGGATGGGACAGAAATCAGCTACTGAGAAAGAATAGTATTCCTGCTCCTTAAAGCTGCAGCAAATTTACATTTTGGCTTTTTGATAGCTAAGAACTTCCAGGCCTGTGCACTAAGGGTAGGCTGAAGACAAGAGCTCAGTCCACTATCATTCATTTGGATTCAAGGACTCCTACTTACTTTCCTAATTAGAAGCAGCTCAGTATTCTCATACGTCTCCTGTTGTCATGCAGATGTAGAGCATGCCTCATATTTCAGAAGCTCACTAAGGATTTATTCAAGTATTAATTAAAATCTCATTTGGTTATGATTATCACATGCTGGAGGAAGCATCCATTTTCATTTCAGACAGTTCATTTAGACTCTCTAAAAATATTACACCATTTAAAACAAAACTAGCAGTTCAAAGAAAGAAAACTATATCACTTATGGCATTACAATACTATTCAGAAGGGATTATCTCTGTTTCTATTCTCTTTAACAATATGATGAAACATGCTGGCTGCATTAATTATTGTTTGCTAAGGCTATTTATGCAGGGTACAATTTTGGTGTAGTTCCAATGAATTTCTGATGCATCTTTGCAGATTTCATTTTTCTCTGCTTTGGCTTAATGTAACTAAAAATGAACATTTTGTGGGTAGTCCCTGCACAGTAAGCCACTTGTTCATATTTATATTGGAAGCAGCTCAGACCTTCAAGAAATTATCAACTGCAATGTGCTAATTTCTATCCCATTTCTATCTGTGGCTAGAGGTAGCTGCTAGATACCCATTGTGTTTGTTTTATATGTAGGCCCAGAGAACTGAAAGCATCAAAGGGACATTGCATGAGTACAAAGTATCTCCCTTAGACCTCGCTTGACTCCTTATGTGAACTTCATGTGAGTTTCTGCAGGTCGTCAGGAAGCATTTGATTCCGCTGCTGTCCAGCATACACGACCTGTGCTCTCCATGCTGGGCCACAGCCACACCAGTGAGGGGTCTGGAAGAGACTCAGCCCTTACTGACTCATGGTGCTTCAGAAATTTCACTGCCCATGCAGTTAGTGCTAGTAAGCAAACTATGTTGTCTAGCCGCAGTAAGTTTAAATTAACTTTTCCACACACATACAAACACTTGTTGCTTTTTAAAATTTGGCAACAAACTTATTTCTGTAAACTCTTTGGATGTGTGGACAGTACTTTTGAAAATGTGGAAAGCATAACACTCCTCCAAATACCCTGCAGGTTTTAACAGCCCACACATGGACCAACTCCATTTTGTTGCTGGTGGCTGCAGGGGAAAGCAGACTCCAGGCTCAGGCAGTCGGTGTTCAATCCCTCACAAAAACTTCTCTTTTAAAGCTGGGGAAATCACCCCACAATCACCACAGCCAGAACGAAATCATCAGCCTTGGACCATGACAATTTCAGCACCAGTATGTATTGGAAGCAGAACACGGGTTTTCATTTTATAGACCCCTAAAATCTTTTCAACACCTGTGGAGGCACGGGGAGTCACTTCTCGGCTCATTAAACAATAGGCTTGACTCCTTAGTTCACTTCTACAAAGTGAATTTGCAAAAGCAGCCCATCCTACAGCGATCCACAGACCATTTGAGGAAAACCACTCAGCTAGAAGGAAAGATGAGGCAGCATGTGGGAAGTGCAAAACAAGAGTCCCTGCTTGAAAGTCTGTGTTGATGGAGTACAACAAGCCAGCAGGAATCTGGGGTGCCCAGCCTAATCACTTGTATCCCAAGCTTGCTGCTCCTGGTGGCCTCCTCTTCCTGGAAAGCTGCAAGGAGACATCACCTTTCCCTGAGAGTTACTGAGAGGCTCAGCTGGAGACCAAGTTCCAATAGCCAAATCAGTTAAGCTGTCTCTGAACAAGAGACAACTTCAGAAATGCCCCTCAGGAATGGGAACAGCTGGGGAGAGAGCTGCCAGGTAGTGTGATGCAGATGCACTGTTTTACATAGCGCTGACAGGGCAGCAAGGGCCCTCAGGGACAGCCAGAGGCTTCCTGGAACACACACATCCACGACAGCATTCATTTTGCTTTAAGCAGTCACAGACCCTGATAGAAACAATCTCTAAACTTTCTTCTTCTCACTAAAGAGCTACATTACGTGGGCTCAGATCTGCCACACTGATCCTTCCAGCAGCACTTGTGGAACAAACCTTCCTAAAAGCAACCACTCAGCTTGTTTCTGTTGCTTGTGCGAAAGCATACATTCAGACAGGGTATCTTATCCCTACTTATTCAACTTCTCATTCCTTCTCTTATTAACTAGCACATTACTGCCAGCATTTCCAGCAGCTGCCTATTCAGTGGTGAGGTACCATCTGCAGGCTGAGCTGTTCCCCTGGCAGTGCTGTATCAGGGGTTCACCACACCAGAATCCTCTTCACCAAAGCAACTTTGAGTGAAGCCTTCTCTTAAAGCTGTCATCCCATGTACTTGTGATACTGTAACTCTGCTCTCTGCATTCCTGACCTATTTGTACATTTTGTATATATGTATATGTGCATATCTATATATGTTGTATGCAGTATATACCACTATATATACCTTGCACTATATAGAAGTGCATACCTTGAAGTTCACTGAAATAATATTGAAACTGATTTTTAATGATCAATAAAAACATCTTTAATGTTTCTGAAGTACATTTGTATTGCCATTCCTGAATTCAGTCATCTTCCAGGACAGATGTGGTGCAGGCAGAAAAGGAAAGCTTCCTTCGAGCCTTCTTACAAAGCACATGAACAAGTCAAGGAAGGATGTGAACATGTCCTCCATGGTGTCTCAGATAAAACTGATGATAGATACCAAAACTACCTACCCTCATCACACCTGCCCTCTGGGAAATGGGTTAAAAAACTTATTCCAGGGCAGCCACCAGAGTCCAAACCCTTTCAGTCACTACCAATTGCCAATATCATTTGACTAAATACTATTCAACAAGTTATCCAGGTTTACTATCACACTCTAAAAATATCTGTTTGTTTGTTGCTTGGGGTTTTTTGTTATTATACAGAGTGAATTTCATGAAACAGTACCAATTAGAATGGAGGGTGGGAGGGGTCTAAGTTAGCAGCAATGTTACTGTGTGCCCATTTACAGCTTTCCAGGTAAGACACAGTTCACAGTAGTACGGTAACACCAGGAAAGTCTCTGCTTCCATGGAGCAGCATTTTGGGGCGAGTGAGTAAAACAACACACTCTCTTACAGTGAAGGAGGTGGCTAGATTGCTTGCCCTGATGAATGTTACTGACAATTTTACTAAGCTAAATTACATGTACCTCTCTACAGTCTCACATTGCTGCTTCCAGCCATACAAAACACTCACATGTAGACTGACACTTTTCCTGGCTCTGTAAGGCCACAGGATTATCATGAGAATAGGAATGCTTACATGGGGACATACGTTTTTTTAATGCAAACAGTCAGCTCAGAGCTCCACAGCAGAACAGTCTATCTACACATTTCTTGCCCTTCAAATGGTTGTGAGATTTTTCTGCATAACACCTAACCCTGCTAGCATTTGGGGTACAGCTGCAATAATAGCTGTTTCTGGCAGGCTGGTTACATCATTCCCAGCTGCTGCATCAGACCTTGTGGCTGCTGTCCTTGATTTGGGCTATAATGCATCTTCAGTGTTGGCTCATCATAGAGAAAGATGGAAGAGCTATCTTTTTTTTTTTACTTTTATCAGCAAAAAGCAAGTGGCAAAGTTCACACATTACCTGCAGTGTCCTGGGGTGGCAAAATTACCATGTAATGAGATTTAAAGGGCAGATAGACTTGTCTGAGGCTGGAGTCCATGCAGCTGAGGAGCTGACAGCAAGAAGATAAACATCTGCTCTAAGCCCTGCTGCCCTGGGTCAGTCCCCAGAATGCCCCGAGTGATCCGAGCATGCTCCATCTGTGCCACACCTTAACTCAGCAAAGTCATAGCAGGGGCTCCAGTGAAAGGATGAAAGCTAAAGTGTGTTGGATTGCCTCTTCCTAAAACCCTACTTTCAAAAGGCTCCCAATTTCCAGTGTGATCCCATCCCAAGACAGCTGCAGCCAGTGCTCTGCTGTCATCCAGATTCAATTTCCTTCAAAATAAGAAGTGCCATTGCATTACCACCCATGAAACTAAAAACAGAAGAGAAAAAAATATACATATGCAAATGGTTATGCATAACTGTCTAAAGTTCTTAGGAGATCACATGGAAAAGAGACATGGAAATTTCACAGTTTTCCAGCATGACTCAGGGGACATCCAAACAGTAAATGTGACTCATGGACTGTGTAGGCACGTACAGGTATGTGGGTAGGCTTCTGGAAGCCATATGGTTTCCTGCAGGAGCTGAATATCAGCACGGTGACAGGGAGAAAAAATGTGATGTTTTATCACATAACAAGCTACTTAAGCACTGTCTGTCCAAGAATTGCTAATGGAGTGGAGCCTGGCGAGGGCTGGCTCTCCCCAGTACTGCAGAATAGCACGGCTCCTCTAAAAAGCAGGATCTGTTTACAGGAAACTCTTTGGAGTACAATGAAATTTATGGGAGTGAGAGGTAATTATATTCCAAAATAATTTGGTTTTGTTGAAACTGGTCTTTGAAGAACTCTCTATAGGAGGCCACAATCTAGCAGAAGAGGAACATCATGTGGGACCCTGGCAATATTTAGGTTTTGTGAAAGCAGCTGGAAGCAATTTCATCTGAACTCTAATAATGCTTAAAAATGCACAGCCAAGCTTGGATCCAGAGTAAGAGACCTACCCCGCAGAGCCAAAGGAGTTGTACCTGCTTAGCCCTGTCTAAGTGTACTATGAAATCCTCCAGTCGAAGAAGGGACATGCTGCAGTTGTCGGTTCCTGGCACTGGGCAGTGCTCAGATCCGCTGTCCGCTGAGGATGAGTGAAGCACGAAAAGCTTCTACACCACCAGGAAAGTCAATGCCCACCCTCTGCCCCTCCCAAGAGCCACAAGAATTTACAAGGTTGTTTTCCTTCAGGGCTAAGGAACAAGGAGGTAAACCAGACATGGATCTTGTGGCTTTACATAAGTAGCATGAGCTGGGGAACTACACATGATAAATATACACTGTCCCTTCTTACTGACAGCTGCAGCCTGGCATTTATTTCCTTCAAGACAAAAGTAAATTGAAGGAAAATAGTAGATATTTTTCCCCCAGTATTCTTCCTACAGCAAATTCTTCTCTCTCTCTGGAGCCCAAAAAGAAAGTGAAAAGAAGGGGTTAAATAGCAGCTATGGTTATGACTCTCAGAAGATTATTTTTAGTTAAAAGTCAGTATCAATGTGACATAGCATCTGGTGGACATGGTATACTTGCTTCTGCAACTTCGGTCTCAACTCTGATACAAGCAGGAGATAAGTGAGAAAACCAGAATAGATTCATGTTTATTTTGTTAGCCAAAGGGACCTAAACACAGGAGGATTGCATCCTACTTTGGACCTAATGGGTACTGAGTACGAGGAGAAGGGATTGAGATATCTTTCTCATGTTCATAGCAACGATCTGCGGCAGAGATGGGGTTGCACCTCCTCTGCACAGGGCAGGTCCTTGGAGTCCCTCTCCAAAGAAGATTTCCACCAAAAATGGGGTGGCTTTCACAGTAATGGAAAACCCCTTCTCACCACAGTGGAGACATCCATAGATAGCATAGAGTTATACTCTGGGTCTGAGAACTTTGCTGATGAATGCTTGTAGATACCATTCTGTCAGTGCTACTTCTACATTGTAGCAGATTCAGTGAAGTAAAAAGGGACAGAGACAACCATCTTTATCTAATAACACATGAGAAAAACTGGAATGACACAAATAAAACTCTAGTCTCTGGGCTTTCAGAATATCTATGCTGATGTGGGAACAGGCAGGAAGACAGCAGAGGGAAAGCAGGTTACAAAATTGCAATCAACCATGAAAGTTTACTTTCAAAAGCTATTTGAAAAGTATGGACACTGAACAGTGAGCCCTGTGTTCAGAAGCTGATCAGGGTGCCTGTCCACTATGTCCTGTTGGCCTCTGCAGGAGCAACAATGTCTGCTTTCAAACATATTACTGATATCATTTTAGCAGGAGTCTTTTGGTAGATTGCTGCTTCATCTTTTAGTTAGTAGATGTAGAGAATATGGATTAGAGAGTCTTTCTTCCAGCTCCCTGGACTGCTATGACACCTCATGACCTTGAATTACAGGGCAGGTAAGGCAGAAATGAAAATAATTTTCTCACCTTCCGGAAATCTGCCAGATGTGCTTGGACACGACCTACCTTCCAGCAGCGGGCAGGGAGGGATGAGGGCAGTACCCAGAGGCAGGAGTACTTCTGATGTGGGAGAAAGAAGTCAGTTACCCCTATGCCATGTATGCACTCCTTGCCCTGCCCCCAAAAGGGCTGTCTCCTGGCTACTGTTCTCAGGCACATCCCAGGTGTCCTTGGTCATTCACCATCTGAGCCAGTTTATGTACAGGACACTTCAGGCCTACTAGCAAAAACAAAACAAGCAATTACCAGCAATGTGTGAAGTAAGTACAAACTATAGTGCAGGTGGTACATCCAGGTCATTTGTAGTTGATGCACTTCATATTTCATTCTTGTCTTGGCAAGATCAAGCCCTTTAGAAGCAAGTCAAGCACTCCTTAATAGACAAGCCCTGAAAGTCTTATGTAGCTTTTAGATGCTAATCTTCACCCAGAATCAGCAATTAATTAATTTTAATTTAACATAATAAAGTTGTCTCTGTAAGAGCTTGAACATAACTGATCATGAAATAATCTAATTCTGTCTTCCTGATACTGAAATTATCTGCATAAGCAGCTGGGTCAGCTGGATCCCTGACTTCATTGAAAGGGCAGAGCACTAAGCTCTGCTCCAAGGATGGCACATTCCCTAAGCAACAACCTGGCAAGCTACTTCATCCCAGAGGTTAGAGACTCCTCAGTCCAATGTGGATCTACTGGAGGGGATTTGCTACAGCATCACAGCCCAGGAAAGGCAGAATTGGAGAGTCAGAAGGAATGTCAGACCTTTTTAAAAGAAAGTTCAATGCAAATTTAGTAGATGCCTGAATGGAGGCTCAGGTCCAGGTAATATTTCCATGTGTTCTTCCCATCACAAGATGAAGTGAGAGAAGTAACAGGTTGTGGTAGAAAGGCAGTGGGCATGCTGAGATCCTCCCTGTGAGATCTGTGGGGAGTTCAGGCTTGCCTGCACCTCACTGCTACTGGGAACAATCCAGTAGACACTCACTTTCCAAGTGGTCAGGCTGGCATGGGGGTGGTGGGAGCCAAGTCTGCATGCAAGGCTGGCAGGGCACACAGCAGGTTTCGTGGGGCTCCATTAACTCTGGGCCATTCCCTTCTGCACTCCCGGGTGGTGACTTAGGCTTGGGGGACAGAGCCCTGCAGACACCCCAAACCCTGCTTCTGCACAGAAAAAAGCTGTATGAGTATGTCTGTGCAAGGCATTGGAGCTATGGTTTTCTGTGCTGTGAAAAGGATCAGAGGAGCCTGTGACGTAGCCTCAAGATTTCTCTTGCAGTCTCTGTGCCATGTTAATTGCTGTTGATTACAAACACAGTGCAATCTTGTTAATTTGCAACAGAGGACAACAGCCATTTAAGAGAGCAGTGCTGCATCCAGCTCCTCAAGCACAAAATCCTCACATTATTGAACAGCATGGTAGGGGGCTGTTTACGAAACAAATAGCATACAAGTCTGGTGAGAGCCAGCAGGGATTGAGAAGCAGATAACAGCTGCTTGATTACTAACAGGAGGTGTTGCACTCCATCACCTCTTTTGCAGTGGCACTTTACTCTCACAAAGACCAGGTCTCTGCTGTGCCAGGCACGGCGGGCAGAAGAGCTATTCTACAATGCCTCAGTCTTGTGCTCCCTTTCAGCTTGTGTTGGTACCTGCTGAGGTCCACGGGGCAGCTGAACCTCTGGGTTATCACCTCACATCTACTGTGGGAGCAGTCCTGTCCTGCAGAAACTCACATGAAGTTCACATAAGGAGTCAGGCGAGGTCTAAGGGAGATACTTTATACTCATACAATGTCCCTTTGATGCTTTCAGTTCTCTGGGCCTACATATAAAACAAACACAATGGGTATCTAGCAGCTACCTCTAGCCACAGATAGAAATGGGATAGAAATTAGCACATTGCAGTTGATAATTTCTTGAAGGTCTGAGCTGCTTCCAATATAAATATGAACAAGTGGCTTACTGTGCAGGGACTACCCACAAAATGTTCATTTTTAGTTACATTAAGCCAAAGCAGAGAAAAATGAAATCTGCAAAGATGCATCAGAAATTCATTGGAACTACACCAAAATTGTACCCTGCATAAATAGCCTTAGCAAACAATAATTAATGCAGCCAGCATGTTTCATCATATTGTTAAAGAGAATAGAAACAGAGATAATCCCTTCTGAATAGTATTGTAATGCCATAAATTCAAAATTCTGGCAAAGCAACAGAAAGAGCTGCAACTCCTCACTCCTCTGACAACCCTACCAGAAGGAGACAAACGGGGAATGGGATGAGACCAAGCTCCACCAAAGAAAAAAGCAGGAGACATACACTGTCTGTGTTTCAGTACCCTGGGCATATGTTCAGGCAAGATCTCACACTTTGACCTCACCTTGTAGACAAAGATGTTTCCTATTGCTGAGAGAAGAACGATTCCACCTGTACACTTTTTTTATACTAACACCACAGTAAATAGTTGCTTTATATAACACATACTCAAAGGTGGAGTTTGTAGCAAATCTGAGTTTTACATTATTTTCTTTCATTTAAGTGTCCTGATGTTGCATATGTAACTCTACAGCATGCCTGCCTTCTCAGTAAGCTTATATTGCCCCCTCCCAGAGGAATGGGAGCAGGAGCAGCTCTACTCAGCTGCAGATTTCTTTGTGCCTGTCCCTGATGGATGATGGTGACATAAGCAGGCTGTCTTGGGGATTTCACATAAGCTGAAGCTTGGAAGGCTGAGCTACACAGAAGAAGCGTCAAAGCACCCAGGAGCCCAAAATAGGAAGGAGAAGGAGACGAATGGACTGAAGTGGCTCAGAAGCACTAGATCTGGACAGCAGATTAAATATAAATTGCTGTGAATGTAGCATTGGTCTTAGCCAGCCCAGAAAGACAGGGATGAAATATCCTGCAGAGTACTCATAAGTAAAAAGAAGGCCTGAGAATACATTCCCACTTATCCCTGCAACCAAAACAAGAGCCAAGTCAAAGCCTTGTTCAGTTAAAAGTTCTTAGTGCCAAAAAATATTTTTTGGCAATTGTAAAAGGTAAGTTTTGAAGCAGTAAAACACAGGTGACAGTTATCAGAAAGGAAAGAAGCCAAGTGAGCACAGAGGGTCCTGATGTAGTCTGAAAGCACTGATTGTTAACTTCTACACCATCAGAGAGATCTGGATTGACACCCAGATCCAAACAAGGCTTGCACAGATCATAAAGTACATTTTCAATCTCAGTTACAGTCATGCTAATTTTACTGAAACTGGAAGCACAGGTGTGCAGCTGCAGAATCCCCTTTAGGGACAGATTAACCTGTGCAGGCTGACATTCAGGTGACAGTCAGAGAAAAAAAATAGAAATATAAGAACACCTAGGTATGAAAATTCAAGCTTTGACTTGCTAATGTATCCTCACATAGAGTGAAGCTGGGGCAACAGCATGCAGGTGTGTTTTGTGGACGTGTGTGAAGAGGGCAGCAATGAAGTCACTGAACTGCTGTTGTCACGTTCAGAGATGACTAGCAGAGTCCAGGAAGAGGAAGTGTTTTTCACCCCTGACAAGCTGTATGTGAACAGCAATGAGAAATGCTGTCACTTCATTGCTAAATCCAAGACAACACATTCACCTTTAATCTACTGCATTTTAAAAAGCATTAATCAGACTAGGCACATGACACTAGTTACCCCAGAAGGAACGATAAGTAAAGCTTAGAGGCTCCTAAGCAGTTTATAGGCTATATGTTATGCTCAAGAGCCTCCTCTTCGTAAAAACCCTTCATCTCCAACACCTTCAGGAACAACAGAACTGACAGTCAGCCACGCAAGAAGATGACACAAGTCACAAGGTCAGCATCCAGCACAGAGTTACCACCTTGCTTCACAGCAGATGTCCCTGCAGGGCAGTCCCACCATCAGCACAGGCACCAAGGCAGTTTAACATCTTCCTTGCTGCCTCTGTTTCTGCATCAGCATGTAACATCTCCCAGACCTCCAGGACTTATAGTCTGTCCCTATTCTATATACGACAGTCACTCTGGACTCCGTGGTTCACTGCCCCTGAGATCAAGGGAATTTATATCTGGCTGAGATCCTCTGTAAGTAGATAGAAATGCACAGTCATGAAAGCATGGTAGAGAAAATAATCCTAGTAGGAACTGGGGGAGAACTCTCAGCAAGGTTCCTACCTGGCACCTCTGTTGGAGATTGCTGGACACAATTCCCCTTGGGGATCAACGATATTCATATGTAAATCAAAAGCTGGTTCAAAGGCTTCTGTTGAATTCTTGATTCCCCCTGACTCTGGCTTTCAGTTTTTCCTCTTTATGTCAAGAGCTTAGTCAGAAGTCTTTTAAATCACTGGAAACATCCCAATTATATTATTAACCAGAATGTGAATATCTGCAAACTGCAACAAGGGGAGTCTTCAGCTGCCAAGTTTGAGGTTATGGAGGAAGCTTGTATGCTATTAATTTTTAGCTAAAGCTGACAGAGAAGAAGCTAAAACCAGCTGTGATCCTCTCTGCCAGTTCCTCCAAGGGCACAGCCATGAATGTTGCATTGTGCCCACACAATCACATGCATCCCATGGCTATGTGGGGAGCTTTGAATCCCCTCTGTTAAGGGAAGGAATTGCACAGGAGGTGGTTTTTGCATCCTTAGAAGCAACTTGGCAAGCCCCAAAAATGCTTTGTTCCCCAGGCAAGTCTTTGCAGGAGTGCCCCATCACCCAAACCGCATGAATAAGCCTTTTCCTATTTAAGTTTCACTCTCAGCTGATGGACCATGAACTGCTGAGCCCTAACCGAAAGGGCAGGGCCGAGGGAGGCAGGAGAGCAAAGGAGTTAAGCTCTCAAGGGCAAGAGAGCAGAGGTTTATCTGCCTGGGAAGCAGAGACAAAGGTGAGGACAGTTACAGAGGCAGGGTGAAGGGATTGCATAGAGGCACAGAGACAGGAGACTATAGTGCCACAAGATGTGCCTTCAGAGGGACACATGGTGACAGGTGCTGCAGCTTACAGTGACAGAACTGGTGAACAGGGAATGGATAAGAATAAATTATTATCAATTGACCACATACTAAATTACAACAAGCCTCTAAGAAACATATCTGATCCCAAATTCCCAATTCCAAAAGGCAAACTGATCAGCTCTAAGAAATGAGAAATCAGATGGGCTGGGGGATTCAAGTCAAAAAATGAAAGAAAAGTTTTTAAACTGCTCTGGGACTTGTATCTCATGCAAAAGGGGTCTGAAGCAGTACTGGCAGCCAAAGCCTCCATGTAACCGCCTTAGAAGAGTAGTTGGAGGGTGCAGAGTCTCCCAGTGGAATGGAACAGGGAATAAAAGCAAAGGTACCAATACACAACAGGTCAAAAGCATCTGGTTATCACCTCTGGCAACCCTCAGACCACATGGCACCTCACAGGAGGCATTAAACAAACAGACAAGTTTAGTCAGCTACATGAGAAAAAGTAGATCAAAGGAAGAAGAAGGGAGGATCTTTCTACAGAGAAAACAGGGCAAATGCTAATCTCAGGATGGCCCCAAGCCAAGTTAACTCTTTGTCTTATTTTTCAATAGAAAAAAAATAATGTTGCATATGATTTAAAAGGCAAGAGGTTAATATGATAAATATTGTAAATGACCATTATTTTCAACCCAGAAATGGGGAAGTAGCATAGTTTTGCATACTGGAGGGGACTGACATATGAAGCTGCAGAAATAGCAGTATTTGAGTACATCTGGCAGATTAGCATATGACTAGGAAAATACAAAACAATGTCTGTTCTTAAGAAGGGAGGATTTATGAGGAAATGTTGAGGCCTGGTAGTTTAACTACTGTAGAAAGCCAGATCTTAAAACAAATTTTGAAATAGTACAAGATAATGAAGAATACGATAACATTAACTTGTGGACTTTGCAAAGAGGAATTTTGTCAGACTTTGTTCTTTCTTCTTTTGAAAGTCAAATGAATACTTAGAGCTGATTCCTTTGGACTTCAAAGAAGCAGCTGACATGCCTTCAAAGGGGGACTAGCAAACTCAAGATGCTTCTGCTAAAAGACAAGGCACTGAACAAAGTAGAAAGGAACTGGCTATAAAGGAGGCAAGAGAAAACAGTGTTGAGAGAGGTAGGATGAGCCTGAAGAGGAATCACTACCACAGGTCCATAGGGGTCTACCATCAAGTTTCATATTTTGTGTCTCTGGCACAAGAAGAGAAGTTTGTGCTTGCTGCCTACATTTAACAGAGCAGGATTAATTTCAAGAGACATGAAAGAGCACACCACTGGTAAAGCAGCCTGCTTCAGCAAGGGCTAAGCGGCTGGGTAGTTCAGGCTGCAAAAACACAGAGAAGAGTTTGCTCATGTCTAGAACAGAGCAGAGAACAGGCACAAGAGAGAAGACAGTTATTTCAGCCGCCAAGAACAGCTCTGGCCAGGCTGGTTGGGGTACACCTGGTGTGCATCAGCAGCCCTTCCACCACTGGGACAGCAGTGCAAGAAGCCAAACTCATTTCCAGATCAAGAGGGATTTATTTGTGAGGAGCAGCAGACAGAGCAGGGTAGCGGGTACAGTTACACAGAGGCATCCACACTAGCAAAGTCATCCCATTCCCTAGAAACACACCACTCCTCTCCCCCTGCCTGCTTCTCTCCACCCTCATCTGGGCAGTTTCACTTCAGGCTGTGCCAAAGTGCTCGTATGGCCACAGGACCTGCAGCAGTGCCAGGAAGAGCTGGAAGCTGGCAGAGGTGCTCTGGTGTTGCCAGGACAGACCCCTTGGTGACCGCAGGTGCTCCAGGAGCAGCAGCTCATAAGTAATTCAGGAGTATTTCTATCAGCATTAGTCATCACCCATGTCTTGACATATTTTAGTCTGTCTAGCCAAGTTAATGACACATACATTGCTTCACAGTGGTCAAATCTCTTGACTCATAAAGTAGTAGCTGGAAAGTTGGAGTTTCCTGCCTTTCATAAAAGCCAGGAGCTCTTCACTCCTCAGCTCATTCATGGAAGATAAAAATCTCTTGGCACAAACTCTTGCCTCAGTTGTAGGGTAATTACATTGTTCAGGCTCTGAAGAGCACTTAATACATCCCTCCCCCATTAATCTCCAGTAAATATTGTGACTGATGTGGCTGAGTATCAGCCAGGCATCTCCAGTCAAGGTGTAGAGGAGGTTCTTCACCAGTATATTGCTTTTCTCTCCCATCTCCACAACCAGCACCATGCTGTAGGATTGCACAAACCCAGCCTGTCATTCTGCCCCTTGCATGTCTGACCTGTCTCCTGCACCACTGAAGACATGGCCAGAATCTTGCAGCACTGAATAAGTCAGAAACTTATTCAGCAAGGGTGGGAACAGCAATGGGACTCAAAAGTGTCATGGTTGGGTGCAGGAGGTGGAAACCAACACATATCAGGGAAATGCTCCTAGAACCATCCTGTGCCTGCAAGCACTAAAAGTGCCTGGACCTTCTGGTTTCCCTAAGGGACTACACACAGCATCAGGTGGGTCCTTCTGTTCTGCAAGATAATGGCACCACTCCACTGAAGTCAGTACAGTTCAAAGAAATTAAGAAGTACAATTTTAATTACAAGTGTAGACTAACAAACCAGGTTTCCAAGGGACATGGGAAAATACCCATTGCTCAGCCTTCACAGCTAGGCTAATTACATAGCCAGGAAATTAAATCTTTGTTTTGGAACAACTGTGGGAACAGTGCAGAGATCTCTGCATCTCCAGAGATCAGACTTCCCAACACACTTGCCCACCTAGTCCTTCCCTCATAGCTTGCTGTAGATATTTACCAGCTGTTCCCCATCACTATTTCATTAAGGTGGTTGTACAGACTATCCAGTCCTCATCCTAAAGCTGTATCCCATTTGCAACCAGAATCTTATCCCTGTGAGCTTGCAGAGCTCTTTTAAAGCTCCTGCTGCCTGCTAGTGGTGCAGTGCTTTATGCCAGGCCAATAGTGGAAAAGCCTTTTACTATCATAATTTACCCTCACGTAGAAGTGTAGTCAGTCATGAATGTGCCTCTGTAATTCAGAATTAGAGAACTGAGCTAAAAAGCAGCCCTACAAAGGACATTAATATTCAGAAAGGGGTTTGATCTAAGTGGGGCTACTCTGCATCTCCCCACATGGTCCTGCACCCATCCCAGCAGCACCACAGTGAGAACAGGAGCATTAATCCCTTGGGTTTTTGCTCCACCAACACTAATACTTTTAGAGGCTGAACATAAAAATGCACTGCCAAATAATAACAATAATGAAAGAATCAGCACCTCCGCTCTATTAGGCAGCTACAGGAACACCTGGTACTGCTCAACCAGTTTGGTTTTTGTCAAGGTAGTGAAGAGCTCTTGCACTGCTCCTACAATTATGAGTTCAGTGTCCAGAGCTCAGCAACCTGTCAACAAAGCCTGGTTAGCAATAGTAACCAGGCATCACCACAATGCTCAGGAAGGAGAAATGAGCTTTTTCCAGCCTTTCGTGGTGCTGCCCACACCAGGTCTCTTCAGCTGGTACAGGACATAAATGGAGAGTTTGCATTCTGTTTATGAAGCTGATTATCCACAGGGTCTGAACAGCAGGATATTTTGCTGTTGCAGTGGAGGAAGCTCTGGTTACCAGCTGTATGTGCCTTAGGACTTGACCCCCAGTTATTCTGTGGCTTCACGCCCTTTAATTCAAGCATCAGTCCCAAGCTGTGCCCCCCAGAGTCCCCCACATCTACCAGAGCCGGCTATGCCTGTGATACCATAACATAGCTTCAGCTCTCCCAAGCAAAAGAAAAAAGTCACACTGAAATACACAGATTAATTCTGTTCCTAATCTATAAACCCAGGAATCTGGGTTTTCTACCTCCTGAGCCCTGTCCCTTGGTAATGTTCCAGTTCCTGCTGTTTATCAGTTTCCATCCCTCATGGTCACAGTGAAACTGCCAAAAAGCTGGGGAAACAAATTCTGGAAAGGATGCAGCAGTGATCAGAAGAACACAAGCTTCCACTGGGACAAAACCAGTGTTGATAATGTGCACAGCCAGAGACATATCAGAGCAGAGACACCCCTGTCCCATCCATTACTGCAGAGAAGCACCCACCCTTCAGGAGGAGTCCTCAGATGCAAAGGCAGACAGAAGTTCAAGAATGCCCAAAGGCTTCCACAGACAAAAAAAAAAAAAGAGCACAAAGACACACAGCAAATGTCACCCCTCTGCACTTCTGTAATGTACTTGTTGCAACCTGTCATGGATCAGGGAATGGAGGGTCCCACCTGCTCCATCTGGGGCTCCCTGGGGACAGGACTGGGGGAGAAGAGGAAGGGAAGATGAGCATCATTGCAGCAACAGCCAGAAATCAAAGCAAGCTGGCCTCCTGCTCCCAAAACAGGCCTGAACCTTTCTCACAGAATGCTAGGACAGGGGGAAACTGAAAATTACAATTTCATTTCTAAATCCATGATTATTTTCCTTTCACTTGGAGCAGCAATTACATAAATGCTTCTGGGAAGAGAAACATGCTGTTCTTTCAGGAGCCAGTAGGCAGATGCACGTGCAGCATCTGGGGCAGAGCAAAGGTTTGTCCTGGGTAATCATCTTCCCCTGCAAGCACCATAACATTTCTCTGTCCTGCTACCATTAATTCCTTGCATCACTTGCCTTGCACTCAGCAGGAATGACCTTGACAGAGACCTCTGGAAACATCTGGGTACCAAACTCATACGTGTTTGTTCTTTTTGGTAAAAGAAAAATCTTGAAAAAATAAAACCCCCCACTTTAATAGAGAAGTTCAGTTTTATATTCATGCCTCCTCTAGTAACTGTTCACAGAATTGCGTATTTCAAAAAACTTCTTTATTCTTCTGTTTCCCTTCTTATGCGCCTACTCCAACAGTAGTTATAATTCATTGCAATGCCAGCTGAATTAACATCCAAATATCTATGTGTTGTCAAACTACCTCATCTCCTAGAGAACCAGAAAGATATTCAAATAGACAATTTTATCAAGTGACATATTTCTCCTGTGAGAAATTCTTGATGTGGAAAGTTATTAAAAAAACCAAGTTTTCATATGTAAATCCACATTAATAAATTCAAGTCCTAGCCCCAATTCTCCTTTTAATTTTTGTCCTAAGGAGCAATTCCTTGGCATAATCAGTGTGACGTGATTCTGTTCTGTAGTACACACGAGAAGGGAAAAGGTAGAGAAACAGCTCTCGCTTGAATCACCAAAAGATTCCTGATTTAGGTCCTACCAGAAACACAAAAATGAGGACCTCATGAGTGCATTCAATAGCTTTTCTTTAGTTAACTTTCAAAAACACAGCAGGATCATGCTGGTTCACAGTGGGACAAATATTAAGAGTAGCACCTAGAAAATACACTTTAATAAGTGCATGGTAATAATGCTTGAAAAATGACTCAGTGTCACAGACAGTAAAAAACAAAACAACCACACAGAGCCATTAAAGCCAACAGGAGCTGAGGGTTCATCACCTCTGAAGATGAATACTTTCAGAGACCACCAAGTGGGTATATGAAGCTAGCTGGGGACCCAGGTCACGAGATTGTACAGTCCTAAACCAGACAAATTTGAGTCAAGACCTTGCATCAGCCCATAGTCAGCCTAAATTAGTCTGTTTTTCACACCAAAATGTCTCCTCCATCCAGCCATGGCTCTCTGAGGCCCACAGCAGCAGCCCAGATTGTACACCTGCATTCCTACAGCAGTATCATCTGTTGCCTGTCTGCTTCCCACCTCAGACCTCTTTTCATCTGACTTCCAGGTTAGAGGGAATTCTTCTAAAGTCACATCATCTGTGAACAAGGATATCCTTTAGTGCAAATCCATGAGTGTCACATCTCTTCTCTGGAGGCAAAGAGTTGGAGACAACCCTTCCAACAAAATGTCCTTGTATAAGACCATCAGCATTCCTGTTCCTTGGCCTTAGCCTGACCATGCCTTAAAATTGTTTTCCAGATGGCACACATTTGCAGGACTGCTGTACTTTGTAGAGAAAACAGGTTTACTCAGCTGTTCTGAGCATAGAAAGTAGCTGCATAATTATCTTTTAGAAAACTTCTGACATGGCTTTCTTATGGAAAATGTCTTAATGTAATCCACAGTGAGGGCTTTTCCTACCTTGCCCAAGCTATAGCCTATACTATACTATTGCTGAACAATAAGGTCAGCAAAAATTCACATATACTGTATATAAATATATATATATAAAATAAAAATATATATTTATATATATAAAATAAAGTATATTAATCCTATTCATATTGAAATGCTTGCTGCTGTATTTGTGCATATTCCTGCAGGTATCAATACAGAGAGGAGCAATGCAGTGGGGTGTTCTAAAGAATGTTCATAAAAATAAGCCTTTCCTGGAGTCAGAAGTGTTCTGCTGGATTAACTTTGAACAGAATACACAACCTTTCTTCTGGACTGCTTGTCAATTAACTTTATTTTTGCCTGCCTGCAGCCATACAGCTGTGCTGCCTGCAGAACACTCAGCAATGCCCTGGGCACAGCAGCAATTGCTGTGCTGGTGGAAGGACAGATCTCGCTGGTCATAAGTGCCTGTGGCCATGCAGCAGGTCAGGACAGCTGCTGGGTTATGGGCTGCTGTCCCCAGATGCCCAGCAGGACAGGACTGCCCCCATCAGCCATGGCAGCAGACTGGTGTCAGAGTATTTTGAGCCTGGCACCATGAATGGAGGTAATAAGTGGTATCATCACGCAGGAGCCAGAAGTAGGTAGAAAGGGAAGCTTTGTGTGGGTGGTGAGAGAGAAAAGAGGCAGATTAAGCAGACAAGGATCAGAATCTGCAAATCACGCAAAACCAGTTCTGTGTCAAGCAGGGAATAATTAACTTGCTCTTTTTTTTTTTTTTTTCTAGACAAGCAGCACTGGTGTTGATTTAGAAACTCCCCTTCTGACACCAGGTGAAACTGGGCACCCTGCAGGATGTTTTCCTTTGAATTTTCAGTGTATTTAGAGCATAGTTTTGCCATTCACTGTATATTGATATGGTGCTGCAGAGGGATGGTAGATGCTGTCTCCATTGCATATCCAAACCTGTTAGCAAAGATAGAGGACCCTGGGGAGGGTCAGTGCCTGGGGACATCATTGAAGACAGTTCTAGTGACATACCCCAGACCAAATGACATCCAAGGGAGTTCTGTGAGTTTAAGAATGTGAGGGAGTTACTCCAAAGAAAATTTTTAGCATAAAGATTTGGTGGAGTTCCTGTTACCTTATTCATTCCTTGGATTTTTTTTCCACACAAGGCTTTTGTACTATTCTATCTGTACAACCTTGAGGTGGGATCCAGGAATTAGACATTAGGGAAGGAAACATCAAGAGTAAATCCCTGCCATAGCAAAGCACAAATTAAAACCAACCTGTTGGCAGACAAGCTCCCCCTTCATGGATCAATACAGACCTGTTGTTTCTGCATTACTGCCTAGGGCTCTTTCTTGTTAGGATGAGACGTGTTCTGAGGCTGCAGTTACACCCCACAAGAAAGTTTTCAGTACAGGCTGTGTTACAAACCTTACCTGCTCTTTATGGGCTTGGCCACCACCAGGCTCCATCAACCTATTTTCTACAGGCTACAGCACCAAGTATAGTTAGTTCTGTTCATCAAGTTGTAAAGTAAAATCTCAGTATTAAGAACCGGAAATCCCAAACTTATACTTTCTAAGCACAGTACACACTGCCATCATCAGATCTGAATGCACACCACTTGGCTGCTGGGAGCAGACCCATCCTGCCCAGGCACTGCTCCTGTTCCCACACCATCACGACAAGAAAACAGCAGATGTTTGCTCTTTGTGCCTGCAACACAAGAATCCCAGTTTCTGCTGTGCTTATTTTCAGGACATGAGGGAAGTAGATAAGTGTCCTAGGCATAAATAGACACAAAAGGGATTAGAGGACTTGACTACCCAAACCTCTGCAGAAGTCAACTGAAAACAAAATGCAGGAGCTTTGCCCTGCATGCTCAGAGTGGAAGTGGTAAGACTCATTGAATGTTCTTACACATCAGAGAGGATGAAATCATCCTGCATTTAGAAAAGCCAAAGTCATTCAGAGCTGTTTTGAGAAAGAAATTGCTCCAACTCAGGGGAGGGAGGGGAAAAAAAAAAAAAAAAAAAAGACAAGCAGCCATTATTCTGTCTGCACAGGACTTATTTAATAATCCACTCTCTGCAAACCATAACTTGATTTTTTTCCCTGTCATACTGCATGCCAGACCACAGCTGGATAAAATAGAGAAAACCTGTTATAAGTGACCATACTCATTGGAAAACTGTGGAAATATTGCCTCAGGCTTCAAGGCCCTTTCCTGTGGAAAGAATATTTTGCAATTGTCTTGTTCCTTGCTGACAACCAGCACTCCTACTTTCTGGGTTTCATAAAAAATGCTTACGTATAGGCTGTTCAAAACCCTGGAAGCAAATAGAGAGATTTTTCTTGCTCATTATTCTGATTTATTCATCTCTCCCCCTTCTCTCCTTTCTCACATGTCAGACACTGAAGAGAATGAAAAACTCAAAAGCATTGAAATAATGAATGTGCAGAAACAGGATGCCACATGTCACAGAGGTACTATCACTGGATTTGCCATGTAACAGGGACATTTTTCACTAGCATATGTAAGATGATGCTAGAGGAATGCTTTAGAACAATTTTGTCACTATTACATCAATACTTATTCTTTAAGCAAAGCAGCACTCTTATATAGGTCATTATTTTTCTCAATACCTTGTAAGACATCAAGTAAATGAGCAGATATCTGTGACTGAAAGTCAGAGCTGCAAAATCTTACGAAAACCTGTGAAGTTTAAGCCTCCATGCAGTGCTCCGCTCAACCCTCTCTCCCTCCCCAGGCTGCTCCTTTCAGGGCTGTAACCCAGCACCCTTCCAGTGAAACTACCCCTCTCCTGCCCCGCAGCCCCATCAGTACTGAACTGCCACCCCACAGGGCTCTGCTCTGTCCCTGAGCTGATCTTTGTCAGTGCACATCACTTCTGAATGGGAAGGATCCAAGGCTTTTGAGTTGCCAGCAAGTGTGCTGAGGAGCTCGTGGTTGTACATGGCACATGATTGCTTTATTGTGCAGAATTCCCCTGCATCTTGACTGCAGTAAAAATAGGCACAGTTTTCCCACTACATTCCTAAGTGACACACCATGGAGAATGTAAGCACCAATGGCTTTCATGAGGAGGTTCCTGGCAGCAGGTTACAGTTGTCCATATAGGAAGACTTTGGCCTCACAACTGAAGTTTTGGGGCATTTCCAAAGAGAAGAAAACTACCAAAGATTTTAAAGGGCAGCATTATTTCCAGAGCATATCCTAGCCCCTGTTTCCATGTGCTTTGTTTGTCAGATCAGAACGGGATTAAAGCAGCAGAGTGGGAAAAAGCAGCAGGAGACCAGAGTGAATAAGGGTCTGATTAACTGAGTTGGCAGGTGATGGCTAACCTGGAAGAAACAGAGCACTTTGAAGTGTGAGAGGGGTAGCAAAGCCAAAACAGTGTCAGGAAACATGATGGTCTTCCCCAGGGCAGGAAAAAGAGCAAAACCAAAAGTTTTGCAGAAGGTAACACCCATGACATTTCATGGTGGTTGCACAACAATCCACCCACTACAATATATCTTTGAGAAAGTTATTGTGCTGCCACGGGGGACAGGCTCTTCCACCTACAGGACAGCATCTACAGCAATGCAGGGTGGCAAAGATGAGAGCACCTCTGATAGTAACCTATGTCAGCAAAATCTGAGTAACGTTTGTTTTCACAAGGCTATTGTTATATAGTGTAGATTTGCAGATTTCTTCAATTTATTGAACACCATTTATTTTGAACCCCAGTTCTGTCCTCCAGCCTGGCATGCTCCACACCATCTCCCATGAGGCGGACTTCTGATGGAGCCTCAGTGGACACCCAGACCTGGGGCAGTGCTCCCCATTGCTGGTACAAGGTGGTGCTTCACACCTGGGCAAGAGCATTTGAAATATCTCAAAGCTTTCAAACACTTCAGAAAAATACAGGAGGACCTAGAAATCTTGATTAAGAGGGTTAAAAACAGGAACACTCACAGGTGTGAGCTGCTAAAGGGGAGAGCTTCTGCCTCAGTTCAGGAGCTGCCAGGACCAGCCTGGCTGTTACCCAGCACTAAACCATATCACAACCCAGGCCTCTTCCAACAGCTCCTCACCTACTCCCTCCCAGAAAACATCCACCCACAGACCTGCCCATATCCAGCTAATTCACAGGTTACAGGCAGCCCATGCTCAGGCCAGCTCCAGGACAGATCTGAGCCCCTGATGTCATGCTTCCCAGGACAAGAAGGAAACTTCCTGCTTCCTCAGGCAAGGCAGACTCTCAGCAAAGCAATAGGATCAGGGAAGATTCAGAGTAACTCAGACATGAGGAAACCTCTTACACAGCAGAATCTCGGGCAGCTCCAGACCACAGGGGCAGTTTGCAGCAACACCAGCAGCCAAACAGCCCTGTGCTGCACAGCCCAGGGAAAGCTGACCCCAAATACAGAATAAAAACAGACTTGCTGGTAGCACAAGAAAATCCTCACAGCCACTTCTAGCTCATGGGGGAGGGAGCCTTGTAAAGCTGCACAGCCAAGGGCCAGATGGAGAGGTGGAACAGTGGAAGTGACAGCTAATCAGTAAATACCACCAGGATTTTTGGCTGGGCAAATGAATGAGAACATGGAAAGAAGTGAGGCTGTGCCACTCTGGGGTAGAACTAGAAGTCTTCCAAGTCCATAAGACGGAAGCAGTTTTAATTACTTTTCTCTAAAACAGCAGTGATAGGTGTAGGGAAAGGCATAGGCTGCTGGGAATAAACACTTAAGCAGGGAAATAATCAAATTGGAGGCAAAAGGAAAACTCAGTAGTTCAACATGTTAGACCAGGGGAGGCCAGACAGCAACTGTCCTGGAGAACAAGAAGCCAGTGCATTGAATCACAAGGCTGAGAGCAAAGACTTCCAGCAGAGCTACAAACTCACATCGCATCAGAGGCCTGGGAGAACAGCATTCCAGGCTAAACATGTGTGGATTCAGCACGAAAGTCGAGGTTTTGATGGATGAGTGTCTTCCAACAAAAAGATTGCCTTATCTCGAAGTTTCCAGGATTGGGGACTTTGTGGCTGTGGATTAGGGTCTTGTTTTCTATCTTGCTAACCCCTCTGCACACCCAACAGGTGTGGAGGCAGCCCCCAGTGCAAACCATCTCCAGACTCATGGTTTAGTTGAGGAGTCCTTGAGGAAGCAGATAACAGCCACAGCACAAAACAGAGCCAAACCCAGCCCCAGAGATGGAGCAGGGAAGATACTTGATAGAGAGAGATACTTATTTCAGAGCTTCTTGCAGCATCTGAGAACAAACCAAGATCTCCTAAAGCAGAAAGCAAGACTGGAATTAAATGCCTTCTACCACCCTCCAGAACACACCAAGAAGAGATTAACCAAATGACAAGGTCTAAACCCAACTCATTTGTGCAGGAGATCTGTATTTACACTGTTCAAAGGGCAACCTTACTTGGGTTACAGCAAAACACTGACTTAGGAGTCAGAAACTTTTTGCCACATTTCCACTACAAAAAGATAGAGCAGTTCCACCTCCAGCTATTGCAGAGCCCTCTCACTCACAGTACTTACACCACCGCATGGTGCTACCATCAATCCCATGATGGGATCAGATAGCCACAGGGTCCAGATAAACCCCCCCCAGTCTTATACCTTCACATATAGAAAGACAGCTGACTGCAGAAGTGAACTTATACTAATGGGGACCTGAGAAGCTGGGACTGAGAGCAGCTGTCTAAGCTGGTGTTGCCACAGGAACAAATTGATATCATCTGGCCACAATCAAAGTTTGGGCTGTGTTTTTTTGTCTAAAACAAGGTGTCTGTCTATCAGAACCATAGGTGTCCGTAGTAGCTTCCATACAGGAAAAGCACAGTCCAAGTCCTGCTGTTTATGAAGGTGATTACATCATCTGGTTGCTTGAGATAATAAGCAATCAGATTTGAGGATCTGTGAATTTCCTCATGACCTATTTTCTGTGATCTAAGGAGAGAGTGTTTTTGCCTTCCCATTCAGAGCTGGCTAATTCAGAGGACACCTGCTAAGAGACCAAAGCAACCTCTACATCCAGAAAGGCACTTGTGCAGGCTTCTGGACTGGAACAAGGCTGTCGTGCAAATATGATGCAGAAAGTCCTGAGCAGTATCTGGCAGGTACGGAGGAAAGGAGAACTCCTTCCTTCCTATGGTTTCTGCACATGGAAAGCATAAAACCCCCATGCTCAGCATGACTCATTTATTACTAGTGCTGCAAAGCCCTAGACAAAGCAGATGGAATCAGCTGGCAGTGGGCAAAGTGACCAAACATCTGCTTGTTCCCATGTGGCGTACGAAAACAGTGCTGTAATATCCTAATGGCATGAAATTAGAGCAAATCCACATGGAGAACAGTTAAACAGTGTTTTTATCTTGTGGAGACATTAAAACATATCCATGCCTCTCGTTGTGTACAGGAGGAATCTCTTTACAAGTCACTAGCAATTAAGGGGAAAAAACACATTAATTACAGAGACATTTTGGGTTTTATTTTTAGATTGCAGGTTTAATTGAGAGATAAATTTTGGCCTTCTGTGCCCTCTGCATATCATTGTGCCTGTTGGATCTGAGATTGAGCCTGATGCTTTATTTTATACTTACATGAAGTCATGGCCAAGGCAAACTTGGACTTAGGGATGCTGCTGTCACTGGGCTGAACCAGATGGTCAGGAGAGGTTCCCTGGTGGGATCTCACCATTGCCGAAACTAGCTCACCTCTCCTCCCTGCCCGGGCAGATCCAGGGACTGCCTTCCTCATGGTTGTTTTGATATGATCAGGCTACCAAAATAAAGTTTGTTCCTTGAAGCTGTTATAAGGGGGGCTGTGATCAAAGGTGGCTGAGAATGCTGCTGGTGGAAACAGCTGTCAGCAGTTTGCATGACCCAGAGATGGTGCAGACTGGGGAGAAGATGAAGAAGGTCCCAAAGCACCTCCTGTGGCCTATTGTTCAAGACTTCAAAGAGCCCAGGGATCTGTAGCCACTGGTAATGGCTGTTATCTTCAGGTAACAGTAATTACGAACTGAAGGAGACTCAGAGACAGTGATTGTAAAAGGTCAACAAAGCTACACCTTTTCTGCTTCATTTACTTGATTGCCCCTGTTTTCATTATATCCATCCCTCTAGGATGTGGCTTTTAATCCTTCAGGCTGATGTATCCCTATGAATATTCACTGTCAATAATACACTTATTGCAGCTGCCTGAATATCCTGAAGCTGCTATCAATCATGCATTAATCTTATATGCAGGTCCTAGGGCTTCATCTAAAAAATGCAAGTGCAAAATACTCAAAATGTAAAGAACTGGGAGAAGAAAATGCTAAAGTCAGTAAAAGATTATTTACAGTTTGATAGTTCAGCATCATATTAATTTTGCTGTGTTGGATTTCAGAGCAGTAACTCATCAGGCAGCATTTTTTGATAGTCCCCATATTACTTATGCAAGAACCTATAAATTTCATTTGTATGTTGAGCAAAGAGATGTGGAAACAGTGGCAGTGATTTGGACCAGTGGTACATCTCCCCAGTGTATGCCAAGGGGAAGATAAACGTCCAAGGGAGCTTACAAAGATGACTCCTGCATCTCCTTCCCACATCTGCAGAGATTTTATTCAAGGACTTCCCTGAATAAGGAAGGATTGTATTTGACTTAGTGACCAACAGGTATTTTCTTCCACTAACCCAATGAATCATTTTCTGAATCCTTGTAAAATTTTACTAGTCTCTCTGCCATGCAGCAAAGAGTTTCACAGCTTAGCTGTGAATTTTGTAAACAAGTTTTTCCTCATTTGTTGTGGTAAACAGGCTTCTGTTTCATCTGGTGAAATTTCTCCTGTTGTCCCATAGCCTCGTTTGACAAGAGGCAGAGGATAAGTATTCCCTATTTGTCACAGCACGTGGGATTTAGTAGACTTCTATAATATTCTGCCCGGTCATTGATTTCTGCAGTCTGTAGAACTGTCTGTCCCCCGTGGAGAAGTCATTCAAACCCCAGATCCCATTTGCAGTGTGGGGCTGTGCTATGCCCCTGGCAAACCACTGCGTGTAGGGAATGCTGATGAATATCTCCAGGGTGGCTGGTGACACGCAGCTGCAGGAACTTGCTGATGACACTACCAGGCTGTCTCAGCAGAGCGCACGCACAGCCCTAGCCAGCTCCCGTCCCTTCTGTGTGCTGGGCCAGCTCCAGCCCTTGGGTGCCCTGAGCTGCTCCTGCAGTGCAGCAACAGTGTCCCTGGGCAAGAGAGGGGCTGGCCGTGGACACAGCAAGATGCCCTGCGTTCAGGGTAGGCTGAGAACCAGAGCAGGGACATCACTCATCACTATTTTACACATCACTTTGTTCATATTTTTTCCACAATGAAATGTCATAAGAGGGTCAAAACCGCTTTTGTCATCAGCTGATGGGGAGAATCAACAGCTCTCCTCACACTTTCATCACCCCGCAGAGGCTGAATCACTGTCACAAGGCAAATTAGCCTCTTGCCTGTTGCTCAGCTCCGTCATCACGGTGACTCATTCTGGAACAAGGATGGGAGTGAAAGCCGGATGCTACAACCTCCTCTCCCTACACCAAACCGTGAACCAAGCAGTTATCTGTGGCTGGGATCGTCTCAGGGCAGGGGACAGTGAGCAGAGCTGGCAAGGACAGCCCGGGAGGCAGCGGCGGGGCTCGGGGCCGGCGGCAGAGCCGGCACAGGGACGGGGAGCGTAGGCAGCCGCTGCCCCGGCTCCAGGCACGCAGCCGTTCTGCTGATTCTGCAGCCTCTCGGGGTTTGGCTTCCTCCTTGTTAAATCCATTGGCCCATACAGTGCATTGAAGCTGGTCTTCCCTTGCCAGCAAAGGTTGCCCATAAGCATTTCTTCTGCATTCCTTTGGTGAAGAAATGGGGATTTTTTGGTTTCCTGTACACGGGACCAGCAGAGCATCTGCAGCTTTGCACGTAGCCTGGAGGGATGCTCCTCTCCACAGATTGTTTCAAATAAATTTAAATAGGTGCCCACAAGGAGACCCCTGCCCTGACCAAACACAGCTCTCATAGCTCATTCTCGGAGATAGGTGTGTCCGTGAGTCTCTGACCACAGGCCAAAGGATTTCCTGAAGGGATGCAAGCCCCGTGTGTACTCCCAGATTGTGGACACTCAGGCTGGGCCCCAAGCTCAGCCTTGCATGTCATCCCTGGGGCATATCCAATCACCCACAGAGCCAGTGAGGCAGTATCTCACCTGCTGCGTGATGCCTTGTAAAATGAGTGCTGATGATTTCAAGTTAAGGAAGCTCAAAACAGCCTGATGGGGGAAACATGTCTCCAGAAAAAGGGTACCACATGTGCCTGCCAAGCAAGGCTGCTCTTGCTGCCACAGTGAGGCTTCTCTCGTTACTCATCGTCAGTGAAACACATTGCCAGGCTGGTGGCGAAGAGACGTGTTACCAAGATTAGACACAAATTGCGTTTTACAGGAGGGCTAAAACTAGTCTGAGTGTAATGAATTTTAGAGCATGCTGCCTTTTGGAGCATGTTAGAGGGCAATTCCTCCTTCCTCCGTCTTTGCCAAGGGGGCTCAGAAATCAAGATGCTGCAGGGGCTGCGTGAGCCCCTGGTCACCCTGAGGGTTCAGGCGTGCAAGAACATCTCTTGCAACAAGGTGAGGAGAGTGCCGCCCTTGCTGCCCTGTGTTGAGGGGCAGCAGCACCTCTGCTCCCTGCTGCCCTGTAGCACTCTGCCAGGAAAATCCTAAAACCCAGCCCCTGGGCACTTCTTCACTTGCTGAGTGGATTGCTGTGGCAGAAGGATTCCTGCTGGCTTAACTTTTCATATTTCTGTTTCTCCTGTGTTGCCACTTGCCTCTCTGGTCCCCACAGCCACTCTTCCCACGGGTTTCCTCACCTCCATCTCCACCCACATCACAGCTCTGCAGTACGTGCCTTGTGGAGGCTCCCAGGAGCTTAGCACAGCCAGCAAATGGTCTTTCCTGACACATGGAGCTCATAGAGAAGACAACAGGGACCACAAGCTGCTATGGGATAATTAATTGCTGAAGCAAGAATTATCTCATTGCTAACAAAAAAGTTCAGGTAAGACACATTGGAGATACTAGCAGTGGTTACAGTTGTCAGACAACATGTTGTGACAATAAATAACAAATGAATACAGATCTTTACCAGGTTTTTTTCCATTTGGGGAAAAAGAAGGTATTTTATTTTATTTTATTTTTTCTTACAAACCTCCACTCTGCAAAGGCAGTTGTATCTCAGAATCACAGAAGCATGGAATATGCTGAGTTGGAAGGGGCCCACAGGGATCACTGAGTCCAACTCCTAGCCTGGCATAGGACCATCCCCAAGATAGGTGAAGAACCTTTTTCTAATATCCAACCCAAACCTCCCTTGACACAGCTTCAGGGCATTCCCTCTGGTCCTGTCACTGGTCACCACAGAGAATAGATCAGTGCCTGTGCCTCCTCTTCCCCTCATGAGGAAGTTGTAACTTCAGTGAGGTCTCCTCTCAGTCTCTTCTCCAGGCTGAACAGACCAAGTGACCTCAATTGCTCCTCACACAGCTTCCCCTCAAGGCCCTTCACCATCTTCATTGTCTCCACTGGACGCTCTCTAACAGCTTAATATCTTTCTTGTGCTGCAATGCCCAAACCTGCACACAACATTCAAGGTGAGGCCGCCCCAGTGCAGAACAGAGTGGGACAATCCCCTCCCTCACCTGGCTGGCAATGCTTTGCCTGATGCCCTCCAGGACATCGTTGGCTCTCCTGGCTACCAGGGCACTGCTGACTCATATTCAGCTTGCCATCGACCAGGATCCTGAGGTCCCTTTCCATGGCACTGCTTTCCAGCATCTCATGCCCCAGTTTGTACAGCCCATGTACAAACCTTTGCTGGATAAGAGAATCTCTTCAGCTTGCAACCGTGGTTAAGCTCCTCTGTGAGTCATTCTATCTTTAATCGTGCCTTTTATGCCTAGAAATCACCTATAATTTCATAAAAACCGTATGATATAAGGCCCAGGAGTTTCAGGTGTCTCTGAGGAGCAGAGGGAGCTCTGCAGGTAACATTTCCATTACAAACTGAGTACTCCATGGCCCATGCCAGCTTATGCTATGTGTGCCAGGCCAGCTGGTGCAGGACCCAGCTGCCACAGCCAAGACACCCCATGGGTGCAAGGGCAGAGAGGAGCATCCCACAGCTGTTCCCCCCAGCAAAGCCCAGGAGCCGGCACAGGGGCTGCAATGCAGACAGTGCTGCTGTGAAAGAAGGTGCTTCATCCATGAAGGTTAGCCTTGATCCCTATTCTGGGGAACCACAGAGGGTCTAGGAGCTTCCTGAACACCTAACAGGTAAGGGAATATGATGAGCTTCTCACCTGAGTCTATACAGCACAGCTGTTGTTGCAGGGAAAAGCTCAGTGGCAAAGGCCTTGCCAGGTAAGCAAGACAGCAGGTATCACAGGAAAAGCCCACAGCATGGTCCAGCTACTGTACCAGCCAGCCATGAGCTGCAGAGCAGTCCTGCATCCTCTCAGAGCATCCTCTTGGAGCATTTTCTGAGGCACCCAGAGCAGGGAGAATCTCTCTATTGTATTGTCAGCATCGCTGCAAGGCTCCATCAGGGAATAGTCTGCCCCAGCTCCCTTGGGGACTAATGGCACTCCCACATGCTGATGAATCACGAAGCCCAGGAGACATGGTTCTCCTTCAGTAATTGTCTTCCTTTTGTGCAGTAATGTCTGCTAATAGCACTGACAGCCTTCCCCTTGGGGAACCTCAGAGTGTCAGAGTTAGAAACTGGTGGTAGTGTTCCTCCAGACCATGGGCAGGCTTCAGCCAATTTTATCTTAATAAATAATCGGCTTGATTGGAGATGTTATAAATCATCTGATAAGGAAGCACAAATGGCAGTGTTGCTATTATGTCAGTGTAACAAACCAATGCTGAAGCTGGGTATGCGGTGCTGGAGTCAGTGGGTTCCCAGGCAGGACATCGGTGGTGTCCATTGCAGAGATGCACCTCAAGACACTTCATATTGGTTTGGAATGTGTTACCAAAGCTATTCATTGACAGCATTTCCAATTTACTTTTAGTACAAACAAAGTACAATGTGTTTTACACAAGAGACGGCTCCCAAAGTTTACAGCTGCTGCAAGGTTCTGTAAACCTTGGAGTACTCAGGGGCATTGTCAGTGTTTTTGAGGGTTGAGGGACATTCTTGGATGGTGCAGAAGCCTTGGTGAAGGTGGCACAAGTGTGAACAGGGAGCCCAGAAGAGTCTGAAATGCCCATTCCTGCTGGGCTTCAGGCTGGGGAGGAGCCTCACAGCAGGGTGATGGGCGGAGGAGACAGCAGTGTTACAAATCAGAGGATGGGGCATGTCTGGGGTCCTGCACAGTCACTGCCTTCAGCAGAGCTGGAAGATGCTGCAAACACTGTGGGGCCCAGACACCTGAGCAAACCACACGTGAGAACCCATCTGGAGCAGCTCTCTGTGGAAGCACCAGGATCTATCACAGGCCTGAGTCGCTTGGTGCTCAAACATGTGTCTGACATGGATTAGAAGACTGGGGAGCAGAGAACATGTCTGATGGCAGTGCCTGGTGCCTGGAGGGCTGAGCTGTGAGTCGCCACTTTGCACTGTGTTCTCCCCCGACACAGCACATGAAATAAAAAGTAGCAGTTTATGTCTCACAGATAAGACGTTCCCTGCCCAAAGTGCTTTATGACTGCAGCCCAATCAGGCTTCCCCTCACCTCACAGATATTACAGGACCTCCAGGACAACACTCTCCACATCAAAACTGCTGCTTCTGTCCCCAACTGTGTGGGACAATACTTGCAGGGAGAGCTGAGGTTCTCTGCTGCATTGACAGACACAAGGAAGGGTTCACCTACCTGGCAATTGTCTGTGTCCCCCAGCTCTAACAGTCAGTTTAATTAAAAACCTGCCTCTCCTTGCAAACCAGGCTCATCAAAACTCCTGCTGCCAGAGGGCAGCAAGTCTGGCGTGCCTCTGTGCTTCCCAGGAGGGACCAGCAGCTCTGCTTGGAGCAGCTCTGCTTGCCTCAGGGACGGGAGAGGGAGCATGGCAGGCGCCAAGTCTGGGCCCCCAGGGGCAGAACCCCCATAAGGATTCCTGGGAAGCCCAGCCTCCCCCACCTCTGGGACCACTTTTCTCCAAAAAGACAAAAGATCTCTGGAATAATACTTGAGACTTCTACTTGCTCCCACTGAGTCTGCTCAGGACACATACCTCTTCACGAGCACAAGCTGCCAGCTGCCACCTAACTGCTCTGGCCAGAGAGCCTGGAGCTGCAAAGAGGGAAAAGCCACCAAACCTCCTGTGACTCACATTGAAACCATACTGTCTGCATTTCCAGCCAGGCCTATAATCAGTCTGGAAAGGGTTGATCCTGAAAGGGTGGGAGGTTGACAGATCTACTGGTCAGAGAGATCACAGCCCAAACTGAGTGACCCACAGCATGTCCCCAAGTGTGCTGACCCCCAGGCTGGGAGGAGCACCTCCAAGCAGCCATGCCTGCATTTTGCCCTGACTGCTCAGCAGAAGCTTCAGTAGGTGTTGTCACTGACAGCACTCATACCTCCTCCTAAATTAGATCTTTTGAGGACTGTGATGTTTTAAAAATTCTGCCGTGGGGGTGCGGTATGCTGGTGCAATAACAGCTAGACACATCCACCACATGGTTAGCAGCTGGCTAAAATCCAGCCGTGCTTGTTTGATGCCTTCACTTATGCAAACCTTCCAAAACAGCTGTGATTAAGCTAATGTTATAAGTAAAATGAAACTGAGTTGAAATATAGTAATAAAAATTTATTGAAGATTTATGAAAAATGCAAATAAGCAAAACAGCATGCTGGACGGCCGGGGAGACTCCTGCTCCACTCACGGCGCGCAAGCGCAGTAAGCAAAAACAGTAACTTATTCCCTCATCAGTTCCCCTCCCATTGTTACTTGTTCTCCTTCTATTGGATCTGAGTTTGCAGGTGTGGTTCTGGTTGGTTTCTTTGCAAGTCTGTTTTAGTTGCCAGGTGCTTTCCTGTCCATAGTTTCAATCAGTATCTAGTCCTTGAGGCCCAGTGTGCAGCTCATTGCCCAGGCATCTCCAGATGTCCATCTTGGATACTCTGTATCATTCTCGCTCCTGACTCTTTGATTCTTGTCCTTCCCTCCGTTACTTTATGCTTGCTATGAGACAATAAGCTTTTTATAAAAGATACAAAAACATTTACTTAACAAGGCATAATAGTTTGTCTTTCTAGCTTAAGAAATGCAAGCTACATGCTTATCAGCTTACAATGCTGATAGATTAATGAACCATTCTACAACTTACAGTCTCCTAACTGTAACAGAACAGTGATTATAACATATATATATAAGAATATAACATGCACTACAATTTAATGACTAAATTTCTATTATTACTAATTTGATGAGTAAATTTAACTATTACTACTTATTACAGCTAATAACAGCATTCCCAAAGCAAAATCCCCTGCCTGCCCACTACTCTCCACTGCAGTGCTACAGGAGCTCCTGCGAGCTCTCCAAACGCACAAGGAATCAAAGGCACCAGCTTGGCTCAAAGTGCTGCTGAGAGTGGAGCCTAAAGAGTGTTTCAGCCAAGCCCTAAAAAAAGCTCATCTGCTTTCATCCTCACTGTGGTCTAACAGGGCCCTGGGTAATTCCTTGTGGATTCCCTTTGTCTCTGCTGTATCAAACCTGATGAATCCTGTCAAAAAGTACATTTCAAAGATCTCTGCAATCCTGGCAGTCCCATCTCCACTGACTGGTAGTTGGATGGCTGGGGAAGAGGCAGCATAGGAGCAGTGCTTTCCAGGAGCAGGAGCTCAGCCTGGTGGGCAGCCCCTGGAGATGCCAGGCTGTATCACATGTCCTGCCTCCTCAGAGAGCTGGCAATCAGCTGGGCTGGGAATTTGGGCACATTTTTTTCATTTCTGGGATGGAGTTAGCATGCCTGGATTTTTTTTTTTTTTTCTAAAGAACTACAAAAAAGGGGAAACAGCAGTCAGAAGATGCAGTCCTGCAGAGCCCCAGCATTTCCCTGGAATGAGAAAGAAGAATGCCTGATGTTATTCTCAGACACTAGGACATCTGCCTGCTTCTGCCTCCCTGGTGTGACCCCCAGTACATGTCAGGCCACACTACTGAGCCCAGCCCAAGGCCACCTATGGCCCTCTTTGCTCACAGGAAACAGCACTAGCAGCAAATCTGTCATCCCATGGAGGGACAAACAGAGCAGGAAAACAAACACCCAGTGCTGCTGGGCACCCAGGGCCAGGTCAGCTCCTGGACATAGACCTCGGGGCAGTGGGAGAAGCTCTGGCACAGGCCGTTGGAGAGAATGGAGCTGGTGACCCTCATTGCCATGTGGGATGCGTGGCATTCAGATGGATTGCACGTCCTGGGAGAGCATCACACCCCAGACACTAGCACAAGCCCTTCTGCTCAGCACAGCTCCAGAGTGGCAACATCTAGAGGAAATCCCCAGAAAAATCATTTTGCTGCTGCTTTATTCTCCACTTTGAGGAATTTCTGAAGGATTTTGGCACAGGTTTCAGTTATGGTACAGACCAGAGCACGGCTGCAGTGGGTCAGAAAGTCACAAACGCATTTATGCACAGCATCCTGCCACAACTGGGTAGCCAGGAGCGAAGACATGTGGCCACAGCAGCCAGGGCCACAAAGAACCTTTCAGGGTGGCCCTGGGGCTCAGCCCCATGGTGTGGTACCAGCCTGTGCATGGCAGCAGCACCAGTGCAGGGCTTGGCTCTGTCTGTGCTTTGTGCCAGCACTGAATCGCTCTGGTAGATGTGTTGCCCCTTATTCTCATCTGCCAGGGCTGAAAGGGGCTTTTTCAGGGTCTGGGGATGATTGCTCACCTCCAGCCAGCACTCAGGACACCCAGCTGGGCAACAGCACCAATAGCAGGCGGCTGGAAGGACTCTGGGGGGTTCAGTTCAGGGCAGGCATTTTGGGAACAGCCTGTCCTCCCACCCACCAGCCCCTAGACCTCCTGTGGCAGCCAGAGCAGGACTCACACCCATCCTACAGCAGGCTGCCCTGTAGCCTCCTCAAACTGCCACAGTGTCCCTCATTGGCACCCCTACCACATCTCTCCACAGCATCCCCGTGCTGTGCTGGCCCACTACACACCCTCCTATCCCTCCTGTCAGCACCACGGTCTCAGTCAGCTGAGTCTGAGAGGGAAAACCTGCTTTTAGGAACAGCAGGGGAAAACAAAAGCCTACCAATCTCTTGAGAGCCTGGGAGCCACTTGCTGAATCCACACCCCCAAAAATAGAAACTCACCCCACTAAGCCCCTCACTCATTAGTACTGGAGCATGGTGGGAAGTGCATTGATCTGGCTGAGAATTAGCCCAAGGTATCTCCCAGGATCTGAGAAACAAGGGAAGGGTTCAGAAGCTCTTGAGGGATGATGAGGAGAAAGGGTTACACCCCTGGGGATGCTGCCCAGGTAGCATCAGTCCAAGCAGAGCTGGGTTGGGTTGTGCTGGGGTTTGGCTCCCTCTCTGCTGTGCTTTCCAGGTGAGCTGGTGGTGGTGTTGGTGGGAATTGCTGCTCCACAGCACATGAGCTTCTTGTTGAGGGATACAGTGCTAGAGAAAACTCTTGAGCAACAACCCAGAGAGGCAGAGCTGTCCCACAGCATCAGCAAAAGAGCACAAATCCCCCTCTCCATGGGGTGGAAGGTGATTCCCTCACCTGCAAAGGTCTCTGCCAAGCATAGCTAATTCCCCTGGAGCAGGGTGGCATCCAGAGGAGCTTCAGGGAAAGTGCTGGAGAACCAGAGGAAAGCAGCTCCCTCCGCTCCTGCTGATCCAGCCCCCTCTGCCGTGTGCAGGCACCCAGCCAGGGGCACATCCCTGGCCACAGGGGACAGCGAGCACCTCTTGGCAGGGACAAGCTCAGCAAGGTCAGGAAGCAGAGGCAGGACAAGGAGGGAGGTGGTGACCTCCTGGTACCACTGGGACCATTCCCAAGTGCAAGCAGTGTCACGGCTGCCAGGAGCAACCCTACTGGAGCAGATCATCCCTTGCCTCTGAGTGCCCTTCTTGCCCTGGGTAGGATCATGGACTCAGTCCCCTGGAGAGAGGGGGACAGGCAGGGGGTGTAGGAGTGAATCTAGCTCAGAGGCTGAAGATCAGCATCCTCATGCCCACCCCGGGGATGCATAACTGTGGTGGGACTGAGATGGAATCCTGGGCCATGGGCAAGGTGGGAAACCCCACCTGGGGCTGGCCAGGTCCTGATGACCTATCAGGGAGTAAGTTCTTTCTCTGTTTTTAAACTCATTGCAGATTCAGAGGTGACACATCAAGAATAACTCAAAGCTTCTGCTGAACCAATCTGTAGCTTTTCTGTTCTCTCCTTCAGACCAGTTATAGACGCAGTCTCATGACAAGAAGTCTCAGTTTCACTGTGTGGTGGATTGGATCGTGCTAAAGTTTCTCACAATACATCCAAGATCCCTTGATAGGAGAAGCAGTGAATACTCACCCTGTATTCATGGAAACAACAGAAACCTGCTGTTTTCCATGCTAGTAATGCCTGGCCCTGGCTGGGTGGCTGGGATGCACCGGCAGCATTCAGACTCCTAAGGCCTGAAAAACTGGCTGGAAGTCTCTGTCGAAACGTGTTATCTCACAAGATTTATGGTCCATCCTGCTCCAGGCAAAGTCATAAATACCACCACAGTGATCACTCCGGATATTACTGCATTTTTATGCATCTTCTCTGACATTCACAGCAGAGGGAGAAATGGGGTGGGAACATTTACACTTTCACCCCCAGCTCCGGCAAGGAGCTTTCCGGGGGTTTGGTGTGGGTATTCAGGGAGGCGGAGAATAGGCTCCCCCTATACGCAATTCCCAGTGTGGAATTCTGGCTGGAAAATAAAGTAACATTGTGCTCAAGGATGAATACCTGCACAAGACCAGGAGGGGGATTTTAAACTCATAGGACTAGACACTTGGGAAAGGCAAGACCTCTCCTCAGCCTTTCCCAGCCCCATATGCGTTACCCCAGGGACCAGCACATCGAAGCTTGTCAGAAATTCAAAGCGAGGATGGGATGAAGCCCCTGCCAAGGACTGCACCCGTCTAGGGTGGCTGCAGTGAGGCTGTGGTTCCGAGGGCACACTCCTCAGCACTAAAGATCCAAACTGGTTTGTGGGTGGAATAATCTGCTTGTTGCAAGGCTGTGGAACCAGGGCACCCCCACTTTGGGAGAGCTCTGTCTCCCCAGGATTCATGTGGGAGGTGAGGACAGGTCTCCCAAGCTTTTCTGCTGAAGATGTCTCACATCACACAAATAATTGCACAACCTTGAGCTAGGGAAGGGAGGGGGAAGGATGACTGGAGGAGGCTGCAGCCAGGTCCAGTCCCTCTTCCTTATGGTGGTAGGGCCCCAGGAAGACAGGACTCATATCTGATAGGGACAAATGCTTACAAAAAGGCATCTTCAAATAACCCAAACCAAAACACTATCTTAGCAAAAATTATTTTAAGATAGCAACATACATTTAGCCAGACACCTCGGCCCTATGCTTCCCACAGACCACAGGGAGCTGCCTGCTGGCTATGGAAGCAGAGCAGCGTGCTTTGCAATTTTCCAGGCAATCCTGAAGTCCCCCTCAACCCTTTGGAAGGCAGAACATGATAGGCAACTACCTCCACCTGTCCCTCACTGGTTGCAGAGGAGCTGCAGGATGACATTGTGTGCCCCTCTCTGCCTGGTGGGGGGTGGAAGTCCCCAGGAACACAGGCCAAGCTGGCATCCTGTGTTTGCCATCATCACCCTCAGGGCTGGCAGGGGCGATGCTGAGCCTGCTCCAGGCAGTCAGTCCCTCTGGCTGACAGAGTGGCACGTGTGCTGCCCCCTCTGACTGCCGAAACTGGGGCATATTCACAGCATCCCTTCCACCCATCACCCAGTGAGGGTTGCGATGCTCAGGTGAAAGGTGGTGATGAGCAGAGGTGGCACTACCAGCACTGCCTGCCATCCCCGTGACAGATGCACAAGCTGATCCTGGCCTTGGCATCTCCTGCTTCTTGCGCTCATTCACTGTTTGCTGCTCTAGCGGTACTAGGCCAGCACTTCATCTCGCACAGGGAAGCACCAGTTTAACTCTGCAGCACTCCGAGGCTGCACAGTAAGTCCTATATGGCTGCTGGGAAAGAGGGAAGAGAAACCAGTGCAGTGCTCCTGAGTGGTATCTCCCTGGGGAAGCACCATCAGATCTGTGAGTTACGCTTATATTCCCTTCTTGTTTTCTGGGAAAATACTTTCTTTTCAGAGATATAGTTCTCCAAGTGCCAGCAGCTGCACATACACTTTGCAGCAAGGCCCCTTGGCTTCAGTCCAACCTCAGAACAGACAGGGATTTGACTTGTAGCTTGGCAACTGAGACACTCATATGTTTAACTGCGGATCTATTTAATTGTTATATTTAATTCAACTGGAGAAGAAACCCTGTGCTCAGCTGTTTAATACTGCCTGAACAAGAGTGGTCCTTTTCTCTTTTCTGTTTCCAGAGAAGTCCCAGTAACAAACGACCAGCCCAGGGCCCTAAGTCCCAGCCAAATTCACAGGGCTGACACCCAGGAGGGAGCCTGGGCCAGACCTCTGCCATGATGTGGGAGCTGAGGCATGACCCTGGGACTAGCTGTCCCAAAGCTGAATTCCTGGTTGTGAAATAAGCTTCTGTTTAACAGGGAATCCCTGCACTTCATCCCAATAATGTGGCAGTAAAGGGTTACAAAATGTTGGTCTCAAACAGCACTCTCCACCCTCATCACTAGGAGCAAAAAGTTCTGAAGTGGGTTTCCACATTAGGGCTCATAACAAGATGTAACAGCTGTAGTTAAAATTACTCCATTTCTGCTGCCTCCCACCACCCAAGGGAAAGTTATTTTTTAACTCCAGGTTGCCCAAGGGGTGCTCTACAGTAAGATCTGTTGCATCGTTGCCAAGGGTCTTTGCCTGGCAAGAAATTTGGGAAGAGAGAGCCCTTCCTTCAACCAGCTGGGATCAGTCTAGAGCCCAAGGGTAGGCACCCCGCAAACTGACCCCTCCAGGCTCTGCAGCTCCTCCTGAAGGAGCAGAAGCTCCCACTGAGGCAGCTCTGGAAGTGTAGAGGACTAGGTGCTTGGCCAAGTCCTCTTTTGCTATGCTTTTGTTCTTCTCAGTTTTCAAATAAACTTAGGCTGAAGCTATTCCAGGAGCCACAGTGGCACCGTGCAGGCAGGACCTCGAGTGCACTGAGTCAAAAGGACAGTCATGCAAAACCAGAGGGGATTAGCTTTTAATGCGCTTCTCAGGGTAAACCCTGAAAGTGTGGGATTGCCAAGATCCCAGCAGAAAAACTAGCCAGCTTGCTGCCCTCCTGACAACAAATCCACTACCAAACTCTCCCAATGTCAGGCAAACTCACACAGAAACATCGGAAGGGCCGTGGAAGCACAGGAGCACCCCAGGCATTGCCTCCCCATCATATGTGACCACATGGTACCGTCCCATCTCCTCTGGCCCTGGCACAGTGGCACAGCTCCAGAGCTCCCTGGGGACACCTCATGCGAGAGTTCAGGAGCCTGTAGAAGAAATGCTGTGTGCATGTGAGTGTAGTTATTGCAGCCCAGCTTTGTCTTTGGGAATGAATGTGGTACTGTTCAACATCTGCTACATTTGCTCTCAGGGGTCTCTGAGCTAAACTGAGATAACCTGGCTGTGCACTTGGTTTTTTCCATGTCTACCTTCATTGATGTCTCTATTAAAACCCAGCAGTAAAACTGGGAGATAGAATACCAGGTGGAATTACAGGATTTTGTTTTTATGTTACTTAGCATTTTGGAGTTGAATTTTTAGACTACTAGAACTTTTCTTAAAGGCTTTTCTCTCTCTGCTGCATCATGTGCAGCAGACATTGTTATTCAGGTGTTTTGCTCTGCCTTGCAAGTAGTCCTTGTGCCTGCTGGGTCTCTTGTGGTTCATACTCTTATGTTTTGCCCCAGAGAAAAAAACATGTGTTGGAAAAAAAGGCAATACACCCTGCACTACAAGATGCAGCAACCACTACTAAGACTCTGGAGAAAATCAGAAAGGTCTGGAAATTGGCAAGTCTCTCCCAAGGTTTTATTTGGAATCTGTCAGTGACCTGTTGTGTGTCTGACCTGCTGAATCACCACCACAACCTTCCCCTCTTCAGAGCTCAGTTTCCCTTCCTGATCCCTTAGGAATAATCCATAATAATACTTTGTAATCTGCAGGAGTCTGCTACAAATGCAGGTTTAAGAGCTGTGAATACGCAGAGTCCAGAGGTTGAGCATATCTGTCACGAGAGGGAGGATACATCTGGTACTCCTGCAGAAGTCTTGCACCATCCAGCACACAGACATGCAAGACCCAAGACTGCAAAATGAACCTCTGAATGCTGTATAGGTGGAACAGGCATGAACCTCACCACTACAGAACATGAGCTTTCACCTTAAATATTTTTAAAAAAAGAGAGGAAGGCTCTGAATTTTGTTACCATTCATGTATACATTTATTAAGCCAAAGGAGTTTGATCATATCACTGTATGTTACTAGAGTACATGAGATCTTTTCAACTTCACTAACAATGGTTATTTAAGTTACTTTTTATTTTTGCCTTTCAAGCTTAAAAAAAATTTACTCTTTCTGCATTCTCCATGGAAGGCTCTTTTATGTTTTTTTTTCCTTTCCTTTTCTTAAAGTACAAAACAAATATTTCTTAGACATGTAAACAACCATCATGGAAATGAAACTGCTTCTAAAGTTAACTTTACTGTTATGGACGTTCTGATAGATTTATGTCATATTGGATGTATTTCAGCTCAGTGACTCCCTCAATGGAAGTAATTACTGTTATCATCACCTGCACTGCACAGAGGCCCCGGTCAGAGTTAAGGCCCTTCTGTGCAAGGTGCTGTACAAACACTTCGGTGTAACTCTGAGGTCACTGATGTGACTATAACCCTCCCTGCTTCTCCACTGTGATCCTCACAAATTGCAGGAGCTTGAGTGAAACTTCTCCAGGCTAACTCTGGAGCTGATGTTCAGCTACTGTTGAAGAGAAATGTTACTGCGGGCCACTCCTGACACCTGCAGTTCTGTGCGTAAAGCCACTCACACTCATGGGAATGCTCATAGGAGTAAGAAACTCCTGCGGGGGAGGTCTGCAGGACTGAGTCCCTGGATCATTGACCTCCTTTGCAAGAAAGCATGCAAGAAAAACAGACGTGTTCCTTTTCTCTAATGTTTCATCAATATAGTTCTAAGAGAGAAAGGGACGGGGTCAGTTGCTCAGTTTCAGCACCTTGAGTATTTTGAGTTCTGATCCTCAAATTAAAGAAGTCTCTGATATGCCTTGGGCTACTGTGACCAGGTCTGAAAAAGTCAGTTGGACGTTCTTTGTCATAAGGAAGCAGTGGTTTGCCATTACTGTATGGAGGGACTCTGTTTTGTGGTATGAAGGCTGCACCCTTGGCAGGAATTGTGAAGATTGTGTTTGGCCATCAGCAGAAATTATTCTGAAAACATTTCAGAGCAATTGCAGTTTAAATAATGATTACAACTTCATATTTGAGGTGAAAAAAGAAAGGATTAAATGAAATAAATAGCAAAGAATCATTGCCTCTGCATAAACATAACGTATTCCTGCTATGAGGCATTTCCTGCAAATTACTGCCCTTTAGGTTATGTCTGATATTTAAATGAACCCTTTAGAGCTAAAATACAGTACTCTGAAATGAGGTTAGAAAAATTTAAAAAGGACTAATGGGAAATGTGTACAAAGCTCTCTTTAAAACTGATTTCCCACCTGGGTAGCTTGTGAGTGTGAGGCCTCAGTAGACATAGAGCCGATCTGCGATGGCAGCAGGCATGTGTGTCATGATCTGCATGCGCAGCCACCAGTAGTAATCCATGGGGTGGTAGCGGGTGTAGGGGGTGGTGGAGGTGAGGGCATGGGCGACGCTCTCGATGACGGGCGAGGTGTCCCTGGAGCCGCTGTTGCAGTAGTTCTCCATCTTGCTGACCTGCTCATCAAAGTACTTCCTGCCATAGTCCTTGCGCACGATCTCCGGGAGCTCGTCCCACATTTTGTCGGCAATGGCTTTGATCCGCTCGGGGCTGTACAGGTTGGTGCCAGCGATGAAGTTGCCGGGCTCCACGATGCTGACCATCACTCCCTGGGGCTGCATCTCGTACCTCAGGCAATCGGAGAAGGCTTCCACGCCAAACTTGGTGATGCAGTATGGGGAGCGGGCAGGGCTGCCCATCCGACCCATCATGCTGCTGATGTTCACCACACGCCCTAGGCAGAGGCCAGGCAGAGCACAGCTGCGCTGTGGCACCTGACCCAGGGCAGATACCTGGCACACACCACCCAACAGATTCCTGAATGTGCATCCCCCTCCTGCCCACTGCAGGGCTGCCTGGCAGACCTGTTCATGGCTTTACCTGAGCAGAGCTGTCCTATGCAACAGCCTTCAGGCAGGAGAACAAGCCCAGTGCTCGTGCTCCTTGGCTCATTATACCTGAGGGAACACATGGTGACATACAAAGCTGTGGGGAACACAGAAGAGACTGGAGAGAGCCAGCACAGTGGGAAACAGGATTGCTCAGCATCAATTTGGACTGAGCCCAGACAAGAGGAAGCAGAAGCAAGGAAGGAAAGCCTCTGGCACCAAAACGGAGCTTGTTTATTTGCAAACCAAAGGCACAAAATCCAGGAGCCCAATGGTGGCTCTTAGGAATGGATTGCTCCAGCACCATGAACAGGCAGAGCAGTTTAAGTTCACTGTACCCTTTTTTGTGTGACAGCTGGATTATGGCTCCAGGTACAGAGTTGGGGCTTTATCCTTTCTAGAAGCCATCCATTTTGGCTGAGAAAAATGCTGGTAGGAGGCTGTGGATGCTATAGTCTAGGTAGAAGTTGCAGTTCTCCGCACTTTCTATCAGTGCTAATTGCTAAGTTGTGTTAGAAAGACAAACCTCACCCGCAGAAATGGAAACCCTTCCACGGTGGAAGAAATACTACCCAGGCCACATCCAGCCCAGGTCTGCAGCACAGGACAGCATTGTTAATGCCTGTAGATGCCTCGAGAGTGAAAAATATTCTCATTTATTTGGGTAGTTTGCCCTAGGAAAGGTTTTGTTTCTTTATAATGAGACCCATGCAAGCTCCGGGTCTGTGTGCCTTTGCTGTACAAATCCCACCTCTCCTACATTACAGACTCCCAGAGCCCACAACTTCCCTGCAAGAAGCTTTTTACACTGCTGCTGCCCACCTTGTCAGCACTGGCACAGCTGTTTTTTATATAGCAGGGAGGATTTCTCCTGGCATTTATTACATTTATCACATTATGCTGAGCTGCAGCTTCTGAACGGGTGAAAGAAAGTATGATGGATTAGATCTTGTGTGGGATGCTGCAGGAGAAGGCAGCACAGATGGGAAAGAGAAATAATTGGTTTTCAGGCCTGCTGCCTGGCTGTGTAACTCAGAGAGGTCAGGCAGTCCCTGCTGGGGCCACGTTGTGTCTGTAAAGGTAGGGAGGTGGCCACTGGTGCAGAGAGCAGTGCAATAGACCTTTTGGCCTTTAACACCACAAGATGTGGCTGGATCAGGGACCTGCTACAGGGAGAGCCAATCAGGAGGGGATCACTCACCCTTTGACCTCCGGATGAGCGGGAGGAAAGCCTTGGTGGTTCTCACAGTGCCCCACAGGTTCACTTCAGCTACCTCCATGTAGGTGTCCATGCTGGTGAACTCAACTTCCCCGAATGTGGAGATCCCAGCATTGTTAACCAGCCCCCACAGCCCTACAAGACAAAATCAAGCACCCCCATGAGACTAATGAGAGCAGGTTGGTAAAAGCCTTGCTAATAGATTATTGAACCACATAACAGAGTTTTTCATTATGTCTTGTACTGATGGAAACCACATAGAAGACAGTCCAGAGCACACTTCATTCTTCTGAGCATATATAACCACAGTTGGGATCTGACTGTACCATCCAACACTGCAGCCACAAAGTACTGTGAACAAGGTTTCCTGGGAAGTTCTGAGCCAGCAATCAGAGAACCTCAACCTTGTCTGAGCTGTTTCCTTGCCACTCTATATTTATCCATTGTGAATTTTTAAAAGAAACAATATAATAGTCTCTAAATGCAAATAATAAGAATGGGAATGACCTTGTAAGAAACAAAAGAGTAATTCTTTCAAAGTAAAATCCATTCTGTCACCGTAAGAACTACAATGTCTGCTGTGCTGGGAAGGAGAATGTAGGCATGGATGGGCATGCATGCAACAGCCTATGCTGTTTATTCTGCTACAACCAAGATGGTAACAACTAAAGCTACCTACTTAAAAAGAAAGACTGAAAAGGAATTTTGAATAAAATCAACTCACCTTATATAATATTCTAATTGTACAAGAAACATACTGAGAAAGGTCTAAGAAAGGCTTCTGTCTGCTGTCCTCAGAAGTAGCTCAGAAAAGGCAACTTCCTCCTGGCCTGGGCTTGAGAACACAGGGCTTGAAAACTTAACTTATATAGAAGATGCAGACATAAAAATTAAATATAAAGAAGGGCAAAAGAAATAGGTTTATGCAAAATCCAGAAGTAAACATTATTGCTTGTTCTGCTTTTAAACAACCTTGTGTTGAATGTGATGTTCTTTAGGGAAAAAATGTACTTGAACAAAGGAAAGGTTTCAGAAATGTATGAGCAATGGGGATTTTTACAGTACTGGAGCAGAATTTGTTGTCGTCACCTCAGCAGAATGGCAGGCTATGAAAGTCAGTTACAGCTACCCCCTAAACTCAAAATGTTTGTATCTGCAAAGACATTAATGATTAGCTCAGTTGGCTAAAGAATGGTGCTAATAAAGTCAAGGCTGTGGGTTCAATCCCTGTATGGGTCATTCACTTAAGAGCTGGACTTGATGATCCCTGTGGGACCATTCCAACTCAGAATATTCTGTGAACTCTGTCACGATACTCAGCCAGCTTTATGGGAAACTCTTTGGAAAACTTCTTCATTTCCTTTGCCATTTGAAAGAATGGGGGAGACATTTCTATTGTTAATCCCCAATCCTTGGGCACTGGGCAGGTTTTACAACACAAAGGGAGTCACAATAAACTTTAGTTCACAGGAACAAAGCACTAATCCCAGAGCCTTGAACACCACTCTGGTTTTTGCTAATATCCCCACGGGAGCTAGTGGAGAACAAAGCAGTATCCTTTGTAGATGCTGTCTGAAGTGGGAAGCTGCTTTCGGATATAGCACAATATTCAAACAGGCCATTTGCTCTGCACGGCTGCTCATTAAAGATTTGTGCTCTTTAATCATGTGATCAGCTTTTGAAATATACTCTGACAGTGCTCTTGGAGCCCAGCCAAGAGAGTTCCTGCCACCTCTGTGACCTCAGAGCCCATGCCATGCACTCGCCTTTCTCTGGGTCCTCCAGGCTGCTGTTCACATGCTCCACTGCTCGGTCCACTTCTTTGCTGTCACAGACATTGAGCTGGACCGTTCTCATCCGATCACTCTTCATGTTGTCCAGTTCCTTGGAGCCACCCTCTCCTTTGTCCTAGAGGGAAAGAAAGTGTTAGTTTGAATGTGGCCAAAGAGCCTGCACAGAATATCAAATGCATAGCAACCATCAAATCAAGCCAAAGAGTGAGCAGGGCAGTCACAGAATAATCAGGACAGTCCTGCAGCCCTAAGAGGAAGGGGAACAGACAGGGCTGGTCCTGCAGAACACCATTCCTCAAGCACCTTCATCTGACCATGAGCCTTACACCAAGTCACCTGGTACAAACTGCTTCAACCACCAAGCAGCCAGAGCAGCTGGGTGCTCAGAGAGGGACTCCTGGGACTGGGACCCTGGCCAAGAGTTGTGGGTCTCAGTTAATGCCCAGAGTCCAAGACCTTTCCCTTGGCTCTTCAGAAAGGGCAGATGGGAGGTATCAAGCCAGGGACCTGGTGACTGTGTTGCGGTCTCCTGGCACAGGATGCAGCCAGTCCCACAACCCCTGGGCCCACACACAGCAGTTAAAGGACCTTTTCATGCTACAACAGCAGCCCCAGGGCATACTGTCCCCAGGGCAAGAGGGCCCAGCTATTGCTTACTGAAAAAGCACATCACTGCTTTGTCTTCCTCCTTCTATGGTTGCTCTCTGGTGCTCATGGGCTTTAGCAGTTTGTATCTCTATCAGTGTGTCCTGCAGTCTGTAACACCCTGTGGCCCTGAGCACTCCTTTGAGCCCTGCAGCAGCTGGCCTGCTTGCTGCCCTGCTCAGAGAACCTCTGCTTTCTCACTGCCCTGCAAGACATGACGGCTCCCAAGCCGCACTATGCTTCTGATGTGCAGATGTGCTGCCAAAAACAAACAAACCCATGAAAATAACACTGAAGTTTCACAGTCATTTCCTCGATGTCAGGGCTAGGTCAAATTCACCCAAGCAAAAGATGATGCTTCTTACTTCTACCTCCACTTCCATCTAGCATCTAAAAACACACCAAGCTTTTTCTGCTGATAAAATCAGCACCAGCAATAATCACTCTCCGATCAGAATTCTGCTTACGGTTTTGCTAGTAAAATCTGTAGCACAGTGAGAAATCAGCTCAGTCACTTGGAGTTGTTTTCATTCTATAGAAAGTATATGGCCTGAAGATACACAGGAGGCCAAGCAGTCAGCTAAGGAGCTTCGGTATTTCCCAGTGTTCTTCTGATGACAACTGCTGTTACTAGTCTTGCCATGGCCACAGAGATTTTGAAACATGGGATGTGAGTCCAGCTAAAGAAGCAATATTTAACTACAGAGTGACACTGCAAGGCTTTTTGCTGATTTCTTTGTGAGGAAGTAAATATTGGTCAAAGCTTAAAAGACTTATGGCATGCTGCTGCATGTCAGCTTATGGTAAAATTGTGAGATGCCAGGATTTTACACTAACATGCACTCAGTAGAACGAGTACTGAAGACAGCAAAATGGAAGGGAGCTTTCAGTGACAGAAAACTGGGTCTTTCTAGCAGCTCAGACAGAGGAAGTGAAACTCAGAAGTAACTGCAACTCTGAAACTTTTGGCTCCTGTCAGTGTAGAGGCAGGCTATTACTCTGAACGGTATTTTTTAAGTATGCAGTGTTCTTATATTATCTAATGCTGATCTTCAGTTACAAAAGCTGAGTAGAAATATCTTATCAAAAAAGTACTCATCTACCCTTTCCCTTGACCCCTTTTGAAAGGCAGCAGTTCGTAAATAAGTGTTTTGTTCTGCTGTAACGCCTGTAGAGGGAGCCCAGCTAACAAAGAAATCCTTGGCCCAATGCTGAGACACTACAAGGCACAGAGTTATGGAGACAAACACTTCTGTTTTGAAAAAATGCAGCAAAAATAAATTACTGATTTAAGCAAAACTTAGTAGAAATAATTCTGATAATATCAAAGAATACCTGGCAAATTCTCTTTAATATCATTATTCAAGATACATTTATGGTGATGAGTGATCTATAAGATTAGATCAAAATAACTGACCCAACCCAGGATATCCTGAGGAGTAAGTTTGTTTCTGTTGGGAAATGGCCACGCAGCTAAAAAAAAGTACAGTGCTTCGTAAGGAGAGAGAGGCTAAAGCTCTCTCCTGTTCTCCATGACCAGGCATCTCTGATTGTCGCACAGAGCACTCCTGCAGAGCATATCAAGGCTGCATCACTGAGTTGTTTGAAGCCTGATTCTGCTCTCATTTGCACTAGTGGGACTGACCTATACAATGATTTCAGGAGACCCTCAATACCCACAAAGGCATGGCTCATGAATATAGAAAAATACTCTCATATCACATGCCATAAAATCACTGGTGTCTTGGTGAATGGTACAATTATTCAAAATAAACCCTGCATAAATATGTATGGTCTGAGAGCAGGGCCAATGGTCCTGACTCAACCTGACCTCCAAATTTGCTTGTGGATAAGCCTAAAAAGTTAGATTTGGGGTTCCAGTGCATTTGACATGGAATAGACCACAATGTTGTGATTTAAATAAGAACATCCTTAAGTACTGTTCAGTCCTGGTTCTGGTCTAGACCAGGTTTTGCTCTCTGAAATTCAAGCAGCCGTGTCTTTTGGTTTACCACCCACCCTCTCTCTCCTAGGCAGAAACCTGTGCAGAGAGGAAAGGGAAAATTGGGTTTGCTATATGTTGGTGCACATGCCATGGGTGAAGAACACAGTTTTTGTTTTCCCTACCTTTTGCAGGCAGCCAGCGTAAATAATGAAGCCTTTGCCATGGAGGTGCTTGGCCAAGGCAAATCCAAATCCTGAGTCACAGCCGGTTATAAGCACAGCTCTGCTGCCAATCTGCAAATCAAAACAGAACAAAACACACTGGAATTATTTGAAATCAGTGATTTGCAGTTCACAGAACAAATCATGTCCTTGGCCAGGAGCAGCCTGTTCCAGGGATGTTCTCCATGCTCTTTGCCAACTACTGCCACCCAGTGCCTCCTGAAGACAAGAAGTGAAGGTTTCATACTGAGTTCACTCCATTGAGGCAGGATCACTGTCCTCCCAACATGAAGAGGAGTTTGGCACTTCTGGTAACAGGCTCCCAAGGCAAACAGAACAAGCAAACCGCCATTCTCTGGTAGTTCACATCCATCTTGAACTCTGAAAGTATACCAAAGAGATCCCAAGACATGTTTTCCCTTCCTCAGGAACTGTTTCTGTATGTTTAAAGCATCTCAAGTAGCCCAAAGGGCATGGAGTAATGAATTTGACTGAAGAAACAATACAAATTAATCTTACTGCTCACTTGTCTTTCTCTCTGTAGCACACGAACCCTCTAGTGCTGGGTTTTAAAAGCTAAGCAGAATCAAGTGGGATTAATATTTAAAAGTAAGACCTGTTAGTCATCAGTCTTTTTGCTTGGTTAGGTTTTGTTGGCCTTCTTATTTTTCCAACTTACAATTTAAATAGAAGTATACCTCATTCCTTCTCCAAACTCCTTCTTCTGACCCAAAGAGAGGCAGCAATTAAGTGACATGCTAAAAATTGCATGGTGTATCAGACAGTGCAACAGCAACATTTGCACATCCAACAAAGTGCTGCTGTGGGTGGGATTAGGTGATAATTACCTGATATTCATTCCAACTCATCTCTTTTAACGAGCTATAAATTTGGCTTTCCCCAGCATACACAAGGACCAATCAGGGTCACACTGGAAGCCCAGCAGTGATACAAGAATCGTATCTGAGTTCCTCTGAGACTCTGTTCCAGAGTTATGGAGCAAGCTGTGCATGTTCTAGCACTGCTACAGTGCTGAGTTCTGTGCCACAAGAGAGGCAAGAGGGCAAAATACTCCCCTTCCTTTTGCCAGGCACTGTTCCTGGCAAGTCAGCACCTTCAGGGAGAGGGCTGTTAAAGGGGGCCACTCTCCAGATCAAGTGGTGAGAACATATCAATTTATTTACGTCTCTTTAGACAACCACACCCCAGAAAGAGTGCTTTATTAAGAACTTGTCATGCAAATTCCCTCCACTCTAAGGTGGAAGATTTCATCTGCTGAGTGAGTTCCAAAAATAGAAAAAGCCCACTCGTATGATTGTTTATTTCCATCCTTAGCAGCGTGTACCGTGCTACGTCAGTGGAAGCTCTGTGATAGGAAAGAATGTGGAGTATGTTGGAGAGGTCCAGCTTGGAGTCTCTCTGGCAAATCAGAAAGACAAATCTGGTCACCAGGCATCAGGGGTTTTAAAATCTCAGCTCAGCAGAACAAGTTCGTGGAAGGCAAACTCACACTCACCTGATCGACTTCACTTGCATAAGAGCGACTGCCACATGGGGACAAGACAGGAAGGGAAAATTTCTGCACAGGCCTGTTAAAAAAAACCAAAACAACAGCACAATCAGGCATGGAATATCTTGTCCATATCTTGCTGCTGCAACATACACATGAAAAGAAATATATGCTGCCTACATACATGATGTAGGCTGTCATTTGAGAAGATAGAATCCAGTTCTCCTTAGTCTGAGCCTGTGTGTTTCCTACAGTATGAAACATTTGTTTCTCCAAAGACCTTGATGTTATTTCCAGCTGCAGAACCTGTCTGGGTATTATGAAGAATTCTAAAATAGCTCCTGATCTGAAGGCACAAAATGGGCAGTGAAATGTTTACATCTTCAACAGCAACAACACTCTCACTTAAGGGTTGCACAAAGTTGGGATATGGGAAGTCTTTCATTTATCTGATGAGATTATTCTGCTATGGTTTTGTCTCTGATACCTAGCCTGAGGTTGAATTTGCTTGGATCTATCTCACTGCTTCTACACATAGCTCCACGCTTCTGTCATCCTGGATGACACTTCTGCAGTGTCTACCCATTAGATACTCTTAGATTTTATATCCCCTCTTTTCGACTGTTAAGCTAAGAGACGTCTTTGAGCAATACTTGCCATGCAGATGTGAAGCTCCTCCGTACAATATGTCTGACTCCCAGCAAGATAAAACACGTTCACAAAGACAGACCAGAGCAAAGCAACAATGCCTTCAAAGGAGTGAGATTTTATTTAGAAAAGCTATGCTACCATTAGCATTACTCTGTCTTAGGTCTTGCCATCATTCATCAAAACTGGGCCCGGACAACACACTGGAATGACTCCAAGCTCTGTCTTTGCCAGCCACCTCTCTGGACTTCATCAGCTGTTTCATTTTTGCTTCAGGCACTGACATTGCCCTTCTGGAGCATTCCGGCCTTCCCTTAAACTTATCATACTTCATCTACCCCTGGCTCCTCTAACAGCATCTATCCTTCAGCAGAGCTTATCCTGCAGGCTGCTTTTTTGTCTTCTAAGTGAACTTGCATAATCATTCACAATTATCTCCAGCTCAGACATCACAGGCGCTCCCAGGGTGACCTGTGCTACACTGCACAGGAGCTTGCAGACACTCAGGCCTCTGAGCCATATCTTGGGAAAACAAGGCTAGAAAAAGGATCTGTGAAAGCAGAAGCCTTGAACCAGATGGGAAAGGAGCTGATTTACATTCAGGCAGTGGTGTCCACTCACCTTCCTGCAACAGTTTAGCCCTTTTTCTAATTTAGTGTCACAAGTCAAGTCTTGAAATAGCTACAGCCAATTTAACTGCTGCAAATGTCAGTCCCCAGGCAAAGTGTGTGCTAACATCACTGACCTACAATCCTGGACTGGAACTTTTACTTCAACAATAAGCTTCTTGGTGTGTCCTAAAGAGCCCAGAAATGTTCATAACTTTTCTTTTAGTTGCGTGAACTTGTTTTTTATTTTTCAGTGTCAGGTCTGGTCCTGTTATTTCACTGCAAAGCACTGATTTTCTGCACTCAATTCACAATAATGTGCAGAGAATGCCTACTATATTTACTGACATTCTATATCCTACCTTGAACCTGAAGGCAAGGACAAAAAGTGGATGTTGGTTGCTGATCAGCAGGAACATCATCAGCAGAAGCAGCCACGAAGCAATGTGAGCCCCCACACTGTACACGGACGTACCAGGAGCCATTTTTGTCACTCTGCATGACTGAGTTCTAGAGACCACAACCGAGACTTTCAGAATACACAGATGGTCCTCAGATTGAATCTGTGCTTATAACCATGCATTGGCTTTTGTTCAGTTCCTCCAAAAAAAGGGAGCTTGAAGAGTCAAGTATATAAATCCTGCCTCAGTGCATTAAGACACTGGTTTACTGACAGCACTGCCTTTCAGATGAACAGCTGGATTTTCATTTCAGGTTTAGCAGCTTGTGGAGACTTGATTTTTTTTTGCCCTGAGTACAAGATGCATGAAGCACAAATACACAATAAGCAAAACAGAAGGAAGAAAAAAAAACATGCTGGAAGTTCTTTTCTCAAGTTAATAAAACATTAATTAGTATTTTTAAGGCCACAGCAGATTCCTGCTGGTGAGCTTTGGTGTGTGTGGCGCAAACAGGAAATAAAAGTGTTTGCACAGAAAATTAACAGCTTAGCTATCTACAACACCCTGTTACCAGAGCCACCCTTGACCGTGATGGTGCTGGACACCCCTATCAACAGCAGTAGAACACTGGAGGTGGCAGCTCTTGTTTAGCAGGCCATAAGCCACTTTTAAATGGCTTATGTACAATTAGTGGTACATAGACCACTGTTTGGGAACTCTGCTCTAAAACAAAGCCAAGGAAAGCACTTGAACTTCCTCTGGATTTGGACTAGTAGGGTTCCAATCATATAGCAATATAAACAGTGGGGTTTTCTTTCAGAACTAGAAATAGATAGCCAATTTTCCCTTCACGTTCAGAAAAAAACAGCTTCGTTACTCAGCCCACCTCCATTTCTCACTAAAACCTTCCTTCTTAACTTTTTAATTTAATGTGATTCATTGCCTCTTGAATGAAGTCATAGAAACATATGGCAGTTTCTTGCACTGCAGAAAGGCCTACTTGCTGATATTCAAGAATAAATCCTTGCTGGATACTTAATTAATGCTCTACTCCATACATTTTTCACTGCAGTGTGGGAAAAAAAAACCCATGTTGCCAAACCCTCCTTGCATATGGAGTCCATCTCCTCTGCGCTCAGATCAGTGACTGAGCACTGGCACAGGTTGCCTGGGCAGGTTGTGGAATATCCATTCCTGGAGACACTCAAAAGCCTCCTGGACAGAGTTCTGGACAACTAACTCTAGGAGGCCCTGCTTGAGCAGGTGGGTTGGACCACGTGACCTTCAGAGTTCCTTTCCAACCTCAATCACCTTGTGACTCTGTAAATAAACTGCCCCACTGAAATCAAATGAATCTTTGGTGTGTGCTTTACTCAAGATCTCATGCCTTCTTTTCCACCAAGTTACTTACCTAAAGCCACTCCCTGGGTCCTTGAAATTCAGGGCTTTCACAGAGAACTTTAGGAGAGGCCGGGACAGCTTGGTAGCCAACATGCTTTCAATTAACACACTCTACCAAGAGCAAGACTGTTCTTCCTTAGCTCTGCAACACAAGAGAGCACCTCTGTTTTAGTTGCTCAATTATTTTGTAAGACATGCTGACTCCATATATTTCAACAAGAAAATAAAGTCCAAAGGAACTCATCTTTTCCCCTTGCAGTTCCTCATGCTGAGATAAACAGCTCAACCTTGAACCACTTCAAGATACTTTTAAATAAGAAAAAGCATTATAAGTAAACTACCAAGCAGGGAGACATCTAAACAAAATGTGAACTTCTCCTTTAATGCATCTTCAACTGTAGTCTCTGAAATAGGTAAAAATTAAGGTACTTACATGGAATGTATTATTTCAAGTGAGCTATATGAAATAATTTTAAACCAAAATATAACTTCAAGTCACAGGTGTGTATGTATTGATGTTGTGTATTTCCAAAGGAATCCTTGGGCTTTAGAGTAAAAAATAAGTTTCTTTGCAATTAAGTAACTGGTGGCGTTGGACTAGGCACAGGGAACCACCATTAAACTCACTACAGGGTGAAAACACTAAAGAACAAGACTTAGTTATGGAAAGGCAATTTCAATCACGTTTATCTTGGATAAAATTGATCCATAGCACAAAAAAACCCCAAACATTTTCCAGCTTAATGCACAGCCTCCTTTACTGAAGCCGAGAAAGGGTATCTGATTGTTAGGTCTTGTTTGCATCTCTGCCGAAGGCTGGGCCGCCGCCGCGGCAGCTCCGGGGCCTGCTGGGAGCCAGGCCTGGGTTGAAAAACAGCGAGATTACCGCAAAAGACAGCATCGGTGGGCACCGAGCTGCGGAGGGAGGGAGTGGTGCGGGCTCAAGACGACACGCTGCATGGGTTAATCCTCAGAAATCCCGGTGGTTTGATCAAATTTTGGAGCTCAGCTAGTGCCTCGCAGTTTTTTGCGAGGAGCTTTGCAGGGAGCGGGCGAGGCCCGGGTTCCCCGCGGGCCCCCCAGCCCGGCCCATCTCCGGCGCGCAGCTGCCGCGGCCCCAAACGCGGGCCAGGGAACGAGGGGGCGCGGCCCGGCCCGGCCCGCGTGGGGCGCTGCGGGCAGGGGCCGCGCTGGGGAGATGCCGGAGCCACCCGCCCGCCGCGGGCAAGGTCGCCGTGTGGACCGGCTGTCGGGGCTCCACCAGGGTACCGCGACCATCCCCCTCCCGCGCGTTACCTGGACCGGCGGGTGCCGGGAGCTGCTGCCGTTTGAATGAGGCTGGGCCGGGGCCGCGGTGCCGGGCGCGGCGGGGGGCGGGCCGGGGGCAGGGCCGGGCCGGCGGCGGCGATAGGCTGCGGCAATGGGGAGCTCAGCGGGGCTGTTGTTGGCTCTGGGCGCTGCGGGGCTGCTAGTCCTCCGCCTCTTTTTGCCGCGGCGGGCCCGCCGCGCCCTTCCCGTGAGTACGGCGGAGAGGGACCGGGTTCCGCGGGGCACAGCCCGCCCGAGCGCCCCCGCGCCTAAGATGGCGCCGGGCCCTGTAGCCGGGCCGGGGATGGTGTCGCAGCCGGAGCGGCCCTGCCCGGGCCGGGCTGATGGAGCCGGGTGCACAATGGGAGGGGGGCGAAGCGCTGAGCTGGGCCCGGCCCGGGGCGGTGCGGTCCCCCCGCGGGGTTCGCCCAGGCCGCGGTGCGGCGGGCGCTGCCCTCGGATCCCGCGGCGCGGTGGCTGCTCCGCTGCGCGCCCCGGTGTGCCTCACTTGGAGGGGAGCTGTTCGTACAATCATAGAATTGGTTTCGAAGCGACCGTAAAGATCAGCCAGTTCCATCCCCCCCTGCCATGGGCGGGGACAGGTTGCTCCAAGCCCTGTCCAACGTGGCCATGAACACTTCCAGAGGTGGGGCTTCTCTAGGCAACCTGTGCCAGGGCCTCACCTCCCTCACGTAAATTTTTTTTCCTAATATCTAATCTGAACCTACTGTCTTTCAATTTGAGCCCATTCTCCCTGTTACTATATGCTCTTGTAAACAGTCTTGCCCCATCTTTCCTGTAAGTTCCCTTCAGGTTGCAATCATGTCACCCCAAAGCCTTCTCTTTTCCTGGCTGAAGAGTCCCAATTCTCTCAGCCTTCCCTCATAGGAGAGGTGATCCATCCCTCTGATCGACTTGGTGGCGTTTTCTGGACCTGCTCCAAAAGGTCCACATCCTGTGCTGAGGACCCCAGATCTGGATGCAGCACTGCAGGTGGGGTCACACCAGAGCGGAGTAGAGAATCATCTCCCTTGATCTGCTGGCCATGCTGCTTTTGATGCAGCCCAGGATACGATTGGCTTTTTGGGCCAATATTTTTGCTTCAGGGCCTCCAGCTCAGTCCTACCCCCCTGGAATAACATAACAGCTGTGGCCTGCTTGCAGTGTCCTGCTTCACTCTTCCGTCCACTCTCCTTCTCTGACCTTCCCCATCCTTGTTGCACCTGGAAAAATACTTTCATTTTAAGTGAATAATTTCAGTTCTTTATCCTGGGATTGAAAACCTCAACTTTCCAACCCCGGAAAAAGGGAACAAGCCGAGTTTACTGTGTAGCTGCACCCATCTTCAAATCAATCTGTTTGAGAACATCAGGGTAGAGCATAAAAATCCAAATCAACAAATCAAATCAAAAAAGTGGCACAAGAGAAGATGAAGTCTAGGTAAGCATGGGTTCCCTCTTTGACTATGGAGACAGGCTGAAAAAGTAACTTCAGTTTCTTCATCCTATTCTGCAATAAACATGTATAATTTTGATAGATCACCTGCATTAGTAAAATTAATTCTACTATGTAATAAAGCACTCATTCCCAGCAGAAAAAGCTAGTGAGGTGTGTGCACCTGAGCTGGCTGCAGGTTAAAATCAGGCTGCCCTGCTGGGGCTGTTTGAACTGTGAGGCTTGTGTATTACAGTATTGTGTTTCACACAGTGAGGACACAGGCAGTGTTACTCTGCCCACATGCTTCAGCAGCACCTCTGGTACCAGAAGTTATTCTGTGCTTGTAGCACCAGGTGCCCTATCAGCACTGTATGTGAGAGCTGTCCCCTGTGCAGTTTCCCAAGCTGTGCATGAATGTGAGTGAAGGAGGCCCCTGAAGTTCCTCAGAAAGCTCATTAAGGTCACTGTGCTGATAGCTGGTCCTTTCTGCCTGTCCCAGCACTGAGCCATACTGTAAGCTGCAGACTGACCTTATCAAACTCCAGGAACAGGCCCATTAGGCCTCATCTTGGGACCTTATCCTTTCAAAAGATAAGGATGACTGGGCTTTTCTGTGTTTGGAAGTTTTTCTGGGATAGGATCATTTTTACTGGGAATGGGGTTGCTCCCTGCTCTCATCCCTCGGAGCTCTCTGTCCATCAGGTATGGCACAAACAAGTAAGGTACAGATGTGAGATGTATTACATCCCTTGGGTTTTTGCTGCTTGTAGGTGCTGCTGAGACCTCAGTCTGTTACGAGCTGTGCTGCTGAGACCTCAGTCTGTTACGAGCCATGCTGCTGTAGTCTTGTTTTATTGCCAGCAATTAGGGTCATAGCAGATAATTAACAAATAATCACAGGAACCTTCTCATACTGTAAATTCTCATACTGTAAGTTGTTCCTTGCTTTTCTTGCTCTTATAGGCAGCTGAGAGGATTTTTAAATCTCTTCCTTTCTGTCTACATTTTGGTGGTTGGTTTGGGGATATTTTTTTTTTTAACTAGGGAAAGCAAACCATCTGCTGAGAGCTAAAACTAAATGCACAGGGGAGCACAGCCCAGCCATCTCCTGTAGCTGAGCTGTCCTGATCACACCAGCTGATGAAGGAGGAACTAATGATGCTTGAAGATTGGGTATCTTCTTTGTTTGCCTGTCCTGTGTTCTGGAAGTGATTGTAGTTCTTCCTTCACAGTTCCTGCTTTTTTGTAAAGTTCTCTGTCTTCAGGATTCAGAGGCAAAGGGTCTAGGAAAGTGAGGCAGAGGAAGAAAACAGTCAAATCCTTTCTTTTTCCGTGAGCCACCTTGTTGAGTTATTTTGGGAGGTGACTGACAAATTCTGTGATCTGGTTCATGCTTGATTCTTATCTCTCTTGGAGTTGTGTCACTGTCAATTAAATTAGGACTGAGAACTATATATTTAATTCTCATTTATCTTTTGTCCTTTAGCTGTAGCTATCTTCAGAGCTTTAGTCTGTAGCTGGGTGCTCTTTGTCTGAAACAGGAGTCGGTGTTATTGTGGGTGTTTGTGACATAAATGCAGGATAGACTTTTGATCAGTTCTTGTTTCAACTTCAGCTCATGACTTCCCTTTGAGAGCAATAACTTCAACATGAGTTATAGGACTGGGTGTAGCTTATTTGCTTACTGCTCTCTGCTTAGGCTCACCTGAGTTTGTGCAGTAATGCTCTGATCACTATCACCCTGCAATTATCCCTTATTGCTGCTTTACTGCACTGAGTGTCAGCAAAGCAAGAGACAACAGAGCAATGGTGATTGACCCATTTCTGTCTGAAAAAGTGGCTGGACAAGCCGGTGCACTTCATACATAAGTATGTTCATATTCCAGCCTTTGTGAATACAGTAACAGGGAATATTAATTGCAGATATCTTCATACAGATGGAATTGACCTCACTTCCTTATTGCATGTTCTAGACTTTTATTGCTATATCACATTATTGCCTCATGGATATGGTTTCAGCTTGGACCATTGTGCAACACAGCAGCTGGTAGCCTGCTAGTTGGGTTAAAGTGTTAGGAGTTCATTGCTTCACAGCTGTGGTGAGAAGATGACTTTCAAGCAAAGACAGAGGTTGAACATGTTTCTCTTCAGGATTTGGGATTCTGGATTTGGGATTTCTCAAGCCTGTTGTGTCATACGAGCTGGAACATCAAATCTCTCTCAATTTTTCTGTCAGTCAAAAGATAATAATGATGTAGGAGAGAAATGTAGGATTTGAGAAGTTGTTCCTCTTAAGACTGATGAGTTTCAGAAGGAAACTCTAACCTGCAGTCACATTCCTTCATGCTAAAATACAGCAAGGAAAGTGCTGCATAGAGTGGGAGTTGGTGGGGAACAGACAGTCATCACTGGCAGCTAAAAGAGCTGCTGTACTGTTCAAGCCAGTGACATCCTGCCATTTGGATGTTTTCTATGCTGCTTTTTCTTATAATGTCTGTGAGCTGGTAGGTCATTAACTTCTTTTTAAATGTTTCTGTTCTCCTTTCGCCACTGATACTTGAAAGAAAAAGTTCCTGTTCTAGCTCAGGTATGAAGGCAACACAAATTGTTATAGGCCAGCAACTGAATAAATTTAGGATTTCGTGGTAGCTGGGAGCTGATTGTGTTTCTACACTACCATCTTGTCACCTCGTTTACACTGGCTGACCCACTGAAATTATTGGGGTTAGGCTGCAGTGAGGTCTGTGTGCAGACAGGTAATTTGCATCTGGAATTGTACCTCCTAAATGGTGTCTGGCCCTGGCTTCAGGTGGCTCCTGAGGTGTGGGGCAGGGTGCTGGTGATACCTGCATTGCAGTGTCTTGTGATATCATATGATTGTCTTTCCCCACACAGGCTGAAGGGAAGGCAGGGCTAATAACAGGCTGCGACAAACGTTTTGGACATGCCTTGGCAAAACACCTTCATGCAAAGGGATTTACAGTTTTTGCTGGATGCTTACTCATGGTGAGTAGTGATATCGACCAAAATTCTTCTCTGATTAGAGAAAAATGCTTCTCAAGTCAAAGCATTTTCATCAGCAATCTTCTTTTACCCCAGTCCAAGACCCGAGAGAGATGCAGTGGGCAGGGATCGTTACATCTTCTATTGTTTCATCTGCCTGTTGCATTTTGTCATTCCTGTAATTCTGAGCTCTTTACACCAGGGTTTGTCTGTCAACTGCATGTCTGTACAGTAGCTTGCACAGTAGGGCACTGTTTACTGCTAGAAGCCTCTCAGCAATACCACAGCACACTCAGTAAATCTGACAGGCCAGGACTGCTATGGCACTATGGCTTTCTGACTGCCCTGGCATCATTGTTGCTGTCCTTCACACTGTCACTTTTCATGGACCCTCTTCTCAAACTCATCTTTAAGCTGCCTCTCCTGCATTATTCAGGCTTGGTTTCCAAAATGTCTTCTAACTATGCTTCTGAAGCTTCTGTAGAAGCTATTTGGTTTCTGGATAGCTGAATAAACAAATTTAATGTATCTTTCTGACGTCTGTAGGTCTCTGTGTTTGTCTGTAGGTTTCTGTGTTTGATAGTGACATCACTTGTAAGAAATCAGTTTAGACACACTGAATCAGAAGTTGTTGCAGACCCCTCATCCCACAGTCCCTGCTCTTGCATGGGACTTACAACTTAGTGTTGTGAAATCCTCTTTATAAACTGGGTCACCTTCACTTCCATCTCAGCTAGAATTTTACCCCTGCTATGCTTTTTTGCTGTTTTGATAGTCAAAACTCATGTAATTTCTGACCTGGATTGTTCATAGCCACTCATTTATCCATTTTGGTTACGTTCTTCCATCACACCAGAAGGGAAAGTTATTATCAGCTGACATATTGTGTAACTTGAGAGCAGGAGAGTCCTGTTGGAAAACTGCCACTGTTTGGAAATTTCCATACAGAGGCACTGTGTAATTCCTTCAGTAATCATGTCATATGCTGCTTCGGGATGCCTATCTGTGCTGATAGCAACTCAGGCACTCACTTTGCAGAGCAGCAAATGTAGGAAATAGAAAGCAGAGGGGAGATAGGGCGGGCTGAGGGGGCTTTTAAGAAGGCAGCGTGTGGAGCAGAGAAGGAAAGTCTCTGCTGCAAGCCACATAAAGAAATTAAATGCTGAAGTGAGCCCTGCTTGCTTGCTTAGACTGTGAGCTGCTGTAGGTTCCCTGCAGGGTCACAGCAGGTATGGAGGCAGTTGTTATAAAGCTGGTGCCATACTCTTAATTCACACCCAGTTAGTCCATCACCATTTACTTACATGCTCTTATACAGAGACTTAAAGGGTCCCTAATGTACTAACTACCACATAAAGCTCTTGTATTAAATACAAGGCTGTCAGGTGCATCAGGAGGTTCTTAATGATCAAACAGTCAAATATAAAGTTGCAGGAATAACAAGAATACTTCAGGCAGGCTGGGATAGTACTGGAGAGGATCGAATGCGAAAGGGATTACATTTAGCATGTGCAGGTAAGCCCACAGAGAAAGTTTCTTTTAATATATTAGGTTTAAGATGGAAGAGCACACAGAAACATATTATAAAATAACCTGAAATGTAGAAAGTACAGCAGAAGTTGAAATAATCATTGTCTTATGGTCTTTGATCCTACTGAGAAGAGAATAAATTGTTTTCAGATGCCTACTGCCAGCAGTTGTCATGAGGACATGCAGGCAAGAAAAGGTGAAGAGCAGGGAATGTTTACATGAATAGAATGTGTTCAAGTTCATCAGGCCTGATGAAATGTAGTGAAGGGCATTTAAAGGATGAGCGATTGGGATTTCTGCCCCATGGGTAATACTTTCCAGAGCACCTTGAGGCCAGGAGATTTTCAAAAGGCTGGAAGAAGGCAGATATTGTACTTCCCTTCCCAAAGGAGATAGACCTCTGAAACTGCCAAGCAGGCAGCTCACCTTCAGTGCACTAGATGAAATTGCCACACACTGCTCCGTCAGTTTTACAAATGACTGGATCACAATGTGATGGACACTGTGTAAGTTTACTGGGAACAGACTGTGTCCTGTCAGTCTAATCTTATTCTGGCTAAGCAGCAGAGTAGTTAAAGGGGAAGGAATAAATGTATCCTGAATCAGGGTTTTGTTGCAGTCCCTCATGATAGTCTCATGAGCAGACTTGTGCTCCAAGTGACTTGTGCTGTAAGTTCAGTCCCAGGACCATTTTCTTGGAAGTACCCTCTGGAAGAGAATTTTCAATTGGAAAAAAATATGCCCAGAATCAGGCAGAGAAGATTGTAGGCCCTTTTGGGGATAGGGTTCAAAATGATCCTGACAGATCGGATGGAGTCTCAAATCAATTACGTGAAATCCAGTAACAACAAGCATGAGGTGTCCGCTCAGGAAACACAGGAAGGGAGCGAGTGGACGGGTAGCAGCAGGGTGGGGAGGAACTGGCGCAGATAGAGCAGGCTGGCTGGATCCACGGGTGTTCAGCATTGTGTTCGTGGCTTCCTGATTCCCCCTGACATCTCACTGCAGGTGCCTGAGTGCTTGCCACAACTTAATCCTGAATCCCAGGAGTTTTCCTAGGAAAAAGCCATGGCTGTGTCTGTTACAGGAGGGCTCTCTGCTAACAAATGCCTGTATGATCTTCCTGTTCCTCAGCACGACTGCACTGGGATCCTCCAAACCAGAACAGAGGAGAGGAACCAGAAAGGGGAAGGGGAAGCAGCCAAAAGCTGGAGCAAGATTCCCCAGCTGGGTAGAGAGGGATTGTGACGCTGCTGGGCTTCCTGACCAGGAGCCCCTGCTGAGCACAGGGTGGGGTGGGGTGGGCATGCAGAACCGTGCAGGGCTGGGAGGGCAGGATAACTAGGGGAAAGGAGATAGCTGGGAGGAAACAGCAAAGTCCCACTGAAGGCCTCTGGAGAATACTTAGGCAGCAGGCTGGGCTGGAGCAGGGTGACTTTCAACTCTGATGGAACTGGGAAGGGGAACAGACAAAGTGACAGCAAAGGGAGAGGGGCTTTGCAGGAGCAGTTGGGCCATTACTGCCAAGACCTTGCTTGATTCATGGCTCCTGCTGGTGAATCCTGAGGTCAGGAAGGTCATCCCTGGGAGGATAGCCTGTCTGGTCCTGTGGGAACTTCTCCAGGTGTTTTCCCAGCCAGCAAATCTACCATTTAAAAAACAAGGAGGATGTACCATGTGGGTATCTCAACAGGAGATGTGCTTACAGCCCCTGAAGACCACAGAACATATGATGATGTTCAGTTGCTTCCATATGAATACATGGCTGCTTCATTTGTGAAGAGGTTTTCTGGACAAAGGAGTTAATCACTTTGTTTTACAGTTAAATAGTGACTGAGGTGGTATCTACAGCTATGAAGAGTGGTTCCAATTGATATTGCATGTTGAAGTCAGTCTTCCAAAGTCAATATGTTTTGTCATCAGTGAATAAATTGTAGCTGGGAAAGTAACTTTACAGATAAAGTTGCATTGGTGATAGGGGAAAATTCATCTCAATATGAACAATACAAACGATTTATGTTGAATGTTTAAGTTACTGTCCTACTGTTTCTTAAAAAGCAGTGGAGATATTTCTTGTTTAGTTTATAAGTATTGTGAAAGATTAAAAGATATGTAAGGAAAGGTGTTGTCAGTGCTGAAATGACAACTGGCACTTGAATACAGATATATTTTTGTTTTTATATAGATACAATAAAGCTCTTTCTTTACAAGCTGAATTAGCTCCACTTTATTCACTGTTAAGTAACTGAAAGTTGCTTTGTATAACTCAGTGAGATGCAAGAGCATCTTGCAGAAATATAGTGAGGCATCATACAATCGTCATCTGTTCAAAGGGAGTAAAATATTTTGTTGACTATGTTACTGGCTACTTGTAATGCCACTTTCAGAGGTTGTTTTTGTGGCCAGATAAGAGGCCAACACAGCATGGCATCATGTTTGATGTGCATGAGAAAAGCTTCAAGCTGTATTTGCTGTTCTTGTGATACTGGGAAATAAGTGAATTGTGAAATAACATGCAACCATGGGGCCAGAAATTCGTTCCTACTATTGTCATAATGCCAATGTAACTATATATTGATTTTTAAGAGGGCTACCCTGTTTTGCTCAATGCCGTGATGGGCATTTCATCTCTTTTATTATACGTCACTGTTCACTGGGCTGAAGGTGGAGATGAGATATTGTATACTGTATTAATTAAATAGCCTGAGATACTTATAAAAAACTAAGCAGTTACATGTTTTTTATATCTGCTTGTCTGCAGAGGCAGCTGAGCAGATGACTGTGGGAGGGTTGCTTGCCTTGTTTGCCCTTGTGCTGTGGGAGTTGATATCAAGCGCTAAACGAAGAGTGGCAGTCAGGCATGGTGACTCACCAATTCATAACTTTTTTCTCCCTAATGAGGCAGAGCCTGTGACTCAGGGAATAGTTTTGTGAATTAAATCTCAAGCCTGCTGTGGAACTGTGTGGCTAATCTGTTCTCTTTTCACTTTTATTTGTTATTTACCACCTGAGTAAGGCTTAGGCAGCAATCCTTCCTGGAAGTGACCAGGTAAAGTTTGGAATTTTAACTGTGTTTATGTTAGAATAAACAAAACCCCACCACAATAGTAACAGAATCTCTAATGATAGCAGTGGAATGGGGAGGAAAGAAAGGAAAAGAGTAGAAAGGAAAGCAAAGCCATCATGTTCTTATTACCTATAGTGTGGAAAAAAATAAATCTGTTCTTTCTTCCTTAGCCAGAATCTCCTTTCATGCCTCATGTCTGTAATAGTACTGTTGTGTAGCAGATCTCCACTGAGCATGTATTCCTGTGCATCTGTGCTGCTGTGCAGTAAGAGCACAATATTGTATAGGTTCAGCTGTGAAGGTTTCCTGTACATCAGACTGTTTGCTGTTGGCCATGCTGAGGGCATGCCTGCTGCCTTGTTTTCAAAGTGGTTTGACAATACTATTTCATTAGAACCCACGCAATATTTTGAGACGACATGAGTACAGTGCCTAATTAGCTGTTTGCTTTTAAGCCTGGGGTATCTGACTCCAATCTCCGTACAAGTGTTTGCTGTGTCACCTGTACGGTGTGGAGACTGAGGAAGTGGAGTCACCCACAGTTCTCCCAGGCTGGCACAGTATTTTGCCATTTTATAGATGTGAAACCCATCATGTGAGTAGCCAGCACCAGGGGGGCTTTGTGGCCCCTCGGGGCAGTGGGTCTGATGCAGTTGTAGAAGTAGTGCTGGAGGAAATAGATAGAAAGCATGTTGGTTTGTGTGGATCGTGTGAGCAGTGTCAATAGCTTCTATTTCCTGACCATGTGAACATGCCTGACCCCAAACTGCATTGCTGTTCTCGGTCCACCTTACTGGGACACTTTTCTGTTCTGCTGAGCAGGATGAGAATGGAGATGGAGCCAGGGAGCTGAAGAACATGAAGTCAGACCGCATGAAAGTGCTACAGATGGATGTGTACAGTGATCAGGAGGTGGCTCAGGCTGTGGATTTTGTGAAGAGGACCCTGAAGGAGCCAGAGAAAGGTATGTGGGGATCTTCTGTTCACAGAATCCTGTCTACAGAGCAGGCCATGCGCTGACCAAGTCATTCTCTCTCTGTACTGCCGAAAGAGGGTTAACAAGCCTGAAGACCTGTGATAGTGTGTGGTTGGCAGTCAGGCAGTGCTGTACCCAGGTCAGTGAGGACAATTGTCTTGCTGTTGATGTGGCAGCCACATGGAAAGAGACTAAGACTGGCTAGAGGATTAGGCTTTAACTCTGCATCCCATAAAAAGCAAGGAGTGGCAGCAAGCCCACAAGTATCTGTGTCTTTGTCCTTGAATGTCTGTGAAGGGCATAGAACAAGCCAGAGCTTGATCCCTTCCATGTGCTCCTGCCACAGGCTGGCTCATGCAGACCTTGCCAGTGACCCTGCTAATGAGGAAGTGACAGGCCCTGGCTGCCTATTGCAGTCCCCTCTGCTGTGCAGGTACAACTGAGTGCTGAGCTGGAGCACAAATCTGACCTACCCCAAAACCTATGTTAATCTTCAGCTGTGTCTGTCCATGTCTCCAGTTTGCCATGCAACATCCCAGAGGTGAAGTGGGATCCAGGGTGGGCTTGGTATAGATGACCTTAATCCACGTGTCACCTTAAGCATGAGTCCAACTCATGGATCCTAAAAGCATATCAAAGAAGACAGGAGTCCCTTCTTTCCTTCTTGGAAGTGGTTTGGCAGAGGGATATGAGTTTACTGTCAGAGCCTGATGTGACACTGCCTAACCTGTTCCCATGTAGTGAGGTTGTGAGGCTTCTTGCCCTGCATAGGTTTTTCTGCAGGCTCTGTGCCAGTAGCAAGCTGGACAGCAGCTGTAGACACAGGCTGAGAATGAACTGAAGTTTGGCATCTGTGGCTCCAGGACTTCAGAGTTGTGTGACTTGAAGGTGGTTGCTCCTCTTGAAGCTTGGAGGAGACTGCCATGGCCCTGTCTTTGTTCACAGGAAGTATAAAGCTAATAAATAACAATAGCTCTAATCTTCATGCAAATTACGTGAGCACACCTTTCCTCCTAAAACAAGCATATTAAATGTAACTGAGTAGTACATGAGCTCTGATCCCACACAGGTTCTCTCTGCATGGCTTTTCTTCCTACACAATCACCCAGCCCTCATCATACATTTCACAGCTTCTCAAGCTTTTCCTGAAGAGCCCAGCAACAGCAGTGGTGGCACAGAGCCATTTCCCACTGAGTGAAAGCTTGGAAGGCAGCAGCTCTGTTGCTTCTATTAATGCAGCAGTGTTTGCAAAACCATGTGTGTAGAAGGGACAGAGAAGTCTTGCATCCCTGATCAGCAAGTTGGACCGGTTTCTCCTGCTCTTGAGAGCCTTATCCTGTAGCAGTTTGCTCCAGCACGGTGTGCAAAGCAACAAAGCCTTCTTTTTAGGCCCATCAATGTGACTGAGATTTGAGGCTTGCCAATAGTGCTCAATAAATAAGTGCTGGCATATAGAGACTATTGAGGTGCCTTGCACAGAAGTGGTTGTTGCACACTGAATGTTGCCCCACAGGAGCTACTGCAGAACAGTTCTTGTGCTGTAAGGTTTTTTGTACCTCTTCTCCCTAAGCTGTGTACATAAGGCTGAACTAATTTCAATAGGAGTGCCTGTTTGTTTTCGGCCTTATGCAGTTCCCACTGTATTGTTGACACTACAGACGTAATAGTGATAAGGCTCTGCTCAATAAACACACTGCTGTCCAGCAAACAGCCCCTTGCCTGGGCACCCCTCAGCACTTTGTTCTGTATGTAACATGCCCTGATCGGTGAGCAACAGAATTCCAACAACAAACTATTGTAAACAATGATTCAGGGACGTTCATGAAGACTAACCTCATAACCCAGGAAATGGAAAGCATTGTAGAGAAATTTATGGGAATTTGTCAGGAATACTCTGCAGAGGTCAGTTTCTGAATAACAATTGGTAAGCCTTTGGTAAATCACTGCCAAATTTGCTCTGCGTAGTTTCTTGTTACTGGTGAAATTACCCCTCCAGGTGCCCTGTTTCCATGCTCCTCCTGCTAGCAATTAGAGTTTGCTTTGCAGCAGCATAGGGGACCCCTTTCAAGCTGAGATGCTGTGCTGGCTGCAGATGAGTGTGAATTTCAGAGTCATCTTGACCCACTAAAGCTGGCAGCTTCAGTAAGTGAAGCAGTGAGAGGCTGCTATACACAGCTGGTCAGCAGCCTCCAAGGAGAACAACCTCAGCTGGGAACAGGGCAGGGTTACCCATGTGAGAGCAGGATGTCGGGCTAGCAAGGGCATATTGGTGTTTTCAAATGCCCAGGAGGATAAATTCCATTGCACAATGGTAGAGTATTGCACTTTGCTTAGAGGACTGTGTTTGGTACAATAGATGGTTACTATCTGACCTAGAATAAATACAGGCAGGCTGGAAGTTGTTAAAATACTTTCATACATTAGGGCAGGGAAGCTGTGGAGCAGAGGCATGGCAAAGAGCCCAAAAACTTCTGAGAGAGAACTTGATAACTTTTATCAACAGGGTGTCATGACATTAGTGCTTTTGATAGCAGTGTCAGAGCTCCCTGGACATGAAGGATCCTCCTTAGCCCTGTGCTTGTTCTTGGTGGTAAGAAGAAGGTCAGGGAGTGGAAAGGGGCCCTGAATCCAATGCACCCCAACAGCTCAGTCCTCACTCCAACACAGTGCAAAATAACCGTGGTGTATGGCAGGACGTCTAATAAAGAGCAGCTCTATTATCTTGTTCCAGCTCTTCTGTTTGCTCCTCGTGCAATTTATGGCTGCACAGTCCAGTATTTCAACAAATCCATGAAGTGTGGATTCAGTGGTGCAGTTGTTTGCCACTGAGACTTCAGCAGTAATTGCTTTGAAGGGTCAAGTCCTTGGTGACCTGGTAAGTCCTGACATGTAAGGGGCTCAGTGCAGAAGCTCTTAGTAAGTGCAATCAACATAATTTTGACAGGACTGCATGCACAAAAGACATTAATTTTTAAGTTCTAGTAGCTGTAAGGGTTGGTTGTAAGTTTGCTAACCCGTAGTTAGGGTTGAGGGAAATAGGTACTTGGACTAAAACACAACAGCTGTTAACTGGGCCGTGAACTTGCAGATCAATACCATGCACTCTCCAAAACAGTGAGTCAGTTGTAAAGGGGATTTAGAAATCCATGGTATTTGTTTTCCTTGCCTTTTTTTTTTCAATTGTGGGGAAATTGAGCCCCCTCTAGAAATGCATAATATTACTGAACAAAGACAAACCTGGGACAAACAGGAGCCATGCGAAGCCCCAGAACAGCATTTGACCTTACAGGAGACATTCAAGGAGGCAAAGCTTGTGTGACCCCCTCTTCTTGATGGTCCAAACAAGCCCCTAGTATACCAAGAGTGTATTTCATCTCCTTGCTGGGTTTTTCTCTACAACCTTTTTTCTACAAGTCGCCAGTTCTTTGTCAAGATTTTAGGTTAACTGTGAGAAACAAGGAAGGTGGCTTTTCTGTGACACTCTTCCTTGTTCCACTCTTTAACCATGTGTTTTTTGGCAGGTCTGTGGGGCCTGGTGAACAACGCTGGCGTCTCATCCTTCGGAGAGGTGGAATTTGCAAGTTTAGATAACTACAAGAAGGTGGCAGAGGTCAACCTGTGGGGCACTGTGAGGGTGACAAAGGTTTTCCTGCCCCTCATTCGAAGAGCTAAAGGTACTTGCTGGGTAGTGTGGCAAGGCTCAGAGCTTTTGTAGCCCAGCAAAGAGATGTAGCTAAAAATCCAGGCTGTGCTTGGAGGAATGCCTGTGCAGTCCAAGGAGGCTGTGTGAGACATGCAGTGTAAGCATTTGGTAGTACAGGTCAGTCTTGGGGCAATCTGGGCACCTACACTGTAGGTGTTATCTTAAACATCCAGGATGTCAGAGACTTTTGTGTAGTGCTGGCAGATATCACACAGACAAGATAATCCAGAGTCCACTGAGCGCTTGTGTTTGGATAACTGAATCTTCTCCCTTCATGTTATTCAGTTCACAGATGACTTCAGGTAGGGATGGAATAAATGAGTCAATAGCAGCCAATTTAGATATCTTACAAGACAATGGTGTTATGAGAATATTATAAAAGATATGTATGAGCAGAACTCAGAAGAGCTTCTTTATTTAGCATGTGTGGGAATGCAGGCACAGGTGTGTGTTCTGTGAGGACAGAAAGGGGCTATATTGAGAAGATTGCTCAAATACCATTTTCAGAAAGCAAGTAACCACTAAACAAGCTCCATCTCACTGCAAAAGGGATCTTACCCATCAGGTCAGCAGGTGGTTCTCACAGGCTCTCTTAAGTTATGCTTAGGTCTGGAATGAGACAACAAAGCTGCCCACTTGTTTCTCAGCTAAAATTTCAAGCTGCAGAAGGATGTTGGGCTCTGTGGATGTGAAAATCCTCTCTGTAAAAATAGCTAGTGGGATTTCAAGGGCTTGTTTGTAAGCACATCTGAAACCGTAGTTGCACATGACATGTCTTGGATAAGGGCAGAGACACCCACAGAGGAGTGACCACTGCTGTCACCATCCCAAGGCAGTGCTTGATCTAACACAAGCTGCCAGAGCTCTGGAGTTGAGCTGTCATGGGCTGCTGGCAGGAGTTAGGACAATTGGTCTCCACTGCCCCATGGACAGTGGCACATCGAGTCTCCCCTTGTTTGTCTCAGGCATGGACACTGTAGGCCGACCATCTGGGTGAGCAAGCTGTGCTGCTCATGCTACAGTTTCAGAGAACTCTCTACTCATTCTCTGCCATCCAGCTCGTGTCTAGAAGCATGTAGCTGAGTTGGGCAGAGGGACTGTAGTCTAACCGTCGTGCTTACAGAAAGAACCAGAATGCTCGTATGGCGTCACACAGAGTTGTGAGCTTTGCAGCTTGTAAGCTGGGACCTTGAACCCTTCTCTAGCAGGACCAGGAGTGGGGCACACTGATGTGAGAACACACAGCTAGCTGTCCAAGAAGATCTGGGTACTTCCATACTTGGAAATTCAGAGGGAAATGTCTTGTATGCTCTGTAAATTCTTTTTGATACTGTGACAGGTGTGTACACCATCCATGGAGGAGGTCAGAGGAGCCCTGCTTGAGTCAGAAGAAAAAGGCTCCTTGACAAGGGGTTTGCATGCCTCTTCAAGATTCAGATCTTAGAAATCAGCATCATCCAACTAAGTGCCCTTTTACTGGAATATTCTGCCTGCTGCTTGTGCAGCCCATCATCTTTCCCTGCTCTTTTCTCTCTAGGCCGTGTGGTGAATATCACAAGCATGTTGGGACGGATGGTGAGTCCATCTCGCTCCTGCTATTGCGTGTCCAAGTTTGGGGTGGCCGCCTTCTCCGACTGCCTGAGGCAAGAGATGTACTGCTGGGGTGTCAGAGTCATCCTTGTTGAGCCCAGTAACTTTGTGGCAGCGACCGGCATCCTGACGGCAGAGGGCATCGACAAACAAGCCGAGGCTCTGTGGAGTGGGGCCAGTGACACCGTGCGGGAGGACTATGGGGGGGAGTATTTCACTCGCCATGTGGCCATGATGAAGTCCTTTGTTAAGAGTGGCCTGAAGGACATGTCTCTGGTTGTGAATGACATCACTGAGGCGCTCACTTCCCCGTGCCCCAACAACCACTACAATCCCATGGAGACCTACTGGTGGGTGAGGCTGCAGGTCATGACCCACCTGCCCACGGCCATTGCCGACTGGCTTTACATCCCTGGAGCCACCCTGTAAATGGCCATCCTTCAGGGATCCCTCCATGGCTCATACTCACGCACAGGTTACAGCTTGCCTCTGCATTCCTTGATGATGTGTCTCCCCTGTAGGTGTAGGATTGTGGCTTCAAGTCATGTGTTGTGGGATGGTAGAACAGCTTTTTCATTTGGTATTTTTCCTAATTCTTGTTTGTATTCCCTGCTGCCTTGATTAAAGTTGAAAGGTATTTTCCTTTTAACTAGGAGGCAGAGGAAGGTTACAATAATGGATCAAATACATGGCTAGTGTAATTGGGTCAGCAGAATTCCCCCAGCCATGAATTTGGCTCATTAATGGGCTCTTGCTTTTCCTTACAAGGACGAGTTGCTAATAGCAGAGCAAAGCTGTTGCTGTGAGATGGTTCAAAGGGAAAAACTAAAATAGAAAACCAAAGCAAAGTTTTCCATTTGATTGAAAATGGGTCAGTCACAGCCCTGCACTGTTTTCACGGTACTGCTAGGAAGCTCTGCTGCGCTGTGACTGTCTGCTCTTTCCAGGGAAACAGCCACACTGCCTCTAAATAGCCTCATTACCTAGCTGCAAAGAAGGGTTCTTCCCTCCCTGCACTGTGGCCAGGAGATGCCAGAGCAAACAACTGGGGATAGGCTGGGCTGGTGAGTGAGGTCTGAGCCATCCCTCAGTCCCTGTGTGAGACTTGCAGCCTCTCTCCACCTGCTGCTGCTGAGCTTTGTGGAACAGGGTTTAAGCTGATATAGCAAACAAATTTGGCTCCTCTGACTGCTACCTTAGGTGCCTAAACTACTCAGCTGTGGTACAGACACTCCCCCTGTTTCCCTCATGTCACTGTCCCATCCAGAATCCCTCTTGCTGGTGAGGGAGCTGCTCTTGGCTTTCCCAAATAAGGTTTTTGGTTTAATCCTCTGTGGTTGAACAGTGACAGGGTACTGTGCAAGCAGCATGGCCTTACTATGAGGTCTAGAAGAGTCCTTTAGGAGACACATTTCTTGTCTTTAATATTGCACAATGAAATCTCCATGTCACACAATCATCTCCTCTGAGAACCTCCTGATAACCAGTATGGCATACTTTTGCCCAGTATCTCCAAGGGTCTCTCCTGTTGCCTGTATACAGGACTGCAGTAATTTTTCCCAGTACTGGGGCTGCCTGGCTTCATGCCCTGTTGCCTCTGTTCCAGTGATGACCAGTGGTGGAGCAGCCAGTGGGCTGCGAGTGCTGCTGGCCAGGCTGGAACCCTACCCTCTCACTCTAGGGACCAGGTTTTCCTTCCACTGTTTTGCCTTATGTGAGATTCAGTGCCTGTGAAAAGAGCTTATTGATTGCTCTTTCTTCATCTGTCTCTGCTAGCTCTGATGTGGAAATTGTACCTTAAACTGTATACCACTGGCTATAAATTCTTAGAGTCTGCATGCAACCATGAATGCTGTGATGCCTTGAGCAGGCTTCCCTTGGAGATGCAGTCAAAGCAGCTTGTATTACAAGTAACAACTCCTGGAAATGCTGTTTTGCAGTTCTTTTTTATTCCAGATCATCGACACATGGAGATTGCCTGGGATCCAGAACCCAGAAGGATCCCACTGAACTGCAGCTTAAGCAGTGTTTTAATCACTTCTTCCCCCCTGCACTGTGAAATGTGATTACTGTTAAGTAGCTCTGATTTGCACAGAGAGAAAAATAAACTGTGAGATTTGTAAAGCATGTATCTCTGGCTCCAGTGCTAATTTCTACACTGGTTTTCTCACCCCTTTAGAATCTGAGGCCGGGATTTCATTAAGTTCAGTAATTAAGGAGGTGGCAATGCTTCAGCAGGTAGTGGGACTTTAGAAGCTCAATGAGAATGTCCTGGAGCAGAACAGACAGCATGCTCTGTTTCCTCAGCAGAAGGCAGCTCTAGAGGCCTCTCTGCAAATGTGCACACCATCAGTTTGTGTTTTATGTGGTTTCCCTCAAAGGATGGCGTTGAGAGCAGTGCTGTGCGTCACTCATTGCCTCAGTGCTCAGTGTGTAACTAATCCAAGTGCTATAGCTGCCTGGTAATAAGGATTATAGACAAGATGGAGACTGGCAAGCCAAGAAGTGTCCGAGGCGATGCAAGGACCTTGTAGTTGAGTCAGGCTTAGGATTTCACACCATGTGAGCCCCAGTCCCTTCCTCTGCCCCCTGAGAAGTGCTCAGCCAGTGCCTGATCTGGTTTCTGCTTGTGTGGGGAGCTCTGGGTGGGCATCTGGGGGTGTGAGGAGCAGAGTGCTGGTGCAGGAAGAGCAAGTATCCAGTGTTTCTGTATGGTACATATGATCATGTGAACTCAGAAGCAGAGGAGTAAAGTCAAGGACCTCCAAGCAGGTCCTTTCCCATCTTGAGCTTCCAGCAGCCATTCAGTGTCCAGTGAAAACTTGATGCTGATATCTACTCCCTGAGGCAGCCAGACCCTTATTTCACACCAAAGAGTTGCATTATTACAGTCATTGAGGGCAGATTATTGTTTTTCTGGTAACAGAGGGAAGAAATCTCAATTCCATTTGGCAGTGACCTTCAAAGCCAGAGGACAGAGGAGACGAAGGAAGTTCAGTGAAATCCGCTGGAATTCCTCATTGCTACTGTGGTATCCTACGAGGAATTAGGTTGCCAAAGCTGCTTTTTTTTCAAGGGCCAGTTGCTGAGGCTGTATGTTTCTCACGATGCCTTGGAAGGCAGTGATGGTTCAGCTCCCGGGTGCACCCTTTAGCCTTTGTGAAGTGTTTCTGGTTTCCCTTTCAGATTGGCAGGTTCTCTGCAATGGCACTTGGAACCATGTTTGCACTGGTTCAGCTTAACACAGCAGGGGGCCTCCTGGGGTTTCCCAAGCAATCACAGTGAGTTTGGATTCTCCAGATCACTTCAGGTTCTTTGTGTCTTGACCAAAACTCCTAAACCAGTGGCAAGTCCCAGTATGTGTTGCAGATCTCATGGCACCTGTGGTTCCTGATTTAATTCCAATATGGAACCTCCACTAGCAGCAATGACAGAGAGCTTATGATGGGTGAAATGAATAAAGACCATCTCTAGAAGCCAACAGAAACCAAATGTCTCTTCTGAATGGCAAGAGCTGCAGAGGAAGTGGTTCGTTTCAGACAGAGGTGAGACGCAGCAGCTTGCTGTGGAGATCCCTCACTGATAGTCCTGTGTTTACCTCTTCAAGGAGCTACACAGAGGACAGCCCAGAGGACAACTTCTTCCTCTGGGCTTCACAAGCCTTTATGACTGCCAAGAGTGGCCCATGTCCTAGGTTTGCTGTTGTGATGTGACTGAAGACCTCAACCAGCTGTGGAGCTGGCCAGGAGATGTGCTGCACCAAATGCCAGCTCTGCAGCATTCCTGGGAGCTGTGCTTGACATCCTGATAGGCAAGACCCAGCATTTGGACAAATATTTGTAAGCAGTGGGATGTAATTTCTCTTAGATAATGTAGACCATGAGGATACTTCTGTGTGCCACTTTCCTCCCAAGTGGTGGCTCTGTAGCTGCTGTCTGATTACAGAGCACTAGTGAAAAAAAACAGGACAAGGGATGCCGGAATGTTAGGAAAGCTGCTGCTCTCATTTGTCTAGTGAGCCCAAACTAATGGATACTCCTGTTTCTGGCCACATGATGCCTGTGACTGACTTGTGGCACACTGGCATTGTTTGGTATATAACCTGTTGCTTTGACACCTGGAATGGAGTCAATATGTGTTAGGAGAAAGTTTAGGATTTGAGAAGCACTCCTTGCACATCTGGCTTTGAACCTGCAGATGAAGAACTGCCCACTGCTAGAAATGTTGTTGGGAAAAAGGATGACATTGCTTTCCCACACAGCAATGGCCCTGAAACCAGGATGGGAGATTCCCCAGCACAGCTCACCTCTGCCTCAGGTCAGGGCCTTACTTCTGCTTCCCTGGCCCCAAATGTCTCCTTGTGGGGTAACTGTGTCTCCCAGGCGAACTGCTTCCCCCAGGGCTCCTCGCCTTCCTTGAGAAAAAAAAAACCAAGGAAAGATACCAGCACTATCAGCTGGAAAAACTTAAGTGTTAAACATATCAAATAGAGATTAGGAAGCTGTGCTAAAGGTCTTTACAAGAGCCACAACAGGTGAGAAAGGCCACCGAGGTCCTGCCTTGCACAGAGAGATGCTGGCCCAGCCCTCTGCCAGTGGCGAGGGCAGTGCATGGGTGGGACCTTCAGAGGCCTGGGGCTTCTTCAGGGAGCTCTGCTTGGCAGCACCCAGCTCGGCAACAGTGCCACCCAGTGCATTGACAAACAGAAAGCTTGCTCAGCTTTTTGGAAACTTAAAGACCTAAGAAACTCAGGATAGATCCTTCTAGCTCTGAGGGCCCCCTGAACATGATGGTGCTGGTGTAAATAGCAACGGCAGTAGATAGCAATAGCACCTGCACTTCTGGCTGGGGTTTTGAAACACAAATTTTTGGCTTCATGTGCAACCACAATGTTGAGAAATGTCTTAGAAATAAACCCAAACCAATACCAGTAGGTTTCTCAGGCAGCAGCCTGAGCCCTAAGGATTGGAGAGACGCTACAAATAGCATGAGAATTTGTAAGAGAGCCAGCTCCACCTCCAGGGCCTGGTCTGGAGCCAGACACAGCTAATTAATTCTCAGCAGTGTTAGAAGGGCCACAGCGATGCTACTGATACAGCCCTTCTCCCTTGATGCTCTCTGAGGAAGGGACCAGACCTGTGTTTTCACCTCAAAACACTGATGTGAAATAATACCTTTGCCCTGACAGAAGCTTTTTAGGAGGCACAAAGTGGCCATGCAGACGGGTCTGCTGTGGCATCCAGTGCCTTCTCCTGTGGTGTCTTGATGGTGAAGAGCTTTCCAGAGCACTCGGCAGGATGGGCTGGATCAGCCCACCGGTGCAGAAGGCAGCTCTGGGCACAGCTCTTGGCCGAGCCAGTTTTCAGGTGAATTATCATGCACATCGTGCAATGAACATGCAGGAGTTCATGCCCACAGGTTTAATTTGGTTCCCTGAGGGGGGTTTGCCTCACAGCACTTTTTGCCAACAGAGCAGTGATGGAGGGGGTCTCTGCCCACCCCATTCCTGTGGGTGTGCAGAATTGCTTTCCTCTGCCCTTAGCAGTATTTTGGTCACATAGGTATGGTCCAGGTGGCATTTTTCTGGTATTTTCTGATTAAGCACATCATTATCAGTCTATTCTCAATGAAGGAACCTCCTCTATCAGACATCTTCAAGCCTGAATGGAATCAATATGGAGAAAGAGTCTGAAGTTTTCTGGCTTTATGGAAGAATAAGAGTGAGGGTTTCTAAGAGTGAGGGTTTCTAAGACTCGATGGTACTGCTATACTATTGGCAGCTTTGCACTTTCATTGCTATAGAATCATCAAACTGGCCCCAGTTTTATGGGGTTTTATGGGTTTGCTTTGAAGACCACATGGTAACATTTGGTCTGTCTACCAGTTCCTCACTGTTGCCTTCCCCTGTGCCTACCTGTTCTTATCCTGCATGGCACGAGGTTGTCCATCCCCTGAGCACAGCCCCTGGTGTGAAAGTTCTTTCTCATGAAGGATCTGGCAGATGAGCAGTAGTGTTTCCCAGCTGTTGCCAGCTTCAGCACCCAGCCAGAGCAGATCTGGTCACCCCAAGGTCTAGCAGATCTTCCTTCACTGTGTTTGCCAAAACACTGATAAAAGTAAAACCAGGAAAACTGAAACAAAGAATTCCTGCTTTGATTGTAGTGAGGGCATTTAGCAGAGGAACCAGGTGAGACCTGGTCTGTTTTGACGGTGTAATGGAAAGACTTCTTCCAAGGACTGAAATACAGCACTTCTGGTCCTGGCACTGCCACTGTTTCACCAAGTACCCTGAATAAATCACTCTGCCTGCACCAAGCTCCGTTACCATCCCAGCCTTCTCGGCCACACCCTGCCCATGCTGGAAAGCAAAAACCCTTTGCAATGCAATACATGCTGTTTGACTCATTTTGTTATCATAACTGATGCCACAGCAGGTGTTACCCCCTTCCCACAGGCTGAGCTACTTTTTATGGCAGAATAATAATGTGGCATCTCCTGTCTTCTGCATGAAAGCCACTACAAGTGGCTTGTAAGGTCTTCTGAACTGTTACAGCTGCACAGAGGAATGTACCAGGATTGAGGGCAGACATTAACACCATTATGCTGCTTTTAAATGGGCACCAAGGTTAACCATCACCCCACAGGCACATTGCCCAGGGACCTTGAGCTGCAACTCAGGGGAAAGCTCTGCATTGTGTTTTACTGCACAGCTCCATGTCCCCTCTGCCAGAGCAATTTTGCTCCCAGGGGTGCAGGTGGTACCTGTCACCTTGTGGGGTCACATGCTGCAGGAGAAGTCATTTTCCTGGTGGGACTTTAACCAGGGTTACTATGACAATCAGTCAGCAGACTGTCCTTGTGTTTCCTTCCTGGTTTCTGCCTGTTCAGAGGTGTTGAAGCATTTGGAGCGCGGGAAAGCACTTTCCCTTTCCAGCTCTAATGAGAGGCAACCATTTCTCCAGGAAGCGTGACTAAAGAGGGAGCTGCTGGGAGAGGGAATGCTCCCTGTCAAAGCCCCACAGCTCCATCACTTACTGCAGGGAGAGGTGTCAGTCCCTGCGTCCTGCCAGAGACATCCAGTGGGTGTCTGGAGTATGACTATACAGCTTCTCTTCCTGTGGGAAGCAGAGCACAAGTGCCTGTGCAGATACTTACCCTGGCAGCCCTCCAGAAAAGAAGATGGGGATCAAGGGTTCCAATACTTTGGTAATGAGGAAGTACCTGCAGAAAATCTGCCTGGGGACTCAGGAAAGGCTTCAAGGTGGCAATGGCCATCTTTAAAGAGGATGAGACAGTGTCGTGGATTGGCTTTTGGCACAGGGTGCCCTAGAAGAGGTGGAGGACACAGTCACCTAGTGGCTTCAGTGGTCTCTCCATCCCAATAAGGGACTCCAACACTGAGTTTTCCCAGGACCAGCACTGGTGTGGGGATGGTGCAAGTGCTTTTACTGGGAGCTGCTGCCACACCATGTGCACATGCAGGAAATACCTCTCCTCCCCTTCTTGCTCATATACTCTTGGCCCCCACACTATGTAAGTCCCAACCTAATCCCTTCCTTGCCCGTGTTCTTTGCTGCACACGTGCTTGACAAGCGAATCCCTACAACTCTGTAGCCCAAGAGCACATCTGGACCTTGGTTTTGCACCACTGCCTCTTTTCCACCCCTGAGTCACACATGAGCTGCCTGGTTCCCTCAGGCTTTGGGGTTGGACACCTGTACCAGGTGGCTGCTCCTCTCCTGCAGCACTTGCAGGAGCAGGAAGCCCCCAGCTCACTGGGGGCAGGCATGGCACTTGGCACAACTGGTCCAGCTCCTGGCTCAGGCAGCTTTCCCTCCTGCAGGCAAGAGCCAGGAGCTGGCTTCCAGCCCTGCCTGCATGTGGGCACTTACAGACTCAATCTGAGTTGAGCTGATCTGTTGCATCCCAAGGAAGTTCCTGCACTCCTCTACATCTGTCCTGGTGTGAGACGCTTTTGTTCTTGTCCATGGGTAACAACCATTTCTCAGGAATAATTATGTTGGGGAATGCAAGAAATAACATGTGCTGTCACAAAAATTCCAGATAATTAGATAATGCAATATGTGTTCTCACCCCAGGTCTCTTTACACTAGAATACATGCCTATTATTCATGGGGTACAGCATAGCATTTTTGCTACTGTCTAAACTAATCATTCCTAAAATCTTCCAGCTTGTTTGAATGAAACTCACCATGAATGGTATCTCTGTGCTGTTTCATACTGTAACTACATATTGCATCAAAATTACTGACCACTGAATTTATGTTGTTTATTTTCTGTACAATGTAAACCCCAGTCTAGCAAACACTTAGGCCTGTGTTTCAGTGCAAACTGTGTGTGCTCAGGCCCAGCCTCAATGCAGCTATTCATGGACAAAGCCAAACACATGCCATTGTCTTTGTGCTCCACAGTCTGTGCAGAGGGATGTGACTTGCTCTTTGAGAAAGGGCAGTCTTAAAATTCTCCTCTGACCTGTGGTGTGAGACTGGGGGGCTCAGAGATACGGGGTGGAAATGCTGTGCTGGGTGATAAAGTCCATCAGGGCCAAAGTGCTGCCCTTGGGTCTTCCTGGTGTATATATAAAACAAACATAAAACAGCCTTGAGGCCTGTGAGTGGGGGATATCTGAAGGTCTGAGGCCACCCTTGAACTCTGTGTGATTCCTGCACTCCTGGTAGCTGATGCTCTGCAGTGCTCCTGCAGCAGGGGATCCTGTGTCCCTGCTGAAGGGCTTCTCACTCGGCTGGCAGGAAGCATAATCTGAAGGAGATTCCCTAATTGCATTTCTTAATGCAGTAGAGGCTGTTCTCTCTCTTCATGAGCAGAGCTGCGATTACCCACACACTATAAATCTGTGTCACGAGGAAGATGTAGGTTGTATATAGGTCATAGAAAATATAATTGTGTAACTGCATTAATGCATCCCTGAGCTAAAGGCTGAAATATGGCTTAGGTGCAGAAAATAGGGCTGTGGGCTTTAAATACTTGGGCATCTCTTGGACAGAGCTGGTGAGGCACAGATCACCGTGCCTCCTCCAGGAGAACAGAAAATCCCTTTGCAGGAAGGCACTCTCTAAGCATGTTTAATGACCTTTTTTTAGACCATTTAAAATATATTTCAGTATGCTGGAGGTTGCTGGTCCACAGAAAAGCATCATGAGTCCACTGGGGAATGTGGGAGCTCTCCTCTGAGAAGGGGATGCAGAGCAGGGCAGCTGGAGTGTTCTTTGGGCTGGACTCAGCAGGGCACACAGGACCCGTATGATGGGAGAGCAGCACCTTGAGCCCAGCTGAGCCACAGAGCCAGGGCCCTGCAGTGCCCGTGAGATTTAAATTTTAGCAGGCATTCATAGGCAAGGCCCATGGGAGTCCGGTAAATGCCCATGGGATCTGCTCCCATATCCACTGGAGAAGTCCTATCCTGCCCCCCTCTGCTGTGCACTCCTCGCTGCCGTCATGAGGACAAGACCTGGCTGAACACCTGCCCTGCCAGTACCCGGTGTCTGCTGTGAGAATCCAGCAGCAAATACATACACAAAACCTTTTTTACCTTATTTAGCAGCATTAGGCTGCCCTCGGTGTGGGGCACTGGGACATTCTGGATGTCCAGAATTATGAGCACTGCTGGAACTCTGGTTTTTATGGTGAGCCCATCCGCAGGGGTGAGATGCCGCTGGACCAAAGCTTTACCACTGGTCCAGCTCTGCAGTGTATTTCTTTATACAGAGACCTCGATTTTCTTCTGGTGGTTTTGTTTGGTTGGTTGGTTTTGGTTTTTTGGGGGTTTTTTTTTGGTTTTTTTTTTCCCTGCTTTCTGAAGAATAAATATCCCTCTGGCTCCTCTCTCTGCAGGGATTCGGATCTTGGCAGCAGTGCCAAGCATGTTGAGGAGCCTTCCTTAGCCCAGCCAGAAACACTGCTGGTCCTTCACCATAGGGTTTGTCCCTTAAATAATAATATCCTTTTTGGTTTTCCAACTTCTTAAATCTCTCTCTTTAGTTTCTTGTGTTTTGAATACATAATTGGTTAATTTCCAGGGCAGAGAGCTACTCACTAATAGTATATAGATGAATCACAACATCTTTCGTGCACTTGCATTGGACCAAATTCCTATATCCCAGATGCCAGTTCATGCTTCCAGAGGCTGTTTACTTCCTTTGCTGTCATAAGTGTAGTTTAAAATTTTACACCATTTTGCATAAACAGATTTCAAAGCACTTTTTGCCACTCCTAAAAACAGAGGAAAATTCCCACCTGCCTTCCTTTTCTCTGTCTTATCTCCTGCAAGTTCATTTTTGTTTCTGTATACTTGTTACAACTTGTCTGACCAACCCAAAACCTCATTTCCTTCAGAGGAGGAAGAAAAACACCAAAAATGAACTTACCGGAGGAAAGACAGAGGAAGGAAGGGAAGGCATGTCCTGAGCTGGGAAGAGCTGGCCATGCAAACAACATTGTCTCTGTGGTGGGACTCTCAGGACTCCCAGGTTATCCTGGTTCCCAGGATATGATGCCTCAACACTGCAGGTCACACAGAGAGGCTCCAGCACTGGGTAACAGCAGGCCTGCACACAAGACTGGTTCATGCAGAATGGCACAAAATGGCCATGTTCATGGCAGCTCTCCAGCCCCCGTGAGTTTGGGTTGCTAAGGCACTATCTGGAGACAAAAACTTCCTTGTGGGGATAGGCAGGGAGCCCTGGGCTAGCAGCTACCAGAACTGGCACTAGTGGTGTCCTACAAGGAGAACATATGCTCAGAGCTCCTGATTCCTGCAGTGCTTCCACTGGAGGCTTTTTCTGTTGGTAAGAGCTTGGACAGCTTCTTGACTATCTTAAATAATGCCAAGGATGTCATCACAAGGTTGAGAGGACAATGTCTTTCCAGCTGCTCTCTCTTCCCACAGCAGGTGAAAACTTTCAGGGGGCTTCTCTGCAGCTACTGAAATCCCAGCTGAGTACCTATGACAGCCTTTCCCTGGGGAGCAAGGTCCCCACCAGGCCTGGCTGGCTGAAGCTTCTCTGTTATTTGGGTGCCAGAAGCAGATTTCCAGGTGGTCTGGGGTGCGCAATGGGATGATCTCACTTCTGTACTAAGCCAGGTTGCCTGCAGGTAGAATGTCATGGGTGGAGTGGCACTGCCTTGTCCCAGCCCTCTGATGCCTGAAGTTTATCTGCAGCTCCAGCTTGTTCTAACCAGGGGGTTTTCTTTGGTGGCAGCACTCAGTGACATTGTCTCCTCTGCCTGGGGCCAGCGAGCCTTGTCTCTGAAATGGGCAGCTACCAACGCAAGAATATCCTGGCCAATGCAGCCCACCCATCTGTGCCCTATGCACAGTGCTGCCTCAGCTGCCACCCCTGAACATGCTGTGTTCCTTGTGCCAACTCACCTCGTGTATGCTTTGCAGCTACTCTACCTCCTCATGTGCCCTATGCACAGTGCTGCCTCAGCTGCCACCCCTGAACATGCTGTGTTCCTTGTGCCAACTCACCTCGTGTATGCTTTGCAGCTACTCTACCTCCTCATGCATGCATGTTGCCCACTCCATCCACGCCCCTGTGCCTCACAGGCAGTGCTGCCCTGTCCTCCTGCAGCCCCTGTGGTACCTCCCTGTCCATGTTCTGTGCATGTGCCCTGCCCACCTGCCTTGCAGCTGCCTCATCACCCAGAAATGTGGGGGAGGCTTCAATCTTGCATGAAGCATTCCGAGCATGTCTGGTGCCCCCTCCTTTTGCCCTGGTTTCTTCCCAGTTCTCCTTCTTTCTGTCCTCCTGCCCCTGCTCCAGCTTCCTGCTCTTAGATGTGCCTCCCCTCCTCTGCTCCAGGGTAAAAACTGCTTACCAGGTGGAGATGACTTCTCCCAGCGCTCAATTAGGTGCAATTACACGGTTATGCTTTTTTCTCTGGACCCTTGCTCTGGAGTGGCTGGATTAGCTCAGAGTGGAGTCCTGCTGCGGGTTAAGGACAGACCCCCTCGTCTGTGCAAGCAAGTGGTGCTGGAGGGTGCTGGAGGTGGGACGATAGGAGGGTCCTCAGCATGGCCACTGAACACATCCTGGCCAGGTGACTCTGAGCAGAGACTCAGCTGCAACAGCCCAAGCCTGCTCCATTCCAGCAGAGGAGCAGTAGATGTCTGGGTGCTTCTTGCTGTGGTCTGGCAGAGCCCAGAAATGTGCCCCAGGGAAGGCACAGCCAGTGCTTGTGTGGAGACAGGTCCCAGCAGTGAGCTTGGCTGTCAGCTCTCATCACCTGTGCCTCAAGCTGTGCAGTGTCTCAGCACCCATGGGGTGCGTCTTGGCTGGCAGCAGGCAGTGGAGGAGCTGGACTCCACTGCAGCCCCTGAGCTCCTGAGTGTGCTGCCGATAGAGATGGAATCCCTGTGTCTCCTACCAAGACACGGGTTTTCTTCCATTGCTGTTGGTGCTGGCTGTGGAGGAGGTGATGGCTATAGCAAAGCCCACCCGACCTGTGCTCTCCACTCTTGATGGCTCAAGGAGCATCAACTTATGGTGGCTCTTGGCTCCTCACAGCCTCCTGGCCAGCTCCCAGATGAATGTATACTACAGCTGGTTCTGTGGAGTATGGCTGAGTGGATGCCTTGCTGTTTCAGTGTGATTCTGGCTACAGGGTGTCAGGAGCCAAAATGTCAGTGCCCAGCCACCCACCCATCTCTGACAGGGCCAGCACTGCAGGGCAGCCCTTGGGTGCTGGGCAGTGCCTGTAGGCCAGCACAAGCACTAGCCCCTCCTGCTGCAGCAGAACCACTCCATCCCTGCCACCACAGTGGTTAGTGGAGTCCTTGCTTCATCCCATAGGAGAATGCTCCACGTGCAGATGCGGATATGCACACAGACACACCTCCGTGTGGTTGTACTCATGCACACAGTGCTGAGCTAAGGCTGACCATTCTGTGGGGCTTTTTCCTCTGGTTACTTTGCAGGATGTGGGCAGCCAAGCTCAGGAGAAAAACTGCTCTTGCTGGTCTGCTGTGCATGGGGAATCCCACCTCTGCAGTGTACTGAAGCAGGGCAGTGCTCATACTGATTTTCTGATTTCTAATCTGTTTGTATCACAAGAGGTGCAGATGAATGTGGGGCTTGCAGAGAGTCTGCAGGACACCTCTGACTTTGATGCAGGCAGCCAGAGCAACCCCATCAGGGACATGGGTAGGTGCCCAAGAGCTAATGGAGCTGTGTGCAGGCAGGGAGAGCCCCTGCATGCTCCCCTGCCCTGTGCCAAGTGCTGTGGCAGACCATGGACTGGGTGCTCCCCCGAGCTATTCACCCCCAGCTGTTTTGTGCTGGGTCTGTGTTGGACAAGACCTGCACAGCTGTAATGGCCATCGAGGTCCTGGGAGCACCTCAGCTGTGGCCATGTTTCAGGGCACACCTTGGCTGCATGGCCCCAGAAGGGGACAGGACTGAGCTATCTGCGGCTCTTGGGGTGGTGTTTGGGCAGCCAGCAGCTCAAGAATGTGTGTGTGCATGTAAGGCATGCAGTGCATGTAAAATGCATGTAAAAACACACCTAGAGAGAATGTCTCCACAGAGATCAGGTTAAAAGAAAATGTAATTAAACACAAAGAACTTCCTGTCAATTATCCTTGCATAACTGTTGGGACTGGCTGCCTTCACAGATGGCTGCTCTGCTGTCAAAGGCATTTGCTGGGCACCTGTTGGAAAAAGTACCAGGTCAGCATAGAATTAATCACAACAGCATCTTTCCTTTTAGTGAGATTTGAAAGTCTAGAGAAAAATTGCTGAAAGGTCTTAAAGCTCCTCAGATAAACCTGGGATGTCTCCTGCTACTTAAGCCTCCTCACGTACTCCTGCAAGTGACTTTGGGGGGGACAAGGACATTGTAGTGGCCCAGAGAGTCTCCAGGGCTCAAGTGACCCCTAGCAGAGGAGGCTGAACGTCCCCCCTGGGAGTATGGCTGGCTGCTGATGGACCAGAGGGAGCAGGACAGGAGCTGCTGCTGTCTCCAGCCCCTCTCAAAGGCTGTGGCACTTCTCCCCTTCCCCTGCCATGCCTGAGGCTCTTGCAAGCAGCTGAAAGGCAGAGAGCTCTGCAGCTGTGGGGCGATACCCAGACACGTGGGGTGCCTTTGTTTGCCTGGGTGAGCAGCCAAGTTGCAGCCCATCTCCAGCTTTGTTCCAGCTGCAGATCTAAGGCAGCTGATTGGCCTGCCAAAAAACCTAAACATGTCCAGGGAGTGGCCTGTGCCATTGCTGAATAATGATGATCACAGCACACTTATAAAGCGAAGCGGAGAGGTCACCCCAGAGCTGTTCCTTACAGCCCCGGTCCTCCACAGAGCATCACTCCTCCTCATCCACAAGGTATGTTTCTGAATTGAGAGATTCAAAATGGGAAATGTTTGTGTCTGCAGTGGGACCCGTCCCTGCTGCTGGAGACAGACTGGGCTCTTCTTTTAAATTTGGGGAAAATGTTACTGCTGCTCCTGCAGAGGAGTTTCTGGCCAGGGAAGCACAGCAGCCCTGTGCTGCAGGGTCTGTACATGCCAACCAGCCCAAGCAGAACCCAAAGCACTTGGGCAGCATCCTGGATCCAGGGACTGCTTGGGTATAAGCAGCACAGTTCCTACTTCTGCTCTGAAGGAAAATCTTCCTTTCCCTCATCACACCATGCTTTTGGGGATTGATTCATGTTGTATTTGGTGCTAATTTGAATCTCTACCAACTTCCCCACCCTGCAGTACTGTGTACGTCTTTGCACACAAGGACTCCTCCAGAGGCAGCTGCACTGCCTCTCCCACCACCTTGCAGTGTCAGGCAGCCCTGGCATACATGGGGATGTCTCTCCTGCCATGCGGGTTCCTGTGGGTGTACACTGCCTTCTTCCACTTCCCAGGGCCCCAGCTCTGTGCTGGCTCTGCATCATGTTCCTTGTGCTCCAGCATTTTAAAGCAAACATCTCTTCATTTCCCTTTGCCTCAGCATTGGACAGACAATGATGCTCCTGTGTGTCCTCGGACGTTTATCATCCCTGCATCTTGCTGGGTGTCACATGTGGGTGACGAGTACAAGTGTTCTCACCAGACTCACCTAGTTTTCTGTGCAGCTGTTGGGCACAGCCTGAGCACAGGCAGGGCTTAAGGTCATTTTGGGCTGGGTGTTTTTCTGGCACAGTGCCTTTATGCTCTTCTCATGATCCTTTCCTCCTTGCTGTGCCACTGATATGTCCTACTGCACACATCCTATTTTTCATGCCGTGTTTCACACAAAGTTCTGCTCCAGGGAGGCCCCAGCTCAGCTATTTTCCTTCTCCCTAGGTCCATTTCCCGCCTGCATCCCAGTGCAGCCATGCTGGGCACGGCAGTGCGGCTCTCAGTCCTGCTGAGCATCTTCAGCTTTGGAAAAAGCCAGATGTTTCATATGGGACCATGCCCAGATCCATCAGTCCAAGAAGACTTTGATATCAACAAGGTGTGAAAAGTTTTCTAACATTCTTTTATGGGGTATTGAGTTAGGCTAAGGGGGTATGGGACTGTTGGCAAACTCCCTGGGTGCGTAGGGGGGTTGGCAGGTCCAGTCTCAGTGCCTTGTACCAGAGCTGCCAGTGAAGGTTTGTGGCTTTGCCAATCCCCCTCACACTCCCTGTGCCACAGAGGGGCAAAAACTGTGCTGGCAAATGAGCCAGGCTGCTCTGTCTCAGCCCACTCATGCTAAAAGCATCTCTTTAAACTTTCTTCTTTCAGTATTTGGGGAAATGGTATGAGATAGAGAAGCTGCCCTCAACTTTTGAGAAAGGAAGCTGCATCCAGGCAAATTACTCATTGAAGGAGAATGGGAAGTTCAAGGTGATCAACAAGGAGATGCTGTAAGTGTTTGCGTTCGGGCCACATTTTCACTGCAGCAGTGACACTCCTGTCACCTCTCTTGCTGTTATAGGTGTTAATTTTTTTCTAAATTGTCTGTTTCTGGGTCTGGGGGTTCAGAGGGATTGCAGTAGGTCTACTGGGATAAGGGGCTTTGCTGGGGTTACGGCAGAGATGTGGGTCTCTAATTCCTGCCAGTGCTTCCTTGGGCCCCACCAAGTCTTTGTCTCATTGTCCAAGGTGAGTGGTGAGAAAATAGATGAGAGCACATGGTGACTCCAGTATGAAATAGCCTGGGTCTTCCCCCTGGCCAGTTTGTGATCCCCAGTGATGGCTGAGAAGTCAGATGCCCTGGTTCCTGTCCCAGGGGGTCATGGGTTATGGGGCTCATTACGGAATGGCAGCTGCCACCTTGTGCTACTGCATGCTGAGAGGTACCTGTGTCCTGTGCTCCTCTCTGTTCCTGAGTCAAGGGACCCAATGAAAAATGGTAGGGAAGGTGAAACACCTGGGTCAGTTTTACTTAAATATTTGCCAGCTGTTTTCTGGAGCATTTACCTTGCACAGGTAGTAACTGCTGTGTAGGGAGATTAGCAATTGATATCAGTTTAAAACAGTAGCCAAGTGAATGCTTTTCCCTTTATTACAGTTCGTAGGTTATAATTATCCTGAGCCCTCCTGGATTTTTGCACAGACAGATGCAGAATTCATCTGTTTCCCACCAGCCCTGGCTGTCGTAGGCTGCTGCTGTGAGGGGCTGAATGAATGAGAGGGAGTGAGTGGTGAACGCAGCGCTGTCCCCTGCATTCCCGGCATGGCAAGGGCACTTTGTTCTGGCTCAAAATAACAACAACAACAACAGCGTAGGAACACATCCCTTGTGTCCAGTGAGGACAGCATCCTTGCCTCTCACTGGCTGCCCAGCACTGTCTGAGCAGCTCCACTGCTCGGGCAGCGCCTGGCAAACAGCTGGACATTCATTTGCGCCTGCATTGATCTGCAGGAGGTTAATCCAACCATCAATGTCCTCACCGCAGCAGCTCAGACCCTGAAGTATTAGGAATATTTTGGGTCAGTTTGTACTATGCATCCCTACAGCATCAGCCCCTTGACCTCTGCTGCTGGCAGGATTCACTTTTGCCTCCTTGGCTGTTCCTGTTTCACAGGGAAGCGTGAAGCTTTCCTGCCCTGCAGGCAGCGTCCAGGTCTTGAGGCATACTACAGAAAATTAAATTATAAAATAGGCAGCCTAAGTCATAGGACTTGCTGCCAACAGGGCAGTACTCCAAACCAGCAGCCAAACCAGCAGCCAAACAAACCTTGGTTCATCATGCAGGCACAGGTAATTTGTGTGAGGAGGAATGTGCACTGACCTGGAAAAAATGCAGGTGAATAAACAGATGTGAACATGTGCCTTCCACAACTAATAGGAGTTGAGCTGCTCCCTAGCACATCCAAGATCAATGCTGGGATCCTCCCATCCCAGACAGAGGGGTCTTGCTCCTGATACAGAGGTCTCTTATCTCTCACTGTCACCCTGGCACCAAAGACACCCCACTTGCAGGGGCACTTGGAGAGAGGCAGCCTGGAGTGCTGGAGTGGTTTGACCTGGGACACCATTTGACCTGCTGTACCTGGCCCAGGATCTGCTGTGCCCTGGGTGCTGCTAAAACCATCCTCAGGTGTGAGCTGTCCCTCTGGGAATGCAGGGGTTCACTAGTACCTGTTTCAGCCATCCCTTGACAGTGGGTGTGTCAGGAGGGATGATTTAATGCAAGCAAAAAAAAAGTATTTCCCACTCTCCTGACTTTATTTCTCACCTTTGTCATTTTCCCTTTAGTTCCAATGGCAAAGTCAACGAAGCTGAAGGAGAACTCATGCACATGGATGTAAAGCAGCCAGCCAAGCTGGGCGTCCGCTTTAACTGGTGTAAGTGTGTGGTGGGGAGGCTCCCGCTGTCCACGGCCTCGGCTGTGCTGTGGTCTGAGCACCACGGTGGGCAGCTCGAAGCAGGCACTGCTGCCATGGCATCAGGGGTCAGAGACAGCAAACCAAGGGGTGAAGCTCCCCAGTGACTTCAGCGCAGCACAGTGAGGCAGCGGCAAAGGGTTAGGACAGACTTAAGGACCAGCAGACAGTGCTTTGGTGATACTGATACACCGTTTACTGCAACAGCACCCTCAGTAGTGGAGCTCTCCTCACCAGCTGATCTCAGAGCAAGAAAGATTAGCAGTATTACTGTCCCTCCAGGTCATTTCACAGATGGGATGGGCAGGACGGGAGGCAGGGGAGGCAGCCCCACAGCCACTGTAAGGGCCAGGAATAGGCTTGTTTCTCTGCACACAGCAGTATGGCTACTAGCCCATGCTACCTCTACTTATAAGCACCTTTCAACAACCATTAATATGTTTTTATTTGCTTTTTCCTTCCCTTGTCACTGTAACACTCGACAGGGCCTGCTGAGGTGCAGTGCATTTTATTCATGTTACACAGCACTTTCCTCTGTCTGCAGCAACACTTTAGAAAGTGAGCAGCAGTCTCCCCTTAAATCCCTTTTTATTCTGCTCCCTCACACCTTTTCCTTGGCTGTTTCACAGCCCTCCCTCACAGAGGGTTTATTTGCAGATAGGGGTGGAACAGGGATACTTGCAAAGGAGATACAGTGATTGTTCATGCACACAGCCAGACTTCATTCTGTGCTGCTACAGCATCATCCGTAGTCATTTCAGTTGCAGCATGTGTAGCCCCAACCACCTTCACCAAGTGTGAACCCCAGAGAACACTGCCTGGCATTCCTAAGGGCATCAGAAATAAATCCCAGGGCCCTTACACCTGCCTGCTGGACCCCTCTCTGCTTCTTGCCTGGTGGTTTGAAGCTGGAGTAGCTGTCCGTCATCAGAGCAGATGCTTTGGGCATAGTTGCCTGATGGAGAAGGGAATTTGGCTTAGATGGAATGGGCTGAGCTATACTGATTCCTACCACTGGGCTCCAGCTGGCTTCATGAGCCAGGGCTCCCCGTGGCAGTGGGTAGGGGTTTGTGCTCCTCAGATCACCAGTGTCAGAGCGTCAGCTCCCTCCCACCAACAAGAACCCTCACACATGTATGAGATGGGCTGGCTTTCAGTGGCCCAGGTGAGCTGTTCAGGTCGTAGTGTTAACCTTTCAGCAAGAACCCTCCTGGTCAGGGCTTTGTGGCTCTCTGGAGTTTGTCTGGGCGGAACAAGGAGTCCTGGTAGGCTTTTATAAATTATAGCTCCCGGCAATGACCACAATTATGTAGCAGCCAAAGTGGGAACAGGTCCAGAAGCTGTGGCTGTAGTGCTGCAGAGCCATCCGGAGTCAGTTTTGCATCACGCTCATGGCGCCCTTCTCTCTCCCAGTTATGCCTGCTGCCCCTTACTGGGTCATCTCCACCGACTATGAAAACTACTCACTGGTTTACTCCTGCACTAACATCCTCTGGCTCTTCCACATGGACTATGCCTGGATTTTATCAAGAGCTCCTGAAATGCACCCAGAAACCGTGGAGCACCTGAAGAGTGTTCTCCAGTCTTACAAGATTGACACCGACAAAATGATGCCCACTGATCAAGTCAACTGCCCTGATGAGATGTAACTCCCAGCACACAGTGATACAGCACCAGACCAGTGATGAACTTTGTTGCTTGCTTTATTATCCATTAGAATTTCTCTATGTAACTGAGAAATTTAATAACCTCTTTGCTAACTATAGTTTGCCAGCCCAGAGTTACTCTTTGCTATCATTCCCTCTATCACTCTTCCCCCTTTTTTTTTGTCTTGCTCTGACTTTTGCAATTGAGTCAATGCTAATAGGTGAAGAAAAGAAACCCTGAAGTGCAGACATGAACCTCTGCTGTTGCTGTGAGTCCTCCAGTGTATGGATGGGAAAGGGTATGAGATGTGATGTGCAAGTATTAGTCCTGGGGAAAAATCATTTATCGCACAGCTCCAGGTTTGTTTCCCATTTTTGTCTTGATGCTTTGGGCCTGCTAGGAATCTACAGTGTCTGTTGGCACTGCCTTAACAGCAGCAACATCCACATGTGGTGGGTTGGTCCTGCAGCCTGGGAACTGACGCTGTGGGTCTTGAAAGTTTCCCGGTGCAGGGCTGTAGGCATATGCTGCTGCTAAGTCAGCAGACCTTCTTGCTAGAAATCAGATCTGGCCCTTTGTATTTAAAGTCTAAAAATGTCCAGAAACTCATCATCACTCCATCCCCGGTGTCTATATGTGTCCTCTCTTGCCTCTAGGGAGTCTGCTCCTGCACTCCTGAGAGGTCAGCCCTGACTGCACTTGTAAGCAGGCAGAAAGAGATGGGTCTACTCCCTTGTTCTCCCTTCTAGAGGCTTTTCCCTGAACTTGGAGAGACAGCAGGCTCTGCCTGACACCCTGCTCACTGCTCTTCCAAGTGCCGAGTGCCCCCTGGCACTGCGTCTGCCCTGGCAGGTGTTCACCAGGCACCAGGACAACTCTGCTTGAATAGCATTCATGCAACTCATTAAAAATGAAACAAAAGTACCTGCTTCAGGGTTTTTGTACCTTACCACCTGCATGGCCTTTGTGAGCAGGCAGGGGGTCTGGGCTGACCTCCTCTGAGGTCATGGCACTGACAGAGCAGGAATGCAATGCAACATAACAACCATGGCTGAAGTGAAATGGTTTTCTTCAGGAGCTTGGAGCTCTTTCCAGCTCTCTGGGGTTGGATGTGTGGGCACCCCTCTATTGCCTGAGCCATGCCAGCAAACCTGTGTTGTGGCTTTGGTTGGCATTGACACTTATCTCCCGCTGCTTTTATTCACTTGAAGAAACAGCCATATGGATGTAGAATGTTGTAAATCTGCAGGAAACATTCTACATGCTGCTGAGCAGGGAGTCAGTATGCCACTAGTCTCACTATCTGGAGGAAGCTGAGATGGGAGGAGTCAGAAACAATTGCCATATTTAAGTCATTATCCCTTTAAACTTTCAAATCCTAATGCCACAGTTCCTGTGGCACAGAATCAAGCACTCTACCCTCATCCTTGGGCTGTAAGGGTGATGGACACAACAGGATTCCAACAGCTGCATGGTGGCTCCCAAGTGTGTCATATTTTGAGGGTAGATGTTTCATCAGCTCTCTATCTTCCTCACACGGATGGTGCTGCTGTAACCCTCATTCCCTGTGCTGCCACAGGCAGGGTGGCTGTGCAGACACTGAGCCCCAGGGGTGCAAACTTGCAGCCCCACTGGAGGGGCAGCCACTGCCCCTGGAAACCACTGGGAACTGGGATAGGCAGGTCCTGCTGAGAAACAGGAGTGTTTCACTCAGCAGCAGAACCTCGTGATGCCTGACCCCTCCGGACACCACACTGCCTCCCTCATTGTGCCACGGGAACTGTGACAAACTTGGGTTGCTCTGGCAAACACATTGTGCCAGGGTCATCTCCACACGGGCAGCACAGAGAGGGGCCCAGGGACACCATGGCACAGCTGCAACCTGTCCTGCCATGTGCCAGCAAACGTCCCCAGCACAAAGCACGTGTGGATGCCCTGCACATGCAAAACCCTTGTGTGTGTACAGGAGTGCCACCCATATAAGGCCCACATGCTGCCCAGCTCTGGGGATGTGCAGACACCCCGAGGGCAGCAGCATCTCCTGGTGTGCGGGCCCCGAGTGTGGGCCCCGACCCTGGGCACCCCTTGTGTCCTAATCAGTGCCTGTAAGTGTCAAAATGGGGGGTGCCAAGAAGAGGGAGCCGGGCTGTTCTTGGTGCTGCCAACCACTAGGACAAGAGGCAATGGGCAGAAAGTGATGCACAGGAAGTTCCACCTGAACATGAGGAAAAGTTTCTTTACTGTGCAAGTGACTGTGCACTGGAACAGATTGACCAGAAAGGTTGTGGAGTCTCCCTCACTGGAGAAATCTCAGAACTGTCTGGACACAATCCTGTACCATGGCATCTCTTCCAACCTGACTGATTCTGTGATTCAGTGATTCTGTGTCTGCGTGCCAGTGTGTCCCCATCCCCGTGTCCATGTGTCCCTGTGTCCCCGTGTCCCTGTGTGTGTCCCCATGTCCCCGTGTCCGCGCGCTCCCGCTCCCCGCGCGTGGGCGAGAGCCGCGCGCGCAGGGCGCCCCCTCATGGTCGCACAGGCGCCCTGCAGGCGGGGGAGGGGGCGCTGTCGGTCCTCCTGGCCGCCAGGGGGCGCGGAGCGCGGGGCTGAGGGGGCGGTGCTGGCGCGGGCCCGGCCAGGCCGGGGCGGTGGCGGCGGCTCCGAGCGGGGGGGAGCGGACGGTCGGCGCGGCCATGGAGGCGCCCTCCGTGCCCTCGGTACCGGCCGCCGCGGGCCGCGGGCCCATCAAAGGCATCCTGAAGAAGAGCAGCAGCAAGGCAGCGTCGGCGGGAGCGGGCCTCGGGGCACGGCGGTCCAACCCGGCCTGCGACGAGGACGAACACGGGTGAGGCCCCGGCGATGGGGGGCGGCAGCGGCTCCCTGCGGGGCCTCCCTTCATCCTTCCCTCCCTCCCTCCCGCAGTCCCGCTCATCCGGCTGCCCGCGGAGCGGGGTCAGCCGGGGTCGTCTCCAGACGGGGCTCTGCGCTGCCCGTGCCCGGTGAGGCCGGGGCTGTCGGCGGTCTGTCCGGTGCCCCCCGTGCGGTGGCGGCCTGGGGGCTCTGCTCCATCGGCAGTGGGAGCACCTACCGGGGCTGGAGCACCGCTGGGAGCGGAGGGATGCCGGGCTGTGCTCCTGGGCGGAGGCGGACGGCAGCTATGGCCGTGGCTCCTGCCAAGGAGAGGCACTTCCCTGCCCGTGTGGCAGCTCACAAGGGGCTTTACAGATGCTGCGAGGGTAGTTCGTAGTTTGGGAAGTAACGCTTTGCCATGTGAGATTTACTCTCAGCCTTCTTAAAGGCAGCTTGAGTAACCAGAAGCGTGTCCCTGAGGAGGGGACCTATCCTAGGCTGAAGTGTTACAAGATTAATAGTACGTAAAGATCTCACACTTGAGAATGTGCACAGGCCGTGTGGTTTGTGATCTGAGTGACATGAAAATCTTCGTTTAATTATAACATGCTGAGTTAGTCCAAATATGCAAGAAGTGGTCTTTAGCCGGCCAGCACCTATCCTTGAGCAAGAATTCCCGTACTTTTCCTGATGCACCCACCATGTGCCTCATAATGTTGCTCTGAGACTCTGTCACATTATGAGGAGCAAAGTTTGACCCGAACGCTGTTTATAAAATTACTTTGACAGTTTTCTTTATTTGGGACCTAACTCAGTATTACAAGGAAAGAAATAATGATAGAATAAAATGGAAATGCAGAGTTTTTCTTTTTTTTTTTTTTCTTTTCCCGTTCTTTAATTTTACTGTTATGTAGCACAGGGTGTTCAGTACCACGCTAGACATTAAATAGAGCTGTTGGTAGCCTCTGTTTAATTTTCTGCAGTTTCTTTTGTACTGTGTTGAAGAATGAGCAGGAGTTGGAGTATGAACTGATGAGTGTCTGCTGTATTGGTTATTGCACACAGTAATTTCTTGGGAAGCAGTTAGTGGGCAGCAGTCCAGCTTCTATTTCCTGTTTACCAATGTGAGTCAATAAAGTCAATTAGATTATTTCTGAAATTGCCTTGCAAGCTACAGGATATTGGCTAAACCTGGCAGGCTGCATTAGGAGATTTCCAGGAAAGATCAGTACAGTGTATTTAAAGCTGGCTTGTGTGCAGTTATTATTTTTGATTGGCAAGCATCATCATATCAGTGTTACTGTTTTTAAAAAGAATGGTAAGTAGTACAGCTGTGATTTTCTTTGCAGATTAAAAATTATTTAATAAATTCAGGTATCTTTTTTCTTCGGGTACATCTGTCAGCAGCCTCTCTGCTTATTTCCAGTATTTAAATTCAGGTCTGAATATCTTTTAAAAATAACTGCATATGAAAGAGCTCATTGTGTCAGCTGTCATCTTTTAAAGATCCACGTTCAGTAGAGATCTCATGTGCTTGCATCATTCTTGACCTTGTACTGCTGTCAGTGATGGTAACATTCTTTGGAAAACTTCCTTAATGAAAATATGATGCAACGTGGAAGCTTGAGAAATTGGGACACCCCTGGAACTGCATCCTAAGAGCTGAGATCGTGGTTTAGTCGTAGATATGTTCTTGGCATTTCTCATGGGCAGTACTTTTTGCCTTCAGGGCCCTGTAAGAGCCTGTGAGAGATGAGATCTGATATTTTATGAAGTAACAGTGTGAGAGTGTGTGTGCCAAGCACCTGTGCTGGAAGAGATGAGCCTGCTATGGTAGGAGCAAGGAATGAGGTGTTCCTTGAGTAATACTGCTGCTGAGACTTCTTGCCAGTCAGGGTGTGGTGTCAAATGAAATTATTGTGTATTTTTAAAGATGTGAGAAAATACAAATGAGCACTTCTGAGTTTTTGCAAATCTGATTTTCCTAAGGAAGATTAGATTTCTTGTTTCCATTTCTGAAGGGGTGTCAGGAGGCATTTCCCTGTCATGGTCCTGAGCTCTGTCATTAGTGTTACACTGTGCAGACATGCCTAAGCATGCAGAATTGGAGACAAACAAGGGAGGTATGGGTTTTTAGAGCACTTAGTCACTCTCCTGTGATGGCTCTTTACATGCAGGGGAGAAATGGCATGTTTGTCTCTTTGCTACTAATGATTTCTTTTTTTCCTAGCTGAACTTTAAGTTGTGCTTTGGGAGGTGTTCTACAGCCAAGGCTTTTATTGGAATCTGAGTTTAAAGAAATGATTGTGAAAAACGAAACCACTAAAAACTTCTTCACTCTTTTATTTGTGAGTCACTGCCTAGCTTGCTGTAGGATGTCTGATTTCGAAGCAGTGAATGCAAAGGGATTGTTCCAAGATTACCAATGCTGGTGTTGGGTATTGAGTTGTGAGCCCAGGCGATAAACCTTGATGGACTCTAGGCAAATGAACACAAAGCCTGTGCTGGGAGTTGCTCCCATCTGTCATATTTCCTCCTCAGCTGAGCTCTGGCTGTTTACAGGGGCTTGTGTACCCTTGGCCAACTGCCATGGCTCATAAAAACCCTCGCTGTGCAACCGAGTGATCATCTTATGTTAGTGAACTTCAGGTGATTAACTGGTGATTTTTGGACTCCTAAATAGAAAAGTTGGAATAACTGGCATTCCTAGACCAGAGCTGCTGCTTTGTCATCAGGAAGCTCATGACTCCCCGCCCTGCCAGAGCCACGATCAGGCTCACGTGTTGTCCGCTTAGGCTGCACAAATGATTAAATAGACCTGAAGCCTCAAACACGAGAGCTTGGCATTGGTTACTGTATGCTGAGGGGATTAAGATCACTCAATTTGTATTCATTTCTGTAGTGTAAGTCTGTGGCATGTGTGATTCAGCATCAGCCCCCACATCTATTTTTTTCTCTTCAGTTTTTTTCCTCCCACACTATATTATGTAGTGTTCCCATAAATGTAAAACTTTAGTTTGTGCTTGGAATTTTTCTTTATCAGTTTCTGTTTTACAGAGAGCATTCTGCTCAAGAGTATTTGAGTTACTGAGATTGAATGTATTTTCCAAGTTTGTTATTGGAACAGTCTGTGTTTAAACAAGTAGCTCAGTGGAAGTCTTCCAGCCAACAGTCCCTCTCCCCCCCAGAAAAACCAACCACCCCAAACCAAACAAAAACCTCTACAAAACCCATGAAGTCCTGTATCATATGCTTCCTTAACTAATCATTTGCAACAGGAATACGTTAATTCATAAAGTAATACTAAATTTTAAAATTATTTTACAGGTCTAAAGTTAGATTTTTGACTTAAGCTAAGGGAAAGACTATACGAAGCTTGCACTAACCTTTTTAGAGAAAATATGGAACATGGTAGGTTTTGTTCATTTAACATTTTTTGTGGCTTTTAGATCAGTGGAGGGATGGCTCTTCCTCTGGCCACGAGACAGTTGCTTTCCTTGTGGCTTACATGTTTTGTCAGTGTGGGTGAGCTTTTGTTTCTTCAAATACACATAAAAGGGTATGTTTTCTGGTTGACTGAGGAAATTCTAAATAATATAACATCACTGGTGCCTGTCTGTGTGAAATGTGAAACTCCCTCGGCTTAATTACAGCAGTGAATCAGTTGGCTTATGATTCCAATTTAGAATGACAAAAGCAGTATTAATAACCAGCTTGTTCTGTGCTGCTTATTTCACTGCAGGGGGGTTTGCTGGTTGGTATCGTTTATGTAACAGGTTTGCTAATAATCATAGCAACTGCCTGAGCAGAGGTGAGCTGGAAGGTTCTGTTGAGTTCTGTTGAGGTCTTGCGGGGTGTAATAAGAGGAAGAATGCTTTGTTACAAGTTACTGTAAAATCCAGCAATTCACGAGACAGTGATTGAACAAGACCAGTAGTCTCTGGGTTGTGTGACCAAGAATACATGTATAGATCACTGAGTTTATCTGGCTATTGTGACTTGTTAGGGAAATTAAATTGCACTGATAATTTGTCATGGCATAAGTATTTATAGAACAGTATTTAATAGTCATTCTTTGAACATGTTTGTGCGTCATAACAATATTCTTTGTGCTTTCGATGTAGTAGAGATCAAAAGATGTTTTAAACATTCTTTCTGTGGTCAAATAGAACTAAATGTTTTTAGAAACTAAGAAAATTTAACTGTTTTCTTATTTCAGTAAAAAATCCCAGAAGTGGGATGAAATGAACATTATAGCTACATACCACCCTGCAGGCAAAGATTATGGCTTGATGAAAATAGATGAACCAAGTACTCCTTATCACAGGTATGCTTGCTAAACTCCTGAATGCAGCCAGGTGACATCACAGTTTTACAGCAAAATTTACTTTGTGGGTGATGTAATATTTATTATGGTTGATTATCTGTGATTGTGGATTGTGTAGGCCTACTGGATGTATGCAATGTATTCAGATTTACAAAGCTGCTAAGTAAGGCTTATAGCTATTGAGGAGAACTATCGAAAAGGGCAAAGTCAATTTTAGAATGTTTATGTCTAGAGGCTTTAGGCTTTGAATGGAATAAGTCTGACTTGTATTGATTTTATTTTTTTCAGTATTAGAATCTAATGTTGTCATATCAATATTTAAAGAAGATTTGAAAAGCTTTTAAAGTACTAAAGGAGTCTTTTAATTGAAGATTTTGACTGTTTTCTCAGCAAACTTTAAGCAGCAAATTACTAATAAAGGCTACTTTTTGTTTACTCTCCAAGCATGGTAGGAGAAGATGATGAGGATCCAGTGAGTGATTCAGAAGCAAATGAGCCCTTAAAAGCAGATGTGCTGAGTAAAAAGTAAGTATTGTCATTAAAAAAATTGGCTAAATGTTATGATAATCTGCTCTTTCCTGGGGTAGATTTTCTGTATGGAAAGCTGTTGCTGGTTTCTCTAGAAGTTTCATTTTTGCTGTTGTCAAATTAACTGGATTTCAGTGTTTGATGGTGCCACTGGTAATATTGCAGGTTGTTACTACATGTAAATATGCAAAAATAATGAAGAAAGCTGTTTGTATGAGTGTTCTGAAATGTCATGTATTTGACATAGTGAAAAACTTGCTGTTTCAGCATTTTGTATTGCATTATTTATGTAGACTGGCAGCTGCAGCTGAAGGTAAAGGACCCAAGATCATAGCAAGGCAAGAGGAAAGTAGTGAGGAGGAGGAAGAGGATGAAGAATTAACACCTGAGGAACGAGGTAGGCATAAGTTGTTTCCTTTGTTTTGCTTTGTTTTTTTTCCTACAAATAGTTTCAGATTTTCAGTAAGAAATGTTTGGGAAGAAAAAGCCCTGTCAGAAAAATTTGTGATTTGAAAATGAAGATAAATAGTCTTCGAACAAATATGCTGTTTGTTTCTGATCAGGACTGTTTGGTTTGGGATCTACATATAAACAGGAATTTGCTGTTGCTGGATGCCTCCTTGTATACAAGCTTCAGGTGTGGGAATTCCTGCTGAAAAAATCTAGACTCCTCAATTAAGTTCTTCTGGTTTGGGGGTGAGGCAGTAGTTCTTAATATGGACATATTTCAGGTAGGCTTAATTCAACGAGTACCACTGCAATTAAGATGCTACTAATTGCTTGCAAACATACAGATGCTATTTCTGTTGTTTTCAAAGCAACTGGTAGGTGTATCCAGTAGGAAATCTGTAGTTATTCCAAAGCAAATAGCACCTTTAATAGAGATGCTGTTTTGTGTTAACTTGGACTGGAGTGTTTTGAGGGAACAGTCAAACAATACTTCTGAGGTTTCAGTCTTGCATTATCTAGCTGGTGCTTCTGAGATTTCCTGGTCCAACTTTAGCATGTAACCCTGCTATTCTGAAGTAAGAAAAAAACCCAGCAGAGTGTTTGGGCTGCCAATAAGCAAAGTTTACTTTTATTATAATGCATTACTGCTAGACCTGCTAATGTTTAGTATATGGAGCAGAGTTAGGCTTCAGGCTGTGGGGAAAGTGGAAAATATTTTCTTCAACATGTGGTAAATACATCTCTCTTAACTGACCTTTGGTAGCTAGCCAGGAGTCAGGCCACATCTGCACAAGTTCATCTTCTGTCCCACTAGTATGTCTCAGTTTTTCCCTAAGTTTACTTAGAAACAAGGCTTGTGAAACTCTTGAATTTTGTGTGCCACTACCAGATGCTTCTCTTGGTTCAGACTTGCTCTTAGTTGCAAACAGGTTCTTTTAAAAGTGCTTCAGCCACTACAGTCCATCCGTCAATTACTATCCTTTTTGTGAGTCAGATTCATTTAAAAGAACACTCCACTGCTTGAAGAAAATAATTTTAGTTCAGTGATTGATAAAATAATCAATGGATTTTCAAGGTAGGAACAAATTTGATCTAGGAAGCAATGAGTGCCTCTTCGAAAAAGAAATAAATTGATTTTTGTTTTTAAGGGAAGAAATAAATATTTGCATTTGTTTGTCCACAGAGAAAAAGAAACAGTTTGAAATGAAGAGGAAAATGCACTACAATGAAGGAAGAAACATCAAACTGGCAAGACAGCTCATTGCAAAAGAACTATATGGTGAGGAAGAGGATGATGATGAGGATGAAGAGATGTCCGATGCTGCAGATGTGGAAACAATGAGTACAGAAGCTACTGTACATGGTGAGCTACTGATTAATTAAAAAGCACGTGTAAGTACTGGTGTCCCTTTGAGCTGTTGGGAGACAGTGAGCAATGGTGCACACTGTCTTGAGAGGTAGATTTGTAGCATGGAACACAAACCACCAGTGTTGATAAATAGCATGTAGGCTTTTGTTTGTTGTGACACAACAGAAAAGCAAACATCTCTGCTTCCTACTGTTTCCCCAACATAACTGACTTTGGGCAGTGAAGTTGCCAGCATCCTTTTTAAGGGAAAAGCTGTCTTGTACCCAGCATTAAAAGCTATGGCCACATAGAAGAGCCTGGCTTTTTGTTGTGGATCAGTTCCCATTCTGCTCCCAATCCATTCTAGAGCCAGCAATGGGAAACAACCATAAATGTTTCCTCTGAATTGAGCGGACTGTATCTTAAATTTTTAAGGAAGAAAACTCTAATATAAAACTGCTGTTAGGCCTCCAGTACAGACTTGTCCTTGAGCGGTAATGTTTATTTCTATAGTAGGGGATAAGACTCAACTTTGCTTTTAGTGAAACTACTGGAAGAAAGTCTGGGACTTTTAGATTAAAGCTGTTTGTGGAACCTGCTTCAGGGCTGTCTCTTCAGAGGAAACGTTTAAAACTATAGAGGCTGACATCTTTTTCATCTTTAAGCTGCTCTCTGGGTGAAAAGGGTAAACCGTATAACAAAAGTCTTAGATTTTTGTGGTGGTCTTCTGGTGAATAATTAGTTCACTTCTCACATATGTGTGTAACAGCACTTTGAACAAGTTTTTGACATTAAAAAAACAGATGTCTGTTCCTGTTGGGTTGTGAAGTCTGTAAGCCTCATTCATCTGTGCGTGGCAAAGCTGTGAGATGTTAGCAGACTTGGGAAGATGCTGCATGGGTTTAACTTGGTTCACATTGCTTTTCACAACCATGTGAACTAGGACCTCTTCTAAAATTAATTAAAATTCCACGCAATAAAAAGATGATTTGCAAAGCTCCGTGTTGAAATTCTGTGGATCGTACATTTTAGTCCCGTCATTTATTACAGGGGGACTAATGCCTTCACAATTGCTCTGAAAGGGTCATTTGGTTCACATCTGAGACCCATTACCGGACTGACTTAATCCAGTAATTTAACATAGGCCTTATAATGGCTAATTACTAGAACTTCACTCTCCAGGGGAAAGGAGGGCTCCAATAGGCAACTGTATGACCTTTCTTCATGGCTTGAAGCTGCCATCTCTCTGCACTCTGCTGTAAAACAGAGGCAACTCCGCTCCCCAGCTGCATTCACCACTGGAAAGAAGGCAGACCTTTGCAGCATTTTTCCATTCCACCTTCCTCATAACCAGCTTCAGAGCCACAACTGGTAATTATCAATTTTAGACTGCTCACAGTTTATAAATTGTCTGCCAGTTTATCAACCCATGAACTAACTGATTCGCCTCCACACCATAGCATATAGAAATACTTTCCATTAACCTGATTTAGTTCTCAATTCTTCATTTTTCTATCATTCTGCTTAAACCTTGATGTTTCATTATCTCCTAGTCTCTGTATCAGCTCTCACAGCTTTTGGTCTTTGTCCTTGGATCAGTTCTTCTGAGGTTCAGTACTGGTCCTTCTTCTGTAGCAGCTGGTGAATTGAATATCCTCAGACATTCCTATGTCGAGATGATAAATGTTCAGCAATATAGCTGTGTTAATGTCAGAGTTTTACCTGAATAACTTTTGAGATTACATCTATTTCTCTCTCATCTGTATTTTGAGAGCACAGAAGAATTTCCTTATTCATAAATGTCAATTAGGGCTATGGAACATTTCTCAAATAGATGGTTTTAACACTTGCTACTTGGGTTTTTTGTTCATCTCTGCTTTTGGTCGTGCTGTGCTTTTGGTCGTGCTGTGCTTTTGGTCATATTAAGCACTTGAGTATTTAAAACAGTATTTCAATTTGATTGTTTCCTTTGTGGAAGTAGATCAAAACACTATTAATATTCATGTTCCTGAGATTCCTTTGTTAGTACTCTAAGAGTATGGAAAGATTATTCACCTGGATAACTTTCAAGAAGCTCTTTGACTTTGAATTGTGTTTTAAAGTGCTTTTGTATAGAGCAGGAAAGGAGGGGTTGAGTGATGCAGGAGCTGATTTTTGCAATGGCTTGTTTTGGCTTCACTGACTAACAGCCCTGACACTTGCTTTTAACTGCAAAGGAAATGTCTTGGGTTTTCTTGTGTTGTACTGTAGCTACATTTTGATAAATCCTTCCATTTGACTTGAGTTCTTGGGAAGTTGTGGAAATCATGAATTGATGTGGCTACCACTCACCGATTATGCCTGTCAGTCTATGTGAGTGGGAACTGGAATGCAGTGTCTTTTTATTCCAATGCAATAACGTGACTTCTCTAGTACTGATGATTATTGCAGGTAAAGATGTGACATAAAAGATATTTCCAAGTGATCTGTTGTGACTTGAGGGCTCCACTGACTCCTGGGTTGTCTTTTAGGCAATTTGAGATCCTCTTCTCACTCTGAAGGTTTTTTTATCTGTGAAAATCCCTTAAAAGTTCTGTTCTTCTCTGACCTGATGTTCTTTTTTACCCTCTAATCCTTTCTGGTTTGTATTTGAGTAAAACTAACAGTACTCTTCTAATCTCCGTACTCCCCTTTTGAAGAAGGGGCTAAAGTCTTAAGCAGATTTTTAAGAAGGCTCCTGTCAGACATCCCCAGGTTCGCTAATCCAAGTTGCATTTCTTGGTTACAGACTGAGATTTCTTGCTGATCGAAATGAAGATGGCCAGTCCAGCCAGTGACGGTGAGAACTCTTTGTGTATTTTTGCCCATCTCCATTGTGGCTGCTGAGTGTTCTAAATGGATGGGTCATTCCTTGCTTGCCTCAAGTAGCTGTACCTTATGCCATGCATATGGATTCTAGCAGCCAAGCTTTTTTGTGGAAAAGCAAGCTGAAGTCGCAATAGACTGTGCATGGCATGGGGATTGGAACTAGATGACCTTTAATGTTCCTTCCAACCCAAACCATTCTGTGATTCTGTGTTTGCTTGCTTCAGCTTTTCAGCTTCTCTGGTTACTCCCTGTTTATGACTCCATGAACAACATAAATAGACTTTGCCAGGAGAAGTGACCTTTGTTCCTCTCCATAAAAACTTTTCCTTTAGAAATTCTCTTTAAAATCACTGAAGGGAATTCTCCTGATGTAGATAAATTTAAGCATGATGTTTTCCATGCAGACCTGTCTTTACTTCTGCTACACAAAAGTATCAGGTAGAGGGTGTTGTCTTTTGCAGTTCAATTGACAAGCAGTAAGACTCTTGTTCTCTCTCTCTGGTTCATTTAGCTGTGCTAATCCTGCTCAAAGAGTGCCCAACAGCTGAGCTGTCACTGACAGGGTGTGCCCTTTGGGCTTTGGTAGATACAGAATATGCTGTGTTTTCTTTACCAGGGCAAGCATCGCCCTAAAGATGATTTAAGTGAGAAGGTTGGGAGCACACAGCAGTTGGTTCTGCTGGTTAACTATGCTGTTTGCTTGTTAAACTGCACATTACCAAACCTAACTCATGCCCAAGCTTAACTGGCCTTTTAAAAAGATTATTATCATTTTGATGTGGTATTCTTTAATCTTTCTCTTCTGCCACTAATTTTTAGGCACATACATATATATATAGAAAGAGAGTGGGCTTTTTTGTATAAAAAACACTAATAAGGACTTTTCTCCAATTTATTGCTGTGCTTTGGTTCAAATCCATGAGTTAACAACTTCCTGAAAACACAACAGACTGTGCTCCTTCATGTATAAAGTGTGTGGGGGGGGGGTAGTTCAAGTGTTTCATCGAATTGAAATTTGACCTGGAAAGTACTGTGTTTGCTCATGTGGAAGGAACTTCATATGTTAGTTCTTAACTCCTGGGTTAAATCCTCCCAGTTCCAGGGGTGGTGCTCGGTGTGCTGAACAGTGGTGTTTGCCACCTTTTCAAAGCATGAGGGTAAAATAACTACTTTAAGTTTCTGCACTCTTAGACTAAAAGCTTATACATTGCTAAGATGGGTTGGCAAACATAACCTTTAGAGAAGCAAAGATGATTTCAGGATGGTATTTGTGTGTGTTTTGAAAATATTCAATGAGTGTGAAGAATTATCTGGGTTTTTTTGTAATCTTTCTTTCACAGCACATGTTACTCATGACCAGCTGGAAAGTAGAGCACACAGCATAGAAGAAATCTGTCCAGAACTGTAACTGCTTGTCAAAGACACAAATATAAACATCGCTTCATGTTTTTTGCAATTAAGGCTCTTAAATGTTGAGAAGCATATCAGTTACAATGTTGTATTGCCAAGAATGTTAATTTTAGACTTGTCCATTAGGCAGAAAACACTGTCTAATTGATTTATTCTTGTGCCTAGTATTTTATGAAGAATACTGCTTCATAATCTGTTCAACCAGAATGGCATTCCCTGTATGTATAACGCTGATTATCTTGCGTGATGTACTGTTACTCTTGCTTTGAAACGCTCACTATCTTTTGGTTTTTCACTATTTATTTGAGAGTGTTCTAGATGTGGTGTCTCTTAACGAAAGGTTTGGGATTCAAGAGCCAAACGGTATAGCATAATATCAGATTGACATGTGAGCTATTTATCAGATGTGTTAAGCAATTTAAAAAGGGATTATTTAAGTCCTACAACCTTTTTGTAAAGTGTTGACCTGTTAATCTAGATTTCATTATGTTACTACCTGCACTTTCCCAGTCTTTAGAACAAGAGCTGTATTATTTCTTAAGAGCGGTGTTTGGAATTCGTTGTTAGTTTCTGACTAAAGCAGTACTAACATCTGGCGGAGGGAATGTTTTGACACTGGAAACAGCTGACTTGATCTTTGCATTTCACTGTCATTCTCTCTTCCATCGGGACTGGCTGTTTTGTGGAGCTGTCTTTGGCTTATTGTGAGAACATGGAAGTTTCCTCCAGCTTTTCTCTTAAAACCACATCCATTGTCACTCTTCTGGCTCGTTTCAGACACTTGGTTCTTTCCAGTTGCATGAACAGTGCTTGTGCTACTAGCACCTGAGGAAAAACGCCCAGCCACAAGGAAATCCACATCAGGACTGTGAAGATGTGCTGAGCTTAGGCTCTGGCTGTTCTTTATTAAAGATAACTGCTGTTGATCTACTCATTTGGGGTTGGCAACCCCCATACTGAAAACCACTGGTTTGTATCTTCCTATGTCCACTGCAACTTACAGCAACTGCTTTTATAAATGAAGGCTTTTTGGAAGACTAGAAGGGAAACTGCCTAATTCAAATACTTTGTTTACAATGTGGTTATATAGCCCCCATAAAGAGGGATTCTGCACCTCCAAATTGCTGTAAGCAACTTCCCACTGGGTGAAATTTGACTGGTGAATGTTCCGGTATTCAGGGTAGTTCCTGGGGTTTATTATACAAACGAAGTAATACACTTAAGCTTTAGCTTGGTTATGGAATACAGTGTATATCTTAATTTTGATCTGAATTTGATATGTTGCAAAAATCCATATAGTTATATGGATCTATTTTAAAATGTCTTTTTCTCCACTGTATATGTGAAGTTTGAATAAAGGAATGAAAGTTATTTTACAGTTATATGCATTCTCAGGTGTGAGCTTTCCTGAAGTCCCAGAGAGATTGAGAGTGAATAAGGTGATAGGATGCTGTCCTTTGGAAGATTTATACAGGAATAATTCATTAGAATGGATGCATTGCCAAAGATACCTGTGAGTTGTGCTAACTGGGTGTTGTAGTGTGCCTTTCCCAACTATCTCCTCTCCTTAGTAGGTAACGGGGTAGTCAGTTGTGGGTTATTTAATCTTCTAAGGTCCTGAATCAGGGTTAATAGCATCTTTTCACAAGAAAGAGTTGAACTCTTGATTCAGGCCAGTGTGGTGATGTAATTTTTCAAGATAGATAATGCTATTTCTTGTATCAAACACGGTCACTTCTATAGAATAAACAGGGGCTAAGAGCAAGCATTCAGATAATTCTGACTCCTCAAGTAATTTTCTGTAGCTTGAAATTTGGCTCATAAGAATAGGATTTCAAAACTTTTAAGTTTGCACCCTTTCCGTACCAGTTTGCAGTGTTGAGAGTGTTGTCCTGTCTGCACTGAGCTGTGTTTCAGACCATGCAGCCGCTGGCCTGGCCCGGCCCTGCTGGGCACTGAGGTCCTCCTGAGAGCGCAGCAGCACTCGGCAAAGTCACATCGCTTTCAGAGGGGTGGGTGTGGGTGGGTCAAGGGGTGACCAATGTGTGTGGGTAACACAGATCTGCTTTGTGAGGCTGTACAACAGATTACCTGTACTTGGTAATAATTACACTTGGGTACTTTGTACCTGCAGTTAAGGTAAAATCCAGCAGCAGCAGCTCCTACCCAAGCTAATGTCCTGCCCTCTTTACCCCCCCACCGCTTGCCTTCTATGTCCAAGACCATTTTGGTGCTTAGTGGGGCTTCTCTGTACCCTACCGGGTCTATAAAGCATTTTGTTTAACAAACAAACAAACTTTGGTAACTTCCAATAAAGACCTTTCCTGTGTGTAGCTTTGCGGGAGGTACAATACATAAACGCATGAAGAGGGTTTTAAATGAACCTCAGAATGCATTGTAGGCCCTTTCATCAGTCACATGATTTTGAGCTGAGTGATTTCCCTTCTTGCATGCCACCAACCCCTAAGTTCTAGTTTGATGCCATTTTGAAACTTGTTTTAGTTTGGGGTTTTTTAAAGGCTTTGTTCTCTTCATTATCCTTGGTGCTGGTAAAAATTCCGTTCTGGTGCTTCATCTTCCTCATCAGGAGTGCAAACCAATGTCCCTGACACTGCTTTTAACTGAAAGGCAGATTTACTTTGTTTTCTCCAGGCTAACACCTTCATGCATTTTAAAAGCTAAACCAGGCAAGTTTTACTTTGCAGTAGTTACAGATACTCTATATAGCTTTTTTTCCAAAGGGGTGTCTGGTTTCCCCCTACTTGGGAAATACCAGTTATAGTTCCCTGCTGAAGGGACAAGAGAAGAAATGCCTTTTCTCTTTTTACATTGATGGTGACTTAGCTTGCAGGCTCATCTTAATCTTTAGATGCATATGGTAAAGGCTCAGTTGTTCAGTACAGAGTAGTGTAAAGAAGAAACAAAAGATACATAGCCCTTACTAATGTGGACAGTGAGCTCCACAGCATCATAATTGTGAAGCTTCTTGCACAGGTTTGAGTCCTCAAGCTGCATCCTGTTTAGAGAGAGCATTTTCAATATGCTTCCAATAGGAAGATCACTTGCAAATAAGAGCCTTAACTTTGTCTATAATTTTTTTTTTCTGTTCTTAAAGTTTCTTTCACACCAAGTTGTACACAGTTCATGGAAACTGCAGATATTTTTTCCACAGCTCACTCTCTCATGTTAAAGTTGTAAATCTTACCAGAACTTTTGTTTCTGTAATATGTTTTTTTGTGGTGTTAATTATGATGCCACCTCACAAATGTAATTATTCTATTGGAAACCAGTGTTAAGTGTCACAACATAAATAAAACCATTGTCTTCATTACTACCTTATGGCACTAATACTAATCTATTGGTTTTGCGTCTTGGAGCTCTTCAGAAGAAACCAACAGCTACTGTGGAGTTTTCAGGTTTGTGTTCACAATATTGCAATTTCCTCGTGACTGCAAGTGAGGATGTACTCTTTAGTTTAACTTTCATATAAATCAAGTTTGTACACATTTTCAGATTTGTTGGTTTACCTAGACCTCAGGGTAGATCTGGTAACCTGAATCACAAATTTAAGACAGCAATACCAAAGCAAAGGTTGCATTTTTCAGGGTGGTTTTTCTTGTGTGTTGTAGGATTTAGTCACGACTGGTCTGTCTCTTCATGGTCAGTGTTGAGTAATCACTCACTAGCACTGAGTAATGGAAAATGACTAACACCAACTACTCCTTAGGAAGTAAAACTATTCCCAGGAAAAGAGCTGGGCTCTTTTCAATTGCATACTTAGTTGAAAAGTGGATTTCACAACATCAGTGCAGCCTCAGTGATACAAATATTTCTTAACATGCTGCTTTTTCTCAGTGGGTGTGACTTGACTCCTTAACCAAACTACTGCTAGTTTGTCTACTTTTGGTGAGGGACAGCTCACAAAAACATGCAGCTGTTACATTGGTGTAACCTGGAGTTTGGTTCTGACATTTCACCAGTCTTAGGGAAAAACCCTGACACACTAAACCGCAATTGAATGAACCACAAAGTGTCCCTTTGCTTCTGTGAAAGGACATCTTAACTGGGGGTAGGAACAGTAAAGGTACTGCAGGCATTCAGCTTCTTGGAAACAAAAGAAGTCTTATGTCCCACTACATCCTTCCATGCTGACTGTTTCTCCTTGTGACACCGAAGGGAAGTCAGGGGCGAGAGAATGGGGAGAAAAGACAAAAAGGAAGGTGAAATGTGGTGCGGGTGCTGGGGCAATGGAAGGTTTGAGGGCTGCAGGGGATAAGTGGGCTCACTGGAAGCAAGTATGGCAGCTCCTCAGACTCCTGGAGGAGCCAAGTGTGAACATCATCACTGCACATCAGCTTCCCAGCACAGCGCCCTTGTGCCTGCAGGATGTGTGACTGCTTCAGCTGTGCCAGGTCTAACCTGAACAGTAAGTCGTACTCGTCTGTCACTCCTTTGGGGATGAGCAGCAGGGCTGGCGCTCCTTTGCTTGTCAGTTTTACATCTGGGAAAAGTAAGCAGTGCCAAACTGGCTAAAGATCTCTGCATTTTCTTAAGGGATCAGAAATCTACAACGTTTCTGCAGTCCTTCACTGAAAACTGCGAGAGGGCCGATAGGATCCTTTTCACTCTGTGGTACGGCCCTTCAAAGAGTATTCTCGGACAAACCCGAACACACACACTTGATAGTCTTTGACAGGAACACCTGCGGTCTGCGTTTCTCCTTCAAAGACACCTTTGAGTCTCCCCCGGGTAACATAACTCCGCAGTGATTACCACAACGTAGAAGCGAATCACGCCGGAGAGCACCGAGAGCTGGGGCTTCACGGTGACACCCTCAGCAGGGACTGGCCCTTGTCTGAACCCCTGGTGCGAGTCCGTGTGTGCCGGTCCGTGCGCTCTCCACCTCAGTGCCCGCCCCGCCCTGCCGCGGCACCGCGGGCCCTGCTCGCCCCGGGCATCACCTCCTCAGACGGGCGCCAGGCCGGGCCTTCCGGCACCGGTGTCGCTCCCCAGGAAAGGGGTTCCCCTGTTCAATGAGGAGCTTTAATGTAACAAATCCCGCAGACACAAACCGAGCATGGCCCATCCCACCCCGCAGCTCCGGCCGTTCCCGAGGCCTCTCTTCCGGGCGGCCGCGGCCATGCAGCCTGCCATTGGCGCGAAAGGTCGGCGGTCGCGCTCCCCTTGGCGGGGCCAGCTGTCACTCTTCGCAACCCGATCCCCGCGGGGCCGGCAGTTGGCTGCCTCCTCCAGGCGGCCGCGCTGATTGGGCGCTCTTCCCGTTGTGCCAGCCTCTCCCGCCTTCCGATTGGCCAGCGCGCCCCCGCCCCGGCGGGTGGTCCCTGCTGGCTGCCCGGGGCGTCAGTCGCGGCGGGGCGGGGGCGTTGCTCGGAGCTCTGTGTCCGCCCCACCTCGGCACCGCCCCCGCCCTGAGCCCCAGCCCGGCCTTGCCTCGCCCCGGGTTCGCCGCGATACCTTCGCCAGCAGCCGCAGAAGCGGAGGCAGCGGCGCCCCGGCAGCATGAAGGTGACCGTGGACTTCGAGGAGTGCCTGAAGGACTCACCGCGCTTCAGGTGCCGCCGGGAAGGGGTCGCGTCGGGGTCGTGCCGGGGGACAGGAAGAGGGGCCGGGTGTGCGCGGGGCGGGCGGGGGCTGCCCGGGCGGGGGCCGTGGGGGCCTTGGGGGGACAGGTGTGGGCAACCGGCTCCGGGCAGAGCGGCAGGCGGGGCTGTGGTGGGTCCTGCCGGGGTGTGGGGGGCTCTGAGGAGGAGAGGGACTCTGAGGAGGAGAGGGACTCTGAGGAGGAGAGGGACTCTGAGGAGGAGAGGGACTCTGAGGAGGAGAGGGATTCTGAGGAGGAGAGGGACTCTGAGGAGGAGAGGGACGAGGGAAGTGCGAGGGAAGGGGGCAGCATGTTGTGGTAGGTGGGACTGGGTGGGCAAGGTGCGGGTCTGGGGAGGTGGCAGAGTGCGCGGTGATCGCTGCTGGGGTCACCCCCTCTGATGAGATGGGTGAGGGGTGCCAAGCAGCTGGTGCTCGTCATCCACAGCAATGCCAGCTCAGGCTCGGGAGCGTGGACTCTTGGTTGTCCATCTCCGGTTCTCCAGAGCTGTGCTCGTGCTTCAGTTCCCCGTGTCTCCTGCTGCACAGTCCGTACTCGGTGCGCCCACTGTTGGGGTGCCAGTACCAAACAAACTCATATAATCTCACTTCCTGTTGTCACACCAAGGCACGGACTCTTTTGTTTTTTTCCCCACTACAGTGACCAGTTGTCTGTCACTGCTATAGGGTTACTTCTGCTTATGTCGGGCAGCGTTCCCCTTCATTTTTCCTTATGTTTTTATCCACTCTGTCTCTGTATATTTCACACTATTGTATCTACTCAACATAGTTGTGCCTCTTTATGGAGTGTGTGGCTGGTCTTTGCCTCCATAAACCACCCCCCCCCCGCTTGTTGGTGGAGACACAAACAGCTCCATGACGTGATGTGTCACTGCTGTGCCCCTCCTGTCCCATGCTTAGCCCATGTTTAGAGTGCCTGTGGCTCTGTGGTTGACACAGCCTGGATGAGCTCTGCCTGTTGCAGGAAATACACCTGTCTTTCCTTTGCTCTCTGGCTGTGTGTTCACGCCTCCTTTTTGTATTAGCTTTATCAATTGTGTGGTTCTGGGATGTGGAGGAAGTTGGAGAAGAAGGGTTGAATGGTTTAGGCTTGGCAGAAGTTGGAGTTCCTGTTCTTCCCTCCTTTGTTCCTGTCACTGCAGCTAGCTGGTTGCTGGCTGCTTCTGCCACGGCTTTTTTGGTGACTGTGACATGTATTGTTGGATCCTTCCATGAGCTGGGTGCCCTGGCAAAAGAGACTGGAAGTTTCTCTGCCAGGTTAGTGCATTAAGTCAGCGCTGCAAGGGGTGTGAAACCTGCTAGAGCTTATGGGGAGGAGAGAGAGGAAACTTCACTACCAGAAGCAAGGCTAGAGGAAGGCAGCGGGGAGTGAGACCTCCCCTATGGTGACAGGGAGCTCAGCTGCTCTACAAAACTTTGCCCTGAGTTGGACATGCTTGCTAGTGTGTGTACTGTCTGACACAACTGTATTTAATCTGTCCATCCTGTCTGGTGACAATGTAGTTGTAGATTGACTTAATTTAACCACAGAACTAATTGCATTTTGTTAGTTACTGATACTTGCTAAAGTATTAAATACACTAGAGAAAGCAATAAATTGTGACTAAAATTTGTGAGCAGAAGTGTGCTGCTGTTTATTCAAGGTAAGACAGACAAGTTCATTTGAACTCACTTTGTATCATTCTCCTTTTGCCCCTCTTGATTCCTTTCCTTCAGTGAAAGAAATTAGAGTAAACTCTTTGTGGTCTTTCCCTCTGTCTCTGATACTACTACCCTTGAAGAAACTGCAGAAAACCTTGTGGTGCCATCACTTGGTACCAGCAAAACATTCTTCCAGCCTTTAACTGATAGGAAGTGGTTAAAATCGTGAAGCAAAAGTCCTGTAGTATTTCTGAAAAAAAAGTTTACATCGCTCATTATTAGTCATTAATATTTGCTGTTATAATTTTGGTCATTTTTAATGTTCCTGTGAATTACCCAACCCAAACACCAGAAATCTTCTGAATGAAGGTTACTGCTGTGATTTTGTTGAGGGATGTTGGAGACACTGATGTAGAGCAAGGTCATGACAAAGTCCTTTACTCTTGCAGGGAGTAGCGTGGACAATAAAGCACCTGCCTGTGCTGTGTTCCCTGTAGCAAAGCAGAGCTGCAGCTTTATCCTGACCTTGCTGATCAGGAGGGTGTAGCCTCCCTTCTTCCCATCAGTGTACCTGTTGGAGCAGTTAAATAAACCTGTTGGGAGGCATATGGTGTAGAGAAATGTCACAGGTTACTTTCTTATGGTCGTGGGGAGACCTGGGAGGACATGGGTGAATCAGTTCCTGAGTCACCAAATCCCTGTTTTGATGGGGAACTGTTTAAATCTACTAATGCTACTACAGACAGCTTCAGACACATGGCTTTCTTGCTTACCTATTTCTCATGGAGTTCATGTTGATCTCTTTTGGCTTTGAGATTTAATTGGGCTCTGAATCACAGAAACAAAGGTCTGTTTCCTTGCCTGAAATGCATCTGAAGGGAGCAGGGGTTGTAAGCACTGAAACGTGATTAGATAATAATGCCTATAAAACTTCACATCAGAAGTATGGTGAGTTATTTCATAGTAAGGCATGCTTTTTCTTTTCCCCCCAGTAGATGATAAAGAAGTCTTTGAATTATAAAACCTGAAGCAGTAATAGCTTATTTACAAATCACTAGATTTGTTAACTTAGGATGTACCACATCAGTTTGGGATTGGGGACTTGATGTTTGGAAACTGATTCTTAAAGTAGTGGTAAAGGCTGTGAGTTCAGGCACACTTTTGCAAATGTGTAGTCGTGTTTTTTTCTAAACCTACTTTGAAAATAATCTCACTGAAATCACATTTTTTTTGTCATGGTGGCTTCTCTTAAAATATGGACAGGCCAAAGATCTACTAAGGAAATGCGTTTGCAGTTCTGCTACAGTGGTGGTGACTTCCCATTAAATGAAGAAGTTGCCTGGGGAGGGGCAGTCCTTGAGTAGTAAGAACTGATCTGTGCTGGCATGTTCTAGCATTCCTAGAGTAGTTTTTGATATGCAAATAGCACTGTGAAATAATTCTTTCTCCTTTAAACAATGAGAGTTTGAGTTTCAGAGTTTAATGGAACAGGCTTTTACATTGCTGTTTCATTTTCATTTTTACTTGTAACTAAAGAACGTTTTCTCTCAATGAGTGAGGTAGACACTGTGTTAACCACATGAATCACTCTGCAGCTAAATTATTAGAAAGAAGAAGCAATTTTAATTGATGTAGAAATAACAGCTGCTGTAAGTAGCAGTTAACAATCTTGACAAACAGCAAATAATAGAAAAAACTTGCAATGTGTGCAGAGCTCTATATAAAAACCTTTGGTCTGATCCAATTTTAAAAAATTCATCAGTAAAAAGATGCATGTTTTTGAGATAATTCCTTTGTCCTTATCTGTCACTGTTGCTGAAGTTTAAATTTTCTTTGTATTTAAATTTCTGTTTACTTCCTGAGACCCCAGCTGCCAAACAGAAGATGGGCGAATGAGGTAGATGAAAGAATGTAAATGAAACTGTTGCCAATTACCATTCTAAGTAAAAGTATTCGTGGGTAGTATCTGAGTAGAACTGGTGGTTACTCATCTGAGGAGTCTTCCATTTCATCTGAGCTAAAGCACTGCTTTGGATGGGCAGGCCTATGGTGTAAGACTGGCTTGTCACTGGAGTTCCCTGGTTTGTGCTGGTTTTCTTCTGTTTCTTCAATTCTAATCTGTCTGAATGGGGCCAGCTGAGGGGCACCTTGTGCTTATTGGGGGGGATGAGGCTGAACAGGACACTTGTGCTGTTTTAGGCTTTCTGGGTGTATGATGTGGGGTTTTTTGCTCTCTTCTTTGGTGCTGTGTAACCAGAGGTAAGTTACTATGCACTTCCCAGGTAACAGGAAACTTTTGTTACTTAAAATATGAGTAATAAGCAAGTGACTTATATAACTTATTTGGAATAGGTTGTGTTCCGTGCTCAGAAAAATTATCCTCAATGTCAAACCCATATACTTTGGTCTGATTATTACTTTCTGAAGAAAATGTAGAAATAAGAACATCATTAAAGTTGTCTCTTCAGTGTTGGGTTTCAGTGGGAAGGTGCTGCAGGGCAGCTGCTTCCCAACCTCCTGGGAGTGGCAACAAACCCCTCAGGTTTGGTGTGGGTTTATAGCCCAGCTCATCTGTGGGGTTGTGGCTGAGTTGAAATCACTGGGGCTGCTGTGGGCAAACACAGCCACATTTCAAATATGAGGGGTTATGTGACCAAGAACTCTGCATACAGAATCTGTTTGTTTTGCTCAGACTTACCTAGGTGTTTTAGAACAAATTTTTGAAGAAATGTTTAGTCTGTCCTTTCTGTCCTTGGTGTTTGGGACTGAGAAGCAAGTTTGTAACTTACTTGGCAGGGCAAGGTGGAAAGTATTGCAGAAGAATAGAAAAAAAGATACAGTAAGTCAGAAGAGAAAGCTACCAAACATTCGCTTATAAGTTTGCATTTAACATTTTTCGTATCTATGTGGTGTTGTTAATGTTTATAATTTCCAGTTGGTGACTGTAGAACTGCACTTTTTGTAGCTGAAGTGAGTGACATCGAGGACAATCTTGACAGGGTGCTGGGCAGTTACACGTGTACAGCATCCCTGTCCCTACTGCTGGGAGTCTGATGGCATTAATTAAACTGATTGATTCTATATTTCTAAGGATTTATTTATTTTTAAATCTATACCTATGCCTTTCAAATGTACATTAAGAAAATGACAGACCTAAAGAAACATAGTGTGCGATGTCAGAGCATTTTCTTCTAAGGAAATCATGCAAGAATAAAGAAGGTTTGTCAAAGATCCCTCTCAAATACGTCTTAAACGTCTCTCACACTGAAACCCTTTAAATCTGAAAAGGCTTTAACAGTAAGTTGTTGCAGTCCTTCCTAATGGAGATTAATGTGTCCTGAAATCAGGTCATCTTCATTTGGTTAGTGAACCTAAATTTTTAAAATAATAATAATAAAATAAAGTTGGCTGTCACAATTATGAATTACAAAGTAAAGGGCTTTTGATGGTGATTCTGTTTCTTTGTTGTTTGATTATGATTTACATTAAGTACCAGCAAGCTGAAAAATCTTAACTATATTTCAAATTGATAATAGGAACTCAAGATGTTAATTTCCTTTGGTTTGGTCTTTTTTGTTTTGTTTTGTTTTTATCTGGGAATGTTTCAAAAACCCCCCACTGAGAAGGGAGCTTACAGTGGAAGTAGTAACAAAATCTGCAAGTTATCATAATGTTGCTGTAGCACAGCAGCAGGGCTGTTACTGAACTGATGTTAATTAAGCCTGTGCAACTGATCTTTAATGAGTACTTGCAGAATTAGAAGGACAGCGTATTTATGTGTGAACAGTGGAACTATAATTACACGAGTCCTTACAGTCATTCAGGTTTTAAATATAGATTTGAAGAGGTTTGGTTCTTTAGCCTGGAGTGTCTCATTTATGTTGGCTAAGCACATCTCGTGTAATTGGATTAAGAACTGAAGTTATGGAGATGATAGTTTCATATATTTTTGGAGGGGGGGGAATATCAGTGTTAAAATCTCTGGAAAGTGGTGTTGGTAAATAGAATATTCACTAGGAAGGTGGCAATTATACAATAGAAATCTGTGTCTTGTGTTAGGTGTACTTTGGGTGGCTTTATTTTTTCCTGTGCACATTGACCTCTGAATAGCAAATGTGCTGATTTCAGCTAAGTCAGCAGTGTCCTGTGATCTTTTTTCAGACTTAGCTTCTTCACAGCCTTGTACTCAGAACTACCTTATTTAGTTAGCATTTTTCCTGTTCTTACTTCATGCACTGAACAATGTGACTTAAATTATTGGTACTTTTTTACTAGAGCAAATAATGCTAAAAATTTCTCAAAGCAAACTCTGTCCTGATAAGCCATTTGGGGATAAAAAGGAAAATACCTAATTTTCATTGAGTACAGAAATGTTCCTACTGAAGTTACTGTTTGCAGAGCCAAGAACCCTTTGCCTCCATCTTGATGCAGGCCTTGCTGCCTGAATCAATTAGTTTAGTATCTCAAGGACATGCAAATGCAGAAGTGTCATTTTTATGTGGGCAGGAAACAGAAGAATAAATTCTGAGTAATTTAGTTATGGTTTGGGGGGGTTTTTGCCTCTCACTTATATATGCAGAATTCAGTTTAAGAACATGTATAGAAGTTTAAACTGTGTAAATGCATTTGTGATCTTTTTGAGCAGATACTGTGCTGTTTATTTGGGATTTAGATATTCCTGTGAGTTTGAGTAATGATTAGGTGCTTTGCTTTTTGCTGGTGGCAGATTTGTAACAAAAGTAACAGCTAAAGTAACTGTCTATAATGGAAGACCTTGAGGAGGAAATGCAGATTAGTGTGTGGACTGTTATGTCATTTTAATACATGCATGAGTTTTCTGTACTTCTCTGTGTGATAATGTAAATCCTGATTTTGTTGCTACTTTTTCATATGACCAAAAGATCAAGAATTTGAGAAACAGTAGATATCATTATGATCATAAACTAAACAGTTTTAAGCAGTCCAGTAGAGTGAAACATTGCTTTGCCTTCCTGATAATCTCTTCAAGAGGATTCTTTCTGTATGTGGCAGAATAATGACTTTATGGTTAACATTTACTCTGTGAATTTTAAAAGCAGCCAGGCCTCAGACCTGGGTAAATCAGTTGTGTTGCTTTGATGCACTGCGAAGAGCTCATGCTTTTGTGAAGGAGAAATCTAATTTATTGGATGATATCCCATATACATTTTGAAACTGACAAGATACAAGGATAGACTAAGAAAATAATTTGTTGCAAAAAATAATTCCTTAATGGTTTTATGAATGAGAGGAGGTTTTGAACAGAGAAAATGCCTGTCAGATGGCTGGCAAATTTACTCGTGTGGCATGAGCCTTTCTGTGAATCAGGCTTGCTGTTTGATGTTCTGAACTTTCTGTTTGATATTCTAAGACTCTATGGTATTCAGGCACATGGATAATTTTTACAGTTCATGTGTCAATAGTAATGGGCATTTAAATAGTTGTATTGTGGTTTTGGACAGGAGTCTGACAGTTGGTGCACAAACTACCTTTCTCATTTCATGAATTTGTGATCTACCTTCAGTAACGGTCCTTAAAGGAATACTTCTACTGACAGTTTTGTATGAATAAACATAAGGCAGAGCTAGTAAGAGTTTGCATGATGTGATTTTGATGTTTCGAAGCTGGTTATAGAACAAAGAGAAATAGGAGAAGCCATGTGTACTGAAATGGCTTGTCTGATAAAATTTAAAAAATATATTCTATGCAAGACAATTTCATATTTCCGTCTTTCTGTGTGCCAGATGTTAATTTAAGTAGTAACACTTGAATATCAAACACACTCAACATTCCTGTGGATTTTAAATACCCTAGTCTTCAATTATTAGTTATCTTGTAGTTATTTTTAAAAATATGTATAATTTACGTAATGCTGCAGGTCACGTAGCAAATTTTAGTGTGCTGATATTTAGAACAGCATGTTCTTGAAGGAAAGTTGAATAAAATTCAAGCCTTTGGTACAAAGGAACAGCGTGTTGTATTTAGAGTTGGACTTCTGACCATGAATGTTATCCCTTCTGCCTGTCAGAAAAGAGGTGCGAAATTTATGCTGGGAGATGGAGTTTGGTTTTCTGCTCTGTGAACTCGACCCAGGGAGGCACTGAGCCTTTGCTGTCCCTGTTTGGTGGTCTCTGCTTGGCACAGCAGTCGTGGCCATTGTGAGTCCGTTCTGGAAGTCCTATCCAGCTCTCTGATGCCTTCCTAGACTCCGCTCTCTAGTGACTCCCATGCTGCCCAGTGGGCAGTAATGGGTGTCTGAATGTTGCTAATTGTTTTGATAGAAAGGTACAACTTGTGTTTTGTTTGTCGTACTTTGTGAAAGTAATCAGAGTTGGCATTTGACTGGATTCTTGTGGTGAACTTCAATGTAAAGAACATGTGATGTTATTACAATATCACTGGTTTTATATAACATGCTGTTGTTAATATACTTTAGGTTTAGGACAACCCAAATGAGAACTAGGTGGGTGAAGAAGAAAAATAGTGTAGGTGGAGCAATGGCCTTGTGATTTTAACTGGCACTAGCAGAAGGCACTATAAAGACTCAGCTGCTTACCTGGAAATGTAGGTTATATCTTGTCTTTCCTAGACTTGTACCATTCATGTACGTTGGAGTTCCTGTTTGTATAAAGTGAGTCAGTAAATAACGACATAGGCCCCTTCTTTCTTCACTTCCTTTAACAGGAAAAGCAGAGTTCATCACATCTGCTGTGTGGCCATCCCTCCTCTTAAGGCAGATCTTAGGCTTATGCTCTTTACAACTAATAATCTCCATTAAGATTTGATCCCAAGTGCCTCTTGATTTGTTTTAGCCATATGTGTCAGGATAAGGTGAACTGCATCCTGGAAATCACGTGTTTCTACTCTGTCATTTCCAGAGGTGCTTTAGATGACTAACTGGGTTATCTCTGTGTAGATACCAGTATTTGATCAGATAAGACACACTGCAACAATAGAACAATTACATTGACTTTGCCAGACAGGGTTGTCATTGAGGATAAAAACTGTTTAAGATGACTGAGGAATCTGATGTTTCATTGAGGTTGTAGTTTCTGGCTGACTTTGTGTGTTGCTAAATTGAAGTCTGGTTAAAAGGACCACACATGTACAGAATGATTCTCCAGAAGAATCTGCAGAGAATGATTTTTAAAATTAGTACTTTAACTTCCTGAAGTACTTTATTTTGTGAAGTGTCTGATTTTGTCCTGTTTATTCTATCCTACTTGATTTATCCCAAAAAGTATGATGAAAAATGACAAAGTGAAACATTAAATGTGCTTACTATTGCAAAATATATTTTCTATATTGTCAGTATCAATCTTGCAAGACTTTGTTTGAAAATATTTTCAGTTGATTTGAGATGAAAAGCCTTTAATATGTAGTAATTAAAAGATATGTAAGCTTCTGTTTGGTTGAAAAACAGCTTACCTGCAATTAGCTTTGATAAATGAATGAAATCCCAGGGTCTTTAAAATTTCTTGATGACTAAAAGTAGTGCGAGAAAAGATACTAAATGTACTCAAAGAACATTTAAACTTTTCCAGGGCTGTGGGTGTACCATATGCATTTTGTAGTTTTTATTTTATAGAGTTCCAAGTGCTTATTTTTTTTAATGGGTCACCTGTTACCATTTGAGAGGCTTGACGAGGAAAGGAGACTGGCCTTTCCAATGTGAAACCAGTAAATTTGAGGAAAACACCACTACACTGTATTTCTGTCTTCTTCTACTCTAGTGCTTATGCATTCTCCTCGTTCGAGATTGGACTCATTTGACTGACTGCTTCAGTGCAAAGGCATATAGGGCAAACAAACCACTTTTTCCAATATGAGGGAACAATAAAACTATTAATTTATATGTAAAATGCACTTATGGTAACCAAGCATGAGATAGATGTATGTATTCACCTAATAACTAAATATGGAGTTCAAATTCAGATTTTGTCTGTTACACCAAAGCTGCAGTCTCCCCTCTGACTGTCAGACAGAGTGTTCTGCTTTTGTGAAAGTGTATTACCAAAATACTCAGCTTCTGAAGTGGACAAGAAGGGTAAATGCTTGCTGAGGACTCTAGTCTTCACAGCAAATCTGAAACTTTCCTCAGGTTTTGGTAAAGAAGGTCCATTTGGTATAACTGAATTGTAGAGAGCGAATGGTCCTTAGCTCTCCTGCAACAAAGGTTTTGCCAGCTTATGGTGGTTTGGACACAACAGTGCTCCTCCATCTGTGGGATAAGGTATGAGTTAGCAACTAAGGAAATTACAAAAGGAAAGGGACAGGTACTACTTTACTTTTCTGAAATCAAGGCAAACACAAGATTTATATTAAGATTATATGATATCTTTCTGTTTAATTACACACTACTCTGACCTCCAGTTGCCTATACTTTCCACAATGTTTTCAGTGCAGGTGGTTAAGTCTTGCTGTACCAGTTCTGAGCGTATTGATCCTCATAATCCTGTATTGGGGATATCTAGTGAAATTTATTCTTTCTGCATTGGCTGCAGTTGAGGTACAACTTTCCAAATCTGGGATTCATATCTTCACTCTTCTTCAAGTTGTTATTACTTACAGCTTTTAAAAGCAAAGTTGACATGATTCTTTAGCCCCTGACTGGTAACTCCAGATCATGGGGCTAGTAGGGTGTAGTCTTTAGATGTCCTATCTTTTGTCTTCTGCAGTTGGTTAGCTTGATGGTTATATTTATGACTCCACTTCCTGACCTTACTACATATTTGAGTTTTCAAATGTTGAAATCCTTCATTCCATCTGCTGCTTCTCTGTTCAAGATTCTGTGTAGTTGCTGAGATTTAAAAGATTAAAGCAGTTCTGTGATGTTTGCAAATTTTCAACACAAGAGGTTTCTGCACAGCCCCATTGGTTTCTTGAGCTTGTTTCTGCTGCCCTTATTTTATTGCAACATCTTGATACTATAATCCTACTTCCTTATCTGATAGTAAGGCCTCATAAAAAGGTTTTGACTCATTCTTGGATGTTGGAATCATTGGTCAAAGTTGTGCAGGACATGTATTGTAATGTGTTGCATTCTTATCAACTGACAGTGTAATCAAATTCTCATCTGTGAAGTTCTTATGGTCACCGTTGTGTCCCCATCTTGTTAACAGATGTCTCATCATAAGCAAGACACTTAAGTTGAAAGATGAAGAAAATCCTGCTGCTCAGACTCTTTGTGGAGGAAAAGCGTTGCTAATTTCCTGCTTAGGCTTGCTATCAGGCTCTCCTGGGATGAAAACAAGCTTAGGAAAAAAAAATTAGGCAAAACTATTGGGAAAAGAACACTGTTAGGCATTGCTGCCAATTCAGCGCAGAAGAGGAATGAGAGCAAAAGCTTGAGTATTTAGGGGCAGCTTGTAGCACAGAGGTCCTTACAGACTGTGTGTGATAACATTCAATGCTGGTGCAAGTTTAGTGGTAATCAGTTTGACTTCCAGCCATGGATATTAAAGGCAATAGAACCTGTTCCTTTTTGAGGACTGATTTGTTTATAATGTTCATTATCTTTTGAATCATGTGTAGTAAAGCAGTAAAGAGCAAACCAAGTGAAGCGTTAGTCATAAAAGGATTTGTCCTGTTTCTTTGTTATATCAAAGACCATGTGATTTATTGAGGAGAAACTAAACTTTTTAGGTGAAAGCAGCCTTAAAAAGTAGTACCTACAGGCAGACCTTTGCTTTAATGATTCTATGAATTCAGTAAATACCCTTGCTTTATTTAATTTGATTATTTTGTAAGAGGAGAAATATGCCTTGAGAGGAGTAGAAGAATGACCCTTCTAATATTGAGGACTTGATTCTTGTTTCTCTGGGGATATTTGAAATGCAGATAACGCTTGCTATGGACCTTGACTTATTCATCAACATGATAATCTTCTGTTCAGGAATGCATTTCCATATTTCAATCCACCAAGCTCCCTGAAAATTTTCGGGGTTTCGGGGTAGCGGTTCACATTTCTGATTAAAAGTCCTACTCTCATATAGGGCACATAGAGGTTTTTCCATGTTTTGTGGCAATGACTGAAGCATTAATAATGTAAAGAGTAGTAGCATGAATGAGGAATTTTATCTTAGCATGTCAGGGAGCGTTCATCATCTCTTCCTCAGTATAGAGGGACTCTGTGCCAGCAGGGAAAAATCTCTGCAGTCCCAAACCAGGACTTCAATGGGCTCTATGACTGGCTGCAACAGTGTTCTTTCTTCAGACCATATTAATGGTTGTGACACATAACTTGTAAAACTCTTCTATCTATCCATGCTGTTAGCCAAAGTTATTAGGCCTTATTGTTCAGTGTATGACTTCTTTGTCCCTCCATATGTCAAGTTGCTTTTTTAGTCTGTGGTTATCCGATGCCATTATACATGTACCAACTGTATTCCTTGTTAGCATTTTGGTGGAGGTGCCTCTAGATAGATTTTTATGTCTCACTATAGATGCAGGAAATCAAATGAAGTACAATGAGCAGCTGAGATGCTGGAGGGGAGGTCTGCCATTCAGGAGGGGGTGGGAGGGCAGAGAGAGAGACAAACAGATCAGATCAGATAGGTGAGCAAATATAGCATCTTCTGTGGTAAACCTGCATTTTAATTTGCCTTTATGTTATATTTGCAGCTCATAGTCTATCCTCTGATTAATGTCTACTGTCCATTTTGCTATCTGTCACCTGACAGGCTCTGACATAGAGGAGGAGACATTCCTGTAAATCATCAGGTCCATATTCTTACCATACACTTATGTATCTCATCTTATTTCCAGTTTTTCACATTCCATAGAATGTTGACTGAAAGGAAATGTCATCTGCAGTGAAGTCCAAGTTGTGCATTGAGGAGCTGTTCTGCATTGAATATGTGCAAGTAAGAGAGCTGTGTCTTTCCAAGAGTTGAGGACAAGACCTTAGCAATAATGCTATTAAAATTGCTGTGGTGAAAATCAGTTATTTCCATTTCATGAGTCCAAATACATGAATGTATTGAGAAGTTCCAGACTGAATAGAAATTGACTTTGTGTACTAGTTCCTGTTCTTCTGAAAGTATATTCAAAAGGTCAATTGAAACTTTCCTAAATTAAAATTAAAAAATGAAACTACCGGAAAATACTTTATTACTTTATGATGATGAATATTTTTATAGTGACATGTGTTAATTCTAGAATTAATAATTAATGGTTAATTATCTATAGCATCTTTGACTTCTCCAATTTGTCGTGTGTCAGCATCTGGTTTATAATGACTACTGATGCCAGCCTCCTCACTTACAGAAACAGAGTCTAAAAATGCAAGCTAGAATGTGAAAGCTGAGTGAAAGGCTAAAGGCAGGATGTGTCCTCGGTGGCAGTTAGAAGTTGTTTGAAGAAGAGCTGACTTGAGAAGTCCTGGTGATCGCTGCTCTTTTGCAAGAGCAAACAGACCCAGCAACCCCTGACTGTGGCCGTGGTGTGCTTGGCTTTATGGTCAGCAGGGTGTAGTGGATCAGTCCAGACTAAGTTGTTTCCTTAGCACATGGCTGCAGCTTCAGATCTAAGACTGACCCATTCTCTTCTTTGAGGAGGTTTTGGCTGTCATTGTTTGGTTGCTGGGCTTCTCGAAGTACCTTAACCTGGAAGAAAGTCTTTCACTGGTCACTTAAAGGGAGTGCCATGATGGAGATCAGAGTTCAGCTGCTCTTCACTTCTGCTGGGCTGGGTAACTGGTGATATTATCCTCATTTAAAAAGGTTGCTAAGTCAGGTCTTGAGTTTTTTTCCATCATCTCCTACATTCCTCCTGCACTGCAGCTGTGCAGGAAGCTGTATCTATCAAATTAACTGTGTTTCAGGGGGGGGTGGGGTGGTTGGAGGAGAGGAGTCACAGCAGAGGAAAGAAACACATTCCTGAGAGTCCTCATTACGGATCATGAAGAGTATTGGAGACTGCTCATTTATACAAGTTGTTCTCCACCCTTAAACAGCTGTTCTGGTTTTGTGCATTGCCATGCAGTGTTGGAACATCTTGGGAAGCCACAGGTGTTTGACTTTGACTCATACATTGGGGCCAATTTGATCCTGATTCCCAATGCTGGAGCCTCCTGGCTGAGATCACTGTGACGCAAACCTTGCTCCCAGCTCCCACTTCACTGAGGAGCAGGAGTTTTTTTACATGTCAGGTTTGGCACTGGGTCTTCAGCTGTTTCACCACCACTTCCTATGTTTATAGCTGGAGGTTGTATCTTGGCTGTGGACATGACATTTACTCTGAGTTATGACAGTGTTCTGTGAACTTTCCTCTTGACACAAATGTTTCAGAGAGAAATGCACCTTTGTATTCTGTGGCTTCAGAAAGTATTAAAACAAGGATAGAATTAACATGGCGGAGTTTAGATCAGTTGTTTTCGATGTATTGCTAACCCATTATGAAAACAATTTTTGTGACTAGGTACATAATTGGATGTATATGTCTGTATTCTGATAGTCTGAGGGCATCCTGTGTTGTTCTTGTGCTTATAATCCAGTGCTGGACTAACACTGAATGTATTTGTATGATAATTACTTCTACTCATTTTTATGTGATGGAAATAGTGAATGTAGCCATTTCTGTGCAAAGAAACATGGATTTGGCTGGAACCCAGCACCTGTTTGATCCATATCCAGCTGTAGGGCCCAGATGTGCCATCCCTTCTTCATGTGGCAGTGGTGGGAAATAGCCCAGAGAACCAACCTGGTGTCTCAAAGGCTTGTGGCATTTCAAAGATGACCTGCAGTGAACCAGGTATAGAGGGGCTGTGTGTCTCCCTTCTCCCATGATATCTCTATCTGCTTTGTTTTATACTTCTCTTTTCTTGACCTGCCCCTCATTTTTTCAGTCTTTTGATCTTCTGTTGTTACTTCTTACATCTGAGCTTATTCTATCTTAGAAATTTCCTCTTGGAATAGAACTTTAACTCCTGAGCAGATGTGTTGTCTTCATTCTGCCTGTTCTAACTGCCGTTATCTCTCTTCTTCATCTTGAATCTTAGGCTCATTGAGTGTTGTGGAGCTGGAACTCTTTGCTAGTTAAAGACACTAAAAAAAATTATATTCTTATCAGATCTTGCTGCAGTTCTGTAAACAAACTAGTTAATCATGCTTTTATGTTAATAGAAGAAACAAAATTTTGTTACACTGTGATTATAAACAAACAAATAGAAAATTGTGATCTAAATATTGAGATACTTTCCTTCCTTCGGTTTTTTGGTTTGTTTTTTTTTTTCTCCTTAATGCTTTCTTAAACAAGATTATCTAGAGACTTAGATGGAAATGAATCCTTTATGTAAGAAAATAAAAGAGAAATTGATATTGCCTGAAATCCTTCATGGTCTGAAGCTAGAGAAGAGGAAGAAGCCAAAATGTATTTGCAGGAATCTGCTTAGATATAAAACCTAGGATGTAACTGTGGGAATGGATTTGGATACAAAAACTGGAATGCAGCTATGTGCAGTGAAATCTGCAAAAAGCTAGGAATGTCATGCTCAGTGTTTGAGATCTGCAGGCAGTTGGCAGTGCTTTTTCAGAACTATTCTAGTAAAAAAACCTGTTTTTCATGAGTTTGGGGCCTGATCCAGTCTTTCTTTTTTCTTTTTTTATTTTTTGTGTTTTTGGCTTGTACTCATGTGAACTAGGATGGAATTAGCAAGAGACAGTAAAGCTGTGGTTCTGTGTAGTCTATCCTGAGTGGTGAAATTGTCTTAAAAAATTTCTACTCCAAATTGTACTTCCCTACCTGTATAGTTTTTTCCAGGGAAGAGCTGGGGATTTTTGTAGGACTGAAATGTGAACTGTCTGATCCAATTTTCCAAAAAGCATTACAGAAAACTTCCTATTACATTTTTTTTTCCCCCCAAGATGGGCTACTACTGGTAAACACCGTGGCTTCATGAACAGTTACGCTGGAATGACTGAAAGAATGGGTGCCCTGTGATGGGACAAGGGTATTTGTTGCCAGAAATTAGTACATTCAGGCTTTCAAGGCAATAGCTCGATGAAGCAGCAACATCCATATACTCTGAACAGTGTTGTCCATCCTCAGTCTTCTGTTTCTTCAGGTAGCAATAAGGAAAGAGGTGTCAAAGGAAACACCAGCTCTCAAGCAAAAACAGGTTATGCTTTAGCAATGCTCCGTGAAATCAGCTTTTACTGGCAGGTTAAATTTAACTGGCCTGGAAGATTCAACCAGTCTAGACAAGAGGTAAATGATATAAAGAAGTGTGCCATCTCAACTTCCTGCAAGTCAACTGACACGTGGCAAATGCTGTGTTTTTTCTTAATCTCATTGCAAGGTCAGTCATGACATAACTGCAGGTTTGCAGGTTTGAGCCAGGAGAGTCACCAAAAGAGTTACTTAAGCAATTTCACTCCGACTTTCAGTTTCTTTCCTTTGTCATTACCTTGAAACATACTACTGGCTGTACAAGAATAGAGGAAATCTATTTCCATGTGACAATCATTAGGATTAATAAAAGTTGATCTCAAATCTTTATCAATAAACTATGTTTTATCGGTGATGTTGTTTTTTCTTCTTTTTACCATCAAATTTTCTGCAATTCTTGTAGTTCTCTAAAATCTATGCTGTTTTGTAGTTGAAATTGAAGTGAAACTCTGATGCCAATAAACGAGTTAAATGAACATGTCCTTGCCCCTTCCCCTCAGTCCCAGAGTATTTTTGTGTAAAGTTTTAAAGGAAAACATTTTTTACTCTTGCAGGGCAACTTTAGAAGAAGTAGAAGGAGATGTGACAGAACTGGAACTGAAACTTGACAAGGTAAGCTTTTTAATTCAACAATGTTTGTTCTTAAAAATATCGAAAGATGTGTTTAGATTTTGTTTTAAAGTTCACAACTGGGAAGTCTCAGGGGCTGACCAAGCCCTCAACTCCCGCAGAGGAAAGAGATTGGGGTCGAGGGCACAGCTGGGGAGAACCGGGCTAGAGTAACAGCAGGAATAGTCGCTGTGGACTCACCCTGTCCCAGCTGAGGGTGTGTATTGAGCAGTGCCCTCCCAACCCGGCCTCCTCGCATCCCTGTGGCTCAGCCCCCCAGGGAGCTACGTGCAATCGCTGCATCCAGAGCCTGTTTTATGACAACTGCACACTGTGGGGACATCTGGATACCCTTTGTTTTAAAGTCCATGCTTTCTCTCATTGGTAATCTGAGGCACAGTCACAGTAGGCCAGGTATATATATATACACACCTATATATATCCTTCACTGCTGTCTGGAGGACTTAACTACCGTAAAATTTATCCTTTTTGTCATGCTTTGTGCACGTCTAAAAATTATATGTAGCATCTTTTCAACACCTTACAGTCCATTTATTGCTTTCCTCACCATTAGAGGCTTTTGTTCTTTCTTTGCCAGTATTTTCAAAGTGGTTTATTTTTGGGTTTCATTTGTATAAAATCTTCTTTCCTTTGCATTTTAAGTGCTTAAAATTATTTTTGTCTGTATTTTCACATGGCAGGCAGATGTCGTTTGCTCGCGTCCTTAGCTGCTTTTTGAATACATACTTTTGCTCTTGCAGCTGTGAGTTGGCTGCAGAAAGCTAGAGAGAAAGTTGGTGTTCTTGTTTACTTCTTGTAATAATATTTCTAGTTTTTGTAGTTAATAATCTAACCATTTGCTCTTTGAAAATAAATGCAAGAAACTTAATTTTAGTTTGGTGTGAATCTTGGTGAAACTGATGAGTATAAGAGACATTTTTACTGTAGGGATGATGCATCTGTTTTGGTAGATCAAATTGTAACTATTTAAGGTATCTGAAAAATCTTGGAAGCTTGACTTTTCCACCAGTCTAAACGACCTGAAAAATCTATTTTGGAAGTTTGACTTTTCCATCAATCTAAAAGGGTCATTTCTGGGGACAAGAATTTTCAAATTCCATAAGGGACATTATTCAGGGCCTTGTACAACACTGAAGTTGAAAGCTAAGCTGCTTTTGTGAGCTGAATTAACTATGGCCTGAGGGTAATGATTTGTCTAGGCTTGACTGGTAACTTTTTCTGCTCAGTTATTCACACTAAACTGAGTTTTATTGTCCCATAATTGTGACTTTCAGCTACACTGTTTGCGGTTTTCTTCTCTCTGGAAGAAAGGACACTGGGTTCAGGCTTGTGAACAAAAGTGAAGGAAAAATGTTCATGTTGATAGTGATTTTTCTGTCCATTGTTCAAGCAATTCATCAGAATGCTGGAGATCATGCTCAGCTTTCTGCTTTTCCTGCTTTTGATCTGAGTCAAAAATTACTGGGTAAATAAGGTAGGAAGGACATTTGAGTGATTTCTTTGCCCCAGTATAGGATCAAGTACCTCTGTGTTGCTTTTCTTGAAAATTTGTCTGGCATCCTTGAAAAATCTTTCAGAGATGAAGGTTCAATCTTCTGATTTTATTCTCAGTTTGGTTTAGAATGGGGGAATCAATTACAACATGCCCTTTTTCAAGAGAGCACCTTGGCAATTGCATTAACCATTCTTTCTTTCATTAATGGCCCAGTGCATGAATGGTTCAAAAAGTGGGAAAACATCACAAAGTACTGAGGACCTTCCTGTCAGACTGTGCAGTACTGTGAGGGCTCAGGTGCTACCCAAAGCAGTGAGTGGTGGGGATGGACACCCATCAGACACTTGTCTGTTATATGAGTGAAAACATGAATTCATCTTCTGAGGTGTAACCACCTCTCTTCAGCTGAGCTTTGTGCACAGAGCCCTCTGCTTTCCCGTGCCTGTGTTCAGAGTGGCTCAAGATGAAACAACGGGTGTGGGTTTCTTTTTTTGTTTGTTCTGATTGTTTGTTTGGTTTTTCCTTGGAAACATCAATTTGCTTGGGTTCTAAATAGTAATGTTTTAGTTGCTGTGGTTTTTGCCCCCATATAGCCCTCTCTTGAAATATATGCAAAATCTTAGTTAAAGAATTTATAAAGAGTACTAACTTTCCCAATGGCATACCAGTTGACCTAGGGTAGTATTTTTATAGCTGTCACTATACAATAAAAAGCTTTTCATAAAATCCAGGGCTCTGTACATTTAGAATTAAACTTTTCAAATCTGTATTTCATAGCCTTAACTAAGCTCAGTGTGTTCATGCTTATATGATGATGTAAAAAACAAACAAAAGCCTTCTGCTTTCTCTTTTTTTTCCCCTCATTTTAGCTGGTGAAACTTTGTATTGCAATGATTGATACTGGGAAAGCATTTTGTACAGCCAACAAGCAGTTCATGAATGGAATTCGAGACCTTGCACAATATTCCTTTAAAGATGCGTTGGTTGAGGTAAGTTCCTTAAGAGGTCAAAATGAAGGGAGAGAAACAAACTTAAAAAGGGTAAAATATAACAGTTGGCAAGAGAAGTAGTTGAAGTTTATGCCTTTTTTTTTCCTTTGAGATGTCTTTAACAGTGAGTTTTTTTGGCTGTGGTGCAATGCAAGTGTCTGTGTTGTTTAGTTTCACCTCTAACCTGCAGTGGCAGGGGTTTTGCAAATTCCAGAAAATAGGTATTAGATTAGTGTGTGTACTAGTGATTACAACACATTAACTAGTTTTTTTGAGTAAGAGTACTAAACATTAAAAATATTAAGTAGTGCAATATTACATATTGTAAATTAATATGTTGAATTACATGAACTTCCCATAGTATTTAGTCAATCTTAGTTTTTCCTGCTTTGCTGCAGTTGGGTATTTTATATACAGGTAGCAGTAACATTTTTGTTGCTTGTAGCTGTAATAAATTTAGTTTATATTACCCCGATGTTCTCGTAATATAATGGTTTTAGTCTAATAATCATGCTATAAGGCAAATGAATTTCCATGTCATTTACTGAAAAGCTGTAAACCTCTGAAATGTTGGTTTTGTACTGTGTGTTTTGTAGGGTTTAACTTAAACCGCTTTGATTTTCTCTTTACAGAACAGTTTGACAAAGTTCTCTGACACATTACAGGAAATGATCAATTATCACAATGTGAGTTTTTCTAGCTGAAAAGGTTTTCTTGTTGATAGTGTTTGTAAAGTCATGGTTTAAGTTTAAATATGTCTCATTTCATACTTGTAAATTTATTCATGTTATGTCTACCAAGTGTTTATAAATATCCCTTTCTCTGCAGATTTTTATCTTGGTTTATTTTTCATTTGGAATTTGTAAACCATGCTAAAACCCAATGTTTTAAGACAGTAAATCCTGGATAGTTTCACCTTTCTAAATCAAACTGATGGATAGCAGTTAAAAACTAAGAGCATATTTCTTTGCCTGTCTGAAATAATGATTACTTTTTCCATAATTTCTACTTCCCCCATCCTTTATAATGCATTTTAAAATGAACCCTCTCTTGTTTGCATATAGTTTTCTTTTTGGAAGTATGACAGATTTAGACAAGTGTAGGGAAAGTAGAAAATGCTAGGATTTAAGACTGACAGTGATTTTTGTCACGTCAGAGTTCATCAGAAAGTCCATTTTTGCCTGGATTGAAATCTACTTTGTTTGTTTTACTCTAAAGACTTGTATCCTTAAAGCCAAAGGCATTTGTTCATTCTTCTATTTTCTTCCTCTTCCTTCACTGCTTTGGTAAAATTTGGCAGAGCACAGCTCTGCCTTTCGGGCAGTTTGAAGGCAGAAAGCAAAGAACAGGGGACATTAAAAGAAGATTCTTTTGCAGATCTGAGTAGGACCAGTCTGAGTTCTGTCCTGCTTCTTTTCCCTCCATGCCCTTGCTGTGCTCAGGCATAGTGAGTAGAACTGTGGCTTTTACCAAAATGTAGAAACATCAGTAGTAAGGCACATTGTGGGGTTCCGATGTAGTGCTTTGCCAGACATGCTGTGGTCCTGCAGAGCTTCCTGGCTCAGAGTGTCAGCTCTGTTGACCAAGTTGAAGGGGTAGGGGATGCTCCCACTGAGATCTGAATGACTGTCAGTTTTTTCATATGAGGTTTTGTTTCAAATATGTTCAGGAACCAGCCTAATGCAGTATCTTCACTGATTCAGCACGGGGGAGTAACTTTGACAGCTTATGGCAAACAGTAACTTTGTTAGAGTGTATGAAAGGTGGTGTGTTGGAAAGACTGTAAATCCAGTCAGACTGTGATCTGGGCACTTATTAGTGTTTTTTTGGGGGAAAAACTGTGTATGTATTTTTCTGCCTAGCACATTTTTTTTCTTCATTACTGTAAGCAGAATTGCAAGGCTCATGTTTCTGGGAGCCCTCTAATCATTTGAGTTCCCATCTGGTTATACTCTTTTGCTATTGATCTTGATTGGTGCACTCCTCAGGCACTGGCAAGCTTAAATGTCAGCAGTGGGAGTATCCCAGCATGACTTCCAGCTTGTCAAGAAGTTCTTTATCTATTCTAGTTGTCTGTTTTTCTAGTTTCCCAAAGTGGTAGTACAAACAGGATCTTCCGCGTGTTACTGGTAGATATGGGACAACTCTGGTTGGAACAGGCCTCAGGAGTTGTATGGTTCAACTTCCAACCTAAATCAGTGTCAGATACGAGGTTGGAGCAGGTTGCTTAGGTTTTCATCCCATTTGGTCTTGAAAACCACAAGAGAACCACAAAAACAAAGAGACTGGATGAAAGATAAAGTACCACTGTAAATGGGTGACTTAGACTCAATTGTCTTTTCCCTCTTTCAGTGTTTCTAGAAAGAGACACAAGCTGGTAAAGATTTTGCTGTTGGTGCTTGGCATTGCATAGCTTCTCATTTGCAAATTCTATGAAGAGAAACTAAGACTTAAAACTTGTTTGACCTGAAACTGAGTTCTTGACTTGCTCTTTCAACAGAATTATTTAATACTTCAAGGTCTTTACCTTTTGTAAGAGATTCTGTTCAACTGGGCCAACTGCTGCTTCCTTATGTTCTTTTACCTTTTTATTTTTGTGATGGTGCCTTGGCTATTTCTGTAATGCAGAATGGGAGGTGTAGAGGGGGTGGAAATTGAGGCATCATTTGCTGCCTGCACATTAAGAAGTGACAAAAGGATTTGTTCAGTAGCCATTGACCTGTTCTGTTCCATCTTAAAACTCAGAGGGCAGATGGGAAGTTGAGGGCATGTGTGCTTTCATTCCTCAGTTAGAATTTCTGGGGCATTAGGAGAAAATTCAAGTTCTCTCACATTCAGGTGTGCTTTGACCTTGAAAAATTAACAATTTCCTTTTAGCAGTTCAATAGTGGATGTTTTTTTACAAACATATTATGTGAAGGAGATGATACTAATTACTCATGTATGTTATATTTTCAGCATTGATTGCAACTTGTGGGGTTTTTTTTACCAGAAGTTAAGGGCACGTTCTTTCTATGGTTTCATTTGTCTCTTAATTGTTGATAAATTTTGCAGGTCTAAGAACCAAAAGGGTTGTTACTTAACATTCAAAGTTGTCTCTTCAAGAATATTACTGTACAATTAACGTAATAAACTTATTCTATAAAAGTAGGTACGTCTCATATTGTCAAGATGAGAGAATAGGATGCTAGGAGCTCTTATCTCCCCTTATAACCACAGTCTTTAAGAAAAGACCAGCAAAAGGTGTTCAGTTTATTTTCCTTATTTTCTTCTTTATATTGTATTTATTTCAAAACTACTGAGAAGGAGGAGTGTTGTATTTTGGTATTAGAGACACACTGGTTTAATAATAAATCACTTAGTTCTGCATAATTACAATTTGTATATCTAAGATATGAATATCTCTAAGTCACTGACCTACGTAATAATGCTTTTTTTTCAGATTCTGTTTGACCAAATCCAAAGATCAATTAAAACACAGCTTCAGACTTTTGTTAAAGAGTAAGTTAATTTGCACTTGTAATGGGAAAATTATATGTAAAATAGAATTTAAAAACACCTGATTTGAGTGAGTTGGTGAAACATCCTTCCTGCAAATAGCCAACCATAAATTGAGAAGTGTGTAATAAAGAGTTCAAAAATCACCTCAGATCACTAAGTCTCTAGATCCAACTGCAGAAATGTTTAAATAGTATGAATTACTGTTCTTAATTACTTGTTGTAATTGTCTAAGATTGGGGGGAAAAGTACTGGCCAAAGTTTGTCCCAGTAAGCGTGAGATGTTTCTTTACATGTCCATTTTGTCCTTTCCTTGGAAAAGACAAGAAGCTTTTGTTACAATTTGTGAGTTCCCATTTGACCCAAGCATGTATTGAAGAATATGAAAACAGAGGAACCAGCTAAGGCAGTCATGAACATGATCTGTCTAATGCAGTTTTAAGCACTTTTTTGTGCTTTGGAATTCATTTGTTACCCACTTTTCCTTTTTCTTTAGAGATATTCGGAAATTTAAAGATGCAAAGAAACAATTTGAAAAAGTGAGTGAAGAAAAAGAGAATGCTCTAGTGAAGAATGCCCAAGTTCAAAGAAATAAGCAGCACGAAGTAGAGGAAGCAACCAATATTTTGACTGCAACGCGGAAGTGTTTTCGACACATAGCTCTGGATTATGTTCTTCAGGTAAGTGCAGCAATCAAAGCTATTTTTCAGAACCATTTGTTACATATTGTTAGGGTTGTACCCTTTAGAAGTTCTTATTGTGAGCTTCTTGGAAGCTGTGGAGATTCAGGGAAAAGGGGAGAAATTGGTTATGCTATAGCTCCTTATATATTTGAAGTAAAACTTTTAACCTATCCTAGGAAGTGCAAGTTACCTGAATAATTCTGGTATAAGATGTTGACTATTTCAGCTGTTAGCTTTGATTTTTATTTAACAAACCAAGTTGTTTAGATGCCTCAGAGTTTGGCATTGTGCCATGTGGGAGGCCAAGAACTTAGCTACCCTTTCACTTTTTAGTGCAGGTCTCCCATAGGGTGTTGAGAGGTATTCTTTGTCATGCTGCTTTGGATCTTGTAATACAGTAATAAATTTTCTTTTGATAATTAAAATTCATCTGTTTCATACTTGCACACAACTACAGCAAAACAGGATTATTGCAACTCAGATGGCATGAGAGGCTGAGGACTCCTAAATGGGCCTGAGGTTCTCCTATAACCAAACACAGAACAACCCTTTACAATTAAATTGGTTTTACATTAGACATTATCATCTTGATTTGTGACAGTCCAGTCAGTTATTTAAAGCTTAATTAGCTGTTCTGTTGCTTGCATTATTACCTGTAAAGTGAAGAGGAATTGATCAGCCTAGGCATGTGCACAGATATGGTGGTCAGTGGTCAACCTGAACCTGAACTCCTGTCTTTTGTACACTGAGAATAAAGGTCATTTTGGGGTCTAAAAAGGTCATGCGAATTATGTATCACTGAATTATTTGTGCTAACTAGTGGTGTGATGTACTAAATGGTGTGGGGGAAGCTGGCAGCCATTACTGTAGTAGACCAGTTTCTTGTGTGTGCACTGAACTGCAGCTCATTTGCCTCCTGAAATTTGTATCTTCAAAGTATGAGCAGTTCCTGGGATAAAGATGCATTTAAAGCTACAGGGAAAAGTTTCAGCTTCTCTTAACTAATGTGAGCAAAAATGAATTCAGCATTAGAAATTCTTTCTACTTGGGTGACTCTTCTGAAAAAGTGATTTCACAACTAGGATCTCCTTGTAGCTAAATTGGCTTTAAACTGTAATTCAAAACCTTTACTTTCCTTTTATTTTTATTTTTTTTGCCTCACAAGTTGAGGGGTTATTCTATACAAACAAATCTTAATTATTTTTGCTGCAGAAAGCTTTCCAAAATACTGACCAACTAAGTATAGAAGTGCAATCTGGTTTTGATTATAGCTTCAGTAAGTTTATTTCTTTTGCTTGAATTTTAAACTGACATAGAGGTGTTAAATTTCAAAATCATGCATGTTTCTGCTAAGCGGGGCTTTTCAAGTAAAATCTGTAGTCCTGGATGTCAACCTGTAAAAATTAGGGAACAAAGAAGACAGAGGAACTAAATGAATGGGGAAACTCAGTTATTTTTTTCTGTGGAATGTGAAATTCTTTAAATTCTAGGGCAACACCACTGGTCAGTGACTTGAGATAGCTTAAAAGCACAAATATACATGGAAAGGTATTTATTGAAGCTGTAATGATCTTGCTTGTTTCTGAGGCTGAGACAGTATACCACTTTTGGGACACTTAAACAGTGTCAGTCTGAGTTAAAAAACAACTGTGCCCCCATCCTTTCCTCTCCCCTGGCAGCAGACAGCAGTGGGGCTGAGTGCAGCTTCTTTCAGAAGTTGGTGGGCTGGCTGAGCTCACACTGTCAGAAAGGCTGTTTGAAACATCTTGAGTTGAGTCTCTTGAAAATGGGTGTCTATTTTCCTTGCTTGAAAGGTGTATTCTATTACTTCTAGCCAACATGTGGTGTCCTGTATTCTTCCTTCCAGTGTAAGAAAATTGTGACTATCACTGTGAAATTTGAGCTTTGCAAACAGTCTCTGATTGCATCATTTTGATATTGTGGCAGAACTAGAATGCATCTTCTTTTAAAAGTGCTTTGTGAAGTCTGATGTTATCTTCTTCCAATGTTTTAAGTTTTGATATGATTATTTGGAAGTAATTTGAAGTTTACTTATGTGGGGTAAAATTGCAAATAGAATAAGATGATTGTTTATTCTTTTTTCTAGATCAACGTTCTTCAATCTAAAAGGAGAGCAGAAATCTTAAAATCGGTAAGATGCATTTTATTTTCTACATAGAAAATATTTAAACACATTTAAAATTAAAAATGTGACCACAAAGCAATATGTTAAAAACGTAGTCCTTTTACTCATCAAAGCATTATTGATGCATTTGGCAATTTGGTGACAGTCATTTTGACCAATACCATGACTGGGCATACATGTTTAACTGTTTTTGACAATCATTTTGGTTCAGATTTGAACACTTTGATTTTCACTGCTGTTGATTGATTGGTATGGGTTTCACAGTTAATATGAAACTTTGCCAAGAATTCTACTGTTTAGGTCTTGTATATTACTTCATAAACAATAAGTACTACTTATAATCTATCACTACTTATAATCTATTCTAAGATGGATTCAGCTCTTTCTAAGAAGAGGGTAATTTTTCATATAAATAGTACAGTATTTGCTAAATTAATAAACAGCTATATCTGCATGCCAATTTTCTTCTGATGGTGTTACTTTTTCTGCTTCACATTACCTCTGTAGAAAGTTTATTGAGGTAGTGACTGACCAACTAAATGGTGCTTTTCTATCAAATGTCTGAGGTTGCCCTCCCATAACTTTCTTAATTCCTTTAAACAGCAAAAACTTTAGTTGGGTTGCTATTCTGCTCTCTACCTTCTCAACTTGTTTTCTATTTTATGGCTGGACAGTCTTCTCAGCTATGTTCATAAAGGTGATGGTTTTGGATAATTAGTAAAATATTCTGTAGCCCCTCTCTAGCTTACGTGTCCCAATTAAAGAAGAGATAATAAAAATGACATGAATTAGAAGTAATTTTCTGCCCATAAATAGTTTTCTTTTGTTTTGCTCATGAGGTTAATCCTATCAACCAATTTCTGAAATTTTTGGCCTGATTCTTTGCTGCCTTTACTTTGCACATTTATTTTACAACTTTGGAAGCTCTATGAAGTGTTACTATAAAATTGTCAGGACACAAGAGCAGAAACTAAACCTAGCATTGTATTTTAAGTTTGTTCATGTGGATACTTAAGTGATATATTTCCAAGATATCTGATATATTTTTAAAAAGAATAAATATTTACTTTTCCCTTCTAGATGTTATCATTTATGTATGCACATCTGGCTTTTTTCCATCAAGGCTATGATCTGTTTAGTGAACTTGAGCCCTACATGAAAGATCTCGGTGCACAGGTAACAAATTATTTTAAAAATTCATAGCTATATGCTGGAAAGGATGAAAACTTGATATATGCCTATATATCAGGTACATCATAGATTTATTCAACAAAAAGGGAACTGTAGTGTTATAAAGGCAAAGCATAAAAACATACTGTAAATGGCTTCAGTTACAAACTGAAAGTTGTCCATTTACTAAAATTAATACTGCCTTTAGGATTGAAGTACTTAAAAATAACCATGAGTACTCTTTGAGGTACCCTGCGATATCCAGGACACTTGGTTATAAAGTTTTTTTTAATTTTTGTATATGACCCATGTTATACATCTACTAAAAAGAAGATTAGGTTTTCCTTCTACCTATGTGCTTTATTTACTCTATAAATTATGCAGTATGCATAATTAAACTTTGATGTGTGCAAAAAGAACGTCAGTGTTAGCAACTTAGACCCTAAAATGGAAGTCTGATTTTTTAAAAGTGGTGCAACATTGAGTTCCTACATGAAATCATTCTTGCCCACTTTTGTTGTTTACATTTAAGATCAGGCAATTTGCAGCTTCTGGGTTTTCAGTGAGGGTCTCATGGGAAGGTTAGATGGACCACCACCAACTGCACACAAGAGAAATTGAAAATGGTTATAAAAATAGATTAGAACATACGAGATTCAAATGTATGTCTGTGGTACAGGAAGAAGTGTCTTGACTTGTTTTCAGTGCAAGTAAAATGGTCCTGAAAATACTCTTGCAACATGTTTTATTTGCCTCTATCTGAGGGTTCATAACAAATGCTCTGATACAAACCCCTCTATTGCCACTTCCCAACCACATACACCAAGCAACCAACCCAAATTCTAAGTGTCTGCCCTGGTACAAAAGCAAGTAAATGACAGCAAACATTTATTTACATTCCTCTTGAGTAGATGTGTCCGTGAATGTCTAAGAAATTACATTGTTTTGAGCTGGTTATTCCTGCCACTGCACTATTGTCATCTGTGCCCCTCAACCTGCTTCTGTGCCTGTGCAGTGAAGCAAATTGGGAGCTGTAGAAAATAACTCCAACAATCCAATGTCTGAATAATTATTTTTTGCGAGACTAGTCCCCGGTCAGTTTACTGTGGGTCTTAATTCCTTGTAGGAACACGTCAATGTTTGCTCTAATAGTGGCACTTGAACAGTTCAGGTGCTTGTTACCCTTCCTTAGCTGTGCCCTGTATTCTTTGACATCCTTCCGGTTTGGGTTGTAATTGTTAAACTGGAATGTTTTGGTAATATAAAATGTGTGTCCTGTACCCCTGTGGAAGAGGGGATGGGGAAAGCAAACAAACCTGTGGTCGACCAGGCTTCAATGTTTCCATTTCTTTGAGATGATTGGAGCAAGAAAACACAAGGTTATTTTTGAGTGTCTGGTCATGCTTTTACTTGCTCTGGTAAGGAGCACTGTGTAACATTCACTTTGGTGCTGGTATCATAGCAACTGAAGGAGTTAAATTTAGCAAATCCAAAGCTGAAAATGTTTTAAATACATTGCAATTAGAACAAGATAGACTGAAGACCCTGAAGTTCTACAGTTGTTCTTTTGTGGCAGATCTTGGCATTTAAGTAATGGATATTTTTCATGACAGAAGCAGACTTGTAAATAACTGTTGACAGTTTAACAGTTAATGGCTTTGCAGTTTGTACTGGTTGAAGCTTCTGTCTCTAACAAAGTGTGTGTGACGTAATGGGGATTTGCTGGATTTTTGTGACAACACTGTTAGATTCCTTCTGTTGGTGAGTGAGTTTTCTTTCCCGGGTAAACTTCATGTATGATCTTAATTACAAGGTTTAACAGCACCTGAAATAAAATTGAAGTGTTCTTGAATAGTATAGTTATAATTTTGAATTCTTTTTCTTTGTATTTTCAAAATGACTGTTTTACAGGATGGAGCAGAATTGAGCAGTTTTGCCTTCTGGCTGGGGTAGGATCCCCTGTGAATCATTGTAGGGGAATCTTTAATGGCATGGAAGTGTAATATGGGCTTTTGCATGGAAATTATGGAATTTGGCACTTTTCATGTGAAATGTGGTATTAGCTTTTAAAAAAAAACCTAATTAACTTTTCATTGAGATGACTATTCAAAAAGCTAAACATTTTAGTCTGACTTAATTCTCTACATAATACCACTTATAGCACTATATTTATAAAAGTATATTTACCAGTAAACACAGTAGTTTGAAAGACCTAATTTTTTGAGAAATACCCATTAGTGGTATAATGACTGGGATTTTGCTAGTTGAGTTATGTGATTTACTACAGCTTTTGACAGTTGTATGCTGTTGGTCTCTTTTAAGACAGTTGATACTTTGCTCACCTGAGTGAAAAGGAAGGAATTCTGGTTTGAGGTTGCAAATAGGAATGATGCAATGCTGTCTTTAATGGAAAAAGTAACTGATGGAATGAGCTGCTGTTGAAACTTTGTTTTGGCACTTATGCTGTGGTAAATATATCCTCAAATTCTTGTATTTAAGATAAATTAGAGGTAAATGCCCTACTCTGAACTTGGCTGCCTTCTGTTTCATCTAGAAGGGGGTAGAAGGAGGAATTTCTGGGGGGCCATGTGCAGATTCCTGAATCTGAATTTTTAGCAAGAAACTGGATTCCTGTGAAGTTTTGAACAACCTTTGGATTAGTCCTCATCTTTATCACAAAAGAAAGGGTTTCTCCAAGGGTTCTTGGTGCAAAACAGTCTTTGAGAACAATGGCATCCCAGTCTCCGTTTTAGAGGCTCTTGTGTCATTTTTAAGTCCTATAGCTACATAAATGTGGCATCTGGATACTTCAGTCTTCAATGTGTTCATGTTCACAAATACCTGTAAGGTGTCAAAGTGCTGATGTGGCCTTTTGAGCCAGAGAGGAAGACAGGGAGAGAAGAATTAAGAAAACTAACAGAGCGTGGAATTGGATCCAGATGTGTCTGTTATCTGACGGCTCCGTAATTGTTGGAGATTGTCTAGCACAAGGGTGTAAGAGCCTTGTCACTTTTTTCTCATTTATATCATGTCGAGCAGGGGAAATAAAACACTGGGGAAACGGACAGGGTTGGCAGGGCTTGTCATTTGTGGTTGTGGCAGTGGGTGGAGGCAATCCTATTCATGTGTGGATTAGAGGTTGTGTTAGTCACACTGTACCTTCCGCCACATGACTGACTTCAGCTGGAAAGCTGGTGCTGCTCCCTGTTCCTGGTCTTCTCGTTCCAGGCCTGGAGCAGAGCCAGGTCTGTCCCACAGATGGAAAGCTGCAGGCTGTGCACTGCTCAGCGTTGCATCGGCATGGTTAGTCAGTGAGATGCTGGGACTGGGTTAGTGGCAGGCTTGTATTACAGGCTGGATAAAGGAGTTCATCAGATTCCTGTCAGATAAGTACCAAGCTAACTGGTCTTTCAGGCAATGTCTGCCCATCCACCAGATTTCTTATTTAAACATGAAAATCTGTAAAAAACTAAACAAGTATAAAACAAAACCAGAAGAAGTAAGCCCACTAAACAAAAACAATAACAAAAAAACCACAAACAAACAAACAAAAAAAAAAAAAAAAAAAAAAAAAAAAAAAAAAACAAAAAACAAAACACCACCAAACACCACAGAAACCCCTAACCAAACGTACTTTGTCTTACAGGGTATTTTAAATTTCCTACCTTTCTTTTTTTTTTCTCTGGTTTTAAAAGAAAATGGTTTATGTGGTAGTGCTAGAGACATGCTTGTAGCAAGTTTTTGGGCTTTTTTATTATCACTGTAAGGATACCAACTTAAATACTCTGGCAGGCTCTCTTCTTTTCAAAATCATATTGTTATTTCTGAAATGAGAAACATTTTGAGTGCCTTTACCTAAGATTTCAAAGAATCTTGCTCAAACACTGCTGGTGACCTGATGAAAACTATCTATGCAAAAGCCTGGTTGAGGCAGTTCCCTTGCTTTGTGGAGGGAAATATCCCTGTCATTTGCTCCTTGTAGTTTCTTCTGCTCCTGCCAGTGCTGCTGCAAAGGCCAGCAGGAGCAGCTAAAGCCTGAGTCATCCCCCTCGGAGGCTGAGCACCAATGCGGTGCAGAGTCGCTGTGCTTGGCACCATGCTGTTCTTTGAAACATTCCCTCTAATGCCTACAAGAAATGTACACCTCTGTAGAGGTGAATTCAGGATGGTAGTGCAGTGCTTTAAACGAGGCTTCAGTGATTATAAAAGGTAAACACTTTGTGACAAAGAAGTAATTATACTATGCAAATAAAATAAAAGTCATGCGATGTCTAGACATAATGTGGTTTTTTTTGGTTTTTTTTTTTTTTGGTCAGCATTGTGAAATCTACTGAGCCAAATTTCTCATGATATCTAAAGATCCAATTTTCTGTTTCTCTTTACAGCTGGATCAGTTGGCTGTAGATGCTGCAAAGGAGAAGAGAGATATGGAGCAAAAGCACTCCACTATTCAACAAAAGGTACTTGAGAGAATGTAAAAGACAGGCTGCACACACATTTTTGTATCTGTAGCTTCTCTTCCCGGCAGTTTGCATCTCTGCATCAGAACTGTGAGGGATGGTGTCTTCTAGTGCAGACAGACAGACTTTCACATCAGTAAGCACAGGGTCAGATTGGAGATATTAATTTTGTTTTACAGAACCAGATATTACGTTTTTATGGAAACGTGAATAGAACTGTATAACTTATTTGAATACTGGGATTCTAACATTTCAGTTCCATCCTGGATTCAATGCAGTTGTAAAAGTTGCTGTGATTCCCTGCTGTGTGTCTGTAGAAGAGATGTATGTACTGCACAGCCCTTCAGTCATATGTAGCACTTTGGGCTGTGCCAAATATGAGTGCAGCACTTTGAGGTGGTGTGGCAGCTGCTGTTGCATATAAAGAGCAAAAGTGAACTTTTGTCAAGGCTCTAATGCATGGGTTCAACTGGACACAAATATGAAAGTGATAACATTAAACTGCTGGTTTGGGAAGATTTTATGTGCAATAATTTTCTTCCTTTTACTTGTTGAGAAAAATGTAGATAATTTATGTTGGGGGGAAAATGACTTCTGTTGTTTGGATGTTTCAGAAGCTCTAGATCAGTATTGGTTTTGCAGGTAGAATACTAGAAGTTAAAATATTTCCACTGAACTCTCTGGTAGTGAGCTAATACTGCAGGTACTTTTGAAAGGGATTAGATACCAGTTTAAAGGTAATGCTACACTTCTTACTCTCATTCAAATATGTTCTGTATCCGTTCAGGTGGCATAAATTTAAACAAAAAAAAGCTGAATGTAATTGAAATCTGATGAGTAAATAAATTTAGGAATGAAAACATGGAGATTATAATTAATTAATTATAATGGCAAAAGGTAACATTTTTGGTTGCTGAAAACATTATTGTTGGTTCATCCTGTCATTCCTTCAGGAGTTGGTGGGAAACAATAGGATTGCTGTGAAATTGAGCATATGTGAGTGATGATGGAGTTTAGGGCAGTGCTAATGTGCTGTTTGGAGGCAGACAGGAGATAACAGGCAAGGAAAGGGAAGAAAGAGGGGGGAGTGGGAAAGAGATGGCACTGGAGAATGAACATTGAAATTAAAATTGTAATTTGTTTGGGCTTAATAGGCCTAGTTTTAGGAACAGGCACTACTTGAGGGGTTTCCTGTTAGAGAACAGTGGTGCTTGGTGAAGGATGTAAGTTATGAGCAATTATCTTTTAATTGGCCATAGGAATAATAACTTGTTACTGTGAATTATGGTTGGTGTTTACAGTCTTTGTTTTTTCTTCAAATGCTGCTTAAGGCTACCTTACAGGTAAACTATTTCTAGTAATATCAAATGTCACTGAAACTTTTAAGTGTCATGAAACTTGATAAACTATGTCTGTGTGTAATATCAACGTCCTTGGTTCCTAGTACAAGTGACAATCACAATGAGGTTACTAATATTGTTGCTTACTTTAACTGACAAGGCTGTCTCTAAAATATAATCAGGGCAGTCAGATTGTATTGTATGTTGCCCTCTTAAATTCTGTGTTTTGAGTTCTATATGTTGTCTCTTGTCCTTACCAGTCACTGTTGCATTTTTGTGATGTTAATACTTGGATTGTGCTTTCTTGGAGATTCCTCTTATAGCTCGTCCAATAATTTTCTTGGTTTCTTATTCACATCATGTTGTCTGTTTTTGTCTCCTCCTACTTGCTTTTCCCAACCTTCACACAAAGTTAGTTTACAGCTCATCAGGATGAGAACTGCCTTAGACCTTAGATCTTGTTCTTTGTGTCATTATTTTTCATCTGGTCAGTCTGACCCGGATGGCAACTCTGTTCTCTGTTCCCGTGTCTTGTCATGTTGCTTTCTATTGTGTTGCCTCTTAGACATACATTCCCAAATCTTCCAATGCCAAATCCTTCCATGTTTTATAAAAACTGAAACTTCTGAAGCTGCTTGTGTTGAATGAGGTATATGTGCATTTAATATACTCAAGTTTTAATCTAATGCTTCAGAATGATGCCTTTCCTTCATTATGTGGATAAAGAACAGTTTCTTTTCTGAAATGTATAGGTAAGTGCATATGTGCACACACCTACCCATCCACTACCTGTGTTTGCATATATGTTCATATGCGTGCAAAGTATTGGCACTAATTAAATAACACATCTCACTTTTCTGTAGGATCATCATCCTATTTAATTAGGCTGTTGTCAGAGAGCCTAATACAAGTGTCATGGAAGGGCTTGGGCACCAACATGGTGTGCTTTCTTTTTTGAGCGCTGATATCTGATTTTTTTGTTTTATTTCTTTTAAGCGTTGAGGTCTATTGACTCAACAGATATGCAGGAAACAATTTTTTTTTTAGTGTAAGAAATTATTTTTTCCATATTAAACTGGAGCAACAGATACTATGAATTAATCTAGAAATGACATCATTCTGGGAAATTTTTGTAATATATTTTTACAGGAAAAAAGAGTGGTGTCACAGTGACAATACTTAAGACATGACTCTTGTTTTGTGAGCAGTTTGCAACCCTGCTGAAGTAACATATTGAAGTAAGAAATAATTTAAAAATCATTTGGACCTGTAAACAGCATTATGGCTTTTTGGTTTTGTTACAGAGCTAATATTTTGTTATAAAATGAGGGAAATAATACAGGAAAAGTATTTGTTTTGAACTTCAAATAGTTTTTGTTGTATTCAAATCCCTTTTTCATTAAAATAAAAATCTGCTTCCGAAAAACTGCTCAGGAAACAGCTGGAGTGAGAATGATTTGACAATTTTTAACATTCTGAGTAAACAAGGAGATAGGAAACCAGATGCTACCACAGTAATGTGAAGCAGAGCTGCTGTTGAGAAGTTAATGCAAACTAATTCCTGCCTCCGAAAGCAAAGATGAGCTTGTAATCAAGTGACTTGTTTGCTCAGTGACGTTCTTGTCTTCTCTCACTGTCTTGGACTGAAAACCTTGTTACTTCCTGCGTCTGTTGTTTTTAAACCCTTCCTGGAGGGACTTTCAGCTTAAGCATGACAAACATCTCTTGCCTATGGGATGGGAAGGGAATGGAATGGAAGCAACTTTCTAACTGGGGGGTTTGCACAATTAGTGTCCAGTATATTCTGGCCTAACTTTTCAGGTTAGTGTTTTCTTTGGTAGTTACACTCTCCCATTTACTTCCCTTATAAAACACTTTTTAAAATGCTGCTTCTCTAGAGTAAAAAAAATGTTTTGAATACGTATTCAATGTTAAAATGAATGTTAAAATTCAATGTTAAAATACAGTCTCTAAGATTTACTGGTAAAATGGCTTGAACAGCTTTCATGACCTGATAGCAATTTTCATGTTGAAAGTAAATAAAAAACTCTACTACTTAAAAGTGTGTGTGGGGGGGTTGTTTTAGTAACAAGAGGATTGTATGTGGAGAAACATAAAACATGCAAGCTATGGAATGAATCAAGTATGAGTGATGAATTGATATGTTCATATGAAAATGCATTCACTGAAACACTGTCAAGAATATTAAGTGTTCTGTGACGCAACAGATTAGTATTATTTCTGGAGATGAAAGTTGGTTTTCCATTTGCAGCTGGTTTACTGTATCTCATGGATGTTTAAATAAAAAGGGGAGGGGGAAGGCATGAAAGCATGCTGTATGTTCACTTATATAGCCCACTTGTACATGTTTGTCTTCCAGTAACTTCAGTGTAACTTGCATAATACTGGCTTAATTTTCTTAGTTCTGATTAGGTGAAATGTACTTTAACCCTAACTGACACCTAATTGGTAAATAAATGATGTTTAAAATAAAATATTTATCAGTTGTGCACCTGCTTAATGAACAAAATTCTGAATCACATACAGTGACGAGTTTATTAACATGTGATTCTCTTATGCAGGACACTGGAAAGATATGGATATATTTCTCTCCACTCCCTGATTATTTTTCATGATTCACTAAACTTTTCCATGCACCAAGATAAAAATAAACTATAAAGTGACTGCTTTTCTCCTATTTTTTAATCATTAAATAGCAGAGACTATAAGATCATATACAGCTTATCTAGTTACTTTTCCTACTTATATTCATGTAATTGAAATGAAGAGGGGCATGGTTTTTTATGATTATTTGGTCATCTTTTTCCTGGCCACAGCTTCATGAATGAAGTTTTATGGATAAAGCATATGGAAGCCTTACTCCCTTCTCCTCTAGCTGGTAGTATGCTGTCTATAGTTAGGAAGCTATTTAACATTTGTCTGTATACTCTTGTGTCTTTTTCTGCAGTATAAAGGTATAATTCAATCAGGGAAGTCATTAAAATGACTAAATGCACTTCATGAGAAAGGGTCAGTGTTTTAGACAATTTGGACTGAGAGTGTGGCGTGATAAACGATCCAAAGAAGGTTTCCAGTCTTACTTGTATATGTCTTCAAAGCATGGATCAAGACTCATTGGAAAAGACAGTTGCATTTTCTGCAGCAGTTCTCCAAACCCCAAGGAAAATGTGATTACACAGTAGTTTGGTCAGAAAAGGCTGAGGGAATATATGTTGTCTTTCACTAGACAAGGAGTTGCAAGCATCACTGAGGCAGGAAGATGCAAATCTTTAGCAGGTTTCATTATGTTTGGGAGCTGGTAAGTTAGAGTAATTTATCATTTTTGTGGGAGAGAGGGAATGTGACATCACATGTCTAAGTTTGTGCTTATAGTGGTTTTCTCTTTTTTTTCTTTTTTTTTTTTTTTGAGAGCATAAGAAACCAAAGAGTGTTCTTAACACTGTGAAAGTTTGCGTGTTATAAGTTGTGAAATACTGAATTAAAACTGTAGTGTGATACTTAGCTGTTTGCGCTTACATGAAGTCTTTTATATTCAGCACGTTCTGATCTACAAAACAGGCAGAAAAACAAAGTTATTAAATGCTGAATAATAAATACACAAATGCAAACATCTTCCATTGATCATCTGTCAGTTAAATAATCTAGATTTAACGTTTCAATTTTAGTTAATCTATTCATATTAGTAATAGCTGAAAACACTGAGTAATTTTAAGGCATTTATGCTGTGCTGACCAGGGAGTTTAAAGGGCCCATTTTAATATTTGTAACCATTTCACTGTCATGTCTAATTAACCTTGGATTGGACCAAACCATCTGCATATACAAGAGTAAATATTGTGTGTAGCACGAAAGTTGTGTGCAGCCTGGGTTGTTACATAGGGCTGCTGATGTTGCTTTTGAAGCTATCTTTTTTTTTTTTGATATTGCCTCTTTTCCTCTGTGTATAGACAAATTCCTGAGGAGCAAAGTGCAAACCAGAGACTTACAGATACACTTTTCTCACAGAGCTGATGTTTGCAATGTACAAAAAGTAACTGCTGAAGGTTCAGGAGAGTGATATTACAAAATGTTCTGTATCTTCAGTGCTTAACCTGTTTGCTTTATTTGTTCTGAAACTTAATTTTCAGTCATGTGTCTCCTATGCCCTTGTAAAGGGGAAAAAGCCATATGTTGCTAGTCTACTTTAGGATATGTTTTACTAACAGTGAAATTAAATTACAGCGTGTATGTTATTTTGATATCTGGACATAGCAAATGATAAATTATGTGATTCCATTCCATTTTCATGCCCCTCTAGTAGCTGTTAGCTTCCCACTCACTGAATATCTGAACTCTACCTCCCTGGGAATAGTCCATGCTGTTTTCAATGAGATGTGAAAGCAAATGATCATCACGTGTTATTACTTGGTCTAATCTGCCTTTGCTGGAGATGTGAAGCAGTCAACCTTTCTAAAACTTGTAAAACTGCTATTAACTGTTATTAGCTGATTTTATTTGTTATTATATTGATGGAAATGTATAATCCCTTGTCCTACTTGTAGTTTTGGGAACCCCTGGTGGTCTAGTGGTAAGGGCACGGCACTGTCACCGCCGAGGCCCGGGTTCGATTCCCGGTCAGGGACACTCCCCGGGCAGATGGAACTCGTTAGCCCTTAAAGGCAATCCATCTATGTCCTGAGGACCTCACTGCCACTGTCCAAGCTCGCTTGGCCCCGGCAGATGAACCTTAGGATTAAAGGGTGGGCTCAGTTCCGCGCACACTGTGTCTCACCTAAAAAATCCAATGCGCAGGCTGGAAGGTGGAAAGACCTTCCCCGGATCTTCGCTCGCGAAGACTGGCCATTATTATTATAACTTGTAGTTTTATAATCTTATCCAAGATCATGAAGGAAAAATTACTACTAAGTTCTTGCCATCACTTCCAGCACTATGACTGCTTTAATTTAGAGTTAACTGATGGCATCATCTTAGTTTGATTACTTGTCTTCTAATTTCCTGTGTAGCTCAGTTGTCAAGATGACAGAGCTGAAGTAAATGCTGAAGTACAACTGGCTTTATTCAGGTGTCTGCAACAGGCTGCAACTGTTTTTCAGTTTCGACTCCTAACTTTCATTGCTCCATTTCCTGTGCTTTGCTGTCCCCTTTCTTGGGAATATATGTGAGACCATTTGAGCAGTTGAAACTGCTCAAAGCAGATGCTCTGTTAGCAATATTTGCCCTCTGTAGAAGTCACCAATACCTGTTCTGATCTTCTAAAACTGCATTAAAAAAAAAAATCTTCAGGGGCTGAGTCATGGTTTGACTATTAAGTGTTGCAAGCAAAACATTATTCCTAGATGTTTATTCTTTGACAATAATACTGCCCATACTTGAAATTTCATTTGAAACTCCAATGTCTTTTTCTTCCCTTGTTCCTTTGTACCAGGATTATTCCAGTGATGATACAAAACTAGAATACAATGTGGATGCAGCCAATGGTATTGTTATGGAAGGTTATCTGTTTAAGCGAGCCAGCAATGCCTTCAAGACTTGGAACAGGTAATTATTCAGAATCTCTATTTGCTGCTTATTAAGTGCTTGTTAAGCTGAATTCTGGTCTGACTTAAAATCTATGTAACTCTGATTCCACAGTTTTGACAGAACAGTGGGGTGACTGTTGATTAGAGATGACACTTCAAAGCCATTTTTCCTTGTTTTCTGTCCTAGTTGTTTGCAGACCTTTTTCTAAGAGTGTACCTTAGTTTGGAAAAGTCCTAAATATGGAAAGTTTGCTTTGCTGGGTGCAGCCTGCCTCTGTAACTGTGCTTTGGCCTCAGTTTGGGGTTGAAATAGAGCAATCCTTGTTATTGCATACAATGAACTATATAAGTGGATATGCTAGGAAAGTATTAGAGGACAAAGTAAATGCAAGTTGTGTAGCCAGTGGAAGCAGGGAAACACAGTCAAGGACTCAAGTTATTTTTCCTGAAAGATAAACAGTGTAATTGTTATCTTTTACAATTTCTGTTTTGTGCAGTGACTTTTGCTTAGTAGTTTTGATGGTTCTTTTGGAAATTGAAAATTTATTGTTATTCATATATCTTTAACAATGTATACTTTACTATTTAAATATTTTTCTCCCTGAATAGATTTTCTTTTGTGTTTCTGAGGGTATATACTTTTTTTCAGGGAAATACATGTGCTGGAGCATTTTTAGCACAGTTGGATACAGTTCTTGAATTTTAAAGATAATTTGTTGTAATACAGAGTTCTTTTTCCTATACTGTGTTCTGCAATTTTTTCAGCAATGCTTCTGTTAAACTATTTGCTTTGTTTCCAAGGCCAGTATGTGCATTTCGATGTGTGGTCCCTTCCAGTCTTCCTTATTCTATACTTCATTGAACATTTTGGAGCATCACAAATCTGTAACAAATTGGGATTGCTTCACTTAAATCTGTACACTGATGCAAGGACCATGGTGTCAATAAAACTGTATCTGTATTAGCAAGTCATGGGCAACTTGTACACAGGATTTTCCTTTGGACTAATTGTGGTCTGGTCCTGTGGTCTGATTATTTGTCTGTAACTGTAATGACTGTAATGTACCTTCTGGGTTAGTTTCATACAAGCAGAATTCAAAGTTCTCTGAGACAAATCTGTGAAGCATCAAAGGATGGTGAAATGAGAAAACTGGGAGGTGTAATTCCAGAGCACATTCCTGGTGTGAAGTAAAATGTTAGTGTAAGAATACTGAGAAAAATCTGCAGTAGCAGGGCAGGACATTGTCCTTTATTGGATTCTCAGTGGGATGAAAGATGGAAACACCTTTATGCCAAGGTGTTTTGCGGGATTGACGGAAGGCAAAACTGACTCTCTCCAGGTTCCTCTTTCAGATAACAGGGAGGCCTTGCTCTGCAGGGAGGTGACAGGAGGGAGCAGGAGAGGAGTGTTGGAGGATAGCTGGGAAATATTCTTCTTCCACATGGCTCCATACCTAGTAATACTGTACATGCATCTTACCTTGAAGTGTTTAGAGAGTAGGATTAAATTAAAACTGACTTGTGTATGTTGGAAATTTAAATAGACACAAAGTAAATAAGAAGTTGTAATTAAATCAAGATACACAATTACATTCCTTCAGTTACAGGTTTGAACATACATAATAAAAGTGTACCCAAACAATAACTTATTTAAGAGAGCCAAGGTAAACAGCTTGGTAATCAGTCAGAGCTATCTACTTTTATTACATAATTGATATTTACTTATAGTTTTTTCTCCTGTTTGTCACAGGAGTGTTCAATAAAGCAAAACCTTTAAACTTTTTAATATTAAATTCTTGATAATTTATCTCACTGTGATAGACTAGTTGGATGCTTCAGAATTAAACAGAGATCTGGATATGGTATCTATAAACAGTTCAGAAATTGAATCAATCATCCTAATTTTGTATTTCACATACTCACTAGCCATTACTAATTGTTATGAAACTACTATTATCATACATAAAATATGCATTTAAGACCTTAATGAAAACAACTTTTAGTTTCTGAATCTAGCCCCCCACTTTTTCTATATTTTAATACAAATAGACAGGTATTTTTGTGTTATTTTTATTTCTGAATACATTTGTAATTGCCTGCTATATTGTAGGCACTGAAATGGTCACTGCCATTTTCCACTACCTGTTTTCCTGATGGAATGCTTTACTTTATGTAGTGTTGCAGTTTCAGCTGTGGGGAGATAATACTGATTAAAGTTTACCATGTATTAGAGATTAGAGTGTTTGTCCAGTCACTAGGTAGAGTACAAGAAAGGACTGTGTCATTGCATTGTACTGTTTTATGTGCAAAAAAATATACAAAATATCAAAGGAGGAAACATTTAGAGAATTATGTATTTTATGTGAGGGAATTCTGGGCTGAAGTCAGAGACCCCAAGACAGACAAGATATTTCAGTGTTCTTATGAGCTTGGTAGTTTGCTGCTTCATTATATGCCCATCTTTGGGGAAGGTGTGTGGAAAATCAACCAGCTGAAGCAAAACCAGAAGAATTTGCCCAGGAATACAGGAAATTCCTGCTGTTCTGAACCAACTGCGACAGCACTGGTCTTTCTTGCTGACTGCTGATTGCACTGTCAGTAGTAATATGTATTTAAAATGGAAGCTTCTCTTTTCCCTCAGTTGCTATCATTTGGTATTTTGTTGGTTCTAGACCCTTAGAAGAACTCATCTAAGACTGAATTAAAGGCACCGAAAGCCATTGCAATGACCACTATTAGTGTAAACTTGCCAGTATTAAAAACATAAGGGAAAAGGAAATGGTACAATATATTTTGTCTGGGTCAGTGTGATTGTAGTTGACAAATTAGAGAATTGTGATCCTTTGTGCACCTATTGGTCAGTGAATCCATGGACCCTCCTAGTGGATTATCCTGGGAAAGACCTGGTTGTTGGGGAAGAAAAAATTAAGACTGTATAATGCAACCCTTTGAAGGGGAACAAATCTGTTATAATGAATGAAAACTTGTTTCGTTTCCAGTCCAAGCTAATGTTTTGCTAGGATGATGAAGTTTCCTCCTAGGTCACCTGACAGCTTAGGTTTCATTGTCCCAAGATTTTAATTATTTCAACTTTTGCATCAAGTTTCCTGTTCTTGGGATGGTTCTGCATGACACTGACTTGAGAAACAAATGAGTGCTTGAGCAGGTTGCAGAGTAAACCACAAGCTGTCTGCAATTCAGCGTTGCTGTGCTTTGAAAGAGATCGAGATTTGGTAATGTCTTTTTGTTGTGACTAAAAGGACGATGTATAATGTACATGAGTATTTCAGATAATACAGTTTAGTGAAATCAGAATTACATCTTTATAGTGCTAAGTCTTACAGTAACAGTTAAACCTGTGTTTTGAATGTATGTCTATGTGTTGGTAAAGGATATACTTTGTTATACACCATTTTTTGTAAGGCATCAGGAGCTGGAGCCAGGTGCATTTACTATGGCACGCTAGCTGGAAAGCTGTTTTGGTTCCTAGAAATTCAAATGAAAAATAGTCCACCTCATGAAGAAAGATATGTGTGAATAAATACATGTAGGGAAGAAAGCATTTGTCAAACCACTAGTATGTTCTAAATAGTTTTTAGATTGGATGCGTTAAATGTTTTCCTTTTTAATTCTGCTGTATTTTCAGGTCATGCTAATTCTTTGCTTATTTTGCTCATTTTGCATTTTTCATTCCTTCTCCTCCTTTCCCTTATGTTTTAATCCTACCCCATTTTTTCACATGACAGGAAAAAGGCAGATCACATCAGGTATCAACCAGCTTCTTTTTTACCTTCCCAATGTTTCTTTGGCACGCAAAAAACTCTTCATTAACCCTGCATTTAATTTTGATTACTTGCAATGGATGTATAAGTGACTCAGTCTAAGAAAATAACAGAAGGATTCTGCCTGGGATGCCAGCATACCTGCTGCTCAACACTTTTAAAATAATCAGAAAGATTGAGCTAGTTTTTATCTAAAAAGGAATTAAAGCAAAGTTTCTGCACTCAAACTTCTGAGCGTACAAGATCAGTGTTTTGACTTTTTCCAATTGAAGTTGGTGAGATTTTTTTTTTTCTTATCAACTGCATTGGGAATAGAGATGTACTTTTAAATGTTGTGCCTTCTTAGTCACTCTGTTTTACTTGTGTGCTGCTTGCAACAAGACGAAAACTGGTTCCTTTTGAGAATCAGTAAGCATGATTCACTGTTTTTATGTAAAACTCAAATTAAGGTTTATGTTTTCAGTATTACTTTGTAATTTTTTTTAATAAATTTTGCATTATTTTATATTTAACAAATATGGTTTTGGATTGTTTAGGTATAAAGGATGGAAAACATTCAGCTTCTAAACACAACTAAATTTAAGCACTGCTGAGATAGTGTAAATTACTTTAAGATTTCCTAGTATGTTTTCTCCTTCACCGTACTTCTCTCCTGTTTTTGACAGATTGACACATTTAAAGAAAGTGTGATTATAATCAGTACTTACTGCACACATGTTGCCTGAGAGTTTATCAACATTATTCTTAGAATAGCTAAGGATTACCCTATAAAAGCACCTTCAGTACACACGTTGTCCCTCAGGAGTTCCTGGCTGTTACTGCTGTAGACCCCCAGCAGTCTGTTTCCTACAGTAATGCGTAGACTTTATTGATGGTATTTGGTTAATGAAGAATAACTCTAAAGGATTTTGGCCTGAATAAAAGTGCTATGGCACTGACACCTTGGAGGACAGCCTGGCACTTTTATCTTGTCAAGCATACAATAAAATGCATTAACTCTGACATCTACTTCAAAAGTGTTATCTGCAAGTTATTCTACATTCTAAATTGTTGATCTTGTTCAATAAAAGTTTCTTTTAAAAAATTACCCAAATTGGCACCCTTTTTAGCTGGACTGGAAATTTCTCTTCAACAGGTTTTATTTCTGTGCTAGGAAAAAAAGGAACTGAAATAGTTTGAAAACTTCTAGACTATGCTTTAAAGATGACACAAATTTTGTGTTACAATTTGTGTGCTCACTTGTATCCGGTGGATGACATTGGATCTTATTTTCTGTAGTAACTCACAAAATATTTACCTGTAGAACAAATGAAGCATTGCATTAATGAAATTAATTACACTGCCTAAGGCCATTATTAGGGATTTGCTCCATTGCATGTTGTCTTGGGGCAAGGCTACTTTTTTTCCCCCCTTTATCACTTAGGGACTGCTTTTTCTGTTTTGTGTTATGTTAAAAAAAAAAACAAAAACAAACAAACCAAAAAAAACCAAAACACACCACAAGAAAAAAGCCTGAATTTATTTTCCTTTTCTAGTATGCTTTTTTTTTTGAATTTCCTCTTTAAATATTAGCAATAACCTGCCTTATGCAGGTTATGAGGCTTAGTTACTGCATCTGTAAATAGATGATAAAGGTGATACCTTTTCAGTAGCAGTGACCAAAACTACTGCTGTTAATAAATTGGAAAAATTAAGGACAACAGGATATCCTGTTGTTTTTAAATTAAAATATATCTGCACAACATTTGAAGAGTAATTGTTAAAAGGTAGAATCTCATCTGTCTACGAAGCACTAACTTTTCTAACAAATACTAGGTTTTCTGTTTTGAATCTAACATTTTTTATATCCTAATTTTTCTTAACAGTCTTTGTGTGCTTCTTTCCATGAATGGCTTTTGGTGGTTAAATAAATACATGGAACCCTCTTGTTACTAACTGTAGTAAACTGCAGCTTGAAGCTCAAAAGTCTGTGGAGAATAACAAGATCTGTTGCAATACAATATTTTGTGTATGGTTACCATTCAAACTAATTGGCAGTGCAGGCAAAAATTATGTGTGGTACGAGTGGGATGTTGGAGATAATTGAGGAATTATGCTGTGGTAAACACAGGTTTGCATTATAAGCCTGAACAAAACAAAAAATGTAAAATTCACTGCAGGAGTGAATTATTTTTTACATTCCCTTCATTTTTGTCAGTTCAAAACCAATGATGGTTAGTTAGCTTTTATTTTGTGCATGCCCAGAATATCTAGAAAGGTATGGTTATATCTGGTCCTTTTTTTGTTATATTCAATGGTCTGATAAAATGCCATTGTTAGAGATCTGAGACACTTGTATTTTTTTCCAAAGTATGAATGATCTTTTAATTCTCTGAGTTGTATCCTATCTGAAGAGTGGATTTGAGAAGGAAGGATACAGTTCAGAGTTTTTAAGCATTATATTATCTTTCAGATTTTACAGGATGCCTTCATTAAATCTTTTATTTTATATTTTCATTCCAAGCTGAGGCTTAAGTTAGGATCCTACTTAAAAGGTTATCTTGTGGGTTTTTTGTTGGGTTTTTTTTTGGTTGTTTGTTTGTTTTGTGGGTGGTTTTGCTTTTTTTAGTTTTTATTTACAATCTTTTTATTTTAGCATCTAAAATTTTAAGAAATGCCCAATATAGATATTAAACCTGCATGGGATAGCAACACTAGTATTTTTAGTGCCTTAATAAGTTATTTCTTATTTCTACCCTCAAAAATATTTTGGGAGTCGTTTACATGGTTTAGGTATTTTTGTTATTCAAACTATCTGAATTTGTGTTATCAGCTATTTAAAATTGTAGCTTGCTGCTAAAAAACAGAAGGAAATGTTCTTTGAAATGAAAATTTTTTTGTGATAGCTTAACTAATGTTGTCATAACATGAATGTGTTTGTTTAGGACTCAAATTATTTGAACCTTGCTTTCTTTCATGTTTTGTCTCTGCCTTCCCTTTTTTCCTTATTCTCATGAAATACTTGCCAAAACTGACTGCAGCATTACTCTCGTAAATTCTTTTGTTCAGTCTCTCTGTAGACTGTATGCTTGCACATTTCAGTCCAATAAGCACTGTAAAATCAGTTACATATTCTCTGGATGTCTCTTCATTTGAATAGGCGCTGGTTCTCAATACAAAATAACCAACTTGTGTATCAGAAGAAATTTAAGGTAGGAATTGAAAACTGACTTGGGGTAGTTTGGGGTTTGGGTGATGGTTTTCCTGATAGATTGGGGAAATAATGCTGACTTTGGCATCCTGCATGATCTTCAACAACCCACTGCTTTTTCTAAGTTAATTTCTCCCTTTGTAAAATGAGACTAATGGCTGCACTGACAGATTCTCAGATTCTTGTGCAGTGACTTGTAAACACATACTTTATTTGCTGTGGGGTTTGTAACCTAGTTAAAGCTTTAAAAGTTGTTGGTCCCAAAAGGCTTGTGCACACTTGCTGGCAGTCAAATATTCCATGCTGTTCTCTGAGCAGTTGTGTTTAACTCTTTCAGGACTTGATCCCTCCATTTACTTACTGGTTCACATACCCAATTTAGCAGTTGGGGAGCGAGGAGAAAAAAAGGCACAGGAGATTTATTATGAAGCAGTCAGGGCCACTTTGTACATGTATTTACTGATTAAAATGCACAGGGGTTCAGCAGTCAATATCTGCCTTTCTGCTGGTGGGAAGGGGCAGTAGCTGTATATTATAGCAACAATTCCAGCTCTGCCCCAAGCTGTAGAAGCCTTTTCAGTCAGCTTTTGGGCCCTTGTTCCTTTGTTTGCTGCTCTAGAATCTGCTTTTGCACCACGTAGCTGTAATTGTTCTTCAGGTTGGAAAAAACTAGCAAACTGTTTGGAGACAGTGGGGAAAAAAAGAGGAAAGAGCTTATGACAAGTCCTTCCTCTTCACTGCAAACAGACTGGGTTCAGAGGCTGTTCGTTGTTTTCTGATGCTGTCAAATCAAGGGGCTTCATTTCTGTCGTTGGAAAGGAAGGAAACAGTTGAGTGTGTGTGAGCACATTTGGTTGGGCATTTTCTGTTTGTGAATTCCCATTACTTTTTTTTTTTAACTGCACCTTTAACATGCTGATAGCTTAGAATGGAATTCTTATGAATTGAATTAAATTTTCAAAACCAATGTTTTCAGCTTCTGAGTTTTTTTTTATTTGGCACTTACAATACTGCTGATAATGTTTCAGATTTTATTGTGCTTTAGAAAGTATCTTCGTACTCCTTTGAATACTGTTGTTTGAATACTGTTGTTTAAATTGAAGTTGTTGAATACTTAGTAAATTGGATTGTAGGTAAAAAGAAATCCTCCAAATTCTGTATTAAATTTTCATTAAATGTAACAAAACATTAACATTCATCTAAATATATCCTGCTAGGTATCTCTAGATCCACCTATTTCAATTTTTATTTTTAGGGGAAAAAATTAGTGTAAACAGGCAAATAGAATTGAATGATGCATATTTAGAGATTACTAGCAACTATATTATTTTTCCTCTATGACATTTTTGTTAATTTTTTGTTTCTTAGGATAATCCCACAGTAGTTGTTGAAGACTTGAGGCTCTGCACGGTCAAACACTGTGAAGACATAGAAAGACGTTTCTGTTTTGAGGTGGTTTCTCCAACAAAGTAAGGAGAAGTGATGGAGTATGTTTATTTAAAAATAATAACTTTTAAAAATCATTACATCCAGTTGTCTTAAAATGTAAGACTAACATTTCTCTTGGGATAGATCAAAACAGGAAAACTATCTGAACAATTTTGCACTCTGAAATTTTGACTAAGTGATGCTGTGAGAAGTGTTCCTGGTATTTAGTTTACTTTTGGCATTAAAACAAACACATTCTTTTGCATAAATGGCTTGTGGTGCAGAACTGTTGCAGCTCAGTAGTAGCTGATACTTTCAGCTCTTTAATAAGGTAAAAATAGGTCTCAATTTCTCCACATTTCTGATTGGTGATAATGAGAGAGAAGCACATTAGTAAGTTTTCTTGGTAATGTTAAATTATATTTCAGGATGCACTAAATGAAACTGCCAAATAAAATTATTTTTCAACTCTAACAGTGCAGTGCATTGGCGTATTTGGGAAATTTGGCATCCTGCCACAGCAAGGGCAGAACATGGATTCCTCATTAGCGATTTTGAGATGTGACCATATTTAAGTTTTTGATATGAGGTCGACCTGCTCTTAGGTTTGGGTGTTATTTGCATTCCTCACTCCTTACATTTCTCTTCTAAATAGATTTCTGTCCATCCTGATGTTTGCATTCTCAGTTGTGATTCACTGTAGTTTGCAATTTGCATTCCTTATCTACTTTTTTCCAGTATTGGAACAGTTTTATACTTCATGGCCTGTTTCCTTTGACAGTTGGTGTGAAAAGTAGTTCATCCTTTGTCAGAGAGCTTTAAATTATTCTCTCTTGATCTCGGCGAATGAAAGTGTGTTTCCAAGGACTGTACTTGTATCTTGTGTAATTAGTCACAGGGGTAAAATGCATATGAGGATGTGAAAATGAAAAATTTGGAATAAGAAAAGGGATAGGAAACTAAGCCATTCTCTGGGTTATCTGAAGAGTCATATCTGTATGTTTTAGCATTACCTGCAAATAATTTTGAAATAAGGAGTTTACAACTCACAAAGGCTCAACTGATTCATTATATCAAAATAAGTGGGTATATTAGATGGTGCCTACTAAACAATACACTTGTGGGGCAGCAAAGAACTTCCTCAGGATTTTTTATTGAGCTCTGTGTTGTTGGATGTTAGCTGCTTGGCCACTCTGACTATGGGCACTCATGGTTTGTCACAGGAGCTGCATGCTTCAGGCGGACTCAGAAAAGCTGCGGCAGGCCTGGATTAAGGCTGTTCAGACCAGTATTGCCACAGCATACAGAGAGAAAGGGGATGAATCTGAGGTGAGTTTAAAAATCAACTAAACAACAACACCCTTTTAGATGCTGAAAATTTAAAATAGATAAAACCTCTTTTAATGAGAGGAAAGGAAAAAAGGAATTCATTGTTTGTCTTCCAGTGGAAATGCAGTGAAATTTTGAAAACTGGGAATTATGTGTAATCTGTCTTTCATTTAATTTTATTAATGTTATTTTGGCCTATATATTTTTGAGATTTTTCTGTAGTGTGATTAAAATTCATACAATACTCCTATATTCAGTTGGGTATTTCTTCTAAAAAGCTAAATATTTTTTCAGTTCTATGCATTTCCTTGGCCTTGAATGCAGTAGTGACTTTACTAGGATTCTAGTGCACAGTCACTATCTGTGTGACTTCTACTACTTTAATTTAGTATGTCTCTTTATTGATTTGTTTGGGGTTTTTTCTCTTTTAGAAACAGGAAAAGAAATCATCCCCTTCTACTGGAAGCCTAGAATCTGGGAGTGAGACAAAAGAGAAGTTGTTAAAGGGAGAGAGTGCTCTGCAGCGAGTTCAGTGTATTCCTGGTAACGCTGCCTGCTGTGATTGTGGTTTGGCAGATCCTCGCTGGGCCAGTATCAACCTCGGAATCACACTGTGCATCGAGTGCTCTGGGATACACAGGTTGGAGAACTCTTCAGAACTGTGTTTGATTTGTGCATTGACTTCATTAAGAAGGGTGTTTGCCTCTTCAAATGTATGTGGAAGCAAAATTAGGGACCCCAGTTTGTAAACAAAATTAAGGTAACTGCTTTATCTGCATAAATTAATGTTCAATATGTCTAAGATGTCGCATGTAGTTACAGGTTAATTTTTTTTTCATGCTGTTTAGGAGCTTGGGAGTCCACTTTTCAAAAGTAAGATCTTTAACGTTGGATTCATGGGAACCTGAACTCCTAAAGGTATGACAGTATTTTTGAAATGGATTTCTATTTGGTACTTAGATTGTTGTTCTAAAGCGTCAGTATCAGAAAATTCAGTGCAGGAAACACTTGCATTTGTACCCGGTGTATGTCCTGCACTTCTGAGTAGAAAATTTTTATAGTTGTATATTATTTTAATTCACAGTTTTATAATCCCTGCCGTAGCAGTAGTCATTTTTGCAAGTCAGAAAGATTTACACCACCTTCAGGTTCACAAGTGCACTCTTGAGTACCAACTTTCATCTGATATTTTCAACATGTAAAAAGGCAAATCTATTTACAGGCCAATAATATCTTGTAGTGAGCTGAAAAATTTTTCAAGCGGTGCATCAATCTAGAGCATAATCATACCTGAAAATTTGAATGCCAGCTCTTAACAGTGAGATCCTACTGGCTTATGGGATATCGCTCATGCAACTGCTCGTGTGCTATTTGTGTGTCAAACTTCCAGCTTGAAAGATGGCTATGAAAGTCATGTGAGTCTGAAATACTGAAATAGGAACTCATGCATGGATGCATGTGTACAGCTGGATAACTGATGCAAAGCATTTGTTTCTAGCTGTGATGTTCTGTTACTTAGGTATTGCTTCTCTATTCTCAGTAGTCAAAAGACAGTGTGAGTAGTAATGTTTCATTTGTGGTTTGACCTTACATAATTTTAATATCAATGTGTTCATGCTGAGAAAAACAAACAACCCACTCCATCCCCAAAAACCAAGCTAGACCCCTTCTACTATTTATATAAATAGTAGAGCAAAGTATTCTACCTGCTATTAGAAGCAAGAAGTCTGTTCATTGCCATCAGTAGGACCAAATTCTCCTTTAAGTAGTATCTGCAGGGTGGGTTTTATATTTGTTCTTTTTCTGTAGTCATATCAGATTATGGTTTAGCAAAACCATCCATTGGTTAGGATGGAATAGAATTGATTGAATTGTCTGTTGTTGATGGGGTAAGAAGAGCTCCTTGGCAAAGCTGGTGGGAAGGAGCACCTTTGTTAATGAGGCCTGCAGGTGTCATTCTGGTGGTTGTTTTAGCAATCCTCTTTCAGTAGGGAAAGGCACTTTAATAGAGTGGACTATATTTTTTGCTCTCTTACTCAGGATTTGGTCTCTCTATTAATTGACTGTTTCATTATCATGATACAAACTCATTTCTGTAAGTGTACTTTTACCAGGGAATAATATTTTAAAAATAGGCTGAGTGAGGTTGAAAACAACTAAATAGGTAGATAAAGCTTTTTACAACTATATTTGAATTTATTTATTTTGCTTTATAGCTTATGTGTGAATTGGGAAATGATGTTATAAATAGAATATATGAAGCGAAGTTGGAAAAAGTGGGAGTAAAGAAGCCACAATCTGGAAGCCAAAGGTAGTATTTTACTAGCAGTACCTGTTACTTCCTTTTCTTGTTGCTTCCTTCAGCCTCCAGCTTTAAAACATTATACCAGTTAACTGTGTAACACTCCTTTGGTGTAGCCTTTGTTTACCTGTATCACCAGGATGTTTTGCTCTCTCCCTTTTTCTCACTCTGTCTTTATTGGGTGTTCTCTCTGTTGGTCCCTTTCTGCTTCTCCTGTTCACTTGTTCTTTTTCTGATTTCACTACCTACTTTTGATGACAGCTCTGTAGCATCAAAGTGGGCATGTGGATTTTGTTTCCTCTCTTCTTGGTACCAGCTCAGCCAGCCAGTACTCCTGAGTGTTCCTGGAAGGACCCTCTGGCTGTGCCTTTGTTTACAGTGACTTTGTTTCTGAGTTTGACTTTTGTTCCCTGATCCCCCAGGATGTTCTCTTCTTCCTGCCTACATTGTACATGAGCTCTGCTGCTTTACAGCAGCATTCTGATCATTGTACTGCTGTCTTCAATTCCTCTGATGCCAATTTGTTCTGAAGGTAGTTTCCTGATACTTTTTACTGCTGTATATGGTATCTCTTAAAACTTGGTTTTTTTATTACCTTTCCAGTTCTGTGCTGCTTGCTGCCAGGCAGTTTTATGGTATAGAAAACAGCATTTTATGGAGTGTTGGCAATTTGGAGACATTGATAATAGTATAAGTAATGTAGGAGATTTGCTAGCTGTTCCTTCTAGAGGTAACTGCTTTTCAGCAGTTTTAATGGTAATAATTATAGCCCCTTTTATCATGGCTTAATTGGTTTTGTGTCTCTTGCAATTGTTTTCTTGTGTAATCTTGATACTCCCTTAGCAAATGCTGCAATTTATATTTACATAAGGAACTAAATATATGCTTTATTAATTGGTTATTAACAATGTAAAACACGTATAAAGGTTTAATACCAAGAAGTAACATACAGTAACTAATGCTTATTTTTTCCACATACCACTTTCTAAAGTGTCTGCCTGAAAGAAAATACACTTACATAAACTTAACAAAATTACTTTCTTTTGAACCTTATTCTTAATCAAGAATCCAGAAAACGTTAGACAGTGTGCTTTGCATATTTCTGAAAATGTGCTATAGATGTGTCTTATGTGCAATGTTTATTTTTTCCACATACCACTTTCTAAAGTGTCTGCCTGAAAGAAAATACACTTACATAAACTTAACAAAATTACTTTCTTTTGAGCCTTATTCTTAATCAAGAATCCAGAAAACGTTAGACAGTGTGCTTTGCATATTTCTGAAAATGTGCTATAGGTGTGTCTTATGTGCAATGCCAAAGTACAATCTGGGGTACTGACTTTAGTATGAAATAGACATTCTTTTAATACATGAAAATACTAAAATATTAGCTTACTAACTCTGGGGATTTTGTATATGACAGGCAGGAGAAGGAGGCATACATCAGAGCAAAATATGTGGAGAGAAAGTTTGTAGAGAAGCAAGCTACATCAGTACCTCTGCTTGAATCTGGAACAAAAGTTTTGCCTCCAAGTCAGGAAGAGAAAAGGCAGAGTGGTCCTGAAAAATCCCATTTGGCAGGGGAACAAGGTGCAACATCCCAAAAAGGTATTTACACACTTATCTTCTTAGCTGTATTACCCATTGTTCTTTGTAAAGTAACATCTTTTTATATCAATTGATTTCTGCCTCATGCAGAAAAATCAGAATCTACTTTTTAATGGGTCATAGCCTAGTGCAGAAGTATAGGGGAGAAAAGACTTGTTCAGAGATGTGCATTTTCACATGGGGAAGAATCTGGAATGGGTATGCTTATCATTCAAAAACATATTAACCACCTTCTTCCCTCCGTATTTTCACCCTTAATCTCTCCAATAACATTCTCTCCTGCCCTGTCCCTTCCTTACTGCCTGCTTTGTGCTTTGCTAACCTGCATGTCCCAGCGGTTGCTGTAAGTAGCGACGAGGCGAGGCGGGAGTCTCTGTTCTGTCCTGATGAACTAGATTCACTCTTCTCCTACTTTGATACCTCTTCAAAACTACGTAGTAGTAAGTACTACAGCTGTGGTGTGTTCAGTATTTGCACTAGTGATCCATCCTGTGTTGTGGCCATCTCCCTGCTTTAATCTGTCTCCAGGCTACTGCATTGCTTAGTGTCTTCATGAAATAATTTAAGCTTTTTTACTTATCCTGATTTTTTTTTTCCTTTTGACATTTATTATTACTATTATTATAAACATTATGGTTGCAAAATGTGACTCCATACTTTTCTATGGATGCATTAAGGACATTGAATAATTAGTAGCCATTTTAAAAAATTACATGTTCAGGACCAAGTATAAGAGCTTGCTTTATTATCATGGTATCTGTGAAGAGAAGATAACTTAGGCTCTGCATAGTAATTGCAATTTCTCCCCAAAACAGTCCGAAGCAGTGACAGTGGGATCCAGCCGAGCACTGAGGACAGTAGAGAACACCTTGCCTCTACTGTATCAGCTAACAGTTTGTATGAACCAGGTATGTTAGGCTTTGCATTTTAAGATGAAAATTTAAATGCTATGACTTGGTAGCATTTTTTGTTAAAGAGACTAGTGCTTGGTGATACAATTTGTCTCTGCTATCCTGGTGGGTTGAAATGCTTTTAACAAGGGTAAAAATTTCTTGAGTGGTCTTTCCTCCAGACTTGCTACCAAGAATGGCATTTAATCTTTCTAAATGGGTTCAAAGAACTATGTTTTTTCCAGACTGATCCAAGACTTTTTTTTTTTTTTTCAGATAGAGTAATGCTGCATTTTGAGGCAGACAAGTCTGACAGAAATGCATAATCCTGTTATAAATAGATAAATCCTTGGAGGCAGAATTCCTGTTGAGTCACAGATAATGGGCTTTTATGTGTTGTTTGAGCATTCTTGCTTAATTTTTCTGTTTTCTGCTTGCATGGAATTGACCATGTCCTTAAACATTACCCTTTAACTCAGAAGTTCTATGAATTGATTGATGAAATTATTTGCTATCTAATATTAGCATGCTGTTCTGACAGATGTATTGAGTATGACTTGTCAAAGTATCCAAAACATTTATTTATTAAGCAAAGTTATTATTCTACATCAAAGCACTCTTTTGAGATATGTTGTAAATCCAGTAGTTCACAACTGTGGTTGTAGGCAGGCAGCACGTGGCTTGGATCCTTTTTCACTGCATTATAAAAACATTTCTGGTGCTGTAACTCATGAAGGCTTTCATGTAACAACGTTTTTTTCTCCCAGACTTCACTCTGTATAACTGTTATTGAGATGAAGAGAAAGATTATGCTTTAGTCCAAAAGATTATAGCCGCAGCAAGTAATTGGTAAATGGCAATGGTATCTTTTAGTGAAAATTAGGTCAGAACAGTATTAGCCTCATATTCAGGTATATCAAGCTGTTGCAGATAAAGATATATTTGTATGACTACATCTCTGCAGGACATTAGTTTTATTCATATCTTGCAATTTAGAATAAAACACACTTCAAACCTAAAATAATTTCTTAGAAATGACATGGAATATATAGATTGAAGGATATACACGTGTCAGTAACGTGGAGAGAATGTTTTCTGTGCAGTAATAGTTCTGTGAAGAGGCCAGGCCTGAATGCATGAACAGGCTAAGGGCATCTGTGACTTCCTCCGGCAGAATGGGGCAAGAATACACAGCATTCTGCAAAACCTGAGCTTCCTTATGCCAGAGGAGTGACAGTTTTGATCAGAATTCCAGGAGTTACCTTGTAAAAACAGAAATTAGATAAGCTTCTTTTTTTTTCTTTTCAGAAGGAGACAAGCAAGAGTCTTCTGTGTTCTGTGACTCCAAGCAGCCCAGTCCAGGACTGCAGTTGTACCGAGCTGCCTTTGAGAAGAATCTTCCTCATATGGCGGAAGCATTGGCCCATGGAGCTGAAGTAAACTGGGTCAATGTAGAAGAAAACAAAGCAACTCCACTCATTCAGGCAGTGAGAGGGGTATGTAATATACAGCTCTGGCTGATGGGGGAGGAGGTGAGGGATAATGGGGATGTTTCTGTGTCACTGTTCCTTTTGAACTGCTTCACTAATGGATGATAATGTGATGTTGAAGTTGTGTTTAAAGTGTTCTCTCAAACTTCTTTCTGAACTATTTCCTGTTAATGCTTTGTTTGGAATTATATAACCTTAGTGGTGTTCAGAGTTGATATTGAAGCAAATCCCTTTTGTTTCCTTTTCGACATGGCTAAATGGTGAGAAGGCAGAACAGATTTGGCTCTTATTCTAGAGATCTGGTGCTGAGTTGTTTCCTTGCTTTTATTCCATAGGGTTCATTGGTTACTTGTGAATTTTTGCTGCAGAATGGGGCCAATGTGAACATCAGAGACATGAAAGGAAGAGGGCCCCTGCACCATGCCACAGTTCTAGGACACACTGGGTAACTCGCTGCTCCTCAGTTTGTGAACAGCCATCCTTTACTATAGTTGTTCATGTGAAGCTTCTTCATTGCCCCAGATATTCTGGCATTTTAATACTATTTCACGTGATACAGGTTTTTCTTAAGCTCTGGCTGTGAGAAAGAAAATAGTATTTTCATTTAGCAGTCTCACCCACTAGCAAAACAGACGTGTTTGCTAATGTGGATTAAATAGAGGTTTTGCTTACTACTGTGGTAACATGTTCTAGATGAACAGCACTATTTCGACATATTTGAGAGACTTTTTGTGATTTAAGCCAAATACATTCTATCCAGCCTGAGTTCATTTGCCTTTATTTCCTTACTGTTGTCAAAAATATTGTTAAATGCTCTTTCTAAACAGACAAGTGTGTTTATTCCTAAAACGAGGAGCAAACCAGCATGCCACTGATGAAGATGGGAAAGATCCACTGAGTATAGCAGTAGAAGCTGCAAATGCAGATATTGTAACATTGTAAGTGGTACTTTCTGTTTTTTGACTAGATAATTTTGCTATTCTGTTTCAAGTTAAAGTAAAAGAAATGTCAAAATTTCTTTACAAAAAACGGGGAGAACGAGCTGAAATCAGAACTCATTATCCATAGATGACCTCATTGATGTGATGTTCAGGAGTGAGTTGTAGGTCTTGCATTGTAGTCTTTTTTTGTGCTTTGAAGATGACATTGTTCTTTTTGTTTTCTAAATCATAGGTTGCGTTTAGCAAGGATGAATGAAGAAATGCGGGAATCAGAAGGACTCTATGGGCAGCCAGGTCAATACTCTACTAATAACCATACTGAAATGCAATATAGGAAGTGTATACAGGAATTTATCAGTTTGCAATTAGATTCTTAGTGTCTGAGGGAAATTCAAGATAGCTTCATACAGTAACGTTTTTTTTTATAAACCAACACATGTTGAAACTTCATTCAAATTCACTGGTCTGACTTTGTAATAGTATTTAGAGGACCTAAAAGGAGAGTGTTGAAATGGCATCATTATAGTAGTGTGTTGCTACAGCCATTACCACTCTATTTTGCTGGTAGTTGTCCACAGTTTTCTTCCAATTGTTGTTCCTTTGAAATTTGCATAATGTTAGGATATATATGACATTATTTAACAGTGGCTTTCTGATCCATCTTGCTCAGAGGACTTGAGGAGTTCATCTTATTGCAGGATACCATTCTCCTTCCTGTGGAATGGTCCTCTTTTTGTTTTTTTAAGAAAAAAAAGCTTGCACACCAATGTAAAAAGTGTACATCAAATATTTCAAAATAAGTCCAGACAGAAATAGGAAAGTATTATTTTCTCAAATTTTATTTTTAAATATTTTTATTTGTTAAGATACTTATAAGAAACAAAGCAGTCATTCTTGAGGATGTATTTTTGTATGCATAGTATCTGGTTAAAAACAAAATAGAAACTGGCAGACATTTGAGCCAACTGCAACAAGAAAGTATCAAATTATATTTAATGAATATGTGCAACTTTATTCTCAGGCACTCAGTCCTAATTTACACCATGTCCTAATGTGATATTTGTGCAAGCCATTTCCTCTGTTATAGTATGCTTCCACAGGAACCCAATTTAATGTCATGCAAATACCAGTAATGAAGGCACACTTGATTGTAAAGTTAGACAGCTAAAAACACCCCGCTATACCTGGCAGAAGTGAAAGGCAAACCTTATTTTTAAATTTAAGTGCTGAGTATTCTTAGCCCATAAAGCCCTTATGTATTTTCCACTGATTCAAAAGGATTATGTGTGCTTACATTTCTTACCAGATTGGGACTGGAATATAGTCAAGGGGCAACACTGAGTCTCATGTCAAAATCCTAGATGAACTCTATTAAATAGACCAGTTATATTTGGTTTCTCCTTAAGAATAGTTTTTTTAATCTGTTTTTGAACGAATCTTCAAGGAAATTCAAATTAAACAATAAAAGTACTCTCGACACTCAGGAATTCAAATGCTTTCCTTGACAGCTAAACAGTTAATTTTAAAGTATTTGTTTGATTATGAGCTCAAAAGAGGAAGAATTCCCTTCTCAGAAAATGAGGCAGGCTGTTGCCAGTGTGGCCGATTTCAGTTTAAAGATGTTTTCTGATACAGTGCATATTACTTCACTGACAGGCTGAAGGTAGCAAATGTTGAAGTATTTTTGAGTTTACTCTCTTTTATTTTAAGAGGTAAAAATAATAACTCTCAGCTTCAAATAGTAAAATGCCTTTGTTTTAAGGGAGGTGTGTATTTTGGCTCAAAAGTTCTGTGCTAAATCATAAATTAATATTTTCGAACATCTAATTGACCTATCACAAATTCAAAATTATTCTAAACCAGAAAATACGTTTCTATGGTTTGTACAAAAATCCTTGGTTTGTTACTGAACCTTAGAAATGTTTATGAATGCTTCATTCATAATCAATGCAGACATTACTTACATGAAAAAGTGAGGTAGAGGGGGGAGACTATTTTCCCCTGAAAATTCATCCAAAATATTTTTTAGACACATTCTTCAATTAGATAGGTGAAATAAAAAGCTAGAAAAGTGTTGAAAGTATTGAAAATATTGTGACCTTTCTATCAGTTTGTATTACAGTAGAATCTAGAGATTGCAGTTGATACAGTCTCATTCAGACACTTTGCAGCTGGTAAGCTGAGATTGACAAGAGAGTAGAGTTGCCTCAGGAGGCAGAGATTGCCCAAAATCGGGGAAGGTATCATTTAAATCACAATTAAGGCCAGAAGCTGTAGCACAGAGTCCCAGCCAGGAGATCTTGCTGTATCTTTAGGTAGCACAGCACTGCCCCCTTCAATTCTTTACTTGCTGAAGCTTCTTTTACAAGTTCAAAAGTCAGTATTTGAGTGTTTTGAATGTCTGTGTGTGTTGGAAGGGTTGTGTCAGAGTAAGCACAAAACCTGTCTCTGCTGTCATAAGGTATCACACCTTTTTGTGGTTGTAGGAGACGCAGGTCTTTTTCACTACATATACAAGTTAAATTATTTGCACTACCCTTATTTTAGAGCTCCAGTGTTCCAAAACTATGATTCTAGAAGAAAATAAGGATTTTCAAGACAACTGTATTTTTGCTGGGAGTATGTGAGGATAAATATTGATCTATAAGTTTGCTGTTGTCAGAATGAAGCCAACTGCCAACTCCTCAGCTCCAGTAATGCAGCTGATGAACAATTGCTAATGTAGCTAATGGCATCGACATTTCCAATTTAAATTTATCTGTCAGGTTTGAGCTACTGAGAGAATGTATAAATTGCTTTGCAAGGTACAGTTGGTCTTCCAAATTATTCCTAGAATGGAACTAGCTGAAACCAGCTTGTTCCACAAAAAGTTCATTTCTGGTGGTAGAAGCCATATGCACCATAGTACTGTCTCTTGTATAACACTTGAGTGCTCACCTCCTGGTGCTACAGTATGTCTGCCAGCTCTTTGGTGTTAGCATTGCTACTTTTTCTTCCTACCTTTTCTTGAATGTATGATGTGTGCCTTTTGAGTTACTCTGGTGTTAAATGGTAAAGAAGTGTTATAGTATTTTTGTACATAAAATCTGCACTTTAGGGAAAACATTGCTTAGAAAGGGAATTTCCAGAATTTAGTTTTAAAGTAGAATTTTTAAATAATTATAACGTTTACAGTATTAAGTACTTTAATGCAGCATACAAACTAAAGGGGCACTTTATTTTAGTCTATTTTTGTATGTAATATTTTTGTTATGTAATAGAGCCAAAAACAGAGCCACAAAGTATCTTGCAAAAATAGCTTTTTTCTTTGAAGTTAATTTGAAAGAACCAAGTATGGCAACTTGAACTACAATACTAGTTCACCAGTGAAACCCACTTCTGTATTAAAAGCATAATTTCTTTTATCACACAAGCTTGATTCTGCCTTGTGCCCTTCATAGCTGTTCTTTTGGTGAATGTTGCAGCTCCATTCTGTGCTGATCTCCCAGTGCAGGCAGTTATCACAAACTGTCACAATGAAATGTGTCCTGTGCCTGCTTCATCTCTAGAACACAGAATCTCAGAATGGTTTGGGACCTTAAAGGTCATCTAGTTCCAACCCTCCTGCCATGGGCAGGGACACCATACTTGAAATTAAATCTGAAAACCAAAAGGGAATTTCACTAGAATTGACTTTTCCTAGTAGAGCCGTATTGAATGTATTAATCTTTCAAAGTCTGGGAAGAATTATGTCACTGCATCTTTGTATAAACCCACATCCCATGCATGTTAAATATTTCTGGAAGTTTAGTTACCATTTGTGAAAGTGGTTTCAAAAGAATGGAGTCTCATCTCCAAAAGAATAATAGTTTTAACATTGGAAATGTAAATTAAGAGATGGAAAAACAAAACAATGTAACTGTTCACAGTAGTGCAAATGTTTAAGCACAAAAACATTCTTTTCTTCCACAGTCATGTTGGAAAAAAAAAAAGTCTTCATGTTCAGCATACATGTTGAGAGAGATTTTGGGTTGATTTCTTTGTCATGCTATTAATCAAACTGTCAGCAAGAAACACTAGTGCTGGGATCTTGTGCAATGTGTGATCGTCTGTATGGGGAAGACAGTAAAATCTGGATGGCTGCATTATTCCAGACCAAACCAAATGTGTAATGCATTTAATTCCCTTTGAAGGAATAGGGTATGGTTAATGTTTTAAAATGAAACCTGAACTGAAGGCCCAAAATGCTGCAACAGATGAAGGAATGTGAAAATGTCCATTTTAAAGTGCCAAAAGAATAACTTGGCAATGACTCAAGAAGTAATCATTCCTGAATGTATATTCCTGTGTAGACAGGGAGGGGGAGGAACACAGGCCTGGTGGAAATTGCTGCCATCCCTCATTTTGGAATATGTACTATTGGGTTGTGTTTAAGCACAAAGAGTGAAGATTAAAAACAAAAGAAATATTTCTAAGGGAAATATCATTACTCTAATAGATCAAACTGAAAAATGTAATGGAAGATGTAGATAAAGAGAATGTAAAAATTTATATTTGCTGAAGTAGTAGACCAAAAGAATTTATGAACCATAATTTATCTACTTAGGATTGCTTTTTTTATATATACTATTTGCTTGCTGATTGTTTATTTCATGGAGAGTTCTGTTTGGCTGTAAGAATTCTGACCTCTGTTTCCAAGTAAATCTTTATTTATGCTGTAATTTATTTTTCTGAAAACAATCTTGGTTAGCACCACCTTGCAAAAACAAGGATTTTATTCTTTAATGGCTAATAAATTTCTTTTTAAGTTGCTTTAAAATGCTTTCACTTTTCCTTTCTAACTCTGAACTTTCCTCTATGTGGCTGCCTGTGAGGTACTGTTTCAGGTATAGTTTGGCTTTGTTTAATTTGCTTCTACAGAACATGCATGCAAGTAACAAGTCCCCAAGAGTTCACATCAGCGTCATTGCATCTATAAGCGATGTTTTTACATGCATAAGTGTTACACAGTAATTGATTGCACAGTAGAGCATTTGTGCAGTGGTGGGTGATGCTGACTATAACAAATGTTTAATACTGTTTCCCTTTTCTTTTCCACCTAGGAGATGAAATTTATCAGGACATTTTTCGTGACTTTTCTCAAATGGCAACAAATAATCCAGAGAAGTTAAACCGCTTCCAGCAGTCAGATTCCCAGAAGCCTTAAGTGTCAAGAAGGAAAAGAACCTGATGCTTATAGTACAAGTCTTTTTTTACTTTGACAGAATGAATTATATGCATTTTGTTAGATAGTTCGGGTAAAATGACCACTCCAATATAGCTTTAGATTGTGGTAGCTGGGGAAATGTATGAGTTGTTTTATGTTCTACAGTACATATACCTCAGCAGCTGAAGAAGATGTTTAAAACCCTGAATACCTGCTAGTTCAGTACAAAAATAGCACCAGCTGTGAGTACGAAGTTTGTCTGCAGCTCGTACACTGAGCACAGCTGGGTGTGTTACAGACTCCCAATGGCAGGATGGTCAGAGCAGCTCTGCTATCCAGGATCATCCACTGGCATCTGTCTCCCTGTTGCTGTAAAGAATGTGCCTCTGACAAGAAGGTCTGGGTTGCATTTTCTGGGACTGTTTGGAAGGGAAGTCAGGTAATGACATACTGAGTTGTCCTTCTGTTTGTGGGGCTGTAACTTAACAGATCCTCTTGTGCCTGCGCTGGCTCTGGTTAGAGGTAGGCTGTTAGTAACAGACATGGTAACTCCTGCTCTTGCAAGCTCTTTCACAGTGGAAGCTCTAACGCCAGGCTGGCCTTTATGCTGGTGACTGCAGGTCAGTCACAAAGGGATATATCCTGGGGGACCAAACTCCTAAGAGCAGTCTATTTTCTTTTCTTTTTTTTTTCCTCTTAAATTAAACTTTCAATGCAGCAAGTATCCTTCTAAATGAGCATATGGAACCTTTCATGAAAAATAAACTGAATCCTTCTGGACATGATGTGGGTTTTTTTTGTAGTATTTTGGCATCAAAACTTGAAATTTGAGAAGTGAAAATAAATACTGAGCCAATAGAGATTGTGTAGAACAGTCATACACAGGCTGTATTTTACTTTTTCTTTTTGCTGTTCTCACTGCTAGCCTTAAGCTGAATACATAAAGTCTCATATGGCGTGCAGCCACCCTAAATTTAGGACAATCGATCTTTTATATCAGGCAGCAGTATCGCATATAGGATCTGTAATGATGTGTATGGGTTGTCTAAACTAAAGTGAGCATGAGAAAACGTAGGAATTTCACTCCACATTTTTGCCAAGTATTGGGTGTTCTGAGGGCAGAAGCACAATTTGCTTCATTCAGTAGTGAGCCCCACTCTAATAGTGTGCCTGTATAAATGGTGTCTCTAGATATATGCTTATATATCAGGTTATTTAATACCTAGATACCTGAAGCCCCAAATCAGTGGATGCAATTCTCTTTTTGTCTCTATTTGTCTGCCCTATGGACAACTTTAGCAGAAGTTTTAGATAATATAGTATCAATGTGAGTTTTTAATAATCCTAATAGCCGTGGCATTATGGTAACCTACTGTTTAAATGTATTTAGGAAATTAATTGGATTTCCTCCAAGCAAAGATAAGCAAAATTGGGTTAAAAAAATTAAATCTGTAAACTATGGTAAATTTAAACTTTCTGGCATGTTAAATTTTAACAAGGTATTTCAAACATTTATAATTTTGCATCAAATATATAATAATGTATCAAATCTGGATATTATTATTGTCGCAAAATTAATAGTGTTGTAAAATTGTCCACTAGACTATTTTTCCAAGCAGAAGAATCTTGTAAGTTCTTACAGTTCTTGTTTTGCGTGTGGTCTAATTACGCTAGGAAAAGCAGACTCTGCCCAAAGAGTGCATTTAGTCTGAATAATAAGAAACTTAAGGATATCACCTGTAAGCAGTAATTTTTAGTAAGTTGTTTTTAAATAGCTGTCTATGAAATGATAATATACTTCCTAATCAGCAGTATTTAACGGAAGTGGGTGTTTTAGTAGATCTTAGAGAAGGTAAGATTCCCAGTGTACAGAAGGGACAGTGTAAGATATGACTATATAATGTACACTTTAGACATAGGTTTTTCTAAATATTTATCTTTTGCAGCAAGGTGATGGGCAGTATGTAGTGTGATTGGCTGTAATCTAAAGCTGCCTAAAGCTTGTTGGTGTAATTGCTGTCTCGGTCCATGCTGCTGGAAAAAGGCCTGAGACACTTATTTCAACTCTCCACTGGTGATTTCCTTCCTAGCCACAAAAATCTCTGTGAAAAATTATGCAGGATGACTTCTCTAGACGAACTTGCTTCCCTGTAGCTCTGCAGATCCATACGCTGTATTCCTGACTCCCATCTGTCTGGGAAACAGTATCAGTCTGTCTGTGCTAAGGGACTAATCACATACCTGACTGACATGTCGTGTGACTCTTGTCGGCAGTACGAGAGTTTCAGCGGCTCAGGGAGTACCCATGTCACTGCTCATCCTTCAGCCTCGTTCCTCAGTCCTTTCAGGTACGCCAGGATGTCCAGGATAAACTGCATTCAGTTAAAGCTTTTTCCAGGTCAGGTGCAATACATGTTGCTCATCATAAAAAATGAATATACACCATTAAGTTACATGGAATGTATTACCCACCAGGCTCTTGCAGGCTCAGTGCTCCATGGCTTCAGTGGCTCACAGCATTCAGCCCTCAGTAATAATGTACGATTATCACCAGGGCTCTGAAGATCTGGATGCCATATCAAGTTTTGATTCAAGTGCTAACCTTCTGCTCAGTAATATTAGGAAACTTTCATTTTTATCACAAAATTAATCTGAGTATAACTGGAATAGTAAACAATAAGGTTCCATTGTGGGTTAACAGGTTGTAGTTTGTACCAGGCAATGGAAAGCTTAAATTCCAGTTCATGTTTCCATGTAGATATGAAATATAGTAGGCTTTAATTGGTGAGGGACAAAGCAGTAGATTCTGAACGCATTTAAAAATCAGCTTTCACGTGGATTTTTAGTAATTTACTAGATGGCCCACTGAAAGATAGTGTAATAGTTTTCCTATTTATAGACACATGTTCCAAGAGTCTCTTGGAAAGACAAATGTTGAGGAACTCAACATATATTCTAATGCATCTTGATTTCAGAGGTATAACTTATGTCCATTGCATGTTGGTTAAAATAGTGTCTGTGGTGTCTCCTTAGTGTCTCAATTGTTTTGACTGTTTATAAGGTTTCATGTTTTATATTAATGTCAGTACAGTGCATATAAACTTAAATTTCTGAATTATCATACTGTATTATGCCACTGAGTTCTGGAATTTGTTCCCATGAATTTGGGTGAAAGTGGTAGATGGTGGAGGTGCTTCTTTGCTTTCAAAAGCAGCCCACGTTGCAGTCTGATGAACACGTGTTCCAAGTGCTCATTAGTACCTAGTAGGCTTCAGCCTCCTTGCCAATTAGGACCTAATCCAGAAAATCACTGAAATTAGTGGCAGTCTTTGCACTGATTTCAGGGGCTCTGGATTGCATCATTCATGGCTTCTAATTGTTAGTGTTTTAAAGGACCCTGTATTAATACTGCATTTTTCACTCAATGGGGTTTTATATTTCACCTGTTTGTATACTGAGCTGAAATAGTTTTAGAAAATGCAACCAGACCTTCCAACTGCTGTCAGCAAATCCCCATAAGAGAGGAAGTTCTCCTGTTTTGCAGTATGACATCAGTACATATGTGTTGTCTAGATTCTTAGTTCTCCTGGATAGAGCAAAAACTTTGTAGCACTAAAGAAAAAAAGGTGAGAACTAGAATAAGCAGAGCATTGATATGATGTTTCCAGGACTTCGGTGCTTCTCTGTAGCCATCTGTTTTTAAGTGTGGATGTTACCTCTGCTACTTCATCATGAGAATCTCAAATGACACAGTGACTATGAAAGGACCCTTTGATAGAACTGCAAATCAGGTATAAGTACCACGGGCATGGTATTTTTACAGTGTCAAAAGGACTGAGCTGATTTTTCTGATTCTTTAATACACAAAGTATTTTGAGAATCAGTTTTGCAGTCTATGACCTCTGCCCATTCACCATGGACACTTTTTCCCCAAGTTAGAGTTGATGCCACTGGTTTGTGCATCCTGACAGCCGACATGCCTTGCTGTTGTGCTTGCATGGAGGCACAATTTTAAAACAGGGACAACTCCAGAAAGGCAGTGCTGGGGAAAAGCATGAGTATACCACTTTGGTATATTCCCTTTCATATGCTTGCTTTACCTTTCTGCATACTGTATTTTCTTATTTCTCTTCCCATGGAAGGAGATGACAGAGAAGGAAAAATTCCACTCACTTTTCTGTTAGGATCCCAGATTTTCCATGTTTCGACAGAAATCTCCAAGAAATCATCATTTCCTCAAGCAGAGAGGTTACTCCGTCTGAAATAATGAACTTTTATTTCTTTATCTATGCATTCCAGCAGTAAAATGTAAAAAACCCTTCCCCTTTTAAGCTGTAACTGTCCAGAACTGTGTACTCCGCGTTATGTACGGCTGTAGACTTTGTATCGCAAACGTCAATGTAGTTTGTCACTGTGAAGGGGCGGCCTCATTAAAGCTGTGACTGCCCAGCGCCCCGCTCGGGGCGGGCCGGGGGCGGGGCCCGGGGCGGCACCGCCCCCGCGATGGCGGCGCTGCCTCCGCTATGGCGGCGCTGCGGGGCCCGGCGCGGCGGGGCTTGATGCGGTGTCCGCAGCCCGCGGCCCTGGCGGCCGCCGCGGCCGTGGCCGTCTGCGCCTTCTACTACCTGGGCGGTGGCGGCGAGACCTTCTCCAGCGCCACCCGCCGCCTGCGGGCCACGCCGTCCGCGCCTGCCCGCGCCGGGGCCCGCGGGCTGCACCTCCTGCTCATGTTCACCAAGGCGGAGGGCAGCCCCGCGCTCCGCCACAAGGCGCAGGCGGCTCTGCGCTCGCTGCTGCGGCACGGCCGGCTGGGCCCTGCCGACACGCTGCACCTCCACCTCGTCACCGACGGCGCCAGCCGGGACATCGGCCTGGGGCTGCTGCGGGACCTGCTGCGCGGAGCCGCCTTCCGCCACCAGGTGTGCGGGGGCTGAGCGGGGCGGGCCGGGAGAGAGCGGCGCTCTGCCCGCTGCAGTGGGCGCTCCGAGGTCGCGCTCACGTGTCCTGTGCGATCTTTGTGATCTTCCTGCGGGGCCACTGGGAACAGCACGTTAGCGGGAGGAAGCTCTCTCAACTAACGGCCCGTGTTTCAGCTCCCTGCAGAGCGCGGCGTTCACTCTCCATCTCTGCTGGAGAAGCTCCTATCGCTCCCCAGGCTCAGGAATCTTGAGGGGCTTGTTCTGTGTGGGCTGAGACTCCACGCTCCCCACCGCTGGTGTCCTGGTGCAGCCCACGGATTCTCACCTGAAACTGGGTGGCTGGGTGGCCTGGGAACACCTCCGGCGAACCATCTATGCTGGAAAGGAGCAGTTGCTCTAAGTACTGCTACTCTTTTAGAGACCCTTCTGTTAGTCCTGGTTCAGCATCTCAACACAAGTACCACGTATGCTCGTGAGTCAGTGGCTTCCTGAGTGTCCTACAGGATCATGATCAGAAGAGGCTCGGTGGCTCTTGAGAACGGGAGTGGAGCTCCTGCCGTGGCAGGAGTGCATCCACATGAGAATGTTCGTCCTGCCTCCCAAAAACATAGCCAGTGCAGTCCGTGCAAAGTCAAACTTTCTTTGCATCGAATAAGTATCTGAAAACTAAGGATGTTAAGTTCAGAGACTCCAAGTGACTTGACTCCCTTGTCCTGAGGTGGTGCTGCAGAGCATTGCTTGGAAGTATCCTCTAGTCCTGCTGTTACTTTTTATAGCTCATCTTTCCCTTATTTAGTATTAGCCGAACTCTGCTGTGATGCGAGCAGAGGTGTAACCTTAATGTTGTTCATAGAGATACTTTCCTGGTAAATAATCCCACTTCTTGTTTTGTTTAAACAAGCTGACACTCAGGTCACATACGTGTGGAGGGTGACCCACACCATGTCAGCAGTGCTCAGCTCTGTGGAAGGGGTGCCCAGTACCTCAGAAGGATTCTTGTGTGCCACAGCAGGATGGACCGATTGCCCCACGATGGTGCAGTGCTGATGTGGTACAACAGCTCAGCTCAGGTTTGTGGTATTATGTCCCCTGGAGTGGGAGGACCCCTGCAGCCACCATAGTGTGCATCACCTGTGCAGTCAGCCCTTCTGTGTGTGTGGCTGCCTTATACCATCTGCTCTTTTGGGAAATAAACTTCTCTTTGGGCAGCCTTGCTGACCTTGCTTCTCTAGGACAACACGGGCTGGGAGTTGGAGGTATGCAGTGATGTGTCTGTTACAGATGGGCCTCTGTCTGTAGGTTTCTGTGAACTCGCAGGCAAAGCTGGCTCATGGCTCAGTGAGTAGGTCATGCATCAGAACTGATCTCTTGGGTGTAAGCAGGCAGCATGATCTGGAGGACTCAGGTGAGATCTCACTGGGATCTACTCCGTCAGCTTCTTCCGCCTCTCCTTCCAGAGCCTGATGTATCCTGGTTTCTATTGGCTAGCTGCTGACAGTACACTTCACATCTGTTCAACTTCTCTGCTTTTAGATGGAGCTCCCAGTACAGAGCAGAGATTGTTCCTGCTTCTTAAGCGTACAACCTTGCTCCTAATCCTGGTGCCAGTTTCTGGAATGCCAGCAGGTGACAGCACTGCTTCAGTCTTGCTGTAGCCTACTTCATTCCTCCTCTTTACTTGCAGAAAACATCTCCCTGGCTTGGACCTTTGGTGCTGCTGCTAAAATATTGAAGGTGATTGATCCTCAGTAGTAACCCATCTCCATCCCTCCTTCTCTTGTTATCGCCAGAACACTCTTCTAGTTCTTACGCTGTTTTCCTAGGTCAGGCCCAGAGATGAGACGTGATAATGTGCTCAGGGGACAGCTAGAACTGCTGAGGCAGGACTGATAAAACTTCTGAACTTTACTTTTATTCTTCTTGCTCAGCTTTTGGAACTTCCCTTGCCTTCCCATTCTAGCAAAGCTGGGATCATTTGGCTCCTCTGTTAGAGTGAAGCCCAGAGTCAGATGTGGATCCCAACCCATGGAGAAGGTTCCTAACCCATGGGGAAGGCTGGGGGCAGCTCTTGTCTCTCCCTGAGCAGATTCAGGAACTTTCAGAGTTTCCTGGAGACCGAAGCAGCCGGCAGCAGCCTGGGAACAGCGTGGAGGGTGAGGGCAGAGCGGCGGTGGGAGCAGCTCAGACAGAGGACCCTCCCGGCAGGGCAGGGTCGTGGGCGGGCGTGACGTAGCGTCACCCATCCCGCAGGGATGCCCAGATGTGTCCCAGATGTGTCCCGGGAGCGCGGCCGGGCGGTGGCGGCAGATGGAGCCCGTGCTCCGCGTGTGCGGCAGCGGGCCAGAGGGAAGTGGGGCTGGGAAGCGCCGCCCTGCCCGTGCTTCGGCCTTCCGGCCCCGGCGTGCGGAGGCTCTGTGGGTTTTTACCAGGGCTTTATGTTGGCAGTCCCAGAGAGCGTGTACCGCCCGCGGGTCGCAGGGTGATCTCCGCAGCCTCTCCTGCTTCCCGGGCAGCGGGAAGTGCCCGGGAGAGAGCCTGGGCCAGCCTCGGCGGTCGGCACTGTGCTTATAGAGAGCCCCGGCTCGCCCCGTTTTCTACCACTCCAGCCTGTGTGCTCACGCTCCTTGTGCGGCTCCTATCGCTTATTGATTCCATTTCCCTGCCACAGTAACACGAACCGTGTGCTCGGCTCGCTGCTCGTCCCGGTCCCCTGTTCGGATCCTGCTGGGAGTGAATGTAACTCGGCTGCCATCACTCCGTGTTTGTGGAGAGCTATGAGAATACTCGTCATGGGAAGGAGGCAAAGTTAAAAAGAAAAGAAGTGTGTTGGGTTTTTTTCCTAGTGAATCAGTAGAAAGGGCCTTTTAGCAGTGTGGGACTTGTGTTTATAAAACTGTTCTTGCGCAGGAAACACCTAGAACTTAGTTTTCTTAGTGTCCTTAGCAAACATGGCCAGATTTAGCTACAGGGATTTACTAAAAGCTGTTACACAAATAAATAACGAAGTACAAAATTAGCAGCAGATCAACTAGCTGTGCTAAAGTCAGCAGTGAGGAGAGGAGTAAGAGTATTTCTCCCATTATTTTTGTACAGTGATGCTTGGCAGTCTGCTTTCTTTGGAGGTGACTAGAATTAGTTTGGGTTTCCCTCCCCCCACCCTTCCTCCATGCTGTACAGACTTCAGGCTGCCTTTGCTGAATGCAGAAGGGTGTTACAGATGCTTCATTCCTCCTTCATGCTTCTCCAGTCCAGCCAAACCCTGAAGCTGCCCCACTCAAGCTGGGCTGGGAGCAGAGCATTGCACATCCCCTTTGTGGGGTGGTGCTGATGGCGCTCTGCTCCATGCACAGGCTGTCGGTGCCTTTGCACATGGAGAGTAATGGTGTTTTGTTTGTTTGGTCACCTGGGATGGCTGCTGGCAGCAGCACTTGGTGTTGCTGATCTGCTCCCCATAGCTGTGCCACTCTCCAGCCAGCACTCACTGCGATGGCACAGCCAGCAGGGCTGGGCGAGGTGCTGCGTAATGTTACCAGGAACAGAGCTTCCTCCCCTGCAGTATCTTGGGGAATATGCTGTGTTATCCAAAGCCAAGTGTGGCTAATGGTGAGCTCTTCCAATGCACTTTGCTGGTACATGTTGTTCTGTGTTTTTCCTGCCACTCTGCTGCAGGCGTTTGGCCCCGAGCCTGGAGTGGGGCCGCCCTGCTGAGGGACACGCTGGCCACAGAGCCTGCATGAGGGCTCTCTTGCTGATGGCAGGGGCCAGCAGTCAAGGGTGGGTTTTTAGGGTGCCCTCCCCAGAGCTGGGGACTCAGCTGTGCCTCTCCTCCAACAGGACCCTGCTGTGGGCTTGGCCGTCATGGCCAGTGCTGGAATGGGCCCATCACCTTGTTTGGTGTACTGCAGGTCCCACAAGCAGCACCCTAGCGAGCTCTGCTCTGCTGTGAGAGCACTTTGGGGTAACGTGTTCTGCAAGAAGCTGTGGAAGGAGGAAGCTCCACATTGCTCACTGCCTCTGTGCCAGCCTCATTGGGCATCAAAGCAACCCCTTGTGAACCCCAAAGAAGGGATGGTCATTGCACCAGCACAGGCTCCAGAGCTGCCTTCTCTGAAGCACTTGGTTTGGTTTATGTTTTTTTTTTAATTAAAAAGAAGTAAATTCTCTCTCCTGCATGTTCCCCTTTTCTTAAGCAGATGAAGTTTTAGTAAGGAAAAGAAATGAAATTGTAGAGCCATTGGAATAGTTTAGTTTGGAAGGGACCTACAAAGATTGTGGGCTGAGCTCCCTCCTGAAGGCAGGGCCAGCTTGGGGAAGTGTCCTGGTATCCCTCAAACAAGGGGGATAGGCTACCCTGTTCAAAATTCAAGTATTCCTGCAAAGTTGTGTTCTTGCTGGCCTTCAGTTCCAGCAAGGCTCTTCCTGTTTTCTCTGGCCTGAAGAAGGCAGCACAACCTCGAGTCTCCACACTTCCTGCTCTTCCTCCCCCTTATCGGCACCGGGGTCATGTCCCTCATCTTTCTTAATTATCCCAAAAATCCCTCTCATTATCTTGCGTGATTCAGTGACCTGTATCTTTCTGTGGGTATAACGAGCTGCATGAAAGTTCCTGTTCATCAGACTTTGACCAAAATAAATTCTAAGCCTGTACAATTTCAGTAGCTGACAAGATGCATTTGGGGTTGCTCCTGTTTCTGGGCCACAGCCATGATCCAGGCAGGCATGTCAGGGCCTGTGCTGGTGCATGGGCTCCCACAGGGCTGAGGGGTGCAGAGCAGTGCTGGCTGAGCACCAGCAAAGCTCCAGCACAGGTGGGCTGGGATCCATGTAGAGCAGTTACTCAGCTCTGCTGTAACTTATAATGTTTGGATTTCCATCCACGTGCTGCAGCCCGTCCTCCCTTCCCCCCTCCAGCCCTGGTGGGATGTGCTGCAGAGATTGCCTCCATGCCAGGCTGAAGTTCAGGAAATCCAGGCTGCATCCTGGCCCTGTCACAGCCTGCCTCTGTAGCAGGGAGCAAGCCTTGGTCCTCGGAGTAAGTGACAGGGTCTGACCTCTAAGCGTCATGATGCCAGAGCCTGAAGCAAACTATCACCTCTTCTGATGGACTCCATATGGGACACCAGATATGTGATTTCATCAGGCAGTGGGAACAGAAAAAAACACAAAACATGGAACACTCTTGGTTGTGTGAGTGGATTTGAGTTTCTGCCCATCTTACAGTTATGAAATGGCTGTAAAAGTCCTTCCCCCTTTTCCCTGCCACACGTGACTGGCTCCTGTGGCAAGGGGACATAGAGGGGCCAGTGCAGCCAGGCCCCCTTGTGCAGCTGCAGTGCCACCAGCATGATTTGTGCTTTAACAACCTACCCCCTTACCCTGTTCCAGTGTGGGCTGAGCAAAGGCTGCTGGAGCTGGGCCAGTCCCCAGAGGTAGCAGCTGAATGGTGATTCTGGTGTCTCTCCCAGGTAATAGTCCATAACGTGAATGAGCTGACGGAAAAGCTGTTTCCCATTGTTGAAGCCATGCAGAAACATTTCAGCGCTGGATCAGGGACCTACTACAGCGACTCCATCTTCTTCTTGTCGGTTGCAATGCATCATATCATGCCCAAAGGTAAGCCTCTGCTGAGCTGCCTCCAGCAACACAGGCTCTCTTTTTCTTCTGCACAGAGATATTATCCAATACTATTTGAAATGCAAAGTCAGTAAACTTCTGGGGTGGGCTTCTGGGATTCTGCTCCTCTCTACAGAGTGATGGACCCATCAGTCCAAGACCGCCCACATCCAGGTCTCCACTGGTGTGAGTGACAGGAGATTCTCTGTGCCGTATGGCAGCTGGCCATGCCCTCATGCCACGAGATGGTAGGAGAGGTGAGACAGGAGCAAGCGTGTCTGCCCTGTGTGTGTTTACAGCCCCCCCTCACCCTTGGGGTGGCAGCAGAAAGAGGTGCTGTGTGCCTGTGGTGCAGCTGTGCGCTCCAGAGCATTGGCACAGGGCAGTTGTTGAGCCTTTCCTCTGGGCTTCGGGGAGCTCTTGGAAAGCTTTGCTGATTAGCAGCCACTGATCACTTCAGTTTCCTTATTGTGCCTTTGCTCTGCTGTTATCAACTGTGGGAACAACAATAAATCTACAGGAAAACAAGGCAGCTGGCAGAAGGGGCTTGGCTCAGCTGATGCCATGTTTTCCTTCCCTGGCTGCACACAGCTGGCTCTCCTGGGACCAGCATGCTGTCTAGCCTTTGACTGGTTACACAAGGAGGGTGTTGCATCCCAGGGCTCCAAACCCCTCCACTGGAGCTCCCCTGACCCTGCCGGTCCATTCCCAGTGCTGGTCCCTGGGCTCTCCCTGTCGGCTGCCTCACTGGCCTGACACACTGGTGATGGCAGCATCCCCTCCTGGGCTGGCCATACATCCTGCCTGGGCCATGGCAGGGTGCAGGTGGCAGTGGTAACAAGGACCCCAGGATCCTGCCTGGCTGTACACCTGCCCTAGGAGGAGGTGACCAGCCTCTTAAGTCGTTTGTGAATATTCCGTGGTGATGGCTAGTTCCCACGCGTGTCTTGCTGAAATTGCTGTTCCTGTGGCTAGCACTGCTGGCATCTGGAGCCTCTGCCCAGCCATAATGTTCCCTGCAGACCTCCTACCAGGGGTTTCAGGTGCACTGTTGTTGAGATGGGAGCAGATATAACTCCCCTGTGCCCCTGCTGAGTCCTGCCCAGTTTGGCTCTACCCAGTAGTTCCTACCTCTGCACTGCTTCGTGAGGCTTCCACTGTCCTTTGTGGACTTACTGTTGTCCTCCTGGCATGGCCATCCCCCACTAACTCCTTAAACAGTGGGACAGTGGTGGCCCTGAGGGTCCCATCCAGCCTCCGCTGATTATTACTATGTGGGCTCCAGCAAATGTGCTATACTTCACTCTCCATCAAACTTGGGTGATTTTTTGTGTGTCTGGTGCTGTCTGCACTGCAAGGGCTTTGAAGTACACTGCGTACAAATGATGGTATTAATGCTGGCTAATTCACTCCTCCCAATTCCCTTCTCTGTCTTTACTGTGTGCTAAAGATATCCATGTCATGCTGCCTGCCAGTAAGAAGCTGCTCAGTCTGAAATACCTTTTCTCAATTCATCAACCCGACTCTATTTGCTCTCCCTCATCCTGATGGGACTTTCAGTGGTCTGTTCAGGGCACAGGATGTTTAAAGAGGCATTTTTACAGTTTCATGATCTTAGTTTTTGTTTCAGAAGCTGTTAGTAAAGCTGATTTATATTTCCCTTGCAAGGGAGGTCAGATTTACTGTGCTGTGTGCTGGTGATTTATGGGGCTGGCCTGGCTCCCTGGCCCCTTCCCTGTGCAGCCAGCACTGGGTTGGAGGCATCAGGGAAGGCTGCAGCTCTGCTGCCCACTCACAGGCTTGTTGGTGGTGTGGGAATTGCACTGGGCTCCTGCTGCTCTCCTGGCTCTGACAAGCCAGCATCTACTGGTCTGGAGAATCCACTTTGCTAAGTTGGAGGAGAAAGGGCCAAGCCTTCCTTTTGAGGCACTATCTACATTTTCCTTGGTGCGTTTCTCCTGCCCTGAATGCTGTGTGTCTTTTTCTGCACCTCTCCAAGCCCATCTGGCTCCATGGCATTAGCACTGGTTTTTTGTGGAAGACAGATTTGATGGGAAGCTTGAGCATCCTCCAGCAGAAATGAAGGCCCTGATCTGAATATTGAACTCTATTGTGTATTTGTTTGCATCTGCATTAATCAGTCTATATTTTTTTTCAGCAGCTAGCAACCTTTGCATTAAAGTTGCTTGGCTTTAGTTTTCCAAATTTAACATTTTTTGAAGGGAAGCATTTCCATAGTATCATGACTTAGCGATTTGTTTGGAGTCTTTGGGTTGTGACAGGGCACTGACTTTGTGGGCCAATAGTTTTTTGTTGGGTTTTTTTTAGGATTTTTGTGGAACACGTGCTAGCTGCATGCATATTGCACTGAGGATAAATGGGGTTTGCCAGTCAGCTGCTCTGTCGTTCACTGTTGCTTGGGATCCTTGCCCAAAAAACTTCCCGATCTAAAACCTGCAGTTGCCAAGTTATATTATAACAGCTTCTTAGCTGGTGTAAATCATGGAACACTCTTGCCTTAAATGTGTTATGTCAGTGGAGTTAATCTGATTTAAACCAGCTGGGGACTTGGTATGCAGCACACAGAAGTGCAGACTGCATAACTCTTGTCTGTGCTCAAGGCTCATAAATGCCGTTTCAATGTACTGTGGCCAGGCCTGGGGAGCTGGACCAGGGCTTGATCCATCACAATGGTTCTGCAAGGGAGAAGTGATGGGAAGGTTACACAGGGAGAGGACAAGCAGGTTCAGGATTAGGAGGGCCTGCCAGGATAAGGACAATGCTAGCATGAAATGGTCCTGAGACTTGCGGAGCAGGGCAAGGAGGAAGGAGAGCAAGGATGCAGACCTTTTAATTTTCCTTTTCAATAAACCCATCCAGAAGGAATGTTCCCAACTGGCTTCAATCTCTCTAATCACTTGTCATTTTAGTTGTTTAACTTCAGAGAACCCGGCAAGCTTTTAACACCTTCCTGGTGGCACAGGCAAGGGGAGGAGGAGTTGAGGTGAAATAAGGGCTGCTGTGAGCTTCACAGGGAATTCTTGGCCCCCATCCTTGGTCCAAGTCAGGTAGTTTTCAGAAAGAATTAATTTAGCGAGTGGTTATCCTCATCAGCTGGTGGGCCAAGGGAGAGATGTCAGCATCCAGAAGCTTGGGCAGAGCTTTGAAAACTACTGTTTGGTGTTCGACTTCATTGGTTTTGCTGCCTATGCTGCAGCAGGATGACCCTGTGGGAGAAGAAGCAGAGAGAAAATGAGATGTGAGGGAGAAGCAGCTTTGTGGCTTCTCTTTGCCAGCTTGGACAGAGGAGTGGAGTCCATTAGCTCAGGGGAGGCTCTGAAACCTGGCTGAAGGTACTGTGCCTCATGCAGAGTGAGGGTATTTAGCAGAAGTTGACTGAAGATGGTATTTGACAAATTGGAGGCAGCAGGGTTTCCTGACTGTACAAACAGTGGCTCTCTTCCTAGGGAGTAGCATCATCTCTAAACATGGCCTCCTTGTCCCCTGCTGCATTCTTGGGGTTTCTCTCTCACTATCCAGCCCAGCCTGAAGGCAGAAGCTGTGAGCAAGGGTGGGAAGATGAGCACAAGCTGCAAAGGGCCCCTGGGCTCTGCTGTCCTCATGCAGCACACCGCATCTTCCATGTGCTGTAGAGGCACGTGGGGACTTGGTGCCTGAAAATTTAAGAGTTTGGTCTGCAGGTGCATTTGGTAACGTAAGTGGCTTGTAAGAGGACTAAGCAGCAGTGGGAGAAGCGGATAAGTTTCTGCGTGACTAAACAAAGATGTGGAGCTACAAGGAAAGAGAAGAGTGGCAATGATGACTATGTATTGCTGAAATTTATGGCATATCAACGTGGTCTGCTGGAAAAAAAATGGAATAGGTTTGGAGAAGGGCAGTGGCTTCTGTATGGGACAAGCCTCGTTGACTGGGACCCTCCAGTCTGTGGGGGTGCCTGGCCAAGGGAGTTATTGGGTGGTCCATGAAGCCACAAGCCATGCAAGGCAGATGTTTGTACAAGAACTAGGGGGCATCAGAGTTGGTAAGAAGTGGGTTTGAAACAGTGCTGTGATCTATGGAGCTCCTTGCTGCAGGATGTTATAGGTTTTGGATTTCCTCATGGATGAGGACATCATGGCAAGCTTCTGTCTGATTGACACCAAGCCTCAGGGTCTCCCCGAGCTGCAGGCTGCAGGAGCACATTGTGGGGACACGGCTGTGTGTGGTGGGGGGAAACATGGATGGCTGGTGTGGGTGAATAAGCAGCACCATGTCCAGGGAAGTGGCTGCCAGCGGGAGCTGTGCCTTTGGCTTCATAGCTGCTGTCCAGATTTAATGTCTGTGGCACACTGAGATCAATGGGAGGTCCAGTGGTCTCCCTGGCCTCAGACTCTGAACTGGACCTTTTCTTCAGCTCATTGTCAACAGCTGTACTCATTGTTAAGCATAGACCAGATTATAATGATGTTTGTTCAAACTGCTTGCTAATGACCAAGCCCCAGGCCGCTTGGGGTTTGGTGCTGCTCGCAGCAGGATCCAGCTGCTGGCTCCAGCTTGGTCTCCCACGAAACTGATATCAGTCTTTGTCTGCCCTGGGAGTACTGGCCTGGAGACAGTGGTCTCTGTGAGCATCAGCTTTCTCCTTTCCCACCGAGCAGAGCGGGAGGGAGGGCAAAGGCCAGGGAGGAGACGTGTTGGAGCAGGCACTGAGCTGTGCTCTGCTTTCTCAGGGTACCTTGCCTGTGCTGAGGCCGAGCACTCCTGCTGCTGGCTGTGAACGTGGAGAGCCTGGGAGCTGGGGAAGGGGTTAAGCAGAGAGGTATCAGGAAAACAGTCTGTTTACTGGAATAACGCCTTGGCAAATAACTCTATTCTGCTAGCATGCTTCTGGAGAAGCTGGCAGGCAGCATCCTGAAAACATTGTTCGTTGTGTTTGTAGGGGTGTGTGCGTGAGGGTTTGACGCTGCAGCTGTAGTGTTTGAATCTGTACTGCTGGATTGCCCAGGTCACACTCTGTTTGCCCATCAGGTCCCTGCACCTGATGTTTCCCCTCAGCAGCACCCATGTGCAGGGACTTAAAGTGCACAGACCCCGTGTCACACGGTGCATCAGAGCTCTCTGAGATGGAGCCTGGCAGAGGGAGATGGGGAGGCAGCACTCCCTCTTCTTCCTCCTGTCAGCTGTGAAGCAATTCCTGGTGCATGGGGCAGCTGCCCAGAAAACTCAGCAGATTACATTGTAGTAAGTGAGGGTTTTCAGAGCGCATCACTCCTGATCCTTTCCTGCTGGCTGAGCGCTGCCATCACTGCTGAGTCCCATCACATTGGGGTACACAGAGATGCAGTGGTTGGGAGAGCGCTGGGAGGAGAGTTCCCTTGTCCCAGATGTTCCAGGCCTGACTGTGTGTTACCAAAGGGGAGATGTGAAGAGGCACAGAAAAGTGGGGTCTGTGGCAGAGTCATGGGAGACGGCCCCAGAGCCACGTGCTCCCAAGCCACAGTTCCCATGGGATGCTGTAGTAGCTGAAGGGTTTATTTTCTGGCAAAAATGTTTCCATCTTTACAGGGATGGAGGGAGTGTCGATAGTTTCTAGTGTGCTCTCATAACCTCCCTCCCTGCTTCATGCTGCAACCACATGAAAAACATCCAGATTCCTTTTCCAGCCTGTCTCTGAGCTGCACGCACTCATGTCAGATGCTGTTATGGGAAGAGAAGAGGCTTAAGTGATCGATTTGTGAGCAATAGGGAGAGTGGTGCCAGCCATTGTTCCTTCCTGGAGTGAACCTGTTATGCCAAGGGAGTTGTTTTTGTGAACTTTTTGGGAGCAGGCAACAGCAGACCTCTGAATAAGCCCACCCCAGGTAAACACCAGAAGCTTTGGGCTTGTAGGGGGGTCCTTACCTGCTGAGATGAGCTGCTAACCCTGTCTGGCTGCCTGTGAGATGTGCCTCTCGTGGCAGGAGAGCCCCTTGGCCCCAGCCCTGCTGCTATGGAGGTGGCAGGAAGGGCTGCTGTGATGAGGGATGTGGATGCTGCTCAGCAGGTGCCTGGAAGCCCCCTGGGTGCTGCGTCACAGCAGAGACTCCTTCCCTGCGGCCCTGCTGCCTCTGGAGGCCAACACGACCTGCCCCCTGGGGGTAGTGTCACTTCTCATCATTTCTACTGGCTGCCCCTTGCTGTGGTGCCACCATCGATTATTTTTGGATGTCCTAGATCTGTCAGGCCAGGGCAGGCAAGTGTGACTGTTTTCCCCCTCCCCACGGAGCAGCAGGGTCTCATCACCTGATGTTGTGGGTGGGTGCTGCACTCCTCTGTCCCCAGCCAGACCAGCTGCCCGATCCCCAAAGGGTTGGAAGGTGCTGGGGGTCACCCAGCATTGATGCTGGGGCTGCTCTTCACCACAGCCTCTCTCCCCACTCTGCCATGGCTCATTAGAGCTTAGCAGGAAAAAACAAGTACAAAATCTGCCTACAGCCCCTTCCCCCAGTGTGTACAGTTAAATGGGACATAAGCACAGAGAATTTATTGTCCTGTATCTCTTTTTGGTTTCCCTTTCCTTCTCACCTGCTCGTTACTTCACAGCTTTCCATCTACACCGTTTTGTAATTTATAGCAACCTGGAATCAAACCTTATTTTGTCTGATTAAAAAGTTTCCTGCTGCTCTTCCTCCAGCTCCAAGAAGTGTCTTCACACTCCTTCCCCAGCAGCACCATATATTAAACACACAGAAAGCAGCATTTTCAGCTGCATCCTGAAAGCTGTCACATGCTCAGCGATGTTGCTGCCTTGGAGTCCAGTTAAGAGCCAAAGTGTTGAGCACCGCTAAATATTAGTCCCTCAGACCTTGATGGATCACAAGGAGACACTTGGATGCACAGGAAAAATTAATTTCCTGGAACAAAACACATCCATCTCCTGCCGAGTCTTCCCCATCCCTCTAGAGATGGTTGTGGGTTGTGGAGCAAGGCGATTAGAGCGATGCCACTTGTCAATACCTGGAGACATTGCTGCTGCTCCAGACCCCTGAGCTCACCCAGGTGCCTGCTCTGTGTGGGTGGTAGCAATGATTTGTCATCTATCTGGGGCAGGCAGCCTAATTTTTTAATTAGCTGATAGGCTGATTAGCTGCTATGCTGTAGCCACTGCTCTGCTCTACTGGGCACCTAATCAGTGCTGAAGAAACCTGGTTAGTGCCAGGGGCATGTTAGCAGCAGGAGGCACATCCCCCTTCAACTCCTACTCTCCCCTGGTGTCCTGTGTGCAGAGAAGGGAGGCTGCTTGATGGGAAGGGGGCTGCTGGGCTGCCCCAAGGAGCAGAGGAGACCCTTGGCTGCATGGCAGAGGTGAGGACCTGTCTTCAAGCAGGCAACTGGAAGGTAAGCTGCACTGCACCTTAGCAAGCAAGCTCTGCTGGTGCAGGGCTTTGTAGGGTCATCTTCTCTTGGGAGGGTGGGCTCTGGAGCAGCAGTAGGCCCTGAGAAGGGGGACTGCAGGCCCCCAGTTGCCAGCATGCTGGCAGCAAGCTCTGGGGAATGTGCTGTGCTTGCACACCTACAGGTGTGCCCCTGCCTGGGCTGCTTCCCCTGGGCGAGGCTCTCCGGTGCTGCCAGGGTCAGCTGCACGGGCAGCAGTGATTAATCCTGAAAGCAGAGGGGGAGTCTATCTGTGGAGAAAACATGGCCTGGCCAGGGCAGCACACAGCCGGAGAGGAAGCTGCTCACAGCCCTGCTGACAGCAGAAGGGGGAGCAGCCAGGGGCAGCTGGCAGTGGGGGGGCAGTGAGCCAAACCCAGGGAGCCTCTAATGAAGGGCAGGATGGAGATCCCAGTGTGTTTGTGTAAATAAACTGTATGTCTCCACACCGGGATTGCCGAGGCACTGGCATCGCTGCCTGGCACTACAGCTGTTGCTTGTGCCCTGCTCCCTGCTGCAGCTGAGGCATTCAGGGGCAGCAGTCTTCTACTGGGCAGCACTCTCTGGGTTGCACAGGGCCCCTCCAGAGCCTGTGACCCACTCTGTGCCCATGCCTGGCCTTGGTGCTGGCTGTGGGAGTGGAGTCTGTCTTGGCCACGCGTCTCCCTGAGCCGGCAAGGGCAGAGGATCCTGGTTTCACAGCCATCACGGGCAGCTTTGTGGGTCTGTGTGCTGCTGCTGGCAGGAGCACTTCCCACTGGAGTGGGGGCAGCTGCTGCCCTTCTCCAGGTTTATTGACCAGGGCAGTTGTCTGAAAGTTACTGCTGGTCCTTCGCAGCTCCTTCCATCCTTGGGATCTGGCCCTGTCACGATGGGGACAGCCAAAAAAACCTTCTAACTTAAAGAGAAGCAGGGGTAGTCAAAGCCAAGCTCAAAGCGGTGCAGAGAGGAGGAGGGGAAGCTGTCCAGGTGTGCCCAGCGTTTGCAGACCAGCAGACCTGAGCCCTCCAGCCTTTTTGACCCCAACTTGAAGAGCCTGGGCCACCTGGCCCTTTTCCTTTTGATGGTCCAAGTCAAGTGGCAAAATGCACAGCCACCCCCTGGCCCTTCCCCGGACCCTGCTGCAGTCCTGCAACACACAGAGCTGCAGCCAGCAGGGGACACTCCTGTCCCTTGGCTGCAGTGTGTCACCCATGCTGCGACTCTGCAGAATGGTCTTTGAGCTTGTCTGCCTCCAGCAGCTCTCTCTCCCTGCCCATCATCCTGCCCTCGCCAGGCCATTGCCTGGCCACTGCCCCCCTTGCTGTCTCCTGAAGGATGGAGGGGGATCCTGCCTCCTTGTGTTGCCCAGCTGGCTGCTGCTGGCTCCATGGAAAAAGGCAAAGCCATGCACTTCGGTCATGGAGCTCATGTACCACAGCTGGCAATCCCAGCAGTGTCCTCCTTGGTCTCACCTCTTAAGTCTCACCTCAAAGGTGCCAGCCTTTGGCCCCAGAAGTTGCTGTTGTGATGCAGAGGAGGTGCAGGGAGGTCTAAGTGCTCCCATCTAATACGTGCCAAGTACCAGGTTGGACTTGATGATCTCAGAGGTCTTTTCCAGGCTAACCAGTTCTATGATTCTGTGTTGGAGGAGTCTCTCCTCCTTGGCATGGGGTATCAGAATGTTTAGGTCCTTAAAAACAGGTTTGTTGAGACAGGTGGAGCTACCAGTGAAGAGGATGTCCAGAGCAGAACCAAATGACCACCAGCCTTGGTGACAGGTGTTTGCTTCAGGAGTGTGTGTGAGATTTGGGCACAGTGCAGCCTGGTGGGGTAATGGTCTGTCCCCTCCTGCCTCCCACTGCTTGCTTGCAGCATCTCCATTGCCAGACCAGCTGTAGGCAGGATTTTGTTCTCTGAGGGGGTTGAGTTTGTGCCACCTTGAGTCTGTCAGTGGGTTGGAGAGTTTCACCACCTCCAGGAGGTTTCAATTCTTGCTTCTTCTACTCTACAACTATTAAGCTACTGCTCAATTATCAGTGATTTAGACCATACCATTTGCTTGTCAGCTTCTGTCCTTTGCAGATGGCAGCTCTCCATTTTGCTCTTTGTTCCTGGACACAGGTAACTGTTTTCACTCCTTTCACTTCTCCTTGTCAGTGGTGACATACCTCTGCCCCACATCTGGCATGGTTTGTATGGAAGTGGGAGGTTAGGAACCAAGGCCAGCACTTGCACCCCAGCCCTGCACCTGCTGTCTGGGTTCAGCTTTGCCAGGATAGTGACCCTCATACAGAGAAAGTTGTTAGGATGAGTGTAAATGAGTTTGGCTGCAGAACAGCCTCTGCTGCTCTGGGCAGGCTCCCACCTTTGTATTGCCTCTTCATCTGACCCTTCGTCCACTGTCATGTAGTTCTAAATTCACTATATACATTTTTTTCAGTCCATGCTCTCAACTCAGGTTGGGGAAAAGTAGTCCTAGCCCACGGGCAGGTTCAGGGATGCCCATCCAGGTTCAAGGATGCCCAGCCATCATGGCTGCCATCCATCTCTTCTCCTTCCTGTGCCCCCTATTGCCACTCATGGTCCTGCCTGATGCTTCTGAGAAGAACATTTACATGGTCATAGAATCATACAATGGCTGGATTGGAAGGGACCTTAAAGATCATGTTTCCAACCCCCTGCCATGGACAGGGATGCCACCCACTAGATCAGGTTGCTCATCTAGACCAAATTTGCTCTTAAGTGTCTCATCATGTGTTGGTGGGTGGCCTGGCTTGCTGCATGCCCACTCTGTCCCTGCTGTGCTGTGGGGTCTATGCTTCCTGGCAAGGGCTGTCAAACTTGTTGCAGAAGCTCTCCCCTGCCAGAGGGGCTCCTGGGCATCACTCAGAGCATCCAGACAACCTGACAGGCCCCTCAGCACACACACATGGGATGCCTGTCCATGTGCTGGCATAGCTCTGCTGGGTCCTGCCAGAGAATGCGGGGCAGCAGGACACAGGGAGGTGACCTCTGCCAGCCTGTGCCCCTTTGCTGGGATGAGGCTGTGAGATCATACATCCCTGGAACTGGCCTTTCTCCTCTTGACATGGCTGGAAGGAGGATTTGAGCCAAGCCTGGAGCACAGCCCTGCTGTGGCTGCTGGTACAAGGCTACAGTAAAACATTATGAGCTTTTAATGGGGCCAACCTGTGTTGTAAAGCTGTCACTGCTAATGGAGACCATCTCTGCTTTGAGTGGCACAGCTCCCCTTTCCGTGCTGCGACTGGAAGAGCCAGAGCTGAGCAGAATGGAGGGTGATACACAGTATGCCAAAGTTTAAAAACTGACTGTTGAGCAGAACACTCTCAGCCTTTCCCCACATTTCCAGATGGATCCCTCCAAGCAGTTTGTGCCTAAGAGAGCACGCGATTCCTCCACCCCCACATGGCAACCAGGACAAAGCGCTTGATACATCATAAATATTAGTGCCTGGCCCCTTGCCAGTCCCAGTCAGAGAAATCATCTTGACCATTAATCTGAACATGCAAGCTGCATCTGGCAAAGTGGTGCTTAGTGTCAGCCATGCTCAGTTGTATCTGCAGTGTTGCAGTTCATGCTTGCTTTAAAGAAAAGTTAAAAAAAAATAAAAACAAGAAAGAAAGCAAAAAAAGGAAAATAAGAAGCACTTAGTGCTTTCTGGGTCTAATTTCTTAGTGAGTGTTTCCTGGGGTCTCTGCTGGCATAGCATGGGACCAGTGTGTGGGGGCAAGCCCAACAGAGGGAGCGTCTAATGAAGGACAGGATGAAGAACCCAGTGTGTTTGTGTAAATAAACCATGTGTCTCCATGCTGGGCTTCTTGTGGCACTGGCATCGCTGCCTGGCACTGCAGCTGCACTTGTGCCCTGCTCCCTGCTTAGCCAAGGCTTTTGGGGATGGCCAGATGCTGCTGATGGGCAGCACCCTCTGGGTTGCATGGGGACCCTCCATAGCTTTTCACCTGTTGGGGTGCTGGGGCGGGCAGGGCTGGATTGGAGCTTCCTCCAAGCTCAGCTTTCGTTCTCTGCTGTGATTAATTGCAGTTGGCATTCATCTGTAGTTTTAGAGAACAATCGGATGGCGTGCCTCACAGTTGATTTAATTGAAACCTGACGAGGCGTCAGAAGGCTGCTGTGCACTGGGCATAGTTGTACTGGGATCCCTCTGGGAACCCCTTCCCCTGTTCCCAGCTTTGGCAGTACCCTGGAGGGCTCAGGCTCCCCCCGTGTTTCTTTGGGGCTGAGCTTGTGCTGTAGCTCTGAGGTCTCCTTGCCCTCAAGTTTTGTCTAGCATATCTAGCTTTGTCTAGAATATCTAGCTTTGTCTAGATATTCTCAAGTGCAGTAGTGTCAAGGATCTGGAGTTTTACCCTGCTGTGGTATGGGCCACTGGGGAGATTTGGTGTATTTGGGATACATGTCTTGTTCCTTGTTGCACAAATCCACTGCTCTGCTTATTCACATGCTTGAGTTGCACTGGCCATTTCTAAGGCAGTTCAGAAGCCTGAGGGAAATTGCTTTCAGGTCAAGACCTGCTTTAGCCTGTGGTGAATTACGGTGCCTTGGTTTTAAATCTTTGCAAACAGAGGATTATGGTGATGGTAAATACTAGGTAGACCTGGGGATTGCCATACTGCTGGATGAAGGGAGCATGGCCTTTCCCTTTAGCAGATAGAGCATGATGGATGTTAAAAAAATAAATTGAGATACAGCCTGGGTTGTATCTTAGATACTATTTCTCCTTGATTTATATTTATGCTTGGATGCTTCACAGAGTAAGCAGTATATTTCTTGCTTAACCTCAAAGAGCCTTTTTGTTCTTAAATGAGGACAACGTGGTAGGTATGACCAATTGCCAAGAGCCCCGGATTAGTGCAAGATCTGCAAAAAATTCAGAGCTACTGTGCAGCCCAGCATCTGCTTGAAACACAAACAACCAAGTGATGAACATGTTTGAAATGGCGAAGCTGCACTCCTATGCCAGGTGATAGCTGCTGGTGCCTGGCTGTTCTCTGGGTCTCTAGTCCCAGTGGTGGGTTTGGGGGCTTAAAACAGAGCAATGCCTCCTGCTGTCAGCAGCCCAGTGGTAGCCAACAGCCTGTCCTGAGGGTGAGGGAGTGAGGAACCGTAGTGGTGGGAAGGCTGGAATGTAGGCACTGCCCCAGTGACACCAGCCTGATGGGAAACCCTGCCCGTAGGCATGGTAGATGCAGGCAGCAGAAGGTGAGGGCAGTCAGGGCTTGTCGTCCTGCCTGCAGGTACTGGGCAGGAGGAAAAATGAGGGCCTGGTTTGCTAATTGCTGTGGAAGTGGTGGTGACAGGCAGGTGTAGCCTGCAGGGAGCTGTAAGGGCACTTGTGCACAATGAGTGGGGCTGAAACAGGTTGACACAATCCAATTAGTGCCAAGTGCTAAGCAACCTGGCCTCCTTGCTCTTGGCTTTTATAACACATATAAATAGTGATGGCATTACATAATGCCATGGGGGATGGTTCCACTCCACTTCCAGTCCCTGAGAAGGGCTGAAGATGCTCATAGCTTTGCCTGTGGCTGGGGGAACTCTTCTGATGGTCTGACCTGTCGCAGTGTTTATGTTCACTGCATTGCACTGGGCCTGCTGCAATCCATACAGCATCCCCAGATCCACCTGGGACAAACAGCCTTGACAAGGCACATTTCCTGCACCCTCTCCCAAGCAGCATCTCCATCCATCAGTCTCATGTCCTGCAGTGGAAACAGTGACAAATTTGGGCAGAGACCCTGTTGTTGAGCTCAGGCCTGGCCTTCGTAATGATGTTCTCCAGTCTCTCCTTGTTCTTGATTTCCCACTGCAAGTGGAAGATGCTTCCATGTCTGCATAACCCTCCTTGTCTCTGACCATTAGCAAGAATAAAGTCTTCCAGGCTGCTGCAGACTACCAGCCGTGCTGTGCAGGCAGGGCTCTGTAATTTCTGCCTTTAGGGAAGGCTGTGGCAACCTGATGGGAGCTAATGGGCTTGGGCAGGTAATACTGGATGTGTCATGTGGCTGCCTGATGTCTGTGATGGGAATTGCTCTGCTATGTCAGGCCATGGGTGGCTGCTTTCTGGGCTGGAGGTGGGAAACGCTCATGGAGTTAGCACGTTTTTCCAGTAGTAGGTGGCAGAAGTGAGCATGTTTTTTTGTGTGGCTGTTCCTGCAGAAGGCTTGGTTGAAGCTACCTCTTGTTTTTGTCAGTCATATGGAAAAACAGTCTTCTGGAAGGAAGGAGGGAGTGGATAGAAGCAGGAGGTCACCAGAAAGTATTCCTGAAGTAAATCATGCCTAAAATACACAGTGGTAAAGGTTCTCGTGATGGTTGAAGGTCAGTAGCTTGATGCAGAGGTTGCAGCTGGATTGGTTTTGCCCTGACTTGGCTGAGTCTTGCCCAGGGAGCTGAATGCTCACCATGCACCAAATCCTCACTGGGAGCAGTTCATCAAGTAGCCAATGGTAATCACAGGTTACAGTTTTGTCTTATATAGCTGACTTTCCCCCTTTGTGCTTTCAGAAATAACACAGATCATCCAGGTAGACTTGGACCTGAAGTACAAGACTAACATCCAAGACCTGTTTGATGAGTTTGACAACTTCCCAGAGGGAGCAGTCATTGGAATTGCCAGGGAAATGCAACCAGTGTACAGGTAAAGCTCCCTCCCTATGGGGACCAGGGTGTGGGCAGTGAGTGGCTGGTGTGTCTTCTCTTCAACTCAGATTGGGGGCAATGGTCTTCCTGCTTTAATCCTAGCAGGGGAACTTAATCTGAGACTTGTAGGTAGGTATGAGTAAAGTGTACAGTGTTGCTGTTGGTCTTTTACTTGTTCTCGCACATCATCACAAGGTTTTCAGAGCCAAATTCCTGGTTGTTGGTGCCAAAATCTATACCTGGACTACAGTACATCTGCTAGAGGCATTGTTTGCCCAGCCATGCCTGCTGAGGTACTGTGATTGCATTCTGGAGCATCAGTGTGTGTGTTGGGGCTCGGAGGTTCCAGCTGTGAAGATTGCAGAGAGAAAGGTTTAACTTTAGGCAACAATGAGGTTCTGGGTCCTTGGAATATGAGTGCACCTTCTGCTTCCCTCAGGGAAGGCTGAACTGACAACTCTGTTGGTGGTCTGGGCTTGCAAGCATGAGGGTGACCCCATGGGCACTTGCTCTTCAGACCCCTGGTCCACCAGCCAGTAACTGGTGGGAGGTAACAGTGGGAGTCACTCACTGAGGGGAGGCTCAGTCCTTCCCAATCATGGACCACTGGTGGGTTTCAGGGACACAGATATTTTCAGGCTAGTGCTTAAAGAAATTGGTTTAGTTTAGCCTGCATTATTCCAAGGATGAACCTCAGGTTTTGTTTTAATCCAAAGTAAATCAGATAATCAACTCAGGATGCCTTAATGGCTTCTCAGATGATCTGAGTTTGAGCATCTGAGGTGACTTGGCTAGATTTGCTAATCCTAATGGAAAATTTCTTGGAGGAAGACAAAAAAAGTTGAACAGCTCTGTATGTCTTTTCCTTCCCTACTGAAAGCCTACTTCCTTACTGAACCTCCTAAGACATGACCAGCAGCATTCCTAGGCAAAGGCTGAGCTGCAAAGATCTAAAGCAGCCGTTCTTGTTTCATGTGCATCTGGATGGGACAAAGGTGGAGACAAAGGGAAGTTCATCATCAAGGGGATTGATGGTCATTAATCACCACCAGTCGCTTCCTGGTAGCCTAAGCATGAGGTTGCTCAAATTACAGAAGTCACCACTGTTCTTGGGCTGGAAAAAGACATCTCTGTGTCCATATCAGAAGTGTCACCTCCCCTCTTGGTTTGTACTCTTGGCAAGCAGAGCTGGGACTAGAGGAACACGGACGCTGAGGTCCTGTCTCCATAGCGTGGGAGCATGGAGGGCTTCTGTATCTGCTTTGGGTGTGCTGGCAGGATTTTGGTGCCCAGAATGGTAAATCCAGCCCCAGTTAATCACATCCAATTGTTAGAGCTTAAAGCGGGATGGAAGGAGCAGCCTCAGCCAAGTGTGGCCGCGGGGCTGTTGCAGTGTCAGCCTCGGTCAGCACTGCCCGACAGGGCCAGTCCCATTGGTTAGCGCTGCAACCTGGAACGGGATAAATCAGGCGTTTGTTTGCCTGCAATTAGTCCATGGCAGAATCACTGTGTTTTCATCTCTGCAGGGTTTTGCATTATTTCCATGCATGACTAGGGAGTGGGGATGGTGTTGCGCTGCCTGGATGTGGTTTGTGAGGCCGGGCGTGCCTGGAGGGGACCGAGTTAAGCTTTGGGGTGCTCTGCTGGAGAGCCATTCAGCATGGCAGGGGACAAGGTGTGGGATCACGGGGCTGAGCGCTGAATACCTGACCCGAACCATAGATGTGTTCTCCCCCTCCTGCCGCCTGTGGTGGGGACAAACAAGCCAAGCAATAACAGCCCTCACAGGCTACATTTTTGGGCTGAACTTTCTGTTGTTGCAGTTTTGACATTCTGGGTCACTTTGGGCTATGTTGTACTTTTCTTCTTATGTTGTTTTGATCTTCGTGTGAAAACAAGTTCCTGATCCTCCTTGTCGCCAGACCACCTGTCGCGGAGCAAGCCGTGCAAACGCCAGGCTGCCCTCCCGCCAAGCCCTGCATCCCACAGGGCTCGCACCTCGCTGCTAAAAGGGTTTCCAGACACAAACATGGGCTGACAAAGCATGACTGTCTTTGTAAAAAAAACAAAACAAAACAAAACAAAAAACTACTTTGCTATTTTTATTCTTCTAGCAGGATAAAAATGCATTGCAGGTGCGAAATAAGAGGTACCAGCTCCAGCCGTGTGGTTTGCCTCGTGCACAGGCTTGACACATCAGTTGGGAAAGGGGTTGTGGGGGTGGAAGGGGGTTACGAGGCAAGGCAATGGTGGGGTCTCCCTGTTGTCATTCGCGTTTTCCTCCCTATTTCACGCAGCTCTCTGCAGCACCAGCTTTGTCCCAAAGTACTAAGAGGGCTTGGGGCAAGTCAGCAGAGCTTTCCTGAGCTTGCTCACAGAACTGTAAACTTGGAGCCCTGGGGCAGGGTAAACTGGTGGCTGGGAAAGAGTCTGGTGCCATCTTTCCCTCTCTGTAGCAATGAGGAAGATGGATGGAGATAATTGACTCGGCTGTGTTGAATCCTTGTTACCTGCTTGGCCCATAAGAGAAGGCAAATGGGTGTGTTTTGTAGCTGGTGTCCTGTTTTCTGGGAAGCAGCACTGTTCCTGTTGGTTACCTAGCTGGAGGCTGTACTTTCTAGGCACATGTTGGGGCTGCAAAAGGCTCGGGCTGCTGCGCTGGTGCACTGAGCAGTGCTGGGCACAGACGCTCACAGGAAACAGAGGAGTAAGAGAACAGCAAATCGGAAATGTCCCGGAGCCTGTCTGCACATCCTGAAGGTAGGGGAAACCTCCAGACAGCAAAACAGGATGGCATGGGAGTGCTTCCACTCACTTGACTCACACTGAAACAATGCCCGGCCACTGTTTGTCTTGGACAAATGCATTTCTCTGAGCAACAGGATCTCCCGGTCCTCCTGCAAGGCCAGCACTGGGATTTAACTGTTGCACAGTCTGGGCTTGGCCTGTCTCTTGGGTTGCTCCGAGGGGGTTGGAGTGGCCTGTGGAGAGCAATAGCTCCTGCTGAAGCTGGACGTGGATCACCCTGTGGTGACTGGCAGGGCATCCTGGATGCAGAGCAGGAAGTGACAGGAGCTCATGTCAGGTGCAGGAGGTGATCTGAGGTCTGAGGCCATCAACATCAGGTTTACTTCTCTCCACCTTTGGCAGGGGAAAGAGGCACTCTGTCCGTGGGTCAGGCACATTGTCCTTCCTGCAGTGTTTGGATCTGATGTGTGACATCCACGTCGCCTCTGTGGATGGGGTTGCAGACAGAGCTTTGTCCCACAAGAGGCTGCCCCCACGGCGGGGTTGTTGAGGACACAAGTACTATGCACTAGGCTCCTAGATGCCTGTGGGCTTTCCATGGCAGGGCTGGATGCCTCCTGCCAGACTGATGTTTGGATGTTGGCCTGCAAGTAGAGCCTCTTCCCAGGCTGACGTGTGCCTGCTCATGTGTCTGCCTGCACAGGACTCACATGGGGAGCTCTGGCTTTGGCGAGAATGATTTTGATGGAAAGACTAGAATCTGCAGCTGAAGTTTGCATAGTCCAAAAGGCTTTCCATGCAAGGAAGTGCTTCTGCAGAGTCATAACCTTAATTAAAAGTCCTGTTGTCCCCTGCAGCATTTCAGCTGCTCAACCATGCTGGTGGCGTCCTGCTCACCACGTTACAGGGGGTGAATGATGATGCTCTGTATAAATAATTTTGTTGCACTGAGCCTTCCATGCCAAATCATGGCCAATTTGAGGAGTCCAGGCTCTTTCTCTTTAGTCTTGATAAGAAACAAGCAGGGAAGTGTTGCAAATGCATCCTCCAAGCCAGTGAGCAGGTGGCCAGGCAGGTCACTGTCCTCAGGGTGTGTGCAGGGTGTGTGCCTGGTCTGTGGAGCAGCTTAGCCATGCTTCTGGCTGCAGTGGGACTGTGTGATGGCCGGGTGAAGCCTCCCCATTTCAAAGCAGCCCCATGACTGAGAGGAGCAGAGTGGGGAAATACTGCGGCACTCCCCAAAATGTCCTGAAAACTCTCAGGTTACTAAAGGCAGAGCTTAAACCCTTTTCTTAATGAGTTTCCTGGTTATAGATCCCTCTGGTTATGCTGGTGGTGTGTGAGAGGAAGCAGGACAGTGGTATTGATTGCACAGCTGCTCTCAGCAGCCTCGGGCTGACCCCGGGCCACTGTGCCATGCCATGCTCCCTGTTCCCATCCCACAGCCATCCCAACCTCTTCACTTCCTAAGCAGTGCTGGTGCTGTTATTGGCTCTGGGTTACCACCAGTGCCAGCACCACCTGGAGCCCTCAACACTGCCCCTGTGTTGCTCCTCTTGGGAGAGCAATGGTCTGCTGGCAACAGGAAGGACCTAACCCACAGGTCCTCAGATGGGTGCTTTTAGCCCCTTGCTCCATCTGGGGAGGAGGTACCTGCTGTGATGGTGGACCTCAGGAGAGGTCCCAGAAGTTCACAGGTCCAAGAATGCACCCTTCCAGTTGGGGATGGAAGGGTGGCTGCTGCCGCCATTCCTGCTGTTGGGTAAGATCTTCACTGCTGTCCCCTGTGACAAGAAGCTAATTAAAGCTTGAGGCAGCTTGGGAATCCACAGTACTGGCAATGATAAAAGTTTGTCCAAAAGGAAAGGATAGCTGCATCAAAAGGACAGCTACAGACTACAAAGGACCGACACTTGGGTTCTCGTATGGCTGCAAGGCCATTTGCCTTTGCCTCTGCCTAAAGCCTAGGGAGAGCTCAAACAGGGCATTATTTTGTGGAAAGGAAAAGCTTTGTTTCTGTCTGTGATGATGGAGGAGTTGCTGTAAGGTGTGTTGTGTGCTCTGTCACACATTTTGTTTGTTTGAGAGCTGGTAAAATAACCCTGAGAAGCCCATTAATGAGTGGAAGCAGGACTGTGCAGCCTCCAAACGCAGAGGCATAGCACTCGCAGTGCTGGGTGTTTGCTGGGAGATCAGCAGCAGCAGTGCTAAGTCACTTTGTCAGATGTTTGGAAGAGGAAAGGAGTTATCCTGAGCTGTGAGCAGGCTAATCCTGAATCCATGGAGTCAGGCCAGGCTGTCAGAGTCTGGGCTGAGACAGTACGTCCTGTACCTTCTCTTATAATCTAAAAAATCTAAAAAAAACCCAAAGAATGGCTGACACCTGTAAGCAGGGAGCAGCTGGATTCTCTGGCTGCCAGTAGTGGTGGTTCTAAGATATAGCATTGCAGGTGGGCTGCTGCCTGGGATGGAGCTTTCCAGAACTTGACATAACCATCTCCAGCAGGCAGGTCCTCCTGCCTGAGTTTGTCTGGTTTCATGGACTCCTCAAGCAGGGAGGTTGCCCTGATTTGGTGACTTTACTCTTTTCTAAGTGCTTTTGCCCTGTAGGGGCAAGGAGCTGGCTACCACAAAGGGCTCTGTGTTCCCCAAGCCCCTCAGTCAGTGAAGACAGGAGATTTTGTGTGCTGCCATTTCTGCCATGGTGATGTCATTGCTGCCTGTTCACAGTCCTGGCAAGTCCCAGAACCAGTGCGCTTTGGATTTGAAATAATTTCAAGATTTTGACTTGATTTGTAGTAAGTGCTGCTGTTCACGGGGAAAATGGTTCTAGGGATTGTTTGGCAAAGGCTGCTTCCTGGCAAAATTACAGAGCAAGCAGAACCTGTAAGCAACTGGCAGCAGAATTAATTTCAGGAATTCAGCTTTACCTCTGATTAAAAAAATTATCCAAGGAGGTAAAGGGTTGTGTTGTTTACATCTGTGCCTAACATTAATATGTAGGACCTGTTGCACTTATTCCCATTATCAAACAAACTTGAAGTGTCATTTAAAAACAATGAATAAATTGGACAAGATCTGACAACCACAACTATGCATTGATTAGCACAAATGCTATTAGTAATATTAAGCAGCAGGTGAGCTTCCGTGAAGGGAGAGCATCTCCCCTGTTCCTGTGAACCCCATCAGCAGGCAAGGGAGGCCCAGGCAGGCAGGAGAACACTCCGGGAGCAGAGTTCATTCACAGTTGTTAATAGAAATCTACCATTTTGGCAGTAATTAGGCCCACAGTTTTTTAGAGTGCCCCAGTGAACAGGTTGCCCCCGTCCTTTATTACCACTGACAGAGGATGGTCTGACACACACAGCCCATCGCTCCACAGCACCACCAGTGCCATGGGCGTTTGATCTCTAGAGGGAAGGAAAATGATGTGGCCTAGACATGGATTTATGGTCCCACCTCTATTCAGAGGATCATTTTAGCACCAGTGTGGGGTATGAAAATGTTAGGGGTAGCTGCCTCTCTCCGACTGCAGCACAAACTTGGAAGGGCCCACCTTCATTGAAGCTATGGCTTTTGGAGGTGGGAGAGCTGGAGGAAAGGGAGATGGCCTTTCCTGAGGGTTAATCCTGGCTGAACACAGTGATGGTAAGGGGCTGGCAGCTGCCTGCCACAGTGAGGATTAGCCAAGAGGAGAAGAGTACAGGGAGGTTTCTTGGCTGTGCTCTTACTTCTTTCTAAGGGCTAAGGGGGAAAGCCACCATCAGCCTCTGAATGGACTATGCTGCCATTCCCATCACTCTTCCCTCCCCACTGCCTGCACCCTCTCCTCCAGGCAGAACTGAAGCTGTTATGAGTCTCTGTTTACTCTCTCTTCCACTCCATTTCAATCACATCCCCCTGTCCCCATAAGGATACTACATACTTCCCACTGAGGCTCCCATCCCATCCCATCCCATCCCATCCCATCCCATCCCATCCCATCCCATCCCATCCCATCCCATCCACCTCTTTGACCAGCTCTCCAGGGCTCCACAGGTACCAGGCACTAACATGTGAGCAGCTTGGCCAGGGATGGCTTGGTGGGGCCACAGCCAGGTGCCATGTCCTCCTGCCCACCCTGGGGGAGCCCTGGCAGCGCACGGAGCTCAGAGCACGGTGCTTGTGCCTCGTTGCTCATTGCACAGGATCCACCGTGTTTGCCAGCAGCTGCAGCTGGATAGCGCTGGCAGCCATCTGTGTTCTGGCTCAGGAGCTGAGCAGTGTATTTGGAGGGAGCAAGAGCATGCACTTTTTGTTTTAGCTGGTGTTTGGGTTGGCAGGGCTGCTGTCGGTGTGGCTCAGAGAAGGATGCCCATGCTTCCTTTCTGTGCCAGGAGCCCTGTGCCCGGCTAGATGGGACTCAGGTTCCCGCAGCCCCTGACCCCTGTGAGAGAGGCTTGGTGACAAAGTGTGTCCTCAAGGTGCTGGCCTCCTGCTGCCTATCCTGCCCTCCTGGGCAGCTGGCCCAAACTCTGCCAGTGCTTGGCAAGAGGTAGAAGCAAACCGGTGAGCTCCAACAAGAAGATTACTGATTTTGGGACATTTATTACATTCAAAATCTTTCAGATTCCTTATTTTTGTGGCTTTATCCCATGACTGTTGCCTTTGCTTCCCCCTTTGATGAGGGAGAAGCTATGCAGCCTTCCTCCCTGGGTACCTCACTGCATAGGCTCATGCCATGCACATGCATGGTGCACAGTGGCATTCAGAGACCCCACAGCCTTCCAGGAGCATCTTCTAGCCAAAGCCACCCTGGGTCTAGCACAGCATCTCATTTCATTTCATGTCTTTTTGACCTGGCTTCTCAATTCCCCAGCTGCCTGAGGGGATCCCACAGGCTGTCTGCATTCTTGGAGGTGCAGCCTCATGGTGAGGTTCTGCATCCTCAGCAGAAGGCCAGCAGTGCTGTCTATGGGGCCAGTGCTTTCCGCTTGCTGCTGGTCTCCCAGCTGGCAGGAACCCCTCATTCCTGCCTTTCCTGCCAGCTAGGGCACCCAGCTGCTTTACTAGCTGTTTCCAGCTCATCCCAGGAAGTTGTCCCATAGCCCAGAGCTGAAGTGAAGGAGTGGAAGATCAGGGATTTGGACAAAGTCTTCCCCCCACCCACTGTTTGTTCCTTGCTGTGCATGAAAGCAAGAGAAGGACCTGCAGAATACAGCTGGTGGGTGGAGCAGTCCCCTCTGCCCTGGCAGCTGATCCCATCGAGGCATTTTTAAGTGTGTGATGGCAGCTCTGTGAGCTGGGACTCGTGACCGCCGGGCTGCAAGGCAGGGGAGGTGCAGCCACATCGCCCTGTGCTGGGCCAGCAAGGGAAGTCCCGGTGGAAGGAGGGTTTTTTATCTGGGCTGCCTGGGCCTGGCCTTTGAATGCTTGGAAATGCTCTTCTCCAGATGTTTCCTAGCACACACCGGCTCTGTTTATAAACAGCTCCTCAAAGCAAAGCCTGTTGGGGCTGCAGGCGGGTGCTCATGGCAGCAGCCCCACACGGCTCCCTGGTGCCATACCATGGTGTCTGAGGCCACAGGTCATCTCTTTCCCCTCCCATCTAGAGGGACCAGGGTGGTTAACAAAAGCAAAAAATGCCTCCTCTTCCTTTCCCCTCCCCTTCTCCTGCCTGGCAGCTTCCTGCCCCGATGCACCCTGGTGACCGGCCTCTCCGAGCTGCCTTCCTGCCCAGGCTTTCACTGCTGGGGGCACAGAGTGGAGGGCACCCTGGAGCAAAGACTGGTGGAACACTGCCCTGCCTGAACTGCCTGTGTCAGGGGAGATCCCAGCCACTCCAGGGGCTTGGGCCAGGGAACCCCATTGCATCTGGGGTTCAGTTCCTTGGTGATTGTCTCAGGGACACATCCTGACAGCACACTCATCAAGCCCGTTGGGTTTTCTCCCCCATTTTTTGCCAAAATTTGAGGTGGGTGCCAAGGGGTGATGCCGAGCAGGACAGAGTGGTGTGGAGTGCAGGCTGGATTAGATGTTTGGCTAGTTGTGCTTCCCCAGTTCCATCACCTCCAAAGAGAGCACCATAGGCACCACTCCCTCAACTTCCAACGGGGTGCAGGTGCCTTTCAGCCACACTCCTCTATGTCCTGGCCCCTGCAGGACAGCACCAAACCCCTCCATTAGAAGGACAAAAGCCAAGAAAAATCCAGGCTAAACAGCTGCTGCCAGCAGCCCTCCCAGAACACCTTTCCCTTGGTTAGCCCAAGCCCAGCACTGGCAGGACTGTTGTGCAGGGCTGTGAGCAAGTTCTTGAACCGTGGGCACTGTGGAGCTGCCTACAGCTCATCACATTCTGGATCTCACCTCAGCATTGCCCCCTGGGGATGGCCCTACCCTCCCTTCCAGCCCCACTCCCCTGTCGTCCCCAGGCACGGGCGGGGGAGGACAGCCCTGTCACGCCAGCACTGGGAGGAAGGGTGGAACAATTACTGCTTGTCAGTCTGTCTCCTCTTCCTGCAGAAAAGGGCACATTGCTCCTTTCTTGTCATCAGCCCTCGACGAGTAATCTGCTGGGGAAAGGCATTGCTGGAAACTTGAGTCATTTGATACAGATCTGCTTTTGCTCTGCCATGGCCTGGCGATGCTGAGGGCTTGGGTGCTTGCATTTTCCTTATCCTGGGTGCTTGCAGTGGCTGTAATCGCGTCTCTTAGTTTGGGCAGCATGTGTTTGGAGGTAAGAACATCAAAAGAGTCAGCTTCACTGCTGTGGAGCTGGAAAGGTGCACTCTGCAGCACTCCTCACCCTCTCCCTCCTGTCTGCTTCCAACTTAACTTTTTGGGCATGGGGATGGCTTTCTAGGCACTGCTAGGGAGAAACAGAGAGAGCAAAGGTGAGCTTGAACAGCTGAACAGTTATGTTCAGACCCCTGGGCCTGAGCACTTCAGGAGGCTGACTGGTGCATGGCTGGGGCTTGTTCTGCAGGCTGAGCTTCCCTCTAATGCTGCATGGAGAGTGCTTTGCCTTGCAACTTGTGTATGCTCAGGAGCATCCATGAGTTGTCTTTGCCTCTCCCCAGGACAAAACTGCTCTTTGCAGAGGCAGAGCCCTTTAGATCCAACAAAGCACTGCTGCCCATGGGATCCAATGAGGCAGCCCATCCTCCAGTCCCCTTTCCCAGGAAGCATGGATATGACTGCCCATAAACTGGGCCCTCCTTCTGTGGAAAACTGTCGCTTGGAAAAACCCCTTCCATTCTGAATCAGGTGAAAGGGAGTGGTGTAAAGACCCTTAATGAAACAGGAAATGGCAGTGCTTTGAATCTAAAACATCTAAATGGAAGCTGTAAGGAAGTGATGCTGCGTGATGGTTGTGGTTCTCCAGATCAGGAAATAAAAAGTATGTTCACGGTTTACATCATTAATGAGACCACTTTAAACCTTTGGGTTCTAAATCTACACCATCTACCAACAAATTCTCGTTGCCTGGAGCTGCATGGAGACTTTGGTTGGTGTCTGACAGATTCAAAGAGGAACCAGTGGCAGGCTTGGCTTCTTCTTTCTAACAGTGTTTCTCCTTGACATCTTCACAGCAAGGTGTAAAAAAACCCTGCTGTAACTTTCCCGTAAGTGTGAGGGCTGGAAGGAGATGGCAGTGCTGGCAGCCCTGAATTGTCAGAGGGTGGTGGGGGTCAATGTCCCTCCTGCCTTCCTCCAAACTGCAGGCTTGGACAGCTCTCAGGTGCTTATCCTTGCAGCAGAGGATGCTGCTTGAGGGGAAGAAGATTTTCAGACTGAGTGGGAGTGATTTTTGGGGACAGATTCAACCCCAGGTACTTGGGTAATAGCATGAGATGAATTCAGTTCCTGCAAGTGGGAGCAACCAGTGTAAGTATGTTGAGAGGTATTCACTGCCCCAGGGCTGAGGAAGGAGCCAAAGACATTTTTGGGCTGCTTGCTCAGGTAATCAAAATTTTTCCCATTTGAATCCACTTCTGGAGTTAGTTTTATTTATTACTAGACTTGCACCACTCTCTTCTCCTTGGCAGCTGGAAATCAGCTGGTGGAGATTGCATCTGCCAGAGCTGCTACAGCTGAGCCTTCCCAGGGCTGCAAGTGCTGAAGGCACTGCTTGTTTAGCTAATGAGATGTTGCCATTGGATTTCTCTTTTTATTTTTATTTTGAAGAAGTAGTTCTGACACTCTGATATATTTCAAGTCTTCTCATTGCACAGCCTCAGACTGAGGCCATCTTTGATCCGGAGTTTCCCCATAATCAAATAATAATAATGCTGTCAACTCTGCTGTTGAGATCCCATTAACTGCAGGACTTGCAGTTCTGGTGTGTACCAGCCATGGGGACACTCTTGGTGGTTCACCCCAGGCACTGGGTATGTGGTTTTGTCTCCCCACACAGCCGTGTGAGCAGTCACACGATCCTGTGTCCAGCTGGCTCACCAGAATGATGCTGGTAGAAACAAAACGGGCTTTAGGATATGGTAAACAGAGTGGTTTGAAGTCTGGGCAATATCCTGTGCAGGGGGATGGGGAGAAAGGCAGCCCACAAAGCTCTGAGAGGCTGGGTGCCTCCAGGCAAAAGACAAGCACTGCAAGATCCCTTGGGTGGGTGGTAGATCCTGTGCTGTGATCCAGACCTGCCTAGACTTGAGGTGGCTGCTCTTCAGGCTGCACTCTCCAACTCCCCTGTTCCTGTTTCTTCTCTCTTTCCAGGCACACCTTCTGGCAGTATCGCCGCGAGAACCCTCAAACCAAAGTGGGGGAGCCCCCTCCTGATGGGCTGCCAGGCTTCAACAGTGGTGTCCTGCTCCTGAACCTGGAAGCCATGAGGCAGTCCAAGCTCTACAACGAGCTGCTGGAGCCCACCATGGTGCAGAAGCTGACAGAGAAGTACCACTTCAAGGGCCACCTTGGGGACCAGGATTTCTTCACTATGGTAGGGATGGAGCACCCAGAGCTTTTTCATGTGCTTGACTGCACATGGAACCGGCAGCTTTGCACCTGGTGGAGGGACCATGGATACAGTGATGTGTTTGACCAGTACTTCCAGTGCAAGGGTGAGGTCAAAATTTACCATGGGAACTGCAACACCCCGATCCCTGAAGACTAGAACACCCACCACCCCTGGGAGCACCTCTAACTGTAGCAAAGCCTTAGTATCTGCACCAGCAGTTCCTCGGGAAGGGTGGCCAGCTCTGATCCGTTGCATCCCTGGGGAATCTCTAGGGATCCCAAGAACATTCAGTATCCCACAGTCTGTAACCTTATCCCTTCAGGAGGAAGGGCAGTTCAGTTGTTGGAGCAGGATATCCACAGTCACTCTGTCCAGATTAGCTCCTGGCTCTACTTGGGGCATCCATGGTGCCACATGCCATCCATGTCTGTGCCACAGCTGCTGGGACATGGGGACAGACAAGGAACCATCAGAGCCTGTTGCCTTTGCCCATGGCAGGGTGAGCTCCCTGGGTGCCGTGCAGCCTTGCCTAGTCTGACAGTCAGCAGGAGCCCACAGCAGGCACTTGGATTTTCTTTGTCATTCCTCAGTGGCCCATTTCTGCACCTCATGCAGAGCACTGGTCTGGTCCCTCCAGAGAGCAGACACCGTCCTCAGGTCATCTTCCTTTTGAAGCATTCCAGAAAGGCAAGAAGGCTTTAAAGACTGAAAAGCTGCTTTAAATTGGGTTACTTACAAACAAAATTTGAATGCTAGATGAGCTTTAAAGCTGTCCATTGGTTCTTCTTAGCAATAAAAGCTTTACTGCCTTGCCCTAGAAGCGCTCAGTGAGCGTGTACAAATATATTCATTTTTCTAGCTTTGCCTTTAACCTTTTGTACAGGAATAAAGCTGCAGATGTCAGACCTCCTCGTCTGTTTTTTGTGGCACAACTAAGTCCTGTGCAATAGGAGATTTCCTGCTTTTATCATGATTGAGAAGTAGCTGATGTGTATCTGCTGGGCAGTTGAATGTTCCACCCCACATAGCTTTTGCCACATCTGTTCCACGTGAGTGATGCAAATAAACTGGCTGGCATACAAGCTGGATTTTTAAAGATCATCACCACCATAGCTGGGGTTGGTTTGGAAGGAGCTGGGAACTGCCTGTGCTGTGAATGAGTGAGCTTCAGGCATGAGCACGCTGTTCCCTAAGTAAATGTTGCCTCGGTGAGCCCAGCCAGCAGGTGTGAGCTCCTGCACAGGTCTCTGTCAGGGAGGTGCACAGCACAATAACCCCCCTCCAGCCTGGCTTTTACACCCAACCAGCATGTGCCTGTGTGTCAGTGTGTGCATCTGTGTGATGAGCATGTGCAAGAGAGAGGGATGGGGACCTAATTGGCTTAATAATGGTGTGTACCATGTCTGGCAGGAGTGTCCTGGGCTCCTTCCCCGGTGCCCGTGAATGGACTTATCATTACTGAGGGAGAGGCTCTCCTCCCTGGAACTCATGTGCAGAGACATCAGTCTGTGGTAGCGCTGCAGCCCGACCCTGCCCTCTCTGATGTGCTGAACCAATCCATTTCCAAATAGCACAAAAGCTCTGCTTTGAGTATTTTCACATCCCTGGGGAAGGAACAACAAAGAGGGGATTAAAGGAGAGGGAAAGAAGCAGTGGCCTGTTGTGTTAGGGTCACATTTTCACCAAAAAACAAGGTGATCTGGCCTTGCTGTGAGCAAGTGAGAAGCGAGTGAGCTGGGTAGGGACATTTGGATGGCCAGGAGCTGCCCATCTCCCCTCTGTCCTGCTAGTGCCACACTACTGCCCTGTGCTTGGTGGGCAGTTTCACACTCCCATAGTTGGCACTGGCTCTTTGTCACGATCCTGACATGTCCCGGGGCCCCTGCAAATGCCCTGAGCAGCTCCTAGAGAGCCCCACATGCGCAGTCCCTGCCATGCCTGGGATGCTGCTGCAAGGACTTATTCCTGCGCTTGCTGGTCAGGGCACATGGGTGGCACCAGTGACACGTGGGGCCTCACATGCCAGGGCAGGACCTTGCCATCAGCTTGGAAATGGCCATGCTGGAAATAGAGGCCAGGTGGCTTGTATCACCAGCACTGGGGAGTGGTGGGGTGATGGGCAAACAGAGTTTTACCAGTGGCTGAGCAGCTCTAGGGTGGCTGTGGATGTCAGGGCTGGCCCTAAAGTACCACAGTGGGTGCCACATAGTGACACCTTGGTAGCCAGGGCTGAATGGGGCCAGGTGCCCCCCTGCTCCACAGCCACCCCTGGAGTTGGACCAGGTGTTGGGATGACCCCAGAGAGGGATGTCATTCCCTCTCTGTGGGGTTCCAGGGGCTGTGAAGGGGGTACACCTATATATGGCCACTCTAGCCCCAGGCTGAAAACTTTTGTTGAGGTATTTTTCCAAAAAAAACACCTCTTAATATATAATACTGGGGTTTTTTCATTTTGTTCAAAATGGCAATACACTGGAAAACTCACTGCATTTTTTCAGCTAGGAAAAATGTAGTTAAGTGAAACATTTAATTCAGCTTGGATGGTTTTCCCCAGACACCACAGACAGCCCAGTGGCACAGCTCCCACACAGCAGTGCCTGCCCCATCCAGACCCACATGGTCCCTGGGGCCATGACTAAGCACCACAGGCAGCGCGAACCCGCACGGTGCTATATATAGACCCTGCACGTAGCCAGAGCCGTGTTGCCTGTGTAATTATCTCCCCCTCATGCCCTGCTGATTGCAGGCACTAATGAGCTCAGCTGCAGAAACCGCCGTGACAGCCTGGGGCTGCCAGCTCAGCCTTTTCGGAGGGTGCTGCCACAGGGGCCACTTTGGGGCAAAAGCAGGGACTGCTGTGCTTGGCCAGAGTGGCAGCATCCCTGAGGACACTGCCTGCTCAGGAGCCTTCACCCCCCCCAAGCAGTTACTGCACTAAGTGCCCAGCCAACTGGTGACTGCTGGGCCATTCCTTTCCTTCAGTAATTCCTGGAAAAATAGGGACTTTCCATCACCATCCTTCCTTGCCTTCCAGTACCCTCCTGCTGTCCTCAGGCAGATGCTGCTCCAGCCGCAAAAGGTCAGACCTGAGCATCCCCTCCTGGTCCCTGTGACGATGGCCTGGGGCCATGACAGCCAACACCAGCAGCTGCCAGCACAGGCACAGTGAGGGATGCCCAGAAAGCATTAAGCAGCACCAGTTTGCCTGTGGGCACTGGGGGTTTGCTGCGGTGACCCTGCAGCAGCAGGACTGGGACTGACAGGCAGCTCCTGGTCCCCAGGGGGCTGGGACCATGTCCTTGGGTCAGCAGTTGTCCCCTGCCTAAGAAAGGGCATTTGCAGACTCCAGAGTCTGGTTATGGGTTGATTGGAGCCCCTCTGGAGATGTGGCAGGCTAAAGGCAGCCCTGGGTGAGTGGCAGGTGGGGACACACTGCTGACACACAGTGCTGGGGGAACACAGCTGTAGGGGAGCAGGAGACCAGTCCCACCAACACAGGCTGGTGGCAAGGGATGGGACCATGCCCCACAGGCCATGGGTATTACACCCAGGGGAGAGCTGCTGTGGCCCAAGCCAGGGCCTGTGGAAGGGCACAGCGGGCTTTACACTGAAGTTACTCAGCCCAGAGCTCCTCCATCACGCCTTTTGGCTTCCTGCTCCTTGTCCTCTCACACACAGGCTCACAGCAAAGTGCTATTCATGTCAAGAGCCCCATGTTTTCCAGGACGGAGAAGGAGATGATGGGAGAGCAAAGGGGTCTCCTTGAACTCTTTGTAGGAGATCAGGCTGTGGAAAGCAGCTCTGTAGCTTGAGCTTTAGGAGAAAATTCAATTTCTTGTATCATTCAGCATTTGTGAGAAATTGTGTGTAGAAGAAACCGTAACCCTGATTTTCTGTCCACCGTGCTGGAGCTGCCTGTGATTTTTGCTCTCCTCTCCTGCATTTCATAATACCATCAGTGTTTATTCTCTTACTCATTTGTACTTCTTTCCCATTTGAAATGATCAATTGTTGGTATAAACTCACCTAGGGAGCAATTACTATAAGCCTAACCCAAACAGGCTCTGGGGTGCTCCATTAAGCAATATCACCACCCTCCCTCTCTGCTGATCCCAGAGGATACAATATTTACTTTTCAGCTCTCTGCTATTCATACCCAGCGCACTTCGGTCAGTGTGCCAAGAATAACACAAACCTTAACAACGGGCTTCAGCGCTAAGATGGAGTTCCTGACTTTGTGAAACAAAACAAATCAGAAAAAAATAAAAAGCCGACCTGTTATTTTGCCTTTGCTGAGAAATGCCTGGCAGCAGCAGCACTGCAGGCAGGTGCCAGAGCCACCCCTCTGCCTCAACAGAGTCCTGGGCAATGTGAAATCTGCCCTGATGGACAGAGAAAGAGGAAAAAAAAAAAAAAGAGCAGTAAGCCTGGGACACAGGTGGGCAACTGCTGGTTTTTCCTTTTAATGCAGATTTTTATTAGGTTGCTGCGTTGTTTTTTGAGCTTTTCCTCAAAAGCTTTGCGCAAACATGGAGGGACATATTCCCCAGCACCCGTAAATATTTCAGCCAGCTTTTTAGTAGCTCTGTCTCTGACCATCACAAGCCTCTGTGGCTATAATTACTAATTGCAAAGAAATTGCTGCCCAGTCTTGTTAGCCTTTCAGTGCTGTCAGGGTTCACTTTGTGCAGTTCTCTGGAAATTATTTATTCACTAATCAGCTGCTAACCAGGGGGAGCACTTGGAGCAAATTACCTTCCTGCGGTATTTAATAGGCATGAGCTGTATTGTACCTAAAGCCTCAGTGTTTAGACAATTTGCCTATCTGAAGAAAAAGCTGAAACAAAGCAGAGTCTGGAGCTGCCAGAATGAGTTGCAGGAGGCTTTGGCATTGCCCACCAGTGAGGGGATGCTCACCAGTTTGCAGGGCATTCCTGAGAACCAGATGTGTTCCTGATGTGTGTTCCTGAGAGTCAGATGCGGTTTTCCTGGGGCAGATGTTGCCGTTGTGACGTTGGGGCTCCAATTCCCTTCTGAACAAATGGGCACCTTCAAGCTCTTTCTCCTGGCTTGTTCCTGATGGATTTGACATCCTGCAGCCCTGGCAAGGCACTTGTCGTCAGTGCCAGCCTTCACCAGCAGAGCCCCAGTGCCAGCTTCTCCTCCTGCTCCTACTCAACCATCGTTTTAGCAGCAATTTATAACCCTGCTGGTGACAATCCTAAAGCTATACAAGCCATGGGCTGCAGGCAGAGACCTGTTCACAGAAGGCACTTCATGGAGTGTCTCCATTTATCACCTACAGGTGTCTTGTTCTTAGTGCATTTTGCGGATGTCAAAAGGTTTGGGGCCTTTGTCACAACACATCCCCTTCTTGGAGCTGGTCAGGATAGACAGACACTTTCAGGTCCTAAGGACAGTATCAGTTTAGGGAATAAGTTACTTACAGATTCTCTGTGGCACGTGGGGGTCTGGCGGTCTGTCAGAAAGAAAAGGTGTATTTTTTTCCCTGAATGCTTCTTCCTTTCAGACTCATTTTTTTTCTGTGCTGGAGGACTTCTCTGGCTACCTTGGGAACACAGCAAAGACATGCCCTTCCAGCATAATCTGCCAAGCTCAAGGGAGAGGGAAGTTTTATACAGAGTGCTTAAAGATACCAGCAGCAATAGGGAAAAAAATGAATGGGCATGTGAGACTGAGCCCTTCAGCCTTGGAATGGGGGCTTGGAGAGCTGTCCAGGTAAAGGATGCTCAGCTGAGCTGACAGGCCCTATGGTCCTGCACTCAAAAACCATTATCTGGAAAATGGTGGATAATGGTGACATGGCAGAACCTGCCACTGATGCTGGACTGTTCAGGAGAGGGGAATGTAGAGCCAATGTGAAGAACTGCAGAAAATGTGGCTGATATATTGCAGTAGGTAGTAAAATGGGAACAAAATTCATCATTGATAGATGCTGGGTAGTGCAGGTGCAGAAAGGCATAACCTGAAGGTACAGGGAAGAGCAGTGGAGAGCAGGAAGGTGATCTGGGAGGTGTCACAGTTCCTCACCTTGCTGAAACCAAGCACCCACATGCAGGGGGGACCAGAGTGGGATTTCCCTCCACTTGCTGCTCATGGGGCACCCACTGCAGCAGCTGTTCCATGGGCACAGGACAGGAGAACTGCCAGTGCAGAGCAGGCACATGGACCACAGGGCTGAAATGCCAGGCTATGCTCTGCCTGCCTGTGTATCCCTGCAGGCTGCACTTACAGAGCCACAGCTAGAGCCTTGAAACCATGCTCAGACTCCACTCCTTCAGCCCACTGGAGCTGGAGCAGAGGCTGTGCTGGGCAGAGTGTTGTGCATCAGCTGTGGGGAATCATCCCCAGGGGTTAAAACAGCCTTCAGGTCATGGACAAGGACGGTGCAGTTGAGGAGAATCAGCAACGTTCGCACTCTCTCCTGGGAACAAACGAAATTTTGCAATTGTGCAGAATCTCAGCTCAGTGGTTTGGGAAACTCTCACTGCTACAAAAAAGGCAAAGGTGTCCAGCAGCAATTTTTAGTTGGTAATTGGAGAAGGTGTCCTGGCATTGTAAACCACTGCTCTCCACAGAAGGGAAACAGCAATGCCTGGAGTCCAGCAGGGCTGGAGTGTATTCCAGTGAAATAATAGGAATTAACCGTAATGCCTATGCAGAAGGCAAGGAGGATGATAGTTCTGTGCCAGTGTTCAAAGGCACTCCAAGCTAGCAGCTTGACACCCAAGTTGGGCAAAACGATGAGAAACTGGATAGTAAATTTTACAGGTCAAAAATTTTTGGCCTGGAAAAGATGCAGATCTAGAAGAAAATTCCATATGGTGGAAGAGAAACTGGAGGCCAGCACACCATGCCTGTGCTGGCACACCAGTGTTTCACATTTTCAAAGCAGAAATACAAAATGCAGAAAATGCAAAAATAAGAAATACAAGAAGTCAGCATTATTAAAGCAAATGTAATTAAATATCCTATCATGAGTCACTTACTTGTAAACCTCAATAATTTTTTAGCAGATGCCACTAAATTTCTTTTGCCAGTCATTGCTCTGGCGAAGTTTTACCAGCAAAGAACAAGGAGGATATAAAATCACAGTGTTTCATCTTCTCCTTCCCTTAAGAGCTGTGTGTACTAGGATGGATTATCAAATAATCAAATACGGGAAGCTTTTAAATAATGCTGAGCTAAGTAGGGAGTGCCAGGGCAGTCATACATTTGTCATAAAAACAGAGTACCAGGTTCTTAATGAATAAATGTGTCAGCTGAAGTTGGGCAGGAGCATCAGGCAGGCTAGTGGGGACTGGAAAAATCCTTAAAAATTACTCTGTAGTCTCCAGTATGAAGTTACTGGTGTTTTCAGCTTTGCAGCTCCTCCTGCATGTTGAGTTTCTGTGGCCTGTGCTCAGTCAAGCCTCCCTGTGAAGGGACCACATTGTTCTGATTCTAGATAGTAAAAAGAAGCAGAGGCTGTCCAACTCTGTCCAGCATGGGCCCTGGAAGTATTTCAAGGTTTTCTGGCTGTCCTTTCAGCTGTCAGTCCCAAATGCCTCAGACTAGAGGGGATGGGAGGCTGACCTGGGAGCCAGATGTCCTGGGGTGCTGTGGGTCCTTTTCCCTATTTCATTTTCATGTCACTCACATGACATGATGGAGCGATGCCCACCCTGCTCTGGTGGGATGGGCAGTTCAGCAGGAACCCAGAGATTCATATGCAGCCTGGGAAGGATGTGGTGCAGGATTCTGGGGATATACCTGTTACAACACCTGGTAGGGTGCACATGAATACCTGGGGCAGCATTGGAGGGTGTCAGAGCATGTTCTGGGGACACCTCCTGCAGTCAGAATTCCTCCTGGAGGAGCAGCAACACTAGAAAGCAAAGTCTTCCTTCCCCTAAAGTCACATCTAGGACAAGACATGGAGTTTGAAGTGTCACCGCACTCAGCAGAGCAGGAAGGCCGTGGGCAGACATGAATTAAATATAATGGCCTGGGCTACATTTATCCTTCTCGAAATAACTTTGCATTTTGTGGATCCATTGTCTGAAAACCATAGTAGATACTATCCGAGCACTCGAGCCCTTTATAGCTGGTTGTAGAATAGCGACCTTCTGGTACTGCAAGAGCAGGCACAGACCCAACCAGAGCTAAATCAGTGCTGTGGACACAGCAGGGCTGGGCTGAGGGAGGGGACACTTGTGGCCACATATGCCCAGGGATGGCATTTGTCCCATGGGGCCCATGCCGCAGGCACCCTCTGCAGCTGTAAACTGTGGTGTCTTGGGGTCCCAGAACTCCAACCAGGGTTGCCCACCGGCACACTGCCCACCACGTGAGGATGCACTGAGCTCTCAAGGTTCTTCCTACACACCATCTGGGCTCAGACTGCAAAACACAGTAAAATGCACACTAATTTTTCCAAATCCCAGGTGTGGGGAGCACAGGTGACCCATTCATTTTGCTTACATGAGCTGGAGGCTTTGAGGCTGTGTAGTGCTGTTAAGGAGGTCCCCTGGCATAGCAGTGTGCCCTGCTGCTGTCCAGTTTTAGTTAGAGGCAAATTTGTTTGGTTTTTTTCTGATTTTTCCCTCAGATGTCACAGTCTTTCATGTAAGGAAGATTGAACTGTGATATTTTTAACCTTCACTGTAAAAAAATATACATGGTGCATTGTGGAAGAAGCTGTCATGTAAAACCAAGAGGCTCAGCTTGGCAGGGGAGGGGCTAGGTGCTGACCCCAGAAGAGGGGAGCCTTTGCTCTGTGACACCTGCCTGGGATGGCACAAACAGAGCTGCAACACTAGGTGAGATAGCATTTATGCTGGAATGATAAATTGTGCTGAAAAAGATAAATCAGTGAATTCTGATGTCTGCAGCATAGGAGTGATCCATTGCCAAGGTTGCACACACAGTGTTCAGGAGCAGTGGGATGGGTGCAGTCAGGACACTGTCCAGTCATGGGCACTGTCAGGAGGGGGTGCTGCCCCTCGCCCACATGAGCCTCCCTGGGGCAGGAGCACAGGGAGCTGCACCCTCCTCGTTGGTTTTGGAGAAATGTTGAGCTCCAAGGGGTGAATGGGTCTGGGCTAAAGGCAATGCCAAAGGCTAGTTTGCTTCCCACTGCCCAGCCTCTGAAGCATGTCCAATGCAGGGGCTGCTGTGCAGTGCAGGCTGGGCAGCAGCACTGGTGGGATTCCAGCGTTGGCAGCTTCTCTGCCCAGTCCATCACCCCTAGTCTGAGCCCTCACTTCGCACACAAGGAAATGTCTGAGCAGGGAAACATCCCCAGATCATCACAGATGGCAAAGCATACAGATAACTGGCTTGTCAGGGCATGCCTCTGGTTTTCCACGTTCTCATAGACAAAAAGATTAATTCTCCTGTAATCCCAAAATTCTTTTGATGATGAGAAAACGCAATTGAAAAGTTTTGTTGCATAACTTTCAAGATCAAATGATGATTTAATTAGAATGTGCTTTGTGGTGTTGCACAGCATACAGGCTCAGCAATTAGCTGGAAGCAAATTTCCTTCTAATTTTCCGTGTGTCATTAGGATGGTGTCTCACCAGTTGAACATTATCATTATCAGCCACAAATATTGCAGAAGTTCAAACCATTTGCTTGTAGTTTACTTTTTATATTTTCAAATATTATTAATTCAATTTCAGTGCTGCCTTGGAAATAATCAGGCAATGGTTACTTCTCCTTGTAAACTGCCATAATAAACAAGCATTGGAAATATGCTGATATTTCTACAGCTGGAAGTATCAATGGCAGTCAGAGGAAAATGTCCCTTTCAAGCAAATCTTTAATAATTTCTTTTTTGGATGAAAGAAGAACTAAGGTATTGTATCCAAAACACGTAGCTTCTGTCTGCTGCTCATCTCCAGTGTCTCCCACAACCTTCAAAGAGCTCAGAGCCACCAGCAGCCATGCCCACCAATGCTAATAAAACCAGGCTCCTTATTGCCTTCCAGCCCTTTGAACTTCTGCAACAAACAGAGGAGATTTGGTGGTGGCAGATATACTTTTTTTTCCATAGCTGGGCATAAACACAAATCTTTGCCGTTCTATTTCCCTGTGTGGATTGACAGGGTGAAGTGCGGAAACCTGGGGTAACCTCGCTGGGCAAGCCCAATCCTGACCACAATGTTTTGTAATGGGCTCTCCCTGTGGAGATTGAGTCAGGGTACTGTTCAATGCAGCAGGAAAACTGCCACCAGGGTTTGTGCTGGGCTTGTGGTGGAGGATGGAGGGAAGCATCATCCCTTACTGTACTCCACTCTGGGAACAGCACATTGTGTCCCAGAGAGTATAGTATAGTGGACTGGCAAAACTCATTGCCCAGCTGATATGGAAACTAATTTTCTAGCAGCATGAAATTTGTATGTGTGGGAGAGTGTTGCATGATCTGTGTTTGACGGGAAAAAATTGGCTTCAAATAGGTCAAAGATCTTTGGTCACAGGCATTTGATAGAAATAAAGGTTGAGGAGAAAAGTATGAACAGTGGCAAATGTTTCTCACAGAAAGGACAGTTAATCCTGGAGGCCTCAGCTATTTTTCTTCTTTCAGAGTGATACCAGGTGAAATACCTGCCAACCGTGATGTCTTTAAAGCCTTGAGAGCCTGAGAGGAAACTCAGAACCTGCTGCTCATTGTAGTAAGTCCAGTAAACAATTTCAGCCCTGAAGAAACACTTCCCATGTGTGTTGCATGGAAGGCTTTGCATTGAGAGTCTGTGACTATAAATCAAAAAGCAAAATAAATCCAGAAGTGGTGCTTTATTCTGCCTGGTCAGGTGAAAGCCTCAAACATTGGCTGTTCTTTGCTCCCAGACCTTGCAGTAACCAGGGCTCCTGTTCTCCACCATATATTCCACATCAGCTGGGCTTTCTGCGTGGATTTATGTTCACATCTTGTGAACCTATGCCTTCTAGGGAAAAGTGATAGCATGAAAGACAATGCCTGCTGGCACCTTGTGTGCTCACCAGGAGGATGCATGAATTCTCTCCAGTCATTATCGGTCACACTTAAAATCAAAGAGGCTTCTTTCAAGATGTGGTGGGACACAGGCTTTTCGCACATTGAATGTTAAGAGGTAGTGTCAGCTTCCTCAGTAATTTAAGGTTGGCATTCATTCCTGCCTTATTCTTGCTTCCAAAGGGCATCTTTCATCTTTCTTGGAGGCTTATCATGAGCAGACATCATAAACAAGGCCTTTAAACACCCTCAACATCTCTCGCAGACCAGCTTCATTCAATACCTGGCTCAAAATGCAGGCTGTCCTTTCTGTCTGTGTGACGGGACATTTGGCTGAAGGGAGCAAGTATCTGAGAGAGGGCAAGCACATGTGGGTGTGAATTTGTATATGAATGTGTGGGTATGTGGGTAGGTTCTTCATGCCATCCTCTCCAGCCTTTGAAGCCTGGGCAGTGTTCCTCAGGAGGGTGAAACGGTGCTCTTACTGGCACATGGGCACACAGGGCTGTGCTGCAGAACAGGAGCGTGGATGTTTGCTCAGCGTTTTGCTGAGGAAAGCTGAGACAGGAGCCCCAGGGCAGACCTACAGGTGATTTGGGGGAAAAAATAATTAAAAAAACGTTAAAACTGAGGAGGGAAGTGCTGGTGGTTATTAAACACAGGACTAAGCACCAACTCACCACAGAGCTGTGGCTCAGCTGTCTCTGCACCTTGGAGGAGCTTTTTGGATATTATGGTCTTTGTTTTACTCCAGCATGTGAGGAGCAAATGTGAGGTGAGCCACAGATGGGCATTTGGCTGTGTTTTTTCAAAACCAATGTCAATCCATGGACTTTAAAAGGGAATCGTGCTCTGGCAGTAGAGTTTTTCCAGCCCTGACACTGGTGGGACCCCTTCTCCCCAAGCATGGACTGAGCCTCCCACTTAACCAAGCTGGTCACATATAGAACCTGCCCTGACCTCCCTCTTCCCAGAGAACAGCCACCCTGATCTCTGCACTGGGCCCTTCCTGGCAATTAGCAACCAGCCAAGCTAATCAACACCTCCCAGCAGAGCACTGTGGCAGCCAGGAAAACTGACCGTGCGCTTGATCCGGTCTGGAAAGTACCATGAGCCCCAGCCAAGTGGGTACCTGACCGAGCAGGCTGCCTGCCTGCTGGAGTGTGATGTCCTGAGCCCCCTGAGAGCAGTGGCCCTGGGGAGGGAAGCCCTTGTGGTCTGCAGCACAAGTGCTTCCACACTGGGGCGCAGGGAGCAGGATTGCTACATGGCTTCAGAGGAGCAATAAGCAGCCATGAAAAGGTCTTGCATAATGTCATGGTCTGATTTCCAGTGCTGCTGAGCTACTCTGCTGGGGAGAGGAGCCACTGAAACTGGGCTGTGGGCCAGTCTGTGCCTTGTTGCTCGTGGAGTGCAAAGTCTTCTGCCCTCTGAGTTTCAAAATACTCACAGCACCCTCCTGCTTCCTCAGGATCGCCCACACCTTCATGCCTGTCAGTGCTGCTCTTGGCTTGTGCTGGAACAGGGATATGCAGAGATGGGACAGGTCCCTCTGGAGGGGACCTGCTTTGCTGTCCCACTGGCTTCATGGTGTGGGCAAAGACCAGGAACAGTGACTGTGGGCAGGACACAAATGTCCCTCCCAGCCATGTGTTGCCCAGTGTCTTCTGCAAAACCCACTTCTCAGCTGATATTCCCAAGGTGGCAGACAAATGTCATGTGTTCTCTTGGCTGGTACATGGCTTCATCCACTTTGCTTTGCCCGTCTGCCCATGGTTCACACCTGGGAGGTGCCTCAGCCCCAGCTGGCTCACACAGCCGGGGAGGTCTGTAAGCTGGGAGTGCCCAGGCTCTGGCTGGACAGGGGATGCTGCAGCCTCACTGCAGCCACAGAGCTTTTCTGGGGTCTGGTCACTGCTGGCAGTAACCAGTGGATCAATATCTGGGGTTACCATAATAGTCATACCATGACAGGGTCATTATTCCCTCATTAAAGTAAGTGGGAACCACTGTGGCACATTTCTGAGCTACAGGGAAGAGATGGCCACTGGCAGAGGGCTGTTTAGGAGGCTGGAGCAGAGGAAAAAACCCAGGAAGGGCAGCTGCCTCCTGGAAGGAAAGCAGCTCTGAATATGGCACAGTGTTACAGGCAGCCCAGCCTACCAAGCGATGCTTCTTGGGAGAACTGAGGGGAGAAGAAGAGTATGAGTTAAATGATTGCTGGCCAATTAATTTCTGAGCACTGTCTCTGCTGCTGAAGGACTCTTTGCCTATTCTCAGAGGCTGGGTGCAGAGGCCATCACAGCCCATGCCCAGCTCCTTCGGCATCACACCCGGGTACTTCAGAGCGATTTACAAGGAGCTGTCACATCATCAGAGAGAGAAACAACCCGACATGATGTTCCACCACGCTCTTTAGGGTGAGCTCTCAGTAATTACTCCAATTACACACCAAATTACAGGGAAGCTGGTGGCCTCCACATGAGGACAGAATAAAGAATCCATCTTTAATCTTGGCTCGGGTTGTGCTCTGCTGCCTCCAGTTTGAAGTACATGTTCATTTCTCCCTGTGGGTCTGTAATCACACTGCTTATCATCACCTTTTTATTCACTCCTCCATTTCTAGCATGCATGTCAAAGAAGATAGTATATTGATCAGCCAAGTTTTCTTCACTGCTTCTTATCAGCAGCAAACTGTCTTCTAAAATGGAGCAACCAGCTGTCTTCACCTGGAATTACCTAAGAGAGGCATTCATCAAAACCCAGTAAGTGACAAGTCCATGGGGACCATGATTTGTTGCTCCAGATAAATGATGAAGGATGGGCAGGGAGAGGCCAGATCCCTCCCTAAAGCAGTTGTTACGTCAATATTTATGAAAGCCCATCAATAGCTTCTCCCTCTACCTGCAGCTCTGGTGCATCCTGCTGGGCAGGGCTGGCACGGGGTGAGCCCCGTGGCCGGAGCTGGTCGATAAGCACAGGTTTTGTCCATAGTGGAGCTGCAGGGCTGTGTCACACTGAGCCTTCCTACACCTTGGTTATAGCATTGCCAGGGATGGGGAACTCACCGCAAGCTTTGACACGGCATTTCAGGGGTTGCTGCCCTGACGCACTGAAATCCATGCCTTATTTCTAACCACAGCCGTCTCTCATCTTTGTCTGCCAAACAGAGGCACTGCCAAACATTTAATCACATCAAAAAGAGCTTTAATAAGCTGGGATCAAGTTAGCCCTTTAACCTCTCTTTCTGGCCCACATGGATGGTGTCCCAGGAATTTCTTTCCATTAAAAGTCTGTCTTCTCATCCCTTGGCTTCCTCTTTGGGCTTTATTCAGTTTCTTGCCTTCTCCTGAGATGCTGACCTAGCTCTGGGCATGTCTCTGCAGGGAGGCTGCAGGGCCCTCCTGGGCAGCTGTGTTCAGTCCCTTCCCTGAGGAGGCATCCTTTTTTTCAGGGTGGGGGTGTGTTCCCCAGCCTCCCTGGGTGCAGCCTTCTCTCCTGGGTGTCAGGTGCTGTTCCAGCAGTATAGCCTGCTCCTGGTTCCTGTGCCAGAATCGCTTCACCAGAGCCTGGGCAGCTCCACCTTCACTGAGAAACCGAGAAGGTGTTAAATAATGGAGGGTTGAGAATTAATCCCTGCTGGAGGCCCCCGGAAACACCCCAGCTGAGCGGTGGTGCCCTGTTTGCAGCAAGGCTCTGGGACCTCCGGAGTGTCTGGATTTCCAATGCACTGGCTCCATGGGCTTGCTCCAAGCAGCTGGAGTTGCCAAACGCCTTATGCAAGACGCTTACATCAGTGCCGCTGCCAGTGTGACTGATAGGGACAATCTCAAGAACATAGATATGCCAAGATCTCTTTTTTCATAAAATGGTGCTAATTGACACTAATGATAATTCCCCACTTCAGACCTTTATCGACCGAATCCGGTCATGGCCGTTTCACCCCTCAGCACAGGACTGATGTCAGCTGGACTGGCCTGGGACATCCTGTTTACTCCATGGAGAAACAGGCGGCATGCCAGCACTGGGACCCCGGGGGAAGTCCCAGGGACCTGCAGGAGCTAATTAGATGGCTCCCTCCCCGGCTCCTTTTTACGCTTGCCGATGTGTCAGACCTGCCGATTTAAAAATCCAACCTCAGTAGCTATTGTTTAACATCTTCCTGAAGCCCTCCTAAGATGGAAAGTGTTTTATAGTGATTATATTTTACTTTATAACATGCTGTATTGTTTGGCTCTTGCTTACTAAATGCTGAACAGAAATATTTATCAAATACCTCTCCTTTTCTGGGTTGCTGCCTACATGATTTGTCACCCTCTGCCTTTCAGGTCTGGGCAGAGATTTCTCCTTATGCTCACTGCTTCTTCCACCACTCTCGTGAGCTCCTGATGTTCATGCAGTTTGTCGGAGACTTATGCTTTTGTATTCTAGTCTTTATTTTTGCATATTTCTTTACTCCGTTACGTGCAGACCTGCACCTTCTCCTGGTCACAGCTTTGAGGGCGAGGCTGATGTGCTGGGGCAGTTCTTGGCCTCTGCTCTGAGGTTTCTATTTGCATATCCTGTTGCTGGCCAGTCATTTCCAGATTTCACAGTAAGGGGTTTTCCAACCCACTGACTGCTCCAGTGGGCTGTGGCACCATCCTGCTCTGTGTGGGCACAGACCCCTGGTTGCTGCTCCCCTCAGCTCTCCAGCCATCACAACGAGGCAGTGCCCAGCAGAGCAGAGGTGGAGGTGGGTGGCTGGGCAGGTTCCTGCAAGGGTGGGTGTAATGGCTGCCTCTCATCCCAGGAGGGGCAGATAAGTCTTTCACACCACCCCCTCCACACAATTAGCAGCATGGAAGCCAACACCCAAAGCACAGGGAAAGGGCTCCTCTGTGAGTGGAAAAGTGGGCACCCTGTGATGTGATGCTCCGAAGGATCAACCCCATGAGGGGTGAGTGGCTCCTCAGTGCTGTGCTGTGCAGGGATGGGATTCCTCCATGCACCCCAACCCAGGCAGCACATTGGCTTGGCTGTTGGGATTTCACATAGAAAACATTTTTGGCTTCAGTAACAATAAGAAAATACAAAGAAACTTGCTTTTGAAGGTATGTGAAGGTTCCAGCTCCCTCCTGCCCCAAAAGAAGCCCAGCAGGAGCAGGCTGGTGGTTGCCCACAGGGTCTGCAGTGGAGTTTGGCATCCAGGAAGGGTCCTGCAGGAAATGAGTGCTGTAACCTGAATGTCTCTAACACTGGAGTGCCTGATGCACATGTGTGTGGCCAAGACTGAGGCTGTCAGGCGAACAGCACCTCTCATTGCTGTGCTGGCCTCCAGTGGGTCCCTCCCCAGTAATTACCCTTCCCAGGATCTCCTGACCTAGCATATGCACCAGTCATCACAGCAGGCCGACCAGGATAAGATAAAGCCAGCAATTAATTTCTTCTCTACAAATTATCAAATTACAAACTTGCTTTTTAATTGTACACTCTTTGAAGGAGGTCACTGTGTGGCTGGGACATATTTCTGCCTGTGGATCATCCAAGAGCTGGGCAGCAGCTATGTTTGGTGGCTGGGGAATGGTGGCTTCTCCAGCCAGGCTAAATGGAAGCACACACTGGCTGTGACCCTGTTCCAGCCCCTCACTCCTGCCCTGCCTGGCCACCTTCACCTCAGCAAATCCATGGGCTGCTCTAAATCCTAAATGCCTCCTTCCAAGTACCTGATTAGACCTTCATGCAGAAGCACTACCTGGTGCAACGCATGGGCTTGCACATCCACAGAGTGGGGACCAAATTGTGTGGCAGCCCCCAGGCTGTGCGTCCAGCGTCACTTGTTTTCCAGGTTGTTGCCCCGCCACCCATCCCAGCCCAGAGGCACTTCCCACAGGGCTGCAGGCCGCATGTAAGAGCTCACGTGCCTGGTTTGCTGTCAGCACTCTGGGATTGCACAGGGACTGACACAGTCATGAGAAGGGGGAAGGAAATAGGAAGATGGCCATGGGAAAGGCAGCATCCTGGAGCACAGGGCGCTGCTGCCCAACCACTGCCTGGCACACCCATACCTGGTGAAGATGCAATGACAGATGCCTGTAGGTATGAGCAGGATAAAAAGGCTTAACAGAGGTATGATGGAAGGCTGATTCAGCTGGTACAGGGACTTCTCAAAGTTGCACATCAGCTGCCACCTTGGAAGGACAGCTGCATAATACAATTCACAACTCTCCCGACACCCAACCCAATCCCACAGCACAACACACCTGAGCACTGCCCTCCCTAGCTTTTGTTGTTAGCCCTCCTCTGTTTCCTGCACCCAGCTGGCTCTGGTCAGGCTATTTAGGTATTCCTCTGCTCATAGAGGAAGGTTCACTCTTCCCTGTGCTTGAAACCTACAGCAGTAGTTGGTTCCCCCAGTTCACTGGTCAGTGTCTGATCTGTCTCACTGTAGAAGAACTTTAGTGATGTTGAAGTGACTTTTGTTGGGTGTTGCATTTTAGCTCTGAGGTGGTGTTTGTTCTCCCCTAGCAGTGATAGAGGGTTCAGTTCTCCTTCTGACATGTCTGTGTCCACCAACCATTCCTGCAACATCTTGCTGTTCATACCCTTCACTTTGAAGCCTTGTTTCATTGGTCAGGCAGCTTCTCCCCATCTTTTTGTGCCAGGAGTCACTGGGGGTAGAGGGCTGGGGGTGTCTCTGTTCATGGAGATCTCCAAAGGTCAAAAGTCTTGATCCAGTGTTTGCAATAGTCATGATAGCAGCAGGAGGTTGGACCAGAGACCCACAGAGATCTTTTCTAACCTTTTTCATTCTTCTCTGAGTGCTATGTCTAGCACAGAACAGTGATTTATCAATGGCCTAATCATTGCAGGGCAGCCTGGTTGCTTTCATCAGCTATGGTCCCTAGGTCATGTCCTCAGCTATTGTTTCCCTGTACTGAGTCTCTCATCCTTTGTAGCACCTGTGCCCTCAGGTCCAAGCTTGACCTTGTGCTTACAGTTTCAAGGTGTATTTTGAACTGTTCCCTGGGTGACTCAGATCACTGGCACTAGCAGCATGTGCTTCTTGTTGTTTACGGCACCAGCAGCTTGTGTCATCTGCTTGTCTTACCAGGAAAGACTTTTCTAGTAATTTAGTTAATTGGTTAAAGTATTAAATTATGCAACACCAAGAGCTGATCCCCTAGGAGCTGCTCATAATAGCCAAGCGGCATCTCTTGCCCTTCAGACTTGGTCAGAGCATGTGTTTGTATGCAGTGTTTTTTATTCATTTCAGGTTGGTGGCACTGGAGTGTTTCTTGCCCTGTGCCTCTCTGAGCTGAGGCCCCAAGCTCTGCCTGTTTGAAGCCATCCTTCCCATGCTCCCGGGTACCACATCGCATTGACTCCTCTATTGAATGGGCTTCAATGCAGCAAAACTCAGTGTCAATGAGTTACAAATATTAATGGGGGAAGCAAGTTCCCTCTGGGGACAGCAAGGACTGTTTGCTGTAGGCAATGGTTACAAGGATGTGCAGGGGCTCACTGATGGTGTGCACACACAGGGCCACTGTTGTGGCATTGGGGGAAGTGTCATGAGCAGTGACTGTCCACAGCATCTCTGTGCTGCCCTAGGCATGGCTGGCATCCCCTCCCTTATGGGTAGGGGCGTGCTTTGCGTGGGTGAAGGTTGGAATCTCCAGGGATGGGGCAGTGTCATGATTCCTGGGGCTGATAGACTCATTTCCAGATTAAACAGCTGAGTGGGTTGGTGCAGGAACTGCTGCTGTGCTGCAAAATTCATCACCCCAGCAGGCCGGGGGAGTAGGTGACAGATGCCTGGCGCTCTGGCATGGGGGAGAATGCAGGCTGGAGCTGGCCATCCTGCCACTGGGAATGAGAGTGGCAGCTCTCAGGATGAGTGCAATTATTGCATACCAGTGAAATTCCATGTACCAAGGACAGGGAGATGCAGCTGGGACTGTGCTGGGAGTGCAAAGGCAGGGCTCTAGCCAGGGGCTGAGCCAGGACTAGGCAGAATGTGTCACGGGACAGGCTGAGCCTCATCCTTCAGGCGAGTGGAGGAGGTGGAAACACAGTGCACGGGAAGCTTGTCCCATGGGAGATGTGGAGCCACTGTGGGGATGTTGGCACCTGGAGTCCCGTTTGCATTAGCACCTTCTGGGAAATGAGCACTTGCACCGTAATTCCTGCTGCTTTGCACAGATGTTTTCTGTCCAGTTTAGTCTGTCTGTGGCTGTGAGCATGTAACCATCCTCTGTAAGGATGCTTGTCCAGCAAATGTTGGCTTGCTTGGCCCTACAGCCCATCTTGCAGGCACTGCCACCCATTCATGGCTGCCTCTTTCTTGTGCCTTTGTTCAGTTCGTAAGGGAGTGCTGGAAAAACAGCAGGTTGTTTGGGACAATCTCTGCTGGTGTACTGGGGTCCTTTCTGACACCCCGTGGTTCGAACAGTGTACTGAGGAGCTGTGCACATGCATGGTGCAGGCAGGAGATGCCATCTCTGTACTCCCAGGTCAGACCAAGGTCTGCTCTGAACTTAAACTTTGGTCTCTGGACAACTGCTTTTGCTTGAGTGTTCAGGGATAGGGTGTCTCAGACTGTTCTGAGCTCTAAAAGCTTTTTCTAAAGTAGTGGCTGTTTGTGGGATGGCAGCATGAGGCCTCTCCTATGGAGAAAACCCCTTACAAGAACTTCTTGTTTCTCCTCTCTAGCAGCTGGAACACCCAGAGGAATCAACCGAACAAGGACGGCCCCAATCTCGATGTAACATGATAAATTATGTAACACAATGTCACAATTATGTATTCCTGAAAGAGAAGTAGGGCAGGGAGCTGCCGGAGATGGCTCCATTCTCTGGTGAGCAACACCCACGAGCTGCAGCTGAACGAACCATGAGCTGGTGGGGTCACCCACCTTCGCATCCCTAATGCCACAGTTCACTGCAGAATCAGTGAGAGCTTTCACAATCCTTTTTTTTCCCCTTTAGAGGCTCTGTGTGTGTGTGTGTGTGTGTGTGTGTAAACCCTAACAAAGCAAATAAGCAGGTAGTTTGTGCAGCCAGCAGCACACTGCCTTGCACAATGCTTGCACAGCCCCTTGGCAGCCCTCAGCAAATCGTTTAACCACGACCCTGTGCTAGCCTTCTGGATCCTCTGACCCATCATATTTGCAGAGCTTCTCTTTGCAGTTTCTGTACCAATACACAGAGTACTCATGCTTCATCTTCTTCACTGCACTGGAAGAAGAGTAAATACATCGTGATCTTTGCAGAGCTTGTCAGAATTCGGCAGAGAAAGGTAGAGACTGAATGGAGTCGACTGGTTTGGACGATTCAGAGCCTGCGGGAAGAGTCAGCAGCCTGTGTTTCATCTTCACTTCCTCTGCTCCAAACACAGATGGAAAAAACAGGAGGGGGAGGGACGAGAGGCAAAGATAAAGCAAGAGACAGGAGGAGTGAGATCTGGTACAGCAGTAACAGCATTGTTAACATTATTTGGGTGTGCTGTGTTGAATGTCTTGATCTGACAGACTGGAGTCAGTTGCAAATTAAATAATTAAAATATTTGCTCCCCCTGAGAATAAGGAATGACCTCCGTGGCTGATGGTGGGCTGGCAGGGAGGCTCTGCTCCTGTGGGTGGGTGCCTGGGTATGCATGGCTGTAGAGGTTCCAGGTAGCTGTGTGAAGGTGTCTGGAGGAAAGTGGAGCCCAGGGTGCACTGCAGCTGCCTGGTGTCCCTGCTGGCAGTGACATCCCCCATCATCTGTGTGTTTGTTAATGGACCACAGAAGGTGCATTGCACGGAAGTATCTGAGAAAGAAACCAGTACCTGCACAGGGGGAAATTGGGGAACTGAATTTCCACTCCTTTTTCCCAAAAGCAGAGATAAACTCTTTCCCAGCAACTCTGACCTGTGCTTTCCTTTGGGATTCACCCAGGCCATTCACATCTGTTCCCACTGTCCCTGGGAACTGGTCTGGGTCCTGCATATGTGTGTGGGGTAGGAGGAGCAGCAGCGCTGAGCACAGCACACATAAACATCACATACCTCCCCCATGGCCCTCTGCATGTCTGGAGAGGAGGAAATCCTGCCAGAGCTCACCGGATGCAGAGGGGAAGAATCCAGGCCCCCAGCAGACATGACCTGTTCCCATCCAACGGAGGCAGAGGGCTATGCCATGCACATGAGCAGCCCTGCAATGCCAGTGGAAAAGCAGAAGCACTCGTGCGCATGGACACATCAGATGAAGTTCTGAGAGCATTTGTGCAGGGTGGAAGAGCTTGAGCTAGGCTGCTACTTTTCTGATTCCTCCAAAGGCTATTGAAGTCCTCCAGGTAAAGCAGGGAAGTCAGGATGTGACAGCTTAAATGTAAAAAAGCAGGAGGAGGCAGCTGCTTTCAAAAACAACCTTTGCAAGGTCATCCCTGAGCAAGCAGCAGTGGTGGGCTTGAGCACTTTTCTGCAATTAAGCTCAAAAAGACTGGATCTTGCCTTTTCTTTATGGGAAGGAATGCATGTGGTGACAGGTCCCCGGAGCTTTTATTCTAAAGCTAAATGCTTAGAGTGCATGAAGACAGCAAAAGCATTTTCCTTCAGGTGATACAAATCAAATAAATGGAGACAGTGCACTGCAATTCAGAGCAGCAGTCAACACGAGCTGCACTCCCATCTCAGCATCACAAAAGCATCGGTGACAGAAGGTGCCTGGGACTAGCACTGCCAGCAGCCCCTCTGCCCCAGAAGTTTCCTACCTGCTTGGGTCTGTGTCTCTGCCCTGGTATGACTTTGCTGGAGCTTTTGCAGCAGGTTTTTTCTGCCTCCTTGTTAAAGCTGGATGTGTGAAGCTGTTTGGGGAGTTTAATTAAACTGTACAGAATCAGCTTCAGGAGAGGGTGTCTGGTTTAATTGACTCTCTGTTCAGTGTGCAAAGCTGAGTGGTGTTCCTATGAGAATATATGTATTTTTTTATTGTCCCTATGGAAGAAGGACTAGGATTAGGATGGGTAGCTGCCCCATTCTTCCTCCCCCCATTTGCTATCATACTATAATCAAGGCTGCCCCATACAAGAGAGGACCTGCAAAGAAGGGACGTGTCCTCATGGGCTGGGTATTGCAAGATACTCTAGGCACTGTGAAGATGGGGAGTAAAGCCCAAAAGATGATGCTGGGACTCTGCAGAACTGCTCGGGGCACCTATGAACACCCCTGGGTGGAGGTGGGCTGCAGAGGGACAGCTGCCTGGTGTGACCCAGGAGAATGCCAAGAGACCAGCGAGCAGCGGCTGGGACCATGTGCTTGGGGTAAGAGAGGCTGTGTGCAGGCCCCATCCTGGCAGAGGGGTCATGCAGACAGGTTTTTGGCAGCATATGGTTGTGCCTTGGGAATGAGGGAATGCTGGATGCAGTAAACTCACCTTTGCTACAGTAAAGTCTGCTAAACAAACAGTCCTGTGTGCAAATTGAATTGTAAGGAACACTAAAGGCAAGAAATGAGCCAGCGGATTTTGCAACAGCTCTAGAACTCTTATGCTCTCATTAATGGATTTTACAGCTGTCATAAGCAAGCCATCTCCCTGGAAATAAAACATTTTCTTTACAAACAGCCCTTTAAGTGTTGCAGGCTACTCAAGAGATGGGGCTTGTCTCTAATTAAAAGAATCATTCCCTTAGCTTGTGTGGTTTGTGGCTGGACTACCTGCCACAGTTGCAAGCTCAGGCAGTTCAGCAGAGGCCAGCAGGTCTTTTGCAATCCTGCTGGGTGAGGGGGACTGGAGCTCCACTCCCACACAGGTTTGGAGTAGTTTGCCCCAATATATTCCCCATTTAGCAGAAGGTGCTGTGCAGTACAAATACTTGGTGCCACTTTCCCTGTCCCTCTGGCCAGGAGCTGGTGTTTTGTTTACCCACATCACAAACAGTGCAGGGAAAAAGCTTTGATTTATAGGACCACTGCAATGTAGACTTTGAAACAAGCAGCAGCTCTGCTCTACATTCTGGTCAACTCCTGGAGCATTTACCAGGGGCTGTAAGCCAGCTTCCTGCACCTCCTGGCCCAGTTGGCTTTGATGGAAGGCTGATCCTGCTGGCCTCTGCTCTGCTCATGCAGGGATGAGTGTGTGACTGTCCCACAGGTGACTGTGACCACTCCACGCTGCCTGGCACTGCCTCCAGAATGCTCTGGGGGTGGCTCCTGCCCAAGCTGTGGTCCTACAACTCTATCTCAGCACCTTGGGACTGAGAGCCACAGGTTTGTTTGTGAACCACTTACTTCCTTAATGCATCTCCCTTCACACTGGGTTGGACTCTGTCCAGGCAAGCATTTATCTTCCTTCCCACTGGAAGCTGTGCAGGCCCATTTCTGCACAGGAATGGAACTGCTCTCCATTTCAAAAGAAATCAAGTCAAATTTGTTCCCAAGCCTCTATTAATCAACTTTTCCAACTTTCTGTCTTCTAGCAGCAGGCTCTGCTTGGCTGTTTGATCTGGAGGATAAGGGAACCTTGGCTGGCTTAGCCTTGGTCTAGCCCTATTCTGTAATCTCCCTTCCCATGACCTGGTCCTCTGCCTGCTGTGCCAGGCAGGATGGATGGCACCAGCCTGGGCAGTTTGCTGACAGGAGTGGGCACAGACCATTTGCTCTGCTTGGAATACATGTCTAGATCGGGTTTCCAACACGTGACCTTGCCACAGGAATCATCATTGCTGGAGGACCTGAGGTCTCTTCAAATCATTCCCTACATGAATTTAAAGGCTACAGTCAGCCTCGAATCTATACCTGACTATCTGTCACAGCTGCCATGCCCCACCATGGGTGTGATCTGGTCCCACATGGGGATTGGGACAGTCCTGTAAAAAAGCAGAAGTGACTGTCCTTCCCTTGCTAAGCAGGTATGGCTCCTATGCCTGCCACTGCTCACAAGAGCTCAGGTGGCACCTCTGCTTGGTTGCTGCAGATGCATTTATGCCACGAGTGCTCCTGACTTGGAAAAGTCTCTGGTCCTCCCTGTGGAGCTGATGCACCAGAAAGGCTGATGTAGCTGTCAGAAACTGATGCTAATTACTGAAGGCACTTGTGGTTCAGCTGTCTCTTGGGGAGATGAGACCTACTTAGCCCCCACAGGACTGCAGAACAGCAGCAGAGCTTGTGCCTGCTTAAAACCACTGTGTGACTTCATCCCAAGGGCTGTGAACAGTCCCAAGGATGACGAACTGGAGTCAGGGAGGATCCAGAAAAGAGTAACTAAAATGAGCCGTTCCAGAAGCTGCAGTCTTGGCACACTAGGCTTAGAGGATAGTTGTCCTTCAGAAGGGCCTGGGTCCGGATATGAAGGGTTAAATCATGGTTGACATCCACCCTGCTGTGCTTTGTCAGCCTGGACACATGTAGTCTGTGGAGAAAAACAGGCAGAGTAATTTCCTGATTTAAATGAATTTCAGAGACCACCACAGGAAGGAACTTGGGATGTGTCCAAAGGGTAACCAGGCCATGGAAAAATACCAGGCAGGGGAAGGGGCCAGGGGAATTGGGACTCAGATTTTCCCCTTTGTCAGTACGGAGCAGATATCCACCATTGCATTTTCCAGTTATGAGTCCAGTTTAAGAAATTTAGGACACTTTAAATGTCAGGTTGTTGAATAATCAGCTCTTCTGAAGGGGAGAATTCCCTGAGAACTTGAGCCCTTCCTAGTTGACATTGCATTGTATTTACCAAATTGCTTATTGTACCTGTGTCCTGAGTATAAATCGAAAAAGTTATTTGCTGCAGGATGCCTTGTCCATAGACAAGACACAGTATTTAGGCAAGGCTTTGTTTGAATTACTGCATTCCCACAGCAGTACCAGGGTCCTTGTCACCCTTACAGCAATCCTGGTAAACTTGTGACACACCAGGTGTAGGATATAAATGACAGCTCAGAGGATCATGATATTCCTCAAAATATATGAGGAGGTCTGAACCTAGAGAGAAGTGAAGCTGAACCAGGAAGCAGAGACCAGAGGGCTGGGGTTGTGAACATGCTTGTCCATGTCCTGGGGACTTGGGTGGTATTTCTGTGCAAAAAAAGAACTGGCAAAGCACAGAATAGGGAGACAAAAAGGCATGTCCCATTTATTTTCATCCCAGGGACCAAAACCTCCCCAGCAGCAAAGCTGCTCAGTCATTAAAAGTCAGTTGAATAGAAAGGATTCTTGCAAGTGCTGTCGGCACCAACACAGACTGGACTGTACAGAGCGTATCTGCAAAAAAGAAATAAAATACAAGCTATAAGAAAAAGTGCTATTTGGCCATTAGTGAGTGAATTTATCATTCCACTTGAGATGCTGGAGTTAATAGAATAAAAGCCTGGTAGACAGTATGGAGGTTATTATCTCAGGCTATCATCAACCTTAATTCAAAATTCTCATTCCAAGGATGCCTGAGTGATCACTTGTGCTACATTAAGAGCTGAGTAAGCCTGGCTTTTTTTTTTTATAAGTTCTGTCACTGTTTTCCTGTCTCATGATGTAATTGCATGGTTATAGCAGCCTAATAAATTGCTTTTTCTAGATTTAGAAATTTGTATGAAATTTAGCACCATGGTAAAAGATTCAGTTTGCTGGACTGGGCTTGGATTTTGTTCAAAAAAGCTCTGAAATACATGTGACAATCCTTCCACAGAAAGGGTACCTCAGCCTTAGGGAACTTATATACCAGTATTTGCTGTGCTGGAGTGCCAGAGTCTCCCAGACTGTGACTGTGAGTTAGCAAGCAGGGTTTCATACAGGCGAAGAGGAGGAATAGGGAGTGTAGTGAGTAGTATGTTGCAGAACCCTCACTCCTATTCCAGCAGTGGGACTCATGGGAAGCAATGCCTTTTGGGATGAGACCTGCAGGTGCATCCCCATCTGCAGGGTCTGTGCAGCATAGGAGCACCCCAAGCATGCCGCTGCAGGTTTCTGCTGGAAGGGCCTGGAGCCCCTCTAGCAGGGTGGTACTGCTGGAACATGCAAGTATTTGTCCTGCATGCAAAATAAATCTGCATTTGCAAACATGGAAATGGGTGTTTCTGGTCTCTCCTACCCAGCCCATATTCATGAGTGTGCTTTTCATGTTAGTATCACACTGCAGTCTCCCTATTTCTTCCCAAGTCAACTCCATTCATATGGAAATTCCCCCCTCCCTCCAAATACATTTTCACATATGCCAGGTTCTTGGGGCTGCAGCAGTTTTCTCAGAGGTCTGTGCCCTTAACTGGAAGACAAAAACATCCTCTGGTGACCCAAGGAGTCTGAGGTAACCGCCTGAAAGCTGGGAACTCTCTGTGCTGAACCACATCAAAGTGCTTGGCTGCATTTTCCATTTTCTTTATGGCTCCACATCGAGATAAAACCTATGAAAGGCCCAACAGTATATTCTCATGCCTGTCACAGGGCTAAAAGTGGTGATCCATCACGTGCTACCCATGAATCCCTCCCTCACATAGCAGAGTGCTGGGGAATAGCTGCTGGGCACTTTCCAGGCTGAACTTCAGAGGCAGTAGTGCACTGCTCACAACTGGTCCTTGTGTCATCTCCTTGCCAAAGCTGGGAAGGTCACAAGATGTCCTTTGTAGGGCCATTTTAGACTGGGACCAGACTGGCCACAGTAGTGGCAGCAGAGTTGGGCACTGGATGGGATGTTATGGTGGCTTGGGCTGGGGAGGATGCTGAAAAGGACGCGTGGTGCTGAAAAGGACATGTGATGCTGAAAAAGGACTTCTTGACTGGATATGATGGTTTTTGAGTCAAAATAAAGCATTAATTTGCTTTGATTTTGCAATGTGCTGCAGGTAGTGTGTATTCCAGCACAGTTAAATTGCAAACTGAAGGCTGATGCTGTAGGAATAAAACCATTTAGGTTGGAAAAGACCTCTAAGAACATCAAGTCCAGTCATTAACATGGCACAATAAATATTCCTAAAACCAAAGAGCAAGCCCTGCTCCAAAGCAGACAGCTCTGGGAAGGGACGTGGTGTTCCTGCCCTGTGGGAGTATGTTTGGAAATGCTACACTCATGGCACTTGCTGAGTTAACAGTCTGAGGAGGAAAATGGCTGCAGGTGCAGGATGGAAGCTCAGCTGGTAAGCATTTCGCACCCAGGGACCTCTCCAGGGCAGATGCACGGCCCAAACTGGAGAACTCAGTTTGTTCCCACACTGACAGTAAACATGTTGGAATACAAGTCCTAGGAGGGAGACAAGCAGCAAGGCTTTTCTCATGGTACCTCAGAGGAAAAAGGCACAGATACCTGCAATAACTTGCAGTATTAAGCTTAAGGGCAGCTTCAGCATCTTGGAAGTAAGTGAAGTAATTTGTGGTATCCCATTCCTGCAAATACAGTTCTTTGCAACCAGAAGGAACAAGTCATTAGTGACACTGAGAAACCACTTGAGGAAAATCCGTGTGCATTGATCTGCTGTTATGGATGAGAGATGTTCTGCTGTCTCTTAGCAGGAGGACAAGTTTGTGACAGACTCCTACTTAGTGTGTATTAAAGATCCCACTGAAACCTCCAGATTTATTTATGAAAACACTCCTGGGGCACCAGCTACACTCTTTGCAATTTCATTCCAGCTTTTCAGTGGGTAGAGCTTAAATTAAGTGTGTAACTGCCCACAAAAAAGCTTTCATTTTATTACTCTCCTGATGAGAAGGAGCAGAATGCACAGCTGGGGTTTGGAGGGCTGCATATCAAATCCACCAGTGTCTAGACAGAAAATAAATATGGTGCTGGGAGAGACATCCCAGCTTGAGACCTTGCTGTACAGATGTAGTTGAGGGAGGATAGTGGGGATAGAAGGACAGACCTGGAGGAGAAATACAACTGAGGATACAAGGGCATGGTGGCCCTCAAGGGCTGCTGTGCTGTGGCAGAGGGTGACTGTGCAGAGACAGTTTTGAGCTGGGGACTTCCCTCTGGCCCGGCACTGACACTGAGGGCTTAGAGCAGTTTAAACATTTACCTGCCTTAAGCTTTTAAGACCTCTTTGATGGCCTCAAGTACTCATCTGCATGAAGAGCTTAGGGTGTCCTAAGCAAACTTCTGTCCTTTGGGAGGCTCAGGGCTTGGAGCTGCAGCTCAGCGCTGTGGAGCGTTTAATGGGATTTGTGCTTGGTGGCACAGCTCTGCTGCTCCCCCTGACCATACTGGAAGGGGAGGCTGGAGCAAGTTCCCCCAAGGACACCCTGGCACAACCACCCTATGATGGCTGGAGAGCAAGGAGGTGGATGATGCTGCCTGTCAGCCAGCCTTTGAGGTCCATGAAAGTCCCCAGAAAGAGCAGGGTACCACCAGGGGCAAGGGCCAAGGATGCTCCCAAATGTTTGTATAATCCTGATGCAGCTGGTCTGGCTGTGGTGCAGCAGAGACCCAGCCTGGAGACTGCACAGCCCCAGCATCACTGACTGTCCGCTGCCCACAGCTCCAGCAGTGCCCCTGCCAAGGCAGCATCCCTGACCAGGAAAATAGTTAAGTAGGCAATAGGAAACAGGCAGAGCCAGGACTGTGCTCACTGCTCAAACAGCCTCTCGAGCAGCAGCGAGGTCTGTGTGCATCAATCAACCAGGCAGGAGTGCCTGGAAGAGAGCAGGTCTCTGCTGTGAGTTTCAGAGAAACTACAGCATTTCATGGCAAGCATTTAACAAATTTTCCCTGCCACCCTGCAGGCCCAACTCCAGCGTCCCCAACCAGGCTGATGGTTCCCAGCAGCCTGGGCACACATGGCATGGCCATGTGCTGATGACAGGATGGAGAAACCCACTGTACCTCCTGACTTTTGCTCATCAGAGATGTGAAGCTGGCTGGTGGGCAGCACACACTGCGCTCCAGTGAGTGCCTGCCACAGCCACCAGCAGCACCATGGGTAAACGAGCAGCAGAGCTGTCACCACAACCCAGTGTTTATGGATCCAGCTGTTTTTGGAAAGAGCTGTCAGCCTTCTCCTTGCAGGCAGGAGTTGCAGTGCAGGACAACCATCTTTCAGGTGCATCCACAGGGACTGAGCCTGGCCAGTGTAAGCCTGAAGAGCATGGCTTTGCTGCCACAGCCAAGCTGTGCTCTCTTTGTGGGACTGACTAACTGCCTCTGGCACTGATCTTCATCTCCTCCAGCAAGCCCCATCCCTGCTTTCATCTGTTCAGGCAGAAATAGGGCTGCTGTTGTCCTGGTTTCCCAAGGAAACTAGGGGTTGTGCAACCATGGGTGCCTGCCTGCCATCTCCTTCCTGTCCAGGGATGGCTGCTGGCAGGTTTCATTTTGGGGCCCCAGAACAGCAGGAGTAGGCACTGTGTGGGGGTCTGTGTCTGGCAGGGTTGCAGCAGGTGCCTGGCACCCACCCACTATGCACGGACTGCCTGGGGCACTCGCAGCTCCCCCCCAGCCCATGATCTGGGGGGCAGGAGGCAGCTGAGGGCTGTGTACTATGATATTTTTGCGGGTATTGCAGTGGAGGGTCCATGAGGAGAAGTGTAATTATTGCAGAGGCATAAGGTGTTTGTAACGTTCGTGGGACAGGTTCGGAGGCAAAACAAGCAAAATCATCCCTGGTTCTGCATAGAGGCAGCCTAGTGGTTAGCTGATCCCCTGCCTCCCAGGGACAGTGTGGATTTTGGTAGTAAAAAAAACGAGTCAGGGTGCAGCCTGCTCATCCTGGAGGCAGCACTCATGCTGCCTGCAGAGCTGGGAGTGTTTGCAGGGTAGCTTCACACACCATGGGGATAACAGGCAGAGCAGAGAACATCACAGCCCATTCATGAGTGATTTATGGTTGGGAAGAGGCAAGGCTCTGCTCCCAGGATATGTTATCCACCTGTAGCTTTTTGTTTTGGTGCAAGGGATATGTTTTGCCCACAGGTACTCCTGTTCAACCACACATGAACTGGATATCTCTTGCTTTGCATACAGTCAGCACCTTTCTGGGAAGCTTTTAACTCAAAATTTTAGTTTAATAACTGATTAAGAAGACTTAACCCTCACATGGACCTTAGGAGTTTGTTTTCTGTGACTCTCAGAACCACAGTAACATGGGAACGCAGGCAGGACTGGAAAAAACAGGATCATCACCTCCCCTTACCCCATGTCTCCCTGCTCTACCTGACAGGGCGGGTGTCACTGGGAGGGGACCAGGTCCGAGCTTTCCTTCCCCTTCTGCAACGTGCACTGCATGAGCACGGGAGGCCTATGGCACTGTGCATTGTCCGGGCCCTCCTCCCCTTCCCTGCTTGGCACAGATCACCTTCCCAGCTTGGCACTGATCCCTGAGGACCTGTAGCCTCCACTGCTGCTGGGCTAGCCTATGATTGCTGAGTGTACCCAATGCCATGAGCTCCCCACTTGTCCTGCCTCCACTGCTGCCTTGTTCCCAGGGCTGCCTGATCATCTTCCAGATCACACTGACCTACAGAGTTTGCCTTGGCTCTAATGGCACATCTCTGCTGATCAGTACTAATTACACACCGAGGAGAAAAAGCCCTCCCTGTAATTAGAAGTAGCCACATGCATCATATGTTCTTGCCACCCTGCATGACAGAGAGTCATGGCTAAAAAGGCAGCTCTTGAGCAACAGTTAGTCCTTGGCTGTGCTGGAGCAGGCTGGTTTGAAATCCCACTCCAGAGGGTGAAGATGACATGGTATTATATTATCTTTAGCCCTCAGCTGAATGTTATTAGCATTTCTTTTTTAGCACTAAGGCTAGTGCTAATTTTATGTTGTCTGAGTGTCTTGGACAAAACCAGAAAGGCCGTGAAACAGCCCTGGACAACAGCAATGTGCCAGCTGCTCTCAGGGCTATCTGGATGCCCCCATGCCAGCGTCAGTGCTGCACCGTGGCAGAGCCTGCTGGCAGGGGCTGAGGCGCTGCATGGGTGATGTGCTGGGGTCCAGTGGGAGCAGCTTGTCCTTCTTTGCTGTTGGGAGAAGTCACTGCCAGGGCCTTGCAAACTTGAGGTTTGCTGAGTCAGTGCTGATGCTGCTCTTGCTTGAAAGCACAGATTACCTAGTCAAACACACACGGGGTCCTGTGTCCCTCAAACAAACCGGTATCCTGCCTGCTGCATTCTGTCCTCCCTGCACCAGGGCATCCTTGGGGAGAAACCCAGCCTGGCTGCCCCTCTGTCCCGGGGTGCCTCTTCTTCCTCCCCTCCCAGTGGAGGTCTGGCACTGCTCTGCCTCAGTTCACAGCTTTTCTAGCAGCAGCACCTGATGCCTGGCACAAGCACTGGGGACCTGCTGTCTTGCCAGGACCTCCGCAGATCCCCAAAGGCACAACCCTTGCCTTGTTAGCAGCTGCGGGTATGAAGCCAGTCTTGCCTGCCCAGATTACCTGCCTGCTTGGCAGGATAAGACAACTTCTGGCAAATGCACAGAGGAGAAATCAGACCCCTATGCTGGAAGTCAAAAACATTAATTAAACCTGCAGTATCATTGATTGCTATCTCAGGGAAGAGGCAGAGGGTGAGAAAAAGCTGGGGGGAAGGAAGCCCAGCGGAGGATTTGCTAGGAGCCTTCCTAACCTTTAAAAATAGGCTGATTATTGCTGCAGTGTTGGTATCTTCTTATGGGGAGCCACTTGGAGCAGGTCAAGCTAGTGCCGAGGTGTGCAGGGAGTGCAGCCCCCTTAGGGCAGGGGAGACACACAGACCAGTGTCCCAGGACCATTTTCAGCAAATATTTGGTGTTGCCTAGGCAGGAGCCTTGCCTATGCCTTGCCTATTCAGGTACCCTAGCAGGGACAGTCAGATCCTGAGGCAAATCAGGGTTTTTGTCTGGGGGTGTGAAGTAGGCACCGTCTGAGAGCTCGGCCAGGAGCACTGTCACCAGGCACTGAGCTCTCTGCTCCCCATATAAAGGATAGTGCAAACCCATTTAGGCTGCCTGTGTTATCAGGCAAAGCTGCAATTACTCTAGAAATATTCATCCGGCTAAACTCCCTCATTATGAGCCATTTGCACCTAGTGACTTTATCTAAGCACAATTGCTTCAACTGGATTAAGCCGTGCCAGAGGCTTTTCTCTTGGACTGCAAATATCCAGCCCTCTAAAGCATGCAAGGTCTGCAGCTTATGAGCCTCCAACAGTCTCTCCATGGATTGTGCTCGTCTCTCTGCTCACGAAGAGGGTGGGCAAAGGTCCTCTTGCCTCAATTCTCGGTGTGTGTCAGGCCCGGGGCTGCGGGCACAGCCCTGCCTCCTTGCCCAGGACAGCATCCTGCTTTCCCAGCCAGAACCAGCCAACCTGCTTTACCACACAACCTGCTTTACCAACACCAGCTACCACACCCGAACTCGCAGGGTGTCCCTGTGGTGACAGTTCCTTTGGGGAGAGGATGCTGTCCCCACGCCCCAGCACACCCTTGGAGGTGCCCAAAGGGGAGCTGGGCACTCTCAAACTGGGGAGGAGTGGCCATGGTCCCCATTCCTTCTCCTAAGGACAGGTAGTGGTCTGATGGTTGTGGTGCCTGCTTGGCATGCACCATGCCTTCCTGTGCCAGCTCTTTCACTGGTGCTGCTGCTCCTCCCGTCCTTCTCCTTCCCACAGCCCACTGTACTGTCCTGCTGCATGCACAGGCAGGGGACCAACAGCCCCCAGCCTTTCCCCATCCTGGGCACCAGTGAGCTGCTCAGCCGGCTTTGCTTTTTCAGTGGCAATAGAGATGCAGGAGCGGGATGAGGAGACAGGACTGACGGAGAGGCTGTGGGCAGGATTAGGTGTTAGGTAATGGGCTGGGTGGCTTTTGGGTGCAGGGCTGTACGGAGTCGGGGCGATGCTGGCAGCTGCCGAGCTGGCCAGGCAGCACGCTGGTGTCTGCTGCGGGAAGTGTTGCAACTGATGGGAATCTGTGAATCTGTTCTCGTGTCACCAACACATCAGGTGATGGCCAGGAGCCATGTGAAGGGGAAGGAAGGTTATATGCCAGAGCCAGCATGGAGAGGAGCCCAATCTCGCTCCAGCCCTTTTCCCGCCTGAGCACGATCAGCAGAGGAACAGCAGAAGAACAGAGGTACTTGTAGGTGGCATTTGTAGGCAGCAGATCCTACCAGCTGGTCCTTCCATCCCGGTTTGTCTGACATGAAACGGTGCAAACAAACCTCCCTCCTTGCTTTGATTGCTTCCCAGGGATTCCTCCATTTGCATTATACCAAAGCAATATTTTGCTGTTTAAATAAACCTGAAAGTTGACATAGGAAGGACTTATCAATTCTAAAAGTATTTTGCATGATCCCCAGTAGGAGGGAGAGAGCCACATAGGGATTTAGTAGGGACAAACTTCAAGTGCTGATGAGGACAGTGAAGATTTACACCAAGATGGGAGCATCTTGCTCTGGCATTTCACAAAAAAGTTGTGCCCTGGACTGTCATGAAACAATGAGGTGGGGGTTACTGCTGGGGCAAATGTCTGGTGTCTCTGCCTTTATCACCTCTGCTCTTTGCTTTCTGCCACTGCTAAGGAGCACAGAGGAGTCAGATGGGGGTTCAGGTCAAACTGTGTTGTGTGGGGTGGGGGAGACCAACCTTCCCTGCCTTGCAGAATTGTGTGTTCCTGAGTCCCTAGCACAGGTCAGGCTGGTGCTCAGTGGATGTGACAGTCACACCGACCTGCTTTGCACCCTTTCCAGGACCCTGGTCTGACTCCCAGCAAAGCCCGCTGACACCTGTGGGTTTCTGGTCAGGTTAAGACACAGTGGTACATCAAAAACCACAAATACCTGGGTGGTTGGCACTTGCCTGTGCTAAACCACGTCTGCAAGTGAATTCTGAGAGCCAGTAGAGTGCCGGACAGGCAGGCAGCTCGGAGCTCTGGCTGGTGTCTGTGAAAACCACTTCCCTGACCCACTTACCCTGCAGCCACACCTCTGACTGGAGACCAGTTCCTGCTAGTGTTGACGGACCTGTGTTTAATCCACAAAAAAGCAAAATCTGGGTTTTGCTAAAGCACTTGACAGGACCATGATATTGGAAAGCAATTTGAAAACCGATCAGCAAAGCGCAGCAGCTCATCACCTGCAAAATCTGACACGTCGACAGTACACTGGGTGAGGACAGGAGCACAACTGCCCTGGCACAGCTGCAGGTCCAGCCTGCCTGTCTCCTGCTGATGCCATGCTGGCTCCTGGGAAACTCTTTCCCTTCTTTAATCTCACAGTTTTGCAGACCAGTGTTGGGGGGAAATGTCCCTATGCGGAAGAGGGTACAGGGGGGGAGTGAATGTCTCCACCACTGGGCAGCAGTGAGGCTGCTCCTGGCTGGCTTTAGGCCCTCCAGCTTGGGAGGTGACAGAGGAACTGGGGAGCATCTGGAGGAGGCTGGCATGCTATTCAGGGCTAGAGCATGGGGAGGAGAGGCTGCAGGACCTGGTCTGCTCCAGGGAAGGGCAGGCTGGGGGGACGCATGCAGAAAAGAATGGTATCAGCTGTGCTGGCAGCAGCCCCAGACTGGGGCTTGGGGGGTTATAGCTTGGCATTTGGCCAGTGGCTGGGACAACCCTCCTTTCCACCAGGGACCACTGCCACCTGACCCCATGTTGGGCTGTGCCCAGCTGACCCACATTCCCACAGCAGCCCTGCTATCTCTGGGAGAGCCAGCCCGTGCTGGCTGGTACCATTACACAACCCTGCTGCAGCCTGCTGCCTGCACACTACAATAGGCACTATTTTTATTCCCTTTCTTGTTGTCACAGGCAGTACAAGAGTCCTTGGGGTGGAGGCTTTCTTCCCCCACACTGTTATGTAGGACATTTCAGTCGCTTGTCCTTGTGCCCTGCTTGTGCCTGTCCCTGCCATCCCAGCACACCAGGACCAGCATGAACAGGATGTGGGGTCAGTGTTCTCCAGGGAGCAAAGCCCCAGGCTTGGGCACTGATCAAAGCCTGCCCTGCCTGCTCAGCCTGAAGACACCAGTCCAAGGAGGCACCTCTTTTTGGGGAGATGGTGTTTTTGCCCCTACCCACCCCTGTGACAGCATCATTCCCCAGAGCAGCAGCAACCAGGAGAGCACCAACATGCTGTGCCTGCCTGGCCATGGCCCCCTCTGGTCCAGACCTCTAGGTGGACTTCCCACCTTGATCTCAACCATGGGGCTGCCCCCAGTGTCCTGCTCTGGGATGATGGGATGGGCCCACCACAAGGTCCTGCCCTCCTGTCCCAGGGAGTAAAGCCCCTGGTCCTCACAGCACCCTTTTACTCCCTGATGATCTCAGGAAACTGCTGTCAGTGGTGGGTCTGGCCACCAGTGACAGCAAGTTACTCAGAGCAGAAAATCCTCTTGTATGATGGGCATGATGTGGATGGAGCAATTTTCTGTACAATTACTCCAGTTTATTCAGTGTGATAAACAAGTATTAAAGTAGGATGAGATGAGGCTTGGGAGTGATGTATCTTCCTTCTGCCATATTACACAGCTTGGGAATTTCCTATTGGAGCTGGAAGAAGTGGGGACCTGCAGCATAGGGGTTAGATCAGACTAGAAATAAAATTCCCAACTTCCTCCATTAGAGATACACGTACTCTGCTTTCAGACTTCTTAGGCCTAATAAAATTATCTCTCTCTGAGTGCTTCATGCAAGTACCAGGTGGAGGAAATGCAAAAGGTGCCACCACACAAATAGCTTTGCCAGGAGGAGGAAGAGGACAATGAACTCTCCTGGCAGACGGCAGTGATGCTGTGTGGTAAGTGGGAGAAGGTGCTGGGGGATGAAGGTGCAGCAAGAGCAGGGATGGCAGTGCATGCCCAGAGTGAGCAGGCAGTACAGCCCCTGTTAGTGTCGATGTAGTGCCCTCCCCTGTCACAAAGTCTCCTCCCAGAGATGCAGATCTCCCTCAAGGAAGAGCAGATGGGGCTGTAATTCCAGCTGGACTACATGACATCAAAGCAGCTCTCCCCACTACCTGCCGAGTCATGTTTTCCAGGGCGCAATCCTGCACCACCACATTTGCAGGTTCTTGGCAGGTTCTGGGGTGCTTTGTGCATTCCCCAGCACACTGCCAGGTGTGTCCCCTTGGCAGTCCAGTTTCCAAAACCTGAGTTGCAGCCCCCCTTGGAATAGTCCTGCTCCCTTCAGGGCATCCCTGTTCCCTGTGGAGTTTTATGTGTTCTACCTCCTCTGGCTGAAGGCACTGGGCAGGCAGTTTCCTGTGGGACCCCAGGTAAAATGCCTGTCAGGGAATGATGAGAAAGAAACACGGCTATGATTTCATCACCAACTGGATGGACACCTTTGTGGGTGAGGGAGCCTAGAAGAGGGTAAGGATGAGGAGAAGTTTGCTAAAGACAAACCCCAGTGACTTGGTGTCTCATGCTCCAGAAAGCACAAGACATGCTCCTGACTGGCTTTCCCACCACTGCTTCCTTTTTCAGTTTCCTAACCTGGATTCTCTTCCCTGTTTTTTCTCCTTAAGCCTGGATCTGCCCCACAGCTCCTCCAAGCTGCTCAGAGCCTCCCCTCTCTGAAGCAGCAGCTCCCTGTGCCTAGCCCTTCCCAGGGGCCTACAGCAGTCTCCTGTGGCACAGAGTCTTGCTGTGCTCAGCAGGAGTTATTCCTCCTTGTCCTTTGATGTGTTGAATCCTCTGCCTGGGACTGCTGATGGGGACAAGCTCTGGTTGATGATCAAAGTCTCCCTGCCAAGCTCTGCCACTGAAGCCCAGTCCCTAGGATTTCCAGGTGGGAAATCCCTTGCTGTTGCTCTGGGTGGTGGCACAAAGCACAGCATGGTGGGTACTGGGTAATGACTGCGCACTCCTGGAACCAGAGCCAGTGTGGCACAGCACCCAGCTGTGATAACCAGGCATAAAAAAGGGTTACTCAAAAAAAAATCACAAGCCAGTGAAGCCAAACACAGCCACTGGAAAAATTCCAGATATGTCAGTATGTTACACAGGCATCTACCAGGCAAACCAGCCAGGCACGTTGCTTGGCACTTGGTTGTTTGCCGGCGTGCGCTGCTTGCCCAGGCTGGTGGCTCTGTGCAGAGCTGGTTGTGCCACAGGCTGGTGCCAAGGCTCCAGCACTCTGCAGCCCACAGCATTCTTGGTGAAGGCTAAACTGAACAATGACTCTGTTAAATCCACTTTCAGCGCTGCATTCAGAGACAGTCAGGAGAGACCTGCTCTAGAAACCAAATCTCCCATATTTTGGGGAAAAGCAGCTTCACCCACCCTCGGTGTTGGGCTGGCAGAGGCCAGTGCTGCATGTGGGTGCTGGCCCTCGGTCATGGGTTCTGGTGTTTCCTGAGCAGCAAATTTTCCTTGGGGAGAGGGCTGCATCTCCTTGCAGCTGCCTTTGAGCCCAGGAGGTCCCTGGGTTTCCAAGAGTCCCCAAGGCTGATGTAGGGAGCAGCATGTGGTGGCTCTCTAGTGGTGGCAGGGCTGGTGGGACCCATGGGTTTGCTCACATCCTGCTCAGTATCTCGTGTTTTTCCTATGGGAGAAACTACCTGCCTAATTAACCAGCAGTAAGGAGCTTGGCATCACCAGCCATGCTTGAGCACACACCAAATTCCAATGACACTTCGTAGAAGAAATGTGCTGCCTTCTGGGTCTCTGTGCTAGTATTTAGGAGGCTGACAGCTGTGTCCTGAGCCCAGTCAGTACAATGTATAATTAGAAAAGCTGCTTGAATAGTGTTGTTATAAAAGTGATGTTAAAATAATGGTGTGGAAGGAAAAGCTGAGGCCATATGTTTCTGGGGTGTGTGTGCTACACTAGGCACTGTGCCCAGTATGCTGCAGTGATACATTTAAGGCAGCCTCTGTTGAGGGAAATTAGCATCTTTGTGCTGTATACAAGGTACACCGTGTTCTTTGGATGTAATTTGAGAGTCAGATTTAAAACTATCCAATAGAACATTTTCCAATTTTTATTTATCAACAGGCATCTATGTGTATTCCTGGAGAATGAAATATTTATCTGTAGACACATGCATGCAGAATGTGAGAGTGTCAACGTATTATTTATCACCACTTCCCTCCCATAGCTTATAAGTAACTCATGGAACCTGGTTGCCCAGCAGACCTTCTGGCCAACTACCTAAAACAGCTCCAGCAGCCACCAGAGGACAGCTCCAGACATCTCGCCCCAGGCAGAGCATCCCTTGCCTCCAGGCACCGCTGAGGAGAGGGCTGGTAGAGGGTGGCAATACAGTGGCACTGGCCTCACTGTTGGATGCCTCTGTTCACATCCCTACAAGTCCTCCTGACTCTGCACATGGAGGCTGGTGTGGATCATGGTTCACAGCCCACAGAGAGGGTGATGGAAATCAGGAGCCAAAGAGAACATGCATGAGCGGCAGGGTCTTTGCTGTGCTCCCAAGGTGGGAGAACAGAGGGATGTGGGTGCTAGCTCCTGGCTTAGCCACTTAGAAGGGAAACTGAGGCAGCCCCAGTGGTGAGCCAAACTCACTGTGCTGGGCTCTTCAGAAATGTTGTCATCTCACTGCAGATGTCAGATGATGAGAGCTGTTGTGTCAATAACACATCCCCTACACATCCCCCAATATGAGATATATCACTTGTAGTGAAGATATGAGAACTGAAACTGAGCACAATGCTCAGGAGGGAGGGATCAGATAGTGGCAACTCAAAGAACTCTTGGAATGGGAGGCCAAGGCAGGGAGCCCTGACTCAGAGCTGGAGCCTGGGTCAGGAACCAGGCTGCTCACACGCAGCCTGTGTCTGCCTGGCCTATGCAAGTGCAGTAGGCCTTGTGGACAGCAAACCAGGGAGGGCGAAGGCACCCAGAGCCTGTTCTGGGTTCTCTGGAGATCTGTGGGTGCAAATCAGGCCCCCATGATGCTGATCTGTGACTCTACTTGAAAGATACTGTGGGTGAACACAGAAGCAGACAGGTATCAGACACAGTTTATGGCTTTGCACATATAATTCTAGTTTCAATCACGTAAAAAAAAAATACCCTTCTGCTGAGCTCCAATAACACTTTTCTCCAGTGTTTAAGATGGATGCAGATAAAACCGATACCAGGAGCTTTTTGATTCCCCTGTAGAGTGACTGCAGAGAAATCAGTGCTGCTGCAGGAGTCCAGGCCTATGAGCTGGGGCAGGTAACAGAGGTCAAGCTGTTCCTGCTGCACTGCAGGGACAGGTCAGGGTCTGGTGTGGAAAGAAGGGGAGAGAATCCCCTCAACCAGGCCAGACATCTCACAGGCAGTGCTAACACAGTGCACAGCTCTGACTCCCTGGGACAGCATCAGTCAGAACAGGGGAGAGATTACACAAAACCTAAAAAAATATAGAAAGCACAGTATTAATAACTAAGAATTGCACTAAATTACTTCATAAGTGAATTATCCTCTCTACATTACCTGCTGAGAGAGAGGATGGATGGATAGGAGTGTGGCTTTCTGCACTGAGACGCTCCAGCTCTGCTGGTCACTACACTGTGCACAATCACTGGCAAGAGGTGCTCATATGGGAGAGGGCTCACTTTGTTCATTGATAAGCAAACAGTGGCCCCTTGGGAAATGAAGTGCAGCAGCCGTTCTGCTTTGCACAGCAATCCTGCACAGCAGCTGAGAGCAGGGATCTGTCTGGGCAGCAGGAGGAACTCAGCAGATTGCAGTTACCTTTGCTGTCCCAGATCCAGGACCGAGCAACCACCTCGCTCCTGGTTAGGGGCAGGGCTTCTCCAGCAGCCTGCTAGGACTGGGTGCAGGAGGACCCAGGAGGGTGTCTGGGGCAACATCCCACAGCCAGCTCAGATGAGTGGAAGCAGCAACAGGCTATGGGATGCCAGAGGGCTGGGAATGGGGCTGGAGTGGCCTCAGGTGTCATTGCTGGAGCATCCCTGGCCCTGCAGAGTTCAGCAGGTGTGCAGCCCATGGCTGAGCAGGACAAGGTGACACCAGGAGGGCACAAGATGGCACTGCCAGGATGCTCCTGCCAAGCACTGGCATTCTTCCAGATAGAGGAAGTGACAGAGCTCAGTCCCCTCCCATGGTCACATCTTCCAAAAAGAAAGAGAAACTGACAGCTCTGCATGCTGGACTTGCTCAGGGAAGCAAGCCCTGGGGGACGCTTATGTGCCTGCAATGTTTTCTGGACCAAAGATGTTTTCTCTCCATCCCAGGAGAGGATGGTTACCCTCTACCCCAGCCAAGGAAACCTCAACACTCATCAGATAAGGATGCTGAAGGTCTTCAAGTCAGGCCCTGGTGCCAAGGGGCAGTGGGGCCAGGCAGGAGCCAGCTGCTGGGATGCTGCAGAGAGTCAGAGATGTTCATCAGTGTCCTGAGAGCATCATCTAGCACTGAGCTATTTCTAGGCCAGGACTGTTATCAGGGAGGCATTACAGGACTGTCAGGTACAGAGTGTCTCTCAGCTGGAGTTGCACTTCTCATCTTGGGAGCAGCCACACGGCATCCTTTGGGGACTCGCTGGCTTCTGGCTTTGCTCCATTTCAAAGCCCGTCTCCCTGTGTGCATTTTAGCAAGGTTCACATACTTGAGGTTTCTAGGCCAAGTGAGAGCTTTCATTCCATGCTGTACTCAGCAGCTCTGCATGAAGGTAACCTTTAAGGTGAGAGGCTGAAAGTGGTTCAATTTTACAACAATAGCTGAGAACAAAGTACAGATTTTACCATTTAAAACTGGGACAAAACATACCTGGAAGATTTTTGTGGGATTATTTTTTTTGTTTTCCTTTTAGCAAGGAAAATTCCCTTTAGTGAGATGAATTAAATGTACAGTGTCAGTGGTCTTTGCCTCATGCTGGAGAACTCACATTCGACCCTGAATGACAAAGCAGGAATGGGGAAGCACACCTGGGGAGGGAAGGAAGCAGAAGAAGGGGAGAAGAGGGACCTTAGCTTGGGCTTGCTCTCCTGGCCTGTATTCTTCCTGGGCTCTGCTGCTGGTTCCTCTCAGCACTAGTATTTTTTTCTTCTATTTTTTTTGTCCTGCACCTAGCACATCCAGCTCATGTCTGGGCCTGGGGTACATAGGGGTGACAGCAGAACAAGTAATTAATCTTAATTGAGCTCTCCTGGTGGCTTTTCTTCTCCTACCACCCTGGGCTGACCTGAGAGCATCTCTTCACCTTGACAAAGAGTATTTTTATGTTACAGGGGTAAAAGTCATCATCCCCATCATGGTTCTTACGACAACCCAGCAAATTGAGCTCATAAAAGCTCCTCTTGCTTAATGCATCTCTGGTACATTGCCCATTAGTTCATCTTACCCTGGGAACATGGGGAAGCCCTGGGGTTGAGAGGGCTCCTCTCTGAGCTGACCCCCAAAACGGGAGAGGAGAGCTCAGCCATGCCCACAGAGATCACACCAACAGCAAAGCAAACGCAATCACTGCTACCTCAGTCACCACCCACTGCCACATTCCTTACAGATACCATACGGTCCCTAACAGCCTCGGTATCACTTCCCTCCTCTCAGTCTGAATTTTAAATCACATCATAGCCTCCTCCCGAAAACCTGCCGAGCTGAAGCCACTGCAGGTCACGTTGTGCAATTTGCTGTTGCAAGACAAAGAAAACAAGTTCTTCTTTTTCACAATTACCAAAATACTTCATCAAGCAATTTCCCTGCCTCTGTGCTTCGGTTTCAGTCAACAGTATTCCTCTGGGAAGGAAGGTCTAACTGCACCTCCGATTGACTTACTGATGGTTCTGCCATTACAGACGATTGAGCGAGGTTGCTTAAGTACCAGCAACAGCTCCTCTGTGCGTTGCTCTAGAGCTGAACACGAACGAGGTTCGCTGGGATTGCAGGCAGATGCTGCCTGGAGGTGCTGCCCCTTCCCTGCGGGCGAACCACGTCTGCCTGTCTCGGTGTGGCTCTCGCCGGGGGCTCTGCTCTCGCGTGCGAAAGCCCTGGTCCTGATGAAACTACTCCTCCCGGGGGTCCCAGCCCCAGGTGCTTGGTGGAGCTTCGCACTTGCCTGGGAGAGGGAATGTCACCCCTGCCTCGGGGAGGCGGGCAGGGAGGGCTGTCCCCACAGCACACGGCCGTTACAGGGGAACCTGCTGCCGTGCGGCAGCTGCTCCCGGCCGAGGTGTCCCCGTCACCCCGGGCACGGCACAGCGGGACGAGCGGTTCCGCACCGCAGCAAGCCTTGACTGCACCGAACCGGAGGACACCGGTTTCCTTCCCATCGCACCACGGCAGGAGCTGGCACCGGGGCTGTTCCGGCCGGCAGGTGCTCCCGGGGGGGCCGCACTGCACCGGGAGCAGACAGCCAGCCAGCCCACCACCGCCAGCTTTTAGGAACGTGACAGGCTGTAAAGTCTGTGTCTCCTCTGCTGCCTTTGCCACGCTTCAGAGCTGCCCCGCTGGTGCCTTCCTAGAGACGGGTCAGACACTGAGACTGAGGGCAAGGACTCCCCGTATCGGCTCTTTTTCAGTTCAAAGACAGCACCCCCATTTCGCTGAGGGCAGCACCCTAGGTCTTGTCTTGCTGCAGCTCAGCTGCCAGCCCTGTGAAGCCCCAGTGGCCCCAAGAAGCCCCCGGGGGTGCCCAGGCTCCTGGCTGGCCACAGCTCTACTTTGACTCCTCCAAACTTCCTGCATTTGTTTCGCTTGAGCTATTTGGGGGAAGTGGGGTGCTGTTATGTCTTCAGCTCAGCATCTATTTAGAGAAGAATAATGCCATTGTGGGGGAGGACAATGAAAATATTAAATGCTTAAAATTCTCTGTCTCTCACTATTTTGTCTAATTATTCTTTTTCTCTTTCTTTTTTTTTCAAATGGGTATTTCCTTGGGAAATGACAGTCAGATTTGATGGGCCCTGATGAGTGGGGTAAATCATGACTCAAGCCCACCCAGACTGATCTCTGCTATAGCTCTAGTGCAGGGAGGTGAATCCCGCCCACTGCCTGCGCAGGGGCAGGGCAGGGGAAGGTCAGGGTATGAAAGGGAAGGGATGGCCCACGCAGGAGCTGAGTGCCCCAGGAGACCTTGGCACAGAGGACAGCAGTCACCTCCTCCTGCCATTTTCCCAGGGCTATGTTTAGCTCCTGGTTTGCTCAGGGAACCCAGATGAGCACCTGGGACATCTTAATGCCATTGTCCCACTAGAAGCTGGCTTTAGTGGACTTTTTTGCTTTGCAGGATATACCTAATTGGACCTGACATCAGGGAGAGTCATGTTGGGTCCTGAAATAGCTTTCAGCAGAGTGTTACTCACAGAGGTGCCATGGGGCGTTGTGGGTGTAAGTGTCCATGGAACTGCTTTCTCCAGGAGGCTGCATGGCCATGGAGCGCACCTGATCTCAGGTCACATCACATCTCATGTCCTGGAAGCCCAAACTGGGGAGCAGAAATAATGACCATCTATAGCCTGGCTGATGAACCTCATCCCTAGGTTAGCCCAGAGGTGCAATAGGACTCTTGCTCTTTCTACTGCTGCACAACAGGCCCTTGCAATACCCTGTCTCTGCAGTGGTCCTCGCTCCTCTGCCTTTCTGGAAGCAGCCTAGAGGGTCTGGTTTCCTTGGAGTTTCTCTCTTCAGCAACAGCAGCGAGAGCTGGGAAGAGGCAACAGGTTTAGCTCACTTCAAAGCAGCAGTAATCAAAAGGTCTTTATGGGATTGGGCTGGGAGTCCAAACAGGGAGAAGGCAGATCTTACAGTGGCCGCCAGATCCATCAGATCCCAGTAGACCTTAGTGTCTCCTGTACAGCTGTACCATGTGTGCTGTGCTAGAAAGTTGCTGAGTCAGCTTCCTGCCAGAAATTTTTTGCAGCAAAGTCATGTGTGTGGGGATAACTGCTGTACTGGTGCATGTAGGATAACTGCTGTACTGGTGTGTAGGATAACTGCAGTAATAGTGTATGGGATAATGCTGTACTGGTGTGTGTGGGATAACTGCTGTATTAGTGCAGGGACTCAGGGACTCCTCTCCTTGCCTTTGCATTATGAGACACTCTCTAAAGCCTGGACATTGCTTAAGGAAGTAAAATTAAAAGATTAAAGACAAGCCGCTCAGTTCTGATCCCACAACTTGCCTGAGCAGTGTGACAGGTGGGAGGCAGGATGGGACACAGTGTCACCTGCAGGGACAGTGGCAGACTGCCTTGAGATAGCCTGAGCTCACAGATCTGCCCCAGTCCTGCACTGATCAGAGCTGGATATGCAGAGGTACTGGGAGTGCCTGGGGGACACTAGGACAAGGGATAGACTTGCTGCTGCTGAGCCAGGGCAGAGCAGGGCAGGCACCTATGTATTGTTCCTGCACTGGGGAACCCTCCAGGTGGGTCAGTCTACATTCCAAATGAAGGCAGATGTTGGGATGGGGAAGGACTTCCCCAGTCACTGGTTGCTCCTCAGGAGTCTGTGTATGATGGAGACAGCACATACTCAGTTCTCGGTGGCTGCATCTTCCCCTTGCTCATTTGTCCCCTGGCCATGGTGCCTATGCTGCCAGGGCCCCGGCAAGCCGCCTTCTCTCTGGGTTCTTCTGGGACCCCCAGAGAATGTAGTGGGCAGGGCACGGTGCCCAGGACCTCCCTCTGCTGCTGGGAAGCCTCTATTTCCTCCCAGGTGAGCAGAGGCAGAGGCAAGCTGCAAGGCAAACATGGTCTTGGCCACGTTCAAAAGGCATCTTCACTAACAACTGGCTTTAATTAGTTATTGCTAATGAAAGTTCCTGCTCTCCGCTTGCACCGGTCTCATCTCCTGGGCCACCATGGACATGGATGGAGGTGCCTCTGTGGGTCATCAACCACAATGTGCATGGGCAAAGGAAGTGCAGGTCTCCCTGCACAGAGAAAAGTATTTCCAGACTATTTTCCTCCACTTCCAGTAGAAGAGATATTTTTACACCAAAGTGGGCTACTCTCAGGTGATCACATTGCTGATCTTAGAGTCAAAGTTAAAATCCCTGTACCATGTGATGAGGCTTCCCAATGCCCAAAACAAGGTGCTAGGGAAATACCGCATCCCTACCTGACATCCCAGCTGCCTGGCTTGATGTCCCTATTGACCTGCTTCGACCAGCAGAATGGGGAGTCACTGGTAGGAAAAACAGGCAGCTGCATTCACATTTGACTCTACTGCTCCATAAGTATGAGCAGAGAGATTGAAAATGTAATTATGATAATAAAGCTAAATCGCAATCTTCCTACAGGAGCTACCAGATTATTTATATCAACTTTTCATCCTAATTCCCTTAACCCTTCCTTGCCCAGAGGAGGAGGAGCCCTCACCACTGTGTTATAGTGCAGGGAATCCTTGATGGCATTTGCTGAAACAGCAGCAAGTGGCAGTTCTTACTCAGCAGGAAACTGGGTTGGGAAAAGAGCTGTGTGAGAGAGACAGTGGCACTGAGGGCTGGAGCGCTTTGGGGGTGAAGAGACACAAGAGGGGAGAGCCAGAGGGGAGCGTGCAGGGCTGGGAAAGGCAACACCCAGATGCAGTCAGGGCTGGCTTGAAGGGGCAGAGCAAGGCTGGATTCGGGCATTACCTCTCCTGTCCCTTGGGACTGAGGGTATACCTTCCACCATGATTTTTGGAGCCAGAGTGAGCATAGATTGCAGAATAGCAGGACTCAAGGGTCATGGCAGAGCCAGGCCAGCCTGGCGCAGAGCCTGGCTCTGCACACAGACCCAGTAGCAGCAGCTTTGGTGCTGTTGCTCTGCCAGCTCCCTCCAGGAACACTGTCAGCTCTAATTAATGTCACAGTTTAGCTTGCTCATGCATCCGAGCAGACTGTGTGCAATTTCACGGGGTCGTGGGAAGAGTGATGAATCCCATCCCAGAGCCTTTTCCTTGTGTCCCCCCCTTGTTTGCCTCTGCCAGAGAAGTAGGGATTTCCAGATCCACATGTGACACCAAGCAAGTCACCCCTCTGTGTGGGGTGGCAGCAGGACTGGCTGCAGGAGGCAGGTTGCCCAGCTACCCCCCATTTCAGAGCAGGAAAGTATGGGAGGAGCTCTATAGATAAAGCCCTTTGCAGTTCTCCGAAGTGCTTTCCACAAACCTGAGGACATGTTTGGTGCATGCAGACAGATGATGTTTACTGTGATGTGCCACCACTGAGTCCAAGACACCTGGGCAGTGGCATGAAAGCCTAGATGACTGCAGCAAGCAGCATCGTCAGTCCTGGGCTATCCCATCCCAGACTTTGCCCAGTTCCTACCATCAAAGGGCTCGGTTTAAGCCCACAGATGGGAGTTGTGCCCTGCCTTACCAAGCCTGAGCATGGAGAACATCTTCCAGCTTGGGAAAAAGCATTCTGTACCCTTTCTCCCACCTTCACCCCTCAGCAGCAGCATGGACCACAGTGACCAAGGTTGGATCTTGGAGGGTGCTGGGCAGCTGTAGCCTGGAGCTCAATTCCTTGTATAGCCGCCTTCTCAAGCCAAGGGCAGGACTGGGACCTTGTCCTTCATTATATAACTGTTTCTCCGAGTGTTTTCGTAGTGCTCAGCCCTCCCACCAGGCAGAGCCCCCACTGGCAAGGGGAATGTCATGGTTTTTTTGAATGCATAGCTTTGATTTCATGCTGGATTGTAGCAGTGAACAATTCTGCTCCCCCCAGCTCATGCACCTTGTAGGGCATTAACCAAGATGCAGACCCCTACAAGCCACCAGCCAGCAAGCTGAAGGTGTCACCTTGTGTGGGGTGGGTGGTAGAGATGTGGGGAGAAGCAGAACCTCAGAGGCCACATCAGGTCAGTTCATCCATGGGGCTCATAGAGCCCTGCGGATGAACCGACCTGGCCTGGCCTCTGGGACCCCACGCTGTCCATGAGCTGCCCCAGCTGCCTGCCCTCACATTCCTGTCCCTGCACATCATCTCCTTCCAGCTGCTGGGGAAAACAGCCCCTGCTGCTACCAGCGGCTGGGGTGAGGAGAGGGAGACGCCTTCATAGCATATGAGCTCTGTGGGAGTTGGGGCTGCTGCTGACCTTGGAAATGCAGAGGTTTTTTTCTTCGCAGCTCCAGGAGAAGTGGGAGGTGAGGTATAGTTGGCTGGACCCCACTTGCAGCAGCATACAGGTTTTTTCCATCATTCATGGGACCCTGCCCACCCTTACCCAAGAAAACCAAGGGCTGTTACCCACAACCTCATTGGATGGTTTGATGGTAGGCTGTCTGCCCTGTGCCTTCTCTGCAGGCTGAAACTGGGGGGATTTTCTCCACTGAGTAACAAGGGGTTTGGTGCGATGGTCAAGAATTGGGCAATAGGACAGTCGCAGTGCCTTGGGGATGACTAACAGTACTGGGACAGGTCAGCTGCTCTTCTCCAACACACCACCAAGGAGGAAATCCTGATGCCTTCCTGCTTCTCTATCAGAGTGATAGTGTGTGTGCTGAAGGTGACTTGGAACTGTACCAGGATTGTACTTAATACTGATTATTGCCTGTAAACCCCAGAAAGGAAGATTTTTTTCATCACTGACTTGGTGCCATTCAACCAGACCTCACATCCAACAGCCCAAAGCAGCCCCTCAGCCAGCAGTTCTCCCAGCATATGCCCTGGTCAGGAAAAATGGACGTGCCCCAGGCAAGGCACATCACCAAAATGAACTGCACATAATTCTGGATCTAAATCAGTACTACAGTCTGGAATAAAAGTCATTTCATGACCTGGCTTACTCCACTTGATCACTGGCTAATTTTTCCGGTTGTACATGGTATTTTTTCCTGTTGTGGATGAGGAAGACCTAGGGATGGGAGAAGGGCATGTTAAGAGCAGAGAAAAACAAGAAGCTTCACTTGGGATCCTGCCAACACTTCCACATTTGTGTGGTCCTCCCTCAGCCTCATTATGTATGTGGAGAAGCAAATCCATAGTACACTAGCAAACACAGAGTCAACAACTAGTATTAGTTAGGGCTCTTTTCCCTTTAATCTTTTCATATTCTGAGAGTCTTCAGTGGAATAATCACATGCTCTGTTTAGCCATAACATGCTCTGGAAATCCCAGGTGCCTAGTGCAGTACCCAAGTTGACTTGCCAAGGCATTAGCTCCATGTGCCAGGTTCAGATCAGCAGCTGGAGCCTACAGAGAAGGATCATTGCCTTTCCTGGTGTTATGTTGTTTGTTATAGGTATTTTCTGGTCAATTCATCACACGCTGCCTGCTAAGTCAGAGATGTGTGGAGCTCAGTGTTCAACCTTGCTGCGCTGGAAGTTCCAATGACTGCCCAAGCCAGGCAGAAGCCTGGCTCACCAAGCCGAGGCAGGGCAGTGATTTGCACCAGGAGCAGATAACCAGTGTTTGATGTGTAATTCTGCAAATATCTGTTCACACATTTGACTTTTCCCCACACAGTTTAAATGTACCAGCAGAGCAACCAGGCTGCCTTTGCCTGATTGCTGCCTGTCCCCAAGAAAGCAGCAGTGGGATGGGGCTGCTGGCTGTTGGGAGGAGTTTCAGAGTCTGTGCTGCTCTTTGTGCAGCCCGCCCATCTCTGCTGCATCAGGGGCCGATTCCCTGTGCCCAGCTGTAGGACTGAATTAGTGCTGATGGATGGAGCCTGATGGATGGGGAACACATCTCTGCCAACAGCCTGAGTAGGGGCCGTGTTATGCTCAGTGGGATGCTGCACCTCATCAGTGGGGAGCAGTCCTGGCACAAGGGCTGGCATCAGCCCTGGCGCTGAGCAGAGACCATATAACAGTTTGTCCTCTACCTATGGGAGCAGACTTTCCCAAAGTCTTGCACTTGCCCACATCAGTCCATCAGCCAGCATAAGGCTTTTCAGTTCTGCAAGAAGCTACTTGTTTCAAAAGAAAACCAGTAGCAGCTCAGCCTTCTATTCAAACCTACTGGAGAGAAGGTCTTGCTTTCTCCTCCTCTCCTTTTTCTAGGGAGATACTCCTTCAAACTTGCTATGCAGAGAATGAAATGACCTTTTTCTCCTCATATGCACTTGTTCTCATTTGCAGGCCAATGAATGCTGCTATAGGGGAGGGTACAGCAGTTAAGTACACATGAATAACCTCGCACTAGCACCACAGAAATATGTCTGATTCTTTTTTTCAATGGTTCTAGTGCCAAAATATTCCAGGCACAAAGGGATTTGGACTCTACATTTACAGCTAATGATCTCTACAGGCCTCTAACGAAACTGCACAGTAGTCCTGCTAATGGCTTCAAGGGGAAATGCTTCAGGCCCTTGCTGCTGTTGGTGCTGCTTAGGGAATTGTGCTTTTAGCTCTGGCATGCGATAAAGACCTTTTCTCACTGTTGCAGACATGATGGCTCTTCTGGAGAGGAAAGGAACTGACTGAGCTAATGTCATTAACCACCTTTAAGTACAAATGGAGGATCTAAAGCAAACACCACCAGTCATTCAACAACTGGGGTTAGCTCAGACCAGCCCAGGAATCCCCCAGTGCACCGTGCTCTGCTCTCTGGGTGCCATATCTCCACCCTGCTCCAAGTACTACCTGCTCCCTCTGCTCCAGGAGAGAGCAGGCAGTGACAGAGGGCTCTGGACATAGACCTGGGGCACACACTTCAGTCCAGGGCACTGAAAGTCCCCCACCACCAGCCAGGCAGTCTGGCAGCCCACATCCTGGGAAAAGCACAGTGGGATAAGCTCTACCTGGTGTTTCATTTCTCCTTCATTATCTGCCCCTTCCCTCTCTGAGAAAGGCAAAGGGAGCTTTGCCTGAGAAAAAGCAGCAAGATGCACTATTTTTTTAGCAAGGTGTGTCTCAGCAGCGCTGGCCTGAGCATGCTCAAATCCAGCAGCAGCCACTGTCACCTACTACATCTCATTGCCCATCACAGGTTGAGCGTGACCCAGGCAAGGTGACCATTCTGAGGGGAATCCTCCCTCTCCCCATTACCCCTTCCCATGAAAACCACCCCAGCATGCCTCCCTGCTCTGACTGACTCACACTAAGGCAATGATAAAAGCTCCTCGCCCGTGTGGTGGCAGATTTTGCAATTGGTTTTAATGGGCTATTTACAAGTTCCGAGGCGGGCTCCTTGCACAAGGAGTGTGGCCTGACCCTGGCAGCTGGTTTTCCGAGGCGGGCTCCTTGCACAAGGAGTGTGGCCTGACCCTGGCAGCTGGTTGGGCTTTTCAGTGACATTCCTGCAACTCACCCGATTGCAGCACAGGCACAGTGGAAAACATTTAGACATCAGAAATGCCAGATTAATTATCTCTTAATTGGTACCTCCACTTGGGGACAAACGAAACCGGAACATCTCTACTGTCCTGGGAGCCTGCCACTTACAAACAGATTTACAGCTAAAAATACCGCGGCAGTCCCGTGGCTAATCAACTGCGCTGCTTACCCTGGGTGCGGTTACGAAATTGTCTCAGCCTGGCACTTGGAGCGGCGAGGGACCGGCTGCAGCGGCAGCACCTGCGTGCAGATCGCCCAGGGCTATGCGGCATTCCCAGCGCCCAGGCGAGAGGCAGCTCGCCCCAGGGTAGCCTCAGAGCTCCGCAATTGGATTTCTCCAAATTAAGATCCATCCAGAGCACCCTGAGGCTTCCTGCCCATCATTAGAGGCTACAGACAGAAAACCTCATCCCTGTGTCTTGTGAGAGTCGTTAAGCACCCGGTGTTTCCCTGTAGTGTAATATTTCCAGCGAGCTCCTAATCACACGGGATGCTTGAAATAGCCTTTTTGTGCAGTGCCCTCTGCACCTACAGCACATCCCAACGGATCTCTCCCCTCATATCCTTACAGCAACAGGCATACACACAGAGGCCAAATCGCCACAGCGACCCCAGTTTCTTTTAAATTATCATCTTTATTTTCTTCACATATGTGCAAACAGAGGAGATCGCAATGGTGGTGTTCTTAAAAATAACAAAATGTATTTGCATACATTTCCCTATGTACACATGAACAGCCACAAGTAGAGTCTTCTTTTGCACAGCAAAAGACCTAGAGCATTGATATAGGAGACAGGACCAGGGCCCAAAAAAAAGGTCTAACTTAAAAATAATAATAAAAAAACCCCAACTTCACAACAGTGCAAACCTCTCGGACACGATAGCACGATGGAGTGACTTTAATGGAGAAAACGGCGGGGGCGGGGCCTCTCGGATGTGAGATTTCTGTCTGTAAACAAGGCGCAACATCTCCCTCCCGCCGCCCTCCCCGGGGAAAGCTATTCCAGGAATTTGGCAGATCTTCAAGGGCTGAGCGGGAGGTAAACAGCCCGCGGCCGCCTCCCCTCCTCGGGCCGCGGCGGGCTGGGGCCCAGCTCCGGCGACCACCGGCACGGGAAGGGCGGCCGCTCCCCGGGATGCTGCGGGACGCGGGGGCGCCGCGGGGAACCGGGGCGGCCGGCGGCACCGCGCACCGCCCGAGAGGCCCCGGCGTGGCCATGCAACCACCTCGGCGGAGCCGGAGTAGTCCGGTGCGTCCCAGTGGGGCCGTGCACGCCCGGAAGGGAGCGGGCACTCCCGGAGGGGCCGGAAGGAACTCAGTGCGCCCTGGCGGGGCCGTGCATTCCCGGAGGGAATCCGGTGCGCCCCGGCGGCGCCGCGCACGCCCGAAAGGGCCCGAGCTCTCAGCCGGTCTCGGGGTCGCTGGGAGGCGGCTGCTCGGCGTCGCTGCCAGGGGGGGCGGCCCCGTCCGTGCCGCCGCTCTCTAAAGAGGACTCGCTGCCCGTGCTTTCCCCGGAAAGCAGCCGGCGGACGCGCAGGTCGGCGCGCAGCGAGCGCAGGTCGTTGCCGAGGCTCAGCTCGCCCAGGTCTCGAAGAAGCTGGCCCAACTCTGGGCTCTCGCCGCGGCCGGCGCCGGGGCGCAGCAGCTCGCCCTCGGGCTCGCCCAGCGTCTCCAGGATGTCCTCGCAGTCGCAGTGCATGGCCCGCTCCTCCTGCTCCTCGCCCAGCAGGTCCTCCGTGATGGAGCCCAGCTTGGGCGCGCTGCGGCTCCGCTCCACTGGTGGCTTGTAGCAGCACTGCCCGTTGAGCAGCTTGCGCAGCGGCACCAGCGGGATGCTCTGCTCACCCACCAGTTGCTGCTGCTGGTGCCGCGCGTCGTCCCGCTTCTTCAGCCGGCGGAACTCGGCCAGTGCCGTGGCCGAAGTCTGATAGAGCAGCAGGGCCATGGCCTTGGCCTTCTCGGGCTTAGAGACCAGCACGGCGTGGCAGCGCAGCATCACCGCCTTGTGCTTCAGCTCGTGGCGGTAGATCCAGGCGAAGACACGGGGTAGGCGCGGGTCGGCCACGCAGTAGGTGACCCGGTGCAGCAGGTAGAGGTGGCCGGGCCGGCGCAGACCCTTGTCCTCGACGTGGGCCATGCGGATGCCCTGCGCACTGATGGTCAGCTTCATCTTGGTGCCCTGCCGGCCCGCCTCGCTCTTGCTCCAGATCTTGCAGACGGCCAGGTCGGTGCAGCCCTCGCCCTTGGACTGGATGGTGGTGGCGTTGCCCAGGTAGAGCACAGTGTACGTGGGGTCTTCGCTGGTGACGCGGAATTTCCGCCGCTTGGAGCGGAACATGCTGCCCACGCGGTGCAGGGCGCTCTCGGGGCAGGCGCGGGCCAGCGACGTGAGGGCCGAGTAGTGCACGCTCACCGCGTACCCCTTGGGCTTGCTCTGCCGCCGCGCCTCGCCCGCCGCCAGCTCCACCTTGCTCCGCTTCCAGGGCAGCATGGCCCCGCGGAGCCGCGGCTAGGCGCCGCGCCGACGGCTCCGGGCGCGGGGGGGCATGCCACGGCGGCGGCGGCTGGGCTGTCCGCCCGCCTCACATCCTTGCGGGCGCCGGGCGGCCGCGGCCGTAGATATAGGCGGGCGCCGGCGCTCCGCGGGCGCGGAGAGGGGAGGCCCCGCGCACCGAGGGCGGAGCGCCCGCTGCCCGGGCCCGCCGAGCCGGCGGAGCGCTGCTCGCCGCCCGCCCGCCGCCGCCGCTCTTCGCCGCCCGCCGCGGCGCCCCGGCCCCAGCCCCGGCCGCGCCGCGGGGCGGGCAAGGGGCGTGCGCGGGGCGGTGCCAGCCCGGACGGGCGGCCCCTCCTCCCCTCTCCGCTCGCCGCGGAGCGTCCCCGTGGAGCGCGGCCCCCAGCGGGGGCACCGGCCGGTGCAGCTGCGGGGAGTGTGGATCCCCGTGCGCTCCGTCCCCTGCCGCCCGGCTCGATCCCCACTCGCGGAGGGTGAGTGCCACAGCAGCCTCCGTCAGCGCGGTCGGCGGGGATGGAGAGCGCACCGGTGGGGATCCGTCTGCCCAAACCCCCCTTAACTGATAAAAATCCTGGAGTCACTACGGGACACCCTGCTGCGGGAGACTCCACGGCCAGGAGAGTTCCAGCACCAGCAGCCTGCCCGGCCAGGGTATGCCATGGAGGAGTCCCGCTCTTGCAACATAATCTTCCCTTTTGTTTGGTTAGCCCGGTTCTGAGAACCGAAGGGCCTGCAGCAAATACGAGCTATTATGTATGAGTAATACTTTGCTCTTTATTTATATGCAACAGCCGAATAACAAGAAGCTGGCTTGTAATTTCTTGTTGGAGTTGCTCGAGTACAGTCACAGACTAATGAGAAAGTTGGTCTCTGTGTCATTACTATAGCTTCTCATGTCATGTATCATATCCTTGCCAGAAAGAAAAGAAATTCCAGCGTTGCAGAGAATGGCACTTCATCAGGATTTGGATAAACTCTTGACAAAAGGGGAGTGGTACGTACTCATGCAGTAAAATATATTAACACCTGCTTTAATTATTTGACAAATCATTTCTAGAGTTTGGATCAATTAACCACCATATAATTAAAATTATTACTATTATTACATTATGCCATCTAGCAGATTACTGGGGAACTACAAGTAACCACAGTGACCAGCTGTTGCATGGGCAGGCTAAACTGGCTGGGGCAAACTGTCTGGGCCCCTCAGCATGAAGCCCAGCACACATTGGGATGCCTGTTTGGGCTCGGCACCGTGCTGAACCAAGCCCTCTTGGACAAAGTCCCACTGGGACCTCACAAGAGGGAGAGTAAGGGGCTGAGGTCTGCCCTGTTCACAGTGCCTAGCAGCAGCCCACCCCAGCTGGGGGGGTCTCTGGTCTTGGCTCTGATGCAGACTGGATGCAAGGCACCGCACTGGGAACCCCCATGATGCTGTTGGTGTGAGGGCAGGGGGGTATGTGCTGTGCTGCAGCTTGTGGCAGAGAGTTCCTGCCAGCCTGCAGGACCATCCCTCTGTGTGGCAGGAAGAGAAAGGCTTCAGTTTGTACATCTGATTCATTTCACCTCTATAGCATCCAGTGTGCTTTTATTTTGTCTCCTTTGTCTTGCAAGGTGAAAACAGAAAATGCTGCTGTGCATGTAAAATGAATCCAATGGCTTAAGGTGACATCTGACACCTTCACATGGTGTGGCACTCCTGTGGTTCCTTCTCCCCTCGAGGTGTCCTCCTCAGACCCTCAGACCCATGCCTGCCCCATGCTTCTTAGCAACTGCCTAATGCCTGAGCAGTACCTGTGAGCTGCAAGGCTGAGAGCAGCCCCAGCCACTTCTCTGAGACACGTGGGCATGGCAGGGTCCCTGTGGGAGAGGGAGTTGCCTTGCCAAAGCCCTGCCTGCCTCCAGCTGTGGGCAGAGGAACCTGTTTTGGGCCTCAGGCTGGAGGCTCAGCAGACAGGTGTTTGCTCTGGGTGGGATGGAGCAGGCAAGGAGCCCCCCACACCTTCCTGCAGTGCTTCTTCCTGAGGGAGAGTAGAGCCAGGGGGGCTGGTGCTGGTACACAGACACTTCTGATAATGGCGCCCACAGAGCTGTTTGCAGAGTCACACTGGGCTCTGCCATCCCAACTGATCCATGTTCAGGAATGAAAACCTTGCGTTTTCACACCATGGCTTGCACAGGCTACTGAGCTCATGTCTCTCCAACAGCCCTTGGGTATACCTGTCTGCAAACCCCAGTGGTGCGTAGGGTGAGGAGGAGCGCTGCCCCCCTTGCCCTGCCCACTGCCTCACCAGCCCCAAGGTAGCAGCACTGCCATTTCTGCATTGCCTTTTGGGGTGGAGGTTTGCTTATCAGCCCCTCAGAGACCCACTGGGGACTCCAGGTGGTGCCTAGGGGATAGCAGCACCCTCTGCATACCTGCCTCTTGGAAGTGCAGCTTTAGGGAAGGCATTTTATGGTTACATCCCTCCTCGAGGATGGAATCTGTCACAGCTGAATTCCTCACCATGCTTGCTCACCAATCGATGTACCAGACCATTGCAGACTTACTTTCTTGCTTCATTGATGGGCCTAGTTATCTTCAGGTTTGTCTCTTTCCTGCTGTGTGGCAACTGCTTCAGTTCTGGATGTGGATGATTGCCACATGCTTTAGCAACTGAAGAGCATATTGCAAATTGTGATGGTCTGGAACAGTAATTCCTAAACAAAATGCTGACCACTCCGAGCCCTGTGCTGGGCTGAGGAGTTGTATCACAGCCTTTGGATGAAATCTGGCAGCAGGGAGCAGCCCAGTTAAGTTTGGGGCACCTGCTCCAAATGTGGGGCTATTCCAGTGGCATTGGATGTCTGTATTTCACTGCCAGGAGGAGAAGCTGAAGCACAAGCCCTGCAGGGTCAGGACATGCTGCCTGGTTCCCAGTGAGCACGAGGCTCTCTCCTTGCCTGCAAGGCCGGCAGCACCCGTAATGTGTAGGACATGCATGCTAGGGGCTTATCTGCACAGCGCTGTAGCCTGGGGGAGTGCAACAGCCTGCTCTCTATTTATGCAATATCCCAGCAGCTACTGAGCATCACCTGCCTGGTGTGCACACATGGAAAGCCTGAGCAAGGCGTGGGAAAGTCTGTAAGATACCATCTCTGCCCTGCAGCCCAGTGCCAGCAGCACAGTGAGTGCTGCACTTGGCCCTTGGCAGACCCCACTCCCTGGCCCACTCTCCTGCCCTGCCCACTCTGGTCTGCACTGGAGCCTGTAGGCTCTGGGGTGCATGGTGCCCCTCTGGGGCACAGACAGGTGGCCAGCTACCCACCACTCTGTTGAAGGGGGATCGCCAGGCTGCCCTGCAGCTGTGTGGGGAGATGCCAGGGTTTGTCTGATGGGAGGGTGAAACCCTGCAGGGAGCAGCCTCACTTCAAGGATGACTTTTGTACCTAGTAGCTGGAACTAGAGCTGATGTGGGTCTCTGGGGAGAGTAGTGGGAAGAGGTGCTGGGGAAGGTTGATATGACAAAACCAAAATAATTCATGGGAATGTACTGATTTTGTCAGTGTATGAAAACTTATCAGGTTTTCTCCTCTCAGGTAGCAGGAGGGCTTGTTGCGTCACAGCAGCTGAAGTGCAACAGTCAAAATGAAACAGTGCAAACCAGCATTTCAGTATTTTCCAAAACAAACTATTTCAGAGGCTCTATCACTATGCTAAATGTCAAAGTTTTCACTCTTTGTTCTGAATTGGGACAAAGGAAATGCTGAACTGTCAGGATTTTTCATGAAGTGGAAAGACTGAGCAGCTCCTGAGCCTCACAGGCCATCCGTGGGTGCAGGTGAGGTGCCATGGCCCCCAACCCCTGGCCAGCAGCAACCGCAGATGGCTGCCTGTCACCAGGAGCAGGGACAGCCTGAGGTGAGTTGGCAGGGCAGGGGACAGCATCACCTGCTCAGGGAGAAGAGTCCTTAGCAGCCTTTAATGGATGCCTCATGTTACCCCTGCTGCCCTCCTGCCTCTCTGAAGGGGAACAGCACCCCCATCCTGCAGACAGTGTGCCCTGGCAAGGGCTCCAGGTGTTGGGGCTGGGGGCACAGGCAATGCGAGGGCAGTGTGAAGGCTGTGGGAGGTCCACACACCAGCAGCCCTGCATCTACACCAAGGATGATGCCAGTGTAGCTCAGGGTGCCACAGCCCAAGGGCAGCCCTGAGGCCAGGGCTCTGCCCCTCAGCAGGGCCATGCTGGTGGTGGCACACCTCTGCCGTGGTTGTTTTTCAGTCACCGAGGGCGGCACACCCTGCTTCCTGCACAGGCAGCTGTGGTGCTTCCTGCACCCACAGCTATAATTAGAAGGGCATTTGGTGTCCAGTGGTGCAGAGCCTTCCCCTGGGGTCACGGCAACCTCGGGGGGGCTTGCTGGATAATGTTGTGCTGGGCACCTGTCCTCCCACCATGCTGCCAGCCAAGAGGTGCAGAGGTGGTGTTTGGGCAGCATCCTCTGCTCAACGCCCCATCTGGGGGGCTGCTACCATGGGGCCATCCCTGTCCATGTGGAAGAGCAGCAGCAGGCAACAGGGATGAGTCTGCCCAGGCAGAGCTGGCACACTGGGAGCTGGAGAAATCCCATCAGCTTCCCATCCGGCATTTTGTGCCTTCAAAGATGCAGGCAGCTCTCTCTAATTAACTTTTTTCCCATCCTGCCAGGCAAGGAGGTGATTTTATCTTCATAGAGCTGGTGGAAGAAGCAGAGTCTAAAAAACTCGCATGAGGCCCCCAGCAGGGTTAGTACCTTCTCAGGGCGCAGCCTGGGCCAGGCAGCCCTGCTTCAGAGGTTCTCCAGCATGGTGCTCTTTCTGAAGGGGACCAAGACCTTCACCAAAAGATGGGGAAGCTTGCAGAACAAGCTCCCTCTTTTCCTGCAGTGCCAGTCCAATTCTGAGTACAGCTGGAAAGAAAGGGGTTCAAGCAGCTGCAATGGTGCACAGAGCATAATTGTCTTGGTGTTCTTGCAGGGGTGCTTTAGGGGGGGTTTCTTAATGGGTCTGCTTGTCAGGCTGAGGCTGGCAGTACCACTGAATCAAGCATTGTGAACCTAAATGAATAATGAATAGCCATCACATGAATATTTTAGAGACACAGTCCTGAGATCTCCCAGTGCTACCTTAAAGGAAAATGGAGGAAAAGTTGTCCAGAAAAAATGATGTTTCCTTTAGGCAAAAATGCACTGTTATCTTTGCTTTTGAAAAAGAGCTGCTGCTGCTAAATAATTCTCAGGATTTGCATCAAAAACTGGAGCAGTGGCTTGGCTCAGAGGCAGAAGTTGGGAGGGAAGCCCGAGTCAATGATTACAGTGTGCTGGAAGGACAGCAGATTTTACTTTGTCTATGCAATGATTTTGTGAGAAGTCCCAAAGCTATGGCCACCCTCCAAAGAGGCAGCAGTGCTGGGCATGGTTAGTGCATTTCAAAGGAGTGATGAGAGGTTTGGTGATGCACAGGAGTGCTTGCTCTCCCAAGACAACATTTCACTCCAGCCTGAGCACCTCTGTCAAAGAGCTGAGTTGTATAAACAAGGTCCAGCAGCAAAAATTGTGTTCATTTTGCATGCCATGGTAGCCACTGCATCATATGGGAATGGGCTGCAAATCAACAGGTTTATCAGACCACAGCAGCATGCCTCCACTCTCCCCTTGACTGGCTGCACTTTTGGCATGCACGCTCTGGTGCCAGGCTGCCTCTGTGCAGCTCTTGTGACAGCATCTGTACTTTAGTGGCCCTTTTCACTGTGTGTGAATAATCCATGCACAAATGACTTCTAGGAGCAGCAGGTTGTCGTGTTCAGGTAAGACCAGCAGCAGCCCATCTCGCTCAGGTAGGCACAGCAGAGTAATGGCAGACGGATTAGAAACATGGCAATTGCAAATAAGCAATTACTACTCTAGCCAAGTCCCTGATGTCTCTGTCACTTAGATCACCAATCTGTATTTCCTTCAGCACTGCTCTACTCAAAGCAATCCTTGCTGTGCTGCTGGCATCAGCAGACACAAATAATTCCTCGGTGTTTATGAAGTGCCCAGAAATGTATCTGTTGAATGAGGGCAATTTGGGCATTTCTTCAGCAGCTCCCACAAAGGTGGTAGAAAATACCTGCAGTGACTGTCCCTGAAACACTTCAGTCTGGAAATGGGGAATGGTGTGGAAAAAAAGGGCAAAGTGTGGGAAAAACATGCCAATCAAAATACACAGGTCTTTGTTCTTCAGGCTACCCTCAAACCTCACTGCCTCCAGGATGCACTGAGGGTTGCAGGTGGTGGGGCAAGCCTGAGCCTCCATTTCCCACTGCAACAGCACTTCTGCCTGTCTCCGAGGGTCTGTTTCCAGTTCAGCCATCGCGGACCATCCCTGTGTCCCAGGGAGGTCCATCCAGAACTCCATACTGGTGGAGTTACCAGCCAAGGGCCCTGGTGATGCCGAGGCCGTGCTACTGGGGCTTTGCCAATGGGATCATAGGAGCATTTTGCCCATGGTTGGGCAGCCTGGGAGCGGCACTGCACATGCCTCAGCTGTGGGGTTAGAAGTGCTGCCAGACCCAAGGCGTGGGGAACGGCCAGGCTGGCTGGCTGCTCTGGCTGATGATTATGCATTGTAGAGGCAAGGTAACTTTTAACTAAAGTACAAAAGAAAGACAATAATGAGCACTTTTATTACTGCCTCAGTGGCCACATAAAGACTTGAGATGGTTTTATTAAAGATGATGTGCTTAGAAATGAGTTTACTAAATCTCTGCATGCTATCTGCAGCCCACCAGCCTTCCACTGAAGTACCTCGCCTAAATGAAAAGGAGACTGCTGAGTCCCCTTTCATCTCTCTTATTTGCCTTAGGAAGCAAAGGAGGGGCCAGACCAGGTGGGTGATGGTGGCAGAGCCTGGGATAAGCATGGCAAAGGTTCAGACGCACTTGGGAAATTTATGCCACACAGTTGCTGGCTTTGAAAAGTAGAATAAAGGAAAAACTGTATCTTCCTAATGGGTATCATGGGGAGGCATCATGTAATGCAAAGCAAGAGAAAAGACCACTCCTTCCTGTGGGGTTGTACATGGTGCCATGCTGCTGGTGGCCAGCTCCTTAAGTTAAACTTTGCTTGCCTGTGTTTTCCAGGGATTAGCCAGGTTTTTCTCCAGTTACAGCTAATACATGTTACAGACTTATGCTCAAAACTGTCTGGCCTTAACCCAACAACCATAAAGGAGAAATGGTTCATAAATCAGTTCAGTAAGTAAGTACAGGTTGAGTTGTTTATTAATTTAACCTCCTCTCCTGTCTTGACCCAGACTGGCCACAATGGCTGCTGCTGAAACCTGTTCAATGGTTCCCTGGCTGGTTAGGTAATGTTCTCTGTCTGGTAAAGATGCCCGGACTCTGGCTAGATTTTGGCAGCAACCTAGTAGCACCCCTGCTGCATCCAGGTTCCCTCTTTGTCACTGTCAGTCCTCACATACACTTGTTTGCTCTACTGGGATGACAGAGATGGGGAGACTACACTGGGCTGGGTGTGTTACAGGGCGAAGGTGGTTTTCCTCAGAGGGACACACAACCCCCTGCCCCCATGGCTGGCTGCTGGGCAGGGTTTCGCACTCCTTGCTGCTGGAGTGGTTTGCTTCCCAGAGGAACCTGCAAGTGAAACCAGCCCCACTGCCGGCGGCACTGCCGAGGGCTGGGCTGGGGCTGGCAACCCTGCACATCCCCTGATTGCCAGGGCCTCCTGCTGCTGCACCGACCTTGGGGTGGGGGTCAGCCGTGCCCCTGGGTTTATTAGTGGTGGGGCTGGTGGCTGCAATGGGAGAGGGTTAGAGCTTGACCTGGGAAGAGGAGGGCTGGAGAAATGTGTGTCTGTGCTGAGTGCCACAGGGAGAGAGGCAGGGAGGGAAGGATGGAAAGATGGGTGGACAGATGGTAGATCACACAGAATCACAGAATCAATTAGGTTGGAAAAGACCTCCAATACCATTGAGTCCAACCTATGACCTAACACCACCATGATAACTAGTACTCCATCTAGCCTTTCCTTAAACACCTCTCGGGGCGGTGACTCCACCACCTCCCTGGGCAGTCCATTCCAATGTCCAATCACTTTCTCTGTGAAGAAAATTCTTCCTGATGTCCAACCTAAACCTCCCTTGGCGCGGCTTAAGACTATGTCCTCTCATCCCGGACTGGATGGATGGAAGGGCAGTGGGGGCAGCAGTGGATGTGCGCCGGGTGGGTGGGCACTGGGCACACGGAGCGATGGCGTGGCCGGCCGGGCACGGGGATGCGGTGCAGGAGCGGTACCGCCGCTCGGCGGCAGACGCGGGTAGAGCGACCCCGCCAGCCCGGCGCGGCGGCGGAAGGGGCGGTGAAAGGGAGTGGCTCACCCGCCCCTTCCGGCGGCGGCGGTGGCGGCGGCACATGGGCAAGAAGCGGGGGACGGGGCTCGGGCGCTGCCTGCAGCGGCAGCGCGGGCTGGAGCGCCGTGGAGCTTCCTCCTCATGGGTGCGGCAGAGGGGGCTGAGGGAGCGGGAGGGAGGCCGGGGCGGCTCGGGCTGACGGCGCTGTCTTGTCCCGGCAGCTCCACGCCAGCGAGGTGGCCGCCGAGCGCGGCCCGGAGCTGCGGTCGGCGCCCGAGCAGAGCCCGCTGGAGGAGTTCCTGGCCACAGCCGAGCTCGCCGGCACCCGCTTCGTGGCCGGTGAGGGACTGGGACGGGACCGGGGCTGGGGAGGGTAGATCCAGGGGCTGGGGAGGGAGATCCCGGGGCTGGGGAGGGAGATCCCGGGGCTGGGGAGGGAGATCCCGGGGCTGGGGACGCAGGTGGAGGGCCGGGACCGATTTTGGAATGGGGGAGTGGGAGTAGTAGTAGGTGTGGTCTGATCTGATCTGATCTGTAGGGCTGACAATGAGTTTGGCCGGGCGGGGAACTGGGGAACAGAAGATGGGGTCCTGAACCAGGGCTGGGGGGCAGCAGGGACAGGATGGGGTGACAGGGGTCAGTACGGCTGGGGACGGGTGGCTTTGGATGACCATCTCTCCCTCCGTCAGAGCGTCTGAATGCCCAGATCGTGTCTGCCCAGAGTTGCACGGGCCTGCTCACGGACCAGGAGGCTCAGCGCATCCGGCAGCTGCACCAGGAGAACCAGGAGTTCCTGCGCATCCCACGGAGGTGAGTCCTGCAGGGCTGGGCCTGGATGCCCCTCGGCTGAGTGGGGTCAGCCCCTTGGTGGCTCAAGCCCGAGGACAGTCATCAGCTTTGTCAGTACCCTGTTCTTGGGGAAGCCACTAACTAGCCTGCATGAACCTAGTAACAACATGTAACCACAGCACAGGTGCCAGCCTGCCATGTGAGTGCTCTCAGTGTGAGCTCACCTGGCCTGATTGTGGAGGTTTCCTGCTCAAAGTTTGGCAGTCCTGGAGCTGGTGCATCCAGGCTGCCTGGTAAGCCTTTCCAGAGCTCTGTGCATGGCAAACAGGGAGATTATTCCTCTGTCTTTAAGACCCTCCAAATCTTAGCTTGAGAAAGGAGCTTTGTGTGATCTGGTGTACATACTCTCAGCTAAGGGAGTTTGGAAGGAACAAGGAAAGAAGGTGTACTTAAAGCTGCTGAAAACAAGTGCACTAATGTCTGAACTATAACCATCCTGGCATAGCTGAATGTATGGAGTTTGTGTTCTTTATGTTTACTGCAGTAATGTAGCTGGTCTGAATGCTGTTTCTGACCACTCACTCCAAAATATGCTTGTTACAGGCCATGCTGGGATAGAACAACCAGTGCAGAGGACTTGAAGCAAGCAGAGAGGGAGAGCTTCCTCGAGTGGAGGCGACAGCTTGCCCAGTGAGTATGCTTCTTGTGTCTGAATAAGTAGCTAGTGGCATTTAGAGACACAAGCAGGGGTTTGTATTTATTCTTGCTGGACCAATAAAATTACCGTCTCCCAAGTAGCTCTCTGTACTTGTCCTGGAAGGCTGAACATCTCAGCCACAGTCTTTGTGGTGAGCTCTGCAAAGCTGTCTTGTGTGTGCATTCTTTTGAAATTCTTCAGGACGGTATGTGATGTTCTGCATTTGCCTGTGAAGTAGAGGAGTACTGGATGTGTTTTTTAAGAGCAGCAGTGCTGCTCTGAATGGTAGGCAGTGCTGCCAGCCTGTGTACAGCAGTTTGTGCTGGTCTGGTGCTGCATCTGCTGGCTTGGAGAGTTGTGTGGTACCTGCTCATGCTCGGCAAACCCATGCTTGCCTTGAGTAAAGTTGTTCAGATGGTGGTAACATCAAGTTTGAGGTTGTATAGAGCCATTTCAGATACCATCCCAAATTTGTTACCTTTTCCAAGTGGTACTCAATGGAGTAGTAACAACTGGCACTTGGGATAACTTCCCTCATTTATTATTGCCTCTCTGAAATTTCATGGACAGACTTTTCATGAGTTTTTGTTCTTTCCATCCTTTACCACTTCTACATTGGCATGATCAGGAGCTGTTGTTGACAGCAGTTTACCTGGTGCTTGATCTGTTTGCAAAACCTGCAGAAATAGTACCTATGTATGAGTCTTGTTTGAGAGCTTTCTCTGAAACTAAAGCCTCCAGATCTAAGTTAAAACTGGTAGTGTGCTTACTGCCTGACATGGACCAAATGTGACATCTTTTTTTTGTTTGTTTGTTTTGCCTTAGCCTTGAGGAAGAGAAAAAGTTAATTCTAACCCCATTTGAACGAAACTTGGAATTTTGGCGTCAGCTTTGGAGAGTCATTGAAAGAAGGTAAAGTATTTCGCTATTGACTTTTCAAAAAGTAGTATTTAATGAATTGAAGCTTTTGAGTCAGGCTTCAAGTGTCTGAGCACAGGAAAAACAATTAAGTTAGTAATGTTTTATTATCAGCACTTGAAGTGACTTTGTTTTGAAGTGATCAAAATGTGGTGTGAAGAATGGCAGGTCCTTATGATGCCTGCTGGTTTTCAGCACTGTGATCTGCAGTCGTTTGCTCCAAGTCTCTGAAGATTCTTCAGATGCTGCTGCTCTTCCAGTAACTCGTTGTGGGAGGTCTCTTTTGAGAACCGGTCTTTGTCTCTTACGGAGATTAACCCCTTCCCCTTCTTCCCAGTCACACAGCTGCAGCTGTTCAGGGGCAGGAGGCAAGGGAGATGAATTAATGTTGGGGAAAAAAGGAATCTCTTGGTCCTTGGCCCTTCGCCACGCAGAGAAGTTGCAGCAGTGCACAAAAGGCAACAGGCTGTCATATCACAGGAATAGCTTTGTTTGCTCTGCTGAGCTGTAATACAATAAGAGTGCTATCTGCTACGTTAATCTAACCAGGGCATTTAATTTCACTAGTAATTAAGTTTGAGATCATCTCGTCTGATTTTCCTAAAATTGAAAAATACTTCACCAGTGAGGTCATGATGAGCTGGTCCTTTCACAGAAGGGGCTTTGTACTGGGTGCTGCTGGGCCTTTGGCCGGGAGAATGCTGGTTGGGAGCATCCACTGTAGGGGATCATGACAGGAAGTGTGAGTGTACTGGATGTTCTGAGGTGGCTGGAATGTGTTACTAATGCCTTTCTCCTCTTGTTGAAGCTTTTTATTTCATGTAGTGTGAGGATGCTGTCTTGGAAAGGAATGGAAAAGTCATTCAGTCCCTTATCTTGCCAGATAATTTGATCTGTTGTCAGCCTTTTCATGTGTTTGCTTCAAACTAGTTCCCAGCAGTGTGATTCAGTAATTTCTCTGTATCCCACCCCAGTACCATGGTGTCAGCTTTCTCTCATATTGATCTCTGAATTTCTTTAACTATGCAGTACCTCTTTGTACCTATGTGGCTTATTAAATTACTCCCTTGGGGGGGTTATTGATTTGGGTTTTTTTGTATGTAACCAACTGCCTAGTGAGGCTGGAAATTCTTCCATTCAACCCTTCGTGTTCTGAAGCTGTCCTGAGATAACAAAAATCCCTGTCAAACAAATAGAATCAGCATGTGGTAATCAGTGTTTTAAACTACCTGCCTGCAGAAGCTCTAGTAGAAGAGACTGTAGTTAAATTTTCCCTGTCCTTCTGAGAAAAGAAGCATGAATGCCTTTGGGATCTGAAGCTATTGCATATAATTGATGTGTAGAACTGATGAGTCTTGCTCAAATATGTGGTGGCAACCTGGTGTCTGGGTTTGGAAGCTGTTTGCTAAAAGCAGGTTGTAAGGCCTTCCTTTCATGGGGGAGCACCATGTCTTGTTGGAGTTTAGGGCTATTTTTTCACTGTTTTATGCTTTTTAGGACAGGAAGACCACAAAGAAATTCTGAAAATGCCTGATATCAAACACTTAAAATCTGCAGGTTGTTTGTGGGAGACTTTATAGATCTTGTTACATGCAAAGGGGACAACCATGTTCCAGAATATCTCTCTGTGTAGGGAAACCCCCTCTTCTTTCTTTTGGTAACTGCCCCACTATAGCTGGGGATGAGAATAGACAGAAATGAAGTTGTGTTATCATAGTTTTTAGTACCATTCTAAAGCACAGAATGCCACTGCTCTGGTTCTCGCCTGCTGAGTGTTTCTGGAGGGTAAATGGATTGGCAAAACTGGCGTGTTTTCCTTCCCACTTGCCAGCTGCCGGGGAATGAGCTAAGTGAGGAGAAAATACTGTACAGCAGTACTGGCTTATAGCACAAGCCTGGCTCAGTTCGGTAGGTGGGCTGCTGAGATGCTTTGTTATTCAGTAAAGGTACTTAGTAAGATAATACAGTAAAAACTATTAAAATTCAAGCAAAACCTAAAAGTGAATAATTGCTGTGCCCTGCTACTTCCTTTAAGGCAAGGTAAGGAGGGATATTTATGGGGTTTTCTTTTGCTTTTGCAGTGATATTGTAGTCCAGATAGTAGATGCTAGAAACCCCCTTCTGTTTAGATGTCAAGATCTGGTAAGTAAATCACTTTTTTGAATAAAGTTTTATATTGTAAGGTTTACATAATGTATTTTTTGTTTAACACATTCAGCCACCTTGAAGCCGTTCTACTGTTGTACCTAAGTGGATATCTTATTAATTTATGCAAGTATTCTGGCAGAAAATTATTTTTCTTTGATGTCTTTTGATATTTCACACAGGATGTTGTGGATTTAGAGGCAATTCTGCAGACATTATATTGCAGATATTAAATTACTCCTCATTACCCACTAAAAGTGTCTTCACTTAAAGGATTTGTTCTGTGTAAAAGCACAGTAGAATAAACATGAGTGAGAGTTATTGCACTGAAAGCAAAGAATCAATTATTGAAGTGACAACTTTGTAATGATAGACTATAGAACACTGTATCAATGAGACATGAAATTGCTCAAATAGTTATCTTAGGAGTTCTTGCTGCAGGATGCTGATTAATACCTTGTCATAGCTCTAAGCAGACAAGGTGTTTGCACATGTGGCCAGCAACAAGCTGTGTTGTGGTAGTTGAATGCTCCAGTTTGCCCTTGTAGTTGTCTGCTAAGCACCAGTTCAACCTAGCCGAGGGGATGGTAAGCTGGGCTACACTTGTGTGGAGCTTACTCTTGTATTACCTTGGGGGGAAGAGGAGTCGAATCCAGAGTATGGACTGATCCTTCTTGTGTTTTTTTCAGGAAAGTTACGTTAAGGAAGTCAGTAATGACAAGGAGAACATGATCCTGATCAACAAAGCAGATTTGCTGAGTGAGGAGCAGCGAGCTGCTTGGGCACAGTTCTTTGAGAAGGAGCGTGTGAAGGTGGTGTTCTGGTCAGCATTGGCAGAGTGTAAACGGCTGTCTGGAGAAGCAAAGGTACTGTGGATGAGCAGCTCAAACTAAGTGTATGCTGGCTGCTGCTGGTAACTTGCTTTGCAGCTGTGCTTGTGATAGACTTAAGCACCTTTCTAGGAGAGGCACTGTCCTCACTGTCCTTGTCTTGGGGAAAGATTATTGTAAAGACCTGTGCAGCTGTAAAACAGCATTTGAATGATCAATTCAGAGACAAAAGTGAGGAGAATAAAATGGTGAACAAAGTGCAGAACACAAAAACAGCCCTTGTAGACCTGTTTGCAGAATCTCAACTTGTTGAAAGAATTGGAAACCTTTCCAAGAGGGAGTGCTATGAGGATTATATGTGCGATGGGATTATCTCTACAAAGTTTTTTTCTCTCCCAGAGAGGAGAGGTGTTTCTTAGAGAACCTGTAGTACTTGAAAGCCCTTTTTTTTTTCCCAGTGGAGTAAACCAAGCTGCTGCCCCAAACTACCTGTTACCAGTAAGTGCTATTTTCATCTGGTACACCCATTCAGCTATGTAATATCTCATATCTCCTTCCAGAAAGACCTACTGTGTTCAGCTGGTTTACAGTCCTTGCATAAAATGTTTTTACAGACTAATTTAAAAGTAAGACTGAAAATGTTAGTTCTGTTCTCTTTTTTTGAAAAGAAAGGTCAAAATACTATTGTTATGAAAAGGTATTCATTTTTGAATGGAAACTCTTTGCAGGGAAGAAAAGTAGAGTTGGACTGAGAACAAGACAGCTTGAAATTATTTTAATTAAATATTTAGACCTGAAAAATGGCTTTGTGTTCTGAAAATTTTGAAAAAAATAACATTCATTCCTATTATTAGGAACACTTAATAATTTTTTAAATTATTGTGGTTATGCATGCATTCAGAGCTGTGCTTCTCGAGAGAAACCTCTTAACAAGTTCACAGAGAAGCCGTGAACAGTCCCTGTTGGAATACTTTTGTCATTTGCCTGAAATGAGCTAGTTGTGTCTACATCATACTTAAGACCCCTAAAAATAACTGTGTGATGTAAGCAGTGAATTGTCAGCCCTTGGGATGTGGCTGATGAAAATATGGTTGCTTGCACTGCAGCAACTGCAGTCAACAGCAAGGCTTAGTGCTGTCTTTGCATTTCACCCCTGAAATGCTGTTCACACAGGAACGGGACGCTGAAGGTGTAGCAGAGCACCTGAGTGATTCTGAGGATGAAAGCTCCAGTCAAGAAGAAGACAACACAGCACAAGGTAGCGCAGAAAGCACATCCACAGACAATGCTTTGCGAATTGTAAACCAAGTTCTGCTTAGTGATGATGACAGCAGTGATGAATATGAAGACTGTGAAGAAGATGAAGAGGAGGCCTGGCAAACCTGTTCTGAAGATGAAGATGGGGACAACATAAATGCTATTGTTCCAGAGAGGATGGAAAATAGGACTGATGGTGCTGCAGTGCAGCATGTAGTGCAGGAGCAGAACAGCAATGTCAGGAACTTCAACCATCTGGTACAGAGAAATGAGCTGCTGGAGATATTCAAAACCATGCACTATGGACCAAGGGTGAAGGATGGGGAAGTAAATGTTGGGCTGGTGAGTTGGACTTATTGCTTTAATGGAACTTGTTTAATCTAAATTTTAATTCCATATGCCCTCTATAGCTAAAGTTCATCCTGTAGCCTGGCTTCCTATAAGGCTTTAAAAACTAGCAAGGACAAACCACTGTAGCTCAGTGTTCTCCACTGCTTACCCTGGTTTTTTAGTACACTTTATTGGAGTACTCTTGTGTCAGAGCTCTGTCAGTCTTCTGGCATCACCCTACCTGATACCATTGATACCGTTCCACTTCTTTGTCATCCAGGTGGGTTACCCTAATGTTGGCAAAAGTTCAACTATCAACACAATCCTTGGAAACAAGAAGGTGTCAGTATCTGCTACACCAGGCCGTACAAAACACTTTCAGGTATTGCTAACAAACAGCATCGATCTTTTTTTGTTATTTCTTTTTCCCCAGTGGAAGGGAGCTTCATTTTGAGCTAGTTGCAACCACATGCACTCACTGAGAACTCTGCCATCCTAAACTCTGGCCAGCAGAGTATGTTAGAGAGGGGTGGTCTTGATGTATAGAATTTTGGAACTTTAGTTCTTGCTTCCAAACTCTTGCTACAGTGCGAGTAACTTATGAGAGCTGCTGATCAAGCTTTAATTTGGAGGTAGCAACTCCAGTGCTATAATGTGGGACCATTGTGGGATTTGCACTTGCTCAACCTGTTTTAAAACACAGTTAAAGGTTTCTGAGGTGCTTCCTTCTCTCCCATTAGACTGTAGAGCTGAAGGTCTTGCTGCCCCCATCTGGACACCTTATTTCCTTAATTCATCACCCGGGGCCAGCAGGGCAGATGTCTGTGTTAGTAGAATTTCTGCATCCATGTTTCATCTATGCATTTGACTCATTTTTTTTGTTCCTGTTTCCTCCCTGGACACTGACTTGATGACATGAACTAATTGGTTATTTTCATGTAGACGTGAACTAATTGATGATTTTCATGTAGACCCTGTACGTGGAGCCTGGCCTGTGCCTTTGTGATTGCCCTGGTCTGGTGATGCCATCTTTCGTCTCTACTAAGGCAGAAATGATTTGTTCTGGAATTCTGCCTATAGACCAGATGAGGGACCATGTCCCACCTGTTTCTCTAATATCCTTTGCATGGGGTTCGTGGGAGTGTCTGCAGGGGTTGGATCGGGAGGATGCCAAGTAGTGTGTTCCAGCCCTGCTGGCAGCCCAAGTGCTCATGCCTTGAGGGCGATGGGACATACTGGATAAAACAGCCCTCCTGTGTTGGTCTTTTCCCACCTCATTTCAACTTTGTTTTATTGTCAGGCTTGTTTAATTTTTCTGCTTTGCAACAAAATCCAGAAGTCATTCTTCATGTGTGCTCCTGGAGTGACAAAGGGGCAAGGTTACTTGTGTAGCTGAAAATCACCAGGTGGTTTCCTTCACTAGCTTATGTTTGCCAGCATATCCCACGAAACATTTTGGAAGCAACCTATGGAATAAGTATTATAAGGCCAAGGGAAGATGAGGATCCAGATCGAAAGCCAACAGCTGAAGAACTGCTAACAGCATACGGATGTGAGTGATGAACCTTATAAAACCTGTCACCTACACTGTGCATGGTCCTGAACATGTTTTAAAGTTAGGCCCACCTTGGGTTTGTTGTGCATTGAACCTCCATATTAGGACTTGCTCTCCTCTCAGCAGAGCCTTTGTTAATGGCTCATCTCTTGTGTGTGTTTGCCAGTCTCATCTGGTGTGGAGGACATTGGTGAGATACCCTACCAGTCTATAGTGTGGTACTCTTACCCTTTCAGATACCTCCCAATAACTGTGTCTTGAATTAGACTTTGAAGAATGCAGTGAATTCTGATTCTCTGGCCTTAAAAATAAAAACCCAGCAGATTTTCTGCTGCTAGGGAGATGTCAGCTCTCATCATTCCTTTCAGGTCAGGATGCTTCTGTGGTACCTCTCCAGTCAGCAATATTGTTGTTTTTTCCCTGCTTTCCCCAACAGAAGCCTCTTTCCAAGGGGGTTATTTTTTGGACAAAGGATACAAATGTGCAGTTAGGCAGCAGACAAGAACATATTAATGCTTTTGTACTTACACAGAATGTACTGTGTATTTGCCTTCCAGATATGAGAGGCTTTATGACAGCTCATGGACAGCCAGACCAGCCGAGATCAGCTCGATACGTATTGAAAGACTATGTCAGTGTAAGTGTTTCCTACATCTGGGTTTTCTTTCCTGCTAGGAAGTGAATTGAAGGTTTCACTAGAGCCAATAAAGTGAATTCTGTTTCTCTGGATAAAGTCACTGTATATCAAAATACTCGTTTAAGTTGGGCTGGTTTTATTTTTTAAAAGAATAAACTGAACTTCTCAAGCTGCTTAATATTAAAAAGGTGCTTGCTTAACAATATGGTGCTAGCTAAATAAATAATCATATCTCTAAAATAACCAGCAGATATTCAGGAAACATACCCATATTCTATAGCTGGACCAATATTTGGCACTAAGGACTGTAACTCTTGAGTGTTGTAATACTGCATTTTTCTGCAGCACCTCTCAGCAACTTATTTTTGAGAATTTCTTAATAGGATCCTCCAGTGCTCCTGAGAGTTTTGCACTGTATTGTTTGCAGCTGGAAATGGTGCTTTGATGTAGAGGTGGAACAGTACTTGAACTTAGAAGTTGAGCCAGTTGTTGCCTGGGAGGAGAAATAAAGTGTACTTACAGTTTGCCAGTGTTAGCCTCTGGACTTCAGGCCCTTCTTAGGTTTGGGGTTGTCTTCTTTCCTCTGTGGGTTTCTCTCTGAGTTTCTTTGGTCATAACTGTGTCCATTGCTTTCATAGGGGAAGCTGTTATATTGCCACCCACCTCCTGGTATTGACCCAAATGATTTTCAGCACCAGCATCAAAGATGCCTGGAGAGCAGAATTGTGCAGGCTACTGGACAGGTGAAGCCTGAGAAGAATAACAAAGCAAAGCAGATTGAAAATGTGGTGGACAAAACGTTTTTCCACCAGGTAAATTCTGGAGGAAATTTGTTCCACGAGTTTTTGCTGCAACACTTATTTGTAGTTATTGAGAAAAAAGCCACCTTTGAGGATGGAGGTGTGCTGTGTTGAGTTAATGGTGCTAGATGCTGTGGGATCTGCATATAATTTCTATCTAAGAACTCTGTTCTTTTTATTATCTCTTAAATCACTGGGAATGTCCCAGGTGACTGACAGATTGCTAATGAGCTATGCATAGCTGATTTTTAAGAGGTCAGCAGGGTGACCCTTGTCGTTATGGACCTAACATCAATCTTGAGCAAACGGGGGTGACTGTGAAGACAGATAAAGAGGTTGGAATGACACAGCAACTGACCTAGAACATGGTTTTGGACTTACATGTCCTTCAGACTAATGTTCCTTTTTGAACTGACATTTTTAGGGGATGTGATAAGCTTCTTTAAGACAATTGATTTAGTACTACTTGAAATCAGATGAAAAGAATGCAAACTGATTTAAAATCCAATTGAGAAATCTCAAAAATAAGTAGAAAATGGGAATTTTTCTTAAGATGTATGATTCTTGAGAGGTCCCATAGAGATCTGTTTTCCCCCTACACTAATGAAAAAATGTAATAGTGACTTGTTGTGAAATCCAGAAGCAATTAGGTCTGCATACCTAGCAAAGATCAGAACAGGTGTTTAGCAGTGAAGAGGGTGTGTCATAGACATCATATTCCATTCTCTTTGGTTAGCTGGATATGAACACTACTTCTTTAGCACACCTAAAGATAGTCATGCATTTTGAAAACAAGAACTCAGGCTCTTTTCAAAATAATGTAGAAAACTGTGACCTGAAAAGAATTTTTGGGATTATCAGACTCTTCCTCTGTCTGCCCAAAGTGCTGGCACGAGCTGTGAGCCCCATGAGTCCTACCCACGCTCCAGACTTGAGCAAATTATTTTAGTCTGTGGCTTTCACAGATGCCAGATTTATTTTGCAAAGACAATTTGTTGTGTGCAAAACAGAGGCTGTGAGAATCCATCCCAGTGCTGTAGCTGATGTCTGTCACAGTGCCTCTGTCAGTGCCTCTGCTGGCAGTGGTGGGTGCTGGGGACCTGGTGCAGCTGCAGGCGGAACTGGAGCCTGCTGGCAGGCTTTGAATAGGATGTGTGGTGTGACCTTCCTGTAGCTCTGGAGCTGGGGCTGAGCAGGTCCTGATGGGTTTAAGCTCGCCTGTGTCTGGTTTTACTGACATATTGCAGTTCCTGTGGTTAAATGTCTTCTCATCGGTCACTGGTGATTGTGTTTCCTCTTGCAGGAGAACGTCCGTGCCCTCATGAAAGGGGTCCGGGCTGCAATGGGATACCGGCCTGGCAGCGGCCTCGTGCCTGTGACTGCATCCAGTTCTGGGAATGTGGTAGGAAAGCCCTGGAAAAAACATGGAAACAGGAACAAGAAGGAGAAAATTCGCAGGATCACCAAGCACCTGGAGGCTTAGCTGTGGCACTAGTACCGGGCTTTTCTAGGGCAGGGACTGCACTGTTCCACAGGCCTTAATTGAGGGGTAAAAAAAAAAAAAAGGGTAAGTGGGCATCAGTTGCTCACCTGGTAGCTCTGTGCTGTGGATTGGCCTGGGCAGGGGTAAGGATGGGCTCTGGTAGTTGGAGCTCATCCCTTCTGGGAACAAAAGAGACCTGACTGTGTTATCTGGAAGCCAGCCCAGATGTTTGACTGCTGCTGAAACATCCTTTCAATGGGAGCAGATGGAGCCATGCGGGAGTGTTTTTTCCTTCCATAAAGGATATATTTTACGGCTGTCGCAATCAGAGCAAGCCCTGACTAAAGTCTTTATAAAGAGTTGAACTTCAATGAGTGATGTTTGTTACATTATGAGACACTATTGCTTATCTTCTTTTTTTTTATCCTATCTTTAAAGCTGGTTTATTGATTTGACAGAACACTTTAGTGTGTTGAAAAATGAAGTAAAATGATCTTTATTGCCCTCTTCCTTCTCTGCTGTGCCAGACCTGTTCTGTAGAATCTGGTACTAAAACCACTCCTTATTTCCCAGCTTGAGCAGAGCATGGCACAACTGTGCAAGGAAAATGCTGCTTTTATGTCCTTCATGCTGAGCTGGTATCAGTTGTTTTTCTGTGTGACTTCCCACTGGTATTTTAAAACATTAGCTCCGTTTGACTGGCTAAAATCTGGTGCTAATTTGTCCCTAAATATATTTGAGATTTTTCTTCCTATATGGTATCATGTTCTGTCTCATTGACCTAGTCACAGAAGTGTCTATTAGCAAATTTTAATGGAGTACATGACTATATCTGATGCTAAAAAGACTTTACTTACTTGGGGTCAGACTTAAGTGAGATATACTTCTTAGCTGCCCTGCTGAGAAAATGTTTGTGCACTTGCTCTTCATTTCTAGTGCAGCACAGGGAGTAATGATAGGACTGGAAAGGCTCACAAAGATGAGGCATGCTTTGTTTTTAGGTGGTGGTGTAACAGATGATTGTGGTTTCTGATACTAAAAAAGAGATTGCTGTCTTGTAATTTGTACTTTCTAAGCCTTAAGTGTGGATGGAGAGATGAAAGCAACTGCTGAGCAAAGCCACAGCAGATCTGTGGTGTGCAACCAATCTGGTTTTGGATTTGTGACCCTTTGTGTGTGTGTCCTTTAAGCCAGTTTGCGCTGTGTGTGCGGAGGGTCCCCTGACAGCAGAGCTCTTGGCTTCTACTTCCCTTGGAGTTGAATTCTTAATTACATCACTGCAAGGAAGATAGTTCCCTACCTGCAAAATTAAAGCATAATTACACTGAATGAATGTGGTCAAGGGTATTTAAATCAATGTACTGTAGTGGAAGATTAATTCTTAGGAGAGACTATTTAATCTCTTTCTCCCAGCAAAGGTGATTTTTGCCTTTGCTGAAGAGGTTATGCCTTAGCCAAATCACTCTGATCCAACTTCTCCACCCTCCTTGCAGAAAGATATCTCCTTTGGTCCTTTAGGGACCTGATTGCTCAGAAACACCCATTTCTTTTTGTCCTGTCCTGTGTCCTGAAACTACTGCCTGTCAAATTACCTGCCAAACTTAAGTTGGAGTATCCTTTATTGAAGTTTTGAAATACTATTTTTTCCCATTTTTTTTCTATTTTGTCTTTCTCTTTTCAAAGCATTTTGAATTCTTAACTCATGTTGCACATACCTGAGTTTTCTTTTGCATTCTCTGCCCTCTCCTGTCAGCTGGATCTCCATGAGCCTTTTTGCTGGACAGGCTGTATCCTGATGTAGACCCTTCCCACTGCAGTGAGTGACAGAAATCCCCAGGGCCTGAGACAACTGCTTATTGCTTCTAGGAACCTTTGGCCATGAGACCTGCCAAGTGACTTGCAGTGTTTGCATGAGTGAATGGAGGATAATGTAAATACAACCAAGCAAATACTGTTTGCTGAGGTTTGTTAAATGCAAACTGCTCCAGGCTGTGCTCTTGCCTTGATAGAAAAGGACCTAAAGACTGTTAATATTTCATGCTGTTACTGAGCAGTGGGCAAACTATACAGTAGACAAGGACCATGGTTAAATTAATGCTTTCCTGTTGTGGTTTGGTGTGTTGCTGATGCTGAACTGCATCCCTTGCTGGGCAATGCCAGCCAGGCCTGGCTGACAGCTCAGGGCAAAAACATGCTTTGCAGTGTTTGTTTTGAGGAAAAGCAGTATTTTTTTTCTCCATCGAAGCATCATAGGTGAGCAAGTGAGAGGAGGGGGATGCCAGGATGCAAGTCACTGAGCCACTCTGCTGTTGGGTGCTGCTAACTGCCATTGATGGCAGGCGATACAGGAGCCTCAATCCTCTCAGCTTGGCAGAGTCAGCACTACACAAGTCCTCTGCCCATCACCCCACTGCAGCCCACACTGTGGGGCTGTCAGGGTCAGGTGACTGATCTTTTCCCAACGTCTCAACTCAAGGATGATGGCTTTTGCACAGGGGAGTCCGCAGCAAGGGACTGCCAGGTGAACATCTCGCCGGCTTTCTGCAGTTGCTGCCTGGACCAAAAATACTTCATTATGTCTCTGGGGGAGGCTGAACTCCTTCTCTTCTGCCGTTAGGGGCCAGCCTTTCCCAGACAGAGGAGCAGTCCTGGCACCCCCAGCAGCAGGGCTGGGTCCTGTTCCAGTTCAGGATCCCAGCAGAGATGCAGGTCCCCAGGGACTCCACCCTATGCTCACCCATATGGAGTAGCACACGAGCTGCTGTTTTCAGTCAACCTGGCAAAGAAGTGGCCAAAAAGCCCACAGTGGGGGAGCATGGCTCTGGTCCTGGCAAGGCAGGAGCTGGGTCCAGAGCCTTTCAGGCTGTTTCTATGAAACTTAAGCAACTCTTTCCTGATTGTCCTGAGGCACTGTTGCTTTAAAGTAAGAAGCAGCTTTTTCTTCTTGGGTCACAGATCTTTCCCTCCTGTGAGGAGCTTCAAGCCAGACCCCAGCAGGTTCCTACAAGTCTGTGAGGAGCAGCATTGTGCTGTCCACCTTCCCTGTGTGGTGGCTCTAGTCCAGCTTTTTTACTGAGTTTTTTATTTTTTGCTGCAAAAGGAAAAAAGTATTGGGGAAAAATGTCACGGAGATGCTGAAAGAGAGGCAGGGAGCAGCTTTCTGGTGTACCTCAGAATATAATCTCTCAGGGTTAAATGCTTGAGTACCCAAGACATCTTGGGACATGAAGAGAGGTCATGGTGAGGACAAGAGGAAAAGAAACCGCAGTTGAGTCAGAGGAACCCTGCCCCAGTGTTCTTTCGTGCCGGGGCTGTGGGAAAAGGGTCTATCCCGTTGGTGGTGTCAGGGCATGAGGACTGCTTGTGCTGGGTGGAGCAGGCTTTAGTTTGCCCTCCTGGAAATGTCCTCAGCCCCTTGTCACTTGGGAGTTACAGCATTTGAGGCAAAGAAGCAAAAACATTGTCATGTCCATGAGGGGAAGGTCCTGCAGTCCAGCCAGGCTTTTGCTGCCTGCACAGAGCAAAAGGAAGCTGAAAGCCTCTGCAGAGCCTCTTTATGTTGATCAGTGCTGATGAACCAGTGTAAGCTCCTCTGGGACTTCACAGGGTCCTCAGCAAAAGTTGTCTCTGTTTGGCGGCTCTTGGAACCAGCTGCATTCATGCAGTGCAGAGGGATGCTGGAACCATTGCTGTGTGGGTCCCAGGGTAAAGGGATTCTCCTCTTGACACGCTCAGTATCTTTCTTGGACATATGCTCCTGACCCCTCTCCTCACATGAGACAGGGAGGGAAGTGTGTGAGAGAAGTGGAAACCATTTCTATTCTGCTTTGAGCTTTGCTTGTGTTGTGATGCAGACAGAGAGAACCAAATACTTTCTAGTTTCAAATACAGTCAGTTCTCCTTTCTGGGGAAGAAGGCAATGCAGGTCCTGTGCTGCCCAGGGAGCTGTGCTGCCCAGGGCTCCCTCTCACCTGCCTGTGGCACTGCGTGCTCCTTTCTCTTCACAGTGGGACTTTGAAGATGTGATGGTGCAGTGGAGTTGGCCCAGCCCTGCTGCTCAGCCTTGCTCCGGGCCATGCCCAGGCACCTTTGGACAACATGCAGCCCTTCCAGGATGTGCTGAGCACCCCAGCAAAACAAGCAGAAAGCAGCAGAAGGTGCTTCCTTGGGGCTCTCCTGGGGGAAGTGAGAAGCTCTGGGGTGTTGCTACAGGCTGCCATGTTGTGCTGCTGAGGATGGGTCCTGGGGTGGCCAGACCCTGTCTCGTTTGCCTGCAGCAGCAAAAGGAGCCTTTGCAGAGCTCCTGCTGATAAGAAGGGCCTGCACTTATGTTTCCAAAGGCCTGAGCAAGTTGGTGAGTAGTGGCAAGGCTCAGAAATCCAGACACCAGACAATGGAAAGGCTGGAAACAAAGGAAAGGAAATTCTTCTGCTGTATTGCCTTTCCTATGGCGATAAGATAACCTAAAGTGAAACAAAAGTCTCTGCTGCAGATGGTGGGGTGGGCACCTCGGCTGCTTTCTAAAGTGCAGGAGGATGTCTGCATCAGCTGGGACCTCCCGAGCCGGGTGGGGGTGTGTGGCTGTCCTGGGGGTGTGCAGCGGGCAGAGGCGTTCTCGGTGCTTTGCAATGAGTCTTGGAGCAACAGGTAACCTGGCCTGCTCCTGCTCCATTCCATGGGACCATCTGTGTCCTTCATTTACACACTTGCAAGAGAAATCGTGGAATAGTTTGGGTTGGAGGGGACTGTAAAGACCCCTTGCAATGAGCAGGGGCATCTTCAATGAGATCAGATTGCTCAGAGCTCTATCCAACCCAACCTTGATGTTTCTAGGGATGAGGCAACTACTGCCTGTCTGGACAACCTGTTCCAGTGTTCCAGTCCCCACCCTCATTGTAAAACATTTCTTCCTTATATCTAATCTAAATTGACCCTCCTTCAATTTAAATCCATTATTCCTTGTCATATCACAATGGGCCTTGCTAAAACTTTGTCCTCATCTTTCTTGTAGGTGCCATTCCAGTACTGAAAGGCATGTCTAAGGCCTTGCCCGAGCCTTCTCCAGGCTGAACAGCCACAACTTTCTCAGGCTTTTCTCATAGGAGAGGTGCTCCAGCCCTGTGATCTTTATGGCCTCCTCTTGGACCTGCCCCAACAGGTCCATATCTTTCCTATGCTGGGGACCCTGGAGCTGGATGCTGCACTGCAGGTGGGGTCTCAAAAGAGCAGTGCAGAGGGGCAGAATCCCCTCCCTCAATTTGCTACCCATGATGCTTTTGATGGAGGCCAGGACACGCTTGGCTTTCCATGTCACCAGTGCACACAGCCGGGTAATGTCCAGCTTCTCATCCACCAGCACCTCCAAGTCCTTGGCAGAGCTGCTCTCAATCTGCTCTGTATTGAAATCAGGAGTTGCCTCAACCTAGGGGCAGGACCTTGCATTCGCTTTTGTTGAACCCCATGAAGTTCCCATGGGCCCACATCTCATGCTTGTACAGGTCCCTCTGGATGGCATCCCATCCTTCAAGAGTGTCAGTTGCATCACAAAGCTCTTGGTGTCCTGCTTTAAATCTTACTCTAAATGTTCTGGAAGAGCTGAGAAAAATGAGGCCACAGCATTTGCTAGTAATATATTACTCTTGGGTGTATGAACATCCCAAAGCTGGTCTCGGATGTTGAAAGCACTGATGAGCAGCTGAGGAACAGTGACATGTTACATGTGTTATACATTGTATTTCAGAGTGGTGGGGGACAGGGACAGAGTGGTGGTCATGTGGGCAGGGCTGGGAGCAGGATTAGCTATTGCCGAAGAGGAGGCTGGTTATGGGAGTGCAGTGGTATGTGGGAGCTGCTAGGGCAAGGGTTGCAAGGGAACCTGTGCCATGTGTACAGTGCTCCTCCCTCCCCAAAGCACCCAGAGCCAAACAGGCCCCGAGAAGAGGTGTGAGGGACATGGATGGCATCTCAGTAAAGATGGAGATGAGCCTCTGAAGAGGTCTCCTGTCCCAAAGAGGGGATGCGATGGGGTGGATGCCATTTGGACAGCAGAGGAAAGGAAAGGACAATTGCCTCTGCTATGTCTCAGAGTGCAGGGACAGGGAGGTCTGAAATGAAGCTGGTCAGAGACAAATTCAGATTACAGTCTGCGGGCTCAGAGTGGGCCCACATTAACTGTGGAAATCATTGTGGGCTATTTTGGGCAGCGGGAGTGGGATGAATGATGAGAGGAGTTTAGGGAGGCAGGCCAGGGCTGTCTCTGGCTCAGGAAGCCCCCGAGCTGTGACACTGGGAGTGGCAGGGTGGGCTGCAGGAGGTGAGCCTGTGCTGACCTGCTCTGCTCTGGCCCCAGAGGGGAGCCTATGGCGTGTCCCAAGGGCTGCTTTGAAGTCCCATCATTGAAAATTGAACTTCAGAAAGCAGTGGGATAGGTGCTGTGCCCAGCGGGCAGTACCTGGCCCCTTCTTATGGTGGTCCTGGGGTGGGAGCTGCGAAGGGGAGCCCTGATGTTTGTTCAGGCTTTGGGAAGGGGCGTGTCAGGGACCCAGCAAAGGGAGGAGCTGCACGAGAGGATGCACAGGCCCATCGCACACTACTGTGGTTTGCAGCTCTTCAGCAGCTGCACTTGCTCCCTGCCCTGGGGTGCGGTGAAGGGAGATCAGTGGCCTCAGCCCTTTCAGATCTTGTTTTCAATCCCCCTGGGGTGTTGCAGTATGCTTTTGGTATAGAATAGTATGCTGAAGTTTTAATGTTGTTAAAGTGAACATGCTTCCAAAATGGTGTTATAACTCTTTGTGTAAACCTTTCTTCTTCCCAAGATCCCTCACTATACTTTGGAATGTCCTGAGAGATAACTGAAAGCTTACCTATTGGTTGTTTGTAAGGCCTCCTGAACTCCCAGTGGTCACTTTGTAATTCCTCTAAGAGCTATTTAAACAGTGACCAGAACAATAAAGCTCTCTCTACCTCCTCTCCCTGCTTGCTGCTGGCGTCCTGGTCTGTCTGGGGGCCATGAGTCGCCGTGAGGTGGGGGGGCCAGGGGGAGGGCATGCTACCCCCCGGAGCAAGGGGTAAAAGGAAAAGCCCTTTGCCTGGGGTTCCCTCTCCCCATCCACCTTCAACCTTCACTGGGGTTTTCCCGTTTGGTTTCACACTGATAGCCTAGCTCTGGAAAGCAGAGGGCTGAGCTGCAGGCATAAGGAGACAAGCAGGAATCCGCAGCAGCTTTGGTGGGATGGTTGTGACACCTGCAGTACCTGGCAATCGGTCCCTTCAACCTGCCTTGGGAAGCTGATCTCAGCAGCAGAGCAAAAAAGGGCACAGAGCACAGTGACATCGGGCAGGTGTTGTACATCTATGCAATGTGGTTTGCTGTAACTTTTTTGCCAGTTCCCAGTAGCCCTCAGTGGCTGCTTCTGCTGGGGTATTTGGTGAGCTACCAGATACTACTGGCACCAGCATCTCTGACAGAGATCACCCCACCAGCAGCCCCAGCTGTGCTCAGGGGGATGAGGAGCACACTGGAGCATCCTAGCACTGCTGCCAGGCCAGACCTGCTGCAGTCATGCATTGCAAAAGCAGTGAGGTTGGCTGCAGGTACCTGGCATGGCCCCAGTGCTGTTTACCCTCCCTGGCAGGTGATCCAAGTGGGCCAGGCAAGTGTTTGCTGTGGGACATCATTGCAGGTTCATGCTGGCTCTCCTAATGTCCCACAGGTGTCTTGTGGGTCTTCTCCTGCCCTGTGGCTTGCAGCAGAGGGGAGCCAAGCACCTGCTGCTCCCTGCTCTGTCAGGGAATGTGGTTTGTGGGATATATGGACCCACTCAAGAGGTTTTGTGGTCCTCATGACTGCTGGGGAGGTTCCCCAGGTGGCCTTGCAGCAACAAGGAGTGGAGAGATCGTGAGAGTGCCCTGCTCCCCTCACTGCACAGATGCTCTGAAGGCAGAGATGGGCTTGTGGGCTGCTCTTAGGCTTCCTGGTGAGATGACATAAGCTCTTCAGGTGATGATACTCTTTGCCCTGGGGGACTGGGAACAAGGTGTCTCCTGTTGCAATTGGTATTTCAGGGACTGAGCTGTCCCTGGGTCAGGCTGAGCGTCCAAGGGGCAGTGTGGCCTCTGCCTGTGCTGGATCCCTTGAGTGGTGACAGCACGAAGCTGAGTACCTTTGAAGTGGCCTGCAGTGCTCTCTGCACTACTGTTGGACAGGATCTGAACAGCCATTGTGCAAAGCAAAATAAACCCTTCCTATCTGTGCTAGGCTCAGAGGGTGGCTCTGTTTCCAGCTGCAAGACTGAAGAGCCAGCACAGCCCTGCCAGAGCCTGTTGATAACTATCTCCCCTTGTGAAAGTCCGTGCTCCAGGCAGGCAATGTCACCTTATCAGCACTGGAATGTTCCCGGTAAAGGGATCAATCTAACTTCAGCTGCATCCCCATCCCCACCAGCAAATACAATGTACAGAGCAGAGCCAAAGTGAGCGTGGCAGGTCTTTCGCCCTTAGGAGGGTTAGGGCTGCCTGGACTCCTCAGGGAACAGCCCCAGGGCCGGGAACAATAGTGGCCACAGCGCTGGCGACCACAGGGTGGGTGATTACTGAAAAATCATGTGCTTACTCCGACTGCAGCAGAGGCAATTTGTCAAAGTCCCATTTTCTTTTCCCTGATAAGATAGGGCTCGAGGAGCACAATAATGCTTTTCTGAGATACAGTAGTGGATATCTACCCAGCACACACTCAGGGAAGCTAATTTTGGCCATGCTGGGCTGGCAGTGGGTGAGAGCAGCCCTCCATATGTAGGGGCCACAGTCCAAGGGACAGAACAACTGAGCCCTGAGGACCAGAACAATCCTGGGGGGGCAGCAGGGTCACTACTGAGTGCCACATTCCTTGCCCACTGTGGCACTCCTGGAAGGTGCCACTGTTGTCGCTGGCTTCATGGTATGGAGCTGATATGATGTGGCACAGTGCTGCTGCCCTGCCAACACCTGGTAAACTCTGTTTGAGGCTGGAGCAGCCAGGATCAGCAGGCACCCAGAGCATGTAGCTGCACCCTCTCACCCTCCTCCCTCGTGTGCTTGGAACATTATCCGATCCCAAAGGTGACACCATGATGTGAGGCCAGTGTTCATGCCCTGGCCAGGGAAAGCTGCCCATTCTCAGCTGCCTGCACCAGGGCTTGCTAGCTGAGCATGGGTATAAAAGTGATCTTGGCTGCCTGCTGCAAGCCAGTTCCTCTGCAGGCAGCTCCAGTGCCATCAGTCTCAAGAGGAAAGTAGTAAACAGCACCATTAACAAAGCTAGACCTTATGAAATCCGCAGCCTCCCTGGGAACCAGACCCTTTTTTATAACATATACAATATTTGTAGGTGCTGGATCTGGCCTTCCTCAGGAGAGTAATGAGCAGAACAACCCTCTGGCAGAGCTGACTTTTCCATTTTGGCATATTGCTTGGGATGCACTTTCTGCACAGTTTGAAATCTGAGCATAATATTATCTTCATGAACCACATTAACCAGTCTGATAAAGTGACCCAACAAAAGGTCAATGGAAAAGTTAATGTAATTTATTGGCTGATATAAAAAAAACCCCTAATCATCTCTTTTTCCTTTTTCCTGACCCCCCACCCGCACCCAGTGCCCTGCTGGCATTTTCCAGCCATTCCCAAAACAATGGCCAGGGTGGGAATGCTCTGACTGGGTGCAGGTTTAAAGGAGGCTTTTCCTGAGGGGCTGCAGCCACATCTGCCTCCTCAGCTGTCCCTCCCCAAGAGGTGTGCAGGGGATGATGTGCTCAGCCAAGGTCACCAGCCTGGCCAGGGAGAGGACTGGCACCAGGCCAGGTTTGGGCAGACCTAATTTCAGTATGTTTGCTGGATATCCTCTGCTCTGTGGGGTGTCTGGAGCTCATCTGCTTTGGGCTTGCAGGGGACACCTCTGTTCTTGGTCATTTCTGCTGTTTTTGTAGCTGTGGACAGGAGGGAAGGACAATTTAGCCAGGTTCCAGGCACTGTTGCTGGAGTGTCTTGGATGAAGGCCTCAAGGGCCCCAAGAACTCTCTCCATGGACACCACCCGTGCTATGTTACCTCCAGGGGAGGCTGCAGGAATCCCCAGTAAAGGGCACAGGTGCATGGGCACATTCCTTTGCCCAGGCGTGCAAGCAGAGGGGACATGCTGTCGCATAAGCACCCCTGCTCCCTGCACAGTCCTCCCTTCGGGTTTCCCAGGCACCAGGAACATGCTGCCGCCTGCTCAGCCCGGGGCAGGCACTGAAGAGCTGGTGCTCCCCACAGCTACTCAGCATCCGCTTGTCTCCTCTCGCCCAGGAGCTCGAGGTGTGTGCAGAGCTCCAAGAGCTGTCTAGAGCAATTAAGCAGCCAGGCGTTTGTCAGGGCATGACCTGTCCTGGGGAGGCAGGTGAGCTTGCTTGCTAGGGTGGAGCTGCAAAAGTAATTAGTCTTTACTTATGTTAATACCTTACAGGTACAGAAGAAAGGACCCCAGAGGGCAATGGGTGGTGGAAAGGATCCAGCAGCTTCTCTTTCAACATTAGCTGCTACTTCGAAGTAGTGGCTTTGGAGTTGCCACACTCCAGAGCCGTGGAAAAGACAGCATGGGGAAAACATCTGGCAAGGGCTGGGAAAGGAGAAAGCCCAGAACTGCCCATTTCTGTCAGGCTGTAGCACTGTGACATCTGCCACAGTGCTACCATGGCTGGGCATGGAAACTCTGGCTCGAGTAGCAAGTAACTGTCCTCCCTGGCTTCTTTGCAGCACTGTCTCCAGGCCTGGTTCTTGCCAAGGAAAGGCTGGAGAGATGGAGAAAGCCTTAGCAGTGTGACCTGGAAAGCAGGGGGCAAAGAAAACACAGGTAACTTCTAACAATCTTGCCTTGTGTTTTGTAAAGCTGGTTTGTGCACGCTTGTGCATGGGGCTAGCTGTGTCCTTCCTGGGAGCTCCCTGGTCATGCAGCTCTGCCTGCTGCTCAGCCTGCCTGGCACTCTGGGGTGCTTCTGCCTGACAGCAAACGCAGCCCCTCTAAAGTGAGGGAACTGGGTTTCCACACTGTGAATGCTCCCCTGCCTCACTTGGGAAACTCAGTAAGGGAGGAGACATGGAAACAGAAACCCCAGGCTGGAGCTCTGTGGCAGATAACCCTGAGTTTCTCCAAGTCTTTCACAAGCAGGAACCTTGGGATGTTGTGCCCAGCATGTGGGTACGCCTAGTCAAGACATCCCAGATACCAGACTGTGCTGTTTGTGTTCCCAAGATTTTCTGCCTGCCCTAGAAACTGCTTTTCAGTGTCTTGCTGGGGAGCTGATCTTCTCTGGCACAAGATGTTTCTTGCCCAGCAGCTCATTAGGCTCCTGCTCTGTTCCAGCTGGTGCTGGGCCATGCAGGCAGGGCACGCCAGTCCCAGTGGCAGCAATGCTGCCAGTCTGCAGGGCGAACGGGGAGCCACCGTGGCATTGCAGAAGCAAAACTTCTCAGACCATAATGGACTTTGCCCATTTTGTTGAAATAACAGAGATGAAAAAGTTATTGAGGATGACTGATCGTGGGCCAAATAACCAGACAGTGTAACCTGCCTCATTCTCCAAGGCGCCATTTCAGGGGGAAGAGCTGCACACAGGCTTCGGCCGCTGTCCTGTCTGAAAGCAAGGCACAGCCCAGCCTTGCTCTGGAGAGCATGAAGCAGAAGAAAGGCTTCCCAGTGCTCTGTTTTGTTGTAACAGCACTGACCACTGGTCTGCTAGTGCTTTCCCAGGAGGTGCTGTGAGAATAAGGTTGTCTAAGTCACTTCACCGATAACTCTTGGTCTTGATCTGCCCTGGACCACACTGCTATAACTGTGTCCAGTCTCCAGGCACAACAAGGTTTAGGAGTTGTTTCTTAACATGGCAGGACAGGGGCATCTTGGTTTGGGATCTGTGATGAAGACCTGGAGAAGCTGTGGATATCAAATGTCTCCCGTCCTGCAGTCCCCAGTGGTGCAGCAGTAATAGGGAGATTTATGTTTGGCTCCCTGATCACAGAATCACAGAATATTCTGAGCTAGAAGGGACCCCCAAGGATCATCAAGTCCAACTCTGAAGTGTTGGGGATCAAACCCATGACCTTGGCCCAGGATGGTTGCAAGATCTGCTGCTTCTCTGCAAGTGATGTTGAAGGACATAAGGTGAAATCAAGAGCTCCATATGCTATAAAAATCAAATCCAGGGTTTTTATTTTGGTTCAGTAGGGGAACTTTGTTATGATAAATGTCTCAGAAATTGGGAACCCAAACAGCAATAGTTCAAAGACATTTTTCCAGTGCCACACATCTAAAGCTGCTCATCACAGCACAGCTTTGTTGGGCAAAGTGTAACAGGGATTGAATCCTCGCTTCCCGCCGAGGGTATAAGAGCAAGACACTGATTTGCAGGTCTTGAAGAATGTGACAGTGGTATTTCAGCAGCTCTAATGCTCTGCAGCCTGTGAAGGCTGCACAGTAACTGAAAGGAAATATCTTTGTTTTTATTCACTTGGCTTTATTCCTAATTCGCTCTTTGATACCATCCGCCTGGGATAATACGTTTTCAGAGATATGCTTGAAATTAAGGAAATGAGTTTGATTAAGTCCTTTGAGGGAGAAATTAACAACAATAGAGATATTAAAGGCCTTATTTTCAAGCAATTCTATCACAAAATCAAAACACTGTGCTGCTAGATGGCGAGATCCATTAGTAGTGTATGTGCATTCTTCAGCTAGAGAGGATATCGCCTTCTTCAGCTAGGAAAGTTGCCAGAGGGCTTGAATCTGTCCTCTGCGCTGGGTGGGCAGTGAGAGGCAGATTCATTTCACAGTAAAATACTTGCAGCCAAATAATAAATGCACAAGCACTTGCCTTTTACCAGTCGTACTCTGCTGGGTAGAACTGATGATTTCTCAAGAGTCTCACGTTCAAGGTTTGCATGTGTATTTTTTTTTAGCTCTGTTTAGATAGTTGCTTTTATTTTTTTAAACTGTCCTGGGGTAGTTTAGCTGTAAATAGGTTACCTAGTACAGGGTTTATGCTGTGGGTGGAACTCCCCCCGTCTTCCGGAGTACTTCCCCATGAAGTCAGCAGCTTTGCAGGTATCTACTGGGTCCCCTTGGCAACTTTTCCATGTGGCTGGGACAACTGCTACCAAACTCAGCCTTCCTTCATAATGTGGCAGCCTTTGCTCTGCTGTTAGCATCACCAGTGCTGATGTGGTGCCCAAGGTCCACAGGCTGGATGTGACAAACACTGTGCAAGCCACCAGGAGAGTGGTGTCATTGGTGGGGACCATCCATCAGTGAGCTTCTGTGTGTGTACTGCATGGCAGCGTTAAGAAATAATACGGTGGAGGAGTGAAAGCAGGTAAAGGCACTCAGATTGCATCCCACTTTTCTTTAAGTATGATGTGGGCTAGACAAAGGCTGACAGTCCTACTATTACTGACTGAAAGACTTCTCTATTATTTAAAAAAAAAAGAAGGGAGGGGGAAAGGGACAAGTAGCAATAAGAAGGGTGTGCCAAGTAGCTGCACAGTGATTCTGTTACACATCCTGGCAGCAGGGAGGCAGGAGAAGAGAGTGGAAGATAGCTTCTGGGGAGGGAGCAGTTTTTAAATTACCTAAGAAGTAATCTGGAGACTTTTTCCCATGGCAGTTGTTGAGCTAGCAAGTGGAATGGGAAAGCACAGTATTATTTATTTCATTACTATAAGAAGGGACTTTTTAAGATCTTCTTCAAGTAAATGGAGCAATGAATTCTCCTTTCCCTCTGCTGCTGAAGACATGTGACCTATTAGACATGTTGCTGTTGTAATGGAAATTACTAGCCAGGCTATTTAAACTGAGAAGAACTGGATGTCTGAGAAATGGGAAAAAGGATTGGGTGGCACAAGAGAAAAGAAACTTAATCTGTGACAGTCTTGGGCACTTTGTATAATTTGCCCTTTAAGCTCTTTCACAAACTCATCTGGCAGAGAAGTGATAATAAATTGTTCAACAACTCAGGCTTGCCAAAGTAGTTTAAGGAGCTTTCAAAGGAAACTTCTAAACACTTATGGCTTTCAACTGCAGGTGAATCATCTTGAAGAGTGAAACTGTAATTGCAAATTGCTATGCGCCATTTAGTGGGTCACCATATACCTGTCTGTGTGTTCATGTGGTGTGGCACTTAGTTCAAGAGTCAGATGTTCCTGTGTAGATCCCATGCTGTGTCTGAGAGCCCAGCATGGCACGGATGCCACTGCTGTTGCCACCCTACTGAACTCAAAAATCTCAGTTGGCAGAGCCTGCAAGAAGCTTAGGTCAGGGAAAAGAAATAAAGGTAAGAGGAGGAATGTCATATCGACACACAGCCAAGGCATGGAGCTTTATCCACTCTCAGCCCCTTTTCTTATGAGGCTCTTTTTGTTTGCCTAAGGATATATGGGGATTAGAGAGAGTGGGCCATGGGGATTTCATCCCCAAAGCATGTAACACCCTTGCCAAGAAAATCAAACATACAGGGCCAGAGGTGTCCCACAGCTGTCCCCAGGGAGGGCTTGGTGGCACAGGGCTATCAGGGATGTGCTTGCAGCATCTGGGACCAGATGTGGCCAGCTGGGTGCCTCTGCTTTGCGGAGGTGGGTCCCATAACCTCCTCTGAGCTAAGGCACATATTTATACAGCCCTACCAGAAAAGGCAGGGTGGAACACGCTAATATATACACATTAAAGAGACTGAATAAATAAACAGTAGGTTTTGATTTATTTTCTCTGCTACTTGGATATCTTAGTTTTGGCACAAGATAGATTTCATACACAAATGTGGTCTCCAGGTAGGTTCTTGTCCTGACTGATCAGAAACCACGTGCAAAGGAGAAAAACTTAGCAAATGTTCTCAGAGCCAAATGATATTTATGCTGTTTATTGCCAAAGTACATAAAATCCTTGGCCCATATCAGCAAGGTAATATACAACAGGTAACAACTGTTCTCTTCCCTAAAGGATTTGCAGTTACAGATGAGAGATAACAGTGGGTACAGTCAGACAGGGAAAGCACATAAAATGTGATGAGTCAGTCTGAGACTTACTAAATGCTGTACACTTAATGAGCACTGTTCAGACTCACCTGGGAGAGCACAGGGTTTGGTGGGGCGAAACTGGTTGCGGAAAACGCAGCATACGCCCAGGACGCTGGGGTAAAGGTGGTGGGAGAGTGCACTAGAGAAATGTCATGTGTGAAAAATGTTCTGGTCACAGAGAGTTGTAAAGGAGTTGTAAGTTTTATTGTGTGACTTGTACCCAGATCAGGTTCAGGTGGAATACATGTAACTGTGCAATCAAAATAGTCATGGGAAGCCTGTTAAGAAAGGCTGCAGGACTTACTGCTTCTTCTGTCTTCAAGCCCCAAACTGCTTACCTCCTCCCACAGTACTGAGCAAAGTCTTGAGGAATTACACTGGCTGTGAATAGCCATAACATTTCCGAAAACAGTGACAATGCTGGATTGTGCTGCCTGGCTCATTTCCTGCCACCCAGTCCCACTAAGGTGAACTAAACAGAGAAAAACTGTTATTTCTCTTGTAATTTATCTTGCAATTTATTTTTCTTTCCTTATTTCTACTAGGTTAAACACCTGATGCTTTAAAAGTGTATACATGTAAATAACTCATGATGCCCTGTGGCCCCTCCCTGCCCTGGAGAAGCTGCAGCCAGTGATGCTGCAGGAGAGTGGAGGTTGCCAGGCACTTCGAGCAGTACAAACTAGAGTGATGCCAAGAGAGCTGGAAATCAGGGAACGTGCCAACCACAAATATTAATCTCTGAGTTAATAAAAGCCTGCATGGTTTGAGGTTTGCGAAGCAATAAATGAGTTCAAATTTGCCAGTGACTGAAAAACAAAAGCAATTAGGTGTTAAGGGGAAACCTTCTAATGGAAATAAAGATAATACACTAGAATATGCAATGAGTTGAAAAATGTGATGAGAAATTAATCTTTACTTGAAAAATACTAAAGGAATTTTTATGAAGAACATAGGAATGTATGTATCAAAGCAGACCTTTTAACTCTTTTTACTAATAGGGAACAGCAGAATAAGAGCTTCTGTTTAATAGCACTAATAACTTCATAATATTTTTTTTGAGTCATATGGTAGGCTCTTTTTACCAGTCAATACTTCTTTCAGAAAAAAAAATCTCCTTGGCTTCTCTTCATCATAGTCATTTCTAGGTCTGTATGACCTAGAAAGCTATTTCTGCTTATGTGTTTTACCCCTTTTTTTCCACCAAAATCCAGGTGGAACAGTACCAATTTCAATCTCCCTGCCTTCCTATGACTCTACTGGGGACACTGCTAGCAAGTTTGCAAGGCAGTTTGCAAGCAGTTGTGAGCAAAAGTGAGCCTAAGGGAATACCTCAGGGTGATCCAAATGGAAACTGGGGGAGTCCTCATCAATGTGTTGTCAGATGTCTCAAATGGTCACAATTTTAATGACATCAGAGGAGGTTTTTCTGATTTTAAAATGATGCATCCTGCTCAAAAGGGAAGGAATAGGCCAAAATAAAGACCTATATAGATGGGGATTTGTCAAGCTGATAGCAATGGGTAGTTCAGCTGTTTGTAAAAGGGGTAATTAATTAGGGAAATTCAGTGAAAAGATATCGGCCAGTACCATTCATCACCACCCAGTGACATTTCCTCGAGGTACAAAGAAAATCCTAGCAGTGATTTAGGTTGGATGTTGGACGATGACAATTACAATTCAGTGACCAAAAAAGCTGAAATTATTCAGTAATTTTTTCTGTTCTTTGTTTGGAAAATGGACAAAACAAAGTCCTCACATTTAACTGGAGGTATTTTTGTCCTCCACAGGTAACCAGAGTGAATGAAAACCACTGCCCATCTTTAAAATTGCATGCAAAAGTATTTTAAAAGTTGCCTAAGATCACCAAACCTTTAGTACTGATTTATCCACAAATACTATATCACTGAATTTCAAGAGAATCAGAGGAAGTAACTGCTGAGTCATTATATAAAAACCAGTAACTGATGTGTCCTGGGTAAGCAGGGACAGAGGCTTGGCCAGGCTGACACTAGCCTTTGGCAAGAGCGATGAGGAGGTCAATGAAGTGTGCAATCAACAGAAAATTGAACTGTGACAGTACTAGAGTTAGCACATTAACAGAAAATAGATGTTTGAAATTTTTTTTTTTTGAGTAGAAGAAGGGGACCATTTTGATTTGAGTCACAGCAGTTCAGTATTATGCCTGATCTGTGGGTGGCTGCTAAAAGGGACAGTTTTGTTTCTCATTTTCTTTTCCTCTCATTCCCTTAAACAGTGGTTACATGCCTGCCCAGTGAATCAGTTCTCCGTGGGCCAACAGAAAAATATGTATTTTCTTTTCTTTTTATTATTGTCACAATTTCCTGCTGGATCCCTGTGCTGGGCTGACTCACCCCTGAGCTGTGGGATCACTGGAGTTGACACAGGAAGCCGATAGTGTTGCTGGGGACCTGATGCTCTGCCAGGTGGATGTAACCCCTGTTCAGTCACTGCTGGGGTTGGATTCAATGAGATGTAACAGTCAATGGCTCCCTTCATCTGCAGTGGAGAACTACTGGAAAAAAATAGCAATGTGTGCAAATAAATATAATAATGGCCAGTCTTCGCGAACGAAGATCCGGGGAAGGTCTTTACACCTTCCAGCCTGCGCATTGGATTTTTTAGGTGAGACACAGTGTGCGCGGAACTGAGCCCACCCTTTAATCCTAAGGTTCATCTGCCGGGGCCAAGCGAGCTTGGACGGTGGCAGCGAGGTCCTTAGGACGTAGATGGGTTGCCTTTATAAGGGCTAACGAGCTCCATCAGCCCGGGAGTGGCCTTGACCGGGAATCGAACCTGGGTCTCGGCAGTGACAGCGCCGTGCCCTTACCACTAGACCACCAGGGGCTCCTGCAAATAAATATAGACCCTACCTATTGTGGTTTACAGATCCCCTAAATTATTTATGGTGCTCTTCAAAATATTTAACTGATGCATCTGAAAACTTAAGCCGTCTGAGGGCATGTTTAGTGAAGTCACACAGTCTTGCCCTTACAATAGTGATTATCTTTATAAGTTACCTGAAAGTAGTAAAGAGAATTTCTGACACAGTGGTTGTAGAGGTGTGTGAGTTGGTGGGACAACGAAGGAGTGGACTGTTGGCCACGCCACCCCCATTGGCTTTGTTGGCTGAGCACTTCTCAGCTATGCAAATTTTTTAAATTTAAACCCTGGCTTCTAGGCACTGAGAGCAAAGTGCACATAGGTCCCAGCTGAGCACGCTGTGGAGCACAGTGACACAGGAGAGGTAAACAGCTGGCAGCTGAGCGCTGGGCACATTCCTTTGGACACTGCTACGTTTCCAGAGAAGTGTCTCATTAGTGGATGGCAAAAGCAGTTGACAGAAGCACAGATGGGTTATGAAAAGCAGGTGTAGATTGGACAATAGGAAAGACCCCTTGGCACTTCCGTCAGACTAAGGGGAAGAGGAGCTGAGTGACCCACTGGCTTTTTTAACCTGGGGTGACTGGGTCATGTCCCACAGCTGAGCTGGTGTCTGATGTGTCTATGGGGCGATGGAGCCCCTTGGCAGGTGGTGCCTCTTCCCAGGATGCTCATTCCTTACAGGGCTTTCCATGAGCTGATCCCACCCTCTGTCACCACAACATATGTAGTGTTACATATGTAGTGGTCACATTTATTACACAGTGTCCTGCTCCTCTGGCACCTTGGCTGGCTGTCAATCCCACTATGGTGAAAATGTCTGTGTTGAGTGGAGCACATTCCTCCAACAGCAGCTGTAACGGTTTTGGCCCGGTGCAGTTCCCCCATCCCATGGCAACGTAAGACTTAGAGGTAACCCTGAAGGGCAACAGGAGGAGCTGGCCCTGACTGCACAGGGATATCTTCCCTGCAGTTTTTAGGGGCAACATCCAGCCCCCAGTGCCTGTAGGACACCCCATGGCTGGCACACATGACCTGGGGGACCCCCAAGTGCCTCTGCTCCCACCCTGGGGTGAGGCCCTGCAACACAACACCCACTGCCATCCCCGGCTGAGACCTCCAGCATTGTCCTACTGATGCCCAACAGGACCCCCACCCCTGGCCCCACTGCCTCAGAGACCCCGTGTCCTGCCCCACAGAGCTCCCCACAGCTGTCCCCCCATAGACCTCTCCCTCCATGGCCATGTCTCCCATAGCCAAGTCCCCATATCCATGTCCCCATATCCATGTCCCCCGATATCCAAGTCCCCACATCCCTAACCCCTGCCCCCATCGCCTCCCCGCCCCCTCCCAGGCTCCGCCCCTCCCCCTTCAGGCCCCGCCTTTTCCGGCGCGGGGCGGGGTCGGCGCGTGCCACTCACCGTCACTTCCGCGCGCGCCCTGCGCCGCCCGGTCCCGCCCAGCGCGGCCGGCGCGTGCAGCCGGTTGGCGGTGGATCCGCGCGCGCCCCGCGAGGCAGCGGCACCGCGCGCGGCGGGCGGGGTGGGGGGGGGAGCGCCGGTCCCGCGCCGGTCCCGCGCCCGCCCCGCCGGCGATGGGGCTGCGCTGAGGCCACCGGTGAGTGGGGGTCGCGGGCACGGCCCAGCAGGTGAGGGAGGGTCCGCGGGGCCTCCGGCGGCGCCTGCGGTTCCCGCCGAGTCTCGGCGGGGCCGCTGCCGGGTCGCGAGTCCCGAGGCCAGGTCAGCCCCGCCGCCCAGAGGTCGGAGGAGGCGCGGGACCGGAGCGGGGGCGCGGGCACCCGGCGAATCCCGGACACGTGCGCGCCGGCCCGGCCCCCCCGCGCCGCCCCAGGGCCGCCCCGGGCTTTGGGGCTCCCTCGGGGGGTCTCCAGCGCTCGGGCAGCGCTCACGTGGCTCTCCCTCCGTGCCCTTAGCCCGGCTCCCGGCGGGGCCTGCGGTCCCGGCCACCGAGCGCGTTCCGCTGGCCGGGCACACGTCAGCGTGTGCTGCAGTGCCGGGGCCGGTGCGGAATGTCGGTGCTCCTGCACCACAGAGAAACTTTCCCAGCCCAGTATGAGGACGCAGTGTGTCTCGTCCTTTTTTCAGCACATGAGTTAGTGCTTTCTGCTGCCGCTGACAAATGTTACCGGGTGCTTTTCTATCAGCTGAGCTCTGGAGACGGGGATCTCGCACTCCGAGCACCTCTGACAACCACTGCGTCATGCCAAAGAGGAAGCCTGTTTATGCTTGTTCAGGGGTAAACAGCTGTCGGGTGAATTAAACACTGAGAATTGAAACGGAATTGGTACTTAAGGTGAAGAAGAACTTGATGAGTATCTGCAGTATTGGCTCTAAAAGCTTGCTGCTACCACCAGTGCTCTGGCTTGCCTGCTGGGATCAGTGTGTCCCTGCAGGTGCTGTGGTTGGAAGACAGTTTTGGAGCCCTTCAAGAAGCTGAGATAACACAGCCTCCAGCAGTGGGAGATGGTGAACTCCAAAGTGTTCTAACATGAGCACTGAGGGTTGTCTGGCCATGCTGGTTGGCTGCTTCCTCTTTGTTTGACGTTGCTGGGAGTTTTATTCCAGCTTTAGAGTTTGTTAATGTGTTTTTTTTGCAGTATGCACTCATTAGGACTGTATTGGTATTTTCGTAGTAAGGGCAATCAAGGTTACGTTTCATTTAGCCTATTCATTACCCTGACTCTTATTTTTTTTTATTGTAGGTGACTCAGACGTTTTATATATGGGATTTGTCCACACACTGGCTCTTCAGACAGGTTAGCGATGTTTTTATGCCATCAGTGCCATTGTGTCTGAAATAATTGCTACTTTTAGCTTTTCTTAAAGTAAAACTGATTTTTGTACTACACTGTTATGTCCTGTAGAATATTGATTTTCTTGAACCTGTGAAGAAACAGCGCTTTTTTTGGCATTATTTAAATTTACTCTGTGGTGTAAGTCAGACCCTCATAAACTTAATTTACGTGTGACAGCATCATGGGTGACAGCAATAGGTCTTTACTGCACATACAGTGAGGGATGTTTCTTTTGGTATGTGGCATGACAGTGACGGCTACATACTGCTACTCTTGTAAGCTGCTTTTTCTTGTTCCTCATTACAAGTACAATTTTGCAAAGTATAAAGAAAATATAGTGCGTAAACTTTGAACTCAGCGTGGAGTGGTCCAGTGTGAGCACCGAGGTCAGCAGAGAAAAACTGATGTTCTCCAAGGTTATCAGCTTGTAAAGTGCTTCAGAAAATGAGTAAGAGAGATGTTGTTAACTTTGGTTTTGGCCAAATCTGGCTGACTGTGATACAGGGAGGCAAAAACAGTGAAAGGTTTCTGAGCAGTTCTGCAGGCTCTTCTTTCCAGCAGAGGTGCTGGACAGCAGCTGCCACCTTCCTGAATACCTCCCAGGACCAGCGGTGCCTCCAGTGCTGCTTTCTAGACTTTGAGCTCATTATGCTCTCAGCCCTTAATTTTTTTGTTGGTTGTCTTCTAGAATCAAGTGTCTGTTCCTGTATTTCATTTGTTTCTGCTCTGGGGAGGACTTCATGACTTGGGCAGGCAATAATTCATCCCTAACGTGGAGATAGAGGGACGAAAGGTCCTTACTGCCTTGCAGTGCCTGGCAAGGAAGTGTGGGGGCTGCTGAGCAGGAAGGGAAATTGCATCATGATGGCTGAATGATTGAGAAACTTTATGATTCAGTCCTGTTCTACTAGTGTGCCATGTGACAGGCATGGTGCATCAGACAAGCTATTTTGCTGTGGTCCTAATAAATTATTTTAAAAAACAAATTAAAAAAATCCCCAACTATTGATGTGGAACTCTCAGATTAGTTTTTCTTATTTACCTTGAGAAGGTAGTATCCTCACTGTCCTTATGTGATATATAAAGCAGTCAAGAAGACACAGATTTTCAGTCATAAGGAGACAAATTCCATTTGTTCCGTGCGAATAAAATACCTTTTTATTGTTAATGCCAAGTCCAAGTGGGTTGCCCGGGTCATAGAGGAAATCTGACACAGAAAGGTTAGGTTTTCCTCAAGCATTTTGACCATTGCACCCTTGTTTCTTTTTCTGGGAAGTTTCAGATACTGTTTGCTTTATTTCTGTAAACAACAGAAATCTGCAACAAGGGATTACTTTGACTCAGCTTGTCCGAGGTCTGTTGTAGAAATTATTACTTCTGGTGTGATAAATGTCTGAGTTTAGTGCTGTGCAGGCCAGGGAGAACAGTTGTAACACTTTCCTTGTTTAATGTCTGTGTGGTATGAACCTGATGGTAGCTGGCATGGAGAGAAGAGATTTCATTCCTTTATTGCCTTGTGAAACAAAGTCCTTTAGTTAATTATTCTAATACTTTGAGTTTTGGAAAGTAGCAAAAAGCGATTTCCTTAGATTTAATTTTCTCAGTGCCCAAACAAAATCAGTGTAATATGAAAGTGCTTGTGCAGCATGTGTTTAGACTCACCTTTCAAATGTCTGCAAGAATTGCATTGGAGAACAGAGCTTATATTTAAGTGCATGTTCTTTTGGGCAGGGATTACTGGTCTTCACAACGTGGCATCTAGTATGGTCAAACCTGCTTTGGGTCTGGATTTGTGCTGTTGTGCAGATGAGTAGGTTTTGTGTACTTTCAGTGTTTAAAAAACCCCAACATTCTGACTAGTGCTTGGGTCTAATTATGTTTAGCATGTGAGAGTTTATACAAAACAAATCCTAGTCCAAAAATCCTAATGTCACAATTAAGCATTGACAAGAAATGTTTTAAGTAACAGTAATGCTAAAATATTTCCCTTTCACTGTTACACAATGAGCTAAAAATAGTTTTCATTCATAAAAAAGCTGCTTCCTTAGTTAAATAATCTGTGTAGCATAGAACATTTTGTAGTAAACTGTGGTTGTATTATAGCTCCAAGTCTGACACCTTTATTTCTGACTGAAATAAGACTGTAAACTTTAATCTCTGGTTGCTGAAAGGCAGGCTTAAATAAAAAAGGATAAGTGATTCACAGTTTCTGTTCAGGAGTTATGGATATGTCTACACAAGAAGCTGAAGTGCTGTATCTTGCTACTCCTTTTCTAAAATGTACAACTTCAGCACCATCTTCATAGAGCTCTGTGTGTGGGTTGAGATTGGGAAGGGGTCCTTTAGACTGTGGAATCTAACAGTGTGCTCTGAAGTGGTGCAGTGTCAATGGCATTTGTAATCCTATCAGTCTGACCAGAATTAGCTTCATTTTGCATTTGTTCTGTATTTACGTTGTGCTTTTCATTTGAAAGAATTTAGCGGTTTTTCTTTTTTTGTGGTTCTGGTTTATTAGAATTGTGGCGTTGCATCCTTCATCTTAAAGCAGCTCTTTGGAAGAGGACTAGGTACTGGAACTGATAGCAAGTCCATTACTTTTTAGTTGGATTGAGATTTTTATGTGGTATTTAAGACTAAAAGGCCATCCTTCAAAATCAAAATACCCAACTCTTTATTTTTTGACCTTTAGCAAAGTTGTATGATAGTGATATTTTCAGTTTAGAGGGAACATACAGCAACAAAAATGGCAACTCCTTTGGATTTTATTCCAGCCGGAAGATGTCAAAATGAAAGGTGATAAATGGCAAGGCCTGTGAAATCAGAGCTCTTGATTCTTCTAAAGGGTGGGAGATAGAACAGTGAACTGGAAAGGATTTTGAGAAGAGAGAAAGTACCAACTTACATTATGAGCTTTTACTGACTTTGGATGCAAGATTGAAATATATGTAGGGTGTGAAAGTAAGTCACATTATGAAGAACCTGTATAAAAGTCTAGTAGAGGCAGATATTGCAAAGGCCAAAGTGCAAATGGAATGGCAACTAGTAAGAGCCATAAAAGCCTTTAGAAGTATGTTAATAGTAGGAAGAAGTTTGGGAAATGTCTCACTTGGGAGGGTATGCATCTCTAGAAGGTGCAGAACATTTGAAGTTCTTAGTGCCTGTTTTACTTGTCTTCTTTCACATAGTTTCATGCAGGTGCTTAATCTTATTAATACTTGTGTTAAGGTAGTATTTTACACTACAGTGGACTTCCCCTAGATGTTTCTGTGTCCTCTGGCCCTGATAAGATGCACTGTACAATTCTCAAAACAGTTAAAAAGTGTTGTTTAGAAATACTCAGAAGTACTAGAAGACTGGCAAAGGATGAGTTTTCAGACAGTTACAGTGGAAGAGAGATGAGGAAGAGGAGTTGAAATCTGACCGTTCTCTTTGTCTCAGTTTTTTCCATGAGTTGAGACTAATAAGCAAACATTCTATTTTCAAGTGCTTGGAAGATACAGTGGCATGAACTGATCTGTGGGAAAAGTAATTGCGTCCAAAGTCTCAGTGTCTTTTTACTGCAGAGCAGAAGCAGTGGAAGTTCTGTCTCCTGATTGATTGATTGATTTATTTAATAAGGTTTACCTCATTTTAATGGTCTCGTAAGTAAATGAAGGCATGATCTGGGGGTAGATGATCCTATTTGGAGAACTGTAATTAACGATTCGGTGTTAAAATGAGACGTTACATTGAAGGGTTCTGTTCTGGGCAGTTGCCTTTAATGAAAACATCAGTCAACTGGCTGATTAAATGTACTTATTAAATTCTCAGGGCCTATGTGTTGGAGGACATGATGAGAGTTCAAAATAACCTCAAAAATAGCGTGGCATTCAATAGGGAAATAGAGAGTACTGCACTCAGGCAGGAATTGCTAGCTGTGGAAATGCAGGGTGAGGAATAACTGGTTAGCTACTAGAAAAAGGACCTGGGGGTGTACTGGATCACAAGTTGAACATGATTCAGTGTCATGCTGTTTGCAGAAAAGGCAAATATCTTCCTGGGGTGTTTAAACAGGAGTATTGTCTGAGAGATGGAAAGTTTAAATCCGTTGGCTTTATTTGCTGTTGGTATACAGTCAGTTTGCAGACAGGATCTGTTTTGGGTGCCAAAATTCAAGAAGAATTTGGACCAATTGGAAAGAGTTCAGAGTAGAGAAATGAAGTGATCACAGTTTGAGGAAACAACTTCATAAGTGTGGAAGAAAATCCAGGTTATTTTGGCAAGAGATGAGGAGTTTAAGGGGAATGCAAGAGATTTCAAGTATTTAAAAGATTTGTAGGAAGGAAATGCTATTTTCAGTGACTGTGATGCACAGGTTGAAATGGGATTAAGTTTCATCATGGAAAACGTCAATTAAACTTAACATTTCTCACAGTAAAAATAGTACTTTAAGAAGTCTTTTACTGGTGGCCATGAAGAACAGGTTTGTATTGAGAAAGACTGCTATATGGTTTTAGGTTGGAGAATAGACTAAACTGACTATTGATGTCCCTTTTGTCTCATTATATAAGATTCTAGTTCTAGTTGATGTCAAGTTTGGGGCAAGGCGGGAGAAATACGCAGGATTCCTTTTGTTCATCTCTTGGTTGTACCATTTGAGTTTAGACCTTGTAGAGGTTTGAAAGGTTAGAATCACGTTGCTTGTATTGGTTTGGAAACATACGGTGTTCTGGGTGTTACTGTCTTCTCTTGGATGCTGCCTCCTGCCAACAGAGCAAGTTTTCTTGAGCCATCAGGATGTCCTACATCTCCATGGTGGAGGTACTGCGTGGTAGCAGTGTGCGTGTGAGTTAAGCATAGCAGAGCACTGATGAATTTCTATTCATTTAGTAGTTTTAGTAGCTTCAGATTACTGCTTTACACTCAGGTGATAATCCTATAATGCACAGTTACAGAGGTCCACCTTTGGCTTTGAAGATCTTTTTGAAGTTCACATGCTTTGATGTATTCACCAGTACAGGGACACTAAGTGAGGATGGACCCATTGCAAAGTGGAAAGTCCAACTGTGAGTATAGCCATGCTATTTTATATATTATTATTTTCATGCACTCTTACAATTGCTTTTGGTTGTCTGCAGTAGTCTGCATGACAAAACAAAGGATCCAGCTATTCCTTCTATTTCAGCAATTAATTTGCAAGAAAACTGGAGTGTGTGAAAACAAATTAATGCTGTGCATTTTCCTGTCATACCATGTCCTGACATGACTTCCCTGCATCATAACCTTGCTTTATTGCTAGAGGCACTTACTGAGCCTTAATATTGAATATTGAATATTGAAGACTTGTATTGTGGAAAGGAGTAATGATGTTAAGTCCAGTTTGGACAGCCAGACTTTAAATGCCAAGAGTGTATGGATGAAACAGCTTCTGCCTGTTTGTTGTTCTTTGGAGTTGTATTGCTGCAGTGGCTATCTAGTGCTTGGGTGAGATCGACCTGTGGTGAAGGGCATGTGTCTGGAGCAGAGGCAGATGTAATGTATCTGAGTGAACTGAAAAAATAGTGGAAATAGTGGAAAAAATAGTGGAAAACCACTATTGTGCAGTCTCTGTTGGTTGAAAGTCTACCTGGGCTCCTGACTTCTTAACTTTTGTTAGTTCACCTACAAATTTTAGTTTTTGTTTGCAGTATAAGTTGCAATTTTTGTGACCATTTCTTCTCCAACATAAATAACTTTGGTAATGAACAGGCAACGATGTAGGAACACATTTCACCACATGAATTGCATGGCTTTTGTAGGGGGAGAGCACAATGGAAAATAACTCATGGTCTTGTCAACCTGGCAGTCCTTACTCTGTAGCATGCAGATATAGGTATCCTTGTAGCACTCTTCCCTCTGCCATCCTTTCCTTTATCCAGCAACATCCCTTCCCCGGAGAGAGACAGGTTTTGTCAGTAGTGAGACTGTTGGCATAATTGAGGATAACACACTGAGCATGTGTTATGGAGGACTTTTATGCCTCAAGCTGGTATTGGGATGCTGGTAAGTGTTTGTAACACCAGTTCTTAGCCCATGGTCAATTCCGTAGTGACTATGTGTGTTAAATTACAGTTGTCCCTTTACTGGAGATTGCTGGTGCACATAACTCCGCTGGTGGAACAGGCCATAGAAGTCTTTGGCTCAGGTTTCAGCGTGAAGTATTTTGAATTCGCATAGTCTGTATCATGTTTGTGGAACAAACGTAGAGTACCTAATTTTTTTTCTACTTGCTGTTATCCTCTGATGGCATAAATGTCTGGGAAGAAATAGTACATTGAATGCCATAATTGTTTGTCCACCTGAAGTCGGGTAACACTTGCATGAGTGTTGATGGATGTGGTAGAAGAGTTCACACAGCCTGTAGTCAGACAGTTGTGCTGGTTTATTAAGGTACTGTCAAGAGAAAATGTATTGGGTTGAAAATATTTTGGTGTTCACCCTGAGAAAATACTTTTTGTTGACCTATTGCTAAATTGAAGTAGTTTACCTTTTGCAAAGCTCATTTTCCTTGGAGACTGTAATTTTTGGTTTTGTGGATGTTGAACTGTACTTGTGCAGTTCAGTTTACTAAATTCGTGGGGCAGTATTTTGTGGTGAATCATCGCTTGGTGTTTCACTCTATCCTCCCATCTTATCTTTGCTAGATTCCTGAAGTGTGTGTTTTTTATCTGTCCTTCCCTCTGTCAGAGAACATCTTTGTTCTTTGGATACTAATTTTGATTTAAGCTAGGTTAATATTTCTTAATTTTGAAAGTGTGGTAGTGAATCTACTGTATATGGCTATGAAAATGGGATTGATATCTATAACATCAACTTGAAAGTAAAAATTCGGTAACTTGTGTCTGATTAATTTCTTAATGTTCCATAGAAATAATGTAATATTTAGAGCTTCAGACTTTTTCAAAACCTTTTTGAATATTTTTCTTATATTCAGATTAAGTAGTTGCTTGGCAGTTTCCTCTTCTGAATGCTGTGGCCAAGGAGAAACTGAAGTGCATGTTCATACGATGAGTTGTGGTAGTGGTTGAGTCTTTCATGAGTTCTTTTGTTTTACCTTGAAAAATGAATGCATTTTTAAAAACTCTGTGAAGTCGTTGTTATGTTTGATGGGACTTGATGAGGAGGAATGTAGTACTGAAGTGATGGCCAGTTTAATTCCCTGGTGACTTATGAAAAGTCATTAAAAATGTTTGTTTTACATGTCTCATCTGGTGAGCCACCACTGTTTGTTCTTTAATGAAAATGTACTGGGTATGATGAGTGAGATCTCAGACCCCCAGGGTGTCTGAGATTGGGATGCAAGGTAATCTTGTACAACCCTCCTGCTCAAACACAAAATCATGTCCACATGAAGTGTACTTTTTTGTCGTATACATAATGGTATTTAATACTTCTATTCCATAGATGATTTTTTAAAAATCATCAGCACTTCATGTGACCAGCAGATTAACTAATGGTTTTTAACTAATTTTAATTAGCTACTTGTGTAGTGTACTATTTTCTCATTTATTTGTGGCATTAATGTATTATTTGTCCCATGGAAATCCTTATTGGGGATGAGATGTTGACAGATACTGATAAGACATTGAAAGGTACTGACAAGGATGATCAGAAGTATGGAATGACCTCTGGAAGGGAAGCTGTTAATTGTTTCTGCATGGAGGAGATTGAAGGCTGTGGGATAAAACAGTTTTATAAAAGAATTAGAGGTGTCAGGAAGGGAGTAAATGAAGCATGACTTTACTGTCCCTTCAAATACAAGACGTGGGAGGCTTCAGCTAAAACTGTTAGATTGAGGGTCAGAATCATTCTCCATGAGCTCCGGAGTTCTTTGCAGGATGTTGCCAAGGTTAAAACGTGCCCCAAAATGATTTTAAAAATCCCAAGAAAAATCCATTTACTATTAAATAAAATGTTAGGGTATTTAGCTCACGAAGCTCTTAACCTACAAGTCCCTGGGACTGGAGGGTGCGCACTGGGGATTATCATTATATGACTCTACCAGTGCTCTCTCCTTGACTGCTACTCTTGAGGATGCTGGGAAAGTGCACATTTGATCTGACCTTTCTGGAACATTGTTCTGTTGCTCTATTAACCTTCAACCTGGCTTTCTGTTCTTTGATACAAAGGGTATGGAGTAAAAGCTACTCGGGCATTTATTGCATGTGAAATATCATGGCAATCCTTAATGGTGCTTTAGGAAGGTAACCTCTGTTTTCAACCCAACATTTATGAAAAAAACAATGCTAAAGGGGGAAATCTGAGTAAAGCATCCGGAGCAGAGGGGTCTGAGAAGAGACTACTTCTGAATATTTGGCTAGACGGTGGTGATATTTCTGTTAGCGAGGTCAATGCTTGAGGAAAAAGCACTCCTTGATACATTTAATGTCCTTGAAACATTTGTCTTGCTTTTAAGAAAACTAAATTTCCTCCTTACAGCAGAGATGATGGATAACAGTTACATCTCTTAGTACTGTTATAAAAAATTGTATTGGCTAGGAAAGAAAGAAAAATTCTCAAAAAGGTATTTCAAATGCAGACATAAATAGTGTTCTAGACATGACATGTTGAGGGGGAATTTCTCCTTTAAGGTAAGCCTGCAGGATGAAAATTGACTATAAATGGAGTGACAAACAAAAGCTATTACTTACAGGAGAAACAAGACTTGAGACCTTTACTCACAGTCATCAGTGCTGAGAAGATTGCAGCAGTTGAAGGGAGATCCTGTGTCAGACTTTTGGAATCTGTTTCTGTTATACAGGAGATGTCTCCCACTGCTGATGCTGTGGAGGTCGTTCAGTTCCCAGGAGGCACAAAAGCACTGCAAAGTATCATTTAAGTGGAGCTATTTAAGGTAATGATGAAATGTATTGTATTAGGCTGTGGGGAGTTCATTTAATTTAATGGATTGAAGAAGCTCTTCTCTGAAATATAACTGTTTACTAAATCTTTAAAGCTCTTCTAGGTTTGTAGGACTGTTCTGAATGACTGGGATGTAGTAGCTGAATGGATGTGGGCCAGAGTTTACATTACAGGCATGGAGGCATTGAATTAAGGGTTACAGTCCTGTATGTCTGTTCTCTTCTTGTCTTTGTCAATCTTCTCTTTATGGAAAGAAAGTAACCCCTTGGTTTTCTCATGTTATCTCATGTGGTAGTTGTGAGAGTAAATTCATTATTTTTAGGAGCTAAGCTGTCAGGTTGTATAAATTCCTGTGCATAAGGAAATTGTTTTCTACAGCAGTCTAATCTCTGAATGAAATTGATTTGCAGATTTTTCTGTTACTTATTTCAGTCACTGTAAATTTGAGATCAAGGCAAATACATTGTAATATGTGACATCTTAAATTGTATTAAATTCTTTTAAATTCTTTTATTCAATCTTGTAACTTTTTTTTTTTTTGTGTTATATGATATTTAGAGCTTTAGCATTTTCTGTCATGTGTAGTATTTCTAGTGATTGATGGGTTGGTTGAACACAAGAACAATTCTTTCCTTATAGTGTTCCTGATCTAAGTAAAGTAAATGTGCAGCATACTTGAGAGTCTTTGTAAATTTATTATGACTATTTAAAAAAATGGTGCTTTCAGTAAACATTAGAAACCCCAGATTCAATGTATAGATTTTCTTACAGAACACATTTTTAGAAATGAGTACAATTTGGAGTTGCTTCTGTTATTTTAGAAGATACTCTTTGTGCATTTAGCAGTTACATAGTTGAACTTAAGGATCTTTGAGTTTTACACTGTGACTTCAGGAAACTAGAGAAATACTGCTGCTTTGTCTGAGAAGGCTTGGCTGAAAGCAGTGAAAGGTATTAAGTCATACTTAGGATGGGAAAGAAAGATGCTAAAGCCGATTGCTTGCTTATGATGAGTGAGACTGTGCTGTGGCCATAGCTGTGTGCAACTGTATGTGCCTCTGAGGAAACAAAAGTTAAATGTCTAAACTTTAAAGGAAAGTTCATCTCTTGTGATTAGTCTGGTTGTGCTTGATGATCTCCCTGAAGGAGAAGAAAAATTTATTCAAATGTTCTTACGTTAACCTTAAAAATATTTTCCAAGAATTTAGAGGAAGAGGAAAAAAAGTCATTGCCTCCTTTTATTGAGCATCCATACTACAAAAGCAAATATATCCCAGGAAGCAGATACTCTGCATTGCACAATAAGGTGGCAGCCACACAGGAAAGGTTGGGCTCCTGGCACAGCCCCTGAGGGGAAATGCTTCCTTGAAAGGACCCATTGTTGCTGGATCTGGGTCTTCAGACTCCCAGTTCTCTGATAGAATGGTTGTGGATTTCTTGGTGCTGGCATGGGGCATGTTTGCCATCTCCATTATCTAGCCATAATAGTGTTGGTTATTTAATCAGAAAGAAGGACTGAGTGAAGTTCACGCCTCGGGTGAGAAAGGAATGTTTTTTTGGAAGCAGCTTCAGTGCTCAGCTATTGAAAGTTCATGCTGGGTGTAATGGTGCCATGCCTTGCCCAAGGTATTTGAAACAGCTTAACTTTCTCTTCCAAGAAGAAATAAAACATTTCATTGTCTCAGTTGTCAGCCTGTGAATTCTAACCCAAATGTCTGGAATAGTCTTCCAAGAGAGAAAAGAAACAATAAGCATCCAAAATAAATGTATGCTTTGTTGGATTCCCTGACTGTGGGACAGGTCATCTTTCCCTCGTGGCAGCTAGGTAGGAGATCTGGAAACCTAAAAAGGAAACAAGGAAAGACTCTATTTCTGTGAGCTTACGAGTGGGAACAAGCTTTGGGCAATTTTGGCTTTTGGTGCTCGATTTATCAGTTTAAAATTTTCATTACGGTGAGTAACTACCACCTGAAGTCAGATAAATGAGATGCTGGAAAGGTTAGGTGGTAAAATTCTTGTCTAATTGTCCTTGACATGACCAACAGCTCTACTAAATTCTCTTCTAATATATCTTCAACTTGTGCATGTGCTGCTACATTAATAACACATTTCTAAGTGGTCTGAGAATAGTGATCTGTAGACTGGGAAGAAAGTAAGTTTTGAGTATAGTATTGGCTATAGTACTTTGTTATCAGGATGAATTGTGATACTGACTTTATTGTTAGATGTAGCATTATCTGTCCTTAATGTAGCATGTACTCTACTATAAACATTGCAAGTGCTATTACAGCCTGCAAAAAGTATACTTTACAAAGAATACACTCTACAAATGTAAATACAATTTTGGTTTGGTGATTGTTGGATACAATGGTCTTCCTTAAACCTAAACACAGAAACAAAAACTTGTATTATAACAGAAAGCCCAAGATGGGAAGTGATAAAATAGGTATTGAGTGGAGGGCTTTGTTAAAATTTAGCTCGTGTACTTGTAAAATTTCCATGTATTCATTAAACTATTATGTCATTCTTATTGTTAGAGCTTGGTTAGTTGACTAAAGTGTTAAGCTTTGTTTGTAGTACAAATTATAACCTTAACTCCTTTCAAAATACAGTTGGAGGATTTTTAATCTTCCATAGTTCCTTTAGTTTGTATGTCTTACCCAAGCATCTGTTGTACATTATGTGGATAGCTTTGTATTTAAGGGTTCAGCTGCAAGGTACTGGAGAATTGTAAACTACATCAGCTTCCATTCTTGTAAGGTGCATTTCTCAGGGTTAGGGTGCTTCTTAAGGAGAGTATCTTTTGTGTTTGTAATGTTAACCACATGCTTGTAAAAATACAGGTACATTCAAATAATACTGAAAGCTTTACAAATGCATTTAAACTACTCATGTAAGCTTAGTGCTAGTGCATGGTGAAGAAATATGATAACCTTTTGGTTTTCATGGCCACAAAAACGTGATAGCCCCAGACCTTTGGCTAAGTTGTATATCACTTGTAGAGGGTTGTGCTTCAGTTTCACGGTGTTTTTTAAGTGACATGGGTTTTACTTTTGGAAACAGGCAAAGAGACTCTCACATGTGGTGTCAGAATTGCCAGGTGGTGTGAGAAGTCTCTGGCATTGTGCTGCAACTCAGACATATGGATCTGTCTGAGTCCAGGATGTAGCACAAACCATGGCTGGTCCTGGGTACTAAGTGGAAGTTGTCACTGCAACAGTGGCAATTACCAGAGCAGCAAAAATGCTGAGTGCCGGCATACGTGTGTAGAGGAGCTCCTTGGAGACTGAGAATCCATAAAAAAGAACTTGGAAACTTGTTCCTTTGAGGAAGTCACGAGGCCAATGATGAATCCTGATAACACACTGTTTGGTGATGTCAAGATGTGCATTTTAGCAGGGCTTTCTTATAGCCTTCTAAATAGACTCCTAACTTTTTAATTGCAAGTCTATTAAAATTGGTCCTTTTTTCATGATGAGTGGCTGCAGGTTCTGCTCATCTGTTTCAAAAGCCACTAGTGGAGAAATTTTAGGAAATAGTACATTATTTTTATAGATAATGAAATACGATATCTTAGGATATAAAGGAGAAGGACTGGAAAGTAAATATGCGACTTATATCCAAGACACTGTGGGCAGAAATTTTGGTTTCATCTCTTGAAAGCTTGAAATGTGTTCAAAATTGCTTTTTGGTGATTGATTTTTAGCTTGTGCAGCATATTATATGCTATGTTTTGAGAAGAATGTACTTGTAAATATTTTTTAATCTTTGTTTTTTTTCTGATTCTTTCTTTTTCTTAGCCTTGTGTCCTTGTCAATTTATTTATTGTTACAGCATGTTTTAAATGAAGCCAGTGTTTTAGGTTCAGCTTTTCAGGTATTGTATGTGGAACTCATTGGCAGTTGGCATGGGCAGGAGCTGCAAGCTCAAGTAGCAATAGCTGATAAGACTTTTCCTTCTATTTTTATAACTCCACTTAAAAGTGCACTTTTTTTGGAGTATGTTCTCCAAAGCCATACCTAGAACTTTTTTCCTTGCCTGCTGGTAATTCTGACAGGATAAATATTAAAGACATATTGAATGTGGATGTATTGAATGCAACTTTACATGGGCAGTGCTGCCAAGTTTGTACAGACCAGGAGGTCTCATTAGCAAGATGGCAAAAGAGATCTCGGGTCAAGAGCAGATTTTTTTTATGTCTGAGAAATGTTTCCATGGTCTGGAGGAAAGGTGTTCTTAATCTTTCTGGAATAATTTTGAAGTTGTATTTTCATTGTTTTTTACTGCAGTATTTAGATAAGAGATACTGTGCTGTATATGCATATGGGCATATTATAGCATTCAAATTCGAAATACACTTAATGTTCAGAGCATTTTTTGGCTTTTGGCCTGAAGTACGAGTGCAGCTCTGTCTTCCAAAGCACCACCTCCATGGATGTTTCAAATGGCCCTGTGCAACACCTGGTGCATGACCCTTGTAAGGTGAAGTGGAAAGGTGGCTTCTGTGGCAGGACAAAAGAATACACTTGCCCTCTGTCAGTCACTTTGGAAAATGAACTGCCATCCTTTTCTGTTAATGGTCAACTATAGCCCAGGCTGAGTTTTCATCTTTCCCAAGAAGCTGGGTGTAGTTTGAAATGGAATATATTGTCAGAAGATATATTCATTCCTCTTCCTGGCCTGTTGTGGTACTTCTAGTTTGAGTATTTCTTCAGTTTTAATTTAATAACTTCCAATATGGCAGAGATTGAGCATTAGCTTGTGCTTTGTGCACATAAGGCAGTTCTCTTATCTCCATTTTAGGTCCATTGCTTGAATCCAGAAAACTTTTGCTGTAATGCTTGGAAAAATGGAGTGTTTGGTAACTGCTTTCAGTGTGCGGGAATTTCATGTAACTGGAACAAGAATAAGCCCCGGTGATAAACATTTGCCTTTGTAACCCTGTCAGGTTGATTCCTTATTGGCGTAAAGTGCAGAAATGTTTAATTTCTGCGTGACCTAAATAACGTTTGGCTTTCTAGTTTCAAAAAAAAACACCCCTTTTTTCCTGTGTTTTGGCACCTAGTCAGGATACAGTTGAAGATTACTTCCAAAATGTTTTTACATTCAGAAATCTTAAAGGCTTTTAATGGTACTAGGCTATTTAGAAACTTACTGCAGAGCTCCAAGGTGTCTCTTAGTGTAGGATACATCTATTGTAAATAAGTTCTGAAGGAGGAGGTTTAACCTTTTCAGTAGCCCTCTTGGATCCAGGAGAGCCAGGCGGGTCACTTGGTGAGACAATAGATCAGGATGCGAGTGATACGAATAATGTGTGATCAACACCAGGATTGTTTTCTAGACAGGTCAGTCAGGGGGTTTTTGTCTTAATTTTCTTCCTGTATTAGTTTACAGTGTTTGAGTTATTTAATGATAGTGATTACATAGGGAGCTGGGTAAGATTTACTCCTATTAATCTTTGCACATAGGTGGATTTGAAGTTCGGCCTCTCTCATGCAAGTCTCTTACTTTTTCTGTCTGCCTTGCTACATGTCTTTGTTTGCCTTTCATGTTCTTGCCAAAGCAGAGCAGGTTGAGCCTTGTATTGTACAGAAAAGTAACTTCTTTCTGTGATATTCAGGTAGTGACCAACTATCCTTTTTTAGCTTTGTAGCACTCGATCTCTAAAGGTCGTCTCATTTGGTGTGTCTGATTGCTTCATTTATGCTCTGTGATAACCTGTAAAATGCTGAGAGTGAGAAATGTGTGTATTTCTGAACTGCCGCCTTTACCATCGATTAGCTCCTCAAAATGAATGTTGTTGCCTCCACTTGCAACCGCTGTAAATACAAGGAAGGGTTTGGTCCAAAGCACACATGCTTTTGGCTGGGCAGATAGTATCAGGGCTCGTGCATGGACCTGCAACTGTCTGCAGGCTGCTGGTGAGGCATTTATCCTTTGAATAGAAGGAGCTGGATGGGCTGCTGATGCCTGGAAGCGCAGCCTCTGCGCCAGTCTGACCACAGTCTTGCAATTGTTCAGCCACACTGGAGGGAAGAGGGGAAAAAAACCCCAAAACATAACATTCCAAGCAGTGCCAAATTTTCTTTGATATGTTAATCTTTTGATAACAGTTTGAAAAGCCCTTGGAGACCTTTTTTTAGATTTTAGACAAAATAGTTCATTTGTCAGGACTTCCCTTGTAGATAGGGTCTCTGTTATTAAGAACTGCCTCGCTCACTCATGGTAACAAAAGCAAGTGCAGAGGACAGCTGCTGGACTGCTTGGTGGTAAGAGAAACTCTTAGTTATCACAGGGGTTTTTACAAATGTCTGAAAAGAATAAAGTAGGGAATGTTCAACATACAAATGTGTTAGTTTATTTACTCGTGTATTTTAAGCAAACAGATGATAACAGAGCATAAGTAAATGTAATAACTTGATAATTTCCTATGAATATCCACAAATGGATTTTAATAGACTTCAGCTTTAAAAATTATATTTTAATCTGAGAAATTTGGGATTTAAATTACCCACTGATTGCAGGAAATATCAAAAGTTTCTTTTGTAGCTGTAGTTTTTCCAGACCTTGAAATTTTTCTCTTGAAATTACGAAATTTCCACTTAGGATGAAAAACTGGAAGAATAAACTGATGGCAGCAATGTGTATATATATATGAGTTAGGGTATTATTATATGTAAGGATTGTGGAATTGGGACAAATGAAGAGAAAAGATGGAAGATATCTTTGCTTCTTACCTCCCAAGTCTCCTAAATCAAACTTTAAGGGTAAAATTTGCACTGAAGTAGTTTGCTAATTATGCCAACTGTTAGGAAACTGACTTAGGATAAGCCAGTGCTCCTTCAAAAGTGTTGCTTGCGGAACTCTTCAGGTGTACTGATTGAGACTTACTGTGGTGTTTTTAGAACAATTTCTTTAATAGACATGCCATGAAGTCACTTGCATCTTTTATGCTGTTGCTACGAATGTTTATTGCCTATAAATATTTTGGTAAAATTGCTGCTATCTTGGTTGTTTAGTCAGGATAGAACAACAAATACCTACTGGTGTAGTAATTCAGAAAAGATGCAGCATTTTATTCACTCTGGGGGATGCCTTTAGTTTTAAGCCCTGTACTCTGCTGCAATTTCTTCAGTGATCCAATTTGTGATTTACTTTAGCTCTAAAATAGTGTCATCTTAAATCTGAAGCTGCGGGTGCTGTCCTACTCACAGCTACATACTCTTTAGGATGGAGACAAATAAAAAATTGTTTAATTTAGTTTTGATGTACTGTATTTTGCAAAGTTGCGGATTTACTGCTTAAGCTTGTGAGTCAAATGTATGCTCTTAGAAGTATTTGCAGTTCAGACACTTCACCTGACCTCTAGACTATTTGTTAAAAAGTCCCTGAGTTATTCTAAAATATTGCAAGTGATTTTATTCTCTTGATCTCAGTGGCAAGCAGCATTTCTTTTACAAACGTTTTTGATCTTTCCTATTTCTGTCTCTAGAGTATGCTTAGCTATACAGTAGTAGCTCAATAAGTAAAAATTATGTGAATGGAGTGGCAGTAACTTTCACCATTTCCATTGGTTTTAAATCCTTTCTTTAAAAGGTTTCTATTTTCAGTTTGTTAAAGGCGGAGAGGATTTCTTCAGCTATTCACTCCAGGGAACTTGGACTAGAGAGAAACTGAGCAGCAGCCTATGCTGTGCATCAGAGGCACATTATATTTGAATATTCCTATGGCCATGTTGCTTATTGCAAGTGGATTTCAACCTCACTTCAATTTGAGTACTAGTAAAATGTCATACTCTGTCATGGTCTGAAAAGTCCAAGGCTTATATTGAAATCTTTGATTAAAGATTTAAAGTACTGAAATGTTTAATTTCCCCCCATGTTATAGAAAGAAGATCAAAAGCAGATTGCTAAAGTCTCTTCTGAATTGGTGACATTCTTTCAGTCTGACCCAGCAGCCTGAAGTCACCCAAGGAGGGCAGCCCTGTGGAGTCCCTGTGGTGGTGTTCAACCCCAGCTTTCAGCAGGGCAGTGAGAGACAAACAAAGCAGTTACCTGTTTGAGGTCTTGATGATGAGCCTGGGCTGATGGTGTGCTGGAAGGGATATGATTGGAGAAAGAATGCTGTTCTTCGTTGCGGAAAAGAAATTATTTTCATGACCCATCAACTAAGAAAATATCTCTAATGTTTTCTACGTATAAAGACTTGAATTTGAGTTTAATTTGGAAAATTACTGGCAGTATGTGCAATGTTGAGAATGTGTGTTCGTATGAGTATAAAATAATGCAGATGGAGTTAATGATGCGAGTCAAAAATAGCCTTCTAATGCTCCTCATGTATTCCCTGTTTGATTCTATCTAGCTGTTCACAGAACTCATTGAATCACAGCAATTATCGCTGGTGTTCTCAGTGCTAAGATTTCCCCTTGTACTTCTTCAGACCCACAACTTGATGCTCCTTCATTGTAGTGGAATAGCTCTAAATGAAGGCAGTTGCACTTCTCCCTCGTGTTGCCATGGTGTTCCATAAGGCACCTGTGCTGACATGTTGGCCATATGAAAATTCCAGTTGAGATAGATTGATCTGGAATCTGTTTGCACATATTTTGCTGACTGGAACTTTCCTGTATCAAGTTGTTGCTCGATGTGTCTGTCCAGTTGGAGTGTTGCCTGCAGGCACCGTTTTTGATGTTACCATACATTATAGCGGGAAAGTGCATGTTTGTTTAAGAGCACACTAGTTCAAGTATGATTAATCTAATAATTCTCTTCTGGAGCTGTGAACGCTATTAGAAGTATAATTCTGTACATACACAGAACGTTTTTTGGCTTCTTGATTGAAAATGTGATTTGTATGGTGTACATAAAATTGTTTGATGTGATTAATTTAAAGATTGTCCTCGGGAGCTTTCTTGGCAATCCTGTGTAGGTTTAGGACAGATTTTAACTGGTTACATATATACCTATATCTTTCCCAGGATAAAAAGCTGCTTAGTGAAGAAAAGGGGCAATTTAAACAAAAGTGTGGTTTAGAATTTGCAAGACTTGTGTAGTTTAATTTCCAAATAAACCTGCAGTAAGATTATAGATTACTGTTGGATAGCAATAGAAAATTTTCATCTTAACAAGGCAAGGAATGTGTGAGCTGGTGTTTCTATCAAAGGAGACAGTTGTTGCCAAATTAGCTTTCTTCCATTCAGAACAAAGTGCCAGCTGTATCAAGCACTAAATTTATGAAGTGCTGAGCTGCTTCTCACCTGAGACTGAGCTCTGTGTTGTGATGCAATTCTCTGCTTTGAGTGTGTGTTTCTTCTATTAGGACCTTATTCAACAGTGGGAGTAGATTTCTGAGGAGACCCAGATTTGGGCAGTGAAAGAAACCTTTTCTGTTGGATTCCTGCTTCCTTTGTGGGGTTAACTGGAAAGGAGGTGGTAGGTTGCAGAAAATATGTGAGGATGTGATGATGTTGATAAGCAGCAGGAGTTGGGGAGGAAGGACCCCTTGAAGTTGGCATTGCTGATGAATGTAAGTGCATGGATCTGAAGGCTGGCTTCGAGGGGATCTGACTTGGACTCTGGTGATTTGGTTTGTGAAAATGTTGGGGAGTTAATGACAGCAAATAAGTTGGTAATGGTTGTGCTACCTAGTACTAATAACAGCCTGAAAAAGGACAATTACAATAACTACTTGTGCTATGACTTAATACTTGAGGACTGGTTACATGCTGTGGTAGTAAGTGCTGTTTTCTGAGAGATTTATGTAAGTGCAGTAAATAAAATCGAAAGCTGTACCATGTCAGTGTAGAGGATTATGATTAATCCATGTCTTGGCAGGTGAGCACTGGCTGTTCAGTGGTTTTAACCGTGGTAGTTGGTCCTGGGGAAGTACGATATGGGTGCATTAATTAGACATTGTACACAATTATCAGGACAGGGGTGCCCAAGTGAAGGTTAGATGCTGTTTTAATTTCAAAAATTTAGGTTTTTGACATGATACTTTTGATTTTACTATTTTATGTGATGCTGAAGATTCTGATGAGCCTCATAGTATGGTGTAGCCTTTGTAGCTTTTCCCTATTGCAGTAAGGATCTGTATGCCCTATATTAATCTTGTAGACAGGCAGCTTCATATTTTTTCCTGTCTTTCCCTATTCATGAAACTTACGATCATAATCAGTCCTCAAAGCAACTCAAGATCAGCAACTGTGAGAGATTTACAAGGAGAAATCAACCTTTTGATAGAAATTGAATACTGAAAGAAGGGAAAGGCTGACCATTGAGAATGTCTTGATTTAGAAATACTAAACTGGGGATCAAACCTTTTTTAGCTTCTACCTATTTTTCTACTTGGATAAGAAATGCACATCTCAGGGGATACAGTGCCTTTCCTCTCAAAGGATAACCCAGCTTCTGAAAGCATCTGATTGGTGCTATTACATATAGAGTGATACAAATGAGTAATATTGACCTACTTTTAAGCTTTTTTTTTTACAAGTTTAATTTACATTTCCCTCATGAAGCTTGTAGAATGTACCAAAAACTGCTTGCTGCGTGTAGAATGTTAGTTAAATTGATACGAATTTCCTCCCCCTCTTTCCAAGCCTGCTGTTTGTGCAGTAATGCACTTATATTCATCCTATGTTCAATTTTAAAGCTTTATAGAACTTCTTGGATCATTAATTCTGGAAACTAATAACAGTGCAAATTTAAGATCTGTATTAATATTTGGCAGTGGTTTATATATGTGTATGCACTTACAGAAAGTTTGAAACAACCTCAAACTTAGGTATAAAATCTGTGATATTGCTTCAATTTTTAATTCTTTTGTTGTTGAAGGTCTTCCATATCTCAAGTCGAGAAGTTCCATATCATACTAAACATGGAGAAAGAAGAAAAGAAATATGTCAATAAAGCAGAGGAAGATGAGATGGTAATGAATTCTGTACATCTATTTCTATACAATGAAAGGAAAACATTTTCAGAGTTTTCTGTCTAAAGTGGGCACATTACATCAAGAAATGGACTGTCTCAGTGTAAATAATTTATCAATTTTATAAGGTTATCCTTGATAATATTTTTGCTGTTAAGAAATCTAGTCTTGGGATAGGAAAGGTTTTTGTTGAAAGCCTTTGCAAAGGTTCTGGAAGCTGGTTGAGGTCAGTAGTCCAGTAGATAACACATTTTGGTACTTAACATTTCTTTTTTAAAATGAAAATCGAAAATTAGTGGGTTGTTGGTTTTTTTGGTGGTGGTTGTTTGCTTTTTGGGTTTTTTTTTCACCTCCAAATCCTGGAGCTTTTTTCTTGGCATTTAAAACAGGTTAATGCTTCATAACATGACCGTACTTTGCATATTTTTATTTATGCAGATAAGACCCACTTCAAGGACCTGACAAGAACTTTTGTGGGTATTTGGTAGCACATAAACTTTGCTTCCTACTGGAGTGATGATACCTCTTACTGTTTGTCCTGGAAGATGCAGAATTAGGCTTTGACAGGAAAATACCAGACGCTGACTTTTAAATTTCTAGTCTGTTTGCGTATATAGGGATTTTATTTATTTTTTTTAAGAAATTTTAGGTTTCTGTGAATTAAAGTCCTTATTCCGTCCTTGTGCACACAACTAGGAAATGTTGTTCTTCACTAGACAACTCTTAATACAGAGAGCGGGCATATACATTGTACAACAGGAGGTGCTTATGACCAGATCACTCAAATAATTGCTTTTTGGAGGAAATAATTTGATTTTGCCCTAAAAAGAGACATTAACTTCTCCCACTATCCTTCACTGTCCTATTTTTATTGCTAAGAAGTGTTTTGGGGATAACAGGCTTTATCTCTGCTTTTTTGTCAGCTGAGAAGGTGGCAAAACAAACTTTTTGAAAAACCTTTTCTTAGGGAAGGAGTTTAAACAACTTCTAATACTGTTTAATGAAAAGAAAAAAAATTGCAAAAAGTTGATGTCGATATGGACAATGGGTGGGACTCAATGGGAAACTTCATTGCCCTTTTACAGCAGGAAATATAATCTAATGATGTAATGTGAAACTCAGGAATGTAACACAGCATCCAGCAAGTCGCTATATTGTTTTCTTTTCCTGGCTGTCATCAAGTTAAGTTGGTGCTTGCACACTGAATACTTTAAGGTTTTTAATGGGAGAAGAGGATTTTTGTAGCTGGTGAAAGTTACAGAACCTTTGAATGTGACTTGCAGTTTATTGTGTACCATTTCTTGTTAAATGACAGGCAAAACAAACCACTAAAAGTAGTGTTTCATAAATACGTTTACAGGTTTGTTTAGAAAGTATGAAATTCAGCCTGCAGTAATTCAAAAGTGTATATGATAGCTAATCAAATGTTAATGTTGTAAAATCAGCATTTGACAAAACCACATGATTTTGCTCTTTAATGTTTACTGACCTGTGCTGTGTTGTGGTCAAAAATGTCGTTCAGTGAGAGTTAAGGCAGGTTGTGTTGCAGCCTTGGTCCTTAGGGAGCTGTATAGAGAGGAGCCAGGTCCTGCAGTGAAATGTTTCACACAGTGTGGGTGAGCTGCCTCTGTCAGGCTTTTACTGATGTTTATATTTCTGACCGAGCAAAACAGTGTTCCTTTTTTCTGCCACTCCACCATGTGCTAAATGGTTTTAAATCTTTCCTTCCCCCAGAAAAGCAAGAAGAGAAAATGGTTTTGAAATTTGATTTCCTTTAAATACTGCATGCTATGAAAAATTAATGTTGGCATCCCGAACCAGAGTAGTTTAAGAGGGTCATTGTTACTTGTTTCTACTTCCATGCAGGAGATCTATGGCTATGATCTGTGTCGCTGGAAGTTGGTGCTAGTTACTGTAGGAGTGATCTGTTCTGGTGGATTTCTTCTCCTCCTCCTCTACTGGATGCCTCAGTGGCGTGTGAAATCAACGTGCAAAAGGACTACGCTCAAAGACTGTGAAGTGGTTCTGCTGAGAACAACTGTAAGTCTAGAGGGGGATGTGCTTCTCCCAGTTTGCAGTTCCTTGGCATCCTTCTTCCTGCTTGCTGGAATACACAAATCCTTGCCTGCAGTGTAGACATTGTTGTGTTTAACAGCACTGCAGAATTGTTGCTCCTTGGCACTGTATGTAGGTTTACTGCCTGCATGGGAAGACTCACAGCTGTTTGCAGCTGACATAGCAAAAAGAAAGTCTTTAGCTTTCCATTTTAAGAATTAAATACATGAATGCTGTTGTCATCAAAAGTTACAGAACAGAGACTGTTTTCATATAAGCTGATAATGTGGTTTGCAAGTTTCCCCTCCCTTGTTCGGCAAAGATATATTTGTTGAAATAAGGTGTAACTATTGACCCCAGTGTTGTTTGATTTCAGGAGATTTTCTTCCTGCACAATTGCTATGTGTAGTCCCTCGTTATGACCTTGTGTTTAGTCCTCAGTTATCAGAAGCTGTGGGGTGGGTGTAGCTGAATGCATAGCAATCCTGTATTTCCTCCCACTACAGAATAATTGTGAAGGCCTGAATATGTCAAACTTCAGGTACCAAGATTCATTGCTTGCAAAAAAATAGATCTTCTGGTGCAAAAAATATGCTTTTAGAATTGTGGAAAGAAAATTATTCTTAAGGTAACTGGTATTGGGGATATGTTCTGTAATTATGGGTGGGCTCTGCTAATCTTTTATCTGCCATTGACACATTTTGCTACAGCTTTTGTAGTAAAATGCTGTTTAAATGCTCTTTCAACTAACTCATTTCCCTCCCCCCCTTTTTAAGGATGAATTCAAGATATGGTTTTGTGCAAAGGTTCGCGTTATGCCTTCTTTGGGAGCCAATCCCCTACAAAATCCTAACCGTATAGTACACAAGGTTTCAAATGGCCATCCTGTTCATTTCTGTGAATCTGCCGCAGAAGAGAATAAAAACGATTCGAAAAAATATTTGCCTGTAAGTACACCTGCAATACTGTGCTTGCTAATTGTCAAGCATCTCAAGTACTACTGAGAGTAAACACAGTGCAGCACACCTGAGCTTCTGCTTTTGTCTAGAAGGCTAACTCATTCTTTGGGTGGAACACACCCAAAATAACCTTTTACTGGAAACTGTGGAATGCTTGAAAGATTACGTTGAGAGAAAAGTATTTGTTTTTCAGTGAAGCTTTTCTAAATTCACTTACTGTCACTGCCCAGAATAAAGTCAGTCAGGAGAGAGGTGTTAAGTGGTGCCAGTTAATATCTGTGTCTGTTGTCTTTGCAGATTCGTTATTTCACGCATCACAGTGTGAAGTATTTTTGGAATGATTCAGTTCAAAATTTTGATGTTGTACGGTAAGTATACTTCTTGCATGTGTGTTGTACTTCAAACTGCATTTTTAAAAACGTACAATAGAACATGGTGAAAATTGATGTCATATTCTAAGCAGCTGTTTTAGGTCACTGAGTCTTTGTTTGAACCATAGTGAGTGCAGCGAGAGTTTAAGTTGGTGCGAATTTGGACGGAAGGTGTTTGTTTGATCTGCCTTTATCGAGCATGATTCCTGCAGGGTGACAGGCTGCATGCCTTCTGCAGGCTTTTTGCCTGTTCTTGGAGTGCTATTTGAAAATCAGAGCACCTGTTTATAGATAGTAGTTCTACTTCTGTAAACGCTCAAAAAATTTGCTTGCGATGGAATAACTTATATTTTTTGTGTTACTGCTGAACTGGACCGAAAGGTAGTAGTATCTAGGGAAAAGAGGAATTCACAAAATACCTTGTTGCTCATCTTGGTGTAGGTATTCTGTTACACTGTAGTCCAGTTGAGCTGAATTTGATTCCTGTTTTGTTACTCTTTAGTAACATAAACAGGTCTGTTGCATTGATAAAAATGCCTTTTAGTGGGCAGTGCTAGCTTGTGATGCACTGTAGTTTCTTTTATCCAACAGCACTGTTACATGATATTACGGTTAAAAAAGAAGATTCTTCTTTCTCATGCTACTGGTAAGGTCTTCTCATAGTGCCACAAGTTAAATGAGCACGGGCTTCTCCATTTTTGGCAACTGCCAATGAAAATAATTAATTCAAATCAGAAACATAACCTCTTTTAGAACTAAATCAATGTTCATTGCATTAAACCATCATGTGGAAAAGGTCAAGCACTACATATAGAAAAAATTCATAACCAGTGACTGAAGGAAAGAAAAACAGCCAAAATTTCACTAAGAAGAAACATACTGTGCCAGTGGTTATGTTTCAAAAAAGTGTGGGCAAATGATATGGAAAGTTATCAGCAATTAAAGCAATTTAAAGAAATTATCATAACACAAGTAGTTACAAAACTGAGCAGTCCTCCTCTGAGAGGGTGGAAATGTCTCAGTTCACGTGTAAATAGTTCAAAGCTTTGTGTGCATTTTTCATGTTAAACCTCTTATGAATTAAAGTGGTGCAGGTAGTAACACTTGCCATTTTGCATTACGAAGTCCTGTTTTCATGCCTGTAGTGTTCCTAAATTAAATTGTTCAAAGGGAGTATTTCCCACAGATGAGATTAAGAAACTTCACTTGTATGTTAAGAACAGGTATTGGAAAAAAATCATACAACTCCACGTGTTTAAAATAAATGTTGTTCCTTAGCATTAAAGCAGTGACTTGAAACTTGGCATTTGTTGGCTGTTTCACTGTGCCTTTTGATGTTCTTGTGATAACTCAGCCAATTTATAAGCCCCAGAAAAAATCTCAGATATGCCTGTGAAGTTATGTGAGCATTTATTCAATCACATTCTTGCTGATAAGCCAAACTTTCATTTCTTTGATGTATTAGCCATGACTGAGCCTGACCACTTGTTTAGTCAGGTACAGTAGCTGAACTGGACATCATTATTTAGCTGTTAAATAATAAAGAGCAGAAAGATCTGGATCTGAGACACTCTGGATACTGTTAGAGCACTAAATCACTTTTTCACAAGGTCAGATAAAAGTGCCAGTTTGCTATAACTTTTCTCTAAAGTGAATGGTCATTTAGTGAAGTACTGGATACTACATGCGAAATAATAGCTGAGCTTATGAATGATAAATAATCTGAAAAGAAGTCTTAAAAATTTATTCTTTGCTAAGATACATTTTCTTATTCTGCTCTTCAGTTTATATGTCGTGGTTTTGCTTTGGGTCAATTTGCTTTCACACCCCCCACACAATTACTATTAGTTGAGAGAAGGTTTATGCAGACAAAAGAGACTGGATTTGGGGAAAATAGTATGAACATTTATTACTAGCAAAATAAAAACTACTAAGGAATTATATCTATAACAACTCTACTTAAGTAAAAAGTACTATGTATTTACAGAAATACTTCTCCTCTCTTTATATCAGTCCAAGGAGGAGAAGCAGTTTCTTTCTCCATTCTCGGAGCTCCAGATCTTCTCAATAACTCTGCAGCACTCTCGTTGCAGCTGGAACTCCTTCATCTCTCTCTCTCACTCTGTGTCGGCCTCCAGGGCTGGGCCTACTCCCCTCCTGGGCTAAGACTGGAGGCTGGGGTTTACCCAGGTTCTGAAGGTTTTTCTTCTCCATGGGGCTTGCAAGGGGACACTTGCCCACTATGGATCTTCACCACAAGATTACAGGAGATAATGGCTTTTGAGTCCACCCCTGTTTTCCTGTGAGGTCCCTTCCCATGGGAGAACAGTCCTTGATAGACCTCTCCAGCATGGGTCTAGCATGGATCCCTCACTCGGATCCCAACATCCTACCTGGGCTGTCTCGCTCCAGCGTAGGTTTCCCTTAGGGTCACAAAATCTTCCACAGGACTCTGCCTCACCTCAGTCCTTTTCATGAAGTCTCGGTTCTCTGGTACATCCACAAGCTCCTCTGTGAACCTCATGAGGGTCTCCTCACCCCAACAATCTTCTACAGGTAGCAGGGATTACTTTTCAGTCTTTTCCCTGCTGAAGGGAGAGAGCAAGAGGGGGAAGAAGTAGCCCCTCCCCCCCCTTTTAACTTCTCTTTCCTCCGGCTGCCAGCTTTGACCTTGGAAGTCCCTTATCTCTTTGCCGGAATTCTTCTGCCGCGGTTCTTCGTCCAAGCAGTCAGTCTTTTAAACTTTTTTTTTCTTCATTCTCTTACAAGAGAGAAGGAAGGCTTCAGTGCCACACCTGCCCCCAGCCCAAGCCAGGGGAGGAGGGGGCCTTGCCCTCCTCGGGCCTGCTGCCTCTTCTACATGGCTGCTGCCCCTAATTTCAACTGAGCTACCAACCTTCTCTTCCGTTTTCTTAAATATGTAATTAGCAAAGGCATTACTGAGAGTTTTAATTGGCTTCTTGTCCGGAAATCCACCTGGACAAAACCATTCTCAGCCCCAGTGGCTGGTCGGCTGTGCAAAACCATGACAATAAACCAAAAGTTGGTATCACCTAATAAGATCGTAGAAAATCAAGTTAATATTTAAGAAAAGACAGTATATGAGATAAAGGCTTTTATAGTAAAATCTGTAAGGCAGGCAACACACTTGTACTTGTGATCTAAGCACAGTCTTGCATCATGGAGAAGATTCACTCTGTGCAGCTGCTTGTACAAGTACCCAGGGACAAAACAGTTTGATCACATAATGAAAGATGTAGCACAGCACAGAAGGGAAGCAAATTAAGATTTCTTGGGCAACTGATTCAGTTATGAGAGCTTGAGTTTCATATAATTATTTTTATATTACTGTCATATTAAAGATCACTGTTTTAAATACAGGAAATGCAAGTGTAATTGTTCTTAAACTAAATCAGATTTGGTCACAAAGCCAAAGAGGATGCAACTCTGACCTTGGATGTCTGTTTTGTTTTAGCTAGTGTCAGCTGAGTCTCTGAATGGGTTGATGAGTGCTTTATGTAATAAACTGTGTGCACACAGGGATTTCTTTTTTTTAATGCCCTGGGAATTCAGTCTGTACCAGTACTGTAAAAAGCAGAGAACATCCTGCTAGAAGCTCTGTCTTTACATGGACATTGCACACATAGGTATGCTTATTTACATATCAAGCACTTAATTTTGGGAACCCTTCTTAAATACATTGTTACATTCCTTTTCCTACAGGAAAATAAAGATTGAATCATTTGGGATAGAATGGCAAGAAAATTAACAGAGTTTATGGTTTTTTAATTTAAAATTTTATTTTATTTTTAGTAAAATATTATATTTTTAAAATCCTTGAGCTTAATAATGTTAGAGAAAACTTGTAAACCTGAGGTCAGGTTAACTCATCATTTTCACCTCCTGTTCTTTTCTGAGCAGTTGGTGGAAATGTGATCCTAGGCTTTAGGATGTTGAAGTTTTCCCTGTGTTCTACAGGATGGAAGCAATTATTACTATATATGCACAATAAAGAGTTGTTTGTTTGTTTCACTGGGACAAACTCTGAATTCTTTTCGATAGATAACTTCTTAGATATATAAAACAGACTTATGTGGCATAGTGCTGGTTTTGTCATGGCATCTGTGAAAGCCTTTTGGAAGGTAGTGATATTTTCCTTTGCATCCAAAGTATGCAAATACCTGGATATCGGGCATGATACTGTCTGATTTACTGACTTTGGTAGTTAAAATGATCTCATAGGTGCAAACATAATGATGTTTCAGGTGTGCTTGCTTATCTGCAGATCTTTGAAAGTACAGCATTCACTTTCATATCATGTAGAAAAGCCCTGTGAAGATGACTCTTCTGGTGTTAAGAACTGAAAATGTAGACTGTACTTTTCCTAGTCGTGGATAGCATTTTGATAGCAAGATGCTGCAAAATAGCTGTGGTATAGATTTATTTAATAAATTGACTAATGATTTTTTCTAAAGTACTTCCATTACTGCTTAGAGTCCATTGAAAATAATTTGAAGAAATATTAATACATATTGATTGCTCACTTTTTAGAGACCTTTGAGTCCTAGTTATGCAAGTATTTTACTGCATTTTTTTAAATGTGTCTCCTTTTTGCTTGAAATAGGTATGACTATCCTACAGAGTAAGACATACCAACCAAAAACCTGCTGTTAATGTTTCACTGGTAACTGTAGTTCTGGCAAAACCAGCTTAAAACATAGACTTGGTTGTTTTATTATACAGTGCACCTCTTGGCAAAGACCTAACTTCCTTGAGTTCCTGAAGACTTACTTTTAAATATCAGATTTCTTAAATAACTCATTGACTTTTTTCCTTTACTTAGAGGTCTAGATGAATCTACATTCTGCTCTGCAATTCACAATGAACACAGCACAGGGCTGACAAAGGAAATGCATGATTACAGGTAATATTGCAGTATTTGAGGGAAGAATTGTTTTTATTCAGTTACCCGTGATCAGACTGCTAACGAAACTAGAAGACAATAGAGTGAACAGCATTTGCGGACAGGCTACTGCACTTCCTTCAAAGAAGGTTGTTATATGTATGGAATCCTTGCTTTTCTTACCTATAGATTGAGTAGGAACTAGGCTCTGATATTATATTGACTTACTTTTCTCAAACAACACTGACTATGGGAATTGGATTGAATAAAGTCATTCAGAATATATTTCTGAAATCTTATTTAGTACTTAACATTTTGAAATAGGATGAAGGTTGACACTATGTTTTCAACCACTTTGGCAGGTGTACAGTGAAATTTGGCAGTTGATATAAAACTCCATGTAGTAATTTTTTCCACATAACTCACCTTTAAGCAGCATAAATGTTACCACAACATACTGTCACTGTCGAAGGGTGTGTACAGGTTCAGGGGCAAATAGATTGATGCCCAGTGGAAAAGTCCATTAGGTGTTCTTCAACTGGAAAGGTCCTCAATTGCCTCAAGCTGCAGATTGTTGACAACTTGAAGGGAAAACTGAGTGAGATCATTGTGCTGCTGCTTGATTTCTTTCCCATCCTTGGCTAGTGGTCATTGTGAAATAGGGGATAGTGTGCTAGATGGCTAATAAGGATTATTGAATGCCAGGAAGTAGCAAACCTGGCGTAAACTGCAACTGATTTCTGATTTTTAGGAAGAGCATGTTGAAGCTTCCCAGGTCTTAGGACTTGAAGTGTGTCATATAGCTTACATGGCTCTGTCTCTGGTTGGTTGGGGCTAAATGCATTCTCCACTTTTTCTTTAAATTATGGTTGTCAAGAAATAACTTGGGGGAAAATAATATTTTAACATGCTATTTTAGACTGATGGTGTAAATATGCTTGTCAAGTAACACAGCTGGAGTGCATAAGTCGAGAAGAACTTAGTCTAGAAAAAAAGTCTTAAAATGTAATTTAATGGCATGTAGTTCAGGGATTTTTTAGTTCTCTGTTGTGAACAACAAGCTGTACTGTATGTTGTGATATTTATTGTTAGTATTCTAGTTCACGGATACACTACCAAAACTAGAATAGTTTTGGTTCTGTTGCATTCCTGGCTGATTTTTTGGCAAATGAGACCTTAGAGGTTAAAGTATGGAAGCATCTGCTTGCTCGTCATTTCATTTTCCAGCAGTTTGTGTCTTTTGCTACAATAAAAGTCTTTCCCCTAAGATCATATTTTAAGGGCTTTTCCACATCACTGACATTTAACCATCTTGGATCCCATCAGAGCTTAGTTTCTTGCTCCTCCTTTCATGATTTGCCTTTCTTCGTTCTAAGAGTAAAACTAAGATACATGACCTGTGTCTAACTGTAGGGTAAGAGTTAACACTTGTTTGAGCTTAGGTTAACGAGAATCACGTACTGGCTTTCAGAACGACATATTTAATAACACTGGACCTATATACAGCTTACAGGAAAATCTTGTTATGAAAGAACCTAAAATTAAGTTACAGTTTAAATTGAAGTATAAAAAAATTACTTTGTATTGGAACATCTCACTGTGTAAATGTTTTTTGATAAACACCTTTTGAAACAATATGATAAATAAAAGGTACCACAGATTTAGTAATATGTTAGACTTTCCCATAATAATAGAATTACTGTCGCATCAGTAAGACTCCAAATAAAAATCTTACCTTTTTTTTATTCTGTTTTTCCTTTTTAATGCAGAAGAGCATTCTATGGAGTAAACGAAATTGCTGTGAAAGTGCCTTCCATTTTTAAGCTTCTGGTTAAGGAGGTAAGATCTTTTCTTTAACAAATTAAAGAAAAAAATTATGTCATTGAAGGTTACTATAAGTGCAGTGACTATTGACTACTGGAAACCTTTCCCCAGAGCCCAGCACTGTAAAGCAAAATTGTATGGACCATTTTTTTTGAGCTCTTCAGCTCCCCTTTGAGCTAAGACTCTTAAGAGGCCTTAGCTGTAAACTCTTCAGAGTTCACAACCTGATGCCTTAGCAAGGACGTTAGAAAACGTGTCAGAATTCTTTGAAAGGGTCAGCACTTTATTTTTTTTTAGTTAATTCAACACATAAAGTAACACATAAAGTGTTCTCCCTGAGGAGCCCAGGGATCGTATATTACAACATATGTGGTGTTGTATATACTTCTGTTGGATTTGTTCCATTTTCGTTATATCTGGTGGATTTGAATAACTGGCTTGTTATCTATGTGCTGTAATAATGCACGATAGAATTTTGAACAAACTCTCCAACCTGAAATAACAGAATAAAAACTTGAGATATCAGTGCATTAATTAATAAGAAATAGAAAATAACATCCCAATTAATTTAAGAATTATCACTGAAAGTGCATCAGATATTTCTATCATTTTGCTTTTAAGTGTAGGGGAAAATGCATGCAGTCTTCATTTGCACAAAATGCATTTGTGTATTATTTTAGTGAGAACTATGCTTTCAGGGGGTCAAGGAAGTAGTGTAAAAGTGGGATCAGCTTGGCAGAACAGATAAAAATATGTATAAAGAACTGAAATGTTTGTCTGCTTCACAGAGGAGGATAATTGTGACTTTCTTCTGATGGAGAACCCATGTGACCTTTTGGTGTAACTTTAATGTTCTGTCACTCTTTTAGGTTCTCAACCCTTTTTACATTTTCCAGTTGTTCAGTGTGATATTGTGGATCACTGATGAGTATCACTACTATGCATTAGCAATTGTGATCATGTCTGTAATATCCATTGTTAGCTCACTCTACACCATTAGAAAGGTAAGTGCGAAAAAACCAGATGCATCTTTTTGGCTTTTTATTGATTGTCTTATTTTACTGTGAAATTCCCTGCAAATCTTAAAGAATTTTTCAGAGTTATACAGGTAGAATATTGTTACATGTTTTGCCTTTTTGAGTTGAAAGAATTTGTATTTACAGTTTTCTTTGAGACTGTTGCTAACTCTCTGTGCTGATGAATTAATAAGTTGACCTCAGGTAACAGAAACACTACCTTACTTAAATAAAACCCAGACACAAGTTTATGTAATAAGTTGTACTGACAGAGGTGATTCTGTCTTGCCTTGTTTGCTTCTTTTTGAAAAAGCCCAGCAGAACTGAGCACTGGTGTAACGTGTGGATTTGTGAAATTGGTCATTCAGTTTTCTTTGTAGACTTAGCTGTAGCTGATGGAAATCAATCCTTAAACTGCAGCCTCTGAATTCAGATCAGAGGGGGGAAAAAAAGCCCTGTTACCTTAATTAGTTCAAGTTCATACAACTACTGCAGCTTTCACTTTTGTATGTGAATGACCAAATATTTTTATAACATTTTGCGTGACAGAGTATATTTGCTTCCAGAGTGCTGTTTGAAGTGGGAACCTGTACAGGTTGATGCACTCAAATTTTATTTGCCCATAAGTTTTCTAAACTATGTTCAAGAGAATGTTTTGAATAACATTTTGTTGTTAAAGAATGTTATTACAGAATCTCATCAATTCTAATTGTAGAGCTAGAATGTGCATTTAGAAGAAAAGCTATGCTTTTCAATAACAATCTTTTCTTCCCTTTGCAGCAATATGTTATGTTACATGACATGGTAGCAGCTCACAGCATTGTAAGAGTTTCTGTCTGCAGAGGAAACCAAGGTAAATTTCACAGGTGGTTTGGAAGGTTGAATTTAAGTTGTTCATGAAGTGTGAGTGTAAAGTGAGTGTTCTTTCTTTGACCAGATTGAAATGCTTGAGTCTCTTAGCAAAATTGCATGGGAAAAGGAGAAGCTGCAGAGTGGAATGGAGCTAGCACAACTCTGTTCAGGATAAGCCTTCTAGATCATAGAATCGTAGAATCATAGAATTAACTGGGTTGGAAGAGACCTTTGAGATCATCAAGTCCAACCCTTGATCCAACCCCACTGTGATTACTAGATCATGGCACTCAGTGCCACATCCAGCCTCATCTTAAAAACCTCCAGGGACGGTGAATCCAGCACCTCTCTGGGCAGGCCATTCCAATGCCTGATCACTCTCTCTGTAAAGAACTTCTTTCTAATATCCAACCTAAACCTCCCCTGGCAGAGCTTAAGCCCGTGCCCTCTTGTCCTGCTGCTGATTGCCTGGGAGAAGAGACCGACCCCCACCTGGCTACAACCTCCTTTCAGGGAGTTGTAGAGAGTGATGAGGTCACCCCTGAACCTCCTCTTCTCCAGACTAAACAACCCCAACTCCCTCAGCCTCTCCTCATAGGACTTGTGCACAAGTCCCTTCACCAGCCTGGTTGCTCTTCTCTGGACCTGCTCCAGCACCTCAATGTCCTTCCTGAACTGAGGGGCTCAGAACTGGACACAGCACTCCAGGGGTGGCCTCACCAGCACTGAGTACAGGGGAAGGATCACTTCCCTCGTCCTGCTGGCCACACTGTTCCTGATACAGACCAGGATGCCATTGGCCTTGGCCACCTGGGCACACTGCTGGCTCATGTTCAGCTTCCTGTCAGTTGGCATCCCCGGATCCCTTTCTGCCTGGCTACTCTCCAGCCACTCTGTCCCCAACCTGTAGCGCTGCAGGGGGTTGTTGTGGCCAAAGTGCAGGACCCAGCACTTGGCCTTGTTGAACTTCATCCCGTTGGAATCAGCCCAACTCTCCAGCCTATCCAGACCCCTCTGCAGAGCCCTCCTGCTTCCAGCTGATCGACACTCCCTCCTAACTTGGTGTCATCTGCAAATTTGCTAATGATGGACTCAATCCCCTAATCTAAATCATCGATAAAGGTGTTAAACAGGACTGGGCCCAGCACTGATCCCTAAGGGACACCACTGGTGACCGGCTGCCAGCTGGATGCAGCCCTGTTCACCAGCACTCTCTGGGCCCGGCCCTCCAGCTGGTTCTAAACCCAGCAGAGAGTGCCCCTGTCCAAGCCATGAGCTGCCAGCTTTTCCAGGAGTATATTATGGGAGACAGTGGCAAAGGCTTTGCTGAAGTCCAGATAGACACGTCTACAGCCTTCCCCTGATCATAAAAAGAGATCAGGTTGATCAGACAGGACCTGCCCTTCCTAAACCCGTGCTGGCTGGGTCTGATCCCTTGTTCACCCTGTAGATGCCATGTGATTGCACTCAGGATGATCTGCTCCATGGTATTTTTAGTGAGCATCAGGTTTGTTCTACATTAGGTGCTTGTCCTATTCCTGTTTCTCATTCTCTATCATTCCACTTATGTAACAATTGTCATTGTAGTTTCTTTCTTGGCTTAAAGATGTGCACACGTTGAGTCTCCATTTCAGTTTATTACCCAGAAAGGGCTGCAAGTTGGTTTCTGGACTTTGGTCATTTCGATATCACAACAGTTAAAGTTGTGGTGTGTGATATTGTTTTGTAAGACATACATTTGTGTTGGACTTGTGTCTTTGTACTGAAGTGACACTAGTTAATATCTTTTGTACAAGCTTGACTGCTTTCATTAGTTTTGATGAACTATATTCATGTGTTTTTTGTCTGTGATGAATTGGGCTTATCAGCAGCTTTTTCTGTATATTTTTAAAATCACTTCATGCTGTTAATAAAATGCAGTCTTAATTGTCACCACTTGGATCTTGGCTGTGAGGATCTTTATCAGATTTTGTAGATGGTGGCGATTTTCAAGTAAACTTGTTTGTGTTTTAATACTCAGAAATAGAAGAAATCCTTTCCACCGACCTTGTGCCTGGAGATACCATGTTGATTCCATCCAATGGGACAATTATGCCCTGTGATGCTGTACTTCTCAGTGGTACTTGCATTGTAAATGAAAGTATGCTAACAGGTAAAGTAAGCTTGCATGGCTAAATATATTAGTTTATACCTGTGTTCATGCTCATTGTAGAAGTGGATATATTTCTTTTGCTTGAAACTTGTCTGTTCTTGCAATTAGACATACTCCTAAATACTTATATACTTGTGTTCTGCTTATCTGGAACAGCAACCTGGTGCTGTTTGGTAACTCCAAAAATGAATGATGGTTTCTTGTTGAAAAGATTTCTTCGTGATAGTTTGCCTTCCTGCTTTTTGACTTGGTGTTCTCAGTGCAGTTTGAATTCTGCAGCATTGCTTCTTCAGAGAATTTTTGCCCAAACTTTTTAGCTTTTTCCAAGAATGAAGGTAGTGAATAGAATGTTCTACTGTATTTGAAACCACAAACTATTATCTCAAGTTGCTTCTGCATATGCTGAAATCAGGGACCTGATGTGTTTAAAGGACAGCTCAGTGAGTAGGATGGACGTTTTATTATTCCTAGGATAATCTGCCCAAACTGACAGCCTTTAGAAAATGGTAGTTCAGAGATTGTGTTTTATCATGTTCATTTTTTTTAATATACTTGAACCTTTTGCTGCTGCTAGAACTGATAAAAGTGGATTGCTGCCCTAGCTTGAGTGTACTCGGTCACCAAAGGAGCTGAGAGAGATTTTCTTCAACTTCTAATTTTTCTGAGTAAAGATGGGGTGATGCAAGAGAAGGAAGCTTGTCCTGTTTCTTTCAATTAACTGTATTTTACACCTATGTGATTTGAAGTAAGAGGCACAAAAGCTGTATTGGTGAATAAGGAATAGAGTTAAATATCATTTGGGTAAGAAATCTGGTGAGCTGAGGCTAAGAGGTGAGAGACTATCTAAAAACATGCTGAAAGGAAGATTACTCCCATAAGGCTGCCTCTGTGCTGGTGAAGTGAGATTATACTGTGCTATTTGTAGTTGTGAAGGATAAAATGTCCTTTTTTGATCTTGCTTAGAGACTCTTCTTCCATTTAAGGTGAAAGTGTTCCTGTAACAAAGATTAATCTGCCAAATCCTTCAGAATATCCGAAAGCAGTGGGAGATGAACTCTACAGTCCTGAAGTGCACAAACGGCACACTCTGTTCTGTGGAACCAATGTCATTCAAACCCGGTTCTACACTGGAGAGTTGGTCAAGGCTGTGGTAGTGAGAACAGGTATTGATTGTTAAGTTTGTCATGATAATGTGCTATTCCCTTTTGTAGGTTTATGTCAACTGGCTGATACTGCTAAGCTTGGAAAAAGGAGTACACCCCAAATAATTTGATAAATGTCTTTAAACAGTGATGGAACTAGATGGTCTGGAGAGTATCAGTGACAAGCAAGAAGTCTTCAGGATCAATTTAAAATGTATTTGAATGCATTTTCAGGCCCTTTAGATGTCTTCTGTGGTGTGTTAGTTGAACTGTGTGGGTCTCTTGGAAAAGGTTTGACATACCATTGGACTGGGAGGAGTAGTGGAGAACAACTGATTTTGGTGGAGTCCTTGACAATGCCAAATGTTTTCCTTTACCCATAGTTTTGCCAAAGCACGTAGCATTTGCTTAGAAAAATTAGTTTCATCTATCTGTCTACAGAAATGCTTATTCATACTAATATGTAAGGGATTTCGGTTAAATAATGCAAATGTTCTATTAAAAACAATTGCACAGGCTAATGTAGTTGTGGGATTCTGCTTTACAAAGATCATCTTAAGAAAATTAGCACAAAATAAATAAATGCAAGCTATAATCCAAGTTACAATAGAACTGGGTAGAAGAAATTGGACTGTGTTGACTAGACTGCTACTGAAAGCAAATTTTCTACCAAATTACTTCATCCTAATTAGTCTCTTCTTTCTCTGGTGTTTTCTCTTGACCTTTTAGCAGTAAATGTGATTTTTTTCTTTTACTGATTTCATTGATATCTCTCTAGAGGCTTTTATTAGTCTTTTTTCAAAAAAAATATTTCTCTTCCCTTGAACACATCTGCCCTTTAATAATGTCCATCTCAACTTGTTTCATTTCTTAAATAAGAAATTTCATGAGCCCAGCCTGAAGTGCATGTATAGCTGGGTGATCCCAAACAGCAGCAGAAATGAACTGAACTGCTGAAGGTGTGTTCCTCCTGCTCTGCAGGAAGAATAACACTTTTTTTGGAAGTTTGATACCATGGTCTGTAACTCTTACAAGGAGAATTGTAACTGCTTCCAACACACTGTGTCCTACTCCCCTGACGTCTGAAGTCATGTTTTTAGTCTACTCTTTGCCCGTGACAGTGAGTTGGCTCCTGTTGTAAACAGGATGAATTGAGCTCTGTGGGCTTAGTTCAGGTTTTACATATGGACAAGTATGCTTTTCCTGCTATGACTATATATAGAGAGAGGAGCAAAGTGATATAAAATCCTTTGTTCTTCTGTCTGGTTTGCAGGGACAGCTTTTAGGCAAGTAGGGAATTCCCCTCTCCACAGAGCTGAATAGATGTCACAGCACTTGTAGTTTCCTGTTCTTAAGATATTTGATAGTAAGAACTAAAGTAACTCTCACATAGTGACATACAAGTAAAGACCCTTTTATCTGAGAGAGGGGGATGCCACATAGTTGAAGGTAGTAGAAAATGGAGTCCTTAAAAGAATTCTGGGAGAGCAGAACTCCATCTGGTTGTGTGCAAAGGCATGTAGTCCTAATCTTGTCATAAACCAGGATATGTGATGGATCTGCTGGGACTGTACTCACAGTACTCTTCAAGTTAAGCCTTTAACATGACATAGAATAGAATCATAGAATAGATTGGGTTGGAAAAGACCTCCAAGATCATCAAGTCCAACCCCTGATCCAACTCCAATTACTATATCATGGCACTAAGGGCCATGTCCAATATCTGTTTAAAAACCTCCAGGGATGGTGAATCCACCACCTCTCTGGGCAGGCCATTCCAATGCCTGATTACCCTCTCTGTAAAGAATTTCTTCTTAACGTCTAACCTAAACCTCCCCTGGCAGAGCTGGAGCCCATGTCCCCTTGTCCTATTGTTGGTTGCCTGGGAGAAGAGGCCAACCCCCACCTGGCTATAACCTCCCTTCAGGTAGTTGAAGAGAGTGATGAGGTCACCTCTAAGCCTTCTCTTCTCCAGACTAAACAACCCCAGCTCCCTCAACCTCTCCTCATAGGACTTGTGCTCAAGTAACATGTTTGATGTTACAGCTGAAATACATGTAAAATACTGATAAGCTAAATGTATTCATTTTTTTCCTTCGGAAACTCAGTTCATGAATATGTTAGTATGTAGGTCATAGTGACGCAAATTGTAAATAATTTAAAATGGGTTATTTTGTTTTAGATAACAGAATTGTTCACTGTATGTCCAGTGTGTCCTCAAGGACACGACATGAGGTTTTCTCTTAGTGTTTAACCGTAATGTGTTGTAGCCTATGTGGCTACAGAACCTTCTGCAAAACCATTAAAAAAATCAAAAGTAGTTCTGATTTTTTGTTGACTACTATTAAATTACAAAGCATTCATGACTAAGTACATGCAGACATGCTGAACTTCTTTGAACAGGCCCGTGGTTTGTGCTCTGCAGTAGCAAATTCAAAGTCTAGAGGCTTCATGCCTTGTTCCTCTTGTGATGAGCTCATCCACTTGAAGACTGATGCAGTAGATGCTTTGTTCTGGTAGAATCTTGTATGCCACATATTGGGGTGGAGGGCTCAGCCTTTGCTGTGTTGGCTTGCAGACGGAGTAGCTGTCAACGAGCTGTCGCTAATGCCAAAAGACCTAACACTGATATTGAGGTTGTAGTAATAGACTTGGAAGTCTAAGCAGATAGAAAATGTTTTGGGCATACAAGATTGGGCACTGGCATTGGCTTTTTCACAGGATGAGGCGAAGGTTCAAGGAGGATCTTGCAGTATCTAGTGGTTTTTTGACTGTAAGACCCTTTAGAAGGGTAGTCACCTTGTTAAGGTGTCAAAATGTGATCAAGAGGTGAATTTCTCCAAAAGATGACTCTGCACTGCAGTTTTTTTCTGAATCTTTCGTGCTGGCTGTCAAGGGAACTACAGAGACTTTCCATTTATGTATGCAATGTTGGATACCAAGAATAACTTCATTTTCTTTTTGCAAGAACTGGCTTAATTAGACAATAAATATACCCATTAGGTCTCCACTGTGAGGGAAAAAATGCAGTACAACAAACTCTGCCAGGGCAAACCGTGTGAGGGTTTACTGCTGCTGCAGAAGAAGGGTATGTTTTCATCAGCTCATGTCCTTGCCATAGGAGAGAAGCACTTAGTATGATGTGCACGTACATTTTTGAAGGACCTTAATTACACTGTTGCAAAACATCTGTTACTGGATATTGAGAAACAGGCATAATGAAATTAGTAACTTAAGGGTTTTATTCAGGTTTTTAGTATATTTGAATAGCTTTGCTGTTGTTTATACCTTTAATAACTAACTCCTTTTTATTTCTAGGCTTTAGTACTGCTAAAGGACAGCTTGTTCGTTCCATACTATATCCAAAGCCAACTGATTTTAAGCTCTACAGAGATGCCTATTTGTTTCTCCTGTCTCTGGTGGTGGTGGCAGGCATTGGATTTCTTTACACAGTTGTCAATAGCATCTTAAATGAGGTATGTTTTAATTTCTGGTCCAGAACTGCCTTATTTGAGAAAAGGGTTGACAATGACTTCCAACACACTTCAGATGATGAGAAACTATTCAATTAAGTGAACATTTCTTTACTTTATTTTGTATCAATAGAAGGGGAAAAACAAGGTTACTGAGAACAAAATGCATCGCAGAAGCAGAATTTGTATATATTACAGAGAAACTTGAGTTTACGTCAATTTCTGTTGACCCAGTTACTAGATTTTTATCTTTGTTTTACGGAAGATCGCCATCTGACTGATATCTAGTTGGAAGAAATAGGATACAGCACATCTAAAGCATGCTGCAGGCAAAAAAATCCTTATCAAGAAATTGCTAACTGATAACCTAATAACTAAGTTTTCTGGTTCTGGGTCTTTGTTCCCCTCTCAAAAGTTCCGCATTACTCAGGCACTGTTTTGAAGTAATACGTTTTCAGGGGGTAAAGTGAAAATGCGAAGTTAGGGGTTATGGATAAATGTGGTTGCTGATGGTGGGTGAAGATGGTGCGCAATTTCTGGGTCATCCAGAACACACTGTATTGGATTTTGCTCTTGGTAGCTCTTCAGTGGGGTAGTGAATCTTCTAAGCAGTGAGATCTTGTTCGTTAACTCTGACCTTTGTTGCAGGTTCCAGCTCATACCATCATCATTGAGTCTCTTGACATTATCACTATCACGGTGCCTCCAGCACTCCCTGCTGCCATGACTGCTGGCATCGTTTATGCACAAAGGAGGCTGAAGAAAATTGGCATCTTCTGCATCAGCCCACAAAGGATAAATATTTGTGGCCAGCTGAATCTTGTGTGTTTTGATAAGGTTAGGTAAACTTTGGAACTTCGCCACCTGGAGGGGCATTGTCTTATAAATGGGAATTTGTACAGACAAAAAAGGAAAATTACTTTTCGTATAAGTTAGATAATTTTTAATCTCTTAGCTTCCAAGTATTCAGTGTTTGCCATCTGGTAACTCTCTTAATTTATTCTTCTCTAAAAAGTTGTTATTATAGAGATGCTTTCTTATCTCAAGACTTCCAAGTCCCAGCTTACTGCTGACAATCCAGAAATGTGAGAGTTGAGGTTTATTAAGAGCTTTATTTAGTACACAAACTTCTGAAAACTTGAAGTGTGAAGTCAAACTTGTTTCTCATTTTCATTCATTTCAATGAGAAGCTAAGACAGCATACTTTGTTATTATTCCATAATGAAAACATGAGTGAAATACAGTAATGCTACTAGCCAGAATTCTTTGCTTTTGGCTATTTCCTAAATAAAACTTATTTTCCTCCTTAGATTTTATCTCAAATAATAAGTACCCAAGCAAAATGTATTATTTCCCTTGTAAATACATTCCAGTTTCTGTTTCAGCTATGTAAGAAATTACTACTAAGGGTTAGTACCTGTTTTCCATTGTCCCTGGTCTCTGAATATTGACATGTTGAGCTATCATCTTTGGATTTCAAGGTCTGTTTTATTGTCCTGTCTCCAGCGAGGGGCATGATTGCTTTGAATGTTCTTTAAAATTATTTACTGGATTTGGAACTTAGTTACCAGCAAAAAGCAAGGGAGATACAGTATTTTCTGTCCGGAAGGCTGGATTTGTCACTGAATTTGAAAGAAAATATGTTATTTAGGTGTAATTTGGCTAAATACTGTTAATTTTTGCTTTACTTGAGGATAATTTGTTTCTGAAGGCTTTTTCTTACCATACCCCTGGTTTATTTTGCAGACTGGCACACTCACTGAGGATGGCTTGGATCTTTGGGGAATTCAACGGGTGAAAAATGCTTGGTAAGGGTGAGCTCAGAGCTGATAGCAAATGTTGTGCTGTAATGACTTCACCAGAATAGAATAGAATGGAAATTAAATGTGAGTTGATACATGCTTGTGTTTCTGTAATGAGCTGTAGGAATGCCACTGAAACTATGGTTTAAGTGTAATTCAAGTTATAACTCCATTACCAAGCTGAGGAGGAATTTTCTTTGTTAAAGTCTGAGACCTCATTAGGTTCATCCTGCAAAACTGTTGCAGTTCAACTGTTGCATGTTGCCTTAATTCTCTCCTCCTAAGGGATGACTTTTTGGTCTGCTAAAATGAATTAGCTTAGCTGATTGAGTTAAGTACAAAGTGATAAGAGGCCTTTTTATGAGGGATCAAACTAAACAGTGAAAGTATGTGGAGTGTTTGAAGGAGGAAGAAGTTGTGATCTGAAGATTCCAGCCTAGAGTCTTAATTTGTTTTCTGTGATGTGTGAAAACATGAGTGAAGGGTCTTGTGCAGTCGATTTTCTTCTGTTAATCTAAACAAACCTTTCAAATTGGCTCATAATAAATAATTATAGTGCTAAGTATGTTATTACTTCATTGGTTTAGTTTCCTTTTGCCGGAAGAGAGGCCTTGCAGTGAGAGCTTGCAGAAGTCCGAGTTTGTTGCTTGCATGGCAACTTGTCATTCCCTTACAAAAATTGAAGGGGTGCTTTCTGGGGATCCACTTGATTTGAAGATGTTTGAAGCAATAGGATGGGTAAGTGCCATTTTTTTTCCTGAAAATTACATTACAAGAAAGTCAAAGTTAATGAATGTATAAATGAGTTGATTTTTTTAAATACAGATTTTAGAAGAAGCAACTGAAGAGGAAACAGCCCTTCATAACCAAATCATGCCGACAGTGGTTCGACCTTCAAAACAACTTTCTCCAGAATCCAAACAAGCAACAGATCAAGAAATGGTATAAAAATTCAAAACGGTTTGAGTTAAACAAATACATTTTGCTGTATGTTGTGGTTCTGGCTGATAAAATTGAAATGAGATCAGAACTGTGTGGGTGTTGTTGGCAAAGAAGAAACATGTTTAAACTGTTGTTGAAGGTAGTGGTTCAATATAGGCCAGTTTCAAGGTGAGCAAACTGAGTGTCAGCATTACTGGCTTACAAACTGGTTGTAAAGTACAGTAATGCTTTTTGAGCTTGAGCTTTTTAGTATTAGTATTGTTACCAAATTCTTACTGTGCTAATGAAGTGCCTTAGGTGTGCTCACCTTGCAGTTTCAGTTAAAACAATTGTTTCTTAAGTCACTTCATGGTATGGAATTCTTGCCACTGTTGTACCTTAGGGATCTGTTAAGTGCTGAGTTAAAACAAAATGTACTTGTCAGATTTAAAAATTTGTTCCGCCTGTATTTTTACTGGTTTTTAATACTTCAGAAAGGAAAATTCAAGCATATGACTGACTGTATATCCAGATTATCACAGAGCAGGGTAGCAGGAGGGTATAACAAGTCAGTTCATCTGTATGAGTTGTACCGTATAGAAATTGAAATGTATTCCTTTTGTTCAGAACTCAGTGTACATGCACAGCAGTAATTACTGTGCAGTAGCTGACATGGGAATGTTCTTGAAACTTACTACATGAAATTTTGGGGATATACTTAATAACTGGCCTCAGTCTGAAACACTGTGGTACTTTAGTCATTTACATAGGCTAAACAGACATAGGTTGGACTGTAAGAGGTCTTGCAAATTCTAGTCAAGAAATCAAGCTCCAAAGTTCTACTATGTCTCACTTAAAGAATACTAAACGGATGCAGTATATTTATATTCAGCTTTTATGACAACCATTGAAAATACACCATGACAATATCAAGAACGCTGTGCGGGTTCATCTACTGATTTATGTTGAAATAGTTTGTAGCTGAAGAAGTACTTTAATATTTGTGGTGAATGTATTTTTTCTTTTTTTTTTAGGAATTGTTCGAGCTTTCGGTAAGTATGCTTTTTCAATTAAGCACCTGCCTATTTTTATGAGAATGTATGTGGATGTAACTCTTCCTTCCTGTGTGACACAGACTGGTTATGAGATTGGAATTGTGCGCCAGTTCCCATTTTCCTCAGTTTTGCAGCGTATGTGTGTAATAGCAAGAGTTCTAGGGGAGAAGAGGATGGATGCTTACATGAAAGGTGCCCCAGAAGTGATTGCCAGCTTGTGTAAGCAGGAAACAGGTAAAGGAACAAACTGTTTTTATTTCTTGTGTAGCTCAGCTGTAATATGAATATTTTAATAACTCTAAACTTAACCTTTTTAAAGTTCCTGTTGACTTTGAGCATGTCCTGGAAGAATACACTAAGCAGGGCTTCCGAGTTATTGCTCTTGCTCATAGAAAATTGGAGTCTAAGCTTACATGGCACAAAGTCCAGACTATTAATAGGTAAGAGTGACTTCACTTTTTTAATAAGTAACAGGCTTTAAAAGCTGCATGCTTTGGATTAATATGTAATGTGTATTTTTGTTTAAATCAATTACTGCTCTTCTTTAGCTTTCTTCTCTCTTGACATATGTAGTTCTGTGCATACTTTAGTCATGCCCCGGACAGTTCATAGAAATTTAGAATAAAGAAGTGTTTTCTGCAGTGAAGTGAATTCAGAGGCACATCTTTAAATCTGGAAACAAACTGTAATGTTATTTTTTTATGGTGTTTAATTTACACTGTCGTGGCAGAAAATCTCATCTGATTTCTTTGTTTCCTGCACAGACTTATATCATCTGTGTCTATTAAAGATAGTGACGTAGTGGAAACCCTCCTGTACACGTTTTATGCAGTTTTTTCATCTCCTAAAGTCAGCATGTCCTTTTCCTGCTGAAAAGCAGGGCTTGTCAGAAAGGTTTGGAAGGTAGAAAGATTTCTTCCTTCAAAGAGTAGTATTTCCTGTAGATTGTTTTTCAGCTGGTCTTAGTTTTGTGGACAATGCTATCTTTCCCACAGTGTTTGAAAGTGTAGCATAGCTATGAAAATGCCAGCTTTGACTGTGTTCTTTTGTATCAGCTTTGTGTACAAGATGAAGAGTTCGCAAAGCACACACACACAGAGCAGAGAAAGGTGTTTTCCAATTTCAGGTGTGAAAATCTACAGTAGCAGTAGAATACCCAAGACCTGTAAATACACTGACTTTCTCATGTAAACCAAGGTTAATTAGTTTCTTTACTTAATTAGCTAGTGTCTATTAATCTTACTAGCCTTGATAACATAATTTGGTAGCTTTTATGTTAGGGCTCAGCTAATTCAGAAAATAGAGGTGTGAACTCTAAACATATCTTAAAATTTGGCTGTCAATGCAGTTAGCTTCAGAGGATGTTGTCTAGCAATAGCCTTTTCAAGACTATAATTTCCTTTAGAAAGAGTTCTCGTGGAAGAAACTAAAATTGTGCTTGAGAGGAATCAACATTTTCTCATACTGATTTTCAGCTAAAATAAGGGGAGTAAGTATAAATGTGATGATATATCTCAGGTTGCTTTTTATAAAGCAAATTATTCACTTCCTGTTTAAAAATACACATTTCCCTTTTCCTTGATAAACAGAAAATCAGGCTTTTAAAGCTACATCTAATAATTGTAACTCTTCTAATGTTTTCTTCCTTGTCTCCTTTTCATCAGAGATGCTGTTGAAAGCAACATGGATTTTATGGGGTTAATTATAATGCAAAACAAGTTAAAGCAAGAAACCCCTGCTGTACTTGAAGATTTGCATAAAGCCAACATTCGCACTGTCATGGTTACAGGTTAGCATGTAAACATTCATACTTAGAAGATAAAAAACCATCCCTTTTTGGTCTTGTTTTAATTATAGTGTATGAAGTCAAATTTTAGTGTCAGTAGGCTGGGATTACACTGTGTTTGTAGCAAGGGGAGAAGTTTAGAAACTTGTGCAAGTTACTTTGATAAGTCAGAGATCAGAAACCAGAAGAGGCTTTAGTTCTACAGAGATCAGAAACCAGAAGAGGCTTTAGTTCTACTTTGTAGCTTCCTCTCCCTAGCTCCATGCACAAGCTACTTTATACTGAATTGAAGGATGGAAACCTTTAGAGGTCTTCCAAATCAGACTAAGGGAAAGTCCTGGTCTAATTTTATGACTGATCCTCCTTTGAGCAGGAGGTTGGACTAGATGTCCTGAGAGTCCCTACCATTTTGATTTATATTATAAAAGTCACTTTGTATTGGATTTTTTGGGGAAGAATGAATTACGTCCCTGTAGGTGTGCAAAGTACCTATGCTCAGTGTTCCATACAATATGTGTGTTTGCTTTTTAAATCACAGATATTGCAACTTTGGAATGTTTTACTGGGCTAACAATACAACTCTGCGTTTGCATGTTCTGTGACTGTTTAAAAATCAGTATCTTAAATGGCCACATGTTTTTTACCTGATTTTCCCCATATACTAAGATTTGATCAATAAGAGATCTTTATGGCTCAAAGCAGCACACAAAGTTTATGGGGGAGGGGTTCAATGGGCTAGGCTTTGAATGTTGTCTGTAGGCTTGTCCTGAGATTGCCCCCTGATACATTTGGCAGTCCTGCTCCTGTTTCTAAACCGTCTTTGTTAGCTTTTCTCTTATTTGGAATATCAGTGTCTGATATTGATTCTTTTCTAACTGAAACCCTCTTAAATGCAATTGTTTAACAGGGGATAACATGTTAACTGCTATCTCTGTGGCCAGAGACTGTGGAATGATTCTACCTCAAGATAAGGTCATTATTGCTGAAGCACTACCTCCAAAGGATGGGCAGGCTGCCAGGATCAACTGGCATTATGCAGATACCCTCGCAAAATGCACTAGTTCATCACCAGCCATAAACTCAGAGGTAACATGACCATTATTATGCCCTTAGAGTATAAGCAGTTAGTTTTACTGTTGAGTTGCTTTTTATGTTATTCCATTAAATAGTAAATCTGCTATTAAGATCAAATCAGTATAGATGTACTAGTTAACTTTCAGATCTTCAAATACCAAAGTGTAGTTAAGCAGCTGGGGGAGTAGTTTTTTAACTGTGATACGACATTGGACATTTTAGTTGTGCAGGGGATAGGTTTTTTCCCCAATATTTCAATCTGTTAAGACTGCTCTAGCTGCTTGTAGTTGAAACATTAAACCACATTTTTTTGTTGATAAGTAAGTGCTTTCATTGTATGAGGTTTTCTTTGAAGTAACACTCTGAGAAACTTCCTCTTGTGTGGGATCTCTAGGAATTTTGCTGAGCATTAGTTTGAAATGATAAGGTATCTGTGTAAATACATTACAACTGGAGTATTAAACTACTTTTGATAGGATATTCCAGTTAAATTGGTCCATGAAAGCCTTGAGGATCTCCAGATGACAAAATATCATTTTGCAATGAATGGAAAGTCATTTGCAGTGATTTTGGAGCATTTTCAAGACCTGGTACCCAAGGTGAGCATTTTACTTGAGTGTAAGCACTTTTGATGGTGAGCAGACTTTGCCCTGTGAGATAAGAAATCTTCTGTCTTCCAGCTTGTGTTACATGGCACTGTGTTTGCCCGCATGGCGCCTGATCAGAAAACTCAGTTGGTGGAAGCTTTACAAAATGTAGAGTAAGTATTTGCTTAAGCATAGAAAGTGGGAGGGTTGACAGTGTTTGTGTGATAGGAGACAAAAGTTTTGCATGCTGCTAGCTGTTCTGCCAGAAGAAAAAGGTTGGGCTAATAGAACTAACAGAATTTCCTTGTGTTGGTAAATCAACCTATTAGCAGAGTAAGAATGAGAGTAGTACCATCTGCTGGCTAGTTGGGAAAGTTTCACACTGCTCATTAAGTTTTAAATGAGGAATATGGGCATAAACTGACTAGCATCTTGTAAATGCAATTGCTTGGTTTAATAAACAAACCCATCAAATGTCTTCTGTGTATTACAGAAGTGTTATCGGGATGACTTCCGTTCACATTGGTCAGTATATGACTGTGTTGGTGTTGGGCCTTGCAGTTCTGAAGTGCCTTTGCCTAGGGCAAAGATGCTTTAGACCGCCTTGGGATGACAGAGGGCTAATTAAACCATTATTGGTTTGACTGGCCTGCCATAGTCATGTTACTTTTCTGTCTACTTGCTTATATTTATAATGGCAACAGTAATTGTTTTCAACATTAATAATCACCCATTGTTATGCAAACCCTGAATAACTCACAACAATATAGAAGTATTTAATGAAATAAGCTAAAGGTACCATGGTTAGAGAATGCTGATGTCTTTGGTTTTTACAGTTACTATGTGGGCATGTGTGGAGATGGAGCAAATGACTGTGGCGTAAGTATATTTTCATTTTCCATACAGTTCAGTTTTTTTCAGCTGAAAGCAAGTTTTATAATGGTCTCTATTTCAATGTTTACTGGCAGGCGCTAAAGAGGGCACATGGTGGTATATCTCTGTCTGAACTTGAGGCTTCTGTGGCATCACCATTCACTTCCAGGACACCCAGTATTTCCTGCGTGCCAAAGCTGATCAGGTAATGCCACTTAACTGTGAACTGAAATGCATCTATGGAACTCATTGTGCATACCCTGGGTTAGTATATGTTTGATGCTGTAGGAGGCCAGTTTGAATTAAAGAACAAGCCACGCATTTCTAGTGATTCTGTTTCTTTACTGAAAGTACTCTGAGCAAAGACTTGTCATAGCGTGATTTAATATTTTGTTATAAACTCCTTTGCCCATGTACAGTTAATATTTCAGAGCATGAGTGAGCTTCTACACATTAGTCTTTAAATTTATGTCTTAGTGACTACACTAGTTTCCATAAAGGCTGTAATTGCAGCAGTAAAATTCTTCAGATAATTGCTCAGCACCATACAAAGTAGCATACTAATTTTCTAAAGAGGGTTTGACCAATTTTTGACTCTAGAATTTGAAGTTAGGTAATGATTTTGGATAAAGGTCAGCCAAAGAAAAATCTAGAAGTCTGTGTGGAACTAATGAAGTAATGCATTATCAGAAACATTTCTGAAGTCAGCAGCTCTGTGGCTGACTGCATTTTCATTCAATCCATGTAGTAAACTAATGCTTCATAAATGCTTTTGCAAACAAACCTTTTTAAAACCTTTAAAACCTCTGTTGGAAAACCACATGAAGTCCAAAGAAGACTGAGGTAAGGTGGTGGTAGCTCACTTCAGAAGACATGCTCACAACTTTGATGTTGATGGAAGTGTACTTACTGTTCTGACTCTAATTTCTCTGTATTTCTGCAGCCTAATGTCCCTCAAAGGGTTTGCTGGTGTGTTTAATTGCAGCTAACATTTTGCTGGACAGAATTTAACTGCTTGCACAGAAAGCTTTGTAGTTACATGATTGCATCTGTTTTGACAGGGAAGGCCGTGCTGCTTTAATAACTTCCTTCTGTGTATTTAAATTCATGGCATTATACAGCATTATCCAGTACATCAGTGTTACTCTGCTATATTCTGTAAGTATTCTCTAAGTGCTTAAGCAGTGTCAGCATAGTTCAGAGATTTGAAATTGATAGGTACTTCATACAAATTGTTGCAAGTCTCTTTGAGTACAAGACATGCATTCTAAAACTATATTTGGACTAAATGTATTGTTAGTATTTGGGGTTTTTTTCATATTAACTGTACAAAGTATATTGGAGTACATATTTAGGAAAGAAATTTCAAGCATTGAATTAGGAGGGGAGGGAAGTGAAATGCAGTATTTCCTCTTAATATAATTGAATTCAGAATATGGCATGTGGTAGAAATCCTGTATTTTAATTTGTATTCTGGGTAAATGAAAGGTACAGATTATTAAGGGACCTCAGAAGTGGAAAATTTGACAGCTACATGAACTACATAGTAATGTTATGATGTTTAGAGAACTGCAAGCCTAAGTTATCGTTTCATTGTAAGATTCACTTATATAAGTTTGATTACAAACAAATTACAATTACAAATAACTTATGCATCTTGAAAAGGAAGTTGTTTCGTACCTTGATACTTCAGGAATTGTTCTGTGAATTGTAGAATACTCAGGACTCCTGCAGGTAAAGGAAGCCAGTTTGACAAGAGACTGTCTTGTTTATAGAGTAAAATTTAAAGAATTCAGGCCATAAGAGTGTCACTGTAAATTTTTCTTGGTGTGAAGCAAGTATTTCACTTGTGATTTTTCTCTAGATCCTGAGCAATTTGGGAGATTTCCAGTTTCTCTTCATTGATTTAGCAATCATTTTGGTGGTTGTCTTCACTAGTAAGTATTGTGCTGAATTACCATTGCTTGCTTCTGTGAACCAGTTTTTGCTTGGTCAGATTTTCTTTAATATCTAATTACATGTTGTTTGAGTGAGCACTGTGACATACAGTGAAGATGTTATGACTACTACAGTATATACATTAATAAAACCCTAACCACCACTGCATACTAAACTAGATTAATCTGAAATTAGTGAAATGTCCTCATACAAGAAGCAGGTTGTGGGCATGATCTTAGAGAAATAGTTCTTCACAGTACAGGAAGTCGTCAGTCTTTACTGATATGATGAAGCTGTTCTTAGAATCAAGCCAGGAGTTGTTCCAATATCATCTTTCTCAAAAGTTTTGATTTCTTGCATTTTTAGTTGAACTTCTGTCCACGAAATGTTATACTCTAAATTTTACCTAGTGAAGCATTTTGATTCCATGTATGGAATGCCTTGCACTCAGTTCACTGGCTAACAGTAGAATTCCATTTTCAAGTTTAATAGAAACCTATTCTTTGAAGCAATGGCAGTCCAAAAGTGAGGAGACAAGCTGTAAGTCCTTGTGCCAGACAAAGGGAATTTGGCCAGACTCTACTAATTCCTAAAGTCTCATGGCTACTGTTGTCCCCTGCTATGCTGTGCTGCTGGGGAACCAGCCTGTAGAAGGCACTGTGGCATTATTTTGGCGCTGCGTAATCTTTTCAAGGTGGTTTCATGTTTGCAGTTCTGGACTAATTTTTGAAGTGATGTCATGAGCAAGCCATTCTAATTCCACAGAATGTGAACAGGGTAACTCTTGAAAACCATAATGATGTCATTTGTTTTTCATTCTCTTTGCAGTGAGTCTGAACCCTGCTTGGACAGAACTTGTTGCGCGAAGGCCTCCGTCAGGTCTTATCTCAGGTCCACTTCTGTGTTCCGTTTTGTCTCAGATCATCATCTGCCTTGCTTTCCAAACCATTGGGTTTTTTTGGGTCAAACAGCAGTCCTGGTATGAACCTTGGACAGAGGACTCTGAGTAAGTGTTTCAGTGGCTCTGAAGGATACAGTAGTGATTGGAAAGCTATAAGCAATAGTTACTCTCCCTTGCCCCCTCCTTGAAAATAAAGCTTCTGTGTGGCAGCTTGTTACTCTGATGATTTTTTAAGCATACTGATAACATGAGAGTTGCCCAGTGGCTGAAAAACAAAATTGTGTCAGACCTTGCTAGACAGCAAGGTCTAAAGACTCCTCAACTTTGGGACCATTGAGATAGAAATTAGAAATTAATGGTTCAGATCTATTTTAATTCTTTTATAATATATAAAGCTTTGTTTTCCTGTTAGAGTTACAGTAAATCAAGTTTGTATTTTTGAAAGTGAAGAGGTATTTTAAGGTTTTTTAATGTTTTTTTTAGACTGCAATGTTTTCTTAACTGTCTTCAAAGTCTATCTATGGTGATAGTTATAAACAGTCCATGTAGCAAATGTACAAGCTGCCAGCATAAAAGAACTCAGAGCTCTGAATTCGCAAAAATTGTTGCCTCCCTGCCGCAGTTTTAAGTCTCACTATCTGTAATATGGTCTCAGGGAGAAGCTTTTTTTGCCACTGTTGCAATTTGTTCTGTCATTTCACCTTTGTAAGTAAGTAGGCCTTTTTGCATTTTTTCCGTAACTCAGTATTTAATGGGTTTTTATATTGTAGTGCATGTAACGTACTGGACATCATGAACAACAGCTCTGCACGCCATGGGAATGAGACTCTTCATGATGAACATTACATTAAAAATTACGAAAACACAACTTTGTTTTTTATATCCAGCTTTCAGTACCTCATAGTGGCAATTGTTTTTTCTAAAGGAAAGCCCTTCAGACAACCATGCTACAAAAATTGTAAGTCCTTTCTTAGTATATAGTTCCAAATAAAACTCTCAAGTGACTGTGCTCTTGATTACAATTCAGTTCTGACACTTCAGCAGCAGTACTGTTGCTAAGAGAACACAATGCAGTTATCCTCTGATAATCAGAGCTGGAAATATTAAACTGTATGGAGGAATTTGTGTTAATACTTGCTTTGTTTGTAGAAATATATGTGTATATATTTTCAACTCCACAAGTAAGCCAGTGAGAGAGTGAGGCCTTCTGTCTCTTTATGGCTATCAGAACGACTAGTATATTGCCAAAATTTGCCTGGAAGGGGTTTAGAGGGAGAAAAGAGGTTATTTCCAGGAAGTAATGAACCCATGATACATGGAAAAACTGCCTAAAACTCTGATTGTGGGATAGTCCCATTAAAATATTTTTTTTTCTTCTTTTGCAGTTCTGTTTGTTATATCTGTGATAGTTCTTTATGTCTTCATATTTTTCATCATGTTGCATCCTCTAGAATCTATTGATGCATTTCTTGAGGTAAGAGTCTGCTTCCTGGGATAACTGATTGGCTGCTTTTGGGGCAAGCGTGATCCCTTTAGAGCTGTAACTTCACATCCCTGGGTGGGGAAGCGAGAATTTATAACTCTGAGCCTGTTGTGAATGTGTGTTTACTTGACATGTGATTTACTGACCTCTGGCAACTTTTTTTTCTCAGCTCGTGTGTGTGCCATATGAGTGGCGCCTAAAGATTCTCAGCATCGTTATCATCAATGCAATTGTATCTGTGCTGGTGGAGGTAAGAAATTCAAATGGAGAAAATGCTTCTCTGTTAAATATGCATATATATCTTTTGTTTAGATCTCTCTTCACAGTATATGCCAGTGTAGTGGCTGCTGTTTTCTTGTTAAGTGTGTATTTCTAAAAACGGCCTTGTAGACTAGATTTGAGGTGTCAAGGTTTTCTGTGTTAAAAGCATAATTTTAAAACCTTTTTTTGTTAAATAAAAAAAAGGGGGAGAGGAGTTGAAAGACTTGACAGTTCAATTATTTCATAGCAAAATATTTATTTCATAGAACATTTTTTATTTATTTTATTTATTTGCTGCGTTACTTCAGAATAATAACATACCAAAGAATTACATAAAATCCTTAGGGGAACCCACCTTCATTCATTTAGATAATACGCATAGCTTATTTTTCAGAATAATGCATATCTGTGTAACTTGTTCATCTGATATGATCAAAATTCAGAAGAAGCAGAGATATTCATGCAGGTCTGCTTTTTCCATCCATGAGCTTGTCCAAAACCAGTCAGTCTGGATTTTGACCTCTTCTGCTGTAATTCCGTAGAGTGCAGAAACATGCCCTACCCTTCATCCAGGACCCCATTGTTGTTTCCAAGAATCAAAGTTTGACAGTAAATGTTCCAGGAGAAGTCTGGATTCACAGTCAGTCGTTTATTCCTGTGTTAAGTTCTTCTCCCCGTTACACTGATGCTTCATTTCCAACCTGAATACGTTTGGGTTTTGGTTGCAATCATTAGTCACTTTTTTCCCTGCACAATGACAAAGGCTTCCAGCAATATCTAATGCTTGCACACTACAATTACCTGTTTTTATTGTATAGTATTTTCCACAGTTTCTAGTCAGTATTTCCATTACTGTGTGAGGGATTGCTATTAAGGTAACCAGCATGCTTGCTTGGATCGTACCATTTTGGCCTTTGAAGAGTACTACAGCATTAATATTCTTTTCAATTGACAATTTTCCCCCCTTTTATTTGTTAAGTTAAATCAAACAAAGGTTTTTTTTTATAATTGAATCAAAATTATCACAGCTTTGTGTTTAAAATGTTGTTCCAAATAGAATTTGCAATATATGCTATTATGTTGCTGCCTATTGGAACATATTTCTCAGTGTTTTCATGTGACAGCTGACACCTTTTCCAAAACATGGCAGTAGTTATTAATTTTCTTGGCCTTTTTCTTGTTAACAAGTTTATCCACACCTAAAGCTCCTGTGCCTTTCTTACATTGTCCTATAGCTACTCTAACCCTGCTTGTGATGTTTTCCTTTATGCCTTTTCATTCTTTAATTTTTCTTTATTAGTAAACTCTCAGGAGTTTTTTTTTGTCCTCCTTTTTATTTGTGAAAAGTTAAATTTTATGTATATTGCTGTCTTTGCCACTGAAACAAAAGTTATTCTGGAGCTGCAGAAGCATGGCTTTTTTTGTCTTCTGATAATTTTAGAACAAGCCTCCTAGATAGAAATATTTTTCCTATTCAATTTCAATTTTCAGTGCAGTCATAAATATTACTGAGAGAAATAAACTTACCTTCTGCTGAAAATTTTCTGTGTTCTGTAGGTGATCTTTCTAACTTTTATAGAACCTGGTGTTGTTTCGGTTCTGGAAGTGTAAGGGCTCCAGTAGAAAGTCAGTGTGTCAATCCACTTATCAGCATGTGCCTCTTGAGGACAAATTGTTCTCCGCTGATTTAAATTAATTTTTAAGATTCCACTCCTCAGCCTTTTTGGTTGCCACATCAGTCTGTAAACTTGTGAATTTCTACTAAGCATCACGTAAGCAATGTAATTATTGCAGAGTGTTTGCTTTCACCCAGTATTTCCTATGCAGGTCTGGGTTAGCATCTTCCAACACTTTAATCACTTAACTCATTACCAAAACTCCTGGGGTGATTTGTCACATTTCTTTTTTAAACACACTTGCCTATTTATCTTGTTGCTGGTACTTCAGTAATAAAATAGAAGTGCCTAGAGTTTTCTTGATGTGAAGTGTTTGAACTGTTATGCTTTGTCTTAAAATCAGTTTCTTCCACTTCCACTGTTAGTTGAATGCTTTGTTTAGGCAGATAAGTTGTCTTACTGTACAGCATGTGTCCAACAGAAGTGTTGTCTCACGATTCTCAAATCCCAAGCATTGTTTTACGATACACACTTCACCTTCCATAACTTCAGTCCACCTCTTGAACTGCATTTGCCCAACTCCAGCAATATTACTCAAGCTCCCTGGAAGCTTTTCATGTGCCAGCTCCCTGGTCCTATGTGTTGTGTAGAAATTGCAGGCAATTTAATTCCTTCACTTCCAGTGTAGCTTATTGTCTTTCCTTGTGTGCCTGGCTGGATTTTCTGCTCCCTATGCTTTTCACTACAGACTTACTTGGTCTGAGTATATTCTGACTATCTGGGAGAGGCCACTGGTGGCATCTCCTTCCATCTTTTAACAAGGTACTCTGTGTATATATATCACCTCGAGTTTGTTCTGCGGAGACTAATCCTTTAGTAATTGCCTCTTTAAGTGTCTCATAAGAGATACAGGAGGGATTGTATCTATCTTCTTTGGCCACACTTACCAGTTTGATGCTTTTGTGTCAGGCTACAATCATATGTGGTTTTGTCACTGCTTCTACAACAGGAATAATTTCTGACTGTGGTTGTCCCAAAAAAACCTTTCTGAAATGCTCTGTAAAGCTTTGCTCCTTCCATATGGGTGCCAGACTAGGTTCACAAAACATGCAGATTCTTTCTACCAGATGACAGAAAATACTGCACAACAAAGGCAGATCCTAGCAGCTGCTGTTCCTCCTTACCCCTGATGCCTGGTGTAAACATACTTTAACCATACTGGCTTCAAGAATGAACATCTAACAAGCTGAAGATTTGTTGGCAAATGCTTTATAAAAGCACTATCAAACTCTGGTATATTACAAAATCATAAGTGCTATAAAATCTGTTAAAAAAGTCTGAGTAGTCAGCTCCCCATTTGCATTGGCAGAGGTTAGTCAGATGTTAGAAATGCAATCTATCCCAGGATCAGAGTTGTAGGCTCAAGGCTATGGAAGGTACAGGTTCACACTTGTGTTGTCAGATTTGCTTGAAGCTCTGTAGTCTGCCCATGCAGCTGTATGAGAATAACCAAATGTACTGAACATACTGTTCAAGTTCTGCCCTCTTAAAATCTGGAATGACGCCTACTGAATTCCTTCATTCCCGCTGGTGTCTCAGCTTTGCCACCCCACCGCTGCTTTTCTGGGAATGTCACTGCTCTTAAAACAGACTACGAACAAAGCATAGCTCCAGCATGAAGTACACAGTAATGTTAATGGGGAAACTGGTTTATGGGTTAACTGCTTTAAACACTTATGTCTGTGATGTTTCACAGGGTTTTTTAGAGTATTGAAACATACTAAGGGTGTGTATTTATGGTTTTTACCATATGTTTTTTACCAAAAGTTTTGATCATTGTTGCTATTGATTTATAGTACATATTCATATCCTTAAATCTCATGTGAGCACTTTAAGAATGAAAATGTTTGTCACGTAAGTACCAACAAGTAGTGCAAACTCTGTTTTGCTTTGCACTGAATTAGTTATGCCTAACACACTATTTCAGGTTTTATTTGTAATGTGCACACTAACAACAAATGATCATTAGTTTCTTTAATTCTTCCCGCTCGCTGTAATGTCTCACAGAATGTCCTCCTTGATATGATCCTTTGGAAGGTTGTGTTCAATCGAGACAAACAAGGAGAATATCGCCTCACCATACCCCAACCACCCCAGGTTGGAGATGAGTATTTTGCTGTTGTCATTTGAGTGCATGTGGATTGATCTGGTTTTGTCTCTTAATGATCTATAAGTGTCTGTTGCCTTATCTTAAGCTTAAGTCTGCTTAAATAAGATTTCTGTTACTAGAATATTAAAAGTAAAGGCTTCTGGGTTTATATTTTTCTCCTTAGTGACACAGTTTAGTCTGTGTACGAGAACTGTGAAGCAAACCTAGAGGGTTGCTTTTAAGACTTTTCTCACTTTATCTTCAGTTTGCCCATTAGCAGATTTTATTTGTGTTGTCACAAATTAGTGTGCTAGGACTGGGAACATCTTGATTTGTTTGAAGCAATTAAATTGAACTAAAATTAGTTTGGTTTAGAGCTGTAGGTCATTGAGAGCAGTCATTGTTGGCATATACAAATGAAACAAAACAATGGCAAATGAAAGTACATTATTACTACTTCGGATGGTTTAGGAGACTGAAAGATTCTTCAGGTGACCATGAATTTTGCTCTGGTCTGCCTCTCTGCTGTTAGTTCATGAAGGAAATCTATGTGAATCCCATAAAAACGAGCTTTACTTTAAGCCTGTTGGCTTATTACTTTTGTCTGATTGTACATTTGTGCTTGCTAAAATTACAATGGTTTATTTCTCAGCACTAAATTTTATCAAATGTATTCGGATTTACATTTGTCCTTTTGAGGCTGTTGAAGAACAAATTGCTTTATGTTCACTGAAGAATGGAAACTGTGCTTAAAGGCTCATGTTCACAAATTGATAGAAATCTATCATGATGAAAACTATAGAATTGTATCTCCATTAAAATGTCAACCCTGCAATCTGTAGGTGCTCTCTGAGACAAGAGAGGGGTTCACTCTCAGGAATGAGGAATGGTGTTTCTCTTCCCCAGCTGGCTGGGTTACATGCATTAAGACTGGGAGAGAAAAAATAGGAAGGAAAACTTAAGTTCAGTAATTTGTGTCCATTTTAATAACTATTAATACCTGCAGTGCTTGAGTTTCACAGTATCAGCAAGTTAAATTCTGCTACTTTTCTCTGGCTGGCTGCCTTCTGTTTAAAAATTCATTGCTGAAGAAGTGTTTTGAGACTCTGGGAATTTGCTTTTTCTAGACCAGACTTTTATTCTCCATTAGTAAAATCATTTAATATTCCCTGTTCTACCTGTGATAATTGAAACTGTTATAAAATACGCATAAAAGCTGGTGGTGGTCTTAGATATTATGATAATGCAGAATACATGTTTTTAATTAATGTTTTTTAAACGTCATGGCTACCATAGTATAGAAGAGATGACACAAAAGAGAAGTTTCTGTACTACAGGTCCAATGTGACAATGAAATAGTAAATTAGAGACTTATATTAAGTGTGTTTCTTCTAGTGATTTACTGTATTGTTAGTTATGTGTTTGGGTTTTTTCCCTACAGTAATCCAGTTTTCAAATCTGTTCACTTCTGCAGGAGGCTGTGGACCGCTGTGGAGTCTATTTCCTCTCTTCCCTGTTTGGCTGTAGAGAGAAGACACCAAAAGCCAAGTATATGCACCTAGCTCAGGAACTGCGATTTGATCCAGAATGGCCACCAAAACCCAGGACAACAACAGAAGCAAAAGTACCATCCCAAGAGAATGGTTCATATCAAATCATCACTGTAACATAGCAGTGGATCTTGGTGGCATGTATTTTTAGTAGTATGCAGAAGAATGTAATTTTAAGGCTTTATTTGAAATTGCAGTGTGCTAAATGTCAAATTCTAATGCAGATATTTCCAACTGGTTTGTCTCTCTGAATACAAAATTCAGAGCCAGACATCTTATGGTTATACATTTTAAAAATGTAGGTTACCTTAGGCAGAACAAAAATGATTGTGTTTCCTTCCTTCATATTCCTTCTTTCAAATTTCATTGTTCCTGAATGAGATGCGTTTGAAGGTTTAAACTGCAGGGCAGTTAAAACAGATTCACATTATTTGCCTGGAGTATCTTAATCATTGTTCTAACCTGCTTACCTGGGCACATGTTCATGTAAACCCTATGATATAATGGTTTCCTTGTTGTACTAGAGGTACTTTGTCATGCTTTTGGGTTTTTTGGTGTTTGTTTTTTGTTTGGTTGGTTGTTTTCTTTGTTTTTGGGCTGTTTTTTTTATCCTGACTGATGAAAAGCTTTGTGCCTCAGAACGGTTCTAAAGTTTCGATGTGTGTACCTCTTAAGTTTGTCCGTATTGATAAGGAGTGTTTCCAAGTGTAATGTTTGGGGTTTCAGTTCAATTCTTTAGTCTGCCACAGCAGAATTCAGAATGCTGTAGAAGCAATATGCTCTGCCCTTAAGAAGAAAGCACACTGCTTTCAAGTGGGTTCTTGCTAGGAGTTTTCTAGCTAACCCCAAGGAAGGGAGGTGGCCTCTAGACAAGGAGGCATTTGGCTACACCCTAAAGTTTTTGGAGGAGGAAGGCTGGAGAATCTAAATACTTTCTTCTATGTCATGTTTTATTACATTTAGCTATGCATTTCTCCGTAGACCTTGCTTTTTCTAGCAGAAGGGTTGGATTATCCTTGGTGGACCATGTTTTGTTTGTAAGTCTCAAGATAATTTTCCTATGTACCTTGAAGTAGTAAGGCCAGAGTTACTGCTTCAGGGGAAATGGGAGTTGGGAGGAGGTCGATTTTCACATGCCCCTGGGGTTTGTGCACATTAAGAACATGGCACTTCAAAGAGTCTGCCAGTGACTTAAGCGCTATATGTAGCTGTATGAAACAAAATTAAGACAAAATTGAGCTAAAATCTGTCTTGCTGCAGAACTATAAGGCTTAAGTAGATTTTATTTATTAAAAAAATATATTAAAAAAAAAAAGCTTGAAAGCTTGCATCGCCACTAATGTTGCTTAAGCACTTGGGGTAGCCATATATCATTTTGCCATGAGGCAGTATCAGAACACAATACCACTAGAAAAATAGGTCTGCAAAGATGTAGAGGCAGGCATCATTTTCACTTGCAAGGCTTAAAACTTCTGGAGTTTTTGTTTGTTTTTTTTTTAAACACAAATTACTTTTCCAAACAATCGACAACTTTGTAAATGTTTAGAAAAGTCTTCTTTAGTGTCTTTGGGAAGATGATAAATATTGAGTCTTGATCTTCTGTTTTGACCAGATGCAACTGACTGGTCCAGACACCTCCAAGCTTTGGGACAGGATCTGGGATGTGAAGAAGTCACAATTCTGTAGAGATATTTAGAGAAGGAAGTCAGGTTCTTTAGAATAGTTGTGGAATGAGGGCCCCAAACTCACTGGCTGTCTGGATTGTTTTGAAATGTGTGTATTCTGATGATGGAATTTGAGGTTTTGATGTTATGGATTTTTTTTCCCTTGGGTTGTCTTGTTGCTTTTGTTTTTCTGTGTTTTTTTTTTTTTTTTTTTTTTTTTGGTTTTTTTTTTTTTTTTTTTTGTTTTTGTTTTGTTTTTTTGTTTTTTTTTTTTTTTTCTTCTGAAATTCCTGTGGAGACAATTCCATTCCAGCCTTGTTTTAATGAGTGGAATTTTTCAGATCAGACCTAATTCCCTTGTGCTGTTCCGTAAGGCAGTGTGGACAGTGTCCCTGCTGCTCTTAGAATCATTAAGGTCAGAAAAGACCTTTAAGATCATCAAGTCCAGCTGTAAACCATGTTATTGTCAGTTGTCAATCATGTTATGGTTTCTGCAGTGTTAAACATACTGTGCCAACAGGGAATTTAAAAGTGGTGCTAAATGGTTTGGAAGACCTTTTCCTAGAACTTGGAGGTTGAAGTTACTAGAACTTGCTCCTCAGAAATAGTATGCATGGTGTACTATCTCCAGTCCAGCTGTCAGCTCTTCCTGATTTTTTGTTGTTGTTTTTGAGGAGTGGAGCGGGAGGAAAGGGGAAGTGGTTTTCTTAGCATTCATTCAACAGGACAATGTTCTTATTATCCTGGCTTCTTAAGGTCATAAACATCGAACAACATTGGTAGCTTTTAAGGGGTCTGCTGTTGTGGACTTGGATAAACTTATCAGTAATGAACTTGAATCAGCTGACTAATTTCTGCCAATGTTGATTTTACAAAATCTTTGTAGCATGGAATAACTGATGAAGAATAAATCTTAGCTGCATAAGTAGTATTCAAATTAAAGAAAAATAATATTTTAGTTGAAAAACGTTGTGAAGCTATGCATCTTGGACCTGGGAGCTGTGACTTATCCTTAAACGCATAAGCTTCTGCTTTCCATTTCATTGACCATTTTAGATTTGCTGTTCCATGAGAAGTCAAAGAAAATATTTGTGTCTTTCCCTTTTATATGCTTTTGCTTAATACTTTCTCTAATCTGATAAATTCTCTTGGCTTGTTTGGTTTCTGAAGTTTTCCAGTCTTATTCAGTTTATTAGACTTACCTAGAAAGCGAGGAAGAAACAGCTTGTTAAGGTGGACTTGTCTTCAGAGAACATTATAGGAAACTCTTACTAAAACTGAAATTGCCAAGTGTGTCTCAGTTGAGTGACTAATGGGTCATGAGCACAGTAAACTTGGATGTTTTGCAAATGGGAGCTGTTTTCCTCAAGGTCTGCGTTCAGGGTTGGTAAATGTTCCTGAGGTTGCATGCTTGAGCTCTGACGCTTGGTCAGAAATAATAAATCAGCTTTTTTGAGAATCATTCTTCTTGTTGCAAGTTCAACCACAAAATAAGCTTTTGCATTTTCTGCAATTATTGGGATTTATGCCTTCCTGCCCAAGAGCTGAGTTTGACCACCTATAATTTTTCTCATTTTGAGCAGTTTAGTTTTTCTGGTTTTCAGAAATGCAGCAAATTAGATCTGCACTAGTGTATTCAGTTTCTGTTTTGAAGTAAGGAAATTCATTTTGTAGTGAAAAAATCTCTTCTAGTGTTCATCTTGGAAGTCTAAATTCAGGTGAACAGACCAATTTAGTGAGCTCCACTAGATACTGGGTAGACATTTTCTTCCTGCTGTATATTTTGGCCTTATGTTGAGGAGTTTGATTTATTATTAAATTATTTGTGTATGCAGACTTTAATCTGTACGTATTTTATTTTGATGTATTAGGATTTGTAAATATTACTGATTTTTAAATATTATTTATGCACATACTTAAAGGACTGGTCTATCCAGAAGAGCAATTGCTAAATAATAAATGTTACTTTTTAGAAATAAATTGCAAAATCATGAAATTGTATATCCCTCAGGGTTATTTTTAAAGTTTTTTTTCTTTTCCCTTCAGATTCAATTAGCAGTAACTCTAGTTTCATGTACCATAGAACTAAATCTACTGTAAAAAGAAAGTGCTGCAAATAATGCTTGAGTAGAAGCAGCTAAAACACCCACAGAACTGACTGTCCATATTCATTGTAACTTCAAATTGGAAACGCCTACTGTTGCACTTTTAAAAAGTTGTTGGATTTTTAATTCTATTTATTTTTTTTCTTTCTTCATGGAGGTTGTGCTGAACAGTCATCCCAAATTGGGTAAATAATCCTGTACTGTGTATGTATATACAGTATAATACTAAACAGATGTGGAGTCATTTTTATGCTACAAATTTTTAATGCTTATGTTGGTCATCGCAAAATGAACTCAAGTCCTGTAGGATTTCTCCCATGAAATTCTGAATTGTAAACTTAGGTTTTTGTATGTCTGAGGGAAAGCTGTGGGGTTTTGACAATTTTTAGAGTCTTGAATATGTTAATTTTATACAGTAAAGCTTCAGGTTTTTAAAACTATTTTCAACAAACTGCAGCTTGTTTAATAATTATGTGAACCAGAAACTACTCAGTTTGTCATGAATTCCTCAAGCCTAACACAGATTAAAATGTTCATCATTTCAGCACTCTCTAGAAGCTCAGCTTCCTTTTTATGTTTAGATTTGAAATGATACTACATCTTCGTATTTAAAATCTGTATTGCTGCTCTAGAATGGTACCCTGTTGTCAAGAGGCATACATAAATAACTGTACAATAGAATTGTAAATAGACTTGTAAATCATTTTTGTGACTGAAGCTCTTTGAAAATAAAATTAAAATGAACAGATATTTTAACTCCTTTCATTAGTTCCATGAAATTGTTTTTAATTATTCTGTATAGAATTAGATCCAAAGCTCGGTGAAGAGCACAGACTTACACCCACTGATGTCGTAGGTATCTTGTTCAGCAGCTCTGTATTTTTTGAAGGTGGGGATGGAGAAGTTTGCATGCTGTGTGTCAGTGTTCCGCAGTGCAGTCTTACTGACCATAGTTTTTATCTGGTGGTTAATAAGAGCTGTTTTAAAACCAGACCTTGTACATGTGATAGCAACTTGTTTCCACCTTCCATTATTCAAATGTTCCTTCTGTTCTTTGACATGTAGGAGGCGATCTTGAAAAGACTCTTGCGCAAATGCTCCTGGTTGTGGGCTGTCACTGTTGTCATGGTCATTTTCAGAAAAATCACATGGAAATTAAGAAATCTTTTCCATTTTTGGGCTCACCTTCCATTAAAACATTCATTATTTTAAACTTGAAGACAAGATACTTGAAATACCTGGTTACTTAATAACAAAAACTTAATCTTTCAATTTCAAGCTACTATTTTTGAAACTTAGCTTTTTGAAACTTCCCTTTTCTCTTTCAGGAGCCCCTGGTGGTCTAGGGGTAAAGGCGCCGCGCTATCACCGCCGAGACCCGGGTTCGATTCCCGGTCAGGGCCACTCCCGGGCAGGTGGGGCTCGTTAGCCCTTAAAGGCAACCCACCTACGTCCTAAGGACCTCACTGTCACCGTCCAAGCTCGCTTGGCCCCGGCAGATGAACCTTAGGATTAAAGGGTGGGCTCAGTTCCGCGCACACTGTGTCTCACCTAAAAAAATCCAATGCGCAGGCTGGAAGGTGGAAAGACCTTCCCCGGATCTTCGCTCGCGAAGACTGGCCATTATTTTCTCTTTCAGAATCTTTCAGGCTCTAGGTTTTGTTGGCCTGTCACTCCAGAAGACTCTGAGGAAAAACAGAAACCAAATGTGTGTACCTTGGAATGCTTAGCCAAAGCATTAAGTAAAAAAAATTTAATTCCTTTCTGAAATTGCTTTGACTCCAATCCCGCAAGAAAGTAAAAGAGCAGTTTTGTGAAGGTACAATCACTTGGTTGTTTAAAGTGGATGTGTCCACATCTTTAAAACCTAATGCATCTGTATAGCAGACTGTGGTGAAACTGTCTAACAAATTTGAAATTTCTGACAGTTTGCATGGAAATGCAGATTTCTGACTTCACCAGATTTGCAGTGGGTTGGCTGAAGCCCATACTCCAATATCAATGACAAAAGAAGCTACAGATGGTTTTTGTGCTGTTGGGCATGTGACTTAAAACTTTCTCCCGTTCTGTGAGAGGCCTCAAAATGTACTTTTGGAGTTGCATACAACCTCTGGAAGTTGGTTGCTTGCATAACTAATTGTAGGCAAAAATCTGCTCTGAAGCTTAAAATATTCTTTGGCTTTTCCCAGTAGTTGGGCAAATATGGGTGAAAGTGCTATCTAGAGGATGCGTTTTGCTGGTTTACTTCCCATTTAAAGTGCAGAGTCATGGTGAAGCCTGATTGCCTGCTATGCTCCTAGTAAGTTCCTCATAAAGGGAGATAAGCTTCTAAGATACAGCTCAAAATTCCTTTCTCATGCTTGTATGACTTTAGGAACTTGGAAGAAGGTAAAAAAGGTAAGCACCCACTGTAAGTGATACATGTGCTCAGTGTTCTCTGAAACTAAGTTCAAAACTGATTTGAGACTTTTAATATAGTAGCAGTATTCATGTGTTGCTTCTGGCATCCTTTTGTCGTTTTGAGAAACATTAAGGGTGGCAGAAAGGGAAAGAGGCTGTAGATCAGAACGTGGTAAATGACCAGCCAGGCTGGTGCCCTTTCTGGAATGCCAGGTATCTCTTGTGAGGGTTTGAGAAAATTCTCATACATGGGCATGTATAGTTAGGACCTTTGTTGTGGGTATTACTGTATTCTGTATTGTTAAAATCTTCAATTTTGGAAATCTAAATATTTCTTAAAAAAACACCATCAGCAGCTCTCAGTGTTTGAGACCCATACAATTATCCAGTTGTGCCAGTCACACATGCTTGTGGCATTCAACTCTTGCAAAGAATTTCTACCATTTCATTGTTTGTAAAAACTAGCACTTCTGAGCTCTAACCTTGTCTTGTTGTATACTCCTACCTTTTGTTATGAGACCAGAAAAACAGACATCAAGAGTAGCCTATTTCTTATTTTACAGACTCTGGCCTGTAGTTACACCCTCTGAGGGACCTGCATTTGCAGTCTATAGCATAACAGTTTCAGGGGTTTCTCCTGTTTGGTTCTCTATATCCTTAATTCTCTTGTCTCACTTAATTTTGTAGTTCTACTGTGGTCTTGGGTTGAGTTGGTGCAGGTTGAGATGCCAGTCAGGGCTTGAAACAGAAATTTCTTGGTCTTTTTCTGCATAGAAGGTGCTGCTCATGGGTCTTGGCTGGGTTACAAGTTTATTGAGGTAAAAGCATCACTAGTTTTTGAGAGAGTCAGTTTGGAGGGTGGAGATTACTAGGAGAGTGAGATTCTCTGGAAGATTCTTGTTTGACATGGAAAAAGACCTTTGGAACAGTGAGATCTTGTGCTCTCTTTTTGTGATGCACATCTCATTCAGTGAGCTGTGGAAGGCCCAGTAAGATCTTGTTTTGTGGCTGGTAGTTGATACCACTGGATGCCCTGTCCTTCCCTTCCTGATGAAGGGATGCAGATTTTACCAGACTTCAGTACTGTGGACCTAAACAACATTTTTTTAAGTTTGGAGTTTTTTTTAAGCACTCCCTTTTGATTTTTTTTTTTTTAAATGCAGCAGCTGCTTTGGATCTGCAGCTGTTTCAGGTCTGTGTGGTGTGGTATGTTCTTGTCGGCAGTTCAGGTGCACAAGAAGCTCTGCTATTCCTCTTGACTTAAGTGACGGGAGTTGTACCCATGTCTGTCTGTGGGGTTGGTATGAGAGACCTTTGTCCTTGCCCTTGGCAAAGAGTATGTTGGGATGGAGTCCTCCTCTCCCACAGTATTCCTGATGCAGAAAACAGCTATTTCAGTTATGTCTGTGGAAGTTGTCTAGCTATTCCAACTGTCCCAGCTGCTGCTTATCCTGCTGCTCAGGCAGGTGCTTGACATCCAGGTTTATGATGCACTTGGACTTCTTGATTTCACTAAGGAAGTATTTCTAGACTGTGGATTTCTGTTTAACTTGGTCTTTTAAATATTACTGTTTATAGCTACAGTGATTGCTTTCCTGTTCCTCTTTTTGTCTGGAAATCTGTATAACTCTCCAGTGTTGTGGTATGTTTCATGCAGATCCACCTGTATTGCTACAACTTTCTATTTAACTTCATGGCACTTCTCTCATTTCACTGTTTTTTTTAATACCAGGGATAACTTGGAGTTGCATTAAGCTGTTGAAATGAGACTTGTTGGTTATCAGAGGCTCACTACTGTCCTGTGCCACGTGGGCTCTTGTGTGTTATTGAAGGCTATGTCAAAAATAGCCTGTTGCTTCTTGTGTGTTCTTGGGCTGTTCCAAGAAGCGATCACTTGAAAATGCTGAGACATGATTTAACTGAACTGTGCTGTTTTGATTTTGCCACTTAAAATACAGGACGCCCTTTTTACCTCCATTGTCTGTTTTTGCAGGTTAAACTTTATTTTTAAACCTCAGATAACCTACAGTAGAAAAACACTGTGGGTGCAGGACCTTTTGATAATTTTTAAAAAGACTTTCTGAGGAACGCTGAGTGGATAGGAACGGGGGAAGCCCAGAGCAGAGGCTTTTTCCTTTTACCCCTTGCTCCAAGGGGGGGAATGCTCCCCCCCTGGTTCTCCCACCCCGTGGCGCCTCATGGCCTTCCAGAGGGACCACGGGGCTGACAGCCAGGCAGGAGAGATGCAGGCAGAGAGCTTTATTGATCTGACAACAGCTTAAGTACCTTTTGGAGGGATCACAAGGTGACCACTGGGAAGTCAGGAGGTGTTACAAACAACCAATGATGATAAAGGGTTAACAGCCAATAGATGAGTTTCTCGTTATCTCTCAGACATTCCACAGGTACAGTGAGGTATTTTGGGAAGAAGAAAGGTTACACAAAGGTTTAGGATCACCATCTTGGACACATGGTCAATTTAACAATATTACAAGCTCCTACATTCTTTTATATGTAGCAGATTTACCCCAACAACTTTCTGCTTGTAATTTAGTATAATGTACTAAACCTTGTCTCTAGTGGAAAGTGTCCTTCCCTGTCCATGGTTGGAACTAAATTATCCTTAAGGTCCCTTCCAACCCAAAATCACCTGTTCTGTGATTTTGTAACGCTTTTCTCTTCAAATAAATACATATCTTATGACTACTTAGAGTTTCATCATGCTTTATATGCTTTCATTATACTTGACTAGAACAAATATAAACAAGGAATACTTGATTTACAAAAGACCTTTATCTGTACTTCTCAGTATAAGCTGAGCAGCTTATAAATATTTGCAGTAACAGAGATTTTGAAGTTTGCTTTCAAACCAAGAGAAAATTTGCACACATTTGCAGGTTTTCTGATATAATCGCACATCTTTGTGAGTTGCTAAGTTATTAAATACCTATCATCAAATGCTGCCTCTCTCTTATCTCTTGTAACAGCTAATGTTTCTGGCACTTCAACAAGGATGTTGGTGTTCCGTTTGACACTGATGATCAAGCTTTTCTTCCAGTTGGATGCATCAGTTTGTCCTGAGAAGTGTGACTGCTCTTCAAAAAATGCAATTCATTGCTCTGGTCCCTACATAAAAGACCTGGAATCTTTAAATCTGCCTTGCAACATGACACAAATCCACATAATGAACACTAATGTGCCGTACTTGCAGGATGTTTTTTCTAGGATGGTGGAACTTCAGCATCTCATCTTGTCTTCAAACAAGATCTCTCTAGTTTCACCAATGGCTTTTAAAGGCTTGAGAAGTCTGAAAGTCCTCACACTGCTAGATAATAAGCTTGTTGAGCTTCCTCCAGAAGTGTTTGATGACATGGTGCAGCTTCAGCAATTGATCATCGAAAGTAACAGGTTGAAATCCATCGAGGAAAATCTGTTTGACAAACTAGCTAGTTTGGAAGAACTTTATTTGAACAAAAACCAACTAACAGCACTTCCCAGTGATGTGCTGAAGAATCTTATCAAACTCAAAGTACTGAACTTGTCAAGAAATTACTTAGCAGCACTGCCTAGAAATATATTCAGTGCATTAACCAGGCTTGAGAAGCTGATGCTGTATTTTAACAGGCTGTCTTCAATAGAGTCTGGTATGTTTGATAACCTGACAGAGCTGCAGGAACTCTTCCTGCATTGCAATAACATCCAGTCCATTGCCCCTGATGCATTTCATTCTCTTCACAAACTGAGACGCCTGACACTCTCCAGAAACAAGCTCGAGGTTTTGCCTTCTGGGCTTTTTTTGCACTTGCATGACCTGTGTAAACTGACCTTATACAGAAACCCACTGAAGTCACTTCCAGAAGTATTGTTTGGAGAAATGAGGCATCTTGGTAGCCTGTGGCTGTATCACACAAAGCTCTCAACAATACCAGACTTTGTGTTCAGTAACTTGACAAATTTAGAGCTTCTTGTGCTGAGTTTTAATCCAGAGCTTACAGTTCTTCCTAGGAATGTATTCAGTGGCCTGAATGAACTTCGAGGCCTTTCTCTGCATACAAATAATATTTCCAGTTTGCCAGAGGGCATATTTCTGAATCTTCAGAAACTGCAGAATGTTTCCCTCTTTGATACAAGGCTTGAGGTTCTTCCTAGAAACCTATTTCATAGTCTCAAGCACCTCCAAAAGGTTTACCTGAATAGTACTAAGCTGCAGGCTCTTCCTGCAGACTTCTTTGCTGCTTTACCTGAGCTGCAAGAAGTTGTTCTTGACGGCAACCCTTGGAAATGTGATTGCCAAATTCTTGGCTTCCGAGAGTGGCTCCAAAAGAGCATGGAAATAGTTAAAGATGTGCCATCTCTAATGTGCCACAGCCCGCTGGCACTGCAGAATATTTCTCTTGTGGCTCTAACCATCGATGACCCAAAGTGCCTGCCAACCACAGCCATTACGTATCAGACATTCAGCTCAACTTATTCCCAGACCTTGACGTCTCCTGTGATGGAGCACTTCACATCATCTTGGGAGATTTCTGTAACAGCAGTGTTTGACATGGGAAGCAGCACACCCACATCAGTTCCTCCTGAAACTCCAGGTTTTACCTACTCCCATGTTGAAGATTTTGAACAGCCTGGGTTTCGTTTCTCAGATGTTCCAATACAAACTTCTCCCAGCGTCATAGCACGAACTGACAGTGTCAGAGGAACAGATTTAACTACTCTTGTCTGGCGGGATGAGTTGCCAGCCCACAGAAGTGCTAAACCCTATTTTAATACCAGAATTGCTTATTGCCAGCTATTCTTGTGCCTTCACAGTTTGATTTTAGCACTCCAGACCGTAACCATTGTGCTCAGTCTGTATGTAATGGGTAAAACCAGGCAACTCTTGCACCCCAGAAGTACTCTTGCTCAGCCTGCAGTACTGATAAGATTGTTAAGAAGATAAAGCATACTAGCCCAAGAGAGGATTAGAAGCATTGCCTTGGATGCAATTTGAGCAGTTGATACTTGATTCAGATCTGGATTACAAATCTTCATAGCAAGGACCATAAAGACCTTGTCTTTACAGCATAATGAAAATGTGCTTTTACGTACATCACAGTTTTTGCCAGAAGTGGCTGTAATCACTGTACATTGCTGCAGCACCAGGTGCAGGAACCCAGAGGGAGAGCTGAAAGTGCCTGTGGTCACCTCTACATGTCCTTTGTGCTGTTTCCTGCTTTGGCCCTCAGCCCTGTCCCTGCTGGATACTGCTGACTGTCCTCGTGGTCACACTGCTCCGGTGGAGTGGCATCAACATAGGGAGCTCTGCACAGGAACATGGCTTTAACTGTGCTTCAGAGAGTGCCCAAAGTACTCCAAATGCTCTTATGCCTTATACTGCCTGTAATGTTTTGTCTCCTTATTGAGAAAACAAATGGTATTTTTGGGAGGAGATGTTGGGAAAGACCTTTTAGCAGTGGGAGTGTGGGTGGAATGGTACAGTGCAAGTGTCTTAGCTTTTGCTCTCTGTTCTCAGCCCCTTTCCAGGATGTGGCATGAGGAAGGGGTACCATTTAAAGCTAACAGCAGAGGAAGATGCTGAGATAGGAAGTATAATCAACGTATTTTATTGTTTGTTGGGGGGGGTGGGGGTTGGAAAATTTGTAAAGTTACTATAACTCTGAATTTTAAGTAAACACTTTTGTTCTTAAACTTTGGCCAGTGGTCTGAAAAAGCAATCTTGAAACTGGAATAACAGGCAGATTCCCAGACTGAGGCTGGGCTCCACAGGAAGGTGTTAGATTGAGAGCTGGTCTTGACTGAGGTGGGAGAGAAAGGCAGGGTCTCTCCTGGGCTCGGCTAGCCAAACAGGCGTGCAGCCAAGTGGCAGGGAGCCTGCCTGAACTGAGGGCCCTGAAGTGTCACCACCATTTTGAAGCTGACTGGCGAACATACACAACTCCATCAGCTTGGAGTGTGCAGAAGCATTTTCAGTCTGGCTATTTTTTACCTTATTACTTAGTGCTACTCCCTGACTTCCAGGCCTTGCAAGTGTTGATATGCAAAGGCAACTATGAGGCAATAATGTGAGGTTTGGTCTTTATACCAAAATGCTTATTATTATTTGGATTATATAAATACTTTAGTTTGTAAGTAGACTGGTAGCTGTCAGACTGCCTGTGCTTTGGTAGCTCTTGGATTTAACTATTAGCTTTTTATCCTAATTATGTGACTTAGCTTGTTCTTAAAAGCTCTGATGTTGTGCTTAAAAACCTTTGGATGTGGTTCCCTGGCTACTTGGACCAGAGAGCCTGTACTCCAGGATTCCTTTTTTAGTTGTACTGACTTTCTAACTATTGAGGGCTTTCCTGGATGGCCTTAAAATGGTACAATACAGACCTGAGGTGAAGAAAGCTTGCATTTCCTGCAGATTTGTGGCTGGTTCTCTTCTGTGTGTTACTCTAGGCAGTGAGAATAAAGTATTACTGCTTTGTGTCAGGGCATTCTGCTGCTGGGCTTGAGTTCCTCTTCCAGGCTGTGAAAGGAGGTAATGTGACTCTGTGGTGTGAAATGACCATTGTCTTGCTGTGAGGTTTAACAAAATTTAGTAAGCCTGGATAAATGGAAGTTAGAACCATCTCTAAAGAAGCAGAAATGCCAGTCACTACAGCTGGTGCAAAGCAAACTGTGACTGGATTCAGAAAACAGATGGTCCAGAATTTTTATTGCAATACATTTGAGAGAAGAACAAAACCAAGAGGATGCTGTCTTGGTGGTGGCTCTGGGTGGTTGCATGCTGGTGTTCAAAAGGAAACAGTTGTTACAAATTTAGGTTCTTGCTGGACAGCTGTAATGACCACTTAGTGTTGTGTCAGCTCCAGCACTGTCATATGGTGCCACGCAGGCATCTGCTTCCAGCAGCAGGAGATCAGTATAATCAGGACTAGCAAGGAAATGGTTCTACAAGCCATGCTGGTGATCATTCTTCTTGGAGAAGGAAGTGTTCTCCTGGCTCCAGGCATGCACAGTATCTGATTTCTAAGGAAAAGCACCTGTTTGCTCGCCATGTGGGTGTAGGATACCCTGATGTCTGACCTTGAGGAGGGCTGTGGGGCAGCACCAGCTGCTGTTTTTCTGAACCCTCCTCTGGCCACCCCAGCCCTTCAGAGAGGCCAGCTGGGCCCCCACGCTGCTCCTTGGCTCCCACATGAAGTCAGTGAACTCCAGCTCTGGTACGTGCGGGCTCTGGCAGGCGGCTGCATACAGGCAAGTTTTAAGAGGAGGATGATTCCTCTTCACATGCTGTCATCGGGCTTTCCCCATGCTTGAGCCAGACGGGGAAGTGAAGTCATCAGGAAACAAAAGGCTGGAGCAATGAGTGCCTGGGGTGTTTTACTAACTCTTCCTCTGAAGTGTCCTGTTTTGATTGCCTGTGATTCATTGTCTCTTGCCCAGCAGAGCTCAGCCCTTCCTGAAAAATTCCCTGGCCTGAAAAATCTAAGGATATCCTTATTTGTACCCTATCTCTGTTCTTCCCGGAGAAGGAAAAAGGTCAGCATGGGGCAGCTGTGGCAGGCAGAAAGGTAGCAGGGGGTTCTTGGGGAAACTGCAGCTGCTCTTCAGACCCTCTCTGGGCAGCCTTGCCTGGCTGCTGCCTCAAGGCACTAATCCCTTGCCATTGAATGGGCAAGGTTTTTCTCTGTCCCTACAGCCCAGGCCTCCATGATCTACTGCCCAGCCTTTGCCACCAGGAGACAGTGGGCTGGAAGAGCTGGAGGTACCTAATCCCTGGTTCAGCGGGTCCTGGCTACTGGGGAGAGGGTGACTGCAAAGCCCATCTGCATACAGTGGCTGTATTTAGGAAATCCAGGAGCAGTGGGAGCTCTGAACTGTCCTGTGCCAAGTCATGGGAGTATGCACTGTGTTTCCAGCCTGATGTCACTACAAAAGCCATTCTGCTTTGCTTGTCTTAAGTGCTGGCAGCTCTGCCTGTTTCCCAGCCACTGCAGGATCCTTCTAAGCCATCCTTTGCTTGTGTCCCTGGTGTCCCTGTCCTTTCCATCTCACCTCTGTTCCTGTGAGCCCAGGAACTGCTGGAGGGCCCTTGCCACTGCTTGCAGAGGGCAGTGAGCTCAGGCAGTTGCCTGGGAAATGCAGCTCAGCCCTCCAGCACTCAGCAGCAGGATCAGAGCCTGCACCTTGGATCTTCCCTCTCCTGGTGACAAAGAGAAGCTGGGTGATGGCAGGTGTGCTTGGAGAAGTCACTCAGCAGTGCTTTAGGGGTTCGTGTGACTGCTGGCTTAGAGGCAGGAGCCCTGGGAATTCCTGCCTGACATTACGGAACATTGACTGTGTCTCCTCCAGGCCTTTGACCAGCAGGTCTTGCCTGGGACTGCTGATTCGGCAGCCCTGATATCGGAGCATTTCCTATGGATAACAGAGGAGCGGGGAGGAGATGCAGCCAAAGGCACATACCCTCTGGACAAGGCTGGAGCTGTGAGTGTTTACAGACTCTCACAAGAGTCAGGGGCCCTGAAGCTCCTGCTTTGTCCCTTCTAGGAACGGACAAGCTAAGGAGGTGTCATGCTTCCATTTTTGTAACCAAGGTCTGGATCCCCATTCCCTTCTCTTCTGGGTGTTTATGAATGGATAAACCCTGGCACAGCCTCTTGCTTGGGCCATAGGGTGCCAGTCCCACTTCACTTTAGGGTGAGGGGCTGCTGTTCCAGCAGCACCCAGAGCCATCCCCTACTGCTCCCCCACTGGGCTCAGCCTCTCTTGTGCAATCTCTGCTGTAGGACTGATGTGCCAGGCTTCCAGCTGTATCTTTATGTCTCTCTCGGTGGAAAAAGCTTGGGGCAGAGAGCCAGTGATGGCTGGCAGCAGTTCTGCAGCCTGCTGAACGCTCCTCTGCTGTCTTCCCCTGGGGAGAGATAGGGTCCCTTCCCCCTACGGATGTTGGGAAGAGGTCCCTGGGACCCTTGCTGGTGCCTGGAGGGGCTTTACAGAGATGGATAATAAAGTGAAGCTGGTCCAGCAAACACCTCACAGTGCACGAGCCCCACACCATCGCCTCCTGCTCCAGCCGGTCCTTCCCCCCTCTCCCAGAGCCTATCGGACAAGTTCTTTCCACTTCGGATTATCTCTCCAGGCAGACTTGGCTTTGAGCCCCACATTCCTTCCAGCCTAGTGCTGCCCTGAGCCTGCGCCAAGCCCTGCGTGATTCTGCTCTCGCTCGGGCCAGGGCCTGGAGGAGATGGTTCTGCTGGTGGGGTGAGCCCCACTAGTGCTGAGATCCTAAATACCATTTCCCTTGAGCTCCAGGAGGGTTGTGGTGTGCCTGATGCTGGTGGTTGGATGGAGGTTATCCTGATGGCCATCCCTGTGACCATCCTGGAGGGACCAGGGCTGCTACTCCCTCCCAAAGCTCCCATTTTGCATAAACACTTTCCCAGGGAAGGCAGGATGTCCCCAGCCCTTGGGGCAGATGCAGAGAGGGCATCATCTGGCCCTGCATTCCCTGAGCAGAAGGCTGAACATGCCACTGGGGTTGGATCATTGCCTCTATTGAGGAGCTCTCTGGTTTGGGTTCCTCAAGGGATTAGGGTGGGCACAGGGTGAGGTAGGGGCTACTGGTGCTTCTCTAAGGGGTAGGGGGGCCAGAGCACCAGTCCCTGAGGGACTGATGCCCCTTTCCTCACCCCTCAGCTCTGGCTTGAGCCTGTGGGTCCTGCTGCAGGGCTCAGACCCAGAGGTGTTCCACTATGCTGGAACATGGGAAGGATCCCCTCCGTGGCCCCTAGCCCAGCCCTCCACCCTCTCCTCCACTTCAGCAGAATTTGGCCTGCTGCCCCAGGCCAGCTCTGTGAGCACCAGGGGCCAACATGGGGATTTCTTGTAACAGGGCTGACACTTTGCAGCAGTGTAAAGTAACCTGGGGGGATCCCAGCACTGCACTGTGGGAGGTGGTGGGGCCTGGGGATGTTCCATCCCACCAAGGGTGCCAATTCATCCAGGAGCTAGAGGTGTGCAGGGAGCAGGGGCTGATGGGGGAGCGGGGGCTGTGGGGACTGGATGAGTGTGCTCAGCTGCTTGGCAGATGAACAATGCGCTCTCCCAGCCAAGCCCACAAGCTACTAATTTTAGCGATTACATGAATTTTTCCAAGCAGTCTTGAGTCCCTCGGTGATTCAGAGCTGCTCGGCTTTGCCGCATCCGCCACCCTCGCCGTGGAGATGTGCTGGAGCAATGTCAGCATGGACAGACAGACACAGGACTGGCATGCTGTCCTGTAGCAAGGCAGACCTCCCTAGTAATAAGTGACACTGCTCTTCTGGGGCTCCGTAGCCTCCTTGGAGGTCCAGGGATTTGGCAGTGGCTCCACAGCATCCCAAGCTTGGTCAGGGGAGTTCAGCCTCTGGCTGGTGTGGCTGGAGGTGGGAAAGGTCTGCAGAGCAATGCTGGAATGGGGCTTTCCCCCAGCATGAGACTTGCTTCACTCCATCCAGTGCTGTGTGGATATGTGGAGTAGCCTCCCCCTGCAAAATGCTAATCTCACCCTCAGTCACATCCTTATGTTGTCTCCCAAGCTTCCTCTCCCCTCTAGATGTGTGGGGTGTGTCTGTGCTGTTCTCACACCCTCTGCTTCTCTGTCTTGTGAGTAGCCTGGGGCAAGCTCTCATGCGCTCACCTCCTGGAGTGGGAGTGGCTGCAGGACTTGTGCACAGGCTTGTGCCTTTCTTTTTAGGAATGTCTTGAAAATAAGTCATGCTTCCCAGCCAGAGCCACATTCCCCAGGCCCAGATAGAGGCTGGTGGGTTTTTGTTAGGGCTGTTAACTGGACTTCTCCAAAACTCTGGGCACTCTGCGTGGCAGTAGGGACCATAATCTGATCACCCCCATCTTGGGACAGGGTGTTTGAGGTTACCCACCACTGAATCCCTGGGGCAGCACTGCTTGGAAGGAGATGAATCTGACATTCCTCTGTCAAATTGGGCTTGGGCATCGGAAGTGCTGGGATTTGGTTTGTGTTGCCTTGCTGAAAAACTGTGTGCTTCTGGGTGAGTCAGAGTGGGCAGGAGCCCAGCAGTGCTGGCAGTGGGCAGACAGAGCCCGATAAGGCTGCGATAAGGCCGCCAGAGCCCCACTCATGCCTGGACTGCAGGGAGTGGGCAGCTCCCAAGCATTGACCTCCAGCTGCACTGCTGTCAAGGAAGCGGGGAGATTATTTTGGGAATCATAGTTCTGGGAAAATCTGCTGTGTCAATAGAGTGTGAGCTAGAGCACTTGGGGGGTGGTGTTTTTGAAATGCCCTTTCTCTGTGCCGAAATGTCTGGGTTTTGCTCCGGAGCAGGCAGGGAGCACGGCCAGGGAGTTGTTTCAGCCTCTGTGCTCAGTCTCCAGCCGGGAAGGGGTCCATGGCCATCCAGCATGACCTATGGCAGCCAGGGCTATGGCAGTCGTCGCAGTTGCCTCTGGCTGAGGTCCCACTCCCTACCATCTTCCCACGATCCCGGTCTCCTCCCTCCAAGACTGGGAACTCTGCTCTCCATCCTTGCAGTTTTCTGTTTATCCGGGTCTAGTCCCCTCTCTGAACAGGATCGCTGTCCCTTCCACTGCCCTGCACCCTCCCACTCCTCACAGCATGACATGCTGCGGTGTGGGGATGGAGGCCGCCTTCCTCCCCCTTCTCTGGCAGCAGCGCCATGCTGTTCCCATCTTGAGCAGCTTGTCAGCACCAGCTGGGACCTGAGCAGCGGCTGCTGCAACTGAGGAAACATGGGTGGGCTCAGACAGGATTAGATGTGGTCAGGCAAGTTCCAGCTGCCCCGTGGTTAGCATGGGACTGCTCTGGCTCCAGGAAGCCCAAAGGGGCCACGTATGCTGACTCTCCTTAGCTGCTTTCTCCAGAATATCCGCTCCTGTTAGCTGCTGGACTGGGACTGCCCTGGAGAGGTGGGCAAGGTGGGGAGACCTGGCCTAGGTGGTGGGGACCAAGGGCACCCTCATGTACCCATGTGGGCTGGAGGGGGAAGGGTAGGGATGGCATCAGGTGCCCCTGAACAAGTGGATGGGATGGCTTGGATGCTTCACAAACACCCCTGTGTGCCAGGTTCCATCACCTCTGTGTCGGGACTGCTGAGGGTTCAGAGCAGAGGCAGCCCCTGGGAGATGGCAGTGTGTGCTGCTCTGGAGTTGCAGGGATGCCTGCAATGTATATTCCTAAGTGCCCAGGTGTTCCTCATGGCTAGTGGGAAGTGCTCTGGGTTGGGCTGAGGGCTCTCTGAAGCAGCCTTACCCCTGGCTGGCACCTGCACAGCCACTGGCCCTGGCGTGGTGCCTGCTTCCTGGCAGGGCTGGTTGAGGTGCTCACAGGGACAGAACCTGGAGTGTGTGCTCAGGGGTTCCTGGCCTGTTTGTACCTGTGGCTGTAGGGGGGAATGAGAGCTGTGGCATGGGCAGGGTCAGTGTACTGGGAGTCTGCCTGTGGCAGCAGCCCTGGGCAGGAGGTCCTGACACTTGCAGGAGCCATAGATGGGGAGACAACTGCTATGTGTGGGCCGAGGTGATGCCATGGAGCAGCTCTGGTGTGAAGAGTACCAGTGAAGGGCACACAGCTATCCCACCGGGGACCAGGGGGTTTCCTGGGGGCAAGCTGCTACACTGGCTGACATGAGCAGCATGTTCATGGGGCTGTCTTCTTGTCTTCAAAGAAGAGGACTGGGGTTCAGGAGAGGGAAACTCCATCCTTGAGATGCTTGCTCTACTGAGGAAATAGGAGTTGGAAGCAGCTCTGCTCCGGCGCTTTCCCTAACTCAACACTGCCCCTGGGCTGATTCATTGATTTGGACGGGTTATATACTGGGAGGGGAAGCATGAACCACACTCAGCTCTCTTGCCAGCACAGAGCTGTGCTCACTCGGCGTTCGTGGCTGCAGGACACTCGGGTAAGTCTCCTCTCTGCTAGCAGCCCCGGGTCTGGGTGACTGCCAGGGCAGCTCCAAGGGTTGGTGGTGCATTGGTGGGATCTGCATGTTCAGCACCTTTTAATTTGATGGAGATGTTTATCTTGCAAGGCTTCTCCAAAAAAAGGGAGACCACTTAGACACTGTGGGAGCTGAGAGAGTTACATGGGCAATGTACCCCAAATAATGACGAATAGAGAAAATTAAGGGAGGCAAAGTAACATTTTGGGGGGCTAATGTTAGGAGCAGTGGGATGCTGAGGGGCTGAGCAGTAGGGAATATTCAGCCTCTTGGTCTGTACATTTTTTGCCCCTAGAAGAAAAAGGGAGATCAATTGTTTCCAGCTGTCTTTCCTGAAGATCTCTCCAGTATGGATGCTCTCTGCTCTGCATTACCAGAGAGTGACATGAGCCCAGTTTTTGATGTGCTGAGCCTTTGGGGAAGTTTATAAATGGCTCACTATAAACAAAGCTGTTCTTGGATGCAGAGTGTTTCCATATGGGAAACATAAACTCTTCTGGCTTATGGAGGGTTCCTCCCTCCCTGCCTGAGAGAAAGCATGTTCCTTGGAGGGAGTGCAGGGAGGGGGGCAGGGGCTGTGCTCCAGCACCCTGGGGTGCTGTGCCAGCTGGGGCAGTGTGGCCACACCCCTGTGCTGCTGGACTCGCCTGTTTGGCTGAGCTGTGCTTGGAGCTGAAGACTTTTTCCCTCTCTTGTGCCCTCAAAGCTGTTAGAGGGGAGCTGCTCTGTGCCAGCCTGGCACAAGGCTGCTCCTTTAATCTAGGGAGGGAGGAGAGGGTGTCCATGGTGTCTGTGCTTGTGGGGGAATGGAAAACTTCATTGTAAAGCCCTTGCTTCCCTAAGCACCGCCCCTGAGACCAGCCTGCAAAAGGTGCCCACAAACAGACACCTTGTTCTCACAGCAAAAATCAGCCAAGGTTGAAACTTTCTGCTGGGAATGGGGTGAAAAGAGGGCCACCCCTGTACCTAGCCTGTGCTGAGGAGCTGGCAAGGGTCCTGTTGACCCTTGCTGCAGGACTGGAGCTAAAGCATGTCTGGGTGTTGGGTGCTGGCACTGCTCTTGGCTCTGCAACAGGCGCTCAGAGCTGCTCGCTGCCAAGGCAGAGCTGGAAGGGTACTCATGGATGCTGGGGGGAGCACCCAGCACCCTGGGTCCTGTGTGGCTGCAGATGCCCTAGGCTGGATCTAGTGAAGGTCTGGGTTGTTTGGTCATGCCAAGAGGCCAGTGCTGCTGGTAGCAGCTCATCACACTCCGTAAAACATGAAACCATGCTCCCGGCTGCCAAAGGAGCCAGGAGAGGTAGGATGCCAAGGATGTGGCTAATAGCCATGGTATGGCAGCCAGGCACTGTGGCCCCCAGCCCTGTCTCACTTTGCACTCCTGCTTGGGCTGTGCCAAGCCCTGCCTGCTCCCAACCTTCCTCACCTGCTCTCCTCTGCCTCACTGCCATGCTGGGGACAGCATGGCCACAGACTTGGTGGCTTTTTCCAGGGACAAAGAACCCCCCAGCTCCCTGGCAGTGGTCTTGGGAGCTGGGAAATTGCAGGGGCTGAACCCCCCACCTTTGTTTTTGCAGGCCCAATGGAGCAGGGAGATTGGCAGTGGTGGCTACTGCTGCTGGTGGGCATCCAGCTGGCCAGTGCCCAGTGCCCAGAGCAGTGCCAGTGTGTCCGCAGTGGCCAGGTGGAATGCTCTGGTGCCAACATCACCACGGTCCCCATCCCCATCCCTGAGAATGCCATGACCCTTCAGATCATCAACACGCGCATCACCAAGCTGGGTGACGCGTCCTTCAGCAACGCCTCCCTGCTCATTGGGCTGCGCATCGAGAAGAACAACCTGTCCCACATAAGCCCCGGGGCCTTCCAGCACCTGCCTGACCTGCGCTATCTCAGCCTGGCCAGCAACAAGTTGCAGGAGCTCCCTGTGCAGGTCTTTGAACCTCTGGACAAGCTGGAGTCTCTACTCCTCTCCAGTAACCAGATCCTCCAGGTTGAGCCTTCCCACTTCACCCACCTAAGCAACCTTAAGGAGCTGCAGCTGCACGGGAACAACCTGCAGGAGCTGCAGGAGGGGGTGTTCGACCAGCTCACCAGCCTCACCAAGCTCAACCTGGCGAGGAACAACATCGACTGCCTGCCGCCCCGGGCCTTCGAGCGGCTGGCACGGCTGCAGGTGCTGCGGCTCTATGAGAACCGGCTCCGGCAGATCCCAGCAGGAACCTTTGATGGGCTGCCAGAGCTACAGGAGCTGGGGCTGCACCAGAACCAGCTGGAGACACTGTCCCCGGAGCTCTTTGTGCACAACAGCAACCTGCAGAAGCTCTACCTGTCCAATAACCTTCTCACCACTCTGCCGAGTGGCATCTTCTTGCCCCTGCACTCTCTTGCCAAGATCACCCTGCATGTCAACCGCCTGCGGGATATCTCCCCCAGTGCCTTTGGGCCCATGCCCAACCTGCGGGAGCTGTGGCTCTACGAGAATGAGCTTTCCAGCCTCCCTACTGCCGTCTTCAGCAATCTCACCCAGCTGCAGCTCCTGGTTCTCAGCAAGAACCGGCTGCGGTCGGTGGCACCGGGGGCTTTCCAGGGCTTGGGGGAGCTGCTGGAGCTGTCGCTGCACTCCAATGCCCTGCGCCGCCTGGATGCCCGGATGCTGGAGGGGCTGCCCAAGCTGCAGAACATCTCCCTGCACCACAACCAGCTGCAGGCACTGCCGCGGGGCCTCTTCAGGGCCACCCCTGGTCTGCAACACCTGCAGCTGCATTTCAATGGCCTGGAGTACCTGCCTGCTGGCATCTTCTCCCCCCTGACTACCCTGCGAGAGGTGAGGCTGCACAACAACTCCTGGTGCTGTGACAAGGGCATCCTGCCCCTGCAGGGCTGGCTAGTAGACAACCCCCACAAGGTGGGTGAGACACCCCCGCTGTGTGCCCAGCCTCCTGCTCTGCTGGGCACCCCCATCGCTGAGCTGCCACGGGACCAGTTCCTCACCACCCATTCCCCCACTGCCTCCCCCCATCCCAGCACCCAGCTTCCTGCTCACAGCTCTGAGGCAGCATCACCAGAGGGCGCCTGGATGGAGCCCCCTGCGGGGCTGCCAATCTCCCCATGGGTGGAGGAGGAGAGGGAGAAGGAGGAGGAGGAGAGAGGGCAGTTTGGGCTGACACGCATACAGAGCGGGGTAGTGGTGGCAGTCATTGTGCTGGTGTGTGTGGCCCTGCTTGCTGCTCTGGTGGCATTGGTGGTCTACGGCTGTAGGAAGAAGAGCCACGTCGTGCTTATGAGGATGAAGGCGCCGAATGAAGCCTGAATGTCTGACAGACCCTGGGGGGAGAGGTGCTTGTGTGGCATCCCCTCTCTGTGGGGCCAAGGGACATGACAGTGACTCTGCATCAGCTGCCCTTGCTGACTGGGATGGGACAGCATCACCCTGTGTGCTGCATGTACTGACCGCTGTCCTGCTCTGCTTTGCCCTGTCCCTGCTCTGCAGCAGGACATCCCCCTGGGTGATCTCCTGTGGCTGCCCTCTATCCCCAGCCCCTCCTGCCTCCAGTGCAGCCTCTGTGCTCATTCCCTGCCCAGGATCAGGCAACTGGGGTGAGAGGTGCTGAGACGGATCCCTTGGGCCAGGGATAATGATGGTGCTTACCCTAAATAACAGGACCTCCCCATCATTCAGCTTGCATCCTTCCCTGCAGTGCTTCTGCTCTCGTGTTGCCTGCTGCCCTCACACCTGCCCAGCCCCTCTTCCCCATCCTCTGCCCCTGCCTTGCCTTCCCCCTGCCCCTGCCTGGACAGGCAGTGTGAGCCGTCAGACCGTGCCGAGCGAGCACCTTCGCCCCGGGAGAGCTCCGTGTCCTTCTGCTGTCACTCGCCTGTGCCCGGGCAAGGCTCCCCGCGGGGTTGGGCTGCTGACAGACTGATACACCCTGAGTGTCTCAGCCGCGTCCCAGCTGCCCTCCCTGCCTGCAGGCAGGGTACGCCAGAGCATAGCCGGCACCCTGCTCCCGGCATCCTCCTGCAGCCCTCCTGCACTTCCAGCCAGGAGAGTCATGGGGAAGTGTGCTGGCATCAGGGGGCGTAGGGGCAGCCCCCCAGCCCTCACTGCACGCTGGTGCTGACCGTGCCGTGTCCGTGTCCCTGCCTGCAGCCCCCTGCCTCAGGACCATGGGGTGCTGAGGGGCTTGCACTGAACCTGCTGCAGGGGGAGTTAGAGGAGTGAGACGATGGGTGTGAAGTGTCTGCAGGGGCTGGGAGAGGCCCCTGTGCTTGTGGCCCTGGGCACCTGGAGCATGTTGGGGCTGCTCCTGCTGCAGCCCATCCCTGGTCCTCAATACCCTCACGCATCCTTCACCAGCTGGCAAGTAGCCTGTTCCTGTTCTGCTTGGCAAAGCTTTATGCTCTTCTTCCTCTCCTGAGTGCCCTCCTGTATGTGCCCAGTCCCCCTGCCTGTTCACAGCCCTTGGGCTGTGGGAATGCTGGCAGCACACACTGGGGGGGGGTCAGCAAGCACTAGCTGCTCTGCAATTCACAAATGGGTGCCCCAGCACCTGCATCCAACTGTAGCACAGCCACAGAGGAGCCCAGCTCACCTTTGTGTGTGCTGCAGTGGCATCAGGCTGCCTGAGGATTGCTGCCATGGGACAAGGATCACACTCACAGCCATAGTGCTGGCTGCTCACAGCACCTCAGGAGGTAGTGCTGGCACAAGCAGCTCTACGCTGGTGCACATGATGGGTCATTCCTCTGAGCTGGGTCCTGCATGGCAACAGGGGACACAGGACTGTGTCATGGGGCCATTGGGTGCTGATGTGTGACCTCTCCATTAAAGTGCCTTTGTCCACCCTCAGTGCCAGAACTGTTTATTTACTCCTTCATAGTGTGCAGCAGGGGAATGGCCCAGCAGGGAAAGGGGCTGTGCTTGATTTCCACTCCTAAGAGAGTTTTATAGTGTTGAGAGAAAGCCTGTACAGGCTGGTGGGACTGGGTTTAGTGCATTGCTGGTTACAGTGGATTGCTCAGCCATCCAGCAGCAGCAGATGGCTTTTGGAGAGTGAGCTGACACCACAGCGAACTTCTCAATGGAGACACTGACTGTGTCCTGTGCAATCCACCGCTGGGTTGGGGAGGAGCTTGCTTGGCTCCCTTTAGAGCTGGCTGCTGTGGGACTGTGTTAGCTGAGTTTTTCTGTGTATCACCATCTGCTCCATCAGGGCAGCAGTAAAGTGTCCCCCCTCCTGACCCTGGGGGTGTCTCCATGGCCACTGCCACACCGTCCTGTTACAATACAGGCCCTTGAAATGCAGCCCTTATGGTAGTGTGTGCTGCTCCCCCAGGCAGGTTGAAACTTCTAGTGGGTCCAGCTGGTCCATGGGCCCTTGCCATTCCACTGCCGGCTGGGATGCAAAACACCTGTTATCACCACAATGGTCCCCTAGTGGTCCCCTCCCCATGGAATCATGGAATCATTAAGGTTGGAAAAGACTTCTAACATGATCAAATTCAACCTTCATTTGCCTTGCTAAGCTGTGCTGCGTCCCCTTTCTTGTGGCACAGATGCTTCTAGCATAATTTCCTAGTGAGATTTAATAAAGCCCCGGGGCTCTCCTAGGGGGTTTCTGGAAGCAAGCTTGCTGACCTCAGTGTGGAACTGGTGCCCCCCTGCCACTATCCCTGGGCGAGTGGATGTCCAGGGCCAAGACCCCACTTCCTTGCCAGGATGCTCATGGGTGGCTGCCTCTGGCCTCACCTCCAGTCCTCTGGGACTGGGTTATTTTTCAAAGTGTTCCAAGGACACGGGTTGTTGTTGCCGATAAGCAGTGAGGGGCAGCTCCGCCCCAGCAGGAACAGCTTGTCGGCTGGCTTTCCATCCACCCCAGAAAACACTGTTCCATCTCAGCTAGCGGCATCCCTGCAAACCTACCACAGGTTTGGTGACCATCTCCACGATGCCACATTCGGTAAGTGGTGGGGGCTACAGTGCTTGGGTAGTCTGGGGGGCCTGGGATGGGTGGGAGCCACTGTTGGCTCTGGTGAAAACAAGTGAGGTGGTGGAAAGGAAACGCCAAGCCCAGCTCTGCTCTCAAGTGTCGGTGTAAGTCCAGGATAGCCCCACGGATGAGGGGTGTCTGCAGGTGGGCATTACTGTGGGGTGGGCAACATCCCCCATCATGAGGCAGCACTGGCAGGTATCCCAAGTAAGGAAGGACTGGCAGAGGTCTGGAGGTTACTGCCTCAAAAAGTGCCTCCCATGGGCTGGGAACAGGCAATTAGTCAGGCTGAATATCCCTTGGGCATGTTTGATCCTGCTCTGGTTGCTTGTGGCAAAAGAAGTACATGACAGGCAATTGGAAATACAACTGGTGGAGCCCACTCCTGTTGCCCCTGAGCGCAGAGCAGCCCTGCAGCTTCGTCCCCATCACTCACTGTGTGTAGCACATGCTCCCCTGCCCCAGAGCCTGGCTTTGTGCCCTTGGAGACATCTCATGAGGTTACAGGTTCCACCAAGACTGTTTCCTCCCACAGACACACATGGATCTCACCTCAGTCATTGCTCTGCAGGATGTGGGGATCTTTGGTGAGGGTGGTACGACTCTGGCTGTAGTAGGGCAGGCTGAGACAGAGGGTAGAAACCCTGAGGAGAGATCTGGGAGGGAAGCACTCCCCATTCCTGCCTGTGGGTGCAGATTTCTGCCTTCTCGAGGCAGGGGGTGAGGCTTGGCTCCTTCTCCAGTGCAGGCTGGTGATCTGCGTGCTGCTGGAGCTGGGGTCCCTGCTGGTGAGGGGGCTGTCCCCATCCTGTCCCCATACCTGCCAGTGCTACGACACTTCCAAAGTCTTCTGCTCAGACGAGAGGATGCGGGAGATCCCGGCGGGCCTACCAGGCAGTGCCACACAGCTCTTCTTTGTGGAGACAGCCCTGAGCAGCGTCCGCAGGGGGGCCCTGGGCACCAGTACCACACTCACCAAGCTGGTCTTCCTCAACAACAACATCCAGGAGCTGGAAGCTGGCGTCTTTCAGGGGCTGCCCAGCCTCATGGAGCTGGAGGTGTCAGGAAACCCCTTGCCAGCAGTCAGCCTTGGGGTGCTGATGGGGTTGACCAGCCTCAGCAAGCTCTCCCTGGGTGCCAATGCCATCAGCTCCTTGCAGCCAGGGCTCTTCACTGCTGCATGCCACCTGCAGGACCTGCGCTTACCAGGGAATAGGATTGTGGCATTGCCCCCTGGCATCTTCCACCCACTCCGGCGGCTCCAGGCCCTGGATCTCTCGCAGAATGTCCTGGTTGAGCTGCCAGAGGAGCTGCTGGCCCCACTCATCGCACTCCGCCTCCTCAAACTCAGTGACAACCTCCTGGTGCGGGTGTCCCCCAGCGCTTTCAGGGCACTTGGCCAGCTGACTGAGCTCCATCTGGATGGTAACCAGCTGGAGGAGCTGCCACCTGGCATCTTCACCGGGCTGGGGGGGCTGCGGCGGCTGCAGCTGCAGCACAATGCCCTGGGCAGCCTGGCCCCCGACATCTTCACTGGTCTCCTCAACCTCACTGTCCTCAGCCTGGAGGGCAACCGCCTGGCCACCCTGCCTGCCACCCTCTTCACTGGCACACCCGGCCTCCTCCACCTCTCACTGGCTCGCAATCAGCTGGAGACACTGCCCCAGGAGCTCTTCTCGAACCTGTCGCTGCTGCAGACCCTGGTGCTCTCACACAATGCCATGGGCCACCTGCCCACTGATGTTTTCCAGGGACTGGCAGCACTGACAGCACTACAGCTGAGCCACAACAACCTCTCCAGCCTGCCAGCAGGGCTCCTGGCTGGGCTGCCGCTCCTCACTGCCCTGGCACTGGACCACAATCACCTGGCCCACCTGCCCCTGGGGCTCTTCGATGCCAATGATGAGCTGGTGCGTGTGGGGCTGTCTTACAATCCCTGGAACTGTGACTGCCACCTTGCCTATCTCCTGCGCTGGCTCCAGGGCTTTGCTGAGCCCCTCATCCATGGGCAAGCCTTCTGTGCCAGTCCAGCTGCTCTCCAGGGACAGTCCCTGCTGGAGGTCCCCCGGGGGCAGCTGGAGTGCCTGGGAGGACCTGGTGGCCCCGCAGAGAAAGGCTGGAACAGGGATGCTCCAGGACAGTGCACCTACAGCAACCCCGAGGGCACTGTAAGCATGGTTTGTAATGCCACAAGCTGCCAGCAGCTCAGCCTTCACCTTCCTCCTCCTCCCGAGCAAGTGCAGGGGTTGAGGCCCGCGTACCAGGGTGCCTGGGTGCTGCACTCCCACTGTGGCACACTGCAGGTCAGTGTCCTTGTCACGGCACAGAACGGGAATGAGGCCACATCGCCAGGTCTCCCTGCCATGCCCTAGAGCTTGGGCAGGTGCCAGCTTCTGCACTGGAAACCTCTGAGCCAGCCTGGGAAACAGCACCCACTTTTGCTCTGCTACTGCTGCCTTGGTCACCAGCCATCACTGAGCTCTCCACAGCAGCTGGCCTGGTGGTACTTATTCTCCAAGCTATGTGTTTCCTGTATATTTCAAATATAATTAAAATGTATATATCATTTCTGTGCAACCAGTTCCCATGGCAGAGAGAGGAATGGTTCTGTTCCCCCACATCTGCCTGTGTATCTGGGAGAGGTGGTGAAGGTTAATGTGATCTGTTGGGTGTAGTCTGGGGCTGTGCACGGTGTGGTGTGGCTGCAGGTGCGTGGTGGTGAGTAGGTGGCTCTTTGGCATGCTCACAGTACTGCAGCCCACCAGCCCCACCTCCTGCCCTGCTTCCCTTGGCACTGCAGAGACCCAGCTGCAGCCTGGCAATAACTCTCAGGGCATGCTTTTGGGGTGTCCAAGGGACACATGGGTGAGTGCTACTGACTACCCAGCAAGGGACATGGGCTGCCTGGCTACAGGGTGAGCTCCAGCCCAGGTGTCCACCGGCTGGTTCCCCCCATACCCTGCCAGGCCTTGGTCCACAACCCTGCAGCCTGGAGCTGGAATGCAGGAAATTCCACCTGAAGAGGAAGAACTTTACTGTGAGGGTGACTGGAAGAGGTTGCCCAGCAAGGCTGTAGAGTCTCCTTCTCTGAAGATACTCAAAAGCCACCTGAACAAAGCCTTGAGTAATGAACCCCACAGAACTTCAGCAGCAGAGGTTGGATTAGATGACTTTCAGTGGCCCCTTCCTCAGCTATCCTGTGATGCTGATTCTGTGACCCGTGGAGAGGAGGCACAAAGTCCCAGCAGTGCTGCCCACGTAGGGGATGCCAGGTAAGGTGGGTGCTCCCGCGGGACGAGCGGGCGTGGGTGCACACACGGGGGTGTAAGTGCATGTGTGTCTGTGCGTGTGGGTGGAGCGGTGCTGCGGCTCCATCTCGCGGCGACAGGGACAGGGCTCCGCGGGCCGGGCAGCGCCGGGGGATTCCTTCCTGAGCCCTGCCGCCCTCCTCGGAGCGCCCCTCCCGGCCCGGCCCCGCCCCAGCGGCGAGGGTACAGGGGGCCTTGGCTGGAGCTGCGCTGGTTCCACTGCTGGACTGTGTGTCCTTGGAGCCTCTGCTGCTGCCCACCTGGGATGGGCAGGATCTCTGTGCCACGTTGGCCCCACCTGCCCTGGCAGTGGGCTGTGATTCCAGCCTTGCTTTAGCCTCTTGATTAAAGAAATGTGTGTATGTGGCATGTAGGGACATGTTTTAGTGGTGGACTTGTCAGTGCTGGGCTAACAGTTGGTGATCTTAGAGGTCTTTTCCAACCTACATGGTTCTATGACTGCCAGCCCCATGCTCCTGGGAGCAATGCAGATGGGCAACACTGCTTCCCAGACACAATTCTGCACAGTCATCCTGCTGTCTCTCCCAAATGGGGGACTGCCACTGTGATTCAGACATCTCCCAGGAGATGGCCACCTCCAAGCTTGGACCAAGGGTGCTGCAGCTGGATGCAGTTCCCCAAACCCTGGCACAGCTGCCACACTGTGGCCTGGGGTGGCTGTTGGCAATCCTGCTGTGAGCTCTGTCCCCTTATGCGCTTCAGCTCCTGCTACTCTGCAGCTTCTGGAACAGCCTGGCACCAAGTGGGTACTGGGATACATACGGCACTGATGTTGGAAAGGAGTGAAGCTGTTGAAAATGTGCAGTGGTTTGTTTTTGAATTTGCCAAGAAAGGTGCAATGAAGTCCAGCAAGCACAAGCTGAGCCTTATTAAATGCAGGTGAAAGCTAAAGAAAACATGTTTATATGCAATCAGTGCAATTACCTGTTGGGAATTGATGGATATCCTGTCAGTTCAAGTCTTTGCATCAAAAAGATTGTTTCTTCCCACAGGATGCCCTGCACTAGCCAGCAGCCCTGGGTGTCCCTGCAGGAGGGTCTTTTGCCTGTGTTAGGGTGCAGGACAGGACATGCCGCCCTAGCCCTCTGGTGTGGAGCTGTGGGGCTGAGCACAGACCGTGGGCGTCGGCATATCTGTCCAGCCACAGATGTTATCACTGTTATGAGCTTAAACAAATGGCTTCAGAACTGCACCTTTAGCTACATAAGCTGAATGCTGAGGAAGGAAACAGCTTACTGTTGTGTCGGTGGGGGTGGTACCTATGAAACTGGGGGTTACGCTGCTGGAGATATGGGACTGCAGAGACCGTTGGCTGCAAAACAAGTTGGCGTGGAAATCTTCAGGTTTGCTTGGATGTGACCCGTCAAGCGGCACCAGGAGATAACGCCTGGGGAGTACGTGACTGAGTCCTCTCCGAGGGGTTTCTGCTATGGCCTCCCACACTGGGGCACAGCTCCGCTACCGCCTCCCCTGACGTCCCTTATCTCCCCACACAGACCTGTGCCCTGACCTCACGTGAAACCAGGCCCTGGGCCTGGGCTGCGGATAAAGAGCTGGCCAGGTGATGGGACCCCATTCGGTGTCCTCACTCCATACATGGCACGGTTTGTTCCTGCAGCCTGGACTTGTCTGTGAGCGCTTGGCCAAGTAAGTGAAGCATAAGCTTTTTTTGCTCTTTAAAATGTGCTGGGAGGGGCCCTATGGGAGGCTGTTGATTATTTCCTTGCAGCAAGAAGCAGGAGAGGTTGCAGTGCCATGAGCTGGGTGGGGATGCCCCTTCATGACCTTGCACTGCTGGGGGTTGGGACAAACAAGGGATCACACTGAGGGTTTTGAAAGAGCTTTACAGTTCAGAACTGTCTGTTTTCATCCCCGTGCACCCAGCTGTTTCACCCTACACATTTCACCCACTGTGCTACTCCTGCAGCTGAAGTGAAGCAGACAGTTTTACATCTGCAGACCTCCACCTGAGTCTCCCTGAGGGCAGGGACTAGCAGTGGCTTCTGCCCTGGCAACCCTGGAGGGCAGCCTGCACAACCAATGTCACCACCTCCCATCAGTTTCTCTTCAAACCCAGTGGTTTTTAGCCTCCTGTATTTGCTGACCTCTCAACATTTTAAAAAAATAACTTCTCATAGCTATTGTACCCTCCCAACGTAAGTGTTCTGGATGTCAGCTTTGACAGACACCAAGAAGCTCTTTTCCCTGCTCCCACCCAGAGCTGTGAATCAAAAGCTGGAAATCCCAGTGCAATGCTCACTGTCGTTAAACCCCAGCTAATGTGTTAGCTACAGGTTTCCAAATGTTTCTGTGGAAGTGGTAGGCTCTACTAGTGAGTGTGCATCAGTCACTTCACTTTCTAACTGCAAGGCCAGAGCCATAAATGTTAGGTATTAAAGAGTTCATCCATGGACATTTCATGGTGTTTTAAGAAGCCTTGGTCTAAAGCTTGGTGGCTGCTCACAAGTTAACCATTTCTGTCTGACAGAGCTGCATAACCAAGGCCAAAATATGGTGCAATTACCAAGAAGCCTGAAAAGGAGATGGTTAGGAGCCATGCTTTAAATGATCCCCCCGAACTGAGAGAAGCAGCAAGGAAATAGCAAGCCCACCTAGCATAGTGTGGAAATTCTGAGTACACAAGACCCTCTGGTCTTTGCTGGCTCCTGGGACCCTTGTTGATCCCTCATTAGCAAGTGCAGGGCTGACTGCTCCTGTTGTGGCATGAATGGGCTGTTGCCCTGTTGACTGTTATAAGTAAATGAAATTAGGCTGAAATATAGTAATAAAATTTATTGAAGATTTATGTAAAATGCAAATAAGCAAAACAGCGCGCTGGGCGGCCAGGGAGGCCCCTGCTCCACTCACAGCACGCAAGCGCAGTAAGCTTCCCTGCAGGCCCGTTTCAGTTGCCAGGTGCTTTCCTTTCCATAGTTTTAATTAGTCCTTAGTCCTTGAGGTCCAGTGTGTAGCTTAGTGTGTAGGTATCTCCTGATGTCCATCTTGGATACTCTGTATCATTCTCGTTCTTGACTCTTCGATCCTTGTCCTTCCCTTCGTTACTTTATGCTTGCTATGAGAGAATAACCTTTTTATAAAAATAAGATACAAAATACTTATTTCAGTAAGGCACAATAAGTTGTCTTTCCAGCTTAAGAACTGCAAGCTGCATGACTATCAGTTTACAATGCTGACAGATTAATGAACCATTCTGCAATTTACAGTCTCCCAACCTTAACAGAATATTAATTATAATAACATATATATGTATATAAGAATATAACATGCAATACAATTGAATGAGTAAACTACTACTACTAATTTGATGAGTAAATTTAAACTACTACTACTAATTTATTACATGACTAACTGGACCCACTGGGGCAGCATTAACGGGCAGCAGCACTTTGCCTTCTAAGCCCAGGCAGACACTGAGCCTACAGCTGAAACATGGGAAAAGGAGGGCAGAGAAGACCCTGTCCAGCCCTTATTCCCCTGGAGCATCTCCCAGTGCCAAGCCATGAGCTGGCTCGCTCTCCCTCTCCATCCCTCTGTACCCACAGCAGTGAACTCATCTAAATGCAGTGTGTGTTTGCTTGTATGGTATTTCTCTTTCTTATTGAATGAGTTATGAGATGTGAGTAGAAGAGTCCTGAATTCGTGACTGTGGACAGAGGTTCTCTGTTGTTCATAACTGAATTTTTTTAAACCTTTTTTTTTTTTTTTTTAGGACAATGTACCAGCATTTCCTTTTCCTTTTCTTCCTCTCCTTCCATCACCATAAATGCCAAGATCAGATCCTGGGTGAAAATCCATATGAAATTCCCAAAGACTATCAGCAGGTCTACAGAGGGACAAAAAATGATGTCAAAGAGATCCCAAAGGTTGCAAAGCCCTTCATTTCTGAAATGATCTTTGTGCAAACCAGCATCACTGCTATAAGGGAAGGTGCCTTCAGGTACATGCCCAACCTGATAAATATTTTGTTTATTGGCAACAAGATCAAGACAGTTGAACCTGGAGCCTTTGATAATCTGGACAAGCTGAGGGACTTGGATATCTCTGGTGCCTCGTTAGAAGCGCTATCTGTGGGCACTTTCCAAAACCTCCCAAGCTTAAAGAGGCTGGAGTTGAGAGACAGCCAACTCAGATACATCCCCAAAGGCCTGTTTGATGGGCTGGAAAATTTGGGAGAACTCTCCCTGCACATCAATGCAATCCCTTCTCTTCCAGAAGGCATTTTTGATTCTCTCGTCAATTTAACCTTTTTGGACCTGTCTAGGAACAGGATCACAACTCTTCCTGTGAATGCCTTTAGCAAACTTACCCGGCTGCAAGTCCTCTGGCTGTATGAGAATGAGTTGCAAGACCTCCCAGAGGGACTGTTGGACAGTCAGCTGGAGCTGCTGGAGCTCAGCCTCCAGAGCAACAGGCTCAGGGTGCTGCCATCCATGTTCCTCAGAAGCCTGCCTCACCTGGAGAAACTCCTCTTGGACAACAATCTTATCAGGGTTCTCCCACCTCAGGGCTTTTTTGGTTTAAACAAATTGAAGCTGCTGACTCTGGGTTCAAACCATATCATGGAGCTCTCCTGCTGCCTTTTTGACACCATGCCACACTTACAGGAGCTGGACCTGGGCAGGAACAGTTTGGCCACACTTCCAGGTGGCATCTTTGTCAACCTTACATCCCTTGGAAAACTCGTCTTGTCCCACAACCAGCTGTTAGCCCTGCCAAGGGGAGCTTTCATTGGGCTCAGTAAGCTCCTGGATCTCCAGCTGGACACAAATCAGCTCTCTGCTCTGGATGAAGAGGTCTTTGCTTCTCTCCCATATCTGAAAACCCTCAACCTTCGAAAGAACCAGCTGGAGAGGGTTCCCCGAGGGCTCCTGGACCCCCTGAAGAAGCTCAGCTCAGTGTATCTGAGTGGTAATCCATGGAGATGTGACTGCAACCTCTGCTCCCTGCACAGCTGGATCCTGGGTAACAGTGAGAAGGTCAAATTGTCCACCCAAGTCTCATGCAAGAGCCCACCCCACCTGGCAGGGCAAGCAGTAACATTGCTGAGGGATGACCACTTAATCTGCCCAGCTACTCTGCCTCTTTCAGCTTCTTTTACCCCCTCTCTGCCATTTAACTCCACATCATCACAAAGGATGTCAACTTTGCCATCACTTGGAGGTTTGTCCACAGCAACGCCAACCTTGCTGTCATTGGCAGCCTTTCCCATCAGGACACTGACAACTGTTCTGTCACCTGTGGGCACCTCTGCCATGTTGCCAACTGTGCCAAAGGAGGACACCTTCACCACTCCATTGCCTACCGTGCCATCTAAGGCCTTTGTCACCACCCCACCATCCGCTGTGCTGCAGAAGGCCTTCAGCAACAGCCCATCAACAACCAATGTGGCCAAATCCTTCATCACTACACCGTCAACAACCATGGTGCCAAAGGCCTCCATCACCACCCCATTACCAGCTGCGCTGCCAGAGACCTTCATCAACACACCACCAACTGTGCTGCCAACAGCCTCCATTGCCACACCATCATCATCAACTGTGATGCTCAAGGCTTTCATCACCAGCCCATCACCAGCTGTGCCAATGTCAACCATCATAAGTCTACAGTCTCCTGGGGCCACCCACCCAGAACCTGTGCCATCCACTCTAGCTTCTGCCACCACACAGGTGCCAACCAACCCACCGGCAGCCACCACCAGACATGTGCTTCCTGTTCTGATGCCCACCAGACCACTGGCAACCACCACCAGACAAGTGCCTGATGCTCTTTCAGTGCCCAGGGAGAGCCCAGCCACCATCCCACAGGGAACACCCATAACCTCCCTTACCTCAGCCCCCTCCATGGAACTCTGGCCATCCCCTAGGACTGCTGCGCAGGGCACGGTCCCACTGGCCTCACACTCCCCATCCCACCATGCTCCTGCACCAGGCAGGGAGCAGGACCACACCACCACATGGGACTCATCCCCAGCTGGCACCAGGCCCACCCCCAGTGCCCCCCAGCATGCTGCTGCCCCGGCAGGCACTGTCCTTCTCCCAGCACCTCCCATCCCCCTGCAGCCAGACCACACGAGCCCCTGCCCGGCCTCCCCTCCCCTGGCCCCCAGCGGTCATCGTGCCTGGGGCTGGTCCCTGCGAGCCAGTCCACGGCAGTGCCGACTGTCCCTGGCCCTGGGGCTGGCCGCGCTGGCGCTGCAGGCAGCCTGCATGCCGCTGTGGGGGATGCTTGCCCACCTCCTTCACCAGGACACCCGACACTGCCCCGGGCCTCCTGTGAGGCTGCTGAGCCTTCAGTTCCTGGGTGATCCGGGGACCCCCGAGCCAGCCCAGGTACCACTTTGAGCTTCGCTGCCCCTGTGTGACCTTGGCTGTGCTCGTTGTCCTCCTTTGGGATCTGCAGCCGTGCTGGCTGCAGGGTGCGCATATCCCTGGGGCTGGGGACCAGGTATCCAGACCGTCCCCAGGGTGGGGGTCCCGGAACCCAGACCGTCCCCAGGGTGAGGTCCTAGAAGTCAGGCCGTTTCCAGGGTGGGGGTCCCAGTAACCAGGCCGTTTTGGGATGCCTTCCAGCTGACCGCCGGCGATGCTCGGAACCTGGAAGCCAATATGCGGTGTCCCTACCTGACGGTCCTTCTGTCAAGCGACACTAGATGGCATCACGACACTGCCTTCCTGCGGCCACCGAAATCCCGGAGCCCCTGCACACACCGGCCAGGATCCGCCGCACCGCGGACACAGCCACTCTTGCTCGCAGGGTCAGAAGCCCCAGCCCAAATCTCCTCGCCAACCCTGGAAGGTACCTGCAGTCCTCGGGGAAGGACATGCCAAGGCTTCCTGCCCCGTGCCGTGTCTTCTTCCCCGTGCCACGTTATGGGATGTGTCAGTGCCTGTACGCCCATCATACACAGACCTCTTCCCCTCTTCTGTTCTTTTTCCTCTTCCTTGATATTAAAGCCCCTCCTGCACCTCCGGGCTGACAAGAAGATTATTTTCATCCCGTTTTTCTTGCCATGACCTGCTGGGGGGTTTTCCTGTTGCTTCCTGGAGCGTGGGGTCCCCAGTCAGTGCCAGCCACTGGGGACTGGTGTAGGACCAGGGCTCCCTCCACAGGCGGCAGCAGCACAGTGAGACAACAGATATGCTTTTCTTCCCCCTCTTAAACCTCATGTTCCTCAAAAACCTCTTGAGAATGCTGCTTGCCCTGACCCCTCTGGTAGAGTGATGTTTCAGCATGGCCAGCCATATTCTTCTCTACCATGACCTCATCTGATGCTGAGCCCCTGCTTCAGGCCAAGCACCGGCTCTTGGGAAGCTTGGGAGGAAGGGGCTAATGCTCCTCACCACTGAAGAGCTGACGTGTGCCTTCACCTCCACTGTCCTGGGCTCCTGCCAGGCCTAGGCAAGTGCCAGACTTCAACAAAAGTGTGGTTTCTGCCATTGCAGAAAGTGCTGAAACCTTCCCTGGGAAGCTTTAGTCCAGAATTTGAGCCAATGAACACAGGGGTTGTTCCCTGATTTGGGTTTCTGGGTAGCTTTTTGGCTCTAGGCTGTGTTGACTTTGCCCTGTGCAAGGTAAGCTGCTCCCAAATTTAATCACTCCAGTTTCTAGAGAGTTGCAGGTGTCTGTCTTCAATTCCTTGCCTTTGCCACCAGCACCTGCTCTGTCCTGTTCTGCCTTTGGATGTTCTTCCCCTGTTGTGGGGCTGCCTGACTTTGGGGGGTCTCAAGGGGAGAATCCCTGAAAATATATAGTCTGGACATGTGTTTTGCAAGGAAAAACAGGAAAGCAGCTCAAAAGTCTCCTGACCAGCAAGCCCTAAGCCTAGTGCTCAGTTCCCTGAGCCCGATTCTCTTGCCTGGCGTGAGACCAGGGAAGGGGAAAAGGGGCTTTGTGTTAGGGTATGTGCCTGCAGCTATGCATTAGGGACCTGGATATATGTCTTCGCTAAGAGCCTGTGCAGTGTTACAGGCCCTTGGGCTATTCCTTGAAGTCCTGCTGACGGCTGTGAAATACAGGAGGTGAGTGTGGGGCAGCACATCTGGGCGGGATGGAGTAAGCGGCTTCGGGGCCGGGGCTGGCACGACAGGTAATGAGATACAGATGAGGGAGAGGGAGTGTTTTTTTCTGGCAGTCCAGATGGACTTGGCTTAATACTTGATTTAGAGGGTTTGAAAGTGGGGCCTGGCTGCCGGGGAACAGACCCCGAGCACTTTCCGGGGTAATGAGAGGGGTTCTCCGCTGGCTTTTTGGATATTTAATGGCCCAGCGCAGTCTAAACAGGGAAGTACTTCGGGGTGAGATTAGCACAACATAATCACATCTTAAAAGGTCTTCAGAGACACAAGGCACGTCCGCTCTCATATTAATTACTTGTTGTTAATAAAGCTGGGGTTGGGCTTGAGGTATTCTCTCTGGAGCGGGCTGGTTCCCTCCTTGCAGAGCAGTGGTGTATCTGAAGGCAGCACAAAGCCTTGCAGCCTCCACCTGTGCCCATCCGGCTCCAGAAACCAAATGGCCAACATTCCTACAGCTGCCTTTAATTTGCCCCATAATACCCTGAAAGGGCCGTGTCTTTCTAAGTGCCCAGAACACCTCTGAGTGCTGTAAAATAATGACAGCCAAGGGTGTTCTCAGCATGGAAATTTCCTGCTATGATTGATTTCTAATTTGTAATGAAAATATAGCCGCCCATGTTCCCGAGGTCTGGCTGTTGCAGCTGGCTCACAGGTAGGCTGCTTGTGACACTGTACATCTCTTCCTGGTTGCTGTGATTGCCCGAGGTCCTTGTAGCTCACCTCAGGTGACCAAAGTTAGAAGCAGAGGCAGGACACCATGCATGTGTGTCCTAGAGTGGTGCTGGGATCAGGGGTCTCCAGCACGGCCTGGAAGTTTCAGAGCTGCCACTGGCTCTCTTCCTGCCCTGTGCAGGTGAGAAGTGGTTCCCACAGCTCTGTCACTCATGCTGCAGTGCCAGCCTGTAACCCCTCTGCCTGTCAGCCCTGCTGGGAGCCCCCCACGCTGTGGGTGTGTTCCTTCCACCTGCCTCTGTTACCCTTCCTGCTCCTGGGGCACCCCATGGGCAAGAAAGGGGTTTCTGAGAAAGAGCCCTTTATTGTGGTGGGAAGTGGGGCAATGAACACCTGCATGAGGGGATTTGCACAATAACCTGGGTGAGCAGCAAGCCTGGGCTTTTGGCAGACAAGTTTCACCGCTGGCTTATGATGGGAACCTGTCCCAACTTGTGGCCATGCTGCCATGACTTCCTCATGGGGTGCCTGCCTCATGTGCCTGTCCCGAACACATGCAGAGTTGTGCTGAGAGCAGTGTCTCAATGGCTGCTAGTGTGGTTTGAGTAGCATGGAAGGACTGGGGGCTGGCTGCTTTGCGTGCTGTGGGCAGCTTGGGCTGCCCAGGCTTTTATCCAGGTTTTGGGCAGAGCATGAGGGTGAGGGCAAGAAAAACAAGCCAGTGCATCCACCCTTGAGCAGTGGGAGAGCCCAGAGAGGCGGAAGTCTCTGTTTATTTAAGGTGCAAACAAGTGCTGTTAATCTGCTGCCTGTTTGTATTTCTTTAGAGTCTCTGAGTGTGGGGGGGAGCAGAGATGGGGTCTCCTCTTTGTGCGGGGGCAGGGTCAGGCTATTGGAAGTAGAGGTGAGAAAACATAGAGGGGCAGCTGGAACCTGCTTTGGGAGGGAAAGATTTTTTTCGGCTATTTATGATAATTAGTGGGAAACGTTCCTCAAGCGTTTCAGATGATTCTGTAATGAAGTTGGGCCGACTGTTTCCGCTTTGTTCCCCTGGAACCATTAAAAATCCCCCTCTTTGATTGCTTTAATGCAATGCTGAAAAGGCACAATGGCATAAAAGTGGCTCTGGGCAGGGCGGCACGCCTCCCACCCTGCCAGATAGAGCTCTTCAGAGCCCAGATTTTCTGGGTTATAAAACCTCAGCACTCACAATGTTCATGCAAAAGCTGCTGTGGATCCCATGCCCAGGGCTCCTTTACATCCCTGATGCGGGTGGGTGTGTGTGAGCACCAGCTTGGTGTGCTCGGGGGGAGCAACAGCTGGCACAAACACACTGGAGTGAGAAAGGGCAGGCACAGCCAGGGATGCCGTCTCTCCTCTGGTATAGCAAAGCCACTTTCAGCCCATGGTTGTTCTGGGAATTTGCTGGGGTGAAATGCTGCACTGGGAGAGGACCATGTCCATGCAAGGGGAAATGGGGAGTCCAGCCCAAAGGAAAGTCCTTCTGAGTCAGTGCTGTTCTGGACCAGATCCTGCTCTATCTGCTGGGCCAGGCAGCATCCAGGCACCAGCAGAAAGCAAGGGGCCTGAAATCCAGCCATGACCCTCCGGGTGAATCAATAGCACTCTTCTCTGAGCTGGCTCAGTCTCCTCTTGCTTTTAGCAGTGGAAAGATCTTCCAGCATACGTGATGAAAAGAAAATCCACCTGCCTGATCTCACACATGCCGCAGCCCGAGTGGGAAAGGACTGACAGCACTAAGGGGGTTCGCAGTCTGCAGCAGGTTTATTGATGGTACAGGAGGCGTGAGGGCGCTTCCTGGCGCTGAGCCGCGAAGGTGCTGCTCAGAACAAAGGGCGAACAGGACTTATATAGGGTTAAGGAAGGAAGGGTCTAGAAACTGGGAGGAGTATGTGATTGACATAAGGGGAGAACCAATAAGGGAGTAACAGAGGGAATACATTAACTTTTAACCTATAGGATGATCTGGGGGGTGTGGTGAGACCGCCTTACTGCGGCAAAATCTCACCAATCATAACAGGGGACTGAACAACCAATCAGGGAGGAGAGTTCATGAGGGAAAACTTATAAGGGAATAAAATATGAATTTACAACTGGGGTACAATGGTTTTAACATGCATTAACATTACTAATGGGGGTGAAACAACATTGTCCATGTCAAGCAGGTTCAAAGGTCTGTTCACAGATGTCCATTCCAGTGTGTAAGTCCATAGTTTTAAACTTCATCTTCATTCTATTCTTTGTAGATCTGTCTCCACTTGTGGTATAGTCTCTGTTTCTGTTTGGTGCCTTCCACACACACATCTATCAGCACTATTTCCCCAGGGATGATGTATAAAGCTAATGGGAGCTCTCCTGCTAAAGCTGTGATAAAAGAGGAAATGGCAAGAGCTTTTAGCATACTGGTGGGGGCTGAGCATGATGGATTTTGGTGTCCACATCAATATTCTCATGTGGACTCCTGTCAGTGAGCTTAGTGTACTAGGCTGGGATATGGGGGTACAGCTGGCCAGGGGGGCTGTTCCTCTTCTGCTTCACCTTTGGCTGGGCAAGGGTGGCTAGGAAGCACTTGGGCACCCATTATGGGCACCCAGCATCAGTCCTGCAGTGCTGCGAGGGCAAGAGGGAGCCATGCCTGCTGGCCAGGCACCTTCCTTCTCAGCCACAACTGGTGTCTTTTAGACAGCGACTGCTAATTGGGATCACATCATCCTTAATGCCCACCCTCTGCCCCACAGCTGGAGGCAACATGCCCCACTAAGGCACTAAATTATCAGACTGTGGAGGAGAGGTTAAGGACTGGGAGCATGGCTTTCCTGCGCCAGTCATAACCAAGTGATCATATCAGCCCCCTCCCTCCTTTCAGTAGGGGAAAATTTGCAGACAAATTCCTGCCAGTGGAATGTTGGAGCTCTCCTGCGTGGTAGGATAAAGATACCTGTCACCTCCACCTGTCCCCAACAACAGCTCATGCTGGGAGCATGGCTGGGGAGCTCCATGCTTTCCACAGGAAGTGTGGGAATCGTGAGGACTCCCTGGAGGAGCACATTCCCTAAGATAACGCATGGCCCACAGTGACACAATCAGCCCTGCTGTGAATAGGCTGGAGTCCTTACCTCTGGTTTCTGCTACGGCAGGTCCTGAAGCACCAACTGGAATTGTGATGCCTTTGCCAGTCCCCATGTCTGGCCAAGACGCAGTGTGTTTGAGGGACCAGGTAGCTCTGGTACTACCCTCATCCCTGCCAGCACATCTCCACCCCTTCACTCTGCCCGCCTCCCAGGTCCAACGATTGCTTTCCAGTGAATTATTTACATAAGCTCCCAGCAGTGGCTGGAGACAAAAACTCAGGTACAGAGCAGCAGCAAGCTCCTGACCTTTCCCACCGCCGGACAAATGGAGCCAGCAGCACGAGGCGGGCGCGCAAAGGCGCTGCGCTGGCCGGAGCACTGACCCCGCCATGCCACAGCTACCTGCTGCTCTGCCACAATGGCCCCACGTCCCCGGCTGGCCTGCTGGGCCGATGAAAAAGGGTCTGAGATAATAATGAGCCTGACTACCACTGCTCTCTTCAGAGAATCGAGTCAACTCCTTGGGAAGAAACAAAAAAAAAGAAGGAAAAAAAAAAAAAGAAAAACCCCTCTTGGATAATAAAGAAGTAACAAATGAAGACTGAAAGCCTATAGAGCTGTCTTAACCCAGCGAAGAAAAAAAATGTCAACATCTGTGGAGCTGTCTGCAAAAACAGACCAAACCCCTAATGAATACCCTCTAGAAAAGACATTCACTCGAGGAAAGGCAAAAGGCTACATTTTTCTATGGAGGTATAAAGATTTTGATGAATCTGCCCTTTCCCTTTCCAGTGCAGTTGAACCAAGTGCTAATGTTCATCTTCAGCTGTATTAAAGAGTGTGGAGGGGGGCAGTGGGGCGAAGAGTCTTGATCTGAAAGCTTATGGAGAGGGTGGATTTAGGGAGCCTGGATGGATGTCTGAGCACTAAAGCAAGGAAGAAAAGCAACAGGCATTAGAGAAAATACTGTTTAACAAGAGTTTCTTTAGTCAACCCATTTGAGCAGAGATTGGTGTGCCATAAACGTAATCCTCTTAGTGCTGACTTAAACATGTTTGTACAAAACAGGGAAATATAACATGAATGTAATAGTCACGTTTGCTAAAATGCTTAATAAAAAGACAAAAGTCCTTTATTTTGATCTTCAGCTCTGGTGCAGGCTTGGGGCACAGCAGATGTTTTCTCAGAAATCTGTTTGAAAAAAAGACAAAAAGAGAAATTGAGAAGATGTTTGTGTCCCGGCTGGCTGTGTCACATGGCACTGCAGCTTCTTCCCAGGGTTTGTCGCTGGAGAAGCCAACCCTTCCCTAATGAGCCATCCAGCTCTCCAGTGTGCCAGGAGAGCCAGGGGTTTGAACTTAAAAACACTTGGTGAGGAGTGGTTGGTGAACAAGGTATGTGCCCAGAAGATTTGCTGAGGGAAACAGAGCTAAGGAATAGTCTCCAACTGGTAAGGGTGCAGTCAGAGTTTAGGTCCTGAGCTGTCAGACTCAGATCCAGCTGGAGCTGTTCTGGAGGGACCATAACAGTCATCCTCAAGTGCATCCTCCCTTGTGTTACAGACACAATGGGAAAACCAATTATGTAATCACCATCCTAAGATCTGTGTTAATCACAGATGAATTTTAAAGACATGGATGTCTTTAAAACTGAAATGGCAATGTTTAGTTGTGACTTTGCTTGATAAACTTTCAATTCATGTTGATGCTGTACAGCCATACTGACTAATGTTAAACACATGTTTGTCTTGGGCATTCTTGGTACTTCACACTGTGAAATACCAGCAATATGGGCAGAAGATATGGTGATAAAGTCAGGTCACTTTTCCAGGTCTAATAGTCTAACATTCCTATTCCACATTAAATTTCAGACCTTTCTTATGATTTTGACCAAACAGGAGTGCTGCAGTATGGGGCGGGTCATGCGGTGGGACAGAAAAAGGCATCTTCCATAAGTGCCCAGTAGGGTGGGCACATTATGCTCCCCTTGGCTCTCACATGGCACCAGGGAGCTGTTGATAGGACTAAAATAAAATGGTTTTCTCTCTGTTTCTCAAACAGGTATCATATTGCCCCCAAAAGCTATGGTTGCCCTTTGGGCTGGCTTGGGTGGGTGTTGGTAATTGGGACTTGGGCCAAATCTTGGGCCAGTGCCAGGGTTTGTGCTTCAGGTTTGGGTGCCTGGTCATGCCACAGTGCCACCTCCTGGAGATGGAGGGGTGACATGGGGACAAGGCTGCTTGCTTTCTGTTGCAGCCAGTGTCGGTGCAAACTAGGTAAAACTTGTTTCCTGAAGAAAATTTCCACTCTAGTAAGAAAAGAAATACCCTGGCGGTTTTGGAAGCACATCAGATGTTTTCTGGTATGGTCCACAATGTGTACAGTGAATGCAAGACATTTTTTGTGGAAAGCAGATATTTTCCACAATAACAACATATTTTTGTTTAAAAAAAAAAAAAATTCATCTGGTCTCCCAGTTAAGAAGAAAGGAAAAGGGCTTTGAAAACAGATATTTTCTGACTGCCAGGGTCCTGTGTTTGGGCACTGCAGCAGAGAGCAGCAATGGAGCAATCCCTCCAGCTGCAGGGCAGTGGAGGGGAGCCCAGGGGCCAGGGGTGAGCTCGGTTGGTACTTCTGCCTGGTGCCTGTTAGCAGGTATGTGCAGAGGTTTGATGCCATGGGGTTCAGTTCCCTGACATCACGCATCACTCTCTCCATCACTCGTAACCATGTGGGGAGGATGACAAGTCATGTGTTTCCCACCAGGCACCCACTTGGCAAAATCTGCCAGGGTCACCAAAACAGGTGGCAGCTCCAGGGAGAAATCAGGGGCATTTGGAGCCAGACTAATGGGGACATGCCTGAAATGCATTTCATCCAGATCTGTGCTGGTCTTGGACAAACAGTCCTGGTTTGGGTGTGAAATGGTGAAAAAAGACTTTAAACAGCCAACTTGCTACCTGCAGGGAATGGATGCATTTTTGGTAGTGGGGAAAATAGGAAATGGGTTAATTGTTAGGGTCCACTGTCACTATTTTTTTGGAGGCTGCTTCCTTGGCTAAAGGAAAATTAAACATAGGTGATTTTTCCATAGGACAAGGTAGCTCTTGGTGCTCAGGGCTACTCCTCCGGGTGACAGTGCCCTTGTTCTGTTTCAGGCAGCAAAACCCCTGTGCCACATCTTCTCAGGTACCGTGGGAGGCAGAGGAAGTGCTGGAGCAAGGCAGAGGAAAGGGCATCAAACCAGAGCCAAGGCGCCAGCAGTTACTTGCTGTCTCTCTGTCACCTCTTGCACCCTGGGTCTGAACTTCCCAGGAGGAGGGCAGGGTGTGCAGCCCCACAGCAGAGAGCAGGGGAACTGAGCACCGGCAGGCAGGGTCTGGGGCAGATAAATGCAAAGGGCTGAAAGGCACAGCAGCCCTGGGGACAGGGTAGCATCTCCTTGGTGCCTCTTCCTGCTTCTTCCCACGCCTGCTTTGTTTCTCTCTCTATTACCCCACTGGTGACAGCAGAGCCTCGAAACCCTGCTATGTTTCCTTCCGGCACACCTGGTTCCCAAGCCTCGTGTGCTAAAGGCATATTTCTTCACCAGCATTGTCGTTACTCTAACGGGAACAGCGCAGTTTACAGCCCAATAAACCCCGGGTCCTTCTGTGCAGGCTCCCCTTACGCGATGCTAATGCTTACAAGATGTGCAGCGCTGCGGGACAGCCCCGGGAACCAACGCCCAGCGAACGGCTCATGTTTTACATTGCTCCGCAGCCGCAGCCCTTGCTAATTAATCCCAGGGACGCGCCTCCTGCTATCGACAGCCCCATGGCCGCTGGGCGCCAGTGCCCATTGTGGGTCCCGCTCCCAGAGGAGCAAAAGGATCTCTCCCGCCTGCCGTAGGTGCCCCTGCCGCAGCCCACCCTCGATCCCCGCTCTCGTCCGCAGCCTGGGGATGTTTATAACCCAGCGCCGGCCGCGGCTCGGCGGGATGTCCGGGCACCGGGGGAAGCACGGCATTGTCTCTCAGCGGCGTTGTGATCACACACTGCGGCTAACGTGATTTACATCCCATATTCGACCTCTGGCGACTTCAAAGCTTGGACGAGAGAAGGATTAAGTGGAGGAGCTGGGGCCAAGGGAGCCGGAGGGGGTTGTGGCTTACCTTTGTGCTCCCGTCATCCCCTCCCCACTGGACCCGGGATAATCATCTCCCTTTGTGCTGCCGGGGAAAGCTGGGGTGCAAACACAGGGACCTTGTCAATATTGGTTTTTGAGAAGACTTTTTTCTATTCTCCCATGTCTGGAGTTTTTGTACCAAAATCCCCCCGAGGCTGCCCAGTTTTCCCCTGGGAAATCGTGATCCCAGGGGTCCCTGCTAAAACCAGCCATTGATTGAAACTTCACACCCACCTGTTTGCACACAAGATTTAATTTGGTTGATTCTTCGTGCCCTTTTCCTGCTTAATCGTCAACCTATTGACCTTAATATTAAAAGGGGCTAAGGGCGAGGGAGAGAGAAACTACATTTCTGTAAGGGAACAAAAGCTGCCAGAGAATAAAGTAGGCACAGCCAGCGCTGAGCTAATGAGTCCCTGCTGCACACAGAAGCAGGAGGCCCTGTGTGCTGCCCTTGGCTGGTACCATGCTCCTCTCCTGTGTGACAGGACACGTTTCACTGCCCAAGCCTTTCCACATTGCCCTTTACAGGACCCACAAGTTTAAGGTCAGGAGGGTTGGTAGACCACCCAGGATGAGTCTGGGCACCTACCAGCATGCTGTGTTTCGCTTTTCCCCCTGCACCCAGGTCCTGCTCTGGGCCTGGCCAGTATGCCCTGTGAGCTGGACTGGGCACCTCTGCCTGGCACCAGGCAGCTGTGGTGCATAGCTGCCCTGGCCTGTGAACTAAAAGGTGCATGGGCTCTCTCACCCCAGAGCTGACAGTCACCAGAACTGTGCTGTGGCATATGTCTGTCACCATGCAGTGGCCAGGCAGCCTTCCCTGTTCTCTGAGGGTCCAGCTACTCTCATGCTTGCTCTTCCTCAAAGCACAGGCCGGGAAAGGGTGGGAGAAAAGCCTTTAGGTGTCCATCGAAGTTGGAGAGGGGGGAAACATAGCCTTTAACAACCTGGTGGAAGGGAGGGTGGGATTGTCCATTCCCGTTGGCTGGGCTGGCAGGATGCACAGAAACCTGAGGGATGTCAGGCTGTGCTGGGACTGTGGGGGCAGCAGGAGGGACTGGGTTCACAGGTAAAGGCAGGACACAGCCTGCATGGCCCCCGTGTGGTGTGTTCCCATGGGGAACAGCACATGGCTGCTCCTTGCTGCAGGTATGTGTCCAGCCTAGGGGTGAGATTCCAGGCAGCAGCTTTGGATCGGGGATACAAGCCAGCCCAGCCCCCAAGGGTCTCTGACCACCTTCTGTTCATCCACCTGTTTCATGGGGTAGCGTTTTCGGTGGCTTCTACACTTGCAGATGTAATCTGCCTCCTGGAAAACCAAAATGGAAAAGGAGCTCTATTTTTTCCCCTACTCTGCCTTTGCTGGCATGAAACCCGAGACGTGTGGGAGCAGGCGAGCGTGTGGCTGTGTCACACGTGTGTGCGGCGAGCTGCCTGTCCCGCGCCCTGGCTGGGACTGTGCAGGGGGAGCTGTGGGTGTGGGTGCATGTGTGCCTTCCCCAGGGGCACTGGTTTGGTCTGCAGAGTGCGGTCATGTTTATTTAATATCTGACGTCCCTTCTGTCTTCAGCGCTGACATTAATTGCCAGACAATGAGCAATGGAGCCCAGATGTTCCCTGGCGGTGGCCTCCCTTCCTTCACCAGTGCTATGCGGGTGTTAAAAAATCCAAGGGGGAGTCACGTTTTGGCCGCTGTTGTTCCAGGGCCATTATGGGAGCACGTGTGGGGCTCAGGTCAACTGACCCAGTCGGGATGTTCCTGCCCCAGCCCCTCTGTGCCCAGAGCTGGGCATGGACAACATGGAAGCAGAGGCTGTGCAAAGTGCGGGAGGTGAAAGCCACTGGCAGACAGGCTGATCTCCAGGACCTCCCCAAACACCTTCCTGCCCTGACTGCAGAAAGAAGCTTTTGCCGGCTGTGCCCAGCTGCCACACTGCTGGAGTGCTCCCTTACCAAACACAGATTAACACTGCAGCCTGTCATTTCATAAATACCCTCACTCACAAAACAAGAGACAGACATGGCCTTATCAGAGAGCCATAGTGTCACTGGGGCTCTCACATATCCAGCTGAGCACTGTGCTGTGGGTCTGCAGCTGCATGGGGGCTCTGGGTGTCCCCCGGATTTGTCCTTTAGAGGTGGGTCAGGATCAGTGGAATACTGCTGATGGGTTTGTGAAAGTTGAAAGAGCTGGGATGGGCACAGGAAGGCAGCATCCCCTCTCTGTCCTCTGCCATCAGTAGGACACGCCACCAGGGAAGACTGTCAGGTGGTGTGGTGGGGGAGTAGCCCAATTTCTTTCTCTGCCAGGGGCTTAGTATGCACCCACCACTGATGATTAGCCATTATTCTATGATTGGGAATGAATAATTAGAACAAAGAGCATTGGAGACTAGTGCATGGGATGGTGTTATTCTTAGAAATTATGTCCCTCATGGTGGCATCACTTCCTAAAGGGACGCGCGTGACAGAGAGCATAACCAGCAGATAGGCCTGACCAGCAAATAACCCCTTGTACGGTTTCCATATTGCCTTTTTAAACAGGAAGGGAACATGATACAAATGCTATGCGAATTACGCTATGCGAATTATGATCTGAAAAGTTTTCCTGGCAGGTTGTCACATGAGTTGTTAGTGTCATTCTTTGACATGCACACTCAAAGCCTTTCTGAACCACTGACTTAACCCTCTCACCCCTCCCCTTCCCCCGCTCCGTGAGGGCTTCCAGGTGGAGCTTTTCTTCCCCATCTTTTGAGTCAGCCCTTTTCTCAGGTACCCCAGGATATGATTTCACACCAACACCTGAGCCAGGGCTCCCCAGCTGCTGAATTTCGGGTGCAGCTTGAGGGACTGGTAAGTCAGGGCAGGCAGGGAGACCTGATGCCTACTGCAGCTATCCTTTCACCCCAGGGCTGCCAGGCTGGGAAGTGGCTAAATAATCCTTCCTGTGCACCACTACCTCCTTACCTCCAGAGCACTGGGGCATCCTCTTCCCCTGAGACCATCCCCAGGCCAGGCTGGAAGTGTGTGGAGGCCCGCTAGACCCAGTGGGGCTGTGCGTGTGGGCAGGGGTCCCTCCCTGCGCATGTGCTCATCTTCTTCTGGGCTGCCTTGGCTACAGCTCAGTGCAGAGCCCAGCTGCACTCTAGCCAGGGAACATCCGCTGTGGAAACCTGGGAGGAGCTGACAATCCCCAAAGATTGGCTGCACACCCGGCCAAGCAAGAGCTGCTGGCTCCTAGCCTAATTCGTTGCAAATGTGCTTCCATGTGGTTCCAATCTGCAGCCCCTGCTCCCCCCGTGCTGCCCCCCAGGGTTTGACAGGGGCTGGGAGCAGCCACGCAGGACAGAGCCAGGAACACAGCCAGAAGCAGCCCTAATGCTGGCCTGAGCATGTGACAATCTCCTTGGCTCCCTGACCTGAGATGTGTCCCCCAACCAGTTCTCTCCTGGGGGGCACAGGGAACATCTACCCCCACCATGGGGTGAGAGCAGCTCACACCAAATTTCTACTGGGGACATGATGCCTGGAATGATCTTCACTAGCCCACACCCTGTGGAGGGGCTAGCATCACTCCTTTGGCCCTTAGCCCGGCCCTAGGCACTGTCTTCCCATTGGGGTTTGATTTTCAACTGCCACTAGGACATTGGCAGGGTTTGGGGCAGGAGAGAGACAGGCCAGGACCTGCCCCTGAAGCTGCTGGCAGTGCTGAATCTCTGCCCTTGCTCTGTCCTGCCTCTGCTGTGCTGCACCCATCGGTCCTGGGCAGTGCGAGGGACGCTATGTCACCCCCACACACCTCTCACACCATGGCTCCAGCAAAGATGTCCAAGGGCAATGATGGGCTCTGAGACCCTCTACCCCTGCAGGTCCTTGCTGTCCTTTGTTTCCCCAGAAGCAGGGCAGTTCTCTCAGCCCCAGAAGGGGTGCTGTGGGGACTCAGGACCAGGGAGACCTCTGCCTACACCCTGGTGCACAGTCCCAGCACCAGCGCTTCCAGGTGTACACCTGGGTTTAACATCTCAAACTAGTGCAAGCACCATAAATTCACTTCACATCTTCCACCTGAGGGTCTTTCCCCATCTTTTGAGGTCCTTGCCTATGTCCTGCAATGGCCCTCCAGGGCTGCCAAGCAACTTTAAGCTCAATTTAAAATGGGTCCAGACTCCTCTCCCCCCAAGCTCATGCATTTGAAAGGAGATTGCATCAAAGCTTCATAAAAATCAGTAAAAAATTGCTCATTAAGTAAAGTTGGAGGGCCCTTTCCCATGTTTATAGCAGGATTAAAAATGCCTGGCACAAGGTTAACCCTCAGAGCATTGAAATAAAATGGCATAAAATGAGTTCAGTTCTCCTCAGGTTTCAGGAGAAGCGGGGTGAAACGTGGGGGAATGAGCAGGGCTGGGGCCAGCACCTGGAATAACATCTTTGGTGTCAGTGCAGCAGCAGAAAAGGAAATGAGCAGTCAAGGAGCCAGGAGCAGCACAGTGGTGGCCAGGCAGGCTGGGCTCTGTTGGTTGCCCCATCACCCCTCACCAAACCCCCACAGGCATTGCTGTGCTGCTGGCACCCCAGGGTGCTGCACTGTGGCCAAGGGCAGCATGGCCCTCTGGGCAGCCTGTAATGCTCATGGCACTGGGAAGGGTGACCTGGACACGTGGCTGCCATGGTGGAGATGAGGAGATGAGGTCATTCCGTCACCCTTTACCTCCAGCCATCGGGGTGGGTCCAGGTGCCGATAAAAGAGAAATTTCCTTGGCAAGTGTTTTTGGATCCTGGGGCAGCAGCTCAGGTGAAATGCAGCAGCAGCAGTGAGGACTGGGGAGGCTGTGGGAGGACAGGGATGATCCCTGCAAAGGCCTTCGCCACAAGCTATGGGTCATGCTGGTCATGCTGGAATGAGGTTGGCCAGACCTTGCAAAGCACAGGCTGCCTGTGAAGCCCCAACTCCACAAGGCTGGGTGCCCTCCCTCCACAAAAAGCGAAGTTAATCCCTTTGAGTGGGCTCAGGGCTTCTGTCAGCCTTGCAGGGGCAGTGTTGGGGTCTACATCGGGGTGGTGGGGGAAAGCTGAAGACTGATGCCCTGCAAAGTGTGTAGCCCTCACTGTGCCTGTAGTGCTGCTCCCCTGGTGCAGCCAGGCATTGTCCTTTTAAGATCAGAAAGGTTTTGGGGCTGACATTAGCTCTGAAAGTGTACAGCAGGGTAATTAAAGTGTAAGAGCAAGGCTGGGTTTGCCTTTAATGGCTTGCAGCTGCAAATATTTTTGTCTTCCCTAGTCCACTTGTAAGCTGTCTAGCTGTATTTCTCATCCCAGCCAATTAGATTCCCATGTGTGCTACAGGAGTGAAAATATAGAAAGTGAATAATCCTCCAATTCTGCTCCTTGCTGCCTTTGAACCTCTGGCTGCCAGGGCTCCCTTCCACCCCAGCTAGCCCTCTCTACACCAGCCCTGGCTCCCCTCTTTGCATCCAAACTTCAGCAAATCTGCCTGGGCATCAGGGGCTGATTCATCTTCAAGCTTTTCTGATCAAAGCTGGGGACTGTTTCCCCTCCCCCCCCCCTCTTTTTGCTGAACTTTACAGCCATTTTCCCTTTTGGATGCTGGTTTTCTGCCAAAAGTTCCACTCTAAAATCAAAAGGGGCAGTCCATTAATACCAGGCAGCTGTAACAAGTACACTATTGTGTTGTCCTTTCCAAGGTACCCAGGATTTTTAATAAACTGTGGGGTCTGGGGAGCTGGTTGCCTGCAAGAAAGGGGGGCAAATGGGAGGAAGAGGTTGCTGGCAGAAACCACGGTACCATAAAATCCAGCCCAGGGGTGCGGAGCCCACGGCACACTCAGCTCTGCATGGTGGTGGGAACAGTGAAGGAGGCACTCAGCAGCCTCCCGGCTCCATTCCAGCTCCAGGATCAGGTATCGGTTGGGAAACGCTGCTTGCTTTGATCTCTGTGGGCTGATGAGGCTCTTTGCCAGGACCCATGCAGTGGAAACAGGCTCACTGTCCTGGCTGCCCTGCACCAGGCATCCACGGCTGCCAGGGCGGGTTGCTCCAGGGCACCCATTCACCAGCTGGAGCTTTGAGAAGCGCAGTGAGGTGTAAACCTGAAACAGCTATGGCCATGAGGAGCCCAGACCTTGGTTCACAGTCAGGTTTGAATTTCTCTGGGAAATGTCCGTGTTATTCCCAGTCCACCTGGGGAAAGTCCCCAAGACCTGTCTCATTCCCCATGAGGGACATCAGCCAGCACCTAGTGGAGCCACATGCAAACTGCCTTGTCCAGCCAGGAGTCATGTGTGATGCTCCTCGATACCCCAGCAACCTTGGCCAAGCTGCCGAAGCCGGGTGGGCAGAGCAAACCCCAACCAGAACTGCCACAGCAGCCAGTGCAGTCAAGCACCCCTTGCTGCAAATCCCTGAGGATTCTTCCCTCTGCTCCTGTGGGGTACATGAAGCATGCTACAGCGAGGTGAGCCGAGGGTAGGGAGGCAGATTCCTGCACCAGAGCTTGGGAGAAGCAGGGCAGAGGGGCCAACCCTGTGGGCTCACCATCGCAAGTCAAGGTGAGGCCGGGCTGGGAGCAGATGGGACCTGTTCTGCTGGTGAAAGAGTGTTTCTGCTATTTATGCTAAGCGGTGGGAATGCTTCTCAAGCATTTCGGATGGCTCTGTAATGAGGCCGGCCTAAATATGCCAGCATTGTTTGTGCCGGACAATTAAAAGCTCCCCCTTGCCACATGAACGGTGTCTCTGGTGGCGGAAGGGCCCTGGAAGGCGCGGGCGAGGGCAGCCACAAAGCCTGCCTTTTGTTCTGTGCTCCTTTGAACCCGCTCAAAGCCCCTGTTTCAAGGGGTGGCTTTTGTTTCCTTTTCAGCGGGCCTGAACCCAGAGCTGCCTGTTGTTTAGCAACACAGAAATGTGACCTTAATTGACTCTGCTCTCGGTGCACTGTGTAAATCACTTCTGGCACCCAGGGGAGTGCGTGACGTGCCCCCCTTCCTCCCCAGCCCCAGTACACCCGGGAAGCATCCTCCCTCCGGCCGCTCTTGGTCTCTGGCAGAGTGGACCCCAGCTCTGCACATTCCCGTGTGGCAGGCTGGCAGAGGAGCAAGATGGGAAGTAGGGCTGGAATACTCCTGTATCCATGGCAGAGGGCTTCCCATTTTCACGGGACAGCTGATAAAACCATTTCTCTCTGCTCTTCAAACCCTCTTTGCAGCCAGTGTCTCCTGCTCATGTTTAGGATCCAGCTGGGCTGGCAAGCCTCTTCACCTTCCTTCCCCGGGACTCACTGGGTTAAAGCGTGTTGCAAGGTAAATGAAATGATGATGATGAAAATGATTAAGTGATGAAAAGGTAACAACTCCTGTGAACGTCTAACGCACACTTAGCCAGACGACTTACTTGTGGGATACCAGGGGGCTGATACATTAACAGATATAATTTGCGGTCTCCCGAGGAGAGGTTAAGGGCTGGGAGCACGGCTCCCTGGGAGCTGCCCCCGCTCTCCACCTCGCCTGCCCTAGCTTTAATCAAGTGATCATCTCAACCCGCGCCTCGCTGGCCCCCTCTCTCCTTCAATGGGGGAAAATTTGCAGACAAATTCCTGCCAGCGGGATGTTGGAGCTCTCCTGCATGGTGGGATAAAGATACCTGTCACCTCCACCCGGCCCCACCGCAAGTTCACGCTGGGAGCATCGTTCAAGGAGCACCATGCTGATAACCCTTATTTGATTACGCCTCTTCATGCCTTCCTCTGTGCGGGAAGAGCTATTCAACAGCGGCACCGCTGCGCTCCCAGCACGGGCTGGCCCCACTGCTGGCCTTTTGTTAGCCCCACTGGCGGCATGCCAGGCATCAGGGCTGCACGGGGGCCCCGTACCATGGCCTTGGGCCAGGGCTCTTCCAGAGGTTTTGCAACAGGGCCTTGGACAGGGCATTGATTTTTAACCAGAAAAACTCAAAAATTAAAGGAAAATGGGACTTAAATAAGAATATGAATGACTCCATGAGATAAGGGCTCTGTTCTTCCTGCTTCACCATGCTTTTGACATGATGGAGACACAGCTGCCTGGGACCTGTTAGCTGTGTCTACTGGGAGACCTCAGGGCATATTACTGGGATCAGCCCCAGATGCTGCTGGCTGCTCGTAATCCAGCTCCTCTGTGGCCTCAGGAGTTTTTGGTCAAGTTTGTGAGCTTGCAGAGAGAGGATCAATTGTTTCTCTGCTCAGGAGTTGGAAGATCAGCACCTAGAGATCCCTCAGGCACAAAGATCTGAAACCTCAATGGAACCACCCACCCAGTGTCACATTACCCATTGCTCCTGAACAATGCCACCTGTACCTGCCTTGTCCCAAGGACCAGTGGTGGCCACCTCACCCACCCAGGAGATGTGCCCTCTGGAATCCAAGCAGTCACCCAACGATGTCCCAGCCATAAGCCCCTCTGCCGTCTCCACGAGCTTCTTGTACCTTATGTTAAGGTAAAATATGTTGCTCCAGGTGATGCTGAGGTGTGAGTCCCCAGCCAGCCCAGTAGCATCCTGGTGGAGGGCATGCTGGGTTCCTGCCTCTCCTTTTGGAGTTAATCACCCGGACTGCTGGAAATGTGGAGCAATTGCCCTTGTTTTGCTTTTGCCTCCTAGATTAAAGAGCTCTTAAGTACCTGGTTTGTTATTTCTGCCAGGATACTTGCACACCAAGGTCCTTGTGACTGTAATCAAAGCGCCTCTTGATCTTCTTCCTGATAAACTAAGTAGGCTGAGTGTCCTGTCTTGCCTCCATCGGAAACATCCTCAGCCCTTGTCTCCCTCCCCCTGGGGTTTCTCTGCAGGGTCTCCAGCTTGGGCAGAGCCTGCTTCGGCTATGGCCTCACGCATGTCAGGATTGGACTGCTGTTGCAAAGTCACTACCCGAAGTCAGCTCCCCCAAAAAGCCCTTAAGTCTTGCAAAACCAGAGGTGGAAGGGACGGGGTGGCTGCACAAACCTCCCTGCACAAATCTCCCTGCACAGCTACAAATACCATCACAAAGCCTGTAGACTATGGGCACCTGCCCCTTCTCCCCTTCCCCACACTGAAGTTTGCTCTGAGCATCATCCCCCCTCTAATCTCCCTTCAGCTGATTGCTGCTGCTTTCTTCACCTTAGCTGATGATGGACCTACACATGGCTGACTGGAGAGCGGTGACCAGGGTGGCCACAGTGCAGTAAGGAAGACATCTGGGACCTTGTATACAATATGTCACCTGCAGGAGCCCAAAACCTTGAGTCAGAGCCACAGTACAAGTAGTGCCTGTGGTCTTTGCTGGCTCCACAGTTCACTGTGCAGAGAGAAGTGCCAGATGGGCCAAAGTACCACTGTGTTTGTAAAAATAAAATGACACTCTGCTACTTAATTAAAGTAACCTTCAGTGTCTTACTTTTTATTAAAATACTCCCATATTGCAGGTGTTTCACAGACTGGGCCTAGCTCTCATTATCAAATGCTTCCTGCCCTGCAGGGAACATCCCCCAGTCCACGGTGCCGAGCTGGCTCTGCCACTTCGTGTACGCTCACTGCCCGGGCTGAAAAGTGGCATTTGCTGGACTCAGGTCACTTCCCCCCAGCAAAGGGGCTTTCGGCTGAGCCCCAGCAGCATGTCCTGCCACCGGCACCTCCTGAAAGGGACCTTCCGCTGCAGCCCCGGCCCATTGTCCAGGGGGATAATTGGAGGGAGAAGCAGAATGGGGCTGTAATGAATTCTGCTGCTATTCAGCAGGGCTGAGAGGCAGAAAGCTCGCTGCTTCTGCCAAAGTGCTGAGGCTGCTACTTCCATTCTGCGGCCGGAGGGGAGGTCTCCAGAGGGCAACTCGCTATTGAGGAGGCTCCGGGGCTGAAACAACACCCGGCATCTGAAGTTTTACTCTTTCTGTGCGAATGTGCTCCGACGTGGCTGTGCACAGGGTCCTTCCCTGCAGGCTTGGCAGGGCTGCAGCTGAGCTGTTGGTGCTCCCCAGCTCACACAGAGAGGTGTCAGGGTGTCCCTGTGCCCATCACTGTGTTGTGCTGGCACCAGCCTCAGCTTTGCTGCCCTTCTCTCTGTGCTGCCCTTGGGGACTCTGGCCTGGCCAAATACTCATTCCTTCATCCCCAGGGTCCCAAGAAAAACTCTCTTGGCCACAGTGACCCCAGCAACCAACACCTGACCTACCCCAGCACCCAGCAACACACTCAGAGCTCCCCCAGACCCCTATGAGGGGCTGTTTTGCCCCTCTTCCCGTGTTTTTGGGAGGGATGGAGCAGTACGGGAGGCAGACTCAGCTTGGGGGTGGATGGAAAATCTACGCCCTTCTTTCCAGGCGCCCCAAGGCTGCAAAGGGCCGGACAGCAAAGCAAAGTGTCTGTGTGGTCCCTCCCGCGCAGGCAAAGCCCCGTGGAGGGCAGCTCCTCTCCCACATGCTCCCACTGGTAGCTGGTCATCTCCAGACATCTTGCATCGCTCTGCTCAGCCCTGCCACAGCTGCTGCCGAGCTCCTGCTGGGGTCTCACACTCAGGGTAGGGTTCCCTCTTCTCAAAAGCATCCCGGCAGCATCCGGCTGGAGGCAGGGACACTGCCAGGAGTAGTCCCCTGGGATGCTAGGCTGGCTCCGGCACACACAGCCTGGGTCCGCAGTGCCTCAGCCCCTGGGGAAAGCTTTCTGCCAATTTGCCTGAGCTGCGGAGGGATTAGTGCCAGAGGAGCTGGCAGCCTGCGCAGGCGTTGGCCTTCTGCACATGAAGGCCAGAGGGGGTGCGGGGGTGCCCCGTTCCTCCCCGGTGCAGAGACATACGGGGGCTGTGAGCTGGTGTCACAGGGCAGACCCCAGGGATGCTGGCATTGCCCCTGCCCTGAGGTGCACCAGTCTTATTTTACATCCAGAAGCTCTTTAAGCAAATGCATAAGTAATACCTTCTTCTTCTTGCCCGTAGGGATGACAGGTTTTCAGACCTTTGAAGGGGATTTAGGACTTTTGTCTCCACCTGCAAACCGGGGGTGGGGGTGCGCAATCAGCAAACCACTGTCAGTTACAGCCATCACAATTTTCTGCATCAGTGCCATAAACAAGCGGGAGGGGGAACCCAGAACACAGCACCCTGAAGAGGAAGACAAACAGGACTTTGTCCCAAGGTTTTGAGCAGGCTGCAGGCACTAGGGCTCAATGCTATTCTTCCCAGCCCTCGGTGCTCTCATAACACCTTGGCTCAGCAGAGCTTAGCAGGCTGTCACAAGCCCCAAGGAGAGCCCTCCTGACCTCCCTGGGAAATTACTCCAGCAAGCAATAAATTGGGTCCTGTTTACTTTGAGAGGTGTCTTGTCGAGCTTTAACACAGGAGGGACAGCTCCGAGCTGTGAAATGTGGCTGACACTGGAGCCATGGCTAGAGCAGCCCATAGCTGCCAGCACAAGCATGGGGCCAGTTGGGGTCTGAGCCTCCCTGTGAAGGATGGGGGGGCCATACACATCCCATCAGATCTTTTCCTGTCCTTTTTCCCAGGGGTGATGGCTAACCAGCCCCAACTACAGCATGCTCCTCCAGACTGGCAAACACTGAGCACTATGTCAGCCCTTGTCCCATGCAAGATCTCCCATGGGGGTGACGATGGGAAGGGGGGAGCAGTGTGGCTGTGCTGTGGGCTGATCCAGCCTGGGAGGAGCCCCCCAACAATCCTTGTGCTTACTGTGGCGCTGGATGGGCAAGCACAACGCAGCTCACAGCCATGGCACTCTCCCCTTTGCCTGTTTGCCGGCTCTCATCCCACTGCACTCATCCATTTGTTCAGCAGCTCATGGCCATAGTGGTCCAGCTCCTTGTTCCTTTGAGGAGACATGACCCCACTCAGCCTGTGACCATCACCAGACCTGCTCTCAAACCTCTGGGGAGAGCTGTCCCAAACAGGCAGCACCGCAGACAGGGGGCTGCCCAGAGGCTCTGCCTGCAGCTTGCCTGCACGCAGCTGAGCCCAGCGGGAAAGGCAGTGAGCGCCAGCCCTGTCTGCAAGCACAAACATCTGCTTGGAGCCTGCTCAGAAACACCAGCCCAGGCTGTCCAGCTGCCAGCCCCTCTCTTTCAGTGCACAATAAAAGCTGAAGGATGGCTGAAAGCAAGTGCCCCGTGGGAAGGGAAGTGCAGAGCTCTGTGCAGTGGTACACACCAGCACTAATCTCACAGCGAGGAGCGAGGCATGGCTGCAGAGAGAAAGGAAGCATCCATCAAGCCCACCAGAGTCCTTGCTTTGAGACCTTGTGCAGATGCTGACCAACCAGAGCCCTCCCAGATGCAGAGCTGGGGATGAGTGCTCCATTTTCACTGTTCATTCACCATATGTGGGACTGGTTTGGTTGGGAACACTGCCTAGGGGAAGGATTTGTCCTGATGCATTATCATCCCAAAGCTCCCCCTCTTCCTCTGGGCTCATTGTCTCCTCTATCACTCACTGAGATGCAGTGCAGAAGGATGTCCTAGTTCCTTCTTCATAGGCATGCAGGGCTCTGGTCTTTCTCTGCACTTACATGTTGCTGTCGAACCCCTGAGTGTGATGGGCCATTTGCTCTCCTCCACCATAAACAGGACTCACTTCACTGCTGGGACCAAAGCAGGTTGTCTCCCAGGTCCGGACACGAGGTTGTTGCTGATGGAGGCAGGGATGAGACTCAGCCAGATACTGCAGATGCAGACAAAGCCAAATGTTTCCCAAGCTTGGCAGGATCAGCCTCTATTAGTCCTGCTTTACACCAGTTTTAGCTTCAGTGAGGATGCTGCTGGGCTGAGTGGGTTGAGGCCCGGTATCATTTCCCCTGTTTGGGAGATGCCCCATGTGTGTCAGTGCTGCCAAAAGAGATGGAGGTTTATCTGTGCCTGGGCTGCAACAGGGCTGTGAGGGCCAGAGCCAGGCAAGATACGTAACAGTGAGGTTCAGCATGTGTCCCTACATCCTGCTCCCTTTCTTGGTACAAACACTGTCCAGATTTCCAACGTCAGAGGGAGAGACACCAGCCAGATTGTTTTACGGTTTCAAGAACTCATAATGATTTCCAGAGAACAGAGCTGCAGCCCATCTTCTGCAGTGGGACAAGCTGTGGAAGCCTCCAGTCACTGCTGACAGCCTTCTTGTTAAAGAAACGTTCCTGTCTGACCATTCAGGAGCCACTCTGGGGGTCGCACTCACATCATCCCACACTTTCACTGCTGGGACCAAAGCCCCTTTGCAGAAGGCAGCTCCAGAGCTGACAGGTGCCCTGTTTGACTCCCTGCACATCCCACACTCACACAGTCAGACAAATTTCCCTCACCGACTCCACTCCAGGTTTACCATAGCAGAGTCCAGATCTCTGGTTTCTTAATTTAATCATGGTGCTGTGATATGATAACAGGTCAAGGTGGGTGCTGCCAGAGAGAGATCTGAACACAGGAATCCCTGGGGTTTCATACCCTCGCAGTCTGTGCTGCATGTGCCTCTTGGTCCAGTGGTGTTATTTAGTCATTGTTCATCGGGTCCTGCAGAGTCTCTGGGTGACCGGCCACACCCCTGCCAGGCAGCACCACAGCTCCCCATGTCCTTTGTTAGGCAGAGGATCGGTGCCCGTTCATAGCTCCTTATCCGTGACTTCAGCCATTTGCCCTCACCCAGGGCACAACCTGCATCTTGCACACCAAACTATCTGCAAAGTGTATTCCTCAACAACTCTGACCTCCTCAGCAGCCGAAACCACTGACAAAACAATGGAAAAAAAGCAGAGCGCCCTTGGAAAGGCTCCTGTAAGGCAGCCCAGTACACCCACATCTAGAGGGGTTGTTGCCCGAGGACCTGGAGCAGGGAGCAGCCTCCTCCTGGCAAAGCCTCAGTAGATGTCTCCCTTGCAGGGCAGGCACCATCGCTGGCGGTCCCAGTGCCAACGTGGCTAGGCACTGTGTTGGGAGGTAACAGTCCAGGGATGGCGTATAACTCCACCTGGGGGGAAGGATCAAGCAGAGGCCCCCCTCCAGGGGCAGTTTTAGGGATGACTTTTGGTGAGGTGCTATGCAGCAGCAGACAGGATCAGGGACAGGCTGTCTTTCTTGTGGGGGCTGGGGGGCTGCGAGGACACATGGCTTTTCATGGAGTCACAGGGTGACCCAGCCATGGCTCCCAGCCTTGGCTCGCAGCCTCTGGGCCACCTCATGTCCCAGTCCTGCAGTGAGGCTGAGTTCCAACCTCCGCTCTAACAGAGCTGCCCAAGCCATGCTGTTGTGCTGGCAGGCTCATTACAGCAGGTCTGCTTTTAATTAAGCAGGATGCTGCTTTTGTACAGCTGAACCCCTCAGGAGTTCGGGCACAGACCCTTCACCCCTGCAGCTGGGCTCCTGCTGCTCACCCCTGTGCAGAGGGCAGCAGGCGGAGGGAGCTGGGGCCAGGAGCTTTGGGAGCACGTGCTGGAGCAGCGTGTCCCACCCACACAGGATGTCAGCTGTGTCCTCAGGGTGACATGGTGCAGTCTGTGCTGTGCCCTGCTGTGGGTGTTTGCTCTCCTTGGGCCGGAAAGCAAAGCCCAGGGCTGTTATCACGCCAGGCAGATAAGGGTTAATGCCCCACAGTTGTGCTGAGCTGGCTTTATTGGCAATAAACCTCGTCTGAGAGCAGCTTCTTAATCACTACAGATTGCAGGCAGCCCTACCTCCATGGCTGTCCTTCAGCAACAGCACCTCTGCCCTGCCCTGCACCCTCCTCGGCAAACACACCGGGATCAGGCCCTCTCTGGTCCCTCACCCCTTCAGTGCCACATGGCCCCCTTGTCACCCTCACTGTGGTGTCAGCACGAAGAAGACATGCCCCCAGCCTCCTCCCAGTGCTCACTGTGGGTGTCAGCACAGGGCTAAGCTATGGCTGTACAGGAGAATGGTCCAGAGGCTATAGCCTGCGTGGATCAGATCCTCGGACACATACAAGGCACTGGAACGGGTAGCTGGTACCCCTGGGGTACAGCTCTGCTGGGGCAGAGACATCAGAAATCACTCCTGCTGCAGAGGCTGGAAGGGGAGATGATGGTCCCAGCCATTCCCAGGACCAGCTGATGGCATGGTTGAGAATGTTTTTTAAATGGGAGTGGAGTCATTTGTCTGGGCTGAGCCTCCCGGGAAGGCTGTGCTCCGCAAAACAAGCTGGGCTTTTGTTTGACTTGTTTTAAGTAAAACATACGTCACCCCTGTAAATCACAGGTCCCCTTCACTGCCCCAGGGGCAGCAGCAGAGCAGAGGTGGGTGCTGGCCTCAAGGTGCTGGTGCAAGCCAGAGCCGTTGGCTGTCGGGTCTGGTCCCACTGCTGGGCTGTGTGTCCCGGCTGGGAGCCATGGGGCTGGAGCATCCTGGCTCCCACAGCATCCAGCCACCTCAACCTGCTGGCACACCCTGCAGCATGCAGCCCCCAGGGAGGTTTGCAGCGCTGGTCCTGGGGCATTCTTGCCCTGGCACCCCCACAACTGCTGCCTTGCTCCCCTAGATCTTAACCCGGCTGCTAGGCTGCTTTTTTCACCATCCCACACTCCCTTCGGGCCGGGCGCCTGGATCCCAGCCCAAGGTCAGCCGCCGGCTGTGGGCCCTTGGCATGAGCGAGGACGATGGTTCGGGGCAGCCGGCCGGGGGGCTGTGCCGCCGCGGGGCCGGGTCTCGTCCGCGGCGTGCGGGCGGCGTTCGGCCACGGGCTGCCGGCGTTCGGCCACGGGCTGCCGGCGTTCGGCCTCGCCGCCTGCCAGCGGGGGCCAGGGCGGGCTCGTGTGCCGGCGGCAGCAGCCGCGCTCCCTCCCGCGTTCCCCACACCGCTGGCAGCCCGCCACCGCGCCGGGGGTTCGCTCCTTTCTCACGACCTCTCAGGTTCCTGAGCTCATCTGGGAGCTATTCATTTCCTGCCAGAAAACAGCCTTGCCTGCTAAAAAAACCACCTTGGCCGCAGAGCGGCCCAGGGCTTGGTACGAGGGCTCTCCCGGCTTAAATCATAAAGCTCCGGCTGTCTGGTTGGAATCAAAGGCAGGGCGGGAGTGGGGGGGCGCGGGGGCCTGTGCCATATGGTAGCACTTAAGAGCCAAGGAGGAAGCGAGGAGGGGCTTTTGCGCCGCTCACGAGGAGTGTGGGAAAAGTTAATTGACTTTAATGACAGGTTTCCCGGGACGGCAGCAGTGGTGGATGGAAGGGAGCTGAAAGGATGCCAGGGACAGCCGGGACTGTAAGCTCTGTGGTGGGTGCGAGGCAACGCAGGTTGCTGCAGGACGCAGGCAAAGCCCCCTGCCCAAGGACTCCCGTGCAGGTGCGCTGTAGGCAGGGATGGAGCATTGCTTGTTCCAGCTCAGCACCCTCCAGGCTGCAACTGCACCCATCAGACTGTGGCAAAGTGCCTACCAACCCAGGAGTTGTCATGACAGGGACAGACCTGGCTCTAGCCCCTTCCCAGGGTCCTCTCCACTGGCACACAGGGTGCAGCAAGGGCTCAGCAAGGTATGTAGGGAAGCCAACAGGAGCTGCATCCCATCTGGCAGCATTTAGTCAGGTCCCTTTTCCTACCTGTCCTGCACAGTCCCCCTGCAGGGCCATAGCTCAGCCCTGTCCCTTCCCTGACAGCCCACATCCCTCCCTTCCCTTTGCCTACTCATCCCACAGCACTAGTTTGGAGACATTTGCTGCACCTGAAGGGCAATTCCCACACACAGTGATCCACAGACCCACAGCCTGCATTTGTCATCCCAATTTGTCATGGGCTCAGTGAACTGGCACCAAGAGCACAGCTCCTGGGAATTGCTCTGATCCCCTTAAAGCTCACAAACTCAAGCAGAGCTCTCATGTCAACAGGCTGTGGGATAGAGTAAACACAGAAAGCTTTGGAGAAGCCGGTCCAAGCATGCCATATCTGCTTTACACTAGGCTATTTAAACTCCATTAGCAAATAGGTTCATCTTGTCTTTCACTCCTGGATCTGCTGTATGTTCTCCATTAGCCTACAGCAAAGTCTTTTTTTTCTAATGTGCTTCTCAAACCGATGTTTCAGCAGAAAAGGAAGACACTGCTCAGCTGGAATAGCCTTCACTCTTACAGGTGATGCATTACTAATCTACATCAGCTCCGCACAGGCCATCCAGCAGCAGGAGCTGGTCTGATGCATTCCAAGACAGGTCCTGCAAGCACTTCTCTAAACACAAGGTGGGCTCAGTCCTACCCTCAGTACCTCCAGTGCACAAAAGTGACACTATGGCTGGTGAAAGGGAAGGCAAGCTCAACTTGTATGGCTACACACCTGCCTTGGGACAGCAAATCCGGTATTCCCAAGTCTTGCACACTAAACCTCACTGCAAGATGCCTCTGTGAGGGTGGCAATGCAGGCAGGCCAGCAAGATGTTGGGAGACAGAGAAGGGAAAGCTCATCCCATGGAAATCAGCCCCTCTGAAAAAGAGAACTGCCACTGGTTGCAGCTTCATCAGTACATCCTGCAGAGAGAGATCCCAGGCATGCACCACCCCCCTCCAAAATATACTCACAGAAGTACTTTCAGATCAGGAGAATGTGTTTCTTTACAGGGAGCAGGGAGGAAAGCTGGGCAGTCAAACCCCATCAGGTTTAATCCGTCTGGTCTCACACTCTTCCCAGCTTTCATTTCCCCAGCACCTGGATACAGTCAAGCACCTGGCTGATCCAGACAAAATCCAACAAGCTTTTGCAGTAGGATTTGGAAGGAAACCCCAGTGGATCCTGGCACATTTTAAAGCTGTCCGCTCTGAGTTAAGACTTGTTGAGAAGGGCAATGCAAGCTGTAACCTGAGACTGCTGCTCACTGCTATCTAGGGCTTGCATCTTGCCTGGAAATGGGGCATCCCCAAGTCACAGGGGTCAGCGACAGCTCATAATTATAGAGATAGTCCTCACAGCCCCACATCACTCCCTCAGCCACGTGTTTTCCATAGAATAGCAGAGGAAATGCCCAATTCTATCAAAACCACATGCAGAGCATTAATCATCAACACAGCTTGGCTGGTGCTCAGGGCCGGGAACAGCTCTATGCTTTTAAGTCCAGGTGGAAGTGGTGCCCAGCGCCTGCTGCAGCCCATCAGCCAGGAGCACTCGTGTCAGGCTTGTCCTGTGGAGACACACTGCTTTTGTAACACGAGAAGCTGGCAGGCACTGCTCTCTCAATCAACTGACTGGAGTCATTTGTGATTTACACCACAGCCTGCTCCTCCAGGTCCAGGGCAGGAGGCTCACCCGGGCAGCTGAATCAGTCTCTCTTTACCACAGCTACGCTAACTCCATCAGCTGAGGAGCCAGGAACAGAATTGAGGTGCCTCCCTCAGCACATTCACCAGCTCTGCAAATACAAGCTCTTTTTAACAAGTCTGATCAATTGAGCTGTTCTCAAAGAAGCAGTAATTATATCTGCCCCAGGGCAGGGAGAGGGGCCAGGTGATTTCAGAAGACAGAGGGGACGGAGGGGCTGAGTGACAGCTCCAGCCTGGTGAGCAGGACAAGGCAGCCCTGGAGCAGCATGATCCACAGGCAACCAGGAGCTGGGCTCCCTACTATGCACACATGCCAGAACTCTAATTTATCTCCAAAGGCCTTCCAAAATGGAAGGGAAATTTTATTTTATGAGCATTCAAAATAAAAAAAAAAAAAAAACAACGAAAAAACCCAAAAAAACCCCAATCTTTGGTGTCACATAAGGAAGGGAAGGAAAGGGAGAAAAGAGACCTCGTGTAAAACACGAAACACTGTCAAGGGAGTGCTATGGTACAAAGGCACAATCCAATATGAACATATAACCTATGTACAGCCGTGCCAACAGCACGGGGTGCAGAGCCAAGTCCAGTCTGGTGCCCACCACCCTCACCAGGGTCTCCAGACCGAGTCGCCTGTGCTGGGTGGAGGGCCTGGTGGCGAGGCGGCAGTGGCAGCTGTGGGTGGGCCACCATACAGAGGCAGCACAGCTCCCCCGGGAGCAAAGGCAGTGCTGGGGATGAGGAAGGCAAACTGCCCATCGGAAGCCGGCAGCAGCTGGAAGCCACCGTACACCTTGGCTGCATCAGCACCTGGCTTGCAGGGCATGCCTGGCAGTGGCCCCGCACCACTGCCTGGTGGCACCAGAGGTGGCCCAAAGGCTGCGGCTGGTGGCAGTGGGGGTGGTGGAGGGGGTGCAGGGTAGTTCATGGCGTTGATCTGGGTCATGCAGCTGGCCAGGTGGCCCAAGAGCCGGGTGCGCACCTCGGTGTTGACGCCCTCACAGGTGGAGAGGAACCGCGTCACCTCATTCATGCACTCGCTGAAGCCGGCACGGTACTTGCCCAACACTGTGGGGTCTGTGCTCAGTGCAGCTGTGGGAGAAGAGACAGGGGTCAGCAGGCTCCACAGGGAACATGGGTGAGCAGCCCACTGGCATTGCATCCTACAGCCCCTCTTGAGCCAGGAATCCAGGTGGGGAAAGCAACCCCTCTGCCAGTGTGTTGTGTGCCCAGGTGCCAAGAATTCGGACAGAGAGCACAGCCCCTCTGCTACCAAATCCACCAGCACCAGGGGCTCAGATGGGGAACAGACAATTCCCAAGAGTCCTATATTCCAAGGATCCAGGTTGGAAACAGTTCCCCCAGAGGCTCTTGTGTCTCCCATACCCCCAAAACAGATCCATGCGGGGAGCACAGCTCAAGTTGGGACTGCAGCCCTCCCAGTGCCCTCCAGTACCAGGGATGCAGACAGAGAACACAGTGACCTCCCCAGCTTTTCTATACTGGGAACACATATATAGATCATGCTACCCCTCACCATCCACCTCAGTAGAACTGTGCCCCGCATGACTCTCCAGTACTCAGGATAAGGTGGTGAGGTACTGGTTCCTTGTATCAAGAATACAGGTACAGAATACGGTACCCTCCATCACTCCCGGAGGATGCAGGTGCAAAGCCGTGTGCCTGTTACCCCCCCTACCGAGGATTCAGACACGGAGTGCGATGCCCCCCAGTCCCCGGGGATGCAGCCGCCCCAGCTCCTCCTCCCACTCCCTCCCAGGACTCACCGGTCATCTGGGCTCGCTGGAGGCTCCGCAGGTGCTTCACGGTCATCTCCAGGATGTCGGCCTTCTCCAGTTTGGAGTGCCGGGAGCTCTGCGGGAACAGGCGGGGCTCAGACCGGCCCGACAGCGCCGTTTCCCCCCGCGCCTCCCCCCCCGGCCCCCCTCCGCTTACATCCTTCTTCAACGCGTCCAGGATGAGCGTCTTCAGCTGCCCCAGGCTCTCATTAATGCGCGCCCGCCGCCGCTTCTCCATGATCGGCTTAGAGGACTGCAAGAGAGGCGGCGGTCAGCTCCCGGCACGGCTCCGCACGGCGCTTCCTGCCCTTCCCATCCCGGCTCGGCCGCCCTTACCTTGCGGTGCTCCGCCGCCGTCTTCGGCTTGTCGGGCGTCGCGTTGACGCTTGCAGGGGTGGCGGCCACCGGCGAGGCGCTGCTCTTTTCCATCAGGTCGGCCGGCATCCTGCGCCGCCGGGGAGAGGCGCCGGGGCGGCAGGGGCGGGGGCCGTGCAGGCGCGGGGGCCGTGCAGGCGCGGCGGGGCCGGGCGGGTCGGGGCGGGCGCGGCGGGGCCCGTGGGGCGCGGGTGCCGCGCGCCCTTGGCCGCCCCTACTTATATAGCGCGCGCCGCACGCGCGCGGCTCGTGTGAAACGTCCCCCGCCGCCGTTCCCACACTCGCGCCCAGCCAATGGGCGCCGCCCGCACGCGGCCCCGCTCGTGGACGGCGCCCGTCCATTGGCTGCGCGCCGCGCGGCGGCCGCCGGCCAATGGCGCGGGGCGGGCGGCCGCGGTTTAACCCCTTGGGCACTGCCCGGGGGGGGGGCGCGGGGAGCGCCGTGCTAATTATCGGGTTAATTGGCGCCCGTGGCAGGCGCGGCCCCGCCCGCTCCCCCTCGGGGACCACCGGCCCCCGGGGCGGGATGCGCTGTGGGGGGCCGCGGCCCTCCGGGGTGATGGTCGGGACGCGGCAGGCCGGGCTTGGCTGTGGTGGCCGGATGAGCAGCTACTGTGTGCGGGGGCTGCGGCTGAACAGCGGGGTGCGCGGCGGGGCTGCGTCCTGACACGGGACCCGCAGCGTTGCGTCGGCCACCCGGGATTCCCCAAGGCCACCCAGGTGTCCCCAAGGCAGCCCGGGCATTGCCACGTGGTGCTGCCACTGCCCTCCCGCAGGTGTGGCCGGTGCTGGGCACGGCCGGTGCCCGGGGGAGCGCGGGGCACGGGGCAGGTGTGCGGTAGCACACGCAGGACCGGGGGCAGCCACCAGGGTGGGTTCCGCTTCCCGGGCTCACGGCGCGGCTGCAGATCTGGTGGTGCGTGCCCTGACATCGCGGGGCACAGGCGAAACCGCAGGGAGGTGCCTGTCCCCGGCGCTGCTGCTACCGTCGGCTGGTTTGGACAGTTTGTGGGTTACTTTAAAAAAAAAAAAAATATTTTGCCTGGGGACTTGAATCCTTTTTTTTTCCCCTCCGCTTGACTGACTTTCTCACACTCCTATTCCCATAGTCTGCCAGCTAAGCCTGAGTCATCCTGCCAAGAACTAGACCTGGCCTATTCAAAAATGTGCTCACTCGTTCTTTTTTTTCTCTTTGTCTCTCTCTCTCTCCTTTTTTTTTTTTTTTTTTGAGTATACACATTAATGTTTTTCCACCTCCTCCTGTACCTGATCTGCACCTGTACAAGGCCAATCCCACACGTATCACCCGATCTCGCCTTTTCAGAGACCGTGAGAAAAATAAAGTTCAAGAAAAGAGACATGTTTGCAGATCTCACCGGTGCAAAGCTCTCGTCCCTGCAGAGGCTTGCCTGCTGAGCCTTCAGAGTTTAAAAAAGGAAAACAAATAAAAGTGAGAGTGTCATGTTTAAAACTGCGGAAAAGTACAAATCCAAGCTTTCTTTTAGCTCCTTGATAGAGCCAAAAGCCTTTTGATTTAAAAACAAAGAACAGCCTTCAGCGTATAAGGTTTAACTTCAGATGAGCAGTATTTGACGTAAGCTTCAATTAGCTGGACAGCCGGAAAAACTTGAGCAAGGAAGAAGATCGAGACTGCATTGGGAAGTGACTGGCGAAAAACTTTTTCCCAGTCATCTTCGTGGGTTAATCGGAAACAACCGATTAGCATGAAAACTGCAGTACATTTTTGGAGAGCCTAAAAAGTTCTCTGCTGGATCAGTATTTCTTCTAGTGCTGATATTTGTGTATATTGGGAGGGAGGAAAGTTATCACAATTACTGAGCTGGTGTTCTCCCTCCTGTGGGGATTTGCAAAGGGATGAAGAAATTCAGAGCTGGGCAGCCCGGTCCCTCCCGGACGAAGTGAGAACAGGTTGCAATTATGTCTATGTTTGTGTTAGCCGAGGAGCTGCAAACCGCCTGTAATTGCCGGCAACGGGTCGTTTTCTCTGGGGGATGAGAGTGGGACAGGCAGCGATAACAGGCTGTCATTAGAGGTTGCCAGCGCTCGCCCACTCCAGAAACCTAGGAAATGCCTGGCAGAAGGTTCCCTTGCTGCACTCCCCTCCTGCCGCAGCTCAGCCCCTGCCCGCTGCAGAGCCCGTCGGGAGGGTTTTGCTTCTAGGGTGTGCGAGGAGGCTGTGGGGAACAGGGCCTCCAAAAGCGTCTGCTTTTGTGGAGCCTTCTTAGGCCCATCGGCCGAGGGCTGCACGGGGCAGCCGGAGGCAGTGACACTGGTGTCCCTGCTCCACATCTCCTCCTCCGCTTGCCTGCTGCTGTGAAATGCTTTATATGTGCGAGGGTTGTGATCCCCGAGCGGAAACACGTATACTTGTGAATTCCCCAGGGATCAGGAGAGGAAGGGGAGGATTTTCATGGAAGGATGTCTCTGGAAATGAAGTGGTGAGGCCAAGTTTAGGCTGTAAGGAGGTGGTGAAGGGGTTTGTAACTGTTGAAGGGACCTGGAACAGATCCTTTGGGCATCTCCAGCCCTACCTTTCCTTGTGAAAGAGGTGTCAAGGGGGAAGTGAAACCCTGAGATAAGGGGCTGACCTATGGACTGGGGTGTCCTCCTGAAATGTGTTTTTTTTTTTTTTTTTTTTGTTTGCTCCAGCAGTCATCTTGGATTGCAAACTGGGAGTTGTCCAAAGCAAATTTGGGAAGAACCTTTAGATAGCGCATTAGGGCATTACTGACTGGCAGAACATCTTGGAAGAAAAATGTGTTGGCAAGAAAATTTAGACTAGTCCTGGGCACGGGCCAAGGGTGGGAAGGAGTAAAATAGGATGCTGCTGCTGGTGCATGCAGGAGGTGAGGAGGTGGCAGGGCTGGCCATGCCTGCTCTCTGGTCCCTTAGGAAGTAGCCAAGATGAGCAAAATGTGTTTCTAGAGATCCAAGAGTCTTAATGCTTGAAGGATCCTAGAAAATACAGAAAATAGAAACCAAGTTGCTTGTAAGAACTGGGTTACAAGCTGGATCCCAAAAATGGCACACCAAGCCTTTCCTCTTTCCTCTTTGGGTCACAGGCTGAAAACCTATTCTGGCCACAGCTCAAAGTTGTCACCACCCTGAAGACTGGAAAACAAGTGCTGCGTCTCAGGGACATGTCCCTGACAGAGGTGTCTCCTCTGGGCAGCCCTGCACACATGCCTCCACTCGTAGTTCCCATCCCAGAAGCTGTTGTGCAATCCATACCCAACTGCCTCCCTTGGGAGGGGTCATCTCAGAAGCTTTGGGTGCAGGTTTCTGGATTTATTTCCCCTCTATAAACATTTGCCAGACCTTTGGGACAAGATCACTTTCATACCGATTTCCTGATACAGCTCCCTAGATGAACCATGGACGTTGCTCTCCCACACACCAGGTCCTCGTAGTAAAGGGGGCAGCTTTTGTGTAGCAGCGTCATGGCCTGGTTCCCTTGATGGCAGGAGCAGATGGTTTTAAGGAAGCAGCTCTGTCTTATGGCTGGTTCTGCCCTCTCTTTTCACTGGGTACCCATTTCTCCAGGACCTGCTGAGACCCAGGATCCCAGCACTGGCAGACATGCTGTGTGGCAGCTGCTCCCCAGGAGCTCTTTCAGCTGTTCCCTGGCTGCCACTGCAGAGGAGAGGCTGAGGTGTTTATTCCTTTTCCTCCTCACTGTGTGAGTCAGGCTGGGTGTGTGGGAGCTCTGGCCATTTTGCAGTGACACCCCTTGCATGGAGGCGGTCATCCTTGGCTCCAGGAACTGGTGCCCTTTGTTCTGTTACCCACACAGCCAAGGAGGCATCCCTGGGAATGGTGCAGGAAACTGTGATATGAAGTGGCCAAGGCTTTGCTTGGGTAGCAAAGTGCAAGTCTGAGAAACTCCAGAGCATCTAAGGAAAAACCTCTGAAAAACCATTTTCATCTCCATCCCATCCCAGCCTAGGCTGGAGCACAGCTCTGTGCCGAGAAGGGCTCTGGGACAAGAGCCAGGGTACCTGGATCTCTTGCTAAGCTGATTCCTCTTGGCAGGCTCCTATCCTGCTGAACCAAGAAAACGCTACTGGGGAGCTGGAGGGAAGGGCATTTTGGCAGCTGTGAAATGCCACCCATGTGGATGGGAATTCCCTTCCTGATACCCATGGTGTTACTTTAGAGATTGCTGGTTGGGCTGGAACAGTCACATGTGCTAATGGGCATGAGATGGTGCAGCCCCAGCTTTGCCCTGTGTGCCCTTCCAGAGCCCTGGCTCCAGCCTGGTCCTCTGCTGGCAGCGAGGGCTGGGTGCTGCTAGGTGTTGCAGCTGGGAACAAGCACTGGGAAAATCCCTAAATTGCTTGAAGGGCTTGGACCTCTGTCTGGCACTGCCATTGCCAGCCAAAAGTAGCGAGCTGCGTTATACCCTTCTCTTAGAGATGTTCTTTTCATGAGACATGACTGGAGTTCACCAGAGCACCGATTTGCAGTCTGATGGCTATGCCAGGGCAGTCTCTCTCCAGCACAACAAGCAGTATCTTTGGCAAGATACAGGAGCTCCAGGCAGAGGGACATACAGCTGAGCCCCTGAGAACCAGAAATAAATGCTCAGTCATTGCCACACTCCAGAGAGGAGAAGGAGCATCTCGGGTCTCATCCTCTCCCTGTGTGGTGGTAGGTGTTGGCAGTGAGAGATGAGTTATTTATTTATTAAGATTCTACTTGTGTTTCTGCCTGAGGCTGCTGTCTCTGTGCTGAAACTGTGGTGCTTGTGTGTTTGCAGGGAATGGAAAGAGTCTGCGAGCTGTGAAGCAGGGGTACATACATGAAAATACTGTGAGTTTGGCACTCGTGAGGTTGGAGGAGGCATGAGAGCTCATTGGCACAGAAAATGTCCCTGTCCCAAATGCACAAGCAAGCCTCTTGAGAGCCTCCAGATGAAGGTGGATGTGCATCAGCTGCACATTCTGAATCCAGTCTCCAGCCATGTTGCTGCAGCACTGGTGTGATCCCTGACATGCTGTGGCTGCAGGAAGCCCTGCAGGCTTTTCCAGAACATGACTTTTAAGTCAGATCAGACCAGCAGTGTGGTTTGCAGCCTAGCTGTGCACAGCTGGGTTGGTGCAGCCAGGGGGTGGGAAGATGTGGGCGGGAGTGTGGCGAAGTGGGAGCCTTGCCAGCTGTCCCTGGCACAGGGAGACTGCGGCTGGGTGCATCAGCATGCTCTCAAATTCCCAGCACACAAGCCCTTGTCTGTGCCCCCTCTGCCCTCTTTCCCTGGCCTTGCTGGCACTTACAGCCAAGGGCAGGTGGGAGCCATGGCATGTGGCTCCCTGGGGACTCAACCTTCACTGACTGCGGACTCATGAATCCCATGGGGCCAGCCCTTGACTGTAGTGTCTGTGCTTCTCTGCAGAATGATCAATCATATTTCCCAACACAATTCCTTCTCCTTGGCATGAGTCAGTCCAAGAAAGCAGTGTGAACTGATTACTGCCATTGAGTTTCTGTTAAATTCACCAGCTGATCACCATCTCTTCTCCTGATGCCATGAATTGGTAGCAAAGAGAGTGGTGTGTAAACTTCACGTTATCCTCAAAACCCTGGCAACTGCAATAATACAGCAAGAAAATATTTGGAACCTTTTGGAGGTGCTGCGACAGGCAGCCCCGCCTTGTGCTGGGAAGCTCAGCTGAAGCGATGTGGGCAGGACAGCCAGAACAGGGGCTGTGTGCCAGAGTTCTCAGCCCCCACGGTTTGGCCTGGTCCTGGAGCCCTTGGGACACCAGTCATTCCCTTTGACAGAAGGGATCAGTCACAACTTGCCAGCCCTCCCATTTCCATTATTCCCATATCCGTTTATTCAGGAAAACACAGGATACTTCTCTGCTGGAGAACGGAGCCTTTGCAGAGCCAGCATCTTTCTTGATATGTAAGTAGATGGACTCTTGATAATCAATCCAGGATACAATGAATCAGTAGCCCTTGGTGCCTGCTCTCCCCAGTGTCTTCAGTTTTGTTTTGCTTGGCAGCGTTGTGGAGAGAATTAGCCTATCTCACTAATATTGAAATGTATACGTAATTTGAATGTTGTATTCCTAAAATCAATATTCAGTATTCAAGGTGATAGGAAAGCTAAAATTAGTCCTTTAGCTATATCAAGAGTATCAGGATGATCACATGTTATTAGGATTATCGACCTCAAGAAGACACTTGGCTTCAAACACGTGGGTAGGGAGCAGGGCATAGTGCTAAGGTACATGGCAGTGCACTCTCAGCATTGTCCCTGCCGCCTCTCTGCGGAGCCAGATCCTGCCCTGCCTCCTGCCTGTGGCAGTCCTGGAGAGCCACCTCAATTATGGCAGAGTTCAGCTGTGGTGGCAGGTGAGGCGATCTGGGGCGGTGTGCCAGGGGGACCGTGGATTTTTGTTTGTTTTTCTCCCCAGGGCAGTGGTCAGACCTGATGTGGGAGGTGGGGATTTGAAGTCCTCAATTACCACACCTACCATAGCAGAGCAGGGTGTATGCTGGGATGGAGTGGTTTCTGCCTTATTTTTCTTCCTCCACTTGCTGATGTGCAGCCAAAACTCTCCACTAGGTTCTTGGCCATTGACATGTGCTAGCAAGCGGTAGGATTTTTGGAAAACTCTTGTGCAAATTCCATGAGTTAAGAGTAAAATCAGCAGCCCAGCTGAAGTGCATGTACACTAATGCACGCAGCATGGGCAACAAACAGGAGGAGCTGGAAGCCATTGTGCAGCAGGAAAGCTATGACGTAGTTGCCATCACAGAAACGTGGTGGGATGACTCACATGACTGGAGTGCTGTCATGGATGGTTACAAACTCTTCAGAAAGGATAGGCAGGGTAGGAGAGGTGGAAGGGTGGCTCTATATGTTAAAGAGTCCCTTGACTCTCTAGAACTTGAGGTCACCAATGATAAGGTTGAGTGCCTGTGGATCAGAATCAGGGGGAAGGCCAACAAGGCTGACATCTCTTATAGACCACCCAACCAGGATGATGAAGGGGATGAATTATTCTACAAGCAGCTGGCAGATGTCTCAAAATCACCAGCCCTTGTTCTTGTGGGTGACTTCAATCTGCCAGATATCTGCTGGGAGCTCAACACAGCAGAGAAGAGGCAGTCTAAGAGATTCCTGGAGCATATAGAGGATAATTTCCTGCTCCAGCTGGTAAATGAACCTACCAGGGGTGGGGCCCCATTAGAGCTGTTGTATACAAACAGAGAGGGGCTGGTGGGAGAGGTAGTGGTAGGAGGCCGTCTGGGGCACAGTGACCATGAAATAATAGAGTTTGTAATACTCAGGGATACAAGGAAGGCCACCAATAAAACCTCCACATTGGACTTCTGGAGGGCAGATTTTGGCCTGTTCAGAAGACTGGTCCAGAGCATACCCTGGGAAAAACCCCTTCAAAACAAGGGGGTACAGGAGGGATGGACATGCTTCAAGAAGGAAGTCTTGAGTGCACAGGAACAGGCTGTAATGGCCAGTCTTCGCGAGCGAAGATCCGGGGAAGGTCTTTCCACCTTCCAGCCTGCGCATTGGATTTTTTAGGTGAGACACAGTGTGCACGGAACTGAGCCCACCCTTTAATCCTAAGGTTCATCTGCCGGGGCCAAGCGAACTTGGACAGTGGCAGTGAGGTCCTTAGGACGTAGGTGGGTTGCCTTTAAGGGCTAACGAGCCCCACCTGCCCGGGAGTGGCCCTGACCGGGAATCGAACCCGGGTCTCCACGGTGATAGCGCAGCGCCTTTACCACTAGACCACCAGGGGCTGCCAGGAACAGGCTGTACCAGTGTGCCAAAAGGCAAGCCGGCAAGGTAGACGACCAGCTTGGTTGAACAGGGAGATTCTGAAGGAAATCAGGGATAAAAAGAGAGCTCACAGACTATGGAAAATAGGGCTGGCTACCCAGGATGAGTTTAGGAATATAACTAGGTCATGCAGAAAGAAAATTAGAGAGACAAAAGCGCAATTTGAAGTCAATATGGCTACTTCTGTTAAGGATAACAAAAAGCGCTTCTATAAATACATTAATAACAAAAGGAGGGGCAAGGAAAACCTCCATTCCTTGTTGGACTTGGGGGGGAACATAGTTAACAGGGATGAGGAGAAGGCTGAGGTACTTAACACCTACTTTGCCTCAGTATTCACCAGTAGGACAGGTGGCCCTCAGGACAACTGGCCTCTGGAGCTGGTAGACAGGGACAGGAAGCTGAATAGGCCCCTTGTATTCCAGGAGGAAATAGTCAGTGACTTACTGAGCCACCTGGATCCACACAGGTCCATGGGACCAGATGGGATCCATCCTAGGGTGATGAGGGAGCTGGCAGAAGAGCTTGCCCAGCTGCTCTCCTTCATTTACCAACAGTCCTGGCTCTCTGGGGAGGTCCCAGACGACTGGAAGTTGGCGATTGTCATGCTGATCTACAAAAAGGGCTGCAAGGAGGACCTGGGAAACTACAGGCCTTTCAGCCTGACCTCAGTGCCTGGCAAGATTATGGAGCAGATCATCCTGAGTGCAATCACACAGCACCTACAGGGTGAACAAGGGATCAGACCCAGCCAGCACGGGTTTAGGAGGGGCAGGTCCTGCCTGACCAACCTGATCTCTTTTTATGATCAGGTGACCCGCCTGGTGGATGAGGGGAAGACTGTAGACGTGTCTATCTGGACTTCAGCAAAGCCTTTGCCACTGTCTCCCATAATATACTCCTGGAAAAGCTGGCAGCTCACAGCTTAAACAGGGGCACTCTCTGCTGGGTTTAGAACCAGCTGGAGGGCTGGGCCCAGAGAGTGCTGGTGAACGGGGCTGCATCCAGCTGGCAGCCGGTCACCAGCGGTGTCCCTTAGGGATCAGTGCTGGGCCCAGTCCTGTTTAACATCTTTATTGATGATTTAGATTAGGGGATTGAGTCCATCACTAGCAAATTTGCAGATGACACCAAGTTAGGAGGGAGTGTCGATCAGCTGGAAGGCAGGAGGGCTCTGCAGAGGGGTCTGGATAGGCTGGAGAGTTGGGCTGATTCCAATGGGATGAAGTTCAACAAGGCCAAGTGCTGGGTCCTGCACTTTGGCCACAACAACCCCCTGCAGCGCTACAGGTTGGGGACAGAGTGGCTGGAGAGCAGCCAGGCAGAAAGGGATCCGGGGATGCCAACTGACAGGAAGCTGAACATGAGCCAGCAGTGTGCCCAGGTGGCCAAGAAGGCCAATGGCATCCTGGTCTGTATCAGGAACAGTGTGGCCAGCAGGACGAGGGAAGTGATCCTTCCCCTGTACTCAGTGCTGGTGAGGCCACCCCTGGAGTGCTGTGTCCAGTTCTGAGCCCCTCAGTTCAGGAAGGACATTGAGGTGCTGGAGCAGGTCCAGAGAAGAGCAACCAGGCTGGTGAAGGGACGTGAGCACAAGTCCTATGAGGAGAAGCTGAGGGAGCTGGGGTTGTTTAGTCTGGAGAAGAGGAGGCTCAGGGGTGACCTCATCACTCTCTACAACTCCCTGAAAGGAGGTTGCAGCCAGGTGGGGGTCAGTCTCTTCTCCCAGACAATCAGCAGCACGACAAGAGGGCACGGGCTTAAGCTCTGCCAGGGGAGGTTTAGGTTGGATATTAGAAAGAAGTTCTTTACAGAGAGAGTGATCAGGCATCGGAATGGCCTGCCCAGAGAGGTGGTGGATTCACCGTCTCTGGAGGTTTTTAAGATGAGGCTGGATGTGGCACTGAGTACCATGATCTAGTAATCACAGTGGGGTTGGATCAAGGGTTGGACTTGATGATCTCAAAGGTCTCTTCCAACCCAGTTAATTCTATGATTCTATGATTCTCCATTTGCTTTGGTTCTGCAAGGCTTCACAAGTGCTGGTCCACAGCTGTGTGCATGCCTCAGTGCTGGAGATCACACTGGAAAATCATTGCCATATGAACTAATATGAGATCTTTTACAAGCTAGTCAAGAACTGATGTGTTACCAATTGCTGTAATAGAAAACATTATCCTTCAGAGGATGTTGTTGTTTTATAAACAAGGGGATAATTTAGAGCTGAATTGCTTAAATCATGCATTAATTGCTAAGTGTAATGAATAAATACATTTGCAAGTACAACATTTAATTTGCACTGATTCCAGAAGTCTAGGCATTAAGAGGCAGATCATTATTTGATAAGTAATCTAGAATGTTGTATGAAATGACATTTATTTTCACATGATGGAATGTCCTGAAATGAGATTTCAAGGGCCTTGTCCTTCCTTCCCTGCAATGAAGGGCAGTGTTGTCATTGGCTGCATCAGAAGGCTGCCTGGTAGCACACAGGCAGGCAGGAATCTTCCAGGAGTGACATGGAAAGCAGAGTAACAAGCCTAGGCTCATACAGATGCAATTTTTTAATATTACAAAATGTAAAGAGAGAATATAGGGCCAAAAATGGGGGACATCTGCAGGGGACTGAGAGGCTTCACATCAGTGCTAGTTGGTGGCAGTATGGCTGCAGGGCTGTGAAAAGCACAGGGAGGACCTTGGGAGGTGAGCAGGGAGTATTGGTGATGAAAGGAAGGCATTAGTGTTTCTGCTTGGGCATTGGCGAGGCCTCAGCCCTGCGTGAAGAAGCAGCAAATAAAACCAGCAAAGAGAGCTTTTGCAGCCCGCTGCTGTCCAAGCATGGCCAGTGGCCATTGCTTGTGCTGCAGGATTTTTTGCAGGATTGTATCCTATTCTCCAGGGAGTGAGGAGCCCTACCTGCTGCCTGCCCACTGCCGTGTTGGCTGCTGGAGCTGGGTCTGACTCCTGCTGCCCAGAGTAAGAGGCCCTGCAAACAGCAGGCACCTGTGCTTCTGTTGCTGCTATTGAATAATATTGGGCCACTGGTGCCCTTTCGCAGGCTCATATCTTTATTGGAGGCTGTTAAAGCCAAACCTCCCAACAGCAATAACATGACTACAAAGCATTTCTATGAATAAAGTACGTGGGAATAAGGGAGATACTGAGATCCCAGCCAATTTCAGTACAAGTCTGAAGTACCTTATGAAGTTAACAAGTCAAATTTAAATGTATATAAGGCTCAGGAGCATACAGGAAACAGGATCAGCCAAATCTTCAAAGGCCCATCATTGTCTTTCAAAAAGTCCACTGAAAGGCTCATGCCATAAAAAAGGTGTATTCAGATGGCTGATACAGTGATAAACCTGGTGGAGAAATGTCATCAGCCAGAGTGGGCAGGGATGCTCGCTGCAGGGATGCTACAGTGGCCCAGTCCGTTTTTATGGATTGCTTTGCCCTGCGCTCTGCTGCTGCCTTGGAATAAAATGGGGGCCTTCTGGTGTAAATCTGGGGACTGTTTGGCAGGTGGCTGCCTCCCAGACAAGCAACAACCCTTGTTATTGGCTTTACAACAGGCGAGCCAACTCTGCAATTTCACTGCTGAAGAGGTAAGAAAACAGTGCTCGTGCCTTGCCTGGTACCATCTCCATCACTCTCCTGAGCAGCACCAGCTGCAGCACACAGTGGTGGCTTCCCTGTCCCATGTGACATAAACACTCTGGATGCCACAGGCAGGAGAGGACAAGGAAAGAGCTAGAAGAGGCTGCTTGTGCTGCATGCCCAAGAGTTTGTCCCTGCTTCCTTCTCAGAGCGGAAGACATCCGTGGACTCAGAGCATGTCTGTTGTAGGCACCTGGAGAACACCTTGTTTCAGCAAGGGGAGCTGAAGGATCACACTGTAACCTAGTGGAGTGTTCCAATGTGAAAACCATACCAAAATATCCCAAGTTTGCCCCTGTTTAGTTCTCTTAAGTATCAGATTAATAGACAAATGTACTCATTAACTGCCAGAGACACAGAGCTCCTTCAGCCTGCCTGGGTAGTGTTGGTGTGGTGAGCTTACCATGCCTGATGTTTCCTTCTCCTGTGTGTTATTTGTGTTCAGCAGGCTGTATTCTGACTTCATCATGTGCCATTGTGTGTTTATACATTTCACCCGTTCATCTGAAAGCAAGAACCAATGCCACAGGACTTACCAAACAACCATGCTCTCTAAATAACAGACCATCCAAGGAAACTGGATTGCAAATGATCCAAGGGCTGTAATAGAATGACAGGAAAATGCCCTGCTACAAAGACATTGGAAAATCAAGGTTGTTTCATGGCTTGTTTGTGAGCAGGAAGCAAAACCACCCCGATTTGGTGCCTCTGAAGAGGCCAGCAGATCTGGGATGAGGAATTCATGAACCATAGGGCCTTGTCAAAAATAATTTTAAAATGAAATGCAGCATCCTAGCGAAACACATGCCTGAGACTTAAACCAAAACCAAAGTACAAAATGTGGTGTTTAGAGGCTGGGTTCCATCTCAAGTGAATACAAGCCACATGCATGCATCTGAGATTAGATTTTGGTCTGATCTGGAGTTGTGCTTCAGATGAAGAGGCTGCAGTGAATGCAAGCAGAGGAAGACTTCATTATTTTTTACAATCCTCTAGGCAAGATCAGCCTTTCTGTGCTTTCCTAGAGTGAAAAGGTTTCTAACATCAGCCCCTGCATATGTTGGCTCCCCATTTGAGGGAGTGTCCCAGGGCTGCTCCAGGCAACACAACAGCTCAGCTGCCTGCTCTACACTATGCGCAGGCAGCAGTGAGGCCTCTTCCACCTGTCTGAAAGCCAGGAGCAGACCTGCATCTCTGTGCCTGTACTGCCCATGGTGGGTTTCAGGCCATGAGCTCCCAGCAACACAACTCTGCACTGAGTGTCCTTTAAAAGTGTTGGTACCGAGGCTTAACCTTTATTAATTGTGGAGAGGAAAAAATAATGCTGGCAAAATATTGTCAAATACTTCAAATTAATGATTAATTCTAGATGGAGTGATACTGTTTGATGTGGTCTTTGCTGGTTTAAACAGGAGAAGGGTGATTCACTCTAAAGGAATTTATAAAAACACGAGTATTTGCTCATGGACAATAAATACTGGGGCAGATAAAAAGGGGGATGAAGTGTTTGGTGTTGTGATAGCAACTCTGCTCAAGAAAACTTTTGACTTTCTCACATCTTAAATCAATGCGCCCCCCTCACTTTTCTCCAGGCCTGCCCTTGAGGCAGAGGGAATGGGTATGTGGGAGCACATCAGGCTCACCCTGGGCTGTGTCACTGGCAGGTCCCCCCTGTTTCCCTCCTGTTCCCACAGGGAGGTTTGGGCACCCGCTGGCGCCCAGTAAAGGGCATGGGGCAGCACCCGACAGCAGTTTACACAGTCTATGTACACAGCGTAATCTGTCAATTTGCCTGTTGTAAAAGTAAGCATATAAACCTGGTGCTGAAGCTGCTGCGGTTTACAGACCTGCTCCGCCTGGGAAGCTGAGATTTACACTGCCCACTAGTGAGCCAGGCATCCCATGCCATGCCATGCCATGCCATGCCATGCCATCGCCCCCTGTCCTGTCTTGTTGTGGGCAGGCAGGACACCCTGAAGGGCTGGCTGCAGGCAGCACAGATCCCATTAACAATCCAGTCAGAGCTGCAGCAGAGGCACCGGCAGTTTGGCACGTGTGGCACTGCCTGACAGCCGGCGGATGGGTACCTGAGGGAGGGAGCCTGCTATCTACCTTTCCCATGGGAATATGATGCAGCCAGGATAACCCTCAGACCTCACTGGGACTCTGACACTGCCATTAAAATGTTGACATCTGCTGATAACCCTGACATGATGCTGGTTTTATTGAGACAAGATTAGCCACTCACACTTTGACGGGAGGCTGGGCACACAGCGCGACCGGTTGTCCTCTGTCAGGAAGGGCTCCAGAGCCTTTTTTCACTCTGGTCTTTTTTTCTTTACAAAAATCTAACTATTTTTGCCCTAAAAATAATAGCATGGGAGTGAGCATGAGGAATAGATGGAGCAAAGTCCCTGAGCTGGTGTTCAGCCTTGCCGTGTCTGCTGTGGGTTAGCTGATGGTGCAGGGTGGCCCTGGTCACATCACCTGTCAGGGCAGGGCTGGTGGAGCAGAGCTGGTACCCACAGAGGGGCCGAGCCCCTGCCTGAAGCTGTTACTGTGGCATCACCTCGCAGGCTGTCAGTGAGCCTTTCATCGCAGCCCCTTCTGACATCAACCTTTCCAAAATACCTGAGCTCTATGCAGTCCCTGTGCTCATAACACTTGGAAGTGACAGCAGCTTCTGGTTCCAATTAACCCAGGGGCAGTTTGGGGACTATCTGATTGCACAGCACTGGGGCAGAGAGGAGAAAAGACTTTTCTGAGAAGCGATGGGGTGTGTGGGTGAGGAACTTCTGAAAAAAAGCAGATGGTTTCTCTCTTTCCTTCCTTCTTCTTTTCCTTGACTTTTTTTTTCTTCTGAATTCCATGAAACAGACAACCCAACAGCACATTTTTCACCATCAAAGCTTTGCTGAAAAGACTTCTCCACTGCTATTTCATTTTTTTCCTGATGTTCACAGATTGTAAAGCAAACAGCCTCTGGAGAACAGGAAGATATGTCCCAGGATGACAGCAGAGGAATGGCCCGATGTCTTTGGTGCATGACAGTCTTTCCCCAGTGGCTGGCAACCACAGGAAATGAACACACATCTGCCTTGGGATGCTGGGTACCAAACATGGCACCACAGCTGGCTGCTGCTGGCTTGGGATTCTGGGACACAGGGGTTTGCCAAGGTCCATAACTTCTGTCTTGGACACCTGCACAAGGCTAACAGCTGTGAGCAGAAGCTGCTAGCAGCAGGGGAAAGCAGGCACCAGTTCCCAGACTGACCCTGCTAACCTGGTTTGCTGATGCTCTCCTGGGAGGAGACATGGTCGCTGGCCAGCAAAGGCAGGTCCCACCTGCAGCCTTCCTCCCACAGCCTTCCCACGGTCACACTGCAGCCAGAGATTCCAAATCCTATATCTCTGGGAGAAATGGAGGGGGGGGGGTAGGGGGGAGGAAGCCTTAATCCCATGAAATCTCAACCCACAGTGTGTCAATCCTTTAAATTTCTCTCACTCACATGCAACATTTTCAATGCCTTTTGGAAGTAAGGTGGCTAAAGGAGGAGATGTAAATGGAAAATAAGCTTGAAGGGCTGACAGGGCTGGAGCGTTCTATCTTGTTAACCTGAGATCTGTTTTTTTTTCAGACACCATTTAGACCTGGAAGTGCTAGTTGCTTGCTGCCCATTGTGATGCATGGCAGTGCTGGCACACTGTGGGAAAATGCTGTTTGAAAAGGAAGAGTGAGGATTCACCCAGGAACTGCAGCACAGGGAGGGACAGGGGCAAAGACAGCAGCCAGTTGTGCTTAGAGGGCCGGAGGAGAATAATGGAGTCTCTGGTCTTCTTTCACCAGTGGCTTGGACACAAAAAGGGAGCAGCATTTGCTTACAAAATGTGTATCCCTAGCCACAGAAGTGAGATGTGGAGGCCAGTGTGGGGCTGGGAGTTGCTGCCCAGTCCCCTGGGGTTGGCAGGTAGCTGGGACAGTGTGCTTGCTACACGTGTACGGCTGAGTCAGAGGAAGTGAACTTCAGAAGGGAATGGCAAAACTGCTGGGAAGACAAATGGGACTGAAATGGTCACTGGGACAGGGAGGGTATAGGGCAGCTCTCAGCAGAAGAAGTAGCAGCCGGAAAATAATCCCATTGCTCACTGGAACCTGAGCCCCATATGAGAGGGGCAAGCTGCTGTGGGCTGGTGAGGGATGGGCATTCCCCGCACCATGTCTCCATGAACTCACTCACCACTGCTCCAACAGGAGCACAAGCTTGTTCCTTGCTGTGAGGTGGAGGAGGAGGTACTGAAGGCAGAGGTGAGGAGCAGCCAGCCCCATGGGGTTTATCACTGGGTATGTCATGTTTGTCACCTCTGACATCAGCTCTATGCCTTGAAGATGTCATTTGCCTAAGGAGAAGCCACTTACACACTCCAGACCTGGGATGGTGAATGGTAGCAACTGTGGGCTGGGATGTGGGTTATACTGAAGGGATGATGCACAGTGATGCCACCCTACGCTGTGATGCTGCTGGCAGTGCAGAGCCAAGCACTGAGCTGGGTTTGTCCCCATATCCTCGGCATCCAGAGAGCTGCTGACCCAAATTTGGCAGTTTTTGGGTGAAAGCTGCTTCAGCCTCACTCTCTTTGTGTCATAGGGATGCCTGGTGAGAACAAGGATACTGCTCACTTTCTCCCTACCTGCACCTCGGGAACACAACCAAACTCCCCACTGAAGCGGCAATGGGGTCGGTGTGGTGAGGACAGACATGGGGCTCGCTGGCAGCCCGACAGAGCCCGGCGGGGCAGGAGCCAGCCCAGCCAAAGAGCTGCTGGTTTTCACACCCCGTCAGCCTGATGAACGGCCCCGCTCCCCCGGCGCTCAGCGCCTGCAAGGGTCAATTACAGCGATTACTTCAAGGAGTCCAACCGGCTGCCGGCAGCGCTGGAGAAAATCTTTGTTTCGAGTTTGGCTTTGTCAAAGGGAATGCGGGCATGCGACTTGGGAGGGTGAAGAGCCTCTGCTGTACACAGGGCAAAAGTCAGTGGGTGACTGGGTGTTTGGGGGGAAGGAGGGCTCCCCCGGGACAGCTGCCCTGTTCTGTTAGCACCACTGAGCAGCACTCTGGGCTCGGGCAGCCCCCAGCACACTTGGTCACTCAAGAAGGGCCTTCAAGCAGCCCAGTGATTGTAGAGAAAAGATAACAAGGCAGTTAGTGGTGGAGACAGCCTTTAAAAGTGAACGTGAAACCTTGGCAAGTTAAAGTCACAATAAAGGGAATTTAAAAGTTTGGGGAAGAACTTGCTAACGGTATTAAAAACAGAATCTGAGCACATTTGCACATCTGCCAGGAGCAGGAAATCAGCCAGCAAGCTGGTGCTGGTTGTGCATGATGGAGGAAAGAACAGAGCACCCAGAGGAGGTAAAGCCTCAGCAGAAAAGCTGAAGGGTGTCTTGAATATTGGGGAGGATGCTCAGGCAGTGTCCCTGTGGTAGGTAGCCTTCCTGTGGGGCTGTGCTGGGAGCCTGTCCCACAACAGGAGATGCTGGAGATGTCTTCTAACAAAAGAGAGGAGCTGCAGACTGGCACATGTGTGGGATCAAGCAATGCCATCCCAGCTAGTGTTGGTACCCAGATGCTCCTGCCAGCCTAGGGCAGAGGGTGGGGAAGGAAATACGAGCTGTAGCCAGAAGGACTCAGGGGATATTATGGGCAATTTGGGATAACTCATCTATAATAGTCTGGGTCAATGCAGCACTTAGGAAAGACTCAACACTACTTTGCAGGAGGAAGCCATGCTCACAAATCAGCCAGGTCACCAAACATGGGGAGCGTTGTGCCAGTCATGGAGCAGTGACACTTCCAAAACACTTTTTTACCTTGAGACATCTCCAAAAGCCCCAAACACCCAGTGCACCAGAGGCACATTTGCCTTGCATGAGGAAAACAACTGGTTAAAAGACTTATGGACAGTAAATGTAAAGCTGACTGCTTGCTGAGCAGGGGCTTGCAGAATTAAACCTCAGACTGGTAAAATGGCAGATGAAATTCAGTATTGATAAAGGCAAAACAACAGTCCATAGATAAACAGCCTTCACTAGCCCTTCAGTGATGCTGTGAGAGTGACAGGACAGCAAACATGATGTATGATTAGGGAAGGAAGGGAGAACAACTAAATAGATCCTCTTCTGAAGTAGTATGTGCAACTTTTTATTCTCAAAAAGGACATAATGGGAAGTATGACATAAAAAAAATAAAATAAATAATAATGGCCAGTCTTCGTGAGCGAAGATCCGGGGAAGGTCTTTACACCTTCCAGCCTGCGCATTGGATTTTTTAGGTGAGACACAGTGTGCGCGGAACTGAGCCCACCAAGGAAGGTGATAAAGGTCCCAGGAGTCAGAGTGGGAGGTGGAGGGAGAAATGGCATCAAACTGAGAACAGTGGAAATTATGTTTTGAACTTGTCCAAAACAAGTAGGAGGAAGCCATTGCCTTCACCAGGCACTGCTCAGCTGTGAAACCCCGTGCCACAGGTATGGTGGCAGCAAAAGTGGGGAAAGCTGCACCACTGATGCTCTGAGTCAGTCTGACACACCAAATGCAAGCAGCTTGCTCACACCTGAGCTGCTTTGCTCCCCCAGCCCCGTATCTGCCACCTTCACAGCAGGGGGCTGGGGCTTCTGCAGAAACAGGAGTATTTCAGCATCTGGTGCACTGTAAGTTGTCAATTCTTGGCCTGGGAAAGAGGTGAAGGTACCAGGATATCAGACCATAAGGCTCAGCTGAGCACACAGCTCACCTTCTGGGACCCAAAGAGTTGGGCAGGAAGCTAGGCCTCGTTGCTTTGTTTTCCAGGTACCACACTCCGGCTCTGAGCTACCAGACAGAAATGCTGCCCTGCCTGCCGCTGCTGCCTCTACTGCACGGCACCTTCACCCCTCCCTGAGTTTTATGAGCAAGGATTGACCAAGATTTCCTCCATCAGATTGGCAAATGTCTTAAGTCAGGAAGAAAAAGGAGCTGAAACTGCCTCTGCATTGCATGCTGTGGCTGTCATAGGATCATAGAATCAATGGTTTGCATTGGAAGGGACCCTGGAGATCATCTCCTTCCAACTCCCCTGCCACATACAGGGATGCCACCCATGAGATCAGGTTGCTCAAAGCTCCATCCAGCCTGACCATGAGGATTTCAAGGGATGCAGAAGGTGTCTGGGCTGTGGCTGCTGAATGCACAGCCCAGCACTCTCGTGTGGAGAGCAAGGCAGCAGGGCAGCAGTGCTCATCTGTCAGGGCAATGCCTGGCCTTTGGCAAGCAGGTTTTTCTTTTGGAAAGCCATTTACTGCCTATCTGGCTGGCCAGCCCTACTGTGAGCCTGGAGCAACGGCAAGAGAGCTCAGCATCCTCCACAGCTCCGCACCAGCATCCAACCTCCACAAACGCCCAGGGCACCCTACGGGCTCCTCCTGCCTGTAGCTGGCAGCCTGGCCAGCGCCCGTGTCCGGCACCCTACCACTCGCCCCAACTGCTGCTGTCCCGCACATGAGGGCCAGGGGCAGAGCCCCCCAGCATCGCTCGCCCTCTGGGGTGCGGGCCTGGGGTGGGATTTGTGGAGATTATGCCGGAGGAATTACAAAGGAGCAGACTTTCCCACAGATGCTTCAATCGCTGCTCTGAGAAAGTGTGTGAGCTGAGGCGGGTCGCCTGCCTCACGGTGCTTTGGGGAGTGCACAGGAACAACACACATGGTTTTTAATAATTAAGTAACTTTAATTGTCCTGGGAAAGCAGTGCTTGCCTTGGGGCACTCTGCGCAAACTCATAATTAATGTTACCGGGAGAGATTATGGGAAGGAGAACTGAGAAATTATTCACTTTTGCTTTTTAAGCCTCTCCATATTAAAGCTGTATTATCCCCTGGTTTAAAGCCTCATTTAACTGTGAAGAAAGCCAGTGTGCTCACAGGGGGAGGAGGGAGGAGGAAGGCAAAGCACCCTGACAAATTACGAACAGCCGCACCAGGCTCCACTACCAGTGCGGGTGGGATGGGAGCCGGCAGCCAGCACGGTGGAGCAGCACTGTAGTGGAGAGCCCAGAGGAGTAAATGATGCTCATCATCAGCCTGGCCTGAGGCTGGCATGTGTGTGTAATTCCCACGTGCACCTTCTTGCTCCAAGGCTGCAAAGGTAGCTGCCAGCACAGTACCAGGGCAAAGACTGATCTCTCCCAGTCCCCTCCAGTAGTGCACTAGGGAGCCTGAATTTGGCAAACTGAGACCTCCTCCTTGGAGTCAGAGGATGACAAGCCCTTTCTAAATCTGATCTATTTCAAGTAAATAAAATCGGTGTTTAGCACCCTAAACTTGGCTACAGTCCTCTCCCAACACTCCACAACCTGCTCCCAACCCTCCAGGGACCTGTGCTTTCCTGTGGCAGCATGTCGCCTGTCTCAACTGTGCAGGGAGCAAGTGCTCCTCAGAGACATGCCTGGCATGGGCGGCCAAATGTCCCTGTGTTGGGGCATGTCTCAAGCAAGCTGATCCCTCTGGACCCCAACTCTCCTCCCCAGGCAGCTGCCTGCCTCTCCAGGGCTTCTGAGTCGGAGTGGATTCATTCAGCTCAGCAGTGAGGCTAGGAGCCAGCACTGCCCGAGCCCCGCGGGGAGCCCGGTCGACAGGCTTTGCCGGTGCTACACAAAGAGATGGGCAGTGAGGGAGGGATGCAAATCCTTCCTGGTGTGTGCGGCGCCTGGGATCCATGGCGCTTGCTGGAGCATTTCGCCCACTTTAAAACCAACAACCTATTGGACTGGAGCGTCTCTTTTTTCTTTTTCTGTTTTTTTTTTATTTCTCCCCCTTCCACCCAAAGCAAATCACTGGACTCACACAGGACATAAGGTATTTTACTCTATAGAAATCCTTTTTTCAGGCAACTATGTCAAGAATGTTTTCATACTTTGGTCTGGATGGGGAAAAAAAGGGCTTAATCCCCTGAGATGGTTATTTCTCTGAAAACAGACATGCAAATGCTGGACTTGTCAAACCTTAAAATGTTTTCTTTATTCAGGGAATTACTGCCTGCCTGCTGAGCCCGGGTAATGCTGACAGGCTAAGCCCGGGGCCTTGGCAGCAGAGCATGCAGAGTGTGGGAAAGGGCGGCTGAGGCACGCGCCAGATAAGATCACACAATAAATGATACAGCCCTCCGGAGCACACGGCCACTTTCATATGCAGACAGCCCTCCTGGTACACACACACACACACATGCACGCACACACGCTTCCCAGGCAGGATGCAGCACCTTGCTGCACGCCCGGGCAGATGCACCTGCACACACATGCACGAGGCCACAGGGCTGGAGGGGTGCACGGGGATGCAGGGGGATGCAGGGGGATGCAGGACAGGTTTTGCTCAGCTCAGTGAGCATCCTAGATGCTGGATGAGAAGGGATCTTCTCAGTGACCCACAGTTTGTCCAGGCACATTCCCTAATCACCCTGTCATGCCTCAGTGGCTGCCTTTTGGTGCTACTGGTGCCTGTGTTCCTGCTGCAGCTGGAACTGTGGTGGCTTGCAGACCCTACTGGAGCTCTTTGAGGAAGGGCAAGTCATCATTTAAACACTTTTCTAGCTCTTTCTTCCATCTGTGGGGTAAAACCTGGAAATGGGACTTAAATGGTTCAGAAGGTGACAAAGGTGATCCAAAATGCACGGGAATTTTAATTGCATTCTTTTAGCTAGTATGTTGTTTTGGACCTAAGTGAGGCTTTTTGGTGCACATGCTTTGGGTTGCATAAAGCAGCCACATGTTCTGCCCCCTCTGACAGGAATTCATTTCCAAACAGAAGCAAAGAGTGTGATCCCATTGACAGTGGCAGGACTAATGGTCCTGCTGTCCACAGAGGCAGCACCAACCTCCCCCCACGTAGCCACAGATCCCTCATTTGAGCCATTTTTGCTTTCTTTGCAGTGTGAAAACCTGATTCAGCTGTGGCATGGGTGGGCAGGAGGCTGATGTGAGCCTCCCTCAAGCCCTAAGTGTGTCATCTGCACATTTGCTTTAATAACCCAGTGCCTGGTGACCTGCAGCAGGCAGCAAGAGCTGCCATCGTGGGTCACAGTGCTGGTGGGTCACACAGCCAGCCACAGTTAATGATCCATGCTCCAAGTGGTGCTGGGGTAGGAACGATGGCTGCAGAGCTACTGAGAGCTCAGTGAAAGCTGCCGTGGGAGGGAAACAACAGCTACACCATTTGGAGCCAAAACAGGCTCCCTCAGGGAGTGAAGTGCCACCCAAGAGCAGTGCTGGCACCAGCCCAGGCCCCCATGGGCTGCCAACAGCCGTGGTCACCATTTCCTGTCCCCTCATGGCAGCATGTTCTGCTCTGATGCCACCACCCACTGGCTGTGGGTCCTGCTGAGACATGTTTTGCAGGGTGCACCACTAAATTAATCTCAGTGCAGCTCCTCCTAACCTGAACTTAACTTTCGGCACAGTTACGGTTGTATTTTTAGGGCATGCAGGAGCCTGAGTGTGGGGGCAGAAGGCTGCTGAGCACACGAAGGGTGGTAAAATAGGTGGCTGGTGATGGATGGCTGCCCTGTGCACCTCCAGCACCCTGCACACTCACAAATCACTGCTCCTCACTCCTTGCTGCTCTCAAGGTAGCTGGGGAAGGGGGAGAGGGAGGGCAGGGGGGCCCTGGCGTCTTACTTTCAGCTTAATACAGTGCATTCACACAGATAATCTGTCAAGGAAAAAATGAACCAACAAGCTATCTATTCTTGTCTGTGCTATTTTCCCATGTCAGAAACAGACTGGGCTGAAAAATGTAGGTTTCCCCTTTCATCTTGCCTTTCAGAGCCCCTGAACAAGATGCCTTTCTTTGCCAGCACTCGCTGAGGAGATCTTGCCCTGAAGAACAGAAAAAGGGGCTTTCTTTTTCTTCTTCTTCTTTTTTTTTTTCTTTAATATCTGTGCCCAGGCCATGCCAGTGGCAGAGATGTGGAGTAGCTTTTATTTTCTTTGGGAAGTGAGGGTTCTGTGCTGGTCCCCTCCTTGATCTCCCACTGTTCCTACTGTTTCCACCAAGCTGAATGGGGGGGTGACAACAAACATTTCCCTTGCACTGCTGGGTCATTTTATTTTTAACTTGAAAAGAAGTGTCTGGGGAGGCAAAAATAACATTTCCCCAGGTTGGGGGCCCCAGTGAATGAGAGACAAGTGATGCTGCTGCATCTTCCCCTCAGAAATGTGGAGCCAACACATCAGTGCTGGACACTCAGCAACACCCATTCTTTCATGAGTGCTGCCATCCTGCTGTGCCTCTCCTCTCCATCCCCCTTCCCCATCCCAGCTGGCTCCAGCAGGGAATGTGTGTCCCTGCCAGCTGGGCATGCTGTGGTGGAGACTCTTCTACCCCCATCCATGGGGTGGCAGGGAGCATGAGAGGCAATCAGAGGATCCACATGCCTCATCCTTATGGGGTGGTGGCAATCCTTGCCCTCCTCTGTCCAGGTATTTTGGGCTCACATGCCCTTTTTATACAGTTGCTTTGGTCTAATAAAAACAAGAAATGTGTTTTTATAGGCTTTGTGGTCTGTCTTTCATTAATCACATTTCTTTGCGTACTTGCTAGTTTGTTCTACTTCAGTGACTGGCAGTGGCTACCAGCCCCATGGGCTGTTCTGCTGGTGCTGGGCTGTGTTTGTTGATTTATGGAAGTGGTTTTCAAAAAATAATATTTGAACAGCCAAGTGCAAGGAGAGGACATATCGGCAGCACTTGTATAGCAGCAATGTAACTATCTGGTTTCTTGTAAAAGCAAATAATTTAAAGGGGTTTAGGCTGTTCTACTTTCCCCACTATTTTGAGAGGACTGAAAATTGTGGTCCTCTTTGCCATGGTTTCCCTGGCCTGGGAATCACACAGCAAGAAAATAAACTCTGAGACTCAAGAAGTGGTGCCACTGTTAATGAAAAATAACATTATTTGTTATTTTTAATGTATTTTTGTAAAAAATAGGTGGATGCTCTTCCCTTCTCCCAGTACAGGAAAGTGGAAATTCAGGCTGTATTGCCAAGACTTGGAGGAGCCTGTCAGCTCCAAATCTCAGCGCTGGAGACTAGATGTCCCTACAGCCAATAATGACACATAATCTTGATCAGCTTTTTTTCCCCTCAACTTTTCTTGGAGGTTTTGTGAAGATAATCAGAAAGAGGAGACAGAGTTCTGAAAACAATTGGTTCATCCCTGGGGGATGTCTAAGCAGCAGCCAGACACCCTGGGTGTTTGGTTCCTGTCACCTATAATGAGGACAGGAGAAGGAGCTCCTGAAGGGAATGATGCAGAAGAGATGGCTGAAAGCTCAGGCTGCCACGAGCTGCGGCACCGGTCCCTGCAGTGCTGAGCCTTACTGGTACCTGGATGCAGGGCCAGCACCCACACCCACCAGAGAGCTGTTGGAAGAGCTACAGGGCAGGGGATGTGCTGCTCCGCCAGAATGTTTCTGAGGCAGGGCTGCTGGAAGGAACCACAGGGAAATGGGGAGCAGACAGAGCAGGCAGCTAATTGTGAGGAGTGAAGTACATAGGTAAGATAAAAGAGAATGTTTGCATTGTCTGAAATCTCCAGGCCATCCCAGGTTTGCCTCCAGCTGTTTGGTGAAAAGCCCTTTCCAGCCTTTGAGAAGGTCATGGTTAGTCTGGAATCAAACAAAATGAACAAGCGAAGGCGAGGGAGGAAGGCATGAAACCAGCTCCTTTGACTTTTGGGAGGACTGGGAAACTTGTAAATGCAATTGCTGGTGGTAGTGGTGTAGCAGTGGGATTGCCACAGCTTTTACATGACAGTACCGAGAGAGACCCCACCTAAGGCTGGAGCTGATCCAGTCTCTGGAGGGAAGAACCCATGGCCTGAATACACAAAACAGGAGTGGAAATGGGCAAGAGATGACTTTCCCACAGGCAGAGTGGGGTAGAGCTGGAGCCGCTGTCGCCTCAGTATGTCCAGGCCATCAGCTACCTTGCCCTGGGGCAGGCTCAAGGTTCAGCCATGTAAACTTGCGGAGACCTGGGCAAGAGCTGGATGAGCACAAGGAGTCCTTGGGAGCTCAGTGTGCCATATGTGGTGGAGCCTGGCAAGGCTTTGAGACACGACAGTGAGGTGAAAACTCTGGGCAGCATGGTGTCACTACCAGCTCACTCAAGTCTTTGTCCCTGCTGCAGAGTACCTTGGCACATGGAAGTGGAACACTGCAGTCTTTCTTAAGCCTCAGCCTGGGAGTTTCCCTCAGGATAGAGGAAGGGAGTAGCAGGCAAAGGTTGGACCATCCCCAGCCTCTGCCTTCTTCCCACCAAACTGGACCATGGCAGGATGTAGCAGGGACTGCGATGTGCCCATCCTTGGTTTGGGCTCCTGAAGTTGCTGAGGCCACAGGTGCTTTACGGGAATGAGCACCACAGCCTCTGCAGGGTTGGGAAACTGATGTTATCATAAGGGAGGGTTCACCTCAGCAGGGAGGTGAGGAGCATCCCCCCACAACCCAGTCCCACAGCCACTGCCCCAAGCCCTCTGCCAGCTCTGTGGGATGGAGGCCCTGGTGGAGGCAAGCTGGGAACCACCCGGACTGATCCAGCAGACAGGGCAATGCCGGTCACACCACACTGTGAATCACTGGCCCTCTTGTGCTTCCAGATTGTTCACCTGGCAGGAGCCAGGTACACCTGGGTACACCTCTCACTTCCTGACACAGGGGCCTTTCCCTGAACGAGGGCAGGGGCTGTACAGTCTCATGGCTGCTAGGCAGGGCTAAGAGCAACTTGGACTGCCAAAGCCCTGGGAGATATTCATCTGGCCCTCCTGGGAACCTACGAAGTGTTTCCATGGTCTTGAGATCTCAGAGCCCAAGCCTTCCCCCATGTGTGGGATGAGGCTCTGAAGTCAGCACAAATTCAGAAAAAATACCGCATGCGCACAAACAGAAGCTCATGTAAGGGCAAACCTTGCCTATAAAGAGGGCTCTGACCCTGGGCAGCTGCTCCTTCACTGCCATCCCAAGGAGCATATAGCAAGACCCTTTCCCTCCTGCCTCAGGAGCTCATTTAACACCTCTCCCAGTGCTCTGCCAGGCTGCCCCAGCACCCACCAGTGAACTGGGACACTGCCAAACCCCAGCACCCCCTGGCAGACTCCCTGGGCAAGCTGGACAGCCCACCTGGGAAGTGAGGCTGGCGTATGGCAGGAGCAAATGTGCCGCTCTCCTGGCTCCAATGCTTCCTCCAAGCACCAACACTGGCCCCATGTATATCCCACCTGCGCTGGGGGGAGCGCTGAGGGACGCGAGGGGAGATGGGGCAGCGTGGGGAGATGCCCATGCTACAGGCAGGGAGCATGGGCTGCTGGGCACCACGCCGCAGGCTGGGAAAAGCCGGGTAGGCAAAGGGGAGCCAAACCCCTGGGGAAAGCTTGGATCAGTGCCTGTCCCGGAGTGTTAAGCAGCTCGCACAAAGCTCCCTGACCTCAGGCTGGCTCTGCCCCCTCCACTGCCTTCTCCCTCTGCGGGCAGAGCTGGTGCCAACGTCGGAACCTGCTAATCAGTAGCTACAGCAGCCGCAGCCTCTCTCAAGCCTCCCAGCCTCCCTCCCTCCCTCCCTCCCCTCCCTCCCGCCTTGACTGCCGGCCAAGCGCGGCCGAGCCTGCCGGCGCAGGAATGTGTGAGAGCCATGTGTCACTTCTCCAGACTGTGGGAAAGTGCTGCTCCAGTGAACTCACAGCAGCTGCCCTGCCCCAGCCCCAGCCCCGGCCCTGGCCCCGGAACAGGAGCTGGGCTGGCCGCCCTGGGACGCCGGTGCACTCCAGCTCTGCTCCCCTCGGCGCGGGTCCCCTGCCAGCCCCAGCCCCGCGGGTAACAAAGAACATCTGAGTCCCCAGCGCCTGCCACGGCCTCCACGGGTGGGGAAGGAAGGTGCTGACCTGTTTTTCCTTTAGAAACAGTTGTTTCTCCCCACCTTTATGTGGTCTTTTTTTTTTTCTTTTTTTTTTTTTTCTTCCCCTCAATGAAGGGTGTGAAGTGCTGAGAACAGGAGCAGCCACCCGGGGAGCCAGGAGCTGCCCCCATGCCTTGCTCGCACCACCTGGCACTTGTACAAGACTCTTCGTCTTCAAAGCCCTGGGCAGACAATGGCCCCTTTCAGGCTGTGCGGTGCGTGGAGCTGGCCAGGGCCCTGGCTGTGGTCAGCTCGCCTGGTGTGGGCTTGGCCCTGGCTCCAGCACTGGACATGCCTACTCCCATCTGTAAGGGAAGGCAGAAGATGCAGCATGCTGGGGGCAACGCTCCTGAATTCATGCCCCAGCTCCTGGGGGAGTGTTAAACCCCTTCCTCCTTTCTAGCATCCTCCTTACCCACCGCAGACCTTTCGGGAATGGCACTGACCGCCACTGTGGTATCTCCTGGAGGAGCTAAGGGCACTGGAGCCCCGGAGTGGCCCTCGGCTCTGTGTGGAGGGGTTGGCTGCCTTGCTGCGGGAGGCCCCATGCTGCCAGCTCTAAACTCACACAAAAGCAAGACCAAGAGGGTGGGGAACAGCCTGTCTCCTTTTTCCCCCCAGGCCCCTGCCAGGGGATTAATTGCCAACACAGGGAGCAGGAGATCCAGGCCAGGGCTTGGCAAGAGGGCAGCAATGCAGAGCACTAAAGCAGCATATTCAACGGCTGGCTGGTGCCCCCATACCTGCTGCCATCCCTCCCTGGCTTCCTTCTTGCCTTGCTGGCCCCAAACGACCAGACTCTACAGCCAACCACCTATTTCTGCCCTCATTTTCATCTCGTTCTCCTAAACCTGCCGTAGGCTCTCATTAAAGCTGCTTGCTGGGGACTCATTAACTTGGCGGGCTCAGTGAACCCAGATCAATTAAAATAAAGCTCCTTAGCTTCTCTACCCTCTGCTTTTCTGCAGTGTTGCCCTGCTCTCCTACTCCTGTCCACATCCCAGACCAGGTAGAACAAGGACAACAGTCCCTGACATACAGTGTGTCCTGGAGGTGTGCTGTCAGTCCCAGGTCCATCTCTGCCATAGCTCCTGGCCCAGGTTAGCACCAGTGACTGGGCACTCTCCCTGTTCTCAGGGAGCAGGTTGGTGAGAACCTCTTCTAGGGGAAGCCGCAGCTCCTACCAGGGTGACCGAGATATTTACAATGTCACGAGCAAGGTAGGATGGCTGCAGTCTGAAATTGCACTGTTGATGTGCCCTTAGCCCCTGCTAGCACAGCTGGCCTCAGTGCTCCTTGCTGGGTCCAGTGTTGACTTTGTCCCTGCAGACCCCAAACAACATCTCCCACCTGATTCCTCTAAAGTAAGAGTGGTGCTCAGGAGTGGAGCTGGCTCCCCAGGCCCTGTGGTGCCCAGGATACATTGCTTGGCCAACAACTACTCTTGAACATCCAATTCACCTGAGACTTGATTCCACACCTCTTGCTATATTTAGTCAAATATTGAGATGGGTTCATTGCCAATGACAGCTTTAAGGAGTGAGAAGAGAGAGAGAGTTGCTCCTTTTTCACCAAAAAATTACTTGGATGCCCTGCAGCCAGTGGAGAGCTGGAATATCCCTGATACTGCCCTACCCTTGACCTCTTCATGACTCCAGTCAGCATGTGCTACACCCTTTGCTATTTCAGAAACATTTGGAGAGTGATTATGACTGCTGGGTCAGAGCTACACAATTTCAGAAGGACAGGCAGAAGCAGAGCTCAGGCTTTCACCCTCTTCTAAATCTCTTGTCCAAATCCAACAAACCAAAGCTCTAATAAAATTAACTTGGAGTCTTTCCTGGGTTGCATCCTTGCAAACTGGGAGTCTGCTGCCAACAGACAGATGATGATATGAGTGGGTACAGAATGAGGCCATGGGGTGTTAGAGACCATGGGCCAAGCCAAACATTGGGTGTGAATGCTCCAAGGTTCTGGGAAAACTCTGACCCAGGCACTGACTGGACAGAGTGGCTCGGTCTTATCTCTGCAAACTGAGGACAGCAGACTCTTTGGCCCTAGACTGTGGATGAGCTCCAGCACAGTGAGAAAATCTGGAGCTACAGCACCCCACTGTCACCTTTTTCTCTGCCTGGCCACAACTGTGATGGCTCACAGCCTTTCTCACTGCAAGGACAACATCTGATGTGTCACCTGCTGCACAGCCAGGCTGTGTCCATCCTCCTAGCAAAGGCAGACTCTGATTGCAAGCTGTGCCTGCCACTCTCCTGCTTACCTGCAAGTATCCCCACATGGCCTCTCAAATGGAGAAAATGTTTGCGTGAGCATTAGGTTTAGACCTAAACTCCTTGCCTGAGAGCCCTTGATATGAGACAGCTCACATGAGGGGGAACTGTGTTTGGAAGCTCAGGATGAGTAACTTCTCCTTGCCAGAACTGAGCAAGAAAAGGAAACAGCTTCTGCAACCGTTCTCTCTTTCGGGTTTTGTTACACTTTTCAAACATGTCAGTCAAATGTTCATGAAGGATCGTCCAAATCTTTCCAGGGCTTACAAGCTCTTCCAAATGAGCCTCAGCCTTAGTGACACTCTGCTGAGGTCTGATTGCACTGGTGGGAGGAAACACGGAGTGTGAGGTTTAATGAGCCCTTTGCTATGGCAGCATGTCATCTCTTAGTGCTGGTCCAGGTCTCTTTTAAAGGTGGACTGGTCTCCCCTTGTTGCTCTGCCCCTCCCCAGTGAGTCACTGGAGCATGTATCATACATGTACATAAGTGCTAATGACCTTGTTTATGTCCTGGGTGTATTTGCTGGGCAACATTTCACTCTCATAGGAAGCAAAAGTGGGAAGAGTGAATTAGTTTTCTTAAACCTCCCCTGTGTTCATGGAGGAGCCCAGCAGCACCCAGGGTTACTAATGCACCACCAATGATCAGCTCTTCCTGGCCTAGTTGGGCAGAGCCATCCCACAGGAAAGGAAATGGCTGTGTCCTCGTATCTTGGAAAGCAGCCTGCAATATCAGCTGAAGGCTCAGAAATTAGGGGCAAGGAGAAGGCAGATGATGGGTAGTTTGATGTTTCATAATTGAGGAGTTTGGGAATGCTAGAGTTTTTGGGAGCTCTAAAGATGAATTAACCACTTTCCAGAATTTCTTCTCCGGAGACATCTAACTGCTTTCTTAGCAGTAACACCCATCCCCTACCAGCAAACTAAGAAATGGTGCACTGTGCATGCAGGGGCTGAGCTACAGCACACATATATGGTGGAGCTGCTGGCTGCCCCAATCCCAGTGCTCTCCGATTCCACTGCTGGGGTGCTGAGGTGCTCCCAGATACCTCCTTTGTGTGTGGAGCCAGGGCTCCCCCCATGCTGCTAGAGGTGTCACAGTGCAGCCTGACCCTGTTTCCAAAGGCACAACTGCAGCAGCATGGAGCACATCCCCACAGCTCCCTCCCTTTCAGCCAGCTGGGAGGCAGCGTGTTTGGCAGGCAGGGTAACAGAAATACTGACAGGGAATTGCCAGCAGGCTGAGGGGTCTGACAGCTTCCCCTCTGCTCTGACAGCTTCCCTTCTGCTCTGACCTTAGCTGCTGAGCGCTCATGGGGCCCATCAGGATAACATTTCTCCTTGCTGCTGATCCCTGCTTAGTGGGCACATTGCTGGGATGGCAGAGCCACCCTGACCTTTCAACACCCAACGCAGCCTACGGCTCAAATTCAGGGCACCTGCTGCCATAAGGCAGCTCAGGAAACCTGGCCAAGGGGCTGTCGCAGCTCGTGGGGGGCTCAAACCCTCAGAGAGCAGATCCTGCACTGCCATGCACAACATGTGAAGCTCAAGGGACGGCAGCAGGAGAGCAGATCCCACAACGCCTTGGCTGTCCCAAACTTGCAAAAACCAGGAGCCCAGTGAGACACTCATGAGTGCTCAGCAGGGTATGGGGATCCTGCACCCAGGGACAGAGGTGTCACCTTGCCCTGCAGCCCCAGACAACTGTGTTGCTGTCTCCAAGGGGCACGTCTTGTTCCCACACCAGGAGAAAGGGACTGTTGTTCCCCAATGCCACAGGTTTCCCCAGTGTCAGCACTATGACACCATGAGCCACTTGTCACTGGTGGCCCAGGGAGAGGTCTGGGGATTGCCATCATTCTCCCAGCATGACAAGGGAGGAGCAGGATGCTGTGACAAGCACCCAACCCTGCTGAGTCCTGGGAGCTCTTGCCACTTTGGAAAAGGTGGGACTTTGGCTGAATTGGTCAAAACCCCCCATTTGAGCCAGAAGTTTTGATTTTTTAAAAATATTTCCAACTCTAGTTTCTAATATAAATTTGAAAGGAAAAAAAACCCAAAATACCATCTTTTTTAAAAAATATGGTTTTATTCAAATACTACTGTGACAGAAAACAAAAGCTCTTTTGCGTTTGAAGTCTTTATCCTAAACCCAAATGCTTTCTGTAACAATTACATTTTTAATACCAAAAAAATTTCAACCAAAAATAGTTGTTTCATGCTAAACTTTTATTTTGGTCAATTATTGGTCCTATCTTTAATCTGACTCCATCCAAGATGGGAGAAAACTGCGATAATGAGAGTGAGAGCAAGCACAAGAGTTGAAGTGTGGAAAGAAAACCAGGAGAGACGGGCTAGAGTTTGGCTACCTTCAACCAGATACCTTCAGGGGAAGGCAGGGGAGGAGGAAGACTTTAATAATTAGTCCTGGGCTCTCTGAAGCATTTCCAGTTTGCAAATTACCACTGCTTCATTAGGCTCTAACTCAATCTGCTCCAGAACATTGCTTGCAAAAGCCTTTTTGAAGAAGAGACGTGGGAAGTGCCCTGGCATGGGGCTAGTCCATAGTCTGTGGTGGCATCATCCAGGGATGGTGCCTGCCCTGGCTTGGGTCCACTCCCTCTTCCCCATCTTTTGAAGGGGAGCAAAATGTGACCCCAGGGTTGCTGGAGATCCCTGCATTAAGTGCCCTTGTGGCATGATAAATTCCACTTCCATGACAAGAACATGTATATACATATGTTATATGAACATATATATATGTCTGTATGTTAGTGTAGGACCAGGTTTGCTGGAAATCTGGGTCTCTTTGACAGCCTGGGCAGTGATGGCTGGGTGAGGGGCTGAGGAACCTACCCTATCCCAGCCCAGGCAGGAAGAGTGCCTGAGCCTGCTCTTCACTGGGATAGAGAAGAGGCTGGAAGGATTGTGAAGCCCATAACACCATCAGAGCTGCCTGTGTTCACAGCACAGCCCAGCAGCAGCTCAGCAGCCTACATGCTCCACCCCGCCCCCGCCCTGCAAGATAACCCAAAAACCTCCCAGGCTGCCTTCCCGGGCCCGCTGGGGGGAATAGGGTTTTCCAGCACTGTGGGTCTGGGACCACATCCATACCCGGCAGGGAGGTCTGGCTTGCACAGACACACATGCACACATAGCGTGCAGCCCTGTGGCAGAGACCTTGTGCCAACGGGGAGTGTGCTAGTGGGGTCCACAGGACCCCAGCCTCCAAAAAACTACCTCCTCCCTGTAGGAACTGAAAAAGCAGTCCCTAACAAAAGCATGGTAAGTCTGGTTTTTGGCTGAGAGCCCATGAGATTGCCCAAAGGAGAGTTTGACTCAAAACCAGTTCTCACTGTCAGCCAGAAGCATGTCACCCATGAAAAGTGTATGCTTGGACATTTCCATCCCCAGAGATGCCCTGTTCCTATAAGCTTGACTCCTTGGTTCAAAACTGGATGATTTTCATCAAAGGAAAGAAAAATGGAGCGAGACCCTACAAGGGTCAGTAAAAAGCACAAGACTGAAGCCCCCTACTCCGAAACCCAGAAAAGAGTCTGCCTTGATTCTTTGTCCCCACACATGGCAGAGAGTTCCTGCACCTTCTGAGTTCACTTCTAAGAATGAAACGCTCTGGCAAATAGGGTTAAAGGAGAGGGTGGAGAAGAGGGAATGAAGAGGATGAATGGGAGGGATCAGCCCTGCTCTTATCTGATGGCTGCTGAGTGAGGCATGATGAATTCCCCAGCAGCAGGTCTGTTTTGTCAGGAGACCTCTTATCAGATGGCACAAACTCAGTGATCTGGCGTGGCCATTAATCACCCATCAGCAGATCTCCCCCAAAGAGAAAAGTTCCCCCTCCTTTTCCCTCTTGGCCCCAAGCCCTGCTCCCAAGAGCTGCAGGAAGAAACTTCCACCCAACCAGAACTCCCACTCCCACAGGACTGCAGGAGATGGCCCCGTGATGGGGATGCTGGAGACCTCAGTATCCTTCAGATAAGAATATGGAAGTGGGTGGGAGAGTAAACCACCCCAGCCCCAGTCCTCTCCCCCTGCCTGTGTTGAGTGCTAGGGACATAGTGGCAGAGACATACTACCAGGACCTGCTGGTGTCCATCCCTGAGCTGGAACGAACATTATGGGCTGGAACAGTGGGTTAATGGGACACTCCAGGCTTACCTACGGCCTCTCTTGCCTTACCTCTGTCAGCCCAGCTGAAGCTGCACAGCCTATGGCACAGCATCACTGACACCAGGGGCTTTGGGGAGCAAGGTTGGGGGCCAGTTTGCCTCCCTCACCAAACCAGGGGCCTGGCAGTCCCTTACCTGTGCTTCCTAATCCCCAGCCAGATGCTCCATCATCTCTGCACAGCTGCTACCAGCTACTGGGATCTGCACAGGGCTCCTCACCTCACTGTTTTCACACAGTGCTTGCCTGCGGTGCTCTGCAAGTTGAGCTCTGGGAAGCCCCTTTTTATTTCATAACCTGTCTTTCCTGGGTTAGCTGGGACTCAAGAGTGCAGATGGCTCTGCCCCAGGGTGTTGGGGTACAGGAGCAGCTGCAGCTTTGCAGTCATGAGAAGCAACTTTAATGCAAAGCATCTTCTTGGAACAAAGGGAGAAGATGCAAATGTTCATATGTGTCATCTCATAATGTACATGGGCATATCAGAGCCTTAACATCGGGGTTTCCCCAAAAGGTGGGGGGATGCCTCGTGATCAAAGGTGTCCCTCTGTCTGACAACTCCTCACAGCACCTGGACCATGCACAACCCCAGACCCCATGGGGTCACCAGAGGGCTGCAACCCTGTGGGGCTCCAAACTGCTCTGGCCATGAGACTGTTCCCATGTGTCACCAAGATGGGGGACTGGAGGGAAATGCTGGATATAATCTCAAACATGGACATAGATCAAATCCAAGCAGGCGTAACCAGTGTCTCTAAGGCATCCAGGAATGAGGGTGGTGTTTGAGAGGCAGCAGAGATGAGGGAAGCCAGGGGACAGGAAAGAGGGGGATGCTCGGTTCCATTTGGCTGCAGGCATCTGAGCGGGACTAAGAGTGATTGGAATCCAGCTTTTCTGAGCTGGAGGAGTGACTGATTCACTGAGACACCTCCATGCAGCATGCAGCTGTTCCTGTAAAACCTTCCATAGGCTTGGAGCATGCAGTGGTGAGGTTGTGCATAGGAGGCAGATGGGGCTGTCTTTGGGGTCACGCTGTCTGGATGCAGAGCAGGAGGACTCCTGCTCCAGTGCTCTACAGGATGCAACAGGACTGAGATGTCTGCCCTGGCCCTGCCTGCAGTAGGACTGCAGGCTTGAAAATTTCTGTCAGGAGGAGAAAGGAGGGGATCATGTCAGGAGCTGTCAGAGGGGGGATGGTGTACTCTTACCTCCCTCCACAGCCACGCCAGAGCTGCCAGAAGAGCTGTCTGCGTGCCATCAGCATACGGGTGACATTTGTCCCTTGGTCATGCTTTCCCCATGCCCAGATGGTACAAAGTCCTTGCTGTCCCTCTGTCAGCTGAGGCACAGGACAGGGATGCCAACTCGGCGGCTGACACTGAAGCCAGGCAGGTGGGGTAGTGCAGGCAGGGGTTTGCCATGTGTGGCTCCTGTTTCAGGGAGCTGAACATATTCCCTCTCCCTGGGAGATTTTAAACCTTACTGTCTCTTTTCACAAACGGGCCAGACAAGGTGCTTCTGCCCCCCGACAGTAATTTTTCTTTTTCCTTTTCTGTACAATCTCACAGGGGACTGCTGCAGCAGTGGGCCACTCTGGGATGGGATTTATTGTCACCTTTAATGGGGGGTTACTGCCAGAAAATCCATCCTGGAAAAGCAACAGTCTTCCACCCAGGGTCTGACTGGAGATGAGGTCCATCACTATGTGGTGGCAATCTGTTTGCTCAGCTTCTGGAGTATCCTGGATTGTGCCAGTGAGGCCAGCACTGGGCCCCACTGTGCCATGCCAACTCGATGTCACAGGGAGGAAAAAAAGCTGTGAATGAGAGTTCATGGTAGTGAGTAATGGAAAGCAGTTGTCCCCTCTAATGCCTGGCCATAAAATGTCAGATAGATGTAGAAGTTATAAATACATCACAGAGCAAATAATTACAGCACAGCACTATCTCCTTGCTTCAGGAGAGCTGCTGACCTCCCACGGCATCTCCCAGCCCTGGCTAGATGAGCTAAGAGCAACTTGAGGGTGAGACCTAAATGTGTGCAAACTCCCTTTGCTGGCAGGTCCTGATCCATGGCAGTTTGGGTGGGTGCTGGTGCTTGCAGGGGGTCTCAGACCTGTCCAGTGCATTGCTGAGTCCCATGGGTTAGATATCTGAGTGTGTGGCTGTGCTGAAGGACAGTCTGTGCCCTGTGGTGTGATTAGCTAGGTGAGAGCCAAGGGCAGACACGTGCCCTGCTGCATTGACCATGGGAAGCAGCAGCTGAGGGCACAGACCATAAGGTTTTAGGGGGAGTATGTTCTAATTGCAGAGAATTTCTCAACACGTGGGAGGAACAACTGTACAGCAGAGCACCATGGATGGGGGTGTTCAAGTACCTCCCAGTGAACCATATTGAAAGGAGGAACAGGAAAAGTCCAGAAGATCCCCATTCCAGCCACCACTATGCAAATGGCACTGGCATAGCTCTCTGGATGAGGAGTTAGGAAGTGCAGCATCCCCTCAGTACCAAACCAATGCAGCATTCAAAAATCAAGGGGCTGTGTGTATGCTCAGGAGCAGCATCCAGAGCAGGGTCCTGCAGAGGACCAGCACAGGCAGAGGGGCTTGGTACACTGCCCTCAGTGACAAGAAATTACCTTCCAATCACTCGTCCCTGTGGTGGGATACCAGAATTTCCCATATATATATACTTATATATATATATGTAGGTGTACATATAGATATATATATGTATGTATATATTTCAGAGAATCACAGAATATTCTGAGTTGGAAGGGACCCACAAGGATCATTGAGTCCAACTCTTAAGTGAATGGCCCATACAGGGATTGAACTCACAACCTTGGTGTTATTATATAATATATATATATATATATATATATATATATAACACGCCCACACACTCTCACACATCTATACATGGCTGTAGCATTGAAGTAGACCCCAAACCCTTACAGAACATTCCTGGGAAACCTCTCACTTCTGCAGTGCCAAGACTTCAGAGCGTGGTCTCAGAGTTCCAAAGGTATAACTTGAGGGTGAAACACAAGCCTGGCATGGAATTCCGGCAGGAGGGTTTCACAGAAGAGCAAGATGCAGAAGAGAAGGAGGAGTCACAGGAACAGGTGCAGGCGGTCTTGCAATGCTTTACCCATGTCTACAAATACACCAGTGGAAATAGTGAGAGGAGCAGAGAGCAACGATGCAATAAATCTTTTAAAAGAAACAATAAGACCAGGACAGCTGGCTTAAAAAGGAGCATGTTCCCTTGGCTACCAGTGACTTCAGGAATGAAAAAAGTGGAGTGAGGGACAACATAGTGACAGGGTAAAAACAATGATCCCAGAGAAATTTAAATCCTGGGATACTGAGAAAGATTCCAGGGCAAATTGGGTGCTTTTCAAAAGACTTGGAGGAGAGTTAGTCTCTGTCCAGAACACCATGTGAGGAAAGAAGTGCCAGACGTTGCAGTGCCTGAGCAAAATACTGAAGGAAGAAAAGCAAAGAATATGGGAAATTTTGGGTGTACAGAGGAGGGATGGGAGGAAAGGGTGCTGAGTGAACAAGTGTGAAGGAAAACCACTCATCTGAGCTCTTCTGTGTGCTTTACACTTGGGTGTTTCTCTCCAAAACTCATGAATATTGTGACTAACCTTTAGCCCCCAGTGCCTTAGCCAGAGAAGCACCCCACCGCTCTGATACCCAGCTCCATCCTCAGCTCACTGCTGTCTTAGGCTGAGTGTACACTCAATAAAAATCTATTTCCTTCTCTTTCCACCTGGCAATTTGCTACTTTTTAGTTTCCTTGCCTTACCATCTTGCCCCGCTGTTGTGAGACTCTAACAGAGTCTCCTGAGCTCCCTCTGAGCCTCCCCTTCTCCTACTCATAGTCCCTTTCCAAAACAAAATGAGAAGCAGCTTCCCTTCAGGCTGCCCCTGTGTATGCCCCCAGCTTATTCTCTTGGCTACATTTCTCTTGAGAAACATGCTGGAATGCTAAAGCCGTGGTAATAAGTAACACACTTCTTCAGTGGGATGATGCTTTCTGAATGCACTGTGCTTTACAGCTACCATAAATAATGAAATCAGTATTTGTAAACTATACTTTAAGGAATCCATTCTTTTCCAGAGATTTCAAAAGCATGTCATTTTCCACATTGAGAGGTTTGCCAGTTCATCTATTTTTAGAAATTCTCACTCTACTGATGTGGTCAAGGCAGTCCTTAAACAGAAAAGGGTGGCTGCATGCCTTGAAGGTATAAACAGCTAGACATGTGATGGGAAATGCTTCGGAGGTGAGCTCGGCAGTCGTAGACATCAACTTTGTTGAGTTGTGGAACTGCAGAGACAAATCAGTGTGCAGGATGGGGAAACAGGCACTGAAAAACATCTTAGAAGTAACTTTTCTTGGAGACCTTACAATAGTCTCATGTCCCAAGAAATGAGATCCTGCAGTGTGGCCTCAGCCAGCAGTGCACTTCCTTGGAAACCTTAATGTGTGTAAACATAAAACTAGGAGGAAAAAGCCAAAGTAACCTAAGCAAACCAGGCTGTCTGTGAGGCTCCTCTGGGCTCTACACCTCTGCCAGACCCACCAGCTCCTTTAGGTCTCTCCTCTCTCTCATCCCCCCATCCTCATCCTTCAACCACAGGAGAGCCCTGAAGGCTGCCCAGGGAGCAGGGACAATCCTGCCCTGAGCAGGAGTAAGCCCCACAGATGTAACAAGGGAAAATAGATCCACAATTGAAGACTTCCCAATATTTGATATCTCCCAAACTTGGTACGGTCATGAATAGAACTGATTGTGATCCTGCCCTTTTCCCAAGGTTTCCTCCTTGTTTCCAGTTCAGCACAACATGATCTGGTGAAGCTGCTGCGGCTTGGAAACTCTTTGAAGCCTCTATTGCTAACTTATTAAGTATAAAACAGAGTCTTACTGCACTTAAATTTTCAAAGATGCTGTTCTGTCCTAAGTGATCCTGTGTGAATGCTTTTTTTTCTACTTAAAGACTGTTGATTCTTTTGCTTTAAATACATGTATATATTTGTTGGGTTACTGGATAACAAAACTGGGTCATGCCTTGCTGTAAGCCTGAGCTGGGGCTTTGACCCAAGATGACTCTCAAGTCTTCCTTTAAGCCATAACTTTCCCAAGCACCCCTGGCCTCCTGGGCTGACTGTGCATTTGCTGGGGACCCGTTAGGACTGGCTGTGACCCTGCAGCCAGGGTCACATTCCTGGCTGTATGGGGTGAGGTGTACACCATGGAGCAGCCCCTCTCTCTGTGCTTTCATACACCTGGAAGACCAAGCAGTAGTGTTCAATACCTCGCAGGTGGGAACAACCCTGCACTGTGGACACCAGGCTTCTGGTGCAGCATCCTGCCAGCCCAGGCGTGGGCAGAGCTCATGGAAGGGTTTGCAGCTCCCATCGCAGAACTCACCCCAGCTCTTCTCCAAGCTTCTCCCAGCTGGGCTGGGAGGCAGTGACACACAAACACCTCCTTCTCAAATCTTTTTCAAACCACGTGGTTTTTCAAACCATGAGACTCCCATCAAACCTGGCCCTGCTCCAAGGTTCACACAGGCAGTGGTGGGGCAGGAGGAGGAGGGAAGCAGAGAGCAATCCATAACCTTTGTAGCACTCTTGAGAGCAGCTGTCTGGCAAATGTCAAGCACTGTCTAGGGCTATTTTGGGCACTTTATATTTACAAAGGATGCTTTGAGGTGGGGGAAGGGTGCAAAGGGGGTTTTCTCATTGCCAACACCTTAAGGAATAAAACCCCAGGGAGGAAAGTTCAAGAACACTCCTCGGTTATGTGGCCAATGCCACATCCCATTGGAGCCTCCTTGGAGGCTCTCAAGTGGGCATGACATTGGAGAAAGACCTTGGCTTCTCTTGTGACTGGAGATCTCCAGAAGGAGGTGAGATCCAGGATGTGGGATTCAGGATGAGGATATGGAGGAGGCTGATGCTATGGACATGCATGTGCCATTACTGCAAGGGGGACCAGCATCCCATGCTGCCCAGGTCCCCAGGAGGACTCCTGGGTGAGAAACCACTGTCTTTTAAATGTCCCTCCTAAGGACTCTCATAAATATAACCTTAATTCTGGATGTTTTCCTGCTGTCCCATGAGCCCAAACCTCCAAGCTCTGAAGAGCCCTCAGACTCCTTCACTTTGAGCAGAGCCAAGACCCAGAACCAAGATATTACAAGGAAAAGCAGATCATCTAAAAGTTCCTTGCCTGAAAGATATGAGGCATATAACTGGAACATCCAGTAGGAAAGCATTCCTATTGACAAGAAGGGATGTTCTTCCAAGAATGGAAACAATTGCAGAAAGTCAGTGTGTTTGTCTTTGCAAACTTTTCTTCTGGTAAGCATGGAGAATAAAGTTGTTCTCATTTGTAATAGCTGGAGGGTTCAGTCCTTCCACTATATGCCTCTTTATCAGAGACAAAAGTGCTACAAAAGTAGGATAAACAACCTCTCAATATTTTTTACTATAAAATGTTACGTGGTGTGTTTAGTGTTTTAAGACTGGTTGGGCCTGATCCATTTTAGGACTAAACTAGGATCAAACTCCCTGCTGGGATCTCAGAGCCATCAGTGGCAGCACCAGGAAGAATCTCTCTTGGTAGTCCAAGACCAGCAACCACAATATCCGTCTAACAGAAGGACAAAGGAGGAGTGGGGGTCTACAAACCAGTTATCACACTTCCCATCCCAGAAAAATGCTGGCATGAATAATCCAAGACAGTTTTGAGAGTGTCTGGAAGTTAGTACAGAGCTGAGTAATACCTGATATGGCTTTGTCAAGAATGAGACATGTCAGGCCAATTTAATTTCCTTCAGCAGCAGGGTATAATGAGCCCGCAGATGGTGAAGCAGCGGTGGCTGTGGGATGGGGGTACTGTACCTGCCCTGCCATAGGGTGGAGGGGAGTGGGGCCAGGAAGGGAGGGCAGTGTGGGTGCACAGGGAGCGAGGGGATGGTGCTGCGAGAGCAGCTCTCAAAGGCTCACTGTGGGGCTGGCAATCCACCATTGAGCACTTCCATTAACAGCCAGCATGGAGAAACAGAGAGAGTATTTACTAAATTTGCATGCCATGCAAAGCTAGGGCCACAGACAGAAAAAGGATTGTGGCAAACTGGAGAAATGGGATGAAAAGCTAGGCTGAAGGAGGGGAGTGCTATGGTGTGCTTCTGCAAGAAGGGGACAGGGGAAGATGTCCCCTGGGCTGCTGCTGCCTGACACCATCTTCACTGCAGCCTGGAGTTACAGAGGGAGCCCCAGAAGGTCAGGAAGGAGTCCCAGGAGGTGCTGCTGACCGTGGAAATGCAGAGAGAAGAGGTCCCTGTGCAGATCTGTGGAGCCCACAGTGCCTGGGTGAAGCAGGTGACAGTCGCCTGTAGGCACCCACTACATCTGGGCTGGATGGACCGGAGCAGCTCTGGCTCACAGGACGTGCCTTGCAATTTATATTCCTTTAATTCACAGTGCTGTGGTCTGAGCCATTTCTGTATTAAGCTGAATTGGTTTAACAGGAGAAGCTGTCAGCACCAGCTGGGTGGCCTCCCTTACGGATGGTAGCACAGGCAGGGCATAAACCAAGAGCAACCCAAACCCTCCTGCACTGGTCCCAGGCAGTTTGTCCCTCTGCAGTGAGAGAAGGCATGGCTAGGAGCAAAAACCTGGTATCTAGCTGCAGCCAGCTGCTTTCTGCCAGTGCTGGGATAAGGTATGACTTAAAATGAGCTGTTGAAGGTCACAGTGAAAAATGAAACACAAGCAAACGCATCTCCTTGCACCCCCTGCCTGCTATGGGAAGAGGGTGCTGAAAGGGAGATGAGATTGCAGGAGGGCTGGGTACCCCATGGCCGAGAACCAGCAGAGCTGTGGGGCAGCTGCCAAGCCTGGGCAGGGATGGCTTTCACACACAGCAGCGCCAAACAGAAATGGGAAAGGGTTAACTTTTGTATTTGTCAGCCGGTGGAGCCAGTGAGGAATCAACCCCCTCAGATCCTGTTTTTCTGTGCTCTCAGAAGAATGTAAACTTTTTTAAACAAAACCCAAACTTTTTAGGAAAGGAAAAAAAAGAGAGAAAAAACAAAACACTCTTAACTATTATTTGTGGCAAACCCCAGCAATCCTCAGATTCAACAAGAGAGAAACCCTGGTGGGGAGGCACTGAGACCTGCTGACAGCTGAGCCCTCTGGTGGGATGCGACCCCCTTCTTGCCACCCAGAGAGGATGTAACATCCCAAAACTGTCCTCCCCCAGTCCCAGGGCAGGGGCCAGACACATCCTGAGCAACTGTGGCCCCACAAGGGCTCGTGCCGAGCGCTGGGAGCGGGACCCCGACTGGGCGACAGGCTGGGGTCAGCGAGGGAGGCTGGGGCGGGGCAGGAATTTGCCGGCGGGTACTGGCTGCCTGGCTGGTCCCCCGGTGGCGAGGTCGTGTGATTTCCCTGCGCAGGGAAATAAAAGGAAGGCTTTGAAAATTGGGGTGTGAAGGGGCGTTCCCCCGGGGAGCGGGGCAGCAGCGAGCGCGTGCGTCTGCGAGCGGCCCTGGCCGAACGCCACACTCGTTCCGTTTATTGACGGTGATTTATCAGGGGCTGCGGCCTGCGATAAAGCTTATGAAAATAAAAGGCATCTCCAGCAGGCCGGGGAGAGAGCAGGCCCTGCCGTTGCTTTCCCACACTGATTAGGATCTGGGCAAGCTTCGGCGCTCCAGATCTCCGATGAAAGCAGCAGGATCAACAGCACTTCCCTTCCTGGCCCCCGCTCAGGGCCAGAGGCAGTGAGAGGTCAGCAGGCTGCATGCTGTGCACCACACAGCACACACTGCGCTTCACATGGGGCATCACGCTGGGCGCTGCGGGCACCACACCACACTGCATCACATGCCAGGCACCAGGCACCGTGCTGGGCACTCGGGTACCACACCACACCACACCCCATCACACACCAGGCACCAGGCACCACACTGGGCACTCCGGGCACCACGCTGTGCCACACTGCATACCAGACACTGGGCACCTCACCGTCCACTCCAGGGTGCATTGGGCACCCCATACTGGGCACTGCACCACCCACCATGCACAATGCTGTGCAAGTCAGGCACTGCACGCTGTGCACCACACCATGCACCCTGGGCACTCTGCACCCCACACCAGATACCACCTTGATTCCCACACTCCTCTCTTGGAACCTGGGGATGGAGCTGCAGCTTTTCCCTTTGAAGGAGCCTATGCATGTGGGGCAGCACCCAGGTAAGGCATCTGGCTGCGATGCATCTGGGGCAGGACCAGGCCTGTCCCCTGTGGAGGCAGCACGGTCTCTGCCCTCGCTGGCAGCCATCCCTGTCCCCAGGATGTTGGCCAAGGTCATGTCCCCTTTCCACCAATTGTTTGGTGGCGGCCGGGCTGTGGCTTCCTCCTGGTCATGAGTCTGGCTGTCACCCTGGTGTGAGCACTGGGGCTGGCACCTTAATCCCTGCTGGGCACAGGCATTTCCAGGGCAGGCAGGTTCCAGGGAACAGAGTCTTCTGCAAGCAACACCTCCAGAATTCACCAGGCTGCATTGCCAGGCAGTCTGGGCAGAAACACTGAGGCAGACAAGGAATAAAACACAGGGTGTACTGGCTAGAAAATAGAAGTCTGATCTGACTGCCACTGGGGTTAAAAGGAATGCGGGCAATGGCAGTAATGGAAGCTTCTGTCCCCCAAGTGCTGCAGGGCTTGGAAATGTTCAGTTAAGTGTGGGTTTTGTGGGGTATGGTTTTATTGCCCCTTTTCACCTCCAGCACACTCTCAAAGAGGTGCTGGGAACTGAAGCACTTAAAAGCAGCTCATGATGAAACCTCAAGCCACACAAATCGTGCTTGGTCTGGGGTTTTCTCACAAGCTCGGAGTGCCGGCTGGGTCATCAAAGGAGCCTGACTCCCTGAATGAGGTTGGCTCGCAGCTTGTGGTTTTAAGAGAAATGCAGCTCCTCCTCCCTGACACCTTCTCCCTTCTTATGGACTGTTTCCCTGCCTGAAAAAAAATCAGGTGGATCCTCAGAGGAAAACTTTGCTTCGGGTGGTGCAGGATCCCTACATGGACTCTTGTGTGTCTCAGCAGCCCTTCCACTACCACCCTCTGCAAACCAAACAATGGGGAGGGCTCTTTCCTTTCTTACACCAAATGTCAAGATTTATGGGGCCCTGGCAACGGATCAAAAGCAAATTCAGTCATTTACAGTAAAATCAAAACAGGTAGAACAATGAATATGAAGCGAGGTTAAAACACCTTGTTACAGGAACAAATTGTGCAGCTGACATCAAAATAATGGAATTTATGTCCCCGCTTGTTGAAGCCAAATTATTTTCGGTGACATTTGTCTAAGCATCAGCTCTGGGAGACGTTCTTGATGCTACTGCTGAGATATTTTTGGGTCAAACACCAGCCTCACATATTGGAGTCGCAGGCAGGAGGTGGCCAGCGGAGGGCTGCTTGTGGAGCCCAGGGCTTAGGATCTGGCCCCTGTCAACTGTTTCCCATCCTCTGAAGTGGGATGATGTGGGGAACCCCCTACACCTCCTGGGGTGGGTGATGCAGTGCCTGTGTGGTCTGTACAGGACTTGCCTCAGCTGGAAAACATGGATACATTTCTGCTACTGGCACCTGCCCAGGAGATGCTGCTTGCTCCATAATGAAATCAATGTGCCCCATAGCCCCAGAGCCGCATATCAGGTGTGACAGGCCCTGCATGCTGCTTGCTCCTTACCCGAGGTGGCCTCCTGTCTGGGAGGCATCGCCAGCTCCCTGGGTGGCAGCCGGAGTTTCATCCCACCCCTCAACTCCTTTGTCTTCCCAGCATTTGTGGGCAGTATGTCCTTTTTCCTTGCCTGCCTAACCCTGGCTGTGCTCATACATCTTGCACTTGCCTGACTCCAGCATGTCCCAGCAAATGACACAGCTCTAAAAAGCCACTTACTCCTTCCACGTCCCCCCATCACAGAAATAACCCTACTGCCACCCCCAGGGCATGGATTGAGTTGCCCAGTGCCTTGGGACAATCCCTCCCTGTCCCCTGCCCATGGCCCTGTGACAGGCTGGCAGCCCCTTGTGTGAGATGGGAAGGCAGGCGATGCATCCCACTCCAGCAGCTCAGCCATGTGTGTGGCATGGCTGTCTTGTTTTGAAAATATATTGTGAAGCACTTCATTGCTATGGAGACTTACTTTATGGACAAATAAATATTTGGCTGTTTTTCCTCTTGCCTTAAAAGTCTGTCCCTTCTCCATTATCTCTGCATCCTTTCAGCTCTCTGTATGAGTGTTGTATTGCAAGGTCTCTTTGCTGCTTCAGCCTTCTTCATCCTCCTCTCCTGTCCATGCTGCACATCTCTGCATGTCCTTCATCACCCCTCAGCCTCTTCCTCCTCCTCATACTACAGCTCAGTGTCATGGGGACCATCCAGCATGAGAGAGGAGGAGGCTCCCTCTCATCTCCATTTTTAAGCATTTATGCATTTAATGAGAATCAAAATTATTTTATCTTTTTAATTCTTAGGATTTGCATCCCAGCAGCAAAAATGCAGCTGTTTTTAGCTTTTCTGGTCTCAGTGCTGTCTACTTGGTTGGACTCCACTTGCCACATCTTGTCTTTCCATCAGGATGGTCAGTCCCATCACAGTTGCTCCCTTCTGTGGCCTCCACATTTCTTTTGGGATTTTTTGGGGTGTTTCAGGAGATCTAGGTGTAGATTTTGCTTTGCACAAAATTTTGCATAAGCAAGATCTTCACCCAGATCTCTTGAAACCCCCCCGAATACCATTAAAAATAGCAACTGGCAAAGCAATACCACCAATTCACTGAGCAGGGGAAGGGAAGGCAGGATACAAATGAACCTCCTTCATTAATAAATCCTAACAGCTATGGAAAGTTTGAGGCAAGTGAGAGCACCCAGACAGAAAATTAAAAAACTAATAAAGTCCTCAGTGTGGGGGCACTGGCATCAGGTCAGTTTTACTTCTCTAGGCACCTCATAAAGAGACATTCCAGGACACTAACTCATAAGGGAAAGCTGCAGGGGTCAAGGAGAATGGTGGAAAGCTAACCATGGTAACTCAAGTATACTGGAAAGGCAGCAAAAAATCAGCAAGGAGTTGGGTCTTTTTCTTTTCCCCCTCTTTTTTTCTCTCTCTGTTGGTTGTTGGGCAAGCAGAGCCTGCAGTTTGGAGAGTCATGGTGGATATGGTGGGGCAGCCAAGCAGAGCCTCAGTGAAGAGCCCTATCCATTGGAATGGTTGGGAATGGGAACCTGAAGCACAGGGTCTTTCCAAACCAGGAGCAGAAGCTGCTCACTGTCCTCTCCTCCACACTGCCTGCTCCAGCTGCACCACTTCTGCCAGTCTGGGGATGCACAATAGCCTGAGACGGTACTCTAAAATGCACAGTACGCTTCAGTGTTAACTGTAAATCTAAATGGTGATGCTTTGATGTAACAAGGGCAAAAGCTCAAAATTATTCCTTAATATTTTATATTTTGTTCTGTGCCCCCAGCTGGTACTGAAGCTCTTACCCCTGGAGCCCACTCCCTGCCTTCCTACTGCGTCCCCTCCAGAAGGTGGGGAAAACATGGACCCTGGGGTGGAGGGAGCTGCTCACCTGCAGCATCTCTGTGTGGAACCAGGGATGCTCACAGCTGGGTGGGGGCATTGTGTGTGCATCCCCCTGCAAGGGAAGCTGCATGCTGTGCATTTGGGGGCCCAGCACCATGCCCAGGGGCTTGCTGACCTCTTTCTCTCTCCTCTTTTCCAGCCTTCAAAGTGGAAAGAGTAAGAGAAGAAAGTAGTCTTGCCTGCCCTGGGAGATCAGGCTCACAGTGAAATTCCAGCCTGCAAATGCTCTTTGCAGCTCTTTAAAATAGGGAAGGGATGGGATGAAGGGAGGAGGCCTGAACACACATTTGTCCTATGGCCAGGCAGCACGCCCTGGGAGCAAGCAGCCAGGGCAGGCTGATATCCAGGCTCAGCATGCTGCCATCTGGGAGGAACTCTCACAAGGATCCAGCTACAGCAGAAAAACCTTCTTCCAAGTCCTGGGCTGGAAACATCCCTCAGCCATGGCTGTCTATCAGGAACCTGGACCACGATGCACAGCTCTTGGTCAGGTGCCAGGGGAGGGACACCATGGGAGCACAGGGATGGTTATTGCAGAGGAGTGTGAGGTGGCTTCCTGGTCCTTGTCTGGTGGCCAGAAGCAATTAGGAATCCCAATGCCACACCCTCACCCTGCCACAGCTCACCAGAGGTTTGGCCTCTGGCTCTGGTGCTGTGCCTCTGGTTTGTCTGTTGGTAAATTCACCTCGTTGTTTGCATTGTCACATTGCCTGGGAAACCAGGGTCCCACGGTTTGAGTGCTGGCCAGGCAGCCCTGCCCTGCCCTGCCCTGCCCTGCTCTGCCTGCCCTGCCTGCCTGGGGATGCAGCACTCTCCCTGAGGCAGGCAAGGACCATTCTTGGGGTCTCGCAGGGCTCCCAGGGCAGTGTGCTGAGCCCTGCTGCCTATACAGTTTGCTGAATGAGCCCCTTCGGTTTGCCTGCCAGTGAGAAGCAATGTGCAAGGGTGGAAGCAGCTGCATCGAATATTTCAGCAGAAAACCATGAATTTCCCTGGCTTTTCAGAGTCCAGCCTGGAGGGCACTTCCACAGCCAAGCTGTAAACCTTGCAATCAGGGGTTTCTAATGGAAACATTGACATAACCTGTAGCTGACAGAGCAACAGCTCCGTTCACATTAAGACTGAGTTTTCATCCCTAATCCCCCCAGCTCCTGGCCTGTCTCAGAAACGGACCTGTGCAGCGCAGCTGGCAGAGCATCCCAAGGGACACAGTGGGCGGCTGGGCTGGGGGGATTGCAGGGGTTTGGCTGCTCCCTGCCGTGCCAGCCCCAACCCGCTGCACTGCAGGCAAGGGGCTGATGTCCGGGGGAGCCCCTCTGCTGCAGCACGACGGTCCTCTGCCACCAAAAAGGCGAGAGAAAAAGGCAGAGTGGTTCAGTTGGTTGTAAAAATTAATGAGTTCAGATACAGACTTGCTTTATTCCGGTCCAGCTGCGTAACCACGGCGATCGTGTCCGGCACACTAGACAGTTACATCAGCTCCACACCCCTGTACAATAAGACTCTGTTTGATCTCAGAAACAAGATCAGACTCCTGGGCTTTGCACATCCTGCTTCCTACATATGTAAAATCATTTTATTACCAGCCAGGAGAGTTCATCTGAGCCACTCTTGCTGTGCAGCTGATGTGGAGAGAACATGCTCCTGTCTGCACTTTTTTTACCAGATGGAGATCTACAGAGAGATTGCAGAGCTGCTACTCCTCCAAATTTGTTTTGTTCTGGTATTTTTTTTTCTTTTTTTTTTTTTTTTTTTTTTCCTCAAATTCCTCATCTTAGATTGGAAACTTGGGGGGCAGGACCTGAGTGTCCTCCTGTGCTTGTGGAGTCCCAGCACAGTGGGAGGTGTGTATGGCTCAGCTCTCCTGAATATAAGTGATAAATAAGCAGCCATGTGGTTTTGCTTGGCTTTACCCCCTTTTTGTCCTATCTGCCTAGGAGAGGAAGTTCCTATAAAAAGTCTGCTTTGCCCTTCAGATGTCTGTTTAAACCCCCCTCTGTTCGTCAGGTCCACGAGACACTGGGGAACTTATAGATATTTAGTATCCTTGTGTTTGAACATTTGCCCTGCTCCACATGAGTAACCCCACTGTCACCAAGGCAGTTGTGAATATGCCCAAGCTGCTACAGCCTCATCCTGACCAGCCTCAGAGCCACGACTGTCTTTTGCTAATCACAGATCACTCAGCAGTGTTACAAGGCACTGTCTCCCCTTTAACCATGGCTGTTCCAGTTACATGGTACCACTGGTGCTGTTCTGTCACTGGTCCCATGTATCCTGACTGCTGAGCTGCAGCACACGGATGCTGGCTGTTGTGCTGGGTGGCACAGGACTGGTGTGCAGGGACCACTGGGTTTCAGGATGTGTCTGCAGCACTGGTGCACATCACTGCATCCCAGGATGCCTCTGCAGCACCAGAGTGCTGCAGAGTGCTCCAGGGCTCACCCAAGTGACAGCACATTCCCGCAGAAAATATACTTCTCAGCCCAGGTGTCCTCTGCTGCTGATGTCTGCAGGGCTGCATAGCCAGAGCTCAGTGACTCACTGCACACAGGTCATCCTGCAGCTGCTGGGTGGTAACTCTTATTTACTGCTCAGTTGTGGTTGGATTTAAAGCAGCACAGGCAAAGGGAGGGGAAATCCCCTCCTTCCCATCCCAGCCCTGCAGAGTCATCCAGTCTAACTGGAGCAACTACTCTTAAGTGCATCTAGTTTAGGGCCTTGCTTTACCCTGAGCTTCTAGCTCAGCTCTCCTGATTTTGTTAAATTTCCAGTCCAAAGGCTTCCAGGTTCTTACAGCTCTGGAGAAAGCTCTTTGAGGCCTAGCCCAGGTCACATATCCCTGTAGGGCAGAAAGTTAACACCAGGACAGGTCTGTTCAGCAGCAGCAATGAAAATTTCTGTACCCACCATCCCGTTCAGAAAGAGAAACCAGTGACTCAGTATACTACCCAATGTAGTGCCTACCAGCATGGGCATGGGCATCCCCATCCCATACAACCCTCATACATTCTTTGGCAGCTTGGGAACGCTAACCTGCTGGAATGAGGCATGACAAAAGATGCTGATGAATCCCTTTTGCTGAAAGCCATTGCCACACAAGTACCAGACCAGATTGAAGTTCAGCTTTCCTGTATATGTCCCCCGAAGAGCTTTGCAGACCAAGTCATGCACCTGGGCCACCGTGCCACTGTTCTGACTCATAAGATGGCAGTCCCCTGTACCTCCCATCCTTGCTTCCTGGACTCATGAGTCAAACAGGGATCTCATCCTCTCCTGGGGCCTTTCCCTCTAAGACTTGGTTTGGAGAAACTGAGGTTGGCACATGTGCAGTGAGAGCTGCTCACAGGAGAGGAGGCTGTGGGAAGCTCTGGCCACTACTGTCCTAGCTGCCTTCATGCTCTTAAGTGTGTATTTATCCCTTTGCTGCCAAGGCGCTTGCCAAAGATTTTGCATGTAGCAATGACTTCCTCCTCTCTGGGGTTCTCCCCAGCTCTTCCAGAAACATTCCAGGCAATTTTCTACTGCATCTCTCCCTGTCTTTCTAGACCCTGCTTTTTGTAAGCAGATTTTGACCTCAGCTCAGGACCACGTGTGCATGTTTTTTACAAGCAAAGCAGACCAAAAAAACCCCAACTGCCTCTCCAGCCATTCCATTGCAATGCTGGAGTGCCTGCCACTTCCAGTGGCTTTTCCTGTTGTTGGTTTGTAATTACCTTCGGATACCATTCCCCACATTGCTTCAGCAGCTGGCATTTAAGGCCCTGAAAAGAGCAGAGCTGCCTGATCTCTAAGCCCTCCCAGGTTTACAGCCAGCATCATTCTCATCAATCATCTTCTGTCAAATGGGAATTTGAGCAACCCCAATCCTAATCGGAATATGGAAGGGAAGCCCTTCCTGTCCCACCCTCCCCTGTTTGAGAGCCATGCTCGAATAAACAAAACCTGAAAGGGCTAAGGCAGCTCAAAAGGAGACTGTAAACGATCCCATCTGTGAGCCTTGGCGAATATCTCCTCCAGGAGGGGGGCGTGGGGGAGAGAAAACAAGTTGGAGGGTCTTTTTTTTTTTGCACTGAGAAGGAAATACCATTGCATTCAAACGTTGCTACTGCTCCAAATGTCATTCCAGAGGCCAGATCCAGGCTCCTCCTCAGACAGGTCTCTTATCCTGGATGGTGGCAGGATCCTTTGGGAGAGATTGTCATTTGCAGGGGTAATTAACACTAAAACTATGCTGAACACAGGTGAACTGAATGCAGGGTTGAAGATATGGATCAGGGAGCAAAAGGAGATGATATGTGTAAAAGCCATATTCCATAGTGATAAATGTGTTTTGCAAGGCTGTAAAACAACATCCCTGCTTGCACTGGAGTCCCCAGCTTGCCATGTTCCTGTCCGTGACTCACAGGCACTGGGCTCAGCTGGGTGCTCAGCTGGTCTTGGTGACTGGCAGCTGGCTGGGGACTTGGAAAAAGGCAGGTCCTGGGGTGGAAGCCAGGAACAGCAGCATCTGGATTAGGTAGCCAGCCTTGAAAGGTTGTCTGTGCCCAAGTTTAGAAAGTCAAGATAATCCAGGAGCATCCATGCATTCATTATACTTTACCCATTCTTGAAGCCTGCCTAATTTTCCAGTTTTCCACTTTTCAGGTCTATGGCATGGCCTGTTAGACTGCCCCCCCCCCCACCCTGAGACTTCCCAGGCAGCTTCTCTGCCTTCTGGCCCGAAGCTCACAGGTTGGGCTAAGCACTTAATAAGGGACATTCAGTTGTATTGGCAGCCCCGGTGCATGACAAAAGCACTGGCATCACAAAGCAGCTTTATCTCACCACGTTCCCAGCTCTGTTCCCCAGTCTCAAAGGCTAGGATTGTGAGTAAGGGCACTTTGCATCTTCAAAGAGCAAGAGCAGTTTCAGGCTCAGCCCGGGGTGCCCTGGGAGACCCCAGCAATCCTGCCCCGAGGGAGTCTGAAATGCAGGTCTGGGCTGAGGAGCAGAAGCCACATGTGCCAAAGGCAGCTGGGTAGACCCAGAGGATGGGCTTGAGAAATGATCTGTGCATCACCAACAACCACTAACAACCCCTACTTGTTCAGTCAGAGAAACAACTCACCAAAAACAGATGCAGAAGGCAAAATATTCCAGTGCTTTTGACTAATGATTGGCCTTTAAACACGAGTTAATGTTTAATTGAGAATTAGCTTTCAAGCATGCCAGTGAGAGTGAGGAATGAATGTTAGTTGCACTGGAGATGGGGAGCTGAGGCAGGGAGAGGGGACCAGCAGGTGCTGGAGGGCTTTCTGGCCCTTGGAAGGATTTGGTTCCAGCAGAGTGTTGCTGTGGCTAAACACCAAGAAGGTCTTGGGACACTGGAAAGAGCTTATCACCTTCTGGTGCTCATGCTGCAAAAGTGTGCTGAAATGTTGGTGAGTGCCAAGAGAGTCATACAAATTACTTGAAAGTAAAAATTAGCTTTCTGGAGTGAGAGCTGCTCAACCAATTTTGCACTGAAAAAAGAGCATTTGGTTAAATTTCTAGAAGTCATCATCATAAGAAGAAACAGAAGAATATCAAATTTAGTATACCGTTATAACAAGATTCAAAACCAGGAAAGGGAATCAGGGCACATTTAAAAGGAAATCAGGCATTTACCTTTAAGTAATAGGGTTAGAAACCACTGTGACAAGCAAGGAAAAGGAGAGACACATGCTCAGTCCAAGGAGAGAGGATTTTCTACCTCTTCCTGGGGTTGGCTTAAGCTTTTCTGGGCAAAATGAGATGCCTATGAAATATAGACCTGAACAAATCCCACCAGCTCCTGCAGCTGTAAGCTGCTCATAGACATGCTTGTAGACCCAGGAAGAAAACTGGGGCAGTGACATCTAGGAGCAGAGTGGGTAGGTAACAGGCACTGGTCCTGAGCCCCCTGCGGTGGCTGAGGGTGAAGTAAATGAGCATGAGGATGTAACTCCCGTGGAATCCTGTCCCTGGTAGGGGGCAGGCAGTTCACTTGATGCCAGGGTCTTCCATTCCATCCTCCTGGAAGTGCCACCCCTTCAGCTCACCAGGCACACACATGGACCTCACTTGCCCTGGGACATGGAGCCTGACTGCTCCCTGTCCCCTTTACAAGCACTGTAAAGCAGAGGGGGACGCTGTTTCTGTGCCTCTGCCTCTGCCCATTAGCTAATGTGAATTAAATCCCTTTTATCTTCACACTCATTTTCTAAGGATAATAATCCCTTTTTGTGTGCACCCACTTTAACTGTTCCCAAACTGAGCTGTAATTGCTGATAGTAATTAAGTTAATACATATTTATAGCCATGTAGATTTATAGAAGGTCTCCTGTAGTTTTATTTGAGGCATTTTCTTTAACCTGCTATAAAATCATCAAGTTTTTCAGTGTTAATTGCCTCCAATGCCGATCTCATCCCCTTTCCTCTGGATAAGACAAGGCAGCAGATGGCTTCCCTGGACAGCCACTTTCTCCCTGCTCCCACCCTGATTTTACTGCAAGGCAGAAGCGACCATCACCTGTCTTTCCTACCAGTTTTGCACCACTTTTTTGCCAGTTCACCTCTATGGACAACTTTCCAAGCCATTTGCCAAAACAGCCTTGCAAGGGTTTACATGCCCACATCCATGTAGGCCATGAGGATGGGGAATGGGGACCCTTGGAGAGCAGGGATGGAGAAGGATGAAGCCTTGCCCTGCCTGGAGCTCTGTTGAGCACTGTGGCAGCAACCCCCCATGCCAGATTTTCTCCTGCTTGCATTTGTGTTTTTGTGCTTGCCAAGTGCCCCAAACCCCTCAGCAAACAGCGTGTGTGGTGAGAGATCACCACATGTAATCTCCAGGCGAATCTCCCCATTATACAGTTGGCTAATTAACTCCGAGTAGAGGGTCAGGATGATCTATCGGCTCCAGGAATGTCCTCCCCAAAGGGAAGTAAATATCACTGCAAGAGCGGGGAGCCCCTTTCTATGGCAGTGAATCCTGATAAAGAGCTTCACTCCATTCTCCTGCTGCTGGCTCCAGCTTAGTGTTTTTAAAGCTGATTCTCCCTGTGCTAATCTGGAGGGTCCATTCAGCCCAAAGCTCAACATCAGGGTCTATTTGCGAAGTGTGCAGCTGTGTCAATTTGCAAAGACAAAGGAAAGCCCCTCTGTCAACAGGTTGAGGAGCTCAGGTAGCACGAGCGAATTGAGGGCAAGAAGTCAAAGTGGTTTCACAAACCATCAGACCATGTTTAAATCCCTACAGCCTGAGAGCCAGAGCAGTGCAAGGGATAAAGGAAGCACGGAGGAGTGGGCTGAAAGGCCAGGGCTGCGAGGCCGCCAATTAGTACTATTAAAGAAAGATAATTAGATCTGCTCCATGGAAACCCCAGAGGAGGCACAATGCAATTTCCATTTGGGCTTATTGTAATAAAAGTTCAAAATGCCAGGATATGCCAAAATTGCACTGTTGGCAATATGAGCAGGGCTCTCAGTGTGGGGTAGAGGGGTTACAGGGCAGCAAGAGGGGACCACAGCCCTCCCAGGACACAGACAACTCTCTGCTCAGTATTTGTGTCCAAGGGATGGAAGTTGAAAATTTTGGAACACTTCCAGATAAAGAAATCCAACCTCCTTTAGAGGCTCTGCTTCTCCATCAACTTTTCCTTTTAGGAATTGCTGTGCGCAGGGGCAGAAACTGTGGCAATGCTTAGTGGTGATGTGCTCTGATCTGAGAGAAGAGCTGGGAGCAGCCATTCCCAGGATGTCCAGGATGGAGCTGTGAGGAAGGCAGGAGGCATCCTGGTGTCCTCTGAAAGAGTACAAAGAAAGTAAGTCCTGAGGAGGGAGTGGGACTTCTCACCTACATCCAGTGCCATCAGGTCAGGGGAACCCTTATCCCTAGTTCACAACGGCAGAAGGAGAGTCTCAAAAAGTCAAGTCTAAGATTTCTGAAGTCAGCCTGTGGTTTAGGGTGTGGTTTCGCCAAGGCTGGGCACTCCTTAGCCATTCACAATTAAGGACCATGACACTGCAGAGCCCTTCGTGCTGGTGGCAAGGACCAGCCAGTGCTTGAATGGAGCATGGGAATGTTTCTGTGGGCATTTGTAACCTTCAGAGAGTTAATGAGAAAAGAAACTAAGGAGTCATCACGCAATCATGTGGGACAAGGTCCCAAGACACTTCATTTCTAATAATTTAAATAATTCCCTGTGATTCAGAGATCTACAAAAAAAAGCTGTGTTTGAGCAAATCTATTTTGCCACTCAAAACTTCCCTATCAGAAACCCTACCACTGGAAATAAAGGCAGCTTCAGTCCTTCTTTGAGTTTTAAGACACAGTATAGGACTCTGGCTCAGAAGGATTTTTGCCAACACTATAACTTTGCCTGTAGGCTGACACTACACGTGGGAAAGAGGAATTTCAAAGAGAAACAGCTGGAAGGCTGAAACAGCTGAGCATGGTTGATTTTGGTATCAGTCACCAAAGCAGCTCTCACTCCCAGCAGCTGGACCTCCCTGTGCCTGCGGAGCAGGGATCGAGTGCAACTTCAGCAAGGCCGGTTTGGAGGAGATTTAGGTCCATTAGGTAAATATTCACAGATGTGCAATAATAAACACCATTAAACAGCATTAACTTAGCAAAATATACATCACATATACTGTAGGTGTGTCTCTAGTGAGCAGGGAAAACAGGTGAACACTCGTGTTTGTGTTATTTCATGATATAAGGTCCAAAATTATATTCTGCCCAGCTACTTCTTCCTTCTAACACAAGTTGCCAGGGCACATATATAGAGATGTATAAAATTTGACTAAATACTACATTTTTCTCTTACAGGTAAGCATATTTATTTTGATAATGTCTGGCAATATAACATCTGTAACATTAATAAACATCCCTTTCAAATACATTTTATACCTACTGTACATTTTTATTTTGAGATAATAAATCACATGCATAAACCTAATTAATCATTTAAGCAGGCCCTTAAAACACTGTTGAAAAGATTTTCCAACTCAAACACCTTTTAAGACGCAATGACATCATGTCTGTTGGGACACTGTTATGCAATGAAGATTGTGAGACATTTTCCCGCCATAAAGTTGCTATAATAAAGTTTGTCACTGCAGTCATTAAATCTTTGTTTTCTCCTCTTAGCTTCTTCCTTACTCTGGAGCTACCCTTTGTTAGGGAGAAAGAGAAAACATGTCATGGTGAAAAATTTGGGGATCTTGTCACGAAGTTTTCCACAACACCAAATATCCATTGATTTCGATGAAGATTGTAATCTACCACTCTGTCTTAAGTCCTGGAATACTTGGCTCCCCTTCAGCAGGTAGAACAAGCACACAGAGAAAGAGGAAGGAAAGGCTTCAAATTCTAGCTGGAAATGGAGAAAATGGAACTGAACATACTGGAAGAAACTGATCCTCACTCACCATATGAGTGAGTGATCCTCACTCCTCCTCACAAGTGAAGGAGTATTCACTCATTCATCTCCTGACCTAGAGGAAGGTGCTGGCCTTTGCCCACTGAACATAACAAAGGTTTGTTTGACTAAGCTAAAAGACAGCAGATGATGCTCACAAGGTGATGAGTTTTATCAGTTGGAGGCTGCAGATCCTGCAGATGCTTGGGTGGTAGCAGCTTCTGAGTGAGCTGAAAGCCATGATAAAGACAGTGTTTGGCAACTCTTCCTCCTATTCCAGGAGCTGATCTCTGTGCTGCTTTGAAGAGCCCCTGGAGGGTGCCACAAGCCCTGTCCCAGCAGCTCCCCATAAGCAGCTCTTACCCAGCTGTGGTGATGGTACTTTGGTGGTCTGTGAAACCAAAACTTCAGACTTGCCATTGATGCCTGTGACTCAGACCTGATGGGTTCCTCCTCCCTCATCCTGCCTAGAGAAAGAGAAGCACATGTGCCAATGATCTGTTGGGTTTGGCTGCTTCCAGACATGCCTCTCCTGACAGATGGTCCCTGCGGGGAAGAGCAACACTGTGGAGTGTGTCTTGTCCTGCAGATGGGGACATACGTCTGGCAGTGCAATGAGCAGAGCACCTTGAAGAGCAGTTTCAGCCTCAGTGTCTCAAAGGTGAAGGCTAGAAGAGCCTCCTGCATGCACACAGAAAAAATTCAGCTGAATTCAAACCCATTGGTTGACAGAAGATAGCTCCACATGGCACAGGGATGTGCCTACTCCTGGCTGGAGTACTGGCACTCCAAAATGGAGCTGAACTTGTCTGACACCCAGCTTCCCACCTGCCCTCACAAATTAGCTCACAATAAAATGCCTAAATCAAGCTCTGACCTAGCCCTGCAATTCCTGTTGCAGGTTTCATTTACAAAAGATACCCTGGCCAACTTTAAGCCAGTTACCAGGGACACACCAGATGCTGATTAGAAACCATCTCAGATGCCCATTGCCCCAGTGCAGGGCTGTGCCACTGCACTGCCTGCGATTCTAGAGGTCTGTCTCTGGGAATGATGTCACCTCCTCTGCCTAGGAACCTGCATTCCTGGTCATCTTCCTTCTTGCCTGAAAACTAGTCAGATTGGAGACCCCTCACTAACTGAACAATTAAGCTATTAAGTAACTCAGTTAATAAATTCAGATTTTGCCCTAATACGTTTCTAATGACCTTGTCTAATAATTTCTAAGCAATTTGGGAAGAATGCTTGTTGCTGTATTTTAAAGTAAAAGTGATTTATATTTGCTGAGAGAACAAAGACAGCCACGTGTGATTTATTACTATCAGTCACTGTATCTTTCATCTCTTTAATTGTTTTCTCTACAGGTAGCTTCAAAAGTGCTCTCAAAGGCCGAATGGTGAGCGCCTTTCAAGTTCAGGTACTTACTGCTTCGGTCTGAACTGCTGATTTTTGCCTTCATATCTGTAGCTTCAAGTATTAATCACAGAGCTGCAATTTAGTATGCTTAGGTTGGGCTTAATGCAACAAATGATTTTGCATGCTTGGTAACCTATCAGAGACAAATGCCTGAAACCTCTAAGGCTTTTGTCCATTTTCCAGCAAGAAAGGCAGCAACAACTACCAGCGTCCATAGGCTGACTGAGTTTATAACAAGGTTTAACTTTTGTTGTCAGGGGGTTTGGGAGCAAGTCTGAAAGCTGCTCTGGTTTATTGGGCAGAGACCAATTTTTCCATCCTTCCTGGAGAGGGGAGCTCGCTTGGCATTCACCATGCAGCCAAAGGAGAAGATGAACTAAGTGTTGGAAAGCCTGAAGCCAGGACAGGAGAAACACAATTACAAGAAGAAATTAATCTAATTTCCAGAAGGAAAAAGGTAGGAATCACCACTTAAAAGCCCTCCTTCTGTCAGGAATGTGGGGGGATTTCCAGAGAAGCCACATGGAGTTTGGCTTCCATGTCCCAGAAAGATGGGGGAGCCAAGTTCATCTGTCACTCATGTCCTTTGGAAAGCCCAGCTTAAAGCAGCAGGGAGATGATTTATATCCTTGCTCTCTTACATACCCCAGGACTTCCTAAGATTTGAGAAAATTGGATTTAATCTTTGTTCAACTTCCAGTGACTGGTCAGGGCTCAAACTGTGGGAATTTTTTCTGCCAAGACTTTCTTCCAGCTATTTCCAGGTAGCCCTCAAAACAGGCCTGGCTGGGATTCAGACGAGAAAAACAATTTCTACAAGATTTTCTGTCTGGATTTACAAGCCCTAAAGGTCTGGAGAATACTGATGAATCATCCCAAACCTCGATAAGTGCCTGCGTGACTCACAGACGGGCTGGATGTCAGGGATGCAGTTCCAGCCTATCCAGGTCTGCATGGCCTAGAAAAATATTTGTCTTCCAGAGCTCCCTGTGGGCAGTGTTGCAATGTCAGTGTTGCACACACTGCTTTATGTGACATGGTCCCAGCCACCAGCATCTCTCTTGGTTTGAGTGCCCTGAACTAAACAAAACAGTAATAAACAAATGATATGCCCTGAGTTGAGTCTCTACAGTCAGAAGAAACTCTCAGTAGCATTTTTTGGGGTCAGTTTTTCATGACTGAGACCTAGTCATGCAAACAAAGATTTATTTTTTCTTCTGACCAAAACAACATTAAGGGGAAAATTCTTTCCCATGACTAAAGCCAGGCAGGAATTTTTCAACAGAACATCAAAGCAGAAAGTTTCAGGGAAGGGGTCAGTTTGGGGCAATTTTACATGTAATTTTTCTTTTTGTTCTTAAAACAGGAATAAGTCCACATCTTACATTTAGTGATTGTTGTACAAATAAGTATGGTGATCTTTACCAAGACAAGAGTCCTGCCCATTCTCACTGCTAGCTAGAACCAGTACTAGCATCAATTGGGATTATATTCAACAGCATCCTCTGGCTTATCTGTCAATTTTCACCATGAATGAGGTGAGGTGCCCAATCATAATGATTATTCACAGCCAGTTGAAGCTCAGCTGTCTTTTACCAAACGCCTCAAAGTTCTGGAGGTATTTAAAAACTGAGTATAATCACTCACTCAAGGGTCAACATGCACTAACGTCAGGACCTTGGTTTTATCTTTGATTTGAAAGGTAATAAGTAACAAGCAGGGGTACTGCATCTCCTTGGAGGAGCATGTTAAGGACTGTGTTCATCAGCCTGACTTCTGCCCTTGCACATCCCTCTCCGAAAGCAGGGGGAATGCAGAGGGGCCATGTGTTCTGTACAGTAGTAAAAGGTGAGGACCCACACCAGGCAACAAAGGGCAATACCTTGCCTCAACAACAGAGACCTCTGCTCTGTTCATTCCCATTATTTCAGGGGATACTAAAAGGATTAATGTGGTATTTAATCAAGTTAACACAAAAAAGCTTTGAAGAATACTTGTTCTTACCTTTTTCTGCCATGATGTTACAGCCCAGATGTTGCAGCTGGCAGAGGGAGCCCAAGTTGCTGCACTGCAGGGAAGTGCAACCCTTCCAAAAGCAGTTCCAAAGCCCAGCTAGCCATCTGACTGCCCAAATAAAATGCAGCAACAATAGAAATGGAATTCTTTAAACTAAAATAGACATGATTTTGTCCTTGTTGGCCTAACCTTGGTTCCTTGTACATAGAAACCTTCCATTTGTGGGCCTGGACATTAACAGATGAGATATTAACTAGCCATGGCTAATTATAGATAGCTGCATCACCTTCTAAAAGGGAGGCATTGTCAAGGCCAGCTAGGGCCAAAGTTGAGGTCTCATGAAGTTAATCTTATTATAAAAGCCACACAATAGAAAATATTTTTTATCTTCAACTTCTACTGAAAATAAATTTTATGGTAATTTGAACAGTTTCCTAAAGTGTTTGCAAAACAACCATCAAAGCAGGGTGGAGGTAAAACAGGTTAGTCTGTCTTCATTGTCTGAGCTGGCAGTGAACAGCGTGTATTGGTGAGACGGAAATTGTTAAGCCTTTAAACTTCCTTTCATCTAGATGATATACAATATTGTTAATGAACAGAGTTACCGGCATTTGCCTTCCCCAGCTGTATGACTTTTTACTTAGTACCACACTTTTAATCTTCCCACAGACTTACAGAATTGTTAGCTCTGAAAGGAAGCGAGACCTCCCTCACTGATGGATTTAGTTTGCTAATGTGTTTTGATGAGGCAGGAACACGGTGTGGAGGAATTAAAGGAATAATAAAATAAACATTTCTATCCACAGAGAGAGGAACCCACCCTCCCAAAGCACCCCTGGCTGGTTCATGGGTGTGTGTCCTGACTTGGGGCCACATCAGAGTCTGGGGTCCTCCTAAAAATGCTCAGCAGGAGGGCAGAGCAGGTTTTTGAACAGTCTAAATGGAGGGAGGGGGCTAAATTCTGAGGTGGTGGAAGCCAGTGTTGGTGCCTGGACCCTGAGCCAGTGCTGATTTAGAAATGAGAGCCAGGACCTCTCCAGAAAATCTCCAAATGAAGACGTTTGTGACATTAGCTAAGGCTTTTTAATTAGATGGAGAAAACAAATCTGCTCCACCCCAGGCAGCTGCAGCTCCAGCCAGCATGTTACTTATTAGCTCAAATTATTATTATTATATAAAACACTTGACTTTCTTGTTCAAAAAGTAAAAAGGGATTAGTGGGGTCTCTCAGACAGCTCTCCTCAGACTAACCTTCAACATCTCAGACAAAGCCTCAACCAGAACAGAGACTTTCTCAGGGTATGGACAAAACAGACCCCAAACGGCTGCAGTAAAAAGTCAAAGGCAATACTTGACACAGCACTCAACTCTGTTTGCTGACTTTTCCCAATGAATACAATAAAATTCAGCCCAAATATGCCACTGCTGCCAATTACCCAGGGAAACAGCCGGACCCTGGAGCTGGTAAATCAATGGAGACGCCAGGGAAAGCTGCTTTCCCCAAACCTGAAGTAGGTGGAAGACCATGAATGTGAGAAGCACACTAGGAAGGATTAGGGGCTGCAGAACAAAATGTGCTGGGAGGCTTCCAAGCAAGTGGGTCCCCTCTGCCCACCCCTGCTTCCAGCTTGCGCTTTACCCAGAGCAGCACAAAGTCTGTTCCTGGGGAGGCTGCACCCCAGTTCACTCCCATCGGGAGACCAGAGAAAAGAAGGATGACTCATCAACCAAAAGAGGATGCCGGGAAACCTCTATAGGAAGTCTGAGCTTCAGCACTGAGGAGATGGGGCTGGCTGGAATGTCAAAGCCAGATTTCCCCAAGGCAGCAAAGCCCCAGGCTGCGTGGGAAGGGGCAACAAGGGATGGTGTTGGCATTTGATTAAAAATTATTTGATTGGCAAATCCAAGCTGCCTGGGACTTGGTAGATAACAAGCCACAGCTTTGGTGTGAAGAGCTCTCTTTAACCTGAAAGTATTTTCCTATTAAGCAAACTCCATCACACACATCCCCATCTCTGCCAGCTCTGCTCACAAGCTGAAACTTTTCCAGTTTTGATGGCTGAAGTGCCAAAATAAGTGGAATTCAGTAATTTGTATGGAAATGCTGAACAGCAGTTGGTGTTTTTAGTCAGCCAGGCCCTTCACATGTGGCTGGGTGCTGTTCAAAAGCAGTCCTGGGGGGAGCAACACTCCTTGGGATACAGCCTGAGTTTGGAAAATGGCTGAGCCTTTGCCACAGTGGTTTCCTCACCCCTTCTTCAGTTCTTATGGGTAAAAACTGTGCCTCCCAAAGGCTTGCAAAGGACTGCAGTGGTTTGTGTCAGAAGGATTTTGAGAAGCGAGATGTTCCGCCACTCCCCTTCTTGGCTTTGCGGTTGTGCGTGGTGTGTAATGGTCCAGAGAAAATCAATTGGACACTGCATTTGAGAGAGAAGGGTTGGGATTTTATTCTGAATAACTTGGTGACCCCAATCAATCTCTGTCCCGAAACCTTCTGAAAGGTTGATACTCTAGCTTGCAATTAAGTCTCCACAACCAAGAATTGCAGCATATGTTCCAGTTAAAACACCTTCATTAACTATTTATTTTTGATGAATATCATGAGATACCAGCCAGTGTATTTCAAGGCAGACAACAGTTTTTGCCCGATGGGTATATGATCCAATTAAGATTTTGAGTTATTTTTCACCTGCTTTTTAAGTTTTCAGGGTTGTTTTTTTTTAAGCTGGTAAAACTAAAATAAACTGTGAAATCCCCCAAATTTCCCATGTGATAGCAACTCTGGGAAAAGAACTTAATCTAAACCATCACAGTGTAAAGAAGAGAGCTTGAAATGTAAAACGGTATGAAAGGACTCTGTCTCCCTTTCCTGAGAGGGAGAGGGGCTGGGATGGTGCTGACCTGGGTGCATTTGTTCCATTTGAATCAAGCAAGAAGTCGTACCTGGTGGGAATGGTTGCTGCTCAGGGCAAAGCAGGTGCTGGAGAAAAAGATGAGTCTGGAGAGCAAGCACTGAACACAAAGGTTTATTCCTCAGATAAATATATTTCTGCTGATCAAAACTTAAACTTGTTTCCTGCTCTGGGTTACCTCTGGGACAGATGTTCCCTCTGGTACATGCTGCTGCTGGTGCTGCAGGTCTTCCTTGTGTGCTTTAGGGCATGGTTAGCAAGGGACAAGAGAGGAATAAATCCTGTGCTCATCAGGCAGTGTGAGGGCACACAAGGAAGATGCTCTCCAGGGGATGCACAAAAAAACTCTTTCCCACAGGCGCTGCCTTCAGATATGGCCGGGGCACTCCCTGGCAAACTCAGGCACATGGGGTCATCCCCCCCTACGGGCCAAGCTTTTGGCTCTGCACCATGTGGCAGCAGGACCAGAGCCCTTGAGAGCCTTTCCCTGTCTGCTGGGCAGCTCAGCCCAGAGTCCCCCCATGACTCCTGCATGTGCAGGCAGGGTCTGACCCTGAAGTGCCCAAGGCGGTTTTACTTGGTGGATATTAATGGTGGTGAGTGATGCCCATTTACACATCATGCACAGCCAGCTCTGCCTACACCAAATCCCCTCAGGCTGGACCATCCAGGGCAGCAAGGGAAAAAGGGGCCTTTGGCGGGAAGGTGTTTTTCATCACCCTGAGAGCTGTGTCCGATGGCATTGTCAAAAACAGCAGGTAGCAGTGACAGGCAGGGTCATTCCCCTGCCCAGCCCCAGCCCCTGTTGTGCTGCCTTTCAGTGCAAGCTAAAGGTCAGCCCACAGCCCCGGCTCCCAGCCTTTGCTTTTTTGTTATGATTGTCACAAGGTAAATTAATCAGATTTACAGCATTAAACCTTGCCATATCTTGAGCCTTTCAGTCCTTTCTGCCCCCAAAACTTCCCTCATATGAACAGGCTCTTTGTTTATCCTTGCCCATACAATCTTCATTTGGTGATGGGGGAGCGGTAGAGGGACAAAGACTGGAAGAGAGGCTGCTGCCCACAGGTACCACCCATGACAGCAGCACTCACCACCCAAGACACTGGTGGCTCCATTGCTTCAAATATTTCTCCCAGCTAAGCAGATGGGGAAGATCCTGTTCTCAGAGCTGTGGTGCCACGAGCACATCTTTTGGGAAGAGTTGCTGCCCCTCCAATCAATAAAAGACAAAGGCAATTCCGCAGCAGGGGCAAGACGCCCCCACTGTGAGCACAAAGCACAATTTACATCTCTCCAACGTACCTACAGCATATGGGACCACTTACACAGTTGTTTGTCTTGGTCAATGGGTCTGCTGAGCCATTGGGGAGCTGGGTCTTATTTCACTTTCTGACGGGGATTTGGAAATGATCAGCCCTGCAGCCAGCATGGGGCTCCCCAGCCATGCTCCCAGCATGAGCCGGCAGCGAGGCCGGGTGGAGGTGACAGGTATCTTTATCCCACCACCCGGGAGAGCTCCAACATCCTGCTGGCAGGAATTTGTCTGCAAATTTTCCCCCATTGAAAGGAGTGAGGTGGCTGATATGATTGCTTGATTAAGGGGCAGGCAAGGTGGAGACAGGGGCAGTTCCATACTCTGTGCTCTGAGGAATTCCCCTCCTTTTGGAAGACTGTGATCCACTTCTCCCCTCTATTTCACACTCATAGGATCACATCTACAACTGCCAGCTTTGTCAGTGAGTCTCATTTCTGCAGAGTATACATCTTAAAGGGACCTATACCTAATCCATCCATATGGAAAAGCAATCTTTAAAGAAACAGCAGTGAAACTCAGAGAAGGTAATAAATGCAACCGTACTGAAGCTTGCAGCCAGAGTGGGAGTGGGTGGGAAACAATATCAGTGACCTTATCTTCCGTAGGTGCATTTGATTTTGATTTGATTATTGTCAGGGCAACTCATAACCATGAAACATAAAATACATTAATGCATACGTTTTGGGCAATGGCATGCAGATAAGAGGAGGTTTTTAAACTTTTGCAAAAAAAAAAAAAAAAAAAAGGCAAGATGACCATACATAGTGCCTACATTAAAATAACATCTCCATAATCAGAAAACTTTTGGTGTATATTTAAATTTAAAAAGGAAAACCAGATTAATATCCTAAATTCTCATCATCCATCATTCTTTGCAGAAAGACCTCTTCCCAGAGACAGCTGGCAGGCTGACTGCCTTCCCTCCAAAAATAAGCAGTGTGGGTGAGATTGCACGTAATCTTTTGGCCTGGTGCTGATACATAACCCAAAAATGCCTGTAATTTTTTGGAGTGTGATTGGTGTCATATTGAGTGAAAAATGAGACCTCATGGTGAGCTGAGGATCCTCCGTGACACAGAGCTGATCTGTGAATAAAGCCAGCAGCATTGCTTCCTTCCCCAGCATGGGGGCTGTCCCCCTCACCACCCCCAGCCATGCTCCTCCCTGGTTCTGTGACTCATTAAAAACTGGGAGGACTTCAAATATCTGGGTCAGATCTTCCTGAAAGTCAGAGTGGGAGGGTGAGCCTAGCATGAGACCCACGGTGAGTGTCCTGGGTGGTGGCAGCAATTCATCTCCAGATAAGATTCGGTTGAGAGAAATTAATGGATTGTTAATAAAAAATATGGTCCAGGTTTGAAGAAGAGACTGATTGTTTTTTTTGTCACTCCCAGTGTCCCACTGGGAAAACTGCCCAAACTCTCCACCTCTGTTTGCCCATGCAGCACACAAGCTCTACCTGCCTCACAAGGATGAGGTGTTTGCAACAGGTTTTTTGCATTTTCAGATGAAAAAGCCTTAATCAGTATAACATATTTCCTAAAAGAAGAAGAAAATAGATGTGATTCATGCTTTCAGGCACACATCTATTTAAATATTTAGCCAGCATACATCAGCGACAGTCCTCATGGTGATTTCCCGAAGATTAAAAAAAAAGAAGAGGAGGGAAGAACAGGCACTCCCAACTGTTCCTGAATTAAAAAAATGGTGTCATTTTTTTAGCTCTGTCATTATTTTCATTTCTCTCTTCTCCCTCTCCCCTAGAAATTATTAAATCATTAAAATTATTTAAAAAATAGCAAAGCAGATGTCTGGCCTGTTTGATCTCAAGCCTGAATATGGAAGAAAAAGGAGTCAAGACTTTGATTATGGAAAAAAAAAGTAGAAGAGAGGAAAAAATTGTAACAGGAAAGTCATGAAGGAGAAGATTTGGCTTTGATCTCTGCACTGCACTGGCTTTGCCGGGTGCGGGTCTCTGCTGAGCAAAGCTGGGCTATTGTGCGACTGCTTCATAGGATCACAGGGGCAGCACTTTACACCATCTGCTCAAAGGCAAACAAGTCACTCCAGGTGAGATTTCCACCCTTTGGGTATGAGAAAGCAAGCAAAATATGGATCTGATGTTTGCAGAATGAAGGTAGACCTCAAATCTGGGATGCTGTTTGGACTTCTACACAACTAGCCTCCTTCAGCTGAAGGAGACTTATTAACAGGCTGCAGTCTTGGCTTGCTCAGTAGTTTTAGTTCCTTATTTGTAAACTCTCCTCTTTCCCTGCTGAAAATCCAGATAGAAGGAAATGGCCATTAGAGATCAGAGCAATGGCATCAAAAAGCATTACCAGGCATACAAAGCTAACCTGCTCACACTGCTTCTGGTGGTTTTCAACAGTAGAAATTACGCTAGGAAGAAGAAGGGGTAATTTCTCATGTACTCACTTCTAACACAGTCTCTAGGTGTGTTGCAGGGAGATTGAGATTTCAGCCATTTACATTTTCATCAGATCTCCATTGGTCCTTTGCCTTTGTGGACTTGCTGTTTATTAAATCAGTCTCAATGACTGCTTGAATTGCTTTCTAGCTTAAAGGAAAATGACAAAATGGGGAAGATGGCCTGAGAGCAGGACATATTACTCACATTCCAGCAGAATTTGGCAGCTCTGATAAAAATATGAAGTGGTACCATGGTGTGTTTGGGATTGCAATTACCTCCAACCTCCAAGCACCATCAGTGCACTCCAGTCATTTTGTTAGTGAGATGGAAGGACTCTGTCCAGAAAGACAGACCAGGGACTATCTCCAGGATGTGGTTTTGTTTGTCTGAGAATCAGAGGAGACTGTAGTGACAACTGTTCAGTCTTGCTTACTACACTTGTGGGTTTTACCTGCTACTTGCAAACTTCTCCCAAGTGGATCAGGCCCAGAACCCCCCAGCTCTGAGAGCCCAGCTCAGGTGTTTTAGAAGGAGAAAGAAGACCCACAAACTGTGGAGGTGGGGGAAACCTGCCCCACACAGGTCCTGCCGGAATTACTGGCAGTGATGGACTCAAGCTGTAAGGCATGTATCTTCACATGTCTTCCAAGCATCTTTTAGGAGTAAGCATTTTAAAATCTACCTGGCCGAAAACAATGGATTCATTCTTTTTGTCAGTGCAGCTCTGGAGGACTGAGGAAGCTGCTGTGATGTCTTGGGCACCAACACCCAACGGAACTTGTTTCTGACAGCAAACCCTCTGTGGGTGGTGACTGTCAGCTAACGAGCTGCAGGCGTCTGAATCCATGTATGGCTCCTGGAGAGAAATTCTTCTTTTCAAACACTTGCACGGAGCAATTTTCCAGGAGTTGTTTCTGCGGGAGAGTGATCCTCCTGCAGGATCCCTGTTATCCAAACCGTTCTGCCCTTCAGGTGTTGGATGCAAACAGCTTTCCACCAGCTATCACACAAGCCATGGCTGCCTCTCTGTCTGTTGGAAAATTTGCTCTTAAGAGTTTGAATGAGAACAGACCTGTCCTGAAAATCTGCCACTTGGAGTATACCAGGCATATAATTTTCCAACTGGAAAAGTGTTTTTCGTTAGCCCTGCTGATGAAAATTAATTGAAGACACATGTTCACAAGACCCAGAGGACATCTGTGTAAGCATTCAGTACGAAGATCAAGATTAACTCACACCAAGAAACCATGTGCTTAACCGGCATCACCTGTACTGCTGACTGCAGACACTCGGTAGGTGGCCTTGGGGTGCCAGGACACCCAGCTTTCATCTTACCCATGCAGGGAACAGCCCTGACTGTCCTCAGTTATGTTTTCAGCCATCACCTCCATTGAGATGCAGCCAGCCTAGAGCAGACAGTGGCATTTTACTGAACAGCAGGAGCAGCCACTGATCAGAGAGCGAGCCTGGATCTTCTGGAACAGGCAGTGGGATGGGCAGAATTGCATAGGAGGAAGCTAATACAGAAGATGAGCAAAAGAAGACAATAGTTTAAGTTACACAGAGCTGTATCAGCTGGGAGGTGTTTCCAGGCTCGATGTGGGCTGTGGTGAGAGTTTCAGAGGGATGACACGTGGCAGCCTGCTCCCTGTCTTCTGGCTGCCTGCCCAAGTCACATGCCCTGAGAAGTCAGCTGTAGCTGGGAGGGTCCTACAGCCCTGCATCATCTGGGGAGTGCAGATACCCCCTGCAAGGTGGCAGCCATGTGAAGGGCCCTTCCAGAAGGTCAGAGCAGCCACAGATGGAAAATAGCCTTTTTTAGCTTGGAAAGCTTTCCTTTAGGGTGGATCTAGCAAAAAGGTTGGCTTCCCCCCCTCATTCCCATCCCTTTCCAAAACAAGGCAGCAAACAGAACAAAGCTAAACCAAGAAAGCCTCAATCACACCTGGTCAAACAGAACATTTTAACTCAATCCAAGAGAAAAGATTTTGTTTCCTTTTCATATGTTTCACTTATAGTAGTTGTCTTTTTATTTTTTTTAATTCTAAGCTCATTCATTCACTCATTCAAAAATAATAAATTCAGCATTTCACAGTGGAACAAGAGATCAACACAATACACAGAACGTTCTCAGTTCAAAGGTTGTGTTATATTCTTTTTTCACATTTATTCTCCATCTTTCTTTCTTCCCAAATTGCCCACTGAATGTGATCCAAGTTCATAAACAGCTCCAGTCTCTGTGAGCTTGGCCATGCTGCCTTTCCACTGAACCGACCATCAATTCATGATGCCAACTAGTGTTACTAGTGCTGCTGCCCTGAGCAGAGTTTCTGACACTATCTGGGAAGTTTGCTCACTGGCAATGAGCTGTCCAAAGTGAGAACAAATTTTCCAAGTCTGGAGGTCCCAAATTGGACTTTTGGTAGATTTGTGGGCAGCTGAAGAGAATGTCCTACAGCTGAGGCTGTGAGAGTGGAGGAGCCAGCACCAATAAGCTGCTGCAGCCTTGGTCCTGTCAGTGGGTGCTTCCCATGAAGGGACAGAATGGGTAGAAAATATGGAGTTTGCCTCATCAATGCTCACCAGAGTTCATCTGGAAGCCTCCTTGAGCAGTCCAAGGGACCTGTCTACTTCGAACTACTTTACACATGAAGTTAAAACAAGTAAAATCCAAGTGTCAATTGAAACCACGGTTGATCAAAGCACACAAACACAAGGCAGCATTACTCCAAGCTAGGAATTTACCCCGCTGTCAAATGTCTCCCCAGCACCTCTCCCAGGCACTGTGATCTTTCTGTGGTTGTCACCAGCCAAGAGCCAGAGTGTGAAGGGGATCTTCCACTGACGGCACATTCAGCACACACCGGTGCTTTGAGCAGAAGTGAGTCTAAAAACGGGGAAGGCAGGGAGGGAGTACTGGATCCTGCAGCCCTTCTTGCCCCTCAGGCAGCAGGAACAGCAATCCCTCCACTTGCTGCTGTGGGGAACATGTGCTGCACAGACATGGCTGAAAAATGTAGTGAGTACTCATCCAAAAACTCAGTGCAGAATGGACTGCTTTAAAACTGAGATTTGAAGAAAATAGTCTCATTGCCTGAAAAGCTCTTAGCCCCAAAACAAGAATTATTGCTCCGTTTTTGCAAAAGAAAGCATTAAAAGTACCAAATCCCAAATGTAGGCTTTATCCAACTGTTTCAATAGAAAATGTTTTTCACTCTCCTGTCTGTTTTGATGTTGAAAATGCCTGGTCTTGCTCATTGACAAAACTGCACCTCATGGACCACCTCTCACTTCCGAGGGAAACAGTATTGGATGCTCTGCCAGGGAACATCTTTGCACCTCTGCCTCCTGTGAATTTTGCCACTGGCTTTAAGGGGAGCAAGACCCAGCTCAGCACCCCCAACACAAGCCATTTGGAACCAGTTTGCTCTGCATCTTGCTCCTCACTTGTTAGGGTTTAAGGAGGAGAGGTGTTTAAAGCTGTGGGCTGGTGTGATGAGCTGGAACTGTCTCTGGGGTACAGGCAGGAGGGGCTGGAGGCAGCCCCAGGAAGAGAACCCATCTCCACAACACAGCAGGGAGACAGCAGTGGTGCCTCTTCCAGCTCTGTGTCCCACAGCACAACACTATCCTCTTCTCCCAGGGTTTTTACTCCAGCTTCATCTTCAGAAACCTCCTCAGACTGCAGAAGGCAACTCTGCCCTGGGGCCATGGGCAGCACAGCCCTTACTCTGCAAAGGAAAGTCCTTAGCTGCTGGCTGGTCTAATACATGAGAGTCTGTGTGTCACACCACAAAGCTGTTGCTTGGAGGCCTGTTTAATACCCTTACATCAACAGCTTCCTCCTGGTTCTCACAGATGTGAGTGATGTAAGTGCAGTCCAGCCCAGCAGCACAGGAGTGTGTTTTTGACCAGAGAAGCTTCAAGTGATCTCCCAAAGCAGAAATAAAGCCTGAACCATTTGGACCTCACAGCTGGACCAAAGCCATGGACAGCTTTGGGAAGACCTCAATATTGATGCTTGCAGCTGGGCCAAAAGCATCCTGGCAACAGTCCTGGTCCTGTCCCAAGCAGTACCTTCCCTAGGCAGGCCCAAGGGATTCGGGGTGACACCTCTACTGATCTTTGATGGGGTTACATCACAGGCTGCATAGGATGCAGTGCTTGTGGCTGCCAGGGTGACCTTTCCCTCTACAGTACTGGCCTCCCTTTGGGACTGGAGAGTGAAAACCAGGTCCATCTGTCCATCTGCTCCTGCTCCTTCCTGATATTCTAGTGTCCATTCCACTGCTCAAGGTGGCATCTGAGCCTGCTTCAGAGCTGAAGTAGAGGCACATGAAAGTTGAGTTATGGAGAGACTCCTGACAGGCTGGCAGCAATCTCAGTGACTCATTAACTTGTGATTTCCTCTGTGGTGGTTTTCCAGCACAGCTGCTCCTGGCCGCAGCACATGGCGAGTGCTGGCAGAATGAGCACTGTGTCATTTCTCAGAAGGCCAGGCTAAGTGGGCAACCTGTGCATTGCTCATGCAGATCTCCACAACAAACTCCAGTAACTGCCTCAGAGGATAACAGACCATAAATCTGGGCAGCCGCACATGCGAGGCACGCATGGTCCAGCTCCTGGAATCAAAGCGCTTGTGTTTTTGCTGTTTGCAGTGGCTGAATGTGTTTCTCATTCTGTATTCCCCTTCTCAGAGGAAACTCCCTCCATCCCACTCACTTCTCTCATCCTCTTTATGAGAGGACCTCAGGCACTCTGGAAACACGGGGAAAGGTTTACACCATCCTGTGAGACATCTTGCAACTTCTTCCTGCCACATGCTGCATGAGGAAGCTACATACAGACTAATTTTTTACACAGAGCTTGTAGGAGATGCTGGGTGAAATAAATTATAATTTTCTGGCTTCTCCCATATTTTTTTTCTAAGTTTGAAATCATAGGCTTCTCCCATATTTTTTTTTCTAAGTTTGAAATCATAGCATTTTTTTTGTCCGTCACAAATTCAATTATGAAATACCCAGACTGCCTGGGTTACAGGTTTATTTGCAAATTCAAAACTTGGCTCTAGGGTCACAGACCTATTTTGTGCAAACTCAAGGCTAAGGTTTGAGTGAAAGAAGAAAGAAATCTTTTTCTCCACAACTCCATGAAGGAAAAAAAATGAAATTTAAAGAGGCTTTGTCAAATAAAACCTAACCTGGCCGGTCCAGGAACCCCACACAAGGGGGCATTGTGCTCTGCTTAAGAGAAAGCAAGTCCAGTCTGTCAGGACTGTGTCCTGTACTGCCAGTGTTCAAGAAAGTTGGACTCAGGTAGCCAAATAACCTGATGACTTCACATCTGAGAGCTGGGTAAAAACTATCTTCCTGCCTCCTTTCCCTTCCCTCTTCTTTATGAAAGGCACTCGGCAGATCAGACTGCAAACACAGCTGGTAGGAGTGAGAAGGGATACAGTCAGAGGAGCAAGGTCAAGCACAAACCCAGCCAGTGGGACTGATCAGCAGTGGAACTGCAGCAAGTTCCACTCGGGAACCCGAGGGAGTGGTCAGCTATGAACATGGGGAGCAGGAGGAAGTAGGAAAAAAAGTCTGGATGTTGAGATCAGCAAATGGATGCACAAACGCAGGAGGATGGCTCTGCCCTGTGGCAGAGTAGCCCAATACTGTGATACACTGTAGTTCCCCAGTAGCCATCCTTGGTGTCCAGGATGCTGATGCTCCTTGGAGAGCAGGCAGAGCTGGGTGCAGGCAGCTGAGTGTGATCAGAGCTGTGTGTGATCGCCAAGGCTGTGGCTCACAGCTGCCAGCAGCAGCAGCAGCTCAGGGAGTACCACCTGTGCTCTCTGGAGGATGCCACCCTTATTTCTCCAGAAGATAACCTTCTGGGGTTTCCTGGCTTGACATGCTATTGCATTTCCCTCTCTCCCTGACATCTACCACTGCACACTGTTCCAGCTCATACATTTAATCTGCCCTGAGAGTAGAGGGCACTGTTCACAGAGATCTGAGAAAATATCAAGGAGGTGACTTAGCAGGGGCTTGCATTTCAGTGCTATATTAAGGAGCCTTAGGAATGGATTCTGCCCCTTGAAAGCAAATCAGTGCCTCTTCCTATTTGACAAGGAAACCAAACCCATGCACACAAGTGCAGCAGCTCAGATCCTGATGCAGCATATGTGCACATCATCTGTATGGCATCCATAGACACTTTTATTAGCATCTTGGGAACCTGCAGCATACAAAGGGTTGCCAGCATCAAGATTTCTGTCCAGCATCAAGATTTCTGTCCAGCATCAAGATTTCTGTCCAGCCCATTGCCAAGACATTCATGCTAAACAAGTGATCTCCCAGAGCTCACGTTGCACGTGGTCAGGCCTCTCCCTGATGTGCTGGTTTTCCGTAACATAACTGAGACTTCAAGGCATGCTTCAAATAAAACAGCTGTTTTGGCCACTTACAAGAAGGCAGGGAATGCAGTCACACTTTTCCACCCATGGAAACCACATGAAAAGCTCTACAAGCAACTTTCCCCAGCATTCCCACTCTCTTTCTTACAGGCCAATCCCAAGAACAGCTTGGCCAGAAAAAGATTTGCAGAGCTGCGTGTCATAAATCCAGGGTTTCACTAACATTCACCAAAGGATTTTCTCTCTTCTAGGAGGCTGCCTAAATAATCCTTGACGTGAAGTTAGGGAACAAAAAAGACCAGGTCTTTATTGTCAACAGTATTTCTTTTTTGTCTCTCCCTGATGAAACTGTTAGCTGGATTTCCAAATCCCTCAGAGGAGGATCCCTCCTATCCCTTACTTTTCATTCTTTCTGATATTTTTCCCTTTTGTTTTCAGCTTTGCTTTATCATTTTACTGTCAAGCACAGCAGAGATACTGTTTAATTTGTAGCTATATTTACCTCTCTGGTGTCCACACGAGACTATTGATCCAATCTAGTTTGTAGCCTGTGAAAAGTCACCTAGAACAGAGCAGGACAAAACCTGCAGGTCGTACAGGAACATTTTTAACAGTTTAAACAGCTAAACAGAAAACAAAGCCTTTTCTACCATGTTTTAGGAGAAACCCACAGCTTTAACAGGGAATTCCATTTCCATGGATGAATTTATAGGTTGTTTTAAAAATATTATAGAAAAGTAAGCACTTCCTGTCTAGAGATCGCTGGAATTGAAAGAACTCCCACCACAAGGATTGCTCTTAAAACTGAGCAAACGTTGCATTGTGGAAGTGAAAATCGAGTTTGGCTTGTTGAGTCTGGGACATTCAACAGAACTAAGGTTTGGGGTTTCAGCAAGACCTACTGAGAAGTTCCTGTATCACAGCTCAAGTAGGTTGGCTACATAAGACAGACCTTTGGTGCCACAGTAAGCGCCAGAAGTTTTGGGAGAAAGAGCTGGGAGCCCAGACAAGTTAGAGATGCACTTTCTGGGCTTGACAGAGTGGGAGTGCAAGCCACCCGTTCAGCTACGTAGCAGCATGGCTTGAGGAAATGGGCTTGACCCCTGGGGGTTTGTCCATGGCCTTGGAGGATCTTGGGATTTCCTCCAGGATGGAGCACAGAATAAGGAGTGGCTGGCAAACTTTTACTGTGCCCTGGCTCAAACCCTGGCTATTTCCACAGCCATTTGCAACCTCTGTAAAAGCCCCTGGTGGTCTAGTGGTAAAGGCGCGGCGCTGTCACCGCGGAGACCCGGGTTCGATTCCCGGTCAGGGCCACTCCCGGGCAGGTGGGGCTCGTTAGCCCTTAAAGGCAACCCACCTACGTCCTAAGGACCTCGCTGCCACCGTCCAAGCTCGCTTGGCCCCGGCAGATGAACCTTAGTATTAAAGGGTGGGCTCAGTTCCGCGCACACTGTGTCTCACCTAAAAAATCCAATGCGCAGGCTGGAAGGTGTAAAAACCTTCCCCGGATCTTCGCTCGCGAAGATGGGCCATTATTAAAGGCCCTGGATGGGCCCACATAGCCTTGAGGACTTCATTTTGTACTGAGGCCCCAAATAGGCCTCCTTGCAACCTGTGCAAAACCCCCATAATGCACATGTAAAAAACATCCTTTTCTGCTTTAATAAGGTCATTATAGATTAGTTTATTTACTTCATTATGCACCACTTGCCTTCTCCCTTGCTTTTGGGCTACACTAGGCATTTTTCTCTCTCTGGATGAAAAAGATTTCTTTTTCTGATAGATGCAATAAAATTGCATCTTGTTCCTGCTCTATTATCCAGGCTTCCCATTTTCCATTAAGACTGTTTATCAGTTTTAATGGCTGTTCCTTTCTCTCCTCACAACGGGATGGATGAGGAGTACTGCCATATCCTGAGCAACTGGAGACGCTCCTCTCAGAACTATGTTCCTGAACTGGGGCTCGTCAGTAGCTGCCACACTGTGATTGCTGCTCTGTGTCAGCTCATTTACTCCCTCTTGGCCCTTTTCTGACAGCACAGCAGTGCTCTTGGTATCTCTAGTACAAACCCTTCCTTTTTTGCCCCAGATTGGTATTACACAAAGCTGATTTCATGTTTGGAGGCAAAACTCTTATTCCTTTCCTTGTGTTTAAGCTCAGATGTGAGAAAAGCCTGTAGAAGTGTGACAGCACTCAGAGTTACATCCCCTTCAGCAAACCTGGCTCCAGTGTGGTCTCAAGCAGTGCTCAGCCCCCTGCAGTGAGCTATGCTGCCAGGGCTGGCTTAAAGGATAGACCAAGCAGGCGTCTACCCACCCCCAGGAAACTCTTGGGCTGCTAAAAAGCAAGCTTGCTGAAGTAAAAATATTTTTTCTCAATTTCCTGTTAAATTTGGCAGGAACAATGAATTTTTTCTTGTAGTATTTTATTAGGAGATAGGGATTTAATGGGAAAACCCAGGAAAACATAATCTGCCTCCCCAGCAAACAGGGTAAGTCCAGGGCCACATTTCCCTGTCACAGCTTTAACAAGGACACAACCCTCGGCTTTACCCTTGGACACTATGGAGAAGCCTCTGATCCGAGGGCTTGGAGGCACAACTTCACAGCCAACAGGACCTTAGCAACAAGCCCCTCGAAAATACCTTGAGGAATGGCATTTAGGGAAATTAACTGCCTCTGGTGAGAGTGGCTGCAGCGCTAAGGTCACAATGTAAGCTGACTTGCCTTGCACTGCTCTGGTCCTTGCCAAGTGAGTCAGACTCAGCCAAGCTTTCAGACAGCAACATAAATGCAGTCCTGAAACAGCCTCTGGCTTGCAGCAGGCAAAGAGGGCAAAACACAGTATCTTCTTTTCTAGTTTGAAAAAAAGCTAGAGTTAAATACCTTCATGCTACTTCGACAGAATTGGTAAGTTATTTCTTTTCCCTACTTTCCTTTAAATCACCAGAATCAAGTTAAAACAGGAATGTGCAGCAGTGACCTGAGTGTGACAATGAACACTGGGGACCTCCCACTTAGGCTTGGTTGTAAACCTAGTGCTTTGTATGAAATATTACAGTATGATTCATCACAGGGTAATTAGGCCTTAATTCAGCTGCAGATTTAGCCACTCAATGGTTAAACCTGTCCTGGTTGCTGAAGACTTCGAAATAAGAGGTACAGATATTTTGTTCTAATTTAGAACATTTAAGTCTTATATCAAGCTATTAACATGAAATGAAGGTTGGCTTGTAACACTGGGGAACAATATAAAGTTATCTGCATTCATTTTGCATTGGGCAGCATAAAAACCATCACACTTACCATGTCACCACCTTGCAGGATGGATCAGATGAGAACAGGCACTTCATGTACCCTCTCCCAAACACAGTTCATCTCAGGAAAGCTTTTGACAGCTTCCTGCAACCTCTTTTCACCCACATACATCCCTTCCCCAAACCTATCTCCTCAGAGCCTTTTCTCTAGAAGCACAAGATTATTTGCAGGATGAGAGGACAATGAGCTAGAGGCTCTGTATCTCCAGAGACACTCATGAGTCAGTCCTAGACCAGACGCCACCCACATAGGTTTATCTCCACTTTCTATTTGGAGCCTCTCATTATAGTCAATCACTCTTCAGCTGCTCTGAGTCTGATCTCAGAGACTCTTCTTTCACCTCCCTTTTTTTTTTCTCTCATCCCTAAAACAGAAGCTTCTGGACTGCAGCCAGGGTCAGAAAGCTCACATTCCCAGAAGACCTCCCCACCTCAGAGCACCCCATCTCCCTTCCGATGGCAGCAAGCCAGGCTGCTTCCTCCTATTCCCTGCCCTGTCACCTTTTATAGCCAGGACAACCCTTCTTTGGTGATATCAACTACCTTTAAGGTGACACACCAATGGGCCTTATTTTCCAGTTTTGCAGTCCCTCCTCTTGGTTTAAACACAGCTGTTCACACCAGGCACAGCTGAAGGCCAGTGAGATCTGTATGTCCTGGCCCAACACCAAGCAAACCAAGAGCACTATGTGTCTGTGAACGGTCACTGTGCAGGAGCTTACCCTGCTTGCACCATGCAAACAGTTTTCCTGCACTAAGAGCAAGCTTGTTATTGCCCTCCTCAAGATCCTGCCTTTTATTTCAGCATGCAGAGGACGAATGCACTGACTACAGAGCCCTTTTAGCAAGCAGCTGTAGAAATACCGTGAATCCCGCAGGAAAGTTGGAGCACTAGCAGATGGGGGGAAAAAAGAGACTTGCAAGGAACCAGGATTCACTTGGGAAATACACACCCATCCCTCTGGCAGCTCAGGGGCTGCCAAGTACAAGGTCCCTCCATTACCAAGAAAGCAGCTGGCTTGTGCTAAAGGGAGGAGCTCCTGCAGCTACCTGTGAGCTTTCCACTGCCCGCTGGGGAAAGCAGTCAGGGCTTTGCACACAGCAGGCAAAACCATCACTAGGCTTTCTCCTGAATTTCCAGCTGGCATGGCCTGATCCAACATAACCCCATTCCCCAGAGCAGTGTGTCTCTGTGGGCAGACCTGCTAGGTCAGGCTGTGCCACCCCTTGCTGGCAGCACTCCTGCCCCTGGGGTCTGGCTCCAACAAGGCTCCTGTGCCCTGGGTGCCACTGCCCATGGAGTCAGGGAGGAATTTTTCACCTTTACTTAGTTTGCTGGAAACCAATTGTGAATACAATGGAAAGTTTCATGCTGTGCAAAAAACTCCTTCCCATAAAGCAAACATCAGCAAATGGAAAGTTTTCATCCTGTCTAATGCCAGAGCTGGGAAAGCAGGGCTGCACAGCCACACCAGGAAAGAAAACCCTGCAAATTGCTGTGTCCAGGATGCAAGGGAGAGGAGACAGTTATATGGGAAGCAAATAAGTGTGGTGGACAAAGACCACCCTGCAAAAGTCCCATTTACAGCTGTCGCCCAGTATGCAGTCCAAAGTGCAGGTCCTGGTCTGTGTGACCTGCATGGGCTGATAACGTGCCTCCATTTGAAAGGACCCCCCCTTTTCTACTCCATCGATTTTGTTTATTTAAGGGCTTCAAAGACACTTGTGCTAGCAGGCTAAATCTTACCTGGTGAACAAGATAACCATCACTGTGCACCAAAACCTGCAGCAAAGTCAATATTGATGAAGCTGCCCGGCTGCATCTTGCCTGGCTGGGACTCCCAGGTGTGCAGCAAGGTCCTCCTCCGGGAACTGTTCAGGTGTGGACCGGCAGAGATTAAAAACAGGAGCTGCAGAACGTGTTAGACAGGAACAGTGAGAGCAACATGGGGTTTCACAGTTCCTCAGACACAAGCAGTTCTGTTGGCTAAAAACAAACAGGAAAAGTTGTGCACGTAAATCACTTTCAGACCAACGTAAGCATTATTGATTTTAATAATCAGATGCAAATTGAGAGAGCCATCCAGTAATTATTCCCATGTTACAAGAAAACACACACAAGCCATAGGACACAACAACTCCGCTTTACTTTCTGTCTCATGCTATTTTTCACTTGTTCCTCTATTCCAAACACATGTTCATCTTCTAAGTGCCCTAAGGCTTTCTGTACAGAAATCCCAGGCAGAAAGGCCCACTGGAGCCCCCCACCCGACCATCATGCCTGACTGGTTCACCCTCAATAGTCACAGCACACTGCTCACAGTGGTCCTGCAGCATGCTGGAAATACTCCTCCAGGGTCAAATATGAATCTACTAGAGGCAGGAGGTCAGGTGAACCCAAGCTCTCTGAAAAGCATGTTGTATGGTGCAGGGGTCTAGTGCAATGCTGGAAAGGAAAGGCAATATCGGGTGGTTTAAGTGAGCACACATACTGCAAACAGCAAGCTTCCAAAAAAGCAGCTGCTACAAATATTTTGCATGCAGCTTCTGCACTGAAACAGCACTTGAGCAGTCCTGAATGATAAATGTTGAAAGGAAAAGTCGGTTCAAAGGGAAACACGGGTCCTCCCACAGGAAAAAAACCCTTGGGGGGAAAGAGAGATAAAGATCATAAACAGTTAAAGAGCAATGGTTATTTAATACTACCCCTGTGATTAGAGCTCCTGAATCTGTTTACCAGGAGTGGGATGGTTGCAACGAGTACTGAATAGCCAGAAGAACCCAAATTGTTGATGAATCATGAACTATTCTGTCAAAACAAAGCTTGTCCACAAATGGAAATCCTGCCATCCCTAGTACTACTGGCTGCTCCAAACAGGAAACCTTTAGTGTGAATTTCATGGTAAACATCTATCCTCAGCATCTGCCCTTCGGAGTTAAGACAGGAGAAGTGAGTTTGTTCAACTAGAGCCTTTCCCGAGTCCACCACAGAGAACAGGATTTGTGATGAGATCAGTTTTTAGGCTAGACTGAATGGTTAACCAGTCTCATTAATAAATGCCAGAAGGAGGAAATGACAAGTTAAACATAGGAGAAAAGTGTCCCTGTACATGGCTGTAGAAAAAGTTTACAAGAATTCTGTGCCTTGAGGACAATTCTCCCCATCTCGTGCTTAACAGTTTTAGAAGACGTGATTGCAGCATCTTTCCAGTATGGAGGTGGTGGGGTCAGCGTTTTCCTAAAGGTTCCAAGCCATTTCTCTCTCTCTCTCTCTCTCCTCACTTCCTGGTGGAAATGAAAGTTGGGATACATGTCAGCTGGTAGGAGTTCTTACTTCAGTAGTATTATCTGATGAAGGATGGTTGGTTATAAAACATTTCTTTTATTACATGGGAAAGTATTCTATTTGTGTCCATTTATTGTTGAAATGTACAATTTAAAAAATTTTTTTCACAACTTCTCATGGGAATTGCCTGCCATTTTCCAGCTGTGACAGAAAAGAGGTACCCACTGGTACCTTGTCTGGGTTTGTAAGAAGTTGAAGAGCTGTGTGCTGCAGAAAGGAGAGGTGATTCTAGGTATATGCAAAAAACCACCAAATACAAAACCAGTGGAAGATCCACTGGATGGAGGTTGGGGGAGGCTTTTAATTCCTGAAATCCACACTAACCCATCTCCTGCCCTTATGTGAGGATGTATTTGAGTATTTAGGTAGTAAAACCTCTTTTCTTCATGCCTGAGAGTGGAGTTCCAAACTGTTACACAGAGCATGTCTGTAGTGAAGCAGGCTACAGGATTATGTGGAGATGCAGGGATAGTCATGAAGCTGTCAAACTCTCTAGCTCAGATGTCATCAGGGGCAGATGAAGATCCTTGTGGACCATCTGCCCTGCCATTCCCTTGCATTTTGGGAGCACTGTGCTGTGCTCTGCACCACAGCGACGAGCCTACTAACAGCAGTTTCCAATTTCAAGTGATCCAGTGTATTCACACCCATGGCCATCACAGCACTGCCTATAGCACAGAGCATAAAGATCTAGTGACAGTCAATTGCGTTAAAGTCATGCAGGCATGTAGTGACTTAGTCCTTACACATATATACTGGCTTTCAATTTTGTTGCAAGGATATCTATATAAAAAGCTGGAAAAGCAAGAGAATAACATGAAACCGAGCCTGTTCCTGCTAGAATTCCTGGTGAGTTGAGATTAGTGGAAAAGTGAAAACACACTTCATAAAATGGCAAAAAAGTCTGCTATTTCTTGAGATTTTTCTCCCCACACTGCCTACTTCAGCCTTCTCTCCCAGGCCAGACTAACAGATGGCTTCTGGTTGACTGTACTCACAGAGATACTGAAACTGATGAACCAAAGAAAAGCCAGTGGGAAGTAATTCTGGGACTCCGTGGTCTATTTCTGCTACACAAAAGCCTATTGCTCCAGCTCCGTCCTTAACACAAACACAGCATGCCCCATCCCTGCATGCAGCAGCTGCCACGTGCTCTCCCCACACAGAGGATGATGGCTTGTGCCCGGCGGGCACAGGGGGGACAGGCTCCTAGCTGGGACAGGCTCAATAAGGCTCTTGTCTTACTCAGGCTTATGGTCTATTGCATCCTGGAGCTCTGGAGCCCTTTGCTCATCCTGACACAAACCTGGGAATGAAAAAGATGACAACACACAGGAAATTTTTCTGTGTGAGCAGAGAGGATGTGGGGATTATACTGTGCTCTTCCAGTTCAGAGAAAGTTGCTAGAAAGGAAAGAATGTTTAAGAACTGTTTAAGAACAGTTCTTTACTGAGGTCCCAAATAACAATAAACTCAACAGTAAAGTCAAAAGCTGGGTGTTTAATGGGGAGATGACACTGACCTTTAATGCTGCTGAAAAAAGTAAATAGGAAAGCTGCTGAATAATATGTTCAGTGATTTTTTTTTTCTTCAGGTATGTGAACAGTTTTTGATTTATTTTCATTTATCTATTTGAAATATTTCTGTAGGCTGATTGAGCCTTTGTTTGGAAACAGTTTTTCAAGCTAAATGCAAACATTTGATATTCAAAATTGGAGTAGCCTGGTTATGTTGGATTGGACAGATAAGTCAGGTGTCATGATTTCTTTGGGCAAATGAATGCAAATCTTGGAAACACTTCAAATGGCCTTTTTTATAGGTTTCAAACTCACTTCAGGTAAACATTTACTAATGACTTCAAACTGACCATGCCAGTAAGCTCTTTTGCTAAAAATGCAACAGAAAACGAGTACAAAAGGATTGCAAGTGCTGCAGTCAGCTAAAATGCAGACCCAAGGAGGCCCTGACACCGAGGAGAGTTCTGACTGGCAACACAAAAGTTCAGAGTGTCCTTTCAACAGCACTCCTCATTTCCTTAGCCTGCCATTGCTACAACATGCTGAAATGTGCAACGCGACTGTGAGTCACGTGGCTCTGAGCACTGTGCAGCTCTATCATCACAGGCTGTTATCACTTTGGATGTATCAAGTAGCACTGAAAACGCACAGGGCCTGAGACAGGAAGGTAGTCCTGTATCACTGTGCTCATGAACTCATCTTTTCTTTCTAACAAATTAATCCAAAGTATTACTCTCCCTTGCCAAAGTATTGATCTGCCTGGTTACTGGGGACACACGCGTGCCTGGGAAGCACCAACTGCAGTCCTGCAGCAGTGCCTGGATGTCACCTTTCAGGCTGCAGGTCTTCCATGTCATCCAGAAATATTGCTGATTGTAGCTATAGGCACCTTGCCTGACTTTCATTTCAGTGCATAGCACCCACCTCACTAATGCTCTATCACTGCACTTCAGTCCTAGGGCTGAACAGTACCTACAACAGAAATGAGCCAAGGGTTGCAGAGATAGTCTGTGATACAGTGAATGAACATTTTATATTTTCAGCCTAAAAGTACATTTGCACCAAAGTTCTTTTGAGGTTCTTTTCCATAAGCACTGTTTGATCCCCATTGCCTGGCTTCAAGGGAAGGCGGAGAAGCTCATGCAAACACGAGATCACAGGATCCACTATGCTCATACAGCAGCTCTTTCCATAAACACCAAAAAACCCATGGACAAGCTATAGGAACTTTCCAATGTCAGAAAATAAAGGGGCAAAGCCTCAAGAGCAATGAAAATCTATAAAGTCTCTGAAGGAAAAAGTCCTGTCCTCCTCAGAGTCTCCATCCTATACTGCCCATGCCCTCCACAACCCCTCAGTCCCTGTACCCAGCTGCTGAGCACAGCACTGCCAGGGAGGACAGCCCTGCATAACCCAGGGGCTGTAGTCTGATCACAGGCTGTCACCCCTTATGCAGAAAGGTGATGCTCAGAGCCTAGATGGCTCCGTTCATATAGCCCCATGCTGGCTCTTCGTCACGCACAGGGCCAGACACATCAGGGAGAGGAGCTGTAGGTGAGGCAAAGGCCACATTTGCAATAAAATCTTCCATGTTTTATCTCTCAGTCATAACATCAAGCTCCTTTCCTTAGGCACCTTTTTTTCCAGTCTATCTGTAAAAACATGAAGTCTTTTTTTGTATGGAAAAGAAAGCACACAGAGCCTGATATTTAAAGTATATAATATAAGACATGTTGGTTTAATCCTGTCAGGATTTTAATGTAGATTGTATAGGGAGGGAGAGAGGTGTAAATAATCTAGAGGAGTGTGGACTTGGTGGCAGGGTGGATTTATGTCCTGTGTTAATAAAGTGTCCTTTCATCTCTGGAACCTGGGCTCAGAAGCCAGTCTAGACAGGAATTAAGGGTGCTCCTTCTCCACTTACAGATCTCAAGGTTTCCCAACACTGAGAGCTCAATCAGCCATGGATTCTGTTTTTTTGCAGTGAGCTTTTAAACAGAAGCTCTGATCATTCACCGAAGAGGGTCTGCTGCTAGGCCAGGAGACAAATTAAATTCACTTACTACAGTGTTTTTTATGTGTTTGCCACCCTAAGATGAAGCCAAGCAATTGTGAACCTGTTGTAAAGAGATGGACCAGGGCATGCCAAGAAAATACTAGTGTGCGTTGGTGTGGACCAGAATTTAGCTCTACCTGGAAACCACACCTAGGAACAGGAGTTACTGAAGGCAATACAGCACTAGGGCCTGCAGATGCTGCGTTGTGTGAAGTCTTCAGTGGTGAGAGAAAATTGCTGACTTCTTTTCTGCTTGCAGTGAACCTTCCCTTCTGTGTATTTGTCCCCCTTAGGGGTCCAAAAGTGTAGGTGGGGATGGAGCATTCAAAAGCATTTCTTGGTAAAAGATCTGGAATTTCACTGGAGTGTGCAGTCAAGCAAAGCAAGGAAAGCTATGAGCAAAAATGTACATGCCCAGTATGATTTAAAGTATTTAAAGCAAAATTCTTTGGAGAAAAGTTTAAGGATTATGATTTCTTGAACTCTTCAATTTCATTTCCTGGGAAAAGGGTACATCCTAAACTCTCCTCTTAAGCTATTTACAAGGACCCCCAGATGCAGAGACATTCAGCTCCTAATTTTACATTTGTTTAATTTTTAACAACAGGAGACAGGGAGCAGCAGGATGCACTGCCAGCTATTAAGGAGCCCTTTTATTATGCAAAATTTGCATCTTGTCTAAGTATAAGGCCTTAAATGAGTAGACAGAGCCAGTTAAAGAAAAGAAATGGAAGAACAAAGTGGTCTCCAAAGGCACAGCAAGAGGTAAGAGCCCACTGCATGCCGTGATGGTCTTTGTGACAGGTTCTCTTACCACAGTATTTCTTCTACAGACATTTGGACAGTACATTTGGAAGTGGCCAAAGAACTTCCTTCTGAGATCTCAATAGCTGCCAACTAGGCAGAAGGACTATGTAATCTGTAAACTCTTAAATTAAGATATACAAAAGTCACAGGCAATATATAAGCAGTCCTCTGCAATATATTTTATTCTGTTTATAAAGCTTAGCACTTAGATGGAAAAAACATTCATATCTCTTAGTGATGGTTGCCCCGGGCTGCCTGCACCATACCCAGGGCAGCAGGAACCCTCTCCTTCCTCCTCCTCTCTTCTGCAGGGTCAGTTTATTACCAAAGTTCACAGCACTGCTCCATGATGATCCCATGCCTATGGAAGAAAGGGTGGCAGAAGCTTTGTATTTGAGGAATGATGGCTGCAGGACCATGGGTGATATGCTCAGCTCCATTCATCAGATAGCAATTGCCCTCTTTGCCCCAGCCTGGGAATCTCCTGGGACTGCCTCGCAAAGCAGGAGCCACTGCCGGAAAACATGATTTAAATGAGCTCCAGGCCACAATGCAAGAGAACTCCTGGCCTGGTGAAAGGCAAGGTTTCCTCTCTGTGCAAGAACTAGAAGTGAGACCTTGGGAGAGGAAGGACCCGGGATCAGCTAGACTCAGTTCAGGATTATACACTTTTTGCCACTTGCTGAGCTGTGCTATCCCAGGTGGGACTCCTCAGCTGTAAGGAAGGGTGTCGAAGAAGATGAAGGTTTCTTTGTCACGCAGGGTTTTGAGCATTATTAGAATTCATTAGTGGAGTCTGATAATAAAGAGAAGTAATAAAGTGCATTAGGCCATCTCTGTGTCTCCAGAGCTGTGCAAAGCCAGACTGTGGCAGGGCACGGCTTCAGGCTCTCTTAGCTCATCTCTCAATCTGCAGCCAGAGCACAGCACTAGCAGGGGAGATCCAAACCAGATGTAGCCTCTCAGCCTTAAGGAGAGCTAATGTCAACCAGTACAGCCCTGTTCTCCCAGCTGTACTCTCCAAAACCACTCTCCTGGGTCAGCCATGACTAAGCTGTAGCATAAAGCAGTGCAGGTAGTAATGCATGTGCAGGGTGAACTTTAACTCTCACTGCTTCCGTCCCAAACTTTTGTCATCTCCATGGAGGCAGGCTGTGCTTCCTCCTGACAGGTCCTACTGCACAGACAATTTATAAGCTGGTACAGGCTCTTCTGAGATTGTATCATGTATCCCCATTAAACACCTCTCCTTATCCCCTCTCCGCTCACATGGCAATTTTAAACTTTCCACTCCCTGTAAGATAAGAAAGATACAGAGAACTGAATCGCAGGTGGATGGCATTTCATGTATTGGCACAGCTGTGCCCAGCACCCTGTGTGTGGCACAACTGGCCATCTGTGTGCAGCTGATGAGGGTCTTGCTGTTACCCCCAGACCACCTCACTGCTCTGCAGCCCTTTCCATCCTCTCAGGAAGACTCAATGCTCTCTTGAGGATGTGTCAATTAAGGACCAGCCTGCAAGGTCTGTATTCGCAACTCTGGCACCTGCATTTGTTCTATGCTGGGTAAGTGAAGCTGTCAGGGACAAGACCGAAGGCACTTTTTTCCCAGCACCACCTCTGCAGTTGCTGAGCCAGGTGGCTGCCATTGGCACGTGCACACAAGGCAACAGTTCCCGTGCCATTGCCAATGACAAGGAGTGTCACCTGGTAGTCCAGTACCACTGACACCTGTCCCCATCTGCCCCCACTGCCTGCAGCTCTGACACTGGTGGGCACAGGACTGAGGGGCTGTGCTGGGGGGGATGAGCCCTGTGCTGAGTGGGGACAGGAGGGCCTGGGCTGACCTTTCTAAGGAGAGGTTTGGGCTTACGGCCCCCCAGACCGCATGAGCAATTTGCACAACTGAGAAAGATGCTGCCCATTGTGGACCAAAAGGGACTGGCCTGAGTTCTTCCTCCCACCTGCACTGTCCCTCCAGCATCTTGCAGATGCTAATGGGCTGTGGGGTAGGCTGCCTCCAGACCCAGGGGTGCCTGTGGTGAATTTTCCTTGCTCCTTCAGCTCAGCTCTGACCAACATTTATCAAGTAAAACTCAGAGCTATGTGTCCACAGCGCCTAAAGGTGTTTCGACTCCAGTTCCTGTGTTGGACCCAGCACTCCTGGGCTCTTGGTGTAGTTGTAGGGAGGACAAGGGAAGGTATGGATTGAGGAAATGTGAAGACATATAAAAAGCATGATAAAAATGGAGCTGAATGGGATGGATCCTACCCCATAAGACAAACATGACCTGTGCCCTGGGAGCAAAACTAGCCTATCAGAGGTGGCTGCTCTTCTCTAGGTTGGTCAGGGTCAGAAGTGAGAGGAGCTGCAAAAGCCATGATGCTCCATAAACCCTTATATACACTCACAGCCCTCTACCCCATCAAGGTAAAGGGACCCAGGAGCAGAGAAATTCCAAGCCCAGTTTCTTTAGAATTCCTTAACAGCCTGGACACTTCAGTCCCACTGTTGACTTCCCACTTGCCTTTGAGGAACAGTCACTACTGACTCTCACTTTCAATCAAATGAAAGGTGTCAGAGTCTGCCAGGGAGGGGTGGGTGCTCTCTGGGGGTGTCCTTCAGGCTCCACAGAATGCCATTCCAGTGCTGGCATGCTGCCTTGAGCACAGCATAATGACAGGGGAGAATGACAGCTCAGGGGAAGGAGATCTGGGTTTTATCTCTGGAGAGGGAGACATGGTTAATATCAGTGTTTGAAAAAGGAGGGGGGAGCCATGGAGTCTCCTCAGACGGACCTGCATTCAGCCAGCTCCAACTGAATCTTTGGTTCAATAGTTGTTCCTTTGGGACCAAAGTGAGTTAAAAAAGTGAGGCTGTTAATCACTGACCCCTGTGATGCCAAAAGTGCTTTGTAAGGGAGGAGGTGTGTGCATGAAATGAAAGCCTACAATTCCATTCCAACAGTGATTAAATTGACAGAAGTTGTGTCCCGTAATGCAGCATTATGGAAGTCAAGGCAAACAAGATTAACCCACATTGACAAGGCATTTATTCATGGCTAAGGAGAGACTCATGCCACAGCACCTCTGTCCCACAAGTTTACACCAGCCCACAAGAGTCTAATCTCTCATGGCCTGTCAAGCTACTAGGCAAATCTCTGGCTCTCATTTGCCTAATCCAATAGCCCCCAGCTTCATAAGAAAGACCTCCTAGGGGGCCTTAACAACCATGTTTGTTAGGCCTTATGTAAGTAAACAAAGCTCTTAAAGCCAAGCAGCTTTCTCTTCCATATGGGATCTCAACACCCTCTTAACCTGGAGATAAAACCAACCACGCTCAGGAAAGGAGGATGTGTTTATAACAGGTTGAGTTCTACCCCCACAATAAGCAGTATCTGAAAGATTTTGCCATCACTAGCTCTACAATTAACACTCACTGCAGAGTTGCCTGATTTCATCCCAGAGCCTTCATATCATCATGGATTTATTGCATAGCTGATGAGGTCACAGTGCTCATTCCCTGTTGTGCCAGCTTCAATGGAGGAATAAGCAGTGTTAAAGCATCCTTTGAGGACCAAGATGTGTTGTGTCCATGTGCGAGCATCACCAGCAGACCAAACACTTTCACAGGCTTGTACACCTGAATCTACAAATGCTTTCTTGGAAGCCCTCTAAATATTTTCTGAATCCCATTGCTGTCAGTGATACCTCTGACATTAAACAGAGTAGATGCATTCCCTAGTCCTTGAATTTTAGGACACCACCACCTCTGCTCTAGGCATATATATCTCCCTGATGCTTTGGTGAAGGATCCAAACTGTCTCAAGGCACTCTGGATCTCCTGGGGCTGAGAGCTGCTCTTATCTCTGATACATCATTAACAATGTCCTTGACAATGTGGTTTGCTCCACAGACAGGCCGAATCTTTAGGTAGAGATCGTACAGATGAATAGCTACTCCAGGCTTGGCTGCTTACCAGTCTTAGCCAGATCTCTGGGGATTTGGAAACTAAGTTGAAAATATTGCAGAAAAAGGTTTCCTAAGGGGCTTTCCCATATAGCTCAAATGAGCCTGTGGTCAGGAAGCCATAATCACATTTCCTCCCACTTTTTCCATGAAGTGCATTTGCAAAGGCTTGAATCTAGCACATTTCAGCAAAAGTGTCATTTAGTTAAAAAAAGGAGATTTTAACTGTGGAGTATGTCCCACTGCCCCCAGTCACTCTCCAGCTGAGATCACAGCTAAATCGCTTATCTTTACATTATCATATAAATCTGATTATCCTTGAATAGCTAATTGTTTCATAAGTGCCACTTGGAAGCTGTCCATTTCCAGCAGAAGTAAAGCAATTGCACTGTAAAACTGTCTACCTTTGTCAAGAGTCACTTTAGCACATAGGATGAATATTTGGCACTCTTCACTTTTTCAGATTAATTCACATATTTATTTTGGAAGAAAAAAAAAATGGACTACTTTAATTCCTTCCCATCAGTATTCCTCATGTTTGCTTAACTTATTGAAACTTTTTTAATAGACTTTACAGTATGTATGTTATATAGTGACTGCTGATGGAGGAGACATTCACATCTCCTTTCATGTAAAAAAAAAAAAAGTAGAAAAATTCTATGAGAACATTTGATACTTTGTTAAGAGAATAAGTAAATCCTACAGATTATGTCACTTGCCATGAAGAAAGGTTTCATCCCTTTGGCTGGGTCCATCCAGCAAGGATGTACATTCAGTGTCTCTGGGACAGAGCATGTGTCTCTCTTCCAAAGAGAAATTCTAGCATGTTGCAATTAAATTTCTTAATGATCCATTCTGAGCTAGGCTGGGAAAACACCCAAGAAAAACACACTTTCTGGTCTTCAGAAAGCAAAACAGGGATTTCCTCAGCTGTTCTCTCAGTCTGATAAGAAAGTAGTAATAAACCTTTGAAAAAGGATGTCACTTAGACTGAGGAAAAAATTCTATATGTTGTCTCATGTCACCACATAGCTAAAGTTTAAAAGAACAACCAAGTTTAGCTCAGCATCAGTTAATTACACAGTTTATAAACATCTTTGGATGTTCTTCTAGATGGGCCTGATCTAAATGTCATATCCAGGAGCTGAAACCAAGAGTTCTGACTTCAGTTTTGTGTTTTGCCAACAAAAATCCTGCAGGGTGGAGGGACTGCAGGAAAAAGAAATTACAAAAGTCGTGAACATCTGCAAAGTACCACTGGAGATCCAGGACAAGGGATGTACCTCTTTCCTTCATGCTGTGTATTCTTCATCAAGTCACTTATCCCAGTCTGCAAAATGCGACATTAATTAACAAATGGCCAGGGAAGAGCAATAAGAGCAAGTGGTACATTAGAGTAAGGCATGTATCAAAGCCTAATATTTTTGTACATTTAGGTGAAATGGATCTATACAGTGACCTAACTAAGGACTTGAAAGCTGGGGAAATCAGAGGTAGTTCATACAGGCAGGATCCTTACGTGCTAGAAGACTCTGCCTCTGCAAGGAGCTACATGCCCTTCATTCCTATCAACTGCAGCAAGAGCTGTGAGTGCTCCTACCTCCCTAGATCGAAGCCTAAAACTATCAATTAGGAAAACAAATGTGGGTACTAGACATCTTTTTGTGGGTGTCAGTTCAGTAATCACTTTATTACAAGTAATTTTAGTACTGAATGTAGTGCAATTTCGGTAATTTAGCAAAGTACAATGATGGATTAAAGTGCTTGGTGATAAATGCTTATTTCACCTTCTGAAACACAATTATTATGCATTTTACTCAATAATAGTGTCTTATTCCAACTAAAGTACACGTATAATTCTTTAAGCCATAGAATCACAGCAATTAAAGAGGGAAATGGCTGATTAGGTCACTTATTCCATCCTGTTGCCAGCCCATGATTGCTCCCTGCCCTGTATCAGCTAGAGTTTTCCCCAAACTCCTTTCTTTTACACGTTTTAGTGATATCCATTTAAAAAACAAAAAAAAACACAAACAAACAAACAAAAAAAAAAAACAAAAAAAAGAGAGAGAGAGAGATTTCAACCACTGTTAAAAGATTCAGTCTTTTACTGCAAAAAATCCTGTATTTTTGCAGTGGGAAGGGTTTGAGGGGTTTTCACCTCCTTCTTACAGCAGATGGCTGAAATACTTTCTACCAGAATGTTCTTCAATGACCCTTCTTCATAGAAGCAGCTTTGCTGAAAAAAATTCCCAGTTTCCCTTCTAAATTAAATGTATAAGTCCTGCTTTTCAGGCTGGAATTCCTCTAATTACTTTTTGCCTAATGACAGCTTAATATTTAGCATTTGCTAAAACATAAACAGAAAGAAAAATGAGACTGATTGAAATTTTACTCAAGAAAAGCCACCGTTCCTGACCTGTACTGGCATAGGGATGCTTGGGATGTGGTTTCTACTGCTCTTTTTAGGGAGCTCAGCTGTCCAAGCCATCTCACTGCTCTGAAGAACAGGGCTCTCTCTGCTGTCATATGCTGGATGCCCCTCACCACATCCCAGTCAGGGGAACTGAGCAGACACCAAGAGCCTAGCATTTTATTACATATTCTGACATACCTACCTGCAAGTCCTGTGGAAACACCACTTGTGGTGCTGGCTTTGTGCCTTCTCTGTGTTTATCCTTTGGTATTATCCTTGAGAGCAGGTGCAACCTATGGAAACAGCACATTTTAAAGTAAAAGAGAATGTCTTGAGAAAGGAAGCTTTCAATATGAACTCGTGTGAACAGCCAGGTGGAAAAACCCGCGCTGTGAAGTTGAGCTCTTCCAAACGTTGAAGAGACAGACCAGCGGGCAGCTGCATGTGCAGATGACACCCCAACAGTGTAGCCATCCCTTTAAGTGTTGTCCAGCTGTGGATTGTCCAAGCTTGACAGGGCCAGCAGTGTCCTCAGGGTTTGCCATGTAGCCAGCTTGGGCAGAGGGCACGATGTTCAGACACAGAATATGACAACCTCTCCCATCAGGGATAAGCTCAACTAGTGATTAAAGAAGAAAGAAATGAGGGAATCTTCTGGACAACTCAACCAACCAAGCAGAGCCAGAGCATCTATCATCCATCCACAAGCCTAGTCCTCACTCCACTGTCCAGCTTAGGAAGCGGCTTACTCTACGTGTTACTGGAGTCAACAGACATCTCCTGGGGTAAAACACTTCTGTGTAAGCAGGTATTAAGCTCAGTCCCATGATGTCCTTTTCCCCCATATCTTACTAGCTCCCTGAGCCTTCCTGCCTGGTGATCCTCCATTAAGGTTATCCTGCAACTGAGATGCACGCAGGAACAGGAGTACAAAGATGCATAGGTACAACTGACCCAAAATTAAACACCAAACTACTTCTATTGAATTTCAGAGGCTCTGAGGCTTTAGCCACAGAGTGAATGCCTGTGAATCTGGAGAGTGGGGAAAAAAAATTTCCTGGTACAACTGTCGGGTGCCATTCAGCTCCAGCCATGAAATCACAACATTTATTTTGTAGGGCTGTGCCTGTGTCTTGTCAGAGGCACAGCCTCTCACAGCACAGGAACAGGCTCTGTTCCCAGCTCTACCACAGACTTCCTGCATCTGTCTGGAAAAAAATCACTGAGAAGTACATCTGAAAAAATGTTACATGCTCAGCTCCAGCCATTTGATCTAACACCTGGTCTAGCTCTCAGCGGCACTGGACACTGCAAACACTGTTGGCTTCAACTGGGGCACTTGTAAAATCCAGACCTGATGGGCAGTGGGGATGTAGGGAACATCTGCTTCTTCACTGCACTACACAAACTTCACACTAAGGTACCTTTTCAACGGAGCTGTGTACAGGTCGAATCAGTTAAACTATTGAACAGTTGCTCTTTGTTCTGCACACATGCCACAGCATTAAAAACTCTCACAGTTTGGCATCAAAAAGACAGAGACCCAAAGCTGACTATGTTTGGAAACAGGAGACATAAACTCTTTTAGTTCTGTTTTCCCACGTGCAAACAGAGGATGCCAATTTCTGCCTGGTACTTAAGACTCCCAGGCATTCGGAAAGCACTGAGGACATCCCATAGATGACATAAAAGCTGCTTGCAGTACTTCTTGCTTTATCTATTTTTAAAAAGTTAGTGAGGTGCTGGCTGGACACTATTATATTTGCTGTGTCAAGCACAAAACAAGATACTGTTGCTCACGCTATAAAACAAATTACTGTTGAGCATGCTAAATACAGGAGCTGCTTTTTGACATTTCATTTGGTGCATTATATTCTGTCCTATACAAAGAACAGGTGTGTGGAAATAGTTGAAAATTGGAGATAGCTTTAAGAGAAGAGAAATATAGAGTTTCAAAAGTGTTTCTTTGCCTTGCCATGTTTTTTTGCTCATAGCTCTCCTTGTAGAAGAGGAATTCACCTGTGACAGTGTTTGCATTTACAGGTACCTTGTTGGAGCAGCAAACCTGTGTTGTATGACCACCACCTACAGCAGAGCCGAACATGCTGCTCTGCAGCATGGTCTGTAAGGAACAAGCACCTCATGCACCAACAGGTATCAGTGGTCTGGATGTGCCATCTCAGCTAAGAGGCAGAAACACACTGGTTGTTCACTGCCAATCAGTCCTGATGCAGTGATTTTGCTGCCATCCCAGGAGTTGTATCTTCCACTTCAAGAAACCTGGGAAAATGTTTGATGGGCAGTGTCTGCTGCTGTGGGGAGAACAGCAATCTTAGACCTCCTGCATGAGGGCAACCATGGGCAGCAAGGACATTGGAAGCAAACTTGTCAGTACCCATCTCCCTATGGGGAGGGGCGAGTCAGGCAGTAGAAGGCCCTCACTGTCACACTCCACCAAGTCTGCTGGGACATGTCATGGCCAGGGATCACTCCTTGTCAGGGCTTTTTCAAATAAGCAAAAAAAAGTGAAATGTCAAATAAAATAGAGTAAGAAAAGAAAAGTGGCATCCTGTGTTCTTCTTATCTATCTCCTTCATTCCCAGGAGTCTCTGATGCCTTAAAAGAGTGGCAACCTTTCTGAAAGCAAACCTTTTTGATAAATGATGCAGTTATTTATTTTGTAGAAATTTTTCTTGATGCCATTTTCAAAGTAAGGCAGCATCTAACAAAGAGAATCATAGGTGATTTACTGCATGGCACTACATTTGTCTCAGGGGAAGAAAGACCTTGTTTGAACCTCTCAGGATTTGCACCTGTAATTCCACTGAACTGAAGGCTTTGAAACCTGAGGTTCAGCAGTTTTCCCCCTCAAGATAAGACTAGGTTTTCTAGTTCCCCATGAATCACCACAACCATGCAGACTGCTGTGGAACATGAATTGCCTACTACACAACACCAGCATCTGTAAATCCCATAAGCAAAAAAAACCCAATGTGATTGTGCAGCCATTCATGCCACCAACGACTCCTGCTGGTGCTCCCAGATTGGATGTTGAGGATGGGGGAATGAGATTTTGCATATGGGATGCATGCTGTGTTCTCAATACAGCACATTTGCGAGTTGCTCCATTGTTTACGTCCACTCCAGCTTCTCCTGGGGCATCTGACAAGCAGAGGTATTTTCCTTGCCTAAAACTCCAGCTTTGCCTCATGCTAGGGTATGCTTTAATGATTTACCAGGAGAAATACACATGCATTCAGAAGCAACTGGAGGGACCGCAAGTGCCATCCTGGATTTGCACGATTTTAACCAGAAGATGACAAACTTGTAGCTGATCTGGAAGTCCTGCTTAACCTAAATCCCCTCCACTCACCCCAGGACCCTGGCACTTGTCCTGCAGCTGAAAAAGACAACACAGAGGCAAATGCAATCTTTACAGCCTGGATCAGTGCTTTGCCTCCTCCGGGAAGTGTGATCCCATCCATCTGACTGTTGGTTCTGATGCAACAGCCAGTCATTGCACCAGTGAGGACCTCAGAGACAGCCCCAGGCTGCACTATCATTTTGAGATAAACACATGGAATTGCTCAATAGATCCTATGATGATCTGAGGGTGGAAGGACAGTGCTTTCATATGCTGCTCTGTTGACTATCACACCCATGTGTGAGGTTAAAGGCTACTGATCCTTGGGGCATGGCAGCCATCCTTGAGGAAGTGACCCTGAGCCACGACACCATCTGCTGCCAGGGAGGGCTGGCTCTAGACTCCCAGCTACTCCCCCAGCCACTGGCAGTATGAATTGTGGCAGCGAGCTGAGCACAGAAAAACATTCCAGGGTTTCCAAGGAGAGAAGCAAGCAGTTGTTGGACAGCATTTTCCCCAAGTGTTACCCAAATTTGCAACAAGTTGCAACAGGCTTGTCATAAATTTGTGCTGCCAAACTCTCTCTGGAAGAATCTCTCCTGACACCCAGGAAGGTAGACCTCCCCCCCTGGAAAGGAGGGGAAGGAGGCGGCAGAGGTGGGTAACCAGACACTTCTTCACTGTCTCTTCTCTCTGCTTGTGCTCAAAGCAGCCTGCCATGGGCATGTCTTCAGAGGTCAGACACCATGGGAGGGTGGCCGCCTGCCAGGCAGGCTGTGGGAGCTGGGCTCTCTGCCTGAGACAAGGCCAGGAGGAAGGAGAGGCTGTCTCCTGCCCTGGGTGATAAACCTCTGGCTTTTTCTCAGCTCCCTTTGTGAGCAGCTCAGCCATACCACCCATGCTGTGCTTCGCGGGCCCTCTCTTCAGACCCAGAAAACCCATATTCTAACCCCAGGGATAAGTGCTGCCCTCACACACAGTTAGGAGAAAAACTGTCTTCATCCTGCCTGCAGGTTGTTTTAAAGATTGCATGTTCGCCCCAAACAGCCTTGGAAGCGGGAAAGAAGGACCAGATAGGTTGTACAAGGCTTTACTCTGCAAGAGAAGGAGGGGGTCGTGGTTAGAGTACAGGACAGGGAATTAGGACATCCAGGGTAAGATCTCTGCTGACACACTGGGCAGCCCAGCAGGCATGGTGACAACCCACATCCGTGGGAGCTTGATCCTGCTTAGCTCAAAGCCTCTCTGCTAAGGTCTCCCGTGCTGTGCTGATGCTGTCACGCCGGCATAATGTGTCTATGGGGGATCTGCAAAACAGCTCTGAGAAAGACTTATTTTTCCCACCAACTGCTCCACTTTTTACAGCCAAGCTGTAGTAAAACAGGGAATAACCAAAAAAACTTAGTTAGTTCCCAGGAGATTTTCAGCTGGAGGGAAGTGACAATGTTCTGGGACAAAGAGAGGGAATTCAGGCCAAGCAGAGCACTCAGATCAGCTACCAGATGTTCCAGAGAAAAGCATCCAAACCACACCTGAACTGCAGTGTGGAAACAATTTGCAAAACACAATCAGAGACCAACTAGCCAATGCACACAACCTGCCAGGCAGGTGCCAGCAGCATCATTACCCTCTTCCCTCTTCATTATTATCATCTGCCAAACAGGAGAGCAAGAATGTGGACACCTGCTCCTGCCAACCCATGAACCTGAGATCAGAATGAGCTGCTTTGAAATACGTGTGCTGGCCCTGCCCCTGGCTCCCAGCACTGCTGCCCACAGCAGAGCCAAAACAGAGTATGCTGGTTACTGACAGGGTTTTAGCAGCAGGAAGAATTAGCAGAGAAGCTTTTGTGGCCTTGGATCTTAATGAGATTCATTTCCAAAGAAGCCCAGGGTCTCACTGCAGTTTCCAAGCAGAAAGGGATCACCTGAGGGCTTTGAAAGGGAAAGAAGAGGTACTTCATTAACGCTACAAGAGCAGAGCTCGGCAGGAATGGAGAGCAGAGAGTTGAGCCCAGGCCATGCATATGGCAGGGCAGCATTTTGCTCCATCTGTGGTATGGATGTTCAAGTATGCTGGATTCCAGGTTAAAGGAATACACACTTATACACATTCTTCTATAAACAAGTGAGATGCCACTTAAAGATCACACTGAAACTGGCCTCTCTGTGATTCCCTAGGAGTAAAATTCAGATTTGAAGTGACAGTAATTTAAGAAAAAAATAGAAGAATTGCTGTTTAGGCTGCACATAGCCTGGGATCTGGTTTCAGGGGCTTTGCAGGGACATTCCATGCTACTTCCAAGGACTTGTTAAAAAATAGTTCATACCATCAGAGTTCTGTGGGATTTTTTTCTTGCTAGTCCTGCAGGCTACCATGGGGAAATTCACTATCAGGATTTCTGTAGGATTCTGACTCACACAGGAACTTTTATTACTGCTTTTAAATGTTTGACTGCCTTTTGGCTGCTGGCAGAAAAGTTATTAAATGTTTTACCAGATGTGGCCAGAAACTCTTTATAAAAACATCTTGGCCTGGCATAAAGCATATGTCTCTACTTATCTCTGTAGCATGTGCTCAAAGCTCTCACACATCCCCTGGCAGTGGAAGAAACTTGGGACCTTTATGTTTCTAGGCTGTAGATAAACAGAGCATCCGATGTCCTGTCCTTTTGTGAGTGTATCTCCTGTTATGCAAATAGTCCTGCTGCACCGAGCAAGATATATCAAATTTGCAGGACTGGAGAGGACAAGGCCCGGGTACAGACTCTAGAATATGGTTCATATCCCCAGCTCTGTGGGTTGATCCTGCCCAGAACTGTCTACTCAAGCACTTAACCCTTACTCAAGGGATTTAATTGAGTGAGGAGCTCTTACTCTTGCAAGTAATTAATGTCACTAGGTTGGGTGGCATTTTCAGTACTGCATGACACATCATTTCTTTCCTCAAAGCCCTTTCCCCTCCATCATTGTTTTTTTCTCCTTTAGTCTTCCTCATTCAAAAAAAGATGAAACAAAGAAAAAGCATCCCACAAACCAGAGCAGAGAACTCCATCCCAGTGCTGCACGGAAGAAAGCAGGAACAAATATCGCTGCCTGTTTCTGCTTTTGCAACAACAGCAAATCAGAACGTTCTGCTAAAAGGTCTGTTCATCAGGACTCGTGCCTGATTATTTTGTCATGTGTTACAATGACCAAAAGCAGTGGGTTTTCACTAATTGTGCCTGCTGCTTACATGCTTAGGTAGCTGTGCTTCAGGAAAGTAACAAACACTGCTTCAACTTCTCTGCATCCTTCTGTGGGCATCCTGTAGCTGAATGCACCTGCAGTAGGGATAAACACAGTGGGTAAGGTGAAGGAGAGATGATCTGCATTATCAGGGGTAGAGCAGACTGGGAGCAGTCCCATTCCTACCGCATGGGCTGGGGATACAGCTCGACCATCTCCCACTTTAAAAGGGTTACCTCTAAGAGGACCAGCTCTGGTGCTGCTATCCACACAGCCTCGGCAGCTCCGGTTTGCTGGGGAGTTCATGGTCAGGCAGACAGGCTGCTCTGGGCTCCTTCCTATGCTGGCAGAAGCGCTGGAGTGCAGCAGCTCGGAGCTAGCTCAGGGCTGACCCTGCGGGCTTCGCTGGAGGCAGATCTCGCGTGTTACACAGCTGTCAGCGAGGCTGAGCTTCGCTGTAATGCAGGGGAGACAGACTCGGGCCCAGCCTCTGACCTGCTCCATTTCACTGCAGATTAAGCTCAAATTCCCACATTTCAGTGACCTCTGCTGGGGTGCAGATGGCAGGGTCGGGCCCCGCCAGGCAGGAAGTGCGGAGTGACCATTTGAGGACTCCGAAAGGGTGCCCTCCTGGGTGTGAGCCCTCCCTGCTCCCAGCCACGTATGCCCTGCACCCACACACACCTTCACCACTCCATCCACACATCGCTCTGTGCGTTGTGCGCTATCACCAACACCCACGGGGCAGCAGCCATCCTCCGAAAGGCAGGATTAGGATGGGTTTCGTTTGCAGGCTTCTTCCTCCCACAGGTGCGCAAGTGCTGGGAGCAGCCCCCGGTGTCCCGGGGAGCCGGGCAGGGCAGAGCCCGCACTAGCAAGGGCCGCTGGTGCCCCCTGTTGTCACAAGAACGTATTGGAGCTGCTGGGAGTACGAGTGGGACGTGTCACCCGCGACGGGCACAGGGCACCCGCCTCTTTGGGCTGCGGGTGCTGGGACACGGCTGAGCCTGGCAGCGCCCAGGGAACAGCCCGGGCTGGCTGCAGGAAGAGCTCAATGGGTTTGCACCCACACAGGGCAAGAACAGCTGCTTCTCGCTCAGCTCTTTCACCTTCTGGCCGCACCATCCAGGGAATCTCAATGTTCCCAGGATGCCTTCCTAAATACTTAGAGAGATGCATCTGAAACAATCCATGGAAAGTTGTTGAGGTTTCCCAGCTAAATAGTACATAAGCATAAGAATCTGCTTTTCTTTAAAAAAAAGGAGTGCAGCATTGCGGTGAGCGAGGGCTGATGGCTCAATACATGCCGTGGCACCAAGTCATCTCTGCTGAGGGCAGGGTTCAGCCCTTGCTGCCCAGCTTAGGAAAAAGCTACCAATTCACACACCGCTTTTCTCAGTGCGACACACCAGCATGTTCCAACACGCACTGCTCTGAGCACTTCCCAGATTTGGGCACAGGATCACACTGAGTACTTGCAGGGCTGTAAGTGCTGCTAGGAGTGACACAGTCACTTGTGATTTGCTTACAGTCCTGCCCCAGAGACCCACAGTGTGGGCTCTGCAGTCTATGTGACACACCGCCATACAGCACAACTTCCCCCCCTTCTCTCGAGGGGCAACATGACTCACACCAGCCTCCAAGCAACAGCAGAGCCCTGGGCATCATTTAAGCACAAGGTTTGGGATTCTGGGAAGCCAGGTTATAGCCTCCCACCTCATTCCCAGACACAGCAGGATGCTTACATTTCCTACCCACCTCCTAATAGAAGCCCAGCCCTGCTGAACAGGCATCTTTGTTTCCTGGGAGTTCTCAGGCTCAGACACATTTCAAGGCTTGCAGATGGCATGATGATACAGCCATCACCTTAAAAATTGATATATGAAAGCAGGGTCTTAACTGGAGCAGACAGATTTGACTCTTTTCAGAGCAGAATAGACATCAGCAAGAAGTGGCTGGATTCCATATCCACAGCAATGGTCAGCTGTAATTTTTGTGCACATCACAAGGCAGGACTAGTTAACTATTATTTTAATACTAATTTATTTAGCATCTATAACAAAAAACCTCCTTATGGTCTATATAGTTTTTGGTGACTAAGTCTTAGCATTAATTGCTATCAAAGATGAAATAAAAATTGTTATCTGGTCAATTCAGTTGAAATATTAAACTCTGTAAATTATCTCTGGAAAAATGTAATTTCTCCATATTTGTTACTAAAAACAGCTGCAACAATTGCAGCCCGTGATTCCTGTTAAGTTCTTGCTAATATTGCAGCTCAGGAGTTTCAGATGTAGCAATTATGTCCTGCATTTCTACTATTTGGGAATGGTAGTAATGATATACAGGAAATCTCTCCTAAAAAAAATGCATTGCTTCCTTCAAATCCCACAAACACACCTGCCTCCAAAGGCCTCACCATGAATATCTGTGGGAATTACAGGCTAAGGAGTGACAGCCACAGCTGGGCCAACTGACACAGCTCTGAGAACAAAAATCAATCAAATACTGGGCAGTGCTGCTCCTTGAGCACAGATGACCCTCCCCAGAAGTCAGTCTTCTCTGAGAGGGCAGCAGGACTCTGGTTTTCACCAAAGGAAAGTTTTCACACAGGCTGTCTGAAACTCTGCACCATTTCTTGAGCAGGCAGTCACAGAGCAGAAACGTAAAGTAATACAATGATCTATCATGTTCTCTGGGTTCTCACAAGCATGACTGAGAGCAGACCTTACACTTGCCATGCCAGCTGCCAGATTGGACCCCAACCCTGCATGGTGCTCCCTGCAGGCAGAGCCTCTCTGTGTGGGTAGCACTGCTCACAGTTGAGGCAAGCACTGCCAGCCTGTACAGCCTGCCCTAGGAACTCCTAGATCAGTGCTGTCTATTTTATTTAACAGTCCCACTTCCTTTTCCTGAATTTCTGGAAAGAGTGTGGCATAGATCCAGGTTTTCCTCTGTGAAGCACAGCCTACATATGGAGATAAAAACATTCAGAAAGGCATTGGCCACACTAATTGACTGAACACTTCCAGCAGTGCCAAGAGATTCTCAAGGAGCAGAACAAGGTGTGGAACTTCACATCTTCTCCTATAACTGCAGACAGTCTGTTTCCAGTGCCAGGTATGTTTGTTTGTGCGTTGTCTCCCTCAGCTGCCCCTATTGCTCCCTATTGATCTGCTGTAGGCAGGGACTGCCAGGCCTGACAGGGCTCCTGCATGCAGAGGGATAATAAGTTTTAGGAAGGATTGATTTCATGACAAAACTCATGTAGGGGCACGGCATGCACAGTGCTCTACCTGCTGTAGACCACACAGATATGCAGGACTCCTTGCAGTGGCTTCAATATTATTTAGACCAAGTAGATGTCAACATAATACATAACAAGTGGAGCCCCTGGTGGTCCAGTGGTAAAGGCGCCGCGCTATCACCGCGGAGACCCGGGTTCGATTCCCGGTCAGGGCCACTCCCGGGCAGGTGGAGCTCGTTAGCCCTTAAAGGCAACCCACCTACGTCCTAAGGACCTCACTGCCACCGTCCAAGCTTGCTTGGCCCCGGCAGATGAACCTTAGGATTAAAGGGTGGGCTCAGTTCCGCGCACACTGTGTCTCACCTAAAAAATCCAATGCGCAGGCTGGAAGGCGGAAAGACCTTCCCCGGATCTTCACTCGTGAAGACTGGCCATTATATTATTACATAACAAGTAGCTTAATTGTATTTTGAAGATAGGCCTGATCTTGTAACAAAACCTTTGCGGACACCCCAATGCATCTGCATAAACCAGGTAGGACCAGGCAAAATGCTACAAGGATGCTGTTGTGGTGTTACAATAACATCTTCAGGGTGCTTGTGGTTCCATCTGGATCCACATCACTGGAAAGTGCTTTGGCAATGTCCGCTCTGAAGGGCTCATTCATTGAAACAATTTACAGAGTGGAGATGAGAGAGGACAGCAAACCCCTGGCTAGAACACTGCAAAGAAGGACCCAAGCTGGTCTTTCATGGTCAAGGTTGCTCTCTGGTTCATTTGAAATTTCGCAGTCTGAGGGAGCTGGGATTGTTCAGTCTGGAAAATGCAAGGCTCTTCTCAGTGATGCCCACGGAAAGGAACAGGCAAGGGCACAAACTGAAACACAGGTTAAGCATTAGAAAATATATATTTACAGTGAGGGTGGCCAGATGCTGGTACGGGTTGCCCAGAGAGGTTGTGACACCTCCATCCTTGGAGGTATTTGAAACCCAGCTGGATACGGTACGGGGTGACCTGCTGTAGCTGACTGTGCTTTAATCAGAGGTGTGGAATAGACAGTCTCCAGAAGTACCTCAGAACTCAGCTATCATATGATTCTATGAGTAGAGATTAAGATTAGAATTAATAGAAAATAAAAATATCAGAAAAAATTGGAAGAAGCTGTTGAACAAATATGCCACAAGTACTTTAATGGATGCTTAGGTGAAATGTCCTTTGGTTACAGATGTTATGAGATAACTGCACTGTGCTTTTTTGCATCCCAAAAGCTAAACAGGGACCAAAGGAAAGCCAAAAAAGGAAGCTGGTGGTCATCAGGATCAGTGCTTTCACTTATCAGACTACTTTCTTTCTGAATGGGCAAGACAAACTAACCATTTCGAAAAACATATTTTTAGGATGGTCTTAAAATTTTTTAAATTTTATTTTTAAAATAAATTTTATTTATTGTTTTATTTTAAAATATAGTCTTTGTTCAGTGCACCATGTATTTCTTCTGGAAAGTAGGATTTATACCTAAACTCAACATTTTTCTGGGCTTTTAGATGCACAAATTAAACACACAGTAAAACTAGATATGTCTCCCCATGGCAGGTAGAGAAAAGCACAGAATTCTTGGCATTTTAACCACCCCGTGAAAATCAATGGATGATTTTATGGTTTTTTTTTGTGGAGGAAGACAGGACACAGGAAAAAAATCACATATATTGATTCTCAGGCATCAGTGAAATGAGTAATAGGGTGAAATGTCCTACATAAGTTCTTTTCAGGTCTTGTGAAAGCTGCCTGCCAAGGAAATGTAGCTGTGCATGTAGGTTGTGATTATGCTAAAGAGGCACTAAATTAGTACATTACATGCCCCATTTAGCACTACTGTGCAAAATCTGAGAGTGCTAATACATTTTGTTTCTAGGGTCAAGAATCATTAAAGAATGGATTTGTGGTCATTCATTAGCCAGGAAATTAAAGTTTGACAGCTGCTTTTCAGTTCTGATTTCTCTTAAATGTCAGTATCATATTAAGAGGGTTTTTTTCCTTTTTTTTTTTTGAAACCTCTGAGGCTCTAGAAAGGTGTCATCCCTAAAGCACAGTATCCTCAAACCATCCAGCCAGACTTTCTTCATAGAGTGCTATATGGCTTTGGAGATTATTTACAGGAAATGTTGCTGTGTGCTACTGAGACTGGTTTCTTGCTTAGCTGCATGGTTGTAAATGACCCGGGTTTGGAGCTGTAACCCTGCTGGTTTTGCATTACAAAGGAATTCTACATTGTGCAAGCAGAAACAGGGCCCTGCAGTCCTCTGTGGGCCACCAGGCACAGGAGGGCAAATGGCAGGTGTGTGTTTGGAGAGGGCAGATGTGTGTTTGGAGAGAATGAAGCTCTTCATTAAAACAAAAGGAGCAAGTAAACCAACAGTCCTTTCAACTCTCAGCAGGGCTCAAGGTAGGAGAAACCCTGCTTGCCCACTAAGGTAGGCATGTAACATAGGACTCAGGGAAAGTTCTCAGTAACCCCGACAAAATTCCTTGGATTAGGGTTCTCTGATATGCAAAAGCCTCTGCACGTGAGACACCTCCCTGAGCTCAGTGGTACAACTCATGTGACTACGTGGCGCAGCCACAAGTGTTTGCCAGACTTCCATTCAGCTGACAAGACGTGTAGTCCAAAGCAGAGATTAGCTGACACTTAGCATGGCTTTGTTCCCTGCTCTGTATCAGCAGCCACTGCAAATATGTATAAGCAGACATTCCTCTTTTCTGTTTTCCTGTTTGCTTCTATGAAATTTATATCAGTAGAAAGGGTCTTGTTTGCTCCACACAACAACCATCCTAATGAGAGCCATGCTTTACACTGCCACAGCATTGTTCTTTCCGACATGCCTAAAAGCATTTCATACACTACAACCAACATTTGAGCATCCCAAGTGTCCTACGGAGCTAACCCTGATTTTCTGAGTGAACTGAACTTAGGTTCATGCTGATCTCTCTGAAGAACTAGTATCTCTCTTTATAAGAAAGCAGCTCTGAAATGACAGGTTTTGCATGGGAGAAAAGCTTAAGGATGGAGGAAAAAAAAGTTACTCTCAGAAAAAAAGCAAAACAAAACAAAAACCCAACACCCAGAGCCCACAGACTGCCTCTCCATCAATACTGCAACTGATATAATATCCAAATATATTGCATTGAAAATGCCAATATCCAACTGAATTGATCTGGTTATTTGTACTACAAGAGACACTCAATTCCAGTAAGAAAAATAGTGATATGAGTGACTGTATGGCTACACAGCAAAACTCACAAAAACATTGGAAAATGGAGAAAAAACAGTTATTTCACATTTCACTTACCACAAAACACTGTCTCTTCAAATAACTCCATAAAATTACAAGGTACATCTGAAAAACTAGGACACTTAAAGAGCAGAAACAGACTAAATTCAATAATTAATTCATTAGAAATTATTTCCTCCCTTATAAATTTGTAGAATCGAAAGACCATATTTTATAATGATAAAGCATTGCTCAGTTCTAAGGATCCTGTGCTCTTTGATAAAATTTATGCTGAATGCATTTCCCTTTTGCTGAAATGTTGCTGTCCCCAGACAGCAGAGCAGCAGCCAAGGAGCACTACCAGCCTGACTTCAGATTTAAGTGCTTTACTGAGTCAGCAGTCTTCTTCACCAGGACCACCTGCCTCTATCCTTGAGGATTATTCAGTTGCTTGAGGATTAAACACCTCACTTTTACTGTGCTCCCAGCCCCAGGGTGACATGATGCTGAATCTGGGCCTCAAGATTGTTCTGATTAGAAGGAGGTCAGTGGAGATCCTGCCTCTGCCAGGCTGCCTTCAGTGAGCATCTTGGAGCCTTCATGGTGTACAATGTTTCTTGGAGCCATGAAATTATTTCCGCAAAATGCAGCTGATGGTCTGCCATAACCAAGTGACTCCAGGAGCTGCAGCCATTCTGAGAACACAAGAGTGCCCAGAAAACACTCAAACATCCAGATCCTCAAATCAAACCACACAGAGCTGCTGACCTGCAGCTTTGGTGCTGGCAGCCTAGATGGTGCTTTTTCAGTCTCTGCTCAACTTCCAGTTGTATTTGCTAATACAGTCACAACTGAGCAGAGATGGGGACCCAGACAGCCCTGCTGTGTTGGGACAAGCCAGCACAGCCCCATGGTCAGGTACAGTCATGTTGTGCCTTTTCCTGTTGTTGCTTTCTGCCACTAGACCCAACACAGCCATCCCACAGCCATCTCCAGGCCACGTCTCACAGTGCCAGCAATTATTCTCTTGCCAGGCTGTGAAAAACCAACTCTAATTACTGTTTTCTGGAGAAACCCCCTCCCTACGACCCTAGAAAAGATATTGCAGGAGGCAGATGTGCAAGCACAGGGTGGTGGGGCAGAGAGGAAGGTGCTTGAAAATACTCCAGGAGTCTCCTCGGCCAAGTGTTATCTCCTGCTTCCTTTGAGAGCCCACAAGAGACAGCCTTCCCAAAGCAACCTCTGAGGTGGCCTGTTCAGCTTTTGTCTCCCTCAGCAAAAAAATTTCTGCCCCAGTGGCTCCAAACAAGGCTTCCATTAACTCCCTCCCCTCGAGGGCAGCACGTGGGACAAAAAGCCCAACACTGTGTCCCGGCCCTCAGACAAGCCTGGAAACAAATGTTGCAGGAATTTGTCAGAATAAAATCACCCGCTCGGTGTCACTGCATAAATTTACCTACCTCAGTGCCTATTCAGGGCCCTTCCAAAAGGGCGATATTAACAGAGAGAGATTGGACACCATCTCTATAGCAACACCAACATGGAAAAGTTATGATTTCCCCAGCAAAGGGAATACCTGTTTTAGGTGCACCACCAAGTCTAAGGTTTAGTCCTGATTTTAAAAACAATTCCCCTTCAACTTACTTTTGTTCCTTGTGATAAAAGTTTTTTAAGGAACAAGAGCAGAGCAACCTGAGTGAAAGGAGAGCGATTGGAGGAAGTCCAGCGCGGAAGGGAGGCAGCAGAGTGAGGGCATGCAGTGTCTGCAACACGTACATCTGTCAACAACTTAAATCACCAGCACGCTGCTGTGGGGAGCTTGCAGGCAGGGAGAGCTTTTCTGGTGCTATTAGACTCATAGCAAATCCAAGGGCACAAAATTATCTGATGCCACACCTGAAAACTAGGATAAAAAGCATAGATCAGAATTCCAGTTTTCATTGAATCAGTAATCACCAATTTCCCTTCAAAGAAAGTTCTTGAAATTAAATGAAGTGCCTTTAAGGCAAGAAGAGTAAAGAAAGCTGTTAGAGAACATGAACTGGAGGAGGAAAGTGGGACTTATTGAAATGAGAGCTTGATCCTGCAGAGGATATTAAAACCAATCTAAAACAATCTAGCCTTTAACTCTAAATCACTCTAAATCTGCTGTATGTGGGGTAGAAATGAATGAGAATTTCATTATACCCCAAACTGGATGAGCACAATGTTTGTGCATACAGAGATGTGAGTCTGAGAGCAGGGACTGGGAGACTAATGGGAATAAGCATGAGAAAAAGTGTCATTTGGGGAAACCAGCCCATGCAGGGTTACCCCTTGCAGAGCCAGCAGCAACTCCATCTGCATGGTTTTTATGCTAGTGGCATGATCCAACCCGCAGCCTCTGGTAATGCTTTCAGATGCTTTGGAAAGCATTCCAAACACTTGGAAGGCTGGGTCTCAGGTGATGAATTTCTAAATGTAATATGTAAAAAGCAGTTTTGGAAGGTAGGTGATCCACCAGCACTGAAGGCTCTCTCACTTCATGAATCTTGACAATTTACAACATTGATCTGCATTAAAACCAAACGAGAAAGCTTGAAATAGCCCCATAATTATGCTGCAGATGCCTTAGGTGACCTTCCATTAACACCAGCTCTACACTAAACGCTGAGCATCAATTCACACCAACATGAAAACTGGGCTTGTAGCTAGGTGTGACAGAGTGTTCAGCACCCCATGGCTACCCTGACTGCTGATATGTCCTTCTGCAGTCCAATATCCTAGTGAAGGTATCCTGAGTAATGGGGAAGGCTCAAAGAGTTCTGCTAGAGAGGGCTTTGGGAGGACATCTGGAGGAAAGACCCTAAAGTGCATAGCTGAGCTGTTGCTTTACACATGACTTTCTCCCACTAAAGTAAAGACTTCTGGAACTATCATAACCTACTTGGAGCTAATCTGCCTGTCCAAACTCCAGCTGCAGAACAAACTTGTCCAGCTGAAATGCCATTTGAAATATTAATGCTTAGCAAATGCATTTAAGTCCTGGGAAGGCAGGAGCTAAGTCAGTTCAGATAAATAAGGGAAGTCTACTTCTAAGTCATATTTGTAGTTACATTTCAAGTATACTTGCCAATAATATGAACTGTAGAATGGTTTCAGCAAGTAGAAAAGAAAATTGCAATATATTTGCACCTGATGGTTTCACTAGGAACACACTGCAGAGGTGCCTTCTCTTCTCTGTGGTTCCTTTCTCTCACAGATACACAAGATTCCTCCCTCTGCTTGCTCTCCCACCCTTCCCAGGTCCATGGGCTTTTCCAGTTCCATAACACTGGGCTCAACATCAGCAAGCTTCTTGCCTGGAGCTCTGGAATTCCTCAAAGAGAGAGAGTGGAACAGGTAGGAAAACACAGCAATGGAAACCCCCACTGCATAGCTCTTAAGATCTCTTATCCACGGCCAATACACAATCACAGTTCATAATAGAAAACAGCCCCCTCCAGACACCTGCCAAAAGCTTTTAGAGACCAGTAAAATCATAAGAGATGCTCCCTTTTTGGTCTCTGTTTCTGCCCTGTCAGATTTACTGGATAACTTTTTCTGCAAAGTGATTCTCTCAGTCCCAATGATAAGAAATATTTAGAGGCTGATGCTGCATGTGATAAACAGCACAACCCTTGGCAGCAGTAAACCAGACCCTTCTCCTCAGCTGTGACCACAGCTTCTCCTTGTTAAGCTCTTTATGTCATTAAGTGGCCCCACTGGGAACAGCAGAAAGCACAACTGGGAACATTAATGAAGATCTACAGCATTACAAGAAAAAGCTCAATGAATCAATGCCTCGTGCCTTATTCCCATAGCTGTGACCAGTTCCCATTAGTAACACGAGAGGATCTGAAATGGGAGAGACTCCCCCTTCTCCTCTTTCTCCCTTGAGAGGTCTGTACCACTCAGCACTGATAGATGCTTGCAGGCAACAGAGGTGACTCTAGTTGACTTGTTGCCCTCATGCATCCCTTATGTCAGTCCAAACACCCAAATGGTGCAGACTCCAGCAGCTGGGACCACCACTGGCTCTGTCACACATCTCTTCTGTCAGGTGGCAGCAGCTATGTTCAAAAACAAATACCCACCTTCTCTTGTGACAAAAATGTGCATAAGCTCTCAAAAGTGCAGCCAGCAGAAAATATGAGGCAGAAAGGGAGGATTAGAAGATTTTTAGGCTGCTTTAGGGAAACCCTAAAAGCATGCATAAAACAGCAGCTTGCTCAGCTTAGAAGCAGCTCTTAACGTCCTGAAAAGAAGATCTGAGGCACATGTTCAAAGCGTACCATAGGAACCCAGGTGCATGGCCAGGGGATTATGAAAGGGCTTTCCACCTGCCCACATTCACTCCCAGCTGGGTTCATACTCTGATCAAACAGCTCAAGCAGCAGGAGGGATTGGGTGATGGAAAGGGTCAGGGGGATGAAGCTTCATGACTGTTGTAAAGTCATTAAGACAGACCCACATCAGACACAGCCACGAGTGGTTGCACAGCCCTGGGGAATGACAAGTGCTTGAGAGATTCCTACACCCACAGGGATTGTCTGCGGGAAGACATGTATGCCTTTCTGCAATGGGTCACACCATAGGAACACATGGGTTTCTATTTGCAGGAATGAAGAATGATGAAAAACTTGGAAACTTGATCACATTTTGCTGATACTTCCTGGACATCCTTGGCAAATAAACCGGCAACCCTCAGTTGCTCAGGGTCATTCAGCCACAGGATGGGGAGATACATGTCTGTACCTATCCATGGCACCAAAGCAGCTCCAAGACTGCCTGCAGGCAATTGTTCTGCAACACAGACCCTGGTTTCCCTTGCTGTCCTTAGTACTTAGAATCATAGCTTTCCTTGAGAGTAGTGGCAAGGACTATATGAAATTAAATGATTTTGCAAGGGATTTTTTTGTAGAGGCAGGAGTCCCCTCTTCAGCAATGGTAATATGAGAGCTCAGTGTTCACGCAGGACAGCACTGAGGGCCTGTAGCTGTAATAAGGCCTATACTGAGGGTAGATCAAAGGATCTCTGGATCTTTAGAGCTTTCTAGGAGGCTTGGTAGGAATTTTTACAGCACACTCATCACAGGTCTGGGACACTGATAATGGTGCTCACACTGGTACCAGTCAATCCCATCTGCCTTTCCCTGAGATGCTGCTTTCTCGCAAAAAGGATTACCAACACCAGTTGTCTCTGGAAAGGAAGAAAAAAATGTAATGGATTTGTCTGAGCTCCCTGTGAATATGTCAGGAAGTCACAGCCTTCCTTTCCTAGGCCTGCTTTGCTCCTCATAAAAAAAAAAAAGGGGACTTGGGTTTTGTGGCTTCCTTGTAAGCCTGCTTATCCCTCCCACTAAGATGACAATTTATGTGTGAAAAGACTTCAACACTTCTTTGTTTTGCCTTTCTTTAGGCTCTTGCTCTCTCCAAACCCTTCTCCACCTCACTGGTCCATCAGTGCCTCTTCTTCCTCCAGGTTTCTCCTCTTGGCCCACAAGGGTGACCAGCACCACAGAGTCAATCCTGATATGAGCAGGATGTGTTCCTGACCCACTGTTACTGACACAGTGGCCATGTCTGTTCCTTGCAGGAGAGGTTTTCCCAGGTTGCCTCCTGGTGACTTGCATGGACAGTATCAGGGAGCTACAGTGAGGGACTGTCTGGTACCAAACAAACATTTATCCAAGTGACTGTGATGGGCTTATTCAGACCTTGCCACCAGGCAATTTAACCTCAGGGATTTAAAACTTTAAAGAATGTCAGCCAAACAGTAACTTGTTCTCAGATTGGAAAATCCCAGAACAGGACAGTGCAAAGCAGCCCCCTTCAGCAGACAGCAGACCCCAGTCCAAGAGGGCCACAAATCTCCCTAGAAAGAGAGGATGTAGAAAGGATTTAATCTGTTTTGGCCTCTTTTCTGGAAAGCACAATGAAAGAGCACATTAGCAACACCTCACACCAAAACCTGCCTTTCACAGCACTGCAGTGACCAGTGGCATTAGCAGCAGTTGCTCTGCCTCTCCATAAACACCTCGAGAGCAAAGTGCAACGCCAGGTCCTGGAGCCCAGTTCCAGCTCATGCTGCCTCATTACCTTCCCAGCCTTGTTTAGTCTTTGTCTCTGATGTAGATGGTAAACTCTCAGGGCCAGTGACCATGACTCAGTTCACTTAGTGCCAGACAACTGCTGGAGCTTGGTTAATGATGAGACAACTCCCATGGGCCCATTGTCTTAAGTGGGAGTGTTGGCTAAGTGAAGACTTCTGGGATTTGCCCAGTAATAAGTCAGTAATTCAGGATGCACTTAAAGACACATTCAGTATGCCTTTGCAGCAACATCCTTGGGAAGTGAGCATTTGTACTCCAGACCACAACTGCGAGGAAGTCTAATATTAATTAGGAAGCAAATTCAAGGGCCCTGAATAAGCCCTTATAACAAAAGATCTTTTATTGAATAACTGTAGAGGAGTGCAATGCCAAAGTTTTCATGTCAAAGTGACAATAAACGAACTGCAATTAATGCCTTTAATGCCAGTCTGTAAATCCAATCTTAGCTTAAACAAAACAAGGAGCTTCTAAAAGCATCTTTTAAAAACAGTAAGAGGAAACAAGAATGAATATAAACCTAAATAAAATACACAGGTTGATTCAACCTGTTTCAGCTGATAAACTGCATGGTACTTGTTCTGTGCCAAAGTGACACTTGACCTCTATATATCTTCTTAATGAAGTCAGCAGAGAAAGGCACCCAGTGAGCCTTTGTAACACTGCAAGCAAGTTGCAAGCTGGGCTTCACTAATGGGAGCTGTCACTTGGTTTTTTCCAGGTCACAAACTAAGAAGAGCAATTAAATCAAATTGGAGGCTGTACAGATTGGAGCAAGCCTCAATAGACCAGGTACCTAAATCATTAAAGACGTAGTTCTTTTCCATGATAAATTGTTGAGGAGAGTGAAACATGCTGCTGGTCATTAATCTAGGCTAATCAGCTTGAAAGCTAGGTTGTTTTATTTAGTAATTAACTGGTTATTTGAAAAAAATGATACATGGCCTATAGAGCTGCCATCCAGCAGATAATAATGCAGAGCCGTGGGGAATCTCTTGAGGGCAATTCATGCCTTTTCAATTATAGCCATTGGCAAACTCTGAAAAATGGCTGTAGGTTTGTATTGACACGTAGGAAAGAAACACACTCCAAGCAGCATAGCAGGTATCTTGTGTATGCTGGTAATTGCTCTGGCCTGCCCCTTACACAGACCATGCTAAAGCAAACCAAACATTTTGGTGGAGTCCTTCTTTCCATCTTTTTGATTTAGAGTTAGTGTTTGTCAGACCCTCCTGCTGGAATTGGGGGAAAAGAGCTGCTGTGTGTTGATGGCCATCTCTGCAATAAAGGGGGTCCCAGCTTACTCTCTTACAGGTGGGGGCTGCATGTCCCCACACCAGTGCACAGTAACCAGTCTGGACTTCTCCAGAAGAGCTCCACAGGGTCCCTGACTGGCTGAGACCAAATGCAATTTAGGCAAAGAAGCTGAAGCCTAATGCCTGGGAAACCTGCTGAGATGGTACACCAGTTGATCAATCCTTGTTGTCCCACCTGGATACTGATGGACAAAATACACAGGGCTGTCTGTCTGCCTCTGTGCTGCACTGAGAAAGTATCTTTGCAAGAACATGCTGTAGGGACAGTGTGCTTCCTCTGAGAGGAACCAGCCAGTCCCACCTGCCACGCCAGTGGAAGGTCAGTGTCTCCCAGACCCAGTCACAGCTATGATGAAGTTTTTTCACACTCAGCCCTTCCAATAATTTTGCACAGGGACACCTAACTCCTTTGCTCTAGCCATGGATGTATAAACAGTTTTCATTTGGTGACAGACAGGTCTTTTAGCATTACCAATAATTGCTTCCAGGTGTCCACAAAAAGTCACTCAAATGAAGGGATCACATAAGCAAACCACATGTCCTCAGAATATTTTTGTCCTTTGTTAAGTACAAAGGACAGGAGACTGGTTAAAATTCTGCTCATAAAAAGCCTCTGAACATAGGAGAAAATCTCCATTAAGTTATATTGAATACACAGACAACAGCCCTGGCTCAAAAAGCTCCTAACCATGGGTTGCTGGCAGACCACACTGGAGTATCATGCACACGTCCTGTTTTTCACTCTACCCTAGGTATGTGCTGCTGACAAAAGTTGGAGACAGGATACTGAACTACCCAGACCAGTGGCCTGGTGCAGCATGACTGCTCTTTTGTTAGATATGTCCTCTCCTCTAAGATTCAGGGGAAAAGAGGTGTATGGTTGACACGGTAGCAATAAGGATCCAGGCTGGAGGGAAGGGCAGTACCCTAGGTAGGTGGGTAAGCACTGTGCAGATGGATGGGCTTGTTGCTCAGTCACTGTATCTAACCCACTGTACTTCAAAAAAATATTTCCTGTTTTGAGAGCCTTTGATGGAGATTTTGGAGGCAGGAGGAGAAAAGAAAGAGCCTACTCAATGGGGCAGGAAGCAGCATCCACTGTACAGAAACAGCATCTACCATATACACAAAGCTTGCAAACACAGGCCATGCAGGGTTATTAAACCTGGTTGTGGGGGTCAGGAGAGCCCCTGAGCCAGTAACATCCCACAGAGTAAGCAAAGCAAGTTCCAACCAGCTTAAAAAAGCATCCGCTAATGAAAAAACTTTACCAGGAAAGCAGATCCCATCAAGGCCACACAGAAGCCTCAGATCCTTTAAGCTGCACTTTGAAGACCAGTGGTGACAGACTGACAGATAAAGGCAAGGTCACAGGCCATCGAGACCCCCTCCAACACACCGTGCAGCTGAGCTGGAAAAAAGAAGAAAAATCATTGTTGCTATTTGACCAAACATTATAAACTAAAAATAGCTGAATATCTCTGATTAGGAGAATTCCAAGGGCTTACAATCCTTGCCACTTGGGGTCTAATTTTTCTCTCTTTTATTGTGGGCATTAGGTTTTGGACAATACTATGGCTATAGAGGGCATATGTTAAGTTAGCCTAAGCCGGCACCACGCAAACCTTTGCACTCTGTAGGTTACTTTGCCGAATATTTCTGTCTCCAAATGAGCTGTAAAGGTTGCAGTTTTTCTGGCAGCAGCCAGCACAGCTCCCATTAACACACGTTTCATGAGTATAATTTTCAACAGTATTAATAATTGTCCTCATAAAAGTCCATGAGAGGAACTTCATGGACTAGACTGTTTTATTTCCATGAAATTCCTGCTCTTTTAAAAGCTCTCCATGCCTGGATTTAATATTTTCTACTTTCAGACCTCAACCAACTCTTTCCAGGCATAAACTTTCCTACTTCAAGTATGGTAATGCCAAATGAAAGCAAAGTGATTTAAAGTTCTGCCAGACCCTGCAAACTGTGTTGAAGAAGTCAAAGATGAAAGGGGTGCACTCAGATGACCAGTGTGGGACTTTGGGGAATCATTAACTCTAAGCAAGGATTTTTTGACTGCACCAAAGACCTCATCGGCCTTTGGGAATGCTCACTGCAAGGCCTATCCCACAAGGGATGGCAACCAGCTGGATACAACCACACAGATGTAAAAACCATGATCCACTTTCTGACCAGCACCTTGGGCCAGGAGTCAGGTAGTAACAGAGCAGCACCCAGGATTGCTGAGCTGATTTGTTTGGCTCATTCAGCCACTCTCAGTTTCCATCAGCAGTGCACCATCTCTGCAGGTACTGAACACTCTGAGCATTGAAATGCAACAGCACAAAGTATCCTGGCTGAAGCTGGGAGAGTCTGCTTAGAAACCCAGCTGCAATACCTGTGCTTAGGGTAGTAGGGAACAGAATAAGTAAGCTTTAAGTTCAACATCCAGTCATAATTAACACAAAACAAATACAATTCAAGACAACACCTTATTCAGGAGATAAAGGGCAGATGAGATCTCAGAGGTGGAAACTACAGCACAAACTTAGTCGAAGTAAGGTGGTAATGGTTATCAGTGACTGTAACACACTTAGAAAACTTACCTGGTTACTAGATCCATTACAGAGCATTGTTACATCAGGCCTTGATGTTTCTTTATTGCAAGTCTCTTTTAGCCCAGCAGAATTTAAGAAGTTTGGTGCAGATGATCACAGTGACCCATTCTGGTTTTACCACCTAGAAATACCAAGCAGTAGGAATTGAAACACATGTAACAAAGTGATTACAAGCAGGTAATGGATTTTTATTTGCTCCCTGGTGTTTCTAAATTCCCTGAGACAATTTGTTATAAGAAAAAAAGGAAGAAATCTCAGATGTAGAGATACTTTTGTTTATGAAATATTTATCTTGCACTGGAAAATGGCCTTGCAAAAAGAAGTCAAACAAAAAAAAGCACAAAAGCTGGGACTGGCTCAAATATTTCATGCCAAGGATTGCTGAACTCCTTTGATTTCCATTTTCAGTGGAAACAAATAGCAAGAAAAGTTTCGTTTAAGTCAGAGGACCCTCACCCAAGCAGCATCAAGCAACCTTGAAAATTCCAGATTAATGTTGACAGAAAGATACCAGATTGGTGCGCATTATACCTCAGAATCTCTCTCCTTTTGACCAAGTAAACACCTCACCTTGGGTGTATCTTAGACCTAAGAGGTCTGTTTTCATCTTATTATAAATGAAATCAACGTATGTTATCTTGAAAATGTTTACTTGAGAAGTTATACTGCCAATTGGTTAACCCTGTTGTCTTCATTATCCCTTAAAGCCCTTGGTTTTGCATGTGGGTCTTTGACTGGGACAATCTTTTCTGAGTTAATTCTGCCCTTGTTTCTCATTAGAGTAATTGCAAGCAAACTTCATAGCACTGTCCCTCTGTTGGTTGACCAAAACACAACTAACAGGAATGACATTCTGGGGGACCTGAAAACAGGAATACTGGCAAAATGACTGAAAAGGAAATACACAAACACTTGGAAATTTATGCCATAGTTCTCCAAAAAGGTTTTTGACTTAGACTTCGCACACCCCATCAGTCCTCTATTTTCTAACGTGATGTGATTTCAAGGGGATCCTTTTGTCTCTTAACTGTAAATTAAGCTTTATATACAGGAAAGCTATTTCCAGAAGGGCTTGGAAACAGGGGATTTCAGACAGTATATTTCAACCATGAGGCATTTCCAGAGAAAAGGATGTACGAAAGCACTAGTTTTAGAATTCTAACAAGCAAAAAAAGCCACCCTTGTACTTCTCGTCAGCCACGTGGGTTTGCACAATTAAAACACAATAGTTTCTTCCAGGGCTTTGTTGAGTCCGGAATAGCCCTGTGTGAGTGTGCAGTGTGGCATGCCATGCCCATTCTCTTCTCTCTGCAGGTCTGTCTGCCCAAGGCAGCTCCTCTGCTCCATGCAAACCTGCTTCTCCCTGGCTGTTGGAAAGGAGTTGTGGTTTTACTTTGCTGAGTTTGAGCAGTGTTTCTGATAATGTCTAGGATCAGGTGTTGGTAAACTGCAGGAAATACTTGGTTCAGATCACACTGAAGCCTTTGTTTGGTGAGTATTTCCTTAAAGCAGAAAACAATTATCACATTAGCATTTATTTTAAAATTATCAGGTCCAATGAACCTGACAAATTCTGGGAAAACTATACATTTTGGAGGTCCATGAATTAACATTTTTGATAGAGAAAAGGTATTAAGGGATTTCTAAGTCTTATTGAAGAATTCTTTTCATCCTAAAATTAACTGTGCAGGTAAAAACTAGTGCAGCCAACAGTTCCAAGCTGAATGCTTATTATACATTCTGAATACGGCTTAATGCCCATTTCCACTTGGTCTGAGGTGGAGTTGATGTAGGCTACTTAAAGATTGCTTAGTTCTTCTCCATTATACATTTCTGGTTATCAGTGGCTGGAAGAACAATTACCAACATATAACTGCTTGTGATAAAATTTCCTCTGCTTGTTGGCTGATTCCAGATGATTTTTTTGTTGCAGTTGAATATAGAATGAAAGTGCTGAGAATCTCTGGAGCTTCTTTATTTGGGAACTGCACTTCAGATTTATTAGAAGTCTAGTTCTCAAATATATTCTTGAATAAAAATTGGCCTTTTTAGGGTTAAGATATAGTTTTGTATTATTTTGAAGAATACATTTGAAGACAACAGTTTCTGAAGGACCAGAGCTAATGAACTGACACTAGTCCCTATGGGTACTCTCAGGCTGTCATACACAAATAGGCAGTTTCCAAGGAGTCCACACACCAAATCTTCAAATAGCAATATAAAATGTTCTTGATTTGTTCTTTGTTTAATACAGAACCCAGCTGTCCATCTGTACAGGAATGGCATTTTGTTACCATCCAGTCAAGTCCTACTCCAAAGCTTTAGCAGGGTGGACGGCTCTTTGCGGCCGTGTTTGGCCTGGTAAGCTCCTGCTGGAAGGAAACTGGAAGATGCTGCCTCACACAGAGCCTAACTTGTTCATCAGAAGGCTGCCATTTCCCTGCCCACAAGAACTCACTACTGTCTTTCCTGAAGCACCAGGCTGTCCTTTCTCCCTTTGAATCCTTCACCTGAATAGCCTGCAGGCTCTGGCTGAGTCTTTCTGGGAGCTGCTTCCTTCAGAAGGGAAGCCAGGATCTGCAAGTTAGTTGCAAGTCCCATTCCTGGCATAGAAGGCATATGAATGTATGTCATCTAAAAGCAAAAATCACATGAGCTGAGTTTATTGTATAAAAATGAACTTTGAACATGTGAAAACCCCAGACACTAGAACTGGGTAGAGGTTGGAAAAACAGCTTCTACTGTACACAGCTTTGGCTGGCTTGACCAGAACAGGAGCCACTTCTGCCATCCACGTTTGCAGGTGGACAAAAAAATACTGCAGTTTTATGGGATGGACAGGCTCATGTCTCTCACAGGGCTGATGGTTGCTAACTTTCTTTGTCCACAGTTATGGCTGAAAAAGAAAAAAAGACAAGTGCTTGTTTTTGCAAAAGCAAGAAACAGGTCTGACTTCTCCCTCCCAGTTGGGATTTCAGTCAAGGCCAGCACACTGAAAGCCTTATTCTCCCCTGGAAGTTCAAGACAGTTTTGTTTAGGGGAAATAGAGGCTTCACCAGCTGCTTTTTGGTAAAAAGAACCTTATAGACAATAGGTGAACCATCCCCAAGAGCAGTCACTTGACATCAGCCACAAAAGCTTTCAGCCTCATGATCAACGAGCCCCTCTGAACTAATATAGGAAGAATTATGATGGCATTTTCCTGAAGCATGTAGCTTTGCCTCTTCCTTTTTGCTGGGAACACAATTACAACCCCATCTCCCAATCCCTTCTCTGAGTTACCCAAGCCAAGTCTCCAACATGGCAAAATGGGAACAGTAGATCATAGGACTTGTCCCATCTCAGCACCTGGCAGTGAAATCCATGCTGGCCTCTTTCTTTTTCTATGACCTTAGACTTCTTTTTAGTTTGTGACTGCACTAACCTCAAAGGCAGAGTTGTTTTTTTCTGAGACACAAAGGAAAAGGAAGCACCTTCAACCCGAAAAGGCAATAAACAGCATGTGCTGTACCTATTTGTGTGTCCACCAAGGATATAAAAAACTGTGGATTAATTTTTAATATTTCTGTGGAGGGGACCAATTCTGCAAGCTGGTGGGCACCAGTCTAGAGCAGCAGGGTCCAACTATCTGCAAATGCTCTCTTGCACTGACCAGATTCACCTCTGGTCAGTGTTTGGGATAGTATGTATATGTAATACTGTAACTGCAGATGTGCAGTTAGGTATTTTTCAAACAGATTCACTGTGATTTAGGTTCTTTACCATTATAGCTTGCAAGCTGTCCTAAATAAAGATTCCAGGCACTTCATATGCAAAACAAACTGTAGGTAAAAGTGAAGATGTGAAGCAAAAGAAGGGCAGGTCTGCTTTAATCTTCATCCTTGACCTAAATATGAAGTAAATAACAAACCTGTAGTAAACAAAGACCAAAGGTAGCAGGGAATGAAATCATTGTGAATGACACCCATTCTTCTGGGGCATGTCCCCACTGAATTGCACACAACTGAATCACTCCAGTCAGATCCAGAGGGATGACTCACATTAGCAAACAAGTGAGCCAGAGATGCGAGGAAAGTAGAAGGGATTGAAGCTATGGCTGCTGGAACACAAATGACTCTGGACCTTCACAATAATCATGGGGAGGTTTATTTTTGGAGAGGACAAGGAAGAGGCAAATGGTAGTGCTCTGCTCAGAAAACAGGGTGCATGGGATGGAATTTTTTCAGTAGCATTTTGGATCATTACTGTTTTGTCTCTTCCAACATGGTGTCATGGAAAAGAAAGAACTGACAGTGAACTTGCAATATAGCATTTCCTCCTCCAGTGGCACTAGTGTTAACTGTACCAATCCACAGTGATTTTTTCTGTCAAGTATTATTCTGCATTTTCAGACTCTTGAAGCTTAGTCTGGGCTCCTCAATATAGACCTGCAACAAAATAAAGGAGAGTGGTACAGATAGTTTTCAAAAAGAGAAAAGTAGTCCTTCAACAGCAGCCATGCTGTTGCCCTCCAGTGTTTTCAGGAAGAAAATGGCTTGTTTCAATATCAGTTTGAAGTAACCATGGCAGAGACAGACGTTTGGTTTCAGAGAGCAGGCAGTAAGTTTATATTGTCAAAGCAAACACTTGGGACTCCAGAGCACAACATCCCTTGTTGTTTACCAAGTGTGTTATGCCAGAATCGGACATGAAGATGCACTTCATGGTAACAAAAGAGGACAATGCCTTTATCCTGCAATTGTGTTACAGTGCTGAAGACTTTAGTTCAATATTTGCCAAGCAGTAAAATGAGCAACGCCTGTCAGTTTGTTGACATAGATGCATCAGCTACCAGAAAAACTATATTGAGCAAACAGCAGTTCTGTTTCAATTGTTGGGGACCAAATTCCAGCCACAGAACTAAGTGCTATTAATTTACATCAGATTAACAAGAAAACTGTTGGAGTCTTGTTCTGATGCTGTCACTGGGATACAACAAACAAGCATTCTTATGCTGAGACACTTTGAAACAAAGTATATTAACAGTTTTGTCAGAGCCAGGCACTACAGCTCTTGCAGACTAAAATTCCATAGGGGATTTAAAATGCTGTAAACATCCTTCCTAGAAAGGCTGAAAACCTAAAAAAGAAGTTACCTTTGCCTTAATACAGAATGTTCACTGTGGCTTCATTGACAGATGTTTTGAAAGGATTAGGTTATAACAAATGTTGGCAGGATGGTACATTTGTACCAAACTGTAATTCTGTTCAGTTACCTGCCTCAGCATAGCCAGGAAGGTTTGAGCAGGAAATCCCTCCTGGGAAGGTTAACGAACCTGGGAAAATTCCTGCTCTTGCCACACACCTGGGCAGATATAGGGAGGATTAGTAATCCCGTTGCACCCAGTCCTGTGTAAGTGGTACAGACCCAAGCCTGACAGCAGCCTAAACGTCTTTCCCTTTCATTCAGTGTGAGACCTCCAACTGCCAGATCACTGTGTCACTGATCTACAGCTGCAATGTGTTTACAGGAGAGTCACAAGCCAGTAGAATGGGTTTGTGCTACATCAGGGGACAGAGCAAACAAAACTGACACATTTCTGCAGAGAAAAGCATGCAACAACATTAAGTTATAGAAAAGATCAAGCATGGTCTCCTCTGTTTACTGCAGGCACTGTTTCAGGAATGACAACACTAAGGCTTCATACATTGCTGACAATCACCCCTACCCCACCAGGCTGAATATGCAGCTTCATTCCTGCAGGTAAAATCTGTCAGAATCAGGACAGGATCAGCATTCATAAGAATCCCTCTTTGCCACACCACAATGAGACAATTTTGCAAAAGCTTGATTGGTGAAATCTGCTATAGACTATGCCTTTGTGCTGCACTGAGGAAAAGCTGGCAATATACTTTTCCCCATCTTGCCCAAGGAATCTCCCTTTCACAGAACATCCTCTGCTACTCACTGGTCTGTAACAGCGTCTTGCATCATTCACCCACTGAAACTGCTTCCAACTGCATGGACTGTACACACTGGGCGTTTACTAACTAGCAAGCACACCAAAACTGGCATAACAAATACCTGGTATATTAAGGCAGAGGCCCACAGTTGGCTTCAACCCATGCTTTTCTAAGACAATGCACATATGTCACAGAGATTCCTCTCCAGCTTATCTAAGCTCTCAGAAAGGCTTTTCATTAAGTTCTAAAAGAGGCCTTGGATGCTAAGATACCATTCTGCTTTCTTAAGTAATGTCACAAGACTTCTAGTTTGGCCACACAGTTGCTTTTTAGAAATGAAAAGGAGATTCTGTGCTTCTGCTTGGGACAAGTGGCAAAATCACTGCAATCTTTTTTTATAAAGAATGGAGGGGGAAAAAAGAGGATCAGGATCTGAGTTCACTCACTCTGGGAAACCAGCCTTTATGTACTGTTTACCAAAAGGATGAGCTGGGGAAAGGGGTGGGGGACAAATGTGTGCATTACATCTCACCTGCTGATTCTCAGGAGTCATGAATATTCTCATAATCCCCAACTCTTGGCCCAACAGGCTGCAGGCCTTTTCATCACAGAGCTTAATTTCATTGAGGATCTGGGAGTTGCTCTAAGCTTCAGCAAGTGGTATAATATTCCCTTGTTTCCACATGAAAACAGCCATGAACCACTCTCTGATGTTTCTTCTCTGTTACTCATCTAGTAATGGCATTTGTCTTTCAGACTAGATTAGATAAATTCTGTTTTGGGCTACGCAGAGATCAGTCAGCAAGTCACAATTTCTGAGGCAGTCAGCATGTTTTTTTTCTTGCATAGATATGCATACATAACATATATGATGACATACTGATATATTTATCAAATGTGATACACTCTTGTAGATAAAACCAAGACAGCAGAAACAAAACTGAAAAGAGACATGAGCAGTAGTGGCAATTTTACCATATACTTTCAAGCCAGATTATTGTAAGCATCTGATCTGACCTTCAGCACCTCACAGGCCTGAGAATGTCACCTGGTTTGGGCATAATTTGCATGCCCATGCTGGCAGGGAAAACAAACAGGGTATGCAAAAATATGCAACAAAGCAGTGTCCAGAAATAAACCTTCACCAGCTAACCTATGGCTGGCTGTACTTCCATAAGCTTTGTGGAATTCCAATTTTCAAGCACCAGGTAATGGAAAATGGCCTTTTTTTTCCTGAAAAGGGAAACATTATCTCCTCCATCTGAAGGATGGACTATACAAAAACTAATAGGAGGGAAAAACGACTTTTTAAAAGGGAAACTCTTATTTTCATTATAGCAATAGTATCCAGTGGTAATGAACCGTGAGTTAAGAAAGAAACATTTAATAGCTTTAAAAATACTTTCTTGTACAAAAATCTAATTAATCAGAGCTTCCAGAAAAAAGTCCAGATAAAAACTTCTGACCACTGGTGAGAGCAGAGGTACTACACAACAAAAACAAAAGGGGTATCATTACCTTCCTGATTACTGGTGGAGGATTTAAAAAATTTGTAGTTTATTTTTGAAGAGTCTTATACGGTTGATATTTCTGCTAATCTTTCTTGTAAGACAGTAGGCAAGGCCTCACACAAAGCTATATATATGCAGTACTGGAATCTTGAGAAAGTATAAGGTGATTTAGCATGAAATCAATGAGGTGAGACAGGGAAGATACTCCATTTGGATGAAACATTTAGTCCGTAATTAGTCCTAAATTACAAAATGGTTTGCACATGCAAACAGCTTTCAGGTTAGGTGGGTTTGATATTACAACTGTTAGATAAACTCATTGTCCACCTGAGATATACAAACATATTCTACAGAGGAATTGCAAATGAAGCATGAGCAGAGTTTGCTTTGGGATACCCTGAATCTGTGCAGGATGTGGAAGTTTGCTTTTCAAGCTTAATACTACTTATTCCATAACATGTAATTATTATGTAGTTCTGTAAGTGCATGAAGAAAATATGTTAATACCCATAGGCATCGATGTGATAGATAATATCCCCTTATGTTTGCACATTCAAGGTACAGTCTACCAACATAAAATAATTAATATCTACATTTTTTAAGGCAAACAGGTGTATGACCATCCTCATTCATCCCCTTTATGCTAGTGTCTTTCATAGCAATTCTGAGGCCTGATGTTCTTGCAGATTTGTCCCAGTGCCTGCGTTGGCTTGTGGAGGCCTTCAGTAAAGGATCCATGCAATACAAAGGGATGGGCTCAAATGACATTCTCATTAAGTTTCTACTGGACTAAGCAGGTAGAGACCATTGAATGGAACTGAACACTTCAGATACTGCAAATATGGCACACCTACTATGTACATGTTAAGACTTGGACAGAGCAGTATTTTTGCTGGGCCAGAAGCTGAACTTTGATGATTCTGGAGGATCCCTTCCAACTCAGGATATTCTATGATTCTGATTTGAGACCTTAGGAATCCATTCCTTGGGAGATATGAAAGACCCTCCAAACATCATGGCACTGACAGTGCAGAGGGCAAATTTATGACTATGCAGGACAGCTAGAGTGGTATTTCTACCTCCTGTTTTGCTACCCATCTCATTCCTCTAGCCTTCCTTCTACAAAAGTATCTTCAAGGAGGTAGAGCTCAGGCAACTCTAGTGTGAAAGGTCTTATTGCTCATAAGATTCAGTCCTGGCATGCAGGAAATCATTGCCTTCCTTATCATCCAAGATCAATCCCTAAACAAACAAACATGACTCCCTTCAAGCAGTGCTGTGCCAGCTTCAGAGATTGGTCAGAAATACTCCTTTGCAACCCATTGTTGTTTAGTGTATGCTGTACTCAGCTCTTGCCTCAGCCTCAACTTCTTCCCAACTAAAACACGTAACACTGGGCTGTTCAAAGGTCATTCTTTGTTTACTTCTTGTCTGCTCTTAAGACAGATGTTTCAAGGCATGACAGAGGATATAAACACATGCACACTGAGGGGAAAAAAGGTGTCCAGGTGTTTAAGCAATGCCAAATATGAAAGAATTCCAATTCACTGCTTTCTCCTTTAATCTGGCAATTCCAGGGGACCAAGCGTGTCACGACTTGTACCCGGAACACTTTCCGCTCGGGTAAGCTCAGACAAGGTCTGCATTAACTCCCCAACCTGCAAGAAAATTATTTGAAACAAAAGGTTCAGATATGTCCTTTTCCCTCCAACAAGCCTGGAAACAAATGGTACAGGAACAAGGTCAGAAAGGAATCATCCGCCTATCATACCACTGAATTCATTTACCTACCTCAGAGCCCATTCAAGGAAAGGGGTGGGATGGGGAACAAGGGATGATATAAAGCAGAATGAAGCTCTGGGGTTGCTCACTACATTGCAAGATTTGACAGGCCTTTGCCAGCCTTCAGCTTCTTTGTGTCTTTCACATAATAGAGAAACATAAAATGAGTAGCCTGTGATCTGGGGGTTGCACTATTAGACGGAGCAAACCCTTTGCAAATGCTAATAGTATTGTAGCATCCTGTCAGGCAGCAACACAAAAAAGGATGTTGATTTTCACATGAACCAGAACAGATGCATTGTAAGGAAGGGTGCAATGAATGTTCCATCTCTACACATCAAAAGCCATAGGCAACTGGCTTGTGGACATGAGGCAAAATACTGCTCCAAATGTTCCTAAATATAGGGGGCATACTGTTACGTTAACACTTATTTCATGAGGCTGGCAAAAAGAAGGCAGTTGTTTGAAATGGAAGTGAAAATGGTCTCCAGTTATGATTTCTATATTAAAATAATATCTAGATCCAAAGAGGCTTTGTTGTGCAATCTACTATTTTCCAGCAGTCTGGAAAAGATGATCCTTTATGAAATAGGAAGTAGATTCAGTCAAAGGTAGAGTTTATGTCATTTCCAGGTGGTAAGGTTGATATTAATAGAGCACAAGTGTGCTTGCCCTTTGCAGTTCTAAGGATGTGGCAGCTGTTGGTCCTGTTCAGTGTTGCTCACCCAGCTCTTTCCTGAGAAGGTCTCTAAAATGTTAAAGAGGATATAAATTTAAGCTACTTGTGTTCTAAATCTTATTATAAAATACTCCTTTAATTCAAACTTCACATCTTTCCCTATATTAGGAATGGTATAAGGTGTTAATAAATGCACCCCTCTGAGTAACCTTCAGAAAGTTCGTTGTTGTCCTTTGGGTGAAAACCTTTAATAAAGCTCATCTTGCTGGTTGTCACTACCAAGAATAGTTCAGAAAGACATTTCAAAGTCCTAATGCAAAATCACCACTGCTCTGGAAGTCCTCCTGGAGCCTACAGCCTCCCAAGAGCAGCAAATAAATAGTCTTCTATCAGTGTTCTGCAACACAAAACACACAAGCATTTGTAGCTATGCCCAGAAAACAGCCTTTCAGCAGAAATGGCTAGAAATATTTCTGGAACTGGCTCTAAACCAGCACCTAAAGCCAATCCCAAGACACTTCAAAGTCAATTTCAGAAATGTTTCTAGAACAATTTATGAGGTCGGCTCTAGAACTGTTTCACAAGCCATTTCAGAAGTACTTTCAGAACTATTTCCTGAATCACAATTAGTCAAAACTAAAATCATGTCTCTGATTTTTAGCACTTCTTAGAGAACAACAGCCTGGATAATTTAATTTTCTGATGTGCTGAAGCAGATGATGGCAGATGCTTCTAGTGGGTACACTAAAATATGCATGGGTTTTCCATTCGAGAACCACAGCATAATCAATTACAATCTCTGTATCCTTTCAACTTCTTCTCTTCCTTTCTGTATAGTATTGTATACTGAAGAATTCTTGACAATTGCCATATTCTGTGAAAGGTCTGCAATTAAAGCTGTGAGGAACTCACAGCACTAGTGACAAACTACAGCTTTAGGAGTTATCTGACTATGTAGGACTTGTCTTGTAAGATTTTTACAATGCATTTTATTTATCTTACTGAATAAAAACTAGTAAGTGATTGATCATAGTCTGTAAAGGCTACTGCAAGGGAAGATGGATTAATGAACAAATTACAAAACAGATCCAAGAGCTCTAAACTCACATTAAAAAAAAACCCCAAACCAGAAAGTTCTTTGGAGATGGGAAGTCATTAAGATGTTTTTTTTCAGATAGCCATACATGCTAAGTTTTTTACCACTGTACATCACATCTGTGTGAGGAAGCATTGCTGGAACATTTCCTTAAAGCACCTCAAGACCTAGAAACACACTCTAAACAGTCAAAAAACCTGTCACGCTGCAACTCTGCAAGAACACAGAAGTATCACCACAGACAGTTCATATGGCAACACCTTCCCTGACATGAAAACATCCCACAGACATTTCCAGTACCAAATTCCACCAAGAACAAAGAGTTCTAGCTGACTTGAAGGGGTCCTGGGTCAGATTTAGAGATATCGTATTTCAACATTTCACAACTGAAGTGATCAAATCCCTTGCATCTTTTTTTAACACAATTGTTAAGAATTACGAAAATTAAATTCTCTAAACTTTTGCTTTGGAACTACATCATAACTCAGTTTAGGTTCAAAATACACTCAGTAAAAAAAACAGATTAATGTATCCTTGATGGTGAAATAGAGCATACCAATACATTTGAAATAGCTAAGAACTTCACTTGATGTTTTCACCCTTTGACTCTATGCTTGTTTTTTACACTTTTAAACATTTCTAAGATTTTCATCTCTCTCATGTTCCGATAACTTAGGATGAGGTTACTAATTAACCTTCAGGAGGAATAATTCTTGAAATCTGTACCTTTTTCGTGAAGAAGTGTCAGAAACCCCCTTGGCCATTAGTATTTAAACCTTGGCTCATAAACGGTTCATCTCACAAAAAACAAATATCTTAGCATATTTACAGGACAATAATGAACATGCTCTGGAAATAAAATATCCACTTATGGAATAACAATATTTGCATTTGCTGATTCCCCTCCCCAAACTCAAAAAGATACAAAAACTACAGATTAGTCGTTGTGCCTTACAATAAATTGGTTTAAGCAGAATCCAAAGGTAGGGAAAAGTTTCTTGAACTCGTCCAAAACAGTTTGGAATGACATACTTTTCAGTACCACGTGAATTTTAGACACAGTTCAAATAACTGTGTTTTCTATCTCAAAATTGTTAATATTCAGCACATCCTTCTTATGCTGCTTACATAACTCCAGCTAATCATTTAGTAAGATATTCCTTGCAAGAGTAATTTTTAAGTGGCCAACTAATAGCACTTATGCCCATTTTTACTAACTTATTATTAAGATTCATACAACTTGCCGTAAGGACTTTCTCTAACCTTAACACAAAATCCTATAAAATCAGTATAAATCACCTGTTGTTTATTTGTCAAGATAATTTTTGGTTAGTTTAACTATGAAAGCAAGCATATGTAGAGCTACAATCCTTCACTGAAACTAACATGCCCACGTCTGCAATTCAAGCTTTGTGGAGCAAACCTGCAGCACCTTCAATATCACAGTTTCCAGTAAATAGTTTGTGTTTGGTTTTTTTTGGTTTTTTTTTTTTTTTTTGTTTTGTTTGGTTTTTTTTTTCTGATTTTGGAAAATTTTTCTTCATCTAAAAGAAAGAAGAAAAAAAAAAGAAAAACATATATTCCTGAAGTCATAGGTTGGTAAGATGACTGCTCTTTAACTCTCAAACCTATTGTCCCAGTAAATGCACCTGAAACTAGCACTCTGTAACAGTCTTCATTTATATGCTGGGTATCAGTTCATTATCTAAACTTCCAGAAAGAAAAGCTTTCAATGCAATGATTTTTCATATGACATCTTTGTCTAAATGTATTACATAGATAGTACATTAATTTATACAGTAAAAGAGAACACTTGGTACAGTTACTCCTAATTTGGTGCCGGCACAGCACCTCTGAATCAGACATTTTGCTGTCATTAGCAGTGTACTTGTTCACAATTTAACAAATGAGAAAAAGAAGGTCAAAGTGACTTCTCAGTTAGGTGCAACAGCACCATGTTCAAACCCCACATTTTATTATTCCTTCAGTTACATTTTTATTCAATAAATATCTAGTTTCCATGGAATACATCATGCTAAGTCTTAGATAAGCAGCACAGAGAAGTCAAAACTAAAACCATAGGAACACACTAGAAGAAATGAACACTGGGCCACTGGATGTAACATTTTGCAACATTTATATTACACAGAAGTTTTAAACAGTGATCTCTAGGTAAACGCAAAAGTTTTTTTCTTTGTTTTGTTTTTTTCACAAAGAACAGACTTATTTGATATACACTAGGGTGTCTGCCTTCAAAATTGTGCAAACTTACATTTCTGAAGTTATCTTCAGAGAATGATGATGACATGCCAATTTTTTCCATTTTTCAAACACTCCTTTGCAGGAATTAATTAAAAAAAAAAAAATCGCAAAACATTCAGTTAGATCACCCCGAAATGTTTAACCTTTCAACATCATTTTATGAGTAGCTCTATGTTAGCTTTTTGTCCACATGGGTGTCCAAATATTTGGGGAACACCTCTGTATTTCCTCTGAGAGTAAACCAAAACAATATCTGTTGGAAAACATTCAGACTCCTTTCTTTTCATTTCAACACATCAAAATCAATCACCTTTTCAAAAGGAAAAGATAAATCTAGGTCAGTTCTTCAGTACATTATCAGACAACTGCAAAACAAACTGTTTCAGTTTTTCAGGACTAACACCTTCTTCCACAGAAGTATTCAGAGGCATATCCAGATCTTCTGTGGCGAAGTGTGGGCAGAAAAATATGGTGGTGATTAACCACCAGGCACCTATGTTAGAGAGCTTATATCATGCTTAAATTTGCCAGAAGTGACATTTTCATGGCAAAACTGAAAGGCAGTGGAAGAAAGATTCCTTACTAATTTTACTATGCTGAATGATAAACATCAAGTGGGTGCAGAAGGACCTTGTGCACAACATTCTTATAGAAGTGATTTTGGTCTTAGAGTAGCTACTAAAAAAATGAAATTAATGACACTTTTCCTGTCAGAAAAGTTGGAAATTGTACATTCTATCCTTCTACATTTCACACATACTTGGTCAGGTTACTCTGTACCTATGGTGAAGGGAGGAGTTAACAAGGGCATCTGAGTCTGTGCAATCCCAGAAATGAAATGTAATTGGCTGTGATTCAAGAGTAACAACAGGTAGAAGGAGCAGTTGTTGACGTTATTTCCTGAGCCTAAACCTTTTAAGATGTCACTGAATAATAGTCTGTACTTCCACTTGAAAGCATTAGAAGAATTATTTGGATGACATCTCTCAATAGTTTTGGAGTTTAACAAAATCCACAACTTCCTCTCAAGATCTCAAAACCATGCTTTTAAACCTGTACCGCAGTGATCAGCAAATGCTTCAACACAGAGCATAACAAATACAAATGTGTTTTAATGTACATACAAATACTAAAATGTTTTGTCAAAATCCCAGGATCATTTGCAGGCAAGAAAATGACAACAGATAAAATCGTTTTATGAATCTGATCCAGCTCTACCATACACAACAGATACCAAAAATAAAAGCTTTTTTCCCTTTCAGGAAAAAAACACCTTAAATGTACAACTTCAGTAAGCTCCCAAGCTATCTCATTGATACATAAGTCAGATTCTTCTGTGCATGTAGCTTCAAAAATTAAATGGGCAGGTGGATTTTAACTGAACTTCTCAATCCCATGAGACATTATTTTCTTTCTCCTCCAACGTTTCAGCATGCTCCCTAAAAGATGGAAAGAGAATGGGACACAAAAGCCATTTCAATTCAGTCTTCGTGCAAGGTATCCTGGAGAAGGCTGCATTCTCGTGTAAAGTTCTGTTGAAACAGAAAGGCAATTATTTTAAGATATGTACAAATGCTTGACAGCACTTGGGCTTATGGTTTTGAGAATAATTTTTGGAAATTACCTGCATGCACATAGTTTTGCCAATAATATACAGTTCTTTGAGCAAAACAAAAGAACCAAAATGCCTTCATGGAAAGCGTTCTCTTAAAACAGATAAAAATAATGAACTGAGAGTAATCAAATAGCCTACAGTGTTTCACAGTACCTAAATAACTAGTCAGTAATTGTATTTCTCCTAAGTTTCATATCTGCTTGCAGCATAAAAGCTGATAGTTCTGCAGTTTAGAAGCAAGAAGCAGCAGCAGCCAGGCAATGGAATAAAACATAGGAATTTTCACAAAGTCTGTATGAAAATGTGCATTTAAAAGAGAAGAATGAGATAACTGTAGCAATCTTTTTATGATCTAAACATAATTACCTGTTTGTACAACCTATTTTTCTTGATGGAGGGCTTCTATGAAGGCTTCAAGTTTCTCCTGGATTTCCCGAACTTTTTCTGGAGGAATTAAAAAGATCACCATTCAAATACCTATTACTATTAAGTACCTAGGGACAGGTACAAAAAGAAAAAAATAAATAAACCCCAAACACACAAAAACCAAACCTGCAAACATGAGCAAGAACTAATGCTGTCATCAATATTACTCTATGTATTTTCTTAATTATGAAGATTTACAACATTTTTCTACATCAGAAAAAATGAAACCCTGTCCCATTTGAAGAACTCCTACATATTTTATGATTATAATGCTAACTTAATAACTCAAAAATTTACTGAATGAATCCAGTACTAGAAACATTGTATTTCAAAAACCTGAAATTTCCATCAGATCACGCACAGAAGAACTACTGTACACCTGTTCCAGGTGCCTGTTAGCTTTTAACAGTGCCCACTAACCCCTTTCTTCTTCAACCAAATACCCTTACTCTCCACAGCAATCATAACAAACACCACTAATCATTCTAAATAAGTTGAAAGCTAGTGTCCTTTCACCACAAAGAATTTCAGGGAACCACACATCAGTATTCAAGACATCTCCTCAAAAGGGAATGCACAATGTTAAGAATGTTTAAAACCTGCACTTTATTTCCCTGCATTTCAGCAGTAACCAGATGATGGGGGCAGAATCTCATTTTATATAAAAATTGAAGCTGGGAGCTTATTTCTCTGCAAAAACACGGCTTGACCACAACTACAAATAGTTACTAAGAATTAAAAGGCAACATCGATGGGGAAAAATCCAGGGGCTTAGGCATTTTTCCACTCCTTTCTCGATTCCATAGAACTCTTGTCATCATATAACCTATTTGATTTATTAAATTGCTTATGAAGCAAGATTTAGAACATAGCTGGAATCCAAAGCCTGTGAGATTTCCTGCTTCTCTCTCACCACATCCTCATTTGAAGCTCCTTCTGTGTGTGATTATAGCCATGAAAAACACACACTTCAGAAATATGAAGGAACAGGGGGAGAGGAGCAGGACAGACAAAAATAAGTTAGATGAGCATAAACACAGACAAATATTTTTTTCCAAGCTAAAAATACTATTGGATTAAAGCCGTATGTTCCCTTGCATGAGATACAGGGTTTGAGCTTTTTTAAAAAACTTTTAATAATGTTTTCTTTTCTTTAGCATTTCCATATGTTATAAATTTGCTTTGCTGAGCTGAAGTAACAGCAAAACAGGAAGAAAAATAAAACAATCTGCTTCAAATGGGATACATAAGAACGAGAGGGAAAAAAGTTTTCTCCATAGAGAACATTTTAATGTAGCTACAGGACCAAAAGTTTAATTGAACAAAATGACAACCCCATAAACAGACATAAAAAGCATTTTAGAGTAATAATAAAAATGATAACAACAATAATAATAATAACTCAAACACCTGCAGTCCTTTTCTAATAGAAATAAAGAATTTTAGTTAGCATTTGAAAATAAGGAAAATAGCCTGACTGAGGATGAAGAAACCTTAAAGTTCTATCTTTATCTTGTAATTCTTAGGTGATGAAGGGCAAGCCACTGAGACTTTCAACACTTCAGTGTGCCCTTCCTCAGTTGTGCTCATCTACAAACACAGAAGTACAGTGAAGCTGAATCACACTCTAGGCCCTAAATAAAACACCTAAGAACTTCTTGAATTTCAGCTGATTTTTTTTTAAAAAATACTTTGATATTAAATGAAGATTACAGTCATTGTGAGGGCAAAAGCTGTAAATTGTAAGTTAAGAAACAGCAGTAGCTGATTTTTACCAGGTTAAAAAAAAAATTCTGATTCAGTTCAGCAAAATCTTTGAAAGCTGTCAAAAAAACCAAAAAGGTAGACCCATGATCACTTCTCCTCACTAAGCACATTCAAACTGTTCCAATTACTACCTTTTTAAACGAAAAAAAGAATATGCCTTGTTTTCATCTCAGTATATAAAATTTTCATGTAATGAAAAAGTTATTTCTATGGTATTTATTTAGGCAAATAACTTGCTACCAATACTGCTGCTCTACGAATGTTTACAAAGTTACCCTTTGAAATAATGTATTATTTTGGATAGAATTAACATATTTGTTCACCACACCTGGACAGATGGGGCTTTGAGCAACCTGGTCTAGTGGAAGGTGTGTTTGTGCATGGCAGAGGGGTTGGAACAAGATGATATTTATGGTCCCTTCCAACCCAAACCATTCTATAATGATTCTGGTTTTGGAAATTACTAATCCTGAACCTTGGTCTCCAAAATGAACTGCAGGTGCCAGTGACAAAACAGGAGATTAGATCTCACAACTAAGGAGATGTCTTCATATTGTGCTTTCAGTAGCTTTCTATGATACCTTTTTCCCCCCAATTGCTACATGCTTTCCCAAGTGTGTCCTTTGTATTGATCAAGCCATTAGACCCAGTGAAAGCAGGCAGATTTAGCAGTATTAAATACAAGTATTTAACTTCCTCAACCTCTTGTTAATGAAATATTCCAGTCCTGAAAATTAATAGCATTAGCAAAAACCTGTAATTATTATTTCACCCTTAAAAAAAGATTTGTGCCAACAAAACTATTCCAATTTTCTGATTATGGTATATTAAAATAACAGGATAGCAAATATATATTCCACCAGAATATACTGAATCAGCTGTGTTTGGTCAGAGAACAGACATACTAAAATTGACTTCATTTTATGAGCACTTTATTAGTTTTTATACTTGGACTGAATTGAAATGATTACTTAACTGTAATAATTACGAGGTCTTGAGGTAATTTAATACTTTGAAATAACATGCTGGCTATTCTTAAAAAGAACAATTACAATGACTGCCAAATAGCTGCAATTATTCATCCTATGCCCTGTATTTTTAGCTGCAGTAAAGCCCGCTGCAGCAGCAGACCCCAGCCAACCTATTCCACTTTCCCCCAAATCCATTCTGCAGCACAGAGCAGCAGTCTGATGAATTGGTTTACTTTTTAAATAGGCTAATGGCAGAGTTACGCATTTACACAACATCAATTTTAATAAACTCGTAAATATAAGTGCACAGCCAGAACATTTCTAATGACTGCAAGTGCAGGGTCTGCAATTCTGGGATACCCACCTTCAGTTTCACCAGCACCATGTGATTAGCATGTGGAACAACAACTAATTCGTAAAATTCAAGAGAGATATTACCCATCTTTAAGAAAGTTTTTGGCTCTGTGAAATGCACAAGCTTCGTACCCACATTTGCAGGGTTTTGACTGACACCCAGATCAAAATACTAACTGACTTACACTTGTAAATTACAGTACATTCTGTTTGGAGGAAGGTTTATCAACATGGCAAACCCAGAAAATCCTCTGGGTTTCAGAGAAGAATATTTATTGCACAAGTTAATTAAGGGATAGACAAAAAGTGATCTGTTGCGCTTTCTAGGTTTTGTGATGCTGTGTTTTTCCACGTACAAGTAACCCACAGATTAAAAGCATTCAGTTTGCTAGCAAATTACTTTTGTAACAGGTTGAACTACCCCAGCACTGTTATATAATGCTTCCGTGTCACAGAAGGCTGTTACAGCACTACAATCTTACAACATAGTAGTGCAGAAATTTAAATATACAGTATTGCTTACACTGGATTCTAGAAAGATGATGTGCACTTTAGTAGTGCTAATGCAGACCTGAAGTTACAAATATGCGATTCTTCCAGCACCTGTTAAATACTGATCAAAAATCAAATTAAATCAATGAAGAATAACTGGAATTAAATCCTTGTTTCCATCTTAGAACAGTAAAATTCACAGGCCTAGGGGCCATGAATGGCTATTCTATTTCCCATTTACCCTCTGTTTACCTAAAAGATAAGCTCTTCATACATCTACTCATTATGCCTCTTGATCTAGTCATGAATACTTCCATAATCCTCCCTCCATATCCCATAAAACTTCACCGATGGAATAAGGAAATTCTTTATTCAGATGTCTTGACATCCTCATTCATGTTCAGTCTCTCCTGATCTCCATATGAAATGTTATTGCTACCCACTCATTTTCTTTTCATTAATCCTGTGATCTTAAATCTAAAAGGCTCAAAACCAGACTAATTGATCTGTAATGAGGATTTGGATACACTCTGAACATAGAAAGACACAGGCAGATAAAGTTTGGTTTTCCTAATATCATAAGCTGGTCAAAAGAGGAATCCCTGAAATATTCAGTCTTAGAAGGAGTGCTTGTTTTCTGATTGCTGCCTTACGTGCCTGAGCTTTTGAACAGTGCTAAAATGAAGCAGCTGAAGCAAGTTATAAAGTGCATCTCCTGAAGTAAGGCCAAATAATCTCAAAATAAAATAAACACAAAAGCTAAATACATTACAGATTTATTTCAAATAAATTCAAAGTAGTCAGAAAAAGTTTTCTGGATACTTATCAACTGCATTAATTGGTTTAATAAAAGATGTGGCCTTTGCCCACAAAACCTGTTGCTTATGGTTCTGAAGATAAATGAAGTTTGAGACATTCAAATACATATTTACCTGTATAAAGTCAGTAGTTTTAGTACAGAATTTTAAAGATATTCATGTCTGTCTACACCAGAACAGGCTGCACAAGTACTTTGGGCAAATTAAAAGGCTTTCCATTCCCATTTACAAATTTGCCCATACGACATCAAATTTCAGTTGCAGCATCAAAAAAAAAAAAAAAAAAAGTAACATCTTTCTGGACACAGATTCATCTTTATTTTGTACTTTGATGAAACCTACAGCATCAAACCACCACAAAAAAAAAGTGTTAATACCTTATTATAACTCCTCCTGTTCTACACTGAAGTGATGTCTATCCAACAAATGTTTACATGGCTTTGATATTTGAAAGTTCATGTTTGTTACTCCTTTGGCTCTGGATTGTGTTTAGATTTCAGTTCTCCCCCCCACTTTTTTTTTTTTTTTTTTTTAAATCTTCCTTCCTTTCTTAATCCCTTCCTTGCCTACAAACATTCTCACTGCTTGCTGTGCCACTTCTATGTTATGGTTAATTAACTGTAGAGGTAGAAATGTTGAATTTACCACTCTGAATGCATCATCTTTCCTCTAATAAAAAGGAAAGCCCAGTCAGTCACAATTCATCAGAATGCCCAGGAGCACACCATTAAGAACTAGGGATGTCAATCCAAAGTTTTCTATTGAAAGATGATTTTTTGCTTAGGGCTACCTAAGACACAAACCCCATAGTTCTGTACAATCCCCATGAACAGTTAGATGGAGAAGAGATGGAGGAAAAATCTCTTATTCCTTGATTTTCCAAGGGCAGTGAGAAAGCTTTACTTCTTGTGGAAATAGTATGAGGCAGCATTCTCACAGCCACTCCAAATAATGCCCCAGAAAGCAGACTTTCCAACCACAGTTACAAGACCTGTATCAACATGCTTACTTGTGCCTCATGCAAACACTACCATAATTCACTGATCATTGCAAGGTCATGTCCTGCTCAATTTTAGAAAATCCTTTGAAACTACCCATCACGTTTTTTGCCAGTTTCCTCTTGTTCACATACCATATTTCCATCTGGGTAAGACCAAGGGGAAAGCTAAAATTTTAAGGGGGGGATAAAAAAAAGGTAAAACCACCCAGGCTGCCCTTAAAGGGACAGAACATCATTTGTCATCTGCAAAGACAGATTTATAAGTAGAGGGCCTCCTCTGTTCCTTTAAGGTTGCATAACAGATGGGAAGTGAATGGACAGTCAAAGGGTCAAGAAAACACATGGGAGGTGCTGCTTGTCTGCTATATGTATGTTCCCAGCATAAGAAAGAGGTCAAGATTGTAACTGCATGGCTGGGTGCTGGAAAGGCCTTTTCTTTAAGTTGTTACAAAGACAAACGCTGTTCCTCATCCTGTTGTCAAACCGCTATAAATATTGTTCATCAAGAGAATTTCAGCAGCTGAAAGTTTTTTTAAAAGAGGTTGGGCAAGAGAATGAATCATGTGAATGATTCTTAAACAATTAGCTCATTAGTGTAATAAAAGCACTGCAGAACCTTGAAAAGTTTAAATGGAATTTATAATAGTTCATGAAGTAAATCCATGAATCATTAGGAATATATAGCCTTTAAAATGCAAGCTTGCAAAAAATAGCCAGCATGTTCTTTAGTTACCACTAGTTAAGTGAAGGAAGATGTTAACTGACGCTACATCATAGTAGCTACATCGCAGTATTGTTCCAAAATGTTTCTTATGTGTTGCAATCCAGATTTGAATATGCATCCAGTCTGAGTTCTTTTTAAATATTCTGACTTCAGTTTAATTGTGTTCTTTCTATAAATTTTGACTTCAAAGAACACTCACTGGAATGGGATAATTATGATATAAACCTGTTGTAAACACATTTATAAATCAGGCCTCCTCTCTCAGACATAGAAAGCCATCCCACTATTATATTCACCAGACTCACTGACAGCTTTTTTACTTGCCTTAAATCCCTTTGCCATCCTGAGGTAAAAGGTATTTTAATCTGGGCAACATCTACAATACCTCTATTCCAGGCATCAGCTGCAGAAAGACAACAAGAAGGACAAAGAGATGCCCTAACTATCCAGGTGCAACATGGGAGAAGCTTTCATTATTACACAGACAAAGATAATATTTCAGTGTCCTCTCAGAAATCTTTATTTTAAACCATAGAATAAGACAAGGTGCTAAACGAATTATTTCAGTATCACTATTAAAATCTCCAAGGGTCAGCCAACATATCAATTTCATGGATATGAGTTCATCAACAACTGCCTGCTGGTGACCTGGTTGAACATTTCCTTTTGCATGGTCTTAAAAGGAAAAATCCTCAAGGAGCCTGTTTCCTACAAAGACATATTTTCCTTTTCCCTGTTGTAGGTAAATTCACCTTCAAAACAGGAAAAGATTGCCTCCAGATTGTATATTTAGCCTGCTGTAGAAATGCAATAAAATTAAGAAGTCAGTTTAGACAGAAAAACACCCCGAGTCACAACTGCTATCACTGAAGTCACTTTTGTTGCAAATATTAATACCATATCAATTATTAATCCCTGCACAGCATACCTGAGCAAAGCTGCCTGCACAAAAACAGTATTACTTTTATTTTAGGCTAAAGAGAACCAGGCAGCAGCAGAAAAGACCTTGTCTGAAAGCACTGGAATGTTATTTTAGCATTACTAATAATGATTTTTAGTTCCAGAAATGGGACTTGTGTATTGTGCTGATGAAATTGTAGATTACTAATCAATGTCTTGATCTATAGCTGCTCCAGATTCACAAGTGAGAGCTCTGCAGATTAACAAAATGTTTTTGGCCACAAGTTTCCCCCCTCCCCCAGTGGAACAGAACAGAAGCTGACTGTGTTTCTTGGAGCAATCCCCAGGGCTCCTCAGGCTGGTAAACACAAAATCCTTCTGTCTCTGACAGAGCCTTTGAGAACTGAGATACAGGACTGAAACAAAACTGATAACTATGTAGACTACTGACTTTATACCAGACATGTTTCTATGGGTTATTACACATCAGTCCCACTTGCCTATGAAGATGAAACCAAATATTACCAAACCATGGTGTGAGATCATGAACAATATACATTTCTACACTGTCATTAAGGTCAGCCTAAGGTACCAATGATCATTACTCTGTATTAAGTTGCAAGTTTATGGGAGTCACAATGTCTGCAATAGCAAGGTAGGAGTTGGGAACCTTTCAGTCCTCTGTCTCTACCTTAGATTTTTTAATTAAAACTCTTCTAACAACTCAATCTTTCAACAGAATATAGCTGTGCTGCTTACCGGACAGCTAGAAGGAGCTTAGTAGCAGAATAACAAGGCAACCTTATAAAGCAGACTCATATCTGGAATCAGACTTAGAGATAAAGAAAGATTGAATTTCAAAATCAAAACTAGAATAAATCAGAACATGATAGTATTCATTATTTCGGGCAGAAACAGTAAAAAGCATAAAGGCAAACCAGAAATATTACCCAATGATTCATTCAGTGATATTAAAAAAGATTAATTTTTTCTTATGCAAAAAGGAGCTATACAGGTGAACTACTATAGCTATACTATAAAGGTAAACTACTTATGCAAAGGCTATTGTAACCTTAAGGATAAAAAACTGTAAAGACACTTTAACATAAAAAATAACTAATATATGCTGTTTCTCCTCCAAAAGAAAGCACGCTCAGTAATTAGATAGATAATTAATATGCCATCAGGACTATTTATGTGAATTATAGAATATGGCAGAAAATAAAATGGTGATGAGATTAATTTTTAGATCATAATAATAACTTAATTTTTGACAGTCAGAAACTTATGTCATCATACCCTGAAGAAAAACATATAGTTTTTTTCTTTTTCTTTAGTTTGGTATGAGGAGCCCCTGGTGGTCTAGGGGTAAAGGCGCCGCGCTATCACCGCGGAGACCCGGGTTCGATTCCCGGTCAGGGCCACTCCCGGGCAGGTGGGGCTCGTTAGCCCTTAAAGGCAACCCACCTACGTCCTAAGGACCTCGCTGCCACCGTCCAAGCTCGCTTGGCCCTGGCAGATGAACCTTAGGATTAAAGGGTGGGCTCAGTTCCGTGCACACTGTGTCTCACCTAAAAAATCCAATGCGCAGGCTGGAAGGTGGAAAGACCTTCCCCGGATCTTCGCTCGCGAAGACTGGCCATTATTATTAGTTTGGTATAATTTCTAGCTGAAATTTCCTTCTCTTTTCATATAGACTTCAAAATTAAAAGTGGAGTACACTACAGTAACAATTAACAATGTGCAACAGGTATACACTACACTGACTTTTCCAGCTTTCAGAAATGTGAATGTTATACTGGTCCATTTAAAAGCCTGTATTTATATAAACAGTAAATCTCTCCATGGTAAGTACTTATCTAATTTTGACTAATAAGTACCCTCATAAGCAACTAGTACTAAGGAGAAAATAGCATCCAATTAGATGTTTTGATACTTGCATCATTAAGGAAATTTTAGGGAAAAACATATATTCGGCAGACACCAGAATGACCCTCAAGTACAAGAGACATGGGCCTAGGCTAAGATTAAAAGGCATTAAATATGTCATTATTCATGTAGCAGTTTATCACTATTTTTCAATGTCAACTTTAATTGATAGGTTTCGTTTAGTCAGTGACAAATGTGCTGAACTTTGTAAGGATCCGTTTTAGGACCTGGACATCAGTGCCTAGCTCTTCATCAATAACTAAGAATCATAGCAGACAGGCTTTGGTCATCTGAGATTCTTAAGTAAATCATCACTCCGTCACAGGATATTTACAAATGATGTATGTTCTCCCTTGAGGATTACTTCCCTCTCTGAGAAGATGCAGCTTTCTAAAGTACTTTCTGCCATGACACAAAGCAGAAACCACCTTATCTGCACTTTGACACAGGCTGTCCTACACATTCTTCTGGTTTTAACTCATTAGTTTCATGCAGCTGCCCTAAAACTCAAGAGAAAACAAAACAAAAAAAAGAATGGACTTGAAAATTTAACTGGTGTCTTTCACATCAAAGCACACTTTTTGGGGTTAATTTCTAAAATTATCTACATGGAATTAAAAACATGATAATCATGCAAAACCAACTAATTTGCATTCCACCAGAAAGTTAGCAAATCTACTATGATATATTGTGACTTGCATATGTTCACAGGTAGGGGAAATTGAAGACATGACCACACAGACTCATTTCAAGCACACTGTCCCCCAACTTCCTGCATCATGGAGCACCAGGACCTCTACAGAGCCCAGAGGGAGCACAGGAGTCATGCTGCCACCAGGCACTGGTGACACCAGCACAAGCTTGAACTACTTAGACACAGACAGCCCACACGATGTGACTGATTGAGATTTAGGCAGAAATGAATGTGCTCTAAATGACAACCGGCTTCTGATAAGATACAGGGCCATGTTAACGTCTCCTGGGAACCTGCTGGCAGGGGACTGTGCAGCTGCTCTGCATATGCTTAGCAGAAGTTGGAGATCTGTTCAGTGATTCCCAGAGTGAAATGGCTGCTCTGCTTTTGTCTCGTTAGAAGGTCATCACATCTCCTGATGTAATGTTTGCCAGCTCAGGATCAAATGAGAACTGAGGGCTCCTCACTGCTACAACCAGAAGAAAGGAGCAAAACAAGACTGCTGCCACCCCTGGAATTGTCTCACAACTATGAAGTAACTATATTTTTACTTACATACCTTCTGAAACTCCAATATTCAGGCATTACGGAAGAAATGAGAGCACAAAATAGCCCTAATTCTTCAGATTATAGTAAGATCACTCTTCCATTTGCATTTCCTAGGATGCTTTCCTCTTTCCCATGTCTGTCTTGAGCAGTACGGGCAACATCTGGGCACTGCGATCAAATGTCTTGAAAATTATACCTTTTTTCTCTATCTTGAAAACACCAAAACCCACACTGGTTCTAAACAAGCACCTTAAGGACTGATTTAAGGACTACTACCCATTGCCTTTTGAGTTGTTTTTTCTGCCTCTGGTTTCTAGGGGAAAATTACCTAAGATGTGCTTATTTGAGAGGTCTTTCCCCTTACAGCTGAGCTTTGCCCCTATGAAACGCTGTGACCTTTCGAAAAAAGTTAAAGCTCATAATAGAAGAACAAATGAAAGTAAAGACTTTAGAGAGCCAAGTCAAAGCATAATTTTAAGGAGCACATGTAATCAACAATGTCATGCAGGACAGAGGTCAAATTAAAATACTGTTAACAGTCATCTCAAGGAACTGAAATTTAATTAGTCTACAATAATGACCACAATGTAAGATAATTTTCACACAACATTTTTGTTCTGCAGCTAAGAGTAATGAAAGAAAAAAAATGTAACCACGGAACAAGTAATTATATGCAAAGTATTCTTCACAGACTTTATCCCCAACTTGCATAAATGCATAACAAAAAAAGGAAACTTGCTTGGATCCAAATCAGTTTGTTACATACACCAGACCCAACAGAACCCATTCAGCTTAGCCAAATACATCACAGCAATTCCAGACCCTGAGTCAGCAACTTGCATATGGAAGTACCAGCCTTAGCTAACATTGGCCTTCTAACTCTATTAAAATGGCAAGTTTATTATATGCCTATATGGTATTAAATCCTTCATGCCAAGTTGGCAAATGGTTTACATTCAACATGAAAGTAAAAAAGTAAATTAAAAATTTAATGCTGTGACTTCAATGACTTTAGATATAAAACTTACTGTAACTCTGGTTTGTTTAGTTTTTATACGTTTTAGTCTTTACAGGAAAATAATTAAGGCCTTCAAACTGTTATATTTCATAGCTTACAAAAGTACGACAGAATCGAAACAAATGGCCCTAAGCCATCTCTTCTTCATGTGAGGGCTTTCTCCTCAAATGTTTCAAAAAGTTTTTGTGCAGAACAAAGTCTCAGCTAGCCCATGACACCTGTACAGGTGTCAGCATTACTGACAAACGAACTTGGAGGCTGATCCGTTCACACTTGTACCTAACACTTCAGGATCAAGTTTCCACAGGCATTCCCACTTCCTGCCAATGACTACCCCATGCACATGGTTTTACTTATAATTTGGTGAAGTTCTGGGCTTTCTTTTCCAACTTGTGAGGACACAGGATATTGGGTGAATAGTATGCTGACTTAGGAAAGCTGCTTTGTATGTACTATGCTATGTTTATCCTGCGTACTTAAAGGATGCCTTTGCAACATTTGTAACTTTTCTGTTTAAAAGGAATAAAGGAGAAGAAATAAATGAAGATAGGACGTGTATTTCTTTGGGGTCTGTGAGATTTCAACTCTAGTAAAGTCAATGGCAAAGCTCCTGCTTACTGCCTGAAATATACAACATCCATGTGCACCATCTAGCACATTTTAAATGCTACTGCAATATGGACAGATGTAGCTTAGCTTTAGGATAAAAGACACTGGAAGATACATTTCCTTTCCAAAATGACTGAAGCATTCATTTCCTAACAGCTTTTTAGTAACAAAGCTTACAAACTAATACTTTCCATGCAGTTGCTAACAAGAAACATGTAGCTGAGAAAAAAAACGACCATCCTTTATAATCTTCATAAATTACATATCACAAAAACAAACAAGACCCAGAGAGAGTGGAAAACATGAGGAACGAGGATAGGCAAGTGCATCTTCCTTCCAGAGGAAAATGTTTAGCATCCAGGACACCAGTGCCCACTGCCTAAGTTGCACTCATGGGAAGCAGCAGATGTGGGAGGCCTGGCACCTGACTAGCTGGGGGCTCAGCCTCCCGCACCTCCTCTACAGGCCACTCATTGCCATCTTGTGTTGAGAACCTGTACAGCAACTTATTGTGCAGAGCTCACGCTATTGAGGAAATTTGCTTTGGCCCTTTGTACAAAATGAGCAAGTCCAGAAGAGTGGAATTCTGGAAACAATTAGGTAGTTCTGGGAAGCCTTTTACTGGGACCTCGACATTTTCAAAAATTATCACGTTAAAAAGTAGTCTACAGAAAGGTTAAGATTTATACACACGCTACCAGTTTTGCAAAGAACTACAGAGTATTTCTGCTGACATGACTACTCTATCATTTGTGTTAAAAATAAACCAGCATAAAATACATTATTTATGTTGAAATCACATTTCTGCACCTATGTATTCATTTCTTTTCAAGAAAAAAAAATCGTATTGCCCAGTACTGGAAAACATAGCTAAAAAGATACACTTCTAAGGAAGATGAGACTTCAAATAATTGTCTTTTATAAATAACCAATCCACTTTGGCGTAGCCATCAAAAAGATCCTGAAATCCAAAAAATGCCAGTAGCTTTACTGTTTTAACAAATTTTAGAAAGACCTCCGTTTTGAAATACACTTAAAATTTAAAAACTTCAGTAACTTCAGAGGCAGCTTGCATGAATGTTCAGTGTCAGTCACTTTGGAAAGTTAAACATAAATACAAAAGAAAGTAATATGAACTAGTAAGTACTGTCAAAGATCACTGATAAAACTAAAGGGTATATACTGACTGATCCATCTACAAAGGTATTGTAGAAATAAAGGTTAATCAATATTTTAAAAAAAGAGCAAGTGGAAAAGCTTTGTGTCCAGCTGCACACACTTGTGCATAACAAGACTGAAGGAATTTGAAGGGACTGACTTGCCATTAGATAGATTTTCCCTCCAGCCCAAAGCAGTGCCTTATAGCCTGCAATACAAACAAGGCGTTTTCGGCCTGACAAGAGGCATTTCTATGAGTGGAAATTCTCCTTTTAAAACATTATTGTTTACTATTGTATTTTATCTCCCTCTACCCCATTTTATTTTTTGTGGAATAGAGTATATTTAAGGTACTGATTTAACTAAGTGTATAGTAAAATGTAAGTTATGTGGAATATAAGTTTCAAATCAAAATGTTTTGTCCTTCAGCAATGAGCACAATCAAGATACAGGTGCAACTAGAAAGTCAACATAATTCTTCCCGTTATTGATGAGGCTATCCAAGTCAGGGTGAAAGACCTGGCTATGTTCTTTAACTGGCAGACAACTTGGGAGAAGAACTTCATTATAAATAATGCACCAGAGTTGTGAGGGAGGTTTTAAATTGCATTAAAACAGGTTCCTGCCCACTGCTGAATAAGCCCAAAGTGTCCAGTTAGACATGTAAGACACAGACAGCAAATTCCTTGTTTCTGCATCCTAAGCAAAACAATAAACACATCTCAACTCTACCTACAGTTTAAAAATATGACAAGGGAAATGTCACAACTTTTGCTTCTCACAAAAGAACTTGGGAGTTGTAGCAGATAGTCCATTGTAGTCATCAGTTCACTGCTCAGCAGGAGTCAAAAGATGAAACAGGCTACAAGGAATTACTGTATAAAGACCAGAATAAAACCCAGAAACCACAACAATACAACTGTATAAATCCATAATGCAGATACATTTCAAGTATTTTGTGGAGGTTCTGTTCTTTCACCTCAAAAAAAGTTTTATAGAACTAAGAAAGGGGAAAAGAGTAGCAACGCTGACTAAAGCTAGGAAACAATGTCCATACCAAGAACAACTACACCAAGAGAATTTTTCAAGCCAGTAAAAAGATCAAGTGCAGGTAGCATATACATCTATGAAGTCATGAATGGCACAAAAAAAATGAATAGAAAAAGATTACTGAATGCTTTTTACAGAGAAAGAACTAAGGAGAGCCAAATGAAACTGGCAGGTGGTTCAGAAACAAAAAAAAAGGAAGTACTTTTTCACACAATGTGTAGTTGAACCCTGGAACTAATTGCCACAGGATGCTGCAGATGCCGAAGTTTACTTGAGTTCAAAAAGCAATTAGAGAAATTCACAGGATGAAAAAAAAATTCCTTGAATGGCTATTAATCACAAAGGTATTACCTCAGGATTAGGAAATCTTGGAACCACAGATTGTTGGATGCTGTTAGAGCATAACAGGCATGCACTGCTGCATGCTTAACCTGTTCTTATGCTGTTCCCACATCTGCTCATTGCCAGGAACACGACACTGGGATACATCAGCTGCTGGTGTATCTTTCAATACAGGTATTCTTATGGATTGATTGCATTTTAGGACACTTTTAAAGTAATTTTTTTTCAATTCAGCTATTCAGATTCTCCTCTGCCCCTTTTTGCACCATATGATCCTTTCCTCCAAATAGTTCCTTTATTTCTATAAACTTAGTAATTGCTCACTTCACTGATATAAGTGTCATGATAATATACTTATGGTAAGGAGTACATTTACATTACACCTAAAGCCTTTTTCTAAAGAAAAAACAACCTTCAGTAGATTATAAAACTAGTAATTTGTTAGAAACTGTTCAAAAGTTCTGTTTATATTCTTTAAAATAACTAGAATAAAACTTAAAGACATCAACACTGAGAAGCAGCAACATTCAGGGCATAAACATCATCAAGGAATATCCCTATGTGGGATTAAAATAACATTCAAGGCTGTATAACACAGATAACAAAATTTGCTGAAATAAGTTTTGAGTCTTATATGAGCTCTCATTAAGATTCTGGGTCATCCATGCTAGTGATAGTTTGCCATTAACCAGTATCATGAACAAACAATAAAGCACTTCCAGTGTTTCAGCATTAAAAGACTGATGTAACAGCAGTGAGACAATGTTGCCATATTACCATCAACAGGAAGCATCCCAACCTCAGGTATATAAATAATTTATATTTGCAAGTAAGTTTCCAATCAGGAAGTTAATTCTAGCCTCATATTTACAAATCTAGACTGGAAACTAAAAGACTATTTGTAACCACCAGAGAAATGACATGCTGGAACATGTTTTCAGTGTGAGTAGTGAGCCCCAACAAGTTAACTGATTTAAAGACAAAGCTCAACATATTCCAATCAGTTAGGTTATATAAACACAGTTGCCTGGGATAGAGAGACTGGACTTTGTGATTTAGGAGATCACTTCCCTTCCTAATTAAAATATCAATACTTCATGAACATGTGTCATAGGAGTCAGGATTTCTTTCCTTAAGCAAAGTCCTGATCATCACTAAATGCTTTCAAAATCTGTCTCAGTGGTATTAAAAAAACCCCTGCACCAAAGAAAGGCACTATCTACTAAGGGAAAGGCAAACTCCCCCCCCCCCCTTTTCCTGTCATTTCCCCATAAAAATTACTGCCACTTAGCAATAAAAGCATGCAGGAAGAACACAACTGATCTGAGTACAGAACTAAGCAGTGGTAGTTTTAAAATCTTCCCACAAGTACAATAAAGCAGAACGTGCCATCATAGATTGTTTTGTCCCAAGTAACAATTATTTCCTTAGAATAACATGTGAGGGATCTCTGACCTCCGGAATCTAAAGAAACACAGTGCGGTGACATGTTTTTGCTACATAATAATTTATGAAATGCAAACTACACACTTGAAGCATATATACCAATGTACAGACACCTCAGGTTATAAACACACAGGCTGCTCCTGCAGGTCTAGCCTTAGCTTACAAAATAACAACCCCAGTTGTTACTGCTTTGAAATGGGAGTGTATTGCTGAGGCTTGGGACCTGGGAGGAGCAAAGTTGACAATGCAAAAATTCCAAGTCAATTTCAGTGCAAAATAAAGCCAAGTTAACTTAAACATTACGTGCTTGTTAGTGTTCTTTTACTTTGTTTTGAAACATGGAATATCTAAGGATAAATCGAAATTGCCAATTACTCTATACCAGTGTCTTCTCAGGAAAAAAAAAAAAAATCAACATCCAGCATCAAAGCAAGCAAGTTCCAGTGCTCATTAAAAAAAGGAGGTAATTTCCTCCTTAAAGGCCTGCATCCTACTCTGCAGGCTACCACTCACTTTACCTCAACACATATACAGAGGAGGAAACACCCTTATTTTGTAAAACAGTTTCTACCCACTCTAAAAGAATGTTTACGTAAGGTTGACATAGTTTCAAAAGCAACACAGGATGTTTGAAGAGAATTATGTACCTATCATAAAAACTCTATAGTCATACCACTTGTTTTAGAGATAGTCACAAAGACCCAATCAATTTGCCCAAGATCATCAAAATTCCTACTCATGGTTCCACAATATTATAGAAACTTTCTAAAGGACAACAGTACCACTGACTGTGAATTTAGTAACAATACTTCCAATAATAAGATAGCATTTCCAATGTAACCAAACCAGCACTATCAAAAGTAAATCCTTAGATTTTGAGTTTATTATAAGCAAAACATTTCTTTTATACTACATTTTGGATGTAAAAAATAGAAGACATGATTCATACTTAGGAAACTAACAGCAATTGAAGGCTTTTCTGTCCCACTGAACCCTTGATATCAGAACTTTGCTAATTAAAAGAAGAAACACTGACCATAAAATTAATTTATTCTGAATTAAATATCCAAACCATATTTTAAGTCAAAAATAAGTTTCTAAATTGAACAAAAAATACAGGTCTAAGAAGAAAGGTCACCTGTGACGTCAACATGCAGATATTTATATAACTACATGGACTTCATTTATCACAAGCTTTTTTTTCTTTTCCTTTTCCCTTTTGCACAGCATTGTTTTTTACCCCACCAGTCCAGGTGCATAGTTGGGGTTTAAGTGGAATTCTCACAGAACAACAGAAGAATGCTGTCAAAAAATCAACTGTATATGTGCAAGACAAGCCCCATCAGATAAATGTCAGTCTAAACCCTATTGGATGTGCAGGCAGACAACAGGGCTATCATCTCAACCTGGACTGTCCCCTGAAAAACTTTCACTGTTTAAAGCCTTACCATATTAACCACAAAACCCCTTAATACTTTGAGTGACTCAAAGCATTACACTACTGTAATCCTTCTGGAAGGTTAAATCTGCTAGATTTTCTTCCTTGTTAAATCTCTTTATATAATGGCCATCCCGTCTTAATAAGCACAACATCAAGACCTCCATGTCTGACAGGTTTTTTCTACATTTTGTGACTACATTTTTCAATTTACTAATGCAATATATCAGTGAAATTCTATTGTTTTATCACACTATACTACCCATGTCCACCTTTGAATGAGTAAGATCTGCCCATAATTAAGAAAAGAAATCCATGTGATATTAAATAAATGCCAGCACATCAACAACCCATATTACACTGAATGTTCTCAAGGACAGTGGTCAGAATTTGCTTCACTTCAAACTCATTCCAAAACACTATAGTGTAGGTACTTACTGAGATCCTCTGCAAGCTGGACTCTCTTGCCAGTTAGGAGCATCACCTTTTTTTCATTGTCCTCAGCAAAATCTTCAAGCACTTCCTTTACATTCTTCTCCAAGCGCCTTACTGTAAAAAATCAAAACAACAAAGCAAAACAAAAAAGTGGTAATACTTTTGCATCTATAATGACCTAAGGACAAAATTTCTGTTGGAGATGCAGTATATGTTACAATACTAACTAATCTGGTTGGAGAAAAGGCAAATTTCTGAACACAGAAGCCCCTTCTTTGGGCCATTAAGACAGGAAATTCTTTGAGAAAGATTCCTAAACTTCAAAGGGTATTTTCTCTCTCAGCAAAATTGCATTACTTTCTTAGGAGGAGATAATTTTTTGTTTCAAACCCCTCAATTGACTGTGAGCCTTACCTTCAGTGTTAGTAAGCTGCTGCCTCAGTGTATTTGCTGTAATCGCCAGCATTCGCTGGATTCGCCAGAAGAGGACAATGTCGTTACACTCGAGCTGGAATGAGAGCAGTTGTGGTGTCAGACCTCTGATGTCCAGTGAACATCCTATAGGTACAAGAATCTCTTGACTTTCTTAGCAGCAACTGTAACCTCATGGATACATATACTGACCTCACACAAAAATCACGCAGAATAACTGGTTAAGTAACAAGCAAACACATCAAAAATACTTCACAAGAACCACGTCAGCCTTATTTAATGCACTGCATCACCTTCACACCTGCTATTTCCAACAGAAAGAGCCATATCACAGGAAACCATGGAGAAACAATTTGCACACACTGTATGCAGACTAATGAGTGTAACCTAATGCTCTCTGAAACACTACTCTGTTCATAGCGAACATGCTGAGAGACAACAGCTGAACTTCAGGTTGTGCCTCCCCGTCTGACAAACACTTCTGAAGACAGCGCTGGACAAAGGGCTACATTTGTTAGCAGAGAGACAGTTTCTACACTTGCAAGGATGGCAGAAGGGAGCATTAACTTCACATTAGGACACCTTAAAAAAGACAGTAACATGAATGGGAGCTTAAGAGTCATGAAGAGGCAGCTCTCCATGCTGTGATCTCATTGCCTCATCCCTCACAGGCAAAAGTATTTCTAAAGTAGCAAAGATTTCTGGCTCTGTGAGAATCACTGTTGCTCATTAAAAGAAAAACAAACCTCCACAGGAGGTGAGGAGCTCTATCTTTTTCAGTAGTTTCTTTTTGATTTAAAATATAATGGTAAGGAAACCATATATTCTTTGTGTGAATTCATACATACTGTCATTTGTTGCACAAGGCTGGGTTTACAAAACTGGAAAGTCATTTATAAATAAGATCTGTTTGAAAACTCCACAGTTATTTTTTTCCCTACTGATCACATGTAGTACCAAGTACTTGCTCTAAACCCTTACTGACCATACTTTTCCTATAAACCTATAAAGATGTTTTCTGAATTTTTTTTGTATCACTGAGGTTAATAACTATTAATGGGAAAGTGGGAGGAATGGATTACAACAAGATACCAACAAAAGTATAATACTGCTTTTAGTTGGGTATTTTCAATACACATTGATTAGTACCAGATGTTTAGGTCATGGCTGATACCTAGTGGTTATTTTACATAATTACCACCATGATGGCATTTTATCCATTGAAAGCCTCATGTAAAACATATCTGGGATCACCAGCTATCTGGTCAGGCTTCTTTAAAGTATTTTTAGATTTTTTTTTCAATTAAGATAGAAATAGTAAGGCAAAACACCAGTGTAGATGAAGAACATCTGTTCTTCAGCTTACCTCTGAGTCCACAAAATGCCTCTGATAATAATAGAAACCTCTTCGACATAGATTGCAGTGGTTCAAGGCAGACTTCAAGAAGAATCTTCTATAAATTTGGTGCCACGTGTCTTTAATCTAGGAAAACAGTATTTAATTTGACTAAATAAATAAACACACTTGCTATTGTGTATAGATTAATGACTGCATTTAATTTTAAAATGTAACTCCAAATTCCACTATCAATATCACGTAACATATGTCAAATATTTCTCAGCAATTTGTGTGCAACTGGGCTATGATTAATATGTTATTTACATTTGGCAAACATTACAGATGACTGTCAATTTAAAAATCCACTCTTCCATGCACGTAACCTAACTGAGTGCTTAAAAATACCATCTGCAGCCAAAATACATTTAATTATATACTACAACATAATCTTTACATTAACACTGAAAATACATTTTTTAATTGTACCCATTAATTTACCAATTAAACCAGATTAAAGCATAGAAAAATATTTCATGGGTCTTATGTAAACAAACCTTTGTAACTTTTCTTGATTAGGCTTATTTATATTTCAGTTCTTCAAAATTAAATATGTGTATCAATATGCCTCTTTGAAAAACCCATGAAACATAATTAAGAAAATAAATTGCTTAGCTAGCAGGAAAACTCAATTTGCACTCAGCTTCCTCATGTAGAGGATGTGGATCACAAATATGACCTTTACAAAAAATAGTAAATTCTGTACAGGAAAGGAGCAGCAGGTATTTAAATGACTCTTCTATCTAGAATAAGTACAGAAATTAATATTGAAAGGTAGCCAAAGTTATGCCAGAAAATAAATCACCGTTAAAGGAAATCTACATCTATTACTTATTAATGTATGTATTCTCATTTATTTAAAATCTTACTTTTAATTATCCCTAAGGGCCTTACACTGCAATGAGATATGTATTCTTCCAGAACATTTCAAACGTACAGTACAATCCCTTGGGACACACTTAAAAAATCCTGCCTTTCTACAAGTATTTTTAAAAAAATTCTCTCTTCAGCATACCAATGAACTTCAAACTTCACATACAACCACACTGAAAGCTTAAGGATGCACAATATGTTTTTACTGTATCTTGCTCATAAAGGCCTCGATTCTTGTACATAACATCTGAACAATAATTTCAAACAAGCTTTGTATGTAAGAAAATCTGCTCAGTAGATTCCAATTTCAGTCTAAACTGACAGATTCCAAAGTGTTGTACTGCATTTGTCTGATAGGCAACAGAAGTGTGTGAATTGCGTGCAAGAATTCATTTAGTATTTCATTTGGAAACATCTGGATTACAAATTCAGTATTCAGAGGGAGTCCCTTGTATGCTAACTAGAAAGAACAGTCAAGTTTTCACAGGGGGTTTCCATATGTCTTGTTACAATTCTGCATCTTACCAGACATGGGTCCACTGTTACTCCTCTTGCTTCCAGATTCTTTCTGACAGTCGTCACTTCATCATTTGCCAGATAAGCTGCATGATCTTCATTGCACTTGATTAATTTCTCGAGTTCATTTTTTGTTTCATTACGAATATTCTAGGATAGGAACGATTAGTTAGAATTAATTATTATAGGCTCAGAGTTCATCAGCACCTCCTCAATAAACACTCCATTTGCTTAATAAGCCAGAGCAGAAAATACCTCTGATGCCATTAACTGTTACGTTTAAGTGACTCCAAAGAGTAGTCATGCAAAGACACTTCAAATATAATATTTTTAAGGGATAATTCACTGTCAATTTTTAATTTTTTTCTTTTCATTATGCACCGAAATTCAGAACAAGAATAGAAGAGTGGAATAAAAACTCATAGGTGTTAGCCCCCTTTCTCCTCCACGAATATCCAATAGCAGGGTTCACATTCACATACCACATGTGACCCTGATCAGAATGGAAAAAAAAAAAAGAAATTCTTTGTCGTATTCAAAACAATGAGAAGTAATTTTTTTTTTTTTGCAGTCATCTAAAATGTGTGAAGAGGGTTGGTATTTTTTGAAATTCATTAAAAGTTTTATTTGAAGTAATAATCAAAGTTTTCCTAAGGTAGTGAACTACAAATTCTTTATAATTTATTTGCTTTTACCTGTTCTTTGGTGCGGCCTACCCAGTGTAACCATCTTTTTTTCCAGTCTGGACCCACCATATCTTCAATAACAGATTCAGCTGAAAAAGGAAGCATGATATTAACTATCACACAAAATATATGCAACCAGCCAAATGTACAGTTCTAAACTTGGGTATATGAAGAAGAATGGACATTTTATGATGAAGAACATAAGATATGCTGTACTGGGTCGTGTTTTTTACTTGAAGCAACAGTTGATGTATTTTATTAAAATTTAAAAATGAATGCCAACCAGAAGATGCTTCAAAGAAGTATATAAAAACACAACAATCCTCCAGTGAGACAGCCCTCCTGGTTCCAAGTCAGGTTTAAAAAAAAAAAAAAAAATCTTACCTTGTTGCAACTTGCATCAAAACTAATTACGCTAGAAACCATAAACGGACCACCTACTGTCTCTGAATCTATTCTGTTCTCTCACATGTGCATTTGTACCATTTTTTGACTCTACAGATCTCTACTGCTTATCTTACAGTTGCCTCATTGCAAGAGTAGGAGCACAAACACTTGAGGCTGTACTTTGCTAAATATTTCTATCAGTATTAGTACCATTTCAAACAGTCACCACTGTGTGAGTTGTGCTGATACAAAAGCTTGCACTGCAATGAAGTGAACTAGATCCAGGCCAGATTACAAAGCACAGAAGAGTGGAATACATCACACAACTCACTGTCTTTGAGACGACTTTGGAGTGTCTCTTCCATAAAATGAATGGCTGCATCCCATTGCTGTTTATCAGATATCGACCGATCTTCCAAGGCATTGTGCTGGATCACTCGCTGCGATACAGAATGGAATATTAGCATGCAATAAATAATTTACTCAAGATTTAGTAACAATAATATTTCTAGCATTCTCTTCATTTTTAATGTTTGATAAAGTAGCTTGTATTGGGCATGTGTGATTTATTCAAGAGACACTATTCAAAGGACTGCCAAAAATATTTTTGTGTGCCTTTAGTTTGACTCTATTCTACAGCCTAGCATAGATAATGTAAAAAATACAGGAGAAGATATGAAACCCCTCTGGATTACAGAATCTATAAAGATGGTAATGAAATGATGTTATTTTATGTGACTACACCAGACAGAACAAATGAGCTGATGCTAAACAATTCTCACCAGGCTGTCCTGCAGCCAGTGGATTACGGATGACTTTTCTGAACCAACCAAAACAGTTTTATTAGACGCTATTTAGGGGGAAACTAATAAATATAATAATGAAATGAATTGAGAAAATGTATTAAAACATTATGTAGAAAATGTGAGATGGACACTACTCCCTGCCATTTCAGGATTACAACAAAAAATGCAAAAATACTGAATATACAACTTCAGTAAAGAAATTTCAACAGCACTTAGTCAACAAGGCAAGAAACCCCACTACATTATACCAGGCTATCCTCTGCTCTCTCATTCCATTTATGCCGTTTAATAGTTTCTTCTTTGACAGCTTGTTTCAGTTTATCAAAGATATCATCATGCTCCTTTCCTTTTTTTTCTGTCATGAAACGGGAAAATTCTTCTTGCAAAGTCTCCCATGCCACCTAGAAAGTTAGCAAACAATTCAACCTGAAATGGACCATTACACTGTGCTCCAGCTGCTAAGTGAACATTTATGACAATTCTTGCAAGTATGAAAATTTAGAGACTTCCTGAAGCAAGCATAAGAGTAAGTCACTGACTTTTTCTTTTTCCATTACTAGTAAAGGCAACACTAAACTTGGCTTCATATATTGTAGCAAGCGGATGAATATACCTACTTGAAGGGTTTAACCTTGTAAAAATAGGGTTTTTTGCTCTGTAGTAAACAAAATTCATCAGAAGAGCAAAGTACAATGTTTCTGCTCTGTATGCTTCTGAACATCAAGATCTTGCCAGTCTTTTCTGACATCTAAGTTGGTTAAAAGAACTGCAATCAGTCCTCCAAACATCACTTTAGTCTTCCGGAGTTATGTTGTCATTTTAAAAGGTTTTGCACAGATTGTAGTTTTTTATTTTTTTGTTTAAAGAACTAAATTCTTACCTCTACTGCTTTATTAGGCAGTTGCTTGTCAGTCCACTGCTTCAGCTTGATGTCCACAGTGGTGTTAAACGTCCCTGAGTTTGTAGTCTGTGCTGCTGGAAGGTATATATTCTCAATCACATGAGTAGATACCCTTTCCCATAAAGTTTTCTCAAGAATCTCCTCCCTAAAATGAAAGTTGTAACACATGTGATGTTTTCCAATCAAGCAACTAAGAGGTATGCATTCAGTTTGTTAGAAACACTGAGAAATTGAGACCACAGAAGGCAGGAAATACTCCTTAACATCACAACAACTTCAACCAAAATCTGCATGGAACTAAAGACATAAATGCACAATGTTTTCAGCAGCAAAGACAGCTTCAGAAGTTGGCCTCTAAGACTCTCACAGTTGCCACTGCACTGCACAACAGCTCCTTGCAGCCTTTCATTATACCAGTATAACCACGCAGAGCTTTGTGTGTGTTTATGTATGGGAGGTGGGGGAGCATCATGGGGGCAGACTGCAAAGATTGACATGATCTGACTACAGTCCATGCTCCCAAAAGAACATGTGGGGTTTGTTTCTACAGAACTCTGATTTGATTGTTGGAACATGCTATAGTTTTCCATTTGGGATTGTTCCCAGATTTGACAAACAATGAAGCAAGTTGACAAGTCCCACCTTTTACCAAGATGTACATTGACATTCATTAACAGATGAGCTTCATGGCACTATCAAACGAAGCACTACTTTCCCATTTATGGTGCCTTTCATGAAGGAACAATGAAAACAATCCAACTTCAACCTTTCTAAATTGCAACAAACCTTACAGTTGCAGTGAGACAACTCAGTTGAGCCAGAGTAACATGTACCCAGTACCCAGTCATGCCCCTTCTGCTCCTGCCACAGTCTCTAGTACGGGTTGCGGGTTTCCTGCAGGCTAATTTTATGCTTGCTCAGAATGCCAAATCAGCTTAGATCATATGAATGCCAGATTTGGCAGAATGGTGAGAGCTAAGAGACAAAGAAAAAACTGCCCTTTTTTGGAGGTACAAGACTAAGGCACTTTTCTTCCAAGCGGGTTGAGGTTCAGGACACATGCCGTCTCCCTGGTAATGTCCCTACTCTAAATGGTTCAACTATCAACCAAGACTGAAGCACTTCCCATAAATATCACCTTCCTCCCCCCATATCAACAGTAGCATAATTGAAAATTTCTATTTTGTGTTTAAAGTATCCTTCCTTGAGAATTAACTAGTTTGAAGCTGTCTATCTTTCATACCAGTATGAATGGGGATCAAAGTCATTAATTTTTCTACTGTTAAAAAAGCTGTTCAATGTATTCAGGGTAGTAAAAGTATTTATACAAAACTGAAAGGAATTAAAGGATTTAAATGTTGAAAAAAATTACCTTTAAATAAATATTGCCATGAGCAAAAAAAAATGATAAAAAATCTTTTAAAGAGCTTTGTTTAAAGTAGGTTGATTTAATAGTGTTCAAGCAGAGATCAATTATTGATCATTCTTGATCACCATTAAAAGAACCAGGGTTGTGGCAAATTAGTTTCTCTTGCATTCACTTACAGGGTGCACTGGAACCCATCTGTTATGTATTTTACCACTTACAGTGCACTGCAGGAGAAATGTAGTTCTCTGATTAAGAACAAATGCAATCTCATTCCTTCTTTACTGATTATCAATAAGAACACATTTTTGCTTTGCCTAATCTAATCAAACTTAATTGGAAGGAATGGAAATTTTAACAGGATAGAAACACGTTCATCAAATGCATTGCTGTTTTTAGTCTGGATATAATGACATTTTCATAAAAGCATTTTTTTCCGGACTTAGCTTTCCAGCTGTAATTCATAGCTCATTAAGTGTAATAAATCTAGAGTCACCACTACACTTTAACTTTCAAAGGAAATGCACAGAAGCATTCATGTTATGCACCCACCCAATCCACAACATGAAATGAAGCAGACTAGATGTGGGCGAGGGTTCTTCGGCATCAATTACACAGCCAACAACAGCAAACACCAGAATGACAAACCTGCATTATATTTGGACTAGAACAATATTTCAGACTAACACATTGTATACAAGTCTGAACACAGCCATATACCCAGCATTATTCTAATGTTATTAAGAGTTAGACATTTTATCTTGTTCTTTAATCTTTGACCAAGTTACAGTTCAGTTCAGGTCACAGAACATAAAGGCATTAAAGAAATCTTTTTTTAATTGTTCTCAGATGTGATACAGGCTGTCAAAGTAATCCCCCACATTGGCTATTCTCCTATTAGCCTGCATGTACAGTGGCTTTACTATGCAGTGATGCTGCATGGTTAAAGTGCTTAGGCTGAGTTCTCTCTCACACCTGTGGCTGCCTTACAGAGAAGTAGGTCAGAGTAGTACAGTGTGAGTGATTGAGGCTACCAATGAGATCCACGTGTAGGATGGAACTCTCAGACATCCAGATCAGGAATTTTTACAGCCAGGACTTACATATTCTTTCAATTTTCCTAATCTCTGATTCCCTGATTTCCAATGTCATATACATTATTTTGATACACACAATGACAATCCCCAAACATCAAGACAAATTACTCATTCATACTTCAAATGAACATCTCAAAGCTTATTTATTATGACTGTTCCTTTTAATTTTTGAGGAGTATCTGTTGTTCATTACACTGTATAAAAACAGAAGTACAAACTGACATCATATAATTTTTGTGGAGGGGTTATACAAGTACTTCCTGATTCAGAATAACAAACATAGACAACTGTCACAGGGACACTGTCAAGAAAACCAGTTTCTTACTTGTATTGGAGAATTTGGTTTACTTGAACTCTTTATATTTTAAAGGCAAACTTCTGATAGTTAACAAAATAAATTAAAAAAAAGGAAAAAAAGAAAAAAATTACCATACCAGTGCTTTGGTGTGACCTGAGTCAAACTTATGACTTCATCGAGAATCTCATTCTTTGCTTTTTCAAACAGTTCATTCTGTGCAAAAGGAAACAATCAGAGTAAGTATAGTTTGATCATGTTTCTATGCAAAAAAAAAAACCAAAAGAAAACAAACCTAAACCTTTTTCTTACAGCCTTTAAACCTCAAATGATACCTCCTGGTCATGTTCTGCTGTGATCACAAAGAAACAATGACCTATTTCTGGGGGCAAGTTAGGTCAGATAACTATATACTAGAAGAATGAAAGACTTAAGTATTGAAGTATCACAATTTTGAAAAACAGTATTTCATAAAACAGAGCTCAGTATTTCCTTCCCCTAGAATAATATACACTGTCCTCACATTTTAAAATGTCAGTACTTTAAATTAACTTTAGGAAACCTTTACAAATGAGATTAAATGGCATAAATTTTAATTCATAATCTTCAACCCTTTGCAGCACACCAGTTAAAGCAGTACTGTAATTTACCCTGTCAAGTTCTCGCAATCGGGGGTAATTGTTCTTCCATTCGGTCTCAAGATTGAAACGTGTGGCTGCAAAAATCAGAAACAAGGCCTTAACTTTTTTAAATGTCTACACGAACTTCATCATTACCTTAAAAGTTTAGCAGCTCCTAAAATTGCAACAAATTTTGATTATAACAAAATTATAACAAAAGACACACTTTTAAGTGTGTCTGCATATGAGCAGAATTTTTGGCTGTCTATACCCAAATATTCTGCCTGTAATTTACAGAATCCATGCATTAAAAAAACATAGTGGAAAGAGCCATTCAGCTTCCTACTCTGCCCAAGTCAGTCCTGCCCTGACCTTTATGTAGAAAGCCATTTTAAACAACATCTGAATGCAGTGGAAGAACTGCGTTTTGATCACAAAAAAAACCCACCCAAAAACCCTTGATTTTTCTCTTTATACTTACTTGCTCCTTTGGTTTCTAGAGCAAGTGGGTACTTCATATCATGAATTACTTTTTTGGGTCTTTTTATAAAGATTAACAGGGTGATAATCAATTAACAAGAAATACTGACCATATAAAACACATAAAATATAATTGCCCAACCATGCTAGCAGAAGTCAGTCCTTATACATTACAGTCTTTATATGTCCTTATATGTGGATGAACTACCTGTTTAACAAAAAGTTGCCATTTCACTTGTTTTTTTGAAAATATGTTTACCTTTAAAAGCATCTGCTTGCTGCTCCACAGACTCTCTCACCATTTTCCAAAAGCAATCTGACACAGCAAGACTTAAGTTCTTTGTTGTTACTTGATGTGCTTTCAGCATACATGTCCTATAAAGAAAGACAGCTAGAGGAGATTCAGCGCTTACTCATGCTTTCTAGCACACATTTTCTCCTCCCAAGAATAAAGCTTTGCTTTTTACAGCAGAAAATAACATGTCAATGTGCACCTAACCCAAATTCCAATATCTTCCTCCAAAATATGCAATGTAGATAATTACCAAAGCAAGGGGGGAAAAGCCCCAAAACAAAGCAAACAAACAAAAACCCCTCACCACAAATAATTTCTTATTCTAGAGGCTGCAGTGCAGGTACTGCAGTTGCAAAGACCATGCAGGGTATCTTCACCAGCCTGTGAAATCAAAACTCTGCTCTATGAACTTCCCGCCAGGTTACCCTTTGAATACAACATTGTCACGCCAAAACAATCGATATTTAGAGGGACCAAAACTCATAGTTGGACTGGGTTCCCTCCTCCCTGCTTTATTTAGTGCCTGGACATAGACAGAAACTTAGTTTTTGTAGAGTCAACAGAGAGACACAGAAAAGCCTTGGAAGAGAGAGCAGTGGAATCAAGTGCTGCCTGTCTGCCTCCACTGTCTTAGAGCAAGCATTAGGAAACCAGGACAACCTGGCCACCTCAACACTGTACTTAATTTAAGCAGATTAAATCTCAAATAGTGTTTCCACATTGCAATCCTTTGAAGTTCAACAAGAAAAACTGATGCTAGGATTTACCAACATAGGCTCATTTTAGTAAAAAGAATAAAATAACAACATACTTTAATAGCTTTGAATTTTGAAAAAATTCCTCTTCGTATTCTTTAATAGATTCAATGCTTTCACTGCTGTTTCCTGGAGAAACAAAAGAGTGCTGCAACAGTTCCATTTAGACAGTTTTCTCTGCTACCAAGAACAAATAAGCAGACCTAGAGCTTTCTTTACCTTTTCCAGTAACAACTGCAAAATAACCCAAAGCTTTCATTGGGAAGAGTTTGCCTTCAATGATTTGCTGGATCTATGAAAATAAAGGATTAAAAAAACCATGGTTAACTTTGCACAGAGACATTCTTTCCTTCATTTTCTTCAGCACAATTTTAAAGCCAGATCCAGTTATATCTCTGAATAGAGTACTGCAGGATGCAGTTTGTCATGGGACTATGAGTTCTACTGATATTTAATACAAACAAAAAAATAAAGGCATAAAACAAATAAGGCATAACGCAGCAAAACACAAAATACAGTAAAAATGCCTATCCCTAAACACCCTTAAACCTTTTTGGGAAATGGAACTTGTTCAGGTCACCTTCATGAAACAAATCCGTATTGTAGCAAGCTGAGAATGAAGTCACACAGATGACCACTAAAAGCAAGGCCTGGGAAATTAAAACAACAACCATGACAAAAAAATCATACTGAATACAGAAATAAGCACTCCAAGCCATCTAGAACAGGTAGGTGAGGTCCAGTATTTACAACAGCATCTCAAGTATTTTACTGTGTGTGCCTTTAGCTGTCACAATGTGAAAAAAACAGTTTCAACTCACCCTGTTTGGGCTAGTCACGTTTTTCTCTGCAAGATCAACCTTTGTCAACACAAAAATTGTCCTTTTTCCTTGGGGATCCATTTGGTTGACTAAATCTGTGACAATACTGCGTTCTGCATCCACTGACCCATCTAAAATACATACAAAGTTGTATTTCAGGGACTATGTAATCTAACACACTGAAGACAGATGGGTGTCAAATAAGTTTCGTGTTACAACTTAAACCCAATAAAATTAGACCCATTTTTGGGTACACAGAGTGAAAAATTTGCTTTGTTCCCAGCATCATAAAAAGGTAGTTTGTTCTATTTGTTTAAATTTAGAACAATACCAGCTTGCTCAAAATATTCAACTCCAAAAAACACTTTTGAAGAAATCTTGAATATTATCACCACCATTTTTCCTTGATGATTAAAAACTCTTAACAAAGAGTTGCTTACTGTTTTGTACACCATACAGATTATCACAACAGGAAATTTAATATAATCAGAGCAGACCCCAGAGGAACATAAGAACCATGATTAAAACAAAAAGTCCTGCCAGTTGGATAACTATCTAGACTCTGATTACCTTGGATACAGAGGATGATGGCATTAGGATTCTGCATGTAGGCCTTGCTGATGCTAAAGATAGTTTCCTTTGTATCTGGAGCCATACCTGATGTCACAGTCTTTAATATGTACGTGAAAATATACATTTAAAGGAAAAAAAAAAAGAAAACAAAGATGTTAAAAAAAAAAAAAACCAACAGCTACTGTTCTCACCAATAACATTACCTCAGTTTCATGTGTTAATTTTTAATTTTTTTATTTATCCTATACTTACACTAATGACTCCAGGTAAATCAACCAATACCATTCGCTGTAAACCAGGACCTTTCACACTTAAGGAGATGGTCTGTGAAGTAAAATTGAAATTCAAGGTTTATACACACACCTACTTTGCATGTAGTTGCATACACAAACACATACACATAAAACCATATAAATGCATATTTACACACATATGCTTTTATCTGTAACAACCTTTAAATTTCAAATAGGAAGTACAACTTTAAATGCAAGTAACTGTTATATAAAACTGATTTTAACAGTCCAAATATACTTTGCAAGTGCAAAATATTAAATATACACTAACTGGATTCACCACCATATCCTAGTTGAAGAATACTTATGAAAGATACATATGCACAGATATTTGCCATTAAATATTTGAGAAGTCTTACCTCAGTGCTAACAGTACACCCTTCTTTCACACTATTTCTCATTCTGATTTCTATTTCATTTCTCAAAGCTGCAAGCTGTTACAAGAAAAGATATCAAATTTCACTCTAATTAAACAGGGGCTTACAGACCACAAAGACACAATTTTTTTCAGAGTTAATAAAAGTCACATTGACTCTCAGTCAGTTCTTTATACTTACATCCTCCTCTTTGGTCAGATCAAACTCTCGAGAGCTGTCTTTGAATAAAGCCACATGGTGTGGACCTTCACTAAGGGTTACCTAAATGGTAAAAGCCTAATGAGAAAGCACAGTAGATCTAACACAAAGAAACATGAGAAGTATGTGCACTTCCCACTGTAGTAATACAACTATATGTAATGTCTATTTAGCACAAAATTACTTAATGGTAGGCATTACTACTACAGAGATAGTATACATGGATTATATATTAGCCTGTAGAGGTTTTATCATTGGTTTTAATAACCCTCTTGCTTAGACGCCATTTTATAAACATATGTTTATTTATACTTCAATTAATGGCATAATCAGAGAGAGAACAATACAGCAAATGCTGATTCAGAGATTATGATGCTTCTTACCTTAACAGGGGAGCGTGTCATCATCTCCCCAGACCCTCGGGGGAATATGCGGGCTTGGGCGATCATTTCTAACACGCTGGTTTTTCCTGCACTTTGATCTCCAACCACCACCACCTTAAGTGAAAGTTTAAACAGCTGTTGGCTTTCAGCAGGACATTTTGGAAGCATAGACAGGCTGACTAGAAATATATGAATCTGTATCAAGAGGAGCTGTATTCTGTTTGACAATAAATGCATTGGTTTAAAGATTTAATCTTTGAAGAAATACTAAGTTGTAGTCACGCCAAAAAATTGACTCAAGACAGCACAGTCCACAAAGCATCCTGTCAGGCCACCTAATGAAGAGACAAAGAACTTGCTGCTCTTGTGACAGGCAGTTCATATCTTCTTGTACAAGATCCTTTCAGCAGGCAAAACACTACAAACGTGATAGATGCTTATTCTGCCTGGAGAAAGCTGAGTCCTGAAGTAGATGCTGTCATTTCCCCATCGTAGTGGTTTCCTATAGAAGCTACCAGTGCTACAGGTGGTTCTGCAAGCAGCAAGCATTCCTGGCTCTCCCCTATACCAGCAGTCAGGCCAGCAAAACCCCCTCCCACAGTCCCCTCCAACAGCAGCACTGCTGCAGGGAGACAGCCAGGACACCTTACCCTCTAAGCTCCCCTCACACACACTGGCAAACAACATCCATTTTATGAAGCTGAAGATGATGGGGTGCCCTGATTGAAACCATTTAAAATTAAAAGCTGAGCACAATAGCAGTATCTGAACCTAGATAGAGAATATAATAAATGCTTTATTCAATTATAAGACTGGTGTTTCATAAAAAATCACTGAATTTGTTATGTACTTACTCTAGGTAGGTGATCTTGAGTGTTATAACTGGCATCATAATCAGACAGTATGTCAAGTACTTCAGAATACATATCAATCAAGGATTTCTACAAAAAAGAAGTACAGAAAGAAAACACAGTCAATTAAGACAACAAAGACTGCATTTCAGACTACTTCATCTGTAAACTCACGTGTAAAATTGTTTTTATTCTCTCATGATGGTTTGAAATCTCAACTGTCTACACTGCAGCTCAGATCTTTCTTTCATGAAGTACAATACCAAGTAAAGTCAATCCTTGTCTCCTGTGGATGAAAATACTACAGCACCTTGCTGAAGGAGGAAAATGAGTGCTCTTATTTACGTACAGCATAAGAGAACAACAGAGCTCAAAATTCAGTTTCCAAGTTAAGAAGCTGAACTGAGTTCCTTCCATTAAACATCAACTTACATTTTTAGTTTGATGAACAATAAGCATTAACAAAGATACAGAGTTATCAATCTCATTCTGTAAAAATAAGAACTCTTTATCTTCCAGTTCTCAGAGGAAAGAGCAAGATCAATACTGGCCAGTGAGTGATGCAGAGAGAGGTAGAAAACATCCATTTTTAGAATGCTCAGGATGTTGGCAGGCAAAAGCAAAAGCATACTTAGTTCAGTCTCCCTGGATTTATACAGAGCCATTAAATGATGTTTCCTGATCCCATAACTTATTCCTACCAAACTCAGCAAGAACCATGACACAGCACAAAGGTAGCAGACTGTGTGTGTAAGAAGGTAAGGTATAAGCCTTGGAAGCAAGATTATTAGAAAATACAGTGAAGCTAAATCAAATAACCCAATCCCCATTTCCCAATCACTTGAGTAGTTATTTAGTTTGATGTGGTAACCGCTTTATGCTCTTCAACTGAAGCCACTTCCAAAAGCTGTGTATTAAAAAAAAAAAGGAAGGTATGTATAATAGCCTGGATGAGTAAAAAAATTTGCAGAAGTATCTTTAAAGCTAATGTTAAAAGTTCATATATGAATTAACAAGTGTAATTTAGAACAGCATCATGAAAATAGTGGAAAATGTGGCATAATTACATTTCTATGTGGTTTTGTAACACATAAATACCTTTAGCTTTCTCTGATGAATTCCCTTGTCATCTCTTTGCAGCACCAATTTTCTTAACTCTTTGTTCTCCTTCTCTAGTCGCTCAAGCATTCTTTGGTATTTGAGCTATAAAACGGTAACACAAATATACTTGTGTAATTATGGAAATAGTACACTCACATAAGCAAAGTTTTACCTACGGAAAATGTGTAATCCCTCGGGCAAGTCCTTCAAAAATATAGAAACCTTTGTGATCATTACAGTTACTAAAAATACAAGGCCATCAATAGAAGACCATTAGAATTTTTTTTTGCAATGCAACTCCTTTGTTTCCAAAGTCTTAATAAGGCAACACTGTTTCCAAACTGATTACGTATGGGAGTACATAAATCAATCTTTAGGCATCTTAAGCATCATTTTCAAAGAAGCTACATGTATGGAATCAGACAGAAATTAGCATCAGTGAGAACTGACCATTCAACCAAAAAGGTCACAGAGCTTAAATATGAATTAGCATTCAACCTCAGTTCAAGACACAACTGCACCAGCTCAGTCCTGTTTAAAAGATTATGATAGTACTCTGAAGATTATCTATTATACGTATATATATATATTTGATATCTACTCTGAAACCCATTTTGTATGATGTAGTAATGCATTTCGCCTGAGTGTATTTTTTAAGAACAAAAGAAATTTCAAGCTATTAGTAAAAAAAAGGTAAATAATAAATGCATTCAAAATTAGTAAATATATGAAGAGGCTACGAAAACCTGTATCAAAACAATGTGGTTGAGCCAAAAAGCCAAACAATTTAGAAGCCAACAGATAAAAGATTAAGTACATTAACTTAAGAAAAGTGAGCAAAGCAAAATATTGACAAATATGACTAATACGCATCAGCCCTGAAAAAAATCTAGCTTCAAAATAACTAGTTCTTCCTTGCTAATCAAGGAGATTAAAACTTTGTTGGAATGAGATCTTGCATTCTGTAAGTCATTGTCAGAGAAAGAACAGACTAGACTAACCTTTGGTCTCTGCCAACACAAGGAACTCTGTATTGATAAACTCAGAGATTGTAAAAAGCACTACAGTTTTACCCAATATGAATATATTTGGTGTATTTTCATGGGTGCTTTTGTCTAGTAAATCTGACACTGCTACACATAAATCACTACTTAAGATATCAGTAACTCAGAAACGTCACCTGAGTGCGTAAAAGTTCTTCTTGAAGTTGATCAATCTTCTCTTTGTCAGAAACCTACAAAGAAAAACAATTATGGCTACTATCACTTGTTTAGTTCAACCACTGCAAGTAACCAAATCACAAACTGAAAGCTTTGTTCCCCATAAGAAAACTGACTTTACATGCATTTTAAAGCAAGTAAAATTCTTTAATTAGCATTTGAGATTTAAGGCTGATGGAAAACTCCACCTGCTACAGGAGATCCATATCAAAGAATCATCTGAATTTCAGTACATGTAAATACAAAAAATAACCCTTCAAGACTTAACACTAGGAAAGTGGGCTTAGGGAAAAGGAACTTTACACAGTGCTGAGGGAGTTTTCTGGCCAGTGAACTAAACGTAAGTTTTGTGGTCAAATCCTCAGGATCTCATATGTTAATCCTCTGAATTAACATGATCTTAATGGGATACAAACAGTAGACACCTGATTGCTATAGAAACTACCTTCAGGTGAGTATTCACTATTTCTGACTATTCACGAGGATTCTTATTTCATACTTGTTTTTCAGAATTATAATTTTAACCATGCCTCACACCTTCATAAATGTTAGTTAGATAGGACAGTCTTGAAGGGTTATTTCAGAATTATTTAAACTACAATAAAAAGTGGAAAAATTAAGATATTATAGTACAAGATATTTTGAAATTCAAGGCATTAATGTAATAAGATCAGGCATTGAGAGCCATTTTTAGACAAATATTTATAAAATATGTTCATCAAGATGTAATAAACAGTTGTTTAAAACAAGCCCCTTATGATAACACACAGACAATAGTATACATGGTGCAATACAAATTGCTATGATGTAAATATTTACAAACAGCATAAAATCTAATGGCTGATTGATGAAATATTCAATTTAGAAAAAACTGTAATCTAAACAATTACTGGAAGCTTTAATATTTAAATAAACTTCATGTAATAAAGCTCATGTGACATTTACAACTCAAGTTAGCTTCAGAGTAGAAGAGCATATCATCTACTATGCAGTAGACAGCTGTCATTTAGACAAATTAATTCTGTACTATAATTTCACAACAGTTGTTACAGATTAAACAAGACAAAAATCCACAATTATTCATAGTGATCAATATTATTTGGCTATTAAGCCTGTAATGTACAGAATTGTGTCTGCACTTTATAGAAAGAAATCCAAGCTGACACTTCCATCTTTGTCCAATTATTTTCTTGGTTCATAAACAGCAAAGAGGAAGTGCTGTCAGTTAACTTCTCATTTCTGTTAATTAGCTCAGCTGTAGCAAAAGTGCATCGGAAACAGGGTTAGTTTAACACAGAGGACTCGATAATGCAGCCACAAGGTGGTATATGTAAATAAATATTTACATATGCACACACTTCTAACACCTCAGAGACATAAGGGGAAAACAAAAGTAGGAGGGCAAAGAGAATGGTGTGGAGAGTCAAAAGAAACAAAAAAATTAAGAAAGAAAAGGAAAACAAAGTGTTTCCCCGTGCTACAGACTTTCAAAACAGTCAGTATTTTTCTCTTCTCTGTTTTTAAACAAGCTGTTCTCAAAGGACTTGGGATGCACCTCTGAAATCCATCCCTACAGACATCTCTGACCACAGTCGGAGCAGTGTCTGCATGAGTCAAAATATTGCACACAGCTTACAAGCTGCAAGATAGGAAGCAAAGAATTATCTAGCACTAGATGATTAATTCTAACAAGGCCAATTTGATAAGTTATGTCAAAAATAACAAACAGCTCTAGAATGATGTATTTGCCTCAGCGTTTGGTGTAGGTGTTCTTTCAGTGTTAGTGCAGTGCTTTGAACATGTACTCCGTAACAGTGCTAAAAATGTTTATGTTGCCAATATTGAAAAGCTAAAACTAACAATCTGAAGTATCGATAGCCACACATGCCTAATCTAAGATTTCTACACAAAAAAAAAGGTAAACTAAAGTAAACTACTGATATATGTCTATACAGGCACATCAGTTTTTGTTTAATCCGGCTCAGCATGGTTTGTACATCAAGATTCCTCCTTCTTTCCTCATTGCCATAAAGAGCTATGAGAAAACTGGAGAGCCATTTTTAATCATGGGTTCCTGCACAGATGCAGATACTTGTTTACTAAGATTACCAAAAAGCTCCTCAAACATTTTGCAGAGCTGTTGCTTTCCAACAACTCTTGTCACATATTGTACAAAATAACTACATGCCTCTGAAAATCCAGTACCTTTGAAACCATAGTTACCGGTCTTGTATATTCTCTAACAATACTACAAATAATTTAAAATTGATCATCTACAAAACTACAATGATTTCCACATAAATGAAACTATCAAGGTTCAGACCGAATGCATTCAAGCAGCCATGCACAGTGCAGCTCTATAAACTCAAAAATTATACTGCTAAACATTTATGATAAGGCTAGCCAAAAAAAAACACCCAGGAGGAAAAAAATGACTTTTTTGTTTTTAGTATCCTCTCTTGATTGTGAGATGGTTCTTACTATTATTCAATTTACAACTGTGATAGATTTAATATTGAGTAACTAAACTAAAATGGAAAAATGTGCAAGAAAATTGGGCAACAAAACTTCTCTAATAGAGAGGCAAGGAAGCCAACTCAGTTAAAAAATAAACAATAATTTATTAGTTTCCAAAAGGACCTACAATGATTTATTTCCATGACAGGAACAATTTATTCCTCTAAAGGAGAATCTGGATCAATAATTAGGATCTTTGAGTCCATTTTAAGATATTAAAGAAAATATAGTCTACTATCTTTTTTAATTTGATTCAAGCAAAAAGATTAGTGTGACAAAAAAAGACACATTCCTTGTCATAAGGTATGTATGCCAAATGGGACACTTGAATGCTGAATTAAAACTTGTTATATGCAAAGGTAGGTTGACCTTCAACACTCAGAAGACACAAAGTACCTTCCACAGAGGTTAGGATAATATTTCAAATGATAACCCTTGAAGTTGCTTCACAGCTTGGGAATTGTGGAAGTAGTTGCAATAAAGTACTAACAAAGTAGAATTTCAATCAGAAACAAATGCAATATCAAGCTCATTTTCTTTCTTGATTGTGTTTATTAGGCTAATAAATTTTTATATATCAAATATTGTATTGCCTTTCCAGCAATTTTAACAATTCATACATTTTATTATAAACTTCAAGCTACTATTCTATACTCCAGCTCTCTCAGTAAACTGTATACAATCTGACAGAGGCTGAAGAAGTTACCTTTATTTAAAAAAAAGTAACTGAATAGAGAATATTTAGACCACTGAAGACATCTTTACTCTTACTAAAAAAAAAAAATAGCTGGAAGGGAATGAACGCAAAAACAGCTGTAGGACACCTACTCAGATAAACTAATCTCAAATAATTAAATCTACATTATATTTTATTGTATGATGCTTAGACTCAGTATAACTGAAGACATCAGTGTTATTTTAAATCCAGACAGAATATTAACTAAATAAATTTGAAAAATTAAATTACGAAAAAATAGAATATTAAATAGGAATTTTTTTTTAATTAAAGGAGCATTAAAAGTTTAGAATGGCCAGGAACTGTAATTCTAAAACATAAAAAATAATATGGCAAGAAAGTAAAACATTTGAGTATGAAATGTTGCTATACTTTCAGACAACAATGATTATTCTCTGTTGACTAAAAAGCATGACAATTACATTAACTGCTATACAATTATGCTTAAAAGTTCACGTTTAGCGTATTCCTCTTTCTGTGGGATTTATCTTCAGATGTACAGAATATCAAGTTCTGTATTCAGTGCTCAATTCCAAAGCTGCTGAAAAGCCCAAATAATCAGAAAGCTTTTGAGGGGGCACAGAAGCAGCCAACAAATCAATGCAGTTAAGAATTACACTTGTAACAGATCAGACAATTAAAATATCCCAATTTATGAAGAATTTCCAATTAATCTCAGCCATATAATAATTAAATGACTTGATGTTAAATTGAGTCAGTAAAGTGAACTGCAGATGTTCAACAAACACAACATATAAGAATAAATTCTGCTTTAAGATGGAAACCAAAGGACTATCTTTGATTAATATACAATAGATACTGTTATTAATAGCAGTATTTAATTGTCTGCGCAAAATTGCTTATAAGGAATTCCTGTAATTTTCAGATTGGTAACAGTATAAAGCAGGGAAAAAAGTTTCCAGACATGTATTGCCTGAAAATAGCTACACTGTTACAAGATAAAGCTACCATAAGCAACCGTAAACAGACTTGACATTGATTCACATACTCCTTAAATGCCTTTTTAATGCATGAACATTAAACAACAGTTTTTATAGAGACAGAGAACATAAAATTTCTATGTGACACAAATTACCTGTTCTGCTTTTAACATCATGCTTTAAATGCAACTTGGTTAAATTCAAACAGGACTATACATACACACTACACTGTAGTGAAGTTGGCTGTAGTAATTTGGGCCCCTGATTTAATTAGTTAGATTTTTCTAGCTCAAATGCAGAAGGCTGGAGTATTTGATTAGTGTGAATGCAGTACATATCATCCCTTAAGCCATCACCTTTCGCTTCTGCTGGGATGAGCCCATGTTATATTGGCCAGTGGCTCTGCGCGCTTCCTCCTCGTGCTGCTGGATTTGTTGTTGTAACAGAATGAGTTCCCCAAGCAGGCCCTGCCATGAGTTTATAATAAAAAGGAGAGGAAAATTTGGGGTGTAAGGAGAACAGAGTTAAACCAAAGGGTATAACAAAGACAGATGAAAACCAGGTATGAATGGGTCAGTTCAAACAAAAGGGAAATTTCATTAGCAAGATCTCTTGCTACCTGGAGTGGATAGAGCCAGCAAAACTATGCATTTTGCAAATCCAGGTAGAACAAAACAATCACCATTTAGCTACACTTTATAATTACATTCAACTTTGACTAGGTATCTAAATATTTTAAAAATTCAACTATGCTGGCTTTAAGATACCCTCAAAGCGTTCAGAATTTCATTTCAGTTATTCATATCAGAAGTTCTTAAGTATCAGCAATTGTCTAGAACCTAACTATCCATGTATCTACAGTGTTTTGGATATTCTATACACAGCTGTGCACAACAGCTAACAGACTCAGCTTTGTCATAAAAGTTCTCTTTTTGTTTTTATACCCAGCAAAACACAGACAGTTTATAGAAAGATGATTTTTGCCTGCTACTTAATTTTCTCAAACTAGTAGAAGAAGAATAGTTTCTAGAGCATTAAAAAAAACCCCCAAAAACCAAAAACCAACACAAAAAAAACACAAACAAAAAGCACCCCCTCTCCACTTCTGGAACACACTGAAACTTAAACTGATGCTGTAATAATCCTTCATGATCACTTCAAAAAACCCCTAAAACTTGACCCTTATTTCTTTACTCATTCAGCATTTCCACAAAGCTTAGTTTTCCCCTCTTCTCTCTCCACAGCAAATATTCTTATAATGGCAAGCTGTCTTTCAAAACTACTTTAGAAACATCATGCCAGTATCTACTGGAACTTTATGAACAGTTTATTTCAGAGAATGCAGACAAAAGGATTAATGAACTATTTAAATAATGCTCTTTAAAAAATAATACATCATCTTCTAAGAAAACATGCAATGAAATGAAATGTTTCAAAAATGTACTTCAGGAATGAAAACAAACCCTGAAACAGAACTTTGGTGTAAGAATTCAAGACATCTATGATCAAGTTATACATTTGTTGTATGAAATACACACACAGGCATGTACACATAAGGATAAACAACACAGGAGAAAATGGAAAAAGGAGAGAGACAACCAAATGACCAAATATAAACATTTGTTAAATAGTGATTTGTATCATTTCAAGCACAGAGAAATCTTCTCATTTGTATTTTACTGAACAATTTTAAGATTTAACAAATGTCTCTATTGCCAGCTTAGCAAACGCAACAGAGCAGTGCCGGGAACCAGGCAAAAGATGCCATTTCTATACAGCAGCAAGGAGAGAGAGCCTCAGAGCTATACTTAATATCTGAGGAAGAACAATAGTATTTTGCCATTTTGGTAGACAGTGAAACTGTCAATATGACCTGGCACATTCTGTTTAAACATTGTTATGGGTGAAAAAATGCAAGAAAAAACACTGAACAAAATCTGCCATGAAGGACTTTTAGCATCTGAACAAGAAATGTAACAAATATTTGAAGTCACCAAATCTAATGATTTAATGAGCAATTACTTTCTAAGACATCTGGTACATGTGGCTCTTATTCCATAGTAAAGCATGAAAAGCCCTTTTCAACTACAGTTACCCCATTTAATAAAATATTCAAATAAAAAATAAAGCGATTTAAAAGGCTTCTCTGTAACACTCTTCTTTGTACATATCAATCAGTAATCTTATTAATATTATTTCTGTTATATTCTATTTCTTAATTCACACATTTGAATTAAAAAATATAAAAATTATATATATATTATAGAAATAAATAATAAATATAAAAATATTAACCCCCCAGAAATTTAAATAGCACAGAACCATACACACAACACCCAGGTTGCTAAGAATCAAGACACAAACAAAAATATTTACATCTCTCTGTGTGTCCCCTCTGCCAAAATCAATAATTCCAGTGTAAAACTAGATTTATTTTAAAGAATTTTATCTAGAAAAATCAACACTTAATACATTAATGAGATTTCAAAAACCAAGTTCTTTACAATCATTATATTACTTCTTTTCCTTGTCAAAGACACAGTGTAAAGGGGAATAACAGTAGTTGACAGACCCATTGGGATAAACCCTGAAGAGTCATAATGAGAATCTGGGTGCAAAACAAACAAACAAACAAACAAACAAATAAATAAATAATTAAAAAAAGGCAAAACAAGTGCTGACATTGCTCCTGCATATACTTTAAATTCCCCTCCACTATTTGACATTAAAAGTTAATGTGATGTACTTCAGCTGAGTATTACTCTAATTTAAAAGCAATGCAAAAGTATGAAAATGATAAGGAGGGTAAAGAGGTCAATTTTTAAAAATCTGAATAAACGTCACAATTTTATCCAGAGTACCTAAGCTGGGAATATAATGATCCTACTAATAAGAGAGAAAATTTGGGAAACTTTATTGCGTGACTTGCAAGAACAAAACAAATAGAATGTTTTATAAAAAAATAAAACAGATTCGAGTCAAGTGATATTTGTTACTCAAGTCTCTTTTTTCCCTGTCCAGCAGTAAGGGCTGTGGGATACTGCGCTGCCTCTTACACTGATGTAGGTGACACCGTGTACGCTGAGCGAGGCAACCACACGCTGCCGACTCCTCAAGAGTGCAGCAGGTTCTTCGAGGTATGAAATTTTACCAAAGTACCAAAGCAGAGAAAGTACTATCTAAACCTCAAATCGATATCTGAGTCACATTTTTCACTCCAACTCTATCACAGCTATAATCTGTATACACTTTTTTTCAGGTTAAAGGATAAGCTTTGGAATTTGTTTGCTTTAATAGGAAGCTATTTCTTTAGGAAAATTTTCTTGGAGACAAACAATAGTGCAAGATAACTCTCTAAGGAGGTAATGGACGTTTCAAGTACAAGTCCTCACCTACAACAGAGTAAGATATTTTTACTACACTACAGTTTTTATAAGTGTCTTCTCTCTTCTTTCTCCCAGAACAAAATTTTTTCTTTAATCCAGGTAAAAAGATATTTAAACTCCATTTATTTAAATTACTATCTGAACACTCCACACTTTTAATTTAATTCTCTTCTAAAAATATGGCACCTTTTGGATTAAGTGAGAGATTATGAGATAAACACATTAGCTGACAGGAAGCAGTACAGTCTGATTCGGTGTTCAGGGCACCTTTCAATTGCTCAGTTACTTTGCAAAGTAACTGGTTTCTCCTTCATTCTACTCAAAGTTTTTGGAGACCCACCTGAGGATCATGCCCAATAACAATTCTTCAGAACATTTCTCCTAATGAGCAGTTCCTAGATTCCTTTATCAGTTACTAATCTCTTCACAACACAACAAAAAAAATCAGCTCATCAGACACATTTAGTACCACACTACAGCATTTTATACATCTATACAATCACAAGTCTTAAACTAGTTTTGGTTGACAGTGGTAAGCATCGCTGTAAAAAGGCCATCTAATCTGTTGTCTTGAAAATAATAATTCTGCCCACCAAAGTCAATGTTTTGTTAGGTATTCATATGTGCCTTGTTTGAAATATTCTGACCAAAATTGATCATATTAATTAGCAAACCAATAGTTTCTAAGCAGAACATATTAGATTTGATTGGAATAACAAAAAAAATCAGTAGACCAGACTAAATTTTCTAAATTATACTGATTTCAGATGGGCAGGTATTTTACATACCACAGCCAAAGTTTTGTTGGCAACATTAAAATGCAGATGACAGTGCATGAAAAAAAACCCCAGGACAATAACAAGTTTTAATAGTATTACTGGTATTCAGTAAAAATTTCAGTTAATTTAGTTATTAAAGACAATAAACTCAGATGGCCATTTCTTCACAAATCAATAGTAAGTTATATTTTATGTTTTATACCGTGAAACCTGTGCTAAGCAATCACTCTAGGGAAAAATAAAACAATATAAATAGACAGTTTGCAGACAAATGGAAAACAAAAAGCTAAAGTTAATTCTCATGTAGAAATCCATCATTATTCTACAGGGGAAAAAATGGTAGTATGATGTGAGCTTTGTACAGATTTCACTATATACTATCATGCAGTATTAATGTAGAATAAATGTATACATGCCTGTATATACAGAAAAGTTTATGGAAAAGCCCCAGTTCAGATACTTTTAGATGCAAAAATAACTATGTGATTATTTACAAATTCCCTGATATATGTTGCTTTCCTTCCATTTTTAAAAGAATTTTTAAAAATAACCAGGAAAAATGAAAAGCTTTTAAAGAATGAGCAACACGACAATTTAGGAATTTAACAGAAACAAGATCTACTGTTTATGAAAACAAACAAACAAAAAAAAATTAAATGCTAAAACTTTAAGTTACCAAAACAGAGTAACTTTTTTTTCAAGAGAATAGTAACAAAAATGCCATGTATGCTTTATCTAGATAAAGAAAGTAAAAACCAGACTGTTTTAAGAAATGGAAATTCTTTATTAAGACAGGAATTGTTAAGTAAGAATGACAGCTATAAAAATGTCAATACAAATGAGGTTGCAAGTTGAAATGCTTAAAAATAACTACAAAAGCCTAAACCAATTTCAGTAATAAGCTGGAAATTCAAGTGCCACTGAGAACATGCCCTGAAAAATTACAAATGCACATAAAATACCTAAAATCACATTCATATAAAAAACCCCCTGATTTTCTTAAAATATTTTTATGACTGCCTCATATTTCCTTACACCACAATATTTATTATCACTGCACTAATGCATACTCAAGTAATTTTCAAAGATAAACTCTTTCCAAGCTGCTTCATATAAAATCTGCAACTAGCTACTGATGCAGTTTCAAAAATAAATACCCGTTTATCAAGAAATGTTCAGTTTTGCAAGTGAGTAATTACCTTCTTGAACTGTTTGTCATTGTCATACCCCTGGTCAGTAGCCCTGAATGCTGTTTCTCCTGGAGCACCTAAAACATAATTACAGAAACTCATAAGATGCAAAAGGCACTTAAAAATTCTCAAAGTACACCTACCATAAAATTAATGCTTCAACCCCTATGAATGAGTAATTCAATAATCTTTGAAGTTCCTATAAAAAAAGATTAATCTTAAGAAACTGAAGAAGAAAATCAGTTTAAAACTCATCCGAAAATTTTTTATCTAGATTGTGACTCAGATTAGTTACATCACAAGGCAGTAGGCAGCTTCAGTTAGACTATTAAAAGTTCTCAAAACATTTTAAAATTAACTCTGAGAAACAGAAGGATAATACAAATTCCACTGCTGTTATTGTAATGAGAAAAAAAAAAAAAAGCAACTTTCCTATCATCATGACATATGTTTTCAAAAGAAGCTTCTGGAAAAAGCCTGAAATAAAAAGCATCTGCTAAGGACTGTGGCAGAGATATACAAATCATTCATCGATTCATTCTCAGAGGGGAGGATCTAAATCAGGAAAAGATTTTTCACTTAGAGAATGGTTGGGCACTGAACAGGTTCCCCAGGGGAGTGGTCAGAGCACCAAACCTGACAAGGTTCAAGAAGTGTTTGGACAATGCTTCAGGCACATGGTGTGATTCTTGGGGTGTCCTGTTCAGGGCCACAAGTTGGACTCAGTGATCCTGATGGGTCCCTTCCAACTCAGCATATTTTATAATTCTATGAAGTATTTTTAAACTAGCTGGAAAGTATTTGTAAATCAATATTAAATTGCTGTAAATAGTTGTGTCTATGTTGATAGTCACTCCTCTTAGTACAGTAGAGCTTTAAAAGTTTGCTTTAAAAAGGCAGGTTAAGGGCAGGAAAAAGGGCTTTTACACACCTAACAACAGAAGTAGATCAGAAGCTCCTATGACTTCACTAACCAAATTGTAACCTGTGAAAAATCAGCAGAAGAGGGGAAATAAAAATTATAAATACAAAACAAAACGCAAAAAAGATGAGGGAGCTTTGTCTCATTTGGAGGATCACATAATCATAAATGGCCACTACGCCTGTGTGAGTACAGTAACAAATAATAGGTGACATCTCACAATACCAGTCAATAAAAAACACAACTATCACAGAAAATTTCATTCAACCCAAAAAAATACCTTCGCTACAAATTTCTTATTTCACATGCTTGCAGTATTAAGAACCTTCATTCTTAATAATCCAACTCATTTCTCCTGTAACAGCTGTGATAATGCTACTGTCCAGTGCCACACTCACTTCCACCAAGTTCTAGCTGGTCACATCCAGCTTTTCTGATTCACTGAAGGAGTCAAGCTTTCAATCTGTTAGAGTTGTACAAGAATTCTAGTTTTTTATTCAATTTCACATTTTGGTTCTCTGTACTTACTACTAGAATTCTTGCTTTTAAAAATACATTACACTTACCTGTGTCCATAATACTTTCAGATGAGATACTCAATGAAACCATACATTTTCAGGATCCTCTTTCTTTATTATCTAAGGACAAATGTGCACCCTCGTCTTGAATAGGTTATGCTTTTAAAATTAAAACTAAGATGAAAAATTGTTCTCACCAGGAGATAGAAATCCTTTCAGTGAAGCGAAGCTCTCCCCAATCTTGTCAAAGTCAGGCAGAAGTTTGGCAAGGTCATCTGCATCAGGGAGGGCTTGGATAAATTTTTCTAGGAAAACAGTACAACAGTTAGTGAGTCGGGGTTTTTTTCCACTTTTTTGTAAACAAAAATGGCTTGGGCTGTAAAACCTAGCAACTGTGGCAGAGTGTGGTGTTTTTCTTTTTTTTTAAAAAGTATTAAGAAGGTTCTTTCCATATGCACCTCCCCCCTCTAGTGTTGGGAAAGATTATCAGATCAGAAAAACCAATTGCTTTTTTAGACTTTGAACTTCCTGATAAGTTAGCTGCCTCAGGTACTTTATAATTGCCTAAAAATTCTTGCTGCGTTTCACCACATTTCACACATTATTCTCGCACATACTTTGTAGAGGATCTTTTAAAATTACACAGAACTCTAACTATGCTCATGTCTGGAACATTTTAAGAAAAGCTGAGTTTTCAATCTCATAATAAGCCAATTTTGTAAGCCTTTCAAAAAGTCAGAATTATTAGCTTTAAAGTACTATAAAATCGTAGTGTCCACTAGCAATAAGAACAAGAAAACATTTGTTTCAGTTATTCAGTCTGCATTTATCTATGCAATGCTCATACATGGTATGGAATAAGATGATCTTTAAGGTCCCTTTCCAACACAATGATTCTATATAGTAAAATCTTCATAAATAATTTTAAAAAAAAAGACCACCACCTTTCTATCCTGCATATATAAGAAGTCAGTGCTTGATTTCAGACTTTTCTCTTTCATCTGAAAGTACACAAAACCCTCTACTGTAACCTGAAGGTTCAAGAAAACAAGAGTCTATATTTTTCATTTTCTTTTCTTTTGTATCTTCAAGATAATTTTGCAGATAGGAAGGTTCACTATTCTGCCTTTTCAACTGGTCTTTTACTCACACATATTTTTTTACTTATCTATTTATATCTTGTGTCATTCATATAGAAAGAAAGAACTTCATGCATAATACTACCAAAACCAGTCTAAGTCCCTTTGATCATGCTGCAAATCTTCTTTCAATAATGGGATTATATGGCCTTATGAATAGACTAAGAACATTCTCAAATGAAAAGATGAATTATGGAAAATCCATGCTAAAAAATGCTTAATTTCTTCCTACAAACACACTCATACAAATGCCTTGGTGAGACACACATCGAAGCCTAAATGTACAAGTTCAGTCACATTACAGCTAAAAAGTTACTCCTGGAGCCTGCTGAGGACCTATTCTCTTATATTTAAGTTTTACATGTGCCAGTCTTTAGACAGAGTAACATCACTGCTTTTGTGATACCGAAGTCGATCAGTTCATCAAGCTCCCAAATGAAGTCAGGAACAATCCACTTATATTCATCGAGATCTGGCATCATGTCCTTCCACTGATCATATGTCTAACACAAAAAAGGAAAAAAATAATGGTAGAAATAGAAAAAGAAATGTACATAGAGAAGCTTATGAGCAATCCATTGAAAAGTTATGCCTACATATAAAACATACTAAACCACCATCTTTAGATATGACTAATACTTTAAATACTTTAAAATCTACAGTAGTTCTCCAAAACAATGTTTTCCATATTCACTCATCTTTACAGTCATTAGTAAACTAAACAGTGACACTTTGTATTTCTGTGGCTATACCAAAAACTACTGTTTTGAAGTATGTAATAACAAAGAAAAAATGCATATCCAGAGATAAATACCTTCTTGGCTGTATAACCACCTCCCACTGCAGAGCCTAATATAAGATAGCGAACTTTGAGAAGCCTTGACGCCAGTCTAGCCAGCCAAAAGTTCCTGTGGAACTGGTATCCATATTTTACATTTAAAAGTTTTGCTTTGCGAAGGGGAAGACGGTTAAGAGAAGAGAACAGCTGAATGGATATCCTTAAAGGAGGTCTTTGAAACTTTGAACTTGAGTAGCAGGGATGATGTATACTGCGGGAAACAAGATGCAGGTTTTGAAGCGGCGATTTTCTCTTTATTCCACAGCTGCTATTTGCCAGACTCCGGCAGATGACACTAAAAGAAAGAAATAAAAGCTCCAAATAACTGATTTCTTCAACACACCATTTACTCAAACGCCTCTTTAGAAGCAGTTCACATTACATTTTAGCTAGTTACAGTTAATCTCATTGTATCACTCTGAATGTACAATCTCCAGTCATCATCGGTATGTACCAGGAAAACAAAAAGCTGTAAACATCATTAATGGGTATGGAATTTCTTGTGATTACAGAAACAAAACCTTATATACAATTTATACAGTCTGCTACGAATTCAATTTAACTTCCACACTGGAATAAGGCAAGTAATATGTCTGTGGTAAAACACAGTTTGGGCAAACAGGATTAAAGTCCACAGAAGATTTGCAACATACAAGAAAACAGTTTAGCCTATTTTATTCTCTAAAAGAACAGGCACGTTCTTAATGTCCAAAGAACTGTAAGGCTTTGTTATAAAAGCGCTTTGGACCCAGAAATCGAGCTTTTGGAAGATAGGCTAAAAATCAGAATTATGTGAACTGAGACATTTTCCTCTCTCAAAGAAGACCAGTTTTGCCAATGACCTATGTTTAGAAATTTCCTTTAATGTAATGGAAAGCTTAAAAAAAGAACTCCAAGGATTGCTCTGTAAGTCCTCAGTCCTAAGTCACTATGATTGTGAAGGGCACTCTCCTGCTGCTGCACCAAACTGTCTACTGCCTTGGTAAGAAGGAACTTAGTACTTAGAAAGAGGTTAATAAGGAGGAGCAGAACAATCCTTAAATCAGTAACAAAATTCTTTTCTTTGATATGGAATTACAAGAGGGTCAGAAATAAAGTACAGATAGTGACAATATAAAAGTGGCTACTACCAATCAAAAAAATGTCTCCATACTGGAAATGTTTTATTTCCCACTTTTGAAGACAGGTTTTTAAATCAGTTAAAAGCAGTTAATGACTGAGCTGTTCTTTATTTTGTTTTGCAGTCATTACCACTACCCAGATATTTAATATTTTCAGCAGAGACCTGTGGTAGTACATTCTATCAAAGCTACTCCTCATTACTTGTCTTCACCTGGTCTAAAGGCATTTTGTGTAATATTATGTTACTTTCTTCTCTGTGACTGTTCTTTTAGAACACACTGTGTTTGACAGCAGTCAGTCTGTATGTTTAAACTGAAGGAAAAATTGAATTCCATCACACAGTCTTAAGGCAAGAACTCAATCAACAACAATTGCCTTTTGAGTGTTATGCATATTTCAAATCCAGTCTCCTTTAATTAATACGAAATCTTATAATTCACTAAAAAACCCTCCACTACTCTTTCATTATACCACATTTCTACTTTTTCTTCTTTCCTCCCATTGCTAAAAACTCCCCGTGAACACTGGCAAAAATACTTCCAAATTTTCACTGAACAGTGCAGTTAGATTGAAAACAATGCTATAATACGCTATTACATCAAGTACTTAATGAGTTCCAAATTTAACGCCTCTGCAAAGCTGTTTTTAACAACAACAAATATTAGCCTTCCAGACAGGTGAACCTCTGGCATTAGAATCTGTCTGATTACTGGTCTGTAACCTGACTACTCTTACGTTGCCCTGGGATTATAAATGTCTTGTAAAACAAGAAAAAGCGGCCTGTTACACCTGTGATTACAAAGCAAAGGCAACCCAGCAAAAAGCACTGTGGCATTTTCTCATTCAGTACAAGAAAACGTTTATTTTCCTACTGCTGCTCCCAGATGGGGGCTGGAACTGGATGTTTTCCAAGGTCCCCTTCCAACCCAACCCATTCTGTGATTCTATGAAACCTACCAAGGAAAATTGTGCTACTGCCAGCCATTCAGTTTCCCGGCTCCTGTCTGGAAAGGTGCAGGAGAACGGTGGAAAACAAGCGGGATGCAGGGACGGAACAACGCCCGGACATAAGAGTGGCCCGAGCTCCCCAGGGCGAGAATATGGGAGATGCAGCTCCCTTCTACAGGCACCGTGTCCCGCAGGTGCGCGGGGAGCTGGAGGGCGGCGAATGCCCCGCCCGGGGTACCGGCCCCGGGGCAGCCTCGGGCCCGCTCCGCGCCCCCCGACCGCGGGGGTCAGGCCCGCCGACAACCCGCCGCGCCCGCCCTGACCCGTCCCGCTTACCAAGCCGCCGCTGCCCGCGTCCGCCACATCCTGGGGGCCGGGAAGGGCCGGGAGCAGCCCGGGAGCCGCGGGAGAGGGGACAGGATGAGGGCAAGGGCAGGGTGAGCCGCTTCCGGGCACCACCCGGTCCGCCCGGCTGGAAACACCACCTCCCCCCCAAAGGTTCCGGGCGCAGCGGTGGCCGGGGGGAGGGTTTTGAGGCAGCGACAGCTGCGTGGCCGGGAGCGGAGAGAGGGTATGGATCCGGCACTCCGGGATCACGGATCCCTCACAGCGGGGTCACGGATCCGGCACTCCGGGATCACGGATCCCTCACAGCGGGGTCACGGATTCCTCACAGCGGGGTCACGGATCCGGCACAACGGGATCACGGATTACTCACAGCGGGGTCATGGATCCCTCACACCGGGATCACGGATCCTTCAGAGCGGAGTCACAGATCTGGCACAACGGGATCACGGATCCCTCACAGCGGGGATATGGACCCGGCGCATCGGGATCACGGATCCAGCACTCCGGGATCATGGATCCCCCCCTCCAGGTCTCTGTGCCCCCTCACACCCCAGTGGTGTCAGGGCTGCCCTCAGCACCTCGCCCCTGTGCCCTTGGCTGCCCAGGGCTCCCCCAGCACCCCCAGGGCCGGGGTTGGGTAGGGTGGTGAGAAGCCCAGCCCTAGGTGGAGGCATCTGGTGGTACTAGAGTCTTACACCCTGTTTAAATAAGAGTCTCATAGGAGTCCCCAGTTGTTGCCCTTGGAGAGTGCTTGACATGGGCAGCGTTGCTGCCTTGAAATCTGGAAAACACAAGGTGCGTCCCAGAGGGCTTCTGTGGGCTGTTGGGGTTTTTTTCCCGGCAGTCCCGGCAGGACTACACTGAAGTGTAGTCTCCCACTGAAGTGGGAGGCAGAGGATGCACTGAGAGAGTTTATCAGATCTGTTCATCTGCCCTCACACAGGATCAGCCCTGGTTAGGTAATTTCCACACCTGTCACTAAAGACCACAGGTGTTCGAGTGTTCACCTGGCAGTGCCACTGTTGAAAGTATTCCCTCATGTTTCATCTGAATCTTTCCTGCAGCAAATTAACTCTATCAAAAATGAACATGGATATTTTCTCAGATTATGTGTTTGAAAACTGTTGCCATGACCCTTCTCAATCTCTTGTGGTTTTTTGGGGGGGAGGGTTTTGTGTGTGTTTTTTTTTTTTTTTTTTTTTTTTTTGTTTTTTGTTTTTTGTTTTTTTTTTTTCTCCCCTCTTTTCCTCTAAATAAAACAACCCTAAGTCGCTCCTCCATATTTTAGGACTTGTTTGTCATTCTTCTCAGTGCTCTCCTGTGACCTGTCACCAGTTGATTCACAGCTTCCTTTCAGTAATGTGGCCAGAACTGTGTGTCACGTGCTGAGAAACCAAAAGTAAGGTTTGGGGTGGTGTAGAGGTCAGGCTTCTGTTTATATTGTGGGATTTAAAAAAAAAAATAAATTGCACAAGGATGACATACTACATATGTGTATTTTCAGGACTGAGAAAAGTTACTGGGACGAGGTGGGGCACATGCTTTTGCATCTTGCTTCCCTACTTTTCAACTATTTATGTATTTATAAGTTTAAGAGACTATATTTGAAATCTTAATCTTTGCTTTTGTCTTTTGGCTTGACCAGTTCTATTTGTTATTTATATCTGACTTTTTAAAGGCAAGTTTAAACTGAAAAATAAGAATGAATAGACTCCATAGGACATGTTACAAATAACTTTTTATGTATAAACATAAATGGAGAGTAATTCTCACTCTGAACAGTAGAGGGCGTCATACAACTAAATGTTCCAATTCAGGAGAATTGAACTCTTTAGAAGTGTTTTCTCTAGGAGATCGTGAACCTGGTTAGGGAAATGAGCAGATGTCACCATCTTCTTTGGATCTGGATTACCAGATTTTGATGAAATATTATGAGAGATTGTCAAACTATGGAAATGATTAAAGTTTTACACCTTTAATCTGTTTTTTCTTGGTTTTCAGTTGCAAAGATAAATACCCATATAAGGGTGTTCTGTAGGAGCACAGACTGTCAATTGGAGCTGGGATAAACCTTTAAATAGTGAAAAGATTGTATGAGTCTTGGTTCTTTGTTGGAGACCCTGGTTTGCTGGGATACTCTGCATGCAGCTCATCTCTCCTGTCTGTGACAGGGCAGCCAAGGACCGCTTCTGCACCTTGTTCTGCTACAGACACCAGAAAGAGCAAGGTTGTTGTTTGGGAAAGCAGCAAAAGCTGACCAGGCAGAAAAACCGTGCGTGATATTCCTGTTTTCCATCCCTGGCACTCCCAAAATAATGAGTCATTTCCCAAAATCATCAGCCTGCCTTAGAAAAGGTACCTTTGCAGTTGTTTCCTACCTATTATAACTTCTAGAAAGCAATGCTCATTTTTCCTGTGTAATCAGGTTTATCAGAAATGGACTTTAATGCATTGGGTTTTTTTGAAGTTTTAATTGAAAATCACGACTCTCATGAACTATCTGGAGTTCCCTTTGCTCGCTCTCAGAAGAACAAAATGAAATATCGAGAGGCTCAGATTGAGCCTCAGAGTTGCAATGGAGGAGGTAACACTCTAGCTGGGGTATGGAGAGCACCTTGTTCCCCCTTGATCTTATGCAATAAATCATTCTTAACACAGCTTAGGACAGTTGTATCCTTTTCAGTCCAGCCTCTCCTCTGGGCTCCTTTTGGAAGTGTGGCAGGTGTCAAGGCCAAATAACTTGGCTCCAGTGCCACCTGCTCATTGGCAGTATTTTCAAACACATCTGTCCCTGTCCTGCACATCTGGTTTGCAGGTCTGTGCCTGTCTCACATTATAAGCAGTAAGCAACTTTTATTATATTAACTGTCCTAACTCCCTTCATTTCTCCCATTTCAGTTTCTCTGAGCCTGCCCACTGAAGGATAGGCAGTGGTCTTTCCTAGTGCTTGAGTTATCTGGGACTTGTACAAGTCCATGCCGCATGCCTAAGGAATACAAGCTAACTCTTGATCTGTTTCAGTTTCCCTATAAATAATATTTTAGTTTTCTTAACATATTTGCTGGAAGAACAGGTTTTCCTTTCTTGACCTCATACCTAAAATATTTGTTGTGTAACTTCTTAAAAAGTAGCAAAGTACAAGGAAATAGTAGAGAAACGGGAATGAATCACAAGACTAATAAACAAATACAGCCCAATAGTGACAAAAAAAAAAAAAAGTGGTGGTAAAATCCTCAGTGTTTTCCTGCCAGCTTCCTTTTGGCTCTGATTTGAAGGTCAGAGACATCTATATCCAGCTCACTGACATCAGCGGGAAGCTCCAGTTTCCCCCAAGAGTGAGCAAATAACCTCAGTGATGTCTCCCAAAGCTATATGGTGAGGTCAAAAGGCATTCCATGTTGATATTTTTAATAATGAATAAACAACCTGGTTGCAGATCCTACATAGCTGGATCCTGACACAGAATCAGTGCATAAATCCACATGCACAAACTAGGGCCCTTGTTTACAATTCCAGAGCCTGGATTTTTTTCCAGGGCATATGTGGGGATCACTGCTGGACACTTAGTTCGGACTGATTGCTAAGAGTGTTAACAACAGCAATGCCTATTTTCTTTCTTATTTGGACATGCTCCTGGTCTCCAGTGATTCCATAATCTCTTGAATAAAAAATACTCCCCTCTTGCCCTCTCCTAAAAGTTTCATGCCAACAGCACTTGCTTGCACCTATCAGAGTTATGACCCAGAGTCATATTGTGGCAAACACTTGTGAGATTGAACTTTTTCTATCTTGCAGTGTTTTAGAGTGAATTCTGCACATACTCTCAGAATTGCAAAACTCCAGGAACAGAATGGAGGGAGGAGGGATAAATGTTACCTGCTAACCCCAGAGAGGGAGGAGCTCCATACTTCAGACATCAGCAGAGTTATAAGGAGGTGTGTACTCAAAGCACTTCCTCAATGTAGAATTTCAAGCATACTATGCTGAAGACCTGTCCCGAGGGTGCTCTAGAAAGTCTCCAGAGGGTCATTTCATGGGGGAAAATGCTACCAAGAACCATTATGCACAGCTTAACCAGGGAGAAGAGAATGAGATGGTAAGTTTTATCTATGTCTAGGTCTTTCTCTGCTTGAAGTAGAAAGTGGCGTGTGTTCTGCAAAAAAATGCTACAGACTGTAATAGAATTATGACTGGTTGGGGTGTTCCCGTAGACAGAACAAACAGTTAGAAAGGGATACCTTTTTTTTTTTTTTTTTTAGCGGAAAGAAAATAGGGTTGGTTGTGTCCACTGGATTTAACTGCTTATCCCCTCCAACAGGGAATGGCTCAACAGATTATTGATGTGGTGTTACAAATCTAGGTGGAAGTGGTCTAATATGAGCTTTATGGATGGGTTAGAGTGGTGTCCCTAACCATTTGACAGCTGAAACTCCAGGGTCAGCTCCACTTAGGGAACTGGAGGCCTTGGCTTTTTCTGGAATATAGAAACACATGTTATGTTTGCATAAATTATTGGCAAATGTGGTCTACTGAATTGGCAACGCTGTTCCAGCCTAAGCACCTTTATAAAGCTGGATTCCTGAACACAGAGCTACCATATTTCTTTCCAGAGTTTCCCAGGGAGGAATATGTCTGCATGCATTTTGTAACATGTGGAAGTAAGTCTTATACTTACACAAAGTATCTGATCTCCTGCCTGGCACTTCTCTTCAATAATAACCCCAGTATATGATTGAAGTGAATGCGGTGTTTCTGAGCTTCTTTGGCATTACAGTGTGTTATGAATCAGCTATTCACATGGATTCTGTCCATCTAACAGGTTCTGTTGGAGATGTCAGATCCATAATGCAGCTGTACAACAACAATTCTCATACACATCTGGCAAACACAGCACTTCTCAAAATTCCTGTGCTGCAAAGCCACTGTAGCTCTGCTGTGACTGCCTGCAGGATACCTTGGTGTACAACAGCCCCAGCAAAGCCATTGAAATACAGTTACTTGCAAATAGACATGACTGTTCACTTTCAGAAACCCTGGAGAAATCCTCAAAATCTCATTGCTGAGAATTCTATTTTAGTGAAAAAGTGACCGTGTCATGGAAAAACACGGACATTTGTTATCTCTAGATACGAATGTAGATTTTCAGACAGCTCTCCCAGCCATACAGGGAAAGAGAAAGGCCACATTTTTTGTAATGCAAACCTGGGTAATATGGGATGTGCTGGAGAATTTAGTACAGGGTCACCCAGCAGCATGAACTGAGCAGTGCAGGAAGCACAAGGCTCTGGCTCTGAGGGTGGGGACTAATTAGCTCAGTGCAATACAGAACCCAACTGGCTCTGCCACCGAGTTACTAAACTGCTGGAGGCATCTTGCTCCTGGCTCTAGCCCTGGTGCTGATGTACCACTGATCCACAGCTCCAAACAGCTGCTGGGTCTGTGTTTGTGCTCCGCCCTGCGTTGTCCTTCTAGGACCATAAACACCCTGTCACGCTCTCACCACTGTTGGCACTGTCATTAACAATACCAGAACTGAGTTTGAGCCAATTAGGTTTAAGTGGATTGTTTGGTTCTGTGTACAGTCACACTATCGAACTCTGCATGTCCATTTCCAGCTTGGGACACCCAAGCTGTGCTTGGATGGAGCCAGTTATCCCAATGTTCTTGTTTCTCACCAGTATCACAGTGAGCCCATGTGCCCTGAATTGGGTGTTCAGGAGTCTGCATTGTGAATCTGACGTTTGGGTCCGTCTCCACTGTGAATCCAGACTGTCTCACAGTTGCCATGCTCTCCATGTCTGCAGTGAACGTGATCAGTGCTCATTTACCTGAGATTCCCAAATGGAAATCAAAGAAAAAGACTGATAAAGAACTTGAGTAGTAAGTGGAATTAAAACCATAGGCAAATTATGCTAGATTAGGCAGGAATGCACGTGTGTTTGCTACATATATGTAAGAGAGAAAAAAGGTATGAGTATGGGATAGAGGAAGATATCCATGAAGGTGTATGATGTACTGTAAGAGGATGCAGAAAAAGTGCATGTGTCTACAGAAAAGGAGAACAGCTAGTGTGTGTATCTGTGTGACAGAAAAAAAGAAATTAATATGTAGGTGAGAACAGGTGTGAAAAAAGAGACAAAGAAGACTGTTTAAGCAGAAGAGTAAAGGAGAATACATGAGATAAAGAGAATTGTGTGCAGATGTTCTTTCTTTTTTAAAATAGTGTATTTTAAATTACTGGCAACCACAGCAGCTATCAGTGGCATGTAATGTCTCAGTGACTCTGCAACATCTTTTTTTTAAATTCAAAGCCATGAAAAAGATTTTTGACATTGTTTCAACAGTCAGTTTAATGCACCTGAATCAAATCATTAACAAGCAGTTCTTGACTTCTCAAACAAAATCAGATCACTTGGTGTAATAACATAACAGCTGACATTGTGTGGGTGCCAGTTCTTCCAGAGTAGAATAGTTCAAGTAATTTTGAGAGCAAGCAAGTAGTTCATTTGAACTCTGGACATGCAATGCTTCCCTGTGTTGAACAAGCTGACCAATTTGCTGAGGAAAGTTGGGAAGCTCTGATGTGAAGAAATGCTTTAGGACAAGAGGGCATGGTCTTAAGCTGTGCCAGGGGAGGTTTAGGCTGAATATTAGGAAGAAATCCTTTACAGAGAGAGGAATCAGACATTGAAATGGGCTGCCCAGGGAGGTGGTGGATTCACCATCCCTGGAGGTTTTTAAGATGAGACTGAATGTGTCACATTTAAGAGTAATCACTCTGACTGGGTAGGAAATCTACCCTGTATGTCCTTGTGTATGTCTTTGGGATTACCTTACGTGGTTGGTGAACATTTGCTTGAATGGAAGTTCACTCTTCTGGTATGCAGCTAAAACTTAGCAAAGTATATTCAGAGCATGAGATAATCTCTCTCTCTCTCCATAGCCATTTGTAGTACAAGAAAGATCTAAGTAGTGTGAGAGCACTCTGGACACAGCAGCTTGCCTCAGAGAGTGCTAATAATAAGCTATCCTTCAGAAAAATCTACTTGAAGGTGTTTTTGAGAAGAAGAAATTTTTGGTGGAATAGGAGGAGGAAGGAAAAACACAGCTTTATGCCCTCTGCCAATTTGATGCTCTTCTCAGTACAGCTTGGGAATAATCATTCCCTTTGCACAGACCCTAAGGTGTGAAGCTTAAGTTTGCAGTGACAGAATTCGACAGGCTACTGCTTCAGGAAGAATTTGCCAAAGCCTGTCTTAAGCATGTGTTCCCCCGTGGCTTTTGGCTGAAGGAATTGAGAACTGCAGTCAGCTGGTGACCCCCAGTTTACCACTGCATATTGGCAGCTGTCTGCCTCCTACGGGATGACAAAATTGTGAAGAAAATCTGATACAGGAATTTTAAATATATTGAGTTGGAAAAAATTAACTTTTAAAATTAAAATAGAATCTGAAGGGTACAATCTTCTTGCTAATGGAATAATAATGAATGTTGCTACTGCTTTCAGAGGCAACAGAAAAAAATCTCTAATGAAACAGGTTCTGGTTGGTAAGAATGAGGTTCAGTTATTAAATTCCTTGTGAATCTTAACCAGTCTTTCAAGTCTAATCCTATTACCTGTTGTTATAGAAACAGGTTGTTCGTAATAGGGCACCTGGTGTTTGGGTTACCAGAAATATGATCATTCACAGCCATTGTTTAGGCTCCCTGCTGGTAGCTACAGGCTTTGTTTTCACCAAAGAAGAGAGTGTCTGAATTTGTTTGATTTTGCATTTAAATTCTGCTGGGAAGATGACCTGGCAGCTAGAGGCATTTTTATTTTTAACAAAGTAACAAAGACTTGCTGGAAACCAGAGTGATAAACCCTTTAATACTGGCTTTGTATGATTGTAAAAGCAGCTAAGAACCTTTCTTGCCAACTGAGCAGTTCTGGCAACTTTTTCTGTCCAATAATCCAGGGTCCCTCCCTAGACCCTCCACTCGCAAGTCAAACCATTTTGTTACAGGCACTCTTCTGACTGTTGGGAGTCTCAATAGAAAAAGGATGTTTACAGATGAGGAAACAAAGTTTCACAGTACACTAGAATTTCTTAAAAATTGTTCTACAGAGATGAGATGAGTACTGTATACCAGCCTATTTTGTAGACATTATCACCTCCTATCAGATAATGAGAAGTCCTTTGGAGTCTTACATATTGTTAATCTTTGCTTTGTTTTGCATCATATCTTAGTCTGGTGCACTCAAGAACCCAGGTTATTTGACTGTGAAATGTTATATGTGCCAAATGCAGTCATTGAACTCTAAAATCTTGCTCATACACTAGAGAGGTTGCCAAGGTGCAAACCTGTATTCATCAGACCCCTCTTCAAAAGAAGCATGTCTGCACCAGCTCAGCCTCTGTGTGCAGTGAAATAAAATGCAACTGAAGTTATTTCCTTAACAACATAAAACTAACCTGACAGACATATTCTTACTGATGACATCAACACCAGGACTTCTGCCAGTCTTGAAATTATTGTTTGCCATAGTTGACATATATTTGCTTGGAAATCTTTGTAGTACAGGCTGAACGAATCCTGAATAAGCTTGAAGAATTTCTAAATGCTGATTACTGTAAGTCATCCATGTGGCTGAATAAACTTGCATCATGTGTATGCCTGTCCTCCCTTCTTCATACACATTGTGGGTATCTCTTTTGTGGGTCTAATATTCACCTTTTTTTTGGAGAAGATAATAGTTTTGAGAATTCTTCTAAAGAATTCCAATATTAACTTATTGGACAAGTGAGAAGTTTCTGTTTCAACAAGGACTTATTCATGTATTAAATTTTTTTTATGAATGCAGCATTCATTGCTATAATCCTTCCAACTAAAATCACAGGTCAGGAAAAACTCCTCAACCTAACAGAACATTCTGTTCTGAAGTTAAGTATTGAAAGGTTCTGACTCAGGGAACTTTGTCACAAGAGAGGTTTGGAACTCATTCTATTTCCCTGCCTGGCTTTACTTCTGAATGATGTGACCCAGGTAAACTGCTCCAGACATTTCCAAACTGTGGGAAATGCTCTTCTTTGGCTTTGACTTTAAATTCCTTCATGAACATCCAGATACAAAACAGCAATTAACAACATCTGAAGTTTATTCTTTCCCAGCTTGCTCCTTGTAGAGCTCCTGAACAGCTATGTTATGAAATGTCACATTCATCAAGACATGAACTAAAAAACTTGAACAAACTCCTGTGTTTATTCAGCAGGTCATGCCCTTGAAGGGTCATAACAGCTCATTGGTTATCTATCTATCTATCTATCTATCTATCTATCTATCTATCTATCTATCTATCTATCTATCTATCTATCTATCTATCTGTCTCAGGAATGTCCCTTGTGAGAAGCAGAAAGATCCATCACACAGTGTAATTGTATCCTAAAGACTGTGGCCTTTTTTTTCCCCAGATGAGCTGTTTTCCTTGTTTGCTTCTCTTCTATTTTTCGAGATAAGGAATACTGATGCATGCTTGGTTTTGGGAAGTGCCTTGAGATCTACAGATTCAAATCCCTTTTTAAATGGAAGCTGTTCTGGAACAAAAAGGCCTTAAAATGTATGCAGGCTTAGGTGGACTTGGATATGTATTTTCATATATCAATGCATGGTTTCCTAGGCAGAAAAATACAGGGTCTGTACTAGCTCTGTGGTTATGTTGTCATACCTTGCTTGGGGAATCACTGAGCATTTCAGTGGAGAAGAATACTGACAACAGAAGATGATCCCAATGACTGCTAATCACATACAGAGCACCCAGGTTCCCCCTTCTTAATTTTACTAGCTACAGCCTTATTGACTTCTCAGATGTTGGGTGTAAGACACAAAAGCTGAAAATTAAAGGAATGATTCACTGGCAGAAGTAAGATGCACATGGCAGCAATCTTGTTCTTCCCTACCCTGACATTCATGCCCATCCCAATTTGAAAATATTGTTCCTGTTATTCCAGGTCCAACCATACATTGGATGAAGTCTGAAGGCATGTTCTTTTAACAGTTCTTCCCTTAGGCATCTCTGTCTTCTTGGGAGTTCCTTTGCCTTGCTGACAAGCTGTAAAGTCTGGATCCAAACATGTGAATCTTGCTGGTATTGCTGTGAACAGTAAATTCACACTGTTCTATGTGTATGTACTATTTTGTATGCTGGTGCTGACACTTATTCTCTAACTCCTTTTTTAAGGATACAACTAGAGAGAGGAGTGGAGAGCCTTTACCTGTTTATAGGAATATGGATATTAATAGCACAACTGCCACAGCAACTACCTTCTAGCAACCTTGCCTATCTACTGTCCTCCATGGGCTTCCTTCTGTCTGCTGCAGGGCTGTCTTATTCTCTTGGTCTGCTCAGAGATTATAGAAGCCTTTGAAAATTCTCTGTGTGCATCTCGCAGGTGGTATAACCAGGTCCTGTGCAGTGCAGGCCACTTCCCAGTGTAGTTTACTGTATGTTTTCCCCCACAGTTGCCAACTTCTTCCCTTTGAAACCTCTTGGAGGTTACCTAGGATGACAGAGTGTGACTTTTGGAGAATGCCATAGAGCAGGTGTGCCGAGGCAGCGTGTGGAACCTCTGGGCAGGGCCTGAATTTCACATAATAAGCAAAGACACCAGCCCAGAACCAGGAATTATGCATTACTCATCCTTGCAATTACATTGCCTTTTCTTCTCACCTTATAAATGGATCTTGCAATATCTGTGGCTGCAGATATCTGATCTTCAGAAACAGATTGCACAGTTGCTGCAGATATACTAAGAAGAAGGAGATGGAGGAACTTTAATCCTTATGTTAGTAAATTCTCCTAGTCACCTGATATAATTGCAGCCTTGCAATCTCCCATCTTAGCACAGGCTGGGTCTCCTCTATGAATTCACTGTATACATTTCATTTCATGTTTACCATGTCCCTGCTAGCAGTACTGAGAAGAAATTTGGCCAGGGTACCAAGACCTGCAGCTCTTACACTGTAATGCTGACAGTCATCCCTTTGAAGTTTCGGGCAAGTCACCTTTCCTCACTGTAACCATTTCCCCAGCTTTAAAAATGGAACAATAATAATACTCACTCATATAGCTACAATAAGTAGCTTCTTTTGGCCCTCTGAACATGTAAAGCATTCTGCAGGTATTCATTAGTTGTTCTTGCTAAAAGTTATTATTATTTTGCGATATTGGGCCAATGGTACATTGTCAAGCCCCAAATTCCCCATACTGGAGCTATCATGGAGGATGGTAACAGCTACAAAGGCTGTGTCTGTGCCAAGTTGTGCACAGCAGCTCCAGCTGGTGTAGGCATATGGTGTCTGTCATTCGGCACCAAGCAGAGACACTGGCTGATTCTCTTAAGTGTATGTGCATTAATGCAGGGCAGCAGCAGTGCTTCTGATGCTGAAGCTGCCTCATCTTCTGCAGTGGGTCTGCACCCATCACTCATCTTCCCCTGGTGTAGATGTACTTAAGTTCTTCTGCTGTCTCACCCAGCAACTTTGAAAAAGCTAATCAGACAAATATTTATTCCTAACTTGTGGTCTAAAGGTTAGGACCTCTATATTTTTATATTATTCCTGCTCATGCATATGTATAACAGTGTTTCAGGCTGAGTTTCATAACTAGATAAAAGTATTGGTCAGGATACAGCAATATAGATTTTGTGAAGGTGGATGAAAAGTTTTGCGGAAGAGGAAAATTTTTTGTAGTCATGTTTAAGATATGTAACAAAGGGGAAGGTATAGTATTCTAGGCATTTCTTTATGACAAATAGTATTTTAATTAATTTAATAGTAATTTAAATAATAGTATTTTTCCCTTGTCTTTGCTGTACAGGACATATTTGGCTACAAAACTCAAAGCTGCCGAAAGGCCTTGTGCATTACTGGATACATCTTGTCCTGTGGGGCTCTGTGGTTGCTCTTTCACTGGAAGCCAGAGTGGGATGTGTGGCTAAACTGCATCCGGTGCAGCTTGGAAGAAGCAGATATTGTTCTCCTCAGAACAACAGTAAGTGCCTACTTTAATCTTTAGATTAGTCCCTAATATATAGTTCTTTGGAAGATAAGTTAATTGAAAGCAATATAGTTAGCTGAATCTCTTACATTGCTGGTTTCTTGCAATAATATTTTATGTGTACCATCACTGATCTAAAGAATTCTCAAGTATTCCACAAATTACGTGTATGGTGATGATTGGAATGGATGATAACAGCTGATCAGACAAGCTGAAAGAAATTGGGGTGATAAAACTTGCAATATCTGTGCTTTCAAGACTGTGTTTATTCTCAGTGCTTCCTCCTCCCTTCTGCCGCGCCTGTGCTTTCTACACTGTAATGCTGTGCTCCAGATTCTAAAGCATTTGTTTGATTGGCAGTGTCCAGCAGATCCTTTCTCCCTCCTTTTCCCCAGACTTGGCTGTCCCAGTGAAGATTCCCCTCTCTGCCCAAATTTACCTAGTGAGCCAAACTAAAGCTTTGTCTAGCTCTGTTCCCAGCAGTGTCCAACAGTGTGTCATGAAGGATCAGTGTAAGGAGGAGGGTAAGCTTAGGTTGTTTGTTTCCTTGGCTGTACATTTCTGTTTTCCATCAGCCCTTCCCCCTGTCCAGTAAGCTCACAGTCCTGCAGTTAATGCTTTCAGAGCTGTTATGGTTTGCTAGCAGTTTCCTAATACAGGTTCCTCTCTGCTGAGGACTGTACTGAAGCACTGCAACATATGCAAACCCTGATTTTATTTTATGGAAGCTACTGCAACATTAAAGGAAGCAAACTGAAACTGGATTCTGAATCCCAGCTGAGCCTGAATATTCCAGGAGCTGGCAGGGTTGCTTTACTTCCAGAAGTTTGATTTGTTCTGCTTCAAAGATTCCTGAACAATGGCGTTTTCAATGTTTGCAATTGAAAAATGGAACACTTGGTACCACTGTGTTTGAGCTACCTTCTTGAATGAGCAGGGCAGCATGCAGTTAAAATTCCAGGTTTTGAGCATCATAGATCTGCCTGTTGAATATTTTATAATGAAACAATCTGCATCCTAACATGCTGGGGGTATGTTTTTCATTTTTAAAACAACATATTAGGTTTAATAGCCCTTTTTCATCTTCAATTCAGTTTGCATTTTTAATTACTTAATCTTGTGTGTAATTTTAAAAAGATTTGCCATGCCAAGCACTTCTCAAATAAATGGGGTCTTAAATGATCCTTTATGTAATTAAACAAGAATTGAGTCATATTATATGGTCTTGTTATCAAGAAGTTTTCTGAAGCTTTCTCTGGGCATTTGAAAATTTCACCATCAATTTCTACCAACAACTGCTATCAGGCAGTTCCAAAGCTAAACTTATTTTATAAAAAGTAGGAAGATTATGAACTCAGTTTGTGTTAAAGGCCTGTCTAAGGTACCATAAGGGAGGCATGGTGCTAACATACTTCTTCCAATGAAGTGTTAACTCAGGAGTGACTGTGAGAAGGTATTGGCACTAAACGTTTTTCAGCACAGCACTGTGTTCCTTCTGATTTTCCCTTTACAGTATGGTCACTGCATCTCAGATTGTCCTGTCCTGTTTACTTATCCTAGATCATGATTTGGGTGTTCACCCTTATCAGCCAAGCACCAGACCTGTGGTCACTGAATTATTTGCAGTATTCACATTTTGAAAGAATAATGGTTCTGTTCCCATTCTGCTGATTTTTCTATCAGTCACAAGTTTTGTGAGTCTCCTAGTGGTTAATCCTTTCAAAAAGCTATGGCAGTGCTCTAGAAAGGCCTACGGTAATCATTCTCTCCAAGGTGATAATGAGTTTGTTCTGGTTTTGGGGAAAATTGTGACACTCCTCTTTTATACTCATTTAGGATGAATTTCGAATTTATTCTCGTGAAACTGTGACATGGATCTCTGCATCTGCATTTATTGAAAGTGGATCAGATTATCCAACCACTGCTGAGGAAGACTCAATCTTCAGCAAAGCCATAATGAAGCCAAGTTTTCAAGTAAGTAAAGTATTCCCTGCAGCATCTGGGAAATGATGGCAAATCTCAGCCACACTTCATGGAGTGAAAGTGAGTTATGAAACTGATCCAGCTAAGAAACTCGCAGTTTGAGGAACACAATGAGCTGTGGAAAAACAAGATAGAGATTCTGGAGAACTGTACTCTGTAAAAATGGTACTCACTCTGAGGTGGGTCATGAAAGGAATCCTCACTATTTCTCAGAGAAAACCTACATTACAAGTAGGAGAACTTCAGGACACTTGGGTTGGCAGTGAAGAACCAGAACTCCAAATGAAAAACTTATTCCTGGAACAAGAATCAAGGAATTTAGGGGTGACTGTGGGAAAGGGAAACTGTAGAGAACCAAAACCGGACGCCACAGTAACATGAAAACAAGGATGAATGCAGCCTGCAGGGAATAGAACAGAAAAGTGCCTAAGCACAGCTGCATCAGTATTTCCAGAAGTGTTTAATTAACATACTTTGCTTTCTTGCCTTTGTATGCACCAATTTGGGCTTTAAAGTGTGTGTGCTGGAGTCTTGTGCTGTTAACTGTTCTTGTAAACATGTATCCTGGTCTCTGCCAGTTCCATAGCTTTGAGATCCCAGTTAGGCACTGGGGAGAAGGCAGACAATTAATTGATCCAAGCAGATGACAAGGTCACTCATGAGTTGAGTAAACATAATTATCCCCTGTTTAGAACAAGTAGCAGACGGTTCAGTGACGTGTCTTAGCTTTACATATTAAATTGATGTGAGCGATAGGAATGCAATGATACATTTGCTAATATCTGGCTCTTGATCTAGATCACTGCACTGAGGAATCCATAAAAAAATCTATTTTCCCTTTCAGGAAATAAACTTCTAACTTAATAGCATTTCTTTTTATTTCTACAACAATTTTTAATAAATATTTTTATTATGAGCCTAATTTTAGCTGAGCAAAGCTGCTGCTGCTATTTGTACGAACATATATTAATGTCCATAAGAAAGTTTACTTTCAACTAGTTTAATCAATGGGCACAGTATGAAGAAAGTTGAGACTGGTCTGTAACATTTTTCAGAGGATTGAATTAGTAACATAAAAAAGGCAAGTATAGCCTCAAATAATAGGCCCTTTGAATTCATATCAATCAAAACATCTAGATAGAAATGACCAGATTTGAAAGCAGCAAAGAGCAAACAGTTTAATCTTTCACTAGCAGTTCAAAAGCCCGTACTTGTAAGTCAATTATAAAGCATTTTTGCCATTCAAGCTACTTAAGTCCACAGAGTTATGTGTAGTGCCCAAGAGCTGTGCTCTGTTCTGACAGAGCTGAGTCCCTGATTTCCCACTCTGGTTTTTAGCATTGCAAACATTGCAGCTCCTATTGCATGAAATCCTGACTCCAGACCTCTTAAGTTAATGACTGTGGTTATAGCTCCATTTTGAGACAGTATGTTGTGTACAGATTTCACTGGCCTGTAATAATGCTTATTGCACTAGGTAGTCCCCTGGTATTGCGCTGAGAGTCCCCTGGAGCTGATTTCTTTATCACTAATGTGTACAGGTGTATGGCCCTGCCTTCTGCCAGCTGATAGGAAGCACCATTATCTCTAATAGGCTTTGTTACTGTTGCATAGGACAGGACAGACTTCTTTTACAAGTTATAAATGACTGTGTGTGTTCCTAATGGATAACTGCTCTGCAAGGGCTTACCAATAGCAGTGACTCAGTATCCTGGGATGGCCTTTCTTATCTGTTGACATATCTGTTCTGCTGAAGGGCTCAGCACCATGCTTGGAAATGGCCCAAAGCCCCCTGCTTTCCTCAAAGCCAGACAGAAGATAAGGCAGTTGTTGGCTGAAGACAGGATTTACCAACTGTCTGTATACCCACCACGACATCAGTGATCTTTTCCATTTGTGCTGTGAAATGAGTGAAGACTCTATTCCTTTTTTCACAAAAGTGGGAGAGATGAACACTGCTTTGTACTTAACTGAAGATTTCTAAAGCTTACTGGAACCTGACTGAGGTGGGGATCCCACTCTATAATTTAACTAGGTAGTTAGTGTATGCAATCCTGTCTTCTTCCCCTTCTTACCCCCATATAATTTGCTTTATCTGTACTTGACCCCAGTGAGGATGCCTAGCTGAGACACATGAGCAGGCCTGGGAGAATTTTTGTTTGCAATGTTACATGTATTGTTGTCCCTGTCTTGTTTTGCAGGTGAAAACTATCCAAGTACAAAAAATCCGCTATGTCTGGAATATCTATGCAAAACAGTTCCAGAAAGTTGGGTGAGTGCACTGCTCTGGTTACACAAGTCTCTGAGGAAGTCAAGATTCTTTGTGAATAATGTCCTAAGGGAGACACTCTCTTTGTATTTTAGAGTCCTAGAAGACCACCACACTTGTTCAGCTATACATGCAAAATTTGGTTCTGGTCTCACCTGCAATGAACAGAATGTCAGGTACATATTATAAACCATGAGTACTCAATGTATGGATTTCAAAATGTAAATTCACTGCTCTTGGTGCACTTTCCAGGAGTTTTTTCTGTATTTAGTAGTATGCACATAATTTTGGGTGAAACAGCCATACATGCACATATTGAATGAAAAGGGCTAGAGAATTTTGTGTGTTCCTTGTCAAAGTTTTTGAAATGACTCAATATTCATCACTGTTACTGTTCTCAATCGGGAAATAACTATATCCTATACCTAACATTAAGCAGTTCTTATTTGGAATAAGAGAAAGTCTCTGTGAAACAGTGCAGATAAGTTGTGTGTTTGCTTCTTCAGTGGGGGTCCATGTAATTGTATTGAACTTCTAAATCAACTTATCCTGGTCATTGAATTTATTCTCATAAACTACTATTTATTCTCATTAAACTAGTTACAGAATGTTTATTCTTAAAACCGCTAAACAGAGATCTTCTGTTGATTGAATATGGAAATCCAGCTCCTGCCCTTAGCTCACGTTAAATCTTATATTCAAATCACCCTTAACTTTTTGCAGAATTACTTGGTTTTAGATTATTTAGTTTTCTTGAAGACCTTCACAGCCTTTAAACTGGGATTAATGTAAGCTCTCAGGAATGTTGAAATTACAGTTTCTTGAATGATATTTTCACTGATCTGTAAGTGATGTGTCTTTTTCCCATACAGGAGAGTTATATGTGGGCCAAACACTATTGATGTTCCAGTGATCCCAATTTGGAAACTACTCATCAAAGAGGTTAAGCATTTATTTTAAGCTGCTTGGGGAGGTAGAGCATGCATATAATTGATTTTATATCTGAATTACCTTCCCACTACTCGCTTTTCAGGCATATGCTTTTTTCAAATCCTGTTTAAAGCTGTTCTGTGAAATCACCATAAATTCATTTATTCTCCATTGTTCCCTATCCTCCATCCCCATGCCGGTATGGCTGGTTGGTATTTGTTTGTATCTGTGTCCTGGGAGCTCATTTTATTGTCCTTACCAGGACCAGTGAATGTTTAAAGGCTGTACTGGAAATCAAACCTTGCAGACCAGGGCTATCTCCTAATCAGCAGAGATTAAGTGAACAGCAATACCTGGTGGACACCCACAGCTGCAGAGAGATCCAATGAGCTCATGACTGGGCACAGCACCATGTAAAGCACTAGCATCTTTTCAGACAGGAACTGGTTATATGTGGCTAAAACAGGGTGTTTGTGGAGATGTGCCTATGGTATGTGAGCTCCATGCTCATGGCACAACCTGCTCTTCCCTCACTTTTGTTATATTTCTTGTAAGAAGCAAACAAAGTAAGAATGGGACTGAGTCATTCACATCCCAAATAACATCTTATTGGTCCAGACTATCTGGTCCTTCTGTCAGATGGAAATGGTCTAATCTGATCAGACTGAAGTCACTGCTAAGAAAATTAGAAAGGGGGCCAGAAGACACAACACTTAAAAGCTTTTATTCCTGCCTTTTTCTAACAGAATGGACTGTCTAGGTATATTGGGACCATTTAAATGTGACCTGCTCTTTACTATTGCTGTCTCTCCAAACAGGTCCTAAATCCATTTTACGTGTTCCAGCTGTTCAGTGTGTGTCTGTGGTTTGCTGAAGATTACATGGAGTATGCTACTGCCATCATAATCATGTCTCTCCTCTCAGTATTTTTGACTGTATACGATCTCAGACAGGTGATAACACCTCACCTTTTTCCACAAAGAGAATTTATTTCTAATGTCTGGGAAAGGCCAGGATGTTGCAACATGCACACAGTGCTATGAGAGTTACTCAGAGGTTTAGTTCCATGACATTGTGTACTAGCAGGTGCAGTGACCTGGCCTCCTAGTCATCATAATCTCTGTGAGGTACTTTACCCACATCCTCCCTTCCCCATTCCAGTGCTTCCCTTTGTGACCTTTTGTTACACCTTCTCCATAATTAGGGTGGGGAATTTCTTTCTCAATGTGATTGTATAATTCCTGGTAGGGCCAGACCCCAGTTTGAGGCCTCTCATAACCACAAATAACAAATGGAAATAATTGTTAGTGGGTAAATTGCATCATGTAAGATGTAACACTTTTGTGTGTTCTCCTTTAATTTATAGCAATCGATTAAACTTCACAGTCTGGTTGAGTCTCATAACAACGTCACGGTCACTGTCTGCAGAAATAAGGAAGGTGACTCCTGAACATTTCTTTCTTCAATGTGTTTTGTTTTTATAGCAAATTATATCAAACACAAGCATGTATAGTATCAAATTTCTTCTAGAGCAATTTTGTCTTCTGTTTCCCAGGTCAATTAACTTGTTTCTGCACATAAAGTTAATTTGATAGAAGTATGTTGTGGCACATTAAGCATTAATAATTGAGTGCACCCTTAGCAAAAAGTTGTCTGGAAAACTAAGTAATTTTTCTTAAAGCAGTGCTGACATAGCCAAGCACATAGCCATTAAATGGCTGTAAGTCCACCTAATTGCTCCATGAAAAGTTTGTTCATTATCAAGGTATCTAAAGCACAATCCAAAAAGATGGAGTCAAACTAAGAAATGTAAATCCAGGCTTCTTCAGTTAGGTCAGTGTGTTAGAGCAATAACCACTGGTTGGGCTCCTGGGGAGATAAGAAGGAATTCTACAGTGGGAACTGATGCCTAGGCTTTCCTAACTATTGGAGGTTGTATACTTAGGTCCTACTGTGGTCCTTTGTTTATCAGCCATTATAAAGAATTAAGAATCTATTCAGCAGGTAGTTCCTTGTATTTTTTTTCCCCTTACCACAGGGAAATACATGAAGCACAAAGTTTGCATAATATGTCACCTACAGGTTTGCAAGAGCTGGAATCACACCATCTTGTTCCTGGAGATATGCTGGTTTTGAAAGAGGGCAAAACCCTTTTGCCTTGTGATGCCATCCTGATCAGTGGGCAGTGCATTGTAAATGAAAGCATGCTGACAGGTACAGCTCATCCCTCCCAGGTTTGCCGTCTAAACATCATTATAGCCTCATGGTTCCAGCCAGTGACACAGGGTATATGATGTTATCATGTATCGTCCTTACAGGGAGACACCCTTACTATGGCCTAGAAGGGGATTCTCAGTTGTTTGCTATCATAAAGCCTAGATTGTCATCAGTTGTCTAAATAGACAAGATGGACTTTAGAAGGGGCAATTCATCCTTTTCTACACCTCTGGGATGCAGAATTTAGGAAGAGATCCTCTAATTAGAACAGAGAGAGTGGACATTGAAGAGGAGTGAGTAGGACAGGAGAAAAACAGTAGATGTGAAGCAAAGTGTTTCCCACACAGGGCCCACAGTCCGTTCAGCCTTCTGGGGTTCCTGTCACTCACTCTGAATGTCCCATCACTGCAGCATCTTCAGCCTGTGGAAATATCTGTTTGGTCTTCCAGAGACTTAGCTCCACATCCATTCATAGAAGTGGAGGGCATACCAGGTGGAAGAGTTCATTGCAAAGCAGAATTTTAAGTGCAGGAGGTATTCATAGTTTCTTGTCTTTAAATTTGGTCCTAGTCTGAATCAAACAGAAACCAATAGTTCTGAAAGTTCATATAAATGACAAATTCCAGAAACCCCTTGCATTCAGAAAGCTTCAGCTGTCAGAAAATAATTAATCTTTGTCACATTAGTACCTGCTTTGACATAAACAGGGTATTTGTCACCTGCCAAGCATTGAGCTAAAAGTTCTCCTTTTTACTAGAGAGGGAAAAATGGGAATGTCATGTTTAATCTCCTTGAGGGAATAGTTAGTGACCTGCACATGAGGTTCAAACCAGGTAAACAACTTGTGACCATCAAGTGCAGTCATGCAACAGAAGTTCAGGCTTCTTTTCAAGTCTGTATATCTACAGCCAGAGTTTGACGTCCTTGGACTGCTTTCAGTTCTCAGACTTACAGGAAGCTGTTGTAGTGATGCAGAGGAGAACTCTTCTCTTGCAGTCTGTTTGTTTGCTAGGCTTCAACTCTATTCACTCTGGAGATGTCACAATGTAAAAGTCAAATTTCTCTAAACTGGTTTCTCTAGTAAATATCTCTGACTTACAACCTAGATATCTAGGTACTGTACTTATTTGAACCTCTGCAGGCTGGTTTTAAGTGTACTGCAGTTTTCCTTATCTAATCTTTCCTAGGGGAAAGCATTCCAGTAACAAAGACCCACTTACCCCAAGCTGATAACTTCAAGCCCTGGAGAACGTACTGTGCAGAGGATTACAAAAAGCATGTCCTCTTCTGTGGAACAGAGGTCATACAGACCAAGGCAGATGACAGAGGAGTAGTGAAAGCTGTGGTGCTGCGGACTGGTCAGTTAACACTTCAGTTTGCTTTTCCTTTCATGAGTTTTCTTGCTGAAGTCTTATTTAATGTATCCAGTCACATTTAGTTAAAGACATTAATCTAGATTCACAACAGTCAGATGGAGAATCATTACCCTGGACTGGGTTAAGCTATTATGCATTGTTTCTGTTTGCTTGGCATAACTTTTACAAGAACTACCAGCTTATGATTACAAATGACAATTCTGCTTTGCTTCCAAGACATTAAAAAATTCCTCCCCTTAAGACAAAAATAACTTTTTTCTATATTCTGTAGATTAGGTCACATACACCAAAATGAAATATCTGGGTCTTCTTTCATAAGTTGCAGAAACAGTAATTTTGAAGCCCTCCATTCTTTGTAAAGAATTTTTGGAAGTGTTTTCTCCACAAAATGATTTTAGTTTGTCTTTCTAGGTTTCAATACAGCCAAAGGAGATCTGGTGAGGTCCATTCTCTACCCTAAACCCATGAACTTCAAGTTGTATAGAGATGCCCTCCGGTTCTTGATGTGCCTCATAGCATTTGCAGCCATTGGAATGATCTACACAGTATGTGTATTTGCACTTAATGGGGTGAGTTACTAAATGCAGGAGAAATAGTCACAGTTTTAAGGAGATTTGAAACTTGAGTGACATCATAAGCATTTATATATAAAAATATAGTCCTTGTCACTCCCCTTTTTATCTTAGGCCATTTTACAATGCAATTGAATTGGTGACAGTACACAAGCTTTCATGTGTTCAATTCCAAGGTGCCAAACCCACTGTAGGCAAATCCTGTGCAAGCCCTGCATGCCTTATCCACAGTTTACCGCTCTGTAAGAACCTTTTTCAGTCTTCTTTGTGGTGCTCTTTTTTGTAAATTCCTTGAAAAAGCACAAGTGAGTCATGAGTTAAACAGGACACAGGCTGATATCTCATTGTGAAAAGGCAACTTTCCAAAAACTTCAGTTTAGATCAAAGACCCATCTATCCCTGCCCTCTGTCTCTGAGAGTAACTGGTGTCAAATGCTTATGGAAGATAGTTAGGAAGGAGGGTGAGTATAGAACAATTCTTCTCTGATGTAGTCTTCTAACTTCTTGAAGAGAAAGGGTTGGCAGTTCAATAAGCTGTCTTTTGTATCTGGATCATCTTGCTATAATAATCACTGAAAATCTGCCATAGGGAAATTTAATCTATTTCTGAATTAATTTGTCTTGGACTTGACAGCACCTGTGGCAATGATTCCCACAGTTTCGATTAAAGGGTGGGCTCAGTTCCGCGCACACTGTGTCTCACCTAAAAAATCCAATGCGCAAGCTGGAAGGTGTAAAGACCTTCCCTGGATCTTCACTCGTGAAGACTGGCCATTATTATTATTATTATTATTATTATTATTATTATTATGTACTGTGCAAAAGTGTTCTTAAGCTGCTCTCTGAAATGCTGAAGGCACTGTAGGTTTTTGTTTTAGAGAAGCAGCAAATAGCTGCTTTCTGTTTGATGTTTCCTGTACTAGTTATGAACTTAAGAGACCACTGGCCACCCCTTCAGCCACCTTTCTTCCATGTTACAGAGCCTTGAACACTACAAGTGTAAACGAGATCCCTGAAAATCACTGATGTTACAAAGAACTCTCTGTTTTCTTCAGCTTTTTTTTCTTCTCCATATCTTTGTATAGTCATTTGGGGAATGGTGGGTAGTGAAAGGGAGATAATCTACACTTAGTTATCACTCAGCTTAATACCTTTGAGAACTCTGGTGAAATAACTTTTGCAAAGGTAACTATCCAGTATCAATTGAGTCACTAACATCTCGATGTGGAACTAACACTAACTGCGTTTGGAAGCAGCAAGGGCCAGCTATTCCCTGGGGGAGGCAAGCCAGGAGCCGAGGGTAACCAAAACACTGATAGTTGCCTCACTGACCAATGCACAATCACACAATACCTGAACGTGGTGAGGAGAGCTGGGTGCAGTTAACAGCCCATCAACAGTTCCAGGCAAGGCAAAGTGGTAAATAATCTGGGTAGCTCAGTCAGAAGCAGAAGATGAGGACAAGAGAAAAGGCTATGACACACATCTTAAGGTGTCGGTCCAAGAGACTGGGCCAGAGGCAGGTACATCTACAGTATGGCTCAGACAGGGACTGGCAGCCCAGGCCTGAGCTTAAATGGAACTCCTGAAAACCCATGAGCAGAAGGTGTGGATGGAGATGAGGCCAGTGAGGGTAACTATGGCCTATTAGTGCACCTAAATCTCTGGAGGGTTCACCTGAAACCCTTTTAAAACATTTCACTCATTCTCATGCATTAAGGCCAATGTAAGAAATAGTTATACATTGTAAACAGTATTTCTGCAAGTTTTAAAGCCTAATTGATTCAAAACTTCTTCAAAAGCTTTCAAGAAATCATTTCATGCCTTGATAATTATCTGTCAATGTAATGCCCAAGTCCCGAGTTGCAAGGTTGATTCTGTAATTCAGCTTTTGAATAATTTTTCTCCTGGGGAATAATTTACAATCAGTTGGCTCAGAAGATTATTTCCTCCTAGGATATCAAAGCAATTGTGTTTAAGAATGTATGCTGGAGTCTGCTTTGCAGTTTCCCCCTTTTTTTTAATGTTAACTTCCTCCTTATAATATTTAAAATGCATGCTGATGTTATCTCAACTGCTGAAATTGTCTTGTCAGACTAGTGTAATATGGGGTCACAGGATGTACTAAATGCTTTATTTTCTGTGAATGTGTTTAAAGGTGGGTGGTGTTTCATTCCAACATAAAATAGATAAAAATATTATCAAACTTGTGCCTTCTGTGGACAGAGACAGTATCAATGTAGAGATAATCAGAACATGATGGCAATTCAGCACATCAAATGCAACATGATTTGTGGTCCAAGTCTCAAGCTCAGAAGTAGTAGTAGTAGATCTCTGGGATGGTTTTCAAGTCTTTCTGAACTGCAAATTGGCTTTAGTTTGCTGTGTTTCAGTTCTGGGACCTGAATTTGAAACCCATTCAATTCTTTAGCAGTGAGTAGTACATAATGTACCATGGCCAGAAAATGGTAGAGCCTGAAGCATCTGTAGTGGAGGGGAGGAGGGATGAAGAGATCTGCACTTGGTGTAAGCAGCACTCCTTGCTGCTCTCTTCCTGGTAACTGCCTTTGTTATTATGTCAGGAGGAAGCAGGAGAGGTGGTAAAGAAGGCTTTGGATGTTATCACTATTGCTGTCCCACCAGCTCTTCCAGCTGCCTTGACAACTGGGATCATTTATACCCAGCAGAGGTTGAAGAAAAAGGGCATCTTCTGTATCAGCCCACAAAGGATCAACATGTGTGGACAGCTGAACCTCATCTGCTTTGACAAAGTAATGGCTGTGTGGTGGTTATGCTGTTATTGGTAATGGGAACTGTGCTAGAGGTGGGAGAGCATGGTATTTGGTTTCCACTGTATTTTAGAAACACACTGACCAATCTTGTGTATTTAAGTTTTTCTTGTCTGAGCAGAAGCTGTTGCAAATTCTTGTTTTTCTGGGAATCTAGGAATTGCCTGGTAACCCTTTTGCTCCACACTGTGCTGGCATTTTCTGGACAGTAACTTCTTAAAATAAGTCTTGCTTTTTATTCCTCTTGGAGCTCTCCTGTGGGAACTTAATTTAAATGTACATTTTATCTTAGACTGGCACCTTAACAGAAGATGGCCTGGATCTTTGGGGCTTGCTGCCTTCTGAAAGAAACTGGTGAGGCTCCTTGACACACCACTGGCATTTAAATTTGGTAGGATGGTGACTGGATTCTCCTCCTAGACATATGAACAAATCTGAAAGACAGTTAATGCTAAAGAGGAATTTGAAGCTCCTCAATATTAGATTTTCAATTTTATTTCTATAAACTCTGGAAAATGAGTTGTTTGCTTCATCCCAGGGGTCCTGCTCCACATGAAAAGACGCAACCACTGTTGTCAGTATTTGGCACAGCATGTCCAAGCAGGTAGTCTGCAGTAGACATGCTATGTTAGATCTCAGAGCTGCAGTGTTGCCCCAACCCTTTATGACAGGAAGTCACTGTTAACCATGAGATTGACATTCATTTCCTTCAGTGGCCATGATTTTACCCACTTACATTTCCAGAAACGTGCATGCACAAAGATGCTCAAACTTATATCAGCTTCAGAACTCAAGAGTCCTTGCACAAGCCTCAAGGAAAGTATTTTGAAATAATCTGTTCCTCTCCATCCCAACAGACTCCTTAACCAGGCAGAATACACCTGTTTTGAGCACGTGTATCCCAGACTTAACAGGTGCTCAAGAAATAGCTCATGGGGGAGTACAAGTCCTCAGAATATGCTTGTGGTCTGACCTCAGGATGGGATTTTAACTGCCCTCAAATTAGGATTTTTTTCCCCCTGTGAGTCATATGCTGTTTGGTGTTCTCTAATAGTAATTTTTATGTTCTTTTTTGTGTTAGCTTCCAGGACATTCACAGCTTCCCTGCAGACTGCAATCTGCCTTGGGGCCCAGTGTTCAGAGCAATGGCAGTTTGTCATTCATTAATTGTGTGGGAGGGCAAGATCCAAGGAGACCCACTGGATGTGAAAATGTTTGAGGCCACTAACTGGGTAAAGCTGTGCTTTGTTTTTATGCAAACAGTGTCAGGGTGTTTTGGTGGTTTCAAAAAAGAGAAATGTCCCAAGCCCTCTCATGCAAATAGCCAATTCCCACACAAGTAAAACCCAGAAGAGATACTGCATACTCAGGCTTTTGAAGGAATGTTCCTTATTTCTGCCTAGAGCTTTCACCTAGAAGTACTTTGAGTACTTAGCTCATTTGGCTGGAAGTGGTGGATGTCATGCAAACCACACTGGCACAACAACTCTGGCTGCTGCCAGACAACAGGAGGTCCCAGATGTGTCTCACACACAGATTAAGATCACTTTTACAGAGCATGTAAAAGACTTCTGCCAGGTTTGAACCAGGTACAAGACTTTGACATTTGTTAGAGCTCTGTCAATGTGGAGATATTTCTACCATCTTCAGGTTCGAAATTCCATGCTCTAAATGGATCCTTGAGGTTCTTTTCAGCTATAGTGGTGTTGTGATCTGAAATATTTTTGTCTTTCAATACACAGGTGATAGATGATTTCAATGGATACCAGACTGAAGGATCCACACATGCCACGGTTGTTAGACCTGGACCTAAAGCCACCACTGTAAGTTATTTGCAAGATTCACATCAATGATCAAGTTAAGCTGTCAGTGTAAGACTTACCTTTCAGTATAGAACTGCTTGGTTGTCCTAGTCCAAGAGAGCTCTTCCACACTTCATCTTTCCTGTCCTGCCTGCAGAGAGATTGCCTTGCTCTCTCTGATTACAGACATCAGAGGGAGCTTGCTGCTCACACCAGAGAAGGGGGATACTGGATGACAGATTGTTCAGCTCAGGGATTTGCCTATCCTGGTGGCTCGACACTCAATCCAAACTCAGCTGAGCAGTGAAGATCTCCAAATGCATTTGGGAACGCAGTGGAGTCTGGTAGCTGATGTCAGACCCTTGCTGGTGACATACACCAAGGGGGATGCTTTCAGACATCCATTTTCCCTTTGCAAGATCAGTGTAAACAGAAGCTTGTTAAAAAAAAAGAGGACTAGTGAGTTCATTTCAGTAAATTACATCTAATTGTCTGCTAAAACTATCAGCGAACTTTTCCTACTGCTTAAGGTAACTATTTCTGTACAAATTAATTTCCTCTTTACATACCAGTCATTTCTGTCTAAGTGTGACAAATCAGCCCATTATACATGGTTAGCTTCTTACTGAATGGCCCAAAGGACAGACTAAAATCCTTTGGCCTGAGTTTAATATCCTTGCTGCAGTATATAATCCATTTGCTTTTCTCCTAGGCCCCAGTGGAAGGAGTTACCATTTTACACCAGTTTCCATTTTCTTCATCCTTGCAAAGAATGTCTGTCATTGCTCAGGAAATTGGTGGTGATCAACAGGTCTTCACAAAAGGGGCTCCAGAAATAGTAGCCATGCTATGTAGAGCAGAAACAGGTAACTAACATTTATGAATGCTTCCTAGAAACACACATGTGTAAGTGACTTTGGATGGTGAAGTGGAAGGTCCAAATGAGATTTCTGTGTCTAAGACTTGATACTTTAACCCAGGAAGTCTCTCTGTTGTGCTCCAAGTCTAAGGCTAAGCTTTCATACAGCCCTTCTCAGCAAAGAAGGACTGCTAAGAAATACATGTAATTACCAACTCTTGTACAAGGTGTACAGTCTCTGCCAGAACAGCTATTTGGAAAAGTTGTCTACTAGTCCAGTAGACAAAAAAAAAAAAGTTTTCTTTTTTCTCCAAACCTTGGGAGGGAAACTAGAGGAGCACAGATTCTTCACGACACTGAGATTTCCACAGAATAGTTTAGGACCTAAGGGCAACATGACAGAGATGCAATAATTTTCTTATTGAGCAAAGTTCAGTTCAGCACCTTTCCTTGATGTCCTTGGCCTACTGGTAAACTCTAGGTCTACTTGCCCTTTGGGACATAAACCTTCCCTGCTCCAAAGCTTCCTTCTACTAGAAAGCAATCAAGTGCCCTGATGAACTGTCTTTTCCTCTTTTGCACAGTCCCATCAAACTTTGAAAGCGAACTCCTGCTCTACACGGCACAGGGCTTTAGGGTGATTGGACTGGCATGGAAATCTCTACAGGCAGGGAAGCTGCCTACTGCTCTATCAAGGTAAGCCATAGGCTGCTGCTTCTGGCCACATTCAACCATGGGCTAGTTATGCCTCACACAGTACCATCACCACAGCCTGCCAAGAGCAGAGTTGTAGTACAGAGTTTTGTTAGATTTAGGATAGAGAGAATCTGATTTACATCTGGATAGAGGTCTGAGAATGGGTAGAGGGCACTCTTATAGCACATGCCCAGAATCCTTGCACATTTCTTAAACTTTCTTAACTTTGGATTAACATGGAAGCATAACTCTAGTACATTCTGAAGACTACCACATCCCTCCCTTGATCCATCATTTCTACCAGTCTCCTTGCAGACTTATGCAGGTTTTCAGTTGAAGGGAAGTATTTTTTTTTTTTTTACCTCCCCCTTTTTTTTTTCCAGTTATCCAGACTCCTTGATTAAGCAAAGACAGCAAATGACCCCCATTACTGTTCTCTAGCCCAGTCAAAGTCAGCAAACTATCTTTTGCTATGCCTTGGTCCAATCATCTAGCTTTAAAGCTTTAGCTCTCTTTGAGTTCTGGAGAAGTCAGCAAACTCTTCTACTATGCTCATGGTATTACTTTTTCACAAGCTTCACATGGATCCATATAGTTTTTCCCAAATCCCTCTAGCTTTTGGCTGTGATACTCCAGAAATTCCACTTCTGAAATATCTGCAGTTACTGAGCATCTGCTGTCCTCTCTCTTTGCTAGCTGAAGTTCCTAATTGAGGACCTGCTCACTCACAGGAGCTCATTTGCTTTTTCACAGGGCTTTTTGCTTTGCTGAAGGGGCCAATAACACTGAGGCAGAGTGCAAGTGGTTATTTCAATCTTGTGACAGGTGTCATAAGAGACCCAACCAACCTAATGAGCAAATGTGTGTGATATGGCCCATCTTTTGAAGTTGTGTGTGCAGTTACAGCATGTGTGAGACATATATACTACCAGCAGAAAAGAGAAGGCTGGTGGTCAAACACAAGATCTGCAGTGAAAGCAGTAACTGTTCAGGCACCAACTGACTTAGCTGCTCAGACTGCCATGTGGCAGTGGCTAAAATAAGTGCCTGAAAGCTTTTCTTTTCAGACTCTTCAGAGTCAATCTGTGTCTCTGGAAGACCTCTAGTTCATGACTCAGGGATGGGGTGTTTACCAAATTCTCTCCTCTACTGCATGTGTTCAGCTGTAAAAAAGCAGTAGCAAAGATGTAAAGAAAATAGTAGGGAAAAACAGTATTGGAGTTCCCACATCCTGTTTGCTCAGGCTGTACTTTCAAGAGGAGAGGATACATTTGCTAAAATGTCTTTCTTTGTTGTACAGTCCTCAAATGAGAATGACTAGTGCACATAAACTTTTCAAATCAGACCACCACAGTTTGGGAATCCTACAGGAAATTCAGAGTGCTTTTTCATGCTGTCTAAAGACAGTGCATGAATGGAAAACAGTCTAACTTATCCATCAGGCTTTATGTTGGTATGTGGAGCAGGTAGGTTGAAATTGGCTCTTTTGATTTGGTAATTAATAGACATGAGCTGGAAGCTGACTATGTAATGAACTTCTTCTTCAGAACAAGGAACAAAGAGAAAAGAAGGATGAAAAATTAATTGAAGATTCTCCATACACAACCAGCATGACTTGCTGCCAGTGGGAAGCAAGCCCTGCTGGTGTTGAAATAGCATTATTAAAAAGTAGACAACCTGGGACTGCTGACAACACAGGAACTATTTTAATGGTTTTGAGTTAGATAGGATGGTTAACAGTTATAACTGGCTATCAGCAAATTCAATACAAAATCAGGCCAAAGGCAAGAAGAAGAACTAAATCTGTCTATCTCTCTTCCACTGTAAGGGAGGAGGTAGAATCTGATCTAACATTCCTGGGTCTGCTGATAATGGAGAATCGATTAAAGAAGGAGACAAAACCTGTCCTGGAAGAGCTCAGTGCTGCCTGCATCAGGAGTGTTATGGCCACAGGTATCTAAATCGGGTGGATTATTTATATGGCCACTGGCCCAGACAGGGAGTTCAATGGTGTTTAAGTGAACAGCCTGCTGTTGTCACCACCATTGGTAGGAAGGCACAGATATTTAGCCCAAGAAGAATCTGTGTTTTAATAATGACATGAGCTGAACCATGGTGTCCCTGGCAATTTCACTAGGCTGTGTTAGACACCTAGTAAAGGCATGTCATGCAAGATCCCTTCTTTATAAGGCCCCCCAAAATCCTGTTGTTCTAAATGAGCAGAGATGGAGCATCAGTGCCAGGACAAATCACTGAACCCTAAAAGCCACCTGAGGCCAATCAATGAGAATTAGTGATACCTGCAGCAATTTAGCAGTGAATCCCTTTTTGGTTTTGGTCTAAAACAAATAATCTAGGAGCATATTCCCCATCTGATTTTCTCCGAGCTGAAGAAGAAAATACTCCATCTCCAGATGAAATATTTATTTTCCAGAGGAAAATACATCTAATGATTGAGACAGACCTTATCTGCAAAGTTTTGGTCTTTATCAGAAACTTTCTTACATACAGACACTGAAATCTTACTGATCCTTAAGGGTATAGTTGAAAACTCAGAATTCAGGAAAAGGCTAATGTTTCTTCCATAAACAATTCCTCACTGCAGAAATTTTTAGATAACACACCTCTTGATTTTTATAGGTGACAACATTCAGACAGCTATAACTGTTGCCAAAAATGCTGGGATGATCTCTCCAACACACAGAGTGATTCTTGTGGAAGCAAACAAATTACCTGGATCTGTTTCAGCATCTATAACCTGGAAACCCCTAGAAGAAAACAAAACTGAAGATTACAGAAGCCTGGTGAGCATAAAGCATAAGAAGCAGGTGTTTTGGAGTAGGGAAACAAAGTTGTAATACTTCAAATAAGACAGTGGAATTGTGCTAGAATAACAGAGACTTGCCATTCACCATCCTTTGCATGTCAAAATATGTGCTAGAAAAGTGTTTAAAAAGAAGGAATCTTTATAAAAAGGCACTCCCCTAGAGCTTAGTTCCTAGCATATTACCTCATGAACAAATTTTTACTAACTGCCTATCTAGGTTTGAGAACAGCTTTGCAGAAATCCAGGAAAGATTTGTCCCTAGCCCTCATGCTTAGCTGATGCCTGTTTAAAGCATGCTTCCTTTCCCTGCAAGATAAATTTGATGGTATAGGTGTGGACTTAAAACCAGTGGAGGAGCGCTGAACCAACCCTGCTCAAGCAGGTAGAGAGTTAGCACTTTACCATACCTGCAGAATTAAAACACAGATTAAGTGTTGAGAAATTGCATGTACACAATGAAACGTAGGCAAGCTACACTAAGAAATTTCCTTCATCAAGCATCTCCTCAGAGAAGCTGGGCTGAAAACTGATTTCTTTCTCCCTGAAGAGTAAGTATGAAGGTGCTGACCTTGCTCTGCATAAGTATTAAGAGTCAGGCAGATGGTAGAGAATACCTGCAGGGGCTGTTGAATGCTCCTTTCTAATGAAGATTATCCTGAGCTGCCTGTGCACTGTATTTCACTGTAGAAAGACTGGGCTAGATGTGGTTCCCATATACTGTCTCTCTACCCCCTCTCACTTAGAGTGGAACCCACCAGATTGGTACTGTTGCATGAATTTTAGCAAATGCAGCAATACTGAGGTCCAGCTTTTAAAACTTAGGAAGGACCCAGTTAACACTGAAATTAATGGCACTATATGCCTCAATCCCTCTACATATTCAAGCAAAGGCAATTAGCCTTGAACCCAAGACTCCCAGAGTCTTCAAAAGTACCCACCCCATTGTATACCCTTTACTATGTCTGTAGTAGTGCCTGTGTATATGTACAGAGCACCTTTTGAAGGCCTAGACACAGCACTGATTCTGTCTTATTTTATAGGAGGATGACAGTCAGACTGAGCGAAGAATCAATCTGGCACTGGGACATGGCCAGTATCATTTTGCCATGAGTGGAAAATCTTACCAAATTGTAGTACAGCATTTCAGGCACTTACTTCCTAAGGTAAGATGTGGATTTTTTAACTGGTGTAGGGTTGCCTTTTAGGAGATTCCAATTGTCCTGGTATAATTAGCTGAAGGGATCTGTACCAGGACATCTTTTGGGAACAATTCTAACTCTGAAGTACTAAATGGATGAATCTCTGACATTAACTTATGTTAAAAATCCCTGATTTTTTTTCTGCACGTGAGAGGAGCAGATCTGTCTCATGGTGTGAGGATGTGACTTAAAACATTTGTGCCCATATGCCTGGCTCTTGCACAGCACTGATTCTATCCAGTTTTGGAGAACAAGAGAAAACACGGTATTACACATTAAGCATGACTTGTCTGTTTCATGGAGAGGATGATCTCATGAATTCTCTTCTTGTAACTGCCTACCTGGTAATGTGTTTTCATCAGGTAACTCAGATGACATACCGGGCCTCTTGTCCTTGTTGTGATTGATATTTTTTCAAAATATTGATTAAGAGCCATTTTATCTTTGATTATCAGCATTTCCTACTTCACAGTCTGATTTCTATTCCAGATCATCACTGAAACCACTTACTTCAAGTGTTTTAAAAATAATTTCCTTTTTTCTCCTTACAGCTCCTGCTGAACGGAACAGTTTTTGCTAGAATGTCTCCTGGTCAGAAATCCAGCCTGGTAGAAGAGTTTCAAAAGTTGGAGTAAGTTCATAATGACTTTGAAAGTGTTGCTTGATGTTGTGGTTTCAACTTTGGCTAGATTTTAAACACTTTCTGAAAACTGTTTTTCCCCCCTCCTCCCTCCTCTGCTCTTCTCAGAGGAGAGAGGCAAAAAAAAAAAAAAACAATCAGAGAATTCTTGAGTAGAGATAAGAACTGGGTCATTCACTTACTAACTAATTCTCACAGGCAAACAGACTTAAAATAGATAGAACTTAAATTAATTGCTAACAAACTTAAACTAAAAGCTAACAGAATAAGTACTAAAGAGTAAAAGAATAAAACTGTCTTAAAATACAACACCCTCTTTCCACTCCCCCTTCCCTCCATATTCTCCCTCCTTCCCCTAGCAGTGTGGGGGACAGGGAAGGGTGAGGTCAGTTGTTGTTTAAGTCCATCTTTCTGCAGCTGCTCTTGTTAATCTGCCGTCCCGTGGGTTACTCCTCCGTGGGCTGCAAGGGGACAACTTGCTTCACTGTGGTCTTCATGATGATTACAGGGGGTAATAGCTTTGAGTCCTTGCCCTGTTTCTTGTGAGGTCCCTCCCCACGGGAGACAGTCTTTGATAGACCCTTCTGATGTGGATCCATCCCTCAGGCCACAGTTCTCCCCTAGTCTGCTGTCCCTCGGGTCACGAATGACCTGCATCAGCATAGATCCCCCACAGGGCCACAAGTCCTACCCGAGACAACTTGCTACAGAGTAGGTTTTTCTCTCCATGGGCCACAGGTCTCCAGCAAGACTCTGTTTTATCTTAGGCCTCCCACGGAGTCTCAGCTTCCTCGTGCATCCACTTGCTCCAGTGTAGGCTCCTCCATGAGCTGCAGGGGGAGTGGTGGTGTTTCGTCACCCCAATAATCTTCCACAGGCTGCAGAAGTCTTGGGTTTGTCTTTCCCCTGCTGGAGGGGGAGAGGGAGACCTTCTCGGCCTTCTCCTCCCCCCTTCTACTACACTGACCTTGGAGTCTACATTGTTATTTTATGTTCTCCTTTGCTCTTCTCCAGCTGAAACTTCATCTGCGACACAAGCTTCTCTTCCTGTGTTCTTAAATATGGTATCACAGAAACGAATATTATTGGCTAGTAGTAGGAAGTCTATTCTGGAGCTGACTATCATTGGCTTTTTCATAGAATAGCAAAAGCTTCTAGTAGCTTCTAATTGAAATTATCTCTATGGCCCCCTATTACCAAAAATTCAGGCACTTGAACACATGGCAGTTGAATTTCCAGGCTTGAAAGAAGTCTAGTAAGAGCTAGCTTTTGTCTAGCATAGTGTTTCATGGAAATGCACAAAACTGAAACTTCCACAGATAAACAGCTTCGCAATTAAAATCCAAAACCCTGTAAAAAAAGACGCTGAACTCCATGCTGGTTTGGCAACCTGTTGAAGATCTAACACTCCCATGATTCTGGCTTTTGTTGTTCACATTATTCTTCATTGTTACTTCCCTCTGGGCCTGAAGGAGGGGCACTTGTGTCCCTAAGATTTTTTAGGAATATCTCCCGGCACTGTAGCTTCTCTGATACTTGCAGTCTTTTTACTGCACTACTTATGGCTCAGTGTGATGGGTTAGAAAACATGGCAGGGCAGTCTGGATTGGTATGCACTGTGCTCCTCACAGTCACAGAGGTGCATATATATTCTTGAGTCTCAGGCTTCTTGTTGCCTGTTTTTCAGCTGTTTCCCAAGCTGTTGAAGACCCTCACCCTCACCTCACCTAGACCCAGGCCTTGCTCTACAGTGGGAAGAGTTTTAGGCTTCAGATTAACAACCTGGTGTGCACAGTTGTGAGCACTTAAACTGCTGTCTGACCTCCCTGGATCACCATCAGTGCCTTCCACTGAGAACTTATCCTACACTGAAATCCAGGCCTAGGGAGTAAAAAGCACTTTTAGGGCTCATAATTCCACAAGGTTATTTCAGCCTCAGAGTGGGGATCTGTCTCTAGATATCCTGTTAAACTCATGTTCTCCTTTTCCATCTAGTCCAGCTGTCCCTGTCACTCCCTGTCTGCCCCAGAAGATTCTGGCAGTACTGGACCTCAGAGTCTCCATTCATGTCTATTCCCAGTGAACATGAGGTACCTGTGCTTGCAGTCCTTCTTTTCTGAACAGGGTTGTCCCCATTAGCCCTGTCCTCTGGTGTGACTGACCTTAAAATCAAGGAGACCAAGTCCATTGTAGTGAACGTGAAGCTTCATGCTAATATGTTCTTTATTCCGTCACAGCAGAAACTTTACTGTAGTCATACCTGAGGTGCAAGCCCAAGACCCATGCACAATTCAGAGTCCTGGGCTTATATTTTGGTCTTTCAGCTTTCCAGAAAGGTTTTAAACAAAAATCTTGCCTGACTTGCATAAATAACTTGTATGGACCAGGCTCTGATTCCTCTCTTTCCTTGGAACTGAACTGTAGGTCACTTTACTTTTTTAGTTACTTTGTGGGCATGTGTGGAGATGGAGCCAATGACTGTGGGGTAAGTGAAAATTCTTTAAAATGTGTTTATTTTAAAAATGAGAAATTAATGCAATGCCAGTGGAGTATTCCAAAGTGAGCACATGCTGGGGATGGGAGTGCACTGCTTCTTCACAGAGAAGCTGTGCTGTCACCAGTATTGATTTAGACCTGATCCTACAGTGTGGTCCTTACCATGCAAGAGCTGTCCTAGGCAGAGATATTTGCAGTGTGTGATCTCAAGGACTGATTAACTGTCTTGGCAAAAAACCACCAGAAAATTCTCCAAATCCTCCACTGGGGTTTATGTCAATATTTTCAGTGTCTGGGGTTGGAGAAGACAGGTGAGGAGTTTTCATGGGGAACAGCTGTAGTCCTACAACGTTTTTGTAAACGAACATTTTAGAAATGCAGGAAAACTTTGGTTTTTGTATTTCAAAAAGGAAGGGTTTATGTTCAGGAGGAACCCATAACTCCCTTCTGGCAGGTTCAGATCTCTCCATGACTTCATGCATCCTCATGCAGTGAGAGCAATGCAACCTCAGCAGTGCAGCTCTTGCATGTCCTAACACAAAGTGCAAGGATTCTCCTGGGGGAAACAAGCAGAGAACTTAGACTATCTGCATGAGGTGTGACAGCAAGTAAGTGCTGACAAAGTAGGTAGAGCCAAACCTGTCTTCTCCAGCTGGTAGTGGATGGCTCTGGGGTGTGTGGAAAATGAACTTGCCAATGCTCTCATCACCGTTCTTTTCCTGGTCCCAATGCCTCACCACATTCCACTGGAGGAACCCCCTGGGTGGAGCACACATAGGGAGTAAAGAGGGACTACTGTTCACAGCACACATCCTGTAATAAGGGATCACTGGTTGGCTGACACGTGAGTTACTGTGTCTTCCTGGTTTGTGAGTGTTGAAGAAGAATGTGACTTTCAGGCTTTGAAAGTGGCACATGCAGGGATATCACTGTCAGAGCAGGAGGCGTCCGTGGCTTCACCTTTCACATCCCGAACCTCCAGCATAGCCTGTGTGCCAGAGCTAATCAGGTAAGCACAGAATTTTGTTCCCTATTTCATAAAGAAGACAGTTCCCTTTCCTCTCAAATATTAGCATTGGGTGTTCACAGCAAGCCACAATGTGCATATCTAGAGAAAAATAAATGTCTTTGACCTTGAAATTGCCATTTGCTTAGTCCCTTTCTGAAATTATTTTAAGGTACATTAATTTCCTCAAAGCTACAACAGGAGGGCATTTAGAGTTGAGCTTTATATCATCAACAGTGTTTTAAATGCAAAAACATAGCAAAATTAGCAATGCTCCATAAAGCTGAATCAAATGTCCATAAACCAACCTGTACACTACTGTTGGGCCCTCTCTGATACCCTATGCAAGGAAAACTTGGATCCTGGTTTTGCTTTCTGGGACAGGGAGAGTGTGCTGCCCTCATCAGATACTACATGTTCACTGCAGGAGAGGACTCATTAGCTTGAACTCACTGAGCAGCTGCTTGGCTTTCAATTTTTTTCCCCTCAAACGGAGTTGTTACCTGCACTATTAATATCAGCAGAAAAAAATTGCTGGGGTAAATTGTATTCTACAGGACAAAGATGACTAGAATCAAGCCTGTTTCCTTGCAATAAGATATCTGCAAGTGAAGATTTCACTTTCATTCAGGCCAGATTTTATTTATTTCACCTCCCAGCAAGATACTGACAGACTTCACTGCTTGTGACACATGCCTTGTTTTTCAGCAGCCTTTTGAGAGGACTAGCAACAGGAGCACCCCTCACCTAATTGCTGTCTTTTATTCATGTCTTCACACAGGGAAGGCCGTGCTGCTCTTGTCACTTCCTTCTGCATGTTCAAGTACATGGCACTGTACAGCACAATTCAGTACCTTGGTGTTCTCCTACTATACTGGGTATGTACTGGGAACATGTTGGCTAGAACTGGGTGAGCTACTACTCCCCTGTAGGAGAAATAGGGCATAAAAGCCACTAAAAACTAGGGTATGGAACTTTACCTTTACCTGAGTGGCAGACTTCTGTGGTGTGATCATATGGTCCTCCTGTACCCTCAGCTGAAAATCAGAAAGATTCTTCCCATTAACTTCAACCAGTGGGCTCAAGATCCAAGCTGGCAAAAAGAAGGCTGAGATACTGAATGGTGCTTTGGAAAGGAAGAATCTGGTGTAAGCATATGCTGTTGCAATTTATTCAGCATTTAAATCATGAACTAACTTGACAGTAAGCAAATCCCCTGGAGTACCTTAAACCACTTTTACATGGCTTCTTCCCAGATGGAAAGAAGGGCTTTGAATTCAGAAGTTACCCAGCAGTGAGAAAGCACGTCACTTCAAATAGTCTTCTTTTCTATTGCATGGAGTGAATTGGAAGCACAGTTAGTTCAAACAATGTGCAAAATGAGAGTATTCACTGCAGGCCCAATGGTGACAATTCTATTGGCAGGGTGGTGAAATGTGTAGTCCCCTTATCTGAAATGCAGAGTAGCATTTCAAAACAAACAGCAGAGCATTAGCTCCGTGGATATAGTATGGCTTTCTGGAGACAATATAAACAAATCCATGGCAAATATCTTATTTGTGATATTTTTTCTTTGTGTTCCTCTTTTCAGCAACTAAACTCCTTTGGGAATTACCAATTTTTGTTTCAAGATTTGGCTATTACCACTGTCATTGGCATGACAAGTAAGACCCTTGGTCATCTTATGTATTAATGAGAGAATGATCTCAGATATTTTTCACTCCTTGGGAATGCATGATTCTATGTACAGAAAAGAAGAAAAGGTGACTAAACATCCTGCAGAGTAATACTCTTGGTAGAGGATAGGATGTTTAGATTAGTAGAAGAGGGATCTTGTTTGAGAAAAGCTCTGATGTAAGATGGGTAATTCTTAGTGGTGCATTTGCTGAGCATGTAGGTTGTTGCTAACTGGCATGTTATCTCTAGAAGGAGTAAAATGACACCTTATGCAGTGAAAAGTCTATTCAGGTTTTTCCAGTTGACTTAGGAAGGTAGATTAAGGGGATACCAAAGGCTCCATGCCCAAATGAAAAAGTGTAAGGATTGACTGTTTGGAGACCATTTCACACTTGAAACTGTGTAGGCAAGAGACACAAAAGGAACGAGAGGTGAAAATGGAGAAGAAAGAAATGATAGATGTCAGCCATTATATACCAAGAAGTCGTAAACCAAGAATGAGAGGAAACCAGTGTTGAGGCAGAAAGACAGTGTTGTTGAGATGGAATAAATGCAAGGAGAGGTTTAGAAGCAGGAATGGCAAGGACAGGGCCATGAAGAGTGTACAGCAAAACCATGTCCTGGTGTGTTTCATCCTTGCTTGAACACAGACAACAGGAAAAGGCTTTGGTTAAATCAAGCCTAAAAAGGACAACCACAATACTGGGTGCCAAAAGCTATGTTGCTGTAAGCAGCCCATCTGGAACATTGCATCAATATGTATCATCATGTACAAAGTCTGGATAACTTTGTTAAATTTAAGAACATAGAGAAACCTGTTGTGTCAGTGAATGGAGTCTTCCTCCAGCACAAATAAGCGGGCACTAGGCACTTAGTCCAGGAGGATGCACAAAACCTGGGCAGCAGAAAATCCAACACCACAGGTGACAAGTGATAGAAAGAGAATAGGAGAGCATGAGTATGTTTACATTCTTGGGCCTGATAGTAGCAAAATAAAAGAAAAATCCAATATTTTATTTTCAAAATATGCCTCATGATAGTCAGATGCCATTAATTAGCCTCTTCTGTGTCAACATGGTTTTGTAAGAAAACAACTCTGTATTTTGTACTTGATATATAGTCTTCATATGTTTTATAATGAATATTATAGGCTGGCCATTGATAACAATATTGCACAGCAGCACTGCTTGTATTTTGGACACACTAGTAAATATTTCTGTGCATATTTCAGTGAGTTTCACAGGTGCCTACCCAAAGCTGGTTCCCTACAGGCCTCCAAGCCAGCTTATCTCACCCCCATTGCTGCTCTCTGTTGTACTTAACATCCTCTTCAGCCTCAGCATGCAGATCTTCGGGTTTGTGGTGGTCCAGGAGCAGCCTTGGTATTCCAAGACTGATTTACACCGGTAGGTCACCTTCTTGGTACTCTTAGTAACACAGGGTTGACCTAGTGGATGATACTATTGATCAGCTTAACTGCAGGCTGGATCAGCAGCTGCAGGCAGAACCCTGTGCTCCCCACAAGGTGCAAACATTTTAGCCACTGTTGTCTGCAGGTCCCTAAACTCTCCAGCAATCTGCCACGCAGCACAGTGCATGTGGTGGGAATGCTTCTGCTGAGCACAAAGAGGAGGATTTGATTGCAAGAGAGGCCAGGGTATGTGAGTAGGTCTGAGCTACTGAGCAAGCTGAAACCACAGGGTGAGACTGGGGACATTGCCAATAACTTATATCATGGCTGTGAGGGAGGATTCCTGTCAGTTATAGTAGAAGTTGGGGGAAATAACCAGAACAATCATCATTTGCTGACCAGTGTGACACTGTTTTTCAGTGGCTGCCTCTCAATGAAGAATCACATGGAGAATTCTTCCTACAGCCTGGGGCTCCATGGGGTGAGAGATGGAGCCCATGAACGAACAGACAATGGCTACAGGAGCTATGAAAACACCACAGTGTGGCTGCTGAGTACCATCAACTGCCTCATTGTAGCATTAGTGTTTTCCAAGGGAAAGCCTTTCAGGCAACCCATCTACACAAACTGTAAGTATGGGGAGAGAGGAAGGGATATATAAGTCAACTCAGGAGGTCAATTCACTAGGGAAAAATTAAAACTTGATCAAAAAGATGCCAATCAAAAAATCAGGAGCCTGATACTAGATTTTTCAATGACTAAAAGCCACCTGTTCACGTACCTTTTTAATGCCAGTGGCATCCAGTGACCAGCTGCTCTCTTCTGTAATGCTAAAATCCTGGGCCTGGCACTTGGATTTCTGAAACAGACAAAAGGAGTAGCAGGAAAATGGTGTTTGCTGGCAGAAGCATCGTGTTACTTAAGGCAGCCTAAACAAGACATCTCAAGGAGAGATTAGGCGGTCTCATTTCAGTCTTCAGAATAATTCTGGAAGAGCTCTATGCCTCTCTCCCCAGAGCATGCTGGTTGAGCAGTATTTGAGTGAATTCACATTCAGAGAATTCTTTTGGACCCATCTCAGGAGAAAACTTTCAATGACATCTACATGTTTGCAGAGTCCCATTTTCCATTTCAGAACCAGAGATGTTTAGCATTTGCTAACTCTAAGACCAGTAATTTCTGCAAAGAGGAAACATCACAGGATGCAAAAACTCGAATGGGCTGTAGTGAGGTTTAATAGGGTTTTTTCTGCATCTGAAAGACTGTCATGTGAAAGGAAGATGAGGTAGTTCCAGAAGTTTCAGTTAGGCATGGAAGAGTTGTTCTTTTTCTTTGTGGGACAAATCCTGGCAACAGTCTCTCAGGCAAAGCTCTCTTCAGTTGCTTTTTAATTTTTATAAAGATTTACATTAATGCTGCAGGTTTCATGGCTTTGCTGTTTTGGTATAGTAACAGTGAGAAGGGGACATTCCTCCCAGATAGGAGAAAAGTGGGTCATCAGTCTCCCAGAACAAGGCAAAACAAAAAAGAGTGGGTGGAGGTGAAATTTGGTGCATGCCAGCTAAAGAGAAAATGAATTTACTGATTATTGGAAGCTTTGCCTACAGGTCACAGATTGAGAGAGCAATAGATTGTCCATTATTTAGACTCTTTAGATCCTGATCAAGAACAAAGTCTCAGTATCACTGAAATTGAGGACAGAATCCCTAACCATATTAACAAGATCAAGACAAGAGTCTACACATTTTTCTGAATGACAGGAGATACTGAGCTCAGAGAGAGACTCACTGGAAGGCTGTAAAGCTTCTCAGATGTGAGAGGTCACATCAAACGTTAAAAACACCCATTTGGTGTTTTAAATCTGTGGCTACAAGGCTTATCCCCCCCTCATGTGTAGATACATGACTGAGTAAAGCTGGGGTTTTACTCTGTTCATTTTTCTTTTGCTGAAAGTTCCTTCCTATCTCATGGATTCTTTTGATGACTATGTCACACAGAAAATTATTACTATTTTCTATGATAAAGCAAGAAGCTGAGATTGCTCACAAACGTGTGGCTTTATTTGTTATTGTCCCTTCAGATGTGTTCATACTGGTGCTCATAGGGCAGCTGGGCATTTGCCTCTTCTTGATGTTTGCTGATATTGATGATCTCTACTCTAAGATGGATGTGAGTATTGTTCTAAGGAAGGGGGAAAGTTTCTTCCTACTACCAGTCCTATCATAAGTGCAGAGGGATTGCTTTAACAAATGGCACAGAGTTTTCCAGGGATACATGGCACCTCTAAAGACAAATCGAATTTAAAGAGATGGATTTTAGATGAAGGTGTTGTAGAACCTTCTGGAGATGTGATGGCTCCAGACTAAGATCTGTGCACTGTGACAGCTGGACAGCTACACATGTACTTTGGATTGCTTCAGCACATTTTCTATGCAATAGAAAATGGCATCACTGAGCTTACAATGCTTGGTTTGTTGGTGGCTTGATAATTGTGAAGCCAGGACAAGAATGGGGTTAGCTCTGCATATTTAAAGTACAACACATTCTTGTACAAATCCATCCTAAGGAAAATGTGAGAGAAGGACAAGATCTACATCAGCTGTAGGACAGGGTTGTCAGTGGACATGACAACTAGTATGTCAAGACTGGGAGATGTTAACCTCCTCCACTGCGCCACTCTCACAGTCTTGCTGTAGGTGTGACAGGAGCAAAACAACAAAAGTAACTCACAGCTATTTTTTCTGTACATTTGTAATCACAAAGATGACATGTGGTGGCTTTGAATAACAAGTACTGAACAGGGTGCTATGTCCAGTCCTGTATGTTTGCATGACAGTTGGCAAGTCGATTTAGAAATGGAAGTAATGAAACACGGGAAAAGGAACATAATCAAAGGGTATGGGCCTCTATTTTAAAAGCCAAACAGCCCAGCAAAAGCTGTCTCACCGTGTAACTATTTCCAGAGCAGCGGCTCAGTGGGCAGACCCAGTTAGAGAATCTGCCACGAGATGGCACTTTAAAGCAAGTCTTAGTCCCGTTGTGGACGGTGGTGGCACAGGACATAGTCAACACTGCAGCTGTAAGGGGCTAAAATGCTTTTGGGGAGGACTGCAAAACTCCCAGCCCAGGCAGTCTGGAGGGAATACACTGGAATAAAGTGAATTTGCTGAGAAAAGGGTGGAGTGGCAATAAAAAACTCTTCAATAGCCTGGCCTGAAGAAACTGCTAATAAAAAATTTGGATCAGAGCTTTATCCCCAAAAGAAAATGAACCACAACCAGAAAGCTTGTGCTTCCAGCTGTGGGAAGCTGGAACTGGGTTTGGTGCGAAAATACTCAGATTTTGAACTATTTCTTATATTAGAAAGAAAAGAGGTAGATTTTCTATTGCAGTTGTACAGTATAGTTTTCTCTGTTTTCTCTACTCCATCATGGGTTTAAAAGCATCTTTATCAATAATTCCTCAAGACAAGTAGCAATATTAGCTCATCAGATAGTGTACAGTGTACAGCCAGCGTGGGATTCTGGCTTTTCATTACATGAAGCTGGTGAAGGGCCTGGAGCACAAGTTGTGTGAGGAGTGGCTGAGGGAGCTGGGCTTGTTTAGTCTGGGGAAAAGGAGGCTCAGGGTAAACCTTAATTTTTTCTATAACAACCTGACAGGAGGCTGTAGCAAGGTGGGTGTCACTTTTTTTTTTCCCCAGGTAACAAGTTGTAGAGGGGAAATGGCCTCAGGTTGTGCCAAGGGAGGTTTAGATTGCAGGTTAAGAAAAAAATCTTAACTGAAAAGGTTACAGACTGGAACAAACTGCTCAGGGAAGTGATTGAGTCATTATCCCTGGAAGTATTTAAAAGAAGTATACTTGTGGCACTTAGGGATATGTTGCACTTTACAGTGCCAGGTTAATGATTGGACTAGATGGCCTTAAGGGTCTTTTGCAACCTAAATAATTCCATGTTCTATCACATAAGTACCCACCAGTGTCTACTGTGGGCACACGTTCCTGAACAGCTCCTACTTTTTTCCCAGCTTGTTTGCACCCCTACCACGTGGCGGATCTCCATGGTGGTAATGCTTGCAGTCACACTTGCTGTGTCCTTCCTTGTCGAGGTGAGTGTGCCTCCTTGAATGAACTGGTCAGCACCAATTGGAGAGGTGAAAGGGTCAGGTCTCGCTCTTTCTGCCTCCTCCTCAGCCCAGTTTTAGGAATACCTAGTAAAACAGCAGTAATTGCTGCTGCCTCACCCTTACTCCCCTTCCTCAAAGCGCCTCATCTGAATGACGAGATGAAAGGGAATGCAAGGACAGGCCACCTTTTCTTTCCTCTGGTGAGCAGAGTCTATCAGGCTGTGCCCCAGGCTAGGAAAATATGGGCAATCTTTGGTGTTTTCTACTCTGATCCTGCAAACTGCCAGAAGGAGCTGGTCACAGTTTTCTGGTGGAGAGCTCTGGTGGAGCTGGTGTGCGAAGTGGCCAGTAAAAGCCTGTTTAAGGCATGTGGATGAGCTGGACAGGGTGGGAGACCTAGGTCTTCACTGTTTGCCCTGTGTGTGTAGCATGGATGAAAAGAGAACACTGCTGCCCAGATCCTCTAAAATCTTCCTCTTGCTTTTGCCTTTACAGGAAGCTGTCATTGAGAACAGACCCCTGTGGCTGCTTCTGAAAAAGACCTTCCGGTACCACTCAAAGAGCCACTACAAGAGGCTGCAGCATGTGTTAGAGCAGGACTCAGACTGGCCACCTCTGAATGAAACCCTCTTCTCAGATTCTATGACAATAACAGTAGAGGGAAATATGGGAGGCCATAGCAATCCAACATTTGACAGCAGTGAGGACTCACTCTGAAGGAAACTGCAGTGGACACATGTCCATGACTATTGCAAGTGGCTGGAAAAGGACTCTCTGAGAGACTTAAAAAAGAGGCAAAACTGACTCATCACTGCTTCACCGCTCTAGGGCTAATCAGCTCTTGCTTAGCTTTAAATTGACTGGAAGCAGAAAAGGTGTCTGTCTTTTGTTGGAGATTTTAACCCTTCTGGAAAGGCTTTCAGAGCTGGAAGGAGCTGCAAATAGACAAAGTTTTCTAGAAGCATTCAGTCCCAGCACCACTGTGTTCTCTTTGAGAACAAAGCAGAGCTCTCTTGCTAGCTCATTGCTACCTGTTTGTCCTCTTGGTTTAAGACTTATGATACTTGCATTTTCTGGGTGAAAAATCTGTTGACCAGCAAAGCAGAATGATTTAATTACTTAACAATTCTTTTTGGAGAGAGGTATTTGTTTGGGATATTCGTTTAAAAAGCATACACTGAAATGTGACAATTGCAAGCTGTGATCTCCTTCTGAGGGTTTTCAAAAACATGCTGCCCTTGTGGTGTGAACTTCCTCTGCTAGGGCAGGTGCTGCAGAGCTGGGCTGCTACCAGGCATCAGCTCCTGCTTTACCAATGCCAAAATAAACTGAAATTGAAGGAGTTATTACCCCCTAGGACCTAAGGCCTGAAATAAAGATGGAGAGCCAGCTAGGTCTCAGAATAATTTTATTAAATTCTGTGACATGCTATTAAGTGGAACCATCTGAGGTTTTGGCTCTGCTTTTCAATCATAATTGCAGATGTAATTCATTCATCAGCTTGTATTCCTCACCTATGAATCTTTGATGGTGACTTTTACTCACTCTGCTGCTCTGTCTGCTACACATAAATGCAACAACACTGCATATTTCTGCAAGTGTAACCTACTTTAAAAAAGGCAGCACCTACCAGCACATATTCTTTTAGCCCATTGATGTTACTCTGCCTTCCTGCTCACTGCATTTTGCCATCTTGGTCCCCAGCTGAGTAAAGCAACAAGATAATCAATCTAGAGGGCTTCAGACCAGGAGGAACACTTCCTTCTTTGGAAAAGGTATGCAGGGGAGTTGTCCCCTCTGAAGTGACTACACAGTTAGTTTTTCACAGCTGGATCTTGCCCATCCTTGTGCTGGGTAGGCCTGAGGAGCACTTTATTACTGGGAACTGCATTTTCCCACTGTTTGGTGCTAAAGAACTCCTGCAGTGCCACAGAAACTCAGAGAATTGGGCAAGTTGGGAATAACAGTAAAAATTCCTTTGGTCTTTTAGACTTAAAAAGTAACTCTGGAAAGCAAAGAGCAAATTAGAAGGGATTTTGAATTGTTTTGAGTCAACATGTGCGTACTAGAACAGAGTTTGAAAATAACTAGCTTGAATCAAAAAGTAAGAAACAATTTTTTTCTAGAAAGAGAAAAAACCCTAAATCCAAATCAAAAATATTTTAACATCAGTAAAATGTTTATTAGACTCAAAGCAATTTGTTCCCTGCTTATGAACGTTTGACATAAGCAAATGAGTAAATATCTGCCTATCTAACTTAGTTTATCTAATGGTAAATACCTGCCACAAAGATATTGACACAAACCAGAAATGTTTCACAATTATTCCTGAAAGTATCTCCAAAATCTTAATGAGTTCCCATTTCACAGCAAAATCCTCTGCAAAGTGAAGGCTAGATGCTCTCCTTACTCCTTGTGGTATGAAAGAGCAGGCTGGTGGAGTTACTCTTCCTTTCTCTCTTTTGGTTACAGTAACTATTCCTAGGAGACAAAATTCAGTGTCCTGTTTATGGACTCCTGCACACAGCAAATATGTTGCTGCATTATGACACATATTGTTGTCCAATAGGACATCTGCAGTAGCATTGCACACTGGACATGTGATTTATGTTTATGCCACCACACATTCCTGGCAGAAGGTTGCAGGGAAGAATATGAAGCTGAGAGGGTGCTGCATACTAAGAAGAGCTAAATATTTCCCTTACGGTGACTGTGTTCCTTCTTGGAGAGCAGTAGTTTCAAAGACTGAATGGCTCTGCTGTTAGCCCTCATTTCTGACAGAACAGCTGTGGACAGGGACATCTTACCTTGTGACTGAGCAGCGACACACGCTTGGAGTGCTTATGCTTTTTGCAACTGCTAGGACTGACCACAGACACATCATAACTGCCCTGTCATGGAGGCTCTTGATAATGATCTTGAGAGGAATTTTATTGGTACAGCTAAGGTACACTTATTCCTCTTTAATAGCCTTGATTTAGTAGTCCAAAGGTAGTACAAAGCACCAGAGAAATGCTGCTGCTCCTGGCCTTGCCTGTGGCCTCAACAGCAGTGTAAAGCATTAGTGTGCTTTAGAACAGGGGAAAACATTTGCAAAATTGCTATTTTTAATTACTTTATTCTCCTATGATATAGATACAAGATTTTTTCCTGCATAAATAGGGACACACTGCGGGACTGATCTTCCTCTACAATCCATAACTGTTTCCCCTCTTATCCACAGGAACATCCTGTGGATAAGAAGGGAAACAGTTTTGCATGGTTACTTGCTGAGTTCGCACAGAGAAATGCTGGACATGAATTTCTGCCAGACTGTAAGCAGAGGTTTTGCATGCAGGATACTGTCATGTCATCTGTGTTCAAGTTAGTGGACTATGGATGCTACATGAATGTCCTTAAAAGGGAAAAGAGCTATGAATGCTGGGACTGTAAGCTGTTATGAGTCTGAGCTTTAAGTATTTCATGTTTGAAACCCTACAAAATATGTGAAAAGCTCCAGGGCTCCTGAAATTGTTTGGATTTGATGTTACCAGTCTTTCAGTGCCCTCTGGAGGTGGTTTTGAAGAGAACTCCAGTGTTGCACTCTGAAAAGTTTATTTAATTTGAACCTTGCACTTCCGTCCAAGGCTGAAACTTCCTGCTTGAAACAGTAATGGTGGTGCCTGGAGGCAGACTGCTCCTCATAAGCTTGTGGTATTTCAGTCCAGATATAACTTCAGCGTCCAAAGGCTGGCACCCTGATTTAGTGTCTGTCTCTGTCCTACTGAATGGTGAAGAATGTATAAAATTTTCATGGAGGAACCAAATTTATCAGATGAATAATTCATTTCAGACCCAATGTTTATGTAGAATGCACTTCCAGTGGTTATTCTAGTTCCACTAGCTCTACAGAAAAGTCTGTCACTTCTTCAAACAAGTCAGGTGGGGGGCAAATCTCTCAAAAACCTTCATCTAATTCTTTTGTTGTTTGTTAGGTACCACAATAACCAAAATTGTGTTCTCAGATATCAGCAGGGCTTGTGGCCTATTTTAACATAACACATTAAAGTGAATGATGACTGGTTTTATAAGGCTGACACAATGCGGAGTAGCTAAAAGTATGGAACCACAAGGAAATTAAGCTGTCATTTTAGCAGTAGTGTAAGCCTGATTACTGCTGGCTTCACAGACCATTAGTTTTTCTTCAAAATTCTTCTTTTCCCAAATAAATATCATATTCATAGTGAATTTCTTAAATAACAAAGTTTTAAAGACTTTTATGCTAATTTAGTATTCTTCCCTACCTCCTGTTCCCTGCTCTCTCCCCACTATCCCCTTCTGCATCCCTCACCCCCACTCCCCCTTTTGGTTACTATCTCCTGAGTAGGAATTATTTAGAGATCTTCTAAAGGTCGGCTGTGTTAGACGGCTGTGCTGAGAAATCACATGACTTACAGTTCCTCAAGCCAGACTTTTGGTTTCCAGCATAGTTGTTGCTTAAAGGAATTGGTTAGCAGCAGCTTCTGATTATTAACAAGGGTAAGCTGCCAAATTCAGAGCTGTAGGCTATTAATGCTCTAAAACAGCCATGGAAAAGGGTTGGAGAAAAACCCCAATCCTTTAAATGGTTCTTAAGGCTCCTGGTTGCTGTAATGAAATGTTCCCACACACGTCAGTCTCTCCCGATATGTGTTATGTCCATCCCCTGACGTGTTCCAGTCAAGTCTGCAGATTTTAAATCCCATTTATGTGTTCTAAGTCTTCACCCTCATACTGTTGCTGAGCTGAGGCTACCTTGAATATGTTGTTGATTATTTCTGTTGGCTTAACTGTGTATGCCCTGAGATGGGTGTGATGCCTGAAAAGGTGCATTGAAAACTGCTCAGAGACAGTTTTGAGTCTTTAAGCAGCAAAAGATATTTATTTTAGGCAATGCTGGGGGCTAGCCAACTTGCGCTGGACAAAACTAGCCCAAAGTTATCAGTGTAAAGTGAGGTATTTATACAGTTTTGTGAGAGATTACATAATTTTTTACATGCATATTCATATTATTGCAACATTTCATTATAATAATCATAGCAGGTGGAGCCTGGGCGGAGTCTGGGCGGAGTTGTCCTTTTGGGATGCTATTTTGGGGGTTGTTCCTGTTTCTTCATCCTTAGGGGGTCCCATTCCAGAAGTCTTCCTTGCTTTGAACTTTTCAACTTTCTTAGTTGGCTGTCTTCCTGATGATGAATTTTGCAAGATTTTGGATTCATGCCCCTGTTTTGCCACTTATTCCATAAGGAACCCTTCCTTATGTCTATTTAGGTATGTGTGTTAGCATTTTTGGTGTTCTTTACTTCCCTGTGTTCTTACTTAATGCTAGTGTTTTAGCATTCTTTGACCAGGTGTTATCTTTCACTAGCCTTGAATTCCGGTTCCTTTAGTTCTTTACCCAAAGTATGCATTCTGAGTTAACTCCTTCGGGTCTTGCTCTGTTTCAGGTGAATCTGCGGTGTAGCCTGCCAGCCCCCCATCTTGAACTCTGCCAGCAATTCCACCTGTCATGGACACAAGTAGCTATTTATATGCTCTTTCTGGTTATTTTTTAATTGCTGTGTATTCTGCTGTCTTACCACAGATGTATTTCTATAGGAGAGTTAAAAGACTCATACCTGGGGGTGTTGACATTCCAAGAATTAAAGAAGACCAAATACTGATACCTGGGGTTTGTAGGACTTTATGAAGGGGTACTTTATCAGTGAGTTTGTCTCCTACTATAGTTTCAGGAGGATTTAGTCCTCTTAAGGTTTGGCAAGTAACAGGTCTTGACAGCAAAAAACCATGATCCTCACACAGCTAGATGACCTTCCTTGTTGACATTGCAGAATGTTCTTACTGAGAATTTGCAAAACATTTCCTTAATTTCTGAACTCACTTTAAAAATACCCAGTGAAGGCAAAAGTCACACAGAGAAAGGATATAATAGGGGAAAGAAAGTGAAACTATGTGAATGAAAGTAGAGATGGGAAGGAGTGATAGGAATCTGGCAGGTAACAGTTTAGTCTCCCAGATCTGGATTTTAGATATTGTGTTCTTCTGTATTGTTAAAATATAAAAGCAAAAATGAACTGAGGATAAGGCTTAGAGGTCAGCACTGAGAACTGCAGTTCCTGCAGATGGTGTGATGTGATTAGAGGTGGTGGCGAGGGTAAAGGAATGGTAGCTCTGAGGTTCACTGACCTCTTTGTCATAATCCCATGCTGCTTCAGAGCCAGGCACAGTCCACATTGCCTTCAAACTCACTGCCAAAATCATTGTTCCTGCACTGAATTACTAGAAAAGGGCAAGATTCAGCCCTTTGAAAGGTTCCTTGAGAAGGTGAAATGCTGTCTGGGAGCATTTATATTGCTGCCTCTCACTGGTCATGGCAAGGGCTTTGTGAATAGTTGGGACTTTTACCAGCACAGGTGTGGTGGCTGCACATCATGTTTTCGTATCTCTAACCTCTGTAGGATAACTGGCACTCCCATGCTGATCGAGTGCTCAGAGATGCAAGTGTACCTTTGTACTCAGAGTGTTGATGTCAACCATTTTGCAATTGCAATTTTTAAATCAAGATAAAGCATTCTCTCTAATGACCTTGCAATGACAACTGACTTCATCTCAGGATATTTAATTGTGTGAATTAGATTGCAATAACTGACGAAGCACAGACATCCAGCTAAATTAGAATTTCTGTATTTCTTCTTGCAATGGCATTTTTATGATGTTAGTTTTCATAACTTGGTTGTCCTGTTGATGTTCTCCAAGTGAGGGTAAAACTGTTGAGCACAAATAAGCCCTCTATTAAGGGACTGCAGATAGCAATGCTACAGTTAAGGGAGCTGACACTGGCTTGAAGCAGGAATTGCCTTTTGAAGGTCCAGGGAGATACAGTGGCGTGAACTGGAATCAAACAGAAAATTAGGCTCATGCTCCCACAGCAGCTTGTTCTACGTTAACTCAATGAACTCACGTCCTGACTTCTAACAAGTGATGCGAAACCTCACCGGACAACTCAGCGAAGTTCAGTTTCTGTGCTGTTAGTGAATTGTAACTTCCTGCTTCACTTGACTCCTGGTGTCTCAACACTGCAATTGCTTTGCCATCTACAGCAGATGACCAAGCTGCACAACCACTCTGAGGAGCATAACAAAGTTCAGATTACCATCTGCATCAAGGGCAAAGGTGAGTTGTCTGCATCTCATTTTCCTCACCAGCCTGTATACCAACTAACATGTTGAAAGGTATCTGGAATTGCACAGTAAAGGAAGAGTGGGGCAGAGGGAGATGAGGTGGATAAGGCAGCAAAAGGTGCAGGCACAGACTGTGTTGTGTAGTAATGATGTACCTGTATCTGCAGTATCTGTAATGACACAGGTGAACCCAGTAATTTGTGTTAAAAGTCTAGAACAGCTTGGAAAATTTGATTTCACTAACAAGCAACTAGGTAACAAGTCTGGCCTTCTGAGACCTGGTTCCCAGCTCTGCTGTAGGCTGCTTCCACAGGCTTGTCAAGAAGCTTGTAAGTGATTTTTAAGGTGTCTAGACATACCCCATTGAGGTATGTGCTTTCTTTGCCAGTCTCAGTTCCTTGTCCATAAAATAGGGGTTACTGCTGCTTTTCCCTGCCAAAAGACACTGAGGAGAGCAGTTACTAGGGTGATGGGAGATGTAAAGGCCTTACATAGGTTTTCTTGGTTGGAGTGTTTTATGGACACTAGGCAAATGAAACTGAAGACAACCACTTGGAGAGAGATATTTAAAGGGCTGATCTTTGTGCTGCTGTTTTTCAGTCAGTATTATTTCTAAGAAGCTCTGGTTTTAAATAATGCAGTGTAGAAGATTAGTGATGTTGTGTGTGCCTTGAAACTTAATTTGACTGCCCAAGACCTGTGCACAAGTAAAGGTAATTTTTTTAAATTGTTTTAGAGGTTGCAAAAATGTGGAATCTTGTTGTTTAGTCCCTGGAGACATGTTTCTTTTAGATGGAAAAAAGTTCTCTCTCCTCCGTGATGCTGTCCTGATTGATGTAAGCTGCATTGTGAATGAAGGGATGCGCCCAGGTGCAGCACTGGAGTTGGAAATGCTAAGGTCCTGTGCATGTTCTTTGACAGGGAGATGTCTCTACTGTTCTGATAACAAGTTGTTTACTATTTACTAGAGTAGTTAGCAGAAGGAGGTAGAAAAACTGTGGTTTGAATAATTCACAGTTATCTTGGGCTTTTGAAAACTGCCACTGTGTAATGTGCATTTCTTATCCACATTAAAAACAAGTAGGATTAATGTATTATCAGGAGTAGAAAGTGAAAATACTCAAATAGACTGATTATGTATTTTTTTATTTTTTTGGATTCTGATCTTGCCTCAGTTGAGTTCAAGTAGGCAGTGGTTGAGCACAGAAGACAGTGTTAGCCCTAAACATCAAGCCGCTGCAAGGCATGAGCTTGGTTCAGGAACAAAATTTGACCCAAGCTCCTCATACTTAATGTTCAGAGAAACATACCGTAGCATGGCTGGGAGGAGACATGAGAAGGAAAGGGGCTGCTCTTCTCTCTGCCATGCCCTAGCCTGGAGGGGTTCTGGTTCTCTACATTTAACTATCTTGTCATCTTTTCTCCTTCAACCTTTTACTCAAGAGACATTTGGTGTGTTTGGGGAGGCAGAGTGCAATGGGTGTCCCTGCTTCCTGCTCATCTCCTTCCCTCTGGGGAAGGGACCTGGCCACTGCTGTGGCAGGGGTAGCCACAGAGGTCGCTGCTAATTCAAGGCAAATGGAAGTCAACATTAAAGTTGACTATATTCAGAATTATAATATTTAATTCATATTACTGTAATACAATAAGAGACTTCAGCTCTGCACTGCATGTGACATCAAGCTCAAAATGTTAGTCTTTTGCAGATGCCAGGAAAAGTCATCCACCCCATATCAACTCCCAGGTTTCCTTAGTAGTTGTTAATACATCAGATTCTTCAGCACCACAGAGACAATCATGCCATAATAAATAAAAGAAGGAATTCATTGCAAGAGGACAAGAATCACATTCCCAATATCTCCTCAAAGGACAGAGAGAAAATGACTATCTGATGCAAATTAATGAGATGAAATTAATGAGTATCAACAAATAAAATATTCCTCCAGTGGGACCAATCACAGGTACACAGTGCAATGTCTTCTTGGCCCTCTTCCAGTGCTTCAGGGAGCTCCACCAAATATGTGCATGTTGAACAGGCTTGGAGCCCACCAGGCAGGCAGCTCACAGCAGTGCCAGAGTGATTTCCACCAAGGCACCCTTGCAAGCAGTATCTGCTCAAATAAGTGCCAGAACAAACCTGGATCCATATGACAGAATAAATTAATGTAATTAAAAAAAAACTCTGTAAGGTATCACAGTGTAAAGTTCTCTTTTTGTAAATGTGTCCAATGTGCACTCAGCTGGGAACATGCTGTTCGTTTGCCAAAAACATGAGGAGGAGCTATTGCTGTCTGCATGGATCTCATTAGCCTATTTGCATAATTACTCTTTCTTAAATTTTCACATTTTTAAATGTGTTATAACACTGTCAGCTAAGCTGTATACTGTGAGGCAGTGACAGTAAAGGAATTTAATTCTACTTACAAAATATCCTATTGTATGTTTAATAAGATATAAATGTTTGTTGCTTTTACTTGATGCTTAGCAATTTCACGGTGTCTCTCAAGTATTAATTAATTAATAAGCCAATTATGATTAGGCTGAGGACAAGGTATAATGTGCTGGAAACAGAATAGTCTTTGAAGGCGCAGAGGGACAACAGATCCTGGATTCATTGTGCTTTTTAATAGAGCTGCTTGCTTCCAGATTCAATGAAATGAATGTGTTGGTAACAGGGGATGCTACTGGTGGTCAGAGGTAAATCTGTTTAAAGTTTTCTTAACGTGCCAGACTAAATGGTAATGGGCTGTGTTGTGGTCTGGCAGACACATCTTGTCAGCCATCATCTTCTTAGAGGGGAATATATGAGTATGTGTGCGTGTCTGTGAGTGAGAACAGAGGACTCTGATAAATAACTTTCATGATGAAATGATAGAGTCTTTGCCCAACCCAGCCTCACATGTGTTCAGTCTGTACCACAGTGCCCATGAAGGAATAAACCTGAAGGCTAAGATGAAAGAGGAAAGAAAGAAACAGAAAGAAGTTTCTTTCACAGAAAGAAACTGGGGCATGAATCTGTGAGGGACTCTCCTCAGGCAGGCAAATCCAAGCAAAACACCATGATGTCCAAATCAGAGCACTCTTTGAAAACACAGAGATACAGTCTATAAGACCTGCCCTTCCTTCCTGCCTCCCACCCTCCCAGGAGCTGCTCAGTTTAGGCACTGCAGGCACCAGATTTAAAACACTTTACATGCCTTGCTTGCACTTTTGTAGGCCTGGAAACCAGGGGTTTTCCACCTACACCGACCCTCAGCTGGAAGACACATAGTATATGCTCAGCAATACTTTTATTTTGTCAGAAAATTAAGGTTAAAATCCATCACACACAGAAAGAGCCTACAGGAATCATCTGAGTAAAAGAGGATGTGGGTAGAAATCCTACACCTGTCCTCAACAAAGCACTGGAGAGGAGATGACAGGGAAGGAATGGATGCTTTGCTTGTAAGTGCTCTCAAACTACCACAAAAGTCATCATAAGCAATGGAAAAAAAAGCAGATAGGGCAAACAAGCTGGTGCTGCTGAGGTCACTTTGAATGGTGACGCTCAACTTACTTTCTAAAGGGATGGGAGAAGGAAGGCTGAACCACACTTTCCCAAAAGAGTTTTCTTCTCAGACAATCCACACATCAGCTTTCTGACAAGGAAAGAGCAGGGCTCAATACCTTTGGAGATGAGCAATAGGTGCCTCACAGATCATTCCCCACATACATCACCCCCAGCACTGCAGGGACCCCAGCTTTGCCTTTCTGCTGGCTGGGCAAAGGTTGATCTGCTGATTATGAACTGCTTGAAATCCACTTCTGGTCACTGAAGAGACAATGGTCTCAGATGTGGGGAAAAAAGCCTCCTTGCCATCTCCAGTGGTCTTTCTCTAAGCCTCAGTGCTTTGGCAGCCCAAAGAGTTGAATCATAGAGTGGGTTGGTTGGAAGGGACCTTAAAAATCATCTAGTAAGCCTGTTCAGGTCCAATGCCAACATCACTGGGCTTACAGGGGTGATGAGGGAAAGTGTGATGTCACAGTGGAACAATCAGCTGTCTGAGAAGGAGCAAGACAGATTTCTTGGTCAGACCTCTCCAGATCTGGGGGTCTGCTGCTCCTAAAGGGAGTCAGAGGAGGCAGAGATAGGCACATTTTCCAGGCATGAAGAAAATGAACAGAACATCATTCTGTCCAAATCAGAGCACTGAGGGATACAGCCTATAAGACCTGCCCTTCCTTTCTACCTCCCACCCTCTCAGGAGCTGCTCAGTTTAGATCCTGCAGGCAGCACAGGCTCCAAGATGCTGCACATGCCTTGTCTGCCCTTTTATTCAGGCCTGGGAACTGTTAGTTTTGCACTTACATGGACCCTCAGCTGGGCGATACACAATAAAACCTCAGCATTAATTTTATTTTATTTTTTCAGAAAGTTATGTTTAAAATCTGATATTGACAGAAACAACCCCCAACCTGTAGCTGATAAAACCAGAATGGGTAAGTAGAAAGCCTGCTCCTGTCCTCAACAAAACACTGGAGGCAAGGTGGTGGTGGGGGGAACAGATAATTTGCTTTCAGGTGCTCCCAGACTGCCACAAAAATCATCCCAGGCAATGAAATAAAAGCAAATGTGGCTAACAGGCTAGTGCTGCTGGGAATCACCTTACACTCTTGACTTGTTATTTCTTAATGGAATGGAAGAGAGAAGCAAGGCTGAGTTGTTGCACTTGCACACAAGACTATATTCAAACAGATAGAAGAGGAGTTTAGGTCAGCATGAGTTTGTTTAGATTTTATTGTAATTAATAATTATCACAGAAAGGGGGAAAAGTTGCTGGTAATCTTTGGCATAAGGTGTGGCAACTACTGGGCAATGACCATGCACAGCCAGGGGCTCCCTGCCTTGCTCAGAGGTCTTCCAAATGGCCCATCAGTTGCTCTTTCTCTTATTCCCTGAATGCCTATGAGAACAAGGCCTTCAGAGCTCTGTCCGCCAAAGCAGCACCACCACTGGCAGCAACAGAAGCAACAACAACAGGACTAGCACCAGAAGCAGTTGCAACCACAGCCACACCACCGACAACTACACCAGTGATGACTTTACGAGCGAGAGAGGTCCAACATCGAATTGCTCTACTGACCTGTAAAGGGAAAGTAAAACAGGGGCTGGAAATAAAATAAGCAAATATATTTACCCCAAGTGTGCTAATGAAGAGCAGGCAGGGATAATCAGGGCGATTAAAAGAATGAGAGACAGCTGCTCCATAAGCAGAAGGGGTAACATCCAGGTTTCTACACTTAGGCTGTAGCATTCAGTAAGAGGGCACTGTCAGCGTGCAGACAGACTGCAGTGACCCTCCTGGTCCAGGGTCCCTGGTGAGGCCAGAGGTAGCATAGGTTTGGACCCCACACCCAGGACTTGGCTGTCCCCAAGCAGTCTGCAGGTTGTGTGCCTGTCCAGGGGCTGACAGGGAACAGTAAGTGCTCTGTGAGGCACACAAGGAGTTGGGTTACTTACCTGGTTGCTGTCCTCCTCACCATAGTGGAGCATTGTCACAAAGTGCTCGCAGTTTTTGCTGAGCAGGTCATAAGGCACCTCCCTGTCAATGTAGCTCTCACCCTGCTTGATGATCTCCTTCACTGCGAGGGGAGTGTGGGAGCAGTCATACTTGTTGTTGACCTCCCAGTCATCAGTTCCCACCACATCCTTTAGGAGTTGCTTCTTCACCTTGGCCTTTTTGGTCAATATGGCCACAATGCCAGATGACTGATGTGGGATCCCTTCATCTGGGGGAAAGCAGGAAGGAGAGAAGCCAGACAGAACCTGTCTGGCCCTTCCAGGACCTCAGATGGGCTTCTGGCTGGTCCTGCAAAGGCCATCTACACACACAGAGGGTCAGTCCACCAGCCCATGGAGGGAGACAGGGCTCCTGGGGCACTTTAGCACCCCCTCTTCACCCTGCCAGGCTGCACCAGCCTTACCTTCGGACGTCACGTGGATGACATACCCATCGCCCAAGTAGAGAGCCCAGTGCTGATAAAGTGGTCGCTTGATCTCGATCAGGTCTCCAGGCTTGGGGTTCCGCTTGCCAAACGCCATCCCAGGAGCCTGCGGTCAGGACACGCTTTTGTAGCTGGGCTGGCTCAGCGCAGGGCACAGCGGAGCGGGGAGGTGTGGGGTGTGCAGAGGCAGCTGCCGGGGCCGCAGGCACGGAGGGCGTTAGTGCCGGGCACCGAGGGCATCCGCTGCCGGAGCGGCGGCCCCTCCGCGCCGGCGAGCCCGTCCCCAGGCTCTGGGGTACCTCCGGCCCCCGGCGAAGCCGCATCCTGCTGGCAGACGCCCGCTCGCATCCGCCGAGCTCCGCTCACCTTCGCCCCTGTCCCGCTTCTGCCACCACCGGGCTCCAGGCCCGCTCTAAATAGAGAGGGAGCGGGCACGCCCCGGGCAGGTGAGAAAAACATGGTCCTTCCCGGGGTGACTGTTGCCTCTGCCCGGGAACCGTCCCGTCCTGTCCCGCCCCTGCGTTCGGGGCTTCACTCCCGAGGGTGTTGCCAAAACCACCCTTTGGGACGGAATTGTGGTCCGCCCACCGAGGATGGCCGGCATTGCCACCCTGCGGGGAGCCTCTACGTCCGAGCGGTGCTCCCTTCCAGTGAAGGGCAACACCACTGACTCTGTGCCCTGTCACTCCGCAAGACATCCTCTTGCAGAATAAGAACTTCTGGCTGCTGCTTAAAGCCTGGCTTGGGAGCTGCTGTATTGTTTCAGGTTTCTGTATCTTTGTGTCCACACACACGGTGAAGGAGAAAAAGCCAGGCAAAGACAAGCTGCAGCCACAGAAGCTGCTGCCAGTGTTCACACCCCACTTCTCTGTGGCCCCTGGTACAGAGGGAAAACACTGTCTAGAATAAAGTGTCAGAATTTCCTTTCCCATTACAGCCTCTTTCAAAACTTCATCCTAATTTTGCTCTGTTTACTCTGTCCCAACCCCTCTCCATATACATTGTCCTCTGGAAACAGCCACTGCCTTCTCTGGAGCCAATACAACTCCGTGCTCTGAGGTACCCTCAAGTGCTAAGCCAGGGGTGCTCCACCACAGGATCAGTCCCATGCAAGGCTTGTGTTTTCCTGATTTTCCCTCCAACAGTTACTGCATGAGTAGGTGTGTGATGGCACCACTCACTGTGGGTAGGTAGGAGCTCCTCTCCTGCTCTTGTTAATTTCCTCTTTTTCAGCCTATGGAGTGCTGTGAAGAGGGGCTGCCCAGTGCCACTGCCACCAGTATTTCCCAAGTTGGCCCATGGGTACACTCCATCACGTGTGGCTGTAAAATCCTGTCTAGAGGCTTTTAAAATACTAACATACACAATAACACAGCATTATCCTTTTGGTTTTCCCCCTCAGAAATAGGGATAAGAGACTTTTCTTTACACATTCCTTACATAGTTTTTTATTTATTACATTATTTTAATATTTGTTATAATCTAGCCAGTAAATTACATAAATATTGATAATATAATGCTATAATAAGAAACATGCAGTAGCTTGCTTTGTAAAAGTTGTCCTACAATCTCCAAGCTTCTTATCCCTCTTGCCCCCACAGCAGGAAGCCCAGGCCTCTGAAGAAGGGGTTTTAAGTCTTTTTTGCAGCATGGTTATCTCTTGCAGAAATTGCACTTCTCAAGGCAGACAGAAAACAGCTCAAAGCAAGCACAATGCTTGAATATTCCCACACTGAATATTCTTAGGATCTTCCAGCTGTGAGGTCATCTTGAGCAAAACCAGCTCTGTGGCAAGTGATGGATTCTGTTGTTCCTCCTCACACACTCTCTTCATGGTTCAGGCAGTGTTCAGTCAAATAGTATCAATGCACCGACCAACTTGATGGAAAGGCAGCCAAATAATAATCAACCTAATCTTGACCGCACAGACAAGCACGGTACAGGTGCAAACCCCTACATTCAATGAAATGTTACAGCTTCCAGCAAGTACAAGAAAATTCACTACCTGAAGTAATTACAGTATTCTTGCCCTTTCCAGGGTGAATTAGACATGGGAGTGGTGCAAGTGCTGCCCTCACAAGTGCTGCCTTGCCAGGTGTTGCAGATAAGGCTCTGAATACAGAAAGCTTAAAGCTGAGGGCTTGCTGTAAAACCACCTAAATAGTTTAACCATGAAAGCAGTTTTGATTACATTTCCAGGAATCAAGAAAGGACTTTCAGTTTCAGTTTTATGAGAATATGTTTTCCTGCATTAAAAACAATGACTTCATTTACATGTAATAACAGGGGGATCTACAAAACATGACCGGAAGTCCTGGCTTTGTTATTTCAAACATTAAAAAATAGGCATGGAAAAAACTAGTGAATTAACTCCTTGTTTTGCTTTGCTTGGGTGCGTGATTTTTGATTTACTTACTGAAACATGTTTGTTTCAAACCACAAGTTTTTTCACTTCAGCTTCTCTGGTTCTCTCCCAGTCCTGCCAGTAGGTGAGTGAGCAAATGGCTCTCTGCTCCTTAGTTGCTGGCTAGGGTTAAATCTTTGACAGCATGTGAAGAGCAGACACAACCAGCAAGCCTCTTACAAACAGTTGTTTTGCTCTCATCTCTCCTTACAGTCCAGGCACTTGCCTGAAATAAAAACAACAGAGGATTCGATTTCTTACAGGACTGCAGTGAACAGGCTTTTCCAAACACTTAGGCCAGATACTCCAGGTAAAGAGAAGCAAACCACACTTTCCCAAAAGAGTTTTCTTCTCAGACAATCCACACATCAGCTTTCTGACAAGGAAAGAGCAGGGCTCAATACTTTTGGAGATGAGCAATAGGTGCCTCACAGATCATTCCCCACATACATCACCCCCAGCACTGCAGGGACCCCAGCTTTGCCTTTCTGCTGGCTGGGCAAAGGTTGATCTGCTGATTATGAACTGCTTGAAATCCACTTCTGGTCACTGAAGAGACAATGGTCTCAGATGTGGGGAAAAAAGCCTCCTTGCCATCTCCAGTGGTCTTTCTCTAAGCCTCAGTGCTTTGGCAGCCCAAAGAGTTGAATCATAGAGTGGGTTGGTTGGAAGGGACCTTAAAAATCATCTAGTAAGCCTGTTCAGGTCCAATGCCAACATCACTGGGCTTACAGGGGTGATGAGGGAAAGTGTGATGTCACAGTGGAACAATCAGCTGTCTGAGAAGGAGCAAGACAGATTTCTTGGTCAGACCTCTCCAGATCTGGGGGTCTGCTGCTCCTAAAGGGAGTCAGAGGAGGCAGAGATAGGCACATTTTCCAGGCATGAAGAAAATGAACAGAACATCATTCTGTCCAAATCAGAGCACTGAGGGATACAGCCTATAAGACCTGCCCTTCCTTTCTACCTCCCACCCTCTCAGGAGCTGCTCAGTTTAGATCCTGCAGGCAGCACAGGCTCCAAGATGCTGCACATGCCTTGTCTGCCCTTTTATTCAGGCCTGGGAACTGTTAGTTTTGCACTTACATGGACCCTCAGCTGGGCGATTCACAATAAAACCTCAGCAATATTTTATTTTACTTTTTCAGAAAGTTAAGTTCAAAATCCGATATTGACAGAAACAGCCCCCAACCTGTAGTTGATGAAAACAGGATGGTTGGATAGAAAGCCTGCTTCTGTTCTCAGCAAAACACTGGAGGCAAGGTAGGGGGAAGGAAGGGATAATTTGCTTTCAGGTGCTCCCAGACTGCCACAAAAATCATCCCAGGCAATGAAATAAAAGCAAATGTGGCTAACAGGCTAGTGCTGCTGGGAATCACCTTACACTCTTGCCTTGTTATTTCTTAATGGAATGGAAGAGAGAAGCAAGGCTGAGTTGTTGCACACAAGACTATACTCAGATAGAACAGGAATTTAGGTCAACATGAGTTTGTATGTTTAGATTTTAATCGTTAATTATCACAGAAAGGGGGAAAAGTTGCTGGTAATCTTTGGCATAAGGTGTGGTAACTAATGGGTCACGTCCACCTGCATCCAGGGTCTCCCTGCCTTGCTCAGAGGTCTTCCAAATGGCCCATCAGTTGCTCTTTCTCTTATTCCCTGAATGCCTATCAGAAGACCTTAAATTAGACAACAAATCCGCAACACCAGGAGTAGTAGCAGCAACAGGACCAGCACCAGAAGCAGTTAGAGCCACAGCTCCAACACCGGCAGCTGCAACAGAGGCCACTTTCAAAGTCACATGGATAAAAAGACTTCCTCTCCTGGCCTATAAAGTAAAATAGAGGCTGGAAATAAAATAAGCAATTATATTTACCCCCAAGCATGCTAATCAAAAGCAAGCAGGGATAATCAGGGCAATTAAAAGAATGAGAGACACCTGCTCCATAAGCAGAAGGGGTAACACCCAGGTTTTAACCCTTAGGCTGTAGCATTCAGTAAGAGGGCACTGTCAATGTGTACACAGACCACAGTGACCCTCCTGGTCCAGAGGTAGCACAGTTTGAACCCCCCACCTGGGACTTAGCTGTCTCTAGGCAGTCTGCAAGCTGTGTCCCTGTCCAGGGGCTGACAGGGAGCAGCAGGGAGGTGCTCTATGAGACAAAAAGGGGCTTATCTCCTGTTACTTACCTGCTCAGAGACACTCTTGCCATAGTGGAGCATTGTCACAAAGTGCTCGCAGTTTTTGCTGAGCAGGTCATAAGGCACCTCCCTGTCAATGTAGCTCTCACCCTGCTTGATGATCTCCTTCACTGCGAGGGGAGTGTGGGAGCAGTCATACTTGTTGTTGACCTCCCAGTCATCAGTTCCCACCACATCCTTTAGGAGTTGCTTCTTCACCTTGGCCTTTTTGGTCAATATGGCCACAATGCCAGATGACTGATGTGGGATCCCTTCATCTGGGGGAAAGCAGGAAGGAGAGAAGCCAGACAGAACCTGTCTGGCCCTTCCAGGACCTCAGATGGGCTTCTGGCTGGTCCTGCAAAGGCCATCTACACACACAGAGGGTCAGTCCACCAGCCCATGGAGGGAGACAGGGCTCCTGGGGCACTTTAGCACCCCCTCTTCACCCTGCCAGGCTGCACCAGCCTTACCTTCGGACGTCACGTGGATGACATACCCATCGCCCAAGTAGAGAGCCCAGTGCTGATAAAGTGGTCGCTTGATCTCGATCAGGTCTCCAGGCTTGGGGTTCCGCTTGCCAAACGCCATCCCAGGAGCCTGCGGTCAGGACACGCTTTTGTAGCTGGGCTGGCTCAGCGCAGGGCTCAGCGGAGCGGGGAGGTGTGGGGTGTGCAGAGGCAGCTGCCGGGGCCGCAGGCACGGAGGGCGTTAGTGCCGGGCATCCGCTGCCGGAGCGGTGGCCCCTCCGCGCCGGACCGCTAGCGCAGGGCAAGGCACGGAAGAGCCGCCGCTCCCACCCAGAGGATGAGGTCGGCTCCCCCGCCGCCGTTCCCGTCTCCCCCCGCCGCCGTACGGTCCTGCGCTCCCCTCCCGCCCGCGCTCCCTTCGGGGCTCGGCTTGTGCCGCGACCGGGCCCGCTCAGCTGGCGGGACGCAGCTCCCCAGGCGTGCCCGCGGTGGCGAGCCCGTCCCCAGGCTCTGGGGCACCTCTGGCCCCTGACGGGGCTGCATCCTGCTGGCAGACGCCCGCTCGCATCCGCCGAGCTCCGCTCACCTTCGCCCCTGTCCCGCTTCTGCCACCACCGGGCTCCAGGCCCGCTCTAAATAGAGAGGGAGCGGGCACGCCCCGGGCAGGCGAGAAGGACACGGTCCTTCCCGGGGTGACTGCCGCCTCTGCCCGGGAACCGTCCCATCCTGCCCCGCCCCTGCGTTCGGGGGTCCGTTCCCGAGGGTGTTGCCAAAACCACACGTTGGCGGAAAATATGGTCCTGCCACCGAGAAAGACGGACCACCGCGTCCTCGCAAGTAGTCTCTACGTTCGAGCAGTGCTCCTTTCCAGTGAAGGGCAACAGCACTGACCCTGCACCTTGTTACTCTGCGGGGAGTTGTCTTGCAGAACAACCTCTGTTTGATGATTAAAGCCTGGCTTGGATACCAGTTAAACCTCCAGTACCGAAAAGGGCACAGGATGCTGCAGAAGGATCCCAATTGGCCTCGTGTAAAGGCAAAAGACTTTGCAGCAAAGAGCAGGGATGAGACCTACCCCACCTGCAGGCACAGTGACAGGCACTGGGTGAGACCATGCAGATGGGTGTGGGGCTGCCCAGTGCTGGGGCTTTACCAGCTTGCACTGAACAGCCCAGGTTTTCATCCTCGAATATGGACCAGATTCTGATGTTTGAAATCCTGCCCTTTTGGGACAGACTTGGCCCATTCTGGCTGCACTCTGAAGCTTAGACAAGGATTATTCTCTTGGCTGTTGGTAAAAGAACAGCCTTGACTTTACTCCATGGCAACCACAGGTCTCAGGTCTTGCTAACATCTGCTACAAAGGCTCAAAAAAACCCAAACACTGCTGGTCCTCCTCACACACTGACTTCGTGGTTCAGGCAGTGTTCAACCAAATCGTGTTAATTTGGTTTGATCACCCTAAGGTTGACTGCACAGACAAGCACAGTACAGGTACAAACCCCTGCATTCAGTGAAATGCTACAGCTTTCAAGAACTAAAAGAAAGTTCACCAGCTGAAGTAATTCCAGCATTCTTGTCCTTTACAGGGTGAAATGGAGATGTGAGAGGTGCGTGTACTGTCCTCACAAAGCACTTCCTTGCAATTCTCTGAGTACAGAACGGTTAAAGCTCACAGATTACTTTACAACCACCTAATTAGTTTATCTAATTGTCTGGAGCTGGTAGACATGGACAGGAAGCCAAATAGCCCCCCTGTATTCCAGGAGGAAATAGTCACTGACTTACTGAGCCACCTGGATCCACACAAGTCCATGGGACCAGATGGGATCCATCCTAGGGTGATGAGGGAGCTGGCAGAAGAGCTTGCCAAGCCGCTCTCCATCATTTACCAACAGTCCTGGCTCTTTGGGGAGGTGCCAGATGATTGGAAGTTGGTGAATGTCACGCCGATCTACAAAAAGGGCTGCAAGGAGGATCCAGGAAATGACAGGCCTGTCAGCCTGATCTCAGTGCCTGGCAAGATTATGGAGCAGATCATCATTATGGAGCACCTATGGGATGGACAAGGGATCAGACCCAGCCAGCACGGGTTTAGGAGGGGCAGGTCCTGTCTAACCAACCTGATCTCCTTCTATGATCAGGTGACCCACCTGGTGGATGAGGGGAAGACTGTAGACGTGTCTATCTGGACTTCAGCAAAGCCTTTGCCACTGTCTCCCATAATATACTCCTGGAAAAGCTGGCAGCTCATGGCTTGGACAGGGGCACTCTCTGCTGGGTTTAGAACCGGCTGGAGGGCTGGGCCCAGAGAGTGCTGGTGAACGGGGCTGCATCCAGCTGGCGGCCGGTCACCAGTGGTGTCCCTTAGGGATCAGTGCTGAGCCCAGTCCTGTTTAACATCTTTATCAATGACTTAGATGAGGGGATTGAGTCCATCATCAGCAAATTTGCAGACGACACCAAGTTGGGAGGGAGTGTCGATCAGCTGGAAGGCAGGAGGGCTCTGCAGAGGGGTCTGGATAGGCTGGAGAGTTGGGCTGATTCCAATAGGATGAAGTTCAACAAGGCCAAGTGCTGGGTCCTGCACTTTGGCCACAACAACCCCCTGCAGCGCTACAGGTTGGGGACAGAGTGGCTGGAGAGCAGCCAGGCAGAAAGGGATCTGGGGGTGCTGATTGACAGGAAGCTGAATATGAGCCAACAGTGTGCCCAGGTGCCCAAGGCCAATGGCATCCTGGTCTGTATCAGGAACAGTGTGGCCAGCAGGACGAGGGAAGTGATCCTTCCCCTGTACTCAGTGCTGGTGAGGCCACCCCTGGAGTGCTGTGTCCAGTTCTGAGCCCCTCAGTTCAGGAAGGATATTGAGGTGCTGGAGCAGGTCCAGAGAAGAGCAACCAGGCTGGTGAAGGGACGTGAGCACAAGTCCTATGAGGAGAGGCTGAGGGAGCTGGGGTTGTTTAGTCTGGAGAAGAGGAGGCTCAGGGGTGACCTCATCACTCTCTACAACTCCCTGAAAGGAGGTTGTAGCCAGGTGGGGGTCGGTCTCTTCTCCCAGGCAATCAGCAGCACGACAAGAGGGCACGGGCTTAAGCTCTGCCAGGGGAGGTTTAGGTTGGATATTAGAAAGATGTTCTTTACAGAGAGAGTGATCAGGCATCGGAATGGCCTGCCCAGAGAGGTGGTGGATTCACCGTCCCTGGAGGTTTCTAAGATGAGGCTGGATGTGGCACTGAGTGCCATGATCTAGTAATCATAGTGGGGTTGGATCAAGGGTTGGACTTGATGATCTTGAAGGTCTCTTCCAACCCAGTTAATTCTATGATTCTATGGTCTGTGCAAGAAGTTTTGATTACATTTCCAGGAATCAAGAAAGGATCTCAGTTTTATGATAATATGTTTTCCTGTATTAAAAATAAGAACTTCATTCAAATGTAATAACAAAGGGCAGTACAAAACATGACCAGAGGTCTTGGCTTTGTTATTTCAAACACTGAAAAACAAACACTGAAAAAAACCAGTGAAATATTTCCTTGTTTTACTTTGCTTGCTTTTGGTTTTGCTTTTGGTTTTGCTTTTGGTTTACCTGCTAAATCATGGTTCTCTCAACCCACAAGTTTTTTCACTTCCACTCTTCCGGTTTTCTCCCCAGTCCAGATGGTAGGGGAGAGAATGAGCAGCTGCCTGGTACTTAGTTGCTGGCTGGGGTTAAACCTTGACAGCACGTGAAGAGCAGATAAAACCAGCAAGCCTCTTACAGACAGCTGTTTTGCTCTCATCTCTCCTTACAGCTCAGGCTTTGAAAATGGTCCATGCAGTGATATCACTGTCAGAGCAGGAGGTGTCCGTGGCCTCCCCATGGCCTTCACCTCCCAAATATTCCCAGCATCCAGTGTGTGCCAGAGTTGATCAGGTGAGTTTGCTGGGTGCAGTCATGTGGTGCTGCTGCCTGCTCGATGCTCGGTGTGTGGGGTTGTGGGTGGGAGTGCACTTCTCTCAAAGGTGCTGATAAACCAAACTTTATTCCTCAGTAACTGTATAAAATACAGAAGAAGAGGGGTTTGAATTGGTTTTGATCCTCAAACTCCAGTGCTGAGAGTTTTTTTGTGGTATTAGGAGGGCTTTGCTCATGGTAACTGGTATTTCTGGAACAGGTACAGGAGTAGAGTCACATGAAAGGGCAAAATATAACTGTGACCACAGAATAGATTTGTTTGCCATTTCTTAAAAAATGTTTATTGATAAACTGAAAACAGGCATGGAGCAGCCAGCAATAATGCCATTTAATGAAATGTATGTGAAGGTAATTACCTGTTTGTGTAGAAATGTGCTTGATTCCCAGGACTGCTGAGCAAATTATTAATGAAAAAGCAACAGCAGCTTAAGCTGGGTATTAAAACCGTAGCTGTAGAATGTAACAAAGGAAAGAAGCCACTGCAGATGAGGGGTAGTGAAGTGACTGCAGTATTTTAAGGCAAAAATATTTGTCTATGGAATTTGACCTGTTTTCTATTCTTCTTGTAGAGCCTAAACCTGAAAGCAGAAACCATCTGCAGCACTAAACTTGCAGTATGGGAGCTGTTTGGGTTTGTGGTGTATGTTTGGAGCAGGGAAGGTTGAGATGCTTTAGTTGCTTAGCTGTGGTTCAACACCTGACTCTTAATATCCTGATTCTGTTTGTTGGTTCCACTCTGCTGTTTTGGGTAAGTGCTGCATACCCATTGTTTATCATACACTGTGCTCAACACAGGGTTTTATCCTTTGTGGTATCACTTTGTGGGGAGAAAGGTCACACAGGGTTTCAAGTTCAGCAAAGATGTGAAAAGCTGAGTCATTCCTGTAAGGGGTAGATTGGTTATAGAGACGTCAGAGTTGGGGGAAAAAAATCCCATGACATAACTTTAACTCTTCTGAAAGAATGAAGGGAATTAGAGCAGGCTGAGTCCTTCTTAGCTGGGTGGTGGAGGCACAGGAGCAGAACTTGCTGTAAAAATGGGGCTTTGGGAGAGTAGCTCCTTCCCTCTGTTGGGAAAAAAAACAAAACCAACTTGAAAAATGAATGAATGTCTCAGGTAGGTGAAGGGGGGTAGTTTTTATAGGTTAGCTAAATGTAGGAGATTTTTTTATTTATTTTTTGTATCATCATATGGTTCTGGAAGGCACGAGAGACACATCTCCCCTCTCTCAATGCAGGCCGGGGGCAGGGAGGGATGAGGGGTCCCTGCAGGAAATGCCATGAGAACTTAGGGGGATAAAACCTATTAGCACATGCTGACCTCACTCCATGGTTCCTGGGGATCTACCTCAGAGGGATTTGGGTCGCTTGCCCTCAGACCTGTCCCACATTCCAGGTTTGTGATTCCCTTGCTGGGCAGGGGCTCTCCCCTTCTCTGTGGCACCCGTGCTGAAAGGAACCCGGGAATTCCCTTTCCATTTTGTGTGTTGTGGGTGGCACCCGATTGCCTGCTCCAGGAGCTATTCCCGCTCCAGCTTCGGGGTTCCCTTGTAGGACCGGAGCTCTCCTGTTGCCACGGCCACTGCCCTGTCCTGAGGACTGCTGGCCCTCGACGGCTGTGGCTGCAGCTGCACTCGAGGGACTTGAGAGCGTCCCTCCTTCCCAGGCCTCCTTCCCAGGCTCTCCTGTCCCTAGATGTATTTTCAGTCCTCCTGGCCCTCAAGCTTGCAATCTGCCTCTTCCTCTTCCTCGCTGGCATTTATACTGTGCACAGTGGTATGCATGTAATCACAAACAAAATGTGCATTTCCTTTTCATGTCATGTATTTTGCTGGCCCTTTAGTTAAGCATATGGAGGAGAAGTCAACTTGGGAATGAATTTGCTGATCCGGTACTGATTGGGCAGCTGTTTGCATTGCATGGCCTGGTTTTGGTAGAAGAGGGGGGCTACAGGGGTGGCTTCTGTGAGAAGCTGCTTGGAGCTTTCCCTGTGTCTGACAGATCCAATGCCAGCCAGCTCTGGGATGGATCCAGCCCTGGGGAAGGCCAAGCCAATCAGGGATGGTAGTGGTGCCTCTGTGATAACATGTTTAAGAAGGAAAAAAAAGTTATTGCACAGATGTGATTGAGCTCAAAGAGAAGAGGAATGAGATGTGAGAGGAACAACTCTGCAGACAACAAGGTCAGTGCAGAAAGAGGGGATGAGGTGCTCCAGGTGCCAGAGCTGAGATTCCCTTGCAGAGCTGAGATTGCCCTGCAGCCTGTGGGGAAGACCATGGTGACACAGCCTGCCCCCTTGCAGCCCATGGAGGTCCACAGTTGAGTAGAGATCCACCTGCAGCCTGTGGAGCAGACCTATACCAGAGCAGATGGATGGCCAGAAAGAAGTCTGTGATGCCATGGGAAGCTCATGCTGGAGCAGGCTCCTGGCAGGGACCTGTGGACTTGTGGAGGGCAGAGCCCACACTGGAGCAGCCTGTTCCTGAAGGACTGCAGCCCATGGCAAAGTGACCCACATTGGAGCAGTTTTTGAGGAACTGTAGCCTGTGGGAAGGACTCACTTTGGGGAAATTCATGAAGGACTGTCTCCCATGGGAGGGACCCCACACTGGAGAAGGGTAAGGTCTCCTCTCCCTGACATGGAAGCAGCAGCAGAAACAATCTGTGATGAATTGACCATAACCATGCCCTGTCTCCCTGTCCCACTGGCAGGGAGCAGGTAGAGCCCAGGAAAGAGGGAGGGGTGTGGGGAAGGTGGTTTTAAGATTTGTTTTGCTTCTTATTATCCTACTCTGATTTTGACTGGTAATAAATTCAGTTAATTTCCGCAAGTCAAGTCTGCTTTGTCCATGATTGTAATCGCTGAGAGATGTCTCCCTGTTCCTTAACCCATGAACCTTTTGTTATATTTTTTTCTCCCTTGTCCAGTTTCAGAGGAGAGTGATAGAGCAGCTTTAATATGCAGCCAGGGCCAACCCACCACAGCCTTTCAAACTTCTCTTACAACCTGCTAACAAGAATGTGAGTAGTGAGGCAGTTCCTTCTCTTCTCAAAACAGTATGCAGCAACCAGAAGAAAAAAGCACTTGCAGCTCGCTGAGCTTTTCTTCCTCACAGAAAAAAAGAAGCACAATGGGGTGGATTGTGGATTTGCATGTTGGAGGAGGCTTGTTGGCTGGAGAAGTGAGTGGGCAGGGATTGCTGTTGCATCCCCTCACATCCCTTTGGAGCACCATGAGCTCACACAGGCCTGAGCCACCTCAGCCCTCCCAGGCACTCATCCAGGGCACAGTGCAGACAGACAGCTGCTGCCAGCTGTGCTGCCCAGGCTGGGAATGGCCAAGCCCTGTGGCTCCTCTCTGAGCTTCCTGCACAGGATGCATTCGGGCGGAGGCCTGGCACTAGGGCAAGCACAGAGGGAGGGGAAGTACACATGTGCATCAGCTGTGGCTGCCCAAAAGTACTTGGGCTCCAGGTTCTGCCCCAGGCACCTGATCTGCAACTTTCAGCAGTAGCCTAAGATAGGCAGATCCATGCCATGGGGAATCTGGCATCAAAACTTCCCAGATCTCTGTGACAAAGAATTGATGTTGCCTTCAAGTGCCTCCTCCATGCTTGCCACTTGGAAAATGTTGGACATCTTCTCATATCATTAGGAATAGATGCACGTCTTGGCAAGGGATTTAAATCTAATGGCTCTCCATGTCTTTTCCAACAGTCTTTTTGCACTCCTGTAATCTGGAGTGTCTTATCTGATCTTATGTCTTGCTGGTGCTCTTGGTCACCTTTTGTGTACCTCTTTTAAAGAGGTGAGTGCATCTGTTTACCAACCATTCCCTGGACTGAAACAGGGGTTGGGTCTTTCTAGCCCAATCTGCAGCAATGCTCTCCTCTTGTCATTGCATAAACCCTCAGGCCTTTTTTTTTTTCCATTAAGACTCAATGTATGTCAGCCAAATCCACTTTAGGCAGCCTTGGGGATGATTCAGAACACAACCCTTAAGCCTTTAGAGAGGGAGCTGTCGTGCAGCTGCCTGGGAGGAGCACACTGCCTGGCTCACAGCGGGAGCCAGCCACAGCATGGATCAGCTGCTTGGCAGTGATTTTGAAACGTCTCTTTCCCTTTTGTCTCACAGTTGACCAGGCTGGAGACTGTGCTGGGTTGTGTCTTAGATATTGCAGTAATACCTGAAGTGCTCTATGGGCTGGTACAAAAAATGGCAGAGAATGCTGCAGATGGATCCCAAATGGCCTCAAATAAATGCAAAAGACTTTGCAGCAAAGAGCAGGGATGAGATTTGCCCCACCTGCAAACACAGTGATGGGCACTAGGTGAGACCCTGGAGCCAAATGTGGGGCTGCACAGTGCTGGGGCTTCCCCAGCTCGCAGTGAACAGCTCGGGTTTTCATCCTCTGATGTGCAGCAGATTCAGATACTTGAAATCCCTACACCACCCCACCTACTTAGGAGCAGGCTGGGCCCATGCTGGCTGCGCCCTGGAGCACAGATAAGGATTAATCTCTTGGTTGTTTGTAAAACAACATCCTTGACTCTACTCCCTGGCAACTGCAGGAATCAAAAAAGGAGTTTCAGTTTCAGTTTTATGATAATTTTATGATAATTTTCACGTATTAAAAATAAGAACTTTATACGAAGGTAATAACAGACAGTAGTAGGAAATACGACCGGAAATCTTGGTTTTGTTATTTCAAACATTAGAAAACTGATGCTGAAAAGAGCAGTGAATCAATTCCTTGTTTTACTTTGATTGTGTGCACAGGAAGTTTTTTGATTTCAGCTCCTGCTGGTAGGGGAGCGAGCTTACTGGTTGGCTGAGGTTAAAGCTCAACAAGATATTAAGAGCAGATAAAACCAGCAAGCCTCTTACAAACAGTTGTTTTGCTCTCATCTCTCCTTACAGTCCAGGCACTTGCCTGAAACAAAAGCAACAGAGGATTCGATTTCTTACAAGTGGACTGCAGTGAACAGGCTTCCAAACACTTAGGCCAGATACTCCAGGAAAAGAGAAGCAAACCACACTTTCCCAAAAGAGTTTTCTTCTCAGACAATCCACACATCAGCTTTCTGACAAGGAAAGAGCAGGGCTCAATACCTTTGGAGATGAGCAATAGGTGCCTCACAGATCATTCCCCACATACATCACCCCCAGCACTGCAGGGACCCCAGCTTTGCCTTTCTGCTGGCTGGGCAAAGGTTGATCTGCTGATTATGAACTGCTTGAAATCCACTTCTGGTCACTGAAGAGACAATGGTCTCAGATGTGGGGAAAAAAGCCTCCTTGCCATCTCCAGTGGTCTTTCTCTAAGCCTCAGTGCTTTGGCAGCCCAAAGAGTTGAATCATAGAGTGGGTTGGTTGGAAGGGACCTTAAAAGTCATCTAGTAAGCTTGCTCAGGCCAACATCACTGGGCTTACAGGGGTGATGAGGGAAAGTGTGATGTCACAGTGGAACAAATAGCTGACTGAGACAGAGCCAGCTGGGTTTTTTTGGTCAGACTTTCCCAGACTGGTGGGGTGTGATGCTCCCAAAGGGAGTCAGAGGAGCCACTGCAAGGGGCACTTTCTAGGCATGCAAAAATGAACAAAACACCATTATAGAGCCTATAAGATCTGCCCTTCCTTCCTGCCTCCCACCCTCCCAGGAGCTGCTCAGTTCAGGCACTGCAAGCACCTGCTCTAAAACACTTTACATGCCTTGCTTGCACTTTTATTCAAGCCTGGGAACCAGGAGTTCTCTACCTATGCAGGCCCTCAGCTGGAAGACACATAGTATATGCTCAGCAATACTTTTATTTTGTCAGAAAATTAAGGTTAAAATCCATCACACACAGAAAGAGCCTACAGGAATCATCTGAGAAAAAGAGGATGTGGGTAGAAATCCTACACCTGTCCTCAACAAAGCACTGGAGAGGAGATGACAGGGAAGGAATGGATACTTTGCTTGTAAGTGCTCTCAAACTACCACAAAAGTCATCATAAGCAATGGAAAAAAAAGCAGATAGGGCAAACAAGCTGGTGCTGCTGAGGTCACTTTGAATGGTGACGCTCAACTTACTTTCTAAAGGGATGGGAGAAGGAAGGCTGAAGTGTTTAATTCATACACAAAGCTACGCTCAAATGCAAAGAAGAGGATTTTATGGCAATATTATTTTGGGGTTTTTTTAGATTTTATTAAGGCTTTGATTTGGTTATTTCAGCAAGAGTGGCTGCTGTTAGTATGCCCCCGTGGCAGTTGTGGCAGAAGCTGGGCAGTGACCCTCCATGGCCACAGGCTCCTGCTTTGCTCTGAGCTCTTCCTGACAACCCGTCAGTACTCCTTCTCTCTGGATTTGCCCCTGAGCAAGCCCACCAAGACAGTGGAGGCAACAGCAACAGCTCCTACTGCCAACATGCTACCAATTGCTATCTTGGCCTGTAAAGGGAAAGGAAAACACAGGCTAGAATCATGATAAGTAATTATATTTACCCCAAGGCATGCTATTTAAAAGCAGGCAGGGATAATCAGGGCAATTAAATGAATGACAGACATCTATCCCATAAATAGAAGGGTTACTGTGGCATTCAGGAAGAGGGCACTGTCAGGGTGCACACAGACCATAGTGACCCTCCTGGTCCAGGGTCTCTGGTGAAGCCAGAGTGCTGGTTTGGACCCCACACCTGGGACTTGGCTGTCCCCAGGCAGCCTGCAGGCAGTGCCCCAGTCCAGGGGCTGACAGGGAGCAGCAAGGAGGTGCTCTGTGAGGCAAACAGGGGCTTACCCCATGTTACTTACCTGGTCAGAGACCCCCTCGCCATAGCGGAGCATTGTCACAAAGTGCTCACAGTTTTTGCTGAGCACATCATAGGGCACCTCCATGTCAATGTAAAGCTCAGCATGCTGGATGATCTCCTTCACTGGGAGAGGAGTGTGGGACTGGTCATACTTGTTGTTGACCTTCCAGTCGTTATTTTCCACCACCTCCTTCAGGAGCTGCTTCTTCACCTTGGCCTTTCTGGTAAATATTGACATGGTGCTCACCAACAGGGATGGAGCCCCTTCATCTGGGAAAGGCAGGAAGGAGATAAACCAGGCAGAACCTCTCATGCCTCTTCAAGACCTCAGATGGGTTTCTGGCTGGTCCTGCAAAGGCCATCTACACACACAGGGTCGGTCCTCCACCAGCCCACGGAGGGAGACAGGGCTCTCACCAACACACTCTGTCAGGCTGCCCCAGCCTTACCTACAGGAGTCACGTTGAGGACATATCCATCGCCCAAGTAGAGAGCCCAGTGCCGGTAAATTCCTCGGTTGATCTCGATCAGGTCCCCAGGCTTGGGGTTCCGCTTGCCAGATGCCATCCCAGGAGCCTGCGGTCAGGACACGCTTTTGTAGCTGGGCTGGCTCAGCGCAGGGCACAGCGGAGCGGGGAGGTGTGGGGTGTGCAGAGGCAGCTGCCGGGGCCGCAGGCACGGAGGGCGTTAGTGCCGGGCATCCGCTGCCGGAGCGGTGGCCCCTCCGCGCCGGACCGCTAGCGCAGGGCAAGGCACGGAAGGGCCGCCGCTCCCACCCAGAGGATGAGGTCGGCTCCCCCGCCGCCGTTCCCGTCTCCCCCCGCCGCCGTACGGTCCTGCGCTCCCCTCCCGCCCGCGCTCCCTTCGGGGCTCGGCTTGTGCCGCGACCGGGCCCGCTCAGCTGGCGGGACGCAGCTCCCCAGGAGTGCCCGCGGTGGCGAGCCCGTCCCCAGGCTCTGGGGCACCTCTGGCCGCTCGCCAGACCCCCATCCTGCTGGCAGACCCCCGCTCGCATCCCCCGAACTCCGGTCCCCTCCGCCGAGCTCCGCTCCCCGCCCCTTCACATCGCCCCGCTCACTGCACCTCCCGTCCCGGGGCCGCCGCGACCAGACTCCTGACCCGCTGGCTCGCTATAAATAGGGAGGAGAAGGCGCTTGCGCAGATCCTGCCGGGATCACTGCCAGGGCTGTCCCGGAGCACCCCCGTCCTGTCCCGTCCCGTCCCGCCCCTCCTCTCCTCGCCCCTCCTCGCCGATGGAGGCTCCACTCCCGAGGGTGTTGGCTAATCCGCTCGCTGGGTGGAAAATCTGGTCCTGTCCCCGACGAAGACGGGCCACCGCCGCCTTGCCATCTCCTCCAGCCGCGCAGGGGTTCCGGTTCTACCCGGTCTTGCGGTGATTGAGCATCCCTCACCAGGAAACGTTCCGAAAGGGAAACGGTAAACGGTATGCTACCGTTCCACTTCTTCACTGTGAGGAGAAACAACAAAAAGATTTTTAGGATGGCTTCTTTTTTTTTTTTTTTTTTTTTTTTTTTTTTTTGACGCGGCCCAGGCATTTCTTTCAGGACATCAGCGGAATCTGATGATTGTGCCCAGCAATTCTTGATCCGAGAGGGATCCCGATCCCATACGGCCATATCCTTGGCTGTTACCTGCACGGTGTGCTAAAAAGGAAGGTTCACAAACAATAAAACTCTTCTGGGTGAGTTGAACTCAGCAGTGTATTTAAAGCCCAGCACTTAAAAAGTCAGGTGAGCAAACTGGTTTATTTAAAAGATGAGAGCAGAGGGAGATTTGTAATCTTTCTATCTTCTAGTGACATGAATTAGTTAAATCAGTGGAGCACTGAGTGGCAATTCTTTCTGTATTACGCCATACTTCAAGTCTGAATTATTTGGAAAGCTTTGCAAACAGTGGAAAGCCAGAGCTATTCTTGTGGTATTGACCAAAAAAAAATATACATGTAGAAACCAGAAATCTGCTTTACCTGAGCACAGCAGGGTTCTGTTGCCTGGGGGAACCTGGGATGGGATCCTGCAGGGCAGGGACTGGCCTGTGCTCCCACCAGTGCAAGGGGAGGTGAGTGTGGTCAGCACCACTCAGCAGTCACAGAATCACACTGTTGCAGGCACAAGAGTGCAATAGGAAGCTGCCACTGAAGAGGCAGGAAAGATAGCATTATAATCACGGTGAAATTCCAGCTGACAGTTCATTTGTGCACAAGTAGGTCTCTCTCGATTCATTTTCATTATGTAATGAGGTTGAAAAGCTTTTTCTATTCACACGCTCTCCAAAATAGCTGTGGCCTGTGTGGATGAACAGGCCACGTGAACAGTCTGGTGTGTCCTTGAATGGACCAGAATAACCTAACTCACTATGGAGACTGCAAATACTTCTCTGGCTAACAGTACACATGAATTTATGGATAAAAAGGAAAGGAGAAAGGATAAGTAAATAATAACCAGCATTATGGCAGAAACAATAGGAAGCCCACACTGTTCCTCACTGTAATCACTGTTAAGGAAACCCCTCTGTCCGACCACCCAGGAGCCCCTCTGGCAGACACACTCAAATCACCCGAGCTGGGACTGTCCATCAGAGCAGGTGGCCCCAGTGAGCCAATGGGTGCTCTGCTCGACTCCCTGTACACCCCACACTCACACAGTCAGACAAGGTTTCCTCCCTGGCTTGACCCCAGGTTTCCCTTAGCAGAGTCTCAGACACCTGGATCCTTAAAATAAATTGCAACAACAAAACAGCAGCTTGAGCTGGGTGCCTTCAAGGAGGGACCCCAGGAAAAGAAACCCTGCAGTTTTTATATCTTCACAGTGTAAGTGTGAAAGTCTACTGTTCCTGGCTCCTGCTGTGTCTCTGAGTCTCTGTTTGCCTGGCTGGTACCACAGGTCCCTGTGCCCTTTGTTATGTAAAAGGTTGGCACCAGTTCGGGGCCCCTTGCCTCTTGCACTGCAGCTGAGCTACAACACTATATGTATTCCTAAACAATCAAGAGGTAACCTGCAATGAACTGCAAAAACATCAGTAAAACCTTTGTGGTACTTACATCTCAAAGCTTCACTCACAGCACTGGAAATTCATTCTGGCCTTGTGCAAGGCCCAGGCAGTGCTTCAGTCCCTGAGCTTTGTGACTGGTCTGTTATGGGGTGGGTGTCACACAAGGTGTGTTACCAGGCCTTGTTGCAAACACCTTTGGTCTCCTGATGTAGGGGAGTCCTTAGTGTGGTCTGTAGCTAAGCGGGTGAAAATCTACTCTCACATTTATCATTTTGGCAGCTTCTGAGTTTGCGAAGACCCCCAGTGTTGGAGGTGGTTTTTGTGATTGTAAAGAACATAATTATGGTGGTTAAACAGCCTGTATTATAAGTGATTTTTAGGTGTGATATTATCGTCAAGCTGCAGCTTCAACTGTCATCATGTTGCAAGTTGGTTGCCATGGTCATCGTGCTCAAGAGCTAGTGTCAACTGTCATTGGACAGTTCGTGGAACCACAGCAGCTCGACCAATCCCTGATCTAACCTGTTACTATCCTACCCCTGCATACATATGTATATGCTCCCTATGTTTAGGTATTTTCCTATACCCAATCCTAGCTGGAGGATTAGCATACTCCTCCTATTCTCCTCCCATATTCCTGAACCTTCCTCCCCAATCCTTATATAAACCCTCCATTTTCTAATAAAGAGGATTCGGCTCGGTTGCTCCTTAGAAGTAGCTTTGCTGCTCCGGGGACTGCCGTTTGCACCTGACTCTGCCTCTTGCCATCTCTTTGGGAGCTGTGTGAGTGAGTGGGGATGTGAATGGCCCGGGCCCCCCTGAGCTAGCTGGCTGCCCTTTCACGTAACTTCGACTTTTACGTGACTCCAACACCCCAGGAGAGTTTATGGCAGGATCTCATTCTTCAGAAAGTTTGTGTTAAGTTATACTCTCACTTAGCCTCCACTGGGACTGATTACAACTCTATTTCTTGTACCCCTTGTCCTCTCCACCCTAATAGCAAGGAGGCAGTGCTCCTTCAAACAATCACTTCTTTCACTCCATCACACCCAAGGGGGACAATGGGTGTTATTTGTTTTAGTACATCTGTCCTCAGATGAACTCAGTGTCTTCTGTTTTATTTCTCTCCCTAGCTGGATATGCCTTGCCAGACAAGGAGTAAGAACTGTGTTCACGTCAGTCAGTTAATTCCCTCCCCATGGAAGGATTTGGGTGAGATGATCTCATGAAGACCTACCTGGGATGCTATAATTAGTTAATACAATGATAGAATGGTTTGAGTTGGAAGGGACTTCAAAGATCATCCAGTTTCAAACCCACTGCTGTGGGCAGGAACACCTTTCACTAGATCAGGTTGCTCGGAGCTCCATCCAACCTGGCCTTGAACACTTCCAGGGATGAGGCAGCCACATCTTCTCTGGGCAACCTGTTCCAGTGCCTTATCACCCTCACAGTAAAGAATCTCTTTCTAAAATCTAATCTAAACCTACTTCCTAATATCTAATATAAACATGCTCACTTTCAGTTTGAATTCTGACCACGTCAGTCTACAGTTTTGTACATCTCTCAGAGGTAAGTGATGGTGTGCAGCACACTTGTGCTGTCAGATTCTGTCTGGACTCTGTGTTTTTCAAACAGCCTTTGAAGACAACAGAGTCTCTTATGTCAGTTAGAACATATTCCAGTTTGGGTCTACAACATGAGATCCGAGGGTTATTTTAAATTAACTACTTCAAAGGTTTTCAAAAAATGCAATGATAAATTTATTATTATTTCTTCTCAAAGTATTAGAAATACAATTAAAATACAAGAGCAGAAAGTATGACAAATGAATTGGAAAAATATTGTTAACTATAGCTATGTATTTTCTGATTCATTTTGATCAAAGACACTGTTCACAATGCAGCCATAATCTTGTTCATGTGTTCTGGCATCCAATTCATCCCTGGACCACTTCAAAGAAGAATCTCTTGTTATTGTAGCTGTATCCACCTTTCTCCTGTACAATGAGAGGAAAAAAAAAACCCCAGAACAATCAATTTTAATTTCTATTCTTATCTATAGTAACCAATTTTAATTTATATTCTTATCTATAGTGAGAGGTCAAACAATGGTCAAAAGAGCTCCCAAGTGCTGTGGTTCCTTTCTGGTCCTGCAGGTATGTGACTGATGGGAGTTTTGAGGTTTACAGGTGCTAAAAGGGGTATATGTGTCTTGACTCTTTTGAATGTAGCAATGCTGGGAAAAAGCCTTACCTGTACAGGTACACTGTAGAGGAGATGAGAATGACAATAACAGCTACACCTGCCACGACTCCAATGACGATGGCAATTGTATGGTCCTTGGGGTCCTTTGTGTCAGGGTCTTCAACTGAAGAAGAAATAGGAGCCCTGTCAGTAAAAGCTGACCAAACTGTGAACAGAATTTTTTTTCTCAATCCTTGCCTATCTGTTTGTTTTACACCGTGTTCTCTGATGAATGTGGCTTTCTGAAGTGGTGTCAGAGTCAGATCCTGTGTACTCTACAGCCCTGCTGTCATGATTTCTGGCACCTCTCCACTAGGCATCTGACACTTCTTCCAACTCAGATGACCACTGGCTCTCACCCACTGGGTTGCTAATTTACATAATGGAAATTAAGACTAAGCTTAGTTTTCTTCATAATAACACCCATTTTTGAAAACAATGTCAGTAATGTAGACAGGGAAATCCAAAATAGTTTTATTACCTATCTTTTCAGCCTCACACTTAGGTCCTGTGTAGAGCTCTGAACATTCACAGTAAAAACGGAGAGAGGAGGTGTTGGTAGTTTCAGAGCAAACACCATCATTCTTACAAGGATTAGGCATACATGGTCCACCTAGTGAAAAGGAAGGAGAAACACCTGATTCTCAGATAATCCAATCCTGAGAAAATTGTTCTTGCTTAGATTACACTGACTCCTAATGCTGCACATTCCCTGTATTTTATAAGGCAGTTACTTGTATCTGACAACAGGAATACTGGAAAGAAACATTTTTTCTGCAAGGAAACATCAGAGCAAGACCCCCTACATTCTTTTCTTCTGTACACACTATCTTGAAACTATCCCCAGCCCGGTTTTGTCCTACAAGGTAAGTCAAGACTTCACAGCATCAAAGAAAATGTGATAGTGGTTGACTCACTCCTGTAGCATCCACGACTGTAGTTTGAAATTCCACAGATTTCATCAGACCCACATGCGTTGTCAGTGCAGAAAACAGTGGAGCTTTCTGTGCAATGGCATATCTGAGAGCAGTCATCGGTGGTGAATATTTCTCCAATCTGGAAGACAGCAGTGAGATGTTAAGAATATAAAATAAAATCAGCCAGAAAAAAACATGAATAGAGCATGGGGCCCCATTATAGTCTCTCCAATGCTTTCCTGATGAACAGCAACAGGACAGGTGTTTTTTTTTTCAATTAGTTTGTACAAATAAAACAAGCAGCTTACTAATCCAGCTGTTTGAAACTAGAGGATGGCCCAAGAAAGAAGGCGAAAGAAGAATTTGAGGTAGGAGATCCTAGTCCCAGGTGGGTGCAACCAACAGTGTCTAACTGTTGCTGGAGATAAGGGTGGCACATGCATCACATCATACCTCCAAGGCAATGTGGAAATGCTATCTTCCGTTTTAATTAGAAGTGCCACCTGCTGATAGTGTCTCCCTCCTCCAATAAAAAAATGTTTACTGGCTTAGGCCTTTTTGGTACCAAATCTCTAGTGTTAAAGCAGAAATATATGAGAGAATAAAGTTGTTCTATCCTGCAGTGACAATGGAGGATTCTCCTCAGAATCCAGCCTTGCTCAGGGCTCTCTTCTTGTCCTCCCCAGCTCTACAGTCTTGCAACACTACCTACATCACTCTTTACTGAGTGGGACCACAGTGACCCACAGAATTTCTCTGTAACTGGTATGTTGTAAACTTTAGTGCTTATGAGGCTATTATTTAGCCTAATAAAGGTGAGGCATTAACATGGAGGTCAGAGTGCAATCATATACTTTCTCCAAGACTGCCTTGAGTATTCTGGCAGACAGAGTTTCAGAGGGAGACCAAGGAATCTCCTCTCTCTTCCCTTTCTCCAGAAACCAGAATTTTATTTCAACAATTGCTCTTTGTTTCTAATGCAAAATTACATGCTGAGGATTACGAGGATATTGTCAAAATAACTAATGGAAGAAAATACTGTTTAGTGCTGTGGGTGCTGTCTGAGCCACAGAGAGATTGTATGTACCTCATAGTATTTGTTCAGGTATGTGCAGCCACACTCTTTGTAAGGCACACAGTCAAAACCGCTAAGAACATAGCCAGAGAGACATTCACAGCCTTCCACACAAGGTGATTCACACTCAGAGGGGCTGGTCAGGTCGTTGCAGGATGCTGGGCATGCAGACATGCATGAGCTGTAGTTGCTGTTGGCAGGACATGATATACCTGTAAAAATAAGGACAGTCCAGTTATACCAGGCTGCTGTGCATTACTTAAATATAGAATTCCCTTTCAGGTTCAGAAAGCATAATTTTGTAGGAGACCATATGATGAACATACATACTCAGAGATGTGCATACATATATAATAGTACTGAAGTTGTAAGTAAAGCACTCCAAAGTCAGGAAATGCATCATCTAAGCTACTTATATAATGTGGTCTCATTCCTAATATACACCGATCTCAAAACAGCTTCCCACACATTCAGGGTAGCCATCCCTGCAAGTGCCAGATCTGTTCCACAACTTTGGGAACTATATTTCACCAGGAATACAGAGTCATAGGAAACACAGGGAAAATATGGTTTGATTACTCTCCCAACCTCCAAAAAAATTAGTAAAAAAAAAGTTTGAAATTATTAAAAGTTTTATTTCAGTAATTTTTAGTCTGAAAAAGTTAGTGTTTTCAGTTGAATCTTTATTTATCTTGAAATTACACAGGCAAAAAAGATAGTATATTTTGTAGATTTTAAAGGAGATTGAAATTAAATATTTTTCCTTTAGGTTTCTAGCTTGTAAATGGTCTACAATTTTTTTTTTTTGGTCCCATTGGAAGGGGGACATTTTTTCTCTCACAGAACTTCTGATGATAGGGAGCTGAGAGCTTTGATTTCCAGAGTGTCTTTGTAAGCTGGGATCTAAATGTAAAAGTCAGCATAGGACACAGAAGAGAGGCCAGAAAGGCAAATGTACATGTTAAACTGTGAAGACTGAGTGAAGTGAGAATCAACATGTTTTTTACTCCTTGAGAAGTTTTGATAAATGGTATGACTAGGAAAAGCCTTAAACCTCATATTTTGAGAGTCCTATAGGCAGAGCCCATACTTCCCATTTCTTCCCATCTTACCACAAACTGTCTGTTGTCTCCAGCCATCCATACTGACTCCTTGCTGCTGACAAGCCAGCACATATTCCTCCAGACTGCGACACAAGGTAGTGACCTCATCTCTTTCCACACACATATCAAACAGGCAGCTCCTATGTGCCACATGACAAAACATTAATTTCCAGTATATTTGTTGTTGCTTATTTTCGTCTGATTTTCTGCCTGACTCTGACTTAGTTCTGTTTTCCAGTATCTTCCTTACAGGAAACAGAGGATCAAAAAGCACCCAGACACATAATTGGAAGATCGGGTCATTTGTTGTGCAGCTGCTGCTAATATGTGAGGTGTTCATATAGAATCATAGATCATTAAGGCTAGAAAAGACCTCTAAGATAATCAAGTCCAACCTTTAACCTAACACTGCCAGGTCCACCACTAAATCATGTCCCTACATTGAAAATTTTCCTAATGTGCAATCTTGGAACAAGCAATAAAGTGTTACCTGACTTAACACAATCAGTTATTCTTTGCTGTCTGCTTCTGTTTTGAGCTACATCTTGGTTGTAGAGCATTTTTTAGCACTGCTAAGTCTTACAGCTGGCCTACACACTTCTTTCAATACACGGGTACTCTCCCCATGTCCACATGCCTTAATATTGACAAAGAATGCTGTTTGTTTGCCAGTGCTACTTTCTCAGCTTTGCTCATCATTTGCATATCCGTGGTCTGATTTTCAGAGGCACTGAGATCCCAGATGAATGGAATCTGAAAATATGCAGTGCCTCAGTAAGACCAGGGCACCGCTAGACAGGCAGAACAGGCTGCCTAACCAAATTCTAGAGTAAGGAGAAAAGTTATATTAAGAATCAGCATATGTACATTGAAATCAGTGGTCCACTTTATTTGGCTTAAGACAGTGTAACATTGCTGTCACAGATAAGAGGTGGGCATTGTCTATCTTTAAATACTAAGTACAACTATGTGACAAAAGAATACTGGCAGCTACTTGTCATATTTGTGACTGATGATGGATGAATGATGAATGTGGGGATGAATACAGCTCAAGATTAAGTATGTAGGACTTGCATAGGTAGGAGGCAGAGCAACCCTGAAACAGAGCTGAGGGAACTTTCTTAAAGATACCAGGTAAGTTACTCTTCATTACTCTGGTTTTTGTACTTCTCCATGAAAAATTCAAGAAGTGTCACTGACAATTTCAGCTTTTGGCTATAGCATGATAATGATTTTATGAAGCTAGAATTGCTTAAAGGAAGCCAATAGACCCAGATGCTAAATTCTCACTGAATGTAGATGAGAACTGTAGGCACACAGGAAATTCCAAGCTACAGGTATAATGCTTAACACTACTGCTTTATCTGTGTGCAAAAAGAGGAAAGCTACTCTATAGAGCTAACAGAGAAGTAAACTCTAAATAGATGAAAGAAAGGCCATCACATTTATTTAAAAATAAATAATGGTATGTAAATATATCAATAATGGAATCACTGGGCCCAGTTCTCCAAAGACACTTATTATCCTCAGCTCCTATTAATACCCTTGAGACCGAAGATGCAAAGTTCTTGTCAGAAACTATTACCAAAATGATTTTGCAAATTGGGAGAACAACTGTCTGCAGTAAACACTTACGTGAAATAGAAATCTGGTAGGACTGTAGAATGACACTTTGCAAAAGGACCATTCAAGTCAGTCAGGATTTGACATCTTGAAGTTGCATTTTGCTGCTCCAGCTGATTTTCATTGCAACCTTGGAAAAGTCCTGGATCTGGCTCCTCCTCAGACTCATTTTCTGAGTTGACATCTCGTCTATAAATGAAGTCATTATGAAACCATCAGTGTTCTATGTACATCCAGCATTCATGGTACTAGTCTCTAAGAAACACTGCAGGAATACTTTTGCCTTATAAATGTAATAATAATGGCCAGTCTTCGCGAGCGAAGATCCGGGGAAGGTCTTTCCACCTTCCAGCCTGCGCATTGGATTTTTTAGGTGAGACACAGTGTGCGCGGAACTGAGCCCACCCTTTAATCCTAAGGTTCATCTGCCGGGGCCAAGCGAGCTTGGACAGTGGCAGCGAGGTCCTTAGGACGTAGGTGGGTTGCCTTTAAGAGCTAACGAGCCCCACCTGCCTGGGAGTGGCCCTGACCGGGAATCGAACCCGGGTCTCCGCGGTGATAGCGCGGCGCCTTTACCACTGGACCACCAGGGGCTCCCTTATAAATGTAAGTGTAGGCTTATTTATCTCTCATGATTTATCCTGAATGGGGAGGACATAGATGTAGCAAATCAAAGATATGCTGGAACACTTCCTATGATCTCAGAGATTTATGATATTTAAATTAAAGGGGATGTCTGTAGTTCTCTCTTTGGAAATTCTGCATGACACAGAATGCCTCCTTCATCCAATCTATTCAACAAAATTGGAACATTAATCAGAAGGATACAGCTTTATTACAGCTCAAGTAAACCCCTGTTCCATGGGAAAGACTGACATTAAATCAGGATTTACACTTGCTTAGGCCCATGTGGTATAGCATGTACTTATTTTTGCCAGTAACCATGAGCTTGGCAAAGATGTTTTTTATCCCTGTGCCCCAGCAATTGTAATGGCTGTGACTCCAAAGAGGGATGCTGAACTGCAGTAATGCAGTAATTCAGGCCTCTTTTGGTTAGATAGAAGGGCACTGATAGTTCACCTTAGTGATGAGCAGGAGAAGTCCCTACACACAAACAAAGTGAAGAAGAACGACCAGAAATAAGTCAGTGTAATTATTCCTGGAGCTTAACTATGGCTTAATTCACTCACTTCTAGAGGCAGTGCTTGCCATGGATATTAAGTAGAAAAACAAGTACCTGAGACGAGAGCTTCTTTTTAAAGGAACTTTCCAACTTTCACCGAATACATTCACATTCTTCACCCAAACACCATCTGGATTTGTGAAGTCATTTCTATGTCTCCCATCAAAGTCACCACATAAGCCTTCCACTCTGCTTCTGTAGGTATTGGCCAGCTTTATATCTAGGAAAGGTCAGAAGAAAAAAAAAAAAAGCTGTTACACAGAAATCATTGTCTCTGAGTGTATGGAAGAGGTGGAAAACAATGCCAAGTGTCACATTTTATGACTCAGTTTGTAACATGACATGGCCTTCACACGTAGCATGTGACTACAGCCCTGAACATACTTATTCGTACATTTATTCATGGTACTGTTTCTGTGCTCTGCAAAATGGATCATGAAAAAAGGAATTTCTTGCAGTAATTTCTTATAATATGTTATTATATAACACGACATCATTGCCCAAGTACTCTTAGTGCATGCTGCTTATTGCTTTTCAACAAACTGAATGCATCAGCCGCTTTTTGCCCTACATTCACAATCCACTTGACCACTGAGAAACAGTATAACAGAATTCCTACAAGCAGACTGTTTCTTTCTGCAGTTGGAATTTTAGGGTTGGGAGTGAGGGTCACATAAATAAATAGCCTGGCCCTTTCACCATACACTTAGGAACAATATAGCTATATGCTGTTGTAAATCAGGATTAACTTTGGAATGAGAATATGTTTTGAGACAGTGCATAAATAATTCTGCCCTTTTTTTTTTAGTATCACTTACCTGCGTTTTGGTTGCCATCAAAACTCACATATAAGCCAAAATCTGTCTCCAGGAAAATTCTTGTTGTCCTCTGATATATATGAATACCTTCATGAGGTCGAAGAGAGGGTCTCACCCTGACACCATCCAACTAACAGGGAAATAAATTAAAATTCATTTTATATAGGCCAAATTAAAATCTAGCTTCAGTAGAGGTCAACGCTACAAATCAACTTTTCTTGCTTTTCATGAGAAATGTATGAGATAATTTAATCCCAAAAAATCTCAGTATTTAATTTTTCAAAGTTAACAAAATCATATATTGAGGAAAATGATGTGGACACAGTACTTTCATATCATCATAAGAGATTTCTATTATTGAGCTAAAGTGTATATAGGGGCTATGTATATTCTTACACACCAATAAAGGGGAAAAAATTTAAATTATCCTAGCATAATTCACACTTTCCCCTACCACTGATAAAAATTTGTGTGGCTTTATTGTAAGTCTTGGGATAGTTGGTGTTTTATCCCCAAAACTCTATTTATACATTTATTTGTTTGAAGTAGAATTATATCCTTCATAGCTACGGAGAAAAAAGACTCAACACAACTGAGAATCTCATTTGTGGTTGCCTCATAGCACTGCTGTAATAATACCGCTTAGTACTTCAGTATTTTAATTCTTCAGAACAAACATTTATTACCCAAAGATGTTTTACTCCAAGGAAGAGTCTTTCTCCATGTTCTGCTATCAGGGAGAGACTTACCAGAACCTGCTTGTTCTGCCTGAATCGCACTGTGTGGTTGTAAACATTGATGAGAATCTCTTTCAGGTAGGTAATGTGTCGACTTCGATGTAAAGGAGAGTTTATGCCTTCAATACTGAACTGTGTCAGGGTATCAGGTAGGTCAGAGATGGTCTGAGCCACAATATATGTGTATTTCCCTTGGAAGTGGTGCACCAGACCGTCAAAGGTGATGTAGTGTGGGTCGCCCATGATCTGGCATCTCCCAAAACCTAAAAAGGAAGAGCTTCATTACTCATTACTTCATTACTTACAATTCTCTGTATTGAACCAGAACTTTCTATTATGACAAATGAGGCTTTTTATATTCAATAATGTGTCATCAGTAACACTATCAGAGTTTCCTTCTTTCCCCTTGAAAGTCTGGAATTGCCATGGAACAAAGAATGGGCACACACATTCTCCCTCCTTCTCCAACCCTCATGGAACATCAAATGAAGACTTGCTTGCACATACCCGTTGGATGGCACTTGTGTTTTCCATTTTTGATCACACAGGTTTCTCTAGAATCACAGCTATAGCTCTTACAGCTGATGACTCCGTTCTTCTGACACTGGCATCTTTTGTTGCAGTGTGGAGTTATCCATGTCTCCCCAGCCTAAATACAAGTTGTGGTGATAGTATGTTATCAAGGTTTTCAGCTTTGCAATGCAACAAAAGTTCAACAGCTAAGGGTGTGGAGACAGGTTAGGTGCAGCCTGTCCAGTTGGTGATTCCACAACTGCGCAATCCAAGTGTAGTCTCACCAAGAGTTGTGGGAGTGGGGATCTCAGTCCATTTATCTTACTGTCTTTGACATGAGAATTTGAACACAAAACAGGATAGGACAGACTGACTGCATATCTCTGATCTGAAAAAAATCTGTTTTCAAATATGCCTGAGTTTTGGCCTCAGGTGCGAAGTACCAAGCAAGCTTCTGCATCTCCTAATACCCAAGCCTGCAGCTTTTACTCATCAGATAAAAGGTATTTAAGAGGTAGACTCTGAAGACTTTGATTTTTCTCTCTCTGTCTCTCTCTCTAATATTAAGATAGTCAGGAGACCAACTTTCTACACATTTTGAAGCCACAGATCTGCTCCACAAACAAACTACTTACACTGTAGTAATTGTTGTCATCATCCCTGCAGCCACAACTGCTCAGAGGCACGCAGTTGCCATTACTGAGCACATAATTATCATCACACTCACAGCCCTCTGTACACTCTTCTGTCTTGTCACAAAGGGAAGAGGCAAAAATGTCATTGCATGTTGATGGACAGGCGGAGACACAGTCTTTGTAATGGCTCCGGGATGGGCAGGGCAATGCTGTATGGGAGAATAGGAGCAGTGTTATTAAATATACATTTATATTTAAGTTTACATTTACTAAGTGCACTGCAAACACTGAAAGCTACACGTTGGCCTATGAAATGGTAGTACAGAATTGCCTTTTAATAGCTGATTTTGATGATCAACCAATTTTAATTTTTGTACTTTACTTTAAAAACCCTGAACTAACCAAAACAAAACAAAGAACCCTATCTGGAACTGCTTATATACTTTTATTCCAGGTGTGCCTGAACTGCTGGCACCTGGCACTAGATCATTCAGATTTAGCATTCCAGTTATGCTGCAAATGCCGCTTTGGGCACTGCTAGAAATGTGAATCTCAAGAGCAAATATCTTAGAATGTTCCACTCTCCATTGATGCAAACCAACTAGTTTGCATCACTAAATTTAGCTTAACCACAGACAAAAACACATGCAAGATATGCACTGCACTTTTGAACTGCGGATTCATCCAGCTCCATACCACATTTCTACCAATGACTAAAGGTGCGTAAGGGGACAAGAAACAGGCTAACATGACAAAAGGTTTGTTAGTCCAGTATCTTCTACTTGTGGCAAGGAGGCAACTAGAGATTTCTGATAGACCTATTCAACATTCATCTGGCTTGTTTTTTAACCAGTTAATTGTCTTGTCGTCTACAACATTATGTGATAATCCCACCATATGATACTAAATTGTGAAAAAAACCCCACAAATAAACTTCCCACTACATGATCTTTATTTATTTTTGCATAATTAGTTTGTAATTATCTTTGTTGAATGGATGGAGTGAGGCAAATACCCTGGCAATTAATCTGAGAACATGGCCTGTAATAAACAACTGGGCAAACTGACTGTTTTCATTCAAATCACAGTGAGTGGTATTGAGCCTTGTGTCCTATCACAGTATCCAACTTTCTTTTAGTCTTCTGGTTGTATTATTTCTCCATTTTAGGCTCACTGCAATATCTCATGGCACTCATTTGGCTACTAAAACCATTCTAACTCCACATTAGTATCCATAGCTTGCCTGGTCCTGAGTTACCTCTGGGTTTATGTGAACCTGAACACAGTTCAGCACAGCAAGGGAATCGTAATAGTAGAATTGTGTTTTGTGAGAATTTGGATTTAATTTTCTTTGATAGAACTTGTTCACCTAATTCTGCTTATTTGTTTTCACACTATCGGTCATCCAAGTTTCAGTGTTTTCCCTTGCTTGTGTACTTACGACAGAATGTGCTATTCCTCCATTTAATGGTGATTCCATGGTTCTTGCAGGTCTCCACATAGGCTTGAACTATGTCACAGAGAGCAGACTTCATGCCATCATACTGGCACATGTCATAGATGCAGATTTCTACGAAGTCTTCAGGGTTGACTAGATTATGGCATACTTTGAATTTGTCTGATTTGAGGACATTACACTGGCTTTCAATGACTTGTTTATTCTCGGCAGTGCAAGGAGGATCATCATCTTCTCTTAAGTCTGGTAAGCAACTGCAAGAAAGCACAGATACAGGCATCTAAGTTGCAATGGCACTCATAAGACATGAAAATTGAAACATTTGTTTCTACTGTGAGGTAGAAAAGGTTAGAGACTACAGTCTTCCTTCTGTCTGAGTGAAAGACTAGGCAGAATTAGACCTGCCTGACAACCACCATGCTGTGTCTGACACTTGTTACTCTCACTAAACTAGATCCTAGACTAGAGGATTGACTCACAGCTTGATCTTGTATGTGTCTCACCACTGCAAATTCGTGTGGTCTTTGGCTTCCACTGCAGGCCTGAGGCCACTGTTTTCTCAGCTGTGTTGTCACATATGGCTTCCTGTCCCCTAGGGAGCAGCTGGCCCTCACCATTCTCCAGCACCATCATCCTGCTCGGGTTGTTATCAGTGTAAAGTAGACAGAGGCTGTGTACACCCTGTGGGGTGACCCAAAGACTAATTCTCCAAGTGTGTATGTTGATTGATAGAATGGCTGTGGGTTCCCTCTGGCTTGTGCAGTGCTTTCCTGTGGGGATGGCCTTTTTTTGAAGCTTCAAATTCAAGAAAAGTCTCACACATGCTGCTTAAATGTTACAAAGTAGCAGACACTCAAAACAACTGAAAACAATTGACTGTTTTCTGAAGCAAGATAGAAGGTATGAAAAGACATTAATATTTACGCCTTATCACTGTCTTTCTCCACTTTCCAGCTATTTCCAAACTGTGGAGCACTGATGGCTGTTCCATTGGGCAAGGACAGATCATCTTCATGATTATCATTGAAATTACCACACATGCCATGCACCTGAAAAAAAAAAGAAACATATTCTAAGCATGACCTGTTCACATCAACTTTCCCAATAACTTCTTATTCATTGCCTATGAAATAATGTGACCGGATCAACAACAACCAATCTTGTATGAGACTTTTTAGACATTTTGACTGCACTCATAGAGAAACAAAACAGAAATTGCAGTAAATCTGTGATTTCCTAAGGCTTCAAGGCATTTATTTCTCCAAGTTAGATGTATTCCTCCAATCAGGTAATTTTCTTTAACTACCCCCTTGGAACACAAGGAAATTGTTGTGAAAAGAAAAAAATAGAAAGGAAAAAATTGTCATCTGTTACGATACAGCTACAAAGAAAGATACAATAGCAAAACACAAGAATAAAAGGAATTAGAAGTAAATGCACAAAGCAGTGGTTTTGAAGAGCCAGATGTTTGCACATTAAATCTTACCTGTGAGAAATAAGATTGTGGGAGGGTGATTTCCAGATAGTGATTGCCGTCGTATTTCACTATCATGCCAAAGTCAGTTTCCACTACTAAAAATCTGCCAACATTTCCAATGGACACGCCTTGCAGTCGGTTCTCCACTGGGGTGTAGACTCTCTCATTGTTCAACTGGAAAGACATGTAATTTTGTCAGTATGAACATTGTTCCATGAAAGCTTTTCTGCTCACAGTCTATAGTTCTAGCAGTGCTGAAGATTTCTCTGTGACAGCTTTAGCTGTTTACACTTCCACCATTGCATATTCCATCTGTGGGTTGCAGGAATAAGGCTTTTAGCTGAGGAGAGATGGCCAGGACTCATATCCTGTGCCTTTTACAGGGAGCTAGAAAGATCACTGGTAGTGAGCAAGCTCTTACTCACCCTTAGGGTATATTTCTCGCCTCCAGTACTGCCGTGGATCCCCATGTTGTTCTAAACTGATACAGTATGACTTGCCTTTCCTCTGCTCTTGTTAGCTCACTATAAGTGATTGGGTTGACAAGAGCTGTTGAAGTGGGGAGTCCCATACTTTAATTCAAGCAACAGTTCTCCAATCTGGAGGCTCTGGGCTCTATCTCCAAGATATGACCAATGAAACAGTGAACCCAAACCAGAAGCCTTGGGAACTACTGAGAAATGATATCTCCTCATGCTCTCCACCTAATAGAGGCACCCACAAGTGTTAAGCATATGCGCATATATTCCTTAGGAAACATGAAGATCCTTTTTCCTACATCTACTGTGAGTTAATTTTAAGATACTTCTTGCCAAAGTAAAGAGCACCATCACCTACCAGGATTCTTTGGTTTTTCTGGAGGGTGATTCGTACATCGTGCACATCTATATAGACTTCTTTTAGGTATGTGGCCCCTCTCAGTCCTCTGTCTTCATTCTTGCCCAGTATGGTTATAGGAATGACATTGGTGGCAGTGCTGACAACCTCAACCAAAATGTAGGTGCAGGTTCCCACGAAAGTGTACTTCACTCCATCAAAAGTGAAATAATGGGGATCTCCTACCACTTGACATGTTGCTTGACCTGAATGTGAAAAAAATTATCTAAGAACTTTGTACTGGACCTAGTCATGGACTCAGCTGATAAAGGAGTTTTGCATAAGTGTTGCAACCTAATCCTGATAAATATTATGTGGGCAAAATTTCACAGAGGCGTCTCAGGTTCATGCCAATGACATTTATTTGAAAATAAGAAATTTCTAGAGAGCATCTCCTAAATTTAATTTACAAATAACATACAAAATTACAAAATACCATCAAATGAACTTTTGTATATATTTCTATATGCTGTTGCAGCTAAAATTTATGGTGTTTGAGAGTAATACAGAGCATTTCTACTTATCTATGCAAAAATATGGAACTGTCTTTATAAATATGGGGGTAAATATAAAAGTCAATAAAATTGCACCTGCATATATCAATATATAATGCACTTGTCATAACCCAGACCCACAGAAATGCAATTCTCAATTATTCTCAAATTTATAGCTTGCAGTACTGGTGATGTGGGACATGAATTTTCATTATCAGGACAAACAAAACCCAAGTGACCCAAACTTTTGGGCATCATCAGTTTTTGCTGATGTCCACTACAAAAGAAGGGCATTTGTGCTTGCAAGACAGATCATCATAGTTTCATCTCTTAGCAATGGCAGTAGTCAGTTGGGATTTCTTTACTATCACATGGGAAGAGACATTTATGATAAAGCTAGAAGAAGAAGAGGATCTAATTGTGGAAATGACATTGGAATGATTTTCAGGTAGAACTTACCATTGGAATGACAGCCCAGCACACCATCCTGAATACTGCATTCCTCTTGGACTCCACATTCCCAGGATGTGCATTCAATGGTGTTATTAGCCTTGCAGGTACAGCGTTCAGTGCAGGGATATTGGGTGAACCAGCTTTCATTCAGCTGAGTGGAAAAAAGTGTGTAGAATTATATGCTATAAGATAAATAAGAATGTAAAACCTTAACAAAATAAAATTATAAATATTTGAATGTACATGATGTGTGATCATTTGTGCAATTGTAGGCATACAACTCATGGATTAAGAAGGTTGGCAAAGTAATTCTATTTTGAAATTATTAATGGTGTATATATTAATTGTGTAGTGTTATTAACTTGCTTTTTCTCTCACAGTGATAAGGAATGAGATTCTTCCCTCCCCCCCCCCCGCCCCGCCTTTTTAATTTAATTTATTTATTTACTTAAATGCCTGAGGTAACTTGCCTGGTGATACTGGTTCTTTTCATCAACACAACCACAGCTACTTTCTGGCACACATTTGTCTCCACTCAAAACATAGCCTTCCTTACAGAAGCAACCTTCCACTGGTAAAGAACTGCAGGAATCAGCTGCTGAGACGTTCAAACAGGTAGAGGGACACCTAGTACCACAGCTCTTGTAGATGCTGCCTCCAGGACAGGACATTGCTAGATAAAAAGGAAAAATAAGATCACTCTAAATGTTCTTGAAAATCAATGCTTTCTACAAGTCCTGGAATGGTACTGAATTTGAAGCAGGATCAAGACATGATAAAAGACAGACTATACTCAGAACGTTACATAAAATGAAATAACGTGCATGAAGAAGGTAGAGGACAAAGAAGTTAAAATCCAGAATAGATGTTTATATCACAACACTCACGGCAAAGAGTAGCATTCCTCCACTCTATGCATATCCCAGCATTGATACATGACTCAGCATAGGCCTGTAGCCCATAGCATAAGGATGTTGCCTGTCCACCAGTGAAACACATGTCATAAACACAGTTGTCAAAGAAATTCTCTGGAGGCACTTTGATATGACAGTCCTTGAAGATTCCTGTGTAAAGAAAGATATATAGTAGGATAGAAAAAAACAACTGGAAAGATAAGATCACAACCACCATCTATTTTCTGTCACAGCAAATGTATTGTAAGTGCTCCAGGCTAACTTTGTTTAGTAAGTTAAAACAGCACTTGAAATGGATGCATAAGGCAGAATGAGAATGGGCCCTCTGGATCAGATTTTCTTCTTTTTGCAAGATTGAAACAACATGGCTTACATAAAGTAAGTGTTGCTGCCTAGGAAAACCACTAACTCCAGACAACTACAGGGATTATCCAATGCAGAGAATATGTACAGAATTTTAGGTAAAGTATTTGTAATACATACACTGACAGTGCCCTCTGAACTATTCTTTTAGCAAGCAGAGTGCAAGTCACTGTAAAGAAAAGAGCAGCTCCCTGAACACGTTCTGAAATAATCTCCATGGACACATTGGCACTGTCTGAACAGATGACATATCCTGACCAAGCACCTATGAGTTTTACATTGGCCATTTACACTGGAGGTTTTATATGCTCCCAATGGGACCTCAGAAAAATAGACTATAAAGAAGGGATAAAACAAACTGTAACATGTTCTATCATATGGCTCACAGAAAACTACCAATATGTTACCTGTTGGGTCTGTGATCATGCCACATGCTGTGTTCTTCTTTGCTTCATTCTCCAACACAGGATCACATTGTTCCTCTGTCCCACCACTGGAGCATCTGGGGAAAGCAAGCAGAATCAAATATGTGTTTCTCATCATTTACTATCAGATTTTCAGTGGAAGATTGACATATGATAACCCTGCATAACAGAGTGTACTTTATGTCAGTCACAAGACTTTATCCAGCTTCTTTGAAAAGCTGATGTCAGCCCTCTCACTGAATGGGCTCATTTTTTTGATCCTTTCTGGGCTATTCAAGGGCTTATTCTTAGCTGGAAAAAAAAGAGTTATGGAATCCAAACAGTTATGGTTTCCAATCAGGGAACTAGACTGAAGTTCCATTCCCCCTCAAACTCAACAGACAGTTCCTGCTTTGGAAAACAAGACTTAAAGGACATAATCCTTTTATCATTCTCTGGTTTGCATAAAGGTACAGCTCCCTACTTCTAATGGGCAACTGGAAGATGTGGAATGGTACTGGATGATAAAGCCAGCAAGTAAGTGGATAGGTATTTGATTTTAAAGAGTTTGGTTAACAAATGCCATGTGATTAAATTATTATACATACATGGTGTTGTTCTCAGGCACAAGCCAGCTTTCTCCAAGATCAGTGGAACCACTTGCAATATCACCATTGGGCTTTATATTGTCATCATTCGGATCACCATTATAATTACCTGTGAAGGTAAAAGGAGATTTATGTGACACATGAAGTTCAAACCTGTAGAACAATACTAGGTTTCAGGTTGTAAAATAAAGTAAAATGTTATAAGGAGAGTATATATGCAACATCAATGTGTACTGGGCAAAATAAGAAGAGAAGAATTGTGTTTGAGACTGTGACTGACAAGAGCTGCTGTTCAGACACCTGTGAACTTGAAGCAAAAATCTGTAAGCTCCTGTGTAACCAGATTACATTGCATGCAAGAAAGAACTCCTTAGCTAAAAAAAAAAAAAAACAACAAAAAAACCCCCCACAAAACCAACTCATTTTCCTGTTTCCTACATGTAGAATGTTGGACTAAAAATTACACAGTACTATTTGCACCATTATGTTCTTAGGCAGATTTCCTGCACTGAAAGCATGAAAAACCAATACAGAGAAAATAGAATAGGAAGTTCTAGATGATCCAAACCAAAGAATAATCAGAAACATTGTAGTCTAATGTTTCATCTTTTTCTTGTTTTCTCATTCTTTCGATTGTTTAAACGTGATCATTCAGGTTGTATAAATGCCTTCTAAGAGCACAGAAAAAGAGAAGCAAGAAAACTTCAGCAGGATGCTGACAGTAAGCAATTCTTAAAGATTTCTCTCTGCTGTGCAAACAGCCTCAGGTTTTTATAACTCACAAAATGAAATGGTATAGCATTTCCACACCCAACAAAAGACAAATACATCAGAATGTAATTAACATAAAAATGTGTTTGCAGAATTCTTAAACAGCTCCATGCAAAAAATTACTCATCTTGATTTTAAACTGTAAAACTGAAGGCAGTTCTTTTATTTGGCTGAAAATGTTATTTTTAGTTACACCTCACAACATTCCAAACGGATAGCATGTTACCAGGAAATTTTTAAGTTCTTTTTAGAAACTGAAAAGGTCTAACAAGATTTTTCAGTGCTGTAAATTCTAGTCCATTTGACAAGGAGAAGTTGTGTGTAGAATGTCTCCCTAAAAAAAAACCCAAACTGAAGTAACCACTGGCCTCCACAACTCACTAAAAAATGACTAAGTCTACAACTTACCACAGAGGCCACAGAGGAGATGACTGTAATTAGAGGGCACGGAGACTTCCGCATAGTGGTTTCCATCATATCTCACCCACAATCCAAAGTCAGTTTCTAAGAGAACATATCCACCACTGCTTTGAATACTGATTTTCTTCTCAATAAATACAGGCAGGTTCATTCTGTGACCATTCACCTGTACAGCAAATTGTAAAAGTTAGTGCATGACTGCTGGGACTCTAACAACTACCAGCAGCTAGTACAAATTACTGAAAGATATGATCTTGTGCACAAAGGAACTGGAAATAATTAAAAAACATTTAATCTGAGCAAAGTTGTTGGAGATCTCATTAAAAGAGATACATGTCACTAATAAAAAGAGAAAGTTTGCTATAAACTCTACAGAGGTAATATTTATTGGCATGTCAGTTAAAAATATTTTATATATGTCTTTTAATCAAGTCTTCTTACATTCACTTTCTTGTTTTTCAGTAGAGAAATCTGGTTGTCATAGACTTCCACTTGCACTGACTTCACATAAGAGACTTTGGTGTTGGCTGCTCTGTGTTCATTTGTTGTGGACACATCAAAGTATGGAAGCTTCTCAGAGACATTGCACACTTTGGAGAGTGTGTAAGTGCAATTTCCCATGAAATTATGGACTCTGTGGTCAAAAGTGTTATAATGTGGATCTCCAGAGGCACTGCAGGAAGCACGATCTGTGAAGAAAGAAACACAGACTAATTCCCTCTGAATCTTCACCAGATTTTTGCAGTTGCTTGGTTTCCACTTTGTTTGTTTTACTTTGTATTTGCTGCCCTGCTATAATATTGATGGCATCAGTCAATAGAACTCCAAAGGCCAACCCAGTCTTCTATCTTTGGGCCTATAAAAAACCCTGTACTCTTGTGTATCAGAAGTCTGTGCTAGAGGTTGAGGAACAAAGGTGAGCAAAAGGCTTTGATATAAAAAAACCCAAACCACTGCTGTTAAGACATCATTACACAAAGTGTAGCAGCGAGTTTTTATTGTCTATATCTGAAAGGCTAATTCTGACTAAATAGGAAGAATTTCCTTAAGATCTTTACAGGGCTGGTTAGCCAGGATAGCTTCACTACCAGCTGTCTGGGTTTCTGTACTCATATCATTTATGGAACTTATACTGAACACTGCATATCCTTTACACACTTTTAAAAAATATTTAAGTTAATTAGCCAGTGATAATATGTACAAATGGAAGTACACTGCGTGTTCATGGAAGTGTGTAACCTGGAGAATATTTTGAATGCTAATAAGAAATTCCCATTTTGAAGAAAAAAGCTTCCCATCAACTCTTAATAGAGTTGAGCTTGAAGGTTCTTCATGGCGCTTACCAAGAATAAGATAAAGAAAAGAGATCCTTTCCTCTTTGTTTTTCAATGGCATGTTAAAATGTAGCTACACTTATGGTTGTTGTCTACATGTTGTCTACACTCCTTACACAGAAAATATTAATTCTCCCAGAATGCCATACTTAACGATTCCAAAAACAAAAAAAAAAGCAGAAGAAATCTAAACTGATTAAGTGAGGTAAGACTCTCTTGTATTTAACAAGCTGATATATGTAGACATTAGTATTTCAAATTGGAGGAAAGAAGCAGTTAAAATTTATCTAAAAGAGTATTTTAGTATATATCCTAAATATTAAAGTAATGCTAATTGCACTTAACCAGTCTTTGACAGAAAAATACAACTGGATTATATCACACTCCAAAAATAAAATTTGGAAACTAGATTACGTTTCAAAATATACAAAACATAACATCTGTATAATAGGTGAAAACTTGCCATGGAAAAGAGTAATTTAAATATTTATGGACATGGAAATAAAGAGTACGTGAAATAATTATTAGACGGTTGGTCTACTCTTACTGAAATGCCCAGCACTGTGGCAAAAGAGACCTACAGGAGGATGTACATAGTCAGAATTCAGGAGTTCCAGACGTAAAGAAACGTTCTGCAAGTGTAACTGGGGGAGTAAGGAAAAGCTCTGACCCTCAAATATAAAAACTCTGTCAACTTAGCTCTGAGACCTGGATTCAGAAAATAGGGAAGTTCTGAAAGCCAGTAAGGGAACAAGATGGGAAACAGCAGTACCTGAGCTGGGTGCTGTTGTTGTGGGTGATGTTGTGTGGGCAGGCCGTGTTGTAGTGCCTGGCAAGGGAATCGTGGGTGTTGGGTTTGATGGACCTAGGGCAACAGAGAGTTAGAGGAGACGTGCAGCAACCTAAGAACCAGATCAGTTAGGTAACACATGGTGAAAAGAGATCTCTGTCAAAATAGGATTAATTTTCCCAGGCATGCTGTTCAACCCTACTCAAACACTGTCATTGCAGAAGGAAAGGTGACGCACTCCACCTTTAGAAATGGAATAGGTTCCAATGCGTGCCTATTTATGGAGGGAGGCTGACACAAGGCAAATGACAGCCCTCAAATGTAAATGCAATATGTAGCCAGTGTGGGTTTTGAAGACGACGCAGAATTCTACCAATAATAGCAGTACCTGAGGTCACCTCAGGTGGTGGTGTTGTTGGTCTTGGTGTTGTCTGCGTTGTGATGCTAGGCAATGGGGTTGAGGGTGTAGGAGGAAGTGGACCTATGAAGAGACAGAGGAAGAAATGGTAAGTGTCATCGTGGGCACTCTGTTGCATGCAGCTCGTCCACCCTTCCCGAAAAACCCAACATTCTAACTCAGAGACCCGGGGCAGGGACGGCACCGTTATACCTAAGCAAAAACGCTTCGACGAGCAAAGCTGGGAGATAGAAGGGCAACGCGCACCCCCTTCACTACAGACAAACCATCCCAAGTCTTGGCCTTTGGAGGAAGCGAACTGAAAAGTTTCAGCAAAGAGAAGATGGGGATGAGATGCAGCAGTAACTGATCTGGGTGTGGGTATTGCTGGAGATGTTGCGTGGGCAGTCTGCATTGCAAGGCCTGGCTATGGGATCGCGGGTGTTGGTGTTGATGGACTTCGCACAAGGGGCAGTTAGAGGAGATGTGCACCAGCATGGGAGTTTTCTTACAGGCAGCTGCTTCCTTCACCCTTCTGAAGCACCCAGCTCCATGACCAGGCATGCCCAGAAGAGACACTGCAGCGTGTCATCTCAGGAAGAACGCTCCCGCTCAAGGGCTCAGCCACCAGCACAGCTGGGTGACAAAAGCAAATGAGGCACTTCAGTCCCACGGTCATTGTCCTGTCTGTCAGCTTTGTGACACATGAATTAAAACAGGTGCTGCCAGTGCTCCGGTCTCCCAGGAGAAGGCCAGCTTGGGCACAGGAGGCCTCAGTGCCCTTCAGGGCACTGCAGAGACAACCTGCTCTCCTGCCTCTAGCACAGCCTGCCAGCTCAGTTGGTGGCACGTCTCAAGCTGCCCTTTCCCAAGCCAAGCCTTGTACCTGCACAGGATCCCTTTTCAATGGACAGATCATCCAAGGCTACGTTGCTCCGGGCATCTTCACCCCATTGTCCCTCCAGGAAAATCTAAGGGAAGGAATTGTTCCCGGCATTAGCTCTGGCTGCATGTGTGAAGTGCCATTAGAAGGGACGGTTCCCCTCAGGTGGCAGCGAGAGCCTGTGCCCCTACCTGCTGATTTCCTGTGATGTGCACCGTCACCTCTCCCAAGTGCCACATGTCCCCGTGGTTCCCTTCTTGATTCCAGACCACCTGTTGCTCACGGTCATTTGCCACGTACACCCGCAGGGCCATTTCAGCATTTCCGTACATGTGGTACCAGAAGCGGAAGCAGTGCGTTCCTTCCCAGCTGCACACCGGACTGACCAGGACAGCCACAAACCCGGCGAGAGCATCATCAGTCCCTTGCAGGTAGATGTAGTAGCCATCTGAAACCAAGCATGGGCCACACTGTCACACACACATCAAATCTAGACAAAGCAGCCAGGGGCCACTCCAGCACAGACCTGGGAGCACCAAAGCTGCAGTTTCAGTCAGGCAAAAGGAGGGGGGAAGCAAACGCAGGTCCTTCACAAGCCACAAGCCTCCCCGGACCCGAGTGCCTCTACGAAGGTGCTCTCTGGGCCATGGCAGCTGTATGCCTTGGTCTGGGCAACGGCATCACCTCCAAAGCACTGCCACAGGCCTTGCATGGCTCTGCAGCTTTGGAGACTCACTCCTCATCTTTGTTTTTTGGAGAAGCCTGCATCTCTGTCTAACAGAGAGACAGACCCATTCCTGTTCCCCGGAGACAAATGGGTCATCAATGCTTTCTCTCCTCATGGCACGGTCCTGGCCTGCCCTGCGGGTACCACAGACTGATTCCTAGGGCTGGAACTCTTCCCAAAGGAAGCCTCTGGCTCTGGGGGACACTGCTTTAAATTGCTCTGGATGAAGACCAGGAAAGATGTGGCCTATGTGTGCTGTTAGAAGAAGTTTATGGATATCTTCCGAGGGACGCTCCCCAACCCGTGTCCCGACTGCTGTGCCTACCTCCAGTTGTGTGGTCAGAAGAGGGGCCGGTATTTGGTGTGGGCGTTGGGCCTTTGTTCCTTATCCAGTCAATGCTGCTGTAGTCTGCCTGGACCCAGCCACAAAAGTCCTTGTCGAATGTGCAGCTGAAATTGCAGTCTGGTGGGGGAGCTGGACGTGGTGCAGAAAGGAAAGTAGAGGTTGTAGAGTGAAGGTGGGGCCACCATTTCCCACTGTCACCCAGTGCTCACAGACAGCCACATACACCCATGGCACGCCTGTGGCCAGGTGAGGGTGGCCAGCCAAGGGGAAGGGCTTAGCACAGCCAGTAAAAGACATGGATGGGAGACAACCGTACCTGCGCTTGTCCCAGGTGCTGGTGACGTTGTTGTATGTGGAGGCCTTGTTGTAGTGCCTGGCAAGGGCGGCGTGGGTGTAGGACCTGATGAATGAAAGAGAGCGAACCAGAGGTGGAGAAGGTGTGTTTCAAAGGGGGGATTTGTTCCCAAATGAGGGTGTTGCACCCTTCCCAAACACCACCACACCATGGCAAAAGAACTCTAGGACAGGGATTCCACAGTGTCCCCATCCCAAAGAGTCTCTTCAGCTGAGGGCTGGCACACCGGGCCAGTTAGGTGACACGTGGGGAAACCACCAGCCCAGCTGCCCCACTCCTTGAATTAAGGAGAGAGTCAAGGAAATCAAAGGAGATGGACAGAAGGCTTACCACAGACAGTGCCAGCGCTCCAGTCTCCCAGGGCAACGCCTGCCTCCGCACAGGCTGCGGCGTAGGCCCCCAGGTCATTGCAGAGCTGCTCCGTGCTGCCGCCCGTGGCACACTGGTCATAGACACAGCTCTCAAAGTAAGTCTGGGGAGGCAGAACTGCATGGCATGGCTGGAACGGGCCACCCAGATGTGTGAGGATTGAACACTGCTTGTTAGCTGCCTCCTCCTCGGTGGGGGAGCAGGACGCAGGCGGGCTGATGGCTGGGTCACACCTACACAGCAGACAGACAGCCCTGAGCTCACCGCAGCCACACCATCTCTCGACCTCCTCCCCAGCCAAAACCTCAGCTTCTGGAGCCCAGTTCTCCCCTGAGACAGGCACCAACGGTGTCACTTGCAAGGGTGGAACGCATGGCCCACAGTCACCCGTCCCACCCTTGGAATCGGGTGGAGAGAAGAAAATGCCTGAGGCTGTTGCAATCCCTCAGCTTGGGAAAAGCATCATGCCCAGGCCCCAGACCACCCTCCCGCACGTCAAGAAACTGCCTCTTCTCCCTTGCCCCACGCCTGCCATCGCCGACCCTTCCTCCTCAGGGCCCTCATAGCTCCCCTCTCCCACACTCCCTTTTGTCCTTCATCTGCAGGATGGATCAGGGACTCACGGCCACTCATCATCCGGCACCCTCCAGCTGGCTCCAAAGTCGTTGAAGTCGGGCACGACAACTCCATCAGGGCGCGTGAAGTCATCCTGCTGGCTCCCACTGTACGTGCCACACAGCCCACAGAGCTTGCCCTTGTGCTTCTCAGACACCTTCACGAGGAGCTCGTGGTCCCCATTGAACTGCAGCTGCAGGCCCAGCTTGGTGGAAATGCGCACGTAGGAGCCGCTCAGGGAGATGGTCACACCGGGGGCAGGAGAAGCAGGCAGGGAGACCAGAGCACCGTTGATCTGGAGAAGGGGGAAAGAGGGAAGCATAAAGAGGTGCCCTCTGCTGAGAGGTCCCTGTTCCTCATCGGGGTGGTGCCAGGGCCCAGTGAGGCAGCAGCACTTATGGCATGAGAACCCCTGCCCCAGGCCTACGAGGACACCAGCAACTCTACACACGGCCCTCCAAAAGGTCAGGAAAGCAGCCAAAAATCTGCGGCTGCACGAGCAGCCAAATCTGCCCCACTCAGAGCCTTGCCATGCTCTTCTGTGAGCACACAGCAGGCTCAGGGAATAGCAAGTTCTCCCTGGGGACAGAGTGGTATTTAGGGATGCTTAGTGCATCTGTGGTCCCAGGTGTAAAACTGAGGGGCTTACGTAGACGGCCTTGCGCTCGCGCAGTGCAATGTGAAGGCCTTCCAGGGACAGTGCCACAGAGTTCAGAGCTGTCCAGCTCTGGCTGCCGCGATGTTTGTTGCGGGTGGTGACGCTGAACCCGATGGAGGAGTTGTCGCAGCCTGTCACAACAGTGTAGTTGCAGGAGCCCTGGAAGTGGTGAAGCTTCCCATCAAAGGTGCTGTAATGCGGGTCACCGTAGATGTGGCAGAGAGCGGTGCTGGCTGGGTAACAGCCCCTCTGGCCATTCTGGATCTTGCAGACCTCGTCCTCGCCACAGGACAAGGCAGAGCAAACCATCTGGCCGTTGGCTTCACACCGGCACCGGCGAGTGCAGTTCTCGTTCACGGAGTACTCGCCTTCCTGCGGGCAGGGAAACGCCAAACGTCAGCGCAGGACGCAGGAAAATTGAGGCGAGGGAGTCCCTGTGTGGGAGGGGTGCAAGCCAGGGCAGGGATTTCACTCACGCTGTAGTAGTTGTCCTCAAAGAGGCAGCCACACTGCGCCTCGGGCACACAGGTGTCTCCGCTGAGGAGGAAGCCAGAGGTGCACGCACAGCCCTCCACACAGGGCTTGGAGCAGTTCTGTGGGGCTTGTCGGTCAACACAGGTGGCAGGACAGCCGGTCATGCAAGGGTCATAGTAGCTGTTGGCAGGACACTTCAGGGCTGCAATGGGGAGGGGACAATTAGGACCAGCAAGATTTCAAGCAAGGAAGGCCTTCTGGGACGGGGGAAGACCAAAGACTGTCTTTGGCCAGAGGTTCTGGGCAAGAGGAGCGACCCATTTCCCTTCTGGCAGTGGCAAGGCAGGTACTCACGGCAGAAGGTAGCATTCCTCCAGGGGAGAAGAGTCACGCCGGCTGCCTGGCACGCGTCAGCGTAGGCCTCCAGAGCAGCACACAGGAACTCCTGGCCACCATTCAGGGCACAAAGGTCGTAGAGGCAGGTGTCAAAGTAGCTCTGTGGGTTGATCACGCTGTGGCACTTGTCAAAAGAGCTGGGCCTGGAGGTCAGTATGCCACAGAACCGGTCCGACTCGTAGAGCTTCTCCTCTTCTGCACTGCAGGGTGGGGAGGGGACGGGGACACCGCAAGAGGGGTCACTGTCTGGGACCTGCCAGCTCTCCCCCAGCGCATTTGAGTCTGCGGCTTGCTGCCCGTTGGGCATCATGTATTCGTCGTCTCTCCGGCTGTTGAAGTTCCCGCACATGCCACAGGTCAGGTTGAAGTAGGTGGTGGGCACCTTCACCTCCACCGAGTGGTCAGTGTCGTAGGACACTGTGAGGCTGAAGTCTGCCTCCAGGACGACGTAGCGGCCGCTCTTGCTCACCGTGACCGCACCTCCCGCTGCCCTCACCGGCAGGGTCTGGCGCACGCCGTTCACCTAGGGCAGACACAGCACCATGGGCCCTGGACTTGGCCCTGGCCTCCCTGGGCTCTCCTGCCCAGGGAAGGCAGCTGCCAGGCCAGGCCCGGCAAACAGCTGACCGGGATGTCCCCACACCCCGCCACCCCTGGGGCCCGCAGAGCCGTGTCTTGTGTTCTGCCCTCTGCAGGGGCCTCTGCTCAACACAGAGCACATTCCCTGGTTGCCTCTTCCTCCTCCAACCCTTCTGGAAGGGAAAAACCAAGGAATCCAGTGGCTTCCGCGGAGCCCACCCAGGCCTGGAGCAATGGAGACAGCTGGTACATGCCAGGCCCTGCCAGGAACAGCCAACCCTGCCTTGCAGCCACGCCACACCCGTGCCAGCCCTGCTGCCTACCAGCACTTGGCTCTTCTCCTGCTTGAGGATGCCAATGCGCTGCCCGTACACCTCAACCAGCACTTCGCGCACATAGGACACTCTGGTGTTCCCACGATGCTCGTTCTTGGCCTCCACATTGAAGTAGGGCAGGGCGGTGGTGTTGGAGCACACTTTGGCCAGGGTGTAGGTGCAGTTGCCCATGAAGTTGTGCGTCACCTTGTCAAAGGTGTTGTAGTGAGGGTCGCCGTGGACGTGACAGATGCCGTAGGAGTGTTGGAGGCACACGGGTTTCCCACCCTGCACCCCGCAGTACTGGCCCGCAGGGCACGAGGCTTCGACGCACTGGACCTTGCCTCCCCGCATGGGACACGTGCACTTGGAGGAGCAGGTGTTGTCCGTCCAGAACTCGGAGCCCACGGGGTAGTGCTGCCCGTTGTGCCAGCATCCGCACTGCTGGCTGGGCACACATCGGTCGTGGTAGAGCAGGTACCCGCTGTCACACACACAGCCCTCTACGCACGGCAGGCTGCAGGTAACTGGAGCCATTGGGTCAACACAGGTGGCAGGGCAGGCAGCAGCACAGGGCTCATAGTGACTGTTGGCCGGACACGTGATCGCTGCAGAAACAGAAGACGTGGCGATTACGTGCAGAACATAACTCAACAGTTCTTTTTGCGTTATTTTCCCCTTTGAAAAAGTAACAGTCCCTGTTTTCCCTCTGGTCTCCTTGGCTCCATGTGTACTCTCGGTCCTACCCGATCAGGTGAAACAGAAAATGTAACGGTGCCTCTAATACAGACAACTCCCTGTAAATCCCCACAGCTCACAGCGAGAATGTTTCCCCCCCCCTCACTCTTTCCTTCATATCCTGTGCTTTCCTGAGAGTAACGATCCGTGCTATCATGTGTGGACTTACGGCAGAAGGTTGCGTTCCTCCACACGGGTATCTGGACCCCAAGCGCCTGACAGGCATCCGCGTAAGACTGCAAGCTCTTGCACAGGGTCTCCTGGTGCAGCCCCAGCTCACACAGGTCATACGAGCAGGTCTCAAAGTAACTGCTGGGGCTCAGCACAGCGTGGCAGATCTGAAAGGGGCCACTGGTGTCGGTGAGGAGCCCGCAGAAGCGGCTGCTGGCGATGACCTGCTTGTCCGTGTCATTGCAGGCTGGGGTGGGGAGTGGTCCGGCTGAGCAGCTGTGCAAAGACAGGGAGAAGGGCCTCTGGGTCATCTCTGGGCTTCTCCTGGTGCCTCCTCCTCCCCTTGCCTGACATGTCCCCAGACCTGCTGGGGAGGCACACCCACCTGCTGTTTTTGGACACCTCCCAGCTGTTGCCCAGGCTGGTGGAGTCTGGCTCCAGCATCCCTTCTGGGTTCAGGAAGTCATCTGCTGCCATCCCGTTGTAGTTCCCACACATGCCACAAACCTTCTGCCCAAAAGTGCTTGGAAGTGTCACCTCCACCCGATGGTTCCCATCAAACTTCACTCTCAAGCCAAAGTCTGTCATGACCATAGTGTAGAACCCGCTGGACAAGACCTGCACACCTGCGGATGGGCTGCAAGGCAGGATCTCTGCCACTCCATTCACCTGGAAAGACAGGAAGCAAGACAGGATTGAACCAACCCATTTGGCACAGCTCTTTCCTCTCGCACAGCCCCACAGGCTCTCCCTCTTGAGCTTACCGTCACCACTCCACCCTGCCCCAGCCTTATCCGCTGGTCAGCCACATCGACATCCACGTATCGGACGTAGGACACACGAGTGTTGCCCCCCCTGTGCTCGTTGGCTGCTTCCACGTTGAAGTAGGGCAGGGAGCTGTTGCTCTCACACAGCTTGGAGAGGGTGTAGGTGCAGGTGCCCATGAAGTTGTGTAGCTGCTTGTCGAAGGTGTGGTAGTGAGGGTCTCCTTCCACCACACAGGTCCCTGACAGTGGAGAGACCAGAGGACAAGTTCAGTTGAGCACCTCTCGCTACCTCTTCTCCCTAAATCACCTTTGTCAAAGAGCATCTGTCCCATTACTGGTCTTCTGTACTCACCTGTGCCTGGCATAGGTGTTGATGTGGGTGTCTCTTCTGAAGGTGTGGTGATTGTGGTGCCTGGTGTGGTGGGAGTCACATCTATAAAAGAGACATAATAATGGCCAGTCTTCGCGAGCGAAGATCCGGGGAAGGTCTCTACACCTTCCAGCCTGCGCATTGGATTTTTTAGGTGAGACACAGTGTGCGCTGAACTGAGCCCACCCTTTAATCCTAAGGTTCATCTGCCGGGGCCAAGCGAGCTTGGACGGTGGCAGCGAGGTCCTTAGGACGTAGGTGGGTTGCCTTTAAGGGCTAACGAGCCCCACCTGCCCGGGAGTGGCCCTGACCGGGAATCGAACCCGGGTCTCCGCGGTGATAGCGCGGCGCCTTTACCACTGGACCACCAGGGGCTCCTCTATAAAAGAGACAATGGTATAAAGAAATGAATCCTCCTCAACTTGCTCTGGTTCAGGACATCAGTTATGATGATGGCCATAAGAAACATAACATTCTGTAAGTTGCCCTTTCCCAAGCCAATCTTCGTACCTGTGCAGTGCCCCTTTACAATGGAGAGATCATCCAATGCCATGTCGCTGAGGAAATCTTCACCTATCATGCCTTCCAGGACAATCTAAGGGGTAGGATAAATCTCAGCATTAGCTCTAGTCATGTATATGAATTGCCATTGGAAAACATGATTCATCTCAGATGGCAGTGAGAGTCTGTGGCCTTACCTGCATATTTCCTTTGCTGTGTACCGTGACCTCTCCCAAATTCCATGCATCCCCTTTGCTTCCAGCCTCTTTCCATTCCAGTGTTGATGTTTCATTGTGTACTACATACACACGCAGAGCCATTGCTTCAGCTGTTCCATACATGTGATACCAAAAGCGGAAGCAGTGCGCTCCTTCTGAACTGCACACTGGACTGACCAAACGGGCTATATCACTTTGCTCTTGCTTACTTCCTTGCAGGTAGATATAATAGCCCTCTGGAAACAGAAGAATATCAGTTTTTCACCTTAATGGGTCAGGATGAGACAAAGTGACTTCATTTACAGTATGTGTACTGTATACGATTACTTTACCCAGCGCCTGCATTAATCTTTCAGTCCACAAGTAGATTTCCTACTTAGGGAAAGAAATACCTAATGGAAAGGCTAACTGTTACAATGATCCAGTCTCAGAGAGGATATACCTTTGCTGAAGCCTCTTTACAGTCCTGCACTGTTCACCCTCCCATAACAGATTCCTGACTACTGCAGAAGGCTCTAGATTAAGCCTAGAAACACATGGCCTTGATATGCTGTTAAAAGAGGCTCCTTTCCTTCTTCCAAGAGAAGCACAGCCAGATACTGTTTGGTTGTTCCTACCTCCAGTTGTGTGGTCATGAGAAGGGCCAGTATTTGCTGTGGGTGTGGGTCCCTTGTGCCTTATCCAGTCAAAGTCATCATTGGTTTCCTGTTTCCACTCACAGAAGTCAACCTCAAACGTACAGGACATATTGCAGGCTGTTGGCGCAGCTGTATATTGTGAAGAAAGAAAAACAGTTTCCACAATGAGGTTTGGAATCTCCTCTCTGTTCTGATACTGTCCTTCTAGGTCTAATGAACATGTGTTCATGAAAAATGTGAAGATGTTATAATGAAATGAGTATAAGTGACCAGTACTGAAAAACTGACTATAAAACATTAAGTTTTTAGTGTCTGAGAATGTATGGTTTTTTACAAATCCCTCCCTCCATTGTCATCATAATGCACTAAGATTCTCTATTTTTACACTGTGTCAGTCATAATCCTTTGTCATTGCAACTTGCTCAAAGATGTCCTATTTGGCATAGTAGTATTCAGCTGGCTCTCAAAATCCTTTTTAGGTGGAAATCCAGACCTCATAATAAGAATTGTCTGACATTTTTTTTTTTTTACTGCTTATAAACTGGTATGAGAAATATTGTCTTGGAATTGGAAAGAGACTACAGAATGCCTTTTCATGTAATAGCCTCATACTTAGGTTGTTGTTTCTGCTGGCTTTGGTAATCACCTCTGGAGGTTCTAGAAAAACCAATTTAAAGATACAAGGAAGAAATTTTTTACAATAAGGATGGTGAAACACTGGAAATATTCGTGCTCAGGTCGGATTGTAAGTTACCTGATCTAGCTGGAGATGTCCCCTCTTGTTGCAGGGAGGTTGCACTAGATAACCTTTAAAGGTCCCTTCTAACCCAAAATGTTCTACAATTCTATGAATTTTGTGCTTCTAGCCTTACCTCTGTGTTAACTTGTCTGCCTAGATAGTAAGGGTCTAAGGTTGAATGGACCTCAAGCTACAGGATCCTTTTTATTAATGTTAAAGCCCTGGTTTACATACTTTTATTTATTTTGCATGCTTGGTGAAAATCTGGAGCTGTAGACAGGTTGGGTAAGTGATAAGTTAACACTTCTCAAAAAGATAAAATATTTTTTAAACCAAAATGGTAATTTGTTAGGCAAATGTTCAATTGTCCCTTTCTGAGCACTTAGCTGATAGTGTATGTTGTCTCTCCCAACCCAATTCTGAAAAACAGTCTTGGATCAAAAGTGTCCAGACATCACATTCTAAGAATACAGGAAGCCCATTAGAGGCTTAGATTAGAAACCAAATTTACAGAGATGCTAAGCATTTGGAAGCTTCCTGTCTTTCACTGAATCCTCATTTCTGAAATTCTGTTCAACTTCTCAGGCATTTGAATTTATATTTGTAGTATAAGGACTTAATTGGATGGTTATTTGTTAAATGACCTGATGACTTACCGCATATGGTATCTTTCCTCCATTCACCCAGATTTACACTTCCAAGTTCACAGGCAGCAGCATATGCCTCTAAAATCTTGCAGAACTGATCAGAATTCCCCTCTGTGGCACACAAATCATAGACACAGCTCTCGAAATACAGCTGTGGGGGAATGTGCCAATGGCAGGCCTGAAAAGGTCCACTATTTTTCAAAACAATTTTGCAGAGTTCTTCATATTCTTTCTCTTTTGCTGCGTCACAAGCAGGCGGCACAACTGAAACTGCATTACACCTACATGAAAAATACACAGCAGAGTGGTTGTGGAATAAATCTTTGTATTTTGTTATATCCTGCAAGGCATATCTCAACTAGAATAGAATCCAATGCCAAAGTCTGTATATTTGCTGTGTATAGCCTTCTTTAGTGTGTCAAACCCAAAAGTGAGAAATATTACAACTTAACTCATAATTCCCAATTAAGAATATAATTGTGAATTTGTGATGTATGGCTGTCTATCCATAAAATGATGTCCAGAAGAAATGAACAAATTAGCTATCCAACACAAGCAAGATAATTTCAATTTCTTATTGCATATAGTAAGGGCAGTAATTTGTATGTGAAAGCATTAATAGACAGATAAATGCCCCTTGCCTGTGTTAATCAAGGTGGAGTTATCTTAGGATCTGAGTCTGAGATGTATTTAGATTTTTGTAGCAAGAAGGAGGAATATAAAGGAGATATTTTAGAAAAGGAAATAAAGGAAAAATTCAAGTTATATGCATTAAAAGGAGCCCAATCTCAAGCAAAATCTATAAAGATTATGTGGAAAAGCTCTGAAAGGTGATTTTAAAATTTCAATAATTTCTGTTGAAAACTGGAGTCATTCAAAGGTGAAAACACTAGCAAACAAGTAATATCTAAGAAGGGTTACTATGGAATGTAAATGATGTATATTAGGCCTATAACTACATGATTTATGTTTCAGGCACTTTGCTGTTTAATAAGTTATTATCCGATACTTACGTCCTGTTGTCATCCTTCACTATCCAGCTGTCACCAAATTTATTTGGATCCTGTTCTAGGACTTTATCTGGGTTTAAAAAGTCATCTAGTTGGTTGTCATTGAATGTCCCACAAAGACCACACAGTTGTCCTTTGAGACTTTCATCAACCAGAATGAAAAGCTCCTGGTCACCATCAAACTTAACCTGGATCCCTACAGAGGTATCAATGACTATGTAGTGTCCTTTTATGGCTACTCTGGTTCCATGGTTCAAATCCACCGGAAGTTTAACCTGAACTCCATTCACCTAAGGAAAAGAAAACCCACAAAACCAGGTAAGTCAATAAAGCTCCCAGGAACAAAGGGGAGGTCTGCACTGCCAGCACTATAGTTTTCTTCACCAAGTCAGCCTTATTCTAGTGAACAATAGAGATAACAGAATTTAGAGGTTAAGCAGAACCCAAGGTGGTGTACACTTTTTTCATACCTTGAATACAAGTTTAGCTCTGTGCTGTAACAACTACACAAAATGCAAAACTTGGAATAGTTTATTTAAAGCTAAATCTTTGAGATTTAATCCAGTAAAAGTTTTCTATTATAGACGAAGTCATGGATGAAGCTGTTTTATCCTACAAGCTCATTTAGAAAATATCTGAATGGATAAAAAGAAACCTTGCTGGTTTCCGCCTTTTTGGAAAAAAAAAATTCTGTGACTTTTAGCATGTGCAGTCTTGAAGGTGAATAAATCAGAAAAGCCTGATTCAGTTCTTTTGGGTAGAAATGTGAAGTGCATAGTGATGGATTGTTTATGCTAAAAGTAGAAAGAACACTTACATAGGTCTCTTTATTTTTCTTCAGAACAATGTGAAGATTTTCCAGTGTTACAGAAACTGAGTTCAAGGCTGTCCAGTTTGGGTTTCCTCTATGTTCATTCCTGGTTGTCACTGAAAACTTTTCAGAAGAATTTGTGCATCTCTCAACAACAGTATAATTGCAGTCTCCTTGGAAATGGTACAGTCTTCCATCAAAGGTTATATAATGTGGATCCCCAAAAATGTGGCAGGTGCTGGGATTCAATGGATAGCATCCCAGGAGTCCATTCTGGACCTTGCAAACTTCACTTACATCACACATGTCTGAATTGCAAACTACTGTCCCATTTCCAGCACATACACATTGGCCTACACAGTGTGGTTGCCAAAAAGATTCTCCTTTCTGTTAGAGAAAATCAAATAAATAAAAATTAAAAGAGTTAATGGTAATGCTGAACTGTGAAGTGAGCCCCAGAACTATGTGCCAGAACAAACCTCATAATATTTGCCATTCTGAAGGCAGCCGCAGTTGCTCAAGGACACACACTGTCCCCCGCTGATGACAAAACCATTGTTGCATTCACATCCTTCTACACAAGGTTTGCTGCAGTTCTTAGATGCAAGAGGGTCAGTGCAGGTTGCTGGACAAGCACTGGTGCATGGGTTGTAATGACTGTTGGGAGGGCATGCAACAGCTGAGAAACAATAAAAGGCACTGAATTAACAATCATAACTCACAGGAAACCACTATTTAATAATGTGATTATTTTGCCCTAGTGACAAATGTGGGGGTTTTTTGGAGCCTGAAGTTCTGTTCCTATTTTGATATCAGAAAGTAAAATAGTAAATACTCCACATGGAAAAAAAGCATGAATGTCTCGCAATATATCCTGGATATTAAGCATCTCCAAATCCAAATAAAAACTATACCTCTCTACACTAGATCTTGTACATAGACAATACACTTCCATGAGTATAGGGATTGCTAAATTGATTACATGTAGCCTGGAAATAAGCAAGCCTATTCAAGGCAAAATATCATCTAAAACTCAGAGATGATTCCACATTAACAGAGGCATACTGCTACTGGTTTGACAAAGGTTCTTGAGATAACAAGAACAAAATTCTCCTCTGTTCTCTGGTAGAAAAAAAAAAAAAGGCAAGACTTTTGCAGAACTTTATTTCTCAATATTTTGTTTTAATTACGTGAAGACTTTAAGATACTTAAGCTGTGTCAGTTATTGGCTAAAATCATCCCCTCAAGAAAACAGCACAGCAATTGAAAGACTCATTTCACTATGAAAACTCACGGCAGAAGGTAGCATTCCTCCAGGGGAGAAGAGTCACGCCGGCTGCCTGGCACGTGTCAGCGTAGGCCTCCAGAGCAGCACACAGGAACTCCTGGCCACCATTCAGGGCACAAAGGTCGTAGAGGCAGGTGTCAAAGTAGCTCTGTGGGTTGATCACGCTGTGGCACTTGTCAAAAGAGCTGGGCCTGGAGGTCAGTATGCCACAGAACCGGTCCGACTCGTAGAGCTTCTCCTCTTCTGCACTGCAGGGTGGGGAGGGGACGGGGACACCGCAAGAGGGGTCACTGTCTGGGACCTGCCAGCTCTCCCCCAGCGCATTTGAGTCTGCGGCTTGCTGCCCGTTGGGCATCATGTATTCGTCGTCTCTCCGGCTGTTGAAGTTCCCGCACATGCCACAGGTCAGGTTGAAGTAGGTGGTGGGCACCTTCACCTCCACCGAGTGGTCAGTGTCGTAGGACACTGTGAGGCTGAAGTCTGCCTCCAGGATGACGTAGCGGCCGCTCTTGCTCACCGTGACCGCACCTCCCGCTGCCCTCACCGGCAGTGTCTGGCGCACGCCGTTCACCTAGGGCAGACACAGCACCATGGGCCCTGGACTTGGCCCTGGCCTCCCTGGGCTCTCCTGCCCAGGGAAGGCAGCTGCCAGGCCAGGCCCGGCAAACAGCTGACCGGGATGTCCCCACACCCCGCCACCCCTGGGGCCCGCAGAGCCGTGTCTTGTGTTCTGCCCTCTGCAGGGGCCTCTGCTCAACACAGAGCACATTCCCTGGTTGCCTCTTCCTCCTCCAACCCCTCTGGAAGGGAAAAACCAAGGAATCCAGTGGCTTCCGCGGAGCCCACCCAGGCCTGGAGCAATGGAGACAGCTGGTACATGCCAGGCCCTGCCAGGAACAGCCAGCCCTGCCTTGCAGCCACGCCACACCCGTGCCAGCCCTGCTGCCTACCAGCACTTGGCTCTTCTCCTGCTTGAGGATGCCAATGCGCTGCCCGTACACCTCAACCAGCACTTCGCGCACATAGGACACTCTGGTGTTCCCACGATGCTCGTTCTTGGCCTCCACATTGAAGTAGGGCAGGGCGGTGGTGTTGGAGCACACTTTGGCCAGGGTGTAGGTGCAGTTGCCCATGAAGTTGTGCGTCACCTTGTCAAAGGTGTTGTAGTGAGGGTCGCCGTGGACGTGACAGATGCCGTAGGAGTGTTGGAGGCACACGGGTTTCCCACCCTGCACCCCGCAGTACTGGCCCGCAGGGCACGAGGCTTCGACGCACTGGACCTTGCCTCCCCGCATGGGACACGTGCACTTGGAGGAGCAGGTGTTGTCCGTCCAGAACTCGGAGCCCACGGGGTAGTGCTGCCCGTTGTGCCAGCATCCGCACTGCTGGTTGGGCACACATCGGTCGTGGTAGAGCAGGTACCCGCTGTCACACACACAGCCCTCTACGCATGGCAGACTGCAGTTGTAGGGTGCAGTAGGATCAACACAGGTGGCAGGGCAGGCAGCAGCACAGGGCTCGTAGTGACTGTTTACCGGACAGGCTAATGCTATGTAATAAAAGATAAAGGTCTATATTAATTTTTTTTTAACTACTTATGTATTGGGGGTTTTTAACATTATATTGTGATTGCTTTTGAAATTTTTGGGAACAACTTGGAATTAGAGGCAGTTTGATACATGCCTTTGTTGTGTTGTCACACTTTAATTTCTATTGAGATTTGGGCTGTTGAAAATTTCACTTATAGAGAGCAGTTTCTAGGACACCTCTTATTCCCAGAGAAAGATGATTGCTTGAATTCTTACATTGCACCGAGGATGTCAGTGTCATGTTAGTTGTGTGTCCTAGACATGGGCTATATTTACATTATAGTCCTGATATTTAATTCTAATCACATCTTTGCTTCTTAATTCATATTTTTCAGGTCCACCAAGGACTTTAATGTTTGTTAAATAATCAGGATGTACAAGTGCTCTATTCTATTTTTAGATTCTATTATATACATGATGTATAGCTAACCAAGGTAATTAGGGGTTTTAAAGACAGTCATATTCTGTTAAGAAGATACGAGAACTGAAGTTTCCTGAGCAATATTTTTTTCAGCTTCGAGATGTTCAGGTCCATTACATTAAATAGGTACAAGGCAGGGAGGAGAGGTCCTGTAAGCTCCTTCAGCAGAAAGAACAATTGCAGATACAGCTCACTCCACTTAGAAACCACATAACCTACGTGAGAAAAAACCTCAGTAATGTCCCCCGCTGAGAAAATGCTCCAGATAGATACTGAAGCCCAATGCGAAACAAAAGTCAGAATGAAAATAGGCTTCAGTCATTCCAGTGTTTTCAGACACTCTCTTTAGTCTCTCCATCTCCTTCAGCACAGAAGGCACATGGGTCACTGAATCACAATTCCCTGTTCTTTTTATTGCTTCTGGGGGGAGCAGATCTGTTCAGGACTTTCAGACAGAATTTGAATCTTGTTCTAATAATAACATGGGTGGGCTTTTTCTATAATATATCTGTGAATGCTTGAGGTTGAAATGTTCTTTATTTACTCTTTATCAATACTCACAGAAGAAAGGTTATTATTCCCGTTTACTCCCTAGCATAGACATCTGTCTATTACTTCAGTACTTGACACCTTTCCTGTTGTGCCTCTGTGTGTTTCTCTGCCTTCTCTTCCCTGTTCTCACTACCTTTTCCACCTTCAGTAGTGTGGTTACAATCTCCATTGCACAGATTTCCTACTTCAGTCCTGGCCTTTAGCTCTGGGTCTCCTATCAGTGTTGCCTCCTTTCCCGTATGAAACCATGGATGACTATACCCATAAGGACGCTCCCATGCTTTCGTCCACATTCATAGGGATGACACTCCCTACTCTCTTATACGTATGGGATTCTGTGCCATTGATAGTGTTTCCAATAATCTCCTCCCTTTATTCGAGACCTCCTGCTCACCTTATCAGATGCATTCCTCCTTCATATTGCTCTATTTGAAGAGAGGCATTTGAAGGAAAATTTTCCGATTTTAAAATGGACTAGACAGTAATTTTTTCTTTCATTCAAAGCAGTTTAACTGTTTTCTCTAGAATCTTACCAAAGGAGTCAAACTGAGGACTACATATAACCCTGAAATCTTTAGCTTGATCAGTCAAGATTCTCAATGTTACATGAATTCAGAACAGTGTATTGCAATGCTCTGTCTTCAGGAAGCCCTCATAATACCCTCCTGACAAGTGGTAATTTCCATTAATCTTTGATACATACGGCAGAAGGTTGCATTTCTCCATGGTGCCAGCTGGACTCCTGCAGCTTGGCACATGTCTGCATAAGCCTGGAGGTTTTCACAGAGGGCTGCATTGTTCAAATGAAGTTCACAGAGATCATACTGACAGCCTTCAAAATAACTTTGTGGATCAACTACTGTGTGGCAGTTCTGGAATGGACCATTTGGATCTGTGATCAGACCACAGTATTTATTGCTTTGGATCATATGTTTTTCATCAGCAGTGCAATTTGGAGTATGGCCATCATCTGGTGAGCATCTAACATGGAAAAAAAAGAAAAAAAAGTGGAAAAATTAGGGGATGAACTTTGGATTCACCAGCACCAAAGGTGTTTTTCAAATCACATCTAACAAAACTACAGGTTCTGTTCCCAGACTAAGCATAACATATTTTAAATCCCTACATTTCAAATCCTTAGAGTAGAAAATCAGATTTTAATATGATCTCAACCTAGTTATACTTGAGAGACCTGGAAGAAACACATTTTTGGCTTTTTGGTAAGTCAGGCTGTCTACATGGAAAGGGAAACTAAGGAAAAACACTCAAAATTAAACCACTATTATTATTGAATAACATGTTATGAAATTATAAATAAAGAGTAAAGTATCTCAGAAATGTTGAAACAATGTTGAAATGTACATTGAAATGTATCAAAGAAAATTAGCCAGGTCATTAATAAAACCCACACTTGACAATTTTCATCTGAGAGCTGAAATTAAAATGAAAGCTCATGGTGAAGAGTATATGTGTGTTCAAGATACAGATTTAGCATCTAACTGAATGGAGAGGGAGGAACATCCTGTGATTCAGGATGCAGACATAATACTCATGAATAGCCACAAATATGCTTCCTAGGAAGGCTAAATAAGTTAAGGAACTTTAATAATCTCTCCCTATATTTTTTTTTTCTCTTCAGACACACAGAACTGAAAAAACCAGGATGAAATCCAGTTGCCTAGACACATCAGTTCAGTGCTGAGATGCCTGAGGGTCTCTAGGAAACCTGGTTGAAGGCTGAAGACTTAGGAAAGACTCGTTTGTTCTGGCTGATCTTATCTCTTGATGACATAATCCACAGAACTTAAAATACCACTGAACCCTGTCAGTAAAGTCATTCCCTCTGGTGAGTACTGCAGTAGAGACTTAGGTTTGTCCATTTATACTCATTGCCATTACCATTTGCTTCTTAATTATGTGAAGACTGGAAGAAATACTTTTGACATTAGAAAGCTGTACAAACCAAAGGCACACCTAGTGATACCAAGGCACACCTAGTGATACCAAGGCATGTCATAAAAAAAAAAATCTCATTAAAAACATTTTCTGAGCTGCTACTCAAGAGGTCATCAAGAGAACAATTATCCAGTCTGCAAGGTACATTGAAAAATTGTTCAAGTCTAAAAATTAGTCATAAATTACATAAAAATATTACCATAACTAGCATCCTGAAACTTGGTGGTGGTAAATCTAGGTCTTTCAGCTGGGCAGCAAAGGGAAAGCCTTCCTGGCTGACGAAATAGCCCCTTCTTTTATCTGTTGTAACCCACAGGTGGATTCAGCTGTGCATGGCATTTCAGGCTCTATCACCATTCTCCCTGTCTGACCTGTATTTGTACTTGACATATTCTCTCTGTGTTTGCTCACACAGCACTTCACTAAGGGGGGAAAGAAGCCCCCATAGCCTTTCTCTCCTATCAGCATGGCAAAGCAAATAAAAAGGGAGTGTCTCTGTTATATGAGAGTATTGTTTGCTTGCAGTTGTGTGCTTGGGTTGCATCAAAGTCCCTAGAGACACATTCAAGAACACTTATTTTTTTTTCTGATTTAAGTGGCTGTTGCTCCTGAAAGCCCCAATGTGTAAGTAATGGTAAAACTCAAGCCCAGAGGTCCCTCCAGGGTTATGTGACTTGAAGGTACGGAAGCTATGGGTGCAGTGCTCAGCACTTGGCAGGATCCAGCTCCAAAAAACAGGGACAAAGCCCTTCCTCATGGCAAGACCACAAGGATGTTACTGGCTGTCTGAGCCCAGCAAAAGCCTGAGCTTTTCCTGGTGAATCATTATGATATGAGGGAACAAAAAACAAACAAACAAACCGCCACAGCTAGACTCTCTTTGGGCACAAAGAATACGTGGAGTAAAGTTTGAGGTGGGAAGAAGGAAGGGATCATTACCCTGTACTCGGTACTAGTGAGGTCACACCTTGATTCCTGTGTTTAGTTTTGGGCGACTCACTATCAAAGAGACATTAAGGTACTGGAGCATGTCCAGAGAAGAGCAGCAGAGCTGGTGAAGGGTCTGGAACACAAGTCTTGTGAGGAGTAGCTGAGGGAACTGAGGTTGTTAGGCCTGGGGAGAGGAAACCTCAGGGGACACCTTCTCTCTCTCTCTGCAGTTACCTAAAAGGAGGTTGAAGTGAGATGGGGGATAGTCTCTTCTTCTGGGTCACAGGTGATGAGGTAAGAGAAAATGGCCTCAAGATGTACTAGGGAAGATTTAGATAAGATTTTAAGAAGAAGTTCTTCACTCAGTGGGTTGTTAAGCATTGGAACAAGCTGCACAGGGGAGTAGAGAAGTCACCATCCCTGGAGGTATATTTAGAAGATGTTTAGGGGCACTTGGGAACATGGTTTGGTGGTGGACACAGAAGTGCTGGGTTAGCAGTTGGACTCAAGGATCTTAGAGGTCTTCTCCAGCCTAAAAATTTCTAGGTTTCAGAGAATTTTTCCCTTTTTAAGCACAGTTAAATTTTCTGCGAAACTTTACCCAGATGGATAAAGTAAGTACACTAACAAGTATATTTTACCCATGTGCCTGACATTTTTGACCCCCATGCAACAGTTGATTAAAACACGAGTCATTGCATAACCAACTGCTAAGACCTACCTCGAGTCATTGTAAACCTGCCAACTGTTGCCAAGGCTGGCTGAGTCTTCTTCCATCTCTCCATCTGGGTTAAGGAAGTCATCTGCTTTATGCCCATTATAATTTCCACATATTCCACAGACTTTAGACATATAGGTACTGGGAAGAGTGATTTCTGCTCTGTGATTCCCATCAAACTTAACATGCAGCCCAAAGTCAGCAGTAACCACAACATACTGTCCACTGAAGGAAATGCTGACACCGGGAGCCAAGGTTAGAGGGACGACCTGGCTGACTCCATCAACCTGCAGGCACAGAGAAGGACAAGCATTATAAATACTTGAAAAGAAGTATTTTTAGTGGTGACCCTCTTAGATCCCTGTATTGAGCATAAGGCTTGCACAGTGAACTTGCACATAAGAACTGTGGTATTTTTTAATAAATGTTGTATATGGCCACGTAATCGAGGGCCTTTGAAATTTGAAATGCCAGACAATAGAAAGTAAATTTCCAAGTAAATTTGTCAATTTATTTAAAATTTACTAAAATTAGTATCTACTCATTTGTTCTTATTAGAAATGTAGGAAAGTTTGGTTTGCTTAGAAACATATATGTAATAAAAATAGTAAATACAGGGGAAAGGTACAAGAGAGAGGCTGTAGGACAAGTGTGGATATATGAGTTTTCTGTGTTTCTAAGATCAGATGGGAAAGACTTGGGTGTACATTCAAATCTTTATCTGCTGTCACTTAAATCGCTGTACTGTTTTCTTTTAAGAAGGGTGGTAATGAAGTAAGGTAACCTATTCATTTGTTGGGGGGTTTGACTCAAACATTTCTGCTGTCTTGGCCCTTAAAGGAAAGGATCCATAAAGAAGGTTTAAAATACAAAAGCTGGTCAAATGACACAGGCAGTGTAAAGAGTCATCAGATTGTCATTCTGGGACTCTCATCTGGCCCTGCTTTATGGCAAATGTTAAGGGAAGTTAGCAATGAAGTGGAATAACTAGGAATTAGGGATGAACATGCAGCTTTACAGGCTACCACACAGGGCTGAGAAATAACTACCAGCACAAACTCAATTAATGCAGGGTCTTTTTATTCCCTGTTACACACACCAAGCTTGAGCATGGGGAACAGGTTTGAAAGGTAGGCTAGGACACTAACCACACCTGGAGTGTCAGCTCTAACCCCACCTTTCAACAACACAGCACAAAATATTAGCCTGTGCTTTAAGTTCTGAAATTCCAGTGTTTAAGGACTCCACAGTACTCCTGTTCCTAAATATCTGACTACATTCTAAATATTACTGTATGGATGCTGGAAATTTGTAGTCATTGGATAACAATTTCTTCATTCATACTATGAGATACTAGTGATAGACAGTGGGCTCCAACTTTACCTTAACAGCTCTATTTTTACCCAGATTGATCCTGTAGTCGTAGACATCGACATCCATGTATCGGACATAGGACACACGGGTGTTGCTCCCCCTGTGCTCGTTGGCTGCTTCCACGTTGAAGTAGGGCATGGAGCTGTTGGTCTCACACAGCTTGGAGAGGGTGTAGGTGCAGGTGCCCATGAAGTCGTGGCGCTGCTTGTCAAATGTGTTATAGTGAGGATCTCCATGTATACTGCAAATTGCTTCTGGAGACAGGAAAAAGGAAGATGTTCTCATTAACACACAGATACATCCAGAAAGCCCACCTCATTGTGAGGTGGGAAAACACAGTCATTCTCATTGTATAGATTACATCTGGAAGAACTGAAACAGAAAAGGTAGATTTGTAAGGCATAAGGCAATGTCAAAGAGAGATACCCACAGAAATTAACTGAAGCAAAGTGGTGATAGTAAAAAATACACTTGTCCTTCTACAAACCATTGACTAGCATATGAGATTCGCTAAAATTACCTGTCACTGGTGGTGGTGTAGGCACTGTTGGTGTAGGTGTTGGCGGTACAGGTGTAGGGCCAGCTTCTGTTAGTGGAAAAGACAAGGCAATACAATGAGGGTGAACTCTACTTACACGCTAACGTACATTAGTTTTCACTTACTCTTCCCCAGCATAAAGTTAGAAGTTTTTCATTGAAGTAAGTAGAACTGCCTATTTTTAAAATTGGGGATACGTGGTGTTTTCGAGCACTTAGGAAAGCTCATCTGTTTGTTAGCTTGATCAGCGACTGAGCTCGAGCAATCTCTCTGGAGCTAGAAGTGTATTTACAATCTGGTATGTGACTCCCTCTGGTGTATGCTAAGACACATGAAGGTCCTGCTGTCAGCAAGTGTTGGCAGGTCTGATAGTGAGATGAACAGAGAAGCTCTTATCTCTTGAAGTTACGTTTGTGCACCATCCGGTGGCTGAATCATGTGCTAATACACCTGGAAAAATGAACAACCAACTCTTCCTCAAACAAGAGAAGGCCTCAAATCTTTTTCATGGCATTTTAAATAAAATCACGTGTTCTCAGGGTATGGACCTGAATGGAAATCTTTGTCCTGGGTAGTGTAAATTTGAAACATCTTATGTCATTAAATGAATAGTATTTCACAGAGAACAAGGCCCATTAAGACCTAATGACACTTTCTGTAAGTTTTTCAGCAAATTTCTTGTTCAGTTCACATTTTGTAAATATTTCATGCTTGTCAGTAAAAATGGATCCCAGTCACCCGCACCTTGTGCCAGTCTTGGCTGATTTGTACAGGGTCAGAGATCAAGCTGATTCATAGTCAAATCTGGTGGTGCAACTTGGTGTTACTGACTCACTGCTACCTTTTTGTGACATCTGGCTGTACTGTGTATTTGATGAGCTTATACGAACTGATATTTACTGTAAAATGCTTACTAGTGTATTTAATATGGAATCCAAATTCAGTGTGCATATCCTTCTCTGGGTTTAGAGATGCACTTCAGACTTACAAGTGAAGTAAAGTTTGCTGGACCTGATGAAAAAGGTCACATGTGCAGAGAAGGGAGGATAGCTTATTTTGGACATTTGAGGTCATGAGGAAGAAACTACAGCAAAACACATAACACTCAAATGAAGTGAGCTGTAAAGTTTTTGCCATTTCTCTTTTGTGGTTCAAGGTTCTGAGGACTTACTGTATTGTATACAGAATAGAGTAATGGTCAACAGTTGAAACAGAGATTAAGAAGCAGGAGACACTCAGGTACAAACACAGACTCACCACAGGATCCATCCCTCACTCTCACGTTGTCCAGTGCTGTATCCCCATACTCTGTCAGTCCTCGGACAGCCTCAAAAATTACCTAGGCAGGACACAGAGTGATCACTGCATCAGAGTTGCTTAGGCAAACACAAGATCATTTCTCTTAGCATTATTTTCAAAATAAACTCTCTGGTTTATTGCTAAAGGCATCAAGTCAGCTGAGCTTATAACAGTTTTCCTAACTTCCCTCAGAAACCTAAACTATATATTCTGTAATAACGTAAGGACTGCAAGAGACATTGTCCTCTATTTTGCTGACTTATAAATGATTTATGAGAATTAGTTGTCCGAATTCTACAGAGGAGTCCAATATAGGCAGCATCCCAAAGTTCAAACCTTCAAACTCATAGCAGACAAACTTGCATTTAATTAAGGCATCTAAAGTCATTGATTTCATGATAAAATTAATGAGGTAAGGAAGGACAAAGAGAGAAAGCTAAACTAAATTTTATCCCCTAACTAATAGCACTATTAAAAATAGGAGGTTGTTTGTTTTTTCTCTTAGTTCATTAACAAAAATCATGAGACCATTATGTTTACAAAATCTTGGTTATATTTGTAGCTTATGTGCACAGTATTTTACAACCTGTAAATGGAGAACAAATACTGACACTGTACAAAGAATTAATTCTGAAAATAAATTACCTTTATCCTTCTCTGTGCTGGGAAAGTGTGAGTGATGGCACCATATTTCCATAAAGAACTCTGGTTTCCCTTCCGATGCCATACCACAGACTCCTGTGTGCCATCTTGGATAAGCACTCTAAGCTCATTCATCTCTTCTGATCCAAACATATAGTACCAGAAGTCTATGCATATTTTTTCAGAAACGACAGTCTCTGGGCTTTCCAGCCTGTTAGTGTCGAATGGGATCAGATTACTTGCTTCTTGGTAGATGAAATAACCTTCTGCAGAGTGAAAAAAAAATTAAAATACAGTTGAATCTTCCTAATTTGTTAGATGTTGTCTAAAACTGAAGTACAACCCAACTCTGGAAGAAATCAAGGGCATCACTACCAGTGAAAAGAAGCAAAGTGGAGCGTGTTTGGATTTCACATTGCAATAGTTAACCCCACATACTTATCCCAAGTAGAATGTGAATCTGAGAGCAAAGCAAATACAGTTCATCTTAGTGAACACTTATTTTGGGATCACAATCAAAGATGTAGGACTCTTTTGAGAGACAGCACCTCCAGACACAGTGCCACACTGATCCATGTTCAGTTAGCACTTTCCTCAAAGGAAAATAATGCAATCTGCTATACACCTTCTCATGTGGGATAACATTTTTTTCCCTAAATATTGTGATCTCAAGATGAGTAAATTCCTGGCACATGGAAAATTTCCAAACTATCAGTATGCTTTTGTCTCAAAATTTAAGAAATAGAAAGCAATGCTTATATTTTATTCAAAATATTTATATTAGATATTATGAAAAGTAAAGATTTTTTTTTTTAAATTGAGAAACTCACAGTGTTTCTTTTAGGATTTGTATTGCTTTAGTCTGATTGGTTCAATATGAGATTGGACTTTACTAGGCCTGAAGTATTTTGCTTCACATAGACTAAGATCAAAGTTACATTTCCCCAGTGCAGCTGGAATCATGTCTTTCCCATATGACTATGGAAAGGAATCAAAAATAAATGAATGACCATTTCTATATGGTAAAATATGGATCCACATATAGCATCCAACATTCAGTCATATATTAAAGTTGGCAAGAAAATCTCAGTACTATTTAAAGTGATATGGTCTGTGTCAATTAAAAAAGGAAAACATTATTATTTGTGCTAATCCAAATTAAAAATGTTCAATTTAATCTTCCAACGGGCAATTTTAATTGTTATTATAAAATACTAAAAATGTAGAAAATTATTTAGCAAAAATCCCAACTAATACCATTCTAATCTGCTTACTGACTCTGACAGTAGCTGGCCTTTCAGTGTTGGGATAATTACAAGAGGCAGGATGACTGCAGACTGATCCCCATAAATGGATGTTCTAGTGCAAGGATAGCAGTTCAAACACATAAGAGATGGAGCCACGGAGTATTTGTTTGATAATACGACCATGTTAGACTCCAGTTTTAAAACCATCCGTAACTGAGGACAGACTTTTAAAATATAGTCTTTAATTTCAGACTTGATTTTGTAATGCTTCTCCAGAGTGGACTTTATCTAGGGCCAGTACAGCGATTGTTACATTTGTTGCCATTAACTACTATCAGTGCAATTTGGCCACAAACCCTGTCTTGAAAAATGGTCTGTCGCATGGCAATACATTCTCTGTGAGGTCTTAAGCATGATATAATTATCTTTCTTCTACTTCCATGCACCGATAAAGATATCCAATCTATGATGGGCAACCCATTTTAATTTACTCCTAACTGATATGGTGAAAAGTCATAAACAGGTGTCAACATGAAACAAAACCAACACATTTCAAAGAGCTTTATGAATCGCTTTTCTCTTCCAAAGAAACCATAAAGGTAAATCAAGCTGTCTTCAAAGAGGAAAAACAATGCCACAGCCGAGCACTTACTTCCATCAGGATAGTCTCCATCAGGACCTGTTCCATCAGTCGGAGTGTCATGCTTTGTCCGTATCCACACCCCCTGGTTGATATTACAGGGCTGGGTCCAGTCACAAAATGGTCTTGAGTTATTGTTGAAATCACATCTGGTGAGGTAAGCTGAAATACAACATATTAAAGTGAGTATGAGGAACTAGTATGTTAAAAATTGAATGTAAACAGCACTAATGACATGCTTTTACCTGTTTCAGGATCCCATGTTCTCAAGCCACCAGCCGGCCTTTGCTTGATCCTACCAAGAAAAGCAGTAGAATAAAGCCCTTGTGGAATTAGTGACTCAAAAACTGTTAAAGAAAGCATGTTGGAATCTCAACTTATGCCTTTGGGTGTTTCACTGAATAACTGAATAGACCTTGAGTTTCATCCATGTCTGATTTTGTCTTCCTATGTAGAACTTACTCTTTCCTGACAAAGCTCTGAGAGTGAGTTAAAGGTGGGATATTTCACTTCATCTATTGTGGAAGGACTCTCTTCTCTGTATCCCACTGAACTGAAATGATAGTAGTTCTCCTAGGTACAGGGAGCTATGGAAGGCGTGGATAGATATAGCGCAGCTCAGACAATACCAGCATAACAACAAAGATTTTCTATTAACTTGCGCATGTCATTATTATCCCCACTGTTTCAAAGCAAAGTCTGTAAATGGCAGTAAGATAGTGTACTGTGTAACTGTTATTTGCTGGAAGGCTACATATTTCCTTTAACTGCTGCAAATCTCCTATGACACAAAACTTTTATTTCATTCAGCTTTTCTGATTTACCCTGCAAATGCTGCAACAAAAAAAAAAAAAAAAAAAAAAGCCCTTGTGTGCTACAAAGTCCTGCAGAGATAAGTTGACACAAGACCAAAATTCCACCACATATCACAGCATAAATGGTTCTGCTCTTGGGATGTTTTGCATAGGGAAGGGGTTTGCATGACTGCAAGGCTACAACAGTAGTTCTTGCCATGCTCTGACTGTTGTCCACAATTTTAGGAGGCAGGTTTGAGTTTCAAATTCTGTGATGCCCTCTCCTTAATTATTCTTACTGTACTTGACACAGTCTAGAGAATCTGTCCTTAAGTGAATGCATCACGATGAATGTCCACACTGCTCAAAACCCAAGCAATAACATTCAGAAAACTAGGGACATTAGGAGCAAATATCACAATGAATTCGTTATGAAATGATGCAATGAAATGCAGCAAGCAACTGTAAAACAGACTGAGCTAAAGATAAGGAGGAAAAAGAATATGTAAAGACAGATAAAATAAGAAAGTTTTCTCAATTGTTCTTCTTGGATTTCTTCTCCCATGAGAAAGGCAAAGCTGAGGGAAGTTACCACTTGGTCTCTATTAACTGTTATTTTTAAACTGTTGTACATTACTCAAGTCCTAAGCCACAGATTACTATCGTTATATTAGAGACAAAAGAGTTTTATAGTGACTGTGGTTATTTTGTCCAGATCTCTCTTCTTCAGATGTGCCATCAGAAATCCACATTACAGGTTTCTCTCTCAGGCAGGCAGCAGTGTAGAATTAGGCAACTACAAAATTCAATTATTTCTTTTTAAAAATTATATGGTTCAATTGTACAACATTCCACATTTTTTAAAGTGAAGAAATGTTCCACATTTTAAAATTGAAGAAAGGATATTTATCATTAACAGCTAAGCTTCCTGAATTAAGCTATATTCATTGCTGGGCTACTTACCCTGTGGTATTCAGCACTGAAACACAGAGTAAAATTAGAATGTATTGTAAGTGCCAGAGGGTCCCCATACTAGAAGAGAGAGTTAAGTCTTCGGTGTGGTATAGTTTGCATAGTAATCCACCAGCTGTACTCAGCAAGAAGAAAATGAGGATAACCTATGGTGAAACGGGTAAATATATTGACAAGAGGGTGGAGGTGATTATAAAAATCCGTCCAAGCCTTTATCATGTTCCCTGTGTTATCTACCCTGAGAAAACCCCTATGAACTGAATACTCATATTCTATGTTACTCATTTTGTCACCCTTGGTTGTTTGCTGGAGAAACTGATGTTATTTTGGCAATTTTTGTTGCTGCTGTTGTATATTAAAGAAGCCTGCAGTTTTAAAGGGATTTTTTCCTGACATAGATAGTAAGACAAATTATTTCATCTTAAAACTCCTGCCCAACTTCCACTACCAGTATAAGTGAGAATTCTCATTTTGACTGAATTTTCTCCCTTTCTGAAACTAGCATTAAACAGAGCAGACAACAAGACTTCAATTTACTCACAACAGCTAAGTTTTCATTGGCACAATTCAGGAACTTGCTGAAATGTTACTGATACCACATTGTCCCTGCGAAAAAGTAAAGGATCATTTTCTAGGCTTCTATGAAGTCTCTGCTGATTGCTGACAGCCCAGGGGAAGCAAGTTCCTAGTTCACTTGGATTTCATGACTGATGGGAATCAAAACAATATCAGAAAGTGTACAGCATTTCCTTGTACTGCCTGGAAACCCCAGCCCATGCAGACCATGGTTTTTAAATTTTTTTTTCCTTTTTTTTTGCCTTCTTTTTCTTTTTTTTTCTCCTTTTTTCCCCCTTTTTAATTTTTTTCTTTTTTCTTTTTTTCCCTTTTTTCTTTTTTCCTTTTTTCCTTTTTTCTTTTTTTTCATTTTTTCTTTTTTTTTCTTTTTTTTTTTTTAAAAAAAATTATATTCTGATGATAACGATCATTAAGCCTTCACAAATTAAGTTGAATTTCTTCAGTTCTTCAACTCCCTTTTGCTCTGCTCATTAACAAGTAACTAAGGAGGGTATGGACAGAAACAAGAGAAATAGGGACAGGTCAACGGAGGCTAAGAAGAAACACAAAAATACTTCAAGTTAGGCATCAACTGATGTATTGACCATGCACCTGGGGTTGCATTCTGCCACAAGCCTTTGCAAAGCAAGAGGGTAGATGCTCACTTGACTAGCAATAATCCCTCTCCAATGAAAATCCTTTCCTAGAAGATATGTGTACTTTTACCAGCCAGTAAATTGAGAAGAGGATTTCTGTGATTTTAAGACAAAATATTAATTCCCTGCACAAAACCATTGACCACACTTTTCCAGTTCAGTTGAGGAGAGCTTAGTGCGAAGGGGAGAACACAAGTGACCATCAGGTACAAGTTTCTTTGACACACTGTGTTTTCAGCAGGGCTGCTGAGGTGAAGGTCAGCAAGTGTTAATCTGGGCAATAGCTGTCCATAGCACTGGAATGGAGAGCAAGGAACCCTCCTCGTATGCACACACTTTGCTTCTGCAGACTAGGGATATTTCATTAATCTGGTGCTGCACTGTATCATTCTGACAAAATTATGGAAGTCCATCTTGAAAAGAGAGAAGCCCTCTGTTAAATCCATCCATCCATCCATCCACCTGCTGCACTGTCTTTGACCCCTCCTCACCCACAGCAAATGTGAGGCCCTGCAGCACCACAAACACTCCTTTAGTCATGCTGTGGAACTTTTCTGTGACGTTGTAATTTCTGTTTAATGCCATCTCAGGCACTCTGTGAAAAGTGAACTGGAGTGCTCATTAAGGCTTTTCAGGGAGGGGCAAATATTAATAACCTCTTTTCCACATAGGAAGAACGACAAGGAAATGACTTGCCTTTTGATTCCAATGGGATGTGACAGTATCCCCCATTCCTGACAGTCAATCACCTCACAGGCCTACTATTTCTCTTCTCCACCTGCATCCTCTGTATCTCTGAAAGGCACCCTCACATTTGTTTAAAAAAACTAGGTTGGAATGCACACCAATCTGAGAAAGAAAAGGAACACCAGTTCTTAATTTCTAATGCAATGAAGTTAAAATTCTTTCTAAGAAAGGGCATTTGCAGGTAATCTTACAAACAATTGTTTTACTTCTGCCTTAAATCAAGGATGTAAGTGATGCACACCTGGTAGGAAATCCCTGTGACTGGGTTCCTAGTGCTCTGTACTGCTGTGTTTCTTTTTGACACCAGATTCGCCCCATCTGCAGCCAGCATTAGAAACCTCACCTGCTGCCTGTTAACAAGGCACACTTGGGCTGCTAACTGCCTTTAGGTGATACAAACAGATTTCCCACATAAAATCTGCAGAAGATACCAATAGTAGGGCTTGTTGGTGATCAGTGTGACATGAAACAGCCTCAAAAGGACAGATAATTCTGCATATAACTTTATTTCTGCCAGTTGATCAGAAAAGGGCTCTTAAAGAGACTCTCTTAATTTTTTCAGGATGAAGTTATGTTTCCCAGGGACAGAATCAGGCTGATATCCATGCAAAGGAACAGCACAATAAAGATACAATCAAAAAAGAAAATGTCCCAAGCAAGACAACTCAAACAATGAAAGAAGTAAACTCAACAGTTCACCCATTCTGAGTGCTGTCTAGTGCAACTTGCTGCACAGTTACATGTAATTGTTGTCAAGTACCTAAATCTGGTTACTCCATTTTCTTGAATAGAAGTGTTCTCTGATGAATAGCAGTTGCAATTCACTGTGTTGCTAATGCTCAGCCTATGGTGTTGTAATCAGTCAAAAGCTAGGAAGCTTGAAAAGCTTAAAGGATGGGGAAAATTACATAAAACTTCTTTCTCCTAAGACTTCAAGAGACTGCTACACTGCTACCTAGCACAAAGTGGAGGGCTTGCTGACTGATATGAAATGCTGATGTCTTATTAGGATGCACTTGCAGTACATGTATATTCCAGGGCCTGTTCTTTCTGAGGCTATATCTAGAAGAAATTTTGAATGAATTAATTAAATGGCTGTTCTTAAATGGCAGAATTCTGTGCAGATTCTCTTAATTTAGAATACATTAGGTTCTGTAAATTTGCACGTAAAATCTAAACATCTTCATCTGATTTTCATACAGTATGACTGTATCTCATTGGGTGTTGCACAGATTTAATGACAATGGTTTTTGCATCCATTTCAGTTAAATATATACAATTAGTGTGAGCAAAAGGATCTCTCTGTTGTTTCTATTCAGGCAATAGTTTCTTCCTCTATCCTGACAAATGACCGAGTCAGTTTTTGCAGCATGTCATACCTCTGTCATTCTGGAACTCCCAGTGACCTCTGGCTCCACTCTGCCTTTATTGACGTTGTGGGTGAGAAGGCACTGGCAGATCTGCCATTTCTTCAAAAATCTCTCTATGCTGGACTCCTGTTGGAGCTACACTCCAGTCACTGCTCTGATAAACATTCACCAAGGAGTTATGAAACAAACAATCAGCACCCATAAATCTATAAACAGATAAATTTAGATTACACAGAAGTGTAACTAATCCCACTTTTTCTCTGTTGAGTACGATGCTTTGATAGGCTGATAGGACTCAAAAAATGTCTGTTATAAATGGATGTTTCTCTGATGACTAAAGTATTTGTGTTCTGTTGAGCACAGGCTGAGGTTGTTATTTTTAAAGTGATGGCTCTCCAAATTGAAGCTTCAAGTTGAAATTCAAGCTCTCTCCTTCCTGGTCTGAAAGCTGTAATAATTTTGAAAATGAAATGTAGCATTCTTATTAGAATATAGGTACCAGATTAAAATTTCATTCTCTTTCTTATGTTTTTAACAATGCAAAGATAATAGAAATAAAAATATAGCAGCTTTTCTATCATTATTTTCAGTTGTCAACTGCCTATGGACAAAATTCCTGAGGGTAAATAGTACTCTTATACTGTGATCTAAAAGAAATGCATTTTCAAGTTAATGTTCATGAGTTTATTTGGTGCTTCCAAATGTGTACAATAGGGATAATGTGTAATTAAATTTGCAACTGTTAAGGCCTTTTTTTATCTTTGAGTTGAAGTACATCTCAATGTATTTTCTTTCTAGCATACCAAGACGAAGACCAAAACATTTGTCCCAACTAATGCAATAAAGAGGTTTTGCTGGCATTCCAGTGGATATTTGAATAAAAAAAAGACTGTCATAAGTAAAACTACTTTCTTCTCCATTTTGGGGTGCTGCATCTATAATCATGAGATTTGTAAATCAGTTCATAAAAGCCCAGAAATTTTCCAAGTCTGTCTATTAATAATAAATGAGATATAAAAGATGATTTTGAATATTTATTTTGGGAGTAGATCTCTGGAAGGAAGAAACATGATATTTATCTCTCTAAATGCCTTTTTTATGAAGGGTTGTTTCTTTTTTGATTCAATGATAATCTAAGCAACTGTTTCTGGCTCATCGGAGTTCAGTAATTTCGTATCTGCACCTTGATATATTTTACATTTATTATTGAATCTCCAATACACAGCAAACTTGTGATGTACAGAGACCATTCCTAACAGTAATTTTTTTCAGAGGCAGAGTGCTGCTTTTTATTTCTATCAATGGGTTTGTAAAACCAAGCTACCTACAGAGATAAAGGTCTGATTCCACTATTGTCCTGTTTCAATTTCAGTATTCTACTGTCAAAGCTGTTGGTGCTGGTCTTAGTTCATTCCAGTTTAAAAAAAATCAGACTCCTGGCTGATTCTCTAAATATAGCTTATATTACAGCAGCAGCTGTATCTAAAATTAGCAATCTTAGGCTTGGTTTAATGAATGCTGAAGTTTGTTTGAATTTTCAGCTCACCACTGCATACTCCTTTGGTGCTTATAAAGCCTGTCTCTCCTGTCCTCAGCACTCTGACATTAGCAAGCTTTTCACTTACTTGAACCAGATTTTTAAACAGTTGTCTGTGCCTGGTTGACTTTTTTTCTACAGATCCCAAATGAATTCATGCAGTTCTTTGCCTTCCAATCCAATTCCTCATGAACTGAGTAATCCTGCAAGCCTCTTAACTCTTCCTGGACATTTCAGAAAGGGTGATTTCTCCCATCCATTACTACCTGGATAAATCTATTTCCTCTCAAGGTATGGGTCCTACGGTATGGTCACTACTTACAGTCTCCTCTGTAACAGAGCCCTCTGAATATTAAATGGCTTCTACAATTAAGCTATTAAACCTCTTCACTACAGTTGCTTCACAAAACATCCTAGTGCAATTTCATATTCATGTTAATATATAGAGATGTACGATTATAAATTACTTAAAAATTAAGAAACTTGTCAAATCTATTCGTATGGCCTTTTCTGATCTAAATCCTACACTTCCTATGACTTCTGGAGCTATGCACTGCTCTGCATTACCTAGATCACAGGTACCTCCCTGCCTGCTCTACAGAAAAAAACACTGAGAGATGACTGAATTGAGCTAAGAGAAGTGTCAGTCTGGCAGCTCCTGCTGATTTTACAATCAGAGATAGGAAACTTAACCTATTGCTCAGTCTGCCCCCGATCACAAGCCAAACCCACTCCAGACCCTAGCAAAGCATGAAGATTGTGAAATGCATTGCTATTTGCACTTTGTTCTACAAGTTCTACATCTGAAATAAATGAAACTGAAGTGGAGATCACTTGTGTCATTCATGGGTTCAGAGTAGAGGGATCAGAATTCTCCTGTTTGCTTTGGAGTGAACTGTATTTACACAAGAGTACTTGAGCTATGCAGGAAAACAAGGCTTATGTTTCTTGAGGTACTCAGGGTTCTGTATCAGCAAAGCATTTACTTCTCTAGATGACAGCTGGGTGTGTTCGCATATTTACATATACATAAAAATTTATGTGATTAAATTTTAGGAAATGAAGCTGACCATAAGGGATTATTCTTTTTCTTTAAGTAAATTCTGTGATTTCCATTTCCAGAAACCAAAGACAGTTAGATAGCATTTTCTAACATATTGAGTCCACTCAATGTGGACATTTGAGAAAATGTAACTATATTTTGATCAAGCTAAAATGTTTCAGTTTGAGTTCTGCTGGTCAAAATTCAAACTTTACACATTTCCTCTAAAATTTTCTGTTTACCACTAAATCTTAAAATTGAAGTCAAATGCATATAGGGAAAATATGAAGAATATCAGCTACCATTATGCTGCAAAGTGAAATGTTGATTATCAAGCAGAACACCTGCATATAAATTGCTTTTAAGATCTAAATTAAGAAACTATCTTTTAACCTTTAAATATTATATTATCTGTTGAGAAAGGGTGCCCACAGCAGTGAAAACCAATGCAAGAGAAAAGCCCCTGGATATGTTATTTTAGCATGGTAGACGAGGGTGGCAATGTAGCCCCTTGCTACTGAAAGAAAGAAACCTGGGAAATGAACACCAAGCTAGGAAGCAAATAGTTCTTGGAAACAAGGATACCAAAGCCATTGCAGTCAAGTAAGTGATTTATTAGACACCCAGTTCTTTCTGTGTTATACTGGTAAGAGCAAGGAGATAAGTAGCTATTAACATGATTCAGAAAGATAAAATGTACTGTCATTATACCAAAATCAAATATGACCTGAGAAAGCTTCTACAGAAATAAGCAAACTTCACCTACTTAAGAATACAGAGTTGGAAAAATCTCTCACTAGACACCTGCAGTGAAAAAGATATACCTGCCACATACAACCTTCCCTCTTTTCTTGTGCATAAGGAAATTGAACAATAATATTATAGTTTGCAAAGCAGATCAATAATATCAGAATATTCTACCCTTATTTCAAGATAGTATGCACATGTGTCTAAATGTATGAGTAAAACTGTGGTAATGTTTTGACTCACCTGGAATTGCATCAGCCATCATTCCCCAGTTGGACAGGTCCACGGCAGTGCATACAAATTGCAGAATCATTAGAGGAGGGAAACTCTGGAAGTTACCTGGTTCACACCTTGCTAAAAATCCAAGTAGCTTCAAAATTACATTAAGTTGGTTTGAGCCATGTCCAATCAATATGGAAATGCCACGACCTGGGTGGGTCTCTCACTAATTCCTCTATTTGACCACCTCCATTATGAAGGCTTTTAAATATAATAAGTAATATACACCCATCATGAAATGAGCTTCTCTTCACACCTGCATTCAAGAATGAATGCAGAAGTGCCTATAAATGTGCTCTAGTCAGGAATAACACAATACAGAACAGACAGACCTTTCTCTGATAACCAAACCAGACAAGAGAGAACATGAGATTTACCTGGCTAGTACTTAGTGAACCTGTGCTATGAGAAGTACTTAAAATTATACATTTTAAATTTCATGTTGTGCTTCAGAAGTAATCTTGTGATGGCTTAATAATCACAAAGCAAGCATCTCTGCTTTTTCTTCACTACCCTAAACTCTGAGTCTTCAGCTTACTGTCAGGTTATATTTTTAGATTTTCAAAGAAGTAGAAGACTTCTCTCCTTTTTTTTTTTTTTTTTTTTAAAGCATAACACCATCTGAGTCAAAAATATTCACTTCACAAGTTACATTATATGGAAACAGTTTCTTACAACTAGCGTCAAAATAGAGAAATATCCAGTAAAGCTCAGAAATGGGAGCAGAGGCAATTCCCTTCTCACTGTTAATGTTGTAAGTACAGGGCTTCCAAAAAAGGCAAACCCATAAATCTTCCCAGTAGTTTTGAATAAGCCTTTTAGAGAAGGATTGTGTGACAACCCCAAGTTCCAGCAAGTTCCCTTTATTCCAGGCCTTCTATAGAAGTATAGCAGAGGATAATCCATGAGAAAAGCTTTATTAAAAAAAAAATCCCACTTAAATAAAGTATACTAGTCAGTTAAAATTTTTTTATGGAAAATAGCTTTCATTTTACCCCACCATTCTTCTATTGCTTAACGTTAACATGTAAATCCAGAAGAGGAATAAAACCAAGAACATAATACGATAATATACTTAGAAAAATCTTTTAAGCAACCATGAGCTGTAAAACATTGCTCTGGGCTCTCTTCGCATGCTGACATTCAGGAACAGGTCACCAAACCACTGTGCTCAAGGGACCAGGTGCAATAAATTACTGTAGTTGGATTCACTCAGTGAAACCAAATGGGTTTGCTCCTTATTTCTGATTATTTTTTCCCCCAGGCTTAGGTTTGTTCCCCTTTTTCAGGGTGGAACAGCATGACATGATAGGACTTGCCAGGGGTCACAGAGTGAAAAGGAAGCCCAACCTCTCCTTTATCAGCTATCTGTTCTTCAGGGTGAATTCTTGTACCTTGGTCTCCCACATCCCGTGTGAGTCAGCTTGGCTTTCTGGCCTGGGATATTTAATTTTTCACAGAAAACGAGCAAGTCCAAAGAAGAAAAATGTGAGTGAAATTACTGCCTGGGCTGGTCAGAGCTGGCACATAAGGGGCCTGTGCTGCAGCTGGCTGGGGGGCTGGTGATGTGGTTCCCCCACCAGGGAAGAGGAAGAGGCTGGTACATGGATGGAAGCCATGGTGTGCAGGACCCCAGGGTCTCATACCATGTCTCCTCACAGGAGACTCTCCAGGTTTTTTACCTATTACACAGTCCACTATGGGACTTTCACAATCAGGGCATTCTGCAGTAGTGCCATAGTGATTTTTTGTTCATGCCAGAGTCGCTCTTTAATTTGTTTTCTGATGTCTGGTCTAATATTGATATATGTGAGATTCAGATCTTGAGCAAGCTGATGGCTTGCTTACTTCTTCCTTGAGTCCAAACTTCATTTTCACAATACCCGGTGTTTAAAAGAGTGAGCTCTGATGTGCACTGTGACAGCACAACCCCACACACAACTGGCAGGAGTCCAGGATCTGTTCCTGTTTGTACATCTGTGAAATTACCCCTTCATTGTAAGCCACCGCACCTTGATATCTGTACAAAGTTGTCAGCTGCTTGATATCTGCAGACAAAGTGAGTTAAACAAGAAAAGAATTGTTTCAGTTATCCCTCTAGATTTTAATGTTGGCATTATGTTTGCCAGGCCTGAAATGCTTGGGCAGTTTTCAAAGGTTAAGTCAAATATCCATCTACCATGGCCTTTGCCTTTTGATTAGTTTCCTGAGATTGAATAAGAGCAGATTCAATCTTTCAGACCAGTTCAATAAGAGATGTAAGAACATCTTCTGGCAGGCCTGTGTTTTGCCCTATTGATCTTAGTAAACCTAGCCAAGGCTTCAAGTACTTCTGATCTTTCTTGGACAGTTTGCAGACTCCAGACCTGGAGTTCTGTGAAACTGAGGCTGAACCTCCTCAATGTTTGGCAGACACTTTTGTTTCTGCACTTTAGGTACAGTCCTCTCTTCCTTTTCCTCCAAACTTTAGGGCTGGATTTCACAAATAATTCTCTCTTCAATAGACTGAAGCAAAATTCATGGAGTCAAACACCCTGGTATCAAAAATGTGGACAGTAAGAGAAGAAAGATAGTAATTTCTTTAGTCTACTTTTTTGATGCTATTCCTGCTAATTTTTGTCACCTCTGCTATCTCCAGAGACCACCAGAAACTGAGGAAGCTGCATAAAATGAAGCAACTGTAAGAGTATGGGAAGGGGGCAGTTAGGGACAGTCTGCAGGAATGACTGGATATTCCCAGCACTGCAGATGGTGATTGTGGTCAAACTGTGCTGTGGTCCTTTAATTAAAGACTTGCTGATCCCTTAGGCTGTAGATATGTCTAAGGATGCCTCCAAAGAGATGCCCTGCTTCTGTAGGTCTGACAAGATTTATGTGCACAGTCATTCACGTGCTGTGAATACCTGACTAAACATTGTGAGTAAAAATATTTTTACATGGTCTCTACCTGGAAGCCAGTAGAGTTTGAAATAAATGCATTCCTCCAGCAAAGCCACATCCTATGCACAGTACAAAATGTTTTTGTGAGAATGTTTTAATTCTTGAGGAGTTCCTTTTTCACGTCAATTGTTTGCTAAGCCCCAGTTGGTAACTATAAACAAGGGATTATCTCAGTCTGGGTATGTAGCTTAGGCTCAGTTCTTGGGTGTATGACGTTAAATATTCTGAGCAGTGATGTGGAAGGATCCATAAAATCATGACTGATGGGGTGTGCAGGTGAGACAGATTTATGGATTTATTGGATAAGGAAACCTATAGAATGGTGGTACAGAGATCTGTAGTGCCTGTAATATACATGCATGTTCACTTAAGGGAAATACACAGTTGTCCGTCTGTTACCAAAGTACAGGCTATACTTACAGAAAGGTGACAGGGCAAAGGAACTGGGTGTTCACAGCGTAAAATCAGCATAATTCAATGTCATAAAGAAAAGGGGAGGTCTGACTTGGGGAGGGGAATGCCAAGTCAGCTATGGGAGCTATAATCTACAGAACATTTTTGTTCATTTGGAACATATTATTTTAGTCTGGAGTTAAAGGTTCAAAGAAACCTGATGGAAACATTGGAATTACTTGGAAGAGAACAGGTGGAAAAAGTCTAGACTACTGAAAAAACATTTTATTGTTGGATAAATAATTATAAAAAGTATACTTAAATGGCATAATGCCTACAGAGAATGTCTACAGAGACCACATTGAAGGAAGCAGAAAATGTTTTAAATTCTGTCATTATGAATTTACTTAGTCCTAGATTCTACACATTATATAAAGATGTGAGGTTTTTTTGGTTTGGTTTTGATTTGCAATTTTTTTTTAGCAGTGTTTTGCATGTGGTGGAATAATTTTCTTGTATACCATAATTTCCTCTCTTGCAAAAACATGCTAAAACGGGAAGTATTTCCTCAGCTTTGTAACAACACCTTAAAGTTATCAGTGACATGGGACTCATTAGCTCTGCTACCTCACAGCGTTATCAGCAGCTTTTGTTAGCTCCTCACAATTCAGCTGTTTCAGTGCTTGAGAATGATCTGTTTGCTCTGCCACTGCTTTTGATGCTGCTTTTTAGGAGCAGAGCAGAGCAGAGCACTTTGTTCCACCATCTGTATGCCTGAGCCATCCAGCTGTTCCTGTCACTCTGACCAGCTGCTCTTTCCTGTCACCTTACCAGTTCTGGACTCCCCTCCCAGATGCTGTTCTTGTGCTCCTGTCCCCACACACATCTTTCTAGATCGTCCCCCAGGAAATGTCTGCCTCACCTGGCTCTGTCTTTCCAGTTTTTCCAGAACAGTATTTCCAGCTCCTGCTGCTTGCAATTTGGTTTCTTTTCTTACTGCCACACTGGTCTCTGTTCCAATATGCCTTTCACATGGCTCTGTGTCCAGATCTAAACTGGATGCTGGCACTCTCCTACGTGTCTGTGTCCAACGGTATTGGGGCAGCAGCTTGACAGTGAAGAGGAATCAGGATGCCAGATCTGGCCCCTAATAATTTGCCTGTTTAATCCTTAGCAACACTGGTGCTGGGTGAGCCTTTGCTCACATACCGTTGGTCTGGAGCTTGCTACATGCAGCCACAGCAGGAAACTTACAGGAATCTGTCTGAACTGTATTCTGTGAAGCTGAACAGACTTGATGTCAAAAAGCCCAGTTTTGTTAAATGCACTTCTCCCCAAGCAAATTATAAGACACTTTTTTTTTGGAAATAAGAGAGTGTATGAGCCTTTAATGATGAAAAGGCCACTAGAATTTTAAAATACAAATCAGAGAATTTTTGTCTCATTTTGAGGGAGTTTCTTTTAAATGACTAGTGTTCTGCTTGGGGTACACTAGAAAAAACAAACCTGAGGCTGATAATACTTTAGAAATGTTTCCCCAAACTGTTCAGTTTGGCTATATCATTAGCAACTGAAGACAGCAGCAGATTTCTACTTTTAATTGCTCAAATTCTCAAAAGGAGGTGTTTGTTCTGACTGCCTCCATTTCAAGACATTCAACTGCTAAACTCCTGATGGCATCTGAAAAACAAGCTTCTTCAGGGTACTTTTAAGCTGGGCAGGAGAAGTGAAGTATCTTGAAGACCCAACACTTAAAAGTGGAACACTGTCACTTTCTACCAGGTATCTGTTGGCCTTTTAGGCAGCCTTTGACTAGGAACTACAAAAGGGTACCTTTTAAATGTTTGTCCAAACATGAAAATATTTTAACTCTTTTCAGTTATCTAACATAATCCCTGGTATTTTGAAGGCACTGAAAGATCTGAACTATTGAAACAGAAGTCTCAACTCTGTAAGCTGTACATAGTGTCATTTTTTTAATGACTCCTATGGGTCAGAGGAACTTCCACTATGGGATGAATCAGTGGTAGCTGAAAATCTCTGCCTTGCACTGCCTTGTGTAGACATGTCCTGAGTCATGTTCTTTAATTGCCTCAAACTGTAGCTGTAGAAAGTACAAAGATGAAAGGAATCCTCCAACTGATGCACTTTGACATTGCATGATTGAGAGTATAGTATAAATGAAAGCTTAGGAGTTGTCTGGTTCTCAGGTTAATGGTGCAGAGTAGGGGCTGAACAGAGGGCCTGTGGTCATCCCAGTTTGAATGTGATCGATGGTGCAGCTGAGACAGCTTAAATATTTTTCAACATTTCCAGGTGTGCCAAGGTAGAGTCCTTAGCATAGGAGCATCCCAAATCATGAGCCCTAGTAAAAACTAGTCTCAATATAGAAGAGACATACTCTGAGGTATATATGAAAGAAAGATGGTACAAAAAAGATTCTTTAGGAATATAAAAGAGATCTATAAAAGACCATTTAGGAAATTTCCTCAAATTTCTGAAAAGAGTTTAAACTTTGAGGAAAATCAACTTTTTCTTCTGGGATGTTTCATCATCTCTCTATATCAGGATTCTTTGAGTGACTTATGTGGTGAGGAATGACGCTGAACAACGAAATCTTTTTGTCTGATCTTATTGCAGTGCCCATTGCTATTGCCCATCTATTGCCAACGGCAAACTTGGACCTTCCTCTGACTAGAACAAGGTGATGGTGAAATGTGGGCAACTAAGCATTGCCCTCTGTCAACTCTTCAGCTGTGAAATCCATGTCACTTTACTGGAGGCCAACTTGAAAGTTTCTTTTCAGTTAGACACTGAACAGAAGACCCATGGTTAAATGCTGGTTCTTACAGCCTGTTTGCAGAGTGGTGGGTAGATGTTCTAGTGTACATCCAGATGTTGACTTGGCCACAGTAACTCTGATGCAAAGAAATGGAAGGAAACTGGGTGTTGGAGAGTCAGAGTGGCTCTGTAATCACCAGTCTAGTCTGGAAACAGTGTAGCTATACTCACAGGGCACAGAAATGGTAAGTTGTGCCCACAAGATATTGTGCCCTTCCAGTACCTAAAAGGAAACTACAAAAAAGATGGAGGGAGACTCTTTACAAGAGCGTGTAGTGACAGGACAAGGGGGAATGGCTTCAAACTGAGAGAGAGTAGGTTTAGATTAGACATTAGGAAGACTCAGACATTCCTGAGTGTGGTGAGGCAACCAGAGAAGCTGTGGAGTGTTCAAGGCCAGGCTGGATGAAGCTCTGAGCATCAGGTCTAGTGAAAGGTGTCCCTGTCCACAGCAGGGATTAGATGATCTTTAAGGCCCCTTTCAACCCAGGCCATTCTTTGATTCTATGAAAATGGGATGAGAGGTGTGCTAACTCAAGATGGTGTTGTAGGGTGCTGCCCTTGCCTGTCCAAATGGTGAGTTTTAGTAATACTGAGTGTTATCAGCTGGTTCAGAGCCCTGAGCAGCAGTTTGGAGATTTTCCATAGTCTGCTTATAGCATAGAGACAAAAATAATTTCTTTTTCTCATCTTCATCTGTTAGGACTCAAAGTCTTTCAGGCACTGCCCATCTATCAATGTGCTTTTGTACTACACCTTTTCTGACGTGAAGTCTGCTCTTGGCAGGGATACACAGTCTGTGGGTGGCAATAAAACCTTGTCTAATTATCGTAATTTTCCTGTACCATGTCATGACTCAATAAAATGCATCAGTTTCTATTCTGCTAGCAGATTACTCACTGACTTCAATCTAAGAAACCATTAGGTCCAGACCCATTCTAACTTACTCAGCATCTCTCCGTCAATGTGTCATCATAGCAGAGATCAAGCACAATGCCTCCACTAGACCTGCCTACTGGGGAGATGAAAGAACTTTACTGCCAGCTCTGCCTTTGGCCATCAAATCCTCCCTCAATCAAACCAGACTGTCTAGATTGACAGGACAATGAACGTGAATTATATTTTGGGTGAGGCATCTGTCTGTGGCTGGGATAAAGCACAGGTCATTGGGTCAAAAAGCTTATTTTTGCAGCCAAATAAATGTTAATATTTAAATTGGTTTTATCTTGTTTCATGAACATGGAAATGTTCTACCCACAAGATGACTCAATACATTTTCACTGTCTATCAAGAAAGGATGCCAACAGGGAAGGAGGAGATGACAAAACTCATTGCCTAAAGATGAGGAAGGTATTCAGTGATTGCAGCTGACAGTGTTGCCAGCTTCTACAAATTCCTCTCTACCCTGGAGCTGACCCAAACCAGAGAGCAGGAAGGCACAGCAGAAAGAGCAGTTCTTTCCTAAAGGAAGTGATGCCAGATGAGGCAAGAAGGAACTGGTAACTACTGTGGGGCAGAGAGCTGCAGCTCTGTTACGGGTGTGTTTCCATTCTGACAGCAGCATGTGTGGTGGGGCAGCTCTTGGCCACCTGTCTCCCTGCTGTGAGGATTCCTCAGAGATTTCCTGTGTGGCAGCTTCTGAGAGAATTATGCTATCTATTCAGAAACCAAAAACTTCGCCATATGGCTGCTATGAAATAAATCAAGGCACATATCAATGTTATTTCTTTCTCTGATGCTCACTACCCTACAGCAGTTTTGTTTTTCCTTTGTCCACAATACTGTGAAAAGATCTAAAAGCCTTACATCTTTGGGCTTCATTAAGTTCATCTCTTTTCAGATGGACTGGACAGAAGATGCATGTTAAACAAATCAGAAGGAATGTCTGAGTGTACTCAATTGAAATAGATTTGTTTTCCAAGTATAAAAGAGGTTTTTTATCACTCCTGGCACATACATTTCCAGTGTTATGCTGCAGGAACTCTTATTCTAAGGCTTCTTTGTAGCAGTAGTTGAAGGATTAAGAGATTCTTGTTAGAATATATTTTTCTCTAAGAGAAAATTGTAATCATAAGAAAGTGCTGGCTGTATAAGCCTTTGGCAGAGGATGCATTTTTGAAGTCAGGAAATCTTCTCCCTTTTGGGTCCCTAGGGGGGCATGTCGTCTCTCTCAAATAACCTGTATTCTACAGCATTCCACTTAATAACTATTATGTAATAATGAGATAGCATTAATAGACACCACTATGTAAACATGGCATGTGACCCTCCCAGCTTCAGCTGAGCCTGCTGATGTGGCAGTGCAGATGTATGATGGTGGATAGCTTCCCTCTATATCACTACAGAGGATAAAAGGACAGTGGGATTCATTCACTCACAGCAGAGAAATGGAGATACACTGAACCAGCAATCTCCTCTGCATCAGTAGAGAGAAATAGTCTCATAGTAAGAGAGTAAGATGAAGTCTCGTAGTAACAATGACATGAAAGGGACTAATGACCACAGCCCACTTCCGACTAGGCTCTGGTCTCCTCACATCCTGGACTGGCCCAACAGGAATCTCTCTTGAAAATGCTGATGGAAGGATGGAAAAAGAAAGGAGTCTAAACGGTTGCCAGTCTGTAGCAGGCCAGCACATTTTCCAACAGCTCAGACCTCTAGGAGAGCTCAGAGACCTTTTTGTGGGAGACCATTCACCAGCCAGATTGCTCCAGGCTGCACAGCAAGGTTGTGGGTCTCAGTCTCTGGAGATATTAAAAACTGGACACAGCTCTATGTAGTATGTTCCAGGTGACCCTACTTGAGCAGGTAGGTTGGGCCAGATGACCTCCAGTGGTTCCTTCCAACCTCAACCATTCTGTGATTATAATTCTGTGGTAGATGTATTCATTATTTCCATTCACCTCAGGCTGCAACAAAACACATTTGTTATCCTGTAAAGCCTGTTGTCATTTCTCTTTCTGATTGTAATTTTAGACAAATAGAAAAAATCTTTCCATTGGAGCTCATTTAGACAAAGTTATTTAATGTTCTCGTGCACACATGTTTTGCCTACACTATCTGCAATTTTAAATTAAGAAGCACTGAAGTCTTTCCCCCAGGACTTCCAGGGGCAATCAAATTGTGGCTCCTGCTCAGCTGCACCAGGAGGTGACAGTGTGTAATCCTTGCTTATGGGTTGGGACTGGCAACAAGTGGGGGCTGTGGGCCTGCCATGAGAAATAGCCAGCCCTGGAGTTCATAAGGCCACTCCTACAGCATCAACAATGAACCCATGAACAACCTTTTATTATAAGAATTTCCAAGCTTTACAAGCTCATAAATCACAATGACATTTAACAAGAAGATTAACACTATTACTAAGCTATGCTACACCTTCACCTTTGCACCTGCAATACCAGGGAGTGACATTTCTACCAGCTACAAAGTCAGTCTATTCAGCCACAGCTTAATTTAATTTTAAATAATAAAAAAATGAAAATGCTCAAAAATTTAAGGACCTTTTTTTAGAGCAAAACAGATCTCAGCTACTAAGCTATGCTACACCTTCACCTTTGCACCTGCAATACCAGGGAGTGACATTTCTACCAGCTACAAAGTCAGTCTATTCAGCCACAGCTTAATTTAATTTTAAATAATAAAAAAATGAAAATGCTCAAAAATTTAAGGACCTTTTTTTAGAGCAAAACAGATCTCAGCTCAGCCCAGTGAACAAAAGACATTTTGCTTGCCTTTTCTAAGTCACAGGCTCCAAGATACAGCTTTCAGTACACTGCTGCGGGATGTACACTGACTACTCTGATGCACTCATGAGAAACAAACAGAGCACAAAAAAATCTGAATGCAAGGCAGACATAGCAAAGATTGAATGGTATCTCGGTCCAGACTTGCGGTTCATGCAAGATAAAGTATTTGTAGAATGTTGTCAAGAATGCAGAAGTAGGTTTTGGACACCCACTGCTACAATTCTGGAAGTTTAGCTTCAGTTTCCCAAATCTTGTTATTTCTCAGCAACAGAAAAAGGAACACAGGTGGGGAGGGAGCCCCAGAGTGATCAAACCCAGTCCCTGCAATCACAGCAACTAAGCAACCATTGAGATGCCAGTGTCTGAGTCCACCTCTGTTAGGAAACAAGGAAAGGAATCACTTTTTCCTCAAATAGAAACCTCATTCAACCAAGTCTGTTACCTCTGACTTGGGCATGACTTGGACTGTTAAGAGAATTCCATGATACTTTGTTGTTAATTTTTGCCATTAGAACTAATTGGGAAAGGGGAGGGAGAAGTAACTGGAGAGGCCTTTTTCCTTGGCAGGGGAAGGTAAAACTTCCCACAAATATCTGGAGTGTGTGGAAATGTTTATCTGCTGGTGAAAAATATTCTATTTTTTTTTCCATCAAAATCCACAAGTGAAGCCCATCATTTAGTACTTCGGCAATGACCAGATTCCCTTTCTTAAGGGTAAGGAGAGAACTGGTCACAGTTTGTCAGAGACAAGGAAGAACCTTATTCATCAGAAATTGTGAAGAGAATTTCTGTGTGAAAGTGAAGTGGTCTTATTTCTCAACTCTTACAAATCACAGTGAGATTATTTTTTCCAGCATTTTAAAAGAAATAGGGAAATTCATACCAACCCTACAGTAGAATTGTGGCTGTCTGTTCCCAACAATTTCTACATAGAATGTCCTGTCACAAGGCATAATATCATGCAGTATACATTTATTTCTTCCCAACAAGATTCTACAGGAATTTGTGGTGCAAATGGCTAATGTTTCTAGTCATTCTAGCATTCTAGTCCCATGCCCTGAGAAATAAGCATGCTCATCCCAAAAGGGTTTAGCTTTATTTTTCTTCCTCATGCTGCTATTTTCTGAAGAAGGAATTGGCTTTGCATCTCTTACTCGGTTTCTGCTTGGCAACCTGGAACAGACTCTGCTTGTCCTCCTATTACTAAGGCAAGAATTGCCGGACTCACAATAGGAACCTATTCTGCCTATGCAGAGGGGAGAAATAGTGCCTCTCAAAGCCACAGGAGCAAATGGCACCTGGAGAGGAACCAGCACAAACTTCTTCACAGCAGTCCTGGTGTGGGTTGGGACTACAGCAAACACTGCAGGAGACTGAACGCTGAGCTTCGTGGATGGTGGTCTGACTGTTTATTCAGAAGCCATCCTGAGCTTTGAACACTGGTGAGGTATCTCCAAACAGTAGAAAATATAGGACTGGAGCACCTCTCCTATGGAAACAGGCTAAGAGAGCTGGGCTTGTTCAGCTTGGAGAAGAAAAGGCTCTGGGGAGACCTTATTGAAGCATTTCAGTACCTAAAGAGGACTTATAAAAAAGAGGAAGAACAATTTTTTACATGGGCAGATAGTAATAGGACAAGGAGGGGTGGTTTTAAACCGAAAGAGTACAGATTAGATTAGATTTTAGGAAGAAGTTCTTTACTCAGATGTTGGTGAGACAGTGGCACAGGTGGCCCAGGAAGTTGTGGATGCCTCATCTCTGACAGTGTTCAAGGCCAGATTTGATGGAGCCCTAACAAACCTGGTCTAGGGGGTAGCATCCCTGCCCATGGCAGAGGGGTTGGAATGGTGATCTGTAAGGTCCTTCCAACCCAAGTCTTTCTATTATTCTATGAAAATATATTTGTCAGCATCAGTATAACTAAATAATAGGGAAGAATGCAGTTCTGTAGGAGATGGCTTTGGCACACTGCCTCTCTCCTTGCTCCAAACCCCTGGTAGGAGGCTGACTGGATTACTTGAAGTGGAATTTGATTATGGCCTGCCAGCCAGAGCCTCTGCTGCTTTGCTTGGCTGCACAATGTGAGTGTGTCAGGACAAGTTCACTGAAAGGGAAAATCCACTGAAGTCAAGAGACTTCTACTGAGAACAAATCCAGCCCGTCACTAGGCTTTTTTGCAGTGTGAATTCAGTGCTGATGCAAGCAGGCACAGGTCCCACTGCTGTTGGCAGCAGTCTTCTGAGAGACTCAGGCCTGCCTATTCTGTGTTGCCCTGCTTTAGGACCAGCCAAATCTTTCAGTGTTTCTTGCCACATGACATTACTATGCAGGGGAAGATATTGGTAAGGCCAAATATCACAAGTGCTTACAGATGTGGGGAAAACCTCAGAAATTTAAGAGAAATATACCACTGATAAAATAATGTTTTCCTGATATGGTAAACAGTGTGGGAAACTAGTTTTGAGTCATCCCCATGCAGATATTACAACAAAGCTAATACTGTTGCTATCATAACAGTGCATTTATCAGTTCCATTTTGCCACTGATCATATTACAGAACCATTCAGCTAATTTACTTACCATCCCAAATTGCCTTCTGTTGCAGCCTGGCTAGCACTCATTTCCTTATCTTCCCACTGTTCCCACTGTCTCCAACTGGAACAGATTCTGCAGTCCCATGCTGAGCTACCAGCATGAAAATCAGAACACATGCAGCTGAATGTGTAGGGTAGAATGCAGTGAAATGTGACTTTAAATAAACAAATAAATAAATTTAGCACACATACTTAGAATAATAGAATCATTAAGGTTGGAAAATACCTCCAAGATCATCTAGTCCAATCTTTATCCAAACACCACTCTGTCAACTAAACCATAGTGCCACATCCAGTCATTTCTTAAACAGTTCCAGGGATGGACATTCCACCACCTCCCTGAGAAGCCCATTCCAATGCCTGACCATCCTTTCAGCAAAGAAATTCTTCCAAATGTCCAAGTTGAACCTCCCCTGGTGCTGCTTGAAGACATTTCCTCTTGTCCTGTCAAAGGACTTTTCCAAACACTGTGGTGATCATTTATAGAGGAGAACCATCCAGTTTTCTGCTACTAAGTTTTCAGGCTGATACATTGATAAGATGTAGAAATCAGAGGGCCTGGATGCAAAACAAATTCTCAAAGTACTCTGTGAGGTCCTCAGCAGTATTCCAGGTTTTTGGAAATTGTCCTTAAGTATTATTTTCTAAGATTCCCCCACAATTTTCTTCACTTTTGTAAAAGACTTGCTGAGGCCAAACATTCTGCAGAACCCTCAGTGCAGGATCTCTGTCATCTGACATACACCAGCACAATGGCACTGCCTCTCCTCAGGGAGCAGAAACTAACTCCAGGCAAATGCCTGGACAGGCATGGTAAAGGGGGCGATACCACTGGAATGGTATTTTTCCAGACTCCAGCAATAAATTTGATATTAATATTTTCAGTGGTGGTAGCCATGGCATTTTGCTGGAGATTGTGGAAGGATAGTCCACCTTGAACAGACCTAAAATCCAATAATGCATACTATGCAGGCCATCACGCAAGCTATCATACAAGTTATAATGCAAATTCAGCTGCTGGAGCCAGGGTGCTGTCTTGATGTTGAATTATGCTAAGACCATCCTGGTTCACCAGACTTCAAATATACATCCTTTTTTTTGGAAACAAGGTGTGACAGATAAGCTAGTCTGAGAGCCTGTAGATCTGTGACTACCAATGCACCACTTCATAACTATAAAAGTCCAGTCCAGGTCCCATATGGCAGATTCTTCCACATACTTCCTTGAAGCGTGGAGCTTCTCCCATGAAGCAGGGATGTCTCTTCATGGTTACTCCCCAGGGGTTAAGAGAAAGAGGGAGATCTGGCTGTTATCTCATATGGTGAGTTACATCAATCTCTAATTAATAATTATTTCTTTTGCTAGCTTCGATACAATTGCATTAATATAATTGTTTTGTTACAGTGCACTCTATTACTTTGTTATATAATACTCTACTAGTAGATTTTTTAGCTTTTACACTGATTAGGATCTTTTGTCTGTTCAGTGTTTGTTAATTTATCATAATAAATAATTCATTTATATAAATATATAAATATAAATTTATATAAATATGTTACCATCATTAAAACCTGCAGAACCTGCAGCTGTTTAATCATACCTCTATAATTCCTTTAAATGTAAATGGTTAACACAGTCTGAGGCTAAGATAGGATTCAGCCTCACCTAAACCCTTCCCTGAGAAGGAGTTTAGAAAGCAAGGGAGTCTTTTCTGCACCTCAAGACTTACCAGCAAGGCTTCGCTTTTTAAAACTTCATCTAATCCTCCCACTCTCATGTGGTAAAGATTAGTAATGCAAGGGGTATTTTCTGTCCTTTGGTAATAATAAGGCTGAAATATGGTGCACAAAACAGAAAAAAAAAGCCCTTCTATTACCTGCTTTACAAAACCTAAGGGACTTCTTATGCAGCTACTAGCTAGAAACCATGTCCATGGTTTGCACGAGCCTCTTGTTTACAGGCAAGCTCACTCCTTGGCAGTGGTATCTCTAGAACAAAACCTCTGCAGTCATGTGCAGCTGTCACTGCAGTCACACCTTGCTACATATTTTTAAAGGGCAGAAATATATATGTAAATATTACTTTGTGAACAGCATTGACATATAAGAGATGGGAAAAATCACTGATGTGTGCATGTTTAGATTTTACAGGCTGATGTGCAGTCTGTGGCATTTGGGATTTCTGAAAGAATGTTGTTAAAAAGGATCTTACAATTCAAACTAACTGTTCCTTCAGAGAACAGGACAGGAGGGGGTGGGAGTGTTCTCTGAGTGCAGGGAAATTCAGATGGTAAGTAATGTGTGATGGAGAGACTGCAAGGGGAACCCAGCCAGGTTTTGATTGTTCCAGTTCAGATCAGCACAAAAGAATCAGTGACCTGCTGGATTTAAATGGTCGGCTTTAGTGGTCTGATTTTTTATGTTAAACCCCAACAGTCCTTCTTTTACGTCACTTTACAAGCCCTTTGCCTGATTGAGACCATAGAGATTGAGCCAAGCACACATTGTGGTTCAGGAGACACAACACTGATGATGTCAGGGAAACCCTGTCCACTCCCCTTCAGTACAAGTTTTGGCCCTGATCTGTAGGACAGTCCTGGAAGGTGGTATCTTGCTTTCAAATATGTACTGATTCATGTGTAAGGATCTCTTACCCATCTGCAGTCCTGGTCAGCTGTTATGCTAAGAGACTTGTGGAGGTGGACAGCAGAGTAAATAACCAAGAGAAATACGTTTATTTATACATCTGCACATAGACTACCCAGCATAGGAGAAGTCTATGCAACTTTAGCTGCAAGAACTGATAGGACAGATCCCAAGACCTGACCCGCATTGTCACAGACATGTTGTATGGCCACAGACAGATTGCTTCATTTTGCTTTTTCATATTTTTGCCCACCTGCAAAACAGGATGTCTGTGACCCAGTTTTTGCATGGATAGGGGATTTGGAGTTTACGTTATACCCTGGTTTCTCCTTTATTTCATCAACTCATATGAAACTATATTCCATGTTCGTACTTGTGCTGATGTAAGTGAAGAACAGCAGGTCTAGTAGCATAAAACAGTAATTTCAAAGAAGTGTGCATTTAAATAAAGACAAGACAGCTGATCTCAGAGAAACAAGACTGAGACTCAAGAGGCTCAGGCTGAGTTCCTAATTCTACTGAGCTCTATGCAGAGGTTGTGTTTTTAACAGTTTTTCTCTTACTGTCTAGCCTTGAATGAGAAAGCCTTTCCAAGGCTGCTTCTGTAAAATTGATTAATAAATGTATTAATTCACCTACTTTACTAAGTCCAGGATGATTCATTTCCAATGAGGCAGAGGAAACAACTTAGGTGTAAGTTATTTCGCTGTTAAGAAGGATGACATGAATTTACATGCGAATTTCCACACGTGCATAAATACACACACATACAACTTCTGCTCACTATGCGGAACAGAGGGGTGTGGTGTATGTGAATTTCCACAAATAAAGATGAAGACATTTTTTTAAGCTTTCCCTAAATAAACTACAACTAGGAGTAAAGAACAAAAAAACTAGAATGTCATTATAAAGAAGATTCGTTTTCTAAATCTAAAATGAGTTGTTTTAGAAATGGGAATGATTTTTTTTTTTTGCTATTATGCTTGCTATATTTAGTGTAGTTGGATTGATGTGATAGGCTGGCTTGTAAATACATGCAGTTCTTGACTGTGCTTTTCTACATTTAGTTTTCTTGTACTTTGTGGTGTTTTGAATACAAATATATGGCCAGATATGTAGGTAATGGTCTTTATTTGTTGTTCTTTGAAGCAACAGAAACTGTCTCCCCTGTATATGAGTTATGGCTGAGTAGTTAGAAGGATCCCCAGCTTATGAAGGTCCCCTAAGTCCAGCAGATTTCCCAGTAGCCTTTCTGTTCATGAAATCCATCTTTGTCACAAATAGCAAATCTTGGGCTATGGAATATCACAATCTCATTATGGGATGTCATCCCACAGCACAACTACATTACTCTCAGTGGATTTACAAACAGTGTAGCCAACATTGCCACCTGGATGTGACAAAAGTACTGGGCATATATTTACACCAAAACATGATTTACACTTGTCAGGACAGTGGCAAGAACAGGCTGCAGAGAAGACTAGAAATACTATCGAGAGAGTTTCTCCTTCATGGTTCCTTGGACATCATAATCCCTGTCCTGAAACATGAGGAGGGGGAGGGAGCAGCTCTCCCTTGCTCTTTAAATTATATAACTGGATGTAGAGGATGATATTCAGCTCACTGTCTCTGTCTGCAGGGCTCGAGCTGTGCCTTCCACCTGTAGGAGCAAAGCGTGTTATCCCCCACTGTTAAAAAAGCTCAGCCCAGTCCCTGGATCCTAGAGATCTTAGAAGATGACAGATAATGTCAATGTCTGTCCAAATTGCATTGACTTCAGTCCAAATGGAGTAAGGATCAAAGATGCACCCTCTGTAGCAGCCCTAGGACCACATTTGTGTCTCCTATTTAATCTACCATTCCCTGCACTTACTTGCAGTGAACTTCTGTCCTAAGTGCTCAGGCCATGTTCTGAGAGCTGGGAGAGAAAGTTGTGCTTGTCTATGCTGATTGCCCACCCCTGGGAAGTTCCACCCTCACAAGCATGTGCCCTTCTCCTAGACTTTTCATGCAACTCCCCTCATCCAACTGCCACCAGCAGCCAAGCACTTCCAGTGCCATGTAGGAAGTGTGGGCAAAAGGCTAGCAGCTGACCTCTCCAAAGGAGAAACCCTACAGGTATCTGCTCCTGTGGGGATATGAGAATGGTCTGGAAATCCTCTAAACTAGTTGCTATGTTGGGTTGTCAAAGGAACCTGATTAGGTGGGAGACAGAGAGCTGGTTTTCATCCAAGAGATCTCAAACTGCACTATGTGGAGTGTGTCTCGGTACCACCATGTACTTCCAGGGGGACTACCCTCAGTGGCTCTCCAGGCACTCCTTCTGTGCAAGAGCAAACATCCCTTGCCCACACTGTCTGCTCTCTACTTGAAGGCAGAGCTGTTGGCTTTGCTGCTGCTTGAAATCCATCCTTCATCTTAAGCATAGGAGCCTTCAATCTAGACCTGAGTGGCACAGGGAGCTGCCCTCACAGCACATGTGTCTGCACAGTTAGAGTGCCCTTTCAGCTAGTAGTAGTTTACTGGTGGAGACAGGGTATCCAGCATCCCAGTGAATAAGGAGAAAAATGCTGATTAGAAAAGTAATACCAGTAAGAACAGGTTGGTTTTATTTAATCCAAGAACTGGTCTCTCTAAGAAGAGGAAATATAATTGTCTGTGAATGAAGATAAATCAAACTGAAACAGGGAAATCAGCTCCACCAGAGCCAAAAATAAATGTGAGCAAACCTCCAGGGTTCTATGAGATGAGACAAATGAGAGAGGAAATGATCCGCTCAGAGCTAGAAAAGTCCAGATAACATATTCACATAGAGGGGACAGCAGGAAAGGCCTTAGGGAATGTCTGCGGAGCTCTGTCACCCACAGAACCAGCGGGACTGATGGCCCTCAGTATCATGGAGCCTGTAAAGCCACCAGGGACTCACTGTTTCTAGGGCACAGGGAGGAGACTTTCTCTCTTTCCTAATGAAGGAGGCAATGAGAACATCCCTGAAGTCGCATATGGGGCAGGAGTGTGGGGTGCTGCTAGAAAAAGGGTAGACTCTGGTCTCTGGAGACAGGAGAAGCAGTGATGCCCTAAGGGAGTAGGGAAGGAAAGCAGCTTGACTGGGGTGTAAGCAGAACTTGGAGAGAGGAGTGTGAGTTGTGGAGCTCATGCTGTCATCTCAAATGGGACCTGCCCCTTAAAAGTGGGTACTCTTCAACCTTAGCCTAAGCTTTGGACTATTACACATCCCTAAAACATAGTACCCTTTCGCATGAACAGCAATCCACAGTGAAGTGCTGAAGAGAGCTCTCGATCTAAATTCAAGGCCACCCTGGGTCAACGATCCTCTAGCCCAGCAAAAGGGAAGCAAAGCAGAACAGAGCTGGCATATCTCCAATCAGCAACTTACAACCTAATTTCCATTTCTCAACCATGGGCATTTTAAGCCCAAAGCCTTTCTGAGTAAAGGGTCTGTGAAAATCAGGGCCTTTACAGTCCAGAGGGTTTGTTTATGGCTCAGGTCTGCACGGGTCTAGTGCTTGAATATCTGATGTTTGAAATTTTAATGGGGGAGCCATATAAAAAAGAGAGTTCTGCATGGTTTTAAAGTAAAATCATGGATTTATGTTTTAAATATGAGATATACTCTGTGCAAAATCACAGTCAAGTACAAAGTGACTAAAGTAAAAAGAGAAAAGAAAATTAGAATTAAATGAAAAAATAACTGCATGAAAGTGAAAATCTGTTGGCAGATTATGATTATGTTCCTATGGTCACCAGTGCTACTAGTCTGACTCTTTGAACAGAAGTCAGGAAGCTAGATAGTCAATTATCTATTCATTTCTACCGGGGATGCCTTTTTTGTTTTTTTCAAAGTTCATGTTAACACTGATTCATTCTGGACTTTAAGTATGAATGAAAGTAGCTCTTGAAATGTTGAAAAAAAAATCATATAGAAGACAAACTGATATTTTTGCCTATGTAGTGACAATGTGACATCTATTTAAAACTTATACATATCGGACACTGCCTCTCCTTAAAACAGACCATGTTTGAATTCAAAGTATGGTTGGACTGTTTTCCTAACCCAGAGAAATGGGAAGTCACATGCTCACCTGCGAAATGAGAACCTCTAATGACAAGGCAGCTGCAGAGGCAGTATGCAGACATTGCTATATCTCATTAGGTCAGACTTGCAGGGGAAATTCCCCAAATTAAATTTCTACAACCAGTGTTGCAGCATGATTGACATAGATCTTGGTGCAGGAAGTAAAGTTGTGCTCCTGTCCAGCCAGTCCCCAGTATGCTACTCCCTCTTTGTCATCTTCTCAGGCCAGCATAAGGTGCTTGTGTTGGGGTCTTGTTGCCATGAGCTTCATGGCTGCATCCTCCCACACAGCTTTGAAATTTATCTTGACCTGTTTCTCTTGACAGATGAATAAAATTGCTTCTGAATGCAAAGATACATAAGATATAGCTGTGAACAGCTAACCTTGAGCCCAGTACTTCACCTCATTGCCTAATCACTTGGAAAGAGAAGCAGGAGCCTTCTTGAAGGTTGAGGGACTGAAATATCAATTCAGTGCTGAATTCACACTTCACAAAAGCCTGTCTCTGAGTCTAAGCATTTCTGCTCACCCAAAATGTACTGACATTTACCTTCCTAAATCCATTAATCTTTGGCTGCCCATGGGATCAGTACCTCTTGAAACTCAGGTGATTTTAGTAGATATCCAAGTACTAACTTCCTTTGATTTGATTTCAGAGAAAGGTTCAGAGTTGCTCTGAGAGAAACACTCTGCTTTTGAGTTACTAGCACTTCCTCCCTGGGGTGAATCAAGAATGGCTTTTCCATTTTCGCTCTGTAACTTATTGTCTTGCAGGTTACCTTTCAAAATCTCCCTGACTAGCAGTCCCTGAGGTTATACATTACATCAGTACCAGAATAAGGGCAAAGACCCAGAGCAGGGAAAGAGTCCTGTGAAATTGCTTGGCCACAAGGCTGTCGGAAATGGCTGTTACGTTGCTCAAGGTTATCCTGCCTTGATTTCCAGAATTTCCAGTGATTTTCAGAAGCCCTGTGTATCCCCATCTGTTATGCTTTCTCAATAATAACAATACTCTGTTACTTCATTGTGGGCTCTGTCTCATAAGAAGCCACTCATGGCAAAGTATGGTCAATAAATGGATTTACTTGGAGCTCTTCAGTGGGTGTCATATCAGCTCAAAAATGTACTGGTGGCTCTTCCTAAATGGCATGTGTTTTAACTTTGCCAGGCAACTTTCCAAGTATCTCTGCTTAGAATTAGTCTTCTAAACCCTTTTTTGGCATCTAGCTGAAGTGCCAAAGCCTTATGAGAGCTTTAACTGACTGACATTAGTGACGCTGCAGCCACGCTTCCAAGATGTCAAAATACACATTTTGTTTGGAGCAGGAAACTGTTGGTCTGAATTTGTTTTGCGGCAGGAATAGAAGTTTTGATATGAAGTTTACTGTCTGAAGTATAAGGAAAGTTGTATTTTATTCATGGGTGATAGACCTGTGAATAAATATATAATTAGTGTCCATAATCTCCACACTTACTTCTGCTCTACAATATAAGTGAAGCATTTCATGACAGAAGTACAGCAAGGCAAAGATCAGCCTTTTGCAACTCTGGAAGACTTCCTTCACTCAGTGTGTATGTATGTGTTTCACCATCTGTGGACAAAGCCTGGCTCTGTTTCTGTAGTTTTCAGTATTTGTCTTCAAGAAGAAATGAAAAAATATCTGAAAAGTTATCCAGCTTGGTCAAGGGCAATCAGACTCAAATATGGTGAGGCTGCTGGACAATTCCTATCATGTCCCTGATGCCTTGAGTCTCACAAGAAGTTCAGATATGTTGAAGGCCACTGAAACCATGTCAATCAGCCTGGACAGGTGATACAAACATGAGATTTCTGCAGGACTTCCATGTGAGGGAAGAAAAATAAAATAAACTTGTGATTTTCACTTTTTTTTTTTTTTTTTTTTAAAGTCTCCTTTTCTGCAACACCACGAGGAATGTGATGCTGGGTGAATGTGGGTGCAGGACTCTCCATCTGTCATGCTGGCCAATATTGCCTTACTTCTGTGTTTCTTCACAGACTCATGATTGTGTGAGAGCTCTCTGAAGCAGATATCCTACTTTTTTTTTTTTTTTTTTTTTTTTTTTTTGGCACAGCATCTGACACAGTAAGGTTTGAGTTCATAACCAGCTCTTGTGAGCCAGCATAAAACATTTCTGACATGAGCAATATTTAAGAGCAAATCAGACTTTTAAAACTGTGTTTTAAAACTTGCTCTTGTGCTAGGCTTCTCTGTACAAGTGAATTCCACCCTTTGTGAGATCTCATTATGGGGCAGGGTTTTATGTTCTGAAGATGTGGCAGTCAGTGAACTGGGAGATATCCATGGCCTTCATCTCACCCCACCTACCCACCGAGTTGTATCAGTGTAACTCTTTCTGAGGCTCATGGTGAGAACCAGAATAGAGAACTGATACGAGTTTTTGAAGAAAAAAATGGCTAAATAATGAAACTGTATACTTACTACTGGCCCATTAAGCAAAGTCTCAGACCCTTGTACAACCAAGATATTTCATTGCAGCAACTGAATGGGACTGAGCAGTACTACTGACCTGAACGTGGGAACCAAAATAACTGTTAAACACGATGAAACACAGTTTAGAAGTGATGTTCTGAAGTCTTGTCTTCCTTCCAATTTCTCTTTCACTCTACTAAAGTAATAAAACCTCCTGCCTGCTTATTAAGAGCCAACTGTCTCTACTCCTAGGGAATATGTTGGTTAGGAGACAGTAGGAGCACTGAACTGATCCTCATTGTCTGAATTGTCACAGGTGTAAATCTGGGTCAAGAGGGACTGGTCAGGCCAGGCCAGGCCAGGGGTGTTGACTTGACTGCTCTGCTTCATAAACACTGATCTACTTCCTTTTTCTTTCATCTCATTCAGAGCACAGAGTGCAAGGGGACAGGTGCACTGATGCCTGTGATGAGCTGAAGTTGAGCTGGTTTACTCATCTGTTCAACAAAGAAATCAGTCAGTTGAGGTAACATACTGACATGCATTTTGCCCCAAAGCCTCTCCAGCTAGAGCTGTGAGAATGGCTTTTGTTCTGCCACAATGGAGAGGAGAATTCTCATGTATATTTTAAACAGCATGCTGAAAGCAAGGACTGATCTTCCTTGCTAAAACCAAGGGAATTCTATTGAACTCAGTAAAACTTGCATCTGAAATCCTTCAGAGTGATAACAGTATCAGGTCTTGCAAGCTCTCTGTTATGTTCATAGAGTTAATTTCCATTAGCAAACTAATTTTCATTTCCTTCTGTCTAAATGAGCCATGAGAATCCAGCCATCATTACAAATAAGCATGCCAACACTGCTAGCATTGTCCTTTCCTGTCTACTGCTTCTCTCCTATCCTGACTTGATTTGGACACAAGTGACATCAGTCACATTCAAAGCGATTCCAGCCAGGGGAAGTGGATGTGGCAGAGAAAGGAAATTGCAGGAGGACCTGATCCAACAGAGAAGCAGAGAGGCACTGCTGTGAATCAGTCCAGGAGAGACCTGTGTCCATCTGCAAATCTAATGGAAGAAGCAATGCGATTTTATGGTGTCCCGTGTAATGTAATGCAAGGGACTGTAGCTTCTCTTATAGCTTTCCTGATGGAAATTGAGTAAATACACTTAAAAGAAAGCCAACTAAAAAGTCACAGTTCATTGATGATAACTGAAAAGAAGTGAGAAAGGAAAAACAGGATAGCGAGAGGAGTCAGGAGCTAAATTACCCGAGGAAAGTATGGGTAGGTAGAAACACAGATCAGGGAGCATAATAGTCACAAGCCACTGTGTATTGTAGCCAAAATATTGGTCAGCCAGCCATCTATCCAGCTCCATAAACCTTTGCATTATGGATCTGCCCACGTTGGCTTGCCTCTTACACACAATGCAGTAGGCTGGCCTGACTTAAGGGACAATGTGTTGTAGTTTATCCATAATATTTTGCAAACTGTTTTTGTGTCTCTATCTTACTCTTGCATGAGTAGCTGTTAGAGTCTTCTTCATACTTTAAGTATTTATTTTCTTCTTCTCTAGCAGCTTTTTGTTTTTTTTTGCATGCCCTGATGGGAACAATCAGAGGACTTGCCTGGTTCATTCAGTTGATTTTCTGCTTAAAGGCAGGCTTTTTCTTTAAACCTTGGAGTAATTCACAGGCTTCCTCAAATCTCCCTTTTCCCATAAAATGAAGAAGTTAGTTTTGCCCAGCTCAAAATGCTGTTTGCAGCTGTCTATACATCAGTGGAAAACACAAACATCTGCACTGAATTGCTATCACACTGGGCTCAAGCCCAGTGCCTAGTGCCATCCATGTGCTTCATCTACTTCAGTGCAGAGCTCTGTCTTTGGAAATACCTCCTTCATGAGCATCTCCACTCCTCCCCATCTGCAGCACAAACACCTACCTAGACTTCTCAGCTCTGTAGCAGAGCACAAAGTGGGAGAAGGGCACGCAGAGGTTTTGTTAGACACCCCTTATTTTCCCCATACTACTGACCCAAATACTGGCTAAAGCAACAGAGAACCAGGCTATGAAAGGGACAAATTAAAACTTAAGAGGAGTTGTGGACGAGGTATTGGGCTTGGTCCCTTGCACGAATGGGATAGGAAATTTCCTTCTTAGCTTGCAACTTTTCTCCTACCCTTACTGGGTACTGCTGGTTTACAGTGTTTCACAGGTGGACAAGGTTATTCCTTCTTCTCCAAACTACACCATGTGACTTGAGCTGTCACTGAAGGACAGACATGGGCCAATCCACTGCAGACCCACACGGGGTCTGTGCCAGACAGTGGAAGGCTTTTCCATGCTAATAATAATCCATGTCTTCAGCTCAGGACCTAATCTAACAAGGAATTCTTTAGGTTCTAGTGCCAGGAAATAGTGTGTAAAAACACAATTGAAATTAATAATTCTCTGAGATACGTTGTGCAAGCCTGCAACCTCTTGCCCATAACGAGTAGCATATATCTACTTCAAAGTAACTGTGATACACATACTGAAAGCTAAGTGGAGTGAATGAGGAGAGACCAGAGATAAAACAGGCTACTCTCCAGATACTAGTCTGAAAATTAAAGTGAATGGATGGAAGATATACATCACAAAAATATTCTATTATGCTCAGTGTACTAGAGCAGAACTTTCACCCTTTTAAACTCTCATTAAAATGCAACCATTTTTGCTTCAAAGGATTAACTTGTTAGCTTTAAAGAGAGAAGAAAAATGTGATTCATGGTGTGCTTGGAATTAGATATTGTTAATTGAAAACAACCCTAGGCACTTACACAGTGCTTTTCAGCTCAAAATCTTGAAACTATTTTATGTTTGTGTGTATGAAATTCATTCATGTAAAGGGGCTGCTGAAAGACTTGTGTGCAGCAAAAATCTCACCAAAAAGTGCTGTGGGAGCTTTTGCATGTTTACAGTGTGTTTTTATATGTTTGCACTAAGGCAAACATCACCTTTGGGTAGAAGGCTTTTGAAAATATGGGGACTCAATGTCACGTAGGAACAAAATAGTTGTCTGTAAAAATAGAAGGAAATGATTTATGATGTTTTGGCTACAGCTGAATGGTTATTTATAGAGATAAATAAAACAAGCCCCATGGAAACTCTGCAAAAGAGACACTGCTGCAGTCTGACTTCTGTCACTCTGAACACAAAAAAATATTCATGTGAAATGGAGACTTTGTAGCCTTTTGCAAACTCCTAACCAAAATTAATTAGAGAAGGAATTACTAGTTGTGGGTTTTGGCCACAGTGAATTTTCTGGTGGACTGAGTCCTCCAGTTTAGTAGGGAGGGTCAAAGCATCATAGAGTCCACTGTGATCACCAGCCACTGCAGGATTCCCCCACGGACTTCCACACAAACTCAATAGGTAGGCAGACTGTTAAGACACTTGATGAATGAATTTCAGTGATACTCAACTCACCTGCATCACAAATGTTCCCACTGGGCAAGTGGGAAACAGGCATACACAGTGGAGGGTTGCCTAAGGTTATAGAACTACTTACTCTAGAGCAAAATAAAACCCCCTTGAGTCATGCCCTTTCCCCCTACTCTTACAATGTCAATTGAAGAAGGAGCATCACTCATGAGTTACAGTAATTTTTTAAAGCATCAAGCAAAAACCATTCCTAAGGCTCTGCAGAGTTCCCTGCAGAGGTCATTAGTGCCTCTGCCGAGGCAGCAAATGTGGAGACAAGGGGCAAAGAAGTACATGGGGTTCACAGGATATCAGCCCAACGTTCTACAAACATTGTGTCTGTCCTCAGATGGCATTCCAAGCACATGATGGGAAAACATTAGTGGTATTTCAATTAGCACTCTGCAGCTCTCCAGACACACCACAGTTCTCAGAGCTCTGAGTTTACTGCTGCACTGAGCCTCTATGTGTTAATGGAATGGTACCTGCTGCTGTGTGCAATGCCTCCACAAAGGACACATTCCCTGTCAGTCCAGAGAGAAGATGTGGCACAATCACTGAAACAGTTTGGCTCTAGCAGAAGGTGGAGTTTGATGTCCTATTACAAAAATCACCAACAGGGAGCCTAATCCTTGCCTTCGCTGTTTCCCAAGCAAATTCCCCACAGAAATGAAAGGAAATTTTATCTTAATAAACCTTCAGCATTTACTTTGCTTAAAAACCAAGGAGAATTTAAACTGATCATTTGTTTTCCTGTGGAAAAATCCCATGCACTGTAATAGAGGAGACACTGAAAGGCTTTTATCTTAATTACTGCAGAAAATTACAGAGAATTAGATCCTTCCTAATGGTTTTCTGAATCATCCTTTGGGATTTGATAGCAGGAATCTAATTCGCTATTGAATTGTATAGACTAGTGGAAAAACAATACCTATAGAAAAGTGTTCACTATCTATTAATGTCTATAGGGCTTCCCTACAAAAGGTTTCTAAAAGCCTTTTATTTACAAGTACTTCCAGGAGGTTCTATTATGCCATACACCTCTGTTTATAATGCACACTCATTAGAGTCAGAAAAGCAAAAATAGACAGCAGAGACCAGTGATCTGTTTTCTGGGAAAAAGGACAGCATGAAATCACAGGATACCATCTTCCTAATCCCATGAGAATGCATCACATAGCCAAGAAATGCAGAAAAAAAGCTAAGGTTTTGATTTGTGTGGAGTGAGTGCTGGTAGACCCTTGCTCCCACCTTAACTCTGCAGCTCTAGGGAGGTGCAAAGAGCTTTACTTTGGATTATAGCTTCACAGATACTGTAAATTGATTATGGAGTTTGATCATATCCTGGAAGCTTGCCTGAAAGAAGCCATGATTGCATATGTAATGTAGCAATAACTGATCAGTTCCTTCCCTTAGCAGTTCACTTCCTTTAGTTGAGCAACCTGGTCTTTCAACTGCAGTCACGGATCCCTCCTGAGCAGACTGTGCTGGACACAGCCTGTTTCTTACTCCCCTGGCACCTGTTGCACCGACAGAAAATGACTCCCTCAACCTTTCTCTGCCCTCACTTCCACCTCACAGACATCAATACCGACACATAAGTCTAGGGAAATCTGGGTCGTAGTTGTGCAGTCATTTCCTACACAGATCCAGCCTCATGGTCAACATGTCTAAGACTCTAAGAAATGCTTGCAATTCGAGTGTGTAGAGCACTATCACATGCTTTGTGTATTTAGGGGCATTTCCAAACCCCCTGGTAGACAGGCTTGTTTTGAGTAATGGCTACACAATGTCTGCTTTGGGACTTTTCCATTTCTCATGGGCGTTTCTGTTCCTTTTTTTGTTTATGCTAACTGCTTTTGCTCTATTGTTACAGAACCTTGAAGGAAAAAACCTTGCTGAGTGTAGTTGTATGCTTTTCAACATATTTATTATTTCACCACCTGATGGGGAACATGCTGAATGGTGCCTGACACTAGCACACGCTGCCAGAGTTGACCTGGGTTTAAGCTGTGCAGTAAGGCTGCCAGATGCAAGTGTTTGCAGAGCTGAGAACGAGAGGAGTCATACCAAGGCATCTATTCTCATTCACCTCTTGCAAGTTTACAACAGGGAAAAAGGAAGAAAGATGACAGCAGCAACTTCAGGATTTGCCTGTTTCTGCAAAAGAGTTGAGGAGGGAAGAGGAAACATAGTGACTTTGTGTGACTTTCTTTCCAGGTGACAACATGTCAAGCTTTCACAACAGGAGTCACAGAGGGGTTCTAGCATCAAAGGATATTGTGGGTTTTTTTGAGAAAAATTAAATTATAAATATGTTACAAAGGTCATTCTATGGCAGATATCCCAACACTGCATAGCCATGCATTGAAAGTCCACATGACAAAAGGTGTTTGTAATCTCAGACTAAAGGATGCTTTTCATTTCCCAGGGACCCATTTATTTTGCAGGTATTTGTATTGCAGCTGCTAGCACAAAACATTTAACAGCAAATACAGACCATTCCAGAAAGCAGAAAACAGCATGCTCAATATTAGAAGTAGAAAACAAATTTAGTTATTAGATTTATAAGCTGAACTAATGCTTGAAAAACCATTCATGTATGTTGCAGTTCTGACCAAGTCCTTGCTCAGTAATATCTTTCTTTTGTGAAAAACAGAACTCTCTGGATTTTCCATAATTTTCCTTTCTCTCCCCACCTCCCCTCCCCATTTTTCTAATTGTTTTTTATTAGCAACTGTCTGTCTTGGCAGATAGACAAGTTCTGTGTTCAGAACACAAACTCCTACTCCTTATTATCACAAAAATGTTTTATCTGACACATTTTCAGGCTGTCACAAGCATTACAGGAGATTTTTTTTATTATCATAGATTGTTGCTTCCTTTTGTTTATTTGTCTCAGGTTTTCGCTTCCTCAGATATGAACCTGTCTACCAGCCAGAGCTGTGCTGAATGCTGCTTCTCAGCAATACAAAAAATGAACTCTTAAAAATCTGTTAGCAGTAGGCAGATGCAGAAAGGTTTTTAGTGAAGTAGGGCAGTTAAATCCAGTGCAGAGCTCAGGCCTCCTGAATTTCATTTTATGTTAATGTATTTTTATAGAAAGACACTCAGAAAGTCTTAGATCTTCATGCTAATGAAAATGAAATTGATATAGAAGTCAGTGGTTTGATAATCAAATACAGGTTGGGGGATTCTAATAGGAAGCAGAATGCTGGGTGCTGGAGTATTTCTTGTTTTCAAACTTGGAAAAATATCCATCTTTTACAGCTACAGCCCTTTTACAGCTACAGCCACTACACAGTGGTCTGGAGAACTGAGTCACCTGTGAACTCAAGGTAGGATTTTAAATAAGAAATTATGCTGAGACTGAAAAATTATGAGGCTCCAAAGTAGGAGGTATGTCTAAATGACAAGGGCAGTTGCTATTTTACTGAGTTTGCTTGTAAAGTACTTGTTGAAATTTGCTCAAGAGCTGCAGAAAATGATGTAAGGGTTAAACTGCTGCTGATAGTCATCTTGTGAGCAGAGGGTTGGCTCAAGAGAAATGGTGCAATTGGTTCTTCTCATCCTATATCTGTACACCACTGCAGGCACAGACCCACCAGTAGTGCTTCTAAGCTTCCAGATAGGAAGACAGTTGCTAAATGAGGTCTCTGAGCTTACAGTGAAATGAAAAAAAGTGCTAATGACACTTCTTCATTATGTTTATATCTGGCTTCCAGTACAATAGGGCCCTGATTCTCATTTGTGGTTTTTGATATTATTGTAATACAAGCAATTAGCTACAAATGAACAACAGCAATGAGTGTCAAGCTATACATAATGTATGTAGATGTGTAAAGGAGCATGTCTAGATGTTTGTGTTCTCCAATCTGCCCCACCAGAATTTATTTATTATACATGGAACAAAACACAAACACAAACCTATATCCTCTCCATAGAGGGGGAATGTGCACATAGATCTGGGATTTAATGTTCTGGCCATATCCCTGTACCAGAGCATTAGCTCTGGTGCAGCCCTGCAACGCTCAACACTGCTCAGATCTGAATCCTAATTTTACTGCTTGAGATAATCCCCACTGAAAAATAAAACTAATGACAGAAAATTTACATAAACCCAGGAAATGAGCAGTAGAAATATATCCAAACATTTCTTAAGAGGCTCTGAGACAACCCACTTAGAGATTCTGAAGTTTATCAGATCGACTTCAAAGGTGTCTGGGTACAATATAATTACACTTAATAACAAGATAAACAGATCACCAGTATATTTTTATGCACACACGCGCGCACAAGACACTGAGGGAAAAATAGTAAATGATCCAACTGGAGACTTTCAGTAGTTAGTGTCTGAAGCTGGTCGAGAATCTGGAGTCTACTTCTTGGAAACTTACTTAAAAGCATCTACTATTCTTTTAGAAAACGCTTTAAGCATCCCGAGTATGGGTACTTTGAGGCTGGCTGCAACATGCAATGCTATTGTTTCAAAAGATTTTAATGAGCACAGCTCTACTGCCATGTAGATGCAGAGCTGTGTTCTACTGACAGGATGTAGGAGATCACAGCTCTTCACAGGGGAAGGCAATTTTTTTAATCTGGAGGAAAATTTTAAGTCTGTCAAGGGAGCAACATACCCCTTTCTAAATGTCTCAAGACTGTGGTGTGTGCTGGATACCATCAGTTTGTCGTAATCCTTTGCATACTGAAATTCTGCCTATAAATCACGCAAATTTTTATTTACAGACATTAGCTTAGACAAAGTGATGCCTGGAGGGGGAATAAGGGGTTTGGAGTGGGACGGTCAGAGCTTCTCATGGTCTCTGGGAAACATCTGGGGGACAGTAGGTGTTTGGAGAGGGACACTGTGGAGTATAATCCATGCTGCTTTGGCTGGTAAATTCCTCAGTTCAGACCACACATGTGCCATGTGGAGACAGCTCCAGATGGTGAAATGATGGGGTCCCTGGGTCAGAATGGCACTGACTTTTCCCAAGAAATGAGGAAAGTGAAGAGGGAGCCCTGGATACAGAGCAGGAGCCTGATTCCTTGTCAGTTCCAGATCTCCAGAGTTTGAGAGTGCTCTGGTGGGTCTGTGTGACTTTACGTCCACTGGCGTTCCTTCAAGTCTTGCCCCTTTGAAGCATGCAACTTGACTAGCAAAACTAGGGAGAGATCATGAGTCCAGACTTCTTCTGAAAGGCTCTGTTTGCCCTGAGTCTGAACTAAACTCAGCCTTTGTAAACCCCAGCCTCATGGAACCTGAAGATTGCTACCTTTAAGTGCTGTTTTGAAGATATTTTTCATTTATGTAAAATAGAGGCAAAGTTTCTGGCATTAGAAAGAGGGGAAGACCTGATCCAAAGAAGAACAAGAAGTGCTTTGGTGACATCATGGCACGCTCTGACATTCCAGTCCTGCCCAGGAGTCCCAAAATACCGCACTCCAAAACCAGATCAGGGACTGCTAGTGGAGGGAAAGACCTGAAGAGCACTAAATCAGCTGATGGACACAAGGATGGATATCACCAGGGCAGACAAATGAAAGTGAGGTCTTGATGAATGTGAAACTAGGTTTGGTGCTTCCCTGGGCTCCTTCCTACAGGGACTGGTGCAGATCTGGGAACTGAGGCCACACAGAGAAAATGTGCAGGGAGCAGTAAAGGGAGAAATCTTGGCCAGGATTCCACTGTCAGTGGGAAGAGCAGAGTTGCGTGCAGAGCCAGTGAAGGAGAAGGAGGATGATGGCACAGCAGGATCCTTGGTCTGCCACTGAGTGACTTCCTCTGTGCATAGTTCACTTCCCTGCTCTGTTGCTCTTCTTACCTGCACAGACAGCCTGTTTTATAGGCCAGGACCAGGTTTCCACAACACAACACACAAAGGACCCTTGAACAGCTTAGAAGGTACCACAACAATATGAAGCAGAAATTGCAGCCATGTGAGAGGGAGGGCACAGACTCAAGTGAAGAAGATAATCATTTTAGTAGTCTGAGTGTTCAATCCCTGTCCCAAATAAGGTGAATGTAAGTTACTCATTAGTAAGTCTTGGGGCCAGTATGAAAGAGGCCATGGATTCCTCCAAGGTCCCAAGTAATGCTCACAAGAGGAGCTTTGATGCTGCAATTTTTCCACAGAGTTCCATTTCAGAAAGAAAAAAGATTTAGTAGAAAACTCCTGGCCAACCGTACTTGCAATCTCATTCTCATTTATTTGCACAAGTAATCCCCAGTGCTTGATTTACGTAAGACTTGAATTAACTGTGTATTTATTCAGAGATCTTAAATTACACTGATGTGATGAGGTAAAATTGCAAGCTGATGCAGTTTCAAGGGTATTAACAAGCATATGACAGCGTGGCAGATCCCACTTGTCAGTGAGGAACCCAAGCCCATTCAAAGATTTTCAGAGAAGGTGGTAAAAAGGCTCTTTCTTTTACAACTGCTTTTCATGAAGGATAATTTGCCCTAGCACTGAGATGAGGCAGAGGTGTGAGACCTGTCAGAGACTCTTGAAGAAAATTAAAACTGCTTGATTGATGCTGCTCTTGTTGAACAGTCTTGGTTTGAGCTCAGACACTAAATGAAGCACACTTTTGGTTTTGAGCAATTTCTGAATAATGACTAGTTGCAGGAATGAAAAAAACTCAGATGAGCAAAAGAATGGAGCAGGTAACACACTGATTCAACAGAAACTTTCTCTAAATATGAAGGTGACTATAACTTCAAGCAGAGGTACCATTAAAAAGACTGAAAATCAAACTGAAATTGGCATTGCTTCTGGCTTTAGCTGTTGCTGAAGTTTCGTGTTTGCAATAGGTGTTTAGTGACTTCAGGCAATGAAAGCTAGCTATGAAGTTATCACTGAATGGGATTTAAACCTGTTAAATGAAGAGGGAGGAAAATGATTATCATGTAAGTCTGTGGTTGAGAGTGGGTGGAGAGTTGGTGTGATCATTTGGAAGTCCACTGAAAGACAGAATCTGAGACAAAATGCTCATGAAGAAAATACTGGAAGTTCCAGTATTGAAATATGATGCAGCACAGAAGATATGGTTAGGAAAGAAAGCTATGCAGTCCATGAAGCCTGTGGAGAACATCAGCCTGAAAAACATGAGGCAAGAGGCTTGGGGAAGAAAGGTGTAGCTGGTATAAAAAGATTAATCTGCTTTACCAAGTGGCCAGTGATGCACACAGCATAACTGTCAGCGGTTCACATTCCATGAAAGGGGAAACCAGGATACCCACACAGCTAAAAATGGTTATGCCAGGTACACAGGGGACTTACAGGTGTCCAGAGATGAACAAGGCAAAACAGAAGGTCTTGAAGTCGGTTGGGGTTCAGGAGCTACTGTGACTTCTGTGGGAGCGACATTATCACAAGAGGGAGCTGTCTGCCTGTATGAGATTGTCACCCCAGCCAAAAACACATTGCGGGCAAGCAGAACCGGGGCTCTCAAACTCTGAGAGGGGCAGGAGGCGAGAGGTCCTGAGTGCTCATATAGGCAGTGATCACAGCATGGGAGGGCATGGGCTGAGCCGGGTTAGCAGAACTAATCACTCAGGGCAGGCCACCAACACTGCACAAGGTTAATTGCTCTTCTGCAAGATCCTGCATTATGTTAATGCTCTCTGTTAATTGTTTTTATTTGTAGGCTTTGCTGGGGAAGGAGGAAAAGGAAAAGTGCTTGGCCAAAGTCAGACTGTGCTTGTGAGAGGTTCATGTGACAATGCAGCTGATCACCAAAGCTCCAACAGTGAATGAAGTCGATGTGTGTCAGTCGGCTGTGAGCAGTGGCTGAACACAACAGGGCCTGTGTACCCAGCAGAGGGCATGTGCGCAAACACAAACACACACACACTCTCCTACTTTTACCTCTGGGACATCATTTCTTAGATAATGAGCATATTAGTGCCCTCAAAAGCTGTGTAAATGGTTACAGGACAAAGCTGGAGGCATCAGCCATTCTGCTTTGAGCAGTCAGTGTTTTCTGTTACAGGATCCAAACTTATCCTTGATTTTCATTCTTGTTTCAGATAAGGTCTCAGTGCAAGAGGTGCTGAACTCCCATTTCTGACCCATATCAGTAGTTCAGAGGATCTAAGTCATATCCCTAAGATCAGGTCTGAACACTATCATTTGTGTTTACTATGTATCAGGGAAACTAGCGTGTAATCTCTTCATGCTGAGCTTAGTTTCATCTTCCAATTATTTCTCTGAATGCTCATGCCCGATTTTGGAAGACACAATTTACCATAATCTGGGACTGACATGAAAGCTTTGTTTCCTGTCAAGAATCTTGAGAGGATAATGCATATCCAAACAGTTTGTATCAGTGCCACAGCATCTGAAATGCCCTATAGAAGGTAAACGTTATATTTCTATGCTCCCAGGACAGGAAGACAGACAGTTCTTCCGTGATGCACTAAGGTACATAATGCACTGTGCTACATATGTTCAATGATGGGACAAGGCCATCTTCTCCAATGATGGGAGAAGACCAGGCTAAAGGAAGAAAACCACTCCAGGTTGAAAAGTTAGAAGGCATTAAAAATATATACAGAAGAAAAGAATGCAGTCATGTCGATGGGGGAAATGGACGGACATCAGAAGTCTGGGCACCTTGCCACAGGCTGCTTGACCTCAGGCAAGTCTTCTGAGATCCGATTTCCCCTCCTACCCTTTGTCTATGTAGCTCCCAGGAGCTTCGAGGGAGGATTGGCCTCAAGCACAGCAGTAAGGATACTTTACTTGGTCATTGCTCCTAAGACATAGCGTAAAATTACTTCATATATATATAAGTGTGTATATACAAAGCAATTTTCCGGATACATTAAGAATCAAAAAAGAAAATAAACACAGAATGCCTTGTGAACATGTGGGAGGAGCAGAGTTCCCTGCCGGTTATTAATCCATTTGCACGAAAAAGCTTTAGCTGAAGTGTAAAATTAAAAAGAAAAGAATTTTATCCCGAGCCAGTAGTCTGCCTCCAGCCTCAGCACCCGCCCGCCGTGACGCCGGCAGCGGAGCAAACCCCCCCGCGGCCCTGCAGCAGCAGCAGAACAGCCCCCGCTCCGCTGCCCCCCCCGGGCTGCTCGGCGGTGCCGCGGGCGGGGGCTCAATTCGCGCTGCCGCTTGTTGATATCGCGGCGGCGGCGCCGCTTCGGGCCCCGCTCCGCCCGCGGCCACCCCGCACCCGGGCTCGCCGCTGCGCCGCCGCTCGCGTCCTTCCATTGCAATATTACAAACCCCTCCTTTTTTTTTTTTTTTTTTTTCCCCTCCTCTCCCTTTCTTTCCTTTTTTTTTTTTTTTTTTTTTCGCATGAAGATGGCGGCGCCTCTCGCCAGCAAGGCAGGGTCCGCCGGCACCACCAGCAAGCCTCCTTTCCCGGAGCTGGATTTCCGATCGGGAGCCAGGGTGGAGGAATTGAATAAACTCATCCAGGAATTCACCAAGCACGATCAGAGGGAGTACGACGACCAGCGAGCCCTGGAGATTCACACGGCGAAGGACTTCATCTTCTCCATGCTGGGTAGGGCAGGGACCGAGCGGGGCGGGGATGGGGCGATGCCGGCCGGGAGCAACCGGGCAGGGCTCCGGGCAGTGCGGCATCGGCTGACCCTTTCCCCGCCGTGGGCGCGCCGGGCTGGGGGGCTCCCCGATCATATGGCGGATCTTATCCCCAGGAAACTATTTTTTCCTGTTCTATGCAACTACCCTTTAGCAGCGGTGTATTTGTAAGCACAGAGGAAAGACTGGGTTGCAGAGCTGACTGATGCCCAAGGAACACGCCGAACCACAAAGGCTGGAGGCGAGGCGAGCCGGACTCATTATTGTTTTCCCCTCTGCCAGCTATCAAGGCTGTAGTAAACCCGATTATTTTTTCTGAACCGCTTACTTTGATTATTAGATCGACTGATGCTTGAACGGGAGCATCCTCTGAACCGCCTTTCCTGCTTAGGTTGCTAAACTCCCTGCGAGTAGAATAAGTCAGATTGTGGCGGGGGAGTCCTCATCTGCGTGAAACTTTGAATTGCGGGCAGGGATCCTTACACCAGGGTGAAACATGTGTTGATCCTTGCAGAAATCACCTGGGCTCTGGCATGACTAAGGCTTCCTGAGAGTAACAGTGGAATGACTTAACAGCTCTGATTCTCTAGATAGTCAGTTTCCGATAAATATTTACCTTGAACTGACTAAGAAATCACTCACACGAGAGCCTTCAATATACAAAAGGATGCTCTTTACCATGCAGATTAGACCTTGAAATCAGTCATACAAGTTTGAATCATTATCATAAACATTATCTCAAATATTTTTGCATGTAAAAAACCCCCATGTGTAAACAGCTGCTGTGGCCAGGAATGGTTCTTTGTAGCCCCGAGGTGCACATATACCCTTAAAGCTTATTTGACACAAACCAAGTGTATGGTCTATATGTCCACTGTGAATAACCTACATCACTTTTCTCATCCAGAAACACAGAGAACTCTCCTATTGCAATAATTATTATTTTCTGTATCAAAGGATAGTCAGTATAATAGACCACTTCCTCTATAGCCATGAACATACCTACACTCAGTAATGAGAATCTACGTGTCCAGCTGGCTATCTTGTAAGGTACCTGGATAAGTATAATTGCCTGCTGTATGGGATTTGCACAATTTTATGTGTGTACTGCTTTTTCACTGAGGGTTGGACAGGATATAGCAGACTAAATTTAGCTTGAGAACAAGGACAACAAGTTGAAAAGTCAGTAGCATGTATATTTATAGTTGCTGTTATAAATATTTTCCCCTTCCCAGTTAAAAAAAAAAAAAATGATGTGGTACAGCCATGGTTGCATCAAAGCCTGTAGGATTCTTGTTATTGAACACCTGATCCAACGGAAGTCATCCACTATTATGATCTGATACATTTTTCAGTCAGGGCTTTAAATAACTGGCTGAGGAAGGATGGCTGGAAGCAGAGTGGAGGGAAAACAGCCATAGCAGCAGTTCAGGGTGTGTGGCTAGCAAGTAGAAAAAGCTTTGTGTGATCCTGTTTAAGCATTTGCAGGTTACAGGGACCACAGCATTTCTTTCTGCCTCATGCCAGCGAAGGCAATAGAAGACAGAAGAATGAACTGGAGCGTGCTTCGTGTTTCTGCAAATGCACCTAATGCCTTGCTGTTCATGAAACAGGGAGCCTTAGGCTGTTTAGAAATAACATAAATTAATGTGGATGTCTTTGTTAATATAATAACTGGGAGATGAACCTTCTTCAATTTTAAATGCATAAGGTAAAACCGTGGTTTAAACAAAAACTGTATTTCTGTCTAAGTTACACATGGTAATTTTCAGTAAGTCTTGTTTTTGAATAAAAGAATAGACTTAATGACCAAGCCCGGGACAGAAATGGAGATGGGATGTCTGATTTGTCTGCATTAGACCTAGAAGTTGTGTTTGTGGATCAGATTCTTCTTAGCCAGAGAGGTTCTTAAATCTAAAAGGATTTAACTTATTAATAAATAGCTCTTCCCACTGTGCCTGATCCCTCCCATACGTACTGCTCTTATCTTATTGGGTGATAATAGGAAAATTAAACGTAGCTTTCCTGATTTAATTACATTGGTGTGTAATTGGTGGATGAATGATAGGTGAGGAGACCTTGTGCAGATTCTCAGATGTTTGTACTCTGCATGACTTGCCCTCTAGGTCAGATCTTTGCTTTCTATTTGTATTAACTCTTTTTAATCTGTGTTGTCTTATCCTGGCTGTTAGCAACTGAATTTAGGAAGATCTAAAGAACTGGGCTATGAGAAAATTAGGGAGAGGTACTACTTGTTGTGCCTTTGTCCAAAATCTTGTGCCCCAAGCATTAGAACAGGACTGCAAATGAGCTACCTCTCTGGAGGGGGAAGTGAGTATTTTCTGAATGTGGGCAGTTCTGGGCATTCACAGTCCCATTTACAGTCACGAAGACCATATGGTCTTGCCAACACCCTACACTGAAACAACAGGTGTTTTTTGTTGCCTTTGCTGGGTAACTTCCTGTACTCACACTGAGCTGTGCCTGAGTCTCTTTGACTCAGGTATGACTGAGCTTCAAAGGAAGGGAATTAATCGAGAAAAAGAGTGGGCAAAAGACAGTCTTGTTTTCTGGGCAGAGGGCTGTCTGAGAGACCAAGTATCTACCTGCCAGTCATGAAAGGAGCTAATCACTTATTGTCCCCAGGACTCAGTTTTGGTTTGTTTGGTGTGCTTAAAGAGTGATAAAGGAGTATTTCTATCAAGTGAAGGTATTACAGTCAATGATATTTTAATATTTAAAGCACATTGTGATGAGAGGTGCGTAGCAGTCATATTAAAAACCTTTTAGGAGTACCTAACCTAGAGAGTATTGTTCCTGCAATAAAAGTACTTTCAGAAAACTTCTCTAATAAACACTACCTGTCTGTTTTTGTTCAGCATCTGAGTAAAAAGTGCTTTAATGCACAGATGTACTATGCTTAAAAAAGTAATCTATTATGCTATTGGGAACTAGAACATGGCATATTAAAAAACTCCTTAAAATTTCTAGTGCTATTGCTGCCTCAAACCAGCTCATGTTATTAGGGATATTGATCCTAGCATTTTACTTATTAACAAGAGAAAACAACAAGGAGATATGAATAACTACAGACTATATAGAGCTATTTCGTCCAGGTACACATCTGTGTTCAGTCATCTAGAGCAAGCAGTTCTAAAGCTCTTCAGGTTGGTATTTTGTTTCCTTTTCCTATCATGAGAGTTCTCTCTAGAGTTAGAAGAGGGATACTTAGGACATTTCATGCCATTCTCCTTCCTCTCATTGCCCCTTCTCCCCCAGGTCAGGTAAAGGACTGGTTTAAACCAGTGCTAAAGTGGCCTTTTCTTTTTTTAAGGCCTCTAGAGTATCTTTTCAACACTTCCCTGGTTACATCTCATTTCGGCGGGAACTGCCCACCAGGGCAGGACACACTTTGAGAATCTGCAGCCAGCTACAACTTAGAGCTGTTGACAAGACCCCTAGAGAGCTTGTCTCAGCACCTGATACAGGAGAGGTGGTGAGCCTATTCTGAGAGCGTTTCCTATTTCTCTGGTGTCTGCCTGGTACTGTGTTGGGTGTGCTAGCAAGTGTTTGTGATAGAGACAAGTTTCAGAGTGGAGGCAGAGCTGGCATCAGCAAATGATTTCTGCTGCCAGTACCAGTTTCCAAATGGAGTGAGTTACCCTGCTGAGCCCCTGCATCTGTAGCAAGGCTTCCAGCTGTTTCTTGGACTGATGGACCTCTAAAATATGTGCACTTGAGGTGCAGATTGCTGTGCTGAGAATACGGGTGTCCTGATAATAGCTTGCTTTTATCAGCACCTTCTACAAGAGAAGAATTTTACAGTCCTCCCCTGTGCCCGAGGTCTGTGTAGCAGAACAACATTGACAGTGTGACTGTTGTGTGGGTTTGTGCAGCATTTTTTCTCCCTTTCCCTACCTGTCATAACTTGCTGATGAAACCTATTGTAGATTAGATTTCAGGCATTGTTGGAAGTGTTGCCTGTTTGTCTGTGATACATCACGGAAATTCTCTGCTTTCTGTTGTATTGTCGAGCTGATGAAATAGCAACAGGGTTGGAGTGATCTCTCTAGGGTTAAGTCTTTTATGTGTGTCCACCTTCTCTCAAGAGAGGCCAATCATGATAGGAGCACACTGTACTCTGAGGCCTATGTTAATAAAGGCTCCCTGCTGGCATTCCTTGTGCTGCTGAATGTATAATGCACAGCTGTTAAAAACAACCTTACTGTATTGCAGATTTCATGCCTAGCTTCTCTCCTGTCTCCCCTCCCTGCAGACCACGTTTCCATATTTGCATTTGAGGCTGTGGGTGTTTCTTGGTGTTTTGTTTTGTTGCTGTTGTTGTTTTTCTTATGGGACAGTGCTAGAGTGATAAAGTAACCCTAGCAAGGCATTGGTAGCCAGAAGTCAATCAATTTCATCTCACTGGGAATTCTGTCTGTGCAATTAGTTAAAAAGGTTCAGTACCCTCCTCTGTCTCTTTGTTCAAAGGGATTGCTGTTCCATGTATGTATCAGTGAAAATAGCCTGAAAATCTTTGTTTCAAATTTGTTTTGAGATGCTGGTATTTCACTTACTCAACTACTGTTTTGAAACATTAGTCTGTGATGCAAAGCATTTAGTGTAATAGCTAGGAACATGTCCTAAGGGCACAAATTCTCATGGTAGGCTTGTCAGACTGCCCACTGCCTGTTCCTTCAGTCTGTGGAAATATTTGTAAAAGATTTGGGTGAATACTTGCCAAGCCTAATTATGCAATTATGTTTTAAGGACAATTTTATAATTATAGTGGAGGATGGTAACCAGGATACAAGAGTTGTTGGGGTTTTGACTTTTCCTCTTTTTTTTTTTTTTTTTTCCCACATGACTTTGAATGAATGCTATAATACTCAAAGCAATTCCAGTCAGAAAACCAGTCGTTCAACTTTCTTCTAGGCAGCTGGCTACTTTTATAGATGAAGCTAAATTAAAGACAACTCCAACATTGCTCAGGAAGGCTGGAGGACATGTTTTATTATAGCTTTGGTAATCTGCAGGACAGATGTGTACTCAGAGACCCAGAGTAGCCCACAGGCAGTGTCCAATGTAGAGGAGACTCAGATGTAAAAGTCCTGCTTGGACTTCTCAAAGGGAATCTCCAAGCTGTACAAGTTTTTTGGGCCATGGGGATTATCCGTCGTAATTTTTATTTGACAAGTGCTAGGTTCCTGCTTTGTCTGTCTGCTGTACAGCTGACACTATTGCAGCTTTTCTTGGGCCTTGAGATGCACACTTTTGCATCTAGGTGCACCTTTAGGTGCATGTCCCAGTCCTTTTGCTGCAAAGATAGTTTTCCCAGACACACCTCTGAAATTCTTTTTCTGCCCAGGTCAGACCCTGTTTGTACTCCGCAAGATCGGTTAGGTGAGAAGGTGCCAGGAAGAAATGTGTTTAAGGCCAAGAGATTAGCTGTCACCTCCAGTCAAGGGGCTTTCAGTTGCAAGGGCTGCTTCAGCATGACACTGTGAACAGTGATTGAGGTGACAAATTGCACCTCCAAGCATGTCTGTGTGAGGCCCTGTGGTGCAGCTGCAGGTAGAGGCTCTGCCACAGACTTCTCAAACTCTCTGAGTTTAAGAAAAATGAACCACCATGGAGTCCATTACCTTTTTCTGCTGTAGGAAACTCACTTGAGAAGCAAGAGCTGTAGCTCATTTCCTATGAAAAGAGAGGCTTAAGAGTTGAATGCATTATGAAGAATGACATACCTTCGGAGCCAGGTTTCTCCTTAGCAACAGCAGGGATGGGTTAAGTTCCGTGTCCTAAAAGAAAACCATTAATTCTGCCCATTGGTAGCTTGACCTACCAGCCTCTGAACAAGGAGGAAATTCCTTGAGAATGACAGTCCGTTCATGTGTACAACGTGCTGTATTATCTTTAATTTTCTGTCTTTATGGCTATAATTTTCCTATGTCTTTAATTTTCCTATCTTTTGTGTATGAAGAAAGCAGTAGAGTAGGTGGGGTTCTGGGGAAGCAAAGAAGGGTGTCTGCCCTGTTTTTTCCCCTTGGGAAAGCAGAGGACCTATTAGGAGAACTAAAGCAGAAGGGAGCTTTGGAGGTTGTATTCACAGAACATCTTTATTGAGAAAAGAGCAGTGTGCCTGAGTGGGAGCAAGGGTGAGAGAGCTGAAAAATGACCTTTAGATGGATGTCTCAAGTTATTTGCCCAAGTCTTGTCCTGATCACTCATAGTGTGATGTGAGTTCAGGAGCTGAACTGAAACTTTATTGGAACTTATGGCCATACCTCAAAGGCTTCCAATCTTAACTGTGGATTTTATATCCAGTGAAGGTTTATGACTTCTGTTAGCACAAACCTCTCTTGCTGTCTGACTAACGAAAATATGGGGGTTGGCTTCTCCCCCCCTCCCCAATGCAGCCTAAAGGCAGCTTATGAGACATTCAAAATAAACCTTTCAGCAGGAGCTGATGTTGCAATTGACAGATGCCGCTATAGATTTTGCTCTGTTTCATTAAGAGAACTCCACTGTTTGCTTTCATTTCTGTTGTGTGTTGCATTCCCTTTTACTGTAAATAGCAACTGTCCTGGACTGAGTGGATTAATCTGTGCCTTAGTACTTCAGCCAACTTGACAGGTCCCTGAATCATGTACTTCTGAATTAGATAAACTTTCTGCAGCTATTTCAAAGCAGTGTTTCAGGGACTCTCTGGTTTTAAAGGAATCAATGTGTGCTCTAGAATTCAGTTTGAAGAGGATAGATTCCCTGCTCCCCAGCATATTGACTTTTGAGCTTCTAATAAACACTTGATGCTAAGTTACAACAGTCCTGTTAATGCATTGTATTTCAACTGTCAGACCATATGATTTTAACCTAAAGTATTTAGTTAGAAGATTGTTAATGCATTTTGTTACAAGTATGCTGGTGTCAAAAGTCCAGTTTGCATACTGTTGAGTGGGGTGATTAGTTACGCTAAGGCTCATAAATCCATGTCTTTGAAACAGCAGTGGTAGCTACTGCCACCCACTCATGTTTAGGGCTGTGGGCAGACATTTACACAGCACTAGATGGCTCCAGCTTGTAGAAGAGCGGGTGGGTGGCAACCTAAGAAAATTATAGGTGAAACACTGAGTCAGGACACCCTAGACCACTGTTCTGTTTTGAACTGACCCCAAATTTACATAGACTTGTGCAAGTTTCTGAATATAATTCTATTTAGTAGGGGCTTGGTACTACCAGAAGCCTTCCTCAACTCCTGCATTTCAGCAATCTGTGAAAGTTAGGATGGTATTGGAATAGTAGAACATCGTGGTGCTGAGGTTCTTCATGATAGGCTGGTTTAATCATGCAACCCTCTGAGACTGAAGATGGAAAGGGAAGTCTGGTCTTGACAGTCTTGCTACAAAAGGCGTTTAAATAGTGAAGGCAAGTAGTTGCTCTGTCATTTGGTGTTGATCTAGTGGCTTTGAGATCAAGTACAATTCAGCCTCTGTGAGAGAGATTACAACCTGACCCAGTTCTAGCAAGTAATCTTATTTTATACTGAAAGGGTCCCAAAGGAAAATTAGGACAAATTAGTTTAAGAATTCATCCTATCCATAGTGTTCATACTGTTGTAATTTATCAGAGTCAGACAATGCCAATGAGGAGAAGGGAGCAGTTTGGGACAGAAAGGAAGGGTAAAATACAAGCCAGCCAAAACTAAAAATCCTGTCAGTATAGCCATAAGGAATTGGCAGAGAATTTTTTTTTTCTGTCCAATGACATTTCTAAAGTAATGATTTAGAGGAAAAGTAGAAGTTTATATGTGGGATGTCATTGGTCTGCCTAGATCTTCTCATTCATAAATGATTTGTTCCAGAACTACTGAGCAGCTAAAACCCACTTGTTGTTGCATCTGGAAATAGTTCTGGAAACAGTTCTGCATCTGGAAAAGTCAGTTCTTGCTTTACTGCATAGTGTATTAGGCCACATGCTTATTTTGTTCTAAAATATCTTAACTCTCCTGTTCCTGTTGTACGATCTTTTGACACTGCTCCACAACTCTCTCAAGGAAGGATGTTTTTATTCAGTGGTGCATATTTGACCTGACTTAGAAAATCAGGTGCTGAGGTTGTGAGGAAGGAATTGTATTAAAGAGCTATCAAAAATGCTAAGACAAACACTGCAATTAGTTTCAGCACTTTTCCCTTCAGCACTTCCATGCTTTGTATTTTAATAAATCTCTTGAAGAGCTAGAGATGCTTTGGGTGACTCCTCTTGGAAACGAATCCTGCGCTAATAGCTCTGGCTTTGTCCGACCCACAGGCACATGCTCGGAGATATTTCATGTTTGTTTTGTACCTCACTAATTAATGTATAACTTATTGGTAGAACAGCAGGAAAGCTGCTTTTGCTGACGCTTCATGATATAATGATTTAATCCTTTGTGACACATTCCTGCTGAGTGTCAAAGCTGATAACTCTAATCTCTGTCCCTAGCTCAGTGTGACAGGAACCTGTTCTAGAGGGCATATTGCAGGATCTTGCAAGCTCTTGTAGGTACTTTGTGACCAATTCTTGTAAACTTTTTTTGTACATGGTTACTCTTGAATGTGATTACAGGATTGCGTGGTGCACTGAGGAATCTGGGGTTGAGTGCAAACAAAGAGCTAACTGACTGCATCCAAATAAAATACAGCTTGTCCTGTGAGGAGGGGGGAAATACCCTTATCTCCTTCTAAATACACATCCTGCTTTGCCAGCATTCGTAGTGGTGTGGTTATAGCAATTCAGAGGTGCCTAAACCCACTGCTCTTCATTCTATGTGATTCTGAAGCCTGGGTATGGATGCAGATCTGTACTCAGGGATAGCTGTGCAACTACTCTGCAGTACTTAGTTCCTGTGATACAACCAGCAGAGCTTGCTTCTCGTCCAGCAGGGACTGTGATTTTTTTTTTAAAAAGTGCAGCTCTGCAAACAGAGAAGGGAATGTCACTGTAACAACACTTCAGGGGCTCAGTTACCTTCTGTCTCTGAAATTTGCTTGTTGAAAGTTGCATACAGTGTACTGAATGGCAGATCAGGTATTGATATTGGCCCCTTGATATAAGGCCCTTAAAGCTTGAGATGCTGAAATGTCTGTATTTCTTAGACAGTAGGACAACCATGTGCTAAGCAATCAGCAACTTGAGCAAAATAAGGGGAATGCAAGTCTCTCTGCCAGCGCAGCATGTCTCTGACAAGCTGAATTAAATGCCTGTGTTTTTTTTCCAATGCGCAAGCTGTAATGCACATCTAAGTGCATTATGGAGAAAAAGGAGCTATTACAATATGATTTAGCATCTGTCAGAGACTTGGTTTTATCTACTAAATTGTCTGTAAAAGCTTGACCCTGATCCCCATTTTTCCCAATATCCTGTGGATTTTCTGAATGTGTAAAGTATGCAGTTGAAGCAGCAATGTAACAGTGAAAATAACCCCTTTGACAAAGGCTTGAAAGAGCAAAGAATGACTGTGTCTGTACAGTTATGTTAATTGTCTTGAAGAGGGGTCCATATGTGCTATATAAGCACTTAGTAAAACTATTTGCACATTATCAAAGCTGCAGAGTTAAGTTAACCTGGAAAACTGAAGTTAAAAAAAGTTATTTTGATCTTCTTAAACCTGAATTCTGGTTCTGAATCTGTTCCTGAGTTACTTGAAAAAATAGACAATCCCTCTCACTCCTTCACCCAAGCCATATACAGGAGATTTAGAGTCATCTTTTTATCTAGGCCGCTTCTTAACAGTGCAGCTAAAGAAATCAGTGTCTAAAAATCTGCTCTTATGCTGAGACCAGTCTTGTAAGACATTGCTTGTGTATATGAATCACTCTACTGTGTTGTGTATGTCATTGTATTCTCTAATTTTTTAACTAAACCTTTCTTTACCTTAAAACATGTGTCTGCCTTTATTTGATTTTATTTTCTGTCTTACTTTTCCCCACACAGTTAATTTATGTGGGAAATATCTGCTGTTCAAGGGCGATGATGACAGTGCTTTGGAGTGCAGAGAGTGCTGTTGAGAAGTGCTATAACCTGGGCGTAGAGGTGGAGGTCTCATCCCCTCCCAGCAGAGCTGTTCCAGTGTGACAGTCTTCACTGGGCCAAAGCCAGCCAACACTGTTCAGGAAGGACTGTAGGAGTTCAATGGAAGAGATTTCTGTCTGAGAAAGACAGGAGCGAGGGAGGTAAATGAACAAAATCTTCAGACCCGCAGCATGCTGATAGACTTCCTGTTGTTCCTAATTCGTGTCTGTAAATGGCACTGGCTTCCGCTGTTGTGCATGAAGACAATAATAAATAAGAATCCTTAGCATTTATATACCATTTCACAATTTTCAGACTGTTCAGCACACATTAACTAATTCAGCTGAGATGCACATATTCTGTGAGCAAAGCTACTCTTCTTGCTGCCCAGGGGAACCTTTCATTGCAGCTGGGACAAGGCTTTTCTTTTTCCCCATAACTGGAGCTCTTGTCAGGAATGTTCTTTCCTGAAGGTTTCAAGCCTTTGCATGTACCCCTGTTTTCACAGGAATTGGACTACTCCCAAGTCATATCTGGTACTATTAACAAAATCACGCAGAAGACTTGCCTGTATGTTCTGTGCTGCAAATATGCAGACCCACAGTTAATAGATTTGTGGCTTCAGAAGCCATTGAGTTAGCAAAGATGTGGCTGCATTAAGTGCATCTTTCTGTGCTTGCATAAGGCCTTCAGGGAACACCATCTCAGTGAACCTCAAGGCTCAGGACAGGAGTAAGCATCTGTCAAGTTTGACCATGTTAGATCATCGCACCATGTGCTTAAGAGAATTGAGGATGCTTAGTGTCTTTGGTCCACTAGATCCAGCACCTGCTAGGCCACCAACTGTTATTTGGGGCAGGAAAAAGCTCAACAGAGGCATATTGCCAGATAAGAGGTGTTTTGAGGGTGATTAAAGACATTATGCCTGTCATTCGTAATCCTGAACTCTGGACATGTTGTTTGGGATTCCAAACATGCCCTGACATGAATCCAATCTGTCTGGCATTTGATTCACTTTCTGCCTTGGCATTTTGTTTATGTGTATAGAGCTGGTGAGAGGGAGTTTGAGGCATCCCTATCTATATCTTTGATCTGGGTAGGGTTCCAAACATTTTGTTTGGAAGAACAGCATCTTTTTAGCATTCCATTAGGGTGACCAGAAGTTAAGCATCTTATTTAATCAGGTCATATAACTTGTAATTACTGGTTTACCTTAGAAATAACTATTTTGTAGTCTCTGTAAACTGATGCCAGGTGCTTCAGAATGGCATTGCAGTTATAACCCTTTTTCTAATCCGTGACGTTTAGTTATAACTAAGCGGTCACAGTTCTGAATTGCCTCTTAGTCTAACCCTTTGGTAACTTTCTGGTTTAGAAGTGGTGCCTGCAGGTCTGACCTGAAACTGATTCTACAAGAACAGCATAGATTATAATTTTCCTATAAATGATTGTATGAACAGGAACACCATTAGCCTCTTAGTGACCTAATTATGCAGGGAGGTAGCAGAACATTTTGAGATCAAAACTCTCATCTTGCTACAGCTCTCCCGTCAGCTAACAGTGCATAGGAGAAAAACAGCATGTTTCTTGCAGGTGATGATTTCTCTTTCAGTGGCTTTGATATCCTCATTCTGTGTTTGAAGGTAATGTGCAGATTGCTGTATGGCATCACTCAAAGTGACTGACTGAGCTGCTGTAGTATGTGAAGATGTCTCCAAGACAACTAATTTCCTGGTCAAACAGCACATTGGCTTCTGCCACAAGACATTTTAAGGGAGCTGGTGAGCTGAAGGAGCAAGACATTTTAACAGTTTATTATTAGCACTGTAGCTGGCAAATGCAGCTCAGAGTCTAAGGCTGAGAATGTTCCTATTAAACACTGCAAATGAATAACTTAAAAAAAAAAAAAAGTTGTGTTATTTAACTAGCAAACTGATTCATCAGAGAGCTTCTACAAAATAATAGGAAATAAATCCCTACCTTCAGGTTTTTTTCTCCAGGTTTTATATGTGGAATTTAGGGACATGCTTTCCATCTCATATTTTGTCCAGACTTCCCTGCTACCTTTCAGCTCTGCTTTTTCAGTGTTAGTGGGCCATATTTTTTCTAAAATATACCCATAAATCAAATTTTTTTTCCATTTCTCTTCTGGTCTAAAACTCAGAAAGTTTTAGTGACTCTGCTCTATTTTAAAGTTAGGATAATAAAAGCTTGAAGCATTGGATTTTTTCTCCCTCTTTTGTCCCCTCCTTCTAGTCCCCTTTGTCTCTAGAGGAGCAGTGTTACTGGACAGGTGTAGAGCACTTAGAAATATTTTTGTTCTGCATTTCAAATTTTTAACTTTTCTTCAGAAAATACTCCTATGCCCACCCTGTTTCAAGGTACTCAGTCCAAACCAAAATCAAATCTGCCCACAATTTTTTCTGCTTTCCTTGCAAGGCTGTTCTCCCTAGCTGAACAAACTCCACCTTTGTCTTCACTTTGGAATTAGAAACAAGCAGGCTTGTTGATTCCTGCTGCATTAACACTCTCTTCCTGCCTCACGCTGATATAGTGGTTATCAGGGGGGTAGGGTGGAAGCTGATTGCTGCTGTTCTTATGAGACCTCCCAGGAGGCTGCTGCAGTGTGGATCTCTGGCCCCAGAGACTTACAGCACATACTCAGGCTGTAAGGAGTGGGGGAACACAGGCAAAAACTGTTTTGTGCAATAGTGGGTAGCAAGAGGACACTGAGAGTACCACACTGAGAACGCTTGAAGATCTTCAAATGAATGTCCAGGAGGGACAAGGGGCTGTATCAATGCCCTGAGCTCTGTCTCTTGGCACAAACTGACACTGAACTCTGAGCTAATAACCACTAAGCTGCCTTCTCTGAGCACGCCTGCATGTGCTGGGGAATTTTAGGAATGTGGACTTCAGCACAGTGTTGCTGCTACTCACCCTCTGTTCAACTAAGAGCCTTAGAAGCTGACATGGGGTTGGTACTGCCACGATAAAGCCCCACTGTAGTTGTTTGCAGCATTCTTTAACTAAAGATTTATTTTCCTGGGTAAGGTTCTGTTTAGAACAGCAGGAGTCAACATCAAAGAACTGGAGAGAGGCCTCTTCCCTTTCCCTGACACAGCACTAGGACACACCCCCCTCTCCCTTTACCATCTCCTCTCCCAATCCCTTTGTTTTTAATGCATTACAACTTTAGTGACCGGAATAGTGAAGAGACTGTAATTAGTGTTGTATTGCTCCAAATTACAGGGGCAATTGATCTGAGGAGGTAAGAGGAGAAAGCCTGTGGGCAGATGGAGCTGGCATCACTGATGCAAACTTCTCTCTTTTGATGTTCCCTCCATGCTGAATCAAGCCCATCTTTAGCCTCCAGCTACTTAAATTGTTCCTGTTGGAGGTTGTGGGAGGTCTGCTGTTGCCCCATATTGGAGGAAGATAGGAAGCTGGTCATACAGGCCCCAGCACCTGCTTGGCTTTATCCACAGCTCTGTAAACTGTGTGTCTTTGCTCTGTGTGTGTCTTGCACAATAAGGCAGCTTGAGTCTGCGGGTTTGTTTTTTAGCAGATATGGAACTAGGGTAAAGGAATACACTCCTTAGTTAATCCCTGGCTCTGATTCTGGTGGATAGTTGAAAGTCCTCCTATTTGCTTTGAAAAGTAGCAAAGGAGAGAAAGGAAGGCAAAGCAATTTGTGTCCTTGGCATGGCAGAACAACCACGTGACAAGCATCTCTGAAAGATCCCAACAGTGCATTTTGGAGTCTCATCCATACTCAGTTAGCACAGAGTTCCTACACATGCAGGGATTCAGTGCCACACTTGATAACTAGGCAGTGATTTAAGTTATTTGAGGTGCTAAGTGCAAGAAACAACCTGGACCCAAATGAGAACCCAGTGTGATTCTGGAGGAAAATATAAGGTTATTTTTGGGATTGTTGTTATTCTGTTGTGCTCCAAGGAAGACAATGCTCCAGTTTTGCACCATGGTTCAGTGTTGTTCTGCTTCATTCCTCATTTCTTGGTCCCACCTCTTTTAACAGGCAAATATTGCTTGAGCACCTCCTTTCCTGACCCTGTGTCTTCTCATCTAGGTGCTGGACAAAGCTGTGGTTTGAGGCAATTCAGGGCTTCTGTTCTCTATAAAAGACACTTAAAATTGTTCCTGGTCATCTCGCAGCAAATCTATTTCTACCCTGCTTACAGCCTGGCTTGCAAGCTGCAAATGTCTGGATAGGATTTATTATGCTCTGACCATAAAATTTTAAACTGCTTTTAATGGTAGATATTAAATCACTGCTACCCCAATTCCAAGCTCTGTGCAGAATTTCAGAATTCCTAGGAAAGCACTTTACCTGCCAGAAACCTTTGGTTTCTGAGAAGGACAACAGCAAATTCATAGGACAATGAAGCACTAGTTTGGTGAGGGACCTGTGTGGTGGCCAACATCCAGGCATCTGTCTGGCTGCAGAGAGCAGAGCCAGACAGGCCTGGTACAGTGTGATGTGACCAGGAGATGTTTGTATTGGTGTCTGGGTGCAGACTCTCTGCCGGGACACAGTGGTTCAGTGTCTCTGCCCTTGCCTTTATTCCTCTCTGATTGAAGTATCTTTGACACAGCAAGAAAACTGAAATTCAGTGTTTCAGCACAGAGCTGCTTACAACAAGCTATTTTATTTTTGTACATGTCTAATAAATACTGAACTGTTCAGTGTTGTTACTCAATGTGGCTTTGTCCCTTGCTGCTGGGAGCCTCTATGTAGATTTCTCTTGAGGCTGGCAAAATGTAGCCATGAAGTCTTGTGACTTTGTACAATGCTGGCTGCTTCCTCCAGTATGGCATGAGATGCACACTGTTCTAGCTGAGACTTGTTGTTTTTCACCTTTGCCTAGAGAGTACTAGAAGCACTAAAACAGAATTTAATGTTTCTCAAATCAATTATTAGTCTTAAAACCCTTTTCATCAACATGCAAAGACATGCAAAGCTGTGGCAGGTGGGCAGGAGATAACTTCCTTGCCAAGGAGAGGAAGATGCTGCCTTCTCTGCTGCATATGTTTGCAGGGGAGGCAGAGAGCCACCCAGGGCTTCCCACTCTCAGGCCTATGCATTTTACACAGCTCCATCTTCCTCAAACTAACCTAGCATGGGGCTTTCCATTTCATCAACTGAGTACTATTTAGTGTGTTTTGCTGTAACCCAAGGCTGGACATCATAGAAAATAGTAATCCAAAACTAGGCTGGTGGGAATTGTTTAACATCAGCATATAGAAAAAGGCTGTGAAAAATTACAGTATGCTGTGGCAGAGTTTTCCAGAGCTTGTTCTTTACCAAAGCAGGGTAAGTCCAGTCCTTAATATGGTGTTTAAAACCACTATTCATAGCAGTGCTTGCAATTATGGCAACTAGAAGTGATCTTCTCAACCAGAGTAGCCAGAAACTTAAGACTGTCTTGTATTTGATAATTTTCATCTTCTGGAAGATCTGTGCTCTCTGACTCTGGGGTTATTTCACTTCCCTTGTGATGGGAGTGGCAGGCTATCATCAGTAGGGACTGGTGATCCTGGACTAGGGGTTTAAGCAAAACCACTTTCAGCAAGAATGCTTTCCACAAGTGGTTCTGCCTCTCCCAGGTTAAAATAAGACTCTGACTTTTTCTCTGCTTATTCTCTCTCACACCTGTAAAGGTTGAGCAGACCATTTTAACAGCGCTGCCGTATGGCCTCTTCCCATATTAGAAAGGAAGGTGCTGAATATGGACATCCCAGTGTGCATGCGTCTGTCTGCCTGGACCTGTCCCATCAATTAAACAGGAGCTGATGTCATATTTGAAGGTCAGCTGTTTTATAACCTAATATTACCATTTTTTTTTTCCTCTGGGTTTATTATCTCTCTCCAACCTGCAGCTCGGCACCATCTGGTGCAGGCACACAAGGGAGAAAGATTAGAGAAAGTAAAGCAGCTTTGTTCACTTCCCCCATTGCTTCCAATGTACAGAGGAGTCGGCAGTCTCTTGCAATATTGAATTTTAAGTGGTGGGAAGGGCTGGATCCTGTTAGCTGTCTAAGAGAGGGAGAAATAATCTATGCTTACCAATGATCTGTCAGGAAGTATCTCAGGATTCCTAAAGGACTTATTGTGGCCACAAAGTGCACTTTGCTGCATTTTATTTTATAGTTAAATAGTCTTGTTTTTTTTATGACCTGTTTTTCCCAGCACCCCTATTTTCCTTACCTGTAAATTGCCAGAAGCACTCCTAAATAAGGTACACGTCCAGTACCAACCCAGACTACAGTCAGCTTTGGAGGTGAAATTCTATGAACACTTGGAAGTGTATTTACAGCTGACAGAGCCACCAGGCTGTCACTCCACAAGCATGTTCTGCCACACAGAGAAAGCTTCCTCTTCCCTGGTGGCATCTGTTTGCACAGACCAAGGAGATACATATTTACTTGTGCAGCCACCCTGAAAACGCACCAGTTGTTTCTGTTTCATAGGCAGGGTTGGGTTTGCCCTCAAGCTTCACCCTCTCTCTCACCCTCCTTCCTTTTTCTCCATCCCTCTGGAGGTGTGATCGCTTTCTGTCCAAACTACATAATGATTGTTTTCTGTAAAAGCAAAGCTCTTTTCATTCTAATAATATAATGATAATAATTCAGGAATGCTAATCTCCCCCGCCAGCAGGATTACTTGCAAACTAGTATCTTGTTGCTTTGCTTCAATGTTGTAAATTTTGCATTGGGCTATTTTGAAACAAAATATCTTTATCCATAAACAACTATTGTATTTGGCTATTGGGAAAGGATGGCTAATTAGTGGGCAGTAGTTGGACACGAATATACAAGTTTAGTTATGAAAACATTTGTCTGATTCATGTACATGGCACTGTGTCATAAGGCATACAACATGTATAGAGACTTATTTGTCCCCCTTTGCTGCTTTGTAGCCTTCTTCTAAACTGTGATTTTTGTCAGGTCAAGGACACTTTGTCCAAATGCCTAATTCCTGGAGAGAGGGTAAACTTAGGGCTTTTGGGAATGTTTACTTTTAGTTTTACTCTTTTAAGAAAAAATAGTTTCTAGCCTCTACCATTGTATACAGAATCTTGAACTAACAACAGTAGAAGAGAAGATTTATTTGGAAATAAGGAGGGAGCGCTGGGATTTCCAGTGCTTTAGGTTTATCTCCAATTTGTAACAGAAAGATGTTTGTCTCCTTTTACACGTTCTGATGCAGTTTTTTCCACTGTAGTCTTTGAGGTTGGGATTGGACTTTTCCCCCTCCTAAATCATTGTAATGTATGATGTCTCCTCAATATTTGATTCATCTTTTCCTGTCCCCAGCATCTTGATTTATAAGTGGTTCTCCCTGGGGAAGATTCATAGTAAGTGGAGCAATAGTTCTTGCGTTTCTTGACAGGTTTTAGGTTTGCGAAGTGTACTTTTCCAAGTACTGAGACAAACTTAAGTCTCTGCACAAAAGAGTTGAGAAGACAGATGCACACAACAGAGGACCTGACCAAGTCACCACAGTCTTCTTAATGTGTATCTTTGTCACTTCGAACTCATTTGCAGATTAACTCTGAAACTATTTGTGTTATGTCCTGTTAATTGCCTAGAAAGGTGTTTATTCCTTCCCTCCCCTCCCCCCATTTTAAAGACCAATCTTGAAGTAATTTTAATCACTCACAGCAGTTTACAGCACATTTTGTTTCCATTCCAGACTGACTCAGTTTTTTCTATACTTAAGCAGTACCTAAATGAAAAAAAAAACCAAAACCAAACCTTCTTTGTGGTAATTTGCCATGAGGGAAGACTAGATCTATGGTATAATGAAATGGCATTTGAGGAGAGAGAAGGAAAACACGTGCAAGGTTTCACTCATTTTTTGCAAATTTGCTTAGTTGATTGTAGTGCCCAAGAGAAAAAGAAGGATGATTTTTTAAATTATTGTTCAGATCATAATGTGCCTTTACAACCTAAAATGCTCCTACACATATCATTTTTGTGCTTCTAATGCTCTCTCCGAAAAGACCTGTCCCTTCTCTTTTCAAGGACAGTATAAGACAGCAGTGCTTGGCTTGGATCATTGTAAAATCCTCTTATCTGCCTGTTCTCACTTTATTTTTCTTCCAACTTTTGTCCTTGTTGGCATTGAAAATATGAAGCAAAGGTTGATGAGGGCAAAACTTAAGTTTTGGTCACTCTCTACCTTAACTCTTTGCAGCTTTTCTTCAAGGAGGACTGTGAGAGAGCAAAGCTATTAAATCTTTCTCTTTAATTTGTTTTTTCTCTCTGTCCCAATGCAGCAAGGCGTTTTAATCTACCTTTCGAAGAGCTCAGTCACTGATCTGAAACGCTGTGCTGTGCCTGGTGGTGCTGAGTACTCTGCAAGGAGCTCAGATTCCTCTATCCCTTAGTCTTTTCTTCTGGATGCTAGAAGATGCATACATGTTATGATTACGATAGGCGAGGTTGTACATGCCACATTGCCACATATCAGGCTTCAGAAAAGAGGCAACATGATAGCTGGGTTTGCTACCCAAGATTTCTGTCCTGGAAGAATGTCCTGTGACGGACATCTTCATGTATCTCCTGGTGCTGTGGCCAGAGAGGCACCCATACTGTCTTGGTGATGTCTTGGTAGGGAATGAACCAGCAGTACTGGTTCATCTCCTGTGCATCCAGCAAAGCAGTCCCACAAGGGTCAGGTTAATGGTGGCAGCAATACTCTAAACCACCTTTTCATGTTGAAACAGAGGCTTTTTGGTTTCTATTGCTAGTACCTCTAGGAGTTCTTGGTTAAGAACAGAGCCCTGTAGTACTCAAGTCTGTGAAAAGATTAATGGAAAACTGCAATCTTGCTTTGAAGATGTTTTCAAGATATAAGTAAAAGCAGCATTTTAAGTAGTCCTGTGCCTTCTGCTACTTTGTTAACTTTCACTTTCACTGGATTGTATTAACCATTGAATGGACTTCTTGCTGTTGCTTGGTTTTTTGTTTCTCTTTGCATCTCAGCAAAAATCCCTGCTGATCATCCCTCAGGGTTTGTCTTATTTGTTTCTGGAAGTTCCCCTGTTGCAGAGTTTGGCAGGGATTTGCTCACTGTCTCTAGTAATAAAAATGGTTTAGTGAGTTATGGAGAATAAACTGGATTGATTTCCCTTTTGCAGTCTGGACTAGAAAAGCTGGTTTACTTGGTCTGCTATGTGCTCAAGGCCACAACCCAAGCTGCTATCAATTTTACCTTCTCCTCCTGTGAGGAACTAAAGAAAAGATGCTTTCCAGATCATGTGTGTGAGACAGATGTGTCTTATATTACTAGATGATGCAGCTAAGATTGGTGCCAAAACATTTTCCAGAACTCTCAGCGGGCAGTCAGATTTAGAAATAACTTGATAGAAATGCTGGGCTGGCTCTACCATCCGTGTCTGTAACTGCAGCCATGTCAGGTACAGTTCCCTTTGCTGTAGCAAAGGTCCAACAGAGTGATGGGATGAGGAATGCACACAGAGGTCTTGTTCCATGAGAGCAGGGAAACATGGGAGATGTGTGTCCAGAAGTGGGTGCTGCCAGCCTGGGAGCCTGAAAGGAATACAGAAATACCTTTGCAATAATGGCCAGTCTTCGCGAGCGAAGATCCGGGGAAGGTCTCTACACCTTCCAGCCTGCGCATTGGATTTTTTAGGTGAGACACAGTGTGCGCGGAACTGAGCCCACCCTTTAATCCTAAGGTTCATCTGCCGGGGCCAAGCGAGCTTGGACGGTGGCAGCGAGGTCCTTAGGACGTGGGTGGGTTGCCTTTAAGGGTTAACGAGCCCCACCTGCCCGGGAGTGGCCCTGACCGGGAATCGAACCCGGGTCTCCGGCGGTGATAGCGCGGCGCCTTTACCACTAGACCACCAGGGGCTGCTTTTGCAATAGGCTTGGTTAATGTGTGGAGGTGCTTACTAATAGCCTTAGGCCAAATTACGTGTTGCTTCTCCCAAGTGTTCCTTTATAGTCAAATACCATCAGCATACAGATCATTGGGGCCTTCTTGGCCAAATGTATTTTCTTCCACCTTCTGCTGAGATGGAGAAAATTCTGTTTTGATAAATAAGAATGTGATTAGCTCACCTATTTTTGCCTTTGTAGTCACACTTGGCAGACTCTCAGAAAGCCACTGAAATGAGCTTTTCTGAGGCTATATGTATACATAGACTCATGTCAGAGATGGGACTGGGCAGTTGCCTGAAAGCCCACTTGTTTATTTAAAACTTATATGTATTTAGATTGAGATGAATGAGCTGAAGTGCTTGATCAAATTCAGCCAGTATGTCTTAACAGCACAGCTCTTTGGACCTTACTGCTGATACAAATTGGAGAACTTTAACCCTAAATCAGGTTAAACGTTTATGCATGGGTGAAGTCCAGGGGAAGTGTGCTGGTGGGAGGGCCTGGGGCATACGGCACAAAGTGCAGAAACTGGCTCTTTTATAACTCATAATAGGGAAGTCTTAATCTCAACTGCTGAACCAGGCGTGGTTTTACTGCACAGAGGGCATTCATGGTGAATACCAAGTAGCAAGTCTTCACATTGGAGAGTGTGGATTCTATAGTGTTGTGTCTATGACAACCAGGAAATACATTTATGCAAAATGATTGCAGGGTACCAGCAGCCAGAACACGGGGTACTAGTCGCCTCACTCATGGGTGCATCAAAGGAAAGAAATGTCTACAAGTGGTGATAGGGATTGTCTCCTCTCCATGTTCCCAGAAAACCTTCAGCTCCATTAGTCTTCTGCTGAAATATTTTTGACATTCTGCCTTAATAAAGAGAACTAACAATAGGAACTGAGGATTTTTTTCTGAGACTGCTGAGTCAGGAGGGGGCACAGATGAGAAACTTGGGGTTGTCATTCTGTTCCCATGGGAAAGCAGCTCACAGCTTGGCACAATAGTTACTCTCAGTATCTGTCCTCTGGGAGCTCACTCTATGGTTTAGCAACCTTACCTGCCTTCCATTAGAAATCAGGATGCCTCCCTATTGCTGCAGGGTTCTGGGCCGTGGTCTATAAACAGATTTCCCGTGCCAGTGAATAGAGCAACCAGTCTCTATGCAATGCCACTGGTACAGCTTCTGGTAATTTGGAAGAGGTCAAGTGTGGTATGCTTAGGCTACTGCACACTCTTTTATGTAACCTTGGTATTCTGTGGGAGGTGGTGGTCCTTTAAACAGTGGTACTCCCCACACTTTGTGCCTCTGGAGTCCGGCTGCCTGGGGAGGGACCAGTGTTTGCACACCCTGGCTTGTCTCTTTCTATGTAATTATTAAATAAAGCAGTTGGGGCCCCAGCTGTGCTTCCCTGGTTCCTTTTGTTTTTAAGGTTGTCTGTTCTCTCTCCAGCCACTGGAGATTTCTTGCAGCTCAAAGTGCAGGGGCTGGTGCTTTAAAAGTAGGAGGCTCAATGTCCTTTCAGGTTAGTAAGGGCAGGCTCTGTCAGCAAATCTTTCCACGATACTTGTACTTTTTTCCAGGACGACTCTTTCCTACCTTTGCCTGTGTCTGAGCAAAAGGCATCACCAAGTGGCAAATAGACTGGGCTCATACTGCGGGGTTTCAGTGGCAACACTCAGCTAATCATGAATAGCATCTCTGGCACTTTTTGATGATGCTGACAGAAGAGCTTGCAGTAGAGGCTGGGTTAATAGCACTTTTGTGTTGCTACCAAGTTCTTCTTAATGATAGTGTACTTTGTGACCCCTGGAATTTCACTCAGAACTGCATGCATGCTTTAGTGCTAAGCAGTAAAATGCTGCATATTGCAGACTGAGATGTGCCTTGGTAGGTGAAAAACCACCCTGTAACCGAAAACCCAAGCCCAAGTAGATGCAAAGATGAAACAAAATGTATTTACTAAGTTTTTGTTTACTTTCCCCACGAGGGTTTTGAATGGAAGCGTGGGTGCTTTTTGGATAAAGAGGCTGTTTTGTGTATTCAAAGTGTAAAGTTTTTACTCACACTCTGATTAAGTTGCTGAAATATCAGAAGTTTTCAGTTCCTCCCCTAGCTCTGCGACCATTGAATAATGGGGAGGATACAGTAGGCAAAAAGTATTATTTGAAGGAAATTAATTTCTCTCTGCTCCACCTCTTCCTGTGAGCAAAAGGAGGGGGAAGGCACAATGAAGACATCTGTTCTTTTGAACCCACTCACAGACTTGCTTAGTAATAAAACTAGGGGAGAGGAGGAGAAGCTATTGGGGCTGTTTGAGTGGTTGCTAATCACTTTGAGGGGGTGAGCTTTTATCATGTTGACCTTCTTAGGGGATATTGAAAAGAAGCTGGCACTGACCTCTGCCAGGATTTAAATCCAGAAGATTCAGAATCCCTTTGTGCCCCTTTCGATGAGGAGGAAAATCTCTGTGGTAGCCACGCTCTCCCCTCTGCCTCAGGGTATGTGCCTCAGCTGTATTGACCCAGATGCTGCACTCTCCTGTCTTGGATGAGCCCTTCACTGCCAGTGTACCACCATGATCAGGGCTGCAGCAAACTAAGCAGGAGCCCTGCAGGAAAACCCCAAAATTATCCTATCCCCTGGACTCAAAGCATGTCCTGTCTCCCATCCACACTTTGCTTCTGTTATGTGTAGTGCTTAAAATCTTGAGGCTGTAAGCACAGGACTGCAGGGCCCTCCCCATTTCCCACTCCTCCTGCCTAATCTCATTGTGCTGCTTAGTCACAGCCAAGACCCTTCTAATGGGTTTAGGTGGCCCTGCTCCTGGCTGGCTGTGCTGTGCTTTATGTCTGTCCTGGAAACGGTATAAATAAGAGGTCAGATTGCACACATCTACTGCCTTGGAGTTCTCCTGATGTGTCAGCAGGTGCCTGCATGAAGATTAGGTTTCCCTTTAAGTAATGATATCTGGAAACAAAAGCAGTGCAGTAACCAGCATGTTAAAAAATGCCAAGTGTTATAAGTTAGTATAAGAATTTAGACAACTCAATTCCAATTAAACATTGATAAATTTATTAAGCAAGCGATAATAAAGCAAAACAGTGCTGGGTGGCCTGGGGGGGCAAGTACCCCGCCCGAGACACACACTAAAATGTAGTAAATGTTCCTTTTGTACATTTTCAAGTCCCGAGTTTTGAATGCGGCTGCGTTGAGGCTTGAGTACGTGGCTCATTGCTAAGTAGTCATCTGGGATTTGTCAAAGATGAAAGCTGCAGTTCTTATCAGCTGTAAATTTTACCAATACTGATACTTGTTTGTTTAGCAAGATGTCTGCAATTATTTTTACTGACACTTGCTTAACAGGATGTCCATGAAACTTATCTTGTTGAATTATAACAAAAGTTCCTTATTCCCTCATACACATAAGATTTTATGAACAAAGTTAACCCTTCTATTACACCAATGGGGTGATACATTGATCTCACACTAGTAAAATGTGGCCAACAACCCTTCTATGAGCTCAGTCACAGAAGGCAGGAGCAGATGGTCTCTTAAGAGCTTTCCCAGGCCCTTACAAGTGTCTTAATTCATAAACCAATGATTGTGGTACATACTGGCACCAGTAAGGTTGATGGAGGGCATTCTTCAGTTGTGGACTTAGAGTTTCCTGTGCATTATATTACATTCTCCCTTAGCTAGTGAGTAGCTGTCACAGAAATGGCTGTCTAGGAGCTGATATATGTCTATAAAGCTGGAATTTTTCTTCAGAGAGGGAATGGCTCTGCCTTAACCAAAAGTAAAAAGAAGGCAGCTGCTAGGGAGAGGAAAGATGGCTCTGTGCAGTGATGCAAGGTGCAAGTTTGCCAAACCCACAAAGTGGAGGAGAAATAGGTACTTTGTTATCGTGGGTTGCACTGAAGCACGATGATGTGATTTAAAGTTCTCTAATTTGTTCTCTAATTTGTGGGGTTCTCTAATTTGTGGCTATAAACCATAGGAACATATGTAATAGAGGTGAGAAAGGGTTAAAGGAGCTGCCCAAATACCTTCCTTAACTGCAGTGGGTGACATAACATGAAGGCAAGAGACAGCACCACAATGTAACAATGTGGTCTGTGAAGTTGAACAAGGTATCAGGGCAAGGCTGCTCCAGGGGCCTGGAAGAAGAATTAGCCAAAAAGGGACAGAAGAAAGGCAAGTGAGGCTGGTAAAGCACTAGGCAAGAGCAGAGGTTGGTACTGAATTAATACTGAATTAATCTTGTGAGCTAAATAGGAATTTGTTCCAAAATTAATCACTTGAAATATTAAGCAATAGAGGCTGGTAAGGTGTTAAACACAGTGTCCCTAATAGGCACAATTGTCCTCCACCCCAGGGACCCTCTGACTGCAGGACTGAAAAAAAAAAAAAATACCAGAAAGAACCTTGTGTTTTTCCACTCAATGTTTTGATCCCCTTTCTCTCACTTACAGCATGGAGCATCTTAAGGTGATGCAAAGAGCCTTTGGAGACAAATTCACCCTTAGCAACGGGAATAGGTGGGAAAACCCAGCACTCCTACATCATCAAGCTCCAGAAGAGGCAACAAGTGCCACTAAACAGCAGAAGACTGTTTGATGGCAGCACAAAAGCGTGTAGTACATGCAAGAGCTTACCAAGGGTGAGGAATACAAAGACAAGGATGTAACTGATGGGAGACAGCCCGCAAAATTGTCGCACGTGTGCTAGTCTGTGGGTGAAGTAAGCAGCTGAGTGGGAGAGTGTTGCTTCAAGAAAACCTCCTGAAGCTGGGGATGGAGATGCTCTGTCATTAAATACCTGACAGTACCACAAGCTGATCTGATTATGCAGATGGCTACTTTAGCAGTATGTTTGCTTAGTTTCAAAAGCAAAGCTATAAGCAGGGACAAGCAGGAAGGAAGAAAGGAAATAAGGTAAAAGCAACTTCCTTTATAATAAATGCATTAAGGTGGTTAAAGGGTGGCAGATCTCTCAGTCAAAAGTGGTAGCATGTTTCTTAGGCTGGGTTAGTTTTAGTTTTAACAAATAGAAAACAGAGCAGAGCGAAGGAGAGGTTAGATAAAAAGCAATACTCTGTCTACCCAATGAGCAGGAATTCAGGCTGTTAGACTCTACAGGAGTGTTTGAGAAAGATTGGATCATATATGCTAATTTCAGGCACTCTCCTTGTCCTTGGAACACATCTCGAGTAAGTGTGAACACAAAAATGCAAAACTTAGCCAATTTTTCTCATCTGTCAGAACACTAGATGGGATCAGACTTTACAACTGTATTTAGAGGAGGTTATAACACTACCTAACAGAGGTTACTGCCCAGTCATCTTTAAGGAGGTTTTTACACTGCAAGATAGCTTGAATAAATTATTTGATTTTTTCTTCACTAAAGCAGTGATTTGATTTTCTCCACTAAAGGAGGTCTTTTCTCACAGGTAACAAGCGATAGCCCAAGAGGAAATGGCCTCAGGTTGCATGAGGGGAGATATGGATGGGATATTGGGAAAATTTCTTTGCAGAAGGGTTTGTCAAGTGTTGGAATAGATTGGTCAGGGGAGTGGTTGAGTCACCATCCCTGGAGGTAATTAAAAGATGTGCACATGTGGTATTTAGAGACATGAGTTAGCAATGGACTTGTTAGCGACAGGTTAATGGTTGTACTTGGTAATCTTCAAGGTCTTTTTCAACCCAAATTATTCAGTGATTCTATGAACACCAGGAATGCAACCCATACTGAGAGTTTGTTTCCAAACAAGCCAGGCTTGTTCTTTCTTTTCTCTATCTATATTAACTATCTCTATAGTTAAGATTTGTATGCAGTGCTAGTAAGTATAGACTCTACTGTGTCCTGGGACTTAGAGGACACTTGAAAGAAAAGGCTGGAAAGCAGAACTTGTGAACTATTATTCTCCTTTGTCCTTTTGGAGAGTGCTAGCCATTGGCCTGAAATGTGCTGGATGGAAAAATTGCTTCCAATAACCCGTGATGCTATTGGCTTAATGGAAATGAAATCTCTAGCAATACTGCTCTCTCTTCATCCTGCCTTTCAAGACAGATCTTGGTGCAGATCCATGTGGTGCTGCTGGGAAGTGCAAACAAAGGGTTGCAGTCATGCTTGGAAGCCACTGCTTGGCCCACAGATTTCCCTCTAGTTAGGAGTAGAATCTACCCTTAGGAGCCTGCACACAGATTCCCAGCCAGACCCATGTCAGATGGCTCCTCACGAATGCGAGTAGCTGCTGTCCTCCACAAAGCATAGAGTCCCAGCCACTGTGTAGGGAATTACAAAGCTGTCAGGCCCCCCTTTGGAGGATATTGATACTCAGTGCTGCCATCGGGCTGCCTGGAATCCAGGGTGGAAGCAGTCTCTGGGGAATGTCAGCCCACAGGTTGCAAGAATTAATCATTTTCTGGTGTCTTGGGATAGTACAGTTAGAAGAAACCTCGGGGTCTTTCCTCCTCTCCTGAAAGAACCAGACAGCTGGCTTTGCAGGCAGAGTGATGGACACAGCAGGCTTCTTCTCTGAGGTGGTTGTAGCTCTGGTCTGACTGATACATGTCATAAGGGTGGCATGGACAGAAAAAGAGGTTTTTGCTAACAAATCTCCATATCTTCCCTTTCATTCTGACAGCAGTCTTCTATTACAGCTCTTCTTACTAATCTCTCATATATCAGCTTTAATTTAGCAATGCATAAGCCAGACAAAGTTTGTCAGTTCTTTCCCCTGGAGCGGAGTTTGTTAGCCAGCAGTGCCAGGAGGGATGTGTGTGCCCTGGTGCCCTTTCTCTTTGCTCCAGTCTCTGTTATGCAGTGATCTGTCTGGGCTGATAATACTCATACCACTTACAGAAGCAGTCTGCCCAGACCTGTCATTGCCTGGTAGAGAAGGTTTTTTTCTGATTATCAGGCCTGGGCTGGAATATAATTTTTCTCTTCACTGTAAAGCAGCCACAGAGAAGCCCAAACTGTTAAGATACTTCTTTAGGGAGGAAACAGCTTAAAATAGTGAACTGACCCATGGCATTTGCTACTGCAATCTAGAAGTCTCCTCTATGTGTTAAACTCCTTTTTCCCCTGATGGGAATGATAGTGGAGTGAAAAGGGTTATATGGTATGAATTTTTGGTGTCTTCCATGCTGCGGAATAATTATAGGCACCAATAAACTTAGCAGGTGGCCACTAAAATGCAAGCATTTCCCATGACCCGTAGTTGCAGCACAGAGCTTGTTGCCCCATGACACATGAAGGCTAAAATACAAATGGGTTTAAAAGGAATTGTGCAAATTCGTATAGAATTTGTCTGCCAGTGACTAACATTTACAAATCTGCATGCAGAAACCTCTAAGCCATGCACTGGAGAAGCTTGTGCCAGAGGAGGCATTGCTCTAGGCTACTCTACCTTTTCACACATTCCCCTGAAGTTTCTGCTCCTGGTCACTGTCAGACAGTCCATGGTTGAGGAATTGACCTAGGATTGTTTTTCTGGTGTTGTTGAACACGGGTTGTTGCTTCGCCCCGATCTCTCTCCCAACCACTTGTCACACAGGCATCCCAGTTAGAGCCTGCTTGTGTGAGGTGCCGCCTTAATGAGCTCTGGAGCTCACAAGTTCCCTCTTCACACAAGTAGGGCAGCTGCTCCAGTGTGGGTGAGAGGAGAAGTAGACACGAGTGTCATGAGCAATAAAGGTGTTTAAAAATAAATGGCACAGCAGTTCAGTTGTGCAGATAGATCAACTGTTTGGCTCTTTTCACCTGTATGACCTTCTTTGATATGCCCGCCATTGTATTTGGCAGCTTGATACCTTCTCCTTCCTTCTTCATTTGTTGAGCCCTTGTCTTTGACACTTTGACTACAAGGATCTCCAAGTATGTTGAAGAGATAAATGTTGAAGAGATAAATGCATGTTTTCTGGCATCTTAACTATCTTCACTCATAGCAGTGGAATTTAAAGTATATTATCCAACCCCCTTTTCAGACCCTCTGTTTCAAGGGGTTTGGATATGAAACTCAAGAGTTCTGCTACTGGGAAGGTGATGTTGTGTGTTTGACTAGTGTCTCGATGGATGATTTGTACACCACAGATACTTCTTTCTGGGACCAGCCAGGAATGTGTTCTGTAGCAGACTGTGGGTCACAGGCTTTCTTAAGGATTTTAATCCAAAACATGTAACTCACAAAGCTTGTTTTGCTAGAACAAACATTATGACCAAATGTAAACATTTGTTGTCCTGATTGGTTGTGTGTTTCTCTGCCTTCCTCTCTTCTATCCACTATCCCCTCTGCTACTTGCTTTTCATCAAATTTATGTGATATTTCTTAGTAGACAGGAATATCACCAACCTTTCATTAGACCTCTGTTGAGATGGCTTTTTCCTAGGTGGGGATTCAGGCTCTGGTGTCCTTTTGGCAAAACTTCAGGGTGGAAAGAAACTTCCCATGTTGGAAATGCTGGGCTGTTGACCTGTATCTGCTGCAATTGGATACCTTTTGGCCAAGATTGTTAGAAAGAGGCATCCTGACAATGTCCGGTGTTGGCTTTTTACCTCATACCAAACTCTTCACCCACCCACCCACCCACACACACACACACACACACACTCACTTATGTTGCTGGGTTTCTATTCCAGTTTTATTTCTGATGCATGTACCTTTTTCCCCTAGCTCTCACTCTGCCTGTCACCTTAGCACCCACCATGGGGCTTCGAGTGAGACTTTCAAACCCACACTGGGTCAGCCTCTTCACCTCCAGCAGCAGGTGAGACAGATGGCTGGGTTGATTTTTAAGGCCATACCTATGTGTTAGGTTGCCTTACTGTGTTTCTTCTGTGACTTTAGAAGCCTGTGTGTGCTCAGAGGTCATACCACACTAGTTTATATGGTACAAAAATTTGTGACTTAAAGCTCTTTAAGAAGAACTGTTGTATTTCTTTAGGACTACTTGCATATTTCATCTAAACCTTCTTCTCAAAAAGTCACATTAAAATGTGACTGTTCTCAAAAGCTGCATACATAGCCTTTCTGGCATATGCAAAAGAAGTGCTGTTGGTTTTACCTTAGCTTTATTCCTTAACTGGTCATGAGTTCATTTATTTAATCCTGTTTATTTTATTATTTGCAATGCCCAGCTATGTAACCTCATTGCTTACCTTATTCTGTAATCAGTTCTTCACATCTGCTAGGAAACAAAATAAGCCCATGCAGTATGCATTACAAATCACTGCATGTGTATCTCATCATTGACAGTGTAGCTGTTCTGCACTTCAGTGTCTTGTGAAAGCTCAGTGAGTAAATGTTTTATAGGATCCAACCCAGTTCCTGCTTCATGGAAAAAAATCTTATTGGTTTCAGTGGTATATGGATCAGTCTTCTAATCCTGTGAAGGAATGTAGCTATATTCTTCTGTGGATTTTAGCATGACTGTATGCTGAATGCCATAATGACTGCTGCAATACTAGCCTGCATATTTTCCATTGGGGTGTGAAATCATCTTGATGTTTGGAACTACTCAGATATTTTTCTAAACCATTGCTTATCTCTGCATGGGAGCAGCGTGCTGTAATAGCCTTAGGACTGACTGAATATTGCATGCTACTGGGCTGTGAGTTCTCCCTTAATCCAGGGGATTCCTACAGTCTTTGTGAAAACAAGGGTAGGGAAAGGGGAGGAGGATGTGAGAAAGATTTTAAAAGGAATTTGTAATGAACCTTTGCAGACTAACTATTAGGTATTACAGGTCTGTTACTATGGTTTTCTTTATAAACAGACTGATGTCTTACTTTGAAGCCATGCTGTAGATTTCCATCATATTTTTAATCTTTGTAGCATTATTGAAGCATATATAAATGCTACCATGAAATGTCACCAACTTATAATCTGTGCAGTCTCTGACAATGTTTCAATATAATAGCATAATATTTCTGGCAGGTATGCTGCATATACACAGTGATTTAGAAAAGTGTTTAAAAATAATTTTTATGTGTTACCAACACTTCCTTTATCAAGATTCAAAGTAGAATTCTGTCTGGTGGTTTTCTTTCTTTATGCTGTCAGGTTTAACTTGCTGCACTGGATTCATTTGGAAGAGTTCATCAGAAACAGGCTACTGTTGCTATCATACAGTGCCAAAATAGTGATTCCAGATACTAATGTCACATCTTCTACAAAGAACAATCCTTATAAAACCAAGACCGTGCAACTTCCCCTTCCCTTTCCTCTGGATATAGCTTTGCTTTTTCTGTCTGGTTAATCTTTAACCTTATTTAGTTTTCCTTAGAACCAACAGGTCTTGCTACTGATATGCCATTTCTGTGAAACAACTTTTCAGATAATTTTCTTTACACGGCAGAGTGGATGCATGTCCCTTAAGGGTGGTGAAAGGCACAAGGTGCAGTATGTTGGCTGCCTTGTTTCGGTTCCTGTTTCAGAGAGGTTTTTTGTTGTAGTGCTGCATTTCTGCAGACCATTTGTCAATCTTCTGGTATCCTTCTACCCGGCAGTGGGAGAGCTGAATGACACTGGTTTAAACAGATTGTGGGAATCAACTGCAATGGCTGAATGGGGCAGCTGAAGCCCTTGGCTTAAAATTTGGTACCCCGAAGTCTTAGTGACCTTGTGAAGCACTACAGCTGTTTTTCAGAAGGGGACATCCTTTGACTTTTTCCTGTGGTGACAGAGAGCTCCTTTCAAGGGCTTATCCCCAAACACTGATGGCATCAGGACAAGATGTATCAATAGTGTCTTCTGAGGCCTGACTGGCAGGTGAGAGCAGACCTTCCTTAAGCAATTCCTGCTTTTTCTGTCTTTTATTGCTCCGAGTGACCTATCTATGCAGCAATGGCAATGAGTTATAGAACCCTGCCATCCGTCCTCTGTGTGGATGTGAAACAGCAGCTTCCAGGCCACTGATGGTGACAGCCTGGGGAGAATTGTCTTGGCACAAGGAGAGCAGAAGTGCTTCGCTCACTTTTGGTGTCAGATGTCTGCTTACTTCTGGCTACTGGAGTAATGCCAGCTCTGGGGTGGGTGTGGAAAAAGGGATTTGGTCAGTTAAATGCGGGAAGGGGAAGAGAGGTCAGGCCTGACTGCTCCTCAGTGCCTTACAGGATCTTCTTACAGAAGAAGCCTTAAGGGACTAAGTGTCTTGTTGCAACACCCATGGGCAGCCCTATGATCTATCCCCAAATTCACTCCTAACTACTCTAATTATTTAACATCCATGTGAAATATGTGTGGTCTGGCCTTATACGTGCTTGGCATGAACAGAGCCAGAAACATGCCATGGGAATCACACTCATCCTGAGAAGTCTAGCCTGGAGCACAATTGAATCAAGTCAGATATGGATCACAGGGTCAGTATAACGATTAGTCCTACCCTTCCCCTAGTTGTAATTAGCTGTGGTGATGTCACCCTCTGTTCTGACTTCTCGCTGGCATTAATTACGGAGCTGCAAATTTCCTACTTTTCCCTTTTAATTGCTCTCTGGAAAACTCAGAGTTTACATTTCCTGTTTAATGTCTGCCAGCAAACTTCCTTATGACATGCTACAGGGCCTAACCTCTGGCTTATTGTCTGGAAATGGGCTTGATTGGGGTGCTACCTCAGATGCCTTTCAGAATGTGAACACTTCTGGTTAGGAATGATCCCTCTGCTTCTCTTGAGATTGCATCCTTTCATCCCATTTCATTTCAGATTCAATCATGAAAAGCAAGAAGTGTTTAAAACCTGCAGTGAAGTTAACCCTCCCTTTAAGAGAATTCTGTCTCCCACTAGATGAGCCTGTTTCTGTTGCAGATGTCACTTCTGCTGGTGAGACAGGGTTCTGGAAGTCTGAACTGGTGCAGTTCTGTATGGCTTGAGTGGTCTGGGATCTGTCCCAGTCCTGTGAGGACCCTACAGTCCTTGTCTTAAACTCCACCTGCTTCAGGGACTGTGCCTTGAACCCAACCAGTAGTGGCTTGTAGTCTGTACTGCATCATTATGGACCCTCCATGCAGCCTCTAATCACTAGAGTCAAATGGAAAGGGTAAGAGAGTACTGTTACAGGAATGCAGGAAGAAAATAACAGTAATTGTATTGAGAGTTATCAGAGGAGAGAAGGAGGAGCTGTTGAGGGCAAGTGAGATCCTGGGGGCCAGGAATATGTCAGCAAGAACTGGCTGGATCCCCACCAGTTCAGAGTGGGATTTCCTGGTTAAATGCTGAAGTTCCAGGTCTGGTCTGTGAACCCCTGAACCAGGCTGGTGCTGAGGGAAGGAAGTGAGCCTGTCTCCTCTGTCGGGGTGCTCCTCTTAGCATGTGGGTATGCAGGGCTACCTGTACCCCAAGCAGGTTCCCCAGGCAGCTTCTGTACTGTACGTAGAAGCTGATGTGCAATGTGAGGAACCAACGTTATGCACTAATACTCATCCATTTAGAGAAGATTGTAAAAATACTGTCCAGATCCTGTTCTGAGGAAGCTAGATCCAGAGCATCCATGCCCCTGATCTTCATACTTGTTTTGCAGCCATTTATTTTTCCAGATGACTTCTCAGCCTTCTGCATTTTGCTCTGTACAGATCTCAACAAGGTTGCTTCAGTCAAGCATCTCCCAGTCAATCCTCCTTTTATTTTGGGTGCCTCTCTCATTTCAAGTGGGATGTGTCTATGACAATGGATCCATCATTAACGTGAAGGGGAACATATCCCATAATCAGGAACCTTCTGTCTAGAGAGAAGTGTTTATTATACACAACTTGTTAGGGAGTGTCAATCAAATAGGCTCCCTTTGTTACTCCATAATGCATCATTAATGATGGCTGCTGCTGTGCATTTAATTTCATTGCACACAGGGGCCTTGTCTCTGTCTCCTCACCCCTTTCCCCCTCTGTATAATCATGAGCACAGAAGAAATTAATAAATCAATCCAGGGAAGGAAAGCTACAGACTTGCTATGGGCTATCTTTGCTGTCCTTTCTCTCACTGTGTTGTACCTTACTCTTGGAGAAATCTTTTGGATGTCAGTAGAACTATTTTGGGATTACTACTTGCTCTGTATCTTGAGAAGAGGGATTGATGCCTGCCCACACACATACGTGAGCATGGACAACTGGCCATATAAAGAAAGGCCACTGGGATCTCCCCAAAGGGATCTGTTGAGTCCTGGGGGTACATCCATCACATCCTTTTCAGCTCTTCATTTCTGCCCAACCCCTCTGGATCTCTGAGCCCTAAGAACATGCTGCTGCTTTGCTGATTGACATCTTACTCACTCAGATCAACTGAAGTAACTTTGAAGAAAAAGAATGTTCAGCTGCTCCAGGGCTTGTGAAAGGTGGATGGGAGAAACAAGCTTACTGGAGGCTATATATTCACAAGACAGTCAGTGCCTCCCCTGGAATCTTTTAGGAAACCACAAAGAGTTAAAGAAAAACAACCTAGAAAATCCCCAGTTTAGAGTGATAAGAGAAAATGCTAGTTATAGTATATTTGTTTGTTAAATAAACCTAACTATGTGGTTTGGGACCAGCTTGTTGGAAGCCCTGAAGCTGATTTTCTCCTACTGTCAAAGTTTGCAGCCTTCATCTGCAGCTGAAATTCAGCATGCCAGTGATGGCTAGGATAATTCTGCCTTCTGGCTGGAGTCTGCTAATTGGTTTTGGTTGATCTCCCTGTCTCATTTCTTTCTGTTTGAGTATCTCTAGGGCTTTTTTTTTTTTGAGCAGAGGGGGCCAAGTCCTGATGTGAACTGTGGATACCAAACTCTCTGGTTTTGTTTCACTTTCCAGTATTAGAAATTACTTGGATTGTCTGGGTCCTTTCCTGCTCTGTTGAAAATGCAGTCCTGTTTTGTGGTTCTGAACCAGCTGCCTGGTGTCTATCTTGGCACCCAGTCTTACCAAAGTCATTATGTGGTGCTGCCTGCTCATTTTTGTCACTTTGGTACACAAGACACTGATGTTTGTTCATGTGGAAGCAGTGGTTTGTGTGGTCATTCTGGCAGGAAAGCAAGGAGTGGATTCCAGTGAGGATAAGGCACTCTCACAAATATTTCTGCCCCATTCTCCTGTGTTTTTCCAAAGCATGTCCACTCCTTGTCCTGATACCTGTTCCGCAGAAAGACCTGTAGCTACTTCCCATTAGTCCTGAGGACACTGCTTAGCAATTGGAGGAGGGGGAAATTCAGTCACCTTCAGATGGACTTCTTTAATTCTTTCTCTCCACATCCTTGGCTCCAGGCCATAGTCTTTTGGGATTTCCCTTTGGCAAACAGCTTTGGCAGAGTGCTCTGGGCTGGGTTCCAGCTTGTTTGCCTTTGTCCTGTGCGTGTTGGGGCAGCCAAGCCTGGCTGTGGGTTTCCGGTACTGTCGGATGGGATCCCACTCCTGTCCATCTGCATGGGCATGACCTCTCCCCTGGGTAAAAGCAAGGGACGAGGAAGTTACACATGTATCCTCTGCTGGTTACCAAGAGGGAAAAACTTGCCTCTGCTGCCCTTGGCCAACAGTCTGGCCTTTAAGTCAAGAGCATCCCCCTATGGAAGGCAAAAGGTCGTGAGTGGAGCTGTTTTAAACACCTGATTAGCAGAGCTGTTGCAAAAACCTTTGATCATTTTTCATCTGAAGGGAATAACTCACAAAACTGCATTGCCTCAGTTTTCCGTTGTAAAGGGAAAATAACAAGATTTGATGTTTTTTTTTCTGGAACACAGCGCTTGAAGTTTGTGAAGTGTTTTGCATATTTTCTATTTGTTGTTCCTGTACCCTTATGTGTGAAATATTTTTAGATTCTTCCTTTTGTGAATAATTTCAGAGGTTTTATGTCCTTTGTTTGAACTCCAAAGGAAGTAAAATTTTAGAATGTTTAAATTTTGGTCATAATGGGTTTCTGTCTTCTGTACTACTCTGTGGATTTGTTTGATATGTAACAAACACAGAGTTCAGTACAGAGGAGGATAAATTTAACCTTTTGTTTCTACATTTTTTCTAAGACCTGCTGTTTCACTGGAGTCACAGTTCTGGAGTTGCTGTTTCCACTCCAAGGTTACTTTCTCCCTCCACTCAGCATGAATTCCAGGGGCCTCTAGTGGCCTGCCAGTGGACCAAATGCTCTTTGGTGTTGGGCTGTGAACCTCTCTTCCCAGGATAAGAACATAGCACTTTGGTTAAGGGAGTCATCATGCATTCAACATGGTGCTGAGGCATAAAGTGCCTTTCAGTGCGATAACTGGTAGAGTTTATACAAATTGACAGAGATCCTAAATGCGCATTACTGGGAGGAAAGTGTGAAGATGTAGTGCCCAGTCTTTCCTGAAAAAAAAAAAAATTAAAAAAATTGGGGACTTAAAATTTTACTGTACTCTTTAGTAGTTTGACCCTGTTGGTTGAATTCAGATTTCAATGAATGTGTCTAGTAAATATAATGGCCAGTCTTCACGAGTGAAGATCCGGGGAAGGTCTTTACACCTTCCAGCCTGCGCATTGGATTTTTTAGGTGAGACACAGTGTGCGCGGAACTGAGCCCACCCTTTAATCCTAAGGTTCATCTGCCGGGGCCAAGCGAGCTTGGACGGTGGCAGCGAGGTCCTTAGGACGTAGGTGGGTTGCCTTTAAGGGTTAACGAGCCCCACCTGCCCGGGAGTGGCCCTGACCGGGAATCGAACCCGGGTCTCCGCGGTGATAGCGCGGCGCCTTTACCACTAGACCACCAGGGGCTCCTCCGTGTCTAGTAAAAAGGATATATCAATTAACCTGCTAAGACTTTCTACTCTTTTAGTGGAAGGTTCTTCAGAGAGAAGACCTTGCCATGTAATAAACTGGTGCTGAATTTCTTCTCTAGATAAACCATATAAGAAACTTAACTGTCTAGGTCTTTGTGATGGTAGGAGACTGAGCAAAAACTTGGTATGAGAATAAAACACTCTCGACTTCACATTCTGAGTTCTTTACTGAATTTTATTCTTTTACCTCCAGTGCACTTTCAGGCTCATTTTATCTTGAGGATGGAACTATAAACCTTGGTACTTCCCTCCTCATTCATGGCCAGTGTAGAGCAAATAATTAATTATGGAGTCTTAAATCACTGCTTGAAGCCGTAACAGCAGATCATCATTCCCTTTAAATGTCTTTGGCACAAGCTCACTATCTCTGATTTTCATGTCTCACCGGTTGCTATTTTTACATGTTTTGTATGGAAGAACCTGCACCAAATAAAGCTCTGTATTGTAGTAAGTGCTTGAAGACCTTAAAATGGCTCCCACTCTGCTGTGTGCCTTATGTCCTGAATCCCAGCTCAGCTTTTTCCCTGTGCCAGGAAATGTCTCCCACCTTTGAAACTCCTCTTGAGAGATGAAAGATCAGCTTTATGCTGTCAGGAGCTGTCGTTCCAGGCAATTAGAAATAGAGCAGCTGACACCTGGTAGTTTTGCAAATACCTCACTTTCCTGCAACTGCTTCATTTGTGGCTGGTTTTGAAGATTACATGCAGGGTAACCCTTCTTTGTTACCCACATGCAGTCTTCGTTCCTGGTTGCTATTCTCTGCCTGCTTTTTCACTGTTGGTGAAGTTATTGGTATCTAGTAAGGCTGCTGTGAGATAGCTTTATTTGTAGTGTAAGAGGGGTGGAAGTGGCAGATTTCTCTCTCTTAGTTAACCCAGCCTCTGAAGAAGGAAATAGAGAAGATAGAAATTGTTATTACTGAAGGCAGAGGCAAATAAAAAAGGAGCTTTTATTGCTCTAGAGATCTGTCCTCTACTAGGACTGGGAGGAAACATGCAGCAGGAGCTAGAGAACTGCATCCATAGAGTGAAACTCTCTGCGTGCCCTTCGGCTACATCTTTCATTAAGAAGCGCCTGCCAGCCCGCTACTGAGCATGGATCTCGACCCACCTGTCTGGTCTTGTGCTCTCTCTGCATAGAGGCTTCTGCTTTCATCTGTTTCTAGGTTAAATATTGCCACCCGAAATATGCAGTTCCCAGAGGAGACTCAGTCAATGTTAGTGAAAGGCTAGGATCTGTTTCTTTGCATTTTGTGTTGAATATAAAATCAGTGTAGGAGAGTGTGGGGGAGACTGAGCCATGGCACCAGGAGGAGCACAGCACTCTTTGGTGACCTCTGCATTGCCTCCAGAGCATCCTTTTTGTGTGTAAAATTATGAGCTCTGGGACTTAGTTATGCTGCCAACTTCATTTTGGTTTTCTCCTCTGCCTCTGGGACTGTATTTTAGCTGAAGCAGAGGTAGCAGGCAGTTAACCTGAGAGCTCTACCTTGGAGATGTGCTACCCTAGATAATAACATAGTTTTTACCAAACTGTTGTTTGGAAGAAGTCTCCTTGACAACTAAGTTTCTTGGCAGGGATCTATTATCTCTGGATGGAAGCTAAACAGAGCCTGGAAGGTAACCAAATGCCGGGAGCTGGCCTGTCTGCTATGTCAGACATCTTCAATGTCAGAGGCAGAGGGGAGTCTGGCCACATCCAGAAATAGTGAGGGAGTGAGGCTCTTGGCTCCCTGTGTGCATGTAGATGGGGCAGGGGAAGGAAAAACGAGTGGTCTCAAGGAACATTGCATTCAAAACTGTCTTGTCACAGGCTGTGAGCCCCTGAGGGACCCTTTGGGAGGAGTCTGAAGGGTGGAAGGTTCTGGGCTCTGGTGCTGAGCTGCTGTGCCCCTGATGCATCAGATGAGTGCTGAAAAAGGCCAGGACTTGGACAGATGGAGTAACAGAGATTGGAGGCGGGGGAGCCTGGCCTTGTGCCAGCCTGTGGAATGGGGTGGGCAGATCACAGAGAGGAGCTGAAGGGGGGGGGTCACAGGAGGATAATCCTCAAGCAGCATGAAGGCTGCAGCTGTTGCTGTTAGAGCATGGCATTGCAGAGGTTTGCTGCTGCTATGCTGTGGGTATCAGCAGAAGTCTGCTAGCCCTGAGAGCTGGGTGAAGTGGGGTGCTGACAGGCTTGTACCCTTCCTTTGGTCAATGTCCCAGGGCATGTTCTAGGCCATTCAGCTGAAGGTAGAGGAGCCTCGAGGTGTGCAAAGCCCTGGGCAGAGCCTCCTCTCCTGGCATCCTCTGGGGCTGTGAGAGCTATGGCAGTAGCTGGAAGGGAAGGCAGGAGCTGGCGTTTGGATATGCTGGTGTGTGTTGTATTAGAATAACTGCTGAATTCAACTTGAATTTCTATCCCTCTTGGCTCCAAGTCACAGTACTCTGCCCTGTCAGAATGCTTCTTCCAGGTGCCCCAGTGCAGCAGGCGGAGCACTCTGGTGGGAATGATTAACTCGGGCTGAGCAGGGAAGCAAGCGAGGAGCCCAGCAGTAAAGCTGGTGAGCAAGTGAGGGCTCTTTAGGCTCCTGGAAGCCACTTGCTACTGTCCCTGGCAGAGACACCCGAATTGTGCTGCACTGCAGGACCTGGTAGGAAGGCTGTGGAGTGGAGCCTTTCTTCCCTGCTCACTGTGGCGTTTCTAACTTCTCCAGTACAAGTGTACATTGCTGCTGTTTTGCTTGGAGTCTGAAGAGAGTTTGGCTGGATGGAAGAACTGTGAAGGGGATAATAGAAAATCCATCAGAGTTTCTGGTGTGAAAGTGGGCACCTAGAAAATCACAGCAAGGCAAGGACCATTAGGTGCTGAGAAAAGATCCACTGCATTCCTACACTCCAGAGAAGGAAGGTCTCTGTCTTGGAAAGAATATACCCTATCCTTGCCATCTCTAGGGCTACAGGCAGATCCCTTTTTGGAGTGTTTTTCCTGGGACATCACTGTCCCAGGGAATAATACATGAGATCCTTCTCTCCCTTTCGTAGCAGTGCCATCTCTCCACATCCCAGTATGAGACCCAGTGTGTTTTACATTGCTGTTCTTTTACTCAATAAATTTATAGAGAAAGCTGATACCAGACATCCAAAGGGAACCTCAGAGGGAAGAGCAGTGAGCTTGTTTGCTAAACTTGAGGCACTCAGAAGCTGAGTTGGACTCTAAAATTAAAAGCTTTTGGTGTATTTTTCTTTCTGTTCTGTTTTCTTCAGCTTTTTAAGTGAGCCTCATCTCCTGCATGGTATTTTTGGTTATTTGCAGCTGTGATGGGTAGGAATTGCTCATTTCTTTCCATGAATTTAAGCTGATACTTTTGTCCCATCTTAAGACTCTAGAAACTGGGGTCTTCAGAAAATAACAGAAGACAGGTAAGAAAGAACTGGCTATATGGCCAAATGCTGAATATTGAACACTCGTCAGGCACCTCCAGCACATCTTTGCTGAAGGCCTGGACCTTAATGAAATGCAAACACTTGTCTGTGGCTCAGGATTTGGAGGCTTTGAGAAGAACGACTCTGTAGGTTGGTACATGGAGGTGATGGATGAGAATGGATCTTGTGTGTCATAGCCAAAAATGGTTTGTAACAAAACACGAGTTATTTCTATCCGGTTGGCAGGGACTTTTGAGACCTACTGTCTCAAAGGGAGAGACCTACTGTCTCAAAAGTGCAGATAGGTCTCCCATTTTCCTCTCTCTGTTCACTGGGAAGTTTGAGATCTGGCTCTGGCAGCAATTTAGTGTGAAAACTGTCTAAACCCAGCCCCAGCCCTGCTTGTTCTCATTCTGCAACTTAGGATGCACTGGAGCAGGCACATCAAATAGTTACAAAGGGTGTGAATAAGCCCTGGGAAAGAGCAAGCAGGCAGCTTGGTTTATATTTCCTTCCCTGTGTTTGTGTGAGTCACAGAGCTGGTGGCAGTCCTGCTTTCACCTCGCAGAGAGCAGAAATAAATGCATAAGAGCCCCACACTAATTTGCTGAAAATAGCCAAAAGCCAGGCTCTTAAGATACTCAAAAGAGATTGCAACTCCTCACTTTATTGATTCTTTTTCTCCCTGCTTCAAGTTAACAGCTTTTAAAAGACAGTAAAATGGGAAGAGCATGCATGCTGCCAGCAGTGTGTGGCTGTCCATCCCAGTCCTTGCCAGGTTGGTGCATGTGTGTGACCTTGCAGGGTGACCACAGGGCAGTCAGTGGAGTGCTGTGTGGAGACACACATTTGAAGCAACAGAGAAGAGGTAAAAAATGTCTTCCCCTGCTACTCTGGAAGCTGCTGGCATGCCATGCCACTGCCATGGCAGTGGAGAGGCTGGCTCTCCACCATCACGCACCAGCTCTGCCCTGAGCAGTCAGGGGCCAAGGGGATTTACACAAGAGCTGGTACAAGCCTCCAGCAGTTGGGCCATGCCCCTGCCATTCTCCCGTACAGGGGCCAAAATACCTGCTGAATGCCTTGCAATGGTGCCAACTCATAATTGCATTTTTTTGTTTCTGTTTTTAAACAAGAGTGACTTTAAATTTTATGCTGTTGTTAAAACTCCAGCTTCTGAGCCAGTAGACAATGCTGTGAGAATCCCAGCTTTGTTTCTGAGCAGAGGAAGGAAGTCAAGAAGGAAGTCTGGCAGCTTGTAGCTTGGGAGCAAGTAATGGACCCCATGTTCCTTCTGTGTTTCCATGGGCCAAGTCCGTGTTTCAGGTTTTGAACACGAGGGTTGGCAGAGAAGCCTCTGATCAAGCTGATGCGTTGGGAAAAGCCGGAAAGGTGCTTCAACTTGCAAGGGACACAAGGCTTGTGTGATGGTCATGTGTTCAGGCTGCTCTCACTTCAGCCGTTGCTGTGGGGAGTGCAACTGTGGTTTGGGCCTCACAGAGCCAGAGCTGTTTATGTGCTGAGCATCTCAAGCAGGCAAGAGAACCATCCATCTCCCAACATGCATCCTTCATGCAATCAAGCAATTGCTCTTTAGCAACCCAGGCTCACCCAAAGCCCAATGCCTCCATTTCCTCTCTGCCTTAAGTGGCCTTTGCTTTACTTGTTTCCACATTTGTTTCTTCTGTTACACAAAGTCTGGTTTCAGGCCTCTGAGCTGAAGTACTCTGGGCTTTCAAAAGCCTGACTCTGAATTGCAGTGTCTCTGCCTCCTCTCTGCTTCATGCCCAGCTCATCTTACTCTTGGCAGAGCAAGCAACAAAATCAAGGAGCTCTAGTGAGTGTTGCTGTTCAGGGCTTAAAACCTGAATGTGTCTGCCACAATTTTACTTTAAACACAGACCACATTCCATTGGATTCAACAATTATTCCTCATGGAATCTGCAAGCTTTGTGACCATGTGAGGGCTCTGTTTGCTACTTCATTCACTTTTCCTGCTTTCTCTGCTATTTTCTGGATGTGCTCCAGGTCCTCCAGGTCATTCCTGCTACCCAGAATTACCCAAAGGAGAGGATTTCCTCCCATGGTCTTTAAATGAGCCCTCCACCCAGCCCCCTTGCAACAAATGATCTGCCCCTCACACTGTTTGACTGCTGGGGCTGGGCAGACATGCCCTGTGCACCATCCCTTTCCTTTTAACTGGAGTGGAATAGGAGAATGGATATGAAGATTTAGAGTTATCCATCCACCTCCCTGTTATCCAGACTCCTGACTGAAGATGGTTTATGGAGGGAACAAGAGCATGACAGGACACTCTGCATCCTGCCCTGGAGCATCAGTGTGCTGCCCAGGGATTATGTTTCAATACTTGGAAATCAATTCTGGAGCTTGAAATGGGCTTGCTGGTGGGTTGTATCCCAGCAGTATGTCCTATGACAGTGTCTGAGTAGTGCTTGCAGGGTGGGCAGTGTTCTGGAGTAGAGAAATACGCGTTTGTGTCATCCATTAAGGTTTGTACTGGCTTATAGTGACTGTGTGGGTGTGACAACAGTTATTTAAATGCAGCTTCAGAGGTGTCTGTAGGAGATACTCAGCCCTCTGGGAGCTGATGCTGTTGCTGGGCACGGTGCGTGCAGGGGCAGCATTACTAACACAGTGCTTGTGGTAGTTAGTTTGCTATTTCTGTAAACTCGAAGGATGCTTGGTTTTGTTCCTTTGATGCTCCCTCATCCCAGATGTGTTATGCATTGCCAGATGTTCATAACTGTCTGTTAGAACACACACATCTGAGGCCACATTAAATGCACTTACTTCTCACTCTTTTTTCCTTTCCTGGTCCCTAACTCAGCTGACACATGGGAAGTTTGATGTATCTTGGCACTACAGGTGGAGTCATGCTGTAACCTCCTACCTCTTCTGCAGCTCACAGCAGGTCTACATTATTCACAGAAGAGGGTCTGTATCTTGAATCTCTGAGGAGTCACACTGACAAAACAGGAATAAAATTTCCTTGAGTAAGACACTTGTTTTGGTTTTTTTTCTCTCTACTGTTTAGATGCATTTTAAATTTATTTAGTTCATAAATTTTATACATGCAAACACGACCTTACAAGAACACTGTTTTTGTTGTTTCTTTCTTAATACTTTCTCCTCCTCCCCCATCTCTGAGTACACTCTCCATTTATTACCTTGAAACGGTTCCAAAACCCAAGTTCTGCTCTTCGAATACACATGGGTATATGTGCATTCCGAGATGATCTCCTTTGCATTTAATTTTGAATGCTTCTAGATTACTTTTGTTGTATTCACTCTGTTCTGAGGATGAAAATAAGAAAGGGAAACTGATTGATTAGATGTGGATTTCACCTTTAGTTCGACTCTGGAGGGCTCTGTCCTTAAAGCAAAGTACCTGCTTCCATTGAACACAGGAACAGCTCCTGTGCATGTGGGTGCTTGCTTCATGCTTCTTCATGCTTCTCAATGAAGAAATAGGAAATCTGAATTTTGAACTAAATTTACCTGCAATGACTCATCCAGAGCACTGCTATTTTCATAACTTAGCAAAATACATTAGCAATAAATTCTTGACACTGCTTCTATAAACAGCAATTGTTCTGCTTTGAAGCTGTGATGCTCAATGCCTGCTGAGTTGTGCTGCAGTGTAAAGTGGCATAAATACTCCCAGAGAAACAACACAAAAGGGCCTGTACAGATGGCTTGGACAAAATGCTGGCCTTTCCCTTCAGTCGTCACAAGCTGGAAATGTGGCATTAAATAGGATTTGTAGACAGGTTTGGTGTTTATCTTCTGGCTTATTCCCTCTTAAAGATGCGTCTCCTTGCCACTCTGTATGTTGTTTGCTACCAGAGAGCTTCTGGCATACACCAGATGCAGCAAATGTGGGTTGGTAGTTGGTAGCCTGGCACTGGAGGTCTCTTTCCCCTCTCATCAGTAATTGTGTCAGAGCTGGCTTCCTCTTCACTGTAAACCCTAGCAGGTGGCGGGGAAAGATGTCTGTGTGCCTGCATGAGGCTCTTTCCCTTTCCCCCCAGGAGTGGGAAAGCATTCCCGTTATGTCCTGCCGGGATCCGAGTCTCCCTGTGGTCCCTGATCCCGTTGCACTCCTGCCATCTGCTGGCCGAACAGAGCACTGCACGCACCAGTTTTCCTGGTGTTTTCGCGACTCTCAGATCTCCTACACGGACGGACGATGGCCATACCCTTAGCAAGGTGGAATGTTTCCTCTCTTCATGTTAAAGTGACTGAGTAACCGAAAGTAGAATTTGAAGTAAGATTTGAAGCTCAGTATTATGATCTAAAGGACCAGCAGCAAAGCAGAATGTGGGAAAGCACAGAGATGTTTTAGCAGCATCATGATTTCGTAAGACATCTTTCTGGGAAGAGGTAAAATGCTGCTTCTTCCTTGACCACAAAGTTCTGTGGACTGTTTCTTCCTTAATTGCTGAGTGTTCACAGTATAATTTGGGGAAGGGAGCTGTGGCTTAGCAACCGATTTTAATTTACAGGGTCTTCCTAGTTGTGCCCCTTTCTATAGGAAGAGGATGGCAGTGACATGGCTGAGCACAAGCAAATGTTGCCGTTTTGGGAATCGGTATACTTTTGCCTCCCTGTGGGCTATGCCTGTAGATAAGCCTGGTTCATGTCTGAACTTAGCTAGGAAGTACCCCAAATCCCATTCAGTATGACACCTTCCATCTCTGGTGGGGACAGAAATCTGAAAGGTCTTTTTGTGCTCCTCCCAGGGGTTGTTTGTGAGCCAGGGAGAGCAGAGGAACGTGTATTTGGGCAGAAGACTCTTGGCCCAGCTATTGTGCAAGGCAGATCTACGTGGGCACAAGTAGAACGATCCCAGCCAGCCCCTTCCTCAAGTGTAGCCAGGAACAAACAAGTAGGACCATGCTCAAATATCTTCTGGGTATGAGCTGTACATCATCTTTGTCTGACTTCAGGGACGAACATCCTTGTTACAGGACCAGCTCACACCCTCAGATTTCCACTTCTACCTCATGCAATTAATTCTGCAGACTGTGTTAGCAAATTTGGGAGGTCTGTAATCTTCTTTCTTTGTCTGTTAATCACAGGGTGGGGACCAGCTGTCAGTGGGAAACTAGCAAGGATTGTATTAGTTGTTGCTTTCTGTGTAGCAGGGCTGTATTCAGACAATATCCATCCCCATTGTGCTGGGAAGTGTTTTCATGCAAGGGGTAGCAAGCCTTGCAGGAGCTGAGCATCCATGGCAAAATTTTACAAGGTATTTTCACAGCAACATCTATAAAATACAGGTGATATTTCTAATTACTGAATTTATTTGAAGGATCTATGTTCTCCATGTGCCTGACTCTTCTAAGCATAATTTCTGTATCAGCATTTGTGAACAAAGCTTTTTAGCGTATTTAATTATTGCTACAGATATATTAGGGAATTTGTAGGATTAAAATTCAGGATTATGCACTATGTAAGACAATAAAGAAGGTAGTTTAATTTTTGAAAGAAACTTCAACTACAGCAGACCTGCTATGAAAATTCTACCTGTACACTGTGGTTTCCCTTAAGGCTTATTACTGGAGTGATGTGAGGTTCCCTGTTAAATGAAGCAGAGAGTAAACAGAGCTTTTCTAGTTCTCATATTCTTAGGGGAAAGCTAAGTGAACTAACTGAATTTACTGTAATGTTGAGCTTGAATTTTGAGCAATAGCTACCTTTCCTTTGTCCTCCTTGCAAAAATGCCTGGAAAAAAATGAAACTGGGAAGGCACTGCTGTGATTTCATGGCCTGTCTCTTCATGTATGTTTGGGCTGGGGACACTGCTTCTTAAAACTTGGGGGGATTGGTGAACAGTATTCTGTTCACCTGAGCTTTCAGAGTCAGCAAGGTGAAGCAGCCCTGATAAGACGTGAGAATTGAAGAATGAGCTTTGATTGTCATCAGCTTTCCATTACAAGACACTTGGAGATCCTACTTCACAGGGTCTTTTGCATAAGTCTCTGACAGTTCTCTGGACCTAAATCTTGCTTATGTCCATATTCCACTAGATTTTTAGATGAGGCATTACTTTGGGATAGGCTATTGGAGGGGGTGGCTTCCTGGAACATTCTTTGTGACTTTTCTATTTGATCAGCAACAATTTTGCTTTCTCTTCTCTCCTTCACCTCACAATGCAGCTATTATCCCGATGAGCTGAGAGATCACCAGGGCTGCTTTAAATAAATACGTGTGAGGCTTTATTTCATTCCAGGTAAGAACAAAAAGGCTTTGCAACAAAAGTGGTTTGTCCCCTGGAATTTCTCCCGAGTGAGGAGAGCAGGCAAAATGGAAGAACTGTGCAAGGGATATTTCAAGTCCTGTTTCTGGTAACAAAGAAGTGCTGCCTGTGCTGCAGGGATAAGAGGTCCTCGACAGCTGCTGGGGCTATGGTCTTGATGCTCAGTGAAGATCAAATCCACACAGTGCTTCCTGTTACACTCTTTAGCAGATCACGGTGCTCAGCTGCTCATAAATGACTATAAAATCTGAAAATTTGGGATTGACAGTCACCATTAGAAACTTCTGCTGGCTTTTGTGTGCTGTTAAATATGACCTCTGCAAGGTGAAGCTGGAGCAGGACAGTAGGAGCAGTGGGATATAGACAGGCAAGTTTGGAGGGCTTAGGTTTTCCTCTACCTGTTTCCCAGTCAAGTGGGAAGGAATGCCTTTGAAATTTCTGCCAGGTGTTTCCATTCATTTCAGAGGAGCTGCTCTGTTTTCTGCTAACAGCAAATTTGGCCTGTAACAACTTCTCCTGGTGATGTGGAAGAAGAAGAATTCTGCATGAATGTCAAAGCCAGCCAGCACTTTTCATACAGCTGATGCTGTATATGAGGCCTTGACAGAAGTATTTTGTATAGGTGACTTGATCTGGCTCATGTGGCTTTGGCAATGTTCTTGGTGGGTGGGAAATTGGTTAGTACTGCAGAAAAACTTGCTCTTCATGATGTCAGAAACAGCTGTATTGTTTAAGACTTTTTCATTTCAGCACTCTCTGTCAAGGATCTGCATCCCCTGCCTCATCTTGCTAGTCTAATCCATGCTCGTGTGAAAGGACAGAGAAAAATGACATTGTGCTTCTGGCATTGACTGTCTCTGGTGTATTTGGCCTATCTGTCTTGGCTTTCCCAGTGTCTGGAAACAGGATTTGTCGAAGGGGCTGGGTTAGGTCTGTATGAATGGAGTCCAGTGAATTTTGAGGGCTGGAGAAAGGATTCACTTCATGTTGTCTTCTCCATCAAATACCTCAGAAGAGCTTCTGAAGGCACCTGTTTTCCTTCTGTACTCAGAGACCAGATTTCCCCTGTGTCCAGCACTCTTCTGGAGCTTGGCTAGTTTCCTGGAATCATCCTTCATTCCCTCTTTTTCTGACCTGTCCCATGGTATAAACCTAAATGGATTTTGTCACTGGTAGAGGAAGAGAATGAAAGCAATTGAAGGGATGCCATTCCAATCATGTCATTGACCCCAGGAGCCAAGTTTGATTGATTTTAAGGGAAAATCAAGAACATTAAATGAATTACAGCTGTGGTTATTCATCAGCCTTCTGATAGCTGTTAATTGCCATGTATACTCCACATGAAAGTTTAGCTTTGCTGGATGATTTACTGTAGAAATGTTGAGTCAAGGACAAATTTCCTGCTGCTCTGCAGTGAGGTAGAACTGTTATTACAGAATTGGCAGGTACTGAGGATGGGCAATGTTAGTTCAGGCCCAGTTCATAAGGAATAGTGCTGTGACTTGCTCTGGCTGTGACTTATCTTTGTAGAAAACAACTGCTAAAGACACAGAAAGCAAGCTGGTAATTTAGCAGCTGGGGAGAGAATTTCTAAGGTGTTGGATAACTGCAAGCAGAAGGCTTGGCTGAACAGCTCAAAGTGCATTTACAGTGGAGGCTCTTGTGTTATTTAGAGGATGTGAGGGTGTGGTGGCATTCCTCTGGACACTGTTCTCTGCCTGGCACCAGAACATAAAGTGGTGTAGCAACTTAGCCCTTTCAGGGTGGGGAAAGAGATTCCAGAGAGTAACTGAGAACAGAAAACCATCCCAGAGAAGCCCAAAGTGCTTTTGCAACCTTGGAGTCAAGTTCTGCCCGATGCGTACTCGTGTCCCTCTGGCTGACTGGAGCAAGAGGAGAATGTGTTCCCAATCTGGAAGGGAATGGCTTTGCTCATCATTGGAGAGCTGCCACGTGTTTTCTGTGAGAGGCACCTGGTGCTGACTAGTCATATTGGGATGAGAGCTTGAGGGAGGCTGGGAACTTTGTTCTCCTATGCAGCCTCCAAAACCTTACTCTGCCCTACTTCCACTGTTCTTTTCCAGTGTCAGCAACATCCCCTGTAAAGTAATGGGATTGGTGTTGGCTTTTTCGAGGGGAATATCCTGAAGGTGAAATTAAGTTCTGGGGAGGAAGACTCCATTACATTGAGCAAACCTGGAGTGGGGCTAATTTAGAAAGCAAGGCTGCTGAAGTATTTCCCAGAGGCCTGGAAAGACATCCACCCAGAAGTCACCTTCTTATGTGCCATGTAGTTGACCACCTCGTTTTACATGGCGTGTAGCAATACAGGGGCCCATGCAAATGTGGAGGACAGTAAACTATACGAAGTTTAAATAAGTTGTCCTTTTCAACATAGAAAAAGGATGGCTGATGGAGTGTTGTGGTTTTGCTCTGGGTCAATTTGTTTTTATACCCCCCACACAATTACTAATCAGTTGAGAGAAGGTTTATGCAGACAAAAGAGACAGGATTTGGGGAAAATAATATGAACATTTATTACTAGTAAAATAAAAACTACTAACAAGTTAAAAATTAAAGAACTATATCTACAATAATGTTACTTAAATAAAAGGTGCTATGTATTTACAGAAATACTTCTCCCTTCTTTATATATCAGTCCAAGGAGGAGAAGCAGTTTTATTCTCCATTTTCGGAGTTCCAGCTCTCTCTCTCCAGTAGCTTTGCAGCAATCTCGTCACAGCTGGAATTCCTTCATCTCTCTCTCTCGTTCTGTGTCGGCCTCCAGGGCTGGGCCTACCCCCCTCCTGGGCTAAGACCGAAGGCTGGGAGTTACCCAGGTCCTGAAGGTTTTTCCTTCCATAGGCTTGCAAGGGGACACTTGCTTACTATGGATCTTCTTCCATGGAGTTACAGGGGATAATGGTTTAAGAGTCCACTCCTGTTTCCCTATGGAGGTTCGCTCTCCATGGGAGAACAGTCTTGGAATAGACCGCTCCGACATGGGTCTAGCATGGATCCCTCACATGGATCCCAAGCTTACCTGAGCCGTTCTCACTCTGGCGTAAGCCTTTCTCTCAGGGTCATAAATCTCCAGTACTAGCAACATGGATCTCTCACTGAGATCCCAAGTTTATCCGAGCCATCCTCACTCCGGCATAAACATTGTCCCCTTCAAGGGACAGCATGAGTCTAGTATGGATCCCACACATGGATCCCAACATCCTTACCCAAGCTGCTTCTGCTCCAGCGTAAGGCTTTCTCTCTCTGTCAAAGTCACAAATCTTCAGTAGCAGCATGGATCCCTCACTCGGATCCCAAGCTTACCCGAGCCGTCTGCTCCAGCGTAAACCTCATCCCTTCAGGGTTATAAATCTTCAAGAGCAGTATGGATCCCACACACAGATCCCAGTATCCCACTTGAGCTGTCATCACTCCAGCGTGGGTTTCCCTCAGGGTCACAAAGCCTTCAGCAGGACTTTGTCTTATCTCAGTCCTTTTCGTGAAGTTTCAATTCTCTGGTACATTCACAAGCTCCTCTGTGAGCCGCAGGGGGGTCTCCTCACCCCAACAATCTTTTAGAGATAGCAGGGATTACTTTTCAGTTTTTTCCCTGCTGAAGAGAGAGAGCAAAAGGGGGAGGAAGCAGCTCTCCCCCCTTTGAACCTTTCTTCTCTCCTCCGGCTGCCAGCTTTGACCTTGGAAGTCCCTTATCTCTTTGATGGAATTTCTCTGCAGTGGTTTCTGTCCGAGCAGTTCATCTTTTAAACTTTTTTTCTTTCACTCTCTTGCAGAAGAGAAGGGGAACTTCAGTACTACACTTGCCCCCCCCGGCCCAAGCCAGGGGAGGAGGGGGCCTGGCCCTTCTCGGGCCCACTGCTCTTCTACATGGCTGCTGCCCCTAATTTTAACTGTGACAAAACCCTTCTCTTCCGTTTTCTTAAAGATGTAATTAGCAAAGGCATCACTGAAAGTTTTGATTGTTTTTTTGTCCGGAAATTCACCTAGACAAAACCATTCTCAGCCCCAGGGATGGGCTACTGGGCAAAACCACGACATGGAGTCATGTAAAATCTTCACTGACCTGTGGAAGGTTCCATGGTTAGGTAAGTTTCTTCATTTCCTAGCAAGCCAGCAAAAGGAAGTCCTTTTGATGCAACATGTGCTTTGTGAAAGAGAGTGCTGCAAGGAACTGACTATAACAAAAATATAACTGATTTAAAAAGCAATGAGAGACATTCCCAGAAAATGAGTCTGTCAGTGCTGTTAAAACTGCAAATACTGCATCTGTTTTGGGAAATTGCAAAGCCAGAGACTTCTTGAAGGTTGCAGAGGGAAAACTATTATGCTGTATTTTCCTCACTCTTATGTTCTTCCCCTGAAAGCACTTAGCAGCAGTTGTCTGAGACAGAATTCTAGGGTAGACAGACGTGTTATGTATCTCACTGAGGTTGTTGTGCTCTTGTAAAGATCTCAGTAACAATGAACGGACTAGGAAAACAAGGGCAGAACAGCCTCTCCTGCAAGGAGCTGCACATTTGCACTCAAGATGCTCAACCTGGTTTGTGCCCACTGCTGTCACCTTTTAAGTAGATCCAGGACAGGAATCCTGGCGAGTCTCCCTCAATATAACATCGTGCTGAATATTTGGCAGTGCTCTGTGAGGATGTGAGCAGAAATGGCCCGTCTACACCTTGTGTAACCCTTGCCTCCCAGAGGGTGGAACTGTTAAAGCAATCTTTCCCCTGGCATATTTTGTCTCTGGGATTGCAGTTCCAGGAAAGATGACATCTTGTGCCATTTCCAAAGGGAGTTTTATGTCTTACACACCCTTGAAAATATGGACACCCTATGGATACAGTGTACAGTGTTAAGCAGGATGTAGCAGCAAGCTGTTCTTGTAAGTATCCTTTCTGTCCCCTCTTCCTTCTGTTCTGCTTGTCAGCTGCTCTCAGACCTCATCACCGATATTCTTCAGACTCTAGAGCACCTCTTTGACTTATACATCGTATTCTATGTTGGCTTTCAGCTTTCATCACTCTTACCTTAGTTTGGTTAATATGACTCTGGAGTAAGACCACTGGATAAGCAGACTGGCAGGCTGGAAACCCAGCATCATTTTGGAACATGGCTCTCAAGCTCTTCCCTGACCAAAGCAGAGGTACACAGGAGTGAAGGGGGACTCCCTCTGAAAATGCTGTTTACAGCTCTGGAAGCAATCTAGTCTGGCTTTTGTGGTCTCTGAGACCTGACTGGTTTAGCCAAACAAGTCACTACAGTACCACTGCTGCTGGTTTTGTTGCCAGGGTGGGTTTGTGTGTTTGTGACGGCACCACTCTTTGCTGTACAGGCTCACCCTTTCAATCTGGACTCTCTTTCTTTCTCTCTCTCTCTTTTTTTTTTTTTCCCCGCTTTTTTCTGCTTGCACCATGAAACACCCCTCTCCTGTTGGCAAACAGGGTTTCTGCTAGGTGGATGGCTTCCACCAGGACACATGAAAATGGGAAAAAAAACTGGGACACTACTTTTAAGATTGTTTTTAAAGAAGATTTTTGAGAAGGAAGTTGATTTCTTTTATGAGGGGGTGCTGTCTCCCTGCAGTGTGTTCTGTCACCATGTCACAAGATTTCTAAAAGGAGCAGAATCAGTAGGACACTGGTGTATCACTCTGCAAGGAGCAGCTTCCTTCACTTACCTCCCATATTTGACTAAACTGATATCACACGATTCAGTCTCCCCACTCTTCTCCCACCCCCTGCCTGCTTCCACCAACAGTCCTCTCCAAATGTGCTTTGTAACTAAAGACTCCCCTAAAAAGCTGACTCTTTCAGTTCTTCTGCGTAACAAAAACTTGTGCTGCTCATAAATAGATTTGCAATTACTGAAGGAAACAGAAGAATCTGTGCAGTCCAGATGTATCAGAGTAGCCTCCTATCCTCTCTTAAAGAAGCCTCTGAAATTCAACATGCATTACTTGGGCATAGCTGGGAGACCTCTGCAGAGATCTTTCCTTTGAACAGAATTCCTGTTCCGCAGGATCTGCTGTTTGCAGCAGAATTGTCAAGGAACTGCAGAGTCCCTGTCTAGTGTCTTTACAGAAAATGACAAAAGCTTTTTGGTTTTTGAGTAGCCTAGGATTTCCTATATTTCTTATAGCATTCAAGAGTAAGAATTGCCTGGCCAGCATGGAAGATCCTGAGCTTAGAAACTTGTTCTCTGTTAAGAGCATCTGGTGTGTGATTAGCATTGTCTGAGCAATTTCAAGCACTTTCTGATCATCCAGGAGGTCAGACTTCCTCAGCTTTTGGGGCTTACAAGATGGATGATTTCAGGTAGAACAAAAAAAAGGCATTCCCAAGGATATGCATCAAACTGGGTAGACCTGTGAGGAAATATCAAGAGCCCTGACTATGCTGGGTCCTCTGGAAGGATTAAGCAGAAGAAAAGAGAGAGGCAATGGTATATGTGGATGATCCCTAGCTTTCCCTAGAAAAGAGATCACATATATAAGGAAGATCCCTTCTATATGTCTTCTCTTTCCTTTCTCCCTTCTGTCAGGGAGTGCAAGGGGGACATACACCCAGCACAGTGTTTTTTGTCCACACTAGTGAAATGAATAGGTACTACCCCTGCCTTTGACAGCAGGTGTGTCAATTCCTTACAAACCTGGGTGGACTCAGCTTGGCTTAGATCCTGAGCTTGGGCTCTACATCCCCACAAAGTGTGGTTAGTTTCACAGTGACACATTTCTGCATGTCCCAGAAAACATGCCTGAAGCTGGGGCATGAGGTATCACAGGGCAAGCTTCCCTACAAGGGCTTTGGGCTGCTTCTTGCTGGAAGTGCTGAACCAATGAGAGCAAATGAGATCTGTCGAATCCAAAGCAATTTCTAACACTGTCTTCTCAGAAATGTTTCCTTCCTGGAACCCTTCTGAAGGCCTTCCCTGTGTGGGAGTTCATTTGCCTAGAGCTTTCGCTGGGTCTATGGAGGACTTTAAACATACAACCCTATAAATGTCAGTGGAGACTTCCTGATTGCTTTTATCGGGGATGTGCAGCCATGTTTCTTCCCCCTTGCTGGCGTTGCAATAGCAGTAGCATTATACTCACTTTTTTTCAGTATGATTACTAAAAAATGTTGGTTAAGACAATAGTCAGGTCTGCACAAGACTGGCTGCAAGTGACAGAAGTCTCCTGATAGAGCACAAGAGGGCACACTTGAAACGCAAGGTCAGCCGATAATCAGTGCCAGAACACCACATCATGGCTATTGATTGAGGAGATGATCATCCAAACCTCTTGTTTTGTGGAGATCAAGTTAGCTGCAAAGAAAGAAAGGGGAGTAGATGTTGGAGTCACGTAAAAGTTGTTGAAGTTACGTGAAAGGGCAGCCAGCTAGCTCAGGGGGGCCCGGGCCATTCACACCCCCACTCACTCACACAGCTCCCAAAGAGAAGGCAAGAGGTGGAGTCAGGTGCAAACGGCAGTCCCCGGACCAGCGAAGCTACTTCTAAGGAGCAACCGAGCCGAATCCTCTTTATTAGAAAATGGAGGGTTTATATAAGGATTGGGGAGGAAGGTTCAGGAATATGGGAGGAGCATGCTAATCCTCCAACTAGGATTGGGTATAGGAAAATACCTAAACATAGAGAGCATATACATATGTATGCAGGGGTAGGATAGTAACAGGGTAGATCAGGGATTGGTCGAGCTGCTGTGGTTCCACGAACTGTCCAATGACAGTTGACACTAGCTCTTGAGCACGATGACCATGGCAACCAACTTGCAACATGATGACAGTTGAAGCTGCAGCTCCACGATAATATCACACCTAAAAATCGCTTATGACACAGGCTGTTCAACCACCATAATTATGTTCTTTACAATTACAAAAACCACCTCCAACATATCACCCTTTTTTGTTTTATAACTTAAATTAAAAAAATATTTTGTATAATACATTAGTCAATATTAATAACAAATAGAATAAGAAATGATTGTAATTTAAATTAGATGAAATGCATCATTTAGACTTAAAAGGAAATACAACAATTTTACAGAGTATTACATTAAAAATTAGGTTACAAAAGTATAAGACATATATATATACATATGAAAATAAATAATTTTATGATTAAAGATTTTTACAATTAAATGATAATATGTAAGAGGAATTAATTAACAAACAAGAGGGAAAATTATGAGGAATAGTAACAATAGAAATTAAAGAATGAATAGAAATTAAATTAAATTCTTGGATAGCATTGTGATAGGGTTGATTTTAAAGGTGTTATAATTTGATTTAATTGATATTGTTTTGTAAGAGAGAATATTTTTATTTAGAACAAATAATAGTGGTGACATTTGTATGGTGGAGTGTGTGTATTGTGATTTTTGGTGTTAAACATGAAATTCTGATAACTGGGGAAAACAGGAACTTGGTATATCTTTAAACTTTGTAACAGTGTAAATTATCGTCTAAAAATCAAAAATATACATGTTTTTAAAGTAGCTATCTTACTCATAAAACTAAAAAGCGTAACAAAAACAGTAAAAAATTATTGTAGACAGAAAAAGATAAAAGAGGTAATATGGATGTCTCCATATTTTTACTCTCCTCTCTCCTTTCCACAAGAGGGAGTAGAATGTGAAATAAAAAGCTTAACAAAGGCATTATTAATAAAATAATATTTGTAAAAGAGAAATCTCCAAGTTAGATGTTACTTGAGACCCATTTTTAGGGTTAGAGGGATTTAGGAATAGAGAATAGGGAAGGGGAACCCCAGTGCAGAGGCCTTCTTTACCCTGCGGCAACTCATCGCCTTTGAGCGACGGCGCCGTCAGTCAGGCAGCTTATTATTTGAAAGGGAAATAGAAGTACGGAAGGGGAACCTCTGCGCAGAGGCCTTCTTTACCTCTGTGGTAATCCATCGCCTCCAGAGAGTGACGGTCCCGTCAGTCAGTAGTTTATTATTTGAGAGGGTAGGGAAAATAGGGAAGTAGGGAGAGAGGCCTCCATTTTAGTATGGAGATTTCTAAATTAATAATGGATGTAAAATAAAAGTGTAAACAAAGGCAAACTTAAGAAGGCAGTTGCAAAATTATATGGTAGTTATGATTGTATAAAAGTATTTAAACTATTTACATACTTGAAAAATTAAACTATTAGAAAAAATATATCGAAAAAACAAAAAGTCTCCTTTGTTGTTTGCACTTTAGAATGTAATTGGGCAAGGATTTTATTGAAAAGGCCTGCGACGATTTCTCTTTCGGCGAGTAGTGCGGTTGTTAAAATGGTATATGGGTGTAGTTTCCACTGGGCATGAGGAGTCGGAGCTGCCGTTGTAATGGTTCAGAAAATGGTAGAACTGGATTCCGCCTTGTTATTAAATCAGAAGTGGCAGGCCAAGTAGTAAGGTTGCATGCAGGCAGTACGGCATCGGTAAATGGTTGGTGGGCGTCGCCATCTTGACAGATGTTTACATCCTGAGTGGCGGAAGTGTTATAGTTGTCGCCATCTTGAAGGTTAGGGACTTTCGGGGCAGTACCGATGACATCAGTTACGGAGGAGGGGAAAGATGACGTGCTGGTAGGTGGGCACCCTATTTCCCACGCTTGGTCCCTTGCACCACCCCCTGTGTTCTTATCTAGCCCGCGAAATTTTTCCCGCTTTTGGTCTAATGCGCAACCTTCATCATTGCCGTACATGCAGCGTTTCTCTACCTTGTTCCTCTGCCCTTGAGAAGTCATCCCCCACCACGTTATTTGATAGTGAGGGGGGGAGTGACGTAGATTGAAAATTGAATTTGCCGCCATTTTGAGATAGGTTACAAGTGGCAGAAGTCTTGCCGTAATTTCGCAGATTGCTATTATTATCAATGTTAACATTTTGAGAACAGTCACTTTTATCTTTTTGGTTTTGGAATTGTGCAGTAGTTTTTTCCGAATTTTCTTCTGGTAATGGGTTTTGTTTTAGCGTGTCCTTGAATATCACAAAGATTGTGCTCCACGCCTTTAAGGCTTTTACTGCAAGACTGTCCCCATTAGAAATAGCAATTGCAATCGGAGATCCAATTTTCGCCCATTCCATATATGTTAGGATTTCTGGAATAGGATTGATGTTCTTGTAGATCCATTTGATTAAGGATTTTAAGGAGCTTTTATCTAGCAGGTAGTTACATCTTTTAATTAAAGCTTTTAGATGGTAATACTTTTTAAGTTTGTCCCTTGAAAGGGTTGCTCCCATTGTTGCCATTTCTATTTTTTACTTTTATTTTTTGTAGCAATTTTGCGATTTTTATATATTTTTCTTTGTAGTAGGGGATTTGGAGATGGGGTAGGAGGGTAGGGAATGCCCAGGGCGCTCACCTCTCCTGTCCGACGTCCAGCGAAGGCGGTGAGGGGACACGAAGGTCAGTCTTTCCCTGGGAAGCCACCAGCGCTGCAGGGTCTCTTCTACACCCCTACAGTTATTACCCTCTTTGAGCGGTGTAGATTTTTCCTAAAACGTAAAATCTACAAGCCAGCCCCAGGTTTGGGCTCCATTCGGCACGGCTTTGATAAATGGGAAAGGAGCGATCCAGCTCTAGGGTTTGTTGCTCTCACGTTGCGGTGCCACTTGTTGGAGTCACGTAAAAGTTGTTGAAGTTACGTGAAAGGGCAGCCAGCTAGCTCAGGGGGGCCCGGGCCATTCACACCCCCACTCACTCACACAGCTCCCAAAGAGAAGGCAAGAGGCGGAGTCAGGTGCAAACGGCAGTCCCCGGAGCAGCGAAGCTACTTCTAAGGAGCAACCGAGCCGAATCCTCTTTATTAGAAAATGGAGGGTTTATATAAGGATTGGGGAGGAAGGTTCAGGAATATGGGAGGAGAATAGGAGGAGCATGCTAATCCTCCAACTAGGATTGGGTATAGGAAAATACCTAAACATAGGGAGCATATACATATGTATGCAGGGGTAGGATAGTAACAGGGTAGATCAGGGATTGGTCGAGCTGCTGTGGTTCCACGAACTGTCCAATGACAGTTTGTTGCAGACGTGGAAAAGCAGGGACACTCAATATGAGAATCAGCATGCTCCGTTTATTGAACACACACCACAGCAAGATATAGGATAGATAATGAGCTTATTAATATTCTGTAATTTAACTACATGATTGGTAAGAGCCCTAGAGGTCCAGACTGCCTCCACTTCTTGTCTGTGGGGACCCTCAGCCCCTCACTTTCCCAGGCTGTAGTAATAACAAGATCTTGTTATTGAGCAACGGCTATCACTAAGAGATTAGCACGACCTTGCTTGGGCAGCAGCTACACCAGCTGTGCTTAAAGTTGCTGAGTCGATACCCTCCCACCTCCTGTGGGTCTGCATGCTTCTTTTTCACGTAGCCAGTTCTCCACAACAGTTGACACTAGCTCTTGAGCACGATGTCCATGGCAACCAACTTGCAACATGATGACAGTTGAAGCTGCAGCTCCACGATAATATCACACCTAAAAATCGCTTATGACACAGGCTGTTCAACCACCGTAATTATGTTCTTTACAATTACAAAAACCACCTCCAACAAGTAGAAGATAGCAGTGAGAATGCCAGTATTGGGTTTCTCTAGAGAAAATCTCAATTTTAATTCTGTAGGCTTTCTCCTGGTGTGTGAGGGAGAGAGGGAAGCTGGGAGAAGGACATTTGTAATTTTTTCCAGTTCTCCTTTCCCTCCCTTCTGTCCAGATAAATGTATTTAAGTGTGTAAAACGTCTGAGTGTACCAGTTCTTGTGATCCCTCACTGACAGCACTCTGCCTAGGCTGAATTCACAGTGCTTTGGGTCTTTGAGCAGGGTACTCTTTGAGAAGGTACTCTGGCACTTTTGAGCTCCAGTGTGGGGCTGAAGGGCAGGTACCAGGCATGTTTATTTTGTGCTGCAACTGTTTTTAACAGCTGATGTTGCACAGACTTGTGCTTCTTCTCAGATTAGATAGCAAAGTCAAGAGGTGAGCAGAGCAGCAGCAAACATCACCTTTGTTTGCTGAATTGCACAGCACAGCTGCCTATGGGCTGCAGCCATCCCCTTACCATTAACATGCAGTCTTTTCCTCCTGGAGGGAAGGGGCAAGCTCCTGGCTTATCCACAGATAAGCTTGTGCATATTGTTTACATGTGTCTAGGGATCATTGTGCCCCTAAAGGTCTTCAGCAGCTTGTCCACAGTATTTTTATGCTTCATTTGCCTCCTGTGCAGGTAACATATAGAATACATTTGTGATCTTAAGAAGTGGAAGATGATCTGTGAGGGACCAAGATAGCTTTCTGGGCCTGGTTGCAAACCCTTCCTGGCACAGAAAGTCTGCAAGGGCAGGGATGTTACCATAACTCGTGGTCCCAGTAGCTTACAGGAAGCCCTGTAGGCTGTGCAGAAGGAGTGGGTGATACAGGGGTCAAGGAAGAAAATTGAGGCTGTGCTCCTGGCCAGCAGGGTGGTGTGGAACACAATCAAGGCTACTGCAGACGCTGAGGTCTAAATTGGAGAATGGGAGCAGTGCAGACCTAATGCCTGGGTCTGGCTTGGCTCCCAGAAGAATTCCCATGACAGGCTTCTTCTGTGTGCAAAGTTCTGCAGATTCTCCTTTGTGGAACCTCTCTGAGCATCCCACTGCTCTTTTGACCTCTCTCTTGTTGTCGTGCAGCAGAAGTCTCCCTGAATTCAGTGACTGCCCTAAATATCACCCCATTCGGTTTGATGAGACCAAGTTAGAGTAACAGAACAGCATGGTTTTTTTGCTTATGTTTCCTTTTGGTGGCAATGGTTGCATATCTAAAGCATCAGGAAGGAAGGCTTCAAGAAGGAACCTGAAGTTATGAAATGCATATATTATAAATAAGTTTTTATGTAATTTTTTTCTTGTGGTCAATTTCTTTAAAGACAAATATGTGTGTTCCTCCTTATCTGCACAAAGCTAGTCATGAAATAGTAGCAGATCTCAGCACACACTGCAATGGTCCTGAAATTGGTTCATCTGAGATTCTGTAATTTTGAAAGATAGAGAGCATCTTTTCATTGCTTTTTTGCCTTTCTTTTGTTTGTTTGTTTATTTTGTTTGTTTGTTTGTTTTTAATGGGAAGAGTAGTCTGTGTCATCTGCACCAGAGTCTCAGTTCATTCAAGGATATGTGCCAAATGTAGGTATTATATAAAAATAAAATTTCTTTTCTCTATCTTTATTCTCATTGTGTCACAGTGCTTGAAGTAAAAATAAATCCTTTTTTCCTGACACTGAAGAAGCAAAAATGGAATGAAATTCTGTTGGTAGAACTCAATTGCTCACCTATGTTACTCTGAATTGATGTTTAGTAAACCAATCAGCAAGCTTGGCCTGCAGGTGCTGCTCCTGCTTCTCACATTCCCTGCCTTTCTCATGCTTGTAAGCATACTTAGCTGTTAGGATGCCAAATTTAATAGCTTGGGAAGGTCCTAGACTAAGTTACATGTCTAGGAAAACAGAACTCCTTTAAGGTGCTTTAGATGAAAGTGGTAACTGAACACCAGTCTCTTACTTAGCAAAATACAGCTTTGCCAAACAACCTTTTCAAAAGAACGTGTCACTCGCGGTACAACTGCAAAATTATGTGTTTTGTCTGGTAGCAGCAGCAGGCTTCTTAAGTATCGTTGAACCTACTTCGATGTCGTAAGAGCTGATCCTTCAGCTAAAATAATTTTTTTGTGTTTGAACTGACAAATTCTGGGTTTGGTTATTACAGACAATTTCACAGCTCAGACTTCTATAAATTTCATAAGGTTATCTGTAACTTCTGTTCCCTCCTCCTCCCAGGTGATCCTGGTGCTGCGAGAACTCAAATGGCCCGCTGGTGCTATTATCTTAAGCACTTGGGTCAGGTATCAATCTTGGTATTTTTCCTTTTTTTGTGTTTGCTGAACTGGAGTGCCTGCTTCTGTTGTACCTTCATATGATTCTTTCATGCTGGCATTTGGACCCTAGAAACTTAGGATGAAAGCTTGTGCCAGGGTAATGTGTGTCATGCAGTGTTGGCTAATGGGATTCCTTGAAATCCTTTCACATTTCAAATAAGTTTTTCAGTAAGGGGGGGCAGTCTAAAGACATTGCAAACCCCTGAAGCCTTAGTGAATCCTGAATTTGGCCATCTCAATTACTTATAGAATGCTCTATGCCTATTCTAAATATATTTTCCTCAAGGGGACCTCATCTCAACTCCCTGGTCCACCTCTTCTGTTGGATCAGCAATGCTGTTGTGATCTGCTAGCAAAAATTCCTTGTCTAGTTCTGTGGCAGAGCTGCAGATATTTTTGGTTCAGGACTTGAAGGGGAAATTATGTGGCAGGCAGAGCTCAAGGATTGGATTTAAACTGCAACTAGCCAGGTAGAGAGAGACTGATGATATACTGGATCGTTTCCTGTACTATTTTTTCATATTCCTCTTCTGCTGTTAGTTCTAGAGTTCTGGAGAGGAAAAAGCAAGATAATTAGTGGCAATGTACAACACCTTTCCCTGTCAGGAGTCTTCAGCCTTGCAAACTAGGCTTAATGGTTAGCACTGAAAACATTTTCTTTCTAGAGGAAATGTAAAGAGTGATGTGGGGGCAGAAAACATTTTTTATTGCAAGAATGCTCTTTTCTTTCTTTGCTGTGGGTAAAAGTATCTCTTCGATGGGAGTACCCACATGACAGTGCTTGGAGAGCTGTGCCTCTGACTTTATGGGATACTTCTTTCCGAAGTGTTTGCTACTTACCAGGAGCAGAAGTCTCTTCTTTGCTAACTGGTATTTTGTGACCCCTCTGGAAGTATAGCAGGCTGTGCAGGTTTTGTCCAGTGCAAGCTTTGCTTTGTGTTAGTGGAGGCAGGAGTGCTATAACATGGTATAGAACATGGCATTCCAGGAGTGGCTCCTGCTCTCAGTTGGCTTTGGAGGTGGGTCATGTGTGTTCAATGTTATTTTCCAGGCAGATAAGCACAGGCTGTTTAGAAAGCAGGACTTGAGCCCATCTTGCAGTTGGTTGAATGGGGTCAGACTCATTTTGGTCTCACGTAAGGACAAAGGATCTCTTCAGGCCAAGGAGAGCAACTCATCCCACTGTAGATTCCATAGTGGAGAATCTCTACCTTTTAGAAAAATCATATGATTTTCTTTTTCAGTCAAAGGCTCTGGCTGTACCAGAGGATAGAAGTTTTGGCGCGAAGGGCAAACTGCAGAACTTCACAGAATATTTTTCATCCTTCAAGTTTAAAAATATTTGGAAAAGTGCATATTGAGTCCTATAGGTCTGAACAGTTTCTTCTGTAGGATAGTTACATTATGTATACCTGTGTCAGGAACAGTCCTGAGTGGAAAATTCTGGGCTCAGTGTAAAGGCAGGATTGGGCCATCAGTACCCTGCATATCCTATGCTGCCCCATAGTCAGGACCAGTAGTGAATTAGGAAATAAAACCAGTTGCTCTCTGTCTCTATGATGTGATTGACTCAGATTCTACTTCATGAGTCCTGAACTCAACTTACAGGTGGGCTGTAAAGGATAGGATTCAGAAGCAGCGTGTCAGTAATGGCTGCAGAGGTCACATCAATTTAGGCACCAGTTAGAAAACCCCTTTTGGGTACAATGAAGGAGTGACTGCTACTTATTTCGCCTCTGGGATAGAGAAGCCTATGCAAGTCTTTGCCACTCCACAGATCAGGGTAACGTGGCTCACCGTGTATCTAAGCCTCAGAGAACATTTTTGTGGTTGACAGAAGCTTTTCCTGGTTATTGCCCTTTGAGGATGAACAGGCAGCATGTGGCAAGATTGCAGAATGGGATTAGCTCAGGATTTAACAGGAAGAGTTTCTTAGCACTCCTTCAGAGCAATTTCCTTCTCTTGCAACCCCTGCAGCTGCATGAAATGGAAAGGGTTATGTCCTTGCCTGCCTGGCAGGAAAATCATCCCAGCTCAGTGTAATACAATGGACTGGGTCCAGTGCTCTTGGAAGGAATGAAACAGGTAAAGTGTATTTAACCAGAAATTTCACATGGGGGATTGAATAGTTACACTGAATATTGCCCCAAGATACATTCTGCTTCACACACAGGCCTCTTCCTACAGTCTCCTCAGCTTTTCCAAGGAATCAGTGTCTGCATAGCTTTAGATTTTGCTCTGGTCATGGCTTACCTCTATGCATGCAGATAGCGTTTCGTATTTCCTGTCCTATCATGCAGGAAAGGCCAAGTGAGTCTCTCCCAAAGCACTGCAATGCCACTTAGCCTAGTGCAGCCCTCGGTGCCTTGCAGTGCTGCTGCTGCTGCTGTACTTTGCTAGGGAGACCCTAGTTCAGGCAGTATCTGTGATCCCATGGGGATGCATTACCTCAGGAAAGGCTCTGCAGTCCCTGAGGCTGTGCCAGGATGGGTGCTTAAACTGTAGCTCTGATCATTTTGTGTTTCAGTAAAAAACATTCCTAATGTGTCTCTCTGATTCCTGAGCTGACAGTGTGATTGGCACCTTTCTGGCTCACTCCATTATTTCTCTGGCTAGTTATTGCCACTGATGTATCTCTAAGACTGGCTTCCTTATAGTGGAAGGTCTCCATTTGACCACCCTTGATAAAAACAAGTTATATTGCCTTTCAAAAACTCTAGTCAGTAATGTGTGCCAACAGAAACTAGTATGTTCGTGCTTGTAAGGAGTAATGGTCTATCCCTTTTACAGTCCTTATAACAGCTCCAGCATCTCCATTCAGAGTTGCTGGCCTTTGTTCCCTTGTGGCCTGGGTGTGCTGTCTGAACTGAGACTGGGAAGGAACCAAGAGCATTTAACCACAAGACGAACACCAGAGTTGAAACAGCCCAGAAAGCAGGAGCAGACTACAGAGCATATGAAGTACAGAACACAATTTTAGGCCTAATTTGAACACTGAATGAGGTGCTAGTATCTCAGCTACTGTGTGGAATCTCTTCTCAGTCTGCTGTTTGTGTTCTATGAACACAGTATAGTGGTATATATAGAATACCCAGTGAAAAGTCAGCTTTGTGCAACTGGTGAGGGCAGTGCAGGGTGAAGGGAAGTGTCTGCTTTTAGTGATGAAAATAGAAATCTGTCTTCATGTCTGTTCTGGGGAGCTGATCAGATATTTTATGGCATGATACCATAATTAAAGCTTGAAGAACCAATTTTGGAGCTGGCTTCTCTAACTACCTGGTCGCTTAACCTGTCTCCATTCACCCGTAAGAGGAGGATGCATTGCCTTTGTTCATATTGCCTTGTTAATCAGTAAATGTAAAGGAGATTGTAGAATTAGACCTGCTTGAACTAACACTTGTAGCTATTCATTTGGTGGTCCAGCTCTTTTCTTATGCCAGAGAAAAAATAAGAACAGCCTACCAATTAATATTCTCATTTCTTTTTGAACTATTGGTGAAACATTCTGATACCATGGAAATGAGTGTCAATATGGTGCAAAACTGGTTTAGAAGGTGTTTAAGAAGTTAAATTTAGTCCCTGTGATGGTTTGGACTTGGCTCCCTGCCAAATGCCCGAAAGTCACGACAGCAGCCCCCTTCCTCCCTCCCTTCTCCTCTTAGGGGAAAGAAAAAACTATATAAAAAAAAAATTAAAGAACCCAAAGTCAAGCTGTTTATATAAAAATATATATATTTACGTAAATTAAAGTTATATACAGTTAAGATGCTATATACACAGTAAAAGGGGATCCACTCCCCGAAGGGATAGGGAAAGGGGAAAAAAGGGACACCGAACAGGTATACTTGATCAAATTCAAGAACTATACTAGTAATTAACAAAACAGATCTCACCACTTCCCTTAGAAAAGCAGGATTGGCAGACACAGCCAGCACTCTCCGAACCCCCCACATGGCAGGCCAGTGGTCGCTGCAGGCCTCAGCTTTAGATAAGCGAGACCAACAGAAGGACCTACAGTTCCAGACCCTCGTTGGAAGAGAAGAGAGAGAGGTCTCTAATCTCCAACTTATTTATACTCTGGTTTACGTAAAAATCGTATGGAATACTGGGTACTTGGCCACTTCCTTGGTTACAAACTGGTTACCAGGAAGGCCTAGATCAAAACCATCAGAGTCCCTGAAGTAGCTTTGCTGTATTTTACCAGAGACTTCTGCTTTTTTCCGTTGCTCTCAGTATGATGTTTAGGGTGGACTTCACTCATTCCCAGGAATGCAGGGAAGGCCCTGCCATGAGTCAGGTGGGACTAAAAGTTGTCTGAGTGCTGGGCCTGATGTATGATTGTGTCACACAGTGATGGATACCTCTGGTTGCTTTTCTTTCCTTCTGGGTATGGAATGGTTTTTAATCCTGGTTAAATCCTGTATCCCAGATCTGTTTGCCTTTTTCTGAAAGGACGTCTCTTTCTGTCTTTTTTACAGGCATGGTTCAGAAACTTGACCAGAAGCTGCCTGTAGCCAACGAGTATCTACTGCTTTCAGGCGGTGTGCGGGAAGGTGTGGTGGACATTGACCTTGATGAGCTGAATGTGTATGCACGAGGCACAGACTATGACATGGACTTCACCCTGCTTGTGCCTGCGCTGAAGCTGCATGACCGCAACCAACCAGTCACGCTGGACATGCGCCACTCGGCTTTGTGCCACTCCTGGCTGAGCCTGCGCCTGTTTGATGAAGGAACCATCAGCAAATGGAAGGACTGCTGCACGATCGTGGACCATATCAATGGAGCTACCAATTATTTCTTTTCTCCAACAAAAGTTGCAGACTGGTTCTATGACTCCATTAGCATTGTCCTCTCCGAGATCCAGAAAAAGCCCCAACGAGGGATGCCAAAGGTGGAGAAGGTAGAAAAGAATGGAACTATCATTTCCATCATTTTGGGAGTGGGCAGCAGCCGCATGCTGTATGACATTGTCCCTGTGGTGTCCTTCAAAGGCTGGCCAGCTGTGGCACAGAGCTGGCTGATGGAGAACCACTTCTGGGATGGGAAGATCACAGAGGAAGAAGTCATAAGTGGGTTTTATTTAGTGCCTGCGTGTTCCTACAAGGGGAAGAAAGACAATGAATGGAGGTTGTCATTTGCGAGGAGTGAAGTGCAGCTGAAAAAGTGCATCTCTAGCAGCCTCATGCAAGCCTATCAGGCCTGCAAAGCTATCATCATCAAACTACTGTCTCGCCCCAAAGCCATTAGTCCATATCACTTGCGGAGCATGATGCTGTGGGCTTGTGACAGGCTGCCAGCCAGCTACTTGGCCCAGGAGGATTACGCAGCCCATTTCCTCCTGGGTCTCATTGATGATCTCCAGCACTGCTTGGTCAACAAGATGTGCCCTAACTATTTCATCCCCCAGTGCAATATGCTGGAGCACCTCTCTGAGGAGACCGTCATGCTGCATGCACGAAAGTTGTCCTCGGTCCGCTCAGACCCCACCGAGCACCTTCGAACTGCCATAGAACATGTCAAAGCAGCCAACCGACTGACACTTGAGCTCCAGCGGCGGGGCAGCACCACCAGCATCCCCTCCCCACAGTCAGATGGAGGGGATACCAACCAGCCTGATGACCGATTAGCCAAAAAGTTGCAACAGCTAGTGACTGAGAACCCTGGGAAATCCATCTCTGTCTTTATTAATCCAGATGATGTCACAAGGCCCCACTTCAGAATTGATGATAAATTTTTCTGAGCTTTCGTCAGTGTTTCTTGGGATTTTTTATTTTGTTTCTTTTTAAAAACTCTTGCAGTGTTCAGTTTTTTTTGTTTGGTTTTCCTTGGTGACTTAGTCTCTTGGTTTTTACATATCCAGCATAGATGGGATCTGTTGAGAACAATCTCAATAAATTATAAATCCTGGTTCTGCAGGACGGTGCAGATTTTGAAACAGTATATTACTATTTCATATGCTGCTTTGATTTTTTTCACCCATCCTGCCCCACTGTCTTTGAGTAGTTTCTAAAGGAGAACATGCATCATAAACACATGCCACAGTGTAATGTAGGGGTTTTTTTCAAGCTTCCATAATTTATGTACATTGTTGAGCCTGGAGAAAGGACAACTCATCTTCCCTTGCTTTGGAAATCCACTTCTTTTTCCATGAGCTTCCATCACCCTAAAGAAATGAGGAGAGACTGGGTTGGAAAGCACTACTGGTAATTTGATGAGGCCAAATCTACTGGGCTGAAGCCCAGGTCATCTGCTCTTCACACTTCTCATACTAGGAGAGAAAGTTGACTTTAAAGACAATGCAGCATTTGGGGAAAAGAGTTGTTTCTGTTTTGATCTACTTTTTGAATGTAATTGTTCATGAATTGGGCCTTGTACAGTCCAGAGGGTTGTTTCTGCTGCTTTTCCATGTGGAGTAAGGTTATGGAATGTTAGTTTTAGTGTGTGTAATTATTCAAAGCCTTATTTAAATTCTATTAAAGAACATACCATTTTAAATGTAATTGCACTAATGAAACCTCTGCCATTACCTCAGTCCCACTGTTTGTGTTTCTTTCATGAATAAGCATCTGTTATTAGGTCTCAGTATTGCTGATTGCTTGGGACCCCTCAGGTCTCATGGTTTCAGGTGATTTCTTGGCTGTCTTTTGCAAAAGACTCTTCCTTGTTAGCCTGGATATGTGTGAGCAGTCAGAGTTTTGCATTGGCGTATTTCTTTGGATGCATATTGTGTGTTGCAGTGCATATTGCATTAATATGTATTGCATGTTGTTGAAACAGGTTTACCATTAGATAAGGATGTAATGCTAAAGCAGTGGTATGTGCAAAGTGCATCAGCCAGACCTCGAGCCAGACCTCCCTTGCTTCTGTAATGCATGTATTAGGCCTGATCCTTTATGGCAGTTACCATTCCCTGGACTCCTGAGGACTTTCCAACTTCCCCTGGGACATGTGAGATCTTACTCTGGTCTCATGTTTGCAGAAGTTGTGTTTGTATGTAAGCTTGTGGTGCAACAGTAGCCTTGAAAAACACATACGCTTTTCTTCTGTGTGTAGGATGAGATGTATGGTAACAAGGGTTAGTCTGAGCCAAAAATAATTCCAAGAGTTCAAGGATAGAGTGACTTATTGTGGCTGGCTGGCCAGTGACTGATATTTAGGCCTTAAATCAGCAATTCGGGCTTACAGATTATCCCAGAGATGCTGTTCTGATCCAAACTTGATGCATGTGTTAAAATGTGATTATTAGAGCAGGTTGAAGTATTTTTTAAATATTTGACAGACAAATGAGGTGCATATCTAGTAAATTCTAACTGATAAAAATTGTGTATGAAAAATGTGTCACTTTTTTAGCCCAGCCTTTCTGGTAAAGAAACGAGGCTGGTGGAGCAACACACCAACAGCTTTGGAAACTGCTTTATTAGATGGCAGGGAGGTTTCAATACCTGATCTAGTGCCCAAGTCATGTCTTAAAACAAAACTTTGGCTCCTTCATCTCTTGGGCATATTTGCAAACTTCACCCCATTACTGTAGCCAAAATGTTCACGTTTACCTGAATTTGCTGGTACACACTCACAAGAAGCTCTCAGAAGTTGCTTGCTAGATGGATTGGATGAGGATTTAACTTTAAAGCACAATTGACTAGTGATCATAAGCCCCAGTGCAGCTGCAGTTATGGTCCTGGGAAGGATATGGATTGACTTCAGCAGAATCAGAACCAGGTCTTAACTGTGTGGCTATTGCCAAAGATGAGTCTCCATGTAAACCTGTGTAACCTGCCAGGGAAGGCAGGAGAAACAACTGGGAGTCCTCTCCAGAAGTGCTTGGATCATGCAGATTTGTTGAAACAGTCTTTTCTCCAGTCTCTGGGACTTCTGTTTATTGAAAGAAGAGTCTGGGCTTCAGGATGAAGTTTCCCATCACCACCTGAGAAATCTGCTCAGCACAAAGCAGCAGTACCTTGGCAGGCAGAGTACTTTCCTGGGAGTCCCTGCTCCTGAGATATGCAGAAACACAGCCTTCCTCAAGCCAGTTCAACGTCCCAGTGACCAGCAGTTTGACTAGCCCATGCCAAGCTCTGGTGTGTGCTCCTTTTTTTGGTTTTAATTAAAAAACATTTTGAAAATTATCCATCTTGTTCTTCCTGCATTGTATGTGTTGGGGGTTTTTTTGTGGGGGAGAGGGGGCTTGGCTTTTTACTGGACTGAAAAGTGATTTTCCAGGTAGGTCTGCGAGAATGTTATATCCTCTGCCTGGACCATCTGTCTCCCAGGGAGGCAGAATCCTAATCTCTGATAGATTTATGTCCGTCTAGTATTTGTTCCTCTCCACATACTATAGTGCAACTTAATGAATGAGGCTGCTAGCCCAGAGAAGTGATGTGTGCTTTGTATTTCAGAAAACACTGGAGATTCTATTTTCTTCCTCTCCTATGGTCCCTTCTTGCCTTGGAGTATATGCTGGAACAGACTTGCAAAGTGCATAGGTCTGTATGTGGGATTTCAAAGTAGTCAGTGGGTTTAGATTCAAGTGATGTGTTATTCTTCACTCCTCCTTGAAAGTTTCAAGGGGATCATGTCATTCACACAAGCATTTTAGAGCACTCAACCTCATGCAGTCGGAGACTTGGCCAATCTGACAAGCACTGGAATAAGTGGGGACTTGCTTTAAACTAGCAATGTAGGTATGTTCCCTACTGATGTCAAGAGGAGACAATCAGTGCTGTGAGCCTGTGTCTCCATGTGGGTCTCAGTTCTGCATCCACTGCTATGGATAATATTTTTTTTTCTTTGCTTTTGCCCATTAGCTACCTAATGGCTTTCTGCTGGCTTCTCCCTGTGGTGAGTGATGTTGCAAAAGGACTGAGACAGTTAGTGAGGGGCTGGCTGCACGTGTAAGAATATAGGAGGTCTCATTTGTGAGTCTGCATATTACTGACTCCCACACTGTTAAAAGGGAAGGAATCCCAGCCAAGAGGGTCTGGTCTTGAGGCATCAGAAAGGTGTGAGGAAGAAAAAGTGCCCTTCAGCGGCTCCACTTCCACTTGTCAGTGTGAGCCTTCTTGGACATCCTGGCTCTGGTCCTACTCTTGGAACAAGCTTTTGCTTGCTCTTTTTGCTTCTGGCCAATAGCACAATATGAGGAGCAGCTAATTTGACTGGTTCCAGGTGTTGTAATTTCTGGGAGACCCTGCAAAACCTGTCACTTCTTCATGGGGACACCTGAGCTTCTGCAGATGTGACAAACCCACCAGCCAGTGGTGGGTTTGCTGTCTGTGCTGCATTGGGAGAACTCATTTTAGAGCAGAAGGGAACAACAGGCCAAGAGCTTTGTGAAAAGTCTCTGCTCCTTCAGGCATGTTATGTGAAGCCTCAGTCACTTTTGTCTGACTGTGATAAATAATTTTCTCCACATTTTCCAATACTTTAGCCTGGAGAACTCTTGGTGCTCTAACCAGAAAACTACAACTGAGCATCAGAGTCACTCTTTGCAGCAAAATACCAGACAGACTTTATCTATTCAATGCACAAAATAGAAGACTTCAAAAGCCTCTGAAAGAGCTAATTTTTAGTGTTCTGTCTTTTCTGTTGTCCTTCTGTCACCCTTAGAAATAGTGCTAATTTTGATCTAAATGTTTGGACTTTCCCTGATTGCCGTGTTGCAGTGGAGAGCAACCTTCTTTTGGCAGCTGTAGTGGTTCTGGGCTTGGCAGGGACAACTGAGCTCTGTGGTCTTCCACTGCTTGGTCTCCTCATGGTACACTGTGAGACAGGCTTGTGTCTGCTCCAAATGGACAAGTCAGTGACTGAAACAAGCACTGAAAGATGGCAGTCACTCTTGACATGAGATGGCCAGCGTTGTGGGACATATGAAATGATCTCCAAGCTCCCTGTAGACACTGTGTTCGAAAACAAGTACAAGGTGGCTGGCTTTGAGCAAGATGCTGTCCCAGTGCCAAGAATCCTTCCAGAGCTAGTGGTCTCCAATCAATTGTTTACATTTTCTGGTAAATCTGGGGATACAGGGAAAAATGACTACTTAAAAGCCATAGAAATCTAGAGATTCCTGAAAGCTGCATCACTTTGCTCTACAAAGTCTGTTACTGGTGCCTTTACCCAACTCCACACGGCTGCAGCCTCTGAAAACTCGCCTGTAACAAAGGTTTGTTTAGGTGTCTCACCACTTTGCTTTCTGTATAGTGATGAATGCACATGGCAGCTGGGTAATCAGATCAATAGTGTCCAGGAAGTGGTGGCTGAGGCTGGAAGGTCACAGGACAGGACCCAAATCGTATTAGACTCCAGTGGGAGACTTGAAAATATGCTTAACGTGAAGCATGTGCACTTTTCTGGACCAAGATGATTGCAATTTTGCTAATGACTATTAGAAAAAAAAATTTTAAAAGGTGTACATAGTTGATGCCTAGAATTGCTTAAAAACATATCACTTTTTGCAGATTCAGTGCTGGATACATTTTTGTCACTTTGGTTTGTATTAAAGTGAGCATGTTCAAAAGGTCACTGGACGGCTGAGTGTAATGATGTTCACATTCTGCTGGCATCGCTCAGTGATTAGAAGTATTCAGCACGCAAATAGCTTGTTCAACTTCAGCAAGTACATCATCTCCCTCCTGCTACGACAGCTGATTTGGAGAGGGGGCACCTTCAGGTCTTGGGGGTTAAACCATTCTCTGGAGGTGTAATGCTCTCCCAACTGCCCCTCGAGCACGTGGCTCTATGAGCCAGTAAGGACACACAGGACCACGGCTGAGGGATGAAAGAGGAAGTTTATTTGGGGATGGGGGTTTATGTGGGTTTCAGGGGGATTGGAAAGGGACCAATTACAAAGTCAAGGTACCACAGAAAAACCCAATCAGGTAAAGAGTTAACAGCCAATAGAAAGAGGTGAAACAAAGGCCAATGGGAAGACCTCAGGGTATCTTCCCAGGACATTCCTGCATAAGGGTCCTTCACAGGGGGGTGTCGGGAAGGAGACAGTGACTTTGCAAAATACAGAAAAGCCATCTTAAGATCTGTTTTAAACAACATTAAAAACTTCTGTTTCTATAACCTTTGAGCTGTTTTCTTCTTTTCCTTCACCAGTCCATCTCTGGCAGGATTTCTTCCATCCTATATAGGGAAAATCCATTCCTACATCCTGCCAACCTTGCTTGGGGTGAGCTAATGGACTTTTAACATTATACAGCTTGGAGAGCGACTGTCTCTAATAGCTCCTGATTAAGCTCTCCAGAAAAGCAAATAACCATCATGGGGCAAAGGCCGAACAAGGGGAAGGGGGCAAAAGAGCACAGAGATTAAAAAGTTACTGGCCAAGGGACTCTTGCTGACATGTTTTGTATTTAAGGGAATTCAGCATTATATTTAGCACATTTTGGCTATGTCAAGTGAATCCCAATTTATTTCCTCTAGATGCTTTTAGAATAGTGATATAATAGCCCTCACTCCCTTCTCCTCCCCCTTTGCCATTTATAATCTATTATTTTGGGGCTGCTCTGAGGAACTATTGTGTTTTCCTGTTATCGTTGCCCCTGGCTCAGCAATGTGCTTCCAAGCTGCATGTAGGCTTTTGGGGGTTATTTTTATCTTACTGGCCTTCTGTGGTAGAGAAACATGCTCTCATTCAGTCTCCAGACAGCCTGATTTGCTGAGCAGAGATGTGGTGCATATCAGGGGCATCAGGCTCTCTTTAAACTGACTCAGCCCTGTCTTTTCCTCTCAGATTTTGTGTGGTAGGAATATCAATATGGAAGACACGACTGAGGTCTTGCTAGGCACAGAGAAGACATGAGACGTGATTCTGAAGTCAAGCAATCTCCAGTGCAAACTGAGCCCAAACAGCCACTTATCTCCCTGATCTCAGCATTCTCTGACCCCTTTCTTTTAGCTTTCTTTTGCAGAGATTGAGAGGACAGAGATGAGCTGCTTTTGACTACTTCAGTGGCTACAAATCATAGCTTTGGCCTAGGATGTTAAGCACTTCATTCATTAATGGCTGTCTTAGGACTAACCTGGCAAAAAAAAACCTCCAGCAGAGCTGGAGTGGTTGGAACACACTCTCTGCTTGGACTGACCCCAATCCCTGCAACATCACCATAGCTGCAGCAACTGGTTCCATCTTCTATGACAAGAAACCATTTGTGGAGCTATCAGTAAGTGAAGCTGGATCTTACCAGGCAAAGATGGCCCTTAGGGAAAGCCTGCAGTGAGTCTGGTGATTCATATGACTCCATAATTGCTTAGGGAAACAGTGCCTGCAAGGCCCTTTACTGTATCTTACACCTTCTTTGCAGCCATATTAAGTTACATAAGAGTTGGGAGAATGAGGAACAAGGACCAGCAACAGTGTCTCTGCAAAGGATGTTTCCTCTCTACCTCCCGTTGTTTTCAGTACATGCGCATTCAGCTGTGATGGTCCTGTGAGGATCCTCTACTATTAATTATTGATACAGGACTTTGATGACCCACTTCGGTTGTGCAGTTCAGCCACTACCACAGTCAAAATCACTGACACTGGTGCTTTTGATGTTTAGGCTCCAGAGCATGTCTGACCTAACCCTAGACCCCCACTTTCTAACACCCTGTAACAGCCAAATGGGCTGTTACAAGAAAAAAACCTCAGAGCTGCAACTTTCATTTAGCTTCTCCCACAGGTTCCTCTATTTGCTAATGGTTCTGGCTGCTCTTGCTTGATGTACACAGTGCTGTATTTATTACATTATTTTGTTAATCACCAGTGGCAAAACTGGGATTGACAAGAGTTGTCTTTAACCACCAAACTGCTATGTGCTATGGGCACATATTCGTGTTGTCTTGTGGAATACTTCAACTGTTTTGCACTAATATCATCTCTGCTACTAGTTAAAATGGAGGGAACAATGGTGGAAAGTTGTTACTAAAAGTTTCTAGAAAAAACCACCAACCCATCAGTTAAAGGAGACTCTAGAAATGAAGCCCAACTGTCCTGAATCCCAGCAGCCCATTGTAACTCAGGACTGGTAACTTCACCAAGGCATATGTTACCGGGTCAGTAGTACACAACTACTTCCTCACTTGTTCTTTCCCCAAGGCATGGCTCTTTTCAGCATCAAAACCCACTGAAGGCAGAATGTGAAACAGCACAGCAGGAGATGAGGAAAGAAGTGCGGCTCAAATGGTTCCTCCAGTCTGTTTCACCACTGCACCCCGCCTGCCCCATTCCCCTTTTTAAAGCATCTTTTAAAAAAATCTCCAGAGGTGTTCTGCCACACAGTAATGAACTCAAATGAAATTAAATTAAATGCTGCTGAATGGAGCTGCATAAATGCCTTGTCATATTTTGTTATAATCATCTAAAACAACCTTATCATCTGTGTCATCTGTCTCTCCAGCTTACTTGTGGAACAGCCAGCACCATGCTGACTGGGCAAAAAAGGAAGAGAAATGCAAGTTCATGTGAGTTGGAGTAAATAATTCAAAGGCACTGGCTGTTGTTCTGATACACAGTGCTACCCAGGCTGCCAGGGCATACTGGTCCAGCATGCACAGAAATCACGCTCTCCCAGGTAAAAGCAAGATATGGAGGAGGAAACTGAGCGAACCTTCCGGATTGTTAACTTTCCAGCTCACTGAGCAGGTGGAAACTCAGTAGTGTGGCTGTGTGGAGAGCTGGAGTGATGCTGCAGGATGTGGCAGCAGTGTTAAGTGTGAGCAGGCTGGTGGGCTCTTCAGCTGGTGCTGCAGTTGCTCTACTATGCACTCTTGTGAAAATGATTGAAGACCATCGGTGCCTGAGTTTGAAAGCCATTTCTGAATAATAGATCAAGAGAAAAAAGGTGGGAAAAAACCCCAACAAAAACCACCTAAAAAGCAGTACATCATCCACAGCCCTTCCACAGAGCAGAGCTGAGAGTGAAAAGAAGCTTCACATGATCATTTTTAATGTTGTGGTAGACTTGGATTTCCTGCCCAGCTGCCAACTCATAAGAAATCTTACTTTGTGCTCTGTTTGGAAGGTGTTTTGTTCTGGCTATACAGCTGTGATAAGTTTGGAAAGATGCAGTCTTGGATGCAAATGCAAACCCATGTCTGACTGCTCCACTGAGCACCAGGCACAGCAATGGTTTGTATGTGGGTGCATAGGTAAAATCCTTGAACTTTTAGTCTTCCAGTTTCTTGCTATATTAGTGTCTTCAAAATTCTCCTGAACAGTGAACTCTGTGAAGTTCATACTTTTTTCCACATGCCATTTCTCCTTCAATAGTTAGCACTCTCTCATTGAGCACTTCCCTCAACAAGGCACCCTGTGAGCCTGAAGAACTCTGGCCAGGAGCCAAGGGCCATTGCCAGCCAGGAGGAGATGGGGTGTATCTGTCTCCCTCTCCCAGTGCTCTGTGCTTGGCTTGGAAATAAGACCTGGGTCTTTTCCTGGGGATATTCAGCACCTGAACAGCACAGTCCCACGAAGGACCAGCCCAGCACAACCCAGATGAGGCAGCCCTGTACACAAAATGATCTGCTCTTTCCTTCCATGGCACTGAGATCACATGCAGCTCCCATTTCTGTGAAGAGCTCTTTTAGAACCAGGTCAGGTATCCCTCAGTTGCATGGCATTTGCCAGATGGGAAACATCCACTCTGCTCACAAAGCTAGTAAAGTCTCACAGCCTCCCCGTTCTTATTGGAAATAGCCTTGTGGTCTCGTTTGCCCATGGCCTTGTGCCTTCACATGTATGGCAAGAACATGAGGTCTTCCTCAAGAATTTTGAGGTCAGGGTGATGATGGGGAGGATATCTGCTGTTGTCAGTTTTACATCCAGTACTTTACATCCAGCTAATGGCCATGTTTGCCAACCTGAATTCAAAAGATGAACAGAGGGGCATGAGGGCAGAATAGCAGTACAAATTAATGAATGTGTTTGCAAAATAATCTCTTGTATACATAACTCACTTTCAGTACCTGATTTTCAGTCTAGTCACAGAGATATTATGTTGGTTTGCACATCTGCAACCACTGAAATTCCTTTGCAGTGCGTTAGAGACAGGAGTTTCTGTTAAATATATATAGTATTTCTCCAGGTTCCTTTGAAGAGAGTAATAATATATCATTGCTCCCAGTGGGGACATAGCTGCCTCAATGCTGCCAGGCATTAAAGCTGGGCTTGAATGGTGGCAATCGATAGCAGGAAATGGAGTGGCTGAAATGGCTAAGTGCAGCTCTGATGTTCCTTATGCAAACCTTAATGCTCACCACAGAGCACACCTGCTCAAACAGCAAAGAAACAGGATTGACTCCTCTATTTGCTAAATTATTCCCAATATTTCCTGTATTTTATTGTGGTTTGCATAACTTATGAAAAAAAAAAAAAGTTGCTGAAACTGCAGAGGGTAGTAGCAGCCAAAATCAAGAAAAGAGCACCTCTCATTTTGGGATAAATGTGTGTTGCCCATGTACTCAAGAATAGGTGGGCTATCCTGGGCTATCTCCAAGCCCAATTCACTGGGTTCTGCGCCCCTCATGTGCCTAGTGCCTGCCAATTCCTGACTTGATTCAGACCAGAGCAGGTACACTGGTTGTTACATCCTACTGTGTAGCTCCTGAGTACCCCCATGCTCCATCCAACATTGTCAGCCACTAACCAGCTGCTCAGCCTGAAGCTGGACCTGACTGCCCTTGTAGCTAAAAACCTGCTGCTCACACCAGATTAGCAGGAGCTGCATGTCCTCAGGAACTCCGGTGATCAGACCTGAAATGTGCTCATGCTAAAAGCCAATTCATTTGCTCTGAACACACAACTGACACACGGAGGGAGACCACTGTTACGACAGGCAGGCCCTGAGGGTCTGGGATCACCTTCTTATTCCATCTATAAGCTGGAGTAGTTGCAGTGATGACTGAACTTCATCACAGTACTGACCTCCTTCCCCCCGGTCATACACAGGAAAGAGAAATAGCAGAAAAAAAACTCCTCAGTTTTCTTATTTTGTTATGCAGGGCAGCCCTGACCTTGGTGGCACACCTGGCCATCACTGTGCCTCGGAGGGTTTACCCTTCCCAGCTGGTCCCAGCACAACAAACTGACTGGTCAGCAAGGCTGGGCACAGCAGCAGCCCAGGTGAGGGGGATTTGTGTTAGCAGCCATGAGAGACAGCAAGGTTATAAAGAAGGAAAGAGAGCATTGGGAAAGTCATGCTGGTGTGTCTCTGTGCTCTAAGGGCTGACTGAATAAAGGCTGTAGTCAGAGGACTGAGAAGTAGGTGAACCTTTATGTGGTACTAGTCTGAATCTGTGCGTGGCGTAAAAAGCAGCTCTGTATCCCGGGTCTAGCCCCTGGGGAGCTTTGGGCAGACCCTGTGGTCAGGAGGGGGATAGATCTTGAGCTGTGAAATGGTGAAAAAGGAACACCCTCATTTTGATGGATGTCTGTGCTCACACTTCTCGCTTTACTATTTCTTCTTATCATCTAGAGATAACAGCAGAGCTGCAAGCAGCCTTGTGAGCTGAGTAAGATGAAAGGGCAGGGTTTGCTTATGTATTCCGGCAGCTGGGGTGCCTAGAGAGCCTGAGACAATGTTCTGGGAATTTGAAGCAGCAGCTGTCCTGCTGCCTGTTCTTTCCCTAGGAAAGGCCAAGGAAGCAAAACAAGGAGAAGGTAGTGTGAATGCCTTGCAGAAGTACTGTCTGGAGGAATCTGGTTTGTGGACCTGAGCAGGAGAAATCTGCTTGATCTTGAAGTCGAAGTACCTTGGAAATGCTGCTGGGTTTAAATTGTCTGAAGCTGTTGGTTCTGTGTGTGGTAACACTGCACAGCTGTCACTGCCTGCACACCTGTCACAGCTGTCACTTCCCCACATCCTTCTGTGGGGAACTGTGTGGTCAGACTACAAAGAAAGGGCATATCCTGGCACACAGTCAGCTGAATAATACTACTAGTAAGCTGGACACTAGCAGGTGGTTGTAAACCCTTGTGAGATGTCATGGCTCACATTTCAAATTGCTAGGAAAGGTGTGTTCTTTTATTCTGCAAGCTGAGGGAGCATAAGCCTGCTAAGTCTTGTGGTCCATGTGCTCTGTGTTTGTCCCTGTTTTTCTTGGCTGGCTGCTTTGGGGCTGGCTTGTAGGGGTGCCTGCTGTGATGTCAGGAGGTTGCCCCAGCTGGGAATACAAACCAGTTCTGCAGCTTGGTTAGATCCTTACTTGAGGAGCACATAGTCTGTGGGTTGATTTTGGATTATCCCTGCCTGAAACGCTTGCAGTAATGACTTCACTGATCCAAGCAGTGTGAGAGTCATCAGCAGAGAACAGGTGTACTTTTTAATGCTAATGCACAAATGTCCCAGGCTGTGTTCTCAAAGTCCTCAATGTCTCCACAAAGTCTCCATCTTTTTAAAAGCTAAAACTGTGCAACAATATTCTCTCCAGTGTATCACTACCAATGAGTCCCCACCTAGTATAACCTGGTTTGGGCTTGTGGTGTTTTAAAGACTAGTTCCTCACCATGCTACACTGCCTCATTTCTTTAACTTTCTTAAAGAAAGAAGTATGGCCTGGAAAAGCAAAGTCCTGTTCTGGAGAAGGATTATTGCTTAGACCACAATTTCTATCCTGTCATTACGTTTCTCTTCACCTGTGAGCATCGGTAAGGAGTGTGGTTATATTGTCCATCTCAGCTGACTCTAGACATGGAGATGAGAGCATGAGAGCAATTGCTGTCTGATTTCTTAGTGAAGTCCTTATGTGAGCTGTCTTGAGGGTGTGGCGTGGGAGCCCCTGGTGGTCTAGTGGTAAAGGCGCCGCGCTATCACCGCGGAGACCCGGGTTCGATTCCCGGTCAGGGCCACTCCCGGGCAGGTGGGGCTCGTTAGCTCTTAAAGGCAACCCACCTACGTCCTAAGGACCTCACTGCCACTGTCCAAGCTCGCTTGGCCCCGGCAGATGAACCTTAGGATTAAAGGGTGGGCTCAGTTCCGCGCACACTGTGTCTCACCTAAAAAATCCAATGCGCAGGCTGGAAGGTGTAAAGACCTTCCCCGGATCTTCGCTCGCGAAGACTGGCCATTATTATGAGGGTGTGGAACCAGGGAGAGTTTCCCTATGGGTGACTTGTTAAAAATGCGAATGAAGCTGAAAAGAAGTAAAAGCACTGAGTTCTGGAGAGGTGCATTCTGTTGGTATCTCAGCCAGGTGGTAGGTGCACTGTCATTGCTTTCTGCATTGCCTGAGTAGCACATCAGTTCTCATTTCGGTGTTTTGATGATAGAGCATTAAAAGCAAAGCACCCCCTTTTTTCTCCTGTGCTCTCCCTTCTATGAGGCTCTAGCAGCTGCCTTTAGGCTTTTTTTTTTTTTTTTTTTTTTTTTTTTTTAGTGAATTTTTAATCTTCCTTCTAGGTATTTCTCCAACCTACCAGTTTCCATTACAGGTGGTAGAATGGGAGTTTTTCCTTTCTGAATTCCCACTTCTGGTTGAATCTGAAAATCTAACAGGAAGGGTGGGTTTTTTGTCTGCTCTTGTTTTACCTGAGGTGTATAAAATTCATGATGAACATTGTCATTATAAATGTGCTCACTTCTTGGTGTTTGACTCCAGCCAGCTGCTGTTCCTGTTTCCCATCACTGACGCTTAGTGAATAAGGGCTGTTGATTTCTATATGGAGATGAGCTAAATCAGCAGTGATGCTCCAGATCTTGTGGATTTTCATAATTGGTGGATGATGTGGCTGTCCTGGGTAACAAGTCATCATCTGTGATGGGAGATAAGATTGTTTCATGCAGCCATTTTTATTCTTGAAATGATAGTGCCCTTTTACCTTTGAGATTTTTAACAATGCAGTAAGATAGTATTGTACGACCTTGCTTTTGGCAGTGAGTATGAACTGAAGGCAGCCAGCAATGTTTTCGTTTTTTCTCAGCTCAACTTCTTCCTTGCCAGTCCTCTTTTTCCTGTTTGCCCTTGTAATTGGAGATAAGATGGATCCACACAATTATGAAGCATCAGAAATGTAATCTAGACATCTATTTCATGAATCACGTTTCTAATGTGCCCTTCAAAGAGACGTCAAATGCCTACCGTCTATTTTCTGTGAGCTGCTTGGAAAAAATCTGAGCTGCAACTATTGAGGGATACATGTTTGAGGGACACCTGGAGGTGTCTGTTCTCACAAAAACAGCACAATACTTCACTGAAAAGCAGCTTTGCTCAAGGACAGCTTTATCTTCTTCCTGAAAGGAGATCAAACTCTTCATGGGAGGGCAGGTAGGGGCCACTAGGGACTTTGATAAGGTGATGAAAGCCTCTAAGTGATTCATTTTTGAGAAGAACAGGAGTTCAGACTGTGCAGCTCTGCAGAAAAGATTTTAAAATACCCTCTCATGCTGTCTGGGAACAATGGAGGACTTGGTGAAAGATCAGGTTCATTTTCTGTCTTTGTGCCCTATCCAGGCCATTTTGTCACTGAACAAAAGCCCTGCTTGCTGTGTGATGAGAGCTAGCCAAGTTTGGATTCCCAAAGCTGTATCTTCTTTTCAGAGCCTCACTAAGCTCCTACCTTCTATTCCAAAATGAGAAACTTGTAGAAATATGGGGAGGAAAGTCTTGTCTGAGGGGAAGCTAAAGTGGGGGTGAGCAATTACATGTAGATGATAGGCAAGAAATTTTGACAATTGAGATACTGAAGTTCCCCAGCTGTAAGATATTTCTTATTTCCAGATCTTGTCCCTAACCTCAGGTTCTCCCTCTTGGAAGTTTCATGGCTGCCTACAAGAGTGTGTGTTATTTGGTAAGGCTAAGGCCAACAAAATGAAGGAGGGTCAAGGGAGGTATCCAGATCAAAAAAAGCTATTTGGACAGTGCCATTGCTTTGAGTCAGATGAAGCTGCATGTAGCTTCTCCTGACAGATGGGTTGAGATCTTGAGGCTTTATTTAAAAAACCAAAGGTGAAGGTTCTGGAGCCTGTGTATATGCAATGAGATGCTCAGATAAGTGATTGCTCCAGAGCCCTGGTTGTGCTAAGTCTGGGCACTCTTGGAACCCCAGCAGTTAAACAAATTCTATTGTATTTGACTGAAATTGTGAATATGTTCCTTAGCCTTCCCCTCTGCACAAGTCTCTAGGGTGTTTGAATCCCTTAAGTGGTAGAAATGAGATGTAATGCTCTGGAATGCCCTGGCTGAGTAGTCAGTGAAATCCTGTGTTGTGAGGCCCAGTAATGTGGGGTTATCCAGATTAGACGCTGCATCTGATTATCCTGCTGATGATCCTACCCTCAGTAATTTAATCAGAATAGGGATTTCGAGGCCGGGATCAGGCAGAAATAACGGGTGATTGCCCCCTTGCGCATATGTAACACTTGGAACTGCTTGTTTGTGGCAATATCTGTAATGCATTTAAATAAATATACATGTGTGGTAGTGCTGTGTTGCCACTGGCACTACAAAAGGAGTCTCCTGGTGTTTCTCACTGTTTGTAAGTGAGAAGTTGGTTATTAAATGGTTTGGGGTGACCCAGATGCCTGCATTTGCTTTCTTTGAATTTTCACAAACTACATGTAAGGGAACTGTTATGTGATGTCAATTTAAGCAAATTAGGGTGGTAAAGAGAATGATCCAGTCCTGTAAGAGAAATAGATGGTGTCAACTGAGGCAGGACTCCTTGCCTACTGCTATGTGAGAGCTGAGTGAAGCAATCCATGTCCTGAAAATTCAGCACTTGGGGGAGTGGGTTTACTCAGTTGGTTAGAGCATGGTGCTAATAATGCCAAAGTTGTGGGTTCAATCCCCAGATGGGCTTAAGATCCTGATGATCTTTGTGGGTGCCTTCCAACTCAAAATATTCTGTGAATATCCCATCTCTGGCAAAAGCTCTCCCAGTGTGGGATAGAAGTGAAGCTGCCTGTGCATGTGTTTGCAGTAGTGCCTAGAGGGGGGCTATGCGTTGTTGCCTAATTTGCTGCAAAAGGCAGGGATTTAGGCTGCCTGACACCTGAAGCACCGGGTCCTAAAGAAAAACTGGTACCCAGTTTATCTACCTTCTCCAAATCTGAGATGAACTAAGACCTTACTGTGCAACCCACCTAAACGTGCACATGAGAATAAGAACTACTAAAGGGAAAATAGAGGCAACATTCTCCAGGTACTGCACAGACCTAGCTCTAGTAGCTAAGGAGAGACTTTTTTAAGGATAATTGTATCTTAGGATTTGGGATGCAGGCTGGAGGATAATGGGTGTGCTTGGAGCAGCTCCCTGCATAGCTGACTGTCTCAGTTTAAACTGGGCTTTTATCACCATGCCTATTAGTGATCTATTGGAAAGGCATTTGCAAAATGCTAATATGCATTTACAATATACATTTTACATACTCAAAAAGGTATAAAACCTGTATCCTGTGCAGACCTGCAGCTTCACAAGAACTGTTAAATAAGATAACATGAACTGTTGTGAAGAGCTTCTCCTGGGCACAGCGCAGAGGGTGGGCAAAGCCGAGCTCGGGAATTCCTGTTCCAGCCAGGAGAGGGCGGAGGCTCACGCACAGCCTGGGGAGGCTGCCCGTTCCTGCCAAGGGGCTGCGCGCTTCCAGCTGGGCTCCCTCCTGGACCAGGATACTGCGGAGCCGTGGGGCAGCCGTGACACAACGATGCTCTGCTGTGACTGGGGAAGGAAGCTCGTTCTAGCACAGGGGAAGGAGGAGTGAAAAATAACAAGGAGAGAATGGATGCTGCAGGAAGGGGAAGAATAGCAGGTGGCAACGGGCAGGGAGATGAGCTTTCCTTCATGTGGCAAACGCAGCTCGTGTCTTTGTGCAGATGCCAGAATTGCAGTGCTTCGTGCACGTAGGAGTGCTGCAGCCAGGGAACGGGGGAGATGGCTTAGCTGGAGCTCACAGTCTGAGTTCTGCCTGGGGAAGGAGTCTGCACACAGTGGCCCAGGGTGTTCCAGTTCAACATGACTCCTACTTGATGATATCGCCTTAGAGTTGGCACTCTGAGTATTGCACTGAGGACGTTATTTTGTTGCTTAGATATTTGTGACATGGGAAATCTTCAGGATCAAGCAGTGTTTCCACCAAATCTACTGTTCTGGAGCCCTTTGACAGTTGGCGTTTCTTGACGCAGACAGCAAAATACCTTCTTCCTGGAAAGCAACCCCATTGCTTTTCCCACTTGCTGTTGGTTTTTTTGGTGTGTTTTTTTTTGGTTTTTACTGGGGGGGCGGGGGGTTTGTGTGTTTGTTTTCTTGTGGTTTTTTATTGTTTTTGTTTGTTGGTTTGGGTTTTTTTGTGGTTTTTTTGTTGTTGTTTGTTTCGGTTTGGGTTTGTGTGGGTTTTTTTTTTTTTTTTTTTTTTTTTTTTTTTTTTTTGTTTTGTTTTTTGTTTTTTTTGGTTTTTTTTCTGGCAGTTGGCTGCACATCCCATCACTTGGTGTTTCTAGTGCTCTCAGCCTTGACATTGCATCTTCTTGTTTTCTTGCTCTCTGTCTCTTGTTTGCTGCAGCTGATCTCCTCTCATCCTGAACTTCTTGCCTTCTCATCCCACTGCAATGTGTTGATTCCCAGTCCTGAATCACTCTAGCCTTGGCTTCTGTTCCTGTTACTTGGAGGGTCTCAAACCATATTGCCATGCTGAGTGTGCTAAACTTTTTCAGTTTTCCCACCTTGCTGACTAAATAGTTTTGCTTTTCTAGCTTTCTTGCTGGCATGGTATTCAGTCTCAGCTGGCTCCCTGCCACCTTGAGTCAGTCCAAACCTTCCTCCTCTGCCTTAATTTCTTTTTCTGACTAAAATCTCTTCTACTTCTTCTAAGTTTAAAAAGACATGCAAGATGATGTGCTCTCCTTTCTTGTCCTTATCTCTTCAATGTGAATGCCAGCACCTTCTCCTGTTTCCCAGACTCCCTGTATCTATTCCTATCTATGCTGTTATTCTTCCCCTTCAGCCCACCATCTCTTCTGGTACCTATTCCTTAAAAAAACAAACTTGCTGTTCAAGTCCCCCCCACATATTTCTCTGAATACATCCCATCACAGCACCTTGGCTTGCAAAGTGCCTTCGTAGGTCAGCCCTTCTTTCCTCTCCTGTCCTTACTCTTATCACCTGGGATGTTACTCTGTTTTTCCCTTCCCTCTCGAGAGTGTCTTCCACAATGTTCCCTGGAGGATGCTGTTCTTCCCTTTGGCCTTTTCCAATCTAAATTTGTTCATGTGTCCCTTATTATTCTGTCCTTGGACTCTTTCCTCCCTTCAGATCTTATTTGATTGATCTCATCCAAGCAGTAAATTGCCTTTGTAGTTCCTTGTCCCCTCTCCTCAGTATGAAAGCAGGAGAGAGGTATGTCCTCCTCTGTGCAGGTCCAGCTACTTGCTTCAATCAGTCTAGAGCAGAGCTTTTCAATGTCTCCTCACTTGCAGTTCATTCCTGTTTTTCCATTGACAATTGACACTGCTGTCAGGCCCTCAACTTGCATGTCACTTGCTTTTAATATGGTACTGGATTCTGAGGTCACAGCTGGTTTAATGCATACTGCTGTGTAAGATTCCTTCTCCCACACCACACAAACTTTCACTGGCATCTTTTCTGTTACTGACACAGTTTTACCTCTCCTCGGTGAGAGGGATCACAGGCTCCTTCTGTCTATGATGAAGTTGCTTGCAAGGCGATCCTTGAAAAAAACCCCTAGCTCAGAAAAAATGTAACTTGGAGTTGGTGTTTCTTCAAAACCAACTCCTTGTGCAGCAAATACTGTAAAAAATATTTTTTTTTTCTAATTTTCCCACCATTCTCTGTGTAGTTGGTCCTCTGACAAGAGGGGAATGTCCTCTTGTGATGGTTTTGATCTAGGCCTTCCTGGTGACCAGTTTGCTCTCTTCTCTTCCAGCGAGGGTTGGGAACTGTAGGTCCTTGTGCTGGTCTCGCTTATCTAAAGCTGAGGCCTGCAGCGACCACTGGCCTGCCACGTGGGGGTTTCGGAGAGTGCTGGCTGTGTCTGCCAATCCTGCTTTTCTAAGGGAAGTGGTAAAATCTGTTTTGTTAGTTACTAGTATAGTTCTTGAGTTTGATCAAGTATACCTGTTCGGTGTCCCTTTTGTTCCCTTTTGTCCCTTTTTTCCCCTTTACCTATCCCTTCGGGGAGGGTGGGGGGGTGGGGTGTGGATCCCCTTTTACTGTGTATATAGCATCTTAACTGTATATAACTGTAATTTATGTAAATATATATATATTTTTATATAAGTAGCTTGACTTTGAGTTCTTTAATTTTTTATAGTTTTTTTTTTTTTTACTCTAAGAGGAGAAGGGAGGGGGGAAGGGGGCTGCTGTCATGACTTTCGGGCATTTGGCAGGGAGCCAGGTCCAAACTATCCCACCTCTTAGCACTGTTTGCTAAAGCTGTTGCTTAGTTCTGGTATTTCAGTTTTGAAAGGTAACCACTTTGACTAAGAAACAGAAATAGACTTTTTCCTCATCACTGAGCTGAGAAAGAAGTTCTAGAAATGCTAAGCAGTAAAAAGTGAGGTGCTGGGAAAAGGCAATAGGGACTCCAATCTGACCCTCCTGGAGACCATGGAGGTCTGCTTTAGGCATGGCTGGGTTGGGCAGCAACAGGACTGTGCTCCTTGACATAACCTTTTAGCTGGCTGTCATGGCCACCTGTGGTCTGTATGGTAGATGTGTGTAGCACTGACACAGCTAAAAAGCTCTGCTATTTCAGAGCTCCTGGGCTACAGCAGGATCTTCAAGGGCAAGGCTGGAAGATGGGCAAACAGGAGTCTTTCTGATCTTTTCTAGGTAGTAAATTGAATCTTTTCTGGCCTTAGCTTTTTAAAAGACCCATTCTGGGCATTTCTCCTTGATGGAAAATCAGCCTCTCATACTTAACATGTTTTGGGCTCAGTAGAATAAAGGAAGACTGTCTGCAGAAGCGTGTGGTTCTTCCAACTCAGGGTTACACTGGCTGCAGTCAATTTGAACACCTAACAGGCAGCAGGTTACAAATGCTGCCCATGAGCTCAGTCTTGCTTCATCCTTTGCTCAAAGGTCTGTAACAGAGCAGAGATGGAGAACTGCTGTAGAGTGAACATGACTGAAGTAACTTGCTGGCTACACTGAATGTAATCCCAGATTCTTTCTTGAATCTCCACTATTTTCTACAGTTATATTTGACTTCTCTTTTTAGATGCCACTCCAAAGTGCAGAAAATATATAGGTGTCAGGGAGGGTTGTTCTCATCAGATGAGCTACTTCTAAACGATCATGCTTTGCAAGTCCTGGGTTAAAGTCATGTGGTTGGGTTGTGCAGGTGGGTATGCAGCTGAACTCCTCTGCCCCTTTTGGCCATGCTGTGGTCACAACTGCCAAGGGGTGAGCAAGCAAGAGTCTCCAAATGGTGTTCATCCTTTCAGGGTCAGGCATGCTGATTTTTGTACTGTTTGGCTTGGTTGTAGCTGAAGCTTCTGAGATGGGCTCAGTGAGATTTCATCAATCGAGGCCTAAAGAAATTGCTATTTCTGTATACAAGCAAATTAAACCAACCAGTCAAGTTTTCCTATAAGCAAAACATCAGCATAGTAGAGCAGAGACAGGCAGTATCTTGATAGTCTTATTAAATAAGCCATTGAAGACTGCCTCTACCTAGTGTTCAGCAGACTTGGGAACAGGTGGCACGTCAAGTGCATCTCTGGATACTGATGCTGGTTGGAAAACAGGGTTCTCTGAACTTTAAATTACAGGCATGAATATTCTGGGCTTGACTGGTGCTTTCCTGTCAGTGCCAGACCCTTCTACCTCCAAGGGAAATGTCATCCTTGTAGCTTGGTCAAGGTGGCCACAAGGATTAGCATTCTCACCAAATAGCTTATATAGCACTTAGGATGCTGGAGCATAAAGCAGCATCACCTCTTTGCACTGTAGAGCTGCTGGAATCTGGTGTGGATCAAAATGGCTTGAGGGATCAGACTTCACCCAGGCAAGGTTAAATACTTCAAGCAAATTTCTCCTACAAGCATGAAGAGTAGTCTCCTTGGCCTGCAGCCTTTTCTGTCAGGGATGAAGATGTTCTATGGATCATATAGATAATTTCAGGTTAAGTATATGAATGTTTTTTGCCCTTACCATGACTGTTAAAATGCTTAAAATTTGTGTCACTGACTGATGTAACATCTAGTGTGGAGGTGAACAGCTTCACACAGTGGTCTTCCCATTTTTGCAGCAGTTCAGTTTGAGCTAGTTCAGTTGGGATTTCCCTCTGCTTTTGTCATTCTCCCTTCTTTGCTCCTCTTCCCTTGTTTTCTATTGCATATCTCACTTTCATTTGAATTTTATTTCCCAGTATTTTTCATGGTACATGCCAAGAGCAGCTTAAGCTCTGAACTGGTCCAGCCAAAAGGCTGTCAGTGGTGCTGGTATTGAGCAGCACTTATCTGTCTCTTGTATTTGAACAAACTCTGAGTTTCAGCTTGAAATATCACAGAGAGGTCCAAGTCCCTGAGGCATGGGAAAGCTGTGCTATGAATACACTGATGGTAATGGTCTTGGCTCTGCAGGTTTTATTGCATTTGTTATTTTCTAACATTCTGGAAAACATAGCATTAAAATGAAGTGAGTGAACACAGACAAGTGGAAAAGGATGTTGGAGCTGGACAGAAAATGATTCTTTGTGCCCAAGGCTCTGTTGTCCCCTACCTTAGGGTCACTGGAGCAGTCTAGCACATGCTTAGCATTTTGCAGGGTGTCAGCTGTCATTGAATAGCCACCTTAGTGGTGTCTCATAGAACTGTGGTGTTTGAGGGAAGAGATTAGTGTTCTAGAAATGGCTCTTAGCACGTAGGAATAAAGTAAAGAATTTACCTCCTGGGATTTGGGCCTCAGTAGGGGTAAGTTTGCTATGACTTCTTGACTTAGAAGATAAAGAATATGAATGTTACTCAGGTCTGATGGTTGTAGAGTTGCAATGAGCTAACAGACTTTTTTCTAATTGTGGGAAATAGGTATTTTAAGGTAAATAGTCTATTCTCTGAAAGAATTCAGGCATCTGGCTCTTAGGGCTGAGCTGCCAGCAGGAAGCTCTTTCCTGCCTCTGCCCTGTAAAATTCTTTTGCCTTGCATAAAGTATTCCACATGCATGTAATTACCTTTTCTAATCAAGTCAAAAAAGAGGATAGTGTTTAAATAGCTCCATTTTGCAGCTTATTTTCATATTTTATCTACTTTCATGTAAGTCTTAAGCTTTTATAATGGTCTAGCAACCTGATTTCAGACACCTTCCTCTCTCATCTGGATGAGAAGGTGACAAAGTATTTTATTATACTGAATAACTAGAAGCCCGTGGTGGGACTCAGAGGGTCTGTGAAAACACAAATATTTTGCTGCAAGGACTGAGAACAACCTCTATCTTCCATGGACTTTGAGGAGCTTGGGGTGCTCATGATGCTCAGAATCTCACAGGAAACTGAAAAACTGGGAGTTGAGCTGTCTGTATCAGATTCAACTGCCATTAAAATCAACATCAAGACTCTTGTTGAGGTAAATGGATGTATATGGATATTTATGAAGAATATCAGTAGAAGGAAGCTGGTGTTTCTACCAGCCTGATGCTGATGCTCAGAAGGACCTTCCCTCTATTGACACACAATTCTTCTATGTCAATACAACAGTGGTACCCTCCATCCATGATTTTCTTCCATAGTAATTTCTGACTTAGTAGTAAGTGATTGCAAAACCTCCCTTTTTGGTTTTTGTACCAGTTTTGGTACTTTTGTGACACTAGTGCTTTTTCCTTTATTAATATAATACTGACTTCTACCTGAAAGCCGACGTGGTTTCCGAGCCAGCAGAGGTACCACAGACATGGTATTTGTTCTCAGACAACTGCAAGAGAAGTGTAGGCAACAGAACAAAGGACTCTGTGTTACCTTTGTTGATCTAACCAAGGCTTTCGATACTGTGAGCAGAAAAGGTCTGTGGCAGATTTTGGAACATTTAGGATGTCCTCCCAAGTTCCTCAAAATGATCATCTCACTTCATGAGGACCAGCATGGCCAAGTCAGATATGGTGATGCACTTTCTGAGCCGTTTCCAATAGCCAATGGCAAGGCTGCGTTCTCGCACCAACTTTATTCATTCTTCAGCATGATGCTCCAAAAGGCCATGGCAGACCTCGATGATGAAAACAGTGTCTACATTCGATATCGTACCAATGGGAGCCTATTCAATATAAGGCTACTGAAGGCTTACACTAAGACCTTAAATCATCTTGTCCGTGAGCTGCTTTACACTGATGATGCTGCCCTCGTCGCCCACACAAAAGTAGCTCTGCAACGTTTGACATCCTGCTTTGCAGAGGCTGCTGAGCTTTTTGGGCTGGAAGTCAGCTTGAAGAAAACAGAAGTTTTATACCAGCCTGCACCTCAGGAAGTCTCCCATCATCCCCATATCACCATTGGTGAAACAGAGCTCAAATCAGTCCAGTAGTTTAATTACCTGGGAAGCATCATCTCCTCAGATGGTAGGATTGATGCAGAAATAGACAACAGGTTAGCAAAGGTATACAGAGCTTTTGGTAAACTCCATAAAAGAGTGTGGCAAAACAAACACCTGAAGAAAAGTACTAAGATCAGTTTTTACAGAGCTGTTGTACCGTCTACTCTTTTATATGGATCTGAATCATGGGTCATTTACTGCCACCACTTGTGTCTCTTAGAACACTTCCATCAGCGCTGCCTCTGTACAATCCTAAACATCCACTGGAGTGACTATGTGACCAACACGTCTGTCCTTGAACAGGCAGCAGTCACGAGCATTGAGGCCATGCTGCTGAGAACACAGCTGCGTTGGGCAGGGCATGTCTCCAGGATGCAGGACTACCGCCTCCCTAAGATCATGCTCTATGGGAAACTTGCCACTGGCTGCCGCAAGAGAGGAGCCCCAAGAGGAGATACAAGGACTGCCTGAAACAATCCCTCATCCTTGGCCATATTGATCATCACCATTGGTCTACCCTGGCCTCCAATCGTGAGGCCTGGAGACACACCATCTATAATGCTGCTGCTGCTTTTGAGAACACACGCAGGATCACTCTCGAGGAGAAAAGAACGCAGCAAGCATCGTGTCTTGTCGATATCACCTGGGGAGTCTTTCTGCTGTGCCTTCTGCAACCGGACTTGTCTATCTCGCGTTGACCTGTTTAGCCATCAGCATGCTTGTAACCAGCGTGGGTAGAGCCCTTCTCAAATCTTCATTCACAAAGCCTAGCCATGATGATGATAATACTGACTGATTAATCTTAACAACAAGTTATCAATAATTTTATGTAATTAAACTGTCTGTCCTAGCCCCAAGGTTGTGGCTTACATTGGTCTTTATTTCACACATCAGCTCCTAATGCACTTACTCTATGCTTCCAGAAACTACTTGGGTAATGTAAGGAAGTGACATCAGCTGATGATGTCATATTGCTGCTTTGTTCATAAACAGAAGCTACCTACATTATCCTCAGGGTGATGGATTACAGTTTGTAGAATGTTCTTTGTATTTTACCCAACCTACATTATTAAAAACTTCTAGTCTCTGTTTACTCCTCTTTCTCCCCACTGTGTTCTTTGCTTTCTCAGTAGTGTTATGGGTCCTTCCTGTTGCTGATGTGTCATGGCCTGCTTTCTTGGAACCTGCTGCTCTTGCTTGCGCTTATCTGAGCACAGCTCATGGCACATCGACATCTGAGCATGGTGTGGTACAGAGCTGTTTTCTGTCCCTAAAGAATCTGTTTTTCTGGCTATTGATGGCAGCCAGATAATGATATCTATTGTTTTTTTTGAGTAGATGCTTTGGAGTCCAAAAAGGCTTTCAGAAGCACTTGGCTGAGGCTTGCTCCCCATTGTAGTTGGTTTTGAGATTAGACCCATGCTGAACATCAAGATCAGTAGTTCAAGTTGTCTTTAAACTTTGGACAGGACAGATGTCATTCTGTCACATGCAGTAAAGAGCAGCTCTGTCTCTGAGAACTCTGATCTGGGTGCTGAAGTTGGGTTTATTGCCATTTTGGATGGTCATCACTAGAAACTGGGACTAGGCAGGTGATATCCCACCACTGGTGATCTGCTCCCTCCAGCCTAATGCAGAAATGCTGCATGTAGACATGGCAGCACATGTGGCTGTGTGCACAGCCTTGAAGGCTGGCTGGTGTCTCTGCCCTCCTGAATGGGGGTTTCCTCTTAGAAAAGGAGGCACTGTTCCAGCACAGCAGATGGGCAGGAGCAGCAGCAGCTGGGAGACCATGTATGATCATCATGTGGGCTTACTGTCTGCAGTAGTGCCAAAACAGCCACTTGGCTTTATCGTGTCTGTGCTCAGGGCTGTTTCTAACCCAGCTGCTTCCACAGGCAGGGTACAGAAAGAGGGCAGGCAGCACTGAGTGCAGGAGGCAATGGGCTCTGCTTAGCATCTACTATCAAGAAGGGAAGCAGCAAGTTCCTCAAGGGCTGAAGGTTACCATCTCTATTTCTGTCTGGAGCACTATGTGAGAGCAGCCAAGCTGAGCCCTTGTTGTTCCCTCTTGCCTGTATAGGCTGAGCTCTTTCCTGTCAAGTAGAACCTTACCTCAACCAGTAGAACCTTACATACTGCTCTCCTACCACTGGGGTCAGGGAGAAGTTCCAGGACTGGTGTTCAGTGTGAGTTGACCTGCTGGGGTGGGCAGGTCTCCAGCAGAGCATGCAGAGCAAAACCATGCTGATCAAACAACAGTGCAGGGGGCCCTGTGTTGACAGTCCCAGAGGAACCACTCAGGAATAACATCCAGATGGAATAACTCTGCCTTTCCCAAATAGCCATCTCCTTGCCATGACAGGGGCCAAGAATATGCTGAGGCATTATGAAGAACAGGGTCTGCATGAGATGGTTTGTACTTGGATTGAGCCACCTTCTTATTTGTACTGTGATTCCAGCTTACTCCTGAGAACTGAACACATAAAGGAAGCAACCTTGGCAGCTCTGTGGACTTGGTACTGGAGAGTGGTGCTTCATAGGTTCTCCTTCCACCTTGGCTTACAAGGTGTGGGTGGGAAGGAGTTCAGGTTTAGCACACCTGCATCTCTTGAGCACTGCAATGCTTTCTCTTGCTGTGGTTTGGAGGAGAACTTGATGCACTACTGAGATGCCATTGATGTGTGTATTGCTATTTGATGTGTGATACTTGTAAAGCCAGAGTAGGCACAGATCTGACTTTCCTGAGGAACTGGAGGAGAAACAGTGATCTAACTTGAGCTGGTATTTTAATGCAGGGATAATGTTGAAATATAGAGTAGAGTACAGACACTATAATATTTCTTTCTACTGATAAATAATTTGAAAGGTGACCTGTAAATGGCAAGGGAGAGAAAATATCACTGGATTTGTTCCCTTGAATTTACCTCTTTGCATTGAGGAAAGAAGCCTTGAAGGAGTATAGGGAGGGACTTCTCTCTTTAACATGGCTTTTTAAAAACATGTATGTTAAGGCCTCATGATGGTTTCATGATATGGAAGGGAAATCATGATGTCTCAGATGAGGTCTAGAAAGATCTCTGATAAACTGTAATTGTAAACGAATATGTGTGGATTAATGGGTTTGGGTGTTTTGCTTGACCTGTGTTTCTACCCACTATTTCCTTAAAGGAAGAAATGCTTCACAGCTCAGAAGCAAAACAAAAAAAATAACAGAAACGTTAATTTTGCCTTGCTCTCCAAGGGTGAGCCCTGTGAACTAATTCATGTCCTCCTCCACAAGGAAAACAAATCTCCACTTATGTTTGCCAGTGTTATGGCTATCCCTTTTAGGACATTAGAAAAATATATTTTCAGTATTTGGGAAACTTGATCTTCATGTATTCTCATAGCAGTGGGGCTCAGTCTGATGCCTTCAGCTAGGAACTGTTTCCCAGATTTTTCTGTAAAGCTGAATTATTGATGGCTGTTAGCTTTCCAGGGAGTGCACAGCTTTGAAAGGAGGCTCTTGGTTCATTGGTCCAATGCCTGCTATTACAAATGGTACCTCAGATTGTGCTCTTGGTAACTAGCCCAGCTGTACCTTAAAAGTTTTCTTTGCCTTCTTTTCTTTCTGTTGAAAGTTGTTCTTGAACTTGGATGCCAGGAACCTTAATGTCCTCTGAGAGTTTGCCTTGCAGGAATCTGCCTTTAATCTATGCAAGTTGGTAACTTGAGTCCAAGAGTTTTAGGAAACTGAGAAGTTGTGGAGCACTCTGGTGTATATTCTGATTGTGTTTTGCAACATTAGTGAGGACTAATAGACCTTGAAAGAGTTATTGTTGTGTTATTTTTCAGAAAGAGCACACAGGCTGACCCTGGAAGTGTAGTCTGGTCAGTTTGGCATTGATGGTAGGTAAAAGCAATGAGGAAATAGGATCCCACCAGTCAGTGAAAGAACTGAAGAAACAATAGACATTTACTTCAACCTTTTAGACAAATCATAAATTCTAAGTCTGCTTTATAAGTTCTGTAGTGAAGTTTGACTTGTAGCTCACCTACACTACCTAAAATTAAAAAACCCTAATCTTGTTCTTCACAATAATATAGAACCTAATAAATGGGTAGGAGCCAGTTGAAATGTGAATTTTATGTGCTAGGTCTTCATTTTGGGCTGTTTCTTGTTGCTTTTTAGGGGCCTGTTCCTGCACTAGTATGCCATCTCTGACTTGTGTCTTGCCACCTTGTGGGGTGGCAGCTCAGATTAGAGCTGGTGTTGCTCAGAACTGGCTGGACCATGTGTTGAGGTGGGATCACATGTGTGATGTTCGCTTCCATAACCAAACTTAGGGTTCTGCTTAGGGATGGGAATGCCCAAGGGTAGTGTCTGCAGGATGGTTTGCAGTGGTTTAGGATGAAGAGCATGAGAGAGGATATAACCACTGACTGGCTTGCTAGTCCTGGGCTGTAGATGAGAAGGAGAACATAAGCACCAGGATGTTTATACATCAGTATAGGAACAGCAGGAGGAAGGGAGTTACTGTTCACATACTTAGAAACTTACATAGTGCCGGAGCCACATATTCTCTGTGTGTGCAGCTCCCAGTACGGTGGATGCCTTGAGGTGCCTTTTCACTAGTGCAAATTATAAAAATAACCCCAAAATTGGGTTTTACCATCCCCATTGCACCAAAGTTACAGATCTGGAAAAAATCTTAAGAGGTACAGGAATAATACCACTGTGGAGAAACTTTCTTACAGGGATGAACTCCAGGACGATCTCTTTGTTCTCCAAAAAAGTGACTTTATCCTGGTATGAATGTTTTGATAACTTATTAGCAGGGCACTCCTTGCTTTATTAGTGAGAGGGTGAGTGAAATCTAGTGGCTGAATGTGAAAGCAGAAAAGCATAAGCTCGCCGTGAGGTGGATGTTTTATGAATCAGCATAATTAATCTTGAAACAACATATCCAGAGAAGGCCTGAACCTGAGACTGAGCAACTACTGAGAGCTCCTCTCCGTGTCTGCAGGTGCGTGGGCTCAGCCTGGCTTGCAGTGCTGAGGGAGAGAGCAGTGATTCCCCGTTGACCTGACCGGTGCAGGAGTTGCGATCTTGGGTTAGCACAGCACCGGTGGGCACCGGCCGGTTCTCCCGCAGCCGCCGGGCCGTGCGCGGAGCCGCCTCCCGGTACGCGGGTTGTGGCCGGTGCGCCGGGCGCGGGGAGGATGCTCCAGCGGGACTCCCGCCGGCACCACCGCGTTGTGTAACGCAGCGCTCCCGCTCTCCGGGGCGCGGGACGGGAGAGAGGGACGCGGTGCGGCCGGTCCCGCCGGGCGGTCGCTGCTCCTCCTTCCTTCGCTCTCTCGCTCGCAGCGCATCCCGCACCGGGGGCCCGGCGGTGCCGCGGTGCGGGGGCGGGGCGCGGGCGGGGCGCGCATGCGGGCGGTGCCAGGCAGCGCGGCGGGCCGCGGAGCCACTCGCCCCCGCAGCACCGCTCGGCCAGGGACAGCTCCCGCCGGCGCACAGGTAACGCGCTCCCCCCGCGCCGCGCCCCGCTCCACCCGCGCCCCGCGGGGCTGCGGGGGGGGCCCGGCAGCTCACGCCGTCTCCCCCCCGCCCGTTGCTTGCTTGCAGCTCCGGGGCTGTGACAGCGCCGTCTCCCACCGCGGAGCAGGCAGCGGCGGCCGGCTCTGCCCGCCGGGCTCTCGGCTGAGGAGGGAGCGCGTCTTCCCGCAACTTCCCGGCGGTCGCAAGGCTCCGCGATGGAAGGGAAAGGTGGGTCGGGCGCAAGGGGTGCGGCGGCGAAAGGACCGCAGTGGCCGGGCTGGTGCGGGGCCGGGCGGCCGAGGCTGCCGCTGTGCTGGGGACATTGCAGCACCGGCGGGGAGCGGGCGGGAGGCGCGTCCCTGCCGATCCCGCGGGGTGCTCGGCCCGCTGCGTAGGGAGTGAGGGGAAGGAGTGGCTTTTTTTTTTTTTTTTAAATTAATTAATTTATTTATTTTCCTTTAGGGCGAGACAGATGTTAGTTGGTGATTTGTTTTCTTAATGCTAAGGATTTGCATAATATGAGGTCTGTCCCGTGTTTTTTTTTTTTTTTAGCCAGTCAGCAATGGAGAGGTTTTTAATAGATGAAAAGCATTTCATGATTAGAATGGGTTTTAAAAAAAATCTTTTTTCTTTTTTTCTGAAACGAGAACAGGGCTATAGAGCTCTACCCTCCTTACATTGCATATTTAACATATCAGAACATAATGATAGATTGAGAGAAATGCAATGAGTATTGTGCTGTTGAATTGTCCACCCTGGAAAGACGAGATCATTAAATATTGCCTGCCTAGCTTGTGTGTTTGCATACAGAGATACCTCATCCACGTATATCCCTTCAGGTTGAGCATATGTATTTTGTTTCCATCCATAGCTATGTAGTCCTGCATGCTTATTTACCTATCTACCTCTACAACTGCTTTGGAAATCCCACATTCAACTGGTACGTGAACTCAAAATCTGTACATGTTAATTGCCAATGAAATATTGATGATAAGTTAGTCCATGCAGGAGAAAGGCGAGTTGCCATTCCCTCTCAACATAGCTGCCAGTTCTCCTGTATAACACAAATCTGGTAGCTGTTTAATTGATAGCGATCAAGGCAATGGGACAATATGGACTACATTAATTCAAGGAAAATTATGGTAGACTTGTATAACACAACACTACATACCTTCCAGGGAGACGAGCAAGCTATATTTAAACCTCAGGTTTATTTTTGTAACTATCTTGTCAATCAAGGCTATAGTTCTCCTGTGTAGGAATATCTGATTATATGCTGATTAAGGAAGGAAGCTATTTCAATCATAAGGAGGCAGTATGTCCTATAAAGTACAGTTTCTTGTGGGCAGTGATCGATAGAATTACCAGGGCATGAGGACAGGTAAGTACCTCTTTAAAAAGTGTATCTGCAAAGACTTCACTTAAATTAAAAAACCCACAGCAGTCATGTTAGCCTTACATTTTTTTTTTTTTAATTATCCATGCTCTTTTCACAGTTAACCTGAGATGGGCCACCTTTGCCTTTTGAATGTCCCACTAGTACATGTCTTGATGTGAAACAAATGGACTGTGACTTTAATATAACACATTACGTGCCTTGTCATGCACTACACAAGCAGGCAAAAGGCTCTCTGTGGAACTTCTGATGGAACTCATGTAGCTGGAGGAGCTGTACGGGGGGCAGAAAGGAAACATCTGCAATAAAATAAGAAGGGTCCAGTGAGCTGGTGTCAGCACCCATAGCACTCCCAGAGAGACCATCACCCGATTCCCGTCTTGTGCAAACAGCAACTGTTATGGTGCAGTTGCTGCTGGAGTTGGCAACGAGCATCTGAATGAAGCAGCTTTTCAGGCCAATGATAATTGTGTTTATTAGTTGCAACATGGGCTCCACAGCAATCCATGCTTCCTTGTGCTTATCTTTGGTGGAGGAGATAGCAGGAGTGAGAAGACCCCAAGAGTCCCTACTCTGAGAATTTTGTGTGGTTTTCTGTTGCTAAAGATTTTCTTTCACAAGGTAGAGCTAGGGAGCAAATACTCTCTGGGTTTCCTCTATCTATGTAAAAAGAAGAGTTGTCAAGAGCAAACCCCGCAGAAATCAAGGCACCAAAATGGGACATGTTTGAAGCAGAGATGACCTGAATGGAAATATACGAGGAACTTTGGCATCTCAATGAAAAAATGAGAAGGCAGAAGCCTTCTCACGGCAGAGATCCAATTGTGTTGGCACTGAAGTAATTTTTGAAACTCACATGGTGTTGGAGAAGCATGAGAAGGCCTGTGGTGCACAGCTCTAGCAGACAAATTTTGTGTGCATGTATAGTGAGGCACAATGCAGGATGTCTCCCCCGAGGGAAGGTATGAGCCAGCCTAAACTCACGTTTTCATTTTTTATGACTAATCATAGATGGACTTGCAACTGCATTGCCTTACTAAGCACTTGTTTACGTTTTATTTTCATTACTAACCAGGCCTCTGCATTGCGAGTCCTATGTTATGAGCTTGCTGCTTTCATACAATGTTTCTCCAAAATCATCTTACTTTTAAATGCTTTTTCCTGCAATCTTTCTCCCACCCTTCCAGTCTTCCTTGGTGCAGATCTTAGAACATCTCAAACTCAGCGTTGTGCAGATACTGGGGAAGAGTGTGTGCTATATTAAGTAACATAGTCTGTTTAAGAAAACCTACCTTCTGGTCCCTGAATTCAGCTGTCCCTGATGACTGCTGTGGACATTTCTGCTTAGGATTTGCCATCTCAGTACAACTTAGTTGTCCAAATGTGGCTGATGCTTTGCAAAGCCTGCAGTCCTCTGTAAAAAATGGGCTAGAGAACCATCTCTGGTGCTGCCCAGAGCAGCCATAACTGATTTCACTGATTAGACTTATTCATGACTGTTGGGAGTAATCTGGACGAGGAAGAGGAGTTTAGAAGGTGGAAAGAAATTACTTCTGGCAACATAGGCCAGACAACATCAGACATACAGACTGTTTGTTAGATTGTGAGCTTTCTCTCTTGTGGGAGAGAGCAGGTTTCTCTGACTGGCCAAAGTCCAGTCAGAGGCAGTTAGTTTTCCCAGTTAAGAACATAGTAGTTATCTGAAGATGCATGTATCCCCTCTATGAAGCATATCAATCTTAAATCCTATCCAATGCCCTGTCCAAGTTTATATATACCTATCCCTTTTTTCCAGAACCTTCCTTATCTGCATATAAAAACCCTCCATTTGGTAAAATACAGTTAGATCACTTTAGCACCCACAGCTGGTGTCTCTGTGTGATTTGACCCCTGAGCTCGACCGGTACACCACCGGGCACAATGAGAGAAACTGCAACTCAGCTGTGAACCCACTGGTCCAGAGAAGACCCCAAGATCCCAAACTGTGTTACGTGACAGAGAGGGAAGAAGAATGTATTCTGGTTCTTATGCAGTGGGATGCAGGACTAAGGACTTTACTGTTAGGGCTGTAGCAGTTAAGAATGCAAACCAAGAGAGTTCTGATGTGGGCTGAGGAGGTGGTGCAGCCTGTGCCATCTTCCAACAGTCAAAGCTGGCTGGAGCTGAACATCTTTATCTCCTCACAGCTCCTAAAAGATAAATAGCACTCTCTGGAACTGCAATGTTACCAACGAATCTTGGTGGTCTAAAAGTAGCATTTGGCCTCATCTAACTTAGAGCTTCTTTAGTTTACTCTGTTCTGCACAATCACTGTCTCCAAACCTTTTCCCCAGGTAAGAAGCTTAAAAGTTGTAGCTGTTCCCAAAGCTCATTAGGCAATGGGGAAATGGAGGGCACTGTGGGTGAGAGCTCTGTTTTGCATCAGCCACCTGATCCCTGTTCTTGAATCTTACCACTACAGCAGTTACTGTAGGCTGCAGCAGTAAGCGATACCACACCAGGCATCCCAGAAGCTGGGCTTTGCCAAAGCTAACAGTAGTTAATGTGGAGGTTAAAGAATACCTGGTCTCTTGCCAGATTCTTCAGTCACAGCTAGAAAGATGCTTAGCAGAGGAAGGAATGTCATGCAGCGATGTTCAGACTCGGAGGCTGGGAAAGAAATCAGCCGAGCAAGAGTCAAGCTGCACAGTGTAGAATGTATCCCTGGGCTTCTGGATGGAGTAGAAAGGGACTGCAGGGCTTTCCTTGCTGCAGGGAGAACTCCTTTCCTCTGACTGTGCTATGCCCTTTTCTGTACTTCTGAAGACACAGGGAAATCCCTTTCTCCCTCACTGCCAGAAAACACATATTACTTTTCTCTTGTCTGAGGTGGGGATTGGGGTTTTGATGTGTCTGTCTTGTGTGGGGAGCAGGGGAAGGCTGTCTGCCTGAACCCTCTTCAGGGGCTCAGCCAGTTTTTGGTGCCCTCTAGTCTCCCTGAGAGTCAGTGCTGGGCACTGGTGGCTCTGGGGTAGTTGCATTGCCTTGGGTGCAGGGCAGGCTGCTGACAGAATAGGATCCATGCTGTTAGCTAGGAAATACAACAGGACTTGTTCTTGTCAGCTGGTCTACAGGGACAGCAAATCTAAAGCACGTTGTTGGCTGAGACATGAAGGTGCTCTTGTCAGTCCTCTGAGCCCTGGTCCTTCCCTGTTGGATAGTAACCTCAGGTTGGAGAGACATTCTTCAAGCAGTGGTTCTTTCCACAGGAAACCCATCCTTGTGCTCAGAAGGCTGTGGGGTAGCAGCCAGGGCACCTGACCTTATAGCTCTCTTCTACTGAGGGTCCCAAAGCAGCGGCCTTGGAGATGTCTCCAGATGACATGTCTGCAGTGTGACTGTCCTAGGCAGATGCTGCCACAGTAGTGCTACCTGAGTCATGTTCTCTTCTCAGTCATAAAGCTTGGAGCAGGAATTTTGCTTCTGTAGAAAAGGCACAATGCTGATGTTCATAGATGTGTCATGTTCAGGCCTTTAAGTGAGATCTTGTAAACCATCAGTAAGATCCCATTTACCTAGGGCACAGTTACTCTTCCTGGGACTGGCAAACTGGTCTGAGCTTTTTGCGTCTTGCTATCTTGTGGAATGGTCAATGTGGTTTGATCCATCCTTCCTCACTGGAGCTGCTCTGAAGCCTCCTTGTCCAACCCCAGAATTGTGGACCAGCTTTCTCTGTTCAGATGCTTGCACTGTCCTGTAAAGGACAGAATCTTCACCTTGAAGAACTTGTGATCAAAACCCAACAAGAGCCGAGGAGTGGTAGGATTGAAGACAGGCTTTGTGGACAAGGTGAGAGAGGGTGGCAAGTACGAACATGCAGTTCTAGAGATTGCTGTGCATTGTTCCCACCTTCATGGCTTTCTTCATTGATCAAAGAAAATATCTTAGAGATCCCAGCCGTGGTTCGTGTCCTGAAGTTGTTTAGAATGCTCACGTCAAAACGTATCTCATAATGCGTCTTCCTGACATGTCCTGTATTTGTTAGCGGTAAGTCTGCAGCATTTACTGTTGTATGTGTGTTGGAGTAATGCAGATTGCTTTGGTAAAGTCTGGGTCACACAATTCATGGTGCATACTTGTTTGTAATGGAAACAAAGTAGTGGCACAGTTACTTTTGCTATGAAACTGTTTACTTTGTTGGGGGAATACTTGCATTTCCGTCAGGATGGTCAGAGGCTTCTCTGAGCAGCACGTTTTCCATAGAGGAGGCAGCTCTGTGCTCTCAACCTTTCACAGAGATGTACCATGTGAGATCCAGGGCATATTAATGAAGCTAACAGTTCTCAAACTGGCTGCAAGTTTGAGGGTGTAAATAAATGGCATGATTTTTTTTTTTCAAGTCTTTCCCCTGTGCCATACGTTTCAATGTGGGTACCAGCTTTCTGTATAGCAGGGGAACACTTTAATTGCCTGACCTTAACACCTTATTCCCAAGGCTGGGGTGGGGTGCAGTGAAAGATTACTTTGGTCCTGTGCTTTAGACTGGATCTCTGCTGAAAGATGCAGAATGAGAGTGTAAAGCACTAAGCTAGCACTGCTTTCATGCTTTTCTTTAATGCATCCCAGGAAGAGAGAGAAATGTCTGTTCTTGTCACTTGAGAAATCATGTTAAACTCAACACAAATATGACTGTACTGGAAAGGCTCAAAGATGGTAAGAACTCAGGTTGCTATGAGGTACTTGCAAATGAGCAAACCTCGGCTATTTGCTGCCACCTAGAAGAGCAGATAATGGTCTAATACCTTTATTAACCATCATTTGGTAGCTGCTGAAATACGCTGGGTGGGCATCTTCAACTTCTGAATGAGAAGGGTGACCCGAGACTATCTGATGCTGGGGGAAGTAGACATGGTACCCAGAAAGTATGTGTGCCCTAATGGGCCTTGAAGGGAAAAGGAGGGAAAAGTAAGTGGCCATGCTCATGTTCCTTCATACCCACAAACCCACCATGTTACTAAAGAAAGGGGAAAGAGGACCCTAATACTAGTCTAAAATCTTATAAAAATTGGTGGAGGACTTGGTCATCTGGCTCTTATGAAAATACTCAAGAAACAAGTCCTCTAACCCACTTCCACAAGTTATGTGGGAGATGTGGATGTTGCTTTTGGGCTGAATGAAATGCTGGAGTAATTGAAAATATTTTGTTTGTTTGTTTGTTTTAATGCATTAAGTTGTTCTGATGTACCATTCATACATAGAGTGGCTGGAAGCATAATCTGTGGATACTTTGAGTAATGACTTGGATACAGCTGTTTCATCCTTATGTCATTTGGGGTCCAGTAATTTTAAAAAACCCTTGGTGTTTTTTTAGTGTGTGTTTTTTTTTTTTAAAGGGGCTTAGCTTACTGCAAGACTTTTCTCACCTGCTCTTATCTTTCCCTCTCTATCTACTCAGCTATTCAAACCCTGTCTGAATTGCATTCATTTCTAATGTGCCATAAAACTTGATATGCAAAAACTAGTTATTTAGGAAGAATTGCAGAAACTATTTTAGTCTGTGTCTTTTGACCTATAAACGAGGTAACATGATTAATTTTTACATGCAAAGCTTGGTGTTTATTAGCATGGTAAAAGGCAAACTGACAATGAAATATATTCCTGGTGGGCATAATAATTAATGCTTTCACTCAAAGTATAAAGGTTTTAATAATGCTGTTATACTAAAATGACTGAAGAAAGAGTTTACTATTTTCCTGTCAGTGATACAAGGATGTTTCCTTTTAATATATTGCTTATATCCCTGCTTTTTCAAAGTGTTCTTTATGCTCAAGAAGAGTACAAATCATCATTCCAATTCATTGAGTTTCTTCTCCCAGGTCTCAGGTTTGGATGAACCTTATGATTTGATACTTACGCAGGACACACATTGAAAGCTATGGCTTTTTTCTTCAGATTGAATTAAACTATTTATGGTGTCCTCATGTTTCAGTAGAGATCTTGTGGCTTGAGATGATGGCTGCTCAATAGAGTGCAGGAGCAATACTGCGGCGTGCCATGAGCCACGTGGCCGAGGGAGGGCTGTGTGTGCATCAGGATGTGTACTTTGAGAAGTAAGGCGTTTTTACTTGCTATTTTTAATAGCATGTGCAAAGCAAGAAATCAGGGAAGCATGGAATAGCATTTCTAATTTGGAAAACGGCTTTTCTTGAGCTATGCTTCTTCCTCTTGAGTTTCATCCCCCTGTTGGAGACTGGCTTAAGGCTGGCTTTATCTACCAACAGCCTTGAATAGGTAAGGTTAATTTGCTGAATGTAGCTACTTGGATTTTCTTCATAAATCCTCCAGAAGTGTTGAATGTTTTATTGGTATAATAAGGGAAAGTTGCCTTCCTTCTCAGTCACTGAGAATATATTATTAATGCAAAAACACTCTCCTGGCATTTAATGCTATCTCCAGAAGAGGCTGACAAGGATGAAGGCCTCTCCAGGAAGACTGAAGCCCATGTGGTAACTAAGTCTTTTATGCCATACTCATTCCAATGTAATGTGCCATCACTGTGTATTTTTCTCCCCAAATCCAGGCAGACAAGGTTATTGGTAGGATGGGCATGCTTAAGTGTTGGGATAGTCACTAATCAAGCAAACATTGAACTAGAAACCTTGAGGTATCTTTCAGCTGACTCTAGTCTCTGATATGACCCTACTGAGGAGCTTGAACTCTAAATCTGGTTCCAGGTTCTGTATCCTGCCTCTTCCTCCTCCCATTCACATACTAGTGTCTACTGTCTTCTCATTTCTGAGTGTTTATCGTTACTTGGTGTATTGAAGAGCACGATCCAGGTGTTGTGGCTATTGTTTAGCTGTTCTTTATTTGGAGTGGGGTGGAATTGCAGGTGTCTGTGCAGTTTGAAAGATCAAACCTGTATGAAATTCAGCAGGAGAATAAGCTTCTGCTTTGAAGGACAGCTCTCAGCATTTCATCCTTTATTGTTGTGTAGTTCTGAGCGTGCATTTTGGGGGAGCACTTCAGTGAGTATAAAACTTGTCTGACCTTCAGCTGAGAATATTCTGCAGCAGTGGTTTTAGAAACATATGGAACAAACGTAAAATATTCCACATATCCTGAATTACTGTTTCATCACAGATAGTATTATTTTGGGATTCAGTTTAGTTTTCTGAAACATTGTCTGGAAGACATAAGTATGAATTCATTCTCCACTTAAGAATCCTTGCACACGTTATGCTTGCTACGATGCAAAAATGTCCATTCCACTGTGACTTTAGAATAACACCAAATTCACTCTCAAATGCTAGTGACTCCACCATAAAGTGAGAGGGAAACAGCAGCAACACCAACAAAATGAGGAAAAATTTAGAATCCAGTACCTTGTAGTATATATAGAAAAAAAAAGTTAATTATAGATGAAGGAAGACTTGGATTTCCTATTTTGATACTAACAAACCATTGTAGCATAACTGGGTTGACAGTAGAATAAGCTTCCTTAGCAAGACCTGCTTTTTATAATATTTCCAGCTTATTTAATCTCTTTGAAGGCTGAATATGAGCTTTTGAGATATTTTTCTAGCCATGAATTCATATTCCCTTTTAGTATTGACCAGCGCTCCTGGTATTCTGAAACTGCCCTTTAACTGGTGCCATATGTTATCAAATAATTGCATTGACAAAGCCAGCTGTTAATTTTTAAACTTTTTATTCCTATCAGTGTGCCCCAGTGGAGAAATTTCATACTGCAAATTATAACCATTTTGTTGCAATATGAGAAGTGAGGGAGAAATCAGCAGAGAAGTTTAAGAATTACTGTCCTGAGTCTCCTCTTCCAGTTAAGATTTTCAACAAAGTTAGTGAAGCTGTTCTGGATTTGCACTTGTGTAGATAAATACATCATTTGGTCAGTAGGCAAAGGCCAGGTCTCTAATGCTTTACTGAACTGAAAACACAATGGAAATATTAGTGATTATATGGTGTAAGACCTATTTAAATGACGTTAGACCTCAATTATTAACCACTTAAGAAGTAGTAAAGGTTTTAGGAAGTAATTTTATATTGGTTCAAGGTGATACTAAAATAACAAACAGTTATGGCTTATTTTACTTTCTTCCTGTCACTTTGAAGGCAATTACCTTTATTGGTACAAATTATATCGCTTTGAGGGGTTTGTGTTAGCAACCGCTATTAAAATTGCTATATAGTATCTTCAAAAGTCAGAACATCCACCCCATCTTAAAAATGACTATGAATTACACGTCTAACAAGTGGCTTTATGCTGAGACATGTCTCTACCATTACCACTAAACATAGTGCCAGATATCTAGATTTATCTGTCAGTTTTATTTGTATGATTCATCTCTCAATAACATGCATTCCAGACTCTCTGACCTAAACTGTGTTTACAGTGCATTCCCCTCTCAAAAAAAACAAACATCCAAGGAACAGCAAGAGTCTGACTTTTTATTTGTTTGTTTAAAAAATAAATTAAAAAAATAATAAAAAAAGGCACTAGGGATGAATTTTCCATCTCCTTTGATTAGAAGTTTCCCAGAAATAGTGAGGATGAACCTGACATACTGAAGCATACAGCCGTGGGCAATATACAGAGACAAAGAACAGAATGTGTTTAAAATCTTAATTATTTATAGTAAGAAAATTATGGTTTTCATTAAATTGTCCCTTCTGTGGCACCACCCTAAGGTTGATGACAGAAATCCAAGTACAGAGTTTAGCCTTGTGTTCTACTGCCTGTGAAACTAAGAACAGGGAATTGAGGCTGATGCTGAGGTTTGCATGCATGGAGATCTTCTAGTGCAGGCAGTGCTCTGTGCTGTGCAAGTGAGCCAAATGGTAGGAATGTTCTGACTGATAGCCTCTTCTAGGCATACCACTGTACATATGAAAACACTGTTCTTTTTTTATTTAAAGGTTTTCAGGAACAGTGAATACAGAAGAGTATCACTGAATCTGAGCACTGTTAAAGCTGGCATCACCACCATTGAAGTGCATTTATGGTCATGTGGAGTATGAGTTTATATTCAGTAGGCAAGGCTAGTGTATAGCTAGCTGCCTTGCTACTCTTGTATTCCTGGAGTCATCTTTATCACCCAGAAGCTGCGCAGTAATTTGGTAATCCAAACCAAACAGAGTATGTCCTGGATGCAGCTCCAACTGATCTTGAAAGTAGCTTGGTGGGCTATTGGCTTGGAGAATATTAAGACCATGTAGGTAGAAGTGTCTCACTTCTGTCTCTCCCTTGTACCCTGATATCAGCTCTGAAAGTTGGGCTTTGGCTTGGAGCCCTGGCTGTGGCAGCCAGCAGGTGTGCTTGGTGCTTAGCCCTTCATCCTGGCTACTCAGATGTGTGAAGACTTTGTCTTCTGTCATTTTCCTTGCCTATGGACAGCCCCTCTCCTTAGTATCAGGTCTTGAGTCTCAGGAGGAGTCCGTGATCTAGCAAAAGATAATGTTTGACACTTTGGGCTGTTGTCTGCCTGTCAGGAACACTGAAGGAAGCATCTATCTCTTCTCCCTCTTGTTTGCAGTGGAACTGCCTAAAAATCAGGTTTTTTATTTTGCAGAAAATCCCATTTTCTGAAGTTTCTCTGCTGAACTGGATTGAGCCTAGTATTTTTCTTACCATTTGGGCCCCTCAAGAGCTTCCTGGACCCTGCACTTTCTGATGGATCCCATCTTGGATTCATGAAAGTTTGTCAACACCTATGGTGGTATGAACAGCACACCTGAGAGCAGAAACTCATGTTTTCAAGCTAAACAACTTCACTGTGTACTGTTCTTGTAAGGAGGTATCACAGTAGCCAACTCTTACTGATTTCTGAGGGATTGTGGATTTCATGGGATGCTTTTAAGGCCTTTTCACATGGAGGTACATAGGGACTATAAAGCTTTATCAGTGCTTTTAGCTCTTGTACTGTTTCTCTAATCAACCTTGTAGCTATTCCATCTATTGAAGCATGGAGGTTAAGTTGATGGGAAAAATAGTTGTTTCTAAGTTTCCATTTTAACTTCCTTTCTAAAAGAAAAACAGTGATGTTTGCCAGAAAGGAGAGCCACATTGTCAGGAAATCTTGTGTATTCTTGTCTCCAAAAATACTGTACATCAGTCCTAAGTAACATGTTTTGGTTTGAAATTGTTTTGAAATAATTTCTTTGGGGAATAACACTGCTATTAGTTATATTATTGTTATGGTTATATATAGATAGATATACACACTCTCTATATAATATATATAAAAATATATAAATAATAAAGTTATATTATTGTTATTAATTCTGTTAACAAACAGTGATGTTTCACTGAAAACTTTAAAACTTATTTTTTCTCTAGGAAAAAGCAACAGCACTGGTCACTAAACTGCAGGTGTTACAATTTACTATATCAAGTATTTCTGTGCAGAAGATGTCAGCTACAAATGTTTTGCCTATTCTTTGCCAATGGTTATTGGCTCAAATGTCGTGCAAGGCCATGTGAAACTGTTTAGTTCCATGAAGAACTGACCTCATCTGGATGGATTATCTTGTAGCTTTACCAAAAAAAAGCATCATTCAAACCAGACTGCACTGTCTTGTTTTATGAACTATATGGCTTTCACCCCATGTCCCAGAATAGCCCCAGTTGGCACTGATAGCTATGAACTACGTATATTTATAGTGATGCTGCATGGTACCAGAAATAGTGACCAAAGTGGCTATCAGCCAATGGCTGCTGAATGCCCTGAGAATAATGATGGAGCAATGAGAAATATCAAAGCATGGGCAGTGGAGTCGCTTGATATAAGACAAGCCTGGATGGATCTGGTATTGCATCTTTCTTTTTTGCTGAAAGGCATACTGGACTGTCAAATCTGTTCCTAGAGGGGCTAGTTACAGCTACATAAGGCAATAAATCACTTCCTGCTCCTCTGGAAAAGAAACCCCTTGGCTCTCAGCTCAACTCCTGCTGGCAAAAAAGTGTGGGGATGGAGAGCCAGAGTTTCATGTGGCTGTGCCAAGTCCAATATACCAGCTTGTAAATCACCTGGGTCTAGCCCCTTGTGTCTGTATGCTGTAGTGGGAGGATGGCTACAGAAACCTGCTTAGTGGAGTTACTGTGCATGGGGGCTGTGTGTCTGTGTGGCTCTGTACTTTACGTTACATGGGAGGCTGGTGCCTCGAAAGTATGTATTTGAGTGTGTCCTTGGGTTGAAGTCTTCATTACCTTGGTAGGAGTTTTATTAGGAACCCAGTATGGCTTTAGTGCCTTACCCTACTGATCTGAGACCTTGCATGGGTAGCATTTGCATTTTGGGAGTGACTGGATCACAGAACCACAGGATGTTCTGAGTTGGAAGCAACCCACAAGGATCATCGAGTCCAAAGCTTATAGGGGGATTGAACCCACAACCTTGGCATTGATATCACCACGCTCCAACCAGCTGAGCTAATCTCAGGGTTATCCTGGAGGTGATGGTGTGTTGTTGCCCTGAGAGCTCAGGGAGCCTTGGAAGGAGGGCTTGTTGGTGATAAGGAAGAGGACAGTACAGAGCAGCATAACTCCTCAGTTAAATCCTAATTGTGAATTTTCATGTGTTGAAATTGATTTTAAATCCTCTGTGTTGCTGAATGGAATGAACATGCTGGGTAATGCAGCCCTGAAAGCAAGGCACTGATATTTTGTTTTCTCCTGTTAATCCAGAAGTTTTGGAACCATTTTACTACTAAAGTATATGTTAACATCTAGCTTAGTGGGGTGGTATTAGCTTTCCTCTCTATCTTTTTCTGAAGTTCACAGCTTAAAGGTGCTCCTGAAACATCTCAGATGACTTTAACTGAAGACGTGCATCCCATTCTAGCTGCCATCTTGACTAGAAAAGGTGAAGTTTACTAGGGTTTTTTTGGATTATGAATCCTAATAGTTTTTCTGCACTTCAGCAATAAATAAAACAGCAGTGTTTAATAATAGCAGGTAAGATCATAGTGTCAGGCCTGGAGGGATGCTTTAGTGCTGCAGCAGCCTAAATGGTGGTCAAAGATTATAGAAAGATGAAAGTACATCTGACCTGTTTGGCAAGATAGACAAGAACACAAGGAAAACCTCTGTTCCATTTTTTTTTTTCCTCCTCTTGGTGATTACTATTGTAGCATCACTGTATTGTGTTGCATCTATGTTTTTTGTTTTTTCCCTCCAGCTGTTGTGAGGCCCTGTGTGTGTTTAAGCATTATTCTGATGTTGGTCTGATATGGTGATGTCCCTTCTTTGCCTCAGCTCTAATCTTGTTCTTAGTAAAGATAGTGATGCAGAAGACACTAGAAAAGCATGGGGTCTGAGAAGTGTTTCTGTAAGTCTGCTGTATTCCATAGGCTGGTCTGTGTACCTGTATCCCAGAGGGACATCATTACAGAAACACAGATGAAGGGACTGATGTTACAGTCTACACGATTGTCCCTTTTTTGTTACAATTGCTAATCACCTGGCATTTCATAACATCTTTTTCTCCTTCGGGGCTGTCAGCTCCAATACCTGCTGTACCATCTTGCAGTGATTGGGGTGGCAGAAGATTGCGATCCCATAATTGCTTTATAGTTGGTTTGCTGTGAGCCTGGTGGATGAAAATTACCTTGAATGGTAAATGAAGTTACAAGTGCATGTGATCGAATGCTGGTGTGCGTCACTGCCCTCTTCGCATTTTGTGCTGCATGTGTAACGTTTCCATTAACTGAGACTGAAGGACTTGTTCATTTGTTTGCACCATTTTGCAGGGTACACTAGACTTCTGTGTAAAAGATAGTATTAATTTTTTTCCCGCTAATAAGATCTATTGATAGGTCCACTTCCTAGTGGGACTGAAATCCTTCAGTGTAAGAGATTTTTGTTACCTGAAACATTCTGTACTTTTAAATGTCAGAGAATCTTTATAAAGCTATGAAAATGTTATGAATCGTGTGTATAATCCAACTCTTAATTTTAAAATCTACACATTTTATAAAATTATTATGGTGGTCTTATTTTAAGTTTAAAATAGTGTAGTTGGTTTGGTGTAATCTGCAAAGTTTCCATGCAGAGTAAATCTAATTTTTCATGCGGAAAAAGATCTTCAAAGACAAATATTTGCAGTAATAGAAAAGGCAACGTAGTGAAATGATGTTAAAGAATATTATTCTTTGGATAATTGTTTCCTTTTTTTTCTTTATGGCTCATTACTGGAGGAAGATATCCAGGGCTGTGTGTGGGTGTGTGTGCTTCTAACAGGTGGCTAGTTTTAATCACCTTTCCATGAGGGGAGGGGATTAGGAATTTTGAATGATAGGTTTGGGAGTGAATTTTTATTGTTTGAAGTCTCTCAGGTACTAGTTAGCCTGGTTTTGTGGGTGATGGATGCATTTGGGACTATTCCAGAGAGATCAAAGAGTCCATGTCACCAAACCATGCTGAGAGCCCACCACTAGTTAGTTAGTTACATTGAAGTGTACATTTGCCATTGAGGAACAAGGAACTCAAACCAATAAGCACTTGTATCAGTGGGTGCTTTTCCTGTGTTTGCCTTGTCATGTTCCCTTTGAGTTCTGCTGTCACACCTGTCCTGGCATACCTACCTGTGCCAGCAGCAGAACTGGCACAACTCAAGTCAACATCTCAGGTACTTAATGCATTTTACACTGCTGGTGTTTAAGCAAAGGTAAAGCCTCTAATGCTCTGTACATGATATTCTGTTTGAATAATGTAACCATTTCACCAATGCAAGGTAGAACCCCAAGAAATCTTTCCTAAAAATGGAACATTTTATTCTGTTGCAAAGCCCAATCAGGAACAAGCAATGTCAGCTCCTTATGGTGTAAGAGCACATTTAGGGTAATGCAGCTCACCTTGTATACTCAGCAACTGTCTCAAAAGTCAATTAGAAATATTAACAAAGGCAAAACCTTTCAGGTCTGGTATAGAATTGAATAAGATTTTAAAGACCCATCTCCTGAAAAGTTCAAATGTTTCAGTACTAGCAGCTGTCCAGAGTAAGAAAAGATGGAATAGGAAATTTGTGGGACATTAAGTCAATTCACATTAAATTGCTTTGTTTTGATAATTCTGTTCAAAAGCAGCTCAGCATCTCAAGGATGTTCAGGTGACATATGTTTATATGACATGTAATGTTTTGCCAAAAGAAGTGAAAAGCTTCATTCTCATTGACTTCAATATTTTTTCCTAATGACACGTGGCTTCTGGAGCTGAGTCTGGCAGCTGGATTCCGTTCCGTCCTCCCCTCAAATCAGTCTGCCTGGTGAAACATACAGCCTTTGTAACATACAACACTAAATTGTTGCACAGCTCTTTGCATTCATGGCTATCAGTGCTACAAAAAGGAAACCGAAGAGCTTTATCAGTGTTACAAAGGAAAATGAGGCACAGAGTAGAAGTAACTTGCTCAAGGTCACCCTTGAAAATGCTAGGATAACTGTCATTCTAGGACAGGAATAAAACATCTTTTCCATGATACTCTGAGCTAGAACATCAGAAAATTCGTATCTTTAATGATTGACAGGGAGACTCCTTATTGCAATGTGAAAGATGTAGTTCTCCAGGGATTTTTCCCTGAATAAGAGAATGGGGCTGTGAACCGCAAGTTAGAAGCAGTGTGTTAGTAGGGAAAGGCAGCTGAATTTATTAGAAGTATTCTTCAACTATTTTTGGGTTAGTTGAAGGTGTCAGGACATTCTTATTTGGCCCTGTATGATACTTCACTGCAGTAACCCTGATGAGGCTGTCTCATTGTCGGTAAATGCAGGGTTGTTCTTGCATAATTGGAGGGTTGGGGTGGGGGTAGAGATCCAAAAGACAATTCTCAATAATGGTAATACAGAAAGTCTGAGGGTTTGTTGAGGAAGCATCTGTGGACCTGGTTCATAAGCAGATGTTTTCTCTGAGTGGAGATTTTATTGCCCTCCTTTGGTGTAAAGAAATAGAACAGCAGCAAGTTCGCACATGCTTCTAGCACTTGTGATTCCTGGGGTTTAGGGGCTTGGAAGAAATGTTTTCTGCTATTGACCCAGTTATGTAAATATCTCAGTGTATATAGAAAGAGATTACAGGATGCAGCTCTTAGTCTTAAATGAAGATTTTTCTTGAGTTAAGAGAAAACTGGGTCTCTAGGGTGTTCAATTTCTTCCTCTACCTGCAGCATCCTGACCATTCCCCTAGGCGTACTGTGGTCCTTATAAACTGGAGTTCAGTACCTGCAAAGGTTTTGACTGCCTCCAAGCATCAACCTGCCCAAAGGAGTAACAGTAACACAAAAGAGGAGTACTCTGAGGACAGAGCTATCTATGCCTTTGGTCAGGGTGGCAAACATGGAAGTTGTGCTTTTGGAGGCATAACCCATCCTTCAAAGCCAGCCTTTGAATTGCGACTTCAAAACCAACCTACCTGCTGGAAAATGGTTACATAATGCAGACTTGAATGTGTATTTTTCCCAGAGATGGGGGTGACCTGCTCAGTGATTGAGAGATGAGTACATGTTCATTAGGATGTGCTTTTCGATAGGTGGGACCTGGCATCCCAAGAAATTAGTAGAAAGGGATACCAGAACTATGTATATGTAGGTGATACTGCTATCTGTTATGGAAAAGGATTTATCAAATTACAGTGTTTATTTCTGTAGCCTACACATAAGGATATACTTGGCAAAAAGATAATACAGCTTTCCTGGTCCCCCAGTTTTTTTGAAGTTTAGTGGTCTGTACTTGGCTGCTCTGTAAGTGTATTGGACTGTGGCAACCCCCCATTGCTTGTGGGAGTACCTGGTTGGGAAGCTCTCCAGCAAAGGTTGGGGTGTGCAGATGGAGAGTGGCATGCTGGGTGGGTTCTGGAGTTGTCTAGCTCTTGGTTAGGTGAGAACTGGATGCAGGGCCATGCTGGGGGGGGCCTCCTCCGAGGTCTGCAGCCCTGCTGAGACAAACCCAGGCTGATGTGTAGAGCCTTGGGAGAAAAGCTATCAAAAGTGTCAGCTCTGTGATATGTGCTCTGTGACAGGAGAATTGTGCTTCTATTGCTGCCTTGCACTGTACCAGCACTGCTTCTGGAAAGCTGTTTAACCGTGTAGAGACTGACTTAATCTCTGGCCCTGGGTGAATGGCAGAAAAGAGGGTGCCAGCACTCGCAGTCACTGAGTACCAGCATTACAGACTAGCTTGCTGCTGCACTTCATCCCTGTGCTTATTTTTGAATAGGAAACACTACGTATAGCTATTTATACATTTATATATTTATACATTTGCCAGGCCTTTTCTGAAGCTCAAGCAACAAGACATTAATAGATGTTTCAAGAAATCACTTCCTCTGTTGGTTACTTGGGTTTATTGATTTATTTTGAACTACTACTTATTAGCATATTATGTGGAAGGATTATATTGAGAAATATCTAGGAAATAGGCATGATAACCCAAACCTTTACTCATCTGTAGGCTGTCCTGCTCACTATCATGCCAGGCAGTAGCAGGGATGCCCAGTGGGGCAGGGACACAGACATTTGGTATCCCTATCTGTCCAGCCCAGGAGAATTTATTCCCTACTCTGGCTTTATCAAGATGCTGGGAGAGCCAGAGCTCTTCGGATGTTTCAGGGAGACCTGGAGGTCAGTGACCAAAACCAAGCTGAGTTGAGGGTTGTAACCAGTAGAAGGGGCATCTCCTTTGGTGACGACCTGCAGCTCCTCACAGAGCAGCAGTGCTCTCTGTGCCTGGGGCTTTCCTACTCTCTCCCTGCCTAAGAGAAGAAACATCAGCAGATACACCCGAGTATCCTGAGGCATTCCCAGTGAGCTGTTGTTACAATGTACTTGGTTTGAATGCACAAGGAAGAGAGATCAAGTTTGGTTGCAAGGGGCAGGAACGACTCTTGATTTTTTATTGCAGGGATTTGAGTGTGAGGTCAAATAGATAAGACTTAATGGCACACAAGCCATTGCACACAAGTTAATGGCAGACTAGACAAATTTAAAACCCCCATATATTTGATGCTGTGTAGCTTGAGCAGTTCACAAGCAACTTGGATGCATTTGGCCAGCAGAGTTTTAGTGATGACTTTCTATCCACTCTTGAGATAACTGGAGAAAGAACAGCATCAAATCCCTACCCTGAGTCTGAATTGCCTAAGATTTGTATGCACATATCTTGGATCCTTCTTGGGTGCCTCAGAGAAGCTAAATGAATAATGTACATCCTTGAGGAGAGAGGCACTAATTGTTTAGGAATAACCCTTGCTAAGGCAAATATATTTTTAGTAGAGTCTCAAATGTCTGCCTCTGCAAGCAATTTGCCTGAGACACCCTTATGGGCAGGTGCTGAGCTCCAGTAATTCTTTTGTGTGGTTATGATGAGACTACTTAGGTCTGCTGCAATATGCAGTACAATGTGGCCAAAGAAATTACAAAATCATTGTTTGTCCTACAGAATATGGATCTGTGAAAGCCTATTTTCTGGCAAGGCACTTTGGAGAAGTTTTAATGTGGATCTGAGTATTGTCTTGGCATCGTTTGTGTGTTTATGCTTTTGCACCCCACAGAGTCTCGTTTGTCAAACAAATTATTGCCCCATGGGTGACTGTTTAGAAAGTGAAGTCATCCCTGAGTGGTCAGTACAGCCCAAGCTGCCCTGAAAGAGGAGAAAAATGTCCTCATTCTTGCATGCTTCTGAGTTTCTTCTCCTCAAACCTTGTTTTGTGCTCTTCTGGGAAGTCCTAGAGGCTATGGTGTAGCATTATTGATGGTGACAGCTAGGCTTTCTTCAGAAGAAGGGAAAATGATATTTTAATTGATTTGTTAATTGCAGATCGGGGTCAAACACTGTGGAAAAGTAATTTGGCTTATCTTGATCTGTTTTCATATTGGGTGTGTCTGTTCCAGCATTCCTTAGCTGTTGGTACCCCTGTGCTATGCAATGGACAGTGGCTTTGGGGAAGGAAACAAGCTGGGAGTGTGTGTGGTCAGCGCCCATTGCCAATGGAGCACATGGTACCTGCCCTGGCAAGAGGTCATGACCTTCAGTGTTTGGTGGCTGCTGCTCAGATAGGCTTTGCCCAGTGCAGGATTCACACATTTCCAAGGTGTTGTTTAAAGGACTTTCATTACCAGGCATAGGTGTTGCTAAGCCTGGGGTGCTCTGGTGTCAGGACAGGCAAGTGCTGTGTAGCTGTAGAGAGAAATAGAGAAGGGGGATGGGGAAAAGTGATCAACTGATTCTCTGGTTTGAACTCACCAAATAAGCCTGAAATCTATTTTATTCTGCTCTGAAAGAATAATTTTCTTGTCTGGGAATTAACATGACTGTGATGCTAATCTAGCACCATAAATGGGATTGAGGCTGTGATGTTCTCTGCCCTGGAGAGTCACTGCCTCAGAAATCTGCTGGGGCTCTGCAGTTGTCACTTCCACATTGTATCTGCATCCTCAGCCTCATCAGTGTTTCAGTTTGAAACAGCACAGGCTTTTGATCATAAACTATTTTACTTTCAGGACAACATGAAGGAAAGGATGTTATGCTTTGCTTAGAGGAGGGGAGAGAGAGTCTATGGCTTTTGTATATGTGTTTTTGCAGCACACTGAGCCCAAGCCTTCTAACTTAATGGGACAGATTTGCAAATTCACACCTGCAGATTTTGCCTTCCCAGCCGGAGAGCAGCCCGCACCTGCTTCATCTCGCCTGAGAGACCAGCAGCTCAGATCTATAGATAGTTTACTCTCTCTGGTAATAAACAAATGCCTCATCCTGCAGCACGGACCTCCTTTAGGGGGTAGTAAGGCTCCCCCATCAGGTGAACAAGGGCCAGAAACAAAACCCTGCCCATCTCTACTGCAGATACTGTCACAGCAGAAGTGCAGTGGAACATGTATAAGACACTGTTGCTGTCTAAGCCCACATATCTCCAGACTGTCAAGAAAGTAGGTTTTTGGTTGATTGGGGTTTTTTTTGTTTGTTTGTTTTCCTACACGTGCCCACATGTAAGGCATCAAGGAGCTGTACTGTGCAGCTGCCCATAAGTCTGGCCTTGTTTCTGCTTCTTCCTAACAGTGGTTCGTGCATTGCATTTTACTCTGAGATGAGTAGCTCAGGCTCCCATAACCATGGAAACCTGGTTTGTCTTACTTAATAGCTTCAACTGAACTTTACATCTGTCTACCTGGGAAAAGGAAGGCTGCAAGCTACAGGTTAGTTGTGCACACCTCTGGAGATGCTAAAGCCCTTGAACACCTCTAGCAGCATCCTGGCCCACCAGAATGAAGCAGCAACGCTGAGATAATACTTGAGGGACTTATAAGCCAGGCAGGAGGGGAAAACAGGGAATGAAGGAAGCCTCTCCTGAGGCAGGAAGGTGTTATGAAGCTGCATAATAAGTTGCTGCATAATAAGTTGCTGCATTCTGGTTGTCTTGCTCTGTGTTTATTGGCTAGACATGTTGGGCATGTGGAGCTTTCTGTTGTGACTTTAAAGATTTAAAAAGATGTTTTCCATTTTAAGTTAGAAACCCTTTAAACAGCTTGTAACAGAGAAGGAAATCAGGGTATAAGCTCATGAGCATAACATAAGCTTTGAGTTGGGATAAGTGCCTCTCTTTGGTAACAGCATGGCTTCACACAGGCTTTCACTTGATTATTGGAAGAATAGCTGCTGATAAATGTTTCTCATAGCTCTAAACTGGTGCTAGCTGTGCTGCCAGACTGGTTAACGTGGGGAGAAGTGTTTTTAAACAGGCTTAATTCAAGGGGGTTTATTCTGCTGTATTTCTGCATAGATATGCCTGTGTTCCCAATGGGCTGTGATTTAAACTTTCCTCTTCGACACTTTCCTCTTTGAAGAACAGGTACAGCTCTGGACTTCAGGCTCCCAGTAGAAGCCCTGATGGCTGCCAGCCTGTCAGAATAGGCATCGCATGAGCTGCCAGAGCTGTGCTCCTTTCCTGATGTGAGGAGTCCTGTGTCTGTGTTTCCTGTTGGGAGTGGGCTTGGTGCAAGCTTTTGGAAGCATGTGGAAAAGTGTTGCCCACACCAGGGAGGTGCTTGGTGCAGGGATCAGTGCCAGGACTCTCTGTAAACTGGTGCCAGAAGCAAAAATAGAAATAATGGTGTCCACTGGCAAGTCACAGCCCCAGTGTGTCCATCTGTGAAATGGAGGTCATAATATTTCACTGTGGATGCCTTAAAGGCTTACTTAGTGTTTATGAAATGTTCTGAACTTTGGATGATGCCTGCTGTAGAGGGCATTTACAATGGTCCCCAAATATCTTTGTTGGCAAAGCAGGTACATGAGAACACTAGCATCTTCCCAGTGTATAGAATACAGAGATGCTGGTATTGCTTGCAAGTTAAAAATCAGATGCTTCTAAACCAAACCTTTAATATTAATTTGACAGTTATGACCCGCAGGTATGTTGTAAGAATGAAGTAAAAGAAAACCATAGCAGGTAATATCTAGTAAAATTCTGGGTTGAGGATAGTGCCTGAACAACAAAAGCTGCTTGGGAAATTCTTCACACTTCTTAATGTAACTTAATATATATTCTTAATAACAGCTTAATATAGCTGTTGATCTTAGCACATCTAAGCACAGAGCCACTGTTCTGTGTGATGGATCCACATTTCTTCGCGGACATGACAAGCATAAATCTCTGCTTTCTCCATAGCAGCCTGGCTTTCATGCCAGTTGCTGCAGTGTTAGAAGACTGGGCCAGATCAAGGAGCCAGTATTCCAAACTTGGCCTCTCAGTGGGGACTCTGGCCAGCACAACCATGCAAGATGTAGTCTTATAATAACAATATGCTTCACAGAAACAGTTCTTAGTTATCTGGCTCCTTGAGTGTCTGGTGAGCACAGAAACAAATGTTTGTCTCTTGCCTGCAAAATCCAAGATCTTGGGAATTGATCCTACCTGTGTGCATCCACATATAGAGCAACTGCTACAGGTTATTTTACTGGCAGTTAAAAATCAATGGTTTTTTCCCCATAGCTTTTTTGCTATTATAGGTGCTTCCCCACTCCTTGTTTACACAGAGCGAAATGATCTGGATACCTGGATAGCCCCATCTGTTCAGGGTACTAGTCTCTATTTCCAACCCAGACCTGAGAAACTTTTTCCTCAAGTAAATTTAATCAAGATTGCTTCTTCTAATTAAGCTTCAATTAAAATACATTTATGACCAAAAAAGCCCCTTTTTAAAAAGAGCCAGCTGGGAGCAATTTTTTTCCTATAGGAGTTTCTGGGAGTCAGTGGTTCCAGATGTTGGTTGTGTCAAATGTCAGAAGTGCACCAGAAGTACACTGAGCTGTTTCAGTACTGTTAGGTGGTACCCCAAATTGCTCCAGGAATGTAGTTTTGCCCTCTTGTACTAGAGATTTCTCTGGCAGTACAGAACAGCAGCTCTGTTTGTCCAGAGACAGTGGACCAGAATAAATACACTCTGTGCATTTTTTTATGTGTGCTTATGTGTGTACACATATGTACAAAAAAATGCACATGCTTATTAACTACAACACTGTTTACCACACTGCTTATGCAACTGATAGGATGTAGAGATGGCACATGTTACCTGAAATATCTCTGGCAGCAAATTAGCTTATTTAGAGCAACATTTCAAACAGTGGCTTTTTTTCCTTTCTTTCTCCTAGTTGACTCTAGCATTTATAAAGTTGCACAAGTAAATTCAAATCTAATCTCTCTATCAGCACTTCAGAACTGAGAGTGTAGCTCTAACAATATTGAGTTGATGTAGCATAGACATTGTGGGGGTGTAGGAAATAACTCCACCTCAAAGCAGAAACAAAGTTGGACCTTCTGAGTTGTGCTAGAAAATATCTCTTCTGTCTGTACTTAAGATTTGGATAATGACTTTTAGCTGGGTCTCAATAGTGGAAATGGGAAAATGAGTGGAAGTGCGTTCATGACGTACAAGTTGGCATCAGGAACTGGGCAGGTGATTCGTGTAGATTCATTGATTTGAAGTTGCAGGGGTGACTTTGGTTTGCTGGGGCTAATGAGAGGTGCTGATTCTGTCTGCAGAATTACATTTTTCTCGTAACCTGTTTCTTGCCAACTCAAGTCTGTTTATGGATCAAAGGGTGAATGAATGATTACTATTTGGACCATGTTTGTGGAGCTGAGGACCCCAGATGAATGTTGATACAGAAATGACAAGTCATCCCGTGGCTGCTGAGAAGAATATCTGATGATGACCTCAACTGCGGTGCAGCTCCACTTACAGTTAATATTTTTGCATCAATAAGATAATTATAGTTAAGAAGTTATAGTTAAGGGTCAAGCTCAGCAGATTGGTAATTTGGCAGGGAAGGAGAACAAGCTGCTGGTGTGTTTCTGGGACACCCTGGTAATAATCTTGCCTCTCCACCTATTTGCTTTGTTACCTTGATCAAGTTGTGTCCCTTTACCATGCTTTTGATGTGGAGGAATGTTTTTTTGATTTACCTGTTGAGATTGCAAACACTTGACAAGCCTTATCCCTTTTTGTGTCTGTGTCTGATACTTTGTCCTTTCAATCCAGATCCCAATCATTCCTTCAGGGTATTACTGAGCTGAAAATGATCAAGTAGCAGTCACAATATATAAAGGAGCTGAATGTGACCATCTAGGGAAATTTCACCCCCCTTCAGGGAACATGTCTTTGGAGTGTTTGAAAATGGTTTACAGGTTTTTCTAATGTCTAGTAACAAGCTCTCTAAAGCTGAGGGAAATCTGGAGGTGGTGGGTTGATCTTATTAATGCATGAAATAAGGGAACATAGAAAACAGTGGGCAAAGCATATACACCTTTAGCTTCCAGAATTGTTGCAAGCTCAGACCTCTTCACTCTGTAGCCTGAAGCCAGGTAGAGGTGCCTGTGGCTTATTCAAAACAGAACTGGTTTGTAAAGCTCTGTCTGTGGCTCCTCCTCGCAGATGTGCAGCCTCCCTTCAGTATCTTTAGAGCTACAGCACACAGTTCCACCGTGGCAGCCTGAAATCATTGGTCAAGTATTATTGGCTGTCTTAAATTACTGCCTCTTAAATCATACTAAGAAATTAAGGTGTAGTTAAAAATGCCAAAACAGGTGTGTTGCATCTGAGCCTAATGCATGCAGATGGTGCCACATGCACAGGGATGTAAAGGTAATGCTGTCCACATTAGAGGGTGAGGACTGCAGGGAGCTAAGCAGGTATGTACCTTTATTTGTGGAAGAGATAGCACTGATCTTGGCCTAATGAGATAAAAACACAGATTTGCTTAAATAAGTCCAATCCAGACATGCTGCACTGTGCTTTGTAGTGCAGGTTAAACCCACTTACTGCAGCAGCTTTTGGACTCCCAAGCTATGGGTTGGCTTTCTGGTGTGTCAGAGTATTTCCAGCTAGAGGAGGATGTGTGCAGGTACTTGCTTTGTCAAGATGCTGTGTTAAAGGAGCATCTTTGATCTACCAGGAGACCCATGATCTGGGTTTTCAGTTTATAATCTAGTCTTGATTCCAAAACATCCAGCAGCAGACAGCTTAGCTTGTACAACACACAAGGCAAGTAACTTCTCTACTTTTGCTGTTGGCTTTTGTTACCCCTTAGTTTGGAGCTCAGCTGAGTCTGAAGCTGTGCCTTTTCCAGGAGTGAGATGCCACTGATGGGCTGCTTGCCACTGGCTGGGGCACATGGCTCCTGGCTCTGGCAGCATGATAAGGTTGCATGTGCTGAGCAGATGCAAAAAACTGCTTCTCTGAGCAGAGGGAGTCAGGGAGTGAACCAAATGGATCTGAATTGTAATGCCAAACTTTAGGCATTAGGCTTTAGGTTTGAATTTTGTATGGGTTCCAAATGTAGAGATATGGTTTTTTTTGGAGAAAAAGTCTGAGATATCCTGTTCTTAAAGGTATTACGGATTGTCCCCATGGGCTTACATCTGCCATTGCTGCCCTGGATGGGAAAACGTACAATGAAAAGGTGGTAGGGTATGGGCAGGAATTTTCTAGTGGTTGGGAACTGTAGTTATTGCCTCTTTGTAGAAATGAAGTTGATGATGCTTTGAAAGCTAACAGATTTGATAAATGATTGCACACTCTTTTAAATGCAATTAAAAACCATATGTAGTGTCTCAGTTTAGGCATCCTCAATCACCAGTCACTTCTGGAAAGTAAATAATGTTTAATTTCTTTAGCAGTGCATACAGAGCTAAAGCTATAAAACTGAGTCTGGAAAAGAGCCTGATAAAAATCTATTGTTCCCTCCCCAAATCCAAACAAGCCAGAAAAACATCTCTAATTAAAAAATTGAAAGGTTCCTTGACTGGCTGACTGCTTGTGTGTTCTTTGAAATAGATTATTTCCATCTTTTCCTCTGGCAGATCTCTTACTACATACTGTCAGTAACTCCCTTGCTTTACTTTTAAAGGAGAACCAAACCCTCATTTTCCTATTTTAGAGGGCACCTACAGCAGCTGAAGTTAATAAAAATGAAGATGATATAAACCTAAGCCCAGAGAGCTTCCACAGCTGGATTAAAGGTTAGGGTCTGTGAATTTTGAAGTATATTTTGTCCAAGTTAAATTGCATTAGTCAAAACAGACACTGAAAGCCCTGGATGCCCGTAGTTAGTGTGGGGGCTTTTGCTCAGAGCAGCACCCAGAGATGACAAGCATCCCTTGCAGAAAGGAGATCTATTTTGTGCTCTGTCCAGCCCTGTGGGATGAGATAACGTGTTCCTGACCTGCATGGATCTTGGAATCAGTAGTGAGTAGAGTGCAGCTCTGCTGATCAGACCTGCATGTTTTTAATTAGAGTAACTTCTTTAGGTCAGGTCAGGACTAGGAGTTGGTGGCTGCTCCAAAATAGAGAGGGAAAAGAATCACCTCCAGCTGATACAGCACAACCTTCCTCTTCTATGAAGAGCTGAGGGCTGTGCTGTTTCAGATGACTAAAGGCTCACATGGACCGATTGCAGAAGCCAGAGCTCATGTGAGCATCTAGTGATGATGCTTCAGTTTTCTTTCCAGTTATTTATGTCTGCTGGTGCTTTGGAAACTTCTTTGTGGGTCTCAGCTACTATGGAGCCTTATCAAGGAGACAGATTTAAGTCTAAAAATTCAAGGGCTCTAGAGACTGAAGTCAACCTCTAAGGGAAATGCAGTTTTCCTCAGCTTAAAATAACTTTATAATGTCCTTTACTCTCCAAGGTCTATTTCAAGGCTCTGCCTGGGTTTGATTTTGACTTGTGGAGAGCCAGGCTCCTGTGAGGAAGGAGGACCAGGAACTTGAGGGAAGGCAGTCAGGGGAGGGGAAGGAAAGGAGGAAATGCTGATAAGGGTGACGAACAATTTCACCTTCAGGAGTGATGAACTGTAGGAGAGTTGGCTGCACTGAGGGTCTGGCACAGCTTCAGCATACACACGTGGGGATGGATCAGCTGAGAGAAATGACTGCATTTATTCAATGAATTTACATGAGGTGCCTGCATTACCAGAAAGGGATGGGCTCCCTCCCCCTCCAAAACATCAGTGGCTCCATGCAGGAGCGCAGGAGTGGAGCAGCAGGCTCAGCAGAGGGATAGGGCAGGGAATTTTTCAGTGGAGCCTTTCCTGTGGAAGCTGCTGAATGGGTCTGGCTCCTATAAACTGAATTAATAAATGGTTACACATTGCCAGCCTGCTGCTGGCTTCTCTATAGGCTGCCTCTACCTCTAGCCAAACTCTCTCTGCTTTCCCCCCAGGCCTTCATACCTAGAAATCCACCAGTAGCTTTTTGCACATCTGATTTGAGGTATTAGGTTCTGTTCTGTAGTTGTATTTCACTTAAAAACAGTGCCTGTATGCAGTGTGTAGGGCAGGAAGCATTGATTTGCCCTTAAGTGTGTGGACCAGAAGAGGAAGAATAGGTTTTTACTGAAAGGTTGGAGCTACAAATGCTTTCATAGCATGTGGTGAGAACTGGGGCTTGAAGTGGGAAGTCCAAGGAACGTCATGCATCCTTTGGACTCTCCCTCAAAGTACAGTACACCGCAATACCAGCTCCACTTTCTTCTGTGCTCTTATTCTTTGCCCTGAGGAAGTGCCCTGACACAAACTTATGGCACACAGGAGTCAAAAGAGCTTGTTAAGAAAATATGCTGAAGAGCTTAAATTACCAGAGAGTTTGCAGACTCCCCATCCTTGGAAGAGTTCAAGATCAGGCTGGATAGGGTTCTAAGTAACCTGGTTGAGTTGGAACTAGGTAATCTTCAAGATCCCTTCCAACCCAAGCCATTCTGTGATTCTACTTATTCTTTAACCCTGGTGTGTTATTAACTGTTAAATAGGCTGCCCAGGCCTGTGACTGGGGTGTGTTTATCCTAAAGGCCTCCTCTAGCCTAGGTGAGTTTTGTTCTCAGCAAAACCTTTTGATACAACTGGTCTACATTGGGGGTCTTGCAACTGATGCTCTGCTCCCTCAGTTTCCAGAGCCAAAGAGCATTTGAAAGAAAGCAATATCCCTCAATCCTTATAAAAATAAGTTACAAAAAAAAAAGTGACTATTCAATTTTAAGATGGGATTTCTTAAAATAAGGATTATGGAGGTGTTGCCTTCCTTCATGGCCCAGGGAGCTGCAGAATGTGGCCTGAGCTGCAGCTCCATGGAGTTCAGGCTCCATGTGAATGTGCATGTTCTGACTGCAATAGTCACATTTCATGGGAGATGATGAGGGATGAGGTATGGGATAAATACCAGCTTGGTGGAGGAATGCTAACCAGACCATGGTACAGCAGAGAAGCTTTAGTCTTAAAACTTTAATTCCTGATAGCTGCCAGAATGACAGAGCCTGTCCCTAGTGACACACCACAGTCCCTACCTTGGCGTGATGCTTCTGCTGTAGGGGTCTCATGGGACACACAGAGCTACTCGTGTGAAGTCTGTGCAATGAAAATAATTCCCTGGCTGCTCTGAGTTAATTCCTTTTTTTAGCTAGAAAGTTGCTTCTGAGTAGGAGGGGAAAAAAAATCGTGCCATCATGTTTTTAACTTGCAATGGAAAATCCAAGACAGCTTTTACTATCCTGCATTCAACCTTACTGCAGGTATCAGTACTGGTAATACTGTCAACATGAGCATTGACTGATAGAGTTAAACATCATAAGCATATCTTGTTTTGGGCCTGATTTTATCTGATTTACTGGACAGAGCAAATTTGCTGGATTTGCTAAAGGACAGAGCTCTTTGATCGAATTTCTGTTCCTTACGTAGGTGCTTGTAAACTGTGATCAGATTGTCCTATTAACCTTCTCCCTTTGTTGGGGAGAACAGATGGTGCTTCTGGAGCCTTTCTCTAAGCTGAGCTTTGGTCCTTTAATCATCCTCTTGGAGGTTCTTTTCACTGGATCCAGTTTTCCAATATCCTTCTTGAATTGCAAGCATTAAAATTTAATGTAATTTTGACAGCGCTAAATGCCACATGCTGATTTATTTTTTATTTTATTTGTGCACCCCCCATCCCAAGCCTCTCTGAGCTCTCTTGAGCACTGGACTATTCCAGCACAGTGTGCTCAGCTTCTCTAATGTTGATCATGAAATTAATGAAAATCAATGGCTTCACGGGATGCTCTCCCCATGCATGTTGTTCTGTGTGTGTGTCAGTACTGAAGTCTATACTGTGTTCTTTGGTGGAGTTTATTTAGCCATGTGGATCTGTTGTTCAATTATTTAGCAATCCAACATTCTTTGCCATTTTCAGGCTTGCAACGTAATGATTATAGACTTTCTTCCACTCATTAATATGTGTTTACACCACAGAGCCAAGGAGCAGCCTCTACCAAGCCCTTAGTAGGAACACACATGTATACCTATGACTATTTAATCACCACTACATGAAATGATTTTCATCCATTAATACATATTTACTCATCTTAATTAAATAATTATGTAGCCTGAAGCTAAATTCTGTATGAAAAGTCAATAGTGTCATTTTACTCACTAAAATCATGTTAAAGGGTGGTATTTTATACTTCTTTTGAAGTCAGTAATGCTAGATACTGTGTGTTCTGGAGAATTTCCAGTTTCTACAGATTAATTTTATCATACTCAGTTTTCTGGAGATCATTATTAGAATTTTCTATTTAATTCTTAAAATATTTGGCACATCAGCAAGTTTTGTTCCAGCTACTGTGACTTCTATGTGCCCAACATATTTAAAATTGGTATCAATAATAGAGTGTTTCAGGATGTTCTTTTAAAACTGTGGTGCAGGTCATCCAAACCTGATGAATTTAGATTCTGTTTAATTAGCTGCATTTTCAGATTCTGCTTAGTTGGTAGTAGAATAAGGAGTGCAGAACTGATGATGTAACATGTGCATACACCACTGAACTACTGTCCCTGTGCAATGAAGAGTGTTAAAAATATCTTGTAAATTTTTTGACTCCTACCATATGGAACTGATTGAAACAGCATTGGAATGATCTTTAATTGCCTTAAACCTCACCTTATATGGTTCTTAATTTTACTAGGTAGATTCACTACTGGACCTTTATTTATTAGAATAACAATTCCTAAGTTTTGGTTCCTTATCGTTACCTTTCCCTTTATGCAAGGTGATGTGTATAATCCTGTGCTTCCGAGTGGCTTATTGCTGGTCACAGCACTTTTGAGTTAGTATGCTGTCATCTGAATGGTGGTGATGCTTGGGGAGCACTTCAGTAATAGCCCTGTGGGACCTCCAATTCTTCTGTGCTGAAATCCCCTTCAATATCTCAGTTTTTATTGTTATCCATTCTTGATGATTGTTTAAGAACAAGAGTAAAATCTCAGTTTTATCTGAGCTATCCCTGACTCAAGGGCACAAAATACTTAGAGTTGTTCAATTTTTTTCTCTATTTACCATTCACAGATACATTAAAATCACTGATTTGTCCCCATTCCTGTTGTGTGACTGCCAGGATGCAGCACTATTGAGGAGTGCAGTTTTCAGAAATGAGCAATCCTTGCTCCTCGGGTGTGTTGTAGTCTTCTGCTATGTAGACAGATAAAACTAATTAACCTAATAGGAGACACACAGAGAGGAAACAAATCCTGAGGTTTGTTTGCTTCAGCTTTTTTGCTTGGCTATCCATGTTTTGCTGTTGGTTTCTAGTGAGAAGATCAGACAAAAACCTTTCATTTACCGAGATGTACATCCCACTCTAATAGTTGGTGGAGCATCACTGCACAAAGTCTGTGTCCTCTGTGCCCCATAGGGTTCCCTAGTTGAGCACTTGTGGACTGAGAAAGATGCTTTTGAAAAATGGAGAGGAGTTATCTTCCAGTGAATTGCTTGAGATGTGGCTGTATGCAGTGAAGCACTGCTGTTAGTCCCTTGGGATATTTGCCAGCCAGCTTCAGAAGCCCTGAAGCTTGCATCTGGGTCTGATAGGACAGCAGGCCATTCTGCTTTTCTCTTTCCACCCTGAAGAGCACCCCATCCAAGGCTTGAAAGCTGTCAGTGCAGAGGGCTTGTGAGGATGAAAATTTCTCCCAAATACATGCATTATGAAAGCACCATGCATAGGTAATAGATAAAATCAGCCTTCACAAGGACAGAATAGTGTATTATTCCCAAAATGCATAGCTTGAGCTCCCCTGTACACACAAGTTAGTGTGGTGCGTAGTGAAAAAATCAGCTAATCCACAGCATCTACTGAGCACACAGGCTTGGGGCAGGGGAGCAAATGCAAAATGACTCAGGCATGCTCAGCTTGCTTTCTTTGTGAGCTGAAATGATTCAAGTTGTTTTGTGTTGGGCTTGAGCTTAGGGTTTCCTCAGCTTGGTGTAAACAGGGTTCCTTGATTATGTTGTGCCTTATTTGTCTTATTCTTTGAACAGCGAAGGAATTCTTTGATGATTCATGTGGCACTCAGTTAATGGGATTTTTATAACTAGAATCAGCTGATTTGCAGAAACAAATAGAAAAAATATTTTTGAAAGGCTTCTTTTGTGAAAACCACATCTAAGTGTTATGAACGACCTTGATATCAAAACAACAGATACATCACACAGCTTCTAAGTTAGCCTTTCTGAAATCTCATCCATACTCTCCCTTTGAAGTAGTTCTTATAAGGATTATCTCGTCCACCCTCAGCCTCTATCCTCCATAATTGAAAGTTTATACAGCAGCCATTCGATTTTAATATGGGTAGTTGGCAAATGTGACATCTTTAATTCTCTCCCTATGCCAAGATGTGATGAGAATGAAGACATGAGTTGTTACACTTGATAACTGCAAATACTGTTAATGTTGTTGCCAGACAAAACAAGTGTTCAAAGTTTCAAAGACTCTTTATTCCCCCCTTTAATTTTGACCCTCCCACCTCAGTTGGGCAGAATTGAGCTGTGGTGAGCTAAGTACTTAGACCTACCTGCTTTATGCTGCAGAAGGTTTGCTGTAAGTCTGAATGTCCCTCAATGGGCAGATGTGCTAGTTCTGTAGTATTGGTACGTATGCCTTCAACATGTACTCTGCTGTAATGTAGCTGTTAATCAGTAAATGTATATGGAATGAAATATGGCCCCTGTCAATGCTGCTGCTAAGGTGCACTTGCAAGTCGGAACCCTTGAGAGTAACTGCAGGTGTTGCCAAGCACATGCTGTACCTGCAAAACAGAAGATGTCCTTTGAAAAACACAGTCTCAGATGGTGTGTGGTTAGGAACTGATGTTTTAAAATGTAGTCCAGTGCAGATGGCAGCCACAAAGAGCTTATTTTCTCCTTTTCCTTTTTACTATTTTTTCTGTGCTGTAAGTCTTCTTCATTTGTATATCTCCTAAACCTCCAAAGCAGTAGTGGAGAGGGCAGCTACCATTGTTCTGTCTCCTGGCTATGGACTGAGGATACTGCGTCTCTATTAATTAGAGCAGTGTGGCATGATCTCTTCGTTCCCTGAACAGTGGTATGCACAGTAGCGTGCTGTTGGAATCTTTTCTTCTACCAAAGACGAAGCTGCAAGCTTTAAACTTAATGTAGCAAACCCAAGACTTTAAAATGCCTCGGAGGTCTCATTTGTTATTGCAGATAGTGCTTCTGGTGTACGATGATTTATGAGAGATGGCTACTGTCTGCTTTGGAGAAAGGACTCCGTGCCCATGAGCAGGTCTCTCTGACACCCTGTTAGCAGTGGGCTGTGAATTCTTTGCAGGATAGATGTTATTTGAATCATCTCAGAAATGACTTACAGTAAATGGTCTTGACTCAAGATTGCCTTCAAGAGCTGTATTTTCACCATTCTTAATACTATATTTGACATCAGACTTTTGTGATGTTTCCTGATGGAGCAGGATGCAGGCTGAGTGTTGGGTACAAGGCCAGGAGTACTGCTGGGTACTGGCCCAGGAGCCAGTCAGCCCCAGTTAGAACTGGGTTCTGCCTGTCTTTAGCAGGGAGCAAGAACATTTTTTCCTGGAGTTTGGTCTCAAAGCTACTGTGTGTTTGCTGTCACAAAGCTACCCAACACTGAGGTCTGGAGGACTCTTGTTACTGGAGCAGCTGTCAGGTCCAAGGATGTGTGTCCTGTCATGCATGTTTAGATATAGAGCAGGTGTTTCTGAGCATCACTAGGCTCTTGCTGCAGACCTGTGCGGACTATGGCCGGAAGTTTCTCTCCCATGTCTCCCATCTCTGCCATGCTTCTAAATCAGTGATACTACAGGTGATGTTCTGGGAAATGGCTCAGGAATTAAATTCCCCTGAGCTACCCCAGGGGGGGTGGGGGCTCACCTGTGGGAGGTGATATGGTGGTGGCTGCATCCATCCCAGGGCAGCTGCACTTGTAAAGGGAGATGTGGAGTGGATTAATGAACACTGAGTTCCCTGAGTGTTGTCAAGTAATAAAATCACTGATGCAGGAAATTCTGAAAAGTGGAAAATTATCAGTGAATATGAGAATATCAAGGGCAGGTAACTAATACCTGTGGTGTGTACCTAGATACCTTTCCCTGGCTCTTTGCTAATACCCTGTAGAAAAAGGATGCTGGTCTATACAGCCCATCTTTATGCTGAGAATGAAAAAATCTAAACAAACTGGAGTTGTGACACTTCACACCTCCTGTTAAACTTCATGTTCCTCATGTGGTAATCATTAAAACAAATACCATGATGCCAGCTCTAGATTTTTATTTTAAGGATATTAATACCTCATTTTTTTCTTAGTGCTTCTCTCTTGTTCAGAAAAACTGTTCTTGGCATAGAAGATAAAATGTATTTGTTTTCATTGTTAATAAACATCCAGTTATATTCAATGACAGGGCAATGAATCAGTGCAGCAACGCGCCAAATATGCCAGGGCCACTTCTGAAACATGATGCTGCAGTTCCCTGCAGACCGAGCGCAAGTTTCTCATGGATGTGTTGTTTTCTGCTGTCCACCTCAGAGAAAATTATTTATGGGAGATGATAAAGGGAACTTTTTTGCAAGCTACACATGCTGTGAGCAGAGATGAATGGAAAAGGATTTGAAAATACCTGAGTCCTCATTTTGGAAAAGGAGGGAAAATGATGTTGTTTAATTCATCCCTGGTGGGATTCTGCTGCTGTGGAGTTAATCATAAGACAGATTTGTCCTTACAGTGGGATATTTCTGTAGCAGCACAAACTTGCTTATTTGGTGGATAGAAAAGGTTTTACAGGTTAGTTATTAAAGAAGTGAGAACCAACCTGGCTGCAGTATGAAAGAGCTAATGTGATTTCAGTGTGAAATGGTCCCAGACACTGTGCTCCATGAAAAACTTCTAATGTTTTGAAACAGTTTCTAGTTTTAGGATTTGAGAGGAAAGGGTGATTTTTTTTTTTTTTTTTCACCTAGGTTCCCTTTTTTTCTCTTTTTATTTGAACTAGAATGTATTAAACTGTTTTGCTTTAATTGACAAAGAGGCAAATTTCTCTTCCATTTTGTAATGGACTTTTTCTTATTGTTTGGAGTAATTACATTAATTTATTTTTGTCTCCAAGTTAAAGATATTCTCCTGCCCTCATTGCTGTGGTTGAACATTGGGTCCCGGAGTTTGTGTCTGTGTCTTGCAGTTTTTTCCCTGTATGCAGACTTTAGCATCAACAGGGCTTTCTTCCATTGTGCTACTTTGATCCACACACAGGTTATGATATCCAGGGCTTCTCTCTTCTCAGAGAAGAATCTGAAGAATCACTTTCAGTATGGAAATAAATTCAGTGCAGAGATTCATGTCTGATTTCTTTTCAGCTATGTAAACTGTAATCTTGGCTAAATTGAAGTGACTATACTTTGTCCTTAAAAACAATTACTTTGATTATTTTTGGCTATGCTGCACTCTGCTGATGGCATGTGTGGCCGGTGGGACTTACTTGAAGTAGTATGCTCTTAATATCAGCTCAAAAACAAAACTATCTCAACCCCCAAAAATTATTGTAACGTAAAAAAATATTTTTTTTCTGTCTGACCCTACCTCTATTTAGTTATTTAAGCTTTTGATGTTGAAATTTAGAGATTAATAATTGTAGCTGCTTGAAAAAAAGTCAGGGTAGAGAACAATTACAACTGCAAACAAATCTCGCTTCAGCTTTGCCTTTCCCGCAGTTGGAACTCAATGTCTACAGCACTGCTGTAACTGTACACATGATTACTCACTTTCCTAATAACTCTGGGAAAACTAATTACTTTTTCAGGGCCGTTTGCTGCCAAAGGAGGGCTTTCTGTTATCCGGTGCAGCTGCATCATCGTGATGTCAGGCCCCAGTTTATTCCATTGCAGCTGCCTCACGTGGCAGCAGCACACCAGCCCAAGCAGTGAAGAGACCTGGTTAGGGCTACAAAGGGTTTTTTTGGGATGGTATTGCTGTCTGTGCTGAGTTTTACTCAGTCCTTGCTTAACCTGCGGTCCATCCCTAGTTCATGCTTGTCTTGCTCTGATACATCCACAGTGCTGAGTGCACAACTTGCTGTGGCTGTGATGGTCCAGTGTGTATGAGGATGAGTCCCTGTTGCAGGTGCTGGCATGCTGTGGCTGAGCTATGCTTTGAGTACTGTATATGTAATGCTTAGAGATGGAAGTCCAGGGATATCACAGTAATTGTGGCCATGTAAGAGCTGTAGAGGTCAAGTCCATCAGACCCGTAACAGCTTGTGGCATGTGACTGTAGTGTGACTTCTTGAAGGTGCTGTTGCAGGCAGACCTTGCAGTGTGCAGCATGTCTTCAGAGTACACGCTGTTCTTGGAAACTAGAATTGGCTTTGCCTTTAGGATTTTGTAGTGGAACAGCCTGTTACAGTGTAACTATCTGAATTTTGGACTTGGAAAGTCTCTTAATCAACTCATAAATCTAATCAGAGCTGTAATTTTCTGAAAACTCAGGATTCAGTTTGGAGCTGAAGCCAAGTGTTCTTGGAGAAGGTATAAATCTGTTGGAGAAGGTGGATACTTGAGCTAGAAGCATTATATAGACGAGACACTATTACGGGTAGAAATTGAAGAGCTGCTCCCTATGCTAAGCAGATTTTATTTCACATCCGTAGGTTTGATGGTGCTTTTAACCCAGAGTACTGCTTACCAGACCAAAAGCATGATTGGGAAATTAAATGTTTAATTATTGTCTCGTTAGATATATGGACTTGCTGTACAGAGCCTCCCTCCCCAGTACCCAAAGTTGTATCTAAAGCTCAAAACTTTGAATGTAGGGGTTCTCTGGCTATTTAAGGCATTTTTTTAGAATTAAAGACCAACTGATTTGCCTGTAATTTGCAGCCCAGCTCTGTTCGAGGCTGGTGGAGTTTGAGAGCTGACTTAGTGTTCTATCCAAGCAGAAGTGAAACACCCTCTGGGTAAGGGGCGTTCTCCTGAGTCTTTCATGCCTTCCTCACTTCATCTCCGCCTGGATTTCCATGACTCTGAAAAGACCAATAAATTGTGGAACTGTGAAAGTGCAAATAACTACAGTCCTCCAAGAAGCAGAAGCACTTTGTGTGAAGTGGTAGTGAGAAGCAGTTTCATGGCTATTGCCTCTTTGTGCACCAGATACAATTACCATGACACCACAGGTAGCTGCAGTACTTCTGTAATCAGCTGATGCCAGGGTGAACACTGGTGAAATAAACTTTCCTTGGGAATACACTAGCTATTTACCCAAACACATATTGCCTTTTAAAAGACATCATAGAAGGGGCTTACTCAGTCCAAACTAGCACTATTTTACATGTTCTGTATGTGAAAGGAATTCTGTTTTCTAATCTAGTGATTTAGCCAACTAACTGCCTCACTAAATGAGCAGAAGGGAATTAAGCATTGAATTTAAAACAGCCTTTAAAATTATTTTTGCCTAATAAGTCATTCTAGGACCTGGATTTTGCCATATGCCCGTGTTCCTGTTCCCACCAGCAGCCTTTCTGATCTCACATAGGTGGGGGTTTGCATCATGTCATAGCCTGTCACAAAGTATGACCCTTCTCCCTACCCAGTCCTGTCATTGACTTCAGTGTTGCTGCTTCATACAAGTGTGAATGGCTCAGTGTGGAGGAACTCTTGGAGATGGGGACGAAGCCTGAATACAAAGATGCTCACTCTTTTCTCCTCCCTCCCTGCTGCCAGCCAAGCCATCAGAGGAGATGCAACCATTTTTTTTGCCCCTCTATTTGTTCTAAGTTTGCCTGCAGTATTTTAGAGCAGCTGATCTCTGTGCTGAGCACACAGCCCTCTCCTCCCTGTGTCTCACCTCGTGCTGTTGGCTGTGCAGGGTTTTAGAGCAGTAGGAATAATGAAGTTTTGATGCTGGAGGGAGGCTGGTGGTTCAGGGGGCTAGAAAGGTAATGTCAGCCCTGAGCATCACAACCTGTGCTCCTCAGGGGCTGGGAGGATTCTCTGTAGTACTGCTCTGTTGACTGACATGGGCTCTGGGCATGGACAGCAGGAGCTGTGCCTGCCCCTTGAATAGGTCTGAGGACAGAAATAAGTGTGAGATTTTCATGAGAAATCCCAGATGTGCTCACGAGGCAGTTAGCATGGCAACCTGCACCCCAAAAATACTTGGTATTCACTTTGGTCTACTTCAAATGTTGTATCAGTGTATCTCCGGACATTAAACATGGGGACTGAATACCATCTCTGTCAGGAGCTACTCAGTTCTCAGATACTTGTTTCTGTAGCTTCCACAAACCCCAGTGGAAGCAGGACTGTGAGATGCAGAGGTGCTTGTGTTGGCAAGCTAGTAAAACACAGAAGTAAACACTTGTTCCTTCATATGGTCCAGGAGAATCTCTAATTTAAATGCTGGAGGCTGCAGAAAAGATGCTAATGAACCGAACCTAGCAGCCTCATTTACCCATATGAAATCACTACCACTGGATAATTAATTCTTCTAGAAAATACAATAATAGTGATGTAGTATACAGAACACAGTGCTGCCTTCTAATAAGTCTGAGAGGCAGACTGCAGTGTATATTTAGTCTGTACTAGCTAACCAGCAGTTTCAAATGCTTTTATGTGCAGACCCTTGTTGCTAACTCCTGCTCTTTGCTGGTTGAGCTAAAAAAAAGAACTAAATTAAAGAATAATGTACTGTAGCTGAGAAGTCAAAAAAAGCTAAAAACAGCGTTTCTAAACAAATTAACTCTCCCAAATTAACAGCTTTCAGTACTTTTTGCAGAAATGAAAATCACTTTGTTTTTTTGGGGGGATGGTCAGGGTGATTATGCTACATTTTGTTGAGAATCTTAGGTTCATAAACATGGACCTTTACTGCAGATTACAAGCACTCAAAACGACTTGCATTACCTATCTCTTTTGCTCTTACAGCATAAAGTGACTGTTCCGTTGAAACAAAGGGTACTAGTCATTTAGTGCATGATATATGGACTGTTGCCTCTGAACACCAGCACTTCTAATGTATGTTTAAAGGTTTAAAGCTCACTATGGCTGAAAGCATGCAGTGCCTGAGGGCTGCCTCAGTGGAATTCTTGGAGCATTTAACCCATGGAGGACTCTGCTGCTTCTCTTTCGGTGTGCGTGCAAAATGCTGCCCCTCTGCTTAGGCTGATGCAAGCTACCAGGCAGAGGACATCTGTGTCCTTGATGGCTGCAGTGGGAATATTTCTTGTTTCAGGTGCTGGGATGCTGCTCAGAATCTGCTTTGCTCCAGGACAGTAAATATATAAGGGCTTCTGTGAGGAGTGTGTCACCAGTAGAATTAATGCCAGGTGTTGTAGAGCTGTATTTACAGTCTGCCAATCAGTTTGAAGGCCTTACAACTATGGGAGAGAAGTTCCAGACCCAGAGGATGTCCTCTCTGCACTTGCACAGCTGCCCAGAGACCACATTTGGATGGAGTTGGGGTCTGTGCACTGAATTGCTCAGCAGAAGCACCATCTGGAATCAGTTTGTTGGTGAAAAGATGGTTCTGGTTTCACTGTTGCACCCACATACCTAAAGGAGTTCTTTCCGTGTCCTCTACCACCCAGTGGGTTGGAAGAGAATCCAAAAATACAAATTTAATCTATTTATATGAAGATTTCTTATTTCTTTTTTGGGTATTTTGTTCTGAAGAGCAGATTAGCTCCCTGAAGCCGTGAACTTGTGCTTTTGTCTCTCCAGGTTGCAAACACTGCATGTATTTGGGGCTGTCCTGATGTGTGTTCATTTGGGTTGAACCATTGCAGAGAGACCTGGGCAGGTTCAGGCTCCATCTTAATCTGTCTGAATTTGACTCGAGTAGCCTGTTCTAATCATTTCAATGGTGAAAATTGGCCCAGAGTAGGAAAACTTTATCTGTGAATGTAATGTAGAGGCAATATCTCATTACTGCCTTGAGCAGCACTTGAAGTTGAAATTTAGAAACTGCAGCATTCAGCCCATTCCCTCTGCAGCCTGAGTTTGAAAGATGCATATCCGTTTGGTGTTCGAAGAAATATTGGCACAGTGTGCTGTTGAATGCTGGCCCACTTCAATTGCTGATGGAAAGATGAAACACATTTTGCTCTTGGCTGGCTTCCTTGCTTGCTGATGCTAATAACATCACAAACTCAGCATTTCAGGGGTCATCTTGAGAGAAGCAGAGACCTGAATCCCCCCAGTTGCACGTTCCTGATATTGTTACCATTTCAGGGAAACATTGCTGGGTCAGAGACCATTGGTTGCACGTCAGCAAAGTGGTTGCCAGGTGACTGCAAGGGCTGCTGCACAATGGGAGTTGTGATCCGAAGCAGGATGGTGATGGTTCTCCTGACTGGCAGGTTTCTCCATACACATCTCTTCATTTTGCACTTGTGCTAAAGGTCAGACTGAAAACCTGCAGAACTGCAGCTTTCACAAACCACCTTTATAGGATACAATGCAGAGGCATACCTGGTCATGTATGTGTAGGTACATCTTTATCATCCTCTAGGAAGCTTTGTAGTGTCTTCATCATTTTGTAGCACCCCAGGGAGTTTTTCTGTCTCTGCCAATTAATTTGCTGTGGTTATTTCAATTTTGTTCACAACCTACTTGACAAAAACTCCTTAAAGCTAGGCTCTTACATCGAGGGAGGGGGTGAAACACAAAGCGGTCTGGATCACAAGTAACAGTAGGAGACATAATGCTTAGCCGTAAAAACTGCATACATGCCTATAAGCTGATGCATGGTAAACTCAAATGCTTTCTCAGCTGCCTGCCACTATGAATGGTAAAGATGATAGAAATAAACTTTAATTTGTTCATTAGTGAAAAAATCAAACAACTGCAAAGCCAGCTTTTACTATACCTCGCTGAAAGTGGTTTTGTAACAGCTACTTGATGCCAGTTATTTCTTGATATGTTATTGTCCCACATGGAGAAGTGATGGCTTTCTTCTAGTCCTATAATGTGAATTTGTGTCTTTAGCACCTGAAGATGGACAATTTGATTTTGCCTGGACACCCAAGTAAGATGGAAGAGAAGGGGCAACACATGGTGCCACCAGTGGAAAGTGTTTGTTCCTGCTGAAGTATGGCAGTACTTCTAAAAACACTTCATTGTGAAATGAACACACAAACTACTGTATAAATGTTCAACTAGATATGTCCGCTGCCTCCCTTTTGTCCCTGAAAGAGGAATATTGAATAAAGAATTGCTTAGGATTTTCATGTGTACACAGGTCCAGTGCACAAGGTGGGAGGTAGCAGAGAGCCGCTGTGCAGTGCTGCCTTACCTTGGGGAGGCTGTGCCATCTCCCCCTGCTCATGCTGGCAGGCAAGCTTTGACTCATGGATATTAATTAACACCAAATTGTTTTTTTCCGCCTCTACTGTGTAATTTTTCTTTCTCAGCACTTAAGACTTCTTTGTGGAATACCTCTATTTATCCCACATCCCCCCAGAGTGGAGAATTTTAATTCTGTAAGAACTAAACATACCAAATGTCTCTTCCCCACCCCCAACTTTTTTTTTTTTTATTAGCCTACTGCTGTAGATCAGTATTAGCTACACAAGTGATGTTTGCAATCATATTTTCTAACTGGGGCGGTTACAGTAGGCACAGGGTGGCAGCAATTCAGCTAGTCTGTATACAAACATCCTATTGCCAGCTCTGCTCCTGCTAGTGCTCTGTCTCCTGGTAGCTTTCTCTGAGGGTGCTGCACAATTGCTCTGCTGGAGATATTTTAATTAATAGTGGAATTTAACTTCTTAATGTACTATTAACTAGATTTCATTCTTTTAGGCTGATATTAGCTGTGGTGGTTCATGGGGCTATTCATGTGCATGGAAATGGAATTATGTGCAGAATTTGGTCTTGTCACTCAGGGTGATGATTCCTGGGGCCTTCAGTGAACTTTGTCAACTGACCCAAGATGAGGCATTTGGATTTTTTACATCTGAGTTCTGTGGGAAGACTTCATGTTGTTGAACTTAAAAGTGTTAGAGGCTGCTCTGGGAAAGGGGGGGATATCCTGTGCTTCAGTTTTCTCTAGCAATTTTAGTCTAACTGATAAAATAACTTCGATTGTCTGGATGCTTGGATGCTTCAGGCTAGTGACAGTGATTTTTGTATTGCCTCTATTGAGGATTTACTGCCATACAAAGATCAGCAAGACCATCTGCCCTCAAGAAAAGAGGGCTTGATAAAGCTTTTCCTTGCAGACCTGAGGAATGGTGAGGATGCCCTTGAATTCAAGGGAATCTCGTGTCCCTTCTTAGGAGATTGAGCAGTAGGAGCTGTCTCTGTCCCATCTTAGCTGCTTGGCTCAGACCCCTGAGGGACTTGGTGTTTCTTGAAGATAGAATACCTAAAAGCCATGTCTGCTATGCTTATCAGGAATGTGATTTTGACTGGTTTCATGTTCCTTTATTTGTCGAAATCTATTTTTCTTCTCCTGATTATAAATTAAGGCAATGCTTTGAAGACTCTTTAATTTGGGCTGTAACAAGGCTCATCATTGCTGGCAATGATGAATGAAGGGTTTGACTGGAGCATATGTTAATGCACAGAAAACAATGACACTTAAAATAAATGTCTTCAAAGTGCCATATTTGGCAGTGGCTGCAGGAAATCTGTAGTAAATGATGCAGTGCTGCTGCTACACTTATGAGGGACAACAGCAGCTTCTGGCTGGTTCAAGGATTTAATTCTACTGAGCTCCAGTGTGAGCAGTGACCTGCAATGAGTGTCTTGCAGCCAGGTTTTCAAAAGTAGTTTCTGGTTTGAGCTATGTAAGAGATTTGTTGTAATTCTCTCTTCAAAAGTCTGTGAATGCAAGGCAACTCCAGCACCAGATGCAGGGTCTTTGGGGGCTCTGAAATCTGGGCTGGGATTTGATTTTTCTCTTTTTTTTTTTTTTTTTTTTCTTCCCCAAGGTCTCTAGGCTGTATGTGGTCAAGGTACTGAGTGTCTGTATCTGGAACATAGGTCTCTTGACCTCTGTCACATGATACCACCTCTCAAAAGGTGTCCCTTTGTATTTATTGGCATGTGTGCTGTGTAGCTTAAATCAGTAGCAAAGTGCCATTTGCACTAAGACACAGCTTCTGCACTAGCCTGGCGTTTGTACCACAAGCAGAGCAATTTAAGAACAACATAAGCCACTTTGTTTTGCAAAATTTATCTTTTCCCTCTCTTTTGCTCTTATGTTTTCTGCATTAACACGTAACTGAAACAAAAAAAAACCTTATTTGCCACTTGCAAGGGTTTTAGTAGTATGGTGGCCCTGGAAAAGCACGTGTTAAAAAAGACAAAAAAACAACTTGAGGAAGTTGTACACTTTTTGATTAATAAAAGATTTATTTCTCATCTGTGAGCACAAAAGTTTTTTTACACATCAGCTCATTAAACAGATTCAAGAGAGCCAAACAACTCTACTGTGAGCATGGTGCTATTTTTCCATGAATCAAGGTTGGGGGATGCATAGGCAGTTCATTTACGAGATAGGCAGTAAAGCTCACCAGAAGGCTTGTGTCTCCCAGCACTGGTTTCATTCTAGGGATCAAAAAACCAAACTTGCAAACATAGTAAAGTCTGTAACCTCATGTTTCTAGAAAGGGGTTAATGCAGGGGACAGGGCAGAACAAGGTAGAGAAAGGGCCTGATTGAAGTGTGCAGGAGGACTCACCTTCTGTGTAGAGGAGCTGCAGCCACCTTGGCTTGCAGGCTTCCCACATAATGCATCTGGGGACTGGAAGCTCAGGCTGCACCTGAGCAAGGTGAGGGGAAAGGGAAGGGGGTGCACTTGAACACAGGTGGGGGTCCGTGCTTTGCAGTGGCTCCATCATGGTCAGCTTTGCTGTTGCATAATGGTATGTTTGTGCTTGCACCGTGACTGAGGCACGTGTTGGGCTGGACGTGGGCAGGCAGCTCTGCTGTGGCATTGGAGCAGCTCCAACACGCCCATGGGAAGTAGCATATGGGACAGGCATGTTGCTGGATGCTCTCACACAGGGTGCTGCGGCTGGGCTGGGGTCCCATCCTCCCAGTGAAATAAACATTGCAAACTGCGTGCTGTGCCTTAAACCAAGCCTGCTCAGAGTCTGGGATTATAGTCAAGCTTTTAAACCAGACTGTGTAGAGGCAGTTGTGTTTTTCAAGCAAGCATATCCAAGCCCTGTGGCATGAGCAAAAAGTGTGGCAATGTTTTTTCACTCGGACAGGGTAGTGCTGTTGTAGATGCCACAGAGAAGGTCAGTGTTAAACAGCTTGTAACAACACCCTTACCACAACTAGAAGTGGACTGTGGAAAGCTGGGTGGGAGAAATATCATATGTCTGTGCCAGGGAGACCTTTTGCTTTAAGGAGTTGAAAGGATTTTTACCTGGAATGACTACAGGTCTAAGCTTACACAGATATGGAAACAGTCCATATAATTGCCCTAAAGAACTGTTATGCTGTGGTTGAGAGTAATGGGAATGTAGGATACTGTGAATAATAGAAAAAACCCCACAAACAAACAACAAAACCCCCTCCAAACAAAATAAAACCCCTGACTGCTAGAGGAATTTCTGTTTCCAAACCTCAGCTGGGTGTTTTTGCATTATGGATTTTTTTGTTCCATGTTCTGGAAGGGTTTATTAAACCAGTGCATCACTGCAGGAGGTCTGGCAGACAGGTCAGGCTTTCCTGGACCTGCGAAGTCAGGCCAAAAGTCAAGACAGCTGTGACAAACCCTGCCAGGCCTGAGCAAACCTCCCAGGAGGAGCTGGAGGTGCTGGTGCCATTGATCTGCGCCCTGGGGAACCTACCCAGGGCAGTGGTTGGGTTTCTCTGGCAGAGCTGTGCAAACACAAAGGAGACAGAGGTGCTGTTACTGAAGATGATCTAGAAAAAGAGTTGTTTTCCTTGTTTCTGAAAATAGATCTTGCCTAAACAAACTCACAGTACTTTAAAGAACACCTGACAACCAGCCTGGCTTTTACAGCACACTGGGATTTAATGCTGAGTGAAGGCTCAGTTGCTTTCTCACTACAGCTGGGCTGGGGAAATGCACTGTCAGTTCAGGAGGGAGAGAAATTAGACTAATACTTTGGGATTTTTCCTGTTCTTACTCCAAGATATTACTTTGTTAATGAAACAGAGGAAAACAGGAGACTTTAGAATTTCTTTTACAAAAAAGCTGTTAAAATAAGCTTGTGACAACTTTTAACTTTGAATGAATTAACTTTAAACTTTGATATGAATTAACCAAAGTCTGTGTTCCATAATCTTGTTGGGGGTTTTTGGTGGTTTTGTTTGGGTTTTTTTTGTTTTGGTTTGGTTTGGGTTTTTTTGTTTGTTTTTTGTTTTTTTAATCTCTGTGGGAAAGGTAACAAGTATGGACCTATACCAAGACCAAAAATCTGAGCTGGAAAATCATCTTAAGACAAAGCTGATTTGCTCCCCAAGCTATAGCTTCAAACACTGCAAGGCTAATTAATAGCAGAAACATGAATTTGTGTTTGTCCTTGCCCCTCAGTTGCCACTCCTCTGTAGGTATGATGTCTGCTCCCAGTGACTGGAAGCCAAAATCTCTGGTTTTCCTGATTCTGTTTCTATCACAGCAGGCTTCTTCAGGGATGACTTACATGTTTAAAAGCTTTTGCTGAAACTTATCTTCAGTTGTATTAATTGACAAGTTCTTTGGTACTTGCTAGTGTTTCACTGAGCCCGAGCTGCATAAGACGAAAATAAATGTCACTGCCTTCTCTAGGACAGTGGGACTTTGTGAGCTTGCAGTTGAACTGAGACATCCCTTGGGATTGCCTTACAGGCAGAAAAAGTCCTACAGACTGCATATTAAACTTCCTATTTTTAACTTTATGTCAGGTTTAGAGAGCATAGCAAGACAACCCAATTCCCCCCGAGGATTCAAGTAGAAATATCACTGTCATTTCAGTTCACTACTTGGGGATAATTAATTGCCACTGAGGACAACTAATCATTTTAAGGAATTTTTTTTTTGGAGAAGGACAGAAACAAATACAGCATAAAAGACTCTGTCTGACCCCTCATGAGGCCATGCCAAGGCACCGTGATATGTAAAATATAATAATTATTTGCTGTCCTGAGCCTTGGTGATTCAGAATGTGTTTGGTGTTTGGGTTCCTTAGTCCTGTCCTTGATGGGTGAAACCATAACTCAGTTGAGATGGATAGTTTGTTCAATAATGGTTCCTGATTTCAGGTGACCGTGGAGAAAGCTCAGCCTGTGGCAAGAGCCAGAAGGGCTCAAAGCTGTATAAATGACTTGTTCCTGCCATGCTGCTTGGGCAGTTGAAGATGAAAGGGCCTTGAGCTTCCTGGCTTTCTTCTACCTTGGGCCAGCACCATGAGCCCATCCAGGAGGAGGTGTGACAGCAGCTGAGGTTGGCTGAATATCCTTTGCTGTGGATGTGATGGCTCTGGACTGAAAGATCTCAGAGTGCTGGAACCTCTCTGATACCAGCTGCTGCTCTCCTACCTGTTATCCCATCTCGTACTGATTGCTGGATGCTCCGTGTGTTGCAGAGCCAGCCTCCTAATGACCTGGTAAAAAAGGAGCTTTATATGAGCTGCTAGACAGTTTCAGCTGTGTTCTCTCTGTGGTCTTGGCAGGCTTCATTGCTGTGATAGACATATCCACAACTTAATGAAACCAAGGGTGATTGTTTTTCCAGGTCTCTCAGCCCATGTTGTAGGTTTACTGGAAGAAGACATGAGTGTTCAGAGACCATGTCCCCTTCCTCTCACCATCCTTGAACGTAAGTTTGATCTTGACAAAAGCATCTTTCTGCTGATGCTACTGGTATGAGTTTGCAGGTTTATGGTGACCCACTCATTATAACCGGCCGGTAGTTTTGAGCCCTGACAATCCTCCTAAATGTCACATGTGACACTTCTAGATCATGATGGCAGAGCAGTGGGCACACTGATAAATCAGAAGGCAGGCATGTTCTTAGCTTCAGAGTTTTCCCTCTGAGCTCAGGACCACCTTCTGCTCTGATCTTGATGCTGCTGGGCATCTGTGGAGTTTTCCCTATTGTTCTTGAAAATATCTACTGGGGTTTCTGAATATACTTGCCATTGCTTCTGTACTGCCTGCTGGAAAAGATGGCTGGAGGATGAGAAGCAAGAGTCCATTCCTAATGCAGTCAAAGAAACGTTTGTATTGCAAGAGGTAAAAGGAGAAACAGATGGAAAACTTACCTGAAACTTGCATTTTAGCTCTCCAGCAGGATACTAGAAGGCATCTATTTTCCTGTTTAATTATTGCGTTTTACAAGCCCATGAAACCGACAGAAATATTTTAGAGTTTCTCAAGCTCTGTCTCATAAAGCCCTGTAATTCGTAGAGGTTGAGCAGTCACAGGTGTTTGGGGACTGCTCATAGGACAGTCCTTTTGTGACAGTGCAGTTCTCTGAGGAAGATACACAATGGTTTTAAATGTTCTTTGCAAGTGCAGCCTGTTGTGCAGCAAGTTCAGCTGCAATGGATATCCAGGAATTTGAGATCTAGGCATTTGGAATTGTTTCCTGAGGAAGCACAGAGGATAATCATAGCATGAAACTTTCTCCAAGTGGAAGATCCCTTATCTTGCAGGCACTTAAGTAGAAAATGCAATTGCCTGTGTGCCCAGACGTCTGTCATGTACCATGCAGCTGGTATCCTCTCCCGCCTGGGGAGTTGTTGGCAGACTGAAGTGGTGCTTTAGCATTTGACCTGAGAGGTGAAGTGCTCCATGGGCAGGGACAGTGTCACAGCTGTGCCTTTGCTTCACTCATGCAGCAAAAGGCTGTTGCATCTGCTCTTGCTGCAGATGACTTCCTCAGCCATGGCTGCTTTGCTGCTGGCTGTGTGAATTTTGTTTGGAGTCTGCAAATACTGCCAACAGATGCAGAAACTATTTTATTTTCTTGCACAGAGTTGAGGACAGCTGAGCTTTTACATAAATAAAGTTTACTCCTGCATGCATGCGTGGAGGTCCCAGTGGTGGCTCTTACTTGAAGCTGGCTCTAGCCCTCCATTAATCAAATTCCTGAGTTCCTTGCTTGTTCTTTTTTCTGTTAAGCCATCACTGAGCTGAGTGGGCATTTAGCAAGAGTAAATCTGTATGAAACACTAATAGAGAGCAGCTGTTATCTTGAGAGAAATATCAATGTGAATTTTCCCTCCAGGTATTTGTGTTTCGAAACAGAGAGAAAATGTTTAGACAATAGCTGGGCCATAGGTGGGAAATGGAATTGTGTTTGTAGAGACGGGTCTGATTAAAATCCCACCTCACCTTCACAACCTGGCATTATGCCAGCCAAGGAGAGGCAAAGACCTCCCTGGCCAGATGGCCTGGCTTCCTCCCATTTCTAAAAACCTCACTGTACACCATGTTCATGAACTTTAAGTGCCCTCTTAAAAGCTGTATTTTTGCTGGGAATCTGTTTTGGAGCCATCTTGTGCCAATCAAACGTTCCCAATTTCTAGGTTATGTGTATTCTTGGCCATATTTATCTGTGTTGGGCTCCAATGCTGTCCTATAAATACTTTAGGAAGGACCATATTCCCTCTTGCATTCTTCTTTGCTGGGTTTAAATGGGGCAAGCTGCTTTAGTCCTTGTCATGCACAGCTCTGCTCGGCAGCTGATCCTGCTGACCCTGCTCTGTACCTGCTCCAGTTGGGCTTCATCTCACTCTAATACAAGAAAGCCACTTCTTTAAATGTAAGAGTCTTTCGGGTTGACAAGCTTAAAGATCAGCATCTTGTCTGGCATAAGGCTGGAGTCTGCAAGTTCAGCATTTGGACTTAAATAGTTTTTCATTTTTCACACATTTTTTAAAAAATGCAGTATGCACAGTAAACAGATGATGCTCAGCAGGGCACTGCATAAGCTGCTTTCTGTTGTGTATTGCTCTCAGCGATGGATGAAATTAGGCTTTGAGAGTCACTGGCAACCCTTACCCAGATCTATGGTAGGGGACATTTCATTTTCAACTCTTGTGCCATCACTTCTTAAAGTGCCTGTTTAGGTCTGCCAACCTCCACGGAGGCTGAGGAATGCAGAAACACTTGGATCCAAATATCTTAAAGTGTTTATGAAGTTCAGATCCAGCTATGAGCCTGGCAAGTGCCAACTAATGGAAGCTGTCACACTAGCTAGAGATTTATGGTTGGTTTTGTCCATTATCTCTCTGCCCATGTCCAAGTGCCAATGCCTCACCAGATCTCTCACAAAGCAGCCACAGATCAATGCTTCTGTAAGAAAAGTGTCTTCCCAACCTCCAATATTTGGCTTATTCCCTAAAGCAGGGGAGTTATTCTTCATAAAATGTGTCAGCCAGTACCTTTGGATTTTTTTTCTTATAAATAGATGATCCTTTGTGGATTTGTGCCAGTCTCTTCCAATATAAGGCACTATTACAGTGAGTTTCAAAGGTTATTGTAGCTGAATTGTGCAAGGAGAAAATAGAGTGAAATTTGGAAATGCTGTGATGCAGTTACAAGTCAGACTTCTTAAAATTTATGATTTTTTTTTTTAAAACGTAGTACTGTGCAATACATTCAGTGACGGCTGGGATTTTTGTAATACAAGTTCTTCTTTGGTCATTTAAAAGGCAACCAGAATTGCGTGAATTTATTAAGACTTGTATTAATATCCTTAGTTCCACTTTGTTACTGAACCTTAAATTAAGCTCAAATAATTAGTAGAATAAAAAATTACATGGAACATGAGAGTTAAATGATTTCTGATACTTCTCTGGAATGAGTGGATGTGAATGAAGCAGCAGAGCAGCAGTTTTGAGGTGACTGGTTTCCAAAGCTGGTGTAAGCATGCTGTTAATTAACATTTTTGCAGTGTTTTGAAAATGTAAATTGCTCCAGGAATGTTAAGTATCGTTATTATGGTAGTGTTGAAAAGTAATAGCTTAATCTATGAAATTGAGTCCTTTCTTTAGAATTGCAGGTGGGATCATGATGTGGCTGCTAGAGTAACAAACTGCAATTCAGAATGCTTGGTTCAGCTCTTGGTGCTTTTTAGTGGGGTCTGTCTGAGGTCAGCTCACAGCTGTGATAAGTGACCTGGAGAAGGGGTAGGGAAGATGAAGACAGATCATTCCTGAGGGACCATCAAATTGTTCCATGAATTAGCACGAACAACTGGTATCCAAAGTTGTTACTTGTAAAAGCAGGCGTTTGGATACACAGAATAGAGAGGGTGGCCTATTTCTGTGAAGCAGAAGGTCTGAAAAGGTGCAGGGCCACTCACTAGTCAGGTGAACCAGAGCCCTCAGGACAATCTGAGCACTCTGTGTTCCCATCCATCGTGCCTGTGGTACGGGTGTGCTAGGGGTGTGATTGCTACCCCAAGAGCAAAGGTCCAGCTCAGGGAGCTCTCTGCTGGTAACTGAATATAGCAAATGCTGTCTGTGCGAGGGCAGGCACAGAAAGCTGGAGAAGCAGGAAGGTCAATATGTTTTCTCTGAAATTAGGACTGGTGAAATCTCTTGTAAAATACCTGAGGCAGTTTCCAATACCTGTAATTAGAAAAAGATACTGGGGGAAAAAACATATCAGAGATAAATCAGAGACTAGCATGAGAATAATCAGAAAGTATGACTTATAATGAGAGGCTGAAGGAATGTGATTAATTGAAGAGTGATTTGATCTGTCGGTATCTAGATGGAGAGTAGGTTTTAACATACTGCAAGATCCAGTGGCTGGAAATAAAAGGTGGGCATATTCTGACAAGAAGTAAATTGAGGTTTAACTGTGAAGCTAATTAACCATGGGAACAGTATCTGATACTGAGGACTATGGTAACCTCTTCATCACTAGAAATGTCAAAATGAAGATTGGGTGCTTTTCCACTCCAGCTTTCATAGGAATGTGTTTTGGACTGTGTCTTGATCTGTATTAGGTAAAATACCCAAAAAGATAACAACACTGGCCTTAATCATTGTTCTGCTTTGGGCAGTTTTAATGGGGGATGTTGTAATTCTAAGTACAGAATCACAGAATATGCTGAGTTGGAAGCAACCCACAAGATCCCCATGTCCTGGCCCTGCACAGGACCATCCCCAGGAGTCACACCATGTGCCTGAGAGTGCTGTCCAAACGCTACTTGAACTCTGTCAGGCTTCGTGCTGTGACCACTTCTCTGGAGAACCTGTTCTAGTACCTAACTACGCTCGGGACTATCAATGAAATCCCAGATGTTCGAAGGCAAAATTATGACTGAAACTGCCAGGGCCAAGGTTTCTCCTATGCTGACTTTTAAGAGTGTTGAACCTTTCAAACTCTCATCATTTCAACTGGAGTTCGCTCAGTAGCTATGAAAATGCAGCAGTCAGCTGGAAAAATGAGTGCCTACAGAACTGTAGGGCAAGAAGAACTGTCTTCAAATCCACGTCTACAAATTTTGCCTTATGCCTGAGGGTGAGTTTAAGCTCTTGTGAAATAAGAGTTAATAATGACCATTGTCTCCCAAGGACGTGTGTGACCTTATGAGCATTTGGAACAAGCCTCACAGAAGGGTGGCTGCAGTTGAACCTGCCCTCCCCTGGCGCTGCCAGGCATCTGACGCTCACTGTGCTGCCTGACACAGAGCGGCTGAGCTGACCTGCCGTCTGGCCAGGAGACATGAGGTCTGTCTTGCAAAAAGAAAAAAAAACAGTCAAGATTTGGTGCATGTTGTCTGTATCTGAAATTATTTAAACCCTTCTGTGTAAAAAGCCAAGGAGAGGATGTGCTGTTGTTGCGTCTGAGTCCTGCTCCAACCTGGGCAGAGCAGAACTCTGAACAGGCAGTGCTTCAGGAGGGATCTCAAACAAGACCTCTTCCTTTTTTGTTTGTTTGTTTGCTTTGTTTTTGTTTGTTTTGTTTGTTTTGTTAGTTTTGTTTGTTTGTTTCCATTTCAGGGTTTTGTTTGTTTGGGGTTTTTTGTTTGTGGGAGGTTTTTTGGTTGTTCTATTTTGTTTAAACTGTAAGCTCAGCAATTCCACTGAAACACTTTAGTTTGAATACGCTGGTGTTTTCTAACAGTGGCATTTTTACTTAAGCAGGTCTTGTTGACACCAGAATGATCTCTGTCTGAGGGGGACTCTGAGGTCTGCAGCCTCTCACAAGGACAGAGGTAGTTTGAGGCAGTTCAGTTTGGCAGGAAAGGGAAGTTGTTCCTTGCATTAGCATGCATGTTCTTCCATGCATCATGAAAGGATGCGGGGTATTTGTGTTCTTGAGATTTTCCTGGTTTGCCAACTCATCTCTGTCATCAGGATATCTACTAAGTGAGGGACATGGTTATTAATGCTCTCTGGTGTGGTGCAGCAGACAAAAACGAGTTGTCACCAGAAGGTGACAGTATCAAAATGAGACCTCATGTGCACAAAGTGCTTTTATTTGCATACAAACTGACTAACCCACTAGTAACGGATATGTCTTTCATATATGGGGAACCTAAGCATGACCAGTCACTCCAAATGAACAGGCATCAGAATTTGACCTACACAAAGTCACACATTGAAGCGGGAAGCAAAAGCCAAGAATAGATTCAGGGTCCTGAACTTCCCCAACCTCTAGAATAGGAGCCAAATTTCATCTCTCACTTGTAATTATGGTCGAAACCTGCTCTGGAAATGAGAAGCACTGATTTCTGTTTCTGCTCTGCAGTAGATTTACTGTATGACCTTGGAGGAAAATGTCCTTCTGTGTCTCAGTTTACCTCCCTACTGATGGCAACAATTGTACACAGTAAGCTTTAATGGACTTTGGTGCTGCACCTAACTGAACTTAATGGCTCTCCTTGCAATGGGAAGAAGACCAGATGCTTTGTTTGTAGAGTGTCTGGATGAAAAGATGTTGCAGAATTGAGACAGATACTATTTGTTTTAATGTGTGGACCCAGATAATAGTCACATGTACTCGAGAGCTGATTGCTCACGTGGACAGTAAGGGATCACAGTTCAGTCTGGAGAACAGTAGCTGCCTCAACACTCCTTGAGCTGCTGCTGTGTGCATGTGTGGTCTCACCTGACCCAGGTGCTGCCAGAGCACTTGGAGGAATGTGTGGGTAGGAGTGGAATTTGTAAGAAATCCAAGACCCAGATCTGTCAATAACTCACTGAACCAGGTGAGTGCTACACCTTGATGCTAATGACTGGTTAAGCAAATCTACTGTGTGGAGAGTTCCTGGCTGAGCAGGGCTCTGCCTTGGGCCTTATTTTCCTCACTCATTCCTCAAACTAGTTGTTTTTCAAGTATATAGAAACTACTTGCAAAGGTAAAGCTGAACACCGACTCACCATGGTGCATAATGCTGAGCTAGAGAAGTTATCAGTCCCAGTACCATGGAAATGAGTGCAGCATCACTGGCTGCTCTGCATTCCCTACTGTGCATTGCAGTGGTCTAGCTGGCTCTTCCAAAAAGGTAAACTAATGTTGAAAAGTTTACCTCATGTGTTTCCTGGTAACTGGTGTCACCAAGTGGAATATTTCTGGCAAGTAGAATAATGTTTCTCTGTTCTGTTAGTAGGTGAGGTCTAAGAAGTACTATCAGTTTACACCACTTGTGCTGATTCTTTGTTTTCTAGGCCAAGGGGAAATAAATCACTGATCTGCTGACCAACTAAAAGCCTGTTCAAGTCAATTATCCCATAAAGACTCTTGCTGTGCATTTTATGTTGCAGTTTTTCAAAACCTAAATAAGAAGTCCCTTTTTTGAAGTATCTCTTAGTCAGGTTTCAGTGCATCAATACTTCCTCACTACTAACATTGGGGATCTCTGGAACAATTACTTATTGAAGAATTCTTGGTTTCCATGCACAGCAGGGGCCTGTGGGTGCCTGATGGAGGCATGCAGCTACATCCAAACCTGTGTTATGGCTCTAGTTTGTCAGTAACTGCAATAGGTTCCTTTGAGATTTTACTGGGTGAACAGTTGCATACTAAAGACAGCCTCCATCCCAAAAAGCTTATAACTTGAAGAGGACAAAGGGAGATTTAAGCCTCCAAAGTTCCTGTATCAATGGCAGCCATTCCTCCTATTGATTGTTTCCTTGCCATTATGAAGCTTTACACATTCACATACACCCTCACCACCACCTTTTTTTGATTCTAAAATGATTTTCTCATGAAATTGCCCTTGATCTCCAGCCTGAGACACTGATGCATATTTATAACCCTTCCTCTGTACTTTTTTGTCACTTGACTTTACCAAATCTCAGTCCTTGTCTGAGTTGGCAATATAAAGCACAAGCTGCAGCCCAAATGGGGATGAGGGTTGGAAGGACTCTCTTTCTTTGTCTTTACCCTCTTCTACTTTGAGCTCAAGATGTGTAGGAGGGCATAATTTTGCTGCCAGCTAATGAAGACATTCAGTGGGATATAATCTATGCTTAGTCCAATCCCTCCAACTCCAAGACACCTGGTTGACTCTCACTGCACAGCTAGCCGAGGTCCTTTGTGGGCAGGCAATAAGTGGCAAAATCCCCCAACAGAGTCATTCTGTCTTCATGTCCTTACCAGAGATATAACCCTACAAGACTAGAGAGCAGATGCCAACTCTCAGCCAGGGTCAATTGTCACAGCTCCATCACCTGATTCAGTTTGCCCTTACTTGTGCCTCACTGTTCAGCAATAAACAAGAGAAATCAGGATTTGTCAGACAGCTCCCTGTCTCTGGAGCCACACTGGGGAAACTGAGCACCTCAGCATAAGTGGTATGAGAAGCCTGCAGACAGTCCCCGAGGCTGAGGCTGCAGCAGCGAGGGTGCTGGCAGCCCCACACTTGGATTCTTCTGTAAGGGTTCCTCTTTTCCCTGAGAAGCAGAGCACAAAGCAGGACAGCATCACATCACCAAGCCCTGAGGGTCATAATTTGGCAATTCCTCCACCATAATCCCCATGACTATTAAAACAGTGCAGTGTGTTGGTGAGAGACTGTTAGAAGAGCTGTAAAGTGGCAGCATGTTTTACACTCTGCCCTTGGATGTGAGTCATGGAGATCTCCTTATGCTGAGGGTAGTGAGCATTTGTATTCAGATGATTTCTCAAGCTCTATTGTTGAATGCTGTGGAAGAAAGTGTTTACTGTTGTTTTTCCAGGCAGGGACAAAGTGCAGGGTGGTCTAGTGAGCTGCTTTCTGAAAGCTGCTCTTAGAGATGTGTTTGTTGGTCTCTTTTGCTTGTTCTCTGCTTGTGCAGAAACAGAGCACTCCGTGCTTTCTTCCACCTGTAGTTGGTGCAAGACAAAGCCTGATTCTCTGCACACATCTCAGCAAAAGGGCTGGTTATGGTTTGGCAAATGCGTTTATACCTGCTGATCTTTGTAACTTAAATACTTCTGGTGTCTGCTAGACATGAAGTATATTCACACAGAGAAACACTGCCTGCCTTCAAGAGTGTCTGGTTTTCGCGTTTGGTTTTTGTTGTTGTTGGTGGTGGTGGTGGTGTGTGTGTGTTTGTTTGTGTTTGTTTTTGGGTTTTGTTTTTTTGAGTTTTTGTTTTGGTTTTTGTTTGGTTTTTTGTTTGGTTTTTTTTTTGTTAGTTTTAGTTTGGAGGGGTTTTTTTGGTGGTGTTTTTTGTGGTTGTTGTTTGTTGCTGTTGTTTGGGTTTTTTTGTTTTCTTTTTTAACTGCAAAATAGGGATTTTTTTATGGCTTGGATAGTGGCATGCCTTTTCCTTTGCTATCTGACCTATCCATGTCAGGACCTTGGCTTCCTGTCTTCTGGGGTTGAAAGAAAAATAGACCTCATGAGCTGTGCTGCAGAGCTGTCAGCCAGGAGATGCCACATGGGTGTCCTTTCTGCTTTTTTGCATTGTACTGTGATGGTGCTCCAGTGGAGCTTCTCTTCCTGGCAAGCCTTCTGAAGAGATGCTGAAAAGAGCAGGGTAGTTTCTGAAGGCGTGGAGGGCCCTTTATATCACTGAATTATCCATTGCTTTGCATTCTTTACCTGTGGACACAACACATCTTTTGATGATGAGGTGACAATTCAGGTCTGGTGCTGAATGGGACACTCCAGGTGGTGCCACGGATCAGCTGTTGACTGCTGGCTGAGAGCACAGCTAAGGCCACCCCACTGAATGCACCAGCTGTGTCAGTTAAACGATGGCTGCATGCTTCTTCAGAAGGCACTGCTTTCAGGAAGCCATAGAAGCTATCATCTCCACTGGGAAGACAATTTCTAAGCTTCTCCTGTAGAACAGGTGTGAATTTTGAAGAAGTGGGGTCATCTTTAGTTAAGTGCCCTCAGCATCAATCAGTTACCAATATTTCAGCTTCCTTCCTTGGTGCCTTTGGAGGCATCTGACATCCATCAAATAAAGCGGTCTCCAGATGGCCCCAACATATGGTCCATGTCTCGGAATAGCTGAAATCTAAATGCTTGCCTCCTTGGGAAGCTACAGCCCCTTGCTGAGTCTCAGCATCCAAGGGAGATGCCTGCTGCTTTAATCAATGTGCGTTCCATTTTTTTCTGCTTTGTCATAGTCATAATAATAAGCAAGTCTCGCTTCAGCATCCCTAGCTGCAAGAGCCTTTCTATGCTTGAAATACTAAATACCTGTCAGTCCCTTGCTTTCCTCTTGTCTTTTCCCTCATCACTAGGACCCTACTGATCTTCTCAATCCTCAGAGCACTAATTACCCTTCTCTTCCCTCCTGCTATTGCTGCTTTTCCTTCCATCTTCTAATCTCTGATTTGTGTAAATCACGAAGGGTGAAGGAAGGGTAAATATCAATAAAGCAATTCAAGACACTCATGACGTTTCTAAGGGCTAACCAAGCTCCCACCTGGGGAATGGCAGCTAGTGATGGCTGTTATTGGTCTGTCCCATTTTGAATCAAAGTTTGTCTCAGTCTGTCATCTTCATTCCTTTGTCCCCACTCTGCTTAGCATTGTGAAATGGCTAACCAATTTCTGAGCCTCCTCAAAAATTTGTGCTCTCTTAAATCTTGTATCTGCTTTGATGCTGTAGTCCTGCTGTGCCTAGGAGTTCTATCAGCGTAAGTACTGGGAGTTGGGCAGCACCCATGGAAAAGTAGTCTTGAGCCTTTACTGACCATTTTCCTTGTCCCTGTTGGAAACCATTTGGAGAGAAAATGTTTAGAGGAAGGTACACTTCTGTAACTCATGCTCCCTATCAAAGTAATAACTAAATTAAAAATAATTTTTGAAAAATAAGTTAAATTATTGGAGCTGGATGGAAAAAGTGCCTGCACAGAAACTTCAGATGGAAATCTTGCACTAATTCAATAAATATATCTATAAGAAAAAAATAGTATTCCTTTAAAAGTGGCACGTGTGACTAAGTATGTGATGGTATTGTCACATTTTAGGCTATGTATGAAAGTTATGATTTGTACATATTTGCTTTGTGTGCAGAAGTATTTGGTCAAGACTTAACCTAAATCAAAATTGCAGTTAAAATTCCCATTGATGAAAAGGCCCATTTCTGACAATACAAACCCTGAGGAGGAGGAGTTGTTTCTGCAGCAGTAGATCTCTGTCATTCTGCAAGGTCCATAAACTTTATCAAATTTACCTCATAAGGGATGTAACTGTGTTTCAGATGTCAGAGGCTTAACAACTTGCCTGCTACTCCAGTGTCCAGGTCCCTAATGGCCTTGACCCCCTGAGCTCTGCGCAGGGTTGTTATTGCAGAGCTGAATTCACACACCCTCCAGATGCTGATATTGCCACTTAAATGGTGCAATCTACTGGTGTGAGATCTGGCCTTGAGTACTCACCTGTGTAATCTGTGGCTCAATTAATTTATCCTGTGGCATCCACTCAAAAGCCCATTGCTTTTTATCTAACTTGGTGGTAGTTCTCTGTCCTGGGCTTAAAAACCAAGGCAGATGCTCCCTAGACTGTAGCTTAGGTTTTTAAGGTTTTGAAAGTGGAGATGAGAATGAGATTCTGCAATGTGGGAAGGAGTTACGGACACCCTGGTTTCCCTTCCATTTTCCATGAAACTTCATGCTTTGTGGAGCCCAAAATTCAAAGAAAGAACAGTCTTACTTTCTCCAGCCCAGGCTAGTCATGGCTACACAGAGGAGTGCATTGACAGTCCTGAGGCTTCATGTCCCACCACTGTGACAGGAGTGATTTGCTGCCTTTGGGTTATCTCTTGGGATGAGAACTTTCTTTAATCTGCCTGTTTGCTGATGCTTGTCCTTTCTGCTGCACCTGCCAGCAGGAATTCCTGTTAGCACCCACTGCTTTGGTAGCTTTAATCAGGTACATCAAGTTTATGTTACCTAAGTCACCAAAGAGCCATCATGTGGCAACAGCTTCCCAGCATGGCCTTACAGCTGTCCCCATCTCACCCTCTCCCTTCCCCAGGGGCAGCAACATGTGCACGAGTGCTGTAGATTGAGTCATTCCTCTGTGTGCAGATGGCAGTGTATTCATGTCTCATGTAAATTATTTACAAGTCTTGATGCTTATGTGCACAAAGTATTGTGCTTTGTATTGTGCCTGTATTGGGATTATATTAATGAATTTAGGCTTGAAGTTAGAAAAGAGTTTGTGATGAGGAAAAAAGCAATGTTCTGGAACAGCTTCCCATAGGAATAGTAATCTGCTTGGGTTTTTTCTGGATTCTTATTAAGTGTTTATAGTGAGCCCATATGAAGTGATGATCCATACCAGTGAGTGTGGGACAGGGCACTTGACATTTTGGGGCCATAGTGTTGCCTGTGGGCCTCATTCAACATCATATTTGCAGTGGCTTCACTTACCCTCTCTTCTGAAATGAAATTTCAGTTACCTGGATGACCTGTGATCACTTCCCCAGCTCACAGAGTAACTGTGCCTCAGGTGCAGTTATGGGGGCGGTTCTGTGCAGAGCAGGAGGGCTAGAGCCTGGCACAGTGCTGTGCAGACACAGCCATCTGGCTTTGGAGATGCTTTTGTACCTGGAAGCATGTCAAAGACATTTGTGGTAACATGAGGCTCCATGGGTCTGTGCTGATGGTTACCTTTTTGCTGTATACAACTGGGCAGGTTTGGCTTCAAGGAACTTCTCCTTGGCTGTGCAGGGCAGACAAGGTGGATGGGGCAGCATCTGATGCAGGCCAAGAGAATGGAGTGTCTCTGTATCCCCAGTCCCATATTTTCCCTGTAACTGAATCCCCTCTCACTTTCCTCTGCAGTTCCCTAATACCCCATCCTTTCCCTTTTCCCTTCTTCTCTTGCAGCTCTTTTAACCCATCTCTACCCTGAACCTCATGCCAGCAGCAGTGTTGCTGAAGGAGGTCCTTTAGCATGTGCTGGTGCCCTCTCATCAGTGAGCAATGGGAACTGCAGGAAGCACTGGCAGCCTGGTCATACCAGTTACAGTTCTTTGTTGCAGAAGGCAGATGCTTTTTATAATTGCTGTTCATAATGGTTGTAAGACATGTCCTGTACAAGATGTGAGGTGGCACATAGCAGAGGGAGAGAAAAATCTTTCTAACCACATGGTTGTATCAGCACTAGTTTGATGCCAAGGTCAGCTCTTGGTTAAAATGGGATCCCACTTTGCTTGCTTACGTCTGCTGGAGGAAAAAAAGTTTGAGTTGGGGCCATAAAATGATTAACTTTTTTCATAGTGTTATTTCCATGCCCTCCTTTCTGCGTGTAAAGCATTCTGCTTAAAAAAACACACAAAACCCCCAAAAAAACCCCAAAAAAAGCCCACACAAAGCAAAAAAACCCCCCACAAACAACAACAACAACAACAAAGTAAACAAACCAAAAAAAAGCAATTATAGGTGTAATATTTTGGACTGACTGTGGTACTACCCTAGGATGAGTCAATTAATTCTGTCTTCACTGAGCAGGAAGAAAATCTCCATGGCTGTCATGCTCCATCACCTTTCCTAATCACTTTGAACATGCATTTCTAAAGATACCATCCCCATTGTCTCGCACACCAAATAATTTTTACTTTGCTTTCAAGACCACCACTGGTGTAAGAGAGTACACTATACCTTTGGAAGGCACTCAGGAAGGTTTCAAGAGTAGCAAGCTCCTTATTTCTGTGGTTATTCTTTTTGGATTTATTGGTAGGTTGATGGGTATGAAAGAAAGCTTGTGGTTTTTCATTGAGACCTTGTTCGATCTGTTCATGAAGATGATGCATTATGAGAGAGTAGATTTTGTTTGTTTAAATTCACCCTTGAATAAGAAAATATAAGAAAATTGTTGGTTGTACAAGCAGATACTGAAGAAGATAACATTCTGGAAAACCTCGTGAAGTAAAACTGGGACCTGGGGAGAAGGGGTGGTGGGAGGTATGAAGGGAATTTTGGCACAGTTTATTCATGTATATGCAGGGTCTGGGTCTGTGACACAGTGCAAACAGGAGGTGCTTTTCCATGGGTGCTCCGGGTCAGTTTTATGCCCGCCATGTGGTGTGCCAGACTGGCTCAGTGGCTTGGGTGCTGAGAGGTTAAATTGTAACTCACATTTTAAGGGATGCAGAGCCTTGTGCCTATGTTTGAGACTGTGTTAAACTGTGTGGATGTAGCCAGTGTGTTTTATCCTCAAATTTTGGATTTCAGTCTTTATCTACCCCACTTTCTCTTTAAAATGTTCATTTACAAAGCTTCATATCACAGTTTTTACCAGTTGGCAAGTTATATTTAAATCAGCTAGAAAAAGAAGAGACTGAACACTCAGCATATCTGAGATGGAATCAATTTAAGACAAAAAGGTTTTAATGCATTAGAAGAGCTTTGGGTGTCATCTGTCTGTTCCTGTGCCTTCCCCACTGAATGATGTGAATGCACTTAGAGCTGCTGTTGAAAGCATGCTCACAGCATGATGTTATTGTGGAACTTGGAGTCACTGCACACTAAACTCAGCGTGTAGATAGAATTGTGAATTGCATTTTTTTTCCTTCTAATGTTCTATATCTTCATTAAAAAATAGAATCATACCTAATATCCCCAAATGACAAATGTGTGAATCAGAATCTTAGAGATACCACATTTTGAGGATACTCCATTTCTTATGCAGCAGTTAATCTGAAATACCATTAGAAAATCCTGTATTATCTCCTCTCAGAATTTGCAAGTAGGGCTTTGAGCAGAAATAGAGTTTTAGTAGAGGCAAGTATCAGTTCTCCAGGTAATCTGATCAATCCTTTCCTGTTATACCACATGCTCTGAAAATACTCTTTTCTCATATAGTTTTTCTTAGTGGGAAATGCGAACATTTTTCCCTAGTCAGCCAAACCACTGTACTTCTTCAAAGCTGGGGATGATGGGGGGAGGGCAGAAAATCAGACCCAATGGCATCTTTTTCTAGAGAATGTCAGAATGAAACAAGTTCTGTGCAGAGGGGGGAAAAATATTCAACCTGCACTTGTCCACAGGTATGGCAGAAGGCAGACTAGGCACCTGTCTGTATTCCTCAGCTTGTGCAGCTCCCAGACAGGCATCCTGAGTCTCCAGCCCTGAAACACGGGCTGTGTTCTTCTCTATGGCAATGCCAGAAGTTCTGCGCCATCAGTGATTACAGAAAGGACATCCCTCTCTGAGAAACTATATTTCAAGGACTGCAGGGCCCCTATCCCTTTACTGTTCAGCCTGACACAAGGCTTTTAGCAGGAGCATTTGCTGACAATCCTGGCAAAACTGCTTCAGTTGCATGTTGTCTGACTTAAGGCAAAAACAAGCTTGTCCAGAAGGACTTTATGTGTGAGGTTCAGTTGCTGGGCACTGATGTCTAGTGCCATTTTAGTCTCCCTAAGAAACCTAAGATATTCACATTAGTTCAGGTAGAGCTAGTACAGCCTGCAGACCAGTAGTCTGGAGCTGAAGCAGAATATTGAGTTGGTGGTAAGAGTTATACTTGGAGAATCTTTATTAGTACGGTGATGCAAAGGTGCAAAGACTAAAATAATTGAATGGGCTGTCTTCTTGCTGTGTGCTTTGGGATTTTTGTCATAGGATAATTTCCATTAGGATGAGATCTCAGAAGTTTTACAAGAGAGGACTCCTAAAGAGCTTACAGTTTAAGGTTCTGGCCCTCATGACTTGTTCAGACCTTCTGGTCCAAATGGGCTGAGCTGTGCTTTGTTGCAGGCTTTAGCTCTCAGTGTCACTATTTCCAGGACAAGTCAAAGGGCTGAATGGGAAAGGTACAGTGTTGCATAGGAGTGCTGTGTGTTCTGTCACAATAATTTTTTTTTCTTTATTAATGCTTGTTCTAAGCCCTTGTTGTCTAAAATCTTGCTGTCTGAGTCACCCAGGCAGGCTCTGTGAGAACACATGTGATCTAACCACTCTTAGCAGACTTTTCACTTTTATTATCCTTTGGTCCAGATTTCATATAGTTCTTACTAATTCAGATCTGAAAATGAATGTCTTTGTCTTCCCACAGCACTTCTGTGCATCTTATGTATATGTAAACTGGAACTAAACTATTCTCTTTCTGTTGATATGATCATCTTTTCCTCACTGCCTTACCTGTAACTGCCTACTATTGATTTGTCACTTTGACCCTGCATGAACTAAAAAGACTTTAGAAAAGAATAGGTTCCTAAAATGGATGTTCCTTGAGTGAGAAGCCACAGCTAGCTCTTGTTTTTATAATTTTTTTGTGTGTGTTTATTAGAACACTGTCAGTATCCCAGGCATGGAGTAGCCTCATCTCTCTGTGCCCCCAGAAAGCCAGTATGTCCAAGCTTGAGCAGTAAAATTGCCAGTCAGTTGTGCAACAACACACGCTTGATCTTCTATAGAAAGGGAATGTTTGCCAAGAAAGGGCATCTGCTGGGCAAGAAGGACTTATTAATGTACAAGCACCTTCTGGCCTCTGTCCCTGCCTTCAGGGCTTGACACAATGTCCTGCCGAAGTCAGTAGCAGCAAGGCTGGAAAAGGATTCTGGACATCCTGACTAGGTTTCTTGTTCCCTGAGCTAAATGTTAGTCAGACTCGTTTCCATCACTGTGGTAATTGTATGTTTGTGCAGACATGTCAGTGTGGGGAAGGTTGTTACCTTAATTGCATTCAGTCATTATATAAAGGACTCTCAGTGAGGAGCTGTAACTACTCAGGAGCTTTAATTGTGCCCTGATGTGACGTTATTGTCCTGGCTTTGCATGTCTTTGTGGGTGTATTTCTGAAGGAGGTGGCTTTTGTTGCTCCAAGCTGACAACTCCTCTCAAGAAGTTGTTCTTTCCATCAAGGTGACATTCAGGAGTGAGAGTGCGACACGTCACCGAGGAGGAGGAGAAGTGCTCAACAGGGAACTGTGACTTCAGTGTGATGTTTCTCCATATCACCAGTCCAAAAGCAGTGTTTGCAATTCTCCGATGTTTCCTGTGCCATTATTCCTAATAAAAATCCTCTTGATTATGAAAAGAAGTTGTACCCTCCTAAGCCACTCTGTGAGCAGCCCTCACAAACAGTGATATGTGGCTTCCTTGTTGCAGGTGCATTACCAATCCAGGGCTCTGAGAGTCTGGGGAAACTGCACTGCATCAATAAACACCTGAACTGAAAAGAGTACAAATGGAGCTGGGAACACCACATGGAGCCTTGTGCTTTGGTTAGCTGGTAACAGTCATCTCTGTTCTCTCTGCCCTCACTAGAGGTCTATATCGCATCTACTGGAGATGCAAAATAGTATCTGCAGTTCCCCTGTCTTGAACCATGTAGTCTCTCAAGCCTTAAAAGTTGGGACATTCTTATCACAATTTGCATAGAGCTGCTGTTTGTAGTCACACAATAACTTTAATGGGGCTCCCCATGATTTGAAAAGTAAAAACCTAAGACATGGGCTGAACCCCTCAAGTTAAGATGTACTGGCTGGAGTACGACAGATGATGCCATGACAAGACGGCAGCCAGGAGAGGTCTTTGAGGGCTTCCTGTCATACCCTTGGTCTCCCTTTCAGAAGTAAAATTTTTATATGTGTGTTTTTCAGGCTAAGAAGGGAGAGAGTTAGCTTCTGTTGGTGTACTCAATTTGGTGTAGCAAAAATAAAACAGGTTATAGTTTCCCAGCAAAGGGACCAGTGCCCGTGACAAGAATGCTGGCAGTGAAATCAGTGCAGTGCAGCTGCTATGCAAATGTATAGCAATGAAACACAGTCCTCCATTTTTAAACAGGTTCTGCAGCTTATTTTGTGAAGTATTTCTTACACTTTGACTGTCAACAATTTTCTTGCATGTTGCAAGACATGCAGAGTACTGGAGCAAAAATAAAGCAAAGGAGTGACTTTTGTAGTTGGAACCATGCACCCCAAGCAGTTAGACTGAGGAAGGGTCTGTTTTAGCTCGATGTCTTGTCCCAGAATATCTCAGACTGAAGGTCAAGGAGAACTTGGTTGAGTGATTTATAATAACAGATTAATTTATATTAAACATCCAGACACATTGGTTAGAAGGGGGTAATCCTAAACTGAGATGCCCATTCAGTTGACTATCCTATCAGGGATGCACAATGCTTCCAAAATATGTTGTCCCCTTGAGGTTCCCTGACCTCAGCTACAAGAGAATGAAGACAGCCTTATACATTGGGTACTTTCTTTAAAAAATGGATCATCTATAAATGGATCTTGCCCAGAGTGTGCTCTTGTGCTGAGTGTCTGCTGCTTCACATTTCTAATTCATGCAGAGGATGTAATGGAGGAGTGAGCTGCTGGGCTGGATTTAAATGATGACAGAGGCTTTTCATAGCACTAAAAGAAAGTGACGCTTCTGATGTCTCTAGTTTTGGTGTCTGCTTCAGGGAGCCTGTGAGCAAATGTTTCTGCTATTGGTAGGGTTAGGACTGATAATCAAGTTTTCTAGGGAGGCAGAAGCTTTTAGAACTGGAAGTCTGCAAGAGCCTTTCCTCTACCTCCTATTGCTTCCTGACAATGTGGCAAAGGGCTGATCTTTGGGTCTGGCACAGCACCTGTAGATAGAGCAAGTAGGATATTCCGATTTGGGGTAGTTTGTGGAAAATGTATTTAGTGACTTCCATCAATGTGTAAAAGTGACTGGAAGCAGCTGCACTGAACAGATATTACTTAATCAGCGCAAAGTGCCAGCTGCGCTACAGTGTTAGCCTACTGGGTGAGACATAAATAAATAGGATAGATAATGGAAGGTTAGTTTGTCATATTTTTTAGCAATGAGCAGATGTGAAAGAATTTGTGATTTAGGGTCTTGAGGGTTGCTTTGCACTTAGGTCTGAGTGAACGGAAATTTTCAACTCTGCAAGTGCAGCTGGGTGAATAATTTGTAGTGAATAATATATCTGAAAGCTTTCACTGCATTTCGGATTGACAGAAAACACATCACAGTTTTAATTATTGGGAATGATTTGTTGAAATATTCAGGAGCTATTTTTGGTTCCTGCAGACGGGGCATGGAAAAGTTAGCTATTTAAAAGCCAGATTCTTTTTTTTTTTTTCTCTCTCTCTCCCCCACCCTGAGCTCCTGTCTGGTTTCCTTGCTCCATACAAGCTTCCCAGACCAGGGCAGCAGGACTCCTTGTATCCTGGCTTGAGAATTTAACACAGTTATTGCAAGTCTTCCTACTCTTACACTCAGCAGAGAGCATGTGAGAAGGATCAGGATGGGGTTGGTTCGTTGGTTTCTTGAGGCACTTGTGGAACTGAAGGCTTTCCATGTAACTGGGGAGAGACTGGAGAGTGGAGACCTTTGGAGAGGCAAGGAAAACATTACAAAAATTTTATATGTCTCTCCCACTCCTGTACTTTTCCCAAGTTCAAAAAAGTCAAAACCTCAGGACTGGCCCTCAGCACTTCTGTCTGGGTGTTACCTGAATGTTGCATAAGGATGTCAGGGTATTCCTGACTCCTAATGTGGAGAGTTACTGGCATGGACAGTTTCCTGAAACTGCTGGAAACAGCTGTTTGCTCTCCTTACCCTCTTCCCCTCCTTGCACCCCCCTATTGGGTGGTACCCCACCACTCAATCATAGGCCATCCCCATATGATACAGCTTACTACCCACTGCTGCAGGGGAGAATTGGCTGGAGAGGGATGCAGACACTATAAAGAAAATAAGGGAGAAACAAGCTTCTTTACAAGGAGAAGCATAGGAATAACATGAAATACAAATTTTCCTTCTCATTTGTAAAGAGGGAGAGGTAGCATTTTGAAAATGGAATGGATAGGGATGAATAAAAATGTGATTTTCCTGAGTAACCGAAATAGCAACCAGAAAGTAAGGAGGCAGATGCAGGTACAGATTGTGCTGGTTTGCCTGGGCTTCTGTTAGCTGCTCTCTAAAATGTTTTGCTACCCTCTGGTGGCTTCCTGTGGATTTGTGCAGTCTGGTTTCCATTCCTTGTACAATCCCCTGCCAATTTTCTGAGCTGAGAAACCCAGATGTGCTGGTGGGGATTTATATTTTTTCTGATTCTAAAGCAGGAATAGAATAATAACAGAATGGCAGCTTTGTGGTTTTGTTTTTGTGGTTTTAGGTTTGGTTGGTTTGGGTTTTGTTGTTGTTGTGTTTTTTGTTTGTTTGTTTTTCTCTTGTTCATATGAACTCTGTTTTGGTCTAGAGTTATAATCACAAAGGCAGCTTGGTTGGGAGGCTCAAATGAAAGAATAATAACTTTGTACCTAGGTTGACTGCATAACAGGAGCTGTTCAGTGTTTGGGAATGGCACAGGCTTCTCAGTCCTGCAGAATGCAAACCCATGTCCTCTATTTATCTACAGAGGACACAAAACGAGTACCAGTGAAGTCAGTTATAGCAAAACGCCCCTTATCTCAGTAGCCCAGAATATGTTCTGTTCAACCTTGTGCAGGGACGATGCTCAAACTTTCATCATCCTTTCACTGTGCCTTTGTCTTCATTATTCAGTAGCTTCTTGTGTTTTCCCTTTTCCATCTTCCCTGTTCTTTAATTGATTTTACATTGTGCCTTCATAGCAGAGGAGCTGTAGGTAGGGATATAAAGGGCAGTGGTTTGATAGATTTACAAAAAACTCCTCCCAGGCATTAATTCCTGGGTTATGGGGTCAGAGAGGCTCTTGTGATCTTCTCAGTCTGACCTCCTGTGGAGAGCAAGTCACAGGACTGCCCTCAATTGACTTCTGCTGGAAGTGCACCAATGAATATAGAAAACATCTCCTCTTGCTTTAAAATTTTCCAGTGATGAAAGATTCACCTTGTTGACCTGGTGCTTTATCTCCTTCAACATCAAATACTTCTGAACTTTACTTTGTTTAGTTTCAGCTTGCAGCCCTGGGATTTCTTGTTACTTTGTGAGTTTGAGAAGCCGTGTGTTGCCAGAACTCTGTCCTGTGTGGGACTCATGGGCTTCACTGAGTTGCCAACCAAGTGGAGCTCTGAGAGGCATCTTGGTTTGAAGAAATGAAAAATTTTTATTTGTAATTGACTGAGAAGTTGTGGGGTGTGATGTGACATCACAAACTCGTTGCACAGAAGGCACACACACATAAAAGCAATACAAGGGCATGACGGGTGGGGGAGTTGTTATGTGCTTTTCCCCTGTGCATGTCTGCACTAGGTATTTCTAGGGTTCACGTGCTTAAAACAAGAACTTACAAAAGGAGAATTTATGCAGGTTTTAAAATGAGATCTCATTGAAAAAGTCCTGCAAAGGCTGAGTTTCGTGCAACATTTCTTGAAATACAAAAGCATTTGTTGTTTCGGGTGCGTTTTTTTGGTAAATCAGCTGTGCTGACGTCCTTTGGGATGTAGGCTGCTACATTCAGCAGAATGATTATTGTTAGCTTCTTACACTGTTTCAATTTATGACACATTTTAAAAGCAGCTGCATTCATCTCACAACTTGGCAGAGGTTTGGAGTGGAGAGCAGCCAGTGCCCTTTGTGCTGGATTAGCCTACAAAAGCCCTGAGAGACAGTAGACCACAAGCCTGGTGGGCAGTAAGCCCAGTTATAAGACCACCTTAAAGGAAAATAGTGTTTTGGGGTTCAGGCATAAAAGGGGTGCAGTAGATTTTGGTTACTTCAACTATAGAACATGCTGTGACAGCAGATGACCCAGCTTTTCCTATGGTTTGACCTCCATCAAACCAAACTTGATGTTTTTAAAGCCACTCGAAACCCCTCAGGAGATGATGAAAAGTCAGTCAGTGCAGAGGTAAGGGACAGGCTTTTAGGTTTCAGAGTTGTCTTTTCTTGGCAGGGTGCTGAGCCAAGCAAGTGACATCAGCAGTCCTGAGTGCAACGTCACTTGTAAAACAGTTTCTTTCATGGCCCTGTGTCCTGTTTGAGTGAGCCTCTGGGAGCTGCTTATTTCAGTCCTGCTGCAATATCCCTGCTTGTGAAGTGGGGACAGAAATACCAACCTCAGCGTCTCTGCCAAGGCGTGCTGTAAGGGTTTGTTAACGTACACAGCTGTTGTGGGAACAGCTCTGCTGTTGATGTTCAGCATCCCCAATCTATCTTTTGGCATTGATGCTTTCTAAACCAAAGAAGTGTTTTGAGCTGATGCCAGTAGTCATGGGTATGTCTTACACAATCTTTTGCAGCCAGATGCAAAATTGTTTGGGCTGTGTTTTGGGCTGGCTGGACTCAGTCTGGTTCAAGACTGCAGGCTGTGTAATTACATAGCCTGAGAGTCTGATCTGATAAATCCAGTCTCCCAGCAGACCTAAATAACTAAGTGTGGTGCTTTGCTGACATGGTTACTAGGGTTTGGGACTGGAGATAGTTTACATCTCTCCCTCTTAGGGAAACTTCTTACTTGACAATAAAACAGAGCGTAGACACTTGTGAAAAGAGAGCATATGCACCAACCTTTAAAAGCTCCGTACCCTCTTCCCAGGAAGACCAAGGAGATGGCACAGAGTATGAAACAGAGAAGGCTTCAGCTGAGGTGTTTTATACTTTACAAATAACTTTTTATTTCGAAACTCCATCTTGATCTTGTCAGATGACAGGTAGTTCTGGAGGAAGACAAGATGCAGACTGACAGCCTCAAGGTAAGGCAGTAAGGGAGATCCCAGGTATGTATGTGAGCACTTCTGCAGTGGGCACCCCAGACTGCTGCATTCCCTCTTGTAGAGCCGTCTGTGTAGTAAGAGGAGATGATTTTCCTGCAGGAAATCAGGAGGATTTCAGGAAATCAGGATTTCTACAGGTTCAGAAAGAAAGCCCTTTGCAAGCTGTGGATGAGGCTCTGTGTTCATTGGGAGTTCCTGAAAACTGTTGCATTACCATGCACAGAGAATCTTTGTGCAAGGTAACCTCTTCCCCAACTGCCTGTGTAAGAGGACATCAACAATAATAATAATGGCCAGTCTTCGCGAGCGAAGATCCGGGGAAGGTCTTTACACCTTCCAGCCTGCGCATTGGATTTTTTAGGTGAGACACAGCGTGCGCGGAACTGAGCCCACCCTTTAATCCTAAGGTTCATCTGCCGGGGCCAAGCGAGCTTGGACAGTGGCAGTGAGGTCCTTAGGACGTAGGTGGGTTGCCTTTAAGGGTTAACGAGCCCCACCTGCCCGGGAGTGGCCCTGACCGGGAATCGAACCCGGGTCTCCGCGGTGCTAGCGCGGCGCCTTTACCACTAGACCACCAGGGGCTGCCAAGGACATCAACAATGGAGGTGTGAAAGAGCAGAGAAAGAAGCAATGAATCACCTACCATTCCAAAATGAAAGGAAAAGAGAAAAAGAAAGGGAGAAGAGTGCTCTATGTCCTTAAAAATCAGTCCTTCACATCACTTTTAGAAACAAAACTGACAATGGTTAGGAAAGAACAATCCCATCTACAGACTTTACCAGTGGGGTTTGGCTTCTCAGTATGAGGTGAAAAGTATACTTCTGAAACTACATTCCCCACTGTTTTCAGGGCACTGCACCCTCAGGCTCCAAGTGCATCAGACAACTATCCCAAAAAGGCACTTTGGGGATGTAGCCTACATCTCTGGAAGGAACTGAATGGGGAGTATGTCTCTGCTAATGAAAGCTGCAGCCAGAAATAAGAGTTCTGGAGGATGAAAACTAGGTTAAAAGCAGCCAGCAACAGAAAGCAGATGAAGACAGAGTGGGTTAAAGAGCTCTCAAGCATTAGATGGTGAATGGTTTAGCTTCACTCCCAACTCCTAGGTAATACAGTCCTGCCAGACTGACAGGGCTTCTGGGGTGAGTTGTCACAAGATGCTTCTGCTTGTTGTTGTTTTGGGTTTGTTTTTTTGATGGGTTTTGTTGTTGTTGTTGGGGTTTTTTTGTTTTGGGGTTTTTTTCCCCTTAGATTTTTATTTTTAGTTGAATTCTCCCACTTAACGCACACTACAGTGACCCCTACTGCTGCCAGCAATCAAAGGCCCATCTTGGTGCAATCATTAAACTATGTGAAAGTATAGCCTATAGTCTTAAAAACAGATAGAATCATTTATAAGCCTTAAGTATGCAGAAAGTCTGCTGCTAAACTCTACATCACCAAAGAAGAAAGCTTCTGTAAACCCTTGTGATGCTTAAAATGTGGAGACAGTGTTTGTGTAAAGAATAAGAATCAGCCACAGCCTTCAGAATAAACCTTGTCTCCCTTTTTCCAAGAAAGACTGGAGAGGATATGCTGACCAGTTGGACCTCCCACACAATAAAACTGCTGTACCCTACCACATGCAGAAACAGTATCCTTTTTGCTCCTGCTTGATCCTAGCCACAAGGATCCTCTCCCATTTTTCAAGAACAATTGTAGGGTGGGGAGACCCTGACAGCAACACAAGTATGAATGGGCATTCAATGCTACTGCCCTTATAAAAGTGGATGGCAGCTGCTGTCCTCTGTAACTACTTGCGATGTGTTAAAAGAAGAGCCTTACACTGATCTACACATCTGTGTCTCTTGTCTGTGTTAAATACCCTGACCCTGGGCTGAACCATCACCTGCTTATTTGACCTCTCTCTTTTCAGCATGATTTTTCTGGTGGGTGAGTGAGATCTTACCAGAGACATGGACTTACAAAGAGACAGTGAAGGAACAGGAAACTTCTAATATGGAATAGAAGGAAGTTGGAAAAGTTGGAATAAATATAAATAGCAGGGTCTCAGTGAAGTGCGGTGCAAACACAGCTGCTCTGTGGCAGGATGGCCAAACCACCACATGCCCTTTTCCATCAGTCCTAGTTGATGTAGACAACCACAAGAAAAATGGCATCCCCCATGAAACATTCCTTGGTAAGAATGGCACTGTGGAAAAAATTATGGGGTACCAGAGCCATGGCCCAACAGTTTCTACATGGTGAGAACCAAAGTGGGAAAGCAAGTTGGGGAAGAGCAGAAGAGCAATACTTTAAAATGAGAGTATCCAGGCACTGCTACCTGCATCCCTGACAGACCAGTACAGGCTTTTCCCTACGACTTGTTCCCCAGGAATTGCTCTGTTCCAGTTTTAGCTGCTCAGACTATCTCATAGGCTGGAGCAGATGTCAGCTCAGAGATTGTACCTGATTGTTAATTTATTCTGTTTTAATGTAGTCCTGTTATCAGATGCTTCCCCTAGTGGTGTACAAGTAAAGCTGTTGTCTGTTCTGTCTCTCATCAAAAGCAACTGGGTGTTTTACCTGGAGACTAGAGGCTGTTACTCTTTCTGTCCTTGTTCAGAACTGTCCCCACTTCTGGGCTGGAGAAATGGAAAAAGAGGCAGCTCTGGTGCCCTCCTGCCTGAGCCCAGAGGGTAGGGTGGTGAGCACCAAAGTGGCCAAGCACTGAGAGGGATCCCCAGGTCTCCCCATGAGTGACACCTGCTCCTCTGTGTGGACAATCTGACTCATGGCCATGCTCTGTCCAATGTACACCCATGGGCTGTGGCAGCAAACCCCTTCTCTCCTGCTGCCTGAGTTAGTGATGCTTTGGGTCAGGGGAAAAGCAGCTGAATTACTGCAACTGCATGGAGACCCAAGAGTCCCACTTAGGCACTCTTTCAGAAGTTATCTTTGACCATCTGTCCTCTGAGAGCATCAGCCTGAGAAAGATCCTTCTGCTTTTGCCTGCTTACCTTCATGTAGTTGGCTGTTGACGTTAACCATCCTGGACATTTGTGGTCTTGCCTGACAGCTCTCGCTGTAACCAGGACAGTGACTGAGGGAGGAGGGTGAGGAGCAAGGCATTTTTTTTTCTTTCTCTGCCATGCCTTGCTCTTGCTATCCCTGCCGTTCAGTAAATGTAGTATATAAAAATAGGGGGCATTTTTGGTATCAGACCCTTCTCTGTCCTGCAAAACAGCACACTGTGCAGTACAGCTCTGCAGAGCTGAGCCAGAGTGCTTTTGTACACTGCCAAGTAGTGCTGGATCCTTATGGCTTTATTATGGCTTGACACTGAGCACAATGAATGAAAAATAGATGATCTGGCTGTGGCACTTGCTGTAACTCAGCAGGGGAAAAAAGAAAGACACTCCCTTGGGAACCTGCCTTCTCTTTCCTCACACTCTCCAATGTCATGCACTGCCTCACCATGTGCATGGCACTGACCTCAGGAAATCTGAGGTTCTCTCATCATGAAAAGCAAAAAGCTAAACTTATGTTTTACAACAAGCTGCTCCTGTGAGACTTAAGCAAGGATGAGTTGAGATTGTGACAGAGGGAAGCAGCAGGAGGTCCCATGCTATGGGTCTGTTTTTCCTCAGAAAGCAACCATTGCTTCCCTCTCCCTGGCATAGCACCCCAATCCTGACCTAAGGACCTTCTGGAGATAGGCAGTGATTGCTCTATAGTAGGAAAATGTTGAGCTGTCATTCCCTAGTTCTGAGTCATCCTGCTAAATCTGTGCACAGCAGCTGGGTGAGAAGGGGAGTGGGAGATGGAAAATCCCCCATGGGATCAGGATAACAGTGAAGGAAACCAAAGTGTTGGAGAGAGAACAAGTAAAGCCTCTGAGTGTAGGGGTTTGAAGGTGGCACTGGTCTCCAAGATAACTAGGTGGAGCAAAGGGAAGCCTCACTGCTCCTTAGGAGGAATATAACATCTAAGGAAAGCTTATGTTGAGGTTGCTTGTGTGTTGAGGGTTTAAGCAAATGCCAGCTGGAAGGAAATAATTTTGTCAGTGAAATGAGACTGGATGCATGACATGTGAGAACTTGCTCAGAACAGTTTTGCTTTAATTGGACATTTTTCCCCATTGTAACTACTGTTTTACTGCTGAGTTGTAGGACACAGCTTTTTGGGAATGGAAAGTGATGGCTGAGGTTCCACTCACTTGTAAGTGCAGTACACCTGGTAGGACCATTTGTGCAGGGTCAGAAATGTTGCATGGGGCTACACAGTACTGGGGACTTGGGATGACTCAAGTCTGCACTTGTATATTTTGATTCTGCAGAGGCTTTGTCATCTCAGGGAAATTCCTAAAATTTATTGCTGCCATTTTGTGGCATTTGTTTTGACAATGTCTGTGGCTGTTCCAATATAAACAGGCAGAAGGCTAATGCAGGACTGGCTGGAGGTCAAACTTGTCCTGCAGCACAGCCAGTGCAGCGGCCTTGCCAATAGCTGTGGTGACTTTTCTCAAGTAGCTGGAAAAGGCACACAGGCCACATGCCATTCGCAAGCTAAGGTGACAATTAGAAAAGGTGTGTTACAGTGACCCATAAATAGCTTAGCGTATGCTGACGGAGCAGCAGCTCAGCTTTATTATTTCAACTTTGAATCCTGAAGTGCCTGTTAAAAAAAAATAAATAAAAAAAATCAGTGCCTGAAAAGTATGGGCTAAATTCAGACCTTGTGGAGCAATATCAGTTTATAGCAGGTCAGAATCTGGCCCCTGCTCTCTGACATTATTGGTAAATCCTCTGCAGACACCTCTGTCTCCTCTAACCCTTCCTCGGTCCACTCTGCTGCTGTGGTTACAGCTTTAGCTTGTGCTGAGCTGCATTTTGTGCTGTGCCAGGTCCATCACATGTGTCTTGTGTTTGGTCCAGGTTTTGAACTTTGCTTGTGGAGTGTAGACAGTCATTGTGGTGCTTGACCTTCAAGACCTCAGGCAATGCCTTGTGTATGTTTCCCTGATGATAAAGTAATGTTTCACTGATTTATCTGCTTTCACACAGAAGTGCCTCCTGCATTTTATTCCCCTCTTGTAATTCCAACCACCGGTCATCCGTCTTTTGTGATTTCCTGTTTCTTGCTGTGCTCCACAGCAATATTCAGAGAATGGTGCTTCATCTTTCACTTGAACACTTCTTGTTGCTCCTTAATTTGTTGGATTATTCATCTTTTGGAATGGGACTTGCTAGATTTTTTCTTCCAGATTAAGTGAAATATCTTCAGCTTCTGAGGAAAGAAGGATTTTTACTTTTTCATAGGGGAGCAGAGTTTTCCAGGGTCTGATAATCAGTCTAAACTGTATGTGGGCTGGCACTGCTCCATTTTTGGCAGAAGATGAGTAAGGCCATTACTAAGTATGTCACATGTCAACAGTGATTCCTAACTCTGGGAGCCAGCCATGTTACCTGTCACTGGTATGATTATTGCAAACTGGTGTTGCTAACTCTTAAAAGATTTGGGGCCTTTCTTAAATCCCCAAGCCATTATGTAAGAACAATATCTTGGCATATTTAGATGTTTTCTGATTCTAATGGCTGCAGAAAAAAGCTAACAACAGCAACCTTAAAAGATGCTAAACCATGGGTGAAATGCAAGAAGGAACCCCAAATGTGTTACTTATGTTTGTTTTTTTCTCATACTAGAGGATGGAGGAAGTGGCTCTGCCTTGTAGAGGCAGGGTTTGAGCCTGGTCACATCAACTGCCTTCACCATTTGTCCTGAAACTATGAACAGCAAAAAATCTTCTCTGTTCTGTGGAGCCAGTCTGTGGTACATGTATGTCTGTGTGCAGGGGGCTGCAGAGCAGTGTGGGAGTTTTGGCCTAATGGGGAGGGAGTTAAATTCCTCTCTGTTCAGGCCATCATCAGCCAAACTCTCCTGATATTCCTCAGTTGTCAGATTTTGTTTGAGAAACTTAGGGAAATGTTTTATTTTGATAAGATCAAAACCTTTCCTTGATAATTTATTTTCAGAATATTATCAAAATACTTCAGCAAAGTTGAGAGTTTAAAAAATGTAATTTTAAGGGAAAATAACATATGGTTTTGTTGTGTTGTGTGGGGGTTTTGTTGTTGTTGTTGTTGTTGTGTGGTTTTGTTTGTTTTTTGTTGTTGTTTTTGTTTTGTTTTTTAATTTTATATTTTACTTCTTTGGATTGTCTGCCACAAAGTATAATATTGTTGCCTAAAAAACGAAATCTTTTTCTTTCTTAGCTCTCTTCAGTTCTGGCGAGGACTACACTACATGAGACAGTCTCAGAAAAGGAAGTTTTCCAGACAGAAAGTCTTCTTAACTAAGTTCACATGCAAAAAATGTAGTCAGTAGGAGGTTCTGTCCTAAAAAGCCAGGATTTCAAGGGTGGCTCTTATAAAGGTCTTGTAAATCCAGTCTTCAATTCTCTTGAAACATTAATTTTCCTTCACCTACATAGACCCATTATAACGCTCTGTAATATTATTATTTAATACCTAGCTTTTGTAATTTTTATCCTTTCAGAGCCAGGAGGGACAAATCTGTGTGTGAGTTCTGTCTTAGCCATGCTACACTGCAGGAACTGGCAGTTACATGTTCCAGAATAGTGATTTTTCTAGTGTTTCAAAATGTGTCAAATGTTCAATATGTTTCAAATGTCTCCTTGAATTCTTCAGCCATGGTGGCCAGGTAATCAGTGAGGGTCTGAATCATGGCTTTAATGTCATTGGAGCAGCTGTGAATTGGAGAAGAAAGCATTTCTTGTACCATCATTCCCAAGGCAGGGTGTTAGGCAGGCTAGCGCTTGTCTTGATGAGGCTGTGCCACATGTGTTGTATTAGCATGCCAGAATAAATACACTTCAGATGTAGACAACAGTAAAAAGCTCCATAAGTGTCACTGAAGCAGGCAGATGAGGAGATTCATGCTTCCACAGATGCTATTCCTGACCTCAGATGCACTCTGGAACATAAGGAGTGGGTTTGTGGAGGCGAAGGGGAGTTGACTTTTTTTAAGGGTAGGTCTACTGTACTTTTGCTCTCAGAAAATCCCCCTTGTTAAGCCTTGCAACTTTTCCCTGTGAGGTGAATGGATTAGTTGCACTCCTAGATGGGGAAAGCAGCTTACCGGTTGTTCACGTTTCATGCAGTGAACTGGGGGGAAAGACAAGAGCACACCCTGAATTTGGAAGCTGCACCTTTTCCAGCTTCAGTTTTGCCTAGGTGGCTGCCTGCTAAAAGCAAAGGAGTCAAGGGGCTGTCCAGTGGGCAGAGCCCAGCAGTGCTGCTGGCCGGCAGATTGGCTTGCTGCCCATCTCAAAAGCCTGGCACTGGCACAACTGTGAGCTATTGCCCTCTAAACTTGGGTCATGCCTCAGGCAAAGCCATTGTTGCCTACTGTGGATTAATAACCTCAATTACTGAGGCCCTGTGGGTCAGATCTTCCCCTTGCTGGCTGCATGACAGTTTTTTAATCTGCTTTCCTCTCTCATAACCTCTGAGCCAGGAGGGATCGACAGGCCAGGGAGATCGTCTGCCCTCCTGCATATTTTGCCTTGTAAGGGCTGCAGATGTCAAACAGAAAGCAGAGCTGGCAGGGGACTTGAACCCACCAAGGGTGCATCTAGAAGGTGGTTCTGCCACTATCAGATTCAAAGGACAAATAGGGTAACATCTTGGTGTTTTGTCATGAAATTCATCCATCTGCAAAAAATCACAGCAGCATCCTGTGGGGGCCTGACAATCAAGTTTGGTCATCTGGGGAAGGGGCTGCATAGCTCTTGTGGAGGGAATATCCCCCTAAATTTCTTAGTGTTTCTTGAGTATCTGAGTAAGGGTGATGCAGAAGTTGTCATGCACTTGGATTTCTAAAATGCTTCCGTCACTGGGTGTTTCCTCTAAAAAAAATGGTCAGGTCTCATCAGTGGGGAAACTGCCAGTAAAAAGGGACTGAACTACACAGTCCTGGACATGCTTCTAAATGATCTCTAAGAGTGAGAGGATGGAGAAGGGACAAAATCATTGGAGTAAGAAAAACAGGAGTGTACAGGAAAGAGCTGCAGAGAGATTTCCTTATATAGAGCATCTGATGAACTAACAGCAGTATAGGAGGAGTGCAGGGCAATGCAGCCACTGACAAAAAACACATTTATTTATTTATTTATATTTTTGTGGTCACTTATGGCAAGGGATGCTACTGGGGACCATTTTCTCACTGTAAAAAGACCAGAGATAGTGTGAATCTCTGTGAAAGTGCTAGCTCAGCAGATGCAAACAGAACGGGAATGCAGGGGAAAGGTACAGATGGCAAATAGTAGGTATCCTCCTGCCGTGCTAGAAATCCCTGGTGCACTTGCACCTTGAGTACTGTATGCATCTCTAGTTATCCTATCTCAAAAAAGATGTGATAAAACTAGAAAGGCACAGGAAACAGCAACAAGGTCAGTGAAGTGTGAAGAGTAGCTTTTGCCCAGAGAATGATGGAACAAATCAGGCATTTTAAGGTGTCTTCAGAAACGAAACAATTGAGGAAGGAAATACAACAGAGGTGTATGAAATCATGACTTCCATGGAGAACATTAAATTACCATTTCACAATATAATCTTATAATTCTCACCTTATAAGCCAAGGGGAGCATTAAGTGGAAATACTGAGAAGCAGTTTTAAACTAATACAAGTTTTTTCCTGCCACGTGATTAACCTATAGAACTCCTTGCCAAAAGATAACGAGTAGACCAGTGGTATTACTGGCTTCAAAAAATGATTAGAAAAATTTGTTGGGGAGAAACCTATCAAGGTTTCTTAAACACATTGTGAGACATCCTGTAGATGAGGACAGCTGTGGGCAGTGGAAGTGGGTGGAAGGAGCAATGTCTGGCTGCCCTTTTTTCCAGAGCATCTGTTCTGAGATGCTGGTATTACTAGCAAAATAAGTTTGGAGAAGGCCTAGAAATTCTAGCTTCTGAGAAAGTGTCACTGTGCTGAAAAATATCCAGAACAACCATTTCTTTGTAATTCATTTGATTTGAGACATTTGAGACACAAAGTCTTCTTTACATGTAATATTAGATTTCTTCTTATTATCAGGAAATGCAACTACTGAGTGCTCATAACCTTTTTATGTGTCTGAGGATAAATGTATTAAATGATCAAGGCTACGGGACATCTTTTTCTCCTGAACCTGCTTAGATGAGCTGAGAGGAGGCCGAGATTTACCAAGTCAGTCTTTCCACCAGGAGCTGGAGTTGGTGGTTTCTGTTCTCGCTTGTTCAGAAATGCAACTAAGAAATTATTCTGATGTACAAGATCAAGCTCTTTTACTTTCTCATCTTCCATTTTCTCTCAGGTGGTGTGTGGTATACTTTATCCATGGTAGAGTTTCAAGAAGAATCTTTGCCTTATAATGAGTACAATTTTATACTGATCAGGAAGAGGTTAATCCTCTCATTAAATCACCATAATGAGGACTGACAGATGATTCCCTACTTGGCCACAAATTTATTGTGACCTTCATCAAACCCCTGAACTTTGTGCTGCAGCTCTCAGTGGCTCTGGTGTGAGCAGGCTCTGCTTTGGTGGAGCTGGGTGCAGTAGAAGTTGTATGTGGCTGGTACATCTGCCACCCCTTCTTGTCAGTAGTGCTCTGCTTCATAAAGAAGGGGCAAAGGGTAAGCAGAAATACTCAGCACATTGGTGACAATGGGGTAAAACTTGTTTGCACTGAAAAGGGCTGTATTTATTTGCTCATTGGTAGATTTTGCTCAAATGGCTCCTGCAATGAAGGATGCTGAGAAGTGTTTCTCTGCCATCACTGAATAATGTATCATCACATACAGACCCATGGAGTGAGCATCAAGAAATGAGCACCAAGTGCAAGCAGTTCTGTAAATTTACAGACAGGGACAAGGTCTGAGATCTGATCAGCACCAGCTTGGAAAAAGGTCCTGAGGTTAATGGGCCATTTCTCATCATACTTGCCTGTGTTTGGCCAGAAAATACAACAAAGACAGAGACTTGCAAAACCACAAACCAATCAACCAAACAAAAAGAACCCACCTGCACAAGCTGTTTATCTGTGTACTAGTCACAATGTTCAAAGAACTACAGGTCAGGATGGTGGAAACAGAACAGCATGGACCCAGCACCCTGAAAGATCATTACCTGCTTTTGTATGAACACAAGGAAATTACCTTTCCTGTCTGTTCTCTTTGAGCTTTTGTAGATTTTCTTTCTTTCTTGGCTTTTGTAACTGATGAACTCATGCACATTATGCTATTTTAATACCTAGCAAAGAGCCTTGTCAGCTAAATCACCTTATTTGTCTCTGATCAGAGCACAGGGTATTTCTTTTTAGTAGAAGGTATTAATTTAAATTCCGTAATCCCAAACATATTCTTGTTTCTGTTCTGTGCTTCAGAAGGCCAATGGCATTTTAATTTAATAAGGGAGATACACACATGACACTGTGTTCCCTGTAAATGTCTTCTGACCTCAGTGAGGCTTTCACTGCTTTCTTTGTGTTCCAGTAAATGCAATCTCTACTTTTATTCAAACACATGATTGTTTCTAATACCTGTGTTCTACCACTGGGTAAAAATCTAAATATCTGTAGCATTTTCACAGTAACTTTTGAGATGTTATTTGCATTATTATTTAGTAGTGCAAGCTCATCAATGGAGCCAAAGAAAGATTTATGCACCACTATGTTCCATTGAAATATTGTTTAGGTACATGCTTTCCCTTTGCGGTGAAAGAAATTTTATTTTAGTTTACCTTGTTTTCAGATTAAAATGAGTTAACACATCTAGCAATATCTCAATTTATGTCACCTACATTTATCTTTTAAAGTTCTATGAGCTTTGTTTACTGGGTTAAGATTTACCTAATTGGTACATGATATTAACGAGTATTTTGTGGCATGTAAACACTTGAGTCATATGCATCACAGTTCTAAAAAATCATCTTTTGCCATTTTTATACTTCCACTTTGCTGTTTAAATTTACGTAAACGTACTCAGTTTGAAAGAAGAACATGTGCACGTTGCAGTCCTCATGGACCTTATTTGGGAATGCCAAATAACATTCATTCTTTTCACTGATTTGAGTCTGCTCTCCTTTACTCTGATGTGAATCAGGAGCTGACCCCTTGGAGCCTGCCCCACAAAGGCTGGATCATCAGTCTTCCTGCAAGGTGATGGTAACTCCTCAAAGAAATGGGGATTATTTTTTTAGTGGGTTTGTGGGTTATTCTGAGTAGATTTTCCAAGAACAATTATGTTGGTTTAATGAACAGAGGTCTCAAAATTCAGCTACCTGTTGCATTCTAATTTTTTTCTTCTTATAAATGTCTGTGTTGTGTGTGACACACTTGTTCTCACACATTCATGTGATAAATCTGCCTATTTCCATGCTAGCTTACTACATATAATATGTAAGTGCATCTTTCCTGGGACTTGGTGCTGAACTTCAGTCCTGGCATCTTTAAATGAGAGCCCCCTCATTTACAGCTCCCTATTGGCTGCTAAGCAAGGAGGGCACCTTGACTCCAGATCTCCCTGTGCTGTCCTTGATCTGCCATATCCAGAATTGTTCTCATCTCAAACATGCTGCTGATGCATTTGCAGAAAGAGGACTATTATTTTTGTGCTATTACAGACGTATCCAAGAAGCACCAATTGTGTTTTAGGGCTTCATTGTGCAAACTACTTTTGGCCTCATTCCAGAGGGCCTACAGGCTTACTTGCTGATCAGGTAGAGCAGAGGACTGAAGGACAATATGGGTGAAGAGGAGAGGCAACAGCTGTAGTCTCAATTTGGTATCTGCCCTGACATGGCACCATAGGCTTCTGTGACGGCTGTGGATCAGGTTTTGCTGAGGAGTGTAAGTGTAGCAATGATCCTGTGTAAGTGGGGATGTGGAGAAAAGCAGTTTAATTTAGGTTTTTGCTGTGACTTGGTGCATATGCAATGTCCTGTCTAAAATAGCTTATGAATTAAGACATAGAAATGATAATTTTCACCTTAAGTCACAGTAGACAACAAAAGCTGAGTTTAGCATGAATCCCAGGGATTAGTTATTAATACCTTGCATCCTTCTAACAGTCTTGAACTGTATGCCACTGGCTTTGCTTCTAGCTAAGTGCTGTTCTTCAGCATATGAAGTAGAGCTGACTGGAAAAAAAGAGCTACAGTTTCATGAATCATTTAGCATTTTAACTGTTTTTCTTTTCCCCCCCTCTATTCTAGAGTAAGATGGAAACTGTGGAGTATTTATTGAGGGCATGAAAGATTCCAGGTGCTCTCACAAATACTAGTTTTTCCACAAATCCTCGATAGACTCACACCTAAACAGCACTTCTTTTGTTATGCCTGGTTTATGTGCCTTGGTACTCTAATCTCCACATATTTCATGGCTTTTACTATTCCATCCTAATGGGATTGCCGATGAGAAAATCAGCATTGCATCCCATATCATATAATCCCATGTGTCTCATTCTTTTCATTTGGACTTGAGAGACCTCCTACTAATTGTTAATAAAGTCTTTATCTCCACTCTCACATCCCTGTGAAGTGTTGGCCAAGAGACAACATCCTAGAGTGCACTGTCTGGAAAAACTTCCATCTCCTGAGCTGGTCAGAGATGCCTATCCACTTCTGCCCAGTGCCAGGAGAAACAAAAAAAGAGAAAGCTTTGAAAGGTGTTGTGTGAATAGGTAACCCTGCTTGAGCACAAGGTAATCCAGTTAGCAGCCTTGCACCAGGGTGAATTTCTATTTGTCCCAGAGGTAGCTGCTTTTTAGTGGAGTGTTGGAGTCTACCTGAGTGAAAGAGTTAATTTGAAAAGCTTTTGTATATGCTAATACTATTTTTTCAGAGGAACTTTCTGTGCTCCTGTGCTTTCCAGCCTTGTCTGGGTTTTGTGTAATTTCATGAATTGGAAACAGTTCTAAGGAGAGCATCTTTCCCCAGCCATCCTTGCGTGTTAATTACGGGCTCTACCTTTCTCTGTGCAGCTCAAACACTGAGACTTAAGACTGCAGCGCTGTAACCGCGATAACGGGCAAAAAAGAAGGAACCTTCAGTTTCAATGGAGCGCCTTTTGCAAGAAGCTGGTGCTTTACGGTCTGTAGGTGGAAATACGGAAGCTCCCTCGTTTATAGGAACACCCCAGTTCCGGGCACCCGCACCCACGGGTGATTTAAGACAAGAGATGTGTCTTCTTCTCGGCCACGTTGCTGGTCCCGTGGTTTCTGCCGGTCCGGGAGCCCCGGGAGGGCCATGCTCGGTGCCCCTGCACGTGGTGCCTTCTGTCGCTGGAGACACCGGCGGGCACCGACCCTGCCTGGCACCGGACAGCGGCCGGGGGGCCGGCGGAGCCGTCTCCTCCCTCTGTCCCCGCCGGGACTGGGAGAACTTCAGCGCGGCGGCTCCGTGCAGGGCGGCGGGACCAGACCCTGGGCGGGGAGCGGCAGAGCCCCCGCCGGCAGCGGAGAGGGGGGGGTCCCGGCGGCGGCTCCCCGCCCCGGCGGGGGCTGTGCCGGCAGGGGGCAGGGCTGGGAGCCGGCCGCTCGTGTTTCTAGGGCTTGACGTCCTTCCAGCCAGCCCGCCCCCCTTTCCCGGCAAAGCCGGCCCTCCGCGGGCGGAGAAGTCCCGAGAAGTGGCGGCGGGGTCCCCCACCCTCCCCCGGGCGCGGCGGGGCCGCGGCGATGGGTCGGGAAGTTTGGCGGCCAGGGGGCCCGACGCCCCGCCGCTGAGAGCCGGCTGCTCCGGGGCCGGTCCCTTTTCCGAGGAGCGGAAGGGCGCCACAAAGTGAAATCCATGAGGATTCTCGGGCTTCTCCTGGAGAAAGGCTCGCATATGCTGCAGTGTCTCTGTGGAAGGCGCCTGAGATCCAGCCACAGCCCAGGTGGGGAGCGCGCGTCCTTGTCCCCGCCGCCCTCGCCTCCCCGCCCGGCCGCCGCTCAGCCCGGGCTGGCCCCGTTTCCTCGCCTTCCTCCGCCGCCGCCTCGCCGGCGCCGCGCACAGGTGGCCGGGATGGGCCGGGCGCTGTCCGCGGTGCTGACCCCACGGGGCATCCCCGACACCGAGTCCTCCTTAACTCGGCACCCCCCCACACCCGGGTCCCCTCCGCCCCCAGGCTCCTCACCCGTGGCACCATTCACAACCCGGCCCCCATCCACCCGAGGACTCCACCCCACCCTTTGCTTAATCCCGCCTGCAGCCCCCACCCAAACAGAACCTATGCATAGGTTCTTTGTCCCCACACAGATGCCTTCTGCACACATGACCGTCGTTAGTGTTCCCCATCCCACTTGCAGCCCACTCAGGTCCTTCTTCTTCATATGGGATCCCTGTATCTCACATCTAACCTGGAACCCCCAACATTACCCTCTGTTACCACCTGGTCAGTATAGGGATAACTTTCTCCAGGTTATCTTCTGTGCCAATTGCCCCACAGAACTCTAGGGTTGACCCCACCGTAAGAGCTCTCCGTAGCTTTTGTTTCTAGTAGTAGTAATGTTGCAATGATTTTCTGGCTGCTCCTGGTGGGGGGCCATAAGACTCCCAACACCTGTCTCAGTATCTAGCCTGTTGGGCAGAGACTATTGCACTAGGATGGGGAGTGCAGTGGGGTGAATGTCTGAATGATATTCCTGATCTTAAGCTGTCCCTGACCACTTTTTGAAGAGGAGAATAAGTGCATGAGTGCCTTGGTTTGGTGTGGTACTACCTCTGAATTTTAGGGTGATCTTGGTGAAGCTTTTTAAGTGGTGTTTCTACAATTTCTTTTTTGCTACGTGTGGGTTCTTTTTCTTTTTTCATAAATCTGACTTTCCCTCTCTACAACACTGGGTAAATGCTTATGGAAAGAAGCCATATGTTATTGTTATTATTAAGATCTGCAGAAGCTGTAGCACTAACCCTACTGCTTTGAGCTTCACTGGTTTTTAGTTCCTATTTGGCTTTTGAGTAGGTCTGCTTGTTGAACCCTGACCATTGTAATCTTTGGGCACTGGATGTTTACAAGTTGTCTTTTAGATTATTCTTTGCTCATGCTTGTGCTGTTTCCATTTGTGAGATCTTGGTCCCGGAAGAGAAAAATTTCTATACCTCCTGCGTAAATTGTTTGGTGTTGTGTCTTGAAAAGAAAGGCTGTTCTTGGGGGAACACTGTTGCTGAGGTAGCCTGGATTCCCTTATGGCCTTGCTAAGAAAAGGTTGTTAATGGTTATAGGCACCTGTTTATGCCTCAGTAACCTCTTCCCTCCCACGACACTTGTGTGTGCAAGTTGTTGTCTGAGATAGGTCATGGCAAAAGGGGACATGCTGGAAATCTTTGGGAGGCTGGCTTGGCTCCCTTCAAAGTATGTTCTGTCCTGCTTTGAAGAACAATACAATAAATAAATAGAATGAATCACGTCTGTTCTTTGAAGCATTACACACATTATTCTCTTTTCAGTGAAAAACTATTGGGATTTTCTTCATAGTGCTTTGTGTGAACATTTGCTTTGTGTCATTTGGAAACTTGGACCAGTAAAGAGAACAATAACCTACTGGTAAAAATGGGGTGGTGCTCAGGCCACGGGGCATGCTTAGCTGTAACTTCAGTGAACTAAAAGTTGATGATAGCATCCTAATAGTTTCCCTGCTGAGCTGGTTTGGCTTTACAGGTGGATCCTGTGCTGAAGCGTACTTGATGTGTATATGGTGCCTGAGTCTTTCCTGATCTCTTCTGCTCTGATGGAATGATACTGAACATTGCATAGTCTTTGTATTTCATGATGTTGTGCTAAAAGGAGGTAGTTTGTGGGAATGACCTCTTATTGTTATCTCCAACTGACCTTATTTTCCAGATACTAACCCCATGCCCCCATGAGACTGAGCACTCTGGATGTGGTCTGTTGCTTTGAATCAGGATGCTGAAATATGTTCCCGCTTCTTGGCTGCATTTTTTCATTTTCCATTAAGGTTGGGCTTTATGTTCTTGAAAAAATGTGCAATAAAAATGAAAGCTTCCACCTGTAACGGCGTCACTGTGGGCCTGTGCCTTCTAGAGGAGAAATCTCCTTGCTACTTCTTCAGAAGGTGAGCGTACCCCAGGAGATGGGTGTATACTCCAGCAACAGCCCTGAAAGTGTAGTGCTATGCCCAACATGGCACTGTGGGGGCTATTCCAGTCACAGATGTAAACCAACAAAAGGATTATGTTATAAATGTGGAAGAACTGTGGAAACATGGATCACAACAGCAGTAGCATAGAGTGCCTGTGAGCTACTTATATGCCCTTGATCCTCTGATCTGAAGGGTTATACTGATAGATTGACCAAGCCCTTGCCCTTCTCATATGTATGTTTTCTTTAATGCAAACAAGTCATAAAAATGTAAGCACATGTGTAAAGTCAGATTTGTACTTTTGTGTTGTGCTGACTCAGAGCCTTAGACCACTCCTGATTCTGACAGAAGCATTATACTTAAAAGAAAAACAGTGAAATATTGAAGGTAGTTGTGTAGTACTGTGATGCTAGCGAAAATATTAGCAATATTTTTGTTATTGTTATGCAAAGACCTCTCACCTTTTTAATCTTAGCTAACTCTAGCCTGGTGTTTTCTCGTGCTCCACTTCTGAGGTCTGCAGACACTTGTCTCAGTCTGTGCAGAGGAAGGCTGCTTTGGTTGTTTGAACAGCACCTGGCAAAATGGGACTTAATGGGTCCCCAAGCTACCAAAAAAGTGCAAATAATTTATAGCAATACAGAACAAGAGATTTATCCTATTCCTTTGTGAATTTCTCTACAAGTATTTTAGCACAGCAACATCCTGTATCATCTTCCAAGTACTTCACTTGTTATCTTAGTTTCAGAGTTTTTACACTGACTGATTGTATTGCATGGGCAGAGATATTTCTCTTCTTGATGGTGCAATCACAGTTAATTTTGTTAAGTGGTTTTTTTAAAATTTATTTTCTCTGCTAACACTTTTGCTTGGGAGGTGTGGTTTGGCAGTCCAGATTTTTTTTTTTTTGCTTTTGTCTTCCTAGTCAACATTATGAAACAGATAGCTACTATGTTTGTAAATTCAAGGTAACCATTAGATAATGATTGTATTGTTGTTGTAACTGTGAATAGAGTTGTGAAAGAATATTTTGGGTGACTGTACCAGGTTTTCACACCCTTTGATGTAAAAGCCCCTGTACCCATAGACTATATAATAGCAGCACTGAGATTTCTGCTGTTGAGTGTTTCAGTCTGCCTTTGTAAGGATTTCTTATTTGGCTGAATGAGTGGTTCTGTCTCGTGCCTGTCCTGCCCTTGGCTCCTGTACATCCTGTGGGATGCATCATTGCTAAAACCACAGATATTTCTCACATCAACTAGCAACAACATTCAGCAGCGATGCGTTTTCAGCTTTATTTTCAATAGGAGAGATCTGGTTAGATCAGAGACTGATCTATTCTCAAACATTCATAAGAGTACTTCTCACTTTAAATCTCTGTTTTGCAAATTGATGCCTTCAGTAGAAATTAAGCTCATATTGAAAGTAAATCCTGAACTTGGCTTCCATGAGAGTCTCACACTGGTGAAATTTGGAGATGCTCCTGGAAATATGCTGATTGATGCTGGCTTTATGGGAAATTAAAATGATGTCTGGCACAGTAGGTCTTCATATTTCTCCAGGCATCACAACACTAAGTCTGATATTTGGGGCAATAGGAACAAGCACTCTGTCTAGGTAAGCAAGGTCAGGTTGTGGCTCTGCCATTAGCCAGTCTGTTGCTGTCAATATGCATTTTTACATTTGTCCTGAAACTATCTGGGGCACTGTCATAATGTGTCTGCAGTGTCTGTGCAAGACATCTCATCTGCAGATGCAAATGGAATCACCCACATAGGAGGTACAATTGCATATTCAAGAACAGCATTTGGCTTATGAGCAGAACAGGCATTCCTTGGTTTGTTTGTGCAGTCTTTTATGCATTCATCTACACTTTATTTACATATACTAGTTCTTGAATATACAGTGCTGTTTATTCAAGTAGACAGCAAGTTATAGTGTTCAGCAAATACCGCACAGTCAGCTTCAAATTACTGGAAGCAAGAGCTCTGTATATGGAAGCGACAGATAGTAAAACCTGCAATTCCTGCTGAGTTTAGGGAGCACAGAGAGCCTGTCTGATCTGTGGCAGTCAGAGTGTGGTATGTGCATTACTGGTGGGAGATTGGAAAGGCAGCTTGGTGCTGCTGAACTGGAGCTGGGAGGGGGTCACAAGGCTAAGAAACAATGGTATCTGAGTGGGGGTCATCAGCACATTTTCCTTCCTGCACCAGGTCTCTTGCTTGCCAGTCTCTGCCACTGCTCGGAGCATCAGAGCATGTCACTGTTCCTGCACGCATTTTGCTCAGGCGCCCTCTTCCTGTTTTGTGCTTTTTAGAAAAGAAACACTTGCTGACCAGTGGAAATTAAGTACCTGTGCTGTTCCAGGAAAATGCCTATTGTTGACACAACATACGCTAATGGAAATAATACCTTTGTCTGATTTAGTTTAATTCATCTGGGAAACAATTAAACAAAACTCTGAAAAATCTTTTTTTTTATAATAGGAGCACTCCTCTAGGGTATTATTCCAGAATAGCTATAGCATTTTAAATCCCCACTTTCCTTTATTCTAAAGTAACCCTCTATGTAGACACTGGCTAAGCATCTCTCTTGGAAGCTCATAGTGCTTGTGCAGCTTTATATAAAAAAAAAAAGAATCAGTTCTGGATGAGCTAGAAATGATGAATTTTTTAGGTTGGTTTTTTTTTTTGGTGAAATTGCTTGTTTTCTGTTGTACAGAATTCCAGAGATATAAATGATAATGACCTGAGTTATATGCATATGACTTTTTTAAGTGCTCTCAGCCAGTTCTGTGTAGCTATATAAAGGAAAGTCTTTGATATTATGAGGATTTTATTGTTCAGTTTGCAGTAAAATATTTCATAAATCTTCAAAAGCAAATGCGGGTCCACGGACTCCCTGGGTGTAAAGTAATTTGGCTATGCATAGGTGTCAGTCAGATGTCTGAGGTTACAGAGCTGGGTGTCTGGAATTGCTGCATCTTCACTCAGTCTACTGAGTATTGAAACTTGGCTGGATCCTACCAGAGCATTACTGATACTGAGTCATATTTGGGAAATGTTTTACTTTCAGTGAATGAAAAAATCAAGCAAAATAAGAGTAATTTGAATTTTCTTAAGTATCTGTATTTAGGATGATGAACAGTACTCTGAAGCAGAGGTTGGCTGGTTTATGGCACTTGTCGCCTGGAGGTTTACATGGTTTTCTAAAGGAATACAGCTTACCTTCCTTCACTTCCCAAACTCAACCAAGGAAAGAGCAAGAGCTTGTCTCAGTTTAAACACCACATACAACTGACACATTGTACACTGTAAGTTTTAGTGGGAAATGTTAACTAAAAATGTAATGAAATAATTTTCAGCCTTTTTCTTGGTTTTCCTGAATAACTGTGTGTATAAAATAATGTCTTCTGTGTTATTGTTTTTCCATTTGAAGAATAAGAAAAGAATCCAGGGACATAGGCAGATATTTAAAGCTGATGACTTTCAGAGCAGATGCTTTCAGCTTAAGAGCTATGTGACTATTGTTAGGTCATGATTACTCAAAGACCAAGGAGTATTTCCAGGGAGAGGTCTCAGTTCAGTGAACCATCGAAGTGCGTATTTAACTCTCTGCATGTACCTAGTCCCATTTTAAGATGATCATATGCTTGAATACTTACCAGAAGCATTGTTTTAGATGAGTGGCATGTACCATCCCTAAAACTCTTCTTGTTCTCCCTGTCCAACAGGTCATTTACAGTAAGCTTGTTTTCTGTATCCAGCAGATTACTCTGGAGGTATTCACAGCTGTCAGTTCTCAGATGAAAAGCCACTTTCATTTTAAAAATTCAAATCCTCCTACTTTGTTTGTGAGAATTATTTACTTTGGCTTACTGAAGTTTCACTTGAAATCAAGCCACTTGTCTTCCCATAGCCCTTTATGCTGCTTTCCAGAAGTGACCTGTTTAATTTTTTACCAAACTGATGCTAGTTGTAAATTTTTTAGGTCAGCATGGTCCAAAAACTAGATGATATTTCTTGTAGAGTCATAGAGTTGTTTAGGTTGGAAAAGACCTCTAAGATTATTGAGTACAACTGTTAACCCAGCACTGGTAGGACCACCACTAAACCATGTCCCTGAGTGCCACATCTGCATTTCTTTTAAATACCACCAGGCCTGGTGACTCCAGCACTTTCCAGGACAGCCTATTCCAATGCTTGAAAACCCTTTTGGAGAAGAAATTTTTCCTCATATGCAGTTTAAAGCTGCCTTGATACAACTTGAGGCCATTTCCTCTTGTCATGCCATTTGTACTTCAGAGTAAAAGGCTGAACCCCTACCTTGCTACAACCTTCTGTCAGATACTTTTAGAAAGCAATAAGGTCTCCCCCAAGCCTTATTCTCTCCAAGATGAACAACCACAGCTCCCTCAGCTACTTCTCATAGAACTTCTTCTCTAGACTCTTCCCCAGCTCTGTTCTGGAGCTGGACATGATCCAACACCTCAGTATCTTTCTTGAAATGAGGGGCCCAAAAGTGAACACAGGAATTGAGATGTGGCCTCACCAGTACCGAGTCCCGGTACAGGTCCTTTGTGTACTCTCTAGATGCAGTGGTAGTACACAAAGCTTTCAATTGTGTGAATAGATGTCTGCTTGAAAAGCCTTTAAATAGATTGTTCTTCCCCTTGGAGGAAAAGAGATGTGTAATGTTTAATAATAAAAACAGTACTTCTTCCTATAGCCTGAAATGGCATGGAAGGAGGTAATCATGTTCTGTATGGCAAAGCATTTTTCTAAATGGATGTTTATGCCTTTCTAGCATGGTGGCTGTGATTGGCTGCTGGGCCGATTTGCATGTGCTAAATTGCAGTCCTGGGGATCTGTGAAAACAACCCAGCAAAGCCAATCTCAGCTGGGAGCATGGAAGCTGCTGCTAATTTTGTGACGAACCACCCCCAGGCGCAGCGTGAGTCATTATCATTGTTTTGTTTTCCAGAAGTCAGTACCGAATGCTTCCAGGATCCAAAGCCTGGATTATCTCTGGAATTGTATTTATTTCCCCATAACTTTGCTTATTCCTGATAAGAGGGAAGAATAGGAAAAAAGTCCATATTAAAAAAACCCATGAAATAATTAATTGTTTCCTTATTAGTGTTCTCTTCCTGCTTTTAATGTGCATTCACAGCCATTTGTTCACTTGAAAACTCACTTGTGCATAGCCCAGCACTCGCACATAGCCCAGCACTCGCGCTGCTCAGTCCTAATCAGCTTGCTTTGTGCTGCCAAGGGGATGGGGTGGCAATAATAAGTACAGTGAGATGAAGCGACTTGACTGAAGTCATTGCTTGGCCCTGGCAGAGCTGAAATGGGGAGTTTCTGCTCTCTGTTCTTCTATTTGTCCTGTTAGTTTTGCAGTGAGTCTTTTTATGAAGCCACAGCTGTGTGTGGGAGCAGCTGGGGCATCCGTTTGCTGTTGGTCAGGAGTCTGTCATCTGAGGAATGCACTGGCCTGATCCCCAGAGTCTTACACCTGATGACTACTTCCTGGGGTTGCCGGTCCTCTGGGAGATAAGACAAAATGTTGAGAGACCAAGAAAAACCCCTGCCCGCTGCTGGAATTGCGACAAATATAATCAATTTGATCCCAGCTTTTAGCCCTTCTTTCAGGTTGTCTTCTCACATACACTTCTTTGATGTGGCATAGACCATGCAAATGTACCTGCAGGGACTGTGGGCAGGATGCAGAGGAAACGCTGGGTCCTTCAGGGGAAAGATCTGGGAGCAGGAAGATGCATGTGTGTGGGCATATAGAAGCACAGAGAAGTGATTTAAATGCATAACTTGGACATACAGTGGGTGGAAAAGACATGGACAGTGTGGGAGGCCTACATGAGCATGGGAGTGGAATAAGGAGCTGAGAGCACTGAGGAAGAGGAATGAAGAAGGGGGAACTTATAATGTTACCTAAAAACTTTGAATTGCTTAAAAGCTGTAGCTAAACATGCTGTGCTTTCTTTGGGGAAAAAAGTACCCAGTGTGGCATTCTCTGCTCTGCCTTAGTGATTTTCAGGATTGGGAAGTCTGCCGGAAGGACACAAAGTATACCAGAAGTTAGGGACAGGCCATAGCAATCTTCTTTACAGGGCTTGTGGTGAAACTGGAGAGCATTCAAACTGGAAAAGCACAAGGATCAGAAGTGTCTATGACAATACCACAGTGACAAGCCTCTCTGTGATGTCCATGTGTCTACAAATTACCTATTGGAAATGTATTGCAAAGTCCTCCATACTGTAAATTCCTTCTCAAGTCTTTCTCAGTCTTCAAGGTTTCCTCTTCTGTCACAAATGTGACATGAAAACGAAACCAAAAAAATAATGATTCTACTGCCAGTGGGACTGGGCAGCTAATGTGCTGCCACTGCTTTTCTGAGTTCCTATGACTTACTGTTGCCTTGTTTATCCTCTTTCATGGTTGTTTTCCAAGGGTGGTGATTGATGCATCTTATCCTACATGGAATTGCAGTAGTGAAATTCAAGCATAGATCCTGACAGACCGGGACACCTTCCTGTGTTCCAGTGCACGGTGCTCTCCTTGCTCTCAGCTCTGTGTGCCCAGGCCCTTTACTTACCTGCTTCTTGAGTCATAGGAGTATCCTGGGGGGTGTGTTGGTGTGGCTGGAGGCCTTTTAGGTGTTGTTTTAGAAAAGGTGATTTCACCAGTGCTGATTGTACTTATGTTCAGTGCAAGCAAGGTATAATCTTTGTAAATATTTGGTTGGTTGATGAGACAAATATGTATATAAATATTCACATATGGCTTAGTGTCCTATCACTGTGTTTGGGTATTCCTCTCTAATAACTATAATTTACCTTTTATGGATAAGACAAAGAAACCTGGTTTGTTTTTTCCTCTGTTTCTGCATTTGCTGAAGTTTCTGTGATGAATCCTCTACTGTGCTCACCCTTAACCTGAGGAGGCAGTTCTGGGAATGTAAATTGTGCTCCCTGATGCTTTAAGACTGCTCAGCAAAGAAATGCACCTTTCCTGCCCCACCTCACCTGGTAGATGGTTGACATATCTTACAACATCTTGCTGGAGGTCTGTTTCTGCCCTGCAGATCATTCACAGCACCTTGTCCAGGAAGGCAATGTGACTGTATTTTAGGATTGGTTTGGGGCTTTGTTTTTGAGGTTAGAAAAGGTGAGTTAGAGCAATCAAATTTCTTTGGATGGTATGTGAAGCGTGAATGAGGAGGACAGTTAAATGGAAGAATGTCCTTTGCTGAGGAAACACTTTAGTGAATGAATTTCTCACTTGTTTGGTGTTTCTGTCAAGTGGTGGGTCTTGCTGAGAGCACTCCCATGAGAGCTTCTCTCCTACTCATCCAGAGCTTGTGCCCTTTGGGTCGATACTTCTCTGTCTAACACGCTGTCTGGCAAGGGAAGCTCTCACCTCGGCAAGGGATGCCCCAACCTCCCAGAGAAGGTCAGGAAACGCAGTTTCTAAATTATAGTCTGCTGAATATAAAAATACCCAAACCAGTGGCTTTTTTTTGTTAGTAATGGGAAAAAAAACCCAACCCTAAACTGGCAGAAAGATCCAGACAGGCACACTGCTTTGCACAATAGCCATGAGTGCCTCCTGGGGACTGTGATAGGGGCTGTACTGGCATAAGGTTGTGTCTGCACAGTGGGGAGAGCTCATTGCTTGTGAGCTACGTGTCCTTGAAGAAAAGGGTTTCAGTAAGAAAGTCCTGTTTTGACAAGGAACTGGTAGGGTGCAGAGAGAAATACAGAACCCTGAAGTGTGCTGGGAAGACAGGTATGGGTCTAACTCCCATCCAGAGCAGGGAGGAAGGACTGGGTAAATCCTCCTCACTCAGCCTGGAGGCACCTTTCACTCCTGTCCCCCTGCTCACTTGGATGAGCTGCAGACTCTGCAAGTCTCCAACTCACTGGCTTTTGCCTGCTGCTTCATTGCTCCCAGTCTGTAGAAGGGGAAGACAGCACAGTGTTGGGGAGGAAAGAAAGGCATTGCATCTCTATTATTTATGGGAATGTTGTTCATTTGGCTGGGAAAATGCTGCTGGGATTAAACATTAGAGGAAAGATGTGCTTGTTACTCAGTGAGCACATGTTGCCCCACTAACTGTCAAAGGACAGTCCTCTATTTTAGCACTTTTATAATCTGTCTTTAAACCTTGAGACTAAGAGCTGATGTGTCTTACTCCCTACTTCATCTCCACTTAATCCACAGTGGTGTTGTGTTATAGAGACAGATCTTCACTGTGTTGAATATAGCCTGGAGAGCATTATTGGGGGGGAAGAAACCTCTGAAAAAATTCACCAATAAAAAGACATGTGGAGGCAGTGTCAATTAACAGAAAAATATGAGAGCAGTTAATCTGGTCCAGAATAAAGTGTCCAACTAGCCCAGTAGTCTTTCTCCATCCACATTAAACACATAGAAAAAAGGTAAGAAAACAGCAGTATAAGATGTCCCCCAAATACTCTCCCAGCTGCTAGCTATTTTCAGCTTAGAAAAAAAATCTGATTCAGTCATGGTACAATGTACTTAGAATTTCTCAGTAGATTTCTCTTCTGTGTACTTGATCAGACTCCCCTTGAGTTCAGGTACATTTTTAGCATCATAGTGTCCTATGGAAAGGATTTGCTCAGACCTGTTACATGAAGAAGCCCCTCTTTTCCTTTGTTTTGAAGTCAGTTCCTGCTAGCCTGGGTTGATGCATTCCTGAGACCAGTACTGAACAAGGTAGTGAATAACAGTCCCCATCCTCCTCTCATGATCCTTGTCATTGCATGGACCTCAAGCATACTCCTGCTAAGCTTCCTCACTTCAGTTTGAAGTGTTTTTGATCTTCTCTCTCTAAACCATTCCTAGTTCTAGTAAATGTTTGTTGCAATGAGCAGAGCACAACAGCACACACTTGCCTCAAGCAAAGCATTGCATTTCTTGACACCCAGGGCTCAAAAACAGTGGGGTCAGTTCAGCTGGAGAGACAGTAGTTGTCATGTGGAGTGCAGAAAGGAAAGCAGGCTGGTGAATAGGCTGTTGTGGCCAAATTATGAGTTCTGTAGCTGCCAGTCCCTCCAAGCCTGTGATTTAAGTGGTATCTGATGCTATGTGTGGACACAGCCTCAGTCAGCCGTATAGCCACGTCAGGAGATGAGGATGGCTGTGCCGAAAACTGTGTGTGACGAAGCGTGGGGGATCACCTTGAGACACAGTTTCATCTTTTGGATGCTTTGAGCTCTGTTCTGCCTGACGAGTCATGGTGGGAGTTGGCTGCCCATGGAGCAGAGTGGAGGAGCTGGTTCCACTCTGATGCGAGATGCTGCCCCTTGCAGACAGAGGAGAGGAACCAGGACACCCAGGGTAAAACTGAGCTCCTCCCATAGAGTATCCTCAGTTGGAAGGGACCCAAAAGGATTATCAAAGTCCAACTCCTTTGTAGTACTCATCTGCATGGTGAGAGGAGCTGCAGCTTAAACCCCACTGATTTTATTGACAAGATCTCCACCGAGCGTGGGGAAAGCCAGGGAGGGTTGCTCAATCTGACATTTAGGCTGTGGGTGCTTGCGCATAACTCCACCCTGGGTGCCACCGCACCTCCCTCTGCCTTGTTGCCTGTCAGTACAGTGGAGACGATGCTGCCTTTTTTCGCAAAGTACCTGTGGGACTAATGCAGGACCTGTATGGGGCCACTGAAGGACTGTAAGTTTCAAAGCAGTTTAATATTACTCTGTATAATGGAACTGGGGGAAGAGGTTAGGATTTTAGGTATTTAGCAGAAGATGCACCATGAGAATTTAAGAGTACAGTTGAAATTCCTCTTTTGTGCTTTAAGAGGCATTTGAGACTCCCAGCCATTCACTAAGTTCCCATTAAAAGCACATGCATTATAAATTTCTCACGTAAAAGTATTTAAGGTTCAGTAGGAGTGCAGCTTGCCAGAGAGAACATATTGGCTGCCTGTTAAGAGAAACAGATGAAGACAATTGCTTTCTAAGGGTTAAGTGTGATATGTAAGCCAAGGCCTGAAGGGTTAGCAAGTGCCAGCCAGCAGCTGGAATAGCTCAGTGATGGATAACAAGTGCCCTGTCCTTCCATCCTTCCAAAGAGAGCCTTGCTCAGTGAAGGTTTCTAACACTGAATCAGCAACAGCACTGATTTTAAAGGGTTCAGTTAGCACCTTCTACACACTAAATGTTAATGGTGATGTCTCAAGAGGCACATTTCAGAGAAAAAAGGTTTTTTTCACTGGGGCTTGCTTATCCTCTCTACGTTACCTGCAGCAGTGTGCTAACGCATAGGCAAAGTGGGCTGTGACCTCAATCAGCTAGTTAATTTTAAGCCCGTGCTTAAGTGATTTGCTAAAACTGTGCTTATTCAGAGAAGAAAAACAGACTATATTTTCATTGCTCAAGCTAGGTGAATTGTAACATCTAAGTGATTTTAATGATGAAAGTGTAAATTATGCTTTGAAACAATTATTTACATTTCCATTAAGAATATTAGTAGAAGTCAGGATGTCTCATGATTGATAGTTGTGTTCATACTTTGATAATAGCCCCTTCAAAGTTACCTGAAACACTGTATTGTGCATTTACTTTTTCATCTCTGTATTTTAAGATAAGCTGAGCTCATTAAACCAAAGTATTTTTATGTCTTGTGTCAATATAAAATGTTATTTTAATTGTTCAGAAAGAATCAGTAACAGAAGTAGGGGAAAGAGAGGGAAGAGACTGTTTCCCTTTCGTGTTCAGTACATTCTTCATCCTTTTGCTTTTTGATTACTAAACTGTTCTGTATTTGCAATTGAAAACTGTTGATTGGAAACTCTTGTGAGAGTAACACAAATGAGGCTTGATTTTGAAAAATACATTCATGATTGTTTGCCTAATTTGTGTGTGCAATTAGTGTGATTGCCACTGGAAATGGCCATCTGAGAACAGACTATTGGAGATTTATCTCTTCTTCTGATCTGTTTTCTCTCTCTTCTCCTTAAGGTGCCAACTTCTATGGTATCTAAAAATTACCCATGGCAGTTTAATTTGGTAATATGTTTATTGATCTTCTTTCATCTTTTACCTCTCCACTTTCAGGTGCTAAAAGGCTGATGATGATTATTCTCTTCTGCTTCCTTCTCAAGTCCACTTGACATAATGTAAGAGAGGTTCTTTCATCTAAGCTGTTAATCTTGCAGTTTAGAGAGTCAGATCCCACTGGCATCTCTATAGATCCTTAAATGGCCAGAGTAATATTTAAGCAGTTTCCAAGCATGCACAAAGGATTACAGCTCTCATCTGTCAAGTCTTTTACTCCCTCCCGAGGAGGAGACCTGTGCTCACAGGGGACATTTATTGGTGACAAGGTGGGATTGTTTCATTTTGTTTTGTTTTAAACATGATGGATTAAAAAGGTAAGATGGATGAGTGTCTCGAGTATTCTCTTCAGGGAGGCTGAGATACCTGGTACAGGTTAGCAATTTGAAGGGCACGTCACCTCAAGGCATCTTTGAGCTGACTTAGGGTTGGTTTTTTGGGAGCATGGTATCACTGTCACAGTTCCTCAGTGGGTTCACTGCTGAGTAAGAGAAAGCGACAAGCTTCTGCTCCCATCATACCCTTATTCCCTCCCTAGGCTGATGCTAGAGCTGGGATATAAGCCAGAGCAGGAAACTAACCTATTATTCTTATTAGTGGTATTTTAAAAATGAATCATTTTTAATCAAATCAGCCTTACCCAAGTCATCCTGTGGCCACACAAGCGCTGCTGCTGTCGTGAGGGAAACAGCAGGAAAGGTGCAGCAGAAGGAAGGGAGAGGAATGGGTAGAATTGACCCCGTAAGCAGCTACCCACACATATCTGGGCTTGAAGCCATAGGGTACTGCCCCTTTCCTGGTGACATTCACATCATGTTCATTGTTCCTGAAATTTTCTCCCTCCTGAGACACAACTAAGTCATGTTTAAAGATGAGGTGTACCTTCTAGTTTGGGATGTGACTCAGACCTATAGTTGCAGCAGTGGGAGAGCTGTGGCAGTGCTGCAGAAGACAAATATCCCCTGGCTCATTAATGATGGGATGGAGAACAGACACTGCCTGATTGTTATTGGCTGTGTTCTTTCATTAAGAGTAAATTCAATTTTGCCAGTATCTACAGCTGCCTGATGGAGAGGTTGTGCTATGTGGCAGGCACTGAACTGCCAAGAACAAACACCCAGATATAGCCACATGTCAAGAATGATACTAGTGGTGTATTTCCTTCTTTTCTTCTGTGCTCTCTCTCCTTGTTAAGAAGAAACACCTTCTAAGGATGAGATGGTAAGTATACCAACCCTGGCCTGTCTGCTAGCTAGAAAATGCTGGAACATTAATGTACTTAAAGTGGGGAAAATGATTTTTGTTTGTCCTTGCTTGTTCCTGGCCTGGGTTGAGACTGATTTAGTTATGGAATATAACTTTTTTTCCAAAAAGTCCCCCAAACGAAACAAAACCTTTGTTTTTTTTCCTGTCCAGTCTTTCCGGTTCTTCCCAAAGCATGAACTTTGGAAAGAAACAAGCAAAATGTGTTTTGCCAAGGAGCATCATTTTCTGTGGGCCCCAGCACTGCTCTTCCCCCTGCTCTGTCCAACCAAGGGCCCTCTCCATAGGCAGAGCTCGCTCAAGCATCTTCCCTCCTCATTCTGAGAGCTGCTCCAGCCCCTTCCAAACATATAATTATAGGCATGAAAAAAATAAACTTGTTCTTATTCAGCACCTGATAAAATGGTGACTCAGGCATTTTCAATTTCCATTGGAAATGCAAGTTCTCGCACATTCGGAGTGCTCACCAGCACGCCTCCTGAATCTTAAAGGGGTCTGTTCCTGCCAATTGGAAGGGCAAAATGGTTAGAAATGCAAAATGCCAGGCGGAGTCTTTACCAAATATCCTTATCTGGCCACATGGTGAAGCAAACCAAGGTCACTTACCTGTCTCTGCAGTTACCCTTGCAATGTAGTTATCCCAGCAAGACCCCAATCTATGCCTAGTGGGAGGCTGTGGAGATTTTATCTTCATATGTATCCATTCCTGACACTCACGATAAATATCCTGTCACCAACATCAGGTAGCCTGCAGTGGGTTTTGTCAGGCAGACCCCTGCTAAGGGGATCCATATTCTACCAGCTGTGCAGGAGAGCAAAGCAGCTTGGTGCATGCAGGGAAACAGCAAAAGCAGCAAAAGCACTCATGGCCCCTTGCTGTACCCACTAGACAGCACTCGTGCATCACCATTGCCTTGGCAGGAGGGGGCACAGCCTGGGCATGGAAGGTCTGAAGGGCATCTACACACCTGGGTGACCTTCTGTGCAGTTGTGCCCTAACACTGCACTGCCATGCTTCGTAAAGCCACATAAAGCACAAGAGCAGGAAGAAGAAGTCTTCGAGAAGGCAGTTCCTGGCTTGTCCCTGCAGATGGCTTCATCGATGTTTCTGGAAGATTTACTGAAGCCAAACCTGTACACAAACTGTGGGGCTTCATATAGGGCTGCCCAAGTGCAGCTATGTGACCTTTTGATGCGTTGGCAATCAAGTAAAACACAGGGGAATGAGTGAGAGGATTGAACCAGGCCAACCTGGGAACTAGGAGCTCTCTGGCCACTGGGGCTGCATGTTCAGCCCAGCATTTGAGACAAATGGTGGAGCAAAGGCACCTGATCAGGTTTAGGATGGCCCTTGTGAAAAGGGTGACGACACACTGTTCCTAAAATAAAGATGTTTCTGTGCTGTGTCAGGAGATCGCTCGTATACAGGCTGGAAGGAAGCAAGGAACTTGCTGAAAGGCATAAATATTTCTAACCACCTTCAGCTGAGTTATTTTTATGCTCAGGGCAGGCAGTACTATGAATCCCATCCCATTAGGTCTGGAAAAGTGTTACCCGGGAAGATGGGTGCTCTGGAGCATGAGTGCCCTCTTCCTCCTGCCTACATGCCCTGTGCCTTGCAAAAAAAATTCCCTGGGCTGTGGTAAGACTAAATGGATAACAGGAGCAGCACTTGAAACAGCTGTGTCCTATCTCTGTCAGGTTTTGTGAGGGAGGGCTTGAAAATCCTCCTGGTAAGCTGGGTAGATGCAGCATGTTTGCTTTTGGTTTAGAATTCATTCATTAAATGATGTTTTGTTGTATTCCTCTAGAGCAGCCAGAGTTGTAGGATATATATTTATACAGAAGAGGTCCTGGGTTAAGAAAAGATGGAACAGATGTACAGGTATATGATTTTGCCCTTGCTTCTACCTGAAGGTCCCCGAGGACCTGACTCAGTGCTCCCTATGGATCCCTTCCAACTCAAAATATTCTATGATTCTACAACTTTTCTGTCTTATACCCCTTCTGGTCATGAAGTTTTTTTTATGTTCTCATATAATTCAGGAAACAAATGCATCCATGAGGCGAAACCAAGTGCATGCCTGCTTCTCCTTTGTCTTGTACCCAACCTATGCCCAAATCCAGGACATCCTGGCAGCTTTTCACAGGAATATACTGAACCAAACCCAAATTAATGGCTCATCCCTCTTCTCTGAGCATTTACGCTTGCATCAATTGCTGATGTAGCTTAGTAAACAGGACCCCTCATGGGAAGAACTGTAACATCTCTGAACATGAGCCAAAATCCTTTAATCATAAAGAGATAATCCACTAAGTAATTTGAGCCCAGCAGTCTGCAGGGCATAGGGGAATGCTTTCTGGCTTTGCTCCCACAGATTCAAAAAGTTCTCTAGAAACTGCTGTCCTAGTGAAAGAAGCAGAGGGGAGAACCAGGAGAAGAATACATTTAGATTCATGTTGCATTTTTTTCCCCTGTGATAACATAACTTGCTAAGTGGGATGCAGAGCATTTTGTTTTGGTGTTTGTTTTTTTTTTTTTCTTTTCAGTCTGTTGGAGAAAAGTTGACATTTCTTATAGAAAGAAGGATCTTTCCACAGGATATTTTCTACATCTAATTCCCCTCTGGCAAAATGTGGATGCATTATTACTGATGGGAAAAGCCTTTCCCTAAATATTTTAGGATGTAGAAGCAGTGATGCTTTACAAATAATAATCTGTCATGAAATAGCAGGTGACCATGTGTGTATTTGTTCATGTGTTCCCACCACCTGTAGTGCCTGGAGTAAGCTGTCACTGACTATGTCATAAGCCTGGCAGTATTAGCAGAAATGCCTCCCTGGCTCAGGCAGGGTGGGATATGTTTTGAAAGGGAAGGAGTACAGGATATCCATCATGTGGTCCAGTACAGGTTAATGTCTTGCAAGTGAATCCTCTCTGTGGCTCCTGTGACATGGAGCTGCAATAACTCCATCGCTTTGTCTCTGCTGATCAAACAAGAATATCTTCTTTACTTCTGGGATGTTGGATGAGGCTGACTCTGTGATCCAGCAGCAGCTGGGCATTCCCTGGTCTATAGATATCTCAGGTGGCATATGGGCCTGCTCCACACAGCACACACCTCCATTCACAGGAGGTTTCTGCCTTTTGCAGGGACTAGAAAGTAATTTGTGACATTTGTGACTAGAAATTTGTGGCTAGAGGGTAATCAGTGACAGCCTCCTTGGAGGCTTAGTCCCTGAGACCTAACCAATCCCTCACAATGCAGAGCTGGGACCTCCAGTTTAGGGCTCTGTGTCGCCTTTGTCCTGTCCTTGGGTGAGTTGCCTTTGCAATTAACATCTCACAGTGATGCTGCCTCTTGGAGTGTACATTGGCAATTCACTGGACTCATACCTCTCCCCATCTTCCTTCTAGCAGTCTTTTTTTTTCCCCATAAGGATGTTTGCAGTCAATATGGGGACATTAAGAGCAGAGGTTTGCATATTTTGCTTTAATCTAGCTAGGTCCAGCAGCAGTAGCAGTGTTGATGTGTTCATCCTATAAGCACGTACGCAGAGCAGCCAATGTGCTGGTATAAATTATGCTGCGCTTCAAGCATTTTGGGACTTTTCTGCTATTTTTGTTATCCAGAATAAATAGATCACAGTTAGATGTGCCTACCAATAGCTCAAATACACCCTCAGTTTAGTTCAGTAACATTCCATCTCAGCCATCCTCCATGGGACTTTCCAGTTAAACTTATATCCCATAAGAAGCACCAGGATTACTCCTGTCTTGGACTATAGTTAGTATTCTTCCAGTTAATGTGATCATCCCTAGAATAGAAAAATTTTGAGCACCCAGCTATTTTCAGCCATGCCCCTGACATGCCCAGCTTCTACCACTTGAAGGGAATGTCAGATATTTTCACATGACAAAAAAGTGTGGCTGGATTCTTTTCTATAAAATATTCTTAACTTTGTCGTTACTGTTTCTTTATTGGATTTCAATTTCTACTTATTTGTGAAACTAGTAAGAGATAGGTAGTTTTTAAATCTATAGGTAGTTTTAAAATCTGCTAGGTAGTTTTTAAAACTATAACCTAGTTTAGGTGCACGTATATGCATTTTCCTTTAATGATAACCCTCGGCACACTTGAAAAGTAGTGATACAGATTGATAGCTACACCTGGAGGCATCCAGCCTTAAAACATCGGCCCATGTTTTCCATCTTTTATTTACTTCTTGTTTTTTGTCTGTACTGTAATATACATGGAATGAAACAAAATAAGGAACCGAAAAGAGCATTTTTATGTAATTTGTGATACCTGTTAAAGCACTCCGCATGCTTATCAGAATGAATCACTTGTTCAAGATTCTGTGCTCTTTCTGCTTTTTATGACACTGTGAAATATCTACATAATGGATTTAGGGAACCAAAGTACACACAATAGGGGGAACAGAGATGCAGATGGGAAATATTTGTGGTGTATTCCTGTGATGGTCAGGAAAGAGGAGCCCATCAAGCCAGTTTTGAAGAATGTCCTCTTGGAGCCAGACTGAACTTGAATGTGTCCTGGTACATTTCCACAGCGGAGCAGGAAATCCCGCAGCCAGGCAGACTGATCGAACCCTGCCAACAGCTCACTCAGCCCATGTAGGAGCAGCCTCACACCTCCCGCCTGCAAACTGGGTCTGAGCAGGGTGGGAGTAGCCGCAGCTTTCAAACGTTCCTTGCCATATGTCACAGTGCTACTTGTGCTTGCCAGCCTGACCTGCAGCCATGCACAACACAAACAAAACCTGTGTCCAAATAATCCGTGCCGGACAGAACACACGTTCCTTTTATCTCTGCTGTCCAAAGCATTTGCTGCGCTTTTTGAGCTGTAGTTTCTAGTTTTTCATCCCCTGCAAGTCATGAGTGCTTTCTAAAGGCTGGAAAGAAAAAAAAAAAAAACAACACCACACCATCCACCTTCTGCCTGCAGTCTGCACTGTGTCTGCCAGCACCACACAGGTCTCCTGTGGCCAATGTCACCCACATCATTACCCAGCCGGGAGGCAGCTGCTGGCAGCTGCTTTCTGCAGAAGCAGGGAAAGGCTGAGGCTTCTCAGTGCACAGATGCTTTCCACAAACGTATGCTTAATTAAGAGGCAAACTCACCACCTGCTCTGCAGCGTGGGTATCCAGGCTCCTTTCAGACAGCTATTTGCTTTGCCGGGCACTTATGCTTTTAAAGGGGACTGGAAGTTGTGTTTGTGCAGCTGCGCCTCAAACCCCAGGCATCAGGTGCTGTTAGCAAGCAGAGCTGCCAGCTTCATTAAGGTAATTGTGCCCAAGGCCTTTCCTTCCTTATCCTGGTTTAATGAGGAGGCAAAGCATCCCCTTGGATGACTCCCATGGCTGGTCAGCCACATGGCTGCAGGGAGCTGCATGTGGGTGGGAACTGGCGTGGGTTTGCCCTCGGCCCCCACAGCCACTGGGGCTGGGGAGGGTGCTGCTGCCACCACCTACAAATCCCAGCACTGGGAGGGGAAGGTGAGCTCCTAAGGGCATGTTTTACAGATGAAACAAGTATCTTGGTTTCTAAAGATGCAAAGAAGTTCATCACTCCCTTTTGAACAGTTGCCTCCGCTAGAATGCTGTGCAGGTTTGGAACCCCTTGTCAGCCCTTCCCTAAGCCTCAGACTCTCACTCAGCAGCCAAATCCCCAGCAGAGCTGGCAGTGCTGCAGCAACCTGGGCAGGGATAAATGGGCCATGCACTCTGCGGAGTTGTGGCAGGGACAGATTAACCCTCTTTTGCAGAACTAGTGCAGTGATGGCAGCTGGTGGGTGGCTGAAAGCCCCCTTTCCCTGTGGGGGATAGCCTGAAAATGGGTACTTGGCTTGGGGAGCTCCAAATACCCATGCTGAAACAGAAGTCATTTAATATATCTTCTAAGCTTGGCCTGTTTTCTTTCTCTCCACTGTTCTCTCTGCACCAGTTGCAGAAATGCCTTTTGCACAGAAATGCATTTTCTGAGCCCAGTTTGTGATGTATGTGACATCTTCAATGAAACTGAACAGTTCTCCTGCAGCGTTTTAAGTTATCTGGGTCCCAAGGGGAGAAAATGCACAGGGATTTCAACCCACAGCCCCAGAATCTCTATCAGCTCTGCAGAGAACACCTGCAGAAATGCAAAATGCACATCTGTGCTCCAATCACGGAGCCATGTTCTTGTGCCCAGCAGGTTTCTAGCCTTTTCATTCATTAAGGATGATTCAGGATGAGGACAATTAATTATTCATTAAGAGTCATTTTGAATTTTCACTAGCTGCAAGAAGGTGCCTGTGAGACCACAGGGAACCAAGCATGACTATGAGACAGGGTCTTTTGTTTCTTGCTGGCACACTGGGTCAGAGCCCACCCGAGAGCCTGCCAGACTGGCAGCTCCTGCCAGGCCAGTACCCCAGTCCCCAAAAGGGAAGGCAGGCACTGGGGAGTGGGGGGACTGAAGCACCATTCCAGCCTGCCATGAACTCACAGAGGCAATGACAGCAGAGCATGAACCTCCAGGGACCCCCAGAGCCTGCTTGGGTTGCTGTGCTGTGTTGCAAAAAACAAAGCTATCCCGGATCCATGTTTTTCCAGCTGTGCAGACACACAGAGGAACCAGGGCTTGTCGCTCTGCAAGACACATTTTTCCCTGCTGTGAGGCAGAAACCACCAGCTCAGGTACTGTAAGGTGAGAGGAGGAGTGGGAAGCCCAGAGCCAGCTTATATGAACGGATGTGATGAAGACACCTCTATGTTTCATACCTGAATGAGTTTTAGGTAAGCTGGTTTTTGTGCTGCTTACAGTCCAGCTGCTGAGGGTGATGCCAACCCATGAGGCCATGCTGAACTGCAGGCTGCATGCCAGGGCTGTCACGCAGGAGCTCGTGGCACTGTGTCTGCCTGTGCCAACAACAGCATGAGAAATGTCACTGGGGCTCAGCTTGCAGCCCCTCTGTAAGTCTGAGGTGACTCCCCAGATTTCAGCTTAAGCAGAAGCAGCATTTGCACTTCTTCTGCTTTTAGTGAAGTATCATGTGCCTGAGCCAGCACCCTGCTCAAACAAAAGTGGCTGTACTTGTACTAGCTGTGTTCTTTTTTAGTCCATTTTCCAAATCCAGTTAATCTTATAGGTGGGCTGTGCCCAGGGTTGAGCTGCAGGTACATAGGAGGCTGTTCTGGCTATTGTGACACCTTGCTCAAAATAAAATCCACTGGAATAATTGCAAAGAGGAAAGCTTGATGTTGGCCCACCGACACTTTGCAGCATCCTGCGAGTACTTATTATTTGCTATGATCAATGACACTGCAAAGGCCGTTTTCCAGGGTAGGAAACACCTAATTGTATAAACAGGCTATGCTGGGAAGGAAAATAGGACCCAGGAGAGAAAGTGGTGATGCATTAGAAACAATGGGCTCTATCAGTGTGATTTTGTTGGGGAAGGTAACCTCAAAGATTTATTTAAATAGGGCAGAGATGTGAGTGACTGCTACATTCTCACTTTGTAATGTTTGCCAGTCAGAGAGCAGATAGCACTCGAAGCACTGCTTTTTACAACACAAGTTCATTTAAACCAAGGCTCTGCAGTACTTGTTCTGTGGTGAGTTAAACCAGTACCCAACACCTTCCTCTGAGTAGTAGAAATGGGTAGTCAGACAGAAATAGCTGCATTTGTAGCTTTTTCTATTCATTTTCTGCAAATTTTAAAGATCATCTGAAGAACAAATATTGAATAGATCTGTTTTCTGAGGGCCCCCCCCCAAAAAAAAATACATACAAAACAACTGAAAAGGTTTACCCCTGTGATCTATTCTTAGTTCTTGCTGCAGATTCAGGATGTAGGACCAAGAGAACCATGGAAATTTCCTTTTCCCACATGAGCAACTAGCCAGTACAGCACAAACCCATTTTATTGTCAAAATGGAATATAGTGCTTGACATTAATGCTGTGGTGGAAAGCTGTATGCACCCCCTTTCGTAGGTTAATTTCCTATTTTATAGGACAAATTACAAATGTTGGGCTTGCATGACTGGCAGAGCAAGAACCACTCAAGGCAACATAAACAAACAGCTATGAATAACAGATTGAGCGGGGACTTTCACAACTTGCAGACAAATGAACAAGCGGTACAGCTGAGGCCAAACTAGTTAGCTAATGTTTTTCTTTGTCGTCTGTGCACCTACATTACCCTGCAGGTTGGAATATCTGGAGCAGTTGCAGTAGTACATCTGTGTGAGTGGTGTCCCTTATCACTTGGCAATGAAGTACAGAAAGTAAAGTTTCACCCAGAGAAACTCACCAGACTTTGCTGGATGTATATTCAGACAGCTGAAGTACAGAACCTAAGCTTCTCATCTCTCCTCTTTGTATAGGATGACTATGCTAAAACAGGTGGTAAAGGGGCACAAGCTGCCTCCCTTGTAAACTTCTTGTGTGAAGCAAGTGCAGCTGACTCCTGCTTCTGAGTGAGTCCTGGCTTACAGTGACCAGGACCAGGCAGGAGGGAAGGAGTGTGTAAGAAACTGTTGTGTATGCCTTACATGGTGGAAAGAAGCACTGAAGCCATCTGATCTCTCTGGTTAGAGACTTTGTTCTCTGTAAAGAACAAGGCCAAGGTATTTCATGATACCCCCTCTGAGGCTCTGGTCAGCTTCTGACTGGGCTGCCTATGGCTTGCTCCAAAGTCCTCATCTCCTTTGCGGTGCAGTCCTCTGGCTGGTCTGGCACGGACGTTGCAGGGTGCTGCTCTGCACTGTCACACAGTAGGTATTTCCAGTGTCAGTTATGGACCTTTACATTTAGCAGTGAGCAATTCTAGCTTAGAATTTGCACTCGGATTTGCACGGTACAGAGCACAAAGGCTGCATGATGCAAAGGGGAAAGGACGTTTAACTTGGTGCTGGAAGAGCAACAGACCTTGGGGTTTGTGCAGTGCCAAAAAGTTTGGAGGGAAGGGATAAGATTTGTCATGTTTTGTCCAAAACTCCAACAGAAGAAAATCACACTTTGTTTCTTACTTGTTACAACTACTTAGAATAAAGCACCTTGAATAAAAGAATAGGTAGATGTTTGACTGGTAGAGAAATAAATGTTCCTTCCTTCAGTTCTTCCAAGTTTTTTTCAGATTAGCCCAGTAAAATATTACAATTTCAACAAATAGTCCAGTCACACCACATGCAGATGTCTTTTGGTTTGTTTGGTTGTGTTTTTCGTTTGTTTTTAATGTGGAGATGATGAGACATCATTTCATTGACCTGTCTCCTGTAGCACGGGGCACCTGCGCTTCTGTCGCAGAGTTGCCACAAGTGCAAAGGCTCAAGAACCGCTTGTGGCGTGGAGGGGAAAGCCCTGCTAAGAACGACGCGGAGCTGTCACAGCTCACCGGGAGCAAGCGGTGCCCCGGGCAGGGCGGGGAGCCGTGGTACTGCTGGTGAAACTCTGCCCGTAGGAAAAGGGCTAGGATGGGTGTGGGCGCGGTCTGCTGAGGGATGCAGATGGGTGTTAGGACGCGCTGCTGTCGCCCGGGCGGTTGTGAGCGTGTCCCTGAGCACCAGGTGGCAGTGCTGCCGCGGGGACCGCGGGGACGCCGCGCCTGCGGGCTGACGGGGCGCTGGGAATGCCCAAGCCCCTCCACCCCCTCCTTTGAGGGCGCTGAGCATCGCTCTGTCCTTCCACCGATTTCCAGGCCGTGGGTATTTTCCAAGTTTGAACCAAAACTACGTATTTCAAGTTTCTGTTCAGCAGAGAGCCCCACCTCGCAGGGCTTGAGCCCGACCAGTTGTACCTGGGCTGTGGCGGAGGTGTTGGTTTGCCGCACACAGCGCATCGGAGGCTGCGGCTCTGCCCGTGGGTCCGCCCTTCAGCTCCCTCCTTCCTCTGAACGCTGCTGCTCAGGGGAGCATCTCCTGGTTACAAGCAGCGACATTGCCCTCCAGCTGGGCCTTCTAGAAGTCCCAGGCCCTCATAAAATCTCCTGGGGCAGCTTTGCTGCCTGTGGGAACCTCAGCTCCTGCTCTGCAGGCAGCGGAGGAGTGCCCGGGTCAGCATCTGTGCAAGGTGAGCGCTGTCAAGCGCCCCCTGTGGCTTGGGGAGGTGCTGCTGTGTGCAGATGTCTCAGTTTATTAATACACATCTTCCAGACCGTTGTAAAATTTTTTTCTCTGCGTTTATAGTAGTCTAGGGTTTGGGTTTATTTTCTTTCTTTTTCTTTTTTCCTTCCTTCCTTTCTTTCTTCCACACTTTCCTGCCTTTTTTCCTTTGCACCGTTTCCCCCATCCTTCTTATTTCTTTCCCCTTATCCTCCCCCTTTTCACCCCGTATTCCTTCTTTTCCTTCTTCCTTCTTCTTTTCTTCCCTTTTTTCCTTCTCTTTTCTTCTTTTTTCCCCCTTATTTTTCCTTCCTTTTTTCCTTCCTTTTTTCTTCTTTCTTTTTTTTCTCCTTTTTAAAATATTCTTCTTTTCTTCTTTTTTCCTCTTTTTTCTTCTTTTTTCTTCCATTTTTCTTCCTTTTTTTCTTTTTTTTCCTTCTTTTTTTTCCTTTTATTGTTCCTTTTCTTTTCCCTTTTATTCATTTTTTTCTTTCCGTCTTTGTTTTTCCCTTTTTTTTTTGTTTTGTTTTGTTTCTGTTTTTATTCTAATTTTTTTTTTTTTCCCCCCCCTTCCTTGCCCCCCTTGCCTTTACCCTTGAGTCGGTGATAGAGCGGGAGCGCAGGCGATCCCGGTCCCGGGATGCTCCCGGTCGGCTGCGGCTCAGCCGCCGCTGGGGGGCGCTGCGGCTCCGCCCATGGCGGGGGAGCTGCTCCACACACTTTGTAATTCCCGCCTGGCAATCCGTGCCCCTTTTGCAGACGTTAAAAATGATGGGACTAAAGAGAGGAAGGGAGAGGGATGCTTCAGAAAGGGCGTGATTTAAGACAGAAATTGGGGCGGCGGTGTCCTTTCTGTGTAACATCATGGGGGACATGCCCCGTCTTGGCTGAGCGAAATAGGTAGCGGTTTTTGTCGTAGTTTTCTTAAATCCCCTGTGGGTTTGGTTGAGATGCCTCTTCCAGGTCAAAGAGCGCACACTGCTGCGCAGGGTACCGGACAGGTCTGTGCTGGAGATGCGCTGACAGTCTCTGGTGCAGTGGAGGTTCGGGGTAGATGGTCAGCCCCCAGGGGGACAGCGCTGTAACTCGATAAAAATAAAAACTTGTTTTTTTCACCATGATTTCAGTGATGATTCTTGTATTTTTGCTCAGTTTCAGCTGCAGTTCTGGTGTGGCCCGGTCACTTTGCACAGCAGGCGCTCTCCCTTTTCAGCTCCCAAATCTGGCTGCCATCCCCCTCTGTTGCGTGTCAGTCTGTGGATTCCTCATGCCCAGGGGTTGTCCACTGTCATTACAAAGAGGATTAATTGAGCTTCTTCCAATCTCAGTTGTAAATACATGATCCAAATTATTCCATATGGAAAAAGAAAAAAAATAGGCTTGCTCAAATCCTTGGAAAGAAACTGGGAAATCTTTGGCTTAGGTGCAGCAGTGACCAGGATGCCCCCAAACAAAAAACAGCAGTGGACTAAGAGGCAAAATGAGGTTTTTTCCCAATTTTGGGGGAAAAAAATTCTAAACAAACCCACAATACAAATTAATAGTCTGGGGAGCTTACTTTGTTCCAAGTCTTTATCTAATTGCATTTCAATTTTTTCCATGGGACAAATTCCAAGATACTTTGTAATTCTCCCTGACCACCTCAAAGACAAGGGAAAGTTTGAAACATGTTGGGGTTTCCTCAAAGTTAACATTTTAAGGTTAAATAATGTAGAAAAGAAACAAAATTAATTTCAAGTAAAATAAAATAATTCTGTGAACCTGGTATTGTTTTCCATTTTTTAAAAATTCATTGTGGGAAAAGAAGATGGCTCAGTGCAACACTGTATTTTCCTTATTTTTCACTCTCTTCATGTACATAAAAAAACATGCTGAATATTTTCTGGAATTGAACATGCTGAGAGTTGTAATCCTACAAACCTGTGAGGTGCAGTTACTCTTGCCATGCTGCTGTAGTTGTTTTTGCAGGGTGGTAAAGGATCTTTCTGAATGGAAAACATCTCTGTGGAGCCCTGGTGTTTCCCAGGAACTGGATGGAAGCTGCAGGCCTGACCCCCATTCAGCACACTAGAAGGACAGACCTTCCCCCGATGCCTGTAAGCAGTGTCTCTTACTAGTCAGAATTATTTTCTTGGTGCAGCCCTGGGGCCCACAAGGTGAGGTTAGCAGGTCCCCATTGCTCACCCGGTGGCACCTGCATCTTCTCCCCTGCTTCTGGGCTGCTGAGCTCCTGTACCATGGCTCTGGGGATAGAAGGACTGTGGGACTGAAAAATTAAGCCCTAGTGAAGCAAGGTAGCAACCTTGTCATTTATTGCAGCGTGAATATAGGAATTCTGCAAGCTGTAAACAGGCTGGAGGAGCTGGTAAGGGGGGGCAAGTGTGGCCAGGGGGGCCAAGGCTACTCTGCAGCATCAGTGTCATTTGCGTAAGATATGACAGGGTCTCAGCTTGTGGTGCAGAGGATTTGAGCTGGATGCCGAGGGGAAACAGTCAAAGGTGTCAGCTGAAGAGTGTCAGCCCTTCCAGAAAGAGGGGCCCTTCCTGAAAGATCCATCTGTGTGAGAATGGGGAAAGTGGGGGCTCATCCATCAGCAGTCCTGGTCAGCACTGAGTGAAAAATCTCACCCTGAAATCCATCTGACACCTCAGAAAAGTATCTTCGCAAGCCTTCCTGTGGTGAAGGCTGCCAAAAGCAGTATCATTGCCCTTATTTTACAGATAGGAGGAATCTGAAGTGTGGGGAGTACATACCTGCAGTCATGCTGTGGTCTGGTGGCAGATGTGGAAGTCAAATTGTAGTCAATCAAGCTGATGCTTTGTTCTTGGTGTTGAGGGTGATCTGCAGTGTCTGTGTCTCAAATGCTTTAGTACTGTGCTTGTGAATCAGGCAGAAAGACTGCTTTAGAAGCAGGCAGTCTAGTTTTAGAGCTGGCATAATCATAATTCCTATGCTACTAGGAGTAGGGGGGGAGGAGCAGATAAAAATCAGAAAATTAGAATTTATTACAATAAAAGCCAAAGTGCTAGAAGCCAGAACTGTCATTGTAATGTGAGCTCTATTTTGATAGTGTCCTATTACATCGTATAAGAGGTTGAACATGAGTAAGAATATATTGGTTGGTAATTATCTGATTTGTGATATGTAGCTAATGTGTATTTGTTGTTCTGCTGTACATTATGCAGCAGCAATTCATTTCTAAAAAACATTAACTGGCAATATAACAGTTCAGTGCAGAAATTACAAGCATAAACATACGTTTTACTTAACTGAGTAATAGTTAAGTTGAGAGACCGCAGTCCTGCTCAGGGGAGATCTGGGGTGGAGAGCTGAGGGTATGTCTGTCCCTAACTCACTCTGCCAGCAGAATTCCCTTTTCCCAGAGGATGCTGGGTGTTTTCAAATTATCCAGCAAGCAGAAAAGGCATGTGCAGACAGATGTTGGTACCAGCTGGCCAGGGGACCCCACATGTGGGAGCTGACAGCTTCCCTATTCTGAAATGAGCTTGTGGAAAGTGATGTCTCTGCAGGCTGCACCAATCAATAGCAAAGATCTCCAGGAGTGGCTTTCAAATTAGATAAGCTTTGGAGCTGATGTCTGAATGATGGTAACAATATAAACACTTGACTGAATGCACTCCTGTCATTGCATCCCTAACAACACTTAGATAAGACCATTTGTATTTTATGGGATCTTATTTTCTTTCACTTTATTTAATGACACCGCTAAATAAAAACACTCAATAATCGTTGTTGCTTACTTCAATTCATCAATTAAATGTGTAAGGCTATTAGTATAGATATATTTTAAGATGTTTCAATTAGTAGAGGTTAAATAGAAAAGCCTTCTAATTGCACATCAAATGTCTCCCCATTCTTTGAGCATTAAAAAGAGATTTTTTTGAAGGACTGAAAGTATTGGTGCTACAGATTAGAGAAGAGGTCTCTTGGCTCATGTTATTGCAGGCTGTGTCACATCATCTTTTCACAAATGTGCACAAAAAGCCTCTTTGGAACAGAGGGAGCAGAATAAGAGCAGATATGTGCCCACTAGTCCTGTTGGAAGTGTCTTACTCCTCTGATCACTAGAAACCATTTCTAATTTCTAGTCTAAATTTATTCTTGGCCAGTTTCTACCCGTTTGCTCTTGTGCCAGCATTGTCCTTCAGCTTATCTGTCCTCTGACTGCTGTAATTTATACCCTGTTTACATTTCTTTCTGCCTTGGCAATGAAGATCTATGAAACATGTCCGTTCTGCTTTAGTTTGTAGCCAGTTTCACTTTCTTAATTGCTCTAGTGCCAGGGTTTCAAACAACACAAGGGACATCCTCTGTTTTAAAAAGAAAAGCCTTCATTCAAGCTGCACCATATTGTGGGAGTATTTTCCATTTGATTGAGGGTTTATTAATGCTTAATTTTTTTTTAATTTTTATTTTCCCCATAAAATTACAAAGTTGGGTCAAATTCAAGCTGACAGATACCATGTGAAATGGTTAAATAAATAAAAAACAGAAAGAAGACTTTTCAGACCCTTCCTTGTGCCAGGAGTTGAGAAAGAAAAGTGAGAGGATTGCAATAATTGCTGGAGCTATCTATGTGCAAATAATAAGGCTGGGAGTAGCATGTAACCTTTTCTAGAACAAATGCCTGGTGTCTGCCTCCTCAAATCAACTGATTTTTTTCAAGGGGAACTTTGCAGGAGTCAGTCTGGCATGTTTAACTGAGGTGAGAGCTGATACTTGCTGTACAGGGATCTCTTGCACACCCACGTTCCCCACGGAGCATTAGTAGTGTCAGGGACTGAGGCTGGAGCTTGCGGGGAGATCCCTGGAGCATCAGTGAGGTCTGGAAGTCTGCTTTCTTTATGTCCATTTTGATAGTCCCAGCCCACGTTTTTTTGGCTCATGACAGCTAAGACTTGCTGATGAATAAGCAAGGACCTTAAAGTTGTTGAAGGTAATGAAGTGTCTATGAATTATGCTCCTTCACAAGGACATGTTTGTGTTGCATATGCTCCTTTTACTGCTACTGTCTTCAGGCTTCTTTACCTGCATCTTTAATGAGGAGACAGACACTGCCCTGGTAGCTACAGGTCTTCACACTTAATTTCCTAAGTGCCTGACTTTGTCACTGCAGACATAAAAGTAGCTCTATTTCCAGATCATTTCACTGTCAAATCAGTCTTTTCATGTGAGGGCACCTTCTTGCACCCCACATTTTACAGCATTTGATGTGGGCTGGAGTGCGTATTAGAGGCACCAATTTCTAGAAGTATCTTCTATAATGGACTGAAGAAATAATACATTTGCATGTATTATTGGCATTACTTAACAAACAGAAAGATCCCCAAAGCCAAGCAAATGACAGACAAAGCATGTATCAGGCTTATGAAAATGAGTCAGAGGAGAGAGCCCTTAGAGCCAGAGCACAACTAACCTGCCATTCCACTGACAGGAGGCATAAGCCAACCCTCCTCCAGGCTGGAACTGTCCAGCATGTCTTCCTTCGCTTCCCTTGTGTGGGGAGTCCTTCCAGGAATTCAGGGCCTCTGGAGGTGCTGAAGACAGTAGGACCCACTGCTGTTGAAGAACAGCTACCTCAGGAGCTAGGCAGCTTCATAAAAATAACTTTGTGCATCCTTTTCCCTCATGCAGAGGATCTGTGACTGTGAGAGTATCAGGATTTCATCCTCTTTGCTGCTCTGGCTCTCTTTCAACTCTGAAGGATGCTCTTTGGGCAGAAAAATCCCAACATTCTTCTGCAGCTCATGGATAGCTGGTCATCTCTCTGTGGAGTGCTGATGATCTCTGTTGCCATATTGCCACCTGTAACCAGCACAAAGCCATGTTCTCCTTAATTACTGACAAAAATGTCTCTTCAGAAGCCTCCCAATAATTACTCAAGTACCCACTTAAGTGGCTTTTAATTCAGGCTCCTCACCCCCACGCTCATACGTTTTCCAGTTGCCAAGCACAGCTAGTCTTATGTATAAGCTTCTACCAAAAGAAAATGCTAATAACTTGCCCCTGGTTTATACTACCTTTCATGAACTTCAGTGAGCCCATAGCATCTCAGGAGATGATATTTCCAACAGGCTAGAGCAGAACCATTCAATCATAATGAAAGATGAAGGCTCTTATTGTGAGTTTCCCTACATCTGACAACACTTGGTAATGCTGCATCACCTTTTGTTGGAGTGCTGCTGGCTGCCTTGCCAGCTTGTCTGGTTACTGGAGGCTGCCCCTCTCCCCCTGCACTGGGGCAGGAGTGCCTGTGGGCTCCTGTAAAAGATGTGGGGAAGGTGGCAAGGATAAGCTATGAACATCATACTGGGTGCCTGACACTGTCCATGAGGTGGCGGGAAGGCAGCATTAGCAACTTTGCAGCCTTCTTTGTGGAAGTAGAAAGGGAAGCTCAGGGGATCCTGTCCTCTCATCCTGAAGGATCCAGCTGCATTCAGCAGGGAAGGTTTTAGAGTAGGACTTCCTGTGGAAGCAGAGTCTGTTGCCTGTTTCTTCATGCCTCATAGAAGGCATTGCTCTCTCTGCTTATTTCTACTGTTTTACTGGTTTAGTCTGCAGACACCAGGTTCAAACAATGACCTGTTTGTAGCAGGCTCCAACAGCCCTTTAACAGAATGTTGGTTTTTGTTTTTTTTTTTTTCCTGTTATGCAATGGAATAAGACCAAAGAGACACTAACTCTGTCCCTGAAGTGAGAAAAGCAACATGCATAGGAAGGGGGAGGGCAGGCCAGCACAGCCACAGAAGAAGAAAGAAATCACACTGCACAGGAATTCCTTGTCCAAAACAGAAGCTGTAGAAGGGTCATGAATAAAGGATGGAAGAAAACAGTGTTGCCCATGTCCAAAAGCTGTTCTTGCAAAGCCCTAGCAAAGCCCTACAAAGCAGTTAGAACAGCTATTGCATCTTCTACTGTAGGCACTTCTGGAGTTCAGCGGTTTGAGAGCAGAAAAGGCCAAAACTGTAAGTCATGTCAGAGAGACACATGTGAGTGGTACAGGTTGGGAGGCTGTGATGGATGCTTACAGAAGGAGCAGCCAAACAATCAGTAGTGGTAATTTTTTCCCTTGAAAAATGCCACTGTATCAAAACTGTACAAGGGAGAAAGGAAATAATAATTTCAGAATAACATGTTGCACAGGGATTTCAATACCCATTTTCATGCCACTTCTATACCCAGTGCAAAAGCAGAGACTTGGTCTTGAAAGGGGTGAGACCACAAGTTCTACCACAGAAGGAACCTTTCTCAGCTGAGGGTGGAACAGAGCCACATTACCAAAGGAGGTCCCTAATCAGAGATTGGACCAACCTTGTCAGTGATGATGAAGATACTGCTGGCACAGTACAAGGGTGATCTCTCCAGGGTCTGTTTTACCCAGTGCACTGTGATATCAGCTCATCTATTTTTGAAAGAGGTTGGCTCCTAGGGTGAAATGATAGTGAATCCATCACAACTCTTGCCATGTCATTCTCTTGATGAATTACCATTGCTATTAACAATAAACATGAGCCCTGCCTTGACTTACAGCCTCCAGATCTCACTCTGACTTTGCTGGATTGAAAGAGCCCCTCCTTTTGAAAATGTTCTTACTGAGAGGTGAGAGATTTATCGGTCAGGGACAAGTCTTCTCTGTCATTCTCTTGAATTCTGAGGATCTCAACCATTTGTCTTCTGTGGCCAAGTTTTCAGCAACAGCAAACTCAGTGGCCACAGTATTAACAGGTTAAATACAGCTGAGTATCAAGAGGATTTTGACAGAGTGGCTACATGTGAATCCCTGTAGATGTGCATATTACTGCAACCAAGGGACTGAACTTCTCAAATCTCTCATTATATCCATATTCTTTGTAGTCTTCAGACCCTCTCTGTTCTGCCACTGCTGAAGGGTGGCAACCAGACTTTGTCACTTTTGTGATTCTGGTGTTCACTGCATTGGACACAATTGTGACAGAGCATTCCTTCTGCTCCCCATTGCTTCATGCATGCCCCCATGGGCTTGGGGTCTCCTAGCTGCAGCGCCATGCAGAAAGCTCCTGTTCAGCTGTATCTCTCTCATGGTTCCCAATTCCCAGAATCATTTCTTTCTGTGAAAAAAAAAAAAAATTGCCCAGTCTTGAAGTAACGAAGACTGCACAATTTATCCCCAGAGGTTTGTTCTGGCTATGTTAAAAGGAAACATGCTTCTATGAACTCAGTTTCCACGTCAGTTCAGTTTACTCTCTTCACCAGACTTGCTGCGATCATTAATTACTACTGCATTAGTCTTTGTATCCTTGACAAACTTAGGTTTCCTTCCAGACCATTGATATCTTCATTGGTGTCTGGATTGCAGCAGCTGTGAGAGTCCGGGCAGAGAGGAACAGGGATTTCATTTTGCTGGAGAGATAGAGAAGTTGATTTATTGCTGGGGAGGGAAATAAATTATAATGCAAATAGCAAGAGGTATGTTTGGAAGCCAGGGGTTTACAGGGGAAGCAATGTATTCACCCAGATCCTTTTTTACCCTGCACTTTAGGTCAGTGGGGGATGAGGGAGTCTTCAAACCTTGTCCTGGCTGTATGACAGCTGTAATCTCACATTTACATTTAGTGTTGAGTATGCCCTTGCAGTATGCAGGAGAAATAAGCAGGTTTGGTTAAATAAGATGCAATCTGGATGCATGTAACTTCAGAGGCATCCCTAAGGGCAGGATTAATGTCCCAGCACTCCTGTTCAGCAGAGTGTGATGGCAGTGGGAATACCAGGTGTTGTCAGAGTTACTGCTTTTCCTGTGAGCTCTCCAAACTGGGAGGACCCTTTGCTGAGTGACTGAGCAATGGACTGCCCCTGTGAAGCATTTCTGTGCTGACCCAGCAGGATATGAGATGTGGCCTAGCTCAGGCTGCAAATCCTGGGCTTCTTACAGATTTGGAAGCTGGATGAAGTTTGGGGTCAGGAAACTTTCCAAGGCCTCTTTAGGTCTGTCAGAATCCATTATGTGCAGATAGACAGATTTGTGGGTCTGGAGGGAGTTTGGTATTTCTCCTTGACAGCTTCTGTCCCTTCTCCCTCTCTTGACCTATGCCAGTGCCAAACAGGTGCATTGAGGAGGTAGATGTCCCCAGTCTTCAAGCCTTGAACTGCACATGGTCCCACAGCCCTACTGGAGGAGCACAATAGGGGTTTCGTTCTCTCTCCCTCTTTTTTATCATTCTCAATCACATAATCGGGCTGGTTTGCCTCAGCCAAGATCTAATCAGGAAGGATATCTTTGACTTTCAGCAAAGTCAGCTTGATGGAAACTTTAAATTGAAAGGCTTTTCCTGACACACTTGAAAATGGTTTTGGTTGAAATTGCTATCTGGCTGCATGATTACAACAAGAGGAGGTTTCCTTCCTCATGGGGATGGGGAAAAGCATTTGCAGCCCCTCAGACTTCCTGAGCCCTGGTGTTTGGGGGCCCTAGGCCAGAAACTGCTCTACAGAGTCACACTCCCCTCTCCACCCAGATCCCATCACCTTCATGCAGATGACATGTGAATCCAGATAGAACCAGGTTAAGTGTCCATGGGAACTGGGTACCTCTTGCACTGTTGAAACTGTAGGCCAAAATGGGCTACAGGTTTTCATCAAATAGAATTCAAAGAGAAGGGTGGGGATGGATGACCTCTCCTAGGGAGAGGAAGGTTGTAGGAGTTGTCTTGTTCATGACAGTGTTGCTATCCTGAGGTTTGAGGACTAAGTATCTACTTTAGACAGGGAAGGGCATGTGTATGTGTTCAGTCTCAGGCTCACAATTGGGGTTGTTCTGTGGTGGCTATTTCACCCATTTCACCTCAAGCTTCTGCTCTTCGTTAAAAGCACAATGTGATCTTCTCCTCTTTCTTATACACTGTGACTGCAGATGTAAGACCTGGAATGAACTCTCAAGTCTGTGCTTTCCTTCCCCTTCCAGGTCCTTGTAGTTTCTGTGGCTTAAGGCTACTAAATGGGTGGCCATGGGTGAAAAGTCCCTAAGGCAGTGGATGGAGGGAGTTGCTGGATGTTGGGAGAGGCCCAGCGAGGAAGAGGAGGTGGATGGAGGAAGAGAGGAAGAGAGACAGCTCTGTGTCCTGTCTGCTGATTTAAAAGCTGCTGATTTTAAATCAGCAGCTATAGTACAGGCAAGAAGATATTTGAGTTCTCTTTCCAGATGCTTGGGTGGGTGTTTCTAAGCCTGGATCAGCTGTTTGGCTCTGTGCCCCTTGCTCGGGAGGGGTGGGCTCTTGGCTCTGCCTTGCATAAGGGGATCTGCAAGTATCGTGCTGACCCTTTCATTGCTCCTTCAGCGAGGCCTCCTCCCTGCACTGTCCCCATGACTGAAGTGCCATGTGGGAGCTGTCACTGGGCAGGTGTTTGCAGGCCCTTTGTCTTGGACTCCTGACACTTATGAAGCCACAACTGAAGTGCATCACTGCAAGGGCAGCAGTTTTCCATGCCCTGATCCCATTGACTGTTGGGGTGAGGTGATACAACAGCTTTGAGATGAGCCCTTCTTGAACAAGCCTCAGGTCTGGCTCTGACCTGTGGGACAGGCACTGACCTGTCTGCGAGGAGGTCTCTCTTCACATGTGGGAACAGTTTCAGATGCTCCCTGCTACTGCTCCTTTTCAGGCTTTGTTTCAGGGAGATGGTCCCATCAGGTGCTTCCAGAATCCTGGAGACAAAAGTCTGATTGGCCACACACAAGCTTCTTGAATAGAAATATATCGTGACACTTTCACTCATAGATAGCCACAGTTCCCTTCAATGAGGTGAAGCTTTCTTGTGGTTGCCTGCCTCCACCTCATACAGGCAACAAGTCACTGAGGAGAAATAAAAACTCCTGTTACATAGAAAGTTTTCTCTTAAAAAGGGAAAAAAAATATGAGTGTATAAAATCCTAGTAGAATTATTTATTTTTCTGGTCTGCAGTTGATTTTGTTCTGTTGGTGCTGCTTGTGGCCTGGTTTTCGCAATAGTGGTTTTATTCTGCAATCTGCCAACTGTGTACCTGCCACTCACTTTAACACAAACAGCCCCAACTTTTACCCAGGCCACAGCTGGTTTTAAAGACACCAGGTAAACTAATGAATACTCCTCATGATGAGTTGCAAGTTTTGTTTTAATTGAACCTTTGAAGGCAAAAAAGGGAGTAAAGGGCCCATTAAATAAATTATTTTAATATAGCAATCAGATGATGCAGGCTCTTCTGTGTTTATTAAAAGGCCAAGTCATCTCCAAGCTCAGCTGTGTGAGAACAGCCCAGAAAGCTGGCCAGTTTTTGTACTCTGCTGCTGTTTTAGGGCCAGATCTCTCTCCCTGAATAGTATATATAGTGGCCATGTGAATTCTTATTAGGCAGTCAAACACAAATATAAACCCATGCATTGTAAACAGAATTATGCTGCACAGAAACTGAGCAAAATACGGTAAGATCTTTTCTTTATCAGGTTAACCAGGCATGGTGTTTTTGTTTTTTTTTTTCAAAAAGTCCACCCACGCAGAGAGGCTGGAGAATGCCAAAGCTGCATGAATTTTAATTATGCTAGACATGCAACAAGGGGCTACCTTGTAAAGAATAAAGTTAATAAAACATGGATATGGGCTTAATTCTGCTTAATAAGCAGCCCTGGCAATGCACATTTTAGATGTAATTTACACAGCGTGGAAATTGGGTACAATTCTTAAGAGGTGTCTGCATGCAGACTTTCAAATTCAACAGTGCCTTCCTATTGGAAGAGATTTGTTGCTATGCTGCTATCAAATGGTGAATTAGGCCATTCATAATTATTGGCCAGAGATGGGTGTCTTTTTTTCCCCATTCGGCTACAGAAACATGCATACACATTCTGAAGTGGTATTAAATGTAAATCTCTTCCTTAATTTTCATGTATGCATTTTCAGCAGCTCTGCAGATAAAACAGCAAAAACCCTGCATATGTTTGTATCTGTAGTTAGCTCTGTGTGTACAGAATTAGTAAAGCAGAGAGATGCCTAATGACTGAATCTACAGAACACAGCCCATGGCTTTTGAAGACTCTGTGAAAAATAAACAGGATATTCTGTTAGCAACCCTGCGGGAATTATTGCACTTCAGTAAGGAAAGATGCCAATAACCTTAGTTTTGACCTAGATAGATTGTTCTGTTTAGGAAGGTAAGGGAATGCAATTCTAGATCTCTTCTTTGTTTAAGTCACCAAAGCCCTGAAATTCAGCCATTCATTGTAAACCTCAGCATTGAGGACAGAAGATTTTATTTATCAAGAGAACAAAACTTCAGAAAATACAGTGTCTTGAAATGTTTATATTGGTTACTTTCTATAGTGAGTGTCTAATGCAGAGGCTCCTGTATGCTTGGGGTGAGCATAGTGAGTCTGATCCTTCAACAGTCCTGAGGAGTTCAGAACTCTGGCTGCTCCTGTGTGCCAGATATGGGACCTTTCTCCACAAACTGCAGGAGGAGCATTGGCATATCTCTCCACCATGATCAAAACACTGTGTTGTTCATTTTATGAACCAGTGCTATTCTTGCATTCCCTCTTCAGAGGGTGCATTGTGCAGCTTTCCAGACTGAAACTGAAGTGAGGAGGGAGCCCAGGGAAGAAGAGGCATGGGAGAAAAATTGCCATAATAACTCTGTAATAAATATATGAATTATATCATATTATATTTACATATAAATATGTTTTTAAAAATACGTTCCTTAAGGAAAAATGCCATATTGGCCCAGCTAGGTAAAAAAATTCGGTTTCCATTGGTGGCAATGAGGAATGCAGCCTGAGGATTCAACAGGGGCTAGCTGCATGGCTGCACTACCCTCAAAGAGAAGTAACTCATACAGATAAAAATGGAAGGTGTTTTGAACCCTTCTTACCCAAATGAAAGTCAAAGGAGAGAACTTCCACTGGCAGAGACCAAAGACAAGGGGGCTTTTCTGTTTCCCTTGGCAGCCCATCAAAGGTAACATTTCACCTGTGAGAATGACAGTGCCAGGGGCATGATGAGGTTGGTCTTCCATTCTCCAGCTCAAGACCGCTCTGGGCTTGCTTGGTGTACATAAAATTTGGGCTCTTCAGAAAATTTTGTGAAGTTGGGCCATGATTCAGAGTCGTGCAGAGCAGATGCCCATGTCAGTACTGTCACCAGGAGCTCGTGGCACTGTGCCCGTGTTCAGAACCAAACCCTGTGGACTGCTTGGCCATCTATAGATAAGGACAGACCGGTATGTTGGCAAATGCAACATTATATTCAGTTTCACAAGCTCTGGTTTAATTTAATTCCATCACTTTGGAAGCAGAGAGACTTGTGAGAAGCCTTTCTTCTATCTTAGGAGTTGCAGCAACTCTTTTCAGATCCATAAATCACCAGGAAAAAAAATACTGTGACCGACTTTATCACTGATTAGGATCATTTTTAAGTGCAGAGCTGCCGCTCCTTGTTTACAGCTACACAACAAAACAAATTAGTAGCATGTCAAAATAACTGGAACTTATCTAATATGGTGCAGATAAACCAGCAGTTTTTCATCAGAAATTTGAAGACTACAGGCAAAAAAAGTATTTTTATATATACATGGAAAACTTTTTTCTTGGGAAGATATCAGATTTGCTCACATCCTTTGAAGATGAAGCTTTGGATAATTCACTGGCAGTTCAGACAGTGATTCTCTGATTGCAAACAGCTTTCTTTAGGCCATGCCTGTACCTTGTACTGCAATAATTCTTTGATGTCAAGTGAAATAATCCGATAGAGAAAATTAAAATATGAAGCATTTTAGTTACAGGAAAGGGAAGAAAAAACCTTTATTGATTGGGATGGTGAAATCTGCTTGAAAAAGTTGGCAGCAGTTAAAAAGAGATCAACAGCCAAACATTTATATCTCCCAAATGGTTTTGAATATTTTCTTCTCCTGCTTTCCCCTCGAGAACCTTATTCTACTTTGTTATGGTATGCATAGAGACTAGGAGTGAAAATCAGGAAGTAATGCCAGAGTTAGTTAATCTTTGTGGACATAGTGGGTGGTTGTTTCAGTTGCCCTTTTTCCCCATTACATTAAAATAATTTAGAGCCCAAGTTCTTGCAGTGAAGTAGTTAGAAAGATCATTTTGCTGAAGTTGATAATTCCTAGGGGATGTCACCAACTGGTTTAAAGTGCCCTCTTCACTTGGGAACATGCATCACCCCTAAACATTCAGGACTGGATTAGGCTCGTCCTGCCATTGCTACTTGCCAAAGTGTGGCTGCGGCAGGTCCTGTCTTTCCAGCCGAGATCCCCTGTCCCTCCAACCTGACCCCTGTTCATCACCTAACTAACCTAACAGCTATCATTGCTAGCTGTTACTTGAACCTGATATCTGGAGAGCACAATCCCTGTGGCAGCAACAGCAGTTACTTCTCTGGATAACCAGAGATGTATCTATCTGCACATTAAATTTTGTTTGGTGCAGTTTTGTGGCCAGATATAGGCGGGAGCCGGGCCAGCACCTGCTGATGCACTAGTGGTCTGTCTTGGGACCGCTGCAGCCGGAGGCAGCCCGGCAGTGCCCATCGCCGCTACAGCCGCCTGCGCGCTCCCCGGCCGAGGAACCGGTCCCCGGCAGTGCATCCCCGGGGTGCCGACGCTGTCGCTCTGTGTCTGCTTGCACAGAGAAGCAGGGAAAGCCACGGAGATGCTCAGCTGCCGAGGTGGGGTGCTCGGGCACCGACAGCAGTGGCGAGGGAGGCGGCCGGGGTGGCTGCAGGACTCGCAGGCGGCTCCGCCAGCGGGGCCGGGGGGACTGCAGCCCCGGGAAAGCCCGGCGGGGCTGGCGGGGTTGCCCGGGCGGAGGGGCAGAGCCGCCGCGGAGCTGCAATTGCCTCGATCTGCCTGCGCGATGTTTCTCATCCAAACCTCGATCACGTAGGATTGCGTAGAGGAAGGCGAGCGGGAGCAGCTGCAATTCTCCTGGAGCCCGGCTCCCGCCCGGCCCGACCCAGCCCGCCCCACCCGGCCGCGGGGCTGCGGAGCTCCCCGCCGCCTTGGCAGCAGCCGCGAGCGGCGTGGGCGTCCGGGGGGGCTTCCCCGGCCCCTCCCTCCTCTCTCCTCCCCCCCTCCCGGGCCGGGCCGGGCCGGAGGATGCGAGCGGGCAGCGGGCGCGGCTCGGCTCCTCCTCGCTCCACCGCCGTCGGGCGGCACCGCGGAGCATCCTGAGCCCCGCACGGAGCAGCAGCAGCAGTGGCAGCCGCACCCCCCGCCCTTTTTCTCCTCCACCTCCTCCTCGCCTCGCATCGCTCCTCCAGCCGCTGTCCCCGCCGCGGCAGCCGGGCCCGGGGCCGCCCCGGTGCCGAGCGCTCGGCGGCCGCCCGGTCGGCCGGACGATGTGGGTTGCTGCCGTCGGGGAGAGTCGGTGCCGGGGCAGAGGCGGAGAGCAAGGCAGGGGAAGCTACGCCAGCCATGGCGCTGTGAACCCGGAGCGCCGAGCTGCGGCGATGTGAGCCCGCACTCGCGGAAGGGTTCTTTTTTTTTTTTTTTTTTTTTTTTCTTTTAGATTTTTTATTTTTGCCTTTCCTCTCTTTAATTTGTTTGCTGACCTGCTGCTTTTTCTCGTGGCTGCTTTTTCCTTCCCCTCCCGCCCTCTCTGGGAGCGGAGTGGGGAGGGGGGCAGAGGAGGAAGAGGAGGAGTGCGAATAGAAATGCAGCGCTGCTCTCCCTGAGCCCGGCCGCGGAGCCGCGTCCATGTGCGCGCCCCGCCGCGCAGCGCCTCGGAGCCACCGCGCTGGGGCCGGGGCTACCCGCGGGCCGGGGGGGCTCTGACTCATCCCACGGCCCCTCGCCGGAGGGCGGCCGGCGGGAGGAAGCGCCGCCGCCTGCGCCCGGGCGGAGCGGAGCGGCACCGCGCCGCAGGGACCCGCGGATCCTCCGCGCCCCCCTATCCTTTGGACAGAGCTGTCGCCGGCGGACCTTCGTCAGCGGGGCGGCCGCTCCCGGATCTTCGCGGCCGCTGCGAGCCCCACCGGGGGGTCTCACCGACGGCCGCCCGCGCCGGGATTTGCGCTTCCTGGGGACAGACCCATGGGCGGCGGGGTACGGCGGCCAGCCATGGTTGTTTGCCCGGGCGCCCTGCTCCTCCTGGCCGGCTGAGCCCTCCCCGGCGCCGGGACTCGGGGCTGCAGCGCGTTAAGCGGGTCGTCCCCGTGCCCGGTCCCCGCGGGGCGCGGCGGCGGCTCGGCCCCAGCGCGCCCGAGCGGCGCCCCCCGGAGCGGCGCGGAGCGGAGCGGGGTGCCCATGAGCGGCGATGGCAGCGGCTATCGCCAGCTCGTTGATCCGGCAGAAGCGGCAGGCGAGGGAGTCCAACAGCGACCGGGTGTCCGCCTCCAAGCGCCGCTCCAGCCCCAGCAAGGACGGGCGCTCCCTATGCGAGAGGCACGTCCTGGGGGTCTTCAGCAAAGTGCGCTTCTGCAGCGGCAGGAAAAGGCCGGTGAGGAGGAGACCGGGTGAGTACGGCGGGCCAGGGCCGTGGGAATCCGCTCCGCGGAGGGGAGCAGCCTCGCACCCGTCGGGATGGCTGCCCCGGGGATCCTCTGACAAGGCTGGGGACAAGGCTTGCTCCGCACTCAACTTTGGCCTGGGTCCTGGCGGATCTTCTCCGGTCTGGCGGGATGGGTGGGCATCGACCTGCCGCCAGCATCCCTCCGCCGCTGTCCGAAGCATGAGCACAGCGGGTCCTCCGGCAGGAGGGACCCAGTGGCTTCATCTGTGCGAGCTTCACCCAGAATTGTATTTTTCCACCTCCTTGCAGATAAGTTTTTTAAACGGTCTCTTATTTCCTGCATAGTGACAAGGAAATCGATAAACTGAGGATCAATTAAAATTGTGGGCATTTGATAACTAAATCCATCAAGTGCTACTTCATGAGCAGAGTTCCGTAGGGAATTTAGTTAGCTTAGAAAGATTTCTGTATGGCAGCTGCAGAATGGTTACACCTGATACTGAGCTTGCAAGGATCTAGAAATGCTCTTTTGGGTAATCCTTTCCCCCCCTTCTCTTTCCTTTATTCTTTTTTGCATGTATGTTCTCAGTCTTGGTTCTTTGTGAAGAACTTCAGCCCTAGTGTACACACTGTTCACTTTTCTACCATGAAGTCCCACCACCCACAGTTTCATTTCTGAGCAGTGCTTTGTGCTCTCAGCCGTCCTTCGTAGGTGTGAAAACTCAGTACCTGGCAAGAATAGGCCCTCCATGATTTCTCAGTGGAATTATTTACTTCTTGCTTTATTTTTTTCACTGCTATAAATCACCACTAAGGAAATAAAACAGAGATCGGTTTGAGAAGCTGCTGTGAACCTGTAGTTTTCTCAAGTGTCCATTAGTGTCGTGGTTAAAAAATAGAGATACTTGTTCTCTCAGCCCTTCAGCATGTACCATCAACCAGTGTAACCTTCCCATGTTTTCCATATACATTAGTGTTGTGCTAGTGCTTCAATGGGAAAAAAAAGTTGCCCTTCTATTTTTTGCTACTCAAGATATGACGAGCGGTGGCTTAGTGGACTATCCTATATATTAGTTAACCTGTGAACCAAGACCAAAAGACGGCCCTTGCCCAGAAAGTCTTGGCATTTTGTCTCAGGAATCACTCTTTGAAGGATCAAAAGTAGGAACTAGGAGTCACACTGACAAAATCATTTTCTGTTCCTCTTTCCATCTTAATCTGCCTTTAAATGAGATCCCTTAAGGACCTAAAGAGTTGGGAAGTCTAGGTTTCAAGATGCTTTGTCTCATTAAAGTTTGAGTGACTTACGGCAGGGTGTGGTTGGGAGGCTTTTTATTGGTTTATTGTTCACAGCTTAACAGGTCCAATTCTGCTTCCATGGACTCAGTGAAGAATTGAAGAATTCCCTCAACTTTCATGGTCTTTCATGCTGAGGAATGTTTTTGATAATTTACAGACCAGACTGATTTAAGGGAGACTTTTTATTGACTTAGAAGAAGGATCGATGCCACTCAGTGCTGTAAAAACAGAGCTGTTCAGTCTTTAAAACTGTCAGTCAATCACTTGTAACCAGTACTGTATTCATTTTATAAAAATTAAAGAAGTAGAGTAATTAAGTTGCTGTGAAAAAAATCCAGATATCCTTTCCTAGCCTATGGGCTGGGTCTGCTTTAGTTCCCAATATCCATCTTTTAAATAGAAATTTTATTTCACTGGTACATCCTATTCCTGATCTTGGGTGTGCTTCTCAGAAGGCAGCATGCCACGGGGCTGCTGCTACTCGGATTGTTTATTCAGGGAGTGTATTGTGCCCGGATAACTTACGCATTCCAGAATCAAGTTTCTGCACAGCAAATGACATGCAAATGAAATGAAAGTAGTTTCAAGAAACGTGCATACATTGTGCAGTGACCCACAGCCCCAGTGATTATGTCTACTTAATGATATGCTGGCTCAGTAGTTTGCAAGTCAGTGAAAGGAATGAGAGAAGCATCCATGTTCAAAAAGGGTACAATCACATTTGAAAATGGTACAGTGCTAGGGGATCTGTCTTTACCTTTTTAAACATGACCTTGTTTTATGACTATGAGGAGAATCTGTCAAAAACCTTCAGATTTATAGAGTGGTTTTTATCTATAGTACTCAACAAGCTCTAATAAATGGAGAGGATTTATCCTGTTTTACAGAAGATGAGACCAAGCATGGAGCATTTACTTGACACAGAGACCTAATTCCTGATGCTCATCCCAGCACACCATGCTTTGGGTCCCCACCACCAGTGAGCTCACGATGCAGCAATGGTGGAGCTGTAGCAGCTTGCACCTTTACAGAAATGTAACTCTGATGGTGGTTCACGTTCCCTTTGCTTCTGTAGAGTAACTGTGTGAGCTTACATCAATTAAGTGTTTTTAATATGTGACTCAAAGAGTGCTGTAACTGAAATATTCAGTAGAGACGTGGGTGAGCGGAGTTTTTTTGCACTGGTTGGCACCTTGTGCTCCACACTGCGGCCTGTGTGAAGAGGAAGTGACGTACTCCTGCTCTTTTATGGGAAGGGAGAGTTTGCACTCTGTAGCAGTTAAGTCCTGCTCAGTGGTGGGCATGAGTAGTCACAGGTTTTGGCAAGCTATAGGGAACCAGGTCCATGCAGGGAGATCTTGTGTAATCAAAGCTATCAGCTCCTAGGGAGAAGTTGAATGCAGAAACATCTCATTTATTGGTTGCAGTAGGGACCGTGTTGTAAACTGAGAACTAGTTCTGTCTGTCTTTTAAATGGGCAAAGACAGCTGTCTCACATACGCGCATTGTGTTCTTTTATAGCTCTTGCATGTGTTTGGTTCCAAGATGACTTATCAGTTTAAGACAGGCTAAATAAGGACACTGAGTGCTGTGGACTAAACTGAACATTTGGACACATGGGCTTATTAATAACATTATTGTGAGTTAATACAGGTCATTGGCTGCAATTGTTCATCTATAAATTATGTATTTTTCTCTGACCATAGTGACTTGATAAAGGATTCAAAAGAAATTACTGTATGGGATGGCTTATTGGTACAGGTTCAAGAGGTGGATTTTTCCTCAGAGACTGGTAGGTCCAAGAGTTGAATTCGGAAGAGTTGACAAGCATCTCTCTCCACACGACTTCTCTGCCAACAAATAGTTGAATCAAGTAGTTTCATCCCCTTTGTGGCTGAATTAAAGCATCCAGGCACGTCCCTTCTTCAGCTGTTTTGTAACAGTCTGGAAAGCCTCGGCTGGAGGGTCCAGCTTGTTTGTGAAAGCTGTTACTGATTCTTCATCTTCTCAGGCAGAGCTCACCCTGGGGAGCTGGGGTGGAGGTGGCCTTCCGTGATGCCATGGTCACTGAACGGCAAAGCTGAGGAGTTTGGCAGCCTTGCACGAGGGGAAACAGGTTGGAGTATCTGTGGGGGTTGGTGGAAATTTTATCTAAGTGAAGCCCACTGAAAGGGTGTTGTTACTTGGGTAAATCAGATTTGAATTGAGGCAGCTTTGGGTCAGACAGTATAGCAACACTGTGTAGCATCATCTCCATTCCTTCAGATGTTGCTTCTGTAGATGAGTTCCCAGCTCAGATGCAGAGCTCAGTCTCAAACAGGTTTTTTTACCCCAGGAAAAAGAAAAAAAAATGTATTATTTTCATTCCTTTTTTTTCCCCTTGTCAGATATATATTTTGTGCTCCTCAAGGGAAAGGATGCTTTTCCTTAAGGAGATCTAAAGGCTTCTTCCAAAGTGAAGGAAATGACTTGCACATAGCAAAAAAGCAATAACTAAACCCATGTTTTCCCTTTGTGGTATTTCTCATTTTGAATAATAAATAGAGATTTGGAACTTAAAATATATCGATGTAGATATTTTTGTAGCGGTATAAGTAAAATATAAAAGCAAATTAGTTGAAGGACATAGAAGGACTTTGTTCATTCGGAGATTCATTTAAAACCTTTGAGAAGTCTGTCATCTCTGCAAGCTGTTAAATTCCCTGAGTTAAATCCTGAAGTCCTTCCTGATTTAATGCAGGGTGAAAATGATGATTGAAGCTCAGGGTAAAAACTACCTTTTTATCTTCCTGTTAAATTTGTTGTAGTCCTTCCCTGCTTTTGGGAGTGGTGCATCTCAGAAAGCTGTAATATCTCCCCAACCTGTGGAATTTGGACTCTCTATTGCTAGTGTCTGACTGCTGGCTACATTATCCCAGCACATAGCTGCTCCCTGCAGTAGGATTCCAGCTGGTTCCCAGCATTTTTATACAGCATGTCCGTGTGTGTCAGGGTGTATGCCCAGCCAACGGTGGTCCATCACATTCTTCTGCAGAATCTGGAGCTGTGTCTCTTAAGAAGTGGCTGATGGGAATGGAAATGGCTGGAAATCCTGGCATTGCCTGGCCTGGAAGAGCTCATAGAAGTGCTAGCTGAGATGAGGGCATGGATGACAAGTCGCCAGCCAAACATGAGCCAGGATAACACCAAGGGGAAGGGCACAGCCTTGAGGGCGTGTGTCCTCCTTGTTTGGGGCAGTCTGTCATCTCTAGGTCTGATCTGCCCTTGGTGCTGAAATCTCCTTCTATACCTGCGGGTGCTAATGAATGCCAAAATAATCGGGAGGGAGGAAGAGGCTCCCTCCTGCATGTGACAGCTCAGCAGATGGGTTTCATTTTATCAAATTGATCCCTGGGGGTGGTATCACACACGTTCGTGACTTGCAGATGTGGTGACTCTCACGGTGCGTGGCTGTGCTCGGTTACTGGGGAGGGGAGTCAGATAGCAACCCTGAGCTATCCATCTCTAAAATCTGGGAAAGAGCTGTATATTCCTGGTTTTCTCCAGAGTAGGAAAAGTCAGCCAGCTTCAAACACAGCTTCAAACACAGCTTATGGGTGAGCATGTCAGTCAGTAAGCCGCTTCGTACTAGTACTGAGTACGGTTGGTGCCAAGAAAATCCATGGAAGTCATCCAAGCTCCGAGAAGGATGGATATCTTCTGTCCCCATGGCCTCAGGGGTAGCTGTGCTTGTGGGAGCAGGGGAAATCGTTAGCCAGCAGAGGAGGTTCACCATTAGAGCAATACAAATGTCTGATTCCTCCACCGCCAGCCAAATGGAAAAGTCAGGGCAAAAATAGGTTCATGTGTGATTATTTTCCCTCCCCATAAAAGATCCATATAAATCAGTTTATCATTGACTGATACTACTGTGAGGTTTTTTCAGGGTGGGGGGAAGAGGTGTAATTTCATTTGCAGGATTTTTATACTTGTGGGTTTTTTTTAACTTTTGACTATACTTCTAAATTAAATACTATTTTGAAATTTAAACCAAAAGCTTGAGTTCCAAAAAATACCAAAATAAAGACAAGATTTTCTTCCTTCATTCCTTGCTTTGCTCAATTCAGCACAAATTTAGAAGGATTTCAGTAGACCAGATACTGCATGTTTTAACAAATAATATCTATTACCAAAACAAATCATCCACTTGACTTGGGCAGTGTGGAGAACTGAGCTACCATGGGAGCTGAAGAGGCTGTTTGAGAGACAAACAAAACCATGAGCCTCACTATGGTGGGGAGCAAGTGCAAACACACTTGGGCTTATCTGCTTTCCTTCTTTCACCTCTCCAAATGGGCATACCATGGACTGCCATATAGCACGGTGGCCAGGTAGGCGTTTGTTTCATTTCTCTGGCATTTGTTCCATTTGATCCATCATTCTGAACAGTCATGTGCACATTATTTTTGGGATTTTTCTACTCCCGCACAGCTGAAAGCAAGCTGTGACTTGTTGTTGTTATTATTAAAATCAAAGCGAGAATTTTATCACGCAAAACAGGCAAGAGAACAATATTCCTTTCATATTTGCAAGCTCCCTGGCTTGGCAGAAGGAGACCAAGAGCACAGAAGAGAACAGTTTAGAGAAAGCAGCTCCAGAGTACTAACCTTTAAATAAAGAACTACCTTTACATATGCGTACATTTCCATGTACTCCATGTGCTGTTGTGGCGTCATTGCCATGGCTGCATTATTGTCATGCCTTAATCTTGGAAATCTCTTGAGAAGTGACCTGTACCAAAACCATCTACTCTGTCCCTGGGCTGCACACACTGCAGTCTATCAGGGAATGGTACCTTCCTACTCTGTTCTCTTTGTTAATAAGTGGTTCATCTCTATTCCCTGGCTAACACTATTGTTCATATTAATGAGTTAGCCTTTCTGAGCATGGAGTAAACTACTGCATATATTGTTTTACCTTTGCCCTACTCTGACATGTAGTAGAATGCCAAAATAGCTCAGTCTTTCCAGAGGCTGGTTTTACTTTGCATCTCTAGTAAAAGCTGTAGTAGAGCTATGGACACACTTTGTGCCCCTCATCCAGCAAACACTGCTGACAGGGACTCCTGGAATAAATTATTTTTAAAGGAGGGTTTGTGCTTTGCAGGAATCAGTGCAGACTGAATTTGTGCAGCATGGTCACAGGGCTGTAGGGCTACAGTTTCTTAACAGTACTGTCTGAAAATAGCAGCTACAACACATTTTTAAATGGTAAAGCAGAAGGCAGCTTTCTAGAGAGCTGTGGAACACGACTGTGGGATTCACTGTTCAGGCAGACCACTCACTCTGGCTTTTCCAGCCCCCACGCTGCAGCTTAGACAAATAACTGTGTGCTTGTTCCAAGCACTGAATTGTCTCTCAGTTTCATCGGGGCTCTCTGAAACCTTGATGGAATTTATGTGGTTGCTGAGAAAATTTATCTGTATACATTGTAGCACCTGCCAAGCATCTCTACTGTCCTGTGCTCATTCCAGACTAAAGGTGACAGAGGGACAAAGCCATGAGCTTGGAGGCAGGATAGTGGCCTGAGCCCTTCTCATCCTTAGGGACAAGCTGTTGGCTGGTTGTTGGCATGATGGGGAAGGCTGGTTCCATACAGTGCCTCCAGGTATTTCTGCTTTCTGCCCTTTCCCCATGGAATGGGCTGTGCTGTGAGATGAAGGTTAGTGTTGGAAGTGGCATCATCACAGAATGGGCCTTTGCAGCTCTGTTCCTGCATCTGCTCTGTGGGTTTGTCATGGGGAGGTGACGGCGCTGCTGTCCTGGGGGTCCTGCTGAGGAGATGTTGTTTGGAGTTGTGCTGCTCCAGGCAGAACTCTACATTTGGAGAAGTACTGAGCTCTTGTGAAGACCCAGACTTGGGTCAGGACAAGGAGGGAGGTAGCAAAAGCAGTTCCTCTGTCTTCTCAGCAGCATACTCATCTATTGTACTTGAAATTTTATGTGAGAGGAAGCGGGAATTTTGTCCAGTCCAGTCTGACTTGCATCAATGCCTCTACCTTCTTCAGTGTTACCACGCACAAAGATGAACTTTGGCACCACCATGTTCCCAAAGAGAAACCCTCAGCTGGGGACCTGTGGCACTTCACTGTCCGGGAGGTGGGCAACTGTGGTGAAAGGAGGGGAGCAGTTACGCTGCCGCCTGTCTGCACTCCCTGTCTTCCTTCCTGGGGCTTTTTGAGCGTGATAGTTCATGTTTGGAGTGTTTGACTTCATTGATAGATGTCAGAAGACACCTGGTTGCCTCCATTGGTGGAGGTTGTATTTGAGGATGAAGAAGCAGAGCTAGATACAGCCACTACGGTGATGGAGGGCACAGAGTTTCTGCCACATCACACAGAGCTATCCATGGAGTGCTCTGTGCAGAGCTCTCTCCCTGTGGCACTCCAGCAGCGTGCTCTGTTAAGGAAAGGTATTACATCCAGTGGACAGCTACATGCTGTGAACTGGTAAAATATCCACAGCGAGGCAATGTAATTCTGTTACTTGTTTCTCTTCCCCAGCTGAATCCTGATTGCAGTTAAGATAAACACCCCTCTACCCCTCTCACCCACCTCCCTGAAATGTGTGTTTCTTGTTTAAGGATTTTGTATTGAAATGAAGGAAGAAAAGAGTCAGGTCTTGGGGTTAATAGAACATGCTTATTTAATTGATATTTACCTAGAAAAGCACAGTTGGCTGTCCCCTCCCCTTCCTGGCTGCACAGATAGTTTTTTGCTCAGTAGTTGCCACCCATGTTGCACAAGCTGCCAAATAAATACATTTCATTCATTCCCCAAAGCAAAACTGTTTGAAAAAGTCAAGCAGATGGGACTGCTGCAAGGGAAACCAGGCTGCAAAAAGCCAGTTCACATGTTCCAGAAAACGGAAAAGCTGTAGAAATTAGAAAAAACGGCACTGATTTTGGCTTCCGGGGCCCAGCGTAGGGTTGGCATGCTGAAGGATGCTCCCTGGGGACTTGGGAGCCGCTGGGCTGCAGGAGATGCAGTGATCACAGGCTGGCAGGTGAGGGGGTTGGACCATCCATCTGCTTCCTAGCTGGTGCTTTCCCTGGCACAGCTCTTGTAACTGGAGCCGGTGTGAATTGCTGGCAGCCTGTGCTATCGATTTGCAGCCGTTTGTGCGGTCATTCTCTGGTGATCGACATCACTCTCTTGTGGGGATTTTCTGTGGCTACAAAAGGTGGCAGAGCGTGCAGTTATAACCAGCAGTTCTCTGCTGGCTTTTTATAGTGTGGTGTGGTGCTCGTCAGTACAGGCTCTGCCTACTGGCTGAGCATCCTTATTTAAACATTTCTGAACATTTATTTTGCCTATTACTTCGTTTAATTCCGTGCCACTCCTACATTCTTCACTTCCTTAAACATTTCTTCTTCTATTTTTCTTTCTGTTTTTTCAAAAATACAGCTCTGCTTTCCATTAAATAAATTTTAGGTTTTAGAGGTAGACCTCCTGAATGATTAGAAACTACCAGGTGAAGTTTGAGAGCTCCTTCTCTCAGAGCCCTCCTTCCTCCTGGGCAGCTGGAGGAGCAGGAGCTTTGTTCGGAGACCTGTTGGAGAGGCAGATTTTCTGTTTTCACTCCATCTGCACTGTGTCATCCTCAACACACGCATTCCTGGAGAGGGAGCTCACTGTTTGCACCTCTCTCCCAACACAGCGGTCGGGAGAGACTCACTGGAGTCCTCGGGGCTGCCTGGCATCAGAAATGAGGTGTTTGTGTTGAGAGATGAACAATAAAACATCAGCGTTATTTAAAACAGAACCTTAGATGTCATGAAGTAGGTGATGAATTTCTCACACTGTGCGTGTTTTCGTTAGTTTGAAGGAAACCTTTGGCTTTGGTGGAAAATTAAAATCGTTATGCAGATAAAGGTGTATTTTCACAAAGCAGAAGGAAAGAACTTTGAGTCACATGGTGGGTTTGGGCCATTTTTAGCATGTTCTTGCCTCTTGAAGTGTAATGTTGTTTCAGTCCAGAAAGGCACAAGCAGCATATTTTCCTTATACATTTGAGTGTTGTGTAAGATTTGTTAAAATTTAGTAACATCATAATTTTCAGTTAAAAGTGCTTGCAAACTGCTGCAGAAATGCTTAAGCTGCATTAGTGCAATGAACAAAAAAATTCTTGTAATACAACCGAACTTACTCAAGCTTTAATTTTTCCACATCACAGGCTCATTACCTGTTAAAGTTTCAGATGCTCATCCCTTTGGAAAATGCTGCAAGATTGCATGAGGAATACTGTAGCAAAAAAAGATTACTGCTTGGTATTACTGAAAGTTTGCAGAATGACGTTGCGATCCAAATTTTACCCTGAGGTGCCATCCAGTCATTAGCCAGGGCACTTTTGTAACCTGGTGTTGATAGGACCCTCCCCAAGACCGATAGCATCTGAAGTGATTAATTTAAGCTCAGTGCTTGTTGATAGTATGTTCTGTCAATTTTTTGTTTTAATGAATTTACTTTTCCAGGCGTTCAGAGTAGGGTGGAAGATTGATGGAGTTGTTTCCATAGTGTGTTTTGTTTGTGTGAGGGACTTCTCGGCGTTTCTACAGTATTTCAGGCCTGTTGGATTGATGGGGGAAATGGAGAGATTTAGCATCTGAGAACACCATAAATCACAGCACCGTGGCAGGCGTGAGCAGCAGGGATGGTGTCTGTCCTGCTCATCTGAGGACTATTAGTGATCTGGTGCAGAAGTGTGATATCACCACCAAGTCGTGGTCATCCAGCAGCAAGGATGAAAGGGACCCCCTGTGTTGACTAGTCCAACCTCAGTCCTACGCTGACTCCAGGTGTGCGTTCCCCAGAAGGATGTTTTTAAACCTGGCTTTTTATATCCTCACACGGAGCAAATTCTAGGAAGAAAGAATGCCCTAATATAAAAAAAAAAGTCTTTGTAGGAAACCAGGAAGAAATCTGCTTAACCGATTGTGAAGAAGTTTCGTGTTGTATGTTGGAGTCAAGAAAACAAAACTAAGTCTTTCTAACTGTGCACATGGCAAAGCGCTGCCACAACATTCCCCAGGATTTCTGACCCACCAGACAAGTCCTTAGGATGTGTCTGGGTGACATGAGACTCTGTAGGAAACCCTTTCTCTGGGAAACTGCAGTGTGAGAGGTGCTGCAAGCACGGCAAGAGTGCAGAGCTGGTTTTCAGTTTCTCCCTCCTGTCCGCTCCAGGCAGCCAAGCCCAGCAAGCAGCTTCTCCAGACATCTTCTGAGCCTGCCTTTCCACCTCCCTTGGGATCACGGAACTGGGGCCCTTTTCTCTCTGGTAGGGGGTCAATCCTCCCTCAACCCAAAGGCTCTGCAGTGGGGGTGTTCCTGTTAGATCTTTGTGCAGCTCTTGAGCTCTCATTGCTGGATGATGATGATGAAAGTCTAGGTTTTACTCCTCATGTTTCCCCTTTGTGTTGTCTTGGGAGCTGGCACAGCCCGGGGGGGGAAGGGGGGCCAGGGAGAAGCCCCCACAAGGGCACATGGAGACACGTCTGTACCCAAATGAAATACGCTCCGTGACTGTGGGCTCACACATAATATTTATGCTATCCTCTGTTTCACTCTCGGTGAATATGCTGTAATTTTGGCTAATTACACAATATGTCAGGAATAATTGCAGGGTGTCCCTCAAAATAAATAATACATCTTGTATTCTCTGCTATCCATACTTATGAGCAAGCTTTAACCTTCACTAGCCACGGCATTGACTGTGCTGGAAAATGACAGCTTAGGGGCTGTAGCTACAACTTCTTTTCCATTAAGTTTCTCTTTTTTTTAATTCCTTTACCTGAAAAAGCTCACCCTTTATACATTTCTGGAACAGCCCTACATCTGTCCTTTATGCCTTTTGTTCTTGCCTGGCTTTGGTTTTCTTATCAGAGCTCAAGTCAATACAGGTGTAGAAAATTACTCTTGAAAAGAAACGTTTTGAAATTTTGTCTGCTGCTAAAACACACTGGATCAACAGAGCAACATAAACCACATCCTGGGGGAGGCAAAGACAAACCCAGGAGTGTAACTGTATGAAGAATTGATTTTTTTTTTTTAGTTCTCTGGTCAAATAAAAGAAGTTTCTGGGGAGAAGAGGATTCAGATCCAATGTAATATTTCATTGTACTTAAAATGAAATTTTGGATTTCATCTCTGCCTCTTTTAACATTTTTTTTTCTCATTAAAATTCCAAACAAAATGTTGTGTTGAAAGAAAACATGAAAACTGGTACTCTTTTCAGATCTCCCTCTTTCTATCTGTTGCTGAGATGGAGTTTGTGTATAGCTTTAGCTACTCTTACTCTGAACTTTTCAGCAAAATATTCATCTAGACAGCCTCACCCAGAGGTAGTCAGCAATTTTGTGCCAAAATACCTGGTAGAAGTTAGACCATCAATTCTCATCTGCTTGCCATCCCACTGTTTTACCTGCAGTGGTCTTTGTGTTCCTATTTTGGCCATGCAATGCTGGTGATATCTGTCTTGTCCTTGGCTTTTGAGCAGAGTGAGTAGCTCATGTGTCACATACATTAGTTTGGCATTTGCTTTCTAGGAAAACTCATCCAAGACTTTGTACCTCTTTAGCTTTAAGCCTTGGAATTTAGGTGGCTGTCACATGGGATCCAGATCTTGGAGAGTGAGTGAGCTGCAGGGTGACTTCCCTAAGTTCTAACATCCATAGACACGTAGGAAACGGGTAGTCTGGGAGAGACATGTAGCAGTGATGCTGTGTTGCAACTCCAGTTTTCAATGCTTTTATGACTCCTTTCTCTGTCTCTCACCTCTGACTTGTATTAATATCTGTGTAAAGCTGATTCCCTGGATATAGGAGGGCCTGCATAAGTGCCAGTGCCATGCAACCACATCCTTTCCACCTACTCTACAAGTGAGAAATAAGACTTCCCTAGAGGGACTCATCTTTGTAAGAGCAAAGCAGGCATAGTGGAGGGGTACAGGCAGGCAGCTGTGCTCCATGCTGGAGAACTAATTACTATTCCTTCTTGCAGGCACCAGCACAGGAAAGGAAATCTCTTCTCTGGATGCTCTTTTTGCCTACAAAGTGCCATTCTGCTCTAGTGACTCACTGATGGTGACAGGAGGCGATTGCTTTGATGGGTGCTGTCATCGGCTTGAGCCAATCATCCTTCTGAGTTAGGGAAATGTCATTTTTGGAAGCATGTCCTTCAAATGCAGAAGCTGTCCCTGCCAGCACAGTCTATTATTTCATGTAATGCATCCTGGAAACACCAGTTGTTTCTCTGTAGTTTTTAGACCTGGGTGGAGATTTGCACTTGACATGAGTAAATAGATGAGTATTCCATGCAGCCCTATTGTCCCAGAGTAATTTTCTTCTCCAGATAAATGCTCCATAACTGGAGGGTGACGCTAACCCTGTAATCATGTTAAACTGAAGCTGAGTGTGGCCTTCATTCTGCGTCATTGGGAAAGGAGCTGGGGTCAACTACTTGTTGCCCCTAGAGTCACAGACCTCGCGAGCAAATCTTAGCATCAGTCAGTCTGTTTACATCTCTCCATCCTATTCACAGTCTGGGTGATGTATCAAGCCAAATGGCTGTATATAAACTGAAGGGGTTTGTGGCAGCTTTACAGGGTGGGGTTAGATGCCTTGCTTTGCTACAGAACCTCCTCTAATACTTGGGCAGCCCCTGTTGCCCAGTGTGACCTGACCTCTGTTCAGGCAGCATGAGGGAACATCTAAATAAATGCAAATGCTCACCTGTGTCACGTACCTCCCTTAGCTCTGCAGTTCATGTGACATCTCCCTGCCTGATATTAAGGATGCTACAGGTGGCATTGCCCAGTCCATCCTGGCAGAGTGTGTCCTTCAGCTCCAAACAATTTTGCTGAGTTTAGCCGCAAAAGCTGTGGAAGACACTGTGTGGGGCTGGGAAACAAACTCTTTGCGTCCGACTGTGCACTTTTATGCACTCAGTGACTCTTGTGGAAGCTGAAAATGCTCAGCACTTCGCAGCAGGATTTCCCACCTCTGCATCCAAGTGACATTGTTGAAAATGTCCTCCAGGATCCCTGCATGTGGCTCAGGATGCTTTGACCTGTTCCGTGCGTGACTCACTGCAAGTGCAGTCACAGTCAGCCGTATGCAGCATCTGGTGAAGACTTACAGTCTGCTGTGGTCACTGCTTGGGAGAGTTGGGCAAGATGTTTGGCCTGGGAAACACACCCCTGGTCTTTAAGGGCAGCAGCTGCTGTCACAGCTACAAGTGTTATTCCTGAGCTTTCCACTCTGGATGAATTCAGTGAATCCTTGCAGCGAGTTGAGCTATTAAACTTACACCAACAGTGATGCATTTAATTTGAGACGGCCACTTACTTCATCTTAACTCCAAACACCCTGGAGAACTTAACAGCTTCTGGTTGGTAAAAAACCCCTAGCATTTATCTCCCTCAGCTTTTCATCCCTGTGCTGATGCTTGTCACCATAGTTATCTGCATGGAGCTCACAGATGCATTTTTGTGCTGATTTATTACGAGTCTTCATTAATACTGTACTTCCAAAGGAGGGATTTTGGTGCCCTTCTCAGTCTGCATGTATTTGCAGTATCTGACTGATCGAGTATTCTGGAACCCATCCTTTTCAGGGGAGGGGAACTGCAGTTTCTGCGGTGGCACTTTAAATGTGGAGTTAATCTAAGTAAATTAGGAGCAGTTTATGCTCTGACTTGCGTGCTGGGTTTGGTGTGCTAAGGATTTGAGTGCTGGTTGGGTGAGTCATAAATCAACCTCCAATTATGACAGCTGCAGCCTGAATGGGGGAAAATAAGAATAATGGAATGTGTAAATTCCAGGCTAAAATGTTTAATTGCAATAAACAAATGTTTGAAGAACATTTAGGTGAAATATGCTCCTGAGATGTATTACAGTTCCTGTGTTTGCAGTCACATCCTCAGCAAAACTGTTGCACAGGCACAGAAGGGAGTCAGCAGCATGCTGAGTGTGGTTCAGATGAGAGCTGAAGATGCCTTCTCCTTTGCCAGACCGATGTCCTTAGCAGGTACCAGAGGGACTGCTGCTGGCATCTCTGACAGCCTTGCTGTACTAAGACCAAGCAGAGGTGTTGAGCTGCAGTAAAAGAGAGCTAACAAATGGGCAGGTCTCCTATTAAAATCCCACAGTAGGTACCTTCCTTGTACCTTATTGCAGGTTACTGAATAGAAAATGGCTGCTTCTCATCTGAGTTAGCAGAGTCTTTTCTTGTGTGACAGCTCATTGTGTGGGTAACTCCAAGAGCTTCAGAGTTTATGCCATAACCCACACAGAGTACTGCTGGCACCCAGCACAATAACTTTTGGAGTGGATTTAAAAGCATTTCTGCACCAGCAACCTCAAGTAGAGGCTGGCCTGTCAACCAGAGCATCGCAGGGAGTTGCAGGAATCCTTGGAGCCAATGGCTCAAATCCCCAAAAGGTCACTTAGCCCTTCATCTTTTTTTAAGACATCATTGAAAAGTAGCCCTTCCGAGATCCCTGCCATTGACTTGGTTCAGATTAAAGTGACTTCTATGAGTAGGGTCTTGTTGAATCCCTTTAGATTTCCTAGCCCAGGCAAAAGGGGGAATGGCTTGTTGCAGCCTCATGTCCTTGTTTTGCTATAATAAAGGGTGTTCTATGAATTGCAAGAATCAAGGCTGTGGCAGACTGCCTTCCGTAGGAGTTGCAGGTGGAAGTCAGTGCTGTGCCCTATTCTTTGGTCCTCCAGAGCTCAGTGTTTGGATCAAATTTAACTACCCTACAGTGGTGGTAAGAGTGTAGGGTTTCTGTCTCAGGTTTGTACCACTGCTCTGCTGATGGGAATAAGCAAGATTTAGTGCCCTCACTGGGGGTTTGATAAATGCTGCATAACCTCATAGCTCCTCTCTGCATTAAGGGGAGTTGTTCTGCTTGTGTGTTCTCATTTTCCAGTTAAGGGGGTGAGTTCCTTATTCACCTTAAATAGGAGAATTAAAAGAAAAGGTCATAAAGAGCCAGTGATATTTCTGTCAATGCTCTTGCTGTTCTCCCCATAGCATACAGCAAATACCTTCAGCAATGCCTGCAGTTTGAGGGTGAGGGATGTGACTGCAGAGCAGCTGATTTGGACGTGATCCCCTGGCCTTTACTGAGCGTGTCCCTGGAGATCAAACAAAGTACGTGTGAGCACCCTGCAACTATCATGTCCTTGGCAAGCCCCAGGAGAGGAACAATCACTGCGTAGCTGCACAATAAGGCAGGAAACACAGCAGCTCATGGTGAACTGAGATGACTTCAAGGCTCAACGACAGAACAGCTGAAGTGAATAGTGACAGCATCACATTACCATTTAAGAAGAGGCAAGAAGATTAGCAGTCAGATCATGATTTAGTTAGCCTCAGCTGTGTCAAAGGGCTCAGAAAGTTAAAAGCAAGACAGACAGAAATGGTGAATTTGGCCTGTAGAGAAGGGACTAGGTAGGATGCCTTTCAGAGGATGAGCAGTGAGTTTGTTGCTGGATGACTGCTCTAAGAAGGATCATTAGGTGAGAGCTGTGCCCTCACCACAGGGAAAGTGCCTAGTCTGGTAGATGCTGCAGACTAGGACGAGAGTCATGGCTTAGCTCTTGTTCTCTGTTATTGTTTTGTTCTGCACTGTGATTGTGTCCCTTGTGGATAGTTCCTGGGCATAATCTTCCCTTGCATCTTCTGGAATCAACACATTTGAAGGATTTGAGCTTGCTGCATCTACAAAAGCAGAGGGTCCACTGAGTTTTCTGCAGCACTCCCCAGTCCTCAACAGCTGTGTATAAACAATGAGAACAGGCTCTTTAAATTAAGCCTCCTAAAGTATAGCAATATTGCTTATAAAATAGGGGTAAAAATATCTCTTTGCCTATTGCATGGGAAACCTAGTAGCATAGAGCCTGCACTGGGAGTACAAACTGCATGGAAATCTCTTCTGTTTAGTCAGTACTTTGGGATCAAGGCAGCAATAAATCTTTCTTAAATCCATTCTGAAGTATTTGACTTGGTGTTTAGGGAGATACTAAGTTTTTGTTGAAGTCTTGTCCACATTAGTTTAGTTTCATTTCTGCAGGGAAAGCCGCTCCTACAGCAAAATAGAAGCATGTACAGAGGAACCTAAGTGGGAGGAATAGGTTTATCCCAAGTGTGTTATGCAGTATTGCTCCTTTAAAAAGAAGAGGATTTGAGTCCCCCTTGCTACACAGGGTTGAGGTTAGAGAGTAGGTTTAAGTTTGATTTGTGGTAAATTCTGTGAATTATAGGACAAAAATGCTCATGGAAAGAATTTTGCTTATATGGGCTGCATTCTTTTCTTTCATTTTTTAATGATTTGCTTCTTTCTCTTATTGATTATAGCCTGGAGTGGTATCACTGAGGGAAGTTTAGGCAAATAGAAGTATCCAGGTTGTGGGGTTTTATTTTATTTTTCCCCCCCCAGTGCTCAAATAAGCACTATTAATATTACCTGCTGGGAAGGGTGCTTCTCTTTTTTTATTGCAAAACTGAAGAGTTCACAGTCTATTTCATTGCCTTTCTGCTTACTGTTCTGACTTATTGGGGTGTCCCACCATCCCTAACTGACAAGGACACTTAACTGGTTTTGAGTTTTTTCTATAAACTGAGGATTTCAGCACCATTACTGCACCATAAGGGATAGCAATGCTGGAAGACTGTGATAAAATTGCTCTGTAGATGGAAAGAAGCAATGTTAAAATGCGTGATATGACAAAAGTAGGTCTCTTAAAAGTCACGTGCAGAGTTTTGCCTCTGGGCTTGCAGGAAAATTCCTCTCCAGTGATTATACAGTTCTCTGTTCAGGTAATAGTTCTGTAGTGAGTGAGAAAGATGGGTAAATCCTTGTTCTGTGTTCAAGTTGCCTTCACCTAAAATTTTGTCTGTAGGCCTCCCAGCCACACTGCTTGCTGTATGAATGACAAATCCCAGTATCTCACTTTATGCCCAGACATAAGACAAGAGGTTCCCTGGTGGGAAGCAGCTACTCTGCCAGCTGTTGTCACCTGCCTACCTGTTTGTGTCTGAGCTGGTCTCTTTGCAGTCACTGGAGAGATGCAGGTGGTTTTGGTACCCTATGGATCTGGCTTGACTTGCCTGTTGTTTTTTTGGGATGCAAAGAGAGCCCAGTGTAGGTGTAAAGTTACTTGCCTGTCGTATGTGAGACAAATCACCCACAACCCAGGCAACTCCCCAGCCCTCCTTGGGTTAGAGCAGGGAACTCAGTGCTGGCTGTGCACCTCTCTGCACCACTTCTGTGTTTAGTTCAGGTGGGTACCCAAAAGTGCAGCTGGTCACCAGTATTTCTCTCCTGTGGGAAGTGACCTAAAGAAATGCGGAAACCAGGTAAGGAGAGATCTGTACGTCTCCAAAGTCTTTCTGATCCTTTGCTGTCTGGAAGAGGCATTTGTCTGCTGGTGCTACAGGGCATCCTAAATGAGTCTGGCTGGGGATGCTCCTCCAGAAGAGGATCTGAGCAGTGAGGAGACACAGGAGCTCTGCTGCTGTCAGGCTGTCTTGGTTGAGTGCTGTTCTGATAAACTCTAAAAATTATATAACACTCCTAATAATGAGCAGATTTGGTCAATGTTTTACTTGATAGGCTATTTAGTAAAAGTGGGAGAGAATTTCATGTTGTTCTAAAGTGATTTACATGATTGAAGTATAGCTTGCGCTCCAAAGAAGGAGAAAGGGCCTTCTATCCTGTAGCTAAATTGTCTTCCCAAGGAAAGAGACAAGGTCAGGGTTATTTTATATCTCCACTCCTCTTATACTTGAGGGGCTTTAAGACAAGACACTTCCACTTCCCCAGCACATCACAAAGATGCAGCAGCATCTTCGAAATCTCTCCTTCTGGGATCTCTTCCATTTTGTGCAAAGTACTTAAACATTAAAATTTAACTAGCGAGTAAAATTGAGGCTAAGATTCATTCAGGGACTCAGATGTAGGTGTCTCATAAGAGAGACTGCCTATTAGTGCCTTTACTATTGTGGTATTAGATAAAAGAGGAAAAGAGGACAGGCTTGAGGAGGGTGGTGCAGTCATCTGTGCATGAGAATACAGCTTTTCGTATCCTCTAGCTTTGATGTGCTTTTCTAATGAAAAACAAGTTAAATCAAGCTGCTGCATTTAACAAAATAGAGAATTCATTTAGGTAAGAAGAGAGCAAACCAGTTAGCTCAATCTAAGTGTTAATTTGACATATACTGGCTTGATCAGCTAGCTTTTATTAGATGGCCAGTGCTATTGTACTTATTTACTGTCCCAGAGTTGAGTCTTGCTGGGAGAAAGCCTGCTTGCAGCCGACAGCACTCATTGCTCTGAAATTACTTTTTTAAAGGCAGCATAGAAACCTGCTGACACTGATTTATAACTATGAAATAGTTCATAGCTTTTGTAACTATGAAATAGTACCTGACTCTCCCCCAGCTGATGGAGGAGTTTTCTAAGCTGAAATCCTTTGCACCTGCAGCCTGTCAGCGTCTGGGGTCCCGCTGCTGTGGAGGATTTGTGAGTGCAGGAGAGCAGGCTGAGGGTTCCCTCCGAGGGGAGCTGTACATCAAGATGGGGGATTCTAATGAAAACCCTTAACACACAACGTGACCGCAGTTATATAACAACTATGGCTTATTAAACAGCCTCACTGGAGGCATGAAAGGCAGGAGGCTGGGGAGATTTTGGTATGCTACGCTGGACTTTTTCCTGTCCATTGAGCCAGCAATAACTAGGTCTTATTTATTTACTTTTGATGGGTGGTCACATAAAACCACAACCTCCTGTCACACAAGGAGGATCTCTGTCATCCCAGCTTGTGTGTCTGCTCACGTTGTAGCCAGCTCACTTGCTTTCCAGCAGCAATGCCTGTGACAAATTTTAAGACTAGAATGACTACAGTTGAATTTATTTTTGACCACTTGTGTTTGACTGGTAGGATGACAGGGAGACGGGTGGTAAAGCTGCACACCTCTGTCTTGTGAAGTTTAAATTGTTTCTGCTTTTTTTGTGTTTTCCTTCTTCTCTTCAGCCGGAAGGTATAAGACGTTGCAGAGGTAATAGGGAAGCCCCTAGCCAGGACATGGCTGACTCATGGTACACGGAGTCTGGGAAAGGACCCTGCTAGAGACAAAGATTCTCATCTACCAGGGTGTGGGGCATGTGTTTTCGAAGGGGAGAGACACAGGATTTTAAAACTGAGTGTTTTAAGGTGCCCCTAAATGCTTCATAGGTCAGTTTTAGAGGTGTCTTGCATCTATTTCTTTTGGAATTTTGCTTCTAGAGTCCCACACAGTTGGACTCATGCAACCTGATTTGGCACTCAGTTACTCTGGGTTTATACCACTATAATACCAGTGATTTAAATGGATTTTTAGTGGCATAAAACTGGGACTGCATGCAAGTGGGAATGATAGTGAATCAACCCTAGAGAAAGCAAGATAGTTGCCTTCGCAGGCAGAATAAGAAACAATGGGCAGATTCTTTGCAACATTGCTAGGAAATACTCTTCTGAATAAGTGGTATATCCAGAATACATAAACTGTCTAAAGACTTCCATTCGGTAAGTAACTTTGTGATGTATCGTATTCTGTTTCTGCTGCACCAACTATGCATTACATTTTACCTGCACATCTGATCTCAGTTTTATTTGCCAGTACATCTGTGTATATATGAATATTTTACAACCACTCTTGAAAGGAATCACAGAAAACCGTCTTAGCTGCCAAACACTTCTACATTTACTTATGGCTTAATGGGGGAAAAGCAAATGGGGTCTTGTGCTGCTTGGTATATCTAGTAATTATTATTATTATTATTTTGCAGAACCCCAGCTGAAAGGAATTGTGACAAGGTTATTCAGCCAGCAGGAATACTTCCTGCAGATGCACCCAGATGGTACAATTGATGGGACCAAGGACGAAAACAGTGACTACAGTAAGAAAAATTAGCCTGTTTTGCAACCCAATTACAATCAAATGCATCACCTAGTGGGTCTCACTTGTGCAGCTTCATTTCTGAAAAGATCAAATCAGGAGGAAGACAGCTGTTTTCTGCACATTTTTTCCTATCTATCCTTCCCCTTTAAATGTTGCCTGTGTAATTTCATATGTTTCCTCTCCGATCTTCTTCCCTCCTGCCCCGATTCTGTAACTGCCATCTGGGTGGGGTGGAGAATAAAACCCATGATTTGAATTGCTGCCAGAAGAGAAAGGAGATTATATTTATACACATGCCACGTGGGTAAAGGATACGGGGAATTCTCTCTCCAAGGAGAAGAGGAGAAAATGGTTTTCACTATTTTATCCTCAAAAATTCAGCAAGCATCAGGAATTTCTGGGCTGGAGAAAAGCAGCTGTTCACTGAAACCTTGTGCTTTGAGGCTGGTGTAAAGGCTGAGGGTATTGAATGACCTTGTAAAAGGAGGTCATCTTCCAAAACCCTGTTTAAAGGCGTTGGGTTTGTGCTGTCCAGCAAAAGGAGAGTCACACAGGCTTAAAAACTGTGCTCACATGCAGGAGCCATATTTGTTTAAATACGTGCAAAGCACTAGTCAATCTTCCTTTTGCAAAAGTTATTTTGTCAGTACCAAAGGTTCTCAAAAAGCTAAAAAGGATGTAGAATATTTTGTGCAGCATCTCTGCATTTCATAGGCATCAGATTGATGCTTCTGAGGGGGCAGTGAAGCTCATATCCTTGTTGCCACCAATTGCATCAACAGAGGAGGACTCAATACTTTTATCTTATCCTATGTTGGTTTGAAGCTCCCTGTACCACTGCTGAAGGATATCTAATCTGACCAGCATGGAAGGTGTCTTCCTAGTAGTTACTAGAGATGAACAAAAGTTCATCTGTGGTAGGACTGATGGAAGCAAACTTTTTGTACTTTGTGAAAGGAGAAACTGGCTGAATTTGGGGTCAAATCTTGCTCTGATTCAAAGAAGCTCCTAATTGGATTGAAGGCAGCGTTTCTCCAGGAAGGCAGGGCCTGGGCTGCAGGTGAGGGATGTCTGTAGGGGTGCAACACGTGTAGCACAGCATCAACATTATCCTGTGAAGGTGCACTTGGACAAGGGTGCAAGGTGGCTGCAGCCCCATATCTGTGTCTTTGCCCCATCCCCAAGAAGATGTCAGAGTACTGTAGGAGGAGCACCGTGTGTAGTGGGACTGCCCTGCTGCAGCCAGCCCAGGGCTGGGGTTCTGTGCATGAGAGGGGCTTTGGGGAGATGGTGACTGGAAAGCTCTTGTGGAATGACCCAAGAGGCTGCATCCACCAAAAACTTGGCCTGTAGCAGATGCAAGTGTCAGGTTTTAGTCCTTTCTCATATACTGGTGTTGAACAAATTAAATTGTAATGACACAACTTCTGATTTATGTGGTGCCAGGAGAATCTGTGGGCCTCCGCACACACACATGCTTTGAGAGACTGAGCAGGTCTCCTCCTACAAGAAGAGTCTAGCCTTGTGATACTCTCAGGCAGACACCAAAACATGGGGTAAGTTCAGTGGGCTTTGGTGGGTGAGTAATGACCCAGTGTTTGGTTGTTTTAGCTACTTTTTCCTAAAGAAAGATGACATAGGGTGTTTTCAAGCTGCAGAAAATCCCACTGGAGGCCTATTAGTCAAAAACATGGGAAGATATGGTAGAGATGGCAGGGATTCATTACCCTCATCTATCAGAGAGTACTGAACAACAAAGTAATGGGTTTAAACGGGGGCAAGGATGAATTTAGGTAAACAGCAGAGGAGAATAAAGTGTAAGAGCAGTTCTGCAATATTTCAGGCTGGCAGGGGAGATGAGGGGAGCTGCTGCTGGCTGCACCTCAGTAGGTACAGGAGAACCTTCTGAGTTCCCATGGCTGAGGTTGGGCCCCAATTGCCCAAACAGATCTGATTTATATAGCCCACCAGAAATTTTAGAGATTGGTTTGGCAAGGTGCTGAGTACCTGAGGGCCACTTCTACCCAGTCTTCTTACTTGGAAATAGATGGGCTGAAGTGCACTTTGAGAGTGTAAATTTATCTGGTGAGATGGCAGCCCTGCCTCAGCAGCTTGTTGGGACAGGAAGCATCTTGCTGAAATGTGCCAAGCCACCGGCTCAAAGTCAGGGACTGTGTTGCAAAATTCAGGCAAGTTTATGGGAGAAGGTTGAAGCCAAAGAATTCCCCATCTGCTGATCTCAGGGGATCTCAAAAGAGGAAAAGAATCCAACCTGATAATATTTGGCTTCTGAAAATGAAAGACTCTGCTTTATTCAAGTTTTTAAAACTTTTTGCCACATGCTCTCCTTCATAAATGATCTTCAGTTTGAATGGACATTTTATAATATACGAAAGTTCCTGTTACAGCTTCACAACAAAATAATTTTTCGCTTTGTAAGTGCCAAAGTAAAGCAGACTGACGTTTTTTCTTTTCTGTTCTCCAAACATCTCCATTTTTGACCAGAAGACAGTCAAAATCTATTTGTCTAAGTAAACATCTTACAGATCTACTTCTCTGCTCTTTTCTGTTTTTAAAATACTTCTCAAGAAGATTCCTGACCAGCCAGTAAGAAGTCTGTGCATGGGCAAAACTCATCAAAGACTAGATAAATATTTCCCTACCCCTGGAGAGGGGTTTGTTAACTTGCATTCATTGGCAGAGAAGGGCACTCTTGATGTCCACAGCACAGTCCTTCCCACCTTGAATGACCATCTGTTCTCCATGCAGAAGTCATCTTAGCACAATTAAATAGCTGGTGAACACCATGTTCCATGCATTGTTTTGTGTTCTTTATCCACACACTGATTATTTAAATTAGCATTATGAAAGGAAGCATAATTTTCATGGAATACATTAGGTTGGTTTACCCTGGCAAAATAAACATTTAGAATGAGACACGACATGTCCCTCAGATATGTCTGATGCAATTAAAAGTTCTAATAAAAACCCAGTTATTTATACAAGATGAACTGCTAATATTTAAGCAATTTTTAAATTAATTATCCGGTGCCCATTTTATGTGTGTTATTGAAGCTGATGGCATTTATTTTCCGCCTCCTCTCACTCAAAGGAAAAAAAAATATAACCAAGAGCCAATATAACCAAGGCTTTTGAATGGGCATCCAGCCAGCTTCCTCTGAACCAGCACTTGGGACATCTGTTCCTTCTACCATGCCGTTAAAGGCACGCCATCTTAGTGTGAGCAAGGAGACACATTCTCTGGCTACTGGTGCTGGGATATATGAAGGATTTTCTTTTAATTGGAGTGCAATTTCATGGTGTGTGAGCCCCCTGTTTGCATTGTTAGTAATGTTATGTGTGAACCTGAACTTAGGGCAGTATCTTTTCCTTCCAGCTCCAGTGATCTCAAATAGTCTTTCAGGGCTGACTCCCGTTGTCAGTGCTTGCAGTCTTTATTGCTCTTTCCTGGGCTGAGCAGGGTAATGCCCCTTCATTTGAGAAATTAGACTTCTTTTTTTGTCTTGCTGAACATCTGAAAAACCTTGGCAAATGGACAGTGCATAAAGGATAGGTGAACTGTACTGACCTGGTAGAAACAACCCAGCATATCTAGGGTATTGTTTGGGGCTTTCCAGCCAGAAACACAAAAAGATTAAGGAGGATTCTTTTCCAACATCCTCCTTGGACCACACCTTATATACGACACACCTTTCCTTACTCTTCCATTTCTCTCATGAAGTTAGTCCAGACCCATAGGGAAGTATGCATTCAGATTTTAGGTGATACCTTAACGTAACAGTGACAACATATTCATGGGTGTAGGACTGGAGGGTGCTAAAAGTAATAATAATAATGGCCAGTCTTCGCGAGCGAAGATCTGGGGAAGGTCTTTACACCTTCCAGCCTGCGCATTGGATTTTTTAGGTGAGACACAGTGTGCGCGGAACTGAGCCCACCCTTTAATCCTAAGGTTCATCTGCCGGGGCCAAGCGAGCTTGGACGGTGGCAGCGAGGTCCTTAGGACGTAGATGGATTGCCTTTTATAGGGCTAACGAGCTCCATCGCTAAAAGTAGTATCATCAATAACCAGGGTCAGGTGTAAACTTATTGATGGTTGAAAATGGTAAGACGTAGTAAAGAAAAAGGGGCACGAATACTCAGTGTCTTAATTTTTTCTCTTCTGCCTGTGAAGTAAAAGAGCATATCCATTCTATGAAGCTGCAGATGGCATAGAAAATGTACCACTGTTAATTTTTTCTCTTTTTCACATCAGCACACCCTGTGTCCAGTTCTGTTCTATCACAGCTACTCCTTTTCCACATTGCCAAATCTGCTGTTTCAAATTAATCAGACTTTTTTTCCTCATAAAAAATGAGACATCTTGCTTTTGAGATTGGTAGAGGGGTTTTCCCCCACACACTCTTACATTCTTACAATAAAGCTTATAAGCTTTTAAATCTGTTATAAAGCAAGACAAAATATTCATCTGGAAGCATGAAAGCAAAGATGTTTCTAGATTGGAGTGCAGCCCTGAGAATTTGCTAAATCTTGATTGACCCAAACTACTGGTTTTTAATAGAGGAAGATATTTGCTTCCTAGAATTTTTTAGCTGCCAGTTACTTATGTCAGCTGTGTGTCCTCGTGCTTGCCTGCCCACTTGCTCCCTTGTTCTGCAGTGTGTCTTGCAGGAGGTGCTCTGCTCTAATTGTGGGTGCAGCAGGGTCCCTGGGAGCTTGGGACTGGCAGTGGTCTTCCTACCCTAACACAGCACAATTGGATTGTTCCTGTGCTCCTTTACATGTATAGGTGGAAGGAGAGATTTGCAGACATGTGGGTGCTTCCAAGTGGAACTTCTTATCCCCTAATTCTGGGTATTACCACCTTGCTGCCTAATGAATGCTTTGAGTGGCTTGTCACAAGTTTTCTATGCAAGACAAATTAGCTGTAGGGAATGAATGATGATGCCCATTTTGTTTCATTATTAGCAGTAATATGCTCCATTTTTCAGTAGGAGGAAAATACAGGGAAGGGGAATTGCTTATGGACTTGTTAATTGCAAAAGGTTTTAGACCTTCATGGTAGGGAGAAAGGGAGAGGTAACACTTTTAATGCTGAGTAGTTACAGTGGGGTGTGTTTGTCTTGTCTGGGGACAGTATCAGAGTAGCACTGTCCTTGACTCCAGTTGTTCACGGATGAATACCCAGGCTAGACTGCATTTGCCATATGCATCTGTTGACATTCTCCCATGAAATCAGAAATGTGGGCACTGGCTTTACTAAGACTTCAGCATATGTTTTGATGTTTTACTGATTATGGTGCTTAAAAGCACAAAAAGGGGCTGAGGGTAGGGTTGGGTTTTTTTTCCTAGACTCGAGTTACCTCCCTTTTAGGCAGCTCACTGGGGGGAGTCATCCAATCTTCTGTGGGAATTAAGTGAGGAAGTAATGGTATTCATGAGAAACTGGAATTCATGAATCCCCTTTTGGAAACAACCCTGACAACAGCTCAGCCAAGATATTTGGTAGATATCTGGAGCAAAGTGGCTTTGTCTCCTGGGCTCTTTTCAGATTTTACTTCTGAAAAGTTATCCATCACGACCTTTAAGCAAATCCACCAAGAGTTTAGGTCAAATGTGACCTTTTTCATTACATTTCACATACACTTTGGGTTATGCTTTTTCTCTTAGAAATAGTGGGAATCCCGGAACTTTGGCTCAGACTTTGTAGTCTGAACCCCTGGCTTCAAGGAGAGAACCAAGCCACAGTGTCAGCGTTTTTTTTTTTTTTTTTTTGACTCCCTCCTTTCTCCTCGTTGAATATAAATGTTCAGGGGTTTTTTCTCTTTGGAAAGGAATTCAAACACATTTTTACCTTATCTCCTCTGCAGTAATTCACATTGTATATGAGGTAGGTTCTTGGGAAGCATCTTGTGGTTGAGATAAATCCGTGCATTACCTAGCACATGCACATTGAACCAGACTTTTCAGGTTGTGAGTTTAATGTTGAGCTTAACTCAGTTTCCTCCTGCCGTACCAGGAATAACACTAGCCTGGCCTGTGAAGCTCTAAGCGTTTTGGATAGGCCATTTCAGCAAAAATTGCTTTATCCTGATGTGAAATCATCAGTGGTCCATCTCCTGGGGAAGGAAAAGCTTTGAGATGGCACTGTGAGAAGGAGTTTTTCCCACAACTGCCTTCTCATGAAGACTCCTCTGTGCTGTGCTTGCTCCAGTGTGATGTGTCAGACATAAAACTTTGTAAATGATGTATAAAATCCGTTAGCTAGAGGATGATGTCCTTAAAAGTCAGCTGGAGAATAGAATGCTTCACTGCGTGCTCTGTCACTCAGTCTTTCCTCTGCTCTCTGCCCTTTCACAGGTCTCCCTTGGGCTCATTTGAACACCCCAAAGCTGCTGAGAAGTTTTAAGCAGGCTTTTGCAAATGAGTGTGTTAAAAAGCTGTGAGAAATGCTTCATGAACATGTCAGGGACAGTCTGACTTCATGACTATGGAACCAGAAAAAAAATTCTTTTTTTCAGGGCAGCTGTGTGGGAAGAGATGTTGAGTGAAGTATTTCCATGTGTTTGGGCTTGTTTCTGCCTGACTCTGCCCATCCTTCCATATCTTGAGCTTCCTAGGACAAGGTCTAGTTAGCTGCTTTTAAGCTGAAACACAAAAGGTCCTGCCACATCTAAATAGTCTTGTCCTATAAATCTCAGTGGAAACAAAGCCATGCTAATGCCTCAGTGCTCAGTCTATCAGTGCTGACAGTCCTCTCCAATTTGAGCCCATGCTATTAGGAATGTAGCAAAAGCCTGACAGTACATTAATGTATATACTCATGGGAAGGGTCTTTCAACAAGATACAAGGTCTACTGGGTGTGAGTCAAGCAATGAAGTAATTAATTGGGAGGAAGTAATTGCAATGCTTAAATCAATAAGGCTGCAGTAAAATTGAGTGTTGAAAGATCTTGTCCTCTTCTGTCCTATTCAGTGCTGCTCCTGAATAAGGAGCAGTGCTCAGGTCACGGATTGGAGCAGTATCTCTTCCTGAGTTTCTTCATTCCCTTGACAGCTGGGACCACATGGGCAAACACACAGTCAAGTTAATTTGCAGCCTTCTGGCCATGGTCACTCTCTGTGTACTCTTTTAGCATATGGCAAATGCAAGAAAGTGTGACTAGGCTTAAGTGTATTTCAGGCTGAACTAAACTAAATTGTACTGTTGCATTTGCCATAGGCAAAGTCATGTATATGTGCAGTTACCCCAGCTCAGCTGGCTCTTGGAAAGCCACTGAGATGCACTAGCTTGGGAACACGTATGAGCCCTTGGCATTGCAAAGGCAGTGATCAGACAGACTGATGGGTGTGTTAAGGCATTTGAGAGGCAGCCAAACTCAGCACTTTTAAAAATTCCTTTCACCATCATCACTGTGGCTGCAGTCCTTTCCTGTAGCTGGAAGCAGGATGCTTGATTTATAGTCCAGTCTCTTTTGTGAAGAGTCAGGAGTGGGGTGGGCTGGGCCTGGGGCAAAAGCAGCAGTTGTCATGCAGGGTGATGTCTCCATATAATTTGCTTTTCTTTTCCTTCCACAGCCCTTTTCAATCTAATTCCTGTGGGTCTTCGTGTGGTGGCAATCCAAGGGGTGAAGGCAGGTCTGTACGTTGCCATGAACGCTGAGGGATATCTCTACAGCTCAGTAAGTACTTCGCACTTTTGGAGTCCTGAAGTGGTTTGGTTTTGTGCACAGGAGGAAGCAGACTGTGCTGGCACTTGCAGCTTTTTCTGAAAATGGTCACGTATCACCAAACATTTAAAAGCAGGGGTGGGGGGAGCTGCTGCAAGGCTATGCAATATTCACTTTAAAGTGTCTCCATGGAGATTCATGGCAATATTTCCTGACCTGTGAAGATACACTTTGTGTTCCTTTGAGTATATACTTAATGTAGGTCATGTTGTAGAGGAGGTGGTATAGAGTTGGCTGGTTATAGTCTGATTTCACATTTGTGAAATAGCATGGACTCAGTGGGATTGCTTCTGAGTTGCACCCAGATAACTGATAGGTGGTGCCCCAATGGCTCATGCTCTGTTTTTGACTGAAGTGTAAATCCACAGAAATACTTTGACTCCATTAAAATGGTTCTGGACTGTTCTGTTGGCAGAATTTCCCTATATTTGTGTTGTCTTCTAAATGCACGTAAAAGATAAGTGAGGCAATTTTTACCAACTAATTCCCTTATAACTTTCTTAGATGGCATGAGAGGGCATGAGGTTATTCATAAGATTCTCATTTGAAGTAAGTAATTGATTTTCACAGTGAATAATTGATTTGGTGATTTATTAAATATGGCAGCCCTTTGCCAGAATTTTTATGCTTCAAATAACTTTGCTCTAGTTCTATATAGTAAAAAGTGATAGTTAATAATACTTTTCTCATTTCTGTAGTTATGATAGCTTTACAGTGTATAGCCAAGATTTTAATCTCATCTGCCTTTGTGTAAATTTACAGTGCAGAGATTCTGCTCTTGTCTAGGCTTTTACTTTGCTTTAAAAGCCTATGTGAGCATAGAAATGGGATCACTGAAAGGACAGAAGTTTGAGTTGTTCTATGCAATTTTTCCTACCTTTTGCCATCCATCTTTGTTCCTGTTCAGTTTTTTACCACTCAGGTGATTTGGACTTCCCCCCTTCCCTGGGAATGTAACAAAGCTCTGTCTCCCCAGCAGCTCAGGGTAGAAAACGACAAGTGAATGTGTTAGTATGCCTGGTGAGATAGGTCTCAAAACTGGCTGCTTGTCAAGAAGAGACAGAGAGATCAATCTGGATCTCTGTGGATGCCAGACGCTTCCTGTTCTTTCATAGCCCAGTAAACATAAATGACTGCTCCTAAATAAATTACATCAGTTTACTAACAGTGAAAACTTCCTCATTTTGTATCAGAGTCCTAAAGGTAATACTGAGTGTGGTGTGGTACTGCATTATTGTGCATGCTTCCCTCTGGGCACATTGCCAGTTTGGGCAGTGTAGGACATAGCTCTGCCCCAACTGTAGAATTCTGGCTTCTTGTACTACCAGTGCCCTGTAAATGAGGACTGCAGGAAATCGGTGTCTGTCACAGAGCCACAGCCAGGATGTGGGTCTTCTTGGAGCCAGGAGTGGTCAGCATTTTCTGAGCAAATAGTGCAAGGGAGGGAAAGGTGTGGGTCTTGAGCTAAAGAAGGAACATAGAGTTGAAAATGTCATTTTTGACAGTTGAGAGATTAGAGATGATGCAGAGGAAAAGTATCTCTTGCTAGTAGTAGTGAGACACAATATAAAGGGTGGGAGGGGCATACCAAGAGATGGTAAGCAGCAGGAGGACCATGTTTTTCAGGAAACACATCTGCTAGTCATATCAACTCCTAAAAGGCACCAGATCATACATGTGTTCAAATGAGGGTGGTTTAATAGGGCCCTCTTATTTCCGACGAGTGTGCCCATCTTGAGTAGGAGGGTTAATCAGGGAAGGCTGATGGGAAAGGGTGCACCATGATGGTCACTAGTTAATGAAGTGAACCTCATTACATGCCACAGCTTGATGGCATTCAGCTCTGTCTGAACTAATAAGAGTGAAACTGTTCATGTCATCATCGTGATCTAAGGTTTCATTTGCAGTAAATGGATGATACTGGCCTATCTCTACTCCAGGGAGATGGAACTTTTTAAATATTTTTCTTGTGATAACTAGTGGCTCTGTCTCTGTCTTAGAGCAGTAAATCAATGCTTTGGAGAAGACCTCAAGGCAAGGAAAAAGAAATTTTGTGGATAAAACCAGTTAGAAGCAGAGAGTGTGGGTCAAGCCCATTATAACATTGAAGACAAGGGATTAGGAGACCAGGGTGATATAAAAGAAGTGGATATATCTGAGATAATATACCCTTTTTGGGCAGTCTCTTTTGGATACTGTAGCTTTCCTTGTGAAGTCAGGAACCTGCTCCAAGCCAAACTTTGGCATGGCTGTATCAGTCTCAAAGACTGTGCAGGGGAATTGCTTTGGTAGGACTTGACAGTCTGGTCCTCCCTGGGACGAGCAGAGCCCCTTTCCATGCTGCCTGGATCTGATTGTGGCCCATGCCGAGGGACACATCATCCCTGTTCTTTGCTTAGCAGACCCTAAACTACACTTTGTTCTGTCTGTGCATGTACCCTTTTTTTTATTTTTTCCCACTAGCCTTTTCTGAGGAGTTTCTGAAAAAATGGGTCAACGTTCCCCACAGATATTGTTCACTCACACAGGTCCATTGATAAATGAACTTTTCTGTTGCTTGGCTGCTTTCCGTGCTGTACGTCTCAGGTCTAGCTCTGCAAGGGCTTCTTAGAACATGCTCAGACCCAGGACTGGTTTCAGATAAAATTGTCCAGGGTAACCAGTTTTTTTGTTTGGGGGTTTTTTTCTCTTTTTTTTCCCCCCTCCTCTTGAGCCCAGATTGATGCTGTAACTGAACATGTCATCACTGTGGGATTTGTTTTGGTTTTGTTTTGTGGGGTTATTTTGGTGATATTTAATCTCTGTGTGACAGCTGAGATCTTGGCTGACATCCTCTGCCCTGAATCAAACCAGAGGCTATTATCAGCCTTGTCTTAAAGATGGTTTGTGCCAGCTCCTTCTGAGTTTGGGCCAATGGGCTCTTGAATGAATGGGCTTAGAATAACCAGCCCTTGGAAAAAGTCTTCCTGGTGTTGATTAGCACAAAAGTAGGGCTGAGTGGAGTTCTCTAAAGCCAAACTGGGTGAGATGGCACTTTGTAGAAACATGAAAGACCTTCCGATGGGCTCGACCACACTGATACCTTCAGCAATGAGTTTCCTCATCCCTACCTTATCTGTTCAGACAGGGGACAGGGATAGTGTAGGGTTGGGTTGCTGGTTTAAAGCCAATCACAGATTCCTAGCCAGCTTCAGAGGCCTAAATGCATTAGATAATAAAGCTTCTTTGCTTGGGAAGCAGCTGTTTGTTTACTTACACCAGATACCTGATTTTTTTTTTTTTCCCCCCCAGAGACTAGGTTATTGCCACCTCTGAGGTCTACGTGGAAATTAGGTGCTTAGTAGACAGGAAAATCATATTTTGGTTGAAGGCACCTGGCTTTAGGGTACAAACCACTGTCTTCATAGCAAGCTTACCAGAGTCATTGCTGTGTTTCCATTTGATTTCCTATAATGTAGAGCAGCTGTAAATTCCCGATGGTGCACAAGGGTTTCTATCAGCACCTGTTCTGGGGAGGGACATGACTCTCCTGAGGATCCACTGTTAGCATTTTATGCCAAAGTAAAAATGCACAGAATGAATGAAGGGCAGTGAGTATTACTTGCAGTGCCTTAGCCCATGGGAAGCTGCCACCAAAGGCTGGTTGTTGCACAGGAGAGGGAAACACAGAATAAAGAGGTACGTCCTGCTCCAGTGAATTTACAGCCTAATCTTAACGGGAGAAGACACAGAACATGCTCTCCTGTCTGTCTGGAGTTAATAGTTCTACCACCAAATTAATTCCCACTCCTGTATAACCTTTCTTTGTGAAGTTTCTCTCCTCGATGCCCAGCTTTCTCTCTGTTATCCCTGCAACAACTCACAGAAGCATGGGAAAGGGAGTACCTCTGAAGTGCTTTGCCTGAGAGGTGAATCTTGTTGTCCTGGAGCAGATCACCATCATGGGGCAGTTGAGCCTCCACAGGTCTGCCCAGTCACTAGTGTGCTGAAAGTGCAGCTCTCACTCAATATGACAATATGTATAATTCAGTGGCATTGCAACTGGGATTGGTTTGCCCCAAGTGCAAACCATTCTCTTCTAAAATGTATTGCTCTCAGATATTCCTTGTTGTTAAACTCAGAGTTCTAATTATTTTTGAAATGGCAAATCGTGATACATAATTTATTTGAAAGACTGAGAAATCCTAGCAGAGATACAGAATACAGAGGGGAAAAAAATGGGTCACTTACGATAGCTCACTATGGTTTTACAGTATAAACTTGTGAGTTTGAAATGCTGAAATTAGAGCCTGAATCACTTCAAAGATTCCTGCTAATAAGGGAATGATTATGCACAGTAATAAAAAAAAACCAAACTAAGCAGCATTGAGAAAACCCAAGTCACGTTAAGAGCTCAGTGTGTCTTTGCATTTTCTTTTCCTCTCCTATTTTTCTGCTTTATCATTTTGCATAATAAACATGTCTTGCATAATAATAAACAAGCATCTGGGGAAGTATGTATATTAACTGTGTTTTTAATCTGCTTGCAATGCTATAATTGTTTTACTACAACTCTTCTAGGGTAGCTGCACACCTATTTACATCATTCCAAGGTCAGGGGCTGGAATCAATAATGCTGCATTCTCTCCCCCCTAATATGCTTGGAGTGTACAACCAGCTCATCCCAATGCCATTTCTTTAATTCTTGTTTGACCTCCAGTGGTACTTGTTGATTTGGTCAGAAGTACACACAGGCCAAGCAGGTGTCCTGGACACCTCCCTTTTGCAAACCTTACAAGCAAGCACACTTGGTGGGGAGATTCCATAGTTTACATACCTCATTAGGGAGCCAGGTCAGTGGAGAGAGAGAAATGTCTCCAAAGGCAAAGCACATCAGGAGACCAATGTAATGTGCTTTTTAATTTCTTTCCAGAGAATCTACTCTTCTTCATTGGCTGTTTAAAGGGGCTCACTAAATGAAGGCATTAGCTGGGAGATATAAAATGCCTGTCCCCTTGCTTATTCATAAATATGGGAACAAAATGGGTGCTCAGGGAAGCAGCTGTGCTGAGAAGAGACAGCCCCTGGGAGCAGATTCTTGCCTCTCATCAAGTGTTCTTAAAATACAGCTCCTGGCAGGCCACCCTTGTAGCTTGGAAACTTGTAAATACAGCTCTTGGTAGTAAAGTGGTCCCTTCTCCCTTGGTGAGGTGCTGCTGCCCATGTTGCTCTGCAATGTCCTGCTTTACTTCTCCTCAGCAGAGCAGGGGTTCCCTGTCCAGTGTGAGGTTGGTGCAAAAGTCAGGCAGGACCAGTGCTGGCCCACGTGGGCTTGGGCTATTCAGGGTGTTTTAAGAGTTAGAAATGGATACAGCCTCCCTTGGCAGGGCTGCCTGGACTGCTTGTCGGATGAGGAGAGTGGCACAGCGCAGTTCTGTACCTCTTTGGGGGAGGTTTCCCATGTGGCAACCTGTTGAGGTACCTGTATTCCCTGAACTTTCCGAACACAGCACCATGGTGGGGCTCTCACAGGGAAGGGTGCTGCTATGCACCTTTTACCACATCTGAAATGAGTTAGATCAGACTTATCTTTTGCCTATTCAAGCAAGAGATTCTTCAGAAGACAAAATCAGTAACAGCAGGAACTAATCCTCTTTTCCTAGCTCCTGTTCCTTGTCTTACATGATAGCAATACAAATTTAAAAAGGCTAACTAAGCTTCAATAAAGAAGATAGTTCTCTTAGCCTTGGTTGCTCAGGGTATTTAGGAATGTGCTATATTTCACCTAACACCAGCTAGAGGAGCAGGGATGGGCTATTCCTCCTTATGAGCAGTGGTCTGTCAGTGTTGGGATGCATTATGATCTTTTGTTGAAATTTCATTTTGGAAGAAAATTGGGGGAAAATGCTGACTCATCTTATTTTGATGCTTCCCCAAAGAAATATCACAGATTCCCATTTTGAAATAATTTCAGAGTGGTTTATATTGCTTTATAATTCCTAATAAAATCAGAACAATATGTTTTGATTTTGGTGGAGCATTTTGATCCCACATGATTTCCTTGAAGTGTGGAGGGAGGATAAGACAGTGGCTGGCATGGGTTGCTCCAGATTGAAGGCAGGAATAGAAATCAGAGAGATGAATCATTGGAGGCTGCCATCTTCTGCACAGTGTTCCTTTGGCTGATTTCCTTGAGGCCAGATATCCAGGCCTAACTCTAGATGAGCAGGTGCTAAGCACTGAATAGACCTTACCAGTTTTCCTCCTGTGTGTTGTGTGTGCTCAATCAACCACTGTAGGGGAAACGATGAGGTTAAACCAGAACAGTCAATGGCAATACAATATTTGAGTTGGATCTTGAAAGGGTAATGTCTGGACTGAGGACAGTGTGCAGTGAAGCCCCTTGTTTAGCAGAAATGATGTGCAAGTGGAGCACTCATTCCGGCAGGTAAGAACCAAAGGCTGAGTGGCACAGTGTGCTTCTGGGGAGGGATCCACAGCAGAAGTCCCTTTTATTGCTTTCCTTTTGCATCGTGCTAGGTGGGGGATGTAGGAGCAACTGGTAACAGCTCCTGTCTCTCCTCTACCTGGCTAATATTTTGCTTTTCCTCAAAGTCTCCATACTGCTTTGCTTGATTTTAACACTATTTATCCAGTGTCTGTTTTGGAAATAAATAATACTATTGTCTGGTTTCCACAAGTGAAACCTAGACAAAACTTCAGGACATCCAGAGTGACAGTGGGACTGTTATTAACATTTTATTTTATAGTACAGGGAGGACAAAAAGGTTTTGAGTGAGAATATGTTTGGCTGAGGTCAGGTGTGTGTTAATGAAGTGATTTGGATCTCCTTTCTGGTAATACCAAACTCAGATATAGAATGGATAAAAGTAGGAAATTATGTGCCTTTGCCGAACAGTGACTAACAGCTCTGGAGGCGAAATCAAGAGAGAGGCTAAAAAATCCAACTAAAAACCTTACTGACTGTGTGCATGTAATTATAACTAGGAGCCAAGTGATAGAAAAATTTAAAAATGGGGACCATTGAACTGTAATGCAATTTTCCAGGGTAAAGAGAGACTCAAATTACCTGAGCTATTTCAAGCCAAACTGGCTGAAGCAGTGGAGAATGTAATCTGTAGCAGAAAGGCCTGGATGGGAGCCTGAATCACCTCTTGTTTGCTGTGAAAGGGTAATGTCCTGCCTAAGCATTTGCAAAACAAAAATAATTTTCTTGAGGTGTCTGAATCACAGGAATTCATTTAGGCCCCATAGATTTATGTTACCATGGATCCCAAGATACTGGGTTAACTTCTGGCACCTGTAGTTACGTGGCACAGTGCCTCACAGTAACCTCCTGAAATTGGTGGAGTAGGTGAGCACAGCAGGAGTTTTGAACCTGGCCTAACAAGATCTAGTTCAGCGAAATGCTGAAATTGCATCTTGATGCTTTTCTGAATTCATGCTCCCTGGTTACCTCTGTCACAGGGACGTGGGCCATGGGAATTACCAACCACTTCCAGTTGCCTCTTCTGGCATCCTTCCTCCACCATACTGCAAGGAAAACTCCAAATCTACCCATCTTCTCTTGCCACGAATCTATCCTTGAAACCAGGCACGGGGTGGAAGGGATCTGTCTGTACTCCCGGCAACCCATCACTGCTGTGATGTGTTGTGTGCTGCCAGCGTGCTCAGCTCTGCAGAGCATGTGGGATGGCCAGCGTGCCTGTGCCAGGGAGCCTGCAATCTGTGTGCGAGCAGGGAGGAGTGGAGGGCACCTTGCCAGCAGCACTGCCCAGAGGCATCCTGGCAGCAGAGCAGGCAGGCAGGATGTGGCTTTGGACTCACTCCAGGGTCTCCTGAACTATGCCTAGCCCTTGCATCTGGCCTCGTGGTATCTGAGGTGCACCAAAGCAACCCTGCAAGGGCTGTCTACTGTACATGCTGGCCCTGTGACAGGGGTTGGAGGGCAGTGGGAAAGCAGCCTGCACCAGAGGCAGAGCCTCTACTCACCCACCGCAGCTGCTGGCACAGGGACTGACTTTTTAAAAAAAAAATGCCTGGCCCTCCTGGAAGGCTGAAAACATCAGCCTCAAGGGGAAATGACAACCAGGTCTGTTGGTTGTTTGTTACAGTGGTATTTAATTATATTAGTCAACTTGTAAATTTTGAATGAATGAGTGAATATCTGCTCTAAGACTTTTTTTTTTTTTTCCTTCTCCTCGCTTCTGGTATAGTACAGGAGACTCTAGGATGGGGCCCACAGGGTTTTGAGGTGATACCACCCAACACCATGGGAACAGACACATTCTTCAGGGGTCCTGTGTTCTTTAGGGTAGATTGATGACACAAGAGAGTCATTCTAGAACATGGAAGCTTTAATGTGGACCCTCTGCAGAGCGTGTTGGTTTACCAATCATCCCAAACCCTCTACAGCACGGTCGGTTTAGCCAGTGACCCAGACACCCTGCAGAATGGGTTGTTTTACACATTAACCATAACCTGAGTTTGAACACACGAAGCTCATTTGGTGCTCAGGGTCCACAGTGGGTGGTGGAGAGTCTCTGGCTCTGGACCTCATGGCAGCTGCTCCCAACCAATCCTTGTACCACCCTGGAAGTTGCGGCTGTGCAGGGTAACGAGCAGGGCAGTGTGTGTGCTTACACATCCCTGTTCATGCCATCAGCAATTCTGATCAGCCTCTGTGCTCGGGACCCCTTCAGAGAAGTGTGTAGTGACCCACTGTGGTGGCCACCAGCCCCACACGATGGTGCAGTGCAGGTGGAAGTAGAGGCTGCAATCATGGATGCAGAATTATGGGAAAATGGGAGATTTTGAGAATTCCAGTGGTAAAGTCATGGCCTCTTCTGCATCATGAATAGGAGAGAAAATCCTTGCTTTGCTGGAGGCTGAGCCCAGACAGGACGGTTCAGAGCAGAGTTTGAACTTGTGGCCTGACCCTTCTTAAATTAAACACTCTACTGCACCAACAGTCATCCTTAGACTGCTTGCAGGGCTAGAGAACCAAATAAACATAGTTGGACTGATACCCATTAGTCCCTTTATGGTGTATCATCACCTTTCTGCTTGCAATTAGGTTACACACTTAATCTTACGTGACTAATTTCACTTGCTTGCAGCAGTTTTGCTGTTCTTTTAGTTACACCTTCCAAAAGCTTCTGCTGCTCACCTCAGTGCTGTCATCCTTTCTCCTGTTCCTTAATCACTTGTAGTGGCTTTCTGTGGCTAGATTTTGGTAGCCACTTTTTATTACTCTCACATCAGTGAGTTTTGGACAACATACCCAGAACAAAAGATTCATCTTGATAGGCGGATGCTATGTAGCCTTTTGCCTGTGGCCTCCCCAACAGCTTTTGCTTGATTAAAAAGAGAACCTTCTTCCCTACTGATGAACTACAGATTGCATCCTCTGTTTTGTGGAGGTGGCTGCTTTTCTGTGGAAAAGCCAAACAAGGCCTGAAATGTTGAAATGACGTTAAATTAATCGTCCCTCTGTGAAATCAATAAAGCCCTCGCACACACACATAAGTCACATGTTAATTTTGTGGTTTGCCATCTCAGCCATTGAGAAAGCAGTAAAGAGACTTACAGTCGTGTCCTGCCACCTCCGAGATACCAGTGGTATCCAAGGTGCAGAGGAGCTGTGCTTTGGGAGCAATGGTAGCCTTTCATGCAGTTCTTTCCTATAAGCTAGCTGATTGCAGAAAGCTGAAAGTATTTTAATATTCACAATGTGCTCTCTAATCCCCCAAATACATACCTGGGCTCCAGCCCCATACTAAAAGCTTTCTGAAATGTGAACAGCGTCTTGACATAAATAAGACATGGCACAATGATGGTGAGTTTTTCTCTCTCCTCACTACTTTCCTCCTGAGAAGACCAAAGGGTTGCCTTCTCCTTTTAAGAGGCTTCCTTGGTCAACTCCTCTGAAGGCTGCGCATCAAATGCATTATTGATAACAGCACTTGGAAGTTGCGTGCACACCTTCCAGACTCCCAGATGCTGTCTGGAGCACTGCAGAGGAATTACTGCAGCTGGTCAAAGATTGTCTGTTTCTCCCTAAAACCTCTGAGACAGAAATCAGTATGATTCTCCTGCACAACCTTTTCTCTTCCACCGGTAAATCATTGTAAGCATGAAACAGAGGAGAAGAAAATAGAACCTCAGGGATTATGAACAATGCTGTTAATTGAGGAGGCACTTGGAAACATAATGTCCAACTTTCTAGGGCATGTGCAAAGTGAGATGAGGAGCAAGATTTAGCCTAACTTGGACATTCCCTCAAGCACAGTGGCCATACTGGGCTATTGCTTCCCCCAGCAGGAATCTCTCTGAAGCAAGCAGGGGTCGAGAAGGGCAGCTCTTGGTATTCCAGCCCATGCACTCATGCCAGACATGCCTTTTAAAGTGACGTCTTTCCTGCTGCTGGTGGGCTGAGGAGTCTCCACATTGTCCCATATTGCTCTGATTCATGTTCACTGCAAAGAGGTTTCCCCCTTCCTCCTAAGGCTGGATAACTGCTCTTGGTGGAGCTGGGGCAGCTAATGGGTTTTCATGTATTGGACTGTACTTGCTGCCAAGGAGAATCATCACCCTCTGCAGTTAATGAATGTTGTGTGTTTCCTGCAACCTCCTCTCTTCTGTACTGTGCCTCTTCCCATACCAGGTAGGTGGCTGCACAGAAGCCTTTGCTTCCCAGTAGGGTAAAGCAGACTCTGGCTGGGGGAAGGACCTTTGCCAGGGATCCAACCAGCTCAGGGAGCAGTGCTGTGCAGATGTGCAACCAGACAGCTGCAGTTCTGTAATGTTGTTTGTTGCCATCCTAGTTCTCAGAGGGAGAAGTCTCACAGCTGTTACATGGGCTTGTCCAAAGAAACTTCCATCCTCTTGCACCTCTCTCTGCTGCTCTGGACGCCGGACAATTCACTTTCCTCTTTAATTTTCATGACATGCTTCAGGAGCTGTAGCTGGACAGCTCTGACCTTGCTGTCTTTAGAGATATCCTATGTTTTTTTACTTCCTCCTTGTCCATCTACGTAGAGGCTTATCAGGATCTTTTCCACAGGAAATGTCTGTGGATGTCCTGTAGATACCTGGTGTGATGGGAAGGGATCTAAAAATGCCACTGTCATCCAGTGCTTCTCAATTTGTAGACCCATCTGGGAACTGGCATGCCCTTTTTCTGCCTTAGGTTGGAAAAAATTTGGAGACCTTGTGTAAGCACATCCCTTCCTCCTCCTTTTCTCAGTCCTCAAGTGCAATGCAGTGCCCATCCCTAATAAGCAGGGGGGAGGCACTGAACCCAAAGGCAGACATAGTGTCTCCAGATGGAGAAAATGGAGGATCACTATGGGAGGCACATCTCTGAGCTTTTGTTTAGGGAGAAAAAAAATACAAAGCATCTCTAAGAGCAGACTGTAGCTTGGTCAACCCGTTAGAATCCTCACAGTCCTGTTGCACTTGAGATTGCTTCTGGCTTAAACCCTAACATCTAGTTGAAGATTTATGTTTACTGCCTGTAGCAGAATTTCCCCATGGATGCTGGAGAATCCCACCATACCCTGTGTTGAGCAGGAAGGGAACAGAGCAAAGGGAAGGACTGTAGAAGTAGTCGTAGTGAAATCAGAAGCAGGGTAGTCTGGTGATAACTGCCGATATTGGACGGGGAGGAGGAGTGAGAGCTTGTGCTGAACACAGCCGTGGATGGGAGGAGGCCAGGTCAGGGAGGTGCTGTGTCACTTGAATATCTGATGGAAGCACCACACAAATGCTGTCAGCATAATGCAGGACCCAACCTGTAGCTGTTATGTGTCTGGTAGATAGAGAGCCATTAAAATGCAGTTCTTTTGCCTAAAGCAAGATCCTATGATTGACCTTGAGGGATGTTTGGGTCTGAGGGTGTCTGGCTCGTTTGGATCATTGGCAGTGTGAGGAACTAACTTAACTGGGGCTACAGAGGCCAATGGGGTGGGCTCAGAAAAGAATCTGTTATTGCATACCTGTGAGTTTCTCCTGGGCTCTTCCATGCTTTCAGATAATTTTCCACTCATGCTGGGAAACTTCATCACGTAGTTAAGGAAACTACTGAGCATAGAGGAGTGATGTGACCTGCCCAAGGTTATTTGTGGAGACTGTATTAGGCCTGCTGTTCTTCCCAATCCTAATACTTTGCCCTAATCACAAGCTTTCTTTTGTATCACTGTGATTATTCAGGGAACTGGTGCATCAGCAGCAACACAACTTGTTTGTTTTATATCTTGTGTCTGAGCAAATCAGTTTGCTTTCAAAGCTGTACACTGTGTAGGCTGGGCTTGCTTTTCCCTCTCTGCCTTCCCATTGCACTTCTTTTCTGGCTCCTCAGCATTTATGTCCCTAGCAATCATCACTGAGGATAATGGGAGCAGGCAAAAGAACCACAGGAGAGTCGTACTTTGCCAGGCATCTTCCCCTGCACATCTTAATACCATATGTCAAGTACAGTTGCTCAGGGCTCCACAGATATCTCTTTTTCAGCCACCCAAGGAGCTGGGGCTGTTTATGGTGTTGGCTTCACAAGATGGCTGGTAGAGAATTGGAAACAGCTCCTGAGAAGCTCAGGATTGCAACAGTGCTCTGAAGAGAAACACTTGTAAATGTACTGATGCCCCCAGGAGCTGAACAGCCCAGTCTTGCAAGAAAACCATTTGCAGTAACAAAATTCAGGCATGGATTTTCCAACAGTTTAAAGCCCTGCTTTCAGAGGTCTTGAGCACCCAGTACATCCCTTGCTCTCACTGAGATGAACGTAAGGGTGGCCCTTTGGGTCCACTTAACTCAGTGTCCATTTGCGGTAAATGCCACTCATAGTGACAACTGGAACAAACCAGTAACAGAGACAGGAACCTAGTGAGCTATCTGACCACAGAGAAAACATCTCTGTGCAGAAATACTTGCTTTCTCAGAGCTAGGTTGGGTACCAGAAACCATCCGTCTGGATTGCTGGGCAGTGTGTCCAGCATTCACAGTGCCTCAGTAGTGCTTTACAGTCCTGGTATGGTGCCATATACTGTGCCTTCCTCTCTCCAGGGCATCTCATGCCATCCAGGCATGACCAGGGACTTCATGAGAACTGTGGGACAAAGTCTGTGCTGGTTGTTTTGCTTAGAGGTTGACTGGGTGGGACTCAGCAGAAAATGTTGTTCCACAGGCTTTTTTTTCATTGTGGAAGCATGACTGAAAAGCATCAAATATCAAGGCAATCAGTGGTGGAAGGACCAGTACAATCTCTGTGGTATTGCAGGTTATATTTTTTGTTTCTGCTATCACTGCTACTGGGTTATATCTACACCAAACCAATTGATGTTCATGTGATTAGAAAACTAAGATGAGTGTATTTACCCCAGCATACCTGAGTCTAGTCTACTCTTTTGGGTAATGTCCAGTGAATGGGTGCATGCTCATGCCACTTACATGTGTAGAAAGACCAATTGCTTTCTGAGGCATTGGAATATGAATTTTCAATGAATATTCTTTGTTAATAGTGGTTTATGATTTTGGTGAAATGGTAAACTATTAGAAATAATGCCTCTTCTGGAAATTGGAAATCATCATGTCTTTCTGTGATGTAATAGCAAGATCAGCTTGTCTACTAGAAAGCTCAAAGTGGTTTCCAGAAAGGAGAGATGTAGAAAAGAGAAAGATGCCTCCTGGCCACACTTATCTTTGGTTTATGACTCCTCAGTGGCAAAAGCAAAGCAGCCAGACTCCCATAGCCTTAGTTTCTTGCATGACACTGGGTAATTTCAAGTTATTTTTAAAATTTTTCTGCACCCCCATGAGAGTGTTTGCCACCGGATTCCAAGTGTGAATATCTCAACATTTTTACTCTGCAAGAACCTCTATTTTTGCAAGGAGCCCTGAAAGGCTGTTTATTAAAGATTTAATAAAGTATTTTAATTACAATTTCTTGCATCTCCAGGAGTTTCTTGTAAAGACATTCTTTGTGAAAGTTTATTATTCAAATTTGGAGGGATGGAAGGAAATCAATTTCCTCCTTCAAAACTACGTTTTTTCACTTACTGTATTTGCTTATCACTCTCTGCCTTGCCAGGATTATTCTAATCAGATTTCACATATTAAAAAATAATAACATAAAAATCACTCTCCTCTTTCAAGTCTTTGTGAGGCTTAAGTAAATTAAGACATTGATCAGATTCTGCTCACTGTCGAAGCTGTGAATACAGTGGACGGTACCTGTTGTGGCTGGGAAAAGGATTGTTCTGATGTGTGTCTTTTATCTTCAGAGAGAGGCCAGAAGGAAGGATTGAAACCAGCCTGGAGGTTATTTGGTTAAGCCTGTATTTTGGGGTAGCAGCTGGGATGTGGACCTGCAAGGCATGTGGCCACAGTCCAAACCAGTAGGGACAAATGGCAGAGAAGAGATGCTTGCATGGCTGAAGGTTGTGCTGCAGGAAGCTGCTCTAGCAACCAGACCTGCCTGGCTGGTGTTTCGCCACCACCTCCTTCACTGAGCTGTTTCAAAGGGGAACCAAGTGTCCAAATTGCTCGAGTGGTTTTACAAATCTGTCCTCAGCCTAATGCACCAAAATAACAGCCTGTAGCAAGGCCAGCACAGCTTCTCTGCATAACAGCTTGTTTCTGATTTGGCAGCTGTTTGGGAACCTTATTTGCTGTACATGTCAAAAATGATAGCACTCCAATGGGGACTGCGACCTTGAGCATCCTTTCATTCTTCCTCAGTAAGCTCATTACGAGCTCCTAAATCGTCATCAGGGATTTGCCATGAGCTAAAATGAAAGTGTCATTCTGTAAAAACTGCCACAATGAAGTACATTCACCTCTCAGCATGAGGTCTGGGCTCATGGGAATGGTGGAGAAAGACCACTCTGATACTGATTCTGGCTCCTTCTATGACAGTCTGCATGCTGTTATTGAGTTTGACAAAGAATAACTACATACTCCATAGATCCATAGGAATCTTTTTCATAGTGGCTAAAATGTGTGTTCATACTTAGCTAAGAAGAAGATGATACACGGGCTCCTGACAGCAGTAGTTATTTTGGAAGCCCTGGACACATGAGGCTTGAGTTTAGTAATAAAACAGATCTGCAGTCAGTATGTTAAAAAAAGGATTGTGTCCCTCTTTGCAGTCGGAAGGGACTTTTGTATTTAGGGTGCTAGCAGGGCAGTTTGCAGGGTTTGGCTTCCTGCTCTCCCACAAATGTTTAATTGTCTAAACCTAGACATTCAACCCCCTCTGCAATGTGCCAGCATACCCTGCCTGCCCTCCACCATCGATCTCCCTTAGGTCCTGTGCCCTACCTGTCAGCCCCATGCATGTCTTGCATGCCCCAGGACATCTTAGATGGCACTGGAAACCTGTGTTCAGGTAAGATCAAACCTTTAATTTCTCTGCCTCAGCTGCTCATCAGTATGGTGGAGATAAGATTCCTTTCCTACTCCCGCAGAGACAGTGTGGAGATAAGCGTGTTAGTGATTGACAGGCACTCCGATGCTCTGTTAAGGGCATTATGTAAGAGCTTGGATAGATAAGAGAGTGACTGCATGACAGCATGAGGGGTTTTTGCATTGTTTTTTACCTCAAAAGATTTTCTCCTTCCCATGTCCTTTCCCTATAGGTTGTTAGTGTGTTGAAAGAAAGGTGAACTCATGTGAGCCTTTCATACCTGGAGCCTTCCTGGGCTGACATTACTCCAGATCTAGCTCCCATCTCTCAGAGTCCAGCCATTATGCCCCTGTTTGACCTATTTGCCCCATGTTACTCAACCAAAGAAGCATGCTTATGCCTCAGCAACATTTGGAGGCAGATTCTATTTGGGATAGCTCTATTATTCATTAAAAAAAAGGGAGAAGGAGGCTCTTGGCTTCCAGGTCTGTCAAGTTGGAATGATGCAGGAAAGTAGGGACATCACTGTTTGACTTCAAAATGGAATAAATTGACCTGACACCACCTGAGAGAATAAACCCAGAATCCAGCTATCTTATTTTTGAGCTAAATCACTGTTCTGGCACCTAGTTACTTCATTACCAGTGGTGCTGTAAATACTTGCAGCTCCCTGTGGTTTCAGTGGGATTTCAAAGTAATCACCATCCCTGCAGTTCTTTCCCCTTTTATTTACTGACTTCAAAGGCTCAGTTTTGTGCTCATCATTTAGGACTGTCTTTCCTGACATCTGTTTGGAGACTGTCTGAAAAAAAATTTCTATAGCCAGGAGATCTTTTCAAAGTTTCCTGTAAGGGGATTCGAGTACTGGATATCTCTGGGATGTAAGAGACCAGCATAGGTGCTTCAGATAGTCAAGCTATGGACACCGTTGAAATCTAGGGCAGGGTATGAGGTCACTCCTTCCTTGTGTCTTCCCTGAAAAAAATCAAACCATTATTCTCTACAGCAGAGGACTTTCACGTGCAGTAGCAGTGGTGGGTGCATTGAGAGCAGGAAAATGAAGCTGTGAAGACCTTTGTACTCTGTAACAAAAGCTTTAGCCACACAACTCTCAGAGAACCACCTACGTTTTTCCAAAGACCCTGTGAGAGATTCTGCAGCATGCAATTTTTAGGTCATTATGTCCTTTTATTTATCTTTGCTTTCACAGTGTCCCCTTTCTTTGTGCATGTAGTCATCATTCATATGTTCAAATACTCGGGTAGGATCTGCTCTCAGTAGTGTCACTTGAAATTGTAAAATTCTTTATGGTTAACAATTTCACAGATTCCACGAACATCGATCTAATTATCAACAATGTACTTTCCCTCCTGCAACTCTTGAATCTTGACTCATTGAAACCTTCATAAAGTGAGCAAAAGGTAACAGAGGCATTCTGAGTGTACTTGTAATTTGGTGTTTTTGCAAAGATTATCTCTTCACTTTTATTATTTGGGTTTCTTTACTGAAAACACACTGAAGAGAAGGCTGCAGTGGCCATTGCTGTAATTCCTCCCATACACTGCTAGCACTGAGAGCCAGTCATTCGTATCCACCTAGTTCAAGCTGGTTACCTCTGTGGCTGATTCAGTGGTCTTATACAGTAATGAAGTCATAAGGGACATGAAAATATCCTTAATTCAGTTGTATCTGCAGTTACTCCCCTGGTCAAGCACTTGGCTGAACTGAGGAACTGTTTTTCTTCAGAAGATCTGGGGAGACTAACTTTCGATCTAGACCTCAGGGCACCTCTTGTGCACTGCAAAACTTGGCAGCATCCATCTGGTGAAATATCCCTCCCTGCATCTTTCTAACTCACCTCTCTGTAGGAGCCATCTGTCTGTCTAATCTTCCCAGGGCTAACGGATGCTTGTGCTTAAGGGTTTGACCATCCAGATAGAGTCCTCGAATGATGTAGCCAATGATGCAATGATTGCTAGTGCGTGGTGAGCTCTGTGCAGTCTGGCTACAGCTGCTTCCCTGCTTTCTTTCACCACTAAAATCTGTGGTGTAATTTTTAAAACTGACATCCCAGTTGCCCCTAATCTTGTGATTCTAATGCAAATATTGACCACTTTTCCTTTGAAAAATGTGTGGAGGAAGAAAGGTGGAATACCTCACAGGAGCAACGTTGTCACCTATACAAACCTAAATCCACTTTCAGCAGGACAAAGACGAATTTCCATACTCAGAATGGGTAATTGCATAGGAATTACACAGTGTGCATGCTAGGTAGGTAAATTATAATGCTCTGAGACTGTCATAACAAAAGTATTGAGAGGACAAACCAGATTTACATATTTTAAAAAGTGGGCTTACATACCGTTCTTGTTCATTTAGATAAATCAGCTAATGTGTTAGCTTAATACATGGCAGAGACAATAGTCTTGACTCCTCAAACATATATATTCAAAGAAAAATAAAGATTTAGAAGCAATTCTTTCAGTAAATAGGGGGATTATCCACAAATCCAATAAAAATCTGCAGTTTTTATTTCCCCTGTTACAGTCTTTTCTGGCTTGAAAGTGTCTGAAATGATGCTATTTCCTGATTAGATGCCTTTTTCAAATTCCCTACCAGTCATTTTCCTATTTTACTTTTTTAGGCTTTTCTGTTTTCTCAGTAATAAAAGCCGTTGAACAGTTCTTTAGTGTGCGACTGTGGAGTCAGCAGAAAAGAACTGTCCAGACTGCAAAAGAGAACTTATTTAACCTGGTCTTTAGATTATGGTGAATAAATGAGAAAGAGAAATGTGTTCCTGGATGTTTTCAGCCTTCAACAATTCAATAACCATACCCTTTTCAACCTCAGCTAACTGAAATATACACTCCTAATGAAGTTCTGCCATTCAATTATTCTCATGTTTGGGGTTTTTTTTTAGATCACCCTCATTGCCCAGCCAAGCAGCATCTCAGTAGCTTTGTCAGTCTGTCCCTTTTCTGCTAAGGACATCCCATGTCCTTAGCAGAAAACCAACCTTTAGTGTTGGAATACCTGCAAATTTCTGTAAGAAAGCACTTGAGAGATGAAAAGTGTGATTGAACCAGCCAGGTCTATGGAAAGCAAGCTGTGAGGCCTCTGTCAAACTTGGCTGAATCATTTTAACCTGGAGCAATATTTTAATGAAGTGACTGGTCCAGGACTGGAGGGTTTTCATCCATCCTTTAAGGAGGATGATATATGCTGAGTGACTGTTTGTACTCTCACAGCAGTTTAGAAGGTACCTGGAAAGTTTCATGTGATGTGACCGAGCAGAGCAAATAGGAAACTAATTAGATGTAGGCACACAGTGGGACAAAGCAGGTTCTAGAGAGTGAAAGTGTCATACAGGTTGGTGTGCAGAGAAGAGAAAGAGACAAAGGGACGTAAATTGAAGCATTGAGGTGAGTCCTTGGAAGCACAGCCCTGCTGAGGAGTTTGATAGGAAGGAGAGCCTCATTCTCTGAGCATCTCTGACAACGTTTTCCAGAGAACATTAGCAAGTTTAAAACAGAGAAAAAAAAAAATTGTCCACATAAGATGTGATGGCTGTTTAAAGAGACCACAGATTGATGAAGATTCAGGACTTCAGGCAGTGTTCCTACACTTTTCAGTATAGCCAGTGTTGATCACTACCAGCAACAAAGTACTCATCTAGGTGGACCTCTGGCAGAAGGAAACCAATGTTGAAGAGGGTCTAGGAGCAGAAGGATAGAAAAGGATGCCCTGAATGAACGTTTAACTTTCCATAACCTCCCAAGTACTCCCTCTAAACCAGTGATGATTTGCCAGCAAAGCTGTCTTGGACAGAAAGGCTGATGACTGGGCCCATTTGAAAGTAGGAGAACAGAGGTAGAGGAAGTTCAGGCACGTCCACCATTGCACGTGGGATGTCTGTGGAAGACCTGAGTATTTATTTAGAATCACGATGAAAACTCATCACTCTGTTGTCTTAACTATTGGACTCCCCTTCCTCTCTATCCCATCAAGTTTCATACAGTCTTTTCTCTCAGTGTCATGTGTACTGAGGACATTACCCCACAGGCCTGGGAAACAACAGGGTAAACTTCTTGGGCAGAGCTGGATTTTTCAGCTGGCTCCAGGGCTGAAGGCAATGGGCACAAAGGAAAGGAGATTCCATCTGAACACCAGGAAATGTTTTTTTACTCTGAGGGTGACTGAGCACAGAGGCAGGCTGACCAGGGAGGTTGTGGAGTTTCCCTCCTTGGATACCAGGCTTCCCCGGTATGCTTTAGTGGTCTTTGCAGATGTCTCTGGAGATGGTTTGGAAGATAGCTGAAGTGGCTTCCTGGCTTTGAAAGCAAAGGACCACAGAGTAGAATAAAGCTATGCAATGTCTTTAGGTGTCTTTAAAGTGCAAATGCAAATATGTTGCCAAGATTAGACCCAGTGAAAGAAGTGCAGCAGCAGAGCAACCTGCTACAATGAGCTAGTTCATAAATATTCCAGCAGAAAGGTTCAGAGCCATCTGCAAAGACCACTAAAACTTACCAGGGAAGCCAGAAATCAAAAAGAGAGGTAATAATCAGTCTTCAAAGTCTCAGAAGCATACGGGCCTCTTTCCGCATTATGCTACACGAATGCCTTTTGTATTGCGGCATCCGCCTTTAGGTGATAAAAAAAGGAGAGAGGCACAGCACTTTTAGTAAAGCACTCAGATATAGACTGGAGCTATTAACTTGCTGAAATTCCTGGTTGTTTTGAAGGAGCAATCTGGTTTCCATTTTTAAAAAAAAAAAAAAAAAAAAAAAGAAGCAATAAAAAAATCTTCTGCCCCCCAAAATTTTGCATATTTGCATTCATATTAGTAGTTTCCTTTCTAAAGGGTAGGAGGAAAGTGACAGGAAGGGCACTTTGACAGGAATGCTGGAGAAGACGGGTATGAGAAAGTGGGTGGTGGAGAAGATTTGTTATGTCACGCAAAACCTATCACCTCTATGTCGAGATTCCTCTCTGTCCAACTCAATACCACTCTAATAAATCTCCACCTCTTGGCCGGTGTCTGCATCCAGGACATGTTATCAGTCACTGGTGACAAGTACTATTAGTCATTATTGCCAGTATAGAAATTCAGTCTAAACAGACTGGCTGGGATGGAGAGAAACCAGTTACTCTGTCTGTGCTAGGAAATATTTGGTGCCAGTGATGTGTGGTCTAGGAGTTGGTACAGCTGACTGTTGCCCAATGTTACTCATGCAGCATTTCCATTTCTTAGGCAGTACTCGCTGTTTTAATGAATAACATGTTCCTGTGTGTGTTGCTTCCCTTGGTGTGCACCAGCCCTCCTCCCAGACTCTCCAGAAGCTCTGAGAGGATCCTGCAATCATCGGTAATAAAAATGTTGCCATTTAATTTGCACTTTCATTTCAGAACAAGGAGATAACATTCCCGATGATCTGCCTTTAAAGGGAGCTCATTTGTTGCTGTTACTCAGTGAGAATGGAGGGAGATTATCTTGTTCCATTTGGAAACTGCAGTGTTAATTAAAAGGTCTTCAGAAACCATCTGTGAGTTTTTATTGCAATTTGAGATTTGTTCCCACTGATTCCCATGCTGGGGGGAAGAGCAGGGGTTACATGCCAATGGCTTGTAATTGCTTCCATATTTGTGTATTGATCACCGTGGACATAGTCACAGCACAAGTTACTAGGGTCAATAGTGCTGTCTCCCTGTTTTCCCTCTCTGACAGTATTCCCCAGTCACCCAAGTTCTCACTGTAAGGATGTTGCCTCCCATTATGTATCTGACATTTTTGCAACTGTGAGTGTTTTCAGCAAAATTTCTTCAGACATGTTGTTGTGGATTGTTCCAAGCCACAATCCAACAGGACAGAAGGTGCCTGAGTTAGCTTCAGCAGTGAAATTATACAGCAGAAGGCATTATTAAAAGTGGATCTTTTGTCCAATAAATCCTCCTTTATGACTCAGAGATTGGAAGGAATTCAGAGAAGGGCAACAGAAACAGTTCCAGGACTGTGGGTCGGGTTAGAGGGGATGTGCTAAGAGAGGGAAAAGGTATTGTCATTTGTTAAGGGAGAAAATTGAGCATATAATGTGCTGCAGTGACTAAGAATGGGGATGTGTTCAGGAAACCAGCAATGAACACAAAACACTACAAGTTACATAGGAAGTTCCAACCTGGTGATGCAATTGCACTGGTTCAGTGATTTTAGCTGCAAAATGGAGGTTTCCATGTGTGTAGTGAATATAGATACAGGTATGTGATTGAAATCACTGTCCTTGCAGTGCTGGGAATGGGCCCCTTTGACCTGGCCCATAACCAACAGTGGGAAGGACAAAGGACAGGGGTTACCAGCACTCTCCCATTTGATACCCTTCTAAAAGGGACATTTTGTTGTGACAGAAGAAAAATCCCTCTCATTTGCAAAGGATAACAAGTAATTTGGGAGCTGAAGAAAGCTTTTATTTTCCAATGAGTGTGTGTTAATTAACTGTCTGTCTCACAAATGAACTATTAGTAGAAGATGCTTAAGTGAAATGCCCTGAAGCTGCCTCTTTGCTGCTTCTCTAGAAAAAGAAATTGGGATCAGTTGCAAAGTCCAGTCACAAAACTGAGGAGAGCCTTCAGCAATGCTATAAGAAGGATGCTGGCAGCATTTCCATCCCAGCTCTGTTCTCTGATCTCTTGGCAGCTTTTCATTTGAGTGATGACCATATTCTTTTAACCCATCTTTTATACCTGTTGGTTTTTCCTGGAAGCACCTTCTCTGGTTTGTGCTATATATATTCTAGTCTGCTGGATTTTGCATTAATTGTGCATGTCTAATATAGGTGCATCTGATCTTAAAAACTACTAGTTAAAGCAGTTTCTAGACTTCTGGCTCTCGAGGGATAATAAAGTTTTGACAGCTCATTAGGGGAACAGCATGTACCGTCATCCTGACTTTTGACTCTTGGGCTCCAGCGTGGCAGGGAGGAGAATGTGGTTGTTTTCCTTCTGGTCTGTTTGTGGCTGAAGGTCATGAGCATCTCCCTGTGCCCGCTCTGGGTGCAGGCCCTGTGGCCTCCATTTATGACTTTGTATTAGGATGTTTAACACTTCCCCTCAGTTGCTGCCTGCCTCTTGCCTCCTCTGCCACATCTTTTCTTGTGAAAGCATGGTGATGTTTTAGGCAGCAGAGACTGCTCTGCAAACACCCCCTGTTCCCCTCTGGGGGACAGGGCTTCTCTGTTTAGGGCATAGGAGAACCTGAAAAAGGCATCAGGTATGTGCACAAGGATTTGTCCCAGCCTGTCAGCAGCCCATCAGAACAGATGCGAGCAGTGTGTTCCATTCTGATGGCTCAGCACCTCCTTTCTTCATCTCCCTAGGAAGGCAGAAAGGACAGCCCCAGCTCTATTTTCACCAGGGGAAAGTGAGAATTACTCACCATATCTCTGTGCAGTCTGGATTTATATCGGCGTGATTGAAGTGGGCTGCTCTTAACGCTGGGGGAGAAGGGGAGTCTGCATTGCTTTGCTTCCAACATCGGGTGGCTGTGCCATGGAGCAGGCATGTCCTTGCCCTGAGCCTCAGAGCAGGTTTCCATCAACAGCAGGAGCAGACAGGGATTTCTGTCATGGGGTGGGTACCTCTCCCTCTGCTCCTGGCAGGACTGTTTCTTTCCCAGTTTTAGCAGCTGAAGGTATCAGTGACACTTCTGCATACAGAAATTTGCTAGGGCATAACAGCTTGAATGATTTAATTATTTTAATTGGAATTAACTAGGAAAATAATTCCCTCTTTCAGCAGGAATAAGCAGGATACAGACTGTCAAATTTTTTTCAAATGAGCTCTGATGAAGGCAGAGGTGCAGAGATACGTAGTCAGCCTGCTTTAATGAGATTTGGCTGTAATTTTGTGGTAAAATTATTCTAGGCTAAACTCAATCACAAAAGGAAAAAAAAAGTGTTTCATTATATTAAGTCATATTTGAGACCCAAAAGCCTCATTCTTATTATTGGTGAGATAAAAACTATCCAAAATTATGTCATTTTGAAAGATTTTCATTCTCCAAATAGATGTTCAACAACAAATACTGCTCCTAATGCTGAGCCCAGATATAGCACGATGTGATAATTCATGGATTTCTTTCTCAAATAATTATTAAACTAAGAAAAAGCAATGCAGATTTGCAAAATATTGAGATTATAATGGAAGTCTTAAACACAGAAAGTGACCTTCAGCTGAGAGACCATGAGTTGTTTCAATTTAAATTAAATGGAAGGCTAAACGTTCAACTGTAACAAAGATTTATTATTTCATAAAAGTGAAGGAAACTAGTTATAGAGGGAAACTAGGCTGGAGAGCTCTGGACATGAATGCAAAAGTGGCTTGGATTTTTTGTTTTTCTCTGTCAGAGAGGTAAAAAGCACTAAAATTAATATTCCAGATATAGAAAAAATCTGGCAGGGAAGGACAGTTAGTCTAAGAGATTTAAAAAAACCCACCCAAACCGAAAAACTCCAAACAAAAATAATAACAGTAATAAAAAAACCAAACAAGACAAAAAGGCTAAAAACAAACAAAGCTAAGAAATGAGACATTTGTAGGCAGGAAGTCCACAAAAATGCAGTGTAATTCAGTGAGGAAAGGTATTGTTCTCTAGTCAGAAAGCATAGGGGAGAAATGAGAATGACATATATGGAGAGGAATGAGATGACCATCAAAAAAAGAACAAGAAAAAAGTCAAACAAATAGTAGAATGCTGTTTAACCATTAATATGTGAACAGAAGGAATAGTGCTTTTCATCACTCAGTAGGGAGGGTGTTGTCAGAGAGGATGGAGAGAGCGAGTGTTTAGGAAGCAGAATGAAGAAACTGCATCTGAGGAAACGGTGCTGCAGACTGCTGAAGGATCTGACATACCAAATTGAGAGTCTGTTGACACACAGACATCTGCTCATTTTACAAAGGCTATGTGGCAAAGTACTTCATACTGGGGAGAACAGGAATTTTATTTAAAAATGAGAAAAATCAGAATTATGGGCATGTGTGGGCTCATCCTTTTGACATACGAAAAAGGAGGAATCATTTAAAACAGTGGTGATGATGACACAAACTGTAACCTGGATTTAATAAAGGTAAATTCTGCAGATTATTCTGTTACTGGTCTTTGTAAAATAACTGATTTTCTAGACAAGGGGAATGCAGCAAATCTGAATTGTCGGGATTTCAGTGAGCATTTGCTATCCTGTCACATGTGTTACTGGTGCAGTTGGGAAGGGCAGGATTATCAGGAGAGGACTGAAACAGAGATGACAGCAGGTTGTGCTGAAGGGTGAGCCTGTCCTGGCTGCAAAGGTGCTGAAGTTTGGCTGAGGGAAGCCCATAGCAAGCTGAGTCTGGGAAATGCTGTCACTGAAATGGGCACCTGGAGCTTTGGGGAGGAAGCACAGGAGTAATTCTGGAGCACTGGAGTTAGTGAGGCATCAGTTACACAGAAATTGTCGTATTAAGTAAATATTAGAGAATTTGGCCTATTAATAAGAATTTGCACTCCAAGTTTGTCAGAAAACTGTGAACCATTAGTGCAATGCATCTGAGAAAATGCCAAACAACCACACAAGTTGCAGTAGGTGCAGATTAGCCATAGAGAGCTGAGGGCATACTGAAATGATAAAGAAATCATCACGGATACACAGTCTGATTTTTTCTGTTTATTTCTGATTAATTGTATTAAAAAGATTGAGCAGAGCAAGTTCAGAGAAGGTCTTTTTGTATGATCTGCTTTCAACTGATTTGTTTGGTCCCCAGCAAAACAGAAGATGAAAATGCATTATAATTACTGTATAAAATAACACCAGGGGGTAAATATCAGCAATGTTCATGTTGAAGGCCAAAGCTGGCACAAGAACAAATGGTCACTGCCTGGCAGTGAATCCAAACCAATAACTCATTTAAAAGTGAAACTTGATGGACTTGTGAAAGTGATAATGAGACATTGCCAGGAACGGGGCGATGTGAACCAGGAGGGTACTTTCTCTCTAGTAACTTTCCTCTGTCTTGGAACAGCCATTTTTTATAGCCTAAAGTCCGGTTATGATGAGATTGTTTTTTTAAATGGAAGTAATTTATAAATGACATTGAGGAGGAAATTATAAATGGCGAAAACCCTCTAAGTATTCCCTTGGAAAATTGCAAAAGTGTTTATAAATGCACCTCTTTAGGATACTGCCTGTGAATTGGAGCAGGCAAAACCAAGGAAATTATAACCCATGGATCATGGTGCTACCAAAGGCCGATGCAGTGTTAGCCTTTGTAAATGGCTGAGGTTGTTTTCCTGTTGTTAAAAACATATATCACAGCCATGGCCTTGCCATCTCCAGTGTGCAGAGCACACCTGAATGTTCTTTGTGCCCATGGCACAACCTTTGCCAAGAGCATTGACCAGCAGTCTTGGTCTGTCAGCCATGTCCACAGCTATGAGGAAGGACTTGTAAATTCTTCCACAGTCCCATGTGGGAAAGCTTTCTTCCTGTTAGGCGAGGGCAGAGTGGAGTCCTGTGGCTGCCAGGTTGCTCCCTGGTACCAACCCATTTGTTAGAGCTCCTCAGCAAGGAACTTGCAGGATCTCATACATGTGCCAGACCTTTTAATTTTTAACATCAGGGACTTATAAGGGAAGACGTTCTCGGCTGGGAGTTGTGCTGACAATTCCACCTGAACACTGTTTTAGAAAACTCTTATTTTTTCCTATAGCTAAATCAAGTTAATCCTCTGCTCACTGCTTTGCATCTTCCATGGCTTCCTCACTCTTTGTTGAGAAATGCAGATGTTTGTGATGTTTTCCTCTCACCTGTATCTTGGTGATTAATATTCTGCAAGTTGCTGAGCTTATGGATACCGATTTCCTGCTCTACTTAATGTACTTAAGTCAGCCTGGTTTGTTTTTCTTCCTCTTGCTGATATCCACCTGGTGAGTTAATTGTGTAGGAAAACAGCCAGTGAAGAGAGAAAATGCAGAAAACATGACATCAAGCTCAGATGGGAGTATTCTGCAGTTCAGTCCTGGGTGTGTTGGGAGTGTGCAAGAGGCTGGATGGTAAAGTTTGTGGTGCTAGAGGAAGCTATTTCTGTTGATGTTCCCTTGGTACAGTCTTGAATTATGAGCAGGAGTGATGGGCTCTGTCCTGAGCTGTCCTGGCTTGATTGTAGGGGTGGGCAAGCCATGTGTGGATTCTGGGCTTCCTCCACAGAAGCTTGCATAAGGGCTCAGTGTCATTCTTGAGGGTGAGTAGATATTATTTTAAAAAATTGTCCCTCTCTTCCTCAGTATCTGTTGCCATTCTGTGAATTGATGAGAATTTGCACTACATTCCTTGGTTTACCTGATATGGAAAAAGATTTTACAAGACTAGATTAAAAACAAAGTGCTGGAGGTGAAGCATGTGAGAGTATTCCCTTCTTGCTGAGTGGCTCATTATCAGGGTAAGGTAGATCCTTGTCTGCTGAGAGCATCTCCAAGCAGATCATCTGAAACAGCAGAAGTTGGGGGTGCTGGACTTATTACTTTGGTTGCAGACTTGCACACTGTGTAAATAAATACCCAGTGGTTCATGGGTTTAAACAAGTCCTCAGGACTTGCAGAAGGGTGGTACAAACCACCAGGCAGAAGGTTGTGTGGAGACTGGGCTGTTCTGATGTCTCCTGGGGGAAGTGCTCCAGTTCATAGAAAGCATCAGTGGCTGGCGTAAGGGAGACAATGGTCTTCTCTTCCAACACAGCGCTGCTTGCTTACTGGTCTGGTTTCTTGTCCTTGGCAGTCTGTACTAATTCTTCCTTCATCTTACTCTCTGAAATTGGACAGTCTCAGTAGCTCCCTTTATTGATCCATGCCCATTCGGTCCCAGCTTGTCTCCTGCTTTCTTCCTTTTCTCATTTCCCTTTGTCTCTCTGGTTGCTGGTCCAACTTTCTCTCATTTATATTCAGGTTGGCCAACTCTTCCATTTTGTCAGGATCCAACAGAGAAGATAGATGAAAAGAAATCTCTCTGCTGTCAATTCAGAACAGTTCTGGCACAGCCTATAACCATCCAGAGTTGAAATTGCCAGGAATTTGTTCACTGGAAGGCATTCAGTTTGGACAGAATCAGTAGGAAGTAACAGCTCTTGAACTATAGCACATCTCCCCTGTACTCATGTGTGAACTGCTCATTTTCACAGATCATCAGCTTAGCTAAAGCTTAGGTGAATATTCTTTACTCCAAAAGATGAGGATGAGGGATGTTTTTGCAAGAAAACTTCACCAGAATTAACATATTTTTCTTTTGTTTTTTTCCCTGGAAATGTATGAACTGTCATCACTGAAAGTTTCCAGGTGAGTTCATCTTGAAATAGCTCAAATTGCCAGTTAAATGGTCAAAACTTGGCAGAGTTCTAGGCATGTGAAAACAGGGGATTGTCATGGGATTTGTCAGACAACCTTAATAATAGTTTCACCTACAACACCAAAATTTGGTAATGCAGTGTAATTTTGAGGCATCAGCACTGCACGGATGAACACCATTAGATAAATGGGACCTAGGAGAGTGCAAAACACCAGTAGAGCCCTGGCACTTAATGCTGTGGTTCTGCTTTTGTATTCATAAGGGTATGAGCGTAATGACAAAGCATAAAAGCAGCTTGTTATTCCCAAGGTGCGAGCCCAGCAAAACCCATGCTGTGTGCGGGTAGTTCCCAGCCCTGTCACACATCAGCCTCATTGCCTGTCCCACATTTCCACCTCGCAGCTCAGATTTGAGTGAAATTTGTGGCAGTGCCAAACTGATGGATCACCATCCTGTTTTGTAAAATGTCCTCCCTGACAGCATGGGCTGTGCCAACAAATCTCACTGAGAAAGTCTGGGATAGCAACTCCAAGCCATTTATCAATTCCATTTGAGGCTTGCAAGATAGAATTTCTCACTTCTCCCAGTAGCAGGAGTACAAGATATCCATCCCCAAGAGGTTTCCTCCTTGTGTACCTCTCCTTTTCTCAAATGTAATGAACAGATTAATCCTGGAGCCCCTGTGTCAGGTTATCCTATCTTTGCTGAATAGATGGAAGAGACAGTGTGGGACAAATGGAGTATATGCCTCCTAGTTGTGTACACCCTCTCTTGCTCAGTTGCTTGACAGTTTATTAAGTTACCCTTGCTCTGCCCTGTTACAGATAACATTTACTTAATATGAGTTTGGTTTTTGGTGTTCTAAGAGGATGCACCTAAAAACAAGATAGTAGAAAGGTGAGGATGACTCTAGCAAAGGAAATGGACTTTGTGAATTTTCAGCAGCTGGGAAACTGCCTGGAGCTGTAGGGAGGATATCTGAGACTCTTTTGGAAGTCCGAGCTGAAGTAAGAAAGAGCCGTGGACTACTCGGTGACATATCACAAGATACTATTAAAATACTTCAGGACATTCTCTAACTGCTAGAGATCTGGATGAGACCAAACATAGGGTACTTCCCTGTTTTCAATTACAGTCAGAGACCTTGGTCCTGGCCAGCTCCCACATTTTCCAAAATGTTCTGCAAGGAGGAGATTCCATGAGTCATCCTGGTCGTGGTGATAAGCTGAGCCGAGCTTGCACAGAAGTGTTGGAAGCGCTTTGCTGTGACATTAGCTTATAACTCTCTTCTTGCTGCAGGGACCCAGGGTTGCAGTGGGATAACACTGGTGGAAAATGCAGAGCTGTTTCCACTTGCTTTCCTCATTAAATGGGCTGAGTTGTGCAGGGTGGTTCAAGGAGTTCAGCCCAGGCTCTCCTTCCACCGGTCTCCACTTTCGGAACATTGCTGCCTAGACAACCAGACAGCTTCTGCATATGTCTGATAGTTTGGGCAGGCAGTTGTCATGGTTATGGGTGCTGCATAAGAACCAAAATAGATGTATAGAAAGATGGTGATAGAAGCTGGCACAGATCCTGTCTTCTCTGTACATGAGCTGGCAGGATGTGGCATGGAGGAACCACCTGTGCCCTGGCTCCCTCCTGCTCCCTCCAAGTCAGGACTAGCCATGTGTTTGGCCTTCACTGCTGCAGGTAGCAAAAGAAGCCGAGCTGTCTGAAAAAGGCAAAGCCATCTAAGTGAAGATTTTTTTTGAGAAAATAGACAAGTAAAGATGTTAATTTGTTAGAAAAAGCTTATCTCTTGAGTTTTAAATTACAGAGTATGAAAAACCTCAGTGTCAAACTTTCTCTTTTCTACAGTTATTTCTCTTTTCCCTCTTGAAGGGAAATATCAAGACATAACACTGCCTTTCCTCATCTCAAACTGATTGCCAAATGCTACTTGTTTTTAGCAATATTTTTTTTACTGCTTCTCATCATCACAAAGCACTTTCTTGGGCTTTTCTATATAAATGCATCAAAACTGAAAGGCCTGGGGAGTTCCACTGAAGACACAGAGAGCTGCTGCTTGGTGGATGGCTGCTTCTGGTGGCCAGATGAGCACAGGGGGAAAGCAGAGTTCTTCCTTGGCTCTTGCTGCAAAGGTCCATCAGGCATTGGGAGGAGGTGGTGGAGAGCTTTAGTCAAAGGTGATGCAGGGATTTGGACAGAACCTTGGTCAAACGCTGCAGCCAGGTCTTTGCAAGATCCTGAACAACAGAATTTTGGTTGCATTTGGGCTGCTGGCATCGGTTGTGCGTTATCATGCCTTATTCTAGTTCTTTTCCTTTGCCCTCTTTCTACTTCAGATTTTTAAACTACGTGGACACCTACTTGTAACACCATGGAATAAAGGGTAAAAGCAGAGGGGTTGTTCTGAGCACTTTAACCCAGATCTCACTTTTGAAAGCCTCTTATAGCAGGGTTTCAAATTGGTTTAGGGACAGAGCCTGAATGTGATAAGATATTAGTTAACATGGTGGGATAATCAAGTCACTTTGATTTCTCCCCAGGCAAACCTCTCTGCAGTCTATTAAAATGAAATATGATGCCACTTCCATTTCCCTCAGCTGTAGTCAAGGAGATATTTGTTTTAATTCAGCACAAGATTGCCCCACAGGCTCCGATTTCTACTATCTGTATTGATGTTTGTAATTTATTACCCTTTTACAATACACACTAAAAGGATGTTGTATTTGCCAGACTGGCTTTTGAGAACTTCATCTCCGAATCAGTCTGTATAGAATACACTGGAATTGTTCTCTCTGTCGTTAATGTTCTGTGTCATACAATATTAACACAGGCTCCGTTCATTTTACAGGCAGCCTTGGGCTTAGTAAGGGACACAAATAGAATATAACATATTCACAAAATATAGTTATATTATCCTGGGTTTGATGAAAACAGAGAGGCCTCTTGTCCCAGTTTATATAAATGTTCAACAAGTTTCTGGTCAACTGGCACTTCAACTATAAATGATCTGAGAGGGTACAAGGGACCACACTGTAGATGATAGTATGTGTTACTGTCATGTTCCATCCAGCAGAGATGCATTTCATTAGAAGGTGTATAATTTATGAGGCATGCTGGGACAAAAGATGCTGCAAAAGTGCAAAAGCCTATTTTAAACTCCAAGTTTAAGCAGACCCATGAGAACTGGAATTATCTGAAGGCTACAGGCACAGATGCCATGTATAGCTGAGCTCAGTGTAAGCCACGGGTCAGAGTAGTGATGAAGGCAGCTACTTCAACTTTTTCATCTAATACATTTTCTAGTTGGCAAATCTGAGTTTCATAGAACTAGACTTTTTCAAAGGGAGAATGACAAATTGATGAGATGTTACAATTTTTCAATTAGATGAATTGAAACAAAATTTTCATTTTGGCATTGATATGTCATAACATTATGATTTGATTGAAAATGTCCTTTATGCTTTGATAGATTCCACTTTTGTTTCTTCCTTTCCTGATTTTTTTTTGACTGCTTAATACATGAATATCTTGTCCTGCTTTGAACCAAGAACATTCCCAGAAAAATAAACTTTTTCTAGCAAGACTAGTGTTTCACTCCCACTGTCATGTGTGTGCTTGTTCAGCCTCCAACACATCTTTGGAAGGAAAGTATTATCGCAACTAAATCATGTGCAGCATTTTTTATTTCTTAAGGCTGAAGAGTAAGGTGAAAGAAAGGTAAAAGCAAAATTATTGGGTGGAAAAAGAGCTGCTAAACTAATGCAGATCAGTTTCCTATGAGACATGGATGAGGATTTATGAGCTGGATCTCCTTGTACCTCAGTTTCTTTGAGATGCTTTAGTGAAGCATTTGAAGCAGAAAACTCCTTCATCTTTCCTATCCATCTCATCTTACTCTTGCCTCTCTCAAAGTCTTGGCTTATTAGAAAAATACAATAAAAGACTAATTGCAAAGAATGGGGAATTTTAATTGCTTCATTTACATTTAGAGAATTACTCTAAAATCAATATTAGACTGTCAGAAAGGACAATTAGCTGAATATTTTTTCTGAGTTTTCATGTCAAGGAAATGTAAGTTTAAACAATGCAGTTTGGAATACTCTTTGGGATTACTTTGCACTTCCTTCCCTAGCAACTCATCCTTGTTTATTTCAAGACTGCTTTTTCCCCATGAAAATTCAAGTATAAAGGGGAGCTTTTAATGTTGTCTTTGTGACAAAAAGATGGCCAGTTTTATCTGCAGACCCAGTTGTCAGATGGTATCAGGAAGGGGTAGTGCTTGTGCACTAAGAGCCTAAAGTCAAGGCTGAGATAGAAACACTAAAAAATACATTGACTTCTAGAGGAACAAGGCTGTCTTGCCTAGATATGGCCATTGCTGGTGCCTGGAGAGGCAGACAGACAATCCTGAAGACTATCCTCAATAAACTGTTAATCTTTCATCACCCCATGAGCAGTACCTGGTGTAAATTTACAAGCAGAACACTGCTGAAGTGACCCACAATTTGCAGAAATAACATGTTATTTTAATTCTTTTTTCTTTATTGCAAAAGGTGTTGCAATAGACCTTTCTTTCTCTCATCAGCATGGGGTTTCCTCTCCCTCCAGGGTTAAACCAAGTGGCAGAGTGAAGTGCTGTCCCAGCAGCAGGACACTTGCCATGTCCTGTCGTGGTGGGCTGGCCATGCCTTTGGCAGCAAGTGTCAGAAAGGGTCTACACCACCCCATCATGCTGATCCTGGAGGGCAGCCAGGTCCCCTCCCTGCCTTGGGGCAGGATGAACTGTGGTTTGGGTCCTGTGTCTCTTTGTGCCATATGTGTAATGCCATACATGCTAATGCTACTGCCTAAGTAGCAAGAGATTCCTGTAATTTTCACAGATGTCTCAGGAGATATTTTACTGCTCTTGGAAGGGGCTGCTGGAGTCCCTGTACTTAGTGCCAGTGATTGAGCCTCTGGGAGGGGACGTGTTTGCTGCCTACATTGCCATCTTACCAGTCCCTCTGGGTGCTCTATTCCTTCTCATCCACTGCTAGCCAAGAATCCCAATTCTACGTTAAAACTATTTTCCTATTAAAAATACAAGATTAAAAGGAAGTCATAAAGAGCCTAGAACTCCCACTTGGTCAGATCCAGTGATAATGGGAGTTATTTTATGTAAAACATTAAAGTGAATGGAAAAAATGGAAGGGAAAAATCCCTTGATGACCTCAAGTGAGTAAAAGAAATTACTTTGGATGATCAGTGATTCAGTTTTCTTCCTGAGGCTTGATCCGGCCACTGGATTTAGAGTCTCCTTGTTTAAGGAGACGTTTAGAGCACAAGGAGTGTATCAAACTGCTATGGACTTCTGGATGAAGAGGTGTGAGGAGCTCATTTTACTTTCTGTATGGAAAAAATCTTACCCCCAATGGTCTTAGTAAGGACCCTCTGTCTGTCCTGCTGATGTCTCTGTTCCATGTTGAAACTGACTTCACTTGCCCTTGGTGGTGTGAAAGCCTCCAATTGGACTCAAAGACTGTGTCTTTGGCAAAGTGCTTCAGATGGGAAGGACCCTCCTGCTTCTCCCTACAATGTGAGCTTCACATACCCTTCTGAGAGGTGGGAATTCACATTTCATTGGGTCACCCTTCCAACACCTCCCAGAACTGAAGCAGCTGGGTTGCATGCATCCATCTGTATTCAGTTCATGCTTCTGGATGTGAAATATAAAGCGACGGGAGGGACAGGAATGAAACATGAGTTTTTGGAGAATATAAAGGTCATTTAAAGAGTTGCCATTCAATTACAGTGATACAGATCTAGTCTAAACTGAGAGATGTTGTGGTTCTGCAGAGCTGTTGCTATGCAGCCCTCATTTGTAGAATGTGAATGTGGGCCAACCAACATGCTGAACCCCCAGATTTCTGCAGCACTTTGGCCCAGTGTGTAGGACCTGCTTTTCAAGGTCCCTCTTGCAGCCACCAATAAAATTCTGTCAATTTGACATGCACAGTGTTGATTCAGATGCATCATGTATTTCAAGAATATTTTCCAATTGTGATACACTCTGGGCTAGCTTTAAATTATCCAAGCTTAAAGTCATAAAGAAAAGAAAAAGTTCTTAAACACAAAGATATTTATTTAGTTGTATGTCAAGAAGAATAGCTTTTTCATCCTACATTTTCTCCGATACACACAGAATAAAGGTCAGCAAAACAGAACAGTATCTCTTTTCATGGGTGCTGAGGCTGATTCATCAATGAGATGAACATTGTTTTCTTCCCTGCAAAGGAGGAGATAGCTCAGCCTTTGATCTTCAGAGTGACTGCGGATGGAAAAGCCCTCAGAAGTCCATAATCTCTCTTATATTTAGCCTTATCTGCATTGAGAGAAGGGTCCTGCAGGTTTTTTCATATCAAGCTGCTTGTTAAGCTTGATTGAAGGTTATGATTTCTGTCCCCCTTCTTCTAGAGGTCATTATACTCTGGTGGATCTGTGCCTATCTGTATATAGTTGTTGGTGTTCCATGTCAGGGTGAAACCTGGCATATGTAATGTCTTCAAAAATGATAACCACAAATCTGAAAATGTCAGCTGGTTCCCCTTGTGATCTGACCTGGCCTACAGCTTCTGTGGTGATGGAAACTGTGGATTACCCACTAACCACCATATTGGTTTAGCTGGGCAGAAATGAGTAAGACATCTAGAAAAAGGAGCGTGGCTTACCTCAGAGGGGGAATATAGAGATAAGGTGCTTCTCTATCACCTCTGATGAGGCATCCAAGTGTCCTACGAACAAATGGTGGGGAAGGGTATACACCATGTTCCTCATGTTTGCTTTTGCCCAATTACAAGAGAGTTTATCGACTATGGAAGAGAGGGCTGGCTACTTACGAAGAATTCAGGAAGACAGCTAGATCATGCAGAAAGAAAATCAGGGATACAAAAGCGCAATTTGAAGTTAAATTGGCCACTTCTGTTAGGGATAACAAAAAGTCCTTCTATAAATACATTAATAACAAAAGGAGGGGCAAAGAAACCCTCCATTCTTTGATGGACTCGGAGGGAAACATAGTTAATAGAGATGAGGAGAAGGCTGAGGTACTTAACACCTACTTTGCCTCAGTTTTTACCAGTAAGACAGGTGGCCCTCAAGGCAACTGGCCTCTGGAGCTGGTAGACAGAGAGAGGGAAGCAAATAGCCCCCCTGTATTCCAGGAGGAAATAGTTAGTGACTTACTGAGCCACCTGGATCCTCACAAGTCTATGGGACCAGATGGGATCCATCCTAGGAGTAATGAGGGAGCTGGCAGAAGAGCTTGCCAAGCCGCTCTCCATTATCTTCCAACAGTCCTGGCTCACTGGGGAGGTCCCACATGATTGGAAGTTGGCAAATATCACCCCAATCCATAAAAAGGCTGCAAGGCTGACCCTGGTAACTACAGGCCTGTCAGCCTGACCTCGGTGCCTGGCAGAGTTATGGAACAGATCATCCTGTGTGCAATCACACAGCACCTACAAAGATGGACAAGGAATCAGACCCAGCCAGCACGGGTTTAGGAGAGGCAGATCCTGTTTGACCAACCTGATCTCCTTTTACGATCAGGTGACTCACCTGGTGGACGAGGGGAAGGCTGTGGATGTGGTCTATCTGGACTTCAGCAAAGCCTTTGACACTGTCTCCCATAATATACTCCTGGAAAAGCTGGCAGCCCATGGCTTGGACAGGGGCACTCTGTGCTGGGTTAGGAACTGGTTGGAGGGCCGGGCCCAAAGAGTGCTGGTGAGCGGGGCTGCATCCAGCTGGCGGCCGGTCACCAGTGGTGTCCCCAGGGATCAGTGCTGGGCCCAGTCCTGTTTAACATCTTTATCGATGACCTAGATGAGGGGATTGAGTCCATCATCAGCAAATTTGCTGATGACACCAAGTTGGGAGGGAGTGTCAACCTACCAGAAGGCAGGAGGGCTCTGCAGAGGGACCTGGATAGACTGGAGAGTTGGGCTGACTCCAATGGGATGAAGTTCAACAAGGCCAAGTGCCGGGTCCTGCACTTTGGCCACAACAGCCCCTGCAGCGCTACAGGCTGGGGACAGAGTGGTTGGAGAGCAGCCAGGTGGAAAGGGACCTGGGGGTGCTGATTGACAGGAAGCTGAACATGAGCCAGCAGTGTGCCCAGGTGGCCAAGAAGGCCAATGGCATCCTGGCCTGCATCAAGAACAGTGTGGCCAGCAGGAGCAGGGAAGTGATCCTTCCCCTGTACTCTGCGTTGGTGAGGCCGCACCTTGAGTATTGTGTTCAGCTCTGGGCCCCTCAGTTCAGGAAGGATATTGAGGTGCTGGAGCGGGTCCAGAGAAGAGCAACCAGGCTGGTGAAGGGACTTGAGCACAAGTTCTATGAGGAGAGGCTGAGGGAGCTGGGATTGTTTAGTCTAGAGAAGAGAAGGCTCAGGGGTGACCTCATCACTCTCTTCAACTACCTGAAGGGAAGTTATAGCCAGGTGGGGGTTGGTCTTTTCTCCCAGGCAACCAACAACAGGACAAGGGGACATGGGCTCAAGCTCTGCCAGGGGAAGTTTAGGTTGGATGTTAGGAAGAAATTCTTTACAGAGAGGGTGATCAGGCATTGGAATGGCCTGCCCAGAGAGGTGGTGGATTCACCATCCCTGGAAGTTTTTAAAAAGAGATTGGACATGGCCCTTAGTGCCATGATATAGTAATTAGAGTTGGATCAGGGGTTGGACTTGATGATCTTAGAGGTCTTTTCCAACCCAATCTATTCTATGATTCTATGAACTGTGATTGACTTTGATTAGATACAGATTCACAGAATATCCACCCTGAGTCCCAAAAAATGCTTATGTAAAAGATCAAATTTAAAGGACATAATATAAAATGCCAAAGGCCACAATAACAGTATTAATTTTATGACTACAGAGGATAGAAATGAGACATCACATTCAAACTTTGCATAAAGAAACAATATTTTCATATAAATGCAAACTAAAGCTCAGAACATTTTGACCGAATATTATTTAGTGGCTCTTGTTCTCTCCCAAACAGGATGTTCCAAACACAGACAGATCCTTTATCTAGAAGAATATATCCATCAGAGGATCCACTTTCCCCCCTCTTCTATTCATAAAATATCTAATTCCTCAGTCATCATTCATACGTGTACTATTACATTTATTTCCTTGTCTGTAGTTGATGAAAATGGTTCCATTCAAGCTATATTTGAGAGGAGAAACAAGGACAGGCATATGCAATGGAACAGAACTGAGCTCATATAGCGAGGCATAAAGCACACTAATGCTCAGAATTTCGTACCAAAAGAGCTAAACTGAGTATATGTGGACCAACATGATACTAACAGTTCAGTTAATTAAACCATTGCCAGCTTCCTGTTGTTATAATATTTATTAATCCCTAATAGTAAAATAGCTGAATATACCCAGCCACTGCAAACATCTTTATGAATTGTGAATTAATTAACTCTCAAAATACCTTCTATAGTTACAGGGAAATTATCACTTCACCTGTTCTGTATCAGAGTGTTCTGAGTCCTGGTACTCCACAGAGCTATTGGACAGAAAAACATTCCTTACTTGTTGGCAACAGGTTTATGAATAGAACATGAAAGCATAAGTAAAGCTGCCGTGTTTTGTAGTGGGAAAGCCTCTTAATAGGTACTGCCAGCAGCTGTTTGCTACGTGGAAAAAGAATAAAGAAAAGTAACCAAAAGTATCATCTCATCTAACAGTCTGGGTTGAGAAGGAGCTGATGATGGAAAATCATTCTGTTCCATAGAGATCTTGGTGTCACACAAACATGAAAGCTTGGGAACAGTTTTGGGGACAGCTGAGGACATCTGAGTGCCTGCTCTGCTGCGAAACACCCAGAACCTGGGGAGGGCATGGAGGCCCAGACCCCCACCACAGACCTCCCAATGGAACTCTGGGCAAGTCACAGATATTTTGATTTTGATGAAGCACTTTTCAATGGAGGAAGGGGTTTTTTAAGCTTTGGGGTTTTTTTAGAGAATGCTATACTTTGCTTACGTATCATTCTTTAGCTCCACCAAACAAGACTGAGTAAATGAGGTGTGTATGTACTTTAGAGGTCCCCAAGTCAGACATTAAACCCCATTTCTCAGGCAGGCAGGACTGACTTTGGCTGTGGTGGGGATGGGATCGGGAGGGTTGCACAGGCATGGAGCATACACTCTGAAAATGTCAGCTGGTTCCCCTTGTGATCTGACCTGGCCTACAGCTTCTGTGGTGATGGAAACTGTGGATTACCCACTAACCACCATATTGGTTTAGCTGGGCAGAAATGAGTAAGACATCTAGAAAAAGGAGCGTGGCTTACCTCAGAGGGGGAATATAGAGATAAGGTGCTTCTGTATCACCTCTGATGAGGCATCCAAGTGTCCTAGGAACAAATGGTGGGGAAGGGTATACACCATGTTCCTCATGTTTGCTTTTGCCCAATTACAAATAACTGTGATTGACTTTGATTAGATACAGATTCACAGAATATCCACCCTGAGTCCCAAAAAATGCTTATGTAAAAGATCAAATTTAAAGGACATAATATAAAATGCCAAAGGCCACAATAACAGTATTAATTTTATGACTACAGAGGATAGAAATGAGACATCACATTCAAACTTTGCATAAAGAAACAATATTTTCATATATATGCAAACTAAAGCTCAGAACATTTTGACCGAATATTATTTAGTGGCTCTTGTTCTCTCCCAAACAGGATGTTCCAAACACAGACAGATCCTTTATCTAGAAGAATATATCCATCAGAGGATCCACTTTCCCCCCTCTTCTATTCATAAAATATCTAATTCCTCAGTCATCATTCATACATGTACTATTACATTGATTTCCTTGTCTGTAGTTGATGAAAATGGTTCCATTCAAGCTATATTTGAGAGGAGAAACACGGACAGGCATATGCAATGGAACAGAACTGAGCTCATATAGCGAGGCATAAAGCACACTAATGCTCAGAATTTCGTACCAAAAGAGCTAAACTGAGTATATGTGGACCAACATGATACTAACAGTTCAGTTAATTAAACCATTGCCAGCTTCCTGTTGTTATAATATTTATTAATCCCTAATAGTAAAATAGCTGAATATACCCAGCCACTGCAAACATCTTTATGAATTGTGAATTAATTAACTCTCAAAATACCTTCTATAGTTACAGGGAAATTATCACTTCACCTGTTCTGTATCAGAGTGTTCTGAGTCCTGGTACTCCACAGAGCTATTGGACAGAAAAACATTCCTTACTTGTTGGCAACAGGTTTATGAATAGAACATGAAAGCATAAGTAAAGCTGCCGTGTTTTGTAGTGGGAAAGCCTCTTAATAGGTACTGCCAGCAGCTGTTTGCTACGTGGAAAAAGAATAAAGAAAAGTAACCTTCTCATCTAACAGTCTGGGTTGAGAAGGAGCTGATGATGGAAAATCATTCTGTTCCATAGAGATCTTGGTGTCACACAAACATGAAAGCTTGGGAACAGTTTGGGGACAGCTGAGGACATCTGAGTGCCTGCTCTCTGCGAGAGCACCCGAACCTGGGGAGGGCATGGAGGCCCAGACCCCCACCACAGACCTCCCAATGGAACTCTGGGCAAGTCACAGATATTTTGATTTTGATGAAGCACTTTTCAATGGAGGAAGGGGTTTTTTAAGCTTTGGGGTTTTTTTAGAGAATGCTATACTTTGCTTACGTATCATTCTTTAGCTCCACCAAACAAGACTGAGTAAATGAGGTGTGTATGTACTTTAGAGGTCCCCAAGTCAGACATTAAACCCCATTTCTCAGGCAGGCAGGACTGACTTTAGCTGTGGTGGGGATGGGATCGGGAGGGGTTGCACAGGCATGGAGCATACACTGCAGGGGCTTGCCACATATAACCTCCCTCCTTGCCAAGTTAGTCCAACCTGTTTGTCTCCAACCTGGAGAACACCTCTGGGGACCTGCCCTTGGCCTGTCCTTGCCAGCTATTGGGAAGACTGAAAAGGGATGGAGTATCTTCCTTGCAAAGCCCCAGTGTGACTTGTGGGAGGCAAGAGGAGAGGGTTTAAGGCATTGGGAAGGAACAAGGTGCCCTGCCAGAATGGGTAGGTGTTCTCCAGGGAGGATTTGGGGAGATTTTCCATGCATGACAACCAGCCACCTGTGCAGGCTGCAATTCTGAAACCCTTCCTATCAGCCCTCAGACGGGAGAGATCACAGCCAGTTCATTTGATGTTTGAATCAAATGAGGCTGCATTTAATAAAGCAGATTCAGGGAGTGTCACAGGCCCCCTTCTGCTGCTGCTGCCTGTGGGTTTGTTGTCAAGGTTGTTTAACAACCTTGACAAATGTTCTTAATAAGTGACAGGCTGCCTTGGCAGGGTGTCCACGCACATCAAACGTACTGCTCGAGGTTAATCCAACCATCCCACTCCTGCTCGGGAGGGACAGGAGAAACATCTCAGACACAGCCTCATTTTTTGCAGGATCAGGGCCACCCTGCAGTGGGGATATCCCCATGGAGTCATGTCATGGTCCTGTGGGCACAAATGCAGGGTCTGATGGGTTGGTAACATTTATTTGCGCTTTTTTTGGTTTTTTTTTTGTCCTTGCAGCTGTGACTTGTCAGGGCAGACGTGCCAGTGTCATTTTCCATCCTTAGTGAGTGTGTGACATTTTTTAAATATTTTTTATGATGGCCCTTTATAGTCCACATTATCTTCCCTTCTATTACTTAAAAATCTATTATCTTTTAATGCATCAGTTCTGTCTCCTTTTCTGCAATGAACTTCTTTGTGGTAGGACATGGAGGTTCAAAAACGCTGTGAATGTGAATTTGGCTTCCCCAGGAGGTGAATTGGTGCAATGACTTTTTATTTAATCCAACCTTTAAGTTTTGAGGCTATAGAGGAAATTTTTGTTGAGGCAAGTTATGCCATTAATGCCTTGGTGGGACCACTTACATGTTCTCTGAAACAGGTTGTCCTGCTCTGAGGGGATGTTTTATTGGGTACCCCCCAGGTTATATCTTATGTGGCAACTCCTATGCATAGTAAGAGAACTTGCATGCAGAACATATAATTTGTGTCTGGAGCTGTCTGTATCCAATACAGATATTAACTGGGACAGGCTGATGGCGAATAAAAATGGGGAAATACAGACTGAAGAAGTCCTTGATGGTTTTGACAGTTTGTACCCTTTTAGACATGAAAAGGATTTTCTGACCTGTCAGGATCAATATTGAGCTGAGCTCTGCACAGCCAGTTGCATCATCTTTCATTAGCACAGCGCCCAGAGGCAGTGATTTGAAACTATCATGTTACTAGATTTTTGGAATTATTTTTTCCTTCCTCCCCTCCCCTTAATCAGTAATCAATATCCTCTTGGTCCCAGCAGAGCTCAAAGACTAGTTGCAGATAATGGTAAAGATCATCAAAAGCTCAAAGAGCTCACTTTTCCCTCTGTTCTGCCAAGACAGTCAGTGCCTGTCATGAGGCACTGTTGGAGGAGGAGAAGCAGGATCCCTGTTCTCCTATCCGAGTGCAGAACCCTCAGACTGCAGATCTGCCATCTTAGGTTTGATAGTATAATTCATCTACTACTTAAATCCCAAGACTTCTGCTGAACAGGGCTGTTGTAATATGTGTTTGCCTGTGCAAATACACATTTTCATGCATTAAAAGGGGAAATATTTAGTGGCTGAAATTGGTTTCATCATTTCATTGGATTTACAGCCCTCATAACTAGTAGGTATCTCCCTTGTGAGTGGCCGTGTAGCATATGTGTGTATCCGTATATGTTTCCTTGACTTCCACGGAGCCTCTCCACTCGTATGCCAGTGATGGTTCTTATTTCAGTCTCAAAACAAGGATTTAGCAGCCATGGCAGAGCAGCAGTGAGGATTCCTGTTACTGAGAATTAAATTACTTTCCAGAATAAGCTGTGGTGAAATGGTCCCAAGCACCCTGTGAGGCAGTGGCATACATAATTAAAAAGCAAACTACTCGTGTCAAGTAAATGAACAGAGCATGTCTTGTCAGCTTCCTCCTTTGCCTTTTTATTTTTTGTTATTGTATGTCAACCCTTTCTTTGGAGTTCAGAAAACTCAGTCATTTATGGTATCTCTCGCATCATTAGTGTGGCAAACACAGCAAAAGTCAGCTTGCTTGTGGTAATAAAAAGCAAAGCACAGCAATTACCTGACTGAGTCAAGCCTGTATTCCCATCTCATCCCATAGCTTGCCCATTTAGAGTAGACAAAAATATATTCTCTGGCAGATAGGATTGCGATAACCTACCTACCCTACCCTGTTTGTGTGCCGTTGGGTAATTTAACTCTCTATTGTGCTACTGGCCCAGTTTCCCCAGCTATTTGCACTGAATGCATAGCAATGCTTGCTGTGTGTAAGGTGATTCCGCTGAGATTGTTGGGGTAGTGACTGTTCCTCAGGAGGCAGAGCTGAGGAGAGAGCAAGACAGGTGTAGTACATGTAGCATATTGCTTGTTACGTGGTCTTGAACGCTCACCCAGACTCCTCTTACACAGCTCTCAAGAACATGCGCTCTCTCTCTCTCTCCTGTACTTCTCCTTGCCACATGTCTGTCTTCAGCCCTGGAAAAAGGTGAAACTTGAGCCCAGGAGTTAGAAAAATGCAAATAGAGGAATCTTAGGGGCTAGTTGGGGAAGAATCCAAACTTCTTAGAAGTCCAGTATGTCCCCTAAAATTGCTCAGAATCTCACAGAAATTTATCTTATCCTGAAAATCAATAAAAGCTAATTAACTAGAGGTTAGAAAGGGTCTTTGCTGATAAGCCAAATAGACACTTGGCTCCTTCCATTCACCTGCCAGGCTCATTAACAAAATCTGAACCAGTTCCAGGGACCTGCTTGCTGCTTCCCCTCGGGGCTTGCCCTTCCTCCCAGCTCTCATAGCCCACCTCTGTCAAACGGAGCACTTTGAGCAAATCACTTAGCTAGGCAGCTTTCAAACCCTCTCTCAAAGGAGAGCTGGGATGGGAAGATTTAACTGAAGATGGGTTAGAAAAAATCAAGAGAAAGCAAGGACGCAGAGGGGCTGTTCCAAGGGGAAATAGTTATTTAGCAGCTGAAGAACAGAGCAAAGAAAGCAGTGCATAAAAAATTAGCTGCATGAAAGTCCATCCAATTTTTGTAGACTTACCTTGATTTTTCCAGTACCATTATTAACTGCCTGAACCTGTATTTCTGAAAAGAACAGAGTTATGTATCTGAAAAGCATATGAGTTTGAAAAAGCCAGGCCTTATTGTGCTCTTAGACCCACTGCATCTACACAGTGACTGCAGTGAGGATGAAGGGTGATGAGCTCTGCTTGCTTCTTCCAGGACTGTGGTCTGCATTAGTGTAAAGCACAGGAGATGCTACAGCAGATCTTTTCAAACCAATGCAACTGCCTTCTGTGGTAGAGCAGCTATCTGACCTAAGAGGCCAGAGGGAAGGAATGGGGATGTGATGCACTATGGTATTAGTAAGCCTTTTGAGAACTCTCCACAAGGAACTCCTTTCTGGGCAGAAGGGGGCTGGATTTAATTAATGTAAGGTGAGAGGATATATGGTTAAAAAATCACTCTCTGCATAGCAGTGTGTTGCGATTAAATGGGGAACAGACTCTGAGCAGTCTTGAGCAGTTTGTCTTGAGTCTTATTTCAAACCAATTAATGGTGCATGTGGTAGGAGATCGTACTCCTAGAAAAAAAAAAAAAAAAACACGTGGATTGTGCCAAATCTGAACTTTGGAGAATATAACCTGAATTCAAGCATTGCCTTGAAACATTGGAGAAGTACTCAAAATCAGTAGAGTAGAATTCAATAAAGATTAGTTTCTTATGACTTGTGCTCTAAAAAGAAAACTTAAGTGCACAGATAGGGAATGAAAAATATGGATGGCAGCAACACTGTAGGAAAGAAACAGGAACTTACAGCAGACCACAAATTGAACATGAGTCAAGATTGCTTGGGAAGCTTATAAAAAATCACTTTTTGGTCTGGTTCTGAATGGATGCCACTGGGGAGGAAGGGTTATTATTCTACTTCTCGGGTGGAGGACTGGAGCCAGTTCTGGGCACTGTGCTTAAGAAAATTACAAGAAAGCTTGGAAAAAAAAAAAAAAAGTGCAACAAGGAGGAAAAAAGACATCCAGAGGAAAAAAATATGGTTAAGAGGAAAAAAATATGAAATATTAGGAGGATGGAGTGCATTTACTTTGTTTTTTTTCTTAGAAGAGGGAAGGTCAAGTGCGGCACAGAGGCAGTAAGACCACATTAGGGAAGTATCTTTAAGGATTGGGTTTGGTATATTTGCTCCTACCTCAGAGTAGATAGAGAGATTTGAAGTCTCTAGAGATACTTCCTGGCCCTGAAGTCAGTGATATATATGACAGCAGTATTAAAATGATGCTTGACTGCTGGAGTGTCTTCTAAGCAAAGACATTTGGAATCATATTCTGTCCTCATCTGTACACCTGCAGTCAGTGAATTAATTTCTATAAATGCATAGCAGGCTGTAGCACAGGCACATCACTGACCTGGGATGGCAGGCTGTAGGCACTCTGTGTATTTTAATTCTGTTCGGTTCCTCTTCTTCCACTTTCTGAGACCTGTTTGATTACCAATGGCATTAGAAGTCATTCACCACTGTTAATAACCCCAGTTAATCACAGCAGCACATTTCCCCTTGAAAGAGTTCAAATGGTGAGAGCCAGCGCAGCCAAGTTTAATGCCTCCACTGCAGGGATGATGTGCTCCCAGCCCTCACTGCAGGGCTATCAGGACCAGGCAAAAAAGAGCTACAAATGTTCAGCCCTCTCCAAGCTGATGCTCCTGTAGTCTTGTTTGTTGCTCAGAGGAGGCTGAAGATTTTTTGTGGTTTAGACCAGGATAATTATGATCCAGTTCTGCACACAGAAATTTGTTTGCTTTTTTTTTTTTTTTTTTGCATCAGAACTCAACCCTCATCCCAAATCCTGTTATTCTTAATGAACCTTTTGGATATAACATAGCATAGCCACTTAGAAGCCTTTAATAGCACTAATAGTTAGATTACTTATAGATCTTTCTGCATCTTCTACTTTACATCTACATTACAACACAGATTTCCAATAGTATTTGGATGTGGAAAGATGCTTACAGAAGCTTTGTGGGATTTACAGACATGCTTAAATGACTTAGGTGCCTAATTCCCTTTTGACACTCAGTTGGAGATAAGGTGTCAGAGCTGTTTCATAGCCTGAGGAAGTAATGGAGCTACACGTTGAAACTGCTAAATATCTACCTCGGGAGTGGGTATCCAAGCATGTGCTGTGCTCTGGTACCGTCCGTCTGTGACAGTAATTGAAGTAGGAAAGACTGATGCTTTTAGGTATAAAAACCCAGGGCCAAGTTTCCACTTGTGGCTATCCACTACATGTATAGATATGAAGCTGTTAAACCTGGGACTTATTACTGAACTTACAACAAAATTCAAAGAAGCACTCAAAATCAATTAATTTTAACACAGAAGGCCTCTGGCCCTTAAACCTGAAAGCACATCTGGCACAGAAAAGGGCATGAATTGGTTTGAAGCCAAATTTAGAAAGGTTTGATCTGCTCTGCAAAGTAGGTGTGAAGTAAAGGAAACAAAAATGTTATGTAAAAAAGGAGATGATTAATATTCATACAGGTGCTAAGGAGTGACATTTTGATTCCCTAACACCAGTATTAGCATTTTGCTTTTTGTCAGCAAACCTGAATTGATTTTTGGCTCAGTTTTGCCCTTTGAGGTAAATCCATGGTAATAAAGTTGTACTTTCACAGCTTACTGAGTGTGCATGCATGCGTTGGAAAAAGGTGGCTGTTTCGATGTAAAATGACAGTCTGTATAAAAAGTAATGTAGCAAGAAACCTTTTAGTAATAACCATTTCTGTTAGCCCCTGGTTTGTATTTTCATGGTAGCTGGATACCCTGGGGCCAGGAACATGCACCATAAAGAAAAGTTCATCTTCCCAAATCTGGATGAAACTTGAACAGGTAAGAGACCCTGGAAAGCATCTGGAAGGACCAGGAGAATACTTAGGCAGGCAATGCCAGACTCCATTCCAGCTCCATCCCACAGGAAAAGCCAGCTGCAGGGTCTGTGCCTGGAGTGGGGCTGTCACAGCATGGAGGTCCCTGGAGTAGTTACTTGGGAGACACAGTTGTGAGAGGTTATTTGCCCTACTGTTGAGGTTATTTGTTTTGCTTTAAAGAGCTGCACAGTGAAAATATCGTTATTGGCAGAAGATCTTGGAAGAATGAGTATCTTGCAGTGCAGTTGAGTGTTCGCTGCCTGCTGATCAGTTGTGGGACCTTTACGCTCTGATTAGAAGCCGAGTGTGACACTTTTTGTTTTCAGAAACTCCCAATTTGAATTAATCAAGCACCAGAGCACACTCGGGCTGGCAGGATGCTCAGGAAATCAGCTGGGAGCCGGGCTGGTATCTCCAGCTCTCATTTTGTTTCACTCTTATTGCCATTGCTTGGTGACTCTTGATTTGAAAAATATTGGCTTAGCAGAAATGGACTTGTCACCTGTCCAAATAACCGATCTCTGATACTCTGAATGTCTGAAGGATTTTCACTAGGCGTAACAGAAGGGTTCATCAATTATATAAAAAACCATTTAAAATACAGAAGGGATGTCAAGGGATCTTCAAGGTCAGAGGAGAACAGAAAAGTTTTAGCCATCCGTGGGTGGTGTATTTGTCTTCTTTGAAGGCACAGAAAATTGTAATGAATATTATACCCATATTGACAGAACAGCAGGGAAATCCTGCTTCCAGCCACAACCAGTCACAACCTGTACCCTCACTGGCAGAAGTAAAAACCTTTCAAGAACAACCTCTGGTGTCTTCACCTAAAACCGAAGAGGCTGCAGCTTTGCATAGGCACTATCAGACCAAGGTGAATGTTTAGACTCCCGTAAGGTCCTTGATGGTCCTTCCAAGGAGGAGACAGTGCATGTCAGTGTCTTTTCCAGTCTTCACAAGATCAATAAAATATTCAGAATTTGGGAATCATTGCCCTAAATACTCCCTTATTTACAGGAGTAATGACTGACATTGTAAATCCTGTGGAGAGTCCAGTCCCTGATTCCTTGCCTCCAAGTGACAAGGAGCCACACACACTGCAATGAAATCCTCACACACATGCCAAGCTGCAATTCCACTTTAGTTCTCTCAATGAGTATATTAATTTAGACAAAATCAAACCTAGAAAGCACAAAGCATGTAACCCACTGGCACCAAATGTGCTGTCTGTTCAGACAACCTCTTTTAAAAACATGCTTTTCTCCTGGAGCTGTCAGGTCCCCTGCTTTGTCACAGAGCCACCCTGGTGTGACAGGACATGGAGGCTGTTTCTCTGCCAACCACACTTCTTCCTCTGTTGCATTTTCCATCATTCCAGATCCCACCCAGACTATTTTTTAGAATTTTACTTTTTCTTTTTTCTTTTTTTTTTGCGGCAAATGACTGTATCAGTTTTAATAAAGAGAGGACCAATGGCAAGCAAGAACCTGAATGAATTTGCTGGACCCAGAGCTGAGTTAAGGGGTTGCTTTCTCTTGCTTTCTCAGCTGTACCAATGTTGTCTATGCTGAGGCCAAGGTCTAGTCTCAGTGTGGTTGTCCTGGGAAGACTGTTGTTTGGATAAGGAGGGGATTCATAAGCAAGAGTTACTGAAATTCTCTGGTGACCTGCTCTTAAATAGGAAAGATAAACAGAAAAGAGAGGTTACCTCTGCTGCCTACACAGATGCAAGCACATTTTGCTTATCTGGTGTTGTATGTTTAGGCCGAAGACACCATAAACCCAATAGCAGAGGGAGTGCTATATGATGGCAGTTTGCTACTAAGAGAAAAAAATCTTTGCTACTCCCTGTGTGCAGGTGCTGTGACAAATGCAAGTCCACACAACCAAACCAGAGGGATTATCTTTTAGGAGAAGGGACAGTTGAGGTTGGTTTGTGTTTCAGTTTCTGATTGTCTTTTCCATGGGAGTGCCCACAGTGCTCTCCCAGCTCTGGGATTGCCATCAGTGAATATTGTGAAGGAGAGCAGCCAGGCCATGGCAAGTAAGCTCTGCTCTCCTGCTCTTTCCTTTTCTCTTTATATCAGTGACTTGGAGCCCCTGGTGGTCTAGTGGTAAGGGCGCGGCGCTGTCACCGCCAAGACCTGGGTTCGATTCCCGGTCAGAGCCACTCCCGGGCTGATGGAGCTCGTTAGCCCTTAAAAAGGCAACCCATCTACGTCCTAAGGACCTCGCTGCCACCGTCCAAGCTTGCTTGGCCCCGGCAGATGAACCTTAGGATTAAAGGGTGGGCTCAGTTCCGCGCACACTGTGTCTCACCTAAAAAATCCAATGCGCAGGCTGGAAGGTGTAAAGACCTTGCCCGGATCTTCACTCGTGAAGACTGGCCATTAGTGACAGCTCCTTGCACTTGGGACCATTATGTCCAAACCCCATTCGGTCTAAGCAACTCACTCAGGGTCTGAATTTCTGCTCTTAACTATCGATCACTCCATGCTGCCTCTAATTCTTTCCTTCCTTGGAAACAGCTTTTTCATTGAAATTAACCTGTTTGGCCAAAGGTGCTCACTGTTGCTGTTTGGATTACTTTCAACAGAATTAGTGGAAAGCATTCAACAGAATTAGTTGAAAGCAACAGCAATAAAGTGTCCTGTGTTTGGGCAGGGGCCACATCTCTGCACCACTTCCCAGCTGCTGTGATGATTGCATGCATGAGGTTTGGAAGAGCTGGGGGTATACCCAGGGGCTCCTGGCTGTAAAAGTGAAGCAGCAGTACAGGACAGTCCTTTTTCACACCAAAATTTCCTCCAGGTAGAAGGAGAGAGGCCATTGCTTAGGTTTCATCCAGGATAGCAGAAATCCCACACAAGCAGCAGCTGCACGTGTAGGCAGCACAATATATACGAGTCAGCCTGGTGTATCTAAAATACAGCATGTGTTGAACTCACTGAGCCTTTTTCTGCAGCACCTGTACAGTACTGATGCACTGGGACATGCTGAATATATTGTCTGCTCTGTGTGTTCCTGTTTCCTGTGGGGGAGTGACAGGAAGGGATAAGCCTTAGCACAGTGTAGCAAGCACTCCCACATCCCCGGGGCTGTCAGGATGACGTCGCTGCAGGGGGCTGCCCTGTTTGCCTGCAGGTGGGTCAGGACTGTGGAAAATCCCCAGGAGGATCCCTTCTGACTCTGGGTGGCTTGAGAAGAGCAGAGCCTGAATGTCTGTTTCTGCAGATGCTCTCTTCTAGAATCCTGCAATTAGCTCTAAGAAGAGGTGATGAGAGCTGTTTATGTATCATGGAGTCCATGTGTGAGAGCAAAGGAGGGATGGGAAACCTCTGTGCCATCCCATGGTGTGCACAAGGTGCCCTGTATGCCCAGAAGGGGCCAGTTCACAGCTCTTAGTTCCAGTGTTGTCCCAAGAGATTAGGCTGCCAGCCAAGCAGTCTGTGACTGTCACTGCTCTGTGCTGTGATGCAGGATTGCAGCAGAGATGACAATAGATGTGATGAAATCAGTTGCATGAAACTTATTTCACGTGTGCAGCACTTCAAGATTGCTTGCTGACTGCTGGGCTCAGGCTCTCCCTGTTGCATTGAGATATTGATGGAGACCTTGGTGCTGTTACTTTCTTGCTCCATCAGCCATCAGTCTCCCAGGGGAGAACAATGTGTCCCTTTCTCATTACACTTAAAAAACTCTATTTCTGTTTCAAATTTCAGTATGTTAGAAGTTGCCAAAGAGAAGTTCCTTCTCACAGTCATTATAGCAGAAATACAGTGAGGTAAAGCCTAAATGTTTATAGAGCATACTGCTTGTGACTTGTGCCTTAAGGATCCATCAGAGCAGCTCAATTTCTGGGTGATCTCATTTGTCATAAACTGTGGCTCAGGAACAGAAGCTTACTGTGATGAAATAAAACACCAGGGAATAAAGAAGAAGGAATTAGAAATGGGAAAAGGTAATGTAAGCTATGAATTAAAAGAAAGACAAGAAGTTTGTATGATGTGGCATTGCCTGTATTGTGAGACTGAAGGAGATGAGTTGTTTGACAATTTTAGAGTAAACTGGTATTCTGAAAAGCATGGAAGAGAACACATCCTGTTCCCAGTCCAAACAGCTCTAAGAAGTACCCTGCAGGGTCATCCCTGAAAGGGCTGTTGTCAGACATGATGAAGACGAATTCACTGTTCTTCCCTGCTGTCCCCAGCACATTTCTCCCAAAACTGCTGTCAGTGCAGTTGTTCTGCATGGCCTGTGAATGCCAACACATCTCCCCAGTGCTCTGACCCTGAGTGTACACCTTCAGCTTTCAAATGGTTTCTGCAGCTGTGATATTGCCTGCCACACTTCAGGAATCCCCAGCTTCTCCCTGGTCATCAGATTTTCATCAACTGTCTGGTTTCAGCAATTCCTGAGTACCTGGCCACAAATTTTCCAAATTCCATAGTATTCTAGTCCCTGCACAGATTTGTCCTTTGTCCCAGCAGTGCTTTGGGATGGGGAGCAGCTAATACAGGGGGAATTTACTTCATGAATAATTCATGCTGAGATGACCCTAATCCTATTCAGTTCAAAACGAAGAGCAAGAAATGGCACAATTAGAACTGTAACAGGAAGAGGCCCCTGAAGCACTGGGGCCACCCTACCTCATCTGAAATCACTTTCTTTGGTTTGTGTCTTCACATGAAGCCAAGGGGTGTCACAGTACCCCATCTCAGGGCCTTTTGAGGATCCACAGGTTAGTGAGATTGTGCAGATGAAGCTGTGAGCTGCATCCTGCTCTGTTTTGGCTTTTGATCACCGGGAGATGTGTGTGTCAAAGTGCAGCAGCAAGAATGACAGTGCACTTCATTCTGTTGCCTACAGGGACAGCAGCCCACTTCTTGAAGCACATGGTGTTCAGGAGTTTGCCACATTGATGAAGGGAAAGCATATCAGACTTTGACAAGTTATACTGGAGGCTGAACATTGTCAGCTGTGGAGTACATGCTAGCACATATACTGCATGCATAAAAAGCTGTTTATGTTTGTGGAGGGAGAAGCTGCTGCTGACGATAGGGAATTTATTTCCATAGACCTTTCGGGGCTTTTTGATGTGCCTGTGCTTGGCATCGCTGCTGAATGACTTTCAGTTTCCCAAACATTTTGCTGGAGTGAGAAAAAAGATGGGCCACAGCAATGTTTTGCCTTTGTACCAGGGATCTTGGGCTCAGAAGGTGATGAGGAGTGGAGCTTTCCTGCAGTGAATCCTGCTCTGTCTGGCACCAAAGCCTTCCCACTCTGCCCTGAATGTGGTAGAGAAAAGTTTTTTGCTGAAAGCATTGGGCTGGAACTCAGAAAATCCAGATCCTGACTCTGACACAGCCTTTCCAAGGATCTTATGCAACTGACCTTGTTTCTCTGTGTCCTTTACCTCTTCACCATGGTGGGACTTTCTCCAGCCCTTCTATGATTCTTGTGTGAGTGCAGCAAATGGAAATACTCGGTTTCTTTGCTGGTAGGCACCATTTCTTTACATGGGGAAGCAGACCTCCACCCTTATTTGTGGCATTATGGAGTTGATCCTGCTTCTGTGAGCTGTGTAAGTGTGAGTCTGGCATGACACAGACAGGTATCAATGATGGTCACAATTGCATTTGGCAAGTTCTTATCTCCATCTCCATTTCTTATCACATTTTCTTTTGTCATTTTCTCCCAGACACCTTGAGATCTCAACACCAGTGAATTGTCCACAGGCTGAGGCCTGACAAGGCCTCCCCTGAGCAGAGCAGTGAAGTGCAATCCTGGAGCTACTCTTCCAAGCTGAGCTCCATTAGGAATTCTCCTTCCTGTAAACATTTCACTGAAGCCTCTCCTGGCTCACACCATTCTTGACTCTCCTTGGGGATCTGTGGCAGCTCCCACACCCTGCTCTGAATACACAATGCAAACCACACTTGTGTAATCCCACAGGAGTCTGGGTGCTTTGCCTAAGCACCAGGATACCCTTGATGGATCCAAAGCAAGGAGGAACTTTCACTACATGTTTGCCCTGTTCTTGGTCCTGCTGCTGGCCACTGCCACCCTGCTGCTCTGGCTCAGTGCAGTGGTGCTTAAATCAGTTTCAATAAGCATGTTTGAAGCAGAGACAATGGGCTGGAAAGGTTGGTATGCTCAGGAATACCGCCCTGTTACACAGCATGCCTGTCGTGAGCGTATGTCTGGCGTCGAGATGAAACCCATGGCTCTGACTGTGAGGCTGTGGCACAGAGAAGGTTTCCAGCTGCCTGTAAAAAGCAGCTGATGGATCCATGCTGCCAGCAGGCATTGTCCCCTGCATCATGACCAGTAATTGGTACATGGGGCTGCGCTGTCCTCTTACAATAATCGCTTCTTTTATCGCCCTCTTCAAAGGTGGCTTTGCATACAAGACCAAGAATGAAACCATAGCTCATTGCTTGATTGCATAATTACATTCTGCTACAGTGTAATTTGGTTATGGATGTTATTAAATGGATCAAGGTCAGCAGTAGGGTTCAGGACACAAGTGGGGAAAAAAAACTGAGAACTTTTTAGCTCAGAATACCACCTTATTGGCATCTTTTGCAGCTCAGGTCAGTTTTTTGTGGCTCTACTGCTTGTCCCAGGAGCCCCTGGTGCTCTAGTGGTAAGGGCGCGGCGCTGTCACTGCCGAGACCCGGGTTCGATTCCCGGTCAGGGCCACTCCCGGGCTGATGGAGCTCGTTAACCCTTAAATAGGCAATCCATCTACGTCCTAAGGACCTCGCTGCCACCGTCCAAGCTCGCTTGGCCCCGGCAGATGAACCTTAGGATTAAAGGGTGGGCTCAGTTCCGCGCACACTGTGTCTCACCTAAAAAATCCAATGCGCAGGCTGGAAGGTGTAAAGACCTTGCCCGGATCTTCGCTCGCGAAGACTGGCCATTATTATTATTATTACTGCTTGTCCCTCTGGCCTCACAGGCAAGATGTATATGATGCTTTTCACGTGGCTTTTCACCTGGTTGTGAGATAGCCAGCAGCAAGTCAGCTGGTTGGAGGGGTGCAGACAGTTGGTTCATTTGAAAAACCCACTTGCCTTCCTTGCAGAGCCTTTCCACAGGAGTACATTGAGGCCCCTGAACCTGATGTCTGTGTCAGGAGGGGCTTTGGGCTACACTTTGGCTATAGAGCAGAAAGTGACAGCTGCTTTGTCTTCTGAAACAGCTTTGTAGTAAAAATTGTGGGGGAAAGAAGTAGGGTTATAAATGGAGCTCTGTTGAGAGCCGGGGCTGTGTTGTAGTTGTAGCAAGGACAGAATGAAATAATTCAGGGAGCCTCTTCCATGCTGCATAATCTCTGTCCTGCTGCGTTGAAGCATGGGCTGAGCTGCAACCATGGCAGCTTCTAACTGGGTATGGACATTACTGGGTGGACAGACTTTTTTTCCCCATTTACAGTATTGGGGAAAGAAGCAACAAAAGGCATTAAATGCACACCAAGACTTGTAAAAAAAAATGTACGTACCTCAGAATGGTAACTGAAAGTAAGTCATGCAACAAAGTTGAGCCCTTCAGAACAACCTAGTCTTTTACTGGCTTTCAGAGCCTGATATGAATAAATAATTTAATGGCTATTAATGTGAATGCTGCTGATTTTGAATCTCAGTTCCTACCATATTAAACCCTGCAGCCAGCTCTGCCCTTAAGGAACATTCTTTCTTCAAGGGCTTCGTATCCATGCAAATGTTATCTGCACCCTCTGAAGAGGCTAGAGCTAAAAAACGGCTTTTGAAAATGTGTAGCACCATGCCTTGCTTTTTTATCAAATATACTCTAACAAAAAAAAAAAAAACCAAAACCAAGTCTTTTTCAATATCAAAGTTAAATTTAGAAAGCAAACTTTTTAAAGCATACTTGTCAGTTGAAAGTTAATTTTTTTAATGACCATCTTAAAGGCAAAATCTTACAACACATTATTTTTCTTTTGTGCCTCATTTGCCTCATATTTTTTTACTGCCCTCTTCTAAGTAAAAGGATCCCCATGGTGCTCTTACTTTCTGTTCCTCTAAGTGCAGTTGCATGTATTTCTCTGTGTATTAGCAGTTTGCTAATATGCTTTGGTTAGATCAGTTAAGATGCAGAAGTGTAAAACCAGTAAATAAAATCCAGTGATTTGGTAAGCATTCTACCACTTACCTGTTTGAATTTCTGCTTCACAGGTTTTTCACCTTTCAGCTTCTTTTGTGTTGTGCAATACGGTGACAGTCTTTCATGGCTACACTGTTTGTGTGTAGCCCCCTGTATGACAGATTTGGACAGACTGGGACACTGTGGCTGTTGCTGACCCCAACACCATAGATTATAGGGGCAGAAGTGACTGTTCAGGTCTATTAGTGTGAACAGATTATCAGATAACAGAGTTTTGCTAAGTCATTCTGCTTGCATGAAGTCCCTGCCTTTGACTGAGTTAAGTCAGACACTTCGACACAGGTTATCTTTGGGTTTTTCTCTCCTAGTACCAGAAGTTATGTTTCCACAGGACGTTTAATCTTCTTCTCCTTCATTTCCCTTGTTATGAAAGTGATCATTTCAATTTTAATAGAAACATTCATGAATCAGTGTTTATTCCTTGAACAGAATGTGTAGTCCAGCTTTAGTGATTCTTAGAGGAACCAGTTCTGCTCATGTTGTTGCACTAATGATTCATAACTTATCATTGATAAAAACAGATGAAAACTATTAAATAGTACAGATTGTAAGAAAAGATTGTTATGCTCATGAGCAAATGGTTTCTCTTTTGTGGGGCTTTTTGTTTCAGTGTGGTTTTTTTTTCCCTCCTCCTGTTCCATAGCAGCACAGAAAAAAAGCAGGAATGATGTTTTTATTGTAGTGATATAGTCAAGACAGATCTAAGGTTTCCTCTCTCCCTCAACATGTTTACTGGAACATATAAATAAGATTTATTTAAAATTTATCATGCTAAGAAAGATCTTTTCAGACCTCTGAAATCCAGCTGTGACACACAGTAAACCCCAGGCTTTCTGCAAGTAAGGTACTAAGATTCAAATAGACAGGGTTAGCAACTGACCTTTTTTGTTGTTATTGTGGCATATGTGTCTCTTTGTGAATGTTGGTGCTAAGCTTTCTGGAGGGCTTTGTGTTACTGTATCCAGGCATTTCAGATCATAAAGGAACAATCTGAAGTGTAAACTCCACATGGCAGGAGAAGAGGACCTTGTGTACAGCCAGCACCCAGGTTACAGCGTGCTGCTTACATTCCTGTTTTCCAGAGGACATACAGGGTCCTTGACTCCTTTTAAGGATATTGACATTTCAGATCATCACATGCCTACTCTATTATATACCACTGCAGTAAGCCAACTATCCCAGATATCTCTGGGATTAGTGCTTTTGGAACAATCCCTCCAGTAACCTCCACATACAGCTCTTTGGTTTGCACCACGGAACAGTCTTAGGCTGTGCAAACTACATTCCTTTTGGGTGAAGCTAAACTGAAGGGTGCTCTTTATGATGCCCATAAAGTACTAGATATTCAGACCATGGGACCAGATGGCAGTTAGACCAGACTGAACTCATCCTGAGATATGTACAGCACCAGCATCCAGCCCTTGCTACCAATGCTTTACTCTACACATTTGGTCCCACAGGGTAAACACAATCTCTGTAAAAAATCATCAAATCCCTACAGTTCTGATTGTAAACCCTGGATCTCACTGAGAGTGCATGCTGCAATAAGCAGCTACAAAGAGAAAACAGTAATTTTAAACTCTGGATTGCTCTGTTGATTTTGAGTCATATAATTTAAAGACAGTTGCACAGTCTTCTGTATACTAGTAACACAATAAAATGATCTCCTGCTTTACTGTGCATTGTGCCAAACAGAGTTAGTGTGTTATATTACTCTCTCTAGAGTGACTGTATTATCTTAGATTGGAAGTTGCAGTCATTAGTTGGCTTCTGAACAGTATCAGATGCCAAAGCTAATCTGTGTTGTCTAGCAAAGTGTGCAACAGAGTGAAAAATTTCACTATAGCCACTACTCTAAAATCCCTGATGATATACTTCCATCTGTCTGATTCCTGGGAAGCAAAGCATCAGCTACAATGGGTCACTCAGCTGCATACACTGGAACAGTCAGATCTAAGCTGTGGCGTAGTTTGGGTTCATTCAAAATGTTTGTGCATTGTCCACGGGTTATTTCACATCAAAAGGAAACTAACAGAAAAAGAACAAGTCAAGTTTTCAGCACATATGTATTGTGGAAATCCATTCAAGGTATTAATAAGTCCAGTGTTCTCTGTGAAGTTGTTTTGGGCTGTAAGATTTGTCAGTGCTTTTCAAGCTAGGCAGAGGTACTGTGGTCAATACATGGATGGAAATTCTGTCACAACAGAGTTGGTTGATTTTCTGAATTCCCAGAAAATCAGTGGACAAAGGGCTGTCTACCCCTCATGCCATACACTTTCTTTCTCCTCCCTTTCTCTCCCAACAATGTTCTGAGTAGCTGGAGGCTCATTCATTTCTCAGGCTGAATTCACCTCTATTATATACAACCAAAGACAGGTTCTTTGTACACCATGAGCAATTTAAAGAGTATTAGATGGGATGCTAGCCCAAAGTGTCTGGCTTAAGGACACAGTGTCTGAAGGAGTCAGGACCAGCAGAGGAGCCTGCTCTCGGAAATTAAAATCCAGTGCCTCAATAACATGACAGGTGTTCACGAACAAACTCTCTTCAATTGGCAGTAACTGGTGCTCACGAGCAACAGAAAAGTTCCTGCAGATCCTCTACACAGTCTTCTGTTATAGCACCCACCTACCTTCACTGGGGTTTGGGATGATGAGCGGAGGGGTTTGAAGTGTCACCCTGAGTGTCAGCCTGGCAGATATTAAGAAAGCACCATTGACCTTTTTTTCTGGCTTTGTCTGCAGAAATGTTGTGGGGACCCAGGCCTTGAGGCACAAATTTCAGGGGGTTCCCTTTGGCTCTTCCAGTAGGCAAACAGACCTGGCCTCCACCCAAGAATATGCCCTGAACCTTTTCTTTTCACTGTGTAGGCACTGCAGCAGCAGGTACCAGGGGGATGGAAAAGCCACATAAAGTGTAGCACTTCATAACATTTTGTCCTGGTTGTAAGAACCTACCTGTCCAGCGCCAGCTTACCCCAGCCTCGGCTGATTTTTTAGACCCCAGGACTTGCTGTTAGTTGACCAGTCATAGCCAACCTGTCAATAAGCTGTCAAAATACTAATAATCTAGCACCGCTCATTTTCAAAATGGAAATTTTAGCAGCAAAGAAACTGAATTTCCTATCCTGGTCATGACAGCTCTGAAAATGGTTTAATTCAGCAGTAGGGAAGATAGGGAGAGTGTCGGAGATGGTGTGTTTCCACTGAGTCTCACGGTTTAAATTTAAGAGTCAAAGCAGAGAGGCTATCGCAGCACATCAGCAGCTCAAGGCTGTAATAGGCCTGGTGAGCTCCTTGGCAAGTCCTCTTATCTTCTGCTCATGTGACAATGAACTACACAGAAAATTGGGCTGAAGACATTTTCTCTCCTCAGACCTGCAGTCCACGCAGGGCTGCACTGTCAGGTAAGGACAAGCCAGTTTTGTCTGAGTGCTAAAAACTGTAAAACACTTGTAAGACTCTGCCTTACAAGGAGTGGGGCTCACTCACAGTCTCCTTCTTCGTGGCATTGTTATAACTGCATTATTTCATTTGTGTCAGAAAGAAAGGCTGTTTGCCTAAGAAACTCAACTGGAACTTGGGGGAAATAAGTTTCTCTACTTGCTCTGACACCTCCTGTTTATAGGGCAACCAGCAAGCCAACTGGTCTTTCAGTGCTCAGGACCTCAGCAAAAAAATGTAGAAAATAAGACATCTTACCTGTCCTCCTGTCATTATGAGGGCATTTTTATTAAATACCCAAGGCATTTGTACTGTAGTTTGAGCCTTTGAGGATAATTTTCATATAAATAATAACATGATAAATCTAATATTGACTGCTAATTTTCCACTAAATTGTTCCTTTTGACTATCAGAAGAATAGAAGAATATAATCTCATGTTTATAAATGCATAACCATTACTCTAGTTTATACATTGTTATTATTATCAACAATAATAAAAACAGCAAGATCACAAAAATAACCAAAGGTCACAAATCAATTTATTCTGCCCTGTACTCAGGTTCAAATTGATGCCAAGAAACATAAAAGAGATCAGAGGTTCAAAGCATCCCATCTGGCTATGTTTCTAGAGTTCTTAGATTATTATTTTTCTTCATAGTTATTTCAGGCTTTAGCAGATGAGGCAGTACGATGCTAATTTAGGAAATCTGTTTTTCTTGTATGCAATTAACATATCTTCATCTTGTCCATCTTGTCTCATGATCATTATCTCTGAATGCAAAGATGTATTTCTGGATACTATTTGGGAGTAAGCAGAGTTGATAACATTGTTAGTAATTTCAGACACTTTGTCAGGAAAACAGAATGTAGAGAAGACAATAGATGAGTTGGGATTCCCAGGTTAGACGTTATCCTGGGGTTTCACCAGATCCCCAGGCTGCAAAGAATGCAGAGACAATGGTGTCAGAAAATCCCCCTTCATGGGAAGCAGTTGCTTTCCTGGAAGAGGGATGCTGAACTGGATGGGGCCAAGTGCCACACGAACGAGCTGTGCTGCCACTGCTACTCCAGTTCATAGGAGTCCAGATTTTAAGAGGTTTAAAATTCCAACTTGAAATAAGATCCAAAATTAAAAATCAAATCAAATCAATCAAACAAATTTCAAATATACCTTATATTTTAAAAAGAAGGAATGAAAATTTACTCCATCCAACCATGAATTTGAATTTGGGGTCCATCATTAAGAAAGAGTGAAGCAAAGGACAAAATAGGTCACTTGTTCTGTGTACCACATTGGTGAGCAGCTCGATGTGCAGGTTTCTTCAGATCACACTTCACAAGAGCTGTGCAGTCATTGGTACCCAGACCTTAATGATGGAGCATGTTCTCTCATCCATCCTACCCAGGTTCTCCAGCAAGGGTGAGCAGCCCAGTGGAAGAGTCGTCCCAAGCTATGTTCTTGTCAGCACTCATTAAGCTGAAAGCTGTGTTCCTATCAGGATTTCATGAGCAGCTCACCAAAAGCCAATGTGGTGAATTGGGGCACTTTATGAAGTACTTGGTAGAAATGTACCTGCATGATGTACAGGCCAAGAGCTGAAAGCAAAAGAACACAATACTGCACTGTGGTGGGATGGAAGGTCTGAATCAGGATCCCCAAACTCATCTGCTTTGTAGCCAGAAGGAGACCATGGTTTGTGTGGATCTGTATGAGCTCATTTTCATGTGGGTAATGGGTTATCTGGGGCAAAATGGAGCTCAGTGTGTCCTGCAGAACCTACCACCTGCATGCCTGGGCAGATGTCCTTGCCACTGCAAGGGTACCTTGGCCACGTCCATGCTGCAGTCACACCTTTGTCTCCAGCATTCCTCTGTGGTGACGTGAATAATTTAATCAGTCCTTGAACACCAAAAGGTGCCTTAGGACAGCCTTTGTCCGCATATAAAGATCTTCAGTCTAATTACAGAGGCTTGTCCAGCACTTGGGTTTTTTTTCCCTGTCTAAAAATATTGGGTCAGCTCACAAGACTTAGCAGACCTGCATTCCACCTGTTTCATGAGTGTTTTAAAGTGAATCCAACTGAACAAATATGTACCTTGAGCACAGAGAGCTCCCACAAAAGTGAGTGCAGATAGCCCTCTAGTTATATTTTCAGAGGCAGTAAGTAAGATAGCTTAATAATGCTGCTTCTCAGCTCCTGGAGCTGGAGACCAGACCTGCATGGATGGTGATTTATTTGAAAATGTGCTCCCTCCAGCCCACAGATGGTCCAGGCGGAGTCAGAATACTTGCAGTTACCATATTACCTCATCAAGTGAATCTCTGCTCTGCAGCTCCCATGTAGCAGCTTATTTTAAAATGTAACTGCTTTCTCCTACTTCTAAAAGGCCACCAATAAGACTTGTCACCAATCTCTTGTGGAGCTAGAAGGGGGAGGAAGAGTGAAGTGTGAAGAGTAGAATATCACCTGCCATCTGGACAAAGATGTGATGAGATGTAAAGTTTGGATGCACATTTGCGGTTCTTGATCACATGCCAAGAGAGAGCTCAGCTACAATTATTTTAAAGCATTCCCAGACAGATGCAACCCTAGGTCATGGGAGAAGCTACACTGAGGCAGGCAGGCAATGAATTGCATCAGACTCTGTGCAAGGCATCATTGCCCGTGGGAGTGCTGCTATAGTCTGCACAAACTTATCCTGTGAAAGAGCCTCCACGGTAAAGACCTGTCCTGGGAATATGAGTATACTGGGATCAAGTGCTGTGGTACAAGGTTTGTAGTCACAGATTCTCAGATATTCAAAGGCATATTTAGCCTCTGAACTTTCATGGGTTTAAATGGGAGTCACGCATTTGCATTTCACCTGGAAGCCCAAATGTCTTCAAGAATCCTGTGCCTTTGCACTTCCATAGTGATTTCAGTGCTGAATTTCTCAGTGCTGTTGGCATCAGAGGGGTGTTGATAAAACCCTGCTCTGGCTCAGGTCAGTGGGGAATGTAGAATGGGCTTTACTGGGTAAAGAGCACCATAAAGCAGATGCTCTTCTATAATGCCATCCTTTTTCCTGGGATGGAACAGCACTTAGACAGGCATAGTGAACAGGATCCAATCATTCCATGCTCTGCCTCTGCAAGCATAATGAAATGCTACTGCTGATAGCTGTGCTGATATTTATGATTTCTACTTAATATGTTTTAAATGAGTTGATGAGCTCTAAGTATTAACACTAACATCGGTAAGTATCCTGAGCCAGATTCTCTGGGAGGGAAGCCTTGTCATGCCATAGACTTTGGTGCATTTTAGTGCTTTTATCCCATCTGAAGATCTGGCTCAGTAATTGTGCAGCACATAAAAGAGAAACCCATAAGTGCTGTAAACAAAGGAAAACTGTTACTCTGGGAGTGTGTTAGTTAGATATTTCAACACTCATAATTAACATCCCTTTCCTAAACTGTGGCACAAACTACTTGCAGAATGAGTTTTTTCTTTTATTACTGCTAGTTTCAGTGACTGAATTTATTAAGTCATTAGGTTTGCTTCTGGATTTGTGTATTTGCTGTTCTCCTTTGGGTTATAATAAAATCAAATCTTGAGAAAAAAAAAAAAAGATATCTTTATTTGTCTGGCAATTTTGAGAATGTTTGTAGGGAAATGGTAAGCAATACAAACAAGCAGCCCAGTCTGTGGGGACACTGAGTGAGCAGCTGGATTTGAATTCAACAACAGCTAGTGACAGTGTTCTACTGGCTGCCTGGCTGTCCCTGAGCATTGCACATGGGAACCTGTCACCATTTCTGCCATGGTCTGGAAACATCAGGAGTTTCTGGGGAGCAAATTGTTGGCTGTCATGATCAGAACCCAGAAGCACCATGCTGTTGCTTCCAGGGGACCTCTTCCTTGCAGTTCCCAGCTGAGGATGTTCAGTGGCAGGGATGCTCCCATACTGGTACTGCAGGGCCTGGCAGTGCTTTGCTGAGCAGCACCAGGGCTGTCCACTGCCCTGACAGCACTATGAACTGCACCAGGGCTGTGATGCTGTTGGGTCAGCGTTTTTTGAAGTGGCTGATACCTCCAAGGGTGGTAGTGCATCCCTGAATGCTCTGAAGTCTCATGTCCACAGTTTTGATAGCAGTGCTTCTGCACTGATGTCTGTGGAACTTCTCCAGCTGTACGGAAGTGCAAAGGGGAGTCCATCAGACCTACTGTGTTCAGGGTCCAGAGGCTGGGTTAGATCTACCTGACCAGGGCAGGTGAAAACTGAGGTGGTTTAGGAAAAAAATCTGTCCTCTCACAAACCACCTCCAGCCTGTGCAGTGGTAAGAGAAAGATGGGGTCAGACATTCCCAAGATCTCCCTGAAAGACCCAAGTGATGCAGACATTGGCTTGTGCCTGCAAGTCCCATCCATGTTTTCATCTGCAGATTGCAGAAGACACTACTGGGATCAAGGCTAAATAAAATGTTGTTTTTCTACACCAAAAATAAGTTTTGGGGCAATTATGGTACCTTATACGCTCCCTGAGCAGGTCTGACCCAGTGGATCTCAGCACCCTGCCCTCCAATGGCAGTTGCATCCATTTAGCTCCTTTTGATTCCAAATGTCATTGAATGTGGTCTTCCTAATTTTCTGTGTGATAGCTACTGTGGTTTTTTTTTATAGACTGTGCAATTTCCAATAAAACTAGAGTTAGCACAAACCAGACCTATGTTTGTTTTTTCAAAGCAAATCTAATTATTCTTCTTAATAGAATTGTCTTTTGTTCAAGGGATTGGATTGAGATGCAAAAAACGAGTTGCAAGCAGATGCTAATCATTTTGCATGTAAATTACTAGCATTTCTTTTACAAATATTTCATGCAGGTTTTTAGTTTAACAATTAAAAAAAAATCTGCTTTTCAAAACCACTTTCAGTAATGTCTGCAGACATTTAACAAAATACTTCTGGCTCTAAATCTCCAAGTAGTAAGCAAATAAATGTATTTATTTACTTTGTATGCAAAAATAATTCATTCAAAGGCACATATTTCACATGGAAATTAAACAAGAGAAATTCCCTTTTTTTTTTTTTTCCTGCTACAAATCACCAGCATACTCTTTAATGAGGAGAACTGGTGGAATTTCCGAGTGAGCTGAGTTCATGATGGTCCTGACAGAGGACTTCTATGGACTTTGTGCAGAAAATAGAGTCACTGTTTATTTCTTTGTTTAAAGACTGAAAAAAGACTGGTGATTAAAAGATGAAGCCATCTGTTCTCTCACTGTCTCGTACTTGGTCATGCTATTTCAATCAAGAAGAAAGTTGGAAAAATAATTGAGTGGGGTACGTTATAAACCTGTTTCAAAAAGTCCCTGCAGCAAGTGAGGAAGTGACGTGGTGCTCATGACCTGGCTGTTTAGTCTCTCTTTATCTGTGGGATGAAGAGAAAGTATTGGACCTTGTCTTATAAATTAAATAGTGACCTTGTCTTATAAATTAAACCAAAGAAATAAAAAGAAAATCTTGCATGCCTCAGGGTTCTGGTCAATAGATCAGTGATTTTTCAAAAATAGCTTCAGTTATCTCAGATTTCAACCTGTGCAGCAGTGGCTGCTACGAACTGCTTTGTTAGTGTGAAGCCTGTTGTGCACACCTGCACTTTCCTCTTTCCTCCAAGCTCTTCTCAGCCCAAGACAACTGAAACAGCAGTTCCCACCTGATTAGACATAATTGCTACAATTAATTTTGACAGTGAAACTTGTAAAGAGTTTCTGCCATTAATATCCCACTAGCCTTTTGTTATTGGTAGCCCCAAAGCCATCAGCAAAAGGTATGTGATGAAACTAGATGATGCACTGTAGCTGAAGGCTTGCCATTGGCCACCAAGAAGATATCAATGAAGAAAAATGTGTTTGCATGTTAAAGAGATTTAGAGAACATGCTAAATATCCTCAGGCAGGGCAGTGCTTTGAAGAGTAGCCTGTGTCCTGCTCCACTGTCCTATCTCCTTTCTGGTCATCTGGTTCTTCCTTCTCCATCCTCTTGCTCATTGTGTCAGCTCCATATGTGGGAGTGACCGTGCCAAGGATTTGTGGTGCTCAACCCTGTGAAGTCCCTGTGGAATGTCAGTTTGGTGGTAGGATGAATTGCATCCTGGTGTGTTTGTCTCGAAGTGGCACAGTTGTTGCTGGTGAGGTGATATATGTAAGAAAAAGGATAATAATGCATAAACCCAGTATTATTTAACTAGAACTTAGCTACCAAATCTGTGGGGTTTTTAAGCTGCTGAATAGACAGAGCTGGGGTGTTTTTTAGTGGTGTTGCCATGGTTTGTGTCCTGAAGTGCTATTTCAACTGAATTGTGGGGGATGAGGAATCAACCAGCCAATTCACAAAACCCATGGGATGCTTTTGTTTGCTTGTGGGGGAGCTTAAACATTTAAAGGAAATCAATATTTTTTTCTTCATATTTTCTTAAACCTTCATTGAGTTGATGTCTTTACATACATTTGCTTTAAAATAATAGAAGAATTTTGCTGCTTTATTAGTACAAGTGAATATACAATACAGGGTCTGCTTTTAAGAATTGCTGCTGCATGTCATAAATACTATATATATTTATAGTGTATATATATACACTATAATATATATTTAACTGAAAACCTAATTTTCAATAACTTTCAATTAAAATATCTTTTTTTCTCTGTGAAACAACATTTTCAAAATTTATTAGCTTTTATATTTCTTCCTCATTGAACATAGTCTTAGTTCCACATTGAAACTAAAACAGAAGTGGAAAATCCAGATATCTCATGCACGGTATATTCCATATTTTGTCAAGTTGGGAGCTATCCTTCACAGTCTACCAGTTTTTCAGTCCCCCTAAAGGAAATGTTCTTGATAAGTTTTTATTGATGGGTAACGAAGGCATGGGAAAGGGAAATTGGTTTGAGAGCTGCTGCCTGGCTGGCCCTGATGCCAAGGGGTGCCCCTGAGCCAGCCAGCACAGGCAACCACTGCAAACTGCCTGGCTCCCGGGTGAGCTGTGTTCTTCCCAGGCAAGACAAAGCCTGGAGATAAAGAGCAGATTTAAGGAGCACTTAAACACTGATCTTTGGGGAAGCTACTTCAAACACCATTTTATAGTGCTCTAAGTTATCTAGATCTCTCTTAACTTGTTTCACTTTCTTTTAAAAATATTTATTTCTTCAGCAAGGAAGACTCCCTCAGATAGGGCAATGTGATCTGTTGCACTGATAGTATTTTTGTCTGTGTGGTGCTAATGATTGATGCCAAATTCATGTATGCAGCACAGCTCTGCACTTTCTGCTGTGCTTTATTTTCTGTGGCTTCAAGCCTGCAAGGATCCCCGGGTCTGTTGCACACTGGATTTACTGTCAGAACATCAACACTTTATATAATCCCAAAATCGCTTGGGAACACATACATGAGTGTTGCTGAATGTTCAGAATGTTCGTTCTTAAGCAAGGTCTGCAGTAAATATGTGGCATTACTCCAGAGGCTTTGCTCAGATGTTGGTCATGGGTTTTCCATTGGCAAGAGTGGAAGCTCCCAAAGATTTGGGAGTGGGAAAGGCTTGGGAGGGAGCATCGCTCACCTGTAGCAGCAGCTGCCTTCACTCACAGGGCTCATAAATACCTTGTCTGGGACCTATTAGAAGGATTTTTTTGCTAAAGCAGTTTTACTTCAGAATATGCATTTTCACTGAACTTTTTTTTGCAAGGATGTCATAGTTTTTATGAACCTAGTGGGAGAATTTGGCCAGGACAAGTTTTCTGCTCAAGATCAAATTCTGGGAAGAATACCCAATCCACTAACAACCCATCTGACTCACTGAAGGTTTGGGAGCCCACTGCCACAGAATGCCCTGGCCAGCCAGATCTTTGAAAAGAAATGTAATATTTCTCTGCTGTAAAAATCTTGAAAAAAACTGGGACATGACAAGTTCTGGTCCATAACTGAGTGTAGTTTCCTCCTGGAGACTTGATGTGAAGCCAGTGCAACTGGTAATGGCGCAGCCACTCCCACAGCCAGCATTGGCTTAGGAGATGTCTTGTGCAAACCCAGGTGTCCTCTGCTCCAGGGCAGGTGTGGAACCACTTCTCAGAATCTGAAGAAATACTTTTGCCAGAAATCTTTAAAATTACTTCTTTCTCTTTATTGAAAGGTTTCCAGGCTTTGTGCCAGCATTTCCTCACGTCACTTTTGAAATTATATAGTTTACTTACTTTTGTACTCCTGTTTCTTTAAATCCACTTAAGTTGTTCAATAAACTGCCCTTTGCCTATAAAAATTTGAAGAAACCTCAATATTTTAGACAATGAGCATTGTATACATTTCTTCCCCATCACAGGGAAGGTAAGAACAAAGCCAGGGGAAGGCATCAGGAACACCAAGGCTGTCTCTGCTTCTCAGCTCTATTTTTTCTAATTTTGCTTAGTATTCCAGTCTAAATCCTGGTAAATTCCTGACTTTTTCCACATGCTTTTCACACCCGTTCACTGTAGGCTGTTTTACAAACTGCAACTCTGCCAGGGAAGGAGAACCTTTCCTTTCAGCCAGGAGTTTTCTACATGGGTGGGATCTGGCATTGCTGATGCTTCTTGTTTTCTGTTGTTAACAAACTGCAGTGCGTGACCATTATGTATCGCTCGGTGATGCCTAATTTAGAAGATCAGTGATTAATTCCTTCCATTGCTTTTTCCTCTCTCTCTCTCTCTCTCTCTATATCTCTCTCTCTCTCTCTCTCTCTCTCTCTCTCTCCCTGCAGGATGTTTTCACACCAGAGTGCAAATTTAAAGAATCCGTCTTTGAAAACTACTACGTTATTTATTCTTCCACGCTGTACCGGCAGCAAGAATCCGGACGAGCGTGGTTCCTGGGACTCAATAAAGAAGGTCAAATTATGAAGGGAAACCGGGTGAAAAAAACCAAACCCTCATCACATTTTGTACCCAAACCCATTGAAGGTATGGAATCTGCCCACTCTCTCCATCAGTGGTGTATGGGAAGGGGGAGTTTGCAAATTCATATTCATGGTTTCCTGTGTGGAGGTGTTGGGCTGCAAGACCAGAAAGCAAGGAGAATATGTATAACACTTCAGATAGGTGCTGGGCTACACTGTTAGCATTTAATCTGCTTTTCTTCCCATATAATAAACTTTGCACTCGTCCCAAAGGGGTTTCTTAGCTTTGGGATGCTAAAGGGTGAATTTAAAAGCCTGGCAACATGAGAAATTACTGGAAAAGAAAATCAGTCATTGAGCAGCCAGCAGTTTAAATGGAAGCTGATCCAGCAGTGATCATAATGTTGGGTTCTCTGTGAAGATTTTGCCAGTGTATTTCAGTAGGCTTCCAGTCCCATATAGAGTCAGTAGAGACCAGATTTATCCCACCTGATTTTAGACTTTGGCACTCTTTTTATAGTAACAGAAGAAAAATGCATCCTACCAGCACAGCTGTGGATGTACTTGGTATGTCTACCATGAGATGACTTAAATCTGTTTTTTTCTCATATGTGAGGACATCCTAGTTAGTCACCAGGGGGTAGAGATACCTTATCATACTCATTCAAAGTTAGATGGGATGCTGTCATGCCATATTTCTTCATCACAGTGAGGCTTCAATGAAAGTCATGGAATTGAAGTTTTACCCTCCTGCTGATGCCTGTACACTGCTGAAGTGTCCCTCAGCCTCCTGCAAGGTCATTTTGCTTTTTGTGGGTTGGCCCCTGATAAATGGAGAGATGTACTATGATGACCCTTGTACTTCATAGATACTAACTTGACTCTGGAAACAACTTTTTTTTCTGCTGCTTTGGAAAAGCACTGCTTTTTGATCCCCAAACTAGGTATGCCTTTCTGACCTCATCTCAGATCTGCCAATTGCCACCTCAGGGACACAGCAGTCTGGAGATGGCCTTGGCTGCATGGCTATGTGCTCCCTCTCACTCCTCCCTCTCACTAACCCCCTCTTGGCTGTGGGAGAAGGGATGAACTGATGCTGTCCTAGCAGGTACCATTCAAAAGTGGTGAAGGCCACAGCCAACTCCACAAAGTAGTAGCTGTTTTAAAAGCTTCCCATCTCAGGCTTGAGTGGCAAGCAAGTGTGAGTGACAGGCCAGCTCAGGAAGGCAGGTTGAAAGTGTGTTGGACCACTGAAGCAAAGCACAATGAGAGAAATTCATTGCAGCATTCCCAGAGTATCTGTAGCCTTTGCACGGGAAATGGAGATGTTGAAGGGGCAGAGAATATCCTGGAGCTGCTTGTCCTATGCTTGTTTTCAACAGCTTTTATGAAGCATTAGTGGGATTAGTGCCCTTAGCCCTCATTGAGTTGTGCTAAGGAACAGGGCCTGCTTCAGGCATGGGGTCAGTCATCAGCTTCTCTTGTACCTTGACTGTGAGAAGAGTCTTTCACAAGCGCCAGCTTTCACAGCTGCATTTCCAGCTCCTTCTGGTATTTCTTTGCTGCCTGGCTGGGTGTTGGCACTGAGCAGTGGGTTTCTTTAGAATCCAGGCTTCTTTTTGTAATACAGCTTGCATGGTGTCTGCTGAACGGCTCAAAAGTTGTCTTCTGCATGCATTAAACTAGACCATTCCTGCGGCTCTCCTCATGGAAAACCTTGTCTTAATAGAGGTGCCTGACCCCCACCAGAGATCTCATTGCTGCAAATGCTGCTCTGGCTTTCATTTTGAAAAACCCAGCCCAAACCAAGAGCTTCCCTTTCCCGCAGTTGCATCCTCCCACACTTGCTTCAATCACAGCTGTCACATAACCTCCCGAGCAAGTGAGCGCTTTGGAAGTTGGCAGTCAAATTAAGGGCTCCTCCAATCCTTCCCTCCTCCACATGCTTTGCAGTCAGCCTCTGTGAGCGCTGCTGCATCAAAGAGCTGGCAGTCTCCCAAGCCAAGGCACGTGTCAGCTTCCCAAAGCATTCAGCTGTCTGGGGCTACGACTCCAGACGGAGGACTCTGTTCCCAAGCCGAAGATTCATTGTAGGTAGCAGAGGCTTGCAGGGAGGGTTGGAGTAAAATGCGCTCATCTCCACGTGAGTTCTCTTTGCTGCATCCATCAAAGTCCCCGCAAGTAGAGCTTGCAAGCAGAGATGTTACAGAAAAGGGGCAATTCCTGCCCTGCTTTAACAGCTTCTTTCTTTGTCATGACTCCAAGAAAATATTCAAAGCATTCCCCTGCTCTGTTTGCATGTTCCTTCTGCAGAATGCTCTGGCTTGCCCCAGCGTGTGGGCTTTGCTGCTTATTCAGGCAGCAGCTTCCATCCACAGGAACTTTGCAGCTTCCATCCACAGAAACACCCCCAGGTTTCCTCTTGCTCAGTCCGGTACTCCACCAGCATTAGCCATACCACATGATCGCTGACACAGGAATGTATGCAAGGAGGAATCTGCTCCCCTGGGAAGGAGAGGTGTCACATACATTGCTAGGAATCACTTCACCCCACCACTTCAGTGGCAGTTATCGCTGAGATGAAGCTTCCCAGTTGTTTGTGGTGAACAGAAAAATTATGCAGCAGTTTAGTGAAGAGAGTGATTGCAGGGAAAGGAAACACAAAAAAACCCTGATTGCTCCCTGAGCTCTTTTGATTCCCATTGCTTTGTCCTGCTTTCTGAATTCAGAAGTCTTCTTGAAATTGCAAATGAACTGAAAACTAATACATAAATAGGAAATATCCTCACAGGTAATTTCTAAGTACTACATGTGTGTACATGTGCCTACATGCACATGGGTATCTGTATATGGGTGTATGTTATCTGTGGCTTTCAGCAGCTACAGCTTTCTGCTGTGCTAAACCCACAGAATGTTTTCACTCATGTAGATTTCCAGGATGCTGGAGGTACTCTGTACGAAAGTCAGTAGATACCAACTGGAAAAGTTTTGGGTTTTGGTTGGTAGGATTTGTTTGGTTTTTTAAATAGGATTAAGCTTAATCAATATGAAAGCACAAAAAACTTACTCAGTAATAACAGGGGAGATGTTAAGTTCCTCTCCCATCTGTGCACAGGCAAAGCCAAGGAAAACAGCCTGGTAGGCAGCAGTTGATGTACTGTGTGGTGCCAGTTTTGCTTAAAAACACACATACTCAACACATTTCTTTTGATATTTTTATTTCTGATCACTGATCTTTCAAGCTAAATGATCCCTAAAGTGCAAACATATAGATTGAACTAGGCTGCACAAGGAATAAGCTTGACTATAATTGTCAGTTGGACAATAAGTCTTTCAGAGCACTTTCAGTCTCCTTAAGTGTCTATAATGATTAGTGCTGGACAAACCCAACCATCAACAGTGCCTCTTGTTCTTCTAAATATCCTAACAAGTCTCAAACAATGGATGTTTCAAGTCACTTAAGTGATAATCTTGTCAGATTCTTGTTGTAGATGTGCTCTGTTACTTATATTTCCTTCTTGAAGACAAAATTTACAGATTTCTCTCCCAAAAGATTTACATTTCTTCTCACCTGGCTGAAGCTAGAAAGCGTTTGTGTTGGCAAATCTGGCCACAGAAAACTCTTCCTCCCTCTAAGTCAACCCCTAACTCCAGATTTATGGTTCTTCAGCCCTCATGATGTGAACATTTCTCAAATATGAAGGTGACCTATTAATGGCTAGTCTGGATCCATTTATTATCACTGACAATCCAAGCAGCCAGATCTTTCCCAGTGTGATTCCTCAGTGATGCAACATCCAAGTTTTGTTAACGCAGAGTCCTCAGATGTTGCAAAGAAGTACAAGGCAGTGTTGAGTAGGAAGATGTGATAGGCCTAGTGAAAATGTTTCAAAGTTTTCAATTTAATCCACAAAACATAGAATCAAAGAAAGGCTTGGGTTGGAAGGGACCTTAAACATTATTTGGTTCAACCCCCCTGCCATGAGCAGGGATGCCACCAACTTGATCAGGTGGCTCAGGGCCCCATTGAACACTTCCAGAGGTGGGACATCCACTTTATCCATCTTTGCTAACACAACTCCTCTCTTGGGTCTATCTTTCAAGTGGGAAGGCTTTGGTATATTTTCTATCCCACACTAACTCACTTGTTCATCTATCAGACTCCCAGTGATCTCATTAGATGGTAAATGTGATGTATTATAACCATGATTTTGCTTGGCTTTTTGTCATCTTTTGCTGCCTTTATTACCTGAACAAAGTGTTTCACCTGGCAGCATCTTTTGCATTTTACCACCGGATAGATGTGAGTTCAAATGCCTCTGAAATGCATCAGCTGGGACTGGGCTTAGAACACAGTAATTAGAGGCAGAAAATGAGAGTGCCTAAGCACTCACTCCCTCCTGTCCCTGACTGCTGCTGCTCAGACAATTAATTCTCTCCACTGAAGCATTAGCTAATGCAACCGCTCCTGCAGATACCGACACCCGGAGCTGTGGCATCTGTCAAGGGGAAGAGCCCGTCTCCGGGCTGCCTTCCAGAGAATGTGGGCCCAGCCCTGCCCAGACCCCAGCCAGGCTCCATCAGCGTGTGGTGATCCTGCAGGGCTGGCGACCTGCCCACCTGCTGAACAACAGCTTAGAAAAATTTTGGTTCCTCCTAACTTGCAAGAGTCTGGAGCAGGGAAAGCCGCGAGTGAAGATGGATGGATGAGATATTTCTAAGGTGCTTAGTAAGCTTTCTGACGTATTCTAGAAAAAGGAAATGGAGTCTGATGCATCCTCTGGATCTCCTCAACTTGCAGTGATGCCAAGTGAGAAATACTAGGGTCAGGACACTGATTCCTAAACTCAGACAGTCCCTGGATGATTTCAGTGTCATCATGTAGGTGATGTGCCAGTGCCATGCCTGGGAAGTAGAAATGAGACTGGAATCCTGTGCCAGCATGTAAGCAAGAGGTTGAGCTGCTCGTGGGTGACAGACAGCTCTCTCCATGACTTTGTCTTCAGAAAGAATGGTCCCTGCCATGCTCTTCCTCCTTACTTTTACTCCTTCCCAATTTGTGAGTCATTTTTTTGTGAAATTTTTTTCCTTGTGCCTGGGAATAGCAGACACTGCTGATTAGCAGGGGAGCAGGGAATTGAAAGCCGCAAGAACCAGACGTGCACAGCTCCACTGCCGTTCACCCCCTTCCATTAATGCCTGCAACTCTTCAGCAGATCAAGCTAGCGGCACTTTCCAATTAAAACATGAATATGGATGTGTTGATTGGAATCTAGGGCATAGGAGCTGATTATCTGATTGAAACTCCAAAGCATTAGCTTGGTTTCCAGACATTAAGGACTGTATTTGGCTTGGTGTGTGGGTGTGGGTGGGTGGGAGAAGCAAGGCAAAGCAGAGAGGAACTCCTGTTCTAGCGGAATTGCTCATCCTTCCAAAGCTCCTTGTGCTCTGTGCATCAGCAGACCTCCCAGGCGTCTGGGCATGCTGACTGTCACACTGCTGCTAGTTTACCTCAGTGCAGGTGACAGGACAGTGTGCCTTCACACACACACAGACACCAAACAGACCTGCCAGTGAGTGCTGCCAGTCCAGAACCACAGAGATGAGCTTCAAAGCTGGGAAGATCTGGGCACTCACAACAGTCCATTTGCAAACACCCCCCTCCCCGGTCCATGACTAACATCTCTGTGCATGAGTCACGCTCAAGCTTCCTCAGTACAAAGAGTAACAAGCTGCAGTCCAAGAGCCTGTGTTGCACAACACGTTGGACTGTCCTTAAAACTCCCCATGTGTCCATGTTCACTCACATCCGTGTATCCATGTGCACATACCCGTGTGTCGTAGTGCACACAGATTTGCAGCCACTGCTGAGCAATGGCCGTCACTCAGCACATGTGCACAAGCCTCTCGTGTAGAAGAACATCCAGGCATTCTCTTGTGCATGATGCCATGTAAATACTGCATACACTGATACTGTAGGTGTATCTAAATACTGAAAATATGCTTGTCCCATACTGCTGCAGATTTTCTGGCATGGGCTGTTGGCACAGCCTGTCTGGTACAGAGGCTTTGACAGCTCTGTCTGAAAAGCTGAGTGTAAGCAGCCTTCAACCATGCCCCACATCAGTACTTGTATCATGCATTAGACTGGAAGATAAACTTTTAATTCCTGCCCTATTTGCTTGCTACATACAGGGTATCCTTAATTAGTAGCTGCTGTTGTTTACTTCTGTAACCTGGTTTATATTCATTACTCTGTGGGCCTTGTTAGCAGCTCAGTGTTTTTGCCCAAAGGCCATGGTGAGGCCAGGATGTTGAGGAAAGGCAACATGCCATGGTGCTACTGCTGCAGGCTTTGCTTGTGCTCAGCCCTTGTGGCTCAGCCCTATGGGATGTTGGGTATGGGTGTGGGTGAGATGAGCTTGATACATGTAGCAGGTCCGTCCACCTCCAACTTGGAACCAGGGAGGTCAGGATGAAGGCAACAGTGTACTTGAGGCAGAACTTTGTGTATGGAGTGTCAGGGGCACTGAGGCAACACTGGCAAAAACACCTAATTCTGCCGAGCAAACATCGTACCAGAGAATAAAGTCAGTAACAGAAGTGATGTACATCCTCAGTGCTTATCAAGGGCTCTGCAACTTAGGATATGAAATCACAAGGGCACAGGTGTTCCTCAGTTATTAAACATTTCATACTTTCTTTAAGATTTTTTTAGGTACGTTGCCACCACCACTGTGTCATTGAGTGACACTCTCCAAGCTCAGCAGCTGAAAGGGACTGAGAGCGCCCTTTTCTGTCTGTTGCTGCCATGCTACACACTGTCCTTGCAGCATGCAGACAGCATCAATAGTCTGGGCGTGATGGGCAGTCCTGGCATTGCTCATCTTGGCCCAGACCCACGGGACAAGTGCTTAATTTTCTCTTTTTTTTCTAATTTTCATCAAAAAATATCTCCAGTAGCAATAAGAGTTGGCAGAGCAGTACCTGCCTTGAGCCACACTGGGAGGCCCAGTGTGCGTGTGTTTAAATTGCTTTGAAAGCCTTGCATGAAAAATACTCAATGGGAAAAGTAATATTTCTTCACTGCTCATATATTCGATTCAATATCTTTTCTATTAATACACAGTTGACTGCACTTTATCTCTGTCCTGTATTGTTGCACACTGCTATAACTGTTTATCTAGCCAGGAGTAAAAAGGCAGAGCAATAATGTCATTTGCAGTCTGCCTCTAATTGCTGGGATTTATTTGCAAATCAAGAGAGATTATAAATACAAGTACTTACATTGCCTTTTCATACATAGGGTCTTTTTTTTCATTTCTTCAGATAATTTTTGAAGTTTTGTTCTTGCTGATTACCCGGAACCAAACCCTGATGGACTCTATCCTGTGTTGGAGCTCTGTGCCATTGTTTGTGATGTGACAGCTTTACAAAATGAAGCAGTGCACAATCATTTCTTTTCATTCTAATTTTTGCAAAGATCCAGACATGACATTGGCGGTCTGGACTTACCTTATGTTCTCAACTGCAGTTTGCCTGCCCTTGAGATGCCTCACTATTTCAATCACATCTACACCCTGCCACATTTGCATTGAGCTCATCAGAGATGCTCCCCATTGGTGTGAGGCACTGAGCTGCTCAGCCTGTACCCCTGCTCTGGCACACCTCACATGGCACAAGGACAGCCATGAGGACTTAGTCCACATGGTGAGTTGGACAAATGCTTTGTGCTACACACAGGGACATGGGGATGAGCCATACCTTGGGCAGACGTTGCCTTCTCCGGCTGTCTAGGTTCCAGCAAGTGCATTTTTGTAGGACACACATTGCTTAGCCATGGTCTGGAGGGAAGGTTCCCTCCATCCACCCTGTTCTCAGGTGCTGCCAGATGACCACACAAAGCAGGGATGGCTCCTGGCTTGCTGTCATTGAACTCATCCTCATGTGTCCTCTCATGGCCTTGGCCTTGTCTGGCTGTCTTGATTTACAGAGGAAAAAATAAGAAGCGCTGAGAGCAGATCTCAGCTCTTGGCTGATGGAACCAAATAGGCTTGAGTCCTAGATCCAGATTCCAGATCCAGAACTCAACACCCAGAAGGCTTGGATGGCTCAGATGCAGGTGTAATTTTGATTCAGGTCTCTCAAGGGCTTTTTTTGGAGATTGAGGACTGGGGACCAGATAATCTTGGACCTGTTGTTAGATAATGATCAACATATCAAGACAATACATGGTTCTATGAATTGGAGTGTTTATTTTATGTATATGACTGTAACATGAAAAAATCATAAAGCACAGAAAACCTAGAAAGACTTATCTGTGAGCAATCTCCTATTTCTCTTTGTGCCTTTGGAAGAATCCTGAGACAGAAGCAGGACCTGACCAGCAGTGAGGGCAGGTAACAGATGCTGCTGGGTAACGGGATCTACTGCTGGGTCACTGAGGTTTCTGTGTGTGTTTGTCTTGGGCTGGAACTCCAGTCTCATATACAAAGAAATAATTCATTATGGTCACAAATGCCTGTGACTTCTATGATGTTAATGGGTGTCTTTTCTGTTCACAGTGTGCATGTACAGAGAGCCATCGCTGCATGAAATTGGAGAAAAACAAGGACGCTCAAGAAAAAGTTCAGGGACACCAACCATGAATGGAGGCAAAGTTGTTAACCAAGACTCGACATAGCTGACAAATACCCTCCCTTCTTCCAACTCCTCCCCTCCCACCCACCTACCCACCCCACCTGGCGAAACCACACTGAGACAATGACAACTGAGCAAGGCAGGACCTACCGGTAGTGGCTAGGAGTGCGAACTCCAGAATCTTTCTTTGTGTAGGACGAGAAAATCGAATCCCAGATCCTGCCTGTTGCAACGTTTTAAAAAACAAAAACAACAACAACAAAAAAGTGAAGAAAAAAATGTTTTAAATCAGGACTCCATTAACATTTTCAAAAGCAAACTGTTTGCTCTGTGATCCAAGGGGGAAAAAAATCTCATCTCTGCATAATAATAATAACTAATAAATATAATAATAATAATAATAATAAAGATGTTACCTTTAAAAATAAAACAAAGCTTTTGGAAAATTGAACTTAGCATATGATGTGAGAGAAACATGTGGGAAATGCAGCTTGGGACTGTGCTTTGTGTCTTATACTTTCACCTCACGTTCACACCACTGTTTTTAACATCCCTGCTTCCCTGGGGATGGATGGGATTTTTCACAAAGCAGGAAGGGTAGGGATAGATTATGACTCTGTTTGCTCTGCTATCAGTAAAATATGGCCTGTCCAAATTAGGAGTCTGACAGTTATGGGCAATGAAGTAGCTACTCTGTATTCAGTTTTTTCCATCTACATTCAAACACCGCGTAGTTATTTGTTGCTAATGTCACTCTGTGAGTATGTTTGACCCAAGTCTGGCATTTTACGCCTTTTTATCATAATTATTTATATTTATAGGCTTGTTTTACTGTATTAGTTGCCAGGGGCATTTGGGAAATGAGTTTTCAGGTCGCACAGGATGAAGTGATCATATTTATTAGGGGAGAGTTAGGAGATAAAGGGAAGGACGGATAGCTGCTTGCTTTAAAATAGGAAACAGAACAAGAAACGCTACTGAAATCCTTGCTGTCAGATGGAAATGGTGGGGCATGTGCTGTATGAGTGCGTAACACAGGGATTTCAGCAAGGGAAGGAGGGTGTGGGGAGGGAGCAGCTGAGGTGTGCAGAGGAGGGAGCAGCTGTAGGGGGACATGGGTGGTTGTGCCTGCCCAGCTGTGCCAGGGAGAGCACAGCTCTCCTTCCAGCAGCTGGGGTATCCCTGAGTGTTACGGCTCCACACATACCGTGATTGACACACGTTCAAAACCGAGGCTACAAACCCCTCTAATTCACAGCCTTACCACTGCCAAGACTGTGATGGGATGAGTCCCCCTGAGATGCTGCAGCAGCCTGGGTGTGGGTGTGGGCACATGTCTTGCCAGTTCCAGGGCTGCAGATGCTGGAGAAGTACTTCAGAGGCAACAAATTCACAGATTGGGAAAGGTAAGGGAGACGGCAGTGGGGTGAGGGATGCCCAGCACTCAGCCCACCTGCAGTAACAAGGGCATTAGTGAGGATTTGCAAGGCTCTTCCTGTCTGGACTTCTCTCTCCTTGTAGTTTGGAGATCAGCAGTGAACCACACACCCTTGCTCCTGGGTGGAACTGAAGCAGGGCAATATGGGCAGAAGCCTCTTTCTCTGACCACACACATTAACTTCAGACTCTGACATCTTTCAGCACCCAGGGCCTGCAGGCAAGAGGGCCAAATGGCAGCAGCAGTACAACTGCTGTTACAGAAACAGGCACTGCCTTGGCCAAGGCACCTGGGAAGCCTTTGTTGCTCAGACTGTGGGCTGCTGCAAGAGGTGAAAAACAAAATGAAAAAGTAAACACCCAAGGGCCCGGAGTGGGTGATGGGTCCGACCAACTCTCTCTGCAAGGGGAGCCAGCTTAAAGCCTTGCAGTTACAACCTGGGTGGGAGCGTTTGTGTCATTCGTAAGTGACACACCAAATACCACCTTAATTGTTGAGGATCCTCTGCTATTCCTTCCAATGGCTCAGCTGGCTGGTGCCACACACACAAAGCTGCTGTGACTGTGGGAGAGGGGCGTGCCAGGGCTGGTCATGTTGTTCCTGACCTGGGTGTCCCCCAGCCCCACGGCACTCACCAGTGCTGGGGTGTGTCAGGGCTCGGTGAGCAGCTCTGTACAGGCACAGAGCAAGCGGGGAAAGCAAAGACACAGCCAAATTTCAAGGTTATGGAAGACTCCCAGGATCAGCATGAAGGAATGAATTTCAAGCATGTCCTTTTGTGTTTTGAAAAGCTGAAACCTTGAAATAAAGAGCCTCTTGCCATGGCTCTGCCATTGAATGCTGCACCTGCGGGTAGGTCCCCTGTGCTATAGATTATCTGGGGCTGCCAGTCATGCCAGAGTGACTTACTGTTGCCTTCCAGTCCCACAACACTGGGGCAAGGTTACAAACACATGTTCAGCTTGGGAACACACACCCAGCCCTATCTAATTCATTGCTTACATTTCAGATCCCTCACAAACTAGAGAGCACCCCAAGTTAAAAGGTGGGGGAAAAGCTTACTCGCTGGAGACATGTACATTCAAAGAAATGGAGCCTCAAGACCAACACATTGAGATAGCAGGTCCCTGAACTAACCAAGCACCAAACACTAGGCCATGGTTTAGTCACTGAGCCACAACCTTTCCAGCTGTCCTTGTGGAGGGAAAGTGCAGCACCTGCCACAGAACAGAACATCCACAGCACACCATGATACCACAAACCTCTTCTGTACCCAGCCACCAGCGACTTGCCAAGGGCACTGATATCATCAAGAGCAGCTCCAGCAAGAGAGCCTAAAAATTGCTGTAACCTTGTGTGCAGGATACCCTTTACCTAAGCCCCAGGAGGCCATGGACAACAGCAGATCCAGTCCTACCATGTGCTGATTTTTCCATTGTGCAACTCACCACTCTCCACAATAGGTTTTTGTCTTGTTAAGAGTCTTTGTCCAGATCATTACAGGAGTCCTTGAAAATGCTATATTTAGGCTAAATGTCAAAATAATCTGCTCCTTTGGTCCATGGTGTTTGAGATAATAGCTCCCATATGACACTCAGTGAGCTTGCCCCCGAGAGCCAATTGTTGCACTGCCTTGGAGTAGGTCTTCTACCACGTGTTGAAGGGGAGTGCTGGCTTTCCATGATGCCTGCTTAGCCTAGGCAAACCATGAGCCACACATGATGGCATAAACCATGATAAAAACTCTCCCACATACCTTAAGAATCCTCCCACATAGCTGCGCTTTTCTTGATCTCAAGGAAGCTGCAAAAATCATCTTGTGGTGTAATGCAGGGACATCTGACATCATGATAGCCCAAAAATCAGTGAGGCTGCACAGCCCAGCTCCCTGGTGTCCACAAGCACCACATACTGACCAAGAGCTTCTTGGCTCCAGGTGCCTCAATGCCCTCCACATGCCTGAGATAGTCTGGGGAGATCCACAGCTTTCAGGTACTATGTAGGGTTTCATGCATTTATTTTTTTTATATACAAGCAAGCTTACTCTTCAGGCCACATCTTGAGGTGATGTGGATTTTGTTGATTACTCATCTGCCTCTTCCCAATCTGCAGGGAAAAGGGGAATCCACAGAGACTTCTTTGGTTTTTGAAGTTCCTGCAGTCTCTTCATTGCTACTTTCTGTTCTTGCTCAGTGTTAGAGTCTTAATGAGTGACGTTTCTTTCTTTAGCCCCACATGCCACAACCATTTAGGGAGCTTTGTAACTCAGTTTAACAATATAGTGACTATGACCCTTATCTGGCTACGTGTGATTCTAGCAGGACAAATTCCCTTCCTAGCTATGTTGACAGGACGTTGTGCAAATATGTAGCACTGAAGATGGCCAAGAAAAGTAAATGATAAAAAAGAAAGATGTTTTCATCTTACCTGGTCCGTGCTAGCTATGGTCAGTTTGCAGCAAGCCTTTGCCCTCTAAGTAAGAGATGCTGCTATAGAAGAACTTGGATGTTACAAGACCAGCAGTAGAAAATACAGAAATATGGGTACATTTAAAGCATTCATTTTGCTTCACTCTGTTTTTAATTGTGATGTTGGCATGGTTCTGGCAGTACATGCTGTGCAACACAGTTCCACTCCCCTATGCATCAAGGGCAAAACTTGGTAACATGGCACCAGCTTGGACCATAAGGATTTTCCTAGTAAAAAAAGGAAGAAAAAGCTACCAGTAGAACAAGTGTGCCATACTGCATCAGCAAGTTCTGCCATGAGTGTCAGCACTGGCATGTGACAATATGCTATAAAGCGAAGCTGACACTCAACAAAGCAATTTATGAAAGTTGTCTGTCAACAACATTTTTGTTTGCACTCAGATAGGTACTGGTTGATAAAGGCCCACACAATCCCTCAAGCTGTCATTGGCCTCACTTTACACCTTTGTATCTTAAACTGCACTGACTGTGCACCAGAAGAGTTTTGGCCCCAGAAAGGCATCACTGCCACTCTGAGCAATGCTGAAGAAGTGATGGTGTAAGCACCCAAGGTTGAGCAGAGCCAGCAGGAAAGAAAGTGTGCCATCCTTCCTGGTTCCATGCCAGCAAAACTGCAGTATAGATGCATGCTAGGCATGAAAAACATCTTTTTGAGGACTACACTTCCTAAAAAAAGAAGGCATAGAGTTGTCATTAGTTACAGCACACAGATCCAACCTTTGGTAACGACATGCACTAAAATACATTACTTTTAACACGTGTGAGATGTTGGCAACAAAACATGTCCAGTGCTAAAACTCTATTAACCGGGCTATAACGTAGCCCTGGTCCTAGATGGCAAAGATCAGTTTGTATGTCACTGCATCAAGGGAATTAAAAACAAGAAAATACACAAATGAGAGCCTTCAGGGACAGATTTCTGCCCCAAAACTGTAACAAAGTTGTTAGTTGCTGCTATGGGATGACCCACTGCACAGACCTAGGAGTAAAATCAAAAGAAACACTACTGCATCTCAGTGAAGCAGAGATGTTTCCATGGAATTCACTTCTTCCTTCTCCCCCACCAATGCCTTCAGGGTGATGGAAGGCTGTTTCCATGGAGTAAAAGACATCAAGGCTTATATCCTCCTCACCAGCATGGAGTAAAGCTTTACTGTTATGTTTCAGCTACTGAGCAACGATCATGGCATCAATCAATTTCCCAGTATTCTTGTTAGACACCTTAATTAAGGATAAAAGAAAAACCAAACAAACAACAAAAAGCCCAACAACGAAACAAAAAGGCCACCCCCAACAAAACACTAAAATAACCCCTTAGCCAGGCTGACATATTTTTAGCAACATGTTTAAGCACCTCAAAACTTCTTAAACATTCGTGGCCACAAAGTTAAAGCCAAGTAACTACCCTTTCAGGACAGATTTCTTTTCATATACTTGCATAATGAACTGCTGCATACACAGAAAGTTGGACATCTTCCCAGCCTGCCTCCCTCTTGGACTTAAGGCACCTTCTCTATGGTGAAGGAGGTCTAGGTTAGCATGGCTCCAGGGCTCATCTCACCAGTGCATGCACTAGGAATTGTGGTGATGGGCACAAGGAGCTCACACAGACCTCTGGTCAAACAATTGTTTGAAAAGAAGTCAGTTTGTTTCATTCAAAACACTCTCGTACAGGCATGGGAATTTCATCCTTGGAAAATGCCATCAGTGTTTACTGAGCAATACAAATGGATCTGGGCTGTCTCAAAAAAGATTTTAAAAAAGGCATTACCAATTATTTTTTAAAAAGTGTCTGGGTATGGGATCTGAGGAGTAGCAGAGGATAACCCTCCCAAGAGTCTATTAAGAATGGGCTGTATATTGTTCCATTTTCCATGCTCATTACAATCACTGCCCCAATAATAGCTGCATGCTGTGCCTTTCTCTATTCTAGTACAATTTTCCCCATGGGAACTAAATAACTCAGTTTAAATACTGAGCAGAGATGGTAGAAGAAAGCAGTGTGTTTCTGCTGTGCCACCCTTATGTTCACTCTGCATCTTAGGTAGCTGGTTACTACCCTTCTTTCTTGTAGTTTGATACAAAAATGAAGGGGCAGCACTGGGGAGGAGGAACATGTTGATCAGTCAAACTAAATGAGATTGTGAAGAACAGATTATGTCAGACTTAATGACTTTCAGAAATTACAGATTCAGTGAATTTTAATTCCTTGAGCTCTAAGAAAAATTGCGGGGAGAAAAGAAACCAGTGCCTCCATCTTAGTGCCAATCCCTAAGCTAGGACTTTGGTGACATTTAAGTCTCTGTATCCAGCCCTGGCTTGTCTCCTACATACAGCAATGTTTTCCTTTCTCAGAGGTCTGAGTTTCCCTGGAAGATCACCCTCACTGGGTCCTTGGGGCATCCTGCTTCCAAACAGGGTAGAGCAGTTCCTGCTGAGGCAACAGTGGGACTCCAAACTAAGTGCACTGCTCAGGCTTTCAGCTGATGGTCCAATCCAGAGGAGCTCTTCACAGACCCCTCACCAGAATGCCACACACCTTTTCCAGACATGCCAGGAAAGACAGGAAAAGAAGGCTCAATGTCCTAGGAAATTCTGCTTCCAAGGACCCTGATTTGTGCGGACCCCACAACAAGAACCCCAAAATCTGAGATGTCAGATCTGCTATGCTGCTCCCAACCTATGCTCATGGTGTTAGAATTCTCCACCTTCCAAGGAGCAGCCCTGAGCAGGGGTGTTATGAGGATCACGAAAATGCTGAAATGGTCTGATCACATGATAACAAGACCCTGCAAAGACAAAGAGTTTCTGATTTGACTGTGCCTTGGAGGGGTCACTTACATGCTGTGAGTCTGACACTGCCACTTATTAATTTTATTTTCCAACTTACTGCACAAGGTGGCAAGAGAAAAAGTTTCACTCAATTCACCATTAAACAAAGAGCCAAGCCAGTGCATAGAGAAAAAACTTTGCTTGACATCAACTTAATTTGAAGAACAAAAGGAGGTGTGTTTAACTTCCCATTGTCTTAATTTTTAATTTTTACTATTTTTTTATGCTTTCTGCTATTAGACAACACAGCAAACAGAACTAATGGGGAAAACACTGACTTCTGCTGTGGAAGCAGAAAACATTATCTGACAAAGAGATGGATACTCTGGTGACTCCCAGCTCAGTTCCTCTGGGCATCACCTGGGGAATTTTCACATGAGCATGTAATGAAGTCTTACAAGGTCACATTTAGGGTACTGTGAGGCCTGTCCTTCACAGCAAATTCATGTGATTCTCCCAGCAAGGTCAATGGGCTGCCATGTAGGACCTAAATCTGAATTCAAACTGTACAGTCAGTGTGTGGAACCAGAGCTTCCCAGGAAAAGTTCCCTATGGGGACTCAAAGACCTAAATTTGCCATGAAAAAGGTCCTAGTTCAAATCACCATCTTTGGATTCCACTTACGTATATTTCCCTACAAAAACAAAACAAACTTCTAAATTCTATGCTCACCTCTGTTTTCTTGAATCTCCAAATACAAACACTCGACTATCATAGAATTTTATTCTTTCTATGGGATTGAGTAGGTCTTTTATGAAGCGGTAGCATTTAAAACAACAACAACAATAAAAAGCTATATCTGGCTATATCTGATGGCTAAGTAGCACGATAAGCTAGCTCTAGACATGCCCAAAACCTGGAGTCCATATACACGCAGAAATTTAACTTTGACTGTTGCATCTATTATTAATTTAGTAAAACCATTTTTCTGTTGAGAAATATGTTCCTTGAGGGAAGCTACTGCAAACACATCAGCAGGTGGTGGCTTCAGAGAGAGACAGAATGGATGCTCTCCTGAGAGTTGAAGTTGGGGATACTTTAAACAGAAAGACACGTTCATCAATAAAATGAAATCCTTCCAGAGGTAGCATGAGCAGGTTCCAGGTGAAGGCTTTATCTTTTCTTTGTAAAATAGTTGCCTGCTCTTACAGATTTGCAGGAATAAATTTTATGTTATGTTAGTTTGTACTAAAACAACTGGTGAAAAAAACCAACCAAACAAACAATCAAAAAGCTCCATCAGTTCAATACAGCTGCCCACCTGGATTTTGCTTTGTTTTGGAAATTTTAAGGTATTGAGAATCAAACTCGCCCTCAGGGCAACTCCAGTGAAATCAATGTGCAACCCTGGGATTTAATTTGGCCCGAGCTTCATTTTGTCTTTGACTGCAGGAACCAAGGTCATTTTCCCATCTGGATTTTGCAGAGGCTTCTACACATACTGATGAGTTATACCTTTTATCAAACCTTGACCATCATTTCCAGGGCTAGAAAATGGTTGCATAGTGTCAAAGGATAACAGGAAACAGGATGAAAACTCTTGGTGTTAAAATCCAGACCTTATATTTACTACATGCCAACTTTCCTGTGTCCCCCAAAGCCACATACAGTATCTTTCCACAGTTCAGTGCAGGAATTTGTCCTCCTTTATCTCCAAAATCTCACACTTAATGCCAGATGACACCACTCATCCTCTATCTTAACTTCAGGGAAGTTCCTCTTTTCCACATCTGTGGGATTTATCTAACAGTGCAACCAACATTTTTCTGCTGTTTGAAGGACTGAGAAAAACAAACTGTCACTGTTTCCTTTTGGAGGGATAATGTGTCTATCTCTCTGTCTGTCTATCTATTCCCCTCTTACCTACTCAGTAATACCACATATATCAGTACATGTGGTGTCTGAATGGATCTGACCCTACAGGAACTCTGATGACAACAATAGAGCATTGTGCAGTCAAGCTACTTCAGGTCTTGACTTGGACAGCACCTTAAAAACTGCTTTTTAGTAGTTAAGGACAAAGACCTAGTGTGAACAAGCAATTAGGGCAACTGTTCCAAGCTCCAAAGAAGCAGATGGGTCAAAAAATGCATAAACAATTGGTTGCAGACACCCTCCCCATCACCATGTGATTGGTGTCAGACATGCTGGTCAAGGCTCCATCCGGTCTCATCAGGGTGAAGAAGACATCCATTCAAATGTGGCAAGTCCATATATTGGAGAGAAAGGGTCTGCAAAAGCGACTCCTGCCTGGAAGCAGACTGTGCAAGGCTATCTAGGCATCCCCTTTTCACCTTGGCTTCGTATGAGCATATCACCTCCTCAGTCTATACCCTGGGGTGCTAAAACACACAGATGCCAGCTACAAAGTAATAACACCGGGAAATTTGTGGTTTGTGATATTTTAATATCCTGAGCGGAGGATTATTTGCTGTTTAGTGTGATTTAAAATGTTCTCCTTCTGTGCAATTGATAGCTTTACTGCTCCTGGACAGAATAACAAACAGCTGGGCTACTAAAATAAAAGAGATCCTTTGGATCATCTCAGAGCACCATCTTGGCAGCCTTGGAGCCATAGTGACTTGTGGAAAGGGTGAGTGTTTGTGGGGCAGATTTGCCAGCTGGTGCAGGCACTTGCAGCTGCTTAGAGTCCATTTATAGAAGATCTCATAACAGATTAATAAAGGCAGAAAGGACAGTTGTAAATCAGAGAGTCTTACCTCTTGTGTAACAGAGGCTGGTGACTTCAAACCAGAAGCCACAGATTAGCCCGACCATTGCCCATCTGGGCAATGGAAATTCTGTTCTTAGTTCACTGGAATTTCACACGCCAATGTTGTATTTCCATAATGCAGTAGAGAGTTCATCCAGGGGCTGGAGATCAGGTAATCAGATTCTATACAGGTTTACTTCTTGATTATTTATTCAATAAGGATCACATTAAAAGCCCACTGCAGGCAGTGAGAGACTCCTGTTGACTTTGCAGCAGCCCGAATCAGACCTGAAGCATTCAGACTTTTAATATGCACAACTGGAATTTGGTAGTGATGCTTCCAAAGGTCTATATCAAATTATGAGCTCCCTTCAGGGTAATGTGTTCATCACACATCTTCACTTGCCTGAGGGTAACCTCTTATAACTTGTTCCGAACATCCATCCTGCCTGGATTAACACTTCCTCTGAAGACCTATGAACCAGGATCACCTACTAACCTTCTTCCATGCAAAAATGGTTTTTTGGCCCAGGTGAAGGAAAGCATGGCGGGCAAGGATGGCAGAGAGATGGAGCCACAGCTTAAGAGTTAGGAGCAGTTGAGGCAGAACTGTAAAAAGGACTCCAAATAGCTCGGTACGAAGTCTCAGCTAATGTTGCCTGATGCCTCTCTTTTATTTCCCTTTTAAGACAGGACACTACTGGCACTCCTTCCTCCCTTACTTCTGCATCACCATTCCCCTCCGGTAATATCTCAATGCTGTCTTTTGTCAGGGCTGCCAGGGTCCCTGCAGAGTACAAAAGAGCACAGAAATGGCCCATGCTGGTGAATTCTGGGGTAAAATCCTTCCAGGTGCAGGTCCACACAAACCAAATAAAAGTATGATCCCTGGAGCTGGCAACCCTTGGTATGTGTCAAAGCACCAAAGAGAATAATCTGTTAATGTCTAGATACGTTAGATGTGGAACCAGAATAGCTTATATTGTCTATTGACCACTTTATAATGATCTTTTACCCAATCTATAGAAGAATAAAAATCTAGATAATATTTTTTGGTGTAACACTATTCTTCCAAAGAGGAAAAATACAGTTTCTTATTTGTATTCCTCTGACTTGAAATCATTCATTTTAAACAACTGTTTGTCCTGCTAATTTATAATCCGGGCAGGTATGGAAACAATTTATTTTGGTTTGTGAAAGGAGCCGAGCTTGGGTTTGCTAAGCGTGTGTGTACTTTGTTGCTTTGGGATGCAATGCAACTCCCTGCTAGAAAAAGAGTTCTTCGGTGGCAGGAGCTCCACAGTGAGCTCCATGGTGACACCCTCAGGGATGAACCTGTCCTTCTCCTTCCCTGGGCTTTGGAACAGACTCAGTGATAGCTGGAATGGTATAGCTTGGACAGATGCAACAGCCCAAGAGTGGAGATTACATTGTCTCTCCCCACATCACACAGCATGTGGGCCCCACCAGCTGCTGAGATGTCACACTGTGCACTCACCTCTCCTCAAACTGAAGTACCCCTTGGTGAATGGCCAGAGGCTTTGCTTGTGAGGGAGCCAGAGGCTTTTTGAAGTATTTCTCCCACTTCCCACCTTCCCCATTAAACCTGACAGAGGAAGGTAGATTGAATATCAAACCTGTGCACCTTGCCTCGTGTCCTCTACAACAGTTATTTTCTAAAAGTCACTTAATGAACGAAACACTCCATTGGCCACCCCTACATGATGCAACCTAGACAATGGATCAGTGTTCACATAGGAGCCCAATCTGACATGGACTTTCTGGCTGAACTCCTCTAATGAGGATTGCTCATCTCCAAAATCCAATGTAAGTCCTCTTCCCTGATGCTGTGGTAAAGTTCTTGTGCTTCTTACAGCCTCAGTAAAACTCAGACTCTCACTGCCAGGAGCTTGGAAACTTATTCAAAAAACCTGCTCATGCGGATACAGATAAAACGGGATTTTGACACCTCTAACAATGCCACTATCCCAGTAAATAAATTATCAGCATTCACTTATAATTACTTTCGTTATACTTGTGCCTGCCTCACAGCAAATTTCCCAAGACAGAGTTCTGATGCCTGCTAACTTTATTTTCCTTAATGTTTAAGCAAAACCCTTTTTCTTTTTTTTTTAAATGCTTATTATTTGAAGCAGAAAAGTAATTGATATTGAACAAAAGCTGGATAATATTGTCTTTCGTGTTATGCGGAGCAATGGCTTGGACTACAGCAAAGTTACATGAAGCGAGGCTTTGTTTAAATAGCTTTCATTCTAGTTTGCCGCTAAACCTCAGGAACTGCACATTAAATACATGCATTTCAGTACCCCAGCACAGGCATTTTGTTCAGTAACTCAAAATGTTTCATCTTATTGCTCTGAGGATTCTTGCTAGTTGGTGGATTTGCACACGTGCTAAATTGTTAAATGTTTAGTATTTAGCCTCTTATCTGCTTTGACACAGTATGCCTACATGAGGGAAAGGGAATTGGGCCTGGGAGTATGGCCACTGCATTTTCAGGGTTGTCGACACTTAAATTGGCACTCTCTAATCAGACAGCACAGCAATGGGCCCCTTGCAATTAAACTGATTAACACGAAAATACATTAGAAGCTGTATGAATTGAAACCAGAGACATCTAACAGCAAAATTATTTGCAAGAGAGATGGCACCGTCAGAAAGAGTCATAAGACAAACCCAACTGATTTACTGCAGACAGTTCTACTCCTTTGAAACCAAAAAGCAAATTCATGCTGTGTCTTTGCATCAGCCACGCAAGGGTTTTAATTCAGATTTGGTCCAAAGCCGGAGCAGAGCTTTTCTCTGTGTCTTATATTGAATGAAACTGATGTGGCAATTGGCATCTGCCAAAACAGGACCGGGGCTGTCCTAGCTCATGCTTATGCTGCTTCTTATCTGGACCTGGCTCAGAGCTAGTCCAAAGCACTGAATTAAAAGAAAATTATTTGCTGGTTTAGCCCCTGAGTGGACTCATCCCCGGGGCAACCAAGAGCCAGCAGGGGCACAAAGGACAGGGTGGGAGCATCTGAGGATAACAGCCAGCAGCAGGGCTGCTGCTGTGGGGAGCAGATAGCCTTTCCATCATCTTACCCATAGTGTCAAGCCAAGAACTGTAAGATCCCTTCTCAGAGGCTCCTGACTGTGGGAGATGTCTAGCCACTGTCAAATTAATGAGATACTCACAGTCCTAGATTGGCTTTTGTTCTGAATCAGAGACTTTCTTTTCTCCATTGATTGGTATGAAATTAATGAAAAATTAACATGCCCATGAACACAAGTACATTAAAGGTATACAGCTACTATGAACAGAGACAGGGTATCTTACCACAGATGACTGCTCTGGGTATTTCTAGCACTGTTGCTTACTAACCTTATTAGAGACAGCTGGACTGTCCAACATTCCCCAGCCATGTGCCCATAGGCAGTCTGCAGAGAGAAATGCATGGCAGCAGCCTGATGACAGCCTGGCTGGTCCTCAAGTGCCTGAACTTCATAGCAGCATTGTACTAAGCTGACAGCTGTGCCCAGCTCTGTTCTGGGTGCACCAGGGATCTTGTTCTAGCTTAACTGCACCTGTCCTGCCACCTTGGTGTCAGAGCAGGGAGTAGATTGGGTTCAGAGATTGGCCCTGATAACCCAATGCAGGCAGCACAGACTCAGCTGTCTTCCCAGAAAAGAAAATTGGTTTCTAGAGCTCCTCACAATAATAATAATAAAAAAAAAGAAATAAAGGCAGCTCTTAATTCAAAAGTAAACAAGGCTTGTGGCCAAAATTTAGCACTTTGCAGTATTTCAGGAAAGCCTAGTCTTTGTTTCAGGCTGAAACTCCAGCCCAGTTGGCAAAAGTCTGGGTTTCAATGCAGCTCTGATTTCATTCCCTAACTCACACTACTGAAAGCACTGGCTTATGAATGGTGAACAGCTCAAAGAAAAGGGCTAGAGCCAGACCTGGCCTTCCTTATCACTGTTTCCTGGGTGTTTTAGCACTACTAGCAGGCAGCTAGCCAGTGGCAAAAATAATCCACAGTAACAACAGAGTCCCAAGGACTGTTAGGGGCAAAAACTCCAACACATCTCCTGGCTGAGATACACCATAACATTGCAATAAGACTGCCCATGAGATGCTTTGTAGGGAAGGAATGGAACTACCGCTCCTCTACTGAGATCTTTACCTTTGCGATTGCCTGAGATAGTGAGTTACAAAGAACTAGTTATCCTCCATGCAATATAACATTGCTGTTTCTCTCTGTGGTAAATAACAGTATGTCAAAGGAAAGAACAGTTCTTCTGTTTTCTCAGGCACCTGAGGTATGCAAGGGGAAAAAGAAGAAAACCCATTGCTAACAAATCTGTTGTTCTGAATGTCTCCAGCCTTCAAGGGTTTGCATGCTGGAATGAATGCCACCTGGCTCTGGGAATCTGCTTCCACCAGTAGCATCAGGTTTTCCTGCCCTCACTCTCCACTCCCCACCTACCCTTAGGGGAGTGATTTGGTCTGGTGCTCCCTGTGTTTGCTCCAGACCAAGGCCAGCTGGGCTCTATTCCCAGACCTCCCTCTGCTTCCCCATGCTGTGTAGCTCAGATCCTTTCTGTAAGCCTCAATCTCCCCATCTGTAATGAAAGAGTGAACCATTAGTTTCTTTTTGAATGCTCCAGGAAAGTAGTGTAACACTAGAGAGAGAGAAGGACTGGGACTATCCAAACTGCTGCTCTTTATGCAACAGCTTCAGCTCAGGAGTCTATGAGAACTGGGCGCCAGCAACCTCCAGCTCTGGTTTTGGAGGCAAATGCCTGCATTGCTGAAGAGGCACAAATCTAAGCCTCCTTCCTCCTGTACTCCTACCTGTTCTTTATGGTGTCTCTGAAAATTACTATTTTGCCATTTGAAAACAAAAGTGCTTAGCTAGCAAGAAGAACTTCATAAAGATGGCAATGGAAGCTGTCACATCTGTACCATCTGAACACCATCTGTCTCCCAAATTTACTCTGAAAGAAAGAAAATCCCATCCAGTTCTCTTGCAATATATCAGTAAATTGCTTAGCAGTGGCACTTGGAGAAGGAATGAACACATTTCAATTAGACAATGGCATCACAAAACACCAACTCAGTAAATAAAAACCTGGAGGTTAACATTTGTAGAGATTAAGCAGTCTGTTAAGTAAAGTTTACCATGGCACATTTTTGTAATACAAAGTTATATGCATGTGGCACTCCAAACAGCCTCCTTAGCTTACTTTTCAGATTTTTATTTTTGCTTTAAGCATACGTGAGTTCCTGAGGGTTACCTGAGGTCCAGGCAACTGGTTTAGAACTGCAGATACCTGCAGAAATGTGTATCACTTCTGGTAGAGAAAGGAAGGACAGCAGTGATGGAGAGGGAAAGCAGAATCACAAAATGATTTGCATTGGAAGAAACCTTTAAAGGTCAAAAAGGTAAATCTTATCTTTGCCTAAGGGACTGGTGACAAATGCAGAGATGGAATCTGACTCTTGTCAAAGGGATAGTTACCATTCAGAAAGTCATTAATTGCAGGTTAGGTGGAACTGAATGCTGGGATAACACCTACCTGGAGGATATGTATCCCCACTAATTTCCAAGACTTTGCAACCACTATGGTTATGAAATTTTAACTTACTGCTTTCCACCCTGTAAATTTCAAAATAGCATCAAGATATTTGGTCATGGAAGGACTGTATTCACTGCAAGCCTAAGCAAAGAGGGGGATCCACTGTTTCTTGGCTGATTTTTCAAACAACATTTACATCCAAAGCAGAGCAAACCTGGGCAGGCTTCAACTTCTTCCAAACTCAGATAAATGTTTTTGATTAAGATAAAGCAGTACAAATGCTTAAGAAGGCTGCTCCTGCAGAGTGCTCCTGCAGGTCCCTGTGTGCACAGACAGGTCTCACTGGGCTTTTTAGAGAAGTGGTTTCTCTGTCAGCTTCAAGAAGTGGCTGCTCATAGCTGCTGTCACTGTGACTGTCCATTGACTTTATGAACAAGACTTGAGGCAGAATTTGTTCAAAGTACCTCATGAATATTCAGTGTAAAAACGTCCAGCACATTCCCAGTGCAGTGAATTGTGCCTCACAAACAGACAAAAGCATTGATCCCATCTTATACATGGGAAAATGAGTCTCAGGGAACCACACAGCCTGTGATGTTGTACCTTCAGTCACAGTCCAGTAATGGCTGGGCCAAACTCACCTAGTGCAAACACCCAAAAGAGTTGCTGAAATGTGCTGGCTGCCGAAATGTCCCTGTACTACAAGAATCTTGCTCCTGTGCTGCCAGTTCTTCTTCCTTGCCACTTTTTCCCTCTCCTTCAGCATCATTGCCCCCACATGAGCTGAGAGATTATCTCAATTATTCCAGCTGTTGTGCTACACCACACTGAACATAATCAAAGCTAACAAAGCACAGTTCACTGGCTCCATTGTCATCTGGCTCCAAAAGCTGAAGATCTTAAACAAAAAGGGCTCAGGCTGATGTCATATTAGACAGAGTTTGGCAGGGGACAGGGGAGAGAAAAAAAAAGAAATAAAGCTGTGGATTTTACACAGCTGGGGTTTTTATTATCATTAGGAAACTTCAGACAAGTATGGATAGGGTGGGATGACACTGCGATTCTGAGGGTCTGTCAGTCTTGATATTTTTTTGAAATGCAGACTTCTTAGACAAATATACCCAGGTTTACCTTAGATTATGAATGCAGATTTACCTGGAACTGTACTGGATAGTCTGGGAAATCCATTCACTTATGCTGATACAAGCAAGATGCAGACTTCCAATTTATCACCATGTGGCATCTTCAATGGACCCATCAGAAATGAAATGGAAAGAAAAAGAAAGAAAAAGCTGGAGTAGAGCCCACATTATACATACTTTCAGCTGATTTCCCTAAGCAGAGAACTTCCGACTCATCAGCACCAGAGAGGGTGATAAATAAGGGCCATGACCTTAGGAAAAAGTAAGTCTGTCTGCTCACCCAGCTCTGCCAAACTTGAGCAATCAGTGCACAAATGTGCTCAAGCGAGAAAGAGGAATGGAAATAGTTTGCTGGAGGGTTGTAGAGTGGGGACTGACACTGGATCCTATTCCAGTGTCCAAATGGTGAGAACAAGCACGGCTTAGGGAGGGCCTAACTGGGCATACCTCTGAGAGCCTCTGCCAGTGGGGTTACAGGTATGTGGTCCCAGACCACTTCTACCTTTTTGGCTGCTAAGTTTCATTGCAAAAAACTGACAACACAGTACATGCCCATGAAATGGCATTTCCCTCCCCTAGCTAGTTTTGCAGCTTCTATTGGGCTCTGCCTCACAGCAGCTGAGAGCAGCTCTCTAAGAGAGACATCCTAAAAGGCAGACACCTTGGGGATCCTAGGGCCATCTCCAAGGATTGAGACAGCAACAATTTCCAAAAAACAAAGGATCAAAATTCTTCACATCCTGTCCCCATTCTTATAGACTTCTAAGACATTTAATGATTTTTAAAAGTTAATTATGACATTCTCATATCCTCTCCCAAATGCCAGAAAGGGCAGAAACTTTGCATGTTTCCATGTGATGTCACTTCAGCAGGCTGAGAAGCATTTCGTGGCTTCTCAGCTTGCCGACCATAGCAAAATCTTCTCTATATAATTCTCTAGTATTATAAACAGGGATGTATGTTCCAGGGCATTTGGAGCTTCATGACAAGCATGTAATAATCTCCAAAAACTAGGTTTATGTTGCTTAAAGTGAAAGGATGTGGCACTTAGAGACTGAATGTGGCACTTAGTGCCATGGTCTAATTGACAGGGTGGTGTTGGGTCATGGGTTGGACTTGATGATCTCAGAGGACTTTTCCAACGTGGTTGATTCTGTGATACTGTGCAGGGACTCGCTGTGTATTGTAGAGCTTTGGCACACAATCCAAGGGACCAACCTCCACCTCATACAGAACAGCACAGAACATATACAGAGCAAGCTTTGTGGAAGGTTCATATACATCTCTGTAACGCACCATGGAAGGTGATAATCAAATGTTTGATGATCACACATTGATATTAAGCAAGCACACAGGGCTTGCTTAACACCCAGCACCTGAAGTGTTAATACAGCACAGAAGAAACCAGGTAAACTCTGAAATGAGGACAGTGCTCCAAGAATGGATCAATCCAGGGTTGCCCTTCAGTTCCCAGTTGCTGACAGACAGCAAATTGATAACAGTGTGGTTTGAATTTCTCTCCTGACAATTCGGGCAGGAGAGGACCAGGAGCTCTATAAATGCATAATCTTTGCCTGGTGCTCGCTCGCTATGTACTAAACAATGATAAAACCTTTGGAGCAAGCCGTTTCTCCTCCAGTTGGTTAACATTTGTATCCAGCTGAACTCCTGGGGTGATAAGTACAGCAAACCTCCTCCTCTGAGGCAGATAAATGAAACATACTGTAAAGAAAAGTACGGGGTATTGGCACATCTCTCCTAAAGGCTGTAAGCAGCTGAGTGCTGCATCCCAGTGAATGTGAACAAGAGGTTTTTTAATTTGTTTGGTTGGGTTTTTTTCCCAGGGAGGCTCTGCTCTCTCTCTCTCTGCCTTTCTCCCTAGTAACTCATCCATTTTTTTTGTTTTGCCTTCCTCCTGGCTTGTGCACAGAGCCATGCCCTGACACAGGACACAGCAGCATCTTTGCTAATTCTCAAAGTGCCCCCTACAGTCTGCGCGAGTGCATGTGTGTGAGCACACACAGTGACAGGCAGAGATGGAGATAGATATCCTATAAATGTGTGTGTATACATATATATATATATATGAGTACTGAGACATGATGAAAACAGCCCGTAGTTCTCACATGGGAGGACAGAAATAAGTCTGGAAATGCTTCTGTTCTGGGGAGCAGGTCTTCTGCCTGCCAGAGAAATCAGGCACTGAGCACACAAAGTCTGCAGGAGCACAAACCTTGCAGGGAATGAAATAGGGTCATTCTGACTGCGTCTTGTATACTTTGTGAGTGGTCCTCAATCCCTAGCTAAGAAGAAGTGCCACAAAACCAGAATGGAATCCAGTATCTATTTTGCTCCCTGATCAAATACACTGGTGGATTTGGCAGTACCATGAAAATGGTGGTAAGTAGAAGCAAGTGCTAGAGTGGAGCAGGGCAGTGGCTTCAACAGTTGCAGTGATTTAGCAATCACCACCACCACCTCCACCCTACCCCCTCTACCCTGACGATAGGGCCCCTGCACAGAGGAGAAGTTTTTTTTTAGACAGTAAGGGAGGCAAACAAGGCAAAGGAAATGACTTCAACAGCTGAGAGGCTTAGGATTTAATCAGAGCAGGCTTTCTACTGCTTGTCTGCTGTATTTCTTAACTTATTTTCAAGGGAAAATGTCCCTGTCTCTAGAAAATATAGAGGACTTCAAAAACCCAAAAAGCTAAACAACTATTTCCTGCTCCCACTCTGTGATTAAAATAGAAAAAAAAAAAAAAAAAAGTTGTTTGTTTACTTTTCATTAATTTTCCTGCAGAGATAATTTAAAAGAAATAATGGAGGACTTCACTTGTAATATGCTATCTTATAGCAGACTGGTTGGGGATCTCACAAAACCCATCCCTGGATGCAAGGAAAAACAGTGGCCAAACACTCTCAGATAGAGGCTTTCCCTGGAGATTTGGCTCCCTTATTTGTGTGGTTGGGGTTTTTTTTTGATTTTTTGTTTGTTTGTTTGATTTTTTGTTTTGTTTTGTTTTGTTGACAGCTTTGTGTAATTCCATTGTCTTTTCCTTGGGGTTTCATCCAGCCCATAGCAGGCTGTGCTGAACTGCCACCATCAGGGGATCACACCAACCAGATTTCCATCAGTGTATGTGCAAACCTCAAACAAGCCCCCTCAAACAAGAGCCTGATCCTGGCTGGAAAAACCACCCTCAGGCTTGGGTAGATGTTTGCAGGAGACCTGGAGATGCTCGAGTGCTTTGCTCTGGAGCTACTCATCCTTTCTGCTCCTTGCTCCCACCAACCCCAGAGAATCCAACGATCCCCTCTGTTTGGACATGGGCACACTTGAAAATGTTTGAAATGAAATTGTCTGAAGTGATTTCATTTGGACTGACAAGAAAACAGGAGCACAGAATGGTTTTTAAATATACCCTATGGCTGAAAACCTCGAAGCAGTTGGCCCCTGGCCAGGCTATGAGAATGAACAATGATATTTTTGGGGCAGAGGCGGAGGCGAGCCCAGCTTCTTCCTGCTATTATTTGACTTTTTTGAATGTACTTAAATGGAGAGGTTGTTAACTAATTGGATGTCTTTCAGTTTGACCCTTAGCTTTGGCTCAGCTTTGGCTCATGATATAGTAGATACACAAACAGCATATTCCCAATACCCCCTTCAGTCATAAGTTATTCCTCTCACCCATCAATCAGTTTCCTTCTTTCTGTCTTTTTTTTTTTTTTAAATGTTTTTTTGCTCTAAGTTTAAACCTTTTGTGGGAAAGAGAAGATGGAAAAACTTTTCTTCCTTTCTAGTATTGAGAAACACTTTTATTCTGCTTGTTAACTGATTTCTTGGCTTCTGAAGAAGTAAATAAAATGCTAAGAAGTCAAATTCAAAGACAAAATATTGAGGTTACCCTGACTTCTTGTTTCTTTTACTACTCTGTCATCAACCATTTAAGATTTTAATTTTTGTTCCAAAACAGCAGGCAAGAAAATAATTTACAAATGACACGGAAAGCTCCTTTAGGGTGGGTCTGGGAGGATTTGGAGTTAGGTGAGAATTTAAATTGCTGCTTCTGGGACAGGCTATCAGCAATTTTGAACAATATAAGAATAACTAAACAGGCCTTTGACTATCTTTCTTTTTTTTCTTTCTTTTTTAATCTGCAGGGGGTCACTTATCTGGCAGATCTTAGTCAGGCACACTGGTCTTTTTCTGCTAGAGAGATATTTGGTGAGGGTGGAGAGAAGGAGATTGCAAAAGGAGAATTTGACTAGACTATTTCCACTCTTTGAAAACACAAAATACGTGTGTGCATGAGTGAGCTGGTTTGATGGGAGCTTAAATCCCAGCTGTGTGTAGAGTCACCCAGAAATATCCTCATTTATACCCTTACTTCTTTCCTCCATTGCATTCTGTTAACTTGGAGCCTTGCAGTGGGTTGATGAGAGCCCCAAAGAAAAGGAGTAGCCCTTGGTCAGGGAACTGACCCACAGATCCACAGCCACATCTGTCTGAAGGAACCTGCTGCCATCAGGTTTCAGAAGCTAAGCCAACCTGTCCTGGGAGCTGCCACAGATGAAGACAAGCACATGTAGCTGAAGGTGCCCTCAATGTTTAATTATAAGTGAGTGGGGAGAATTTGTCCAGCCTGCTTGTTGCTGGAGGGCTAAAAGGCAGAGAGACAGAAAAACAGTCCTGTGGCAAGCTTGGCTGCCCTCTTCCTGGGGAAGATGCAGTTTTGGCAATCCTGCTGCAATCCTGTACCCTTCTGCTGAAGACAGTGCTATGCTTTCACCAAGTCTGTTTGAGTGGTAGAGGACAGGCAGATAAGCCTAGAAGTAGTTGGGTACAAGAGACCACAAAAGTCCCTCAAACAGACTGTAGAGATGTCATAAATGGGACTCTGGGACAGACAACAATCAAAATCCAGAACTGAATCTATTTTTCTCTTAGAGACCACAGTCAGCCAGTGATGGCAAACCAGCCCATAAGCAACTAGACTATATTAATACCAGCTCTCAGGCATGTACTTCTAATGCATTACAAAGGAGGAGGTTCAGTGGGTGAGGAGGCAGGTTGAAGCCCAAGGGAAAGCAGTGGTCCAGTGAGTTCAGGTATCCAAACCTTCATGTGGCCATGGAGCTGGACCTTCATCCTCCAGGCTGCCATTTTAATTCATTAGCTCTTAGGTGACAGGGGTGCAGTTTGCTATATGTTTGTGCCTTGCATGAGAGAATCCTCTTAGGAGATGCCATCAAAAAGCTACTGAAATGGAACAACAGGGGAAACAGGGTTACAAAGTAGTGATTAAAGGGGCACTTTTTACATCAGAGGCAGTGGGGTCCATGCAATGCCTCCTCGGCACTGCTGGGCTATCAAAGCTGGCTTTCTTCAGCAGATGTTAATCTGTCTCACTCATGGAAATGGCTCTCTGTGTGCACATGTCCAAGCAGCTGGCAGGATTGTGACCTTCTCCCCTACCTCTTAAGGCACCTACTGAACATGCCCTGCGGAGCTGTGCAGATAAACTACATGAAAATGTATGTGAGGAGGAGTGTGCAAGACATGGGGAGAGAAGAAAGGAGAACATGAGAAACCAGACATCTAACAAAGAAGGAGGAAAAATGATCAGGCAAAGCAGTGAGATGAGAGAGTTGTTATTAGAGGTAAGAAGTGAAAAGAGGCAAATTAAACACTGGTTCAAACCAGAGTAAAAATAGCATGGGAGGAAAAGGAAAAAGAAAAGACTGCAAAGGAATACAACTGATGTCTTTCAGTAGGTGCCATCACACTCACACATCTGTTCTACCAGCTTTGCAATGGAGCACACCCTGAAATTAACTGCAGGGCAGCCTTGGCTGTAGCCCACCCAGCTGAGCCCTTGCTCTCTCTAGCTGGGCCAGCTAAGATAACAAATCTGGGGATTGCTGCTGGGTACCTGCAGTTAGTTCTTTGCATCAAATATTGACCAGTCACTGCAAAAGGACTTGGCTCTGTGGCTGCTTTTTGAGGTACCTGCATCTCCTTTCACCCATAGAAGTAGATGGGGTCTGGGCCATGCAGCTAAATTCAGCTGAAAGCAAAAGTTACACCTAGATACAAAATTAACTAGTGACAATTCTTCATGTAGCAGTGCCAAGCAGGAGTGTCTCTAGTAAGATATCTCAGGAAGTTAAGACAGATTCAAAATCCATATATTTATACTTGACTTCCATTCTGGTCACAAAATTAAAATTGGATGAGACCAAGATCAAAACCTAATCTTGGGACATGACCACCATCCTCTGCCCCATGTCTAGCTGGATCCACACAACAAGTTACATTAGTCTATGGGGACCACAAAGAAAACTGAACAAAAAGCAAAGCAGGAATATATGTATAAGAAAGAAATATATAACAGGGTAAAAAGCAATGATAATTCATGACTGAAAAAACTCACTTATTAGATTCATCTTGGGGTTGTCTCCCTAGTCTCATCCCAAAGCACTACATTGAAGTCAGCCAGGCTGCCAATAACAGACAAGACTGATGACTGTCAGTGCTGCCCAAACTGTCTTGGCATTCTCCAATGACTGTGTGTCCTGAGAGAAGAGCTGTCATTGCACAGACCTTTCAGCATCTGCTGCTGGGGTCAAAATGGGTGGAATGAGAGCACACTCAGGGCAGGCAACACAAGGCAGCAGCTGGGAAGTTGGCTAGGAAGAGGACCCAAGGAGGTTCTTTCCTTTGACTCCAGAGAGAGCTGAAGAACAGAAGAGGGTCACTGCTCACCAGCACATACCAGTATAAATCTAAAGTGAGTTCAGTGCCAAAGAGGCAGAGTATTTTCACTCCTGAGCTGTTGGTGCCACGACTGCAGCATTGGGAGCCTTCTCTCTCAGCACCAATTGAGATTGACTGCCTCTGTCCAAAATCTTGTGTTTTCCTTTAATAATACCTCCTTGTCCATTCTCTGTCCTTCCCTCTCTTCTGTTGTTTCTCACCACAATGCCTTTTTCCACAGAAACACTTACAGAACAAAACCTAAGAGTATGCTTTAGATTTGTTCTTACCCTGCATGCCCAAATTCACAAGCAGGTGAACCTCAGGAACGAAGCTGGTACCAGTGTTATGTCTGGCTGACACTCAGACATCTATTAGCCTAAGGCACTGAAAGGGTAAAAGTGAATCACAGCTCTATGTCTCTGTGTCAGCCCTGCTCAATCCTCATTCCCCACAGGATTGGTCCCAAGGGCAGGAATGTCTCTAAGGATCTAAGAGAGATGTCCTGCTCCGTTCTCTGCCTCAGCTTTCATGCCTGACCTTTGCCAGGTGACTCTGAAGTTCATCTCCCTCCCTGCAAAAGGATTACAGAACCAACTTGCTCCAAGACAGCATTGCAAAGAATAAATGTGTTAACAGTTGTATTAGGCACAAGAGCAGTGAGAGATCGGATGAATATGAAACATCACTGCACTTTACCTCCTCGATCAGACCATGTAACCTGACTTTATCAAAGTTATACTCACGCTGACAGCCTCTGGAGAGCAGACACATCAGCCTCCTCTGAATACTGTCCTCAACACCCAGATGGAAAGACCAGCCCTGGCCATTCTTTGGTTCTGCTGTCACTTCTCTTACAGTGTTTCCCACATTTCCAGATATGTACACAGAGATCTGGAGATCTGAGCAGAAAGAAATATTAAGAGAAAACAAAGCCCTAGAACACATATTTATACACAGTTATAAAAACACAATTCTTGCTTTGATTGTGTATTATCCTGATAACCTCCAAGTGTAAGTAAATGCTATAACAGCTAGTCTTAGGTGAACCCAAATGTTAGTGCACCACTTATTTGCTTTAACATGAATACCAGTCTTTGGAAAAAAGAGAATCTGTGCTTGTGTATCTGTGTCGTGGTTTTATAGGTAAGACTCACGCTGTGAAGTTCTTAAAGAATAAAATTTTATACTAAATCCCTTGTCCTCCCCTCCCTCAACCATAGGCTGTGTTGCTGCTCTGCTTTGCGAGCTCTGTGACGCTGTATTTGCCGATTCAGCCAACAGTTAAGGAAGGTCGAGCTGACCTTGTGGTGCACACACTGTCTGGGTAGGGAGCCTTCTGGGGACCATCCACGTCTGCCTAAGACAGCCTCCCCATGTGGTAAGCATGCTACTTGCTGGAGTTAATATTCACACCCACTCAGTGCAGGGGTTGCAAATACCCGAGGAACAATTAACCTGCCACAAATGCTTGTTTCATCATTTTTAATCCAAGGCATTGACAGGAAAAAATTACATTTTTTCCTACTTGGCTTAGAATAAGAAGCAGTTAAGTCTACAGATTTACTGATGAAATGCTTCTTAAAAGGAATTCTCAAACAATGAGCCCTCCAATGAACCTCTCTTTACCCTCTGGCTTTCATGCAGCAAGGAATTTAGATTTCCTATGACTTATACCTGCTTTTGAGAGGGAAATGCCCTTTTAAAATATGGCAGTGCCTCCTAACTGATGCAGCTGCTTTGCACTTAGAAAGAAACAGTTAAAAGAAATACATTAAATCTTATGCCAGAGCCAGACCTGCTGTCTCAATTCCTTTGAGTCAATCAGCACATTGATGCTGCTGTAAATCAAAGGCAATTCTGCAGAACACCATTTTGTAAGGCAGGTACTGCCCTGCAAAGGTAAATGCATATGCATATTAACTATCAGAATTTATTCAAAGGTCATAACCTCCCGATGTTTTGCTTCTAGTTGAAATATTCACACACATTAACTGACATATATAAGTGAAGTGCCAAAGATGTGTATGTACAGAGCATATACTATAGATGTGTAGATACATCACACATACATATTTATTTCACAACACAAGAAGATAGAATCATTGTTATATCTCATGTAAGGCTGGATGCTGTTTTCTGTAGATCATAATGACAGCCTCTGTTGGAAAACTACAGGATATTAGCCTTGAATATTCTGAATGAATTCTCAGCTTTTTGAGGAGCTGCAAGAAAGAAACTTACATTCAAGTTAAAACTGTTCCTCAAGAAATATGCACATTCTGAATAATGTGATTTTTCCAGCCAGTGTAACTAAAGACTGTGAAGCAGAGGAAATGAATGTGCAAAAGAAAAGACTTCAGAATATTTATATTGTTAATTACCAGATAGGAACAAAATATTAGTGTATTTTATTATTGCTGTATGCTTCAATATCATAACAAAAATGAAATAAGGCTTACAATTATAGAATGTTTTTTCTACAAACCAGTATCTTACTATGAATTTGTCACTGTGGTTCTTGCCTTTTAACTAGTAAAAGGGACGCACAGGAGCAGAAGCATGGCTTTACTGGAAAGCCAGAGCATGGCTGTGACACCTTTTCTGATTAAGCCAAATTAAAAAATTCCAAATTTAAAAAAAAAAAATGAGGACAAATCCAGTTGTATCTCGCACTTCTCTGCAGTATGGGCACAAAAATGCATTGCTTGAAACTCTGGTATGTACACTCTGAGCATCAGGAACCACAGAAATCCTTGCAAGACCCAGCAGTGAGCATGAGATGCCTTGCCCAAAATAAAAGCAGGATCAACTGCTACCTTCTTGGTGCAACAGCACAATGCTCACTCTACATGAACTGACAACTTTGTCATCTATCAGACCCTATATGTATTGATGAACAGAAACAAGCACAGCTATAGAAATGCTGTGATCAAGAGATGGCTCTCAGAGTACCTTTCACTGGGTAAAGCAGTGATGTTCAGCTATATAAGCCAAAGGCTTGTGGCACAAAGAATAAAGCAAGGGTATTTGCCAACTTTACCTTCAATCACTGCCTCAGGTGCTGCACTGATTCCAAAGAAGCATCTTGAACGATGAGAACAGTGGGAGCTGAGCTAGCAATAAATCTTTGTTACAGGGGCTGTCTAAGGTAACTGGCAAGTTTGTAAGCACAGTCTCGCATTTATGTGGTCTGTACACCTGCACTGAGTGTGCACATAACCAGTGAATTCCACACCAGAGGTTTATATAGACGTGGATACATTACATAAAAACACAGACCCAAAAGATGTATTTTTCAATGTAACCCATGGCCATCCCATATGACCTAAATAATTCAAGGGCAGGAAAGCTACATAACATAGTATCTTTGCTGATAACAAAGCAATAATCCCCCTTCTGTGAGGAAATGACAGGTTTGAAATTGCCTTGTGTTCTCTGGCTTTAAACTTGGCAGCATGTCGGTTCTTGTAAATGTTTCACTCCAGAAGAGTCTGGTGATCCATTATTAGCAGCTAATTCACTGTCAAACATGTAGGCAACAACATTTGGACAGGAGCAGTGAAGCATCAGCTGTTAGCCTGCTTCAACTCCCCATGTGCTGAAGATTGGGAGATTTTTTGACATAGAAATATATTTCATGTGTTGTGGGTCACTCTTCTGGTGAGAATAGCAATCCAAAGTCTGGGCTTTGCAGAATCTTTTTTCTCTGTCTGAGGCAAAGTCCTGCTGACCCCTGTCCCATGGCAAGAGGGAAAGGAAGCTGTTTATGGTAAAAATAAACACGATGAAAAGAGAAATGTGAGCGCTTAAAATTCATTGCTGCCTGAAAAATCATTGTTGGATTGGTTAAAAGGACATGAGTCTGCTACCTTGGCAATATTCCCTGGCAGTCAGCTTGAAGGGGGCATTTTGGCTGATGTTAGTTTCTGGTAAACACATAGTTCAATTCTTCCATAACGCTCTCCTTTTTTAAAAAAAAAAAAAAAAGTAATTGTCAGTAATGAACAATTTAAAATAGCTTTATAAATATCACTAGGCTCTTAAACAGGAAATTACTAAATTCATTGTACAGCTTATCTGACACAAAAAAGATTCAGTCAGCTCTTCTATTTATAATAGCTTCTCCCTCAACTAATTAGCAGCATTAGCATTCACAGGCTGTTCACCAAGAGATTCCAAAGACCCTCAGTTCTTGATCCGGGCCTGGATATTTTGTATCATATTCCCATTAGCTCACGGGTACTTTCTACTACCTGTGTACTCAATAAGCCCAGATTCTCTTATCTCTTGTCTGTGTACTTTTGTCTCAGCCAAAGTATTATTCTGCCAGGAAGTCACAGCTCTGTATGTACAAATGGCACATAGCACCAAGGTTCTGACCAAACTCACCAGCATCACCAAGTCCGCAGTCCTATTGGTGCTATATTATCATTGATTCCTTTGCAGAGTCATCATAGAAGGTAAGAGCTGTTCAGCAGGCATAATATTAGATCATTGCCTATGCCTGAGTGACAGACAGAAAATAAAAAATCTTTCCAGAGTAGAAGGGGAAAGTCAAATTATTCTGAATATTTGCCAAGAGCAGGAGGGATGCTTTTAAAAGAGGTTTTGATACCAGACTGAAGCAAAGGAAGAAAATGAAGAGGAATAAGCCCTAAAATACCTCCTCTTGCTGGGCTGTCTTCCCTCTAGGAAATAACAGACTGAGATTGTACTGGAAACACAGCTCAAATTGCAAGTGAAAAAAAGTTGTGGAGGGAGCAAGGTTGGCTTGGAGAGAGATCAGAAACCTTGTGGAGTTGGCAGTGATGAAGTAAAGGGTGAGGAGAGGGATGGGGGTGGAAATCCCATCCTAGATTTGACATTCAGGGAACTGCAAAGCTGTGCGTGGAATAGAAGTCAAGCAGCTCTTCAAAAACAGGTTGGGAAATTCAGGAAAGATACAAGCTGTGCTGATGGCTGCTTATGACTTACTGAGCCACCTGGATCCTCACAAGTCTATGGGACCAGATGGGATCCATCCTAGGGTAATGAGGGAGCTGGCAGAAGAGCTTGCCAAGCCGCTCTCCATTATCTTCCAACAGTCCTGGCTCACTGGGGAGGTCCCACATGATTGGAAGTTGGCAAATATCACCCCAATCCATAAAAAAGGTTGCAAGGCTGACCCTGGTAACTACAGGCCTGTCAGCCTGACCTCGGTGCCTGGCAGAGTTATGGAGCAGATCATCCTGTGTGCAATCACACAGCAGCTACAGGATGGACAAGGGATCAGACCCAGCCAGCACGGGTTTAGGAGAGGCAGATCCTGTTTGACCAACCTGATCTCCTTTTACGATCAGGTGACTCACCTGGTAGATGAGGGGAAGGCTGTGGATGTGGTCTATCTGGACTTCAGCAAAGCCTTTGACACTGTCTCCCATAATATACTCCTGGAAAAGCTGGCAGCCCATGGCTTGGACAGGGGCACTCTGTGCTGGGTTAAGAACTGGCTGGAGGGCCGGGCCCAGAGAGTGCTGGTGAACGGGGCTGCATCCAGCTGGCGGCCGGTCACCAGTGGTGTCCCCCAGGGGTCAGTGCTGGGCCCAGTCCTGTTTAACATCTTTATCGATGATCTAGATGAGGGGATTGAGTCCATCATCAGCAAATTTGCTGATGACACCAAGTTGGGAGGGAGTGTCAACCTAGCAGAAGGCAGGAGGGCTCTGCAGAGGGACCTGGATAGGCTGGAGAGTTGGGCTGGCTCCAATGGGATGAAGTTCAACAAGGCCAAGTGCCGGGTCCTGCACTTTGGCCACAACAACCCCCTGCAGCGCTACAGGCTGGGGACAGAGTGGCTGGAGAGCAGCCAGGTGGAAAGGGACCTGGGGGTGCTGATTGACAGGAAGCTGAACATGAGCCAGCAGTGTGCCCAGGTGGCCAAGAAAGCAAATGGCATCCTGGCCTGCATCAAGAACAGTGTGGCCAGCAGGAGCAGGGCAGTGATCCTTCCCCTGTACTCTGCGTTGGTGAGGCCGCACCTTGAGTATTGTGTTCAGCTCTGGGCCCCTCAGTTCAGGAAGGATATTGAGGTGCTGGAGCGGGTCCAGAGAAGAGCAACCAGGCTGGTGAAGGGACTTGAGCACAAGTCCTATGAGGAGAGGCTGAGGGAGCTGGGGTTGTTTAGTCTAGAGAAGAGAAGGCTTAGAGGTGACCTCATCACTCTCTTCAACTACCTGAAGGGAAGTTATAGCCAGGTGGGGGTTGGTCTCTTCTCCCAGGCAACCAACAACAGGACAAGGGGACATGGGCTCAAGCTCTGCCAGGGGAAGTTTAGGTTAGATGTTAGGAAGAAATTCTTTACAGAGAGGGTGATCAGGCATTGGAACGGCCTGCCCAGAGAGGTGGTGGATTCACCATCCCTGGAAGTTTTTAAAAAGAGATTGGACATGGCCCTTAGTGCCATGATATAGTAATTAGAGTTGGATCAGGGGTTGGACTTGATGATCTTGGAGGTCTTTTCCAACCCAATCTGTTCTATGATTCTATGATTCTATAAGATAGGACCTCTGAGGAAAGGTCTGTGAGCATTTGCATTGCCAGGAGGTGTGCAGAAAGCATTGCACTGTGCTTAGACTATTTACATGGTGATCTTCCTGGCTTTGGGAAGTGTTCAGACTGTCCCTCTGAGAGCCCATTTCATATTTATAAGGCTTTATGAACTTGCAAAATCTTTCAGAACTTTTGGTCTGTGTGTAATTTCCCATGCTTTTCTTCAAGAGCTTTTCCTCTCCATGACAATGTGCTATTTAACTTTCAAAATCTTACTGCAGGACTGTAAAATTCATGTGAGGTTTCAGAGCATTGAGTCTAAATGTTTGAAACTGGTCCATTGGAACTAAAGGAAAAAATGTTTGGGGAAACAAGAGAGGACAGGAGGGCTACAATCATTCTGCATATGAAGAAAAGAAAATAGGAATTATTTAATAAAGCAAGGAGACAACCATGTTCTTTACTCACAGGAGGGAAGGTACAGTGAAGCCAAAGGTGAAAAAGGGGGAAGAAACCAATTTTTGGCCTCCTCTGAATTGTTCTTCATACTGCAGACTGGCTGTTGTGAAACCCATTTATGCATGTTCTCAGGACATGTTGTTTCATGGCTAATACCTACTCTGCAGTCAAATGAAAGCACACAAGCACCCAGACTTTCCCCAGTATGTTGGTATGTTCCCAGTAAGCAGATTTGTCACACATCATGAAATGTAGCCCATAAACACATTTCCCAGCCATCCCAGGTTTCAAAGATTTGTGGATGTCAAAGGTAGAACAAAATATTCACGTTTCCTGTGTGATACGGACCAGAGAATACAAGCTGACACATTTTAGATCAGCAAAATAACTGTGATTAGTATCAGTTTATCATAAGGAAAGTCACCCAGTTTTAAGTAAAAAAAATAATAAGCTATGGAGAATGTACTCTGTCTCTTGTCTGTCTGTTCCAGTACTAATGACCTTCCTACCGAACAGTTCAACTCTGACAAGATTCAATTTCTCTAGATTTGGAAATTGTAGAAATGCCTGGGTGAGACTTGCCAACCTTTGTGATAGAAAGAAGCTGACATTAGCTGATTATAACACCATTTCTAGCTCGAACATATCTGCATCTCTGAAAATACTATGAATTTTGACAGGTTTTCAATACATTTGTCCACCCACAAAGCTGATGTCATCTCACTTGCTGAAGGAAACTATAAAGGAGAGATTTCCTTTGGTTCAAGAGATGTCTGAGTAGTGGCAAAGTCTGTCCTTCTGCAGGCATTTAGCCTGAGAATCCACGGGCTGTTTTAGTCACTCGGTGGCCAGAAACAATTAGAGAGCTCGGCTGGGTGTTTCTTCAGCCTGCATCACTCAGACACCCCAGTTCTTGCTGGCAGGAAGAGCCAGAACTGCCTCTTTCTGAGATACACTATTAAAAAGCATCCTCTGACAAGGTTTTGCCTGACAAGGTTATCATGGGGTGTGGGCAGGATGACATGCCTGACGTAGTGGTATGGAGGGGATAGGAGCATTAATAAAGTCCAGATCAGTCAAATAAGCCAGTATGCAGCCACTCTACCTCTACACATAATGTACAGCTGGCCAGCTCAGTCACAGTCCTGTTCCCAACACTTCTGTCATCACATCTTTTCCTGTGCAGCAACTGCATCATGGAGGGGTACCCTGACCAAAGCAGCTGTGGTGCCAGATGTGTCTGCCCGTTGCTTATTGCACAAGAGTTTGGAGACTCCTACTTCTGAACACAGACTCCTGCCTTCACCCCCATACTGGATCCCACCACGCTCCCCTGCAATTACACTTTGGCACCCACAGTAAAATTGGCAATATTGGGGCATCCCACTTTTTGTGGCATTAATTATAGAACAAGGGAGAAAGCCCATCACTGCCCCCCTCCTTGGGCATGCACTAGACCTGGCCCCATGCTCCCAGGAGTCGCTGGAAGGCACATTTCCCAGGTGCCCGAGCAGCTTGTTCTTCCAGCCCTGTTTGAAAGGGGAGAGAAGAAAGTGGGGAGATCTGATTTTGGCTCTTCCTACTTGCAGCTTAGAAATATAAGAGTTGTAAAACTAATCAGTCTTTTAAATCAGTTGGTGAAACTTTCCTCTGTAGGAATCACAGCCAGTGGAATAGGCATTAGAAAAAGATGGATGTGGCAGGTCTGATTAATCCAGGTGCTTTTCTTGAATAACGATAATTGGGGTTTAGTGCGGCTATACGTCTAAAATCAAATTTAATCAGTAAATGGACTGCCTCCAAACTTACTGCCAACCCACCCTCACATTTATCTAGGACTACTGCTATAATTTCATTGAAATTGGAGTTTTCACCCTGAAAATTTATTCATTCACCTTTGGTGACATTTTGGTCCTTTCCTTTGCTAAATACAGATTTGGCCTTTCACTCTAAGAAGTGGAGCTGCATGTTCATGTGCCGGGTCCTGTCAAGGGGCATGAAAGATCAGTGAACTTTACCTCACCCGTGTCCACAGCACTGTGTTAATTCACAGCTTAGAAGGAGAAAAAGGTAGAGCAATGCACTGACTGTCAGCTGGGGCTGCCAGCAGGAAAATTTACCTCAGTATTCAAACTAAAGGAATAGACTACACCAGCTCAAGGAACAAGCCTGTGAAGTGCTAATTGTAGTTTACTGAGTTACAGTAAATGCAGTCTGGCTTGTTAGTACTGCAGCACATAGGCACAAGTGTAATTACAGTAATTACTTCTCTCAACTATCCCAATCATAAGTGTCTGAGTACCATCCCTTTGGATAGTCAGAGAACCTGAAGAGGACACTTGAAATGCATCCTGCTCTTGTGATGACCTGGAAGATCATCAGAGATTGTGAGTGGTTGAGAGGCAACTTCAAGGCACTCAGTATTACCTTGTTGTCTATTTACCGCATGTATGAGGTTGCGTAGGTTAATAAGCAGCTTTCTGCCTTGTCACATCAGTGCAACCCAAACTGTGTTCCAAAAGAGGGATAAATCCAGCAAACCAGAGCTCAAACCTCCCTGGCCAACAGTTGATAGCTGTGGTTTGGCTCCAGTTCCTGGATCTGCTAAAAGACCCATGGCATCCCAACATTCCAGTCTTGGCTCTGCTTACAGACCACAGATATCTCACCTCCAGCCAAGCCCTGGTTATTGCCTGGATTGCCTGTCTGGGATCAAGGGGACTTGATCCAAGACCCACATAAAAAGGAGCTATGAAACAGCTTCCCTCAACTGAGGAGCTTTAAATCAGAGAGCTGGTCCCACACATTGCTACGAATGTGCTCCTTGTTTTTGCATCAGGCAAATGAAGGGAGAAGGACTGGGAAGAGAGAAAACAATCACACAGGAGGTCTTGAAAAATATCTACACCCTTACATTCATAAAACTGAAAAAAATTGTGGGAAAAATAGGTCAATGTACGTATATAGTCTTTGTTATACAACAGTCATGGAACATTCATTGCAAAATTACCTGCTTCTGCTGTCCACAGTGAAGTACATTAAGGTTTTCACACTGCATATTTTACTGAATCTATTTCACAGTAACATTTCTGCAAATTTTGATGGCTTTTTGAGGATTTTTGAGGTTTGTCTGAGAGCAGGCTGCCATGGCATGGCCCTGAGTACTGGGATCTGTTAGTGTTCTGGAAGGAAGCCAGTCCTACCATTTTCTAACTAGGTATTTCCTCTGGGTTTGCAACTCTGTTTTTTGGGGGTGTTTTGGTACTTAATTTGTGCTTTACTTCTTTATGAAGAAGTTTGCAAGTATTCTTTTTATAACAAGATGGGCATAAGCCAACTCTAGGGTAATAGCTCAGGAATCTCCTTTTGTTTGCATTGGGGAGAAATTTGCTGCTGGTGTTTCCTGGATTATTAAACTCTTAATTTGCAAGTATTTCTTGTTCATAAATATTAAATGAACATCCAAATAACAAATGTCCCAGTGATGGTTTGATTCTTAGTTTAAATAAGTCCCTTATTCTTACACCAATAAATCTTTTTCAGTATCTTAAGAAAACAACAAAACCCCTTTCCTTCAAAAAACTGTCCTCAACAATTTTACCTGGGTCTCTTGTACTATCTCCTAATGTTGTCTAGTTTCATTTCTGGGAGCTATTGAACAGGGCTCCATTCAAGCTGATATCTGAGTCAGCTGTTTCCTACTCACGACCACCAGGTAACCTGGCTGGTATCAACAAGACTGAGGTTTTAGACTCTCCAAATTGTTGCCTGCCGAGGGAAATGTTTATACATGTACATAAACATGTTTAAACATGTACAAACTGCTGCTCTCAGCTTGAATAAAACACTTCCTGGGGCCTGTGGTTAAGTGACAGGGAGGGAGCTGGATGCAGTGGGAAAAAAAGAATAGGAATGACTGGGGCAGTTTGCATAGTCTTTTCTGCCAGAAAACAGGACCATTGCCTGTATGGTCCTGGCAAGTGGGAACCAGGCTCCTGGCTTGTAAATCAGGAGCTGCATTACAGGGGAATTAATGGAGTTTGGTTGTTGTACCTGCCTACAGATGTGATGTTACTGAGGGTAACAAGAACTGAATTTCTGTGTAGCCCAGTTGTTTAAGCTCAGCCTTCTTTAATCCTACAACCAGACCTGGGGTGGCATCCTAGGCTGCATCTTTCCTCTGTGGGCTTTGCTGCCTATGAGGGCTTGGCACAAATACTTTACAGTCCAAGAGCTGGGCTCCAAAAGGCTGAAGCAAATAGGGAAAGCAGCCACTGCTGCAGGGGGATAAGGTAGAGATAATGGGTGTCATCAGTCCTGCTGGTGCGGGGCACACTTGCTTATTGGACAGGTTCCAAGTCAGATATCTCTTTTCTTTTCCTTCCCTTTCTTGTTGTCTTTTCAAGTAAGCTCTTCTTTCTTGACTGGTTCTGGGATGAGCACAGCTATAAGGGAAATAAAGAAATTCATGCCCTGCTAGTTCCCAAACATTTGCCAGTGATCATTTTCTGAGATTCACTGATCTTCAGCCATTCCCCAGCAGAGGTGAGGTATATCTCTATATCTCTATATCTCTATATCTATCTCTATATCTCTATATCTCTATATCTATATATCTATATATCTATGTATCTAAATAGATATATCTTGAGCACAAGTCCCATGAGGAAAGGCTGAGGGAGCTGGGGTTGTTTAGTCTGGAGAAAAGGAGGCTCAGGGGTGACCTCATCACTCTCTACAACTACCTGAGAGGAGGTTGTAGCCAGGTGGGGGTCGGTCTCTTCTCCCAGGCAATCAGCAGCACAAGAGGGCACGGGCTTAATCTCTGCCAGGGGAGGTTTAGGTTGGGTATTAGAAAGAAGTTCTTTACAGAGAGAGTGATCAGGCATCGGAATGGCCTGCCCAGAGAGGTGGTGGATTCACCGTCCCTGGAGGTTTTTAAGACGAGTTGGATGTGGCCCTGAGTGCCATGATCTAGTAATCACAGTGGGATTGGATCAAGGGTTGGATTTGGTGATCTCGAAGGTCTCTTCCAACCCAGTAAATTCTATGATTCTATGATATGATGGGAAATACGAGATTGACAGCAGGAAAATCCCTGTCCTTAGTCCCTTTCGTGCAACACCTAAGACAAATCAATCACTGCAGACATCCTTAGGACCTCTGGTATGATGACTAGCACTCTAGAGTTACACCTTTCACGAGTCTCTGAAAAACCTTTATAGGCTCCTCTACTTTTCACAATATTTTCCATCTTTGTTCAATGTCAGAGTCTGATTGCTAGCTGTAGAGAAGGGATGATTCTCTGCTCTCTTGTTCCCTTTCCCTGGAGTAAGCTGGTGATCTAATGTGTCCATATTCATTGCCCAGTTAAGAGCTTTTTCTGTATTTCACAAGTCACTCTTACCTAATTTCTCTTAGAATTTCTAGAGATGGCTTTAGGAAAAAACAGGAAAAGGATCAATATTTACTTCTAGAATATCAACTGTTCAAATGATATTTGTATTATTTTAAGAGAGTCAGTTTCAAATATCACCATAGGTGTAATCAAAATAACCTGATACTGTCCCTTTACCTTCAAGTTGTGAAGAGCCCAAGAGCTGCTGTTGTTACACTGGTGTTTTAGAGCACATCCCAGTAGGCTTGGGGCCTGATCCTCCCCTCTGCCTAACCTGCAGTGGCTGGCACAAGGGAGGATGGAGCACATCCTACTCTTTCTCATTTTAAGAAGCTGTGTACATAAACCATGTGGATAGGACTGGTGGAATCACGTTACATATGGCAGACAATAGGAGATACTTGCAAATGTTTGCATCTTGGAAGAGTTAATGGAAACAGACTCTTCCATGGATAAAATCTTTTTTGCCATACAACATGGTAACAGTTCTGCAGCAGGTACAGTAGGATGGTGACTGCACTAGCATAGAGACACACACTGATGTAGCATAGCTCTACCACTGCTTTGGCACAAGAGAAACTTGGTCCAAGCTTGGTCCATTTCTATCCTTAATCAGAAATAACATCTCTTCTTGGAGCCTGCTCACCAAACCAACCAGGATATAGAAATCCAACCTATAAGGAAAGAAAAAAGCAAGGTATTCCTTAACCTCACCAGAAACTAATTGTATCAAATACAGGCTGAATACTTTTTCCTAGGGCTTACAACATTCACGGAGCCATTCCCTTGTTTTATTACAAATTTCCTTGTACAATAATACTAAGGATTAAACCGAAAAATCTGAATTTCCCTTGAAGCAAATTGCATTTCTGTTGAGGGGCTTGGAAGAGAGAAGAGATGCCAGCATTGTGTGCTGCATCATTTCCTGAAGCTTCTCCTGTGGGCTGTAAAGTATTTAGTGCTGTTTGTGTTCAAAGAGATTGACTTGTGTTGACAACACCCTACCTGGGGCAAAACGCTGGCAGTCCATGCTCTCCAAAATGCTTTAACACTAGATTTATCCTATATCGTCTGCACTCAAAGAAAACTTTTTTATCAGGCGCTTCAAGGTTTGGGTAAGCTGTGAGAGTAGAGGTGGTGGCAGTGTCTGGGACTGGAGTCACAACCCTCACAGGGGAAGTCATGTTGCAGCAAGGATGCCCTTCATGGAAATGCTATGACTAATCCAATGGAAAAGGGTACTTCCGGCTGGTAAAGAGTGTCCTGAGCTGATCCTTGCCCCTCCTGGTCTCGCTGCAGGCAGAATGTTCTTTTCCTCACTGTGATCAGGCAGAGGCAGCTAGGGGACCTGTACTCTCCCTGAGCCCTGGGGCATCAGCTCAACCTTACACTCTCTGCCTGGCAAAGTTAAAAATTAAACTGCACCCCCCTCACCACACACCTCCTTGAACACAGGCAGGGTTGGCATTCTGAGACCCGATTTTGGCAATGCAATTAACATTGCATGTCTTTGAATGAGGTTTGGCTTTTATCCTCACCGGGAGGATCTGTCTGGGCACAATCTCACCTCCACCTGCTGGGTGTATGTCAGGCTTCAACAGCAATAGGCAGTGCTCAGCACAGTCCACTGCATCTGCAGTTTAGAATGAACCCCTTAAGATTCAGTTTATGAATTTAAGTATAATGGAAACAAAAGCATCTGATGATGGCATAAGTAGATCCTGCCAAACAGCTAAGAGAAACCAGGATAAAGTGGTCCTGTCTGTGAGGCAGCTCAGTCACAGCATTTGATACTACTTTAACTTTTTGAACCTGAACTATAACTGGAAAAATAATGATCAAAGTGAGGAAGCATAGCCTTGAACCATGTATGTTCAGATGATAAAGTTCATAGCAGAAGGTAACAGGAATTTCTCTCTATGAAAGTGTCTATTTAGATTGAAAAAACATAAAACTTCACATAGTAGTATTGCTGAAAGACTCCCCAAAATCCATTAAAGGCAACTGAAATTTGAGATGATACTTAGAGCTCAGACCTTAGTTTCTTCAGAATCACTTTGCAGAACCTTTTGTTTAATGATGGCTGGAGATGCTGCATACTTCAACTTTTCTTCTTCTTCTTCTTCGTTTATTTTTTTAAAATATATTAACAAAATCCCTGCCTTCCTAGATCAATGATGGGGTGCCTGTGATCATAGCCAGAGTCATACACCCTGGTATAAAGGTTGGACTACGGAGTTCTAGAGGCACCCATCACACTCTAAAGGGCCACATAAACCTTCTCAGTATCACAAAAGGCTGTCAACGGAGAAGTGAGTTCTTGTGATATGGTCCCTTCTCTCTCTTAGAAATCAGGCTGAGAGAAAATTGCCCTGAAAATTAATCTCTGAAGTTCACTTAAATTAAATAATTACCTGTGTTAAATTAGAACACTTGAAACGGTATAACATTATAATTTCCCCTCCACTTGAGAATAAATATTCATCTTTCCAAGATCTACAGATCATTTCTCCAAGGATGCTATCCTCATATTTTGTCCTAAACTGCTGCAAAACACACTTCATTTTCTCCTGGAAAAATTACATATTTATAAAGGAAGACTCACAGCAGAAATACTTGGTTTTTGGTTTTCACATCTGAAATGAAATTCTCCTGGGCTCAAGAATCTTCTCTAGGATTCATTTAATTGAAACCTGGACTTGTACAACCCTTATTAATTCAACAGTGTTAAAGGATATGTGATTATATCATCTTTATTTGACTATATGAGTTTGCTCTTCAGTGCCACAATGCTTAGCCATTATACAAATAGACACAGATAAGTTATAATTAGTGACTTCAGGAATGTTCTGAAGATCACTTGTAATTGGTAACTACAGTTAAAAAAAACCTTAATTCATTTAATTAGACATGTAATAGATATTATGACTTGTAAAACATACCTAAGCTTATTGATAAGGAGTAATTATTAATAGTGGCTTCTGTTTACTGAAGGAACAGTAGCAGATACACTATAAATACAGTGCTAGATCTGCAAGTCTCTGATTAGGATGGGTATTGTCATTTTTGCTCTCTTTTGTTCTGCTTTAGCGCTTCAAAGGGTCTACAGCATGGCATTAAGGGCAACATAGTGCTTCTGAAAAGATTATGGTCTGATCATGACAAATTAGCTTCAGATCATGTCCAAAATCCAAAAGTGCTGTTTTGACAGCTGCGCCGCAATAACACCCCCACCCTGAAAAGAGAAATGAATGCATGTAAGCCCTCAGAAGAGAGTTACTCCAAAATGACAGGTATGATGACCTGAGCATTTCAGCATCAGGGTACTGAAGGATATCGTCATTTCCACAAGGTCTGGAAATTGGTCTCACACTGCGCTTTTAATGACAAAAGAATATCATGATTTGGAAATCTAAGCAACTCATCAGGAGGCTGTGCTCTTAAATGACGTTTAAATTGAACGGTGGGTAAGATGTTCTCCAGAGCATCCTCTATCAGCCTTATATTTTGAGTTTTGCCAGTCTCAGGGTAAAAACTATAATTAATTTCTCCTTTTCAAACCTTTAAATTATAATTAAAGACAACATACATAATAAGAAAGTTTTCTCTTGATATTACATGCAATATTGGAGTTAATTATTATAATTTTTGCTCAGGGTTTTTATCATTCAGAATATTAATCTCCCTGTTATTCCGAGAGACTGAGAAAAACTGGAAAAAAATTTGTAATTGGTTTTTCCCAAAAAAATGCTTCTGTGCAGAAGCTGAATGTAGCATGCATCTAATTTTGACCAAAATATTTAATTGGCAATGACTACAAAATAAATTTTATTCTTGTTCTCAAGAGATTTTCTCTGTCTAAGAACTACTTTTGGTAATTAAACAAAAGTGAAAGGATATCATACACAAAATTGCATATGCTCATTAACAAGGATGTCTTACATTTAGCTAGATACACAACTTTACTGGATTTTAGCTTTAATGGCTCATCTTCACAAGTGTTAATGCTCCCTCTGCAGCTTCCTAAAAGGGAACAGCCTGTCCCATCAGGAAGACTCTCTGGGAGGCTCAGGTTAAGCAAGGTTTTATCTTTTGCAGGATGAGGGCCATGATTGCCCTCTGGAAGACAATAAATCACAGTAAGGCTGTGCTACACTTTTACTCCCTGTGCTGTTTCCTATTGCTTTCAAAACTGTTTCGTGGAGTGTTGCTGGCACCCCGGCAGAGGCTGCCTCACCAATAAAATGATTACCATTATGCTATCAAGCAGTTCGGTTTGCAGTACCACAGGCTGTCAGCTGCTTATTGTGGGGCTGGATTAAAGGGCCTGAATCCTTGACTTTGTCATCAAGTCTTTACAAGCTCCTGCATGTAAACTGCCTGGGCTGCTGCCCTCTCTTTTCCTCCTGCTCCCGGAAGACAACGTGCGTTTTGGTCCAGCCCTGTAGGTGGGATGGGAGGACATGTTAGAGCATCTGCAGCAGCTCAGTGTGGCCAGGTGACAGCGGTGACTCAAGAGAACCAGACCAGGTCTTGCCCTGTTAGACCTGGACATGGACTCCAGGCCTCTGGGAATTTTTAGTGCCTGCATTTTTTTCTGAATACCCAGAGAGGTAGCAGACAACAGCTGCAATAATGTTGGGGCAGGAGGGGAGGCAAAAACAGACAGGCTCTTGCTCTGCGCTGAGAACACAAATCCCACCCTGGGCAGGTGTGCAAGTCTTTTTCTCCCCTGTAAGCCCATGCATCCTGAATTGGCTCTGCCTGCACCAGAGGAGCTATGAGCACGCACTGACTCAGACTTGGCACTGTGTTAGCACATCCCTACAGCTCTGGTTGGCTCCAGGCAGGCAGTGAACTCCTGTACGCCAGCAAAGAGCAGGCAGAGGCACTCAGTGCTACCCACCATGCCAGGCTTTGCTTCTGTGCTTTTGTGAAGTCCAGTGGTGTTCACTGAGGAAATTATAAAAGCACAGGACAGTCACAACCCATCCTTGGAGAAACAGATTGTTTTTCCACCGTGTCACACACATTGTCATTCACAACCCAGGAAGCCTATCAACAAGCAGAAACAAATCCCATATGTGTGTTTTATTCTAGCATACAGTATTATTCAGTTTCTTTTCCTTTTCAGTGTGAATACATCTTTGTCAGGAAAGACACTGTTGTAGTGTCTATGGTGTGAATGTCCATACCTGACAAGGGTTGTGGGAAGGAAGTTATACTGCTGTACAGTTTAAAATCACAACTTAGAGATCTTTTTTTAAGTGGTTCGCATGCAGAAAAGGTAAAGCTTCCCCAGACAGAGGTAGAAACTTTTACTACCATCATGCTGGCTACATCACAAGCAGCAAGGACTTAAATCTTCACACACACTCAGGTTATACAAAGTCTCTTAGGACATGTGCCTGAACCAAAAGAATGGATATCAATTTCTGATGCAAAGACATGAGAGATAACACTAAGGAAGAGAAAAATGACTTGAAAAGAGAACACCGAAATATTATCTTGAACACAAGAGATCAACAACTTGCAATTCAAACACGATTACTTTTTCCAGCACAATTGCCTTGGCAGTGCACAATACTGAGTTGACTGACGGGATCTGGCATTTCATGGACATAATCTGGCCCAAGATTCTTTCTTTTTTTTTTTTTTTTCCAAAGTAAGTACTTATAAATCTACAAATACACATACATACACGTAGCTATATTTCATCCTATCCAAAAAATTTATTCCTGGAAAAAAAAGGAGCATAGGAGTTCACAACTACCATAATTTATACCTTTGATCCAGAAAAAAACCTGCATGAGCTGTATTGGGATTTGTGCAGAAAAACAGGTTCTCTTAGATTTTTGGACTGAGGATATGCTTAAAGGAAAGTTTATTTGAGGTCCTTGGCCACTAGCTGAGCTACAGTAAACTATTGTTAACCTGCCACTGCTACATCAAAACTGAGGCTGTGACACAGAAAAACCTCCATACATGGAGTAAGTTACTGAAAGAGACTTGCTGCAGCTTTTGGGGCTTTTCTGGCTGTTGTCAGTCAAACTGTTTCAATTTTGGGTACCTTGTTGACTGAATTTTATCTGTTGCAACAGACTGCAAGAACTAACCAAGGCAGCAAAGATTAGCTATGCCCCAAAGCTAATTCCCTTTCAAAATTTCTCCACTAATGGAGGAGTTCTCAGTTCAGCTTTTGCAGTATGGCTTAAAGTGCAGCTTGGGTTATGGCTTACACCCTTAAAAAGCTAAGAAATATCAGAATGTAACATTTGAATCTATCTCTATTCTAAGCCTCAGAGGAATTCTCCCTACCTGACATTCCTGTTTATGCCACAGTTAGAGTGTTTGTTGCCTCTGTGCACCCCACAACAATGAAAGGTTCACCAGAGGAGGGAAATACAGCATGGATTTAGCAAAGAGATGATGCCTTCCATGTGGGAGCATAGAACAGCCACCTCCCAGCCCCAGGTCAGTAAAGCCTGTCTCTCCTTCAACTCCGAAAATCCAAATTTCCCTAAAAACAAAATTGCAGATTTGCCTTCTAACCTGCTGCAATAAACAAGGAGATTTATGGTCCTTCTCACTTTCTTCAGCTCCCAAGGTCACACACTCTTCACTTAAACTTTGTTTAACACATTGTCTGCCATACACCCCTCTAAAACAGCAGGGGCAATGTTTCAGGTCACCAGTCACTCCCCTTCATAGAATGATAGAATGGTTTGGGTTGGAAGGGACCTTAAAGATCATGTTGTTCCAACCCCCTGCCTTGGGCATCGGCACCTTCCACTAGCCTTCCTCAGGTTGCTCCAAGCCCTGTCCAACCTGGCCTTGAACAATTCCAGGGATGGGGCATCCACAACTTCTCTGGGCAACGTCTTCCAGTGCCTCATCATACTCACAGCAACTCCCCCACTTTAGGGGACAGTCCCTCTCCACAGCCCCCTGGATTGCCTTGTCTTTCCCTGAACTGAGCTTTCCACCTCCACAGACAACATCTATGAAGTATACTGGTTTATCTGTCAGAGAAATAATGTTTGATGCACTGCCTCTGAACTGAGTGATTTGTCAGGGTAACTGCAATGGGAGGACATAGCACTGCTGAAAGCTAATGTATTACTGTCCTGATAGATTCATGTTCTTAAATTGATGGCTGACATTGCTGGACCTCTCAGTGGAGAAACTGCCTGGGCCATCAAAAATGCCACGTTAAAAATACTAGTATTTATCACTTACAAGGAGCTTTATAGCCACAGAGCTATTTACAAAAATTAACCAGCAGGTCTCCTTCAGTTTCCATGGTGAGTAGTCCACATCACTAACATTACTTTCATCTTTTAGAAGGGGAAACACGAAGGCCTCATGAACTCAGTTTCCAGCACTGGCTGAGTACCCACAGATCTGGCTGAACACTCCAAGAGTAACAGGAAAAGTGCACCTCAGACATAAAACGATAAACACCAGCCTACGATAAAAAAATTGATCAGAAACTGCATTAAATTCTGTTCTCTCCCAAAGGAATATGGAAAAATCCCCTTTGTTTTTAGAGATGTAATACCACATCTCTATATTAGAAACAAAGGTAGAATTCTAATTGTTGATGTTTCACCTGGTTTGACAATCCAGACTCCATTCCTTATGTGTCATTCACCTCTCTGCTTATTAGTACCATATGTCACATCAATTGAGTTAAAAAGGATACAAGCAATGCAGTATCTGGGCACTATTTGAAGTTCACTTCATTTGTAACTTTTGTGTCAGTCCCAGAACTTTACAGCAGACCATACAAGACAATCCCTTCCTTCAGAAACCTCCCCACCAGTATCACATATGCAAGCAGCAAGGCTATTTTGAGAATAGATTATAAACAAATATCCTGGCAAAGCTCAACCTCCCTTGACTACCCAGTGACTGGATAAAACAGGTATACAGAAAAACAGAAAATGAGTCTCCCTTGTAAGCTATCAAAGCACGGGCAGCACTGCAAGGCTGTTTGTACATGTTACTCTCCAACGCCTAGCTGCAAAGCTGAGTTGTGCTCCTGGGAGCTCCCACACACCAGTACAAGTGCTGTTTGTATTACTTAGAAAAATAATGAGGTAATTTCTCCTTTTCCTTGTCCTTCCAGCTGTCACTACTGCGTGTTCCTGCCTGCAGAGGCCATTCCCTCCAGCCTCTGTGGTGTTCCTGGCTCTTCACAGGGGCAACCAGAATAGCTCTGGGAGCTGACATTATCACTGCCTGGCATTTTCCTCTGCTGTTTTCCATTTTCAAATTGCTGTATTCCTAATAGAGGTGAGGCATTCAAAGCAGGCAAAGAGGATGTTGTATGACAGCCTAAAGGGTCTTCAAAATGGTAATTAAGCACCTAAAACTCTATCTGTGCTTTTTATAAAACTCTGTCCCCAAAATTAAGGTAATTAATACATTATTTTTGACATCTGCAAAACAAACTACTGAATGGTGCAACCTTCCTTACCTGTAATGTTCATACTGATTTCTGTTAATCCCCACTCTTGAAAAATGCATCAGGCATATGTCTCTGTTTGCAGAGGACAAAACCCAAACCAGTCAGCCCAGAATAACTTTGATCTTATTTATTGAAATTGTCTTTGTGAAATATGTTCCTTTTAAAAGTCAGTTTTCAGAAGTTCAGAATAATGAGATCATTAAAATAACTTAGCACAGGCTGGGATCAATTAAAATAAATGGGTAAGGATAAGGACTTTAAAAACAAGTTGCTTCATCAGGGAATTCAACACTCAACTGTGTCTACCTTGGCTTCACTATATGCCACATGTATATTCATAGTGCCTTGCCTCAGAGTTATATATAGCTGAATGTCATGGTTATTGGATCAACTAAAGTGTACTATTTATTTTTTTAAGGTAGATTTTTTTTTAAAAACATAGTGCACACCAGTTCACTATCAATGAAGTGAGTCTCTTTTTTTTCAGCCAGGTGGAATTGCTCTACCAGGTCTCCATGTATATAAACCTATGCTTAAGTTTATTTTGATCCAGTAAATCAGGTATTTAAGGATAGACTATTCACAGAGCTGAATGTCTTTCTGTGGGATTTGGGGAATTTAACCTCTCTTTGTTGAAAATTGCAGCCAAAGTACTTAACTGAGTAGGGATGAACAAGCTTAACTGGAAATTTTTAGCTCACCAGACATGCTGCTTTCTTTCCAAACTATAACTAAATCTAAAGAAGGGGAGACATTGCTGAACATACCTTGCATAAAGAGAATTTTTTTCGATGAGACATAAGCCTAGATATGAAAGCAGTTATCAGTATGAAGGAGGGATCCAGAAAAAAAAAAGGAAGAGAAAAAAACTTGGAACAGGTGCACAGTGACTCTTGTAGCTTGAAGGTAGGTAGAAGTCCTTTTTTTTTCTGTTTACATTAGAAATAATAGAAAAACTTTGCAGGAGTGCTTCAAGATCTAAATACTTCCATATCTGAGACCAAACATCTTTCCATTCTAAAAGAGCACTTAGAAAAAAGGAGGTTAAAGCACCTCAGTTTCATATGGAAACTCAGGAGAGACTGGTAAGACTTGGCTCAGCCACTGATTTTCAGTACAAGGGGTCAAACAACCAGACTGTCCATCAGATTTTTTGTCCATTTCTTGTGACCTTTTTGTCTGTCACAAAACTGCCTTTGCATGCAGTGAAGAATTGTTCCAGGTCAGGCTGGACAGCTTTGAGCAACCTGGTCTAGTGAAAGGTGTCCCTGCGCATGGCAGGGCGGTTGGAACAAGATGAACTTTAGTGTCCCTTCTAACCCAAACCTGTCTATGATTCCATGATGTACACTACGAGAGAAAGAAGTTTATTTTGTGATGTAGGTGGTGAAAGCAAAGACAACACTGGGAACAGATCTGCTGACTTTTAGACACCACTTTTCCCCCAGGTTGCCAGCCCAGACCTACACAGTGAGCCCCATTGGAGTGGGACTGCCTGCATGTGCTGAAGCCTGGACTGGCACAGCCTCCCTGGGACAAGGCCTTCTGCTCAAGGATACGGGTCCATACCTGAGCTGGAGCCAAGCTCCAGCCATCCCAAAGGAAGGTAGAAAATGGGAGAATAAAAAAAGCCACAGTTACCTTGTCTTGATCAAAAGGAGTAGGTAAGTGGAACAGCAAGAGCTGCCAGGAGTAGGGGAAAACTGGAAATGTGACAGGACATGGCATTTTTCTGTGCATTTTTAAGAAGGAACATTTGTTTTCAGTGTACTTCAGCTTAACTTTAGAAAACTATTGCTTTCCACTAGTCTTCAGTTGTGCATTTACACCAGGTTTAGTTGAAAGGGCTTCCAACCTTATCATCAGGTTGTTTTCAGTAAATCTGTCTAAACACGGATGTCATCTGAGCAGGAACTTTGCATCATGAGAAATTACATCTCAATAAAAAGCTTTCAGCAAGCAGCAGTTCTCCAAGGCATGGAGTTATTAATGTATTAGAGCATGCTAGTTAAGTAAGATAATTAATATATCTCTGAACATTAGGTATGCATGGCCAGCTCTGATAGCTGTCAGCAAAACATAATCTAGGTAATTTCTAGCATATAAATTGAATGCATTCTTCAAAAACAATTTCTAATTATGAAGACTAATTAATTTTGGGGAAAAGCTTGCTTTTGTTTAATTCCAACAATAAATTTAATTACGATAACAAACACCCAGTGGACAAACAGTTCTGAAGAACAACATCTCTGTCCACAAATAATCAGTTCTCTTTTATTTAAAACCTGATCCTGTTATGTTACCAAGAAAAGAAAATAACTGCTTATTACAAACACGAACATGTTTCCCTGTGTTATATTTAGGGATACGTCTGGCAATGAATGCACTTGCAATGGTGCCAACTGCATACGCATATGCAGCTAGGTATCACAACCTGCCTGGTGCTCAAAAGTGTGGGTGAGATATTCAATACCACAAGCAGTTGTTAAAAAAACAAGTAGCTGGAATAGAAGGCATTTTTTTATTATCAGGTTCCAGCAGCCTGGGTAGTGAAAAAAAGGAAGCAGTGGAACAAGACCAGAGTAAAAATTGAGCTGTGCCAGGCTTTCTGTTTTTTTATCTCAAGACAGCAATCACTCTTAAAAACTAGCAAGGTGGGAATCAGACCCTGTCCTTCTTTGTCCCCCTTACATTCAGTAATACTCTTTTCAGATGCACATTCTAAAAGCTGGGACAGAGCAGGTATTTTGGTGGTCGCAGTGCCAGCTCCTTGAGCAGAAATTGCTGGGGAGCCCATTTCAAACAAAGCTGAGTCTGTAATGGTCAGCCTCCCAGGTCTCCTAGTTCGTCCACATCTTACTTGTTCTCTTCCCTAGAGGAATGAGTGTGGACCTTTTGGAGTAGGAGATTCAGTCCTTCAACATCACAACACAGAGCAAATATTCGGTTGTGTGTTGGGCTGTGCAGACTAAGGGAGGAATGAGCACTGATAAGGCAGGCTAATTGAAAAAAAAAACCTGCTTCCATGGTTGGGGAACAAGCTATGCCCCCTTTGGCAAAACAGAAGAAACCCTGGCTTTGCATAGGCAGCATGTGTGGCTCAAGAAAAGCAACATGGCCAACTGCAAGGGTCACCCTCTGCTCCTGCAGCTTCCCTTGAGCTGATGTTGCACAGCTGTGCAGTGCAGGACCACTGCCACCACAGAGGAGGGACCAGGCTCTCCTGTGCCTCACCGGTCCTCAAGCACTGGAAGATGACAATGGTATCACACAATTATCTCCACACAGCTGGGTGTACTGGCCAGAAAGGAACATCCTACCAGCCAGATGTTTTTGGCTTCCCTTTTTCTCCTCTCTGCAAGGTGCTCACCACATAGCAGAGTTGCAATGTGATAACCATGTGGCAGTTTTCAAAATAAAATATCCTGCTTTTGCCCATGGCAGATAGTTATTTTTATTGACTCTGAATGTTACACTCCACCCTCATTCACATGGGATATGAGATTAGAAAGTGAAGTTCAAGCAGCCAGTTAAAATTGCTGATATCTGGAAAGGGAACAGCATAAGAAGCACGGATTCCCCTGAAGAAGGACAACAAGCCTTTGAAGTCTTTTTCCTTTGCTCAGCCATCTGACTTGTGTGCAATTCATGCCCCCTGGGGTTAAGATTTGCATCCCAAAAGAAAGACTTGAAAAGTAGCTGGTTTGAGGCACTCACACTTAGAATCCAGAGACTTCACAGGCTTCATGGAGAGCTGCATCACACTTCTCCAAGGCCTCTATAACCTTGGTGCTAAGGAGTTACTCCTGTCAGAAACCCTTCATACAGCGCTGAGTCAGGTGAAACATCAGCAGGGAGGTGGCAAACTTGCTTACTCTAATTTTCCTTCATGTTCATTGCTTTCCCTTTCTGAGTACCTGGCTTGGCAGGACAAGATCTTCACAAAGGAGTGCTTCAGCAGTGAGACATGTACTCAGATGGCACAGGAAAGGCCACAAAATCATTAAAATAAAAAAAAAGGAAAGAGAAAAGGGAACTTGGTGTGTCTTAATTCCTGCTACAGGCAGCTTGGAGGCACTTAGGGTCTTCAAAAGACTTGAGATGAAATGCAGTCTTGACTTTGAAGTACTGTGTACGTGCGCTAAGGATCATCCTGATGGAAAGACGAAAACATCCTTCTTCCTCTCTCAAAAACTCTTTCTTCTCACTTTTACTGCTTTACCTCCTGCTGCACTAACCTCTTCACAGCTAGAAGTTTCTGAACTGTGTTCCTAGGAGTGAACTCAAGAGGAATTGCCTGTTTTGTGGTTCTCATGCTCAGTTATAGGGATAAAGTAGGGAATGGATTTGGAAAGTGCCTGTAACTCATTCAGACTCTCAATTAGTCTCAGGCAAGTCATCACAGACGGTGGTGTGAAGATCTCCCAGAAACTTCAGAGCCCAATTAAAATAAGAAATTAAACAGCTGATCCAGCCAAGCAAAACTTGTTTAGTAAAGAGAAGAATGGGATCAGTACGTGTCAAATACAGCTGTGTAAGTCTGCTGCACCATGGGGCTTCTGAAACCATGATGAGTAAACATGTGAGGACAGGTTGGGCAATTTAAGAGATAGCTGAGAAAAGATGTACAGGGTCACAGAGTAACCGCATTGTCAAACAAATGAGAGCATAGATAATTCCAGCAGAAATAAATACCTAACAGAAGGAGCTGAGAGCAAATGGAAAGATAAAAAGAAAAATTCTGCAAACACTTGGCATAAAAGATCATCATCCTGATACCACAAGTGAGCATACCAAGAAAGAGCAAATTTTCCACCACTCTGCAGAATACAGAGCCCTGCAGCTTCCAGCATTTCTCATGGGAGAAGGGAGTCCCTGCAGAGGCACAAATAGTAGCATCTGGCCCTGTATTGAATTCCCAAGGTCACTTCTAAGCAGAGCAAGAATTTGGCTACTGCTGAGACTTGAAATGCTGTACAGAGCACCACGTTGGGCCAGCAGAAGTCCGTGGATGATGTCCATGCAGACCTCTGCTAGGGAGGAACAGCATGAGGGGCAGGCATGTGCCACAGCCACATAAACCCTCCTTCTCTCTTGCCTCACTGAAGCACTGTGACACTTCAAGTTCACAGCTTCAGCAGCACTGAACAGACTGCAAGGACCCTGCCCATCCAGGCAAGTACCCAAGAATACACTGGGGAGGGTGGAATGAGATGAAGGATGAAGATTTTATCATTAAGACTGCAATTGCATTAAATCATTTCACATTATAACTAAAGTATCTGGCTTTCAGGTCATTGCCCTGCAGAGGATCTGCTGTACAGGGAGTGCTGAGACTTGACTGCTTTTGATGAAAGGTCCCTGGAATTACAAGATTCCTGGAAAATGTCAGATTTCAAGAAAGCAGCATTTTCTGGTTGAAAGAACAGTGCAGGGCAATTCCAGCCAGCACTCACTGTGAGATCCCCTTTCTGCAGAGCAGGGATTCAAGGCACAGGAGGTGATTTTCACTAGAGTCTACAGCAAAGCAAACTGCAGAAGGAGAATCCTGTCTGCAGTGTTTGCTTGAGGTACACAAGGGCAATTCTCATTAGCAAGAAAGTCATTATTTAACATAATCTTTATCTTCTCCTTGAAGGGAGAATTGGGAAGTGGCCAAAGGTTTTGTTTCCCACCCATCAACCTGGCCCCAAAGTCATCTTACATTTTCTCATTAGCTTTCCTACAGGACTCTCCCACCAGAGGATTTGGATGCATCATAAAAATTAATGAAGTGACTTTGCCAGTAGCTCTATGACAACAAAGTATTACCCCCACTTTATGTATTTTAAAGATGCAGACAACACTACAAACTTGCATTGGATGCTCAATATGAGGTATGTGAGTCTCATCAGTTTCTAGATGCCTGGTATTTTTATGCTCTGAGAGCAGCTCCTAGAAAATTCTATTAAAGACATGAATATGAAACACTGGGAATACAGATGTGATTTATCCCCATGCTATCCAATGTCAGGCACCTAAGAAAAGCTAAATTAGGCCTTTATTTGCTCTAACCTTCCTCTATAGTCTCTAAAGAAAAATAAAGCAACTTGTGTCTACATGGCTGTGCAACACCTTGGGTCTCCTCTCCATCTATCTTCCTCTTAGGTATGGAATGAGTTTTCTGAAATGTAATAATGAGCATATTTCCAACAGATTTTGTGATTCAGCTTCTCCTATTTCAGCACTCCTTTGTTGCTCTTACAGAGTCAACAGGGCTTCCAAATGGACTGGCTGCAGTGCACTTGAGTATCTTTACTTTTGATAACACACAAGCCTACAATAAAATGTCAGTCTGTGGTCCAACAGATTGATAATTCTGAAGGACCTACTTATCTGTCTAATGAAAGAGTGATGAAGATAATGAGAAGATCTTGCCTTTGATACTGTTCATTTATCACAAAGACGTTAATTAAATTTTGTTAAATCTTTGATGGTCTGGTTATTTGCAAAGGAGGACTGTCACTGTTTCTGGCCATGAGCGTAAGGTGTGGTCTCCAGCAAGGAGGCAAAAGTACTTTTTTCCTGAATAAGCACTTTTTTAAGCCACAAGATGTGCATATGCCAAGCCTTGGTTTGCAAAAGCACATGTGCCTGTGTGACTAGAATCGCTACCCAGGTTGCAGATGCAAGCAAAACAGCATGCAAAATGAATGCCTCAAATGGTCTCAGCGTCTTCCTTGGAAAGATAGACCCAAGGAGCCACTTGCAAAATACAGCCTTAAAGCTTGAGCTGCTGCAGCTGCAATCTGCAGACTATGGCTTTCAAAATGCAATTAAAGGGTAAGTTGAACTGGAGGTAATGAGTGTGATATGTGCTTTATAGCTAAATAATTAACAAAATTATTTGAAAAGACAGAAATACTTATAGATTTAAATATTTATAAATTAATTTTTAAAGTCACTATATAGTATTGAATTATCTTTAAAAGTCCACCAATCTAGGACCTCTCAGTTTCACTTCTGCTTGTTATTACAGTTATTAATGCTCCAGAAATGACAGGTGCTTGGCAAGAGAGATGAAATGCAGCCTCCAAAGCAACAACAGCAGCTAATGCTTCTGCACTAGCGCAGGGTCAGCTCCTCTGCCAGCAGTCACTGGAGGAAACCCAGGCTCCTGTAAATCATCCCGAGTGGACACATTCAGAGCCAGACAAGCCATGCTGAGCTGTGCCAAAAAAGCCCCCAAAGCACCGATTCTCGACCTCATCAGTGTTAGCAACAACTCTGTTGCTGACTCTCTGATAAAGGGGCAAGTACCAGCATCTCTCTGCCTGGGATTCTTGCTGGACCATTCAGCAGACATGGTGGCCTCTGTAAGAGACTATCAGTGACAAGAAAGACCAACTCAATAAAGTATATTGTCTGAAGCTGTACCTTGCTCCTCCTTGTCCCCACAGTAGTCTGTACATTCTAGTAGGAATTTTACTTGTTTTTATTTGTCCTAAAATAAATTAAAAATATGAATAATGTGGTTGGTGACATTCCCACTCGGGCACTATGTTACCACGCAAGAGGAGACTCATATCTGCTCTCCTACATCAATAACTGAAAACATTCAGGATGGAACACAGCCAGTTTGTTGGATATGCACAGTTCTTGCTCACAAATGCCACAGACACCAGACCATCTCATGTTTCTCCTACATGTCCCCCTTGCAAATATGACATAGCACTTGCACAAGAGCCCTGATCCTTTTTCAATACCCCTGCATTGTACAGTTCCTTCGCTTCCCTTTGATACTTATTTCTGATAAATACTTTGTATTCATGTAGCAGCAGGAGACCATTACCCTTTGACAAGAGTCTGCTTTCACTGACATTATCTCTAAATTATTGTCACTTGATATGACTCAAATGGGTTAGCCACTTAAAGAGGCTTACATGGTAGTGCTTAGAAGAACAACAAAAGTTGTCAGACTATTTTCGTTTATATCAGCTAATGAAATCAAATCACTGGTTTGTTTTTTTAAAAAAAGCTATTTCTGTATTTGTAGGTATGTGAATATCTGGAGCTTAAATCTTTCCAGAACAACAAGAATTAAAGGTCAGCTAATGACTCACAAAAGAAATAGTTTAATCTAATTTCCTTAGAAGGTTTAATAGTTTAATCCAGAACATTGCTTTAATCTTCTGCTTTAGTTTTGGACTATATCTCAGATAGAGTTGAATACTCTAATAGAACGAATAATAATGTATATTAACAGAGCACTTCCAAAATGAGACACAGTGAGATACAACCAGTGAGTAGGATAGTTCTGTAAATATACTTCTCAAGAGAAGAGATCATTCTTCTAAATAACCATTTTTTTAACTGGTGCTCTTGTTGCCTCTGCTCCTGAGCAGTTCTGGTCCATCACAGCCCAAGGCCATTGGGAGATAAGCACTTAAGAGATGTAGATCACCGTCTGTCTGGTGATCCAGAATACCTGAACTTCTCTGCTTTTCACTCACACTTTCTGGCAATTTCCTGTCTTGACTTAATCTTTTAAAAAGAACTCATTTAAATAATGATCCTTCTCTGACAGTCAATTGCTTTCTCCAAGTGAGCTGATGTAAATCGAGTAGGTGGCTTGTCATCATATCACAGAAACATCAGCAAGATGCAGCAAACTTCATCAGGTAGCAATTAATCTTTTCAGAACATTTTATGTGGTTCATTTGCTAGTGCCTCTGCTGGTTGCTCCCACACAGTGAGGATTTCTCTTCATGATTAAAGATGTTACTCAAAACAGTTTTAATACTTCTTCTTCCTTTAGAATCACTCTATTTAAGGGATTATTTGTTACATGTATGGGCAACTGAAAAAATCAGAAATAATTTGGAAGGCAAGACATACCCTTTTCCAGTTCAGAAAGGGCCTGTGTACAGAATGCCATCCTGTCAGACACTCTATACAGATTTATTTATTTTTTTGCTTATTTCTAAGAATAATGACAGCCTTGCAGCTTGTTAGTGAGAAGACTGTAGCAAGGATTTGGTATTTGAAGTCTGACCTTTGAATGGGAAACAACAGCTGGAGCAGTTATTTCTTGTCTTTGAATAAATTAAAGTAATCCCTAGAGCTAGGACTGCAGTCTGTATTCTCAAGAGCCCCAAAAGGCCTTTCTGCAAGTCTCCTCTTAAAGTTTTTACTGCGCAAACACCAGCCGAATAATTGCCTGTAGTTATTATTTCAACACTCGTTGAAACCACTCGTGGAACCAAAAACAGATCAGATGCTTTTGTGGCAGACAGTTCCTATATCAAGGTGATATAACAGAGAGCCTGGGGAAGGCAGAGCACAGGTACAGACACCCTCCTGGTCCCAGCCAGCTCACCTCCAGTGGCACAGACAGCAAAGACCCCCCTGGGATTCCCAGCACAAGGCCCTAGCAAGCATCCTGGCCTCTCTTACCCTCAAAGGGATCTCTGTGAGGATGATTTCTTCACAGATTATCACTAAGGAGGTTTTGATGCAAGAATCCATCAAAGGAGACAGTTTAGATGCTGGGAGGATAATCCCCATCTATCTGCTTTAAAAAGGAAGGAAATAAAAATGCTCCCTCTAAATCTCAGAGGCACATGGGTTTGTTGGGCTGAAAAGCACAGAGGCACTCACTCCTTGATCTGAAGGCAGAGAGAAAGGGCAGTAATAACCTGAGGCAGGGGGAATAACAGCTACAATGAGGACTGATAATATTAAAAACTGCAGTGCCAACATAATTCCACTGCAAAACAAGCAAACATTTTACATCCTTCCCTTTACTCTTCAATGTTTCCAAATATTTCTACAGGTCACTACTTTTATGCTGAGGAGTAGGACCACTGATCTCAGTATTTCAGCTGTGAACATTTTATAGAGGAGAAGCTGCTCATCAGGATGACTTACTAAGGAGTATCTCATAAACACCTAAGAGCATATATCATCAAAGGAAATGTGTGACCATAAGCTGCATGATCAGAAGTCAAAGAAATAATAAGATCAAAGTCGCTATCTCTGAAGAAAGAAAAAATCATACTGAAATGAGATGCAGATGTTTAAGAGTTCAGGTAAATGACCATGGGAACAGAATACCTCGGGAGTCTGAGAGTGAGAACTGCACAGATTTATAAAAAAAAAAAACCAGGCTATTTCAAACATAAGCTTAGGGGTTTTTTTTAAGTTATGAATTTGAGGAGGTATAAATAATTACAAGGTTTCATGTGTGCAAAATATGATACATAAAATCCTGCCTTTCTGGTTACCTCATGCTGCACGAGTGTGATGCTTCCTCTAGATGACAAGGAGATGAAAAGGGAGTGCCCTTCTAAACAAACTCACTGAAAGTGGGAAATTCAGATCCTTCCACTAGAAAAACTATCAAAGACAAGGCCCTCAAATCTTTTTCTGCTTTCACTGGGGAAAAGGAGGAACTATAGAGCTTCATCTTGGTGAGCACCTTTACAAATGACCTGGGAAATTCCTAGCACCCAAAGTTTTATCCATACTCTAAACAAATTAAGTCCATATGAAAGTTTTGCATCCAATGTCCATTCTGCCCTGATGAAAAGCAGATACAATATTTATTTACTTATGTAAGATAGTCTCCTCTGGGCACTGGGCCCAAGTATAACAATCATCCTCTATTGAGAAGATGGCTTTGAACCAAGCCATCTTGATGAAGTATTTCTCATAGCCTCATTTACAGCTGAGTATCAGCCAAACAACCCAGCTACAAACAGAAACTCCAGCAGGAATTGCTTAAGCACCCTGGTACTTTGGAATTGAGGTTTGGCAGAAGGGTAAGAACCAGAGACATATCCTTTATGCTGCAGTCTTTTGAGCTTTTTGATGAAAACTGAGGCTTGCAAGGTAATTTCAAGCCATGTAACACACATATGAATAGCTATTGATAATGTAGAGAAGTCAAATTAAACAAGCTAACTAATATTACAAACAAAGACATCCATGGCTGTATGTCTACTCCAATCATCTAGGCTGAATATCTAACTCATGCCAGAGCTGGAGGAGGAATCCATATTATTGTTGTTATTGATCTATTTTTGATGCTCACATTATAGCAAAGGTCTTAGAATGAGATAGAGAGGCATGTTTTCTAGGGGATTTGGACAACATCAGTCATAGAATTTATTTAAATAACGAGCCTCCCATTTTCTTCAAGAACATTTTAAGCTTTTAAGTGAAGCAGAAATCTGTTTAAAACAATATTATTTTTTCTATGTTTCTTCCAAAATGGAAATTTTCTCGCAGTTCTTCTTTAATGAGCAGACACTGACAAAAAGTTTAGGTGTTCTTTTAAATGGTTGTAGCTCTTTGGCTGCACATCATGGCATATTTCTTGGGAATCTTATACCACACAGCCTGCTGAGACCCAAAAAGCTCACTTGAAATCTGGAGCACAGGTTTTCCACCTCACTATATTCTCCTGGCAAGCACACATCATTCCCTGTGTCAGATGTGGGGCTCTATGGAAGGAAACCAGAGACCACAGGCAGTACTACACAGACTTATCCAGGTACCTGATTTGGGTTTGATAGAAGGCCATTGCCTTATCCCGGCAGAACACCCCTTTGACAGCTCAGATCTAACCTAAAAGGCACTTGTAACTCCAAATAGCACACACATCCTCCAATGCTAAGCATTGCCAGAGAGGAGCCTTGAGAGCAATGAGAAGGAGAAATTCTAGTGAGGATAAAGATGAAAGGCTAAGAGCAAGAACATGGAGAAGAAACTTTGCATGGATGCTGGCATCCAAAACACAGTCTCCTGCTCTCCTTCATCAGATCCTCTTTTCTGGAATCTGGAAACACAACTGGAGCAGCATCAGATGGTGCCCTTTTCCATTCCCCTGTGTTGGAGCAGCTAAAGCATGGTGGGGAAGAGGGAATGGGCTGCTCACCGCCTCTCCCCAGAAAAGTCCCTCTGGTTTGTTCAGCAGCAGAGCAGCAGGTGGCATTGGCAGTGTCACCCATGATGAGAATAGATGTAACTCATAAGGCACCGGTGCCTGAGCTGATACAAACGTCGCTGAGTTTCTATGAAGTGCAGAGAGGAGAGTTTTTAAATTGCCTTATACCTCAAGGACATCAGTCCTCACTCAAAGGTCAGGAGCATCGAAAAGCAACCCATTCCTGATGCAACCAGCTTGAAAAAGATACAGAAAGGATTAAGCCACAGTGCCTGGCACTGACAGGCAGGGGAGGGGCAGAGTTGGGTAAATGTTTGCTGAGATGTGGCAAATGCAAAATTGATTTTCTTCTTCATTTAACACGTTTTTCACTCTCTTCTCCCCTTCTCCTCCCCTTTATGATTAAATTTAAAAACAACAGTGACTTCAAGATGCAAACACATTTAAAAGTTTAGAGGAGATACATGAGGAAAGGGGATTGAGAGAGGAAACAGAGGCATATCCATCACTGTGAGAGAGACCTCTGAATTAGGAACGCTGCAAGGATGCAGAAATTATACAGAAAGGGATTCCCTGAGGAAAGGATTGGTCTTGGTTTGAGCACACTCCAGAGGATCTGAGCTCCTGATTCCTCTGATGTCATCCTCTGATGACATGGACACAGCTGACAAGTCAGGAGGGACTATGCTCTTTGTTTAGTTTGACTTGCACAAGTCTTTTTCATGCTCGTTTTGCTTTAGATATAGCAAATGAAGATTAATTAGACATCTTCTGGAAGAGGAAAAATCCACCATAGATTTTAAATGTAACAGACTTTTCAACTGTCTTTTCACCTGGCAAAAAGCTGGGAATGTTCTATAGATCTGTAATGTTACCCTCATTTATAGCACAGCAGGAATGCCCTTGCAGGGGCGAGGTGGGGAGTGAAATTGGCTGGGGATATTTTAAATTCCAACTTTCCTTCCTGACTCTACCATTCAGAGCTGATTGGACATGCAAATCAAAATTAGAACAAAAAGGGTGGACTTCAACTTTTTAGCTTATTTTATTTCATTTTTTAATTACTTACACATACTGTTACTGACCAAAAGGTCTGTAAAACAGAAGAAGCTGGAAAGTCACATTCAGCAGCAAGCCTGCAAAGGAGAAACATCTTTTTTCTTTTCCATTCAACTATTGCACTACTGGGAATAATATTTTTTTTAAGCTTTCCTTAAGCTCACATTTCTACTTCCTTTGCCTCCTTTACAGCAGTTTTGCATTCTCAGGTCTGCCAAAGCTTTTTGTTTGGAATAGCTTGGGACATCATCACTCCTGTGGCACATGAGCCCCTTGGCCTGTGCCATCAGTGCTTCTTTCTACACTTGGCTTCCCTAGAGATGCTCAGTTTAATCCTGTGCAGGTTTTTCCCAGCCATCCAAATTAGCCCAGAGAAGACAAATTATGTGGTACTTATTAGTCATCTGAATGCACCGCACACTGTTAGTGCTAAGCTGAAAATCTCACCTATAAGGAAGGCAAGTAACAATATCTCGGCAAGGCTTTCCACAGGAACAGCAAAGCAGAGGTGATTACTACAAAAGCCCCAGTTCCCACACATTTAGCCCAGCACTGCCTGGTTTTCAACTTCAGTATAAAACACAAACCCTCAAAACTCTCATTCCCCTTTTCAGCTGCAGCTCAGAAACAGTATTTCCAAAGGCCCCTGCACTATATAAGTCATGCATGAAAAATTACAGAGACCAGAGTGCTACTGGACATGTATGTGCCCCAGGAAACTGCACCATGTCAGCCACAGCAGTCCTGGGGTCTCAGTTCCTCCCCATGTCACAAGTATTTAAATCATCTGCAACCTGGCAATGGGAAAATGATGTAATCAGCTACTTGTGTGTATGTAGCATCATTGCATGCTTAACACTTCATAATGTCTTTCATAAGAACCAAGGAAAGGTCAACTTCCAAGCCTTTCTTATATTGTTGTACCTAAAATAAAATTATGTCAGTGAAAACCTGAATATGGCAAGATATCACTCACAGAATGCACTCCACTGGGTATGGATGGTGGGGATTATGAAGGTAATTGTGTGCTCCATCCAAAACCAGATAATGCTGAAGAAGCTTCCTATTGGTAGATGTATCATCTGAACTGGAAGTATCCTCACAGGACTGTAGTGGACTAAGCTGCCATGGGTTTTCAAAGTTCCAAGAAATATTTAATTTCATAAAGCTTCCTGAGAAAAAGTGTTTTCCACACTACATGAATCATGTCAGTGCAGTTGCAAAGTTCAAACTCTACTCTGTCCTCCAGCTTGAATTTCTGAACAAAGATGAGATCAGAGCTTATGCTTAGGCTTGGCTCTGCCTCCGGATCTGCCTTTGGGACTGCTCTGTCCATATGCTCCCTCCTCTTTTCCCTTGAGAGTAGGAGACAGCAACCTGCTTCAGTGAGCCAGCAAAATCCAAATCCAGCAAGAATGTGGGATGTTTCTGGCAAAGAGGAGCCCTGTCAAAGCACTCTCCAGTATCTCCCTGCCAAAAAAGAATTTTAGTACCCTTCCTCTTGCTCTGTGCTGATTTATTTCTTCAGCAAAGGGAGCTCTCCATGTGCTTATTAACTGTCTCCAGGAGGCCTTTGGCAAATTACATTGCCATCTTCCTCCTTGAATGCATCCTACTGAAGTCTGTATTCCTGTCACCTGCCCCCATCTCTCTTGGTGGTAGCTACTCTGTTCTGCTGTTCTTTCACTCTGCATTCCTGTTAGACTGGTAATATCTGCATAATATCTTTGGGGGAAAAGAGGTTTTGAAATACAGCTTTTGTTTTAATGACAGAACAGCATATGCTGTCACTCCTCCAAGCATTTTCTAAGTAGTGATAATGCTCTTAACTTATTTAAGTACAGTATTTTTCCACCAAGGCTCTTTTTGTAACCATGCTCCCACCTCATTTTCTTTTGGTAGATGTGGGTAAACAGGGCACATGGAAGCCAAAATGATACAGGCTGCAACTCAGACAGACAAGAACGAGTCAGGGATGGCAACAAATGTAAAAAGCTGGACTGAAAAATAAACCAGGGGAGTCTGGCATTAGAAGTCTTTGGAACAGTTACAAAGACAACAAGCACAGCCTGGATTTACTGTCCTTTCGTGTTTTGTGCACATGAAACATGTCCAATTGTTAAAGGATGCTGTGTGCAACATCCACCGAAGCTGCATGACCGCCTTTTGCACCATGTGCTGGTTGGATATGGAAGTGCCTTCAGATACAGGACAGGCTCCCATTGGCAACTTGTCATTTGCTTCCTGCCAGCTCACAGTGCTCTGACCCACAGACCCACCCTAGGCACTCTGCCCTGCGACTGCCTGCCTCTGCTGCCAGCACATGGCATTACTTCCATGTCCAGGGGTGAAGTTCAAGCCTGAGGCATCTATTCAGCTGGTAGCTCACCCCAGAAAGACCTGTGCTTTGGTCTGTACCACTGACACAGGGAGCACTGTCCCCCACCAGCATACTTGTCACCTGCACACAGGCAGGGACTGGAACAAAACCTGTGCAGCACAGGGAGCAAAGGGCAGAGGGTGGATCAGAAGATGGAAAAGCTCAGAAGCCACCTCCACACTGCTGCCCAAGGAGCTTCCCATGGTTCACTTGTGCACCTCTCCTGTTTGATAGCATCTTTCTGCCTCTTCTTGCTGTGAGAGCAACTGTGATTCCAGATGGTATCTGCTCCCATGTGAGTCCCACTCAGCATGCTTGCACACATGTTTTGACTTGTTTTGTTTAGATTTGCAATATCATCCCTGGCTAGACAAATGCAAAGTGACTTATTGGCAAAGACTTTTTAAAATTATTGAATTATTTACTTACTTTAATACAGATAGGAACCTGCTCATTAGCTTTGATTACAAGTGACCATGCCTGATTTAAATCAAATTTGATCATCAAATTCAAAACACAAAGAGAAATGACAGCAACAATGTTTGTCAGTCCTAGGTCTGACCAAAGGAGCACAGGACAGAAGTGAGGTTTTCTGCAGAGGAAGAGGGTTTTCTTGGAGCTTTCTCTTCTTGTGTGGACAGATGTTTGTTCATTTCCCCATTGATTCCAGGAGTAAACAGGTAAAGAATGTGCAACAGCTCTAGAAAAACCTATTATAATACACACACAAAAATATCAGGCATCAGAGAGAAGAATATTTCTGCATTCTCTTAAAATAAAGACAAGAAATCTCCACAATCCACCAGGTTCACTTATATTCCCATATTTGTTTTTAAATGAAGGTGGTCAGCACCAGTTCCAACAAATTGCAAACCTTAGAGCTCTGCTCCAATGTGCAGGTGACACCCCTCTCAGATGTGCATCTGACTCTAGTGCTTTCATTTATTTCAGAAAATAGTTGAAGTGAAAACAGAGACTGGAGGAGTTCCAAAGGCCTCAAAATGTCACCCTTGTTATTATAGTAAAAGGAGAGAGTGTAGGAAACTGGCTGAGAAAAGGTCAAAAGTTTTTTTGTGAAAGAATCAAATTGCACCCTTCTTCTCCAGCTGTGACCTGCATTGTTGTTGACACTTTCATTAATAAAATGTGAGGAACATGGTGGATGTACCCCAAAACAAGTCCATATGTTAGGGAGATGGGATTTCCTCCATCTGATGTCCAGGTAAGGAAACTTTCTCACCTGACATTGCTTTTGGATGTGGTGACCACATAAAAAAAGATGACTCAGGAGTGAGTAGAGGAAGGTGTGGAGTGACTGGAGGTGGTGCTAGTATTGCCACCCCGGAGGCTCTCCTTTGCAGGCAAGTGTAGGCTGATGAGGAAGTAACAACCACATTCATCTCCACAGGGGTGACTGGAGAGACAGCTCCTTAGCTTTGAGGAACACTCAGCTTGGATTTGACAATCAGAAGTAGCAATTTGTGACACTAGGAAAAAAAAGATCCATGCTCTGGAAAGAATTTGGCTCAGACTGATCCTGGCAGAACTGCATGACCAAGAGATGTAGCAGTCAGGCAGCGCAGGGGAGCTGGCTGAAGGCAGGCAAAGTTGCTCCAAGTATGTGCTCAAACAGGGTCACCCAGAGTTAATTTTTTCCATTTGCTCTGTCTATATCATTCTAGGGTTTGCCTCCCTCAAGGAGTTCCCAAACAGATGCCAGAGGATGGTATAAGCTTTGCAAAGAAATCTGACCTGTTGTCCAGATTATCCAAAAATGATGCTTGATTTTTTTTCTTATTTATTCACGATAGACCTTCCCCTAGGTGGGAGGTCTCTCTGTCTGAATAACACTCAGGTAGGACTCAAAGGTGGGATGAATTGAGCTCCTTTCCTCTCCGACAAGCTCCCTTGGCTGACAGCGACACTGACTCCCTGTCTGGGAGGCACAGGCACCAGCAGGTCCTGGCTATGTCACAAGTCTGCAGTGCCTCACTTTAGGGTTTTGCAGCATAGAATTAGACAAAATAAGTAAACTATAACAAAATGGAAGCTAAAGCCTTCTAATGGCACCTGGTGTTTTGCTTTAATCAGGTGGTAATGCCTGCAGGCACAGTGTGCCAAACCCACACAGAATTGCTGCTTTCCATCCAGCCCTGCCAGGAGAGAGCTTTCTGCACCTTTAGCTGAATCATTGAATAATCCTGAGTGATAGAAACATAAGAGTCTATTTCTCCTATTCTTCCAGTAATATTCCTGGGCAAATCCCAGATCTGAAAACCCTCCCAGATAGCCAGACACCCCCAAGGTAAACCTCTGCATTGCTACCTCACACAAGGCTGGCTCCTACATTAGTCCTCAGTACAAGCCATCACACAACACTCTGAGAAAGATTATAAATGGTTGATCTACTTATTTCATGTCTCTCCCCCAGACTTGTTCCAGCTCTGTGATCACAAGCAATCTCCAAGCAGAAAGAAGGGTACCAGAATACCTATCAGTTTCCAAAAATCCATTTAAAAATCCTATATCTAGTTTTAAAATATAGCTAATCTACAACAGATATGCACATAAAATACTCTTGTTCTCTTGAATCAGTCCAAAACTAGACTCAGTGACTAAGTCATATATTATTGTAGGTAACTCTTTACTTGTCACCGTAACACCCCAGTGTTGTCCCTAAAGCAGAGTTCTTTCACCTGGTCTATAAGAGCCAATCAACATAGAGTTGAATTTTTCACCATTCTGAAGAATAGGATGCCAGCCTTCTAACACTGCTGGCAGACCTTCTAGGAAACATGCACAAAAAGGTAACAGAGAAAGAATGATACATGAACAGATGGTTGGTCACTTGCATTTATATAACAAAATTCTTAATGCATGTGTGGTGGCCTTGTTCCAGTTCATTATACTACCATCTACACATATAAGTTTTCCTGAAGGTATGGTTTTTAGTATTATATAAATAAAATAATAATATTATAATCACCTAAGGTAACTCGAGGTTATATTTTCATCCTATCAGCTACCATCAAGTTATTATTTAACCTTATATTCTATTACAGTTTCTGCTTGAGTCTATTTGAACAATTAGTTGTCAACAAAATAAGGATTTATAGTATTCTGTTCCTGGGGACTCCTCACTACTCCATTGCTCTGGCACTTTGTTATCACAGTTTCAAGATCAAACCATAATTGCTGTGCACATTTTTTACAGCTTTTTAACCTCATTGGACATCATAGATTCAGCAGTTTCAATTTAGGACTGCACAGTCTGTGCGGATACTTAAGCCCAGTTCCAGTCCTTCCCCTGCAGTATTAGGCCCCTCTGACCAGTGGCTCCCATGTACATTTGAATCTGTTCCTGTGTCAGGACTGTGGTCTTCACCCATCTCCACACATACACCAATTCCTTCTTAAACAACAAGCTGAACTGTTTGTACGAGAGGTACTTTTGTGGTTTTAGCTATAAATCAGAGAAAATTTAATGCTTCTTTTTCAGGTATTGAAAAGCAATTCTTGTTCTTCCATCACAGAAATTTACAGCTCTGGGGCTGTACCTCTTGGGTGCCTTCTCCACATGCTGAGGCTGTAAGCAAGCTTCACAGTGTGTGAGCTCATGTGCTGCTGCACTCGGGAGTATGCAGAACTCTGGGAGCAGCTCCTCACCTGTGCTGGGCTACAGGAGTCTGACAGGTCACTGAGCAGCACGAACCTGTGCTGGGCTTGGGTTGACCCCTTGACAGAGGGAAACAGGTCTGTGCAAGGCACTTACATGGAAAGCACAAAGTCATCTTTGTCCACTCAGCTGCTGGGAAATTATCCCCAGGCAGACAGTGCTCCTGTCCCCAGTGCACAAGACTCTCATCAATACCATCCTATTCCCCCCTTCAAGTGGTCTGAGCTGCTCCAGAACTAAAGCAGTGGAACAAGGAGCCACACATCCCTTCCTGAAAGGCAAAAAAAATAAATGTCTCTCAACTTGATTTCATCTCTTTTTCTCTATAGTCAGGAGCAGCAATTCCATGCGAAATCGCAGTGTGACATTGTGAAGGGTATTGGACGAGCTCCTTCTGCTTTTAAAGTGATAAAACAAACTAGACCTTAACAGTAGCTTATTTCTTCTGCAGAGACAGGCAATTGAGGAAGAGCCTGAGCAGCTCAGAAAGGCTCACAGACTGTCCCACACCATGAGCAGATTAGACTTGCCCATTTCACTGAGACTCCCTGTGGGTCTGGGTCTCACTTTCTGCAGTGGAGACTGATTGCTCTCCATCACTCCCATCTAACAATGGCATGAAAACACCAATTTTTTTGTTACCCTTCCAAGTCTGAAGAAAGAACTGGGTTCTACACCAGGAGTCATTTCTCAACTATCTCCTAAACCTGACACTGTTCTCCTGCAAAACATCATGTCAGACCATCCCTGTCCATGGGGAATCAGGAACTGGACTGTGTATTCCTGGGTACACGGGTGGGATAAAAGTTTTAAAATGTGAATTAGTTGCCTTCCTGAATCATACTAATCTCCTTTCCCACGGAAGGCATCTGAACCATTTTCCAGTGCTTTCTTTTTCTCCCTCTTGCGACTTCTGAAAAAATCAGGACGTTTATTCAGACAGACAATTGGAGAAACAGTAAGTCCCCACTAGGTTATGTGACAATTTGTCAGGGTCCCGAGGCCCCCAGGAAATGGTGCAGGGATGATGGATGAAGGTGTGAAACAGAATTGTCACTCCACAGCCGAGGCATTAATCAACTGTCAGGCTGTCTGAAGAGTGTGGCGGGCAAGCCTGGAAAAGGGGGCAACACGCTGCAAGTGAGGACCCTGCTTCTGGCACCTCCCGCAGAAAGAAAATGCCCTGGGAGTAACTACAGCTATGCACAAGAAGCAAATGGTCCTGACAGTTCCCTGGGTAGTTATTCCTAGAGAAAGCACTCATTCTTGCATTTCAGAGAAATTTGCTCGCAAGCCCTGCTCTCTCCCCAGAGCCATCACCAGTTGTGTCAAGTGACTCCAGCTGTCAGTGGGAATGCTCACAAGCACACCCACCACTGACTTCATACGCTTTCTTTTTATTAAATGTTTTTGTTTCTAGTTTGTTGTAAATTGCATTTGAAGGTATTTTTTAAAAATGTTTTTAGATTTTTTTTATATAATTTAGGCAATTTTTAAAATATAATTGAAAAACATGCTGCAGCATAATGGTCTTCTTCCTCTTTAAAAATAGAAATCAAATGTTGTGCCACTTGAAAAAAACTCCCTTTATTTTGTAGTGAAACTATCCAGCAAGAGCTAGTTTCACAAAGAGTTTAGTTCCTTTGAAAACTCAAATGTTATTTGAGGTCCCTACATCTCAAAAATACTAACACATATTGAACAAAATCTGTAGCAGGCAAACTCAAGACAACTTCTGTGGCCAAGCAGGTGTCATCCCAGATCACTGGGAGTAGTTATTTTCTGTTTCTGCCTCCTTCGTGTCTCCTGACCATTCATTTTCATCTTTCCCCAAGTTCACCCATCTGTAGTTTCCCTCAGCAGTGGATGTAGTGTTTCCACTAGCCTGCAGACTTAGTTCTGTGGTACACTACAATAACAGTCTGTGATGGCTACAATATTTGAAAAATGTTTTTAAGGCATTCAGGTTCAAAATTCCTCTTTGAAGAACAGAAGGGACAAAGCCTCAGTACACGTCAACTTCAAAGTACAGCTTTTGTCTGGAGAATTTAACCCGTATTGTTGAATCAGTTAATATCCACTACAGCAGGCTCAATTCTGCTCCCTGGATGTTAACAGGATTTCAGTGTGAGATTTAAGCAGGACCAGAAACAGATACAGCAGAAACAGATATCTCCTGCATATTTTTATAGTAATAAGCAGACATCTTTGCATGGGCATTGATAACAAGAAATTGCCAAATCAAAAGCCATGAGTCATATGAGTTCTGGGTGTCATGGCACATCTGATATCACTGAGCAAGGAGAACAAGCTCGATATCCCCTCATCCAGATATATTAAGTTTTCCTGCTGGGTCTCAAAAGAGATTTGAAGCATCAGATCACCACAGCTGACAGATTTAAGTCAAACATCTGCTGAGCACAGCCCGGAGGGATAGTGTCAAAAGAGAGAGATTAGGAAGATCTTCTGCTCTCTGGCCAAGAGTGGTTCTTATTCGGTGCAGTAACGCTCTGGTCTCAGACACACTCAGAGGGTTTGTTCTGTTTTCGCTCTTTTTCATGATTGTGTTTTGGAAGGGGTCTGCAGCCCAGTAAATGAGTTTCAATAGCCTGCCAGGAGCAAGGAAGGGCAGACACAGTGCACACAGTCTGCCCCATGTTTGTGCCATGTTGGTCAGACAAGCCTAAATTCCTGAGCAATCTGAAAAATTTTGAAAAGACTTCAGTGGCAGCTTTTGCAATGTCAGTGTCCAGGCAAACTTAAAGCCCAGTCTGAGTGAAAATCCTGCAAGAAAGGCACAGAAGGTGGAAAACCTCTCACAAAGGTTCAACACAGCCATATTCCATGGCAAAGGACACCTCATCATTGCAGCCCTGGTGAACTACGAAAACTGCTGCCAGAGGGATGCAAAGCCTGTGAGGACTTCTGAGGTTCTGCTGCCATCCTCCTCCTTCAAGTTAGTCCTTCCAGAGCATTCCAGGTTTTCATTAATTATGTGGGTCATGACAGAGGAGAATCATGAAGCTTGTAGACCACACTGGGAGATAACTTTCAACTCAGTGCTCAACAAATCCCCCCAGACCAGAACTTCAACTTTATTACTCCTTTTCCCACCTCATCTTTCCTCAGCGAACAAAACACGATGGTTTGCATTCTGCCTTTTGCCTTTGTCACGTGGCATTGAGGGAGGCACATACATTTTACATGTATAATGCATCCGAGCAGGAATAGTCTTCACAGTCCTGGTTCAGCTGCCTACAGCCCTGTCAGGGGGAGCCTGCAACACTGCTGAAGCATGTAAGCTTCATAGTGTTGGGCTTATTCATTAACTAGATGAGAGATGGAAAATCCCTGTGCCAATAAATGGATTACATAATCTTGAGTCTGGAATGTCTGGAAGGTGAGGATATTATAGTGGATATTATAAAGCTGACAGCAGTATTTTCTATGAGGTACGTAAAGATAAGAAAGCATAAAGTGCATATATCAGCATATGGTGGGGTGTAAGTACCAGCATATGGTGGGGGAACTCCAGGATTTCCATAAAAATTTGATAGGTATGACTAGCTCTTTCTACCTTCACCTTCAGCAATTACTTGCATACTATTCAGCTCTTTCTCTCCTTTTGGCTCCCAAACTTACTATTAAACACAACTCTAAAGCTCCAGGGTGAGATCTGCCTGCAACAGAAGTTTCCCTTTCTAAGGCATCTTTCCACCCTACACAGACAAAGGAAGTGTCTGTCTGAAGGAATTATCACAGCAAGCAAAAGACTAATGGGACCATTCATTATCTTTAATTATATTCATCATCTTCTAGTGATTAGAACACAGTCATAAATTAAGACACATTTAAATTTGGTACATTTGAATGAACTGGATATCCTTTGAATATCTTATAGGAAGTGAATTTGTTAGGAGTAATGATGCTGTCACCTTGACAGGGCAGAAAGGATGCTTCAGTTGTCAGGAACTCAGAGGGCTTTGAGGTACAATAACAGCGGACTTAGGAGAGGAAGGGATCAGCCTTTGCTTTGATTTCTCATGTCTGAAGATACCAAGAGCTCAACTCCCAGTTTCAGCAATTTCTCAAGTATTGAAACAAAAAGCACAGTACTTCGTACTTCTGAAATATCTTGGGGTTTATTGTTCTCAGCACAGGGACTGCAGGTCAAGAGTGTGTGTGTGGAAGGAGCTCCCCCTGTGCCCACAGAGTGACAAATTCATACACAGATGTCTACTTGCTCAAGGGTTGTAAACTTGGGGCTGTTAATACACTAAACTCATGTAACCTAGGAACAGAAATCCGCATTAAGGCCCATCCCTTCTAAATCCCTCATGTCTTAGTGGATGCACCATAAATTAATCCAGTGGGAAGGATTAAGAGCCTGTGGCTTGAGCTTCACCTTCACCTTCCTGGGAGATGAGTGAGTGAGAGGGTACATTCTTCCCCACCTTTTACTCCGCTTTTACACATCTCTAGGTCTTCAGAGAAAAGTCAAGAAAGTTACTTCCCAGAAAGAAAGCCATAGGCACAATTGTTATTCTTCTTCCATATTCTTGCACTCCTCCAGTGATTAAATAGTAGAATTCTGATAACAGATATCTTTCAGATAGGCAGCTATGATGCCTCCTGAAATCTCACCCAGGGTGCCAGAGCATCCATGGTGCTTCTAGCACCATGCCTATGCTAACCATTTTTGTTCATGGTTCAGAGACAAACTAATACACCTGTATCTTAGGATGTTCCATTTCGCTGTCTGGTGTCTTAGTGAAAACCTGCAGAGATTGTAAAAGATGATCCCATTTGCCATTAGAGAGAGCAGGTCTACAACATCATCAGCTGTGCATTGCACTAGAAGTTGGCCAAGTGTAAATATTGCTGGTTTTTAATGTGGGTTAGGGCAAACAAACAAGCCATGTCATCTCAGCAAAACACTGAATACCAGCTGGTTATCAGTGATACCAGTGTGATTATCAGTGATATGAATCTTGTTACCTTGCATTTTCTGTGGACAAAGAACATGTGGCCGGCAAGTCCTTGTGACTTGATCAGTCTTCTTTCATGGCAAAGGGACGTGGCTTCTGTCACTAGGACTGTCCCAGCTAAGAATAAATGGTTGGTGAATAACCAAAAGTTCTACTGTTATTTGTTCCTGGATACAATTTTTTGTTGTTCAATCCCTGGAGCACCACAATGCTTTACACCATTACGAGTGTGTATCAACATGTCATACTCCGTACGTCAACAGCCAAACAAGCCATTACTGTTCATTTATCCACCTCTGCCAATAAAACACCTCATCATTGGCAGCAAAGAAACACCCTCTTTCCAGATTTGGATTTAGCTGCATGCCAGAATTCACTCACAATCAAATTGTTCTGGGCTGCTCTAACTATGTTTCTGTTTTTATTGGAAAAAAAAATATATAGGAAAAGCTTAGCAAGCTAAAAAAACAACCAACAAACAAACCCAAACCAAAAAGAAAACCTACCTACATGAAAAGTGATAGTTGGTACATTACTTCAGAGAGATAAAATGTTCGATCTGACTGGAACTTTCATCAGTGAATCCATCTGCAGGGCTGGGATTACTTTGAAGCAGACGGAATTCAGAGCAGAAGCAACGCTCAGTTTTAGCAGCTGTTAAGAAATTGCCAACTGCCTTTGAAATCTCCTTTATTCCCAACACTGTCGAAATAAGACCAGTGTAGATTGCACACAAAAAAGCTCATAATGCAGTGAACGGAAGTTGAATAACAGGATTGAATCTGAATTTAAATTATTTCAAACAATTAAAAAGATAACCAGAGAAGAAGAAACCCAGCCAGCCTGAAGCAGAAGCAAAAAAGCACATAAATAAATAGAATCAATAGAGGTCATTCTCCCTTGTAACCCAACAAAATAAAATGCACTAAAATAAAAGAAAAAGAAAGTAAAATACAATCAGAAGAACACAATCTTAATAAGAATATTACTGCAATACATTCCCTAATGAAGTTATTCGGAATCAATTATTCAAAGCAAAAAAAAAAAAGTGCTTTGTGTGCTGATTTACATGGTGCACATCTGGCTTTATCTGACATTCCCCACTGAGGTCCTAGAGTTTCACTACCAACCTAAGAGATGCAGCAGAGAAAAAAAGATTCAAAGCTGCTGTAGTAAGTGGGGAAATATTGAGTGAAGATGATGCTTTAGTTCTTCAAAAGCCCCAAACAAGGCTGTTTCCCTGGCACTCTACTAGATTGTCCTGTGCTTAACAATGGGCCAGGATAGGAATTAATTTGTTTTAAATTCCTCCTAGTTACATATTTTCTATATATTTAAAGTTTATTTCTTTAGACTGATTTTTTTTGAAAGGAGCATTTTAACAGCTTCTGATGAACAATAAAAGTAAATTTTAAAACATACTGAATTGTTTCTAGAAGAGGCTCTTTCTTTGTTAATCTGTGCTTTTCATTACCCTAAGTCACAAAGCAATGTCCAGTCCACATGCATTTTTAACTTTAGGTTACAGAACAGAAGAAACAGCTTCTGGAGAGAGGAATGACATCCATTTGCCTGAATAAGTTACCAGATCTAAATTCCTGCCCTGGACATTCAAACTGCAGTACCTTTCATCTGTCAGAAACATGACTGTTTCAGCAGAGGAGATAAAGCAGCCATAGTAAAATGTCACTTTTCATGACAGCATGCTGTACAATTTCTACTTCTTTCCTCTCCAAGAAAAGATTGCCCACATAGAGTGATTACACTGCAGCCTAGACCATGAACCCATGTATGCTGGTTTGTTTTCTGTTAGTAAACATGCTCAAGAGAGTTTGAATAGCTCCTGATTCCTGGGCAGCTTTAGGTAACAACTCTTTTTACACCCACAATTAGAAACACTGCTTTATTTCCAATTCATGTAAGTAATCAAACCATAACTATGACCCAGCACCATCTGAACATGAAATATTCAGCTGATCTAGGCAAAAGCTTCCTCCATCTGTGTTAAGGATGAAAGCACAACTCCATGCCTTTGGTGTTAGCTACTTGCATGAAGTTTGGGTTGTAGTTTGGCTTTGAACATGCAATTTGAGATTAACAAATGCATTTATACTTCCTATTACAAATTCTACATACATTTAGCCTCTGAATGTGACAGTATCCTTAATTTTCTCCATTACATCTCATTGTTAGGCTGTTTAAATTAATTTGGAAAAGTCATTAGCTTTACATTAAGGATTTCTGTGACATCTGGCAGATAATCTATAGAGGGAAGTTGTGTTCATATGCAGCCCTTTCATCAGTGCTCATAGACTGAGAAATATTATCTAAAAGAAGGACTAAACTAATGGTATTTGACACATAAATACACATCTGTGTTCATCAATGAATCATAAGACCTCCACGGAGCAGGTAGGAGAAAATACTGAGACTGCAGAGATGGGGAAATGAGGCATGGATAGTGTAGAGAAGAAATTTGATTACAAATAAATAACACATCTAGACACACAAACAAAAAGGGAAATTAACTCCGGTCTCTGTTTCTCATTCACTGCTTGAAAGACAAACCCATCCTGCTCATCCCATCCATCTGGTAACTGAAGTGCCTGAACTGATACAAAGAAGACAGAGTCTTTGGATTCTCTCAGCTCCAAGGTTTTAGCTTCATGTAGGCACCCAACCAGCAAGGCATTTCCACAGAGAAGAGCAACAGTCACCCACGTGAAGGCCAGCAGAGCCGATTACCATACTCTTCTCTGGTAGTAAGTCAGGAGCTAACTCTGAGGCAAGAGTGCTGCTGACAAGGAGCCTATCAGCAGCACAGGGCTGAGGAGCCTTGTCATCTCCATCCATTACAGCTTTGATCAGGAAACAAAATCTGTATCCTCCAAGCCCACAGAAATACAGTGAGAAGATACAGATGAAGGTTGGCAAGAAAGCCATACACTTCTGTATTATGGGGTTTTTATGTCTATTTCTCTATTTTTATGAACACTAGGAAGAAAATTTCTGACTATTTAATTCATCCATACTTCTGCTTGTTACAAATATTTTATTAAGTCAGCCGAGCAAAGATTATAAGGAAAAATGAGAGAGAGTTTAAATGCTCCATATTATGGAGAACAGTAAAAAAATGTTTTACATTTCCTGGTTTTATAAAACACAATGGGCCATGTCTGCTCCTGAGAACAGTTTAAGCACACTGCACCCTGTAAGATGTTTTACTTAATCATCCGTATTAAAGGTCTTATTGGTACAATCAGGTTTGCAGTAACATTTTGCATTAATGCTCAATTTTACCTTCAGTTTGAGAAAGACAAAAGAGTCTCTTAGAACAAGAAATTTGTTGTCCAACTCACTTTTAAGGGCAGGTCACTCACTTTCAGCAACAGTAATATCTGTGTTGCCACTACCACAGTTACCCACACATCATTTTCCCCTGAGAGGATTTTCCCAGCAAGAAAGCCAACAGGATATATGAACTTGAAGCAAAAACCAGATCATGCATATTCTCAACTCTGCCATGCTGTAGGAGGGGTTTTTTCCTATTAAACTTCTCCTGTTTTTTTCCACCATCCAGGTTTGAGATTCTTAGGAGTTAACATTAACTTTCAAAACACCTAAATTCTTGATAGAAAGCTTCTGTAGAAGAACTGTATTTATTCACCAAATAAACAAGGGATAACACCAGTCCTCTGGGCATTCACCAACAGTTTCTGCAAAGGAAATCAATCCTCCTTCTTTTCACAAGTGAGTAATATGGGCAATGAGCTCCTTACTAAAACTTCAGCTCACTAGGTTTGCAAGTATTATTAACCTCATCACATGTGTCTGAAGGCAGAGGATAGCTCTGCAACTCTTCAGGGTCCCATCACCAAGTCTCTGCTTGAAACATTACAGTGTGCTGCAGCTTAGCCTGGAAGCCACAAGCTCAGTAGACCACTCCGGAAAACTTGTGATGCTCTAAAACTAGTTTGACATTGGTAGAAGAGGCTCAGAAAAAAAGTCAAAGCAAAAGCATTTGGGTGGTTAAACAGCAGTTCACCACTCTTGAAAAGAGACAGGTTTGAGAGTGATTGCTCCTTGTCATTTGGATCTGGGAGGAAGGGCCACATGACAGAGCTTGTGCAAAATCCCTTTTCCATTCAGTTCAGCAGCATGAAATCTTATGCCTTACCTGCATAAAAGGAGGGCAGTAGGAGGAGTTAAACAAGCTGCTATAAAAATACAGACACTGTCTTGGTATCAGGGTAAAGAAAAACAACAAAACAAGACAGAAGACAGCGAAGGAGCTGAGGTAGTGAAAGCTTTTCAATCAGTGAGGGACACAGATTATTAATGTGGCAATAAACCTTATTTGCTGACCATTTGTTGATGGGACTTAAAAGCAAACAGACTAATAGCATACAGTATACGTTGCTGCTGCTTAGCTTAATACCACAGCAAGTTGAATTAATCCCACCTTTACTTGCTGCATATCCAACAGCTTTTATTAGAAATTAGGAAGCTTGATCGAACATTAGAATCCAAATTTGTAATGCACAGAATCCAAACTGCCCAATCAAGCAATTATTTATAGCAAGATCATGGGAAGAAGCTACAGATTGCTCACTTTTTCCTTTAGAGCAATGTTTTTACTTTATGCACTGTGGTGAAGTTCACATCATTCTTAACTCCAAAGAGCTTTATGCAAGATTAAGAAGCATGAGTTTCATGCTGAAAATACTGTATTAGGTGACTGTAGGGTACAGCCTAACAGGTTAGGAAGTACCCTCCTTTTAACACGTACTTTTACAGGGATTTTGAGGTATGCGTGTTGCCTGCCTCACTGTGAGAAGGAAAACTTTGGCTCCAGAAACAACAGATACTCTGCTGATTTCTGGGTCCAGGGAGAAGCAGAGGTCAAAACCTACAAAAACAGAAACCACCTTTTCACACTGTAATATGGAATAACATTACTCTTCGTTTTCACCCGTACAGCCAACTCGTCTGTCTGCTCTCAGACATGACACTATTTTGCAGAGAGAAGAACTTGCAGAACACCTCCAGTATAACAGCACAACAGATTACAGGAGAGACAAAGATTGGACAAGGCTGCTTTATGGGTGTAATAAAGGAACTTCTGGCAAGAGTAATTTCTACCAAGGTTACTCATCTAGTGCAAAAAAATAAGCAAAACTTCAAGTTCTTGGGGGTCCAAGAGACCTTTTATTCTTTAACCTTCTTAATTTTATTTCTTTATTTTTTGTCAGTAAGGGAGGGGAAAGAGGGTGTTGCAGCCCTGAACTATAAGGCTGACTTGTAGCTAGCTGGTGGCTCAGTAATTGGTATTTATGGTTCAGTTCAGAATGCATCAGTAACAAACAGGTTGGAGAATGATATTTTCATCATCTCTTACTTTGCTCTCAGCTTTGCAGCTATTTCATGCACTCTGGATTTGTCAATTACCTTCCCGACGTGGGAGAGTGTGATTTGTTTTTAATGCACGTACAGTGAGTTTTAATAGCCTGGTTTGTTTTTCGCATTTGCAATTTCATGGGGACAGATTCAGGGACAAATACACAGGAAAGACCACTCATAGCCTTCTAAGAACCTCAAAGACTTCTTGGAGCTTCATCTCACCCCAGCCTGTAACATATCTGTTCCCAAACTGGCTCTTAAAAAAAACAGCTATCACTACTCCCTTTGGTCTGCTGCCTTTGTGCTTTTGGTGCCTGTTGAGCTATTCTGCAGTTTTCACACTGTGAGCTTTGCCCTTCTGGTGACTGGGAATGATGCTGAGGGGTGTTCTGATACATTGCAATGCTGAAACCTGGAAACCTTATGTTGGATAGAAAGAGATATTATTGAAAGGGTTGACAGAATGAGTGTGGAAAGCCAATCAGAAAAAGATGCCTCAACAGAATCCTGTGAACATATGATGAGATCCCAGTATGGACCAAGAGGTATGAGGGCAGCTTTCATGAGACATGCTGCTAGTTTTGTAGTCTGCAGCCCTAGATTTGGGATTTGTGAGGAAGTCAAACAGTGTCTCATCTATAATTCAATCCTCTTTCACTCTTTTCTGGATTCCTAGAGTCCCAATTTCCACCTCCCCCCAAAGATATAACATGTCATGCCTGAGGGTAGAGGTACCAATAAATTGAAAGTGTCACCATTTTGTTATATTTGTCACTTTTGTCAGCAGCACGCTCAGAATAGGAAAAGGAAATGAAAAGATCAAGAGCACAACCAGTCAGAGCCCACAGCATGAACAGAGGCTGGTTGGGATGATACACACCTCTGTGTGAAATACCAATTCCCAAAGTCATTGAACTAGTCAGAGTCAGACAGCATAGATAAACTCCTCAATACACAGTAGAATGTAATTAGCATGCTACAAGTAGAGACAATGTACTGAATAGCTGAATTAATCTCCATTCCTGGGATTTCTCAGTGAGAAAAATGGAAAAGAGAAGGCCTTGGTATGGGAAAGATAGAAAATGAAATATTTCAGTGAATGCACAGAAACTTTCCTGTAAACGGGCTGCTGGAATAACCCAGGCAGAACAAGCTTCAGTTTCAACTGAAGCATGAAAGTCAATAATCTTCTCCGTAACCTTTCTAAACTCTTTGCTATTTTATCACATATACTGAGCCTGAAGGGAGTTAATCTATTCAAGGGGTGTGTGTGTGTGTGTCTACACTCATTATATACAGCAGAGTACTCCTTCAAAGAGAACTAGTTACTCAGCAGTCTGCCTCAAGCTGAGCTCTAGTAATATTTAAGAAAAGTGTCATTGTCATTTATGTTATTGAGAATTTTAGCAATACCAGGAAAGACACAGTTGTCCTTCCTAAGAAAATGAAAGGTTGAAGGATGAAAGGTGATCCAAATTACTTTTCACCTCTCAATTATTTGTCTAAAAAATGGATTTCTCATATACATATTGCAATTCATTAATTATTTTGTAGCTATATGCTTTATACATTTAAAATGAAATTGGAAGTGTTTCTTCTGAAAACAAGCCCAATTCACCCCTGCTGTCTTTCTCCTTTAAGTTTCTTTGCAAGTTGAAAAAGTGTCTGAGCAGAGCATATCACCTTGTTTTCGGAGGATAGTGTCAAGTTTTGAGTTCTGTAATTACTTTGGGTAAGTTGTTTTATCCCCGATGAAGGATTCTGTTGTGGTCCATGGAGGGTGTCTTTCCATCTGGGCATCAATTAATAGATACTCCAGGCTAAGTCTTGTGGTTTCAGGACTGCCCTAATTTTCACTTGACAGTAATGAGACTGTCAGAATAAATCTTACCTCAGTTCAAATAATCTCTCTCAATCAGTGCTATATAAAAAGTACGACTGTCACTCTTTGAACTTCTCTTATACAAGGGCCACACTGTTAATGATAGGATCAAATAGAAAAAGCCATTAAGGGCAGGCAGGTTTGCCCCTAACAATGGATTAATTAATAAATACTTTCCAGACCATTATTCATTCTTTGAGTTACCCATGACACAGGCACTTCTAGCTTGTCCTTCAAAATACTACGTTGTATAGGAATTTCCCAGAGAGGTAACAGGTCTGTGATAGCATCTGTCTCAATAAACTAGTACCCTGCTATATAAAACACTGAGGTTGATCTTACAATGCTTAACTCTGATCTAAACCAAAATTGAAGTGTCCAGCTTAAAGTCCCTATACATATATATATATATGCATATGAAAAGAAAACCCAAGCAGAAAACCAAAAAGTTGTAGCTGTGGAGAATATCAGAATAAACCCCAAATCTCCTGGCTTTCTGGAGGAAGAAATTATGAGATTTGGTTTCCACTACAGAACAAGGATGTTTCCATCCTCTCTAGAGTACTATGAAAACAAATTTCTTCAGCTGTGCGAAATGCTCAGACTTTGTGACAAAGAACTCTACATAAAACAGGCAAATTCATCTTGCGCTTATTAAGTTTATTGCAAATTATTAATTTTGAACAAAGATCTATAATAAGCAATAATTGCAGTAGGAAAAGAACACTGCTGCAGTAGAGCACATGCACCAACAAGCAAGTTGCATAAGCAATAAAAGGAGAAATCCCCCTCTAAACAGACCTTACTTGGAAAAGCATTTATTTATGATTGGGCACTGGAGCATTTGAACTACTGATACAAGGCACCAACAACACATGCCAGCAGTGTTCACTGGCTAAGCTACCAGTTATTCCACCACAAGAACAGATGTTGCAAGTAAAAAAAAAATTTCAGACACATGTCTGGTAATATATGAAATCAATTATTTCAGGACTTCAGGGCAGGAACGGGGAAGAAGTGGGGATAAGTTGACTGCTGTTGGAACATACTTTGCACAAGCTGCAGTGATGGCAAATAGCCCGGTTTCAGTGGGCTAAGCTGTGATCTATAGATAAAGAGACTAAAAATGAAACAGTACATACCATCAAATTAACAAAATAACAAAACTGAACTGGTAAATTACTAAATGCCCATTTCTGCCTTTACTGTCAAGTACAAAAACGTTGCACATAACTACGTTCTTTGAACCACTTCTTTTTAAACACTGCTACTACACAGGAAACAAATGCAAACAGCAGTGCTTTCCCCCTCAACAGGAATCCATGTGTTCCACTGATAACTAAGAAAAAAATACCCATGGATGTATATTATAGAGGATGTGTGTGACATACTGACCAAGAAGACCATGGATATAACTACCTCATTACACATCTCCACAGTGCAACACAGCTAATCTGCTAATACTCACAGGGGAGAAGCACACTCCTGAAATGTAAAACCAGACAAGAAACAGGCAATTGCCTCATCTCACATGCCAAACCAGAGTCTGCAAGCTCCATAGATATATCTGCTGGCTTGGATCTGTGTACTTATCCCTGAGCTCACCTCTAAAATTTTTGCATAAAAGTTTTTTGAGATTTAGAGCTTGATTCAAAGATTGTTGAACTTGGTAGGAACTCTAAGTACCAGGTTTGAGATGCTAGCAAAGAAAAAGGCATTTCTGTTCCCAGTGCCATGCATCCCAGACCCAGGCAGGCTTCCCATGCTGCTGAGGGGAACATAGCACGTGCAGAGGAAAGACCTTTCTCTGCCCTATAACATCATAAGAATTGCCAGTGCAATACCTGTATGACATAGTCAGAGCCCTCAAAGTGACAAACGAACTTAAAATATAACTCTGTCAACAGCTTAAATTGCTCAAATACTTTTTTTCTGCTTAATGGTAAATTGTTCATCGGACTGTTCTTGTTGCAGTTTTGACCAATTCAGTTTCCTCCAGTAAGAAGAAAAATTAAAGCAAGGAGAAACTGAAATTAATGAAAAGCACTTCCCCTAGTTTCCCATCTAACAATTTTCACCCTGTTTTACTAAGTGCATTATAGATGATGACATATTAATTGCACTGCGTGCAAGACAACACAAAGCAATTAACACTTCTGTGCTTCATGGCTGCTCTGTGCTGTTTCCAGAGGGAGGTATGACGTGAAATCTCATGACTAGCATGAAACCAACTGTAGTCATCCCTGAATTTATATTTTTCCACGCCTGCCTAACACCCAGTTCAGTGCCTGCTGGGCTTTCTCTTATAGGCAATCTAGCAGCCTGAAACAGGAGACCTAATTCCTACAGACATGGCATAAGACCAAAGTTACCCAACTTTTGGGAGAACTGGGGATTTAGAGGAAACCTGTTAATGTTCAGTCCCCTACCAAAACAAAGGAGAGAGAAAGAAAAAGTTCCAGTTCTGGTTCCTGACTTTGGACAACTCATTTCATCTCCCCTAAACCATCCATGCATCTTCCATGCTGTCTCCATTTCTCTGGTCTCAATTCCCTTTGATTATTGGGCCCACTTCCATATCCACCATGCATCCAGCCTGCCCTCAGTGTGCTGAACTGTCCAGGTCACCACTATGTCTCTGTAAAATTAGCCAGAAATATATGCAGTATCTAACGCAACAGTGTCCTGAGCTGCATTTAGGACTGCAGCATTACTGGAATGCAAATAATATAATGGTATGCTCAGGATGAAAGAAATATTTGTGAATTAAAGCATAAAAAACACAGGGAGGGTTGAGTTTTTCTGAGATTTCAAGCTCTTAGCATTATTAAAAATTGAATTTTATTAAAGGCAATAACTACGGGCATTAAATCACAGCTTTTGTCTGTAACTTGTCATCTGAATTCAGAATCCCCCATTTGGAATTTCTTCCAGAATGTACAAATGGCCTTGTTCCCATAATTAATCCTACCACTGTTAATGTTTTGGTTTAGGTATTGCATCTCTTCCCCTGGTCTATTTACGGCTTGTTGTTCTTTGCTACCTCCTACTCCTCCCTAACAGGCAGGCACCAGGAGGGAAGGGTTCAGCCACAGCAAAGGTGCCTCAGTTAACTGGTTGATGGTTTTGTTTCATTCCTTGCACCAAAGGCCCATGGTCACCATGGTCCAACCACGACCAGTGCCTGGCTGGTGGTAATTAAATGCCTTCCAACTTTACTGGACTATCCGTTGCAGATGCTTATTCTCAGTTTGTGAGATGAAAGGATGAAGACAGATGTTAGTCTGTGGGTTTGCTTAGTATCATTTAGGCGCTACCAAAGCCCTGACTAATCCCATTGAGAGTGAAAGGAAACCGAGTTTGACAGAGGATTTAGCAAACACGGGGACTATTTTCAGCCTCACCACGTGGCTTTTAGCAAGCCAGGGAACTGCAGGTAACTCAGGATGTTTAAAACAGCACTTTCTGAAACTTCCTAATACACAGTTCTAAGGCTGCAGTCCAGGATGACTGTGAGGTGGTGAATTTCCTCAGGAGGGACAGATACACAGCCAATCTGGCCTGCCACACATGCCTAAATCAGTAAGGATTGCATGATTACTTGTGTAGGTGTATCCTTTACTTAGCATCCTGAATCTGTAGGAAACAAGTTACCTTGGCACTGGGATTCTGATTAGCAAGACTTGTGAAATTATAGGATGGGACCATACTCTTGGGGTCCTTCTTTTCCAAGACATATTTCAGTTCTAGAAGCTGCTAAGTTTTAAGTGTTAAAAGCAAGATCCAGAAATGCATCTTTTTGTCTCTGTTTTTGATGTTCTGCTTTGCTCTAAGTTAATTGGTGAAATCCTTTTATTCGCATATCTCAACTGGGCTTGTATAATTCTCTGCACAAAATTTGACTGAGAAAGGAAAACCTGAGCCTTTTAAGTGGAGTAGGTGGCAGATGCATCAGCCATATATAATGTATGCCTATACCATAAAGACATACATCAGTAGTGGGTGGACTGTATATCACCTTGTGCACTTATTTCTATTTTATCGTATTTTAAAATAAGAAATACCCTTTAAAGGAGCTGATTGCCGCAGGCTAGCAAAAATTTACAAGGTTTGCTTGAAATGTTTTTGCTTAACAGCAGAAAAAAAAAAAATCGTGCATTTGAAAGCGAAAATTTCAATCATCCCAAACCTAGTGACCTCTTCTGGGTATTAAGATGCTATTGGCAGACAGCTCTCTTCAAAAGATAAATCTTGGCTTTCCACAGCAGTGGAATGGCATTTGTTTTCATGTCAGGACATATTGATTTCACACAGATTTTAGAGAAAATAACAGCTGGCCACATACATCAGTGATGCCAGAACACCCAAGTACAAGTGCCCTGAAGGGGAAGAGAAGCAAGTATTTTAGTCATAGAGAATCATAGAATGGTTTGGTCTGGAAGGGACTGTAAAGACCATCCAGTTCCAACCCCTGCCATGTGCACAAACACCTTTCACTAGACTCAGTTTCTCAGAGCCCCATCCTATTTGGCCTTGAACTACTCCAAGGATGGGGCAGCCACAACTTCTCTGGGCAACCTGTGCCAGTGCCTCACCACCCTCACAGCACAGCATATCTGATACCTACCCTAAAGCTATTCCTCCTTTGTTATTACATGTCACTGTGTTATTACCTGCTTTTGTAAAAACCCTCTCCCCATCCCTCTTGTAGGCTCCCTTCAGGTACTGAAAAGCTGCATTTAGGTCATTCTGAAGCCTTCTCTTTTCCAGGTTGAACAATCCAAATTCTCTCAATCTTTCCTCATAGGACAGGTGCTCCATTTCTCTAATCAACTTGGTGGCCTCCTCTGGACTCACTCCATCAGGTCAATGTCTTTCTTGTGCTGGGAACCCCAGATCTGGAAGCAGCACTGCAGGTGGGGTCTCAGGAGAGTGGAGTAGAAGAGCAGAATCCCTTCCCTCAACCTGTTGCCCACACAGTTTTTGATGTAGCCATGGGTAAGTTTGGCTTTCTGTGCTGCCAGTGCACATGGCCAGCTCATGTCCAGCCTCTCATCCACCAGCACCCCCAAGACCTTCTCAACAGGTCTGCTCTCAATCAGTTCATCCCGCAGCCTGTACTGATACCAAGGCTTGCCCTGGCCCAGGTGCAGCACCTTGCACTTGGCCTTGTTAAACCTCATGAAATTCCCTTGAGACCACTTCTCAAGCTTGACCAGGTCCCTCTAGATGGCATCTCATCCTTCAGTGTGTCAACTGCACTTAGTCTTGGGGCTGTGTCTTAGATCTGAGGACAGAAGGCAATCTGGGTCTGAGGGACAGAGTAGTGAGCTGCAGCCATACAGTTATGTTAACGGGAGATATTTTGAGTCATCTTTAAGGGTTGACTGACTTCTGACATGCGAAGAAGGGCCAGCACAGAACTTGGATGAGGCAAGTTTTACTTTTGGGAACAGGTAGCTATGGAATACTTTCTTGGAGATGGACAAACAGTTCTAGGAAAGCAAAGTCAATCAACTAGAATGACACAGACTTAAATCCTCCTCTGGTCTCCTGAGACCAGAGTTGGCTTTGAAAGTCTTGAAGTCAATGAAGCCACAGAAATAGGGAGAGAGAGAAAAAAAAAAAAGAGGTTTGAACAGTGTCCAGAGCTGCAATTGGTAAACATCTCAGAGTTCGTTATTAAAAACAACCTCACTATGAGGTTTGGTAGTACAGCCCAACCCATTTTCCCTGCTGAGTCTAAGTCACTTAACCCCAAGTCCCAGCACTGGTAAAGCCAGGTACCCCTTCTCTCAGCAGATCACCTTGGGCACTCAGCAGGAGCTGCTGTGGCAGAAGGACAAGTAAAGTCCCTCTGGTAGATAAAGAGATGGTTCCAGCTCCTATTCTACAGTCCTGCATTTACATACAAGATGGGTTTGTGGTATTAAAACAGGTGTGTTTTCCAAGCATGACTGCTTCTTTTGGGGATATTAATGCCATTAAGGGCATCCAACTCTCCAGCACCAAGGGGCCCACTACAGAAGGAAACAGACTTCTTGCAGAAACAACCCCAAATCTACTTGTAATGTCTACTCAGTTTTACCATCACTCCCTTCCCAATCCAATTTTATTAACAAATAAAATAACTGGGCAAGCATTGAAATCAGTTTGCTTGTTGGTTTGAGTATCTATTTCTGAAAACATCTTAATCTCCTGGAAAAGCTAATAATTTTTAATGCAATTGTCATCACTGTGTTTTAGAAACTGATACAAACAGGCTTAAGGGGGTTTTAATACTATTCTTCTCCTTCATTTCAGATCAGAGGGCTAGAATTACTGACATTTTAAGAATTACATGTATTTGCTCTTATAGAATGTAACTAAAACAGGACAAAAAGGCTTAAATATTTATTAAAGCCATTCTTCACAGATTGCAAATGTGTTTTTTTCATAACTGCACACCCAAGACTTTACTGTGTTCCAGACGAAATCATTAACTGGGAGCCCTGTGTCAGAGTTTGGAGTCATTTTGACAGGAAAAAGGTTTTTTTCTTCCAGTTTGCAAATTGTGGACCAGAAAATAATTATTTGTGGGGTACCTTGGTGAGAACACTTTACTGATAACACAATTCATATCACATTCTCCTTCACACTGATTTATCAAACCTACTAAACTCCACACCTTCACTACTGCTGAAATGAGCCCTTAATGTTAAGGAAGATCAGTTAGAGTAGTTTTTTGGGCTATTGACTCTAGGAGTGTTTTATTAAAGTATCAAGTAGGAGTAGCCCAATTTGCCATCAACCTGAAGCACACACTGCACAGGTTTTAAAATGTTTACAAAGCCACAGAAATTCCCAAGGACTTTCTCCAGGGCAAAAAGAGAGAGGACTCCACTTCTCAACCACTAAGTGTAGAACCCATCTTCACATATCCCAGCCACTGGTCTTAAGCTGGTACCAGTCTCCTTTACTCAAACGAATTTAACTCCTATTGTCAGGGTCAAGGGGATTTCGTCTATTAATGCAATTTCCAGAGAAGACCTCACCAAGCCTGTGTGGCAGCAGTAGATGAGCATGCTTGGGACTGATTTAATATCAGTGTAATCTTAAAATAAACACGTGGCTGGCCTTTCAGCTCCTGAAGGAGCAGGACAGAATTGGCATGAGGAGAGCAATTGCTGTGACCCACACTTCCCTCACTGCTCTTATCTCGTGCACTTGAAACATATCTCCTAGTGACAGAGGAAAAGGCAGAGCTGGCTCAAAATGTTGCCATTTTTAGAGCAGAGGGAAAAAGCAACAACAGCAAGAAATGCCAATTTTTCTGTCATTCATTAAAAACAAAATGTCCCAAAGCCCTTTAATGCAAGAATCAGATTGAAGCAAAATCAGAAAACAGACTTTCAAAGAAATCTGTGAAAGCAAATGTGATATTTTTCAGGAAAAAAAAAATTCTTTTACTGGATGGCATGCACTCTCCTGGCACCCCAGAGAAAGCTCCACAGCTCTGTGCCAAGCTTCATTGATAGCCAAAGGACCCCAAAAGACAAGCATTTATTTAATCTTATTTTCATAGAAACTAAACCCAGGGCAAGTCCCGTTGTAATAAAGCATAGTCAGGAAGATCAATGATGACAACCCTGAGGCTTCATCCCCCTCCGTCATTGCAGTCTGGGAGAGACTTCAGGGTCCTGTTCCAGAGCTGGGTGCTCTGGCATTACTGCCTGTCAATATTGCAGCATTGCCTCTGTTTACATCAGGAAATAAATAAGGCCATGTAGAGGAACAGATTTAAGATTAGAATTAATATAATTTGGCTTCAAGGCTTCATGTCAAGATGTTCTTCACTCAAACCATGAAAATTTATCCAGCTTCTGAAATAGTTTAGGGCTGCTGATCTACAGATTATATTGCAAGGCCCGGCTTTATGCTGCATATGGGGACTGAAAAATGTGAGAAACCACTTGGTTACAGACAGCAGAGCTTTGTCCATCCTGGTGGGGTCAGGTGAGCCTGGCACTTTACAGAGGAGGGAAAATGATGCCTGGGTAAGGAGCTGCAGTTCACTTTGTTTCTGAATTACTGTTAGTAGCACTGAGATTGGACCCAGGAGCCTGGCTGTTGACCAGGACTGCACCATGCTTAGCAGCGTACAAACACAAAATAAAGCTGTATTCTCTGAAGAGTCCTTTTCATGCTTTTAAATAAAGTTTCTAAAGTCATAGATGAATACCTTTGAATCTCATTTATAAATAAAAATAATTATTTTAGCAAGTGCTGACAGGTAATAAGTGTCACAGTCTCTTGTCTTTTTCACTGCAAGAAGAACCACTTTCCCTGGATTGCAGCACCATTTCCCTCACTCACTCTCCCCTCTCTCTAGAGATGTACTGCTCCTCTTCTTTACTCCTGCATCCAGCACTGGGAACACCAGCTGAGTATTGGACCAAAGAACTCATGAAGACAAGGATTATGTTATCTACAGAGCAGTGAGGAGTTTCCTCACTGTCTATAAACCAGTAAAAAAAATTAAAAAGAAATCTCATTTGCTGCAGCTCACAGCTTCGGCCTTTGCAGATATGGCCTAAATATCTGCTTGCACACACTTCATGGCAAGGCATCCCACCAGCCAAATACATAATCCTTCCATTTAAAACCACCCACGAAGGAGGTAAGTATTGAATAATTTTGGGGGTTGGCACAGGAGATCTGCATCTTGCTGGTTTCATTACCTTGAATAATAGCACAACAGATTTGTAAGTCACATTTAAATCGATTTTAAATTAATCCAAACCCTAGATGTAAACATAAAAAAATGTCAGGTGAGAGTCTGTGTTTTAACCCATTTTTAGGTTTTCTGTATTTCTGGAATAGTAAGGACTGAAAACACAGGTTTCAGACGACGGTGGGCTTCAGCATCTGAGCCACCAACACAGTCTGAATTACACAAATGGTCCAGACTTGGAAAAGAGAGAGGAGCCAAAATCCTGGATACAAACATCCAGGTATAGAGGACAGACATGCCTTGACATTTAAACCCAGACTACATTTTAAAACTCATTAGCACAACTAATATATATACATACATAGCACACACTGACCCACAGATTCACAAACCTGTGCTCATACAGGGACTGTTTCAAGGCTGATGTTGGAATAAGTAACCCTGGTAGTGTGTGGTTTTGTAATTTAAATATGTATCACTATTCTTTCCTTGTTCAAGCCTTTTATATATCAGGGGAACATAAAATACAACATGTTCTTGTCTATCACTGTTAGAGAAACAAGGTTCAGATTAATTTCAATGTCCAGAAAAGGATGACAGCGGTGGCAAGATTACTGCAAAGGGGCTGTGGTGGGGTATAGGATGACAGAGTTAAAAATGTTTTGCTAAGAAGATTAGAGTTGAATTTGACCAATACTCCTGAAAGTAAAGTACTGAGCTATAGATGTTTCTCAATTTTCTGAAAGTTTTTCATATACAAAATTTAAAAACAAACAAAACCCAGTAAATCAATGTTTTGTAAAGAGATCTACTTGACATTGATACCAGCTGATAGAAACAACGGGAAAAGTCAAAACTTCAAGCTCTTCCCAAGCAATCATTCCGAAACATTCGATTTTTTAGTCAAGCAAGTATCTTCCCTCCTTCCAAGGCCAAACTCCTATATAAAAAGGCAGAGAAAACCGGTACAAGGCATGAGCTGGAAACAACACTTTTCCAGGTGGAGTGAGGGCTTATACTCCTGAGAAATCCAGGTTTCTACATCTCTAACTCTCAGTTGATCCCACTCCTCCACTCAGATTCTCATCATTGCAGCCCAGCAAAAGCCATCAACAGATGATACCCAGAGAGTTCCTGTTCTGCTGCTTGCATCCAGAAAGCAGGCATAAGAGGACGATTTCCTCAGAACACATTTAGAATCCTTAATGTTGCAGATGACAACACCTGAAGATGCATTTGTCATGTCCCTCTGGAGCTATCTATTCCCAGTAAAGCACTGGGCTGTCTCCCCACAAATGCCTTCTTGTGCTATTGGTTATTGCTTGCACCACAAAATAATTTCAGCTCACTCTGTGCTGATCTGGAAGTGAAGGAGTTACAGAAATGAACTCAATCTGCTGTCCTGTGCAAGCCCAGGCATCCCTTCTCCTGACATCCCTTCCTCTCACAGGGAAAGCCAATTGCAATTCTTTGTAACAACTAGAGACAGGATACTTCTCCAAATCGTGGGGGTTCCCCTCTGTGGAATACAAAAGAAAAGCAAAGCTTTTTTTTTTTTTTCTTTCCCCTGTAGCTCAGGGGAAATCATTCCAAAGATTAAAATTGTGCTCTGCCATCAGCTGAGCTTCGCGTGTCTCCCCTGGTGCAGTCATTTACAGCTCCTCGGCTGCCACAGCCCGAGCTCTGGGCTTGTGGGCGTTTCCCAGCTGGGCTTTCTGACTCGCACCGCCCTTTAGGGAACACCTGTGCTGCTCCCAAAGCTCTCTGCAGCATCAGCAAACGCTGGGATGTTCCCTCTCGTGCTTTCAGGCAACTAAGAACAAGATGCAGCACATCAGAGAGGTGGGAGAGACTCAGGAAGGTGTAAGGGTAACCAAGGGCCAGGCTAGCAATGGGGCATGGAGCAAATGTGAGTGCTGGGGGCTCTGCAGGACTGGCAGTCTGGGTGCCTATGTAGGAAGAGACCGGGAAACATCCTGCCTGATGCTGAACACTGAAGGCACACACTGGAGTCTGGCACTTACACCAGCACCAAGCAAAACCCACCTAGAAAGGTACAAGCAGCTCCCCAGGCTGGGGAGCACAGCAGGGAAGAAAAGATGCTGCAGTTCAAGAGGGCTAATTCAACTCTCATAGAAATAACAACCACAAACCGCCAGCTTTGTCCATTATTATCCCATGAAATCAGAGGCCAAGTCTCTTCCCTTTAGCTAGATTTGGGACCACATGTTTTTTTGTAGCATTTGTAGCAACCAGATTTGTGGTGTTTGAGGGTTTCGCTTTTTTTTTTTTTCTCCTTTTGTTTCAATGATCTTTATGGTTCCCTTCCAACTCAGGATATTCTGTGATTCTACAAAACCAAGTAGCTAAAAGTGTATGTAAAACCTTACATAGGCTGTCTTCTCACTGATGCAGTCTCAGACTGAAAAGTTTAGGCAAGAATTTTCTTGCAAGTTTGAAATGTCAGTTAGTTCTGTTGAGTTTTGGGTGGGTTGTTTTTGTTAATCTGAAAAATTATTCTAGCAGTCATGGAAATTTTTATGTATATGCCTTATCTGCACACAAATAAGCCTTTATGTAAGGTCCTATACTACTTTACACCTCATTTCCTTTACTTCACAAGAAGAAAACTGCTTTACAATAAAGTTTTCCCCTCATCCTTTCCAAAGAAGTGGTTTTAAGTAAGTATGAACTAATTTATTTCTCTTAATGGTGGCCACTTATTTCTTCAAGACAAGGCCATCGACAGAAATTGCACATTCTGCCAAGAAGGTAAATACATTTCAGTACAGAAGAAAGGGAGTTCTCCCTGGAAAACAATAATAATATTCTAACAATAAAATATATGTATCAGCAAGAGCAATAGACTGCCAACTGACTTGGAGCATCAATGGTTGTAAAATCCAAACCACAAGCATCAAAGGACAAGGACAAAATGCTGGAGTGCCTGAGGTGCTGAATATTATTGCTCCATCTCTCTACATTAAGGTAGGCTTGTTATAATCTTGGGGAAGTCATCCGTGCTTTCACCAAACATCTATTTTCCTCATTGGGAATAAGACAGGCTGCAATATATCCTTCATTTGGAGGATTTAGAAAACATTTGGAAGTGAGAGCTGAAATAGTCAGATGTGAGAGCTTAAATACTCTTAATCTTGCATTTTGGCAGAAAAACAGATGAGACGGAGTTCAGGGGGATTCCCATGAAGTATCTCCTGTTACTTTGTGCCTGAGAACTATTAGACATTCTGCTTTGAATTCAGATGAATGGATAAAATTATTAATCTTTTGGAAGATCACGACCACAATTTTGGGAAGTAAAAGCAATTACAAAATTTATGTGGGTAATGATATAAACCACTTATGTATGCCAAAACACTACTTGCTTAGATGAACAATAAAATAATCTTTGAATCAAATAAAATTTCAACCATCCCTCATTCAAATGTGTTACCAAACGTGTACATTTAAGAGGAGAAGAATTTTCCTCAGATGCTCATCCTGTTCCTGTGCCAACCTTGAGCCTCTGGCTCTGCACACCAGGAGGGACAGAAGGCAGGAGAAGATGGGTCACTGAAAATTGGCCTGGCAGCTTGTGGTGCCTTCTCATTCTGGCACCCTCTGCAGCATTTAGCTTGGTGTGTGTGCCAGCAGACTGCCAAGCAGCTTTCCACAGCATCCCACAAGTTGGAAAGGGGTGAAGCTTAGGAGACTTCCCTAGACTTTGTAGCTGCCAGTGCAGGGACAGGCCTGTCTCTGTTGCAAGGGCTGTCCCACCTGTGACACACACTGTGTTTGTGTCACTGCTGGGAGCACCAAGAGCTGCATCACTGACAAGGAGCTCCGAACCTGGCACACGGTGTATCTTCAAGGCAATTAACTTCACCTCTTTGCTGGGCTCTGCAGCCCCTCAGTCCCTTGAGAAAGGAGCTAAACTGAGCAGGAGCTTAGTATCAGCACAGAAAATATATGGCTGTGTGGAAATAACCACTAAGGCTGATTTTATTATACAGATAAAGCAAAAAAATTGTCCGTTTGGCAATAAAATCGTCTGAAAAAAACAAGTGCATCAGTTTTCAGAGGGTGTTTGTTCAACTGAGTTAGGTGCTAGTCTGCAACTGAGGAAACTGATCCTACCCCAGTGGCTCCTGGAGTCCTGGACAGCCTTCACTAGATAAGGTCACATCTCCTCAGCCTTGTTTCCCTGCCTCCTTGTGCCTCCTCCATTTCGACCATACGAGTCTATAGGTAGGGAATCTTTTCTCTGCTTTCTTAGAGGGTTATTCAGAGCTTAAATGAAACCTGTTGCCCTCAAAATACAATAACTTCTGACATACTACAAACTGAACCAGCCTAAGAAATATTGGGTTAAAAATTCCCAACATTTTTTATTCTGATTTTTTACCTGGTTCTTCCCAAGACTCTTCTTGTGTCAATTGAATTACTCCTAATTCACACCAAAGAAAACATATTGAAATGCTGCTACACATAATTCTTATCAATGTGTGAAAGACAGCTTGCTTTCAGCAAAATCAGATTAAGACCTGGGCATAGCTGTCCAGAAAGCCTTTCACTTCAATACAAACTGAGGACAGTAGGCTCAGAGCCAACACTGCATTTTTCAGATTAGGTGCTCAGTTTCCTTTCTCCCCCCCTTCACTAGAAAGATTTTATTTCAGATCAAATGTATTTATGAGACATTTACCACTACAGTAAGTTCCTATTTCAAATATGAAAATAATAAATAAAAAGACCTCATACACCTTTTGCCTGGAAGAAATACAAGCAGATGACACTTTTCCATTACCAGATCCCTACCTAAATACCTGCTGGACTTGCAGCACATGCTGTTTGTGGGCACAGCCTCATATTGATTAAAAAAAGAATAAAAATTCTTGAGGCCTCTCCCTTAAAAATCAGAAGCTGGGTCCTGATAAGATAAATGAACACTTAGAGCATTTCTTCAGCTCCAGCTATAGAAGTAAGTCCTTCATGCAGGAGATGAATTACCTCACTTAACTCAGTGAAAGTTTTCTTAATACAGAAAACAAGGAAAACTACATGCATAAGAAGTGAAATAGCTGTCAAAGACTGATTTAAGGCAACCTCCAAGCTCTCTGAAGAGTTAATAAATAAAGTATGGTATTACTTGGCTTCTGTAATTTCATTTTTTCTTTCTGAAAATAAACAAGCAATGCTGCTTATTCCCATCCTTTCTATCATCCTTTGTTTCCATAATGCAAATCTCACCCTGTTCCTTGTGTCTAGCAAAGGCCCAGCAGCAGAGTTTAGCCCTGAGCTCCTACACTAGTGAGCACACAATCATCAGCTCCCAGTTGCTGCTGTACTCAGTTACTCTATTTTGGAGAGGTCAGTAAGACTTTAGATAGAGGTGCTAAGTGTTGTAGCCTCTAGTATGGCTTTAGGTAAACTATTCTAATACTTGACTCACTGACAACCTATACATTATTTCTAGCTTAGATTTAACAGCCAGCTTCCAGTATTTTGACTCAAGAGCCTGGTTAGATCTGCTACCATCCTGAGTTCTCTTCTACCCAGGAGTTACTAAACTATGATCCACCTTTGATTTGCTCTTGAACAAAGAAAATACAGAGTTTTGTAAATCACTCTTGGAGACTCCTCAGCTTGGGATCACCTGAACAGCAAATTTCTAGATGTTTTCCAGCTTCCCAGGATCCTTTGAAAACACAGACACAAGAAACAACAGCAATCTCACAGCACCCTGCAGAGACATTTTTGCTCACCATTCGCAAGGCCACACACCTGTAACTTCATACCAGAAGAATAATCTTGCTCAATACCTAATCGTAACTTTTAGAGATTTTTTTCCCCAGTGTTGCTATTTTAAAGGCAGTCTCCCTCTTAGCAAACATGACCTACATAGCTTTCTCCCCCAAGCATTTGGCCTTTATTTTGGCACCTCTCAGGTATGCTATTCAGATGACCACACTTTGTCAAGAAGGAAAAAACCCTGCCTGTGTCTAATCTGTCAAGTCCTTTTATCCCATGCTTCTAGAACTCTCATAAGACAGTTTTGCTGGCAGCGCTTCCATTATTTTATTCCTCATCCCTCCATATTTCAGCTGAGGGTTTCTTTACATACAAACCCAACCCCACAGCTGACCAGCACTGCAGCTCTCAGGAGGATGCAGCAGGGCTGAATAACTGATCATAGTGTTTTCTTCCAAGGACCTGGCTCTTCTTTGGCAACAGTTTCATCCATTCACAATGTGCAGCAAATAAAAAGTCAGAAAGTCCTTTATTCTTTTGTTTTCCTGGAAAACTAAAAAGTTTTACTTGTTTTTTACCCTGGGGAATAATAAATCATCAGGAGGCAATGCACTCATTTGACACATCCCTTGGTTCACATGCACACTGGGTATCATCAGGAACAGCAGGCTTCCCCAGAACATATGTGCAAATATTCAAGAATAGTAAACAACAAGGATAAACATAGTTGGACCAGAGAGCTTTGCTGAATAGGAGTGAATATTTGTAAATGCTGCTTTGCAGTATTACCTGCACTAATGAGCCGTCTGTATTCAATAACCTGGTCTTTCACACAAAGAAACCTTTCTGATGAAGGGCATGCACCTCCAGCTTGCCTGTAAGGCTTAAAAAAGGAGTTTTGAATGAGCATCTCTGAGACTGCTCCAGGTTATTACGTATATAGCACATATCATATAAAATTCCCCAAAGCAAGCAGCTTGAACATGTAGCCTTGATGAGAATTCATATTTACTAATTATTGTCATTCATCAAATGAAGTCACTGAGTCCAAATGCTGTGTTAGCATTAAAATTTGACATTGAACTCTATGGTTTTTTAACTTTCATAATTTGAACCTGGTCTGACTAATGTATATTAATGATGTGTCCATAAGATGATCCACTGGAATCTGTGTCAATTGAAGAATGCCAGTAATTTTGAAGGGGACACTTTCATGTTTTCCAAGAGTAAGCAAGAAAATTGAATATTAAGATTCTGCAAAAAAAAAAACCCTACAGCCAGCAACAGAAATTTACCTTCAGTGAAAGAATAACAACATTTATCTGGAGGAGCAGCGGTTCAGAACAGATGCTGCCAAGATGAATGATTAATGCACATTAATTGTGGTAAGGAGTTTTCAATTTCAAGTGTTTTCGAATGTAAAAATAGGAGATTTGATAAAAATAAAAAAAGCTACTCTTTTCATTCAAGTGCCTTTTAAATCTCTTTTAGCCTTCTGAAAAACAAAAGAATTTGCATCTAAGTGTCATTTTTAGTAAAAAAGTTCACTGAACTATAGTCAATTTCTGACTTTTCAGTTGCCAATTTATCCCCATCCAAAAAAAGAGAGGGAAGGGAAATGGGAAGGATACAGTCTGGGAAGAAAGCAGCTTCCAGCCAGCTCTAGCATACTAATAAACAGACAAAGCAACCCAGGAAGACTTTTCATTTTGGTAATATTGGTTTGAGCAACATCAACAACAGTTGCCAAGAAATGAAAGCAACATCTGGTACAGGAAGTTTAGAACTGGGTTTCATTCATTTTCAGCTTTCAGAAATAAAAAAAGGCTAAGGCTGGTCAGAAAAAAATGGTTTAGTTTGCATTTTCTTTTGTCTGCATGTAGATTTGCAATGGCGGAAAGGACTTTTTTAGTATAGAAAGTAGGATCTGAATACCAAAAACCAGCCATATTCCTCTTACAGATTCACCCAGAACACAAACTCAAGTGCCAGTGTGTCCTGCCAGCTGTTGTACAGCTGTAACCAGCACACAGCCCTCAATGCTGCTGCTCACCAGGAGAAACAGTATCTAAACTCACATGTGAGAAAACTACCTCATATACCCACAAGAGCACTAGAATTCTTATCTCAGCCTTTCCTTTTCTTTGATTCTACTTCAACAGAAGTCCTTTTCTATTAAGTGCTTTATAAGACAGTCACACAAAATATAAGTCACACACGTAAGAATAACCTAAATGCATCTTGGAGCTCCTTCAACTTGTCAGCCTCTGTTTTTCTGTTCTGCTGTTGTTTCTTAACACCCTGCTGAGATGCAACTTGCTTGTTCAGGCAGGGAATCCCTCAATTTCACCTGGCCAACACTGTTTCTTCCCTTGGGACAAGCAAATTGCTTCCTAAAAGTGGATAAAACAGAACAAGGAGTTTTTTGGGAAACTAGCTAGTGACACTTTTTTCCTCCCTGGGCAAACTGAAACAAGGTCAGAGAAGGCATTCCTGGTTTGATTTAGGCATCGGCCTCTTCAATGTGAATGTGTTGGGAGATTCTTTAGAGCTGATTGATGCCCAAATCCACCCTTGGAGTCCGAAGACAAGATCCTACCATTATAACCAACTAAACCAAACCCCCAGTTTCACAGAGAGTGGGGAACGTTGGTGCAAATTTGAGGCTACAGCTCCCCTCAAAATATTCAATAAGGAGACTTCAGCAGGTTGGCACACTTTACTTCCACAGACCAAACTTTGATGAGGATGAAGGCTGACTCTGTTGTGAGAGGAACTCAGACTAATTTCACACCAAACACTTTGTGCATCATTTCCTTATTAAAGAGACTATTGCATTTACACCAACTCCATCCGTGAGCCTTTACTATCTGTTCATTCACAAGGCAAAGGCAGAGATTCAAACTGCCCATAGAGAGAGCAATAAAGCCCCAGACAAAGGAAGAGTCACAATTACGAATATCAATCTCTGTGAAAGATACCAGGTGCCATCATCAACAAGAACATCTCAGCCGCCTTGACAGGACTGCAGGAAGACACTGTCCCCAATATCAATTCTAAATTCAATCAAAACACAATGTACCATGCAAAGCTTGGCCAAAGATTATTTACAGCTGAATCTGCCAAGTTACCAGGTATGAATCGTGAAAAATTAAATGGAAAAAACTTGAATTTACTTTAATATCAGTAGCAAGTGTTCCCTGTATGAGGTATAAAAGCTGAAATTGCCCCAGATTTCAGATATTTTGTTTCCATAGAGACTCTTCATTGCTCTGCACAAACCACAACACTATATCCTCAGCACAGCCTGTGAAGCAAACTGTTGAGGAACATAAACAAATATATTGCCCTGTTTAATTAGCATAAGTCAGAAGAGCTCCCACTGATAATTGGGCTATATAGCCTCCAGGACTACATTTTATATCTGGGACCAAAAAAAAACCCAAACCACAACATAAATATGTGCGTGTCTGTATTTTATATATGTGTGTATATATATATTCCAGCACCTGAGCAGCCCTTCCAAAACACTTCAGGGAGAAAGTGTTCCAGAAGGATCAGAGAGTAAAGAGAGACTGGGAAAATGAGGCAATACCTATGTAGAAGATGAAGAAGCAGCAGCTTCCAGGTCAAAATGAAAGAGGATGGTTTGAAGCAGAAGGATAAGGTGAATACAAAGCTTAGTTCCACTATTCACTATTTCCAGCTTGTCTAAAATCTCTTACTACTCCATATTTCTTCATAATTACAAACCTGCTGAAAACAGAGGAGCCTGAAATCAGGGATCTAAACCAGCTACTAATTCCAAGAAGGGAATGGTATATTTAGCCAGTTAACTGCACCAAGTTATCTTCTTTCAGGGTGAAAACAATGGGCACAGTTGAAAAAAAACTAATCAAGTTGGGAGGTAAACCTTATTCACATTTGTAATAAGGAACATATTTGACCACACAGTCTTTTCTGTTATTATTTTCCTGAGTTGTTTCCTTCCAGTAACAGCAACCAAATAATAAAGGAAACTAAGGATGTTATGAACAGCAAGCAGCATTCCTTATAGAGAAGCAGCAGCTCTGGGAAGATAATGTCATCAATCAGAGAGAGGAAACAAACATGCTTTGTCCAAAATGTCAGTACTGGACCTTGCTTACTTTTTCAAATGAACATTTTCAAATTGAATCTTCATAGAATCCAAGCAGAATATTTATTGCAAGCATTACTCCAAGTCTTTTGCTTCTGGAAAACAAATTTAATTAAAATAGTGAGCACCAATAAACAGATCAAGTAAATATTTTTATTAGAATGGCAGAACCAGAAACCAGAGAAAAATAAACCTAAGAGACTTAGAGAAGACCCTTTAAATTCCATTTTAATAATCAACTCTTACTTTCAAAGCACCCTTGGTTTTTTTCAGAAAGAGATGATCATTCTTTGGACCCATTTTCTACAACATAAACCTGTCACAGAACTTGTCACACATAGAATCATAGAATTAACTGGATTGGAAGAGACCTCCGAGATCATCAAGTCCAACCCTTGATCCAACCCCACTGTGATTACTAGATCATGGCACTCAGGGCCACATCCAGCCTCATCTTAAAAACCTCCAGGGATGGTGAATCCACCACCTCTCTGGGCAGGCATTTCCCATGCCTAATCGCTCTCTCTGTAAAAAACTTCTTTCTAATATCCAACCTAAGCCTCCCCTGGCAGAGCTTAAGCCTGTGTCTTCTTGTCCTAATTGACCCATCTAGGGACAATTTTCTCAATATAAGGAGGCCAAGTCCAAGTCCCTCATCCTTCCCTGAGTTAGATCATATCCAAGGGGAATGTCTTGAGGGGTTATACCAATGTAATTGTATGTTGGCTACCTCTGTTCCTAGGACTGCACTCCTGCTATGTCAGGAGTTTCATTTAAATTTCTCTCCTCTGTCTTAGCTAATATTTAGGTTAAAAGACAAAACTTTACCAGCCCTAAACGGTATCAGGGGGAAAGAAGAAAGGAAAAGATGAGTAAGAAGAGCCAATAGCTCCTCTTTACACACCCCAGCTGAGCTAGTGCTAGAGGTGCATTAAATGTGGAAGATTAAACTGATAAAAAAATTCCCTTTATGAATAATTTGTGATATCCTTAAAGTCTTAGGGACCTGAGTTAAGGCTGGACTTTTAAAGCTCTCCAAGTAAGAGGAATCAATACTCAATTTCACAAAGATTTCAGTCTCCCCAGGCTCTCCTCTTCCAAAGCCCCAGGGCATTGCACCTCATCAAAGCACATCGATGTTCCCACAAACTAATGTGTGGATTTCCTTCCCACCAGCTCCTCGGCACAGCTGAACCCTCAAGTTACAGAACTCCCCCTGACAACCCTGGGTTGGCCCTCAGGGCTGACACAGCAGCACCAGCTCGGGCCACTTGTCCAGCCAACATTGAACTCCCATGGGCACATCAGGGTGTTCAAGGAGTCATCACTGGCAGCATTTAGGGGGCCAAACTACTTGCAACACACAAGATATACACAGTGCTTCTGTTGTCACCAACTTGACTTTGCACAGAGAATGAATCATATTCACAGGGCTAGAAAGAAGGCCTTTCATGCACATCCCTCAGGCAAGAGATCCTCAGTGCAGACCATCCAGCCATTCAGTGAAGTCTCTGACATTCTACATCTGGGACTATTCAGAATATGAAGTTCTTTTTTATATATATATATATATACACACACACACACACACACACACAAAGCCTCTTTAACAGAGGAGTTCTGCCAAGTCCAGAAAATATTTAACTGCTTTTCATTCTGTACAGAACAAAGCAGCTGAACTGACATTGATTTATTTATGCTTAGAGCACACAGGTTAGGACCTGAAGAGATTAGAAAAGCATCATCTCAAAAATACACTTTCTTTTGGATGAATCTTACTTTGATGTCTTTTTCTTAATATGTGAATAAAAAATATTATTCTTAATAAAAGCTTTATTATTCAAATTAAGGGTTTTTAATCTATATATGGTTGGATGCCAAGGAGAAAATAATATTGTAAACCCAGCCAGACAACACAAAGCAACTGGAAAGGTAAATGGGAGGGAGAGGGGTTGTGAAGAAATGATCACAACTAAAATGGCTCTAAAATAAAAATCTTAATATTCTGATGTCATGGAACACTCATCCCTCCCCAAAACAGTGTCAGAAAAATATCAGGTCTTATAACAAGAATTTTTAATAACTCCTGAGTTTGCACACATAATCTTACAGCTTTAGAAGAGCATCTATGTTTAAGAAACTATGAGGAAAAACACACTAATTTACATTGCTAGAGATCTATTAAACTGACTTCAATAGCCTTCAAGTCTTTAGAACTGATGTTGAAGCAAAGTACACTGTGAGTGAGTGGAGACCAGACAAACACAGCCTGTATTAACTACAGTGTAACTTGGCTGACACAACATCCTTTGCTGTGAGGAAAGGCAAAGGAGACCTGAGCACTGTAACCTTAACCAAAGCAGTAGGTTGCAGTTGCCATGATTACTTCCAAATTACTTCACACTTGCTTCCTAACCATGAGAACAGGTGTACATAAATGACATTTGCAAATTACACCAACTTTATTGGCTTTAACAAGACTGGTTTTAGCAGAGGGCTGGAATATCATGCAGGTGTGAATGACACTGACTAATAAATTAACAGAAGTGATATTTAAATTTGAAACAAGAATAGATTCATTTTGGAATAAAAACTGAATTTCCACTATAAGCTTACATGCCTGTAGTTGGGTATGTCTGAGGAGGGAAGGATGTGGATCCTGTGGCAACTGAATTACCATAATGAAGCCACAAAAAAAGGGCACTGTGATCCCAGAGCGCTTCAGAGGAGAGTCAACCACCGGAAGTGCAGCAATGCTAGATATCACATACAAATCACCTGCAAGGTATTTATCCAAGAAGATGTATACAGTTCAAGCACAAGTTAGGAAAGATGAACTCATCCTAGAAGAGGGCAGGAGGAGAACTCTTGACATGATTTAAGTAATGGAAAGACTGCTTTAAGAGAACTGAAAACACTGGGTTCATTTAGCCTGTCAAAATGAAGGCTAAGAGGGGATGCAATCCCTTTGCTTCAGGATTAAACAGTAAGAAAGGAAGAACTATTGGAACTAAAATAGAATGCTGTATGAAACAGCTGCTGAATGCACTTGGGCTGAAGTTGGAAGGCAGCTTTTAGCTCTTGGAGGAACAGGGCTCAGGAGTCACTAGTTCCCAACAGGAAAACTGAGGAACGGAAATTCAACCTGCCTGGCAATACAGGATGCTCACCTCGCAAAAGGGCTTGTACCCCTTGTCTGTGTCAGTACAGGTATCTGCTCACAGGCCTTGTTTCCCAAAACCTCTTAAAAAGAAAATATTTGGAGAGTGCACTAAACTTTAGGAGGACTACAGGACAATTACTGAATTCCCCAGATAGCAATCTGCATCTCAGTCCTGCAGCCAGTGTGGGCAGCCTTAGAGGAAGTCATTTCTCTTTTTTTTTTTTTCTTGCAGTTTACCGGTACATCCCATAAAAAGAAGAATTACTACAGTGAAAGAGAGAAATTGATTATGCAGATAGTACTTCCAAATGCAGGAGGAAAACAAACTAGAAAAAAAATGGAGCAGAATAAATTGTTTCTGCAATCTCAGTGAGTTACATTAAAAGAGAAAAACCCAGGAGATAAGTGAGAAGGGCAAGGTGCCTCTTTTTTAAAAACTTTCCACTTTCCTTTTATACCAAAAGACACAGTGATATGATTTTTTTTTTTTTTTTAATGCACAAACATGAATATCCTGGGAAACCTTAGTTAAATTATCCAGACCAAAAAAAAAAAAAAAAGAAAAAAAAAGCTGGAAAGACTGTTAGATGAAAACACAATCAACAAAACTGCTCAGAAGAAATACTTATCTGCATCCTGTTTAAAATTGACAGGGGAGGTATTAATATTGTATGTGCTTGTCTAGTGGATAAGATAATCGAGCACCATCAAAATGCAAAGCGGCTCCTGTAACTCCTTCAGCAGTTAAAAAAAAAAAAAATCTCCTTTTCCATCTGAATTCCCTTTCTCCTACAATGCCATCTAGAGGAAAGCAGGCAGATGGGAGGGCAGAGGCAAAGGGCTGAAAAGGCGGAGGGTGCCGAGTGATAGAGAAGCTTCCCCCAGCCCTCGCTAATGAAGTGAATTAAGCTGCCCAATTTCTGGAGCCATTAGAGGCAGCACAAGCCCCGGCTCCGCCGCCTCGCTGGGAATGGCGTAACAAATCGCATCTGAACAGTGGGTGACTCAGCACCAGGGTTTCCCACGACACCTTTCTAAGAAAGGCGTTGGCTCTGCACTACAGGTCTCTGCCTGCTAAAGAAATCCGCATGAATTGCATCCATTCTCGTACCATTTGCATCTGCAAACACATGAAAGACAAATCCTTAAACAACCCAGATTTGACTGGAGGAATAAAGGGAAAAAAATAATCAGGAACTAAAACTTAAAGCAAGCCACAGGCACCTCCAGGCAAAACAGCATAGTGACAGAATCTGGTTAGGGAAAGTTCAGACCCCAGTTTGCACCCTCCTCCATAGAGTCTCCTTGCTGGGCCCTTGTGTACTCACTTCAACTCTGTAATTCAGCTCCCTAATCATTTCTTCTCAGAGCGTTTGTTAAGTGCTTGTGAAAGACTGCGACTGTGAGACACTCAGAATTCCAGCAAGCACTTCTGCACACTCAGAGTTACATTTTTCACCACCAGCTTTAGTCTTGTTTTGTACAGTAGCAGGGACTGCAGCCACCAGCTCTTAATTCCACAAGGACTAACCAACATCAAGCAGTGTTAAAACCTCAGCAATAGATTTGCCACATGCAATTGGAAATGCATCACTTTTTTTACCATACACAGAATATAAAACATTCCTCTTGGATCAGAGCTCTCAAATACTGCTAATGTAGATGTTTCTATCTGAGGGCTCAAGCTTTCTCCTCAGAGTTCCCCTGGCCTTTAAAAATTAATCACAGTCAAAAGGAAGAAAAAAAGAAAAACCTTCAAAGCTTTTAGGGAATAGAACAGTTCAGAATATTTTGTTTTGACAACTGCTGGCTGTATTTTGTTTTCCTGAAAATTTAGAGTATATTCTTAAACCATAATTTTGAAGAAACTAACAATAAATCAGACCATGTTAAGAAATCCCAATGGCTTTATTAAAAGGTCTGAGCAAATGAAAAAAAGACCTGTTATTCAGGTCTGGACACTGGTTGATTTTTTTCACTGGTATAACAATGTTCAAGGACCTTTTAAGCAGTGTGCAGTTAAAACGAATTTTCTTTTTTGTAAAAAGTTAAAGAAAAGATAACTTCCTCTGGCCAAGGGAAGGGAAGACTGAATGCACTGCTCAAACACAGATTCTTGTGACTGATAAATCTCAATTCTGCATGAAATCTATTGTTCAAGGCTGAGCTTTCAGACAGCTTAAAAGCAGGGAAGTTTTACCTTGTGTTCAAGGACAAGCATTATCCAGACATCAAGAACTGAGGGAATGAACAACCCTGGTACAGCATATCCAGAGTGCAGAAGACTGTGGGGGTCTGTGGATGGCTACCAAATTTAGGAAGATGTGTTGTGTTCATTTTTGCAAGAATTTTCATAATTAAAAAAAAAAAAATCATACTTTCTGCCAGTTAATATATTTTAGAAATATTTTGGTACAATGTACTAGTCACCTACAAAAAAGCAGCTCTTCCTGTGGTCTATCTCACACCAAAACCTAGGCAAGGCTCTAGCACAGAGGTATTAGGATGGATACGGTATTAAAATTGAGAAGTATAGAAATACCATCTTTATAAACAAGACCTCAGATAGCCTGTTGGGAAGTCTTAGTCTCTGCCAGAGGTGTGACAATCCAATTCTCAAGCTCTACTTAGGAAAGACCAGTTTGTATTTCAGTCGGTAAATGAAAACTGAGCCATCCTTACTTTTCAAGAACAGCGTCCTGATCAGTATCTTTTAGTAACAGTCACCAAAACAATGGGCCCTTGTTTCTCACTTCCAGGTGAAAATTGAAACAGTTCAATTTATCAGGGCCAAAGAGTTCTCTACCTGCTGATTATGAGCACTAACAAATGCTATTTCCAAGTCTTTCTTACAGTAATCTCCCGAAATCTTTCCCTGTCCTAACACAGAATTTCCACAGTTCTTACAAAAACAACCATCAAGAATTTTAAAAATATATGAAGTGAGAAAGACTGGTGAACACCCTCTAATTTCTAAACTCTTCAAGCAGTTGCTGGGTCACTTTTAGTTCCCCTCCAAGCAAACAACAGGAACCATTCTATGCCACTCCTTCAGCATTCAGCCTTTATTGACCAAGATGCAGTCAAGGGATGAACATTTGCAAGCCTTATCAGCTTCCAGCAAGACAAACCCCACTGTGGGCTGGATGCAGTATCAGGGACAACGTTGCTGTGGCCATGTGCTGACACAGTGCACCAGACCCTGCTTAATAGCACAAATTCTCTCTTCCTGCTTGGCTAACTGGATCATATTTCTTTTCCTTTACAGGCACCTCTATTTCCTTATATTTATTTATCTTAGTGTATTAGTAGGGAAAGAAACGACCCAAGGAATTCAACAGCAACTTTGGTACCTCTTACTAGTTTGCAGGGTGGTTATTCCCTCACTCTCAGCTTGGCTTATTTCTTACCTTCCCATCAGAAAACCCAAGTCCTTTCACCCTGTGCCTTGAAGCCAGTTTGAACCAGCAGCACAAAAACAGGCATCAGGACATCTCTAAGTGCAGCATAAAGACAGATAAATCTTCTGCTGCACAGACCAGACTGTGAGCTCTCCCAGCAAAGCCACTCCTCCATGTAAGAAATCTCCTCAGCTAGCTACCCCAGGGCTAGCAAAGACTAATTTCTATTGTTACGCTCCTAAACTCACAATTTTTTTTTTTTTTTGAAAAGCACAAAACAGATAATTAATTTACAAAGAAATAAATGATACCTCATCCCTAAATAGGCCAAGTTCACAAAGGAGAACAGCATATTTGCTGCCTGCACATGAGTGTCTTTGACCTGCAGCTGCACACAGGCAGGGATTTTAAATCTATTGGGACCTGATCATGTAGCTGCATTTCATTCAGGTATACACCACAAACTAGTGCTGACAGCACTGTGGAGCCCTAATATTTACTAACACTGGTGCACCATAGTGCACCATTCTCAGGATGAGCTGAGATACACTTTTCACTTGTTCTGTCACAAAACAAGGAAAATTAACATCTAAAATGACTGTAATGAGTATGCACCAAAACCACTCATTAAAGTGGATAAAATCTGATCTGATTTTTATCCTTTATTTTGTGGTTCTCAATCAGAGAATTTCTGATATGCCATGGTTTTAAAATCTGTTCTAGAAACTTCTCTGTAAATATAGGAGTTTCAGAGTAGAACAGTTGGGTCAGTGACAGTGACAACTGCTGCAAAGAGGTGATGATCCCCCAAGCATTGCAGAGAGGCTGATTCATCAAAGAGCTTATCAGATCTAACTCCATCTGCTAAACCAGGAAAGGGTGGGTTCTGTGAGCACTGGGGCCTTGAAGTGAATTCAAAAGAAACAGGTTCTCCAGAAAGAGGTAGCAGAGGCTCAGCTGCAAAGGCTGGGAGTAGGTTTGCATCTGCTTCTCAGCCAGATGGACACTGGACCCAGGGATGAGAAGCATGTCCATGCCAGCAGGCACCATCTCCTTCTGAGTAGAAGATGATGAGAGAGATGCCTTGGCTCTGGGATCAATGTACTTTCTTATGCTAATCCTTTATCTACTAGCAAAGGAGAAGGTTGTATTCCTTCACTGGAAGCAAGAGGGACAGCAAGGAAATGTGAGATAAATCATATCTGACACTACTCTTAATACATTCCTCTACAAAGATGGCTAGACCAAAAGATATCCATGTACTAACCTTGATTGAGAGGTTATTTGTGCCCAATATACCAGAAAAAAAAAAGATTCAAGAACAAATCATCTTCAAAAAGTATTACTTTTGTTAGGCTGCCAACATCAGAGCATGCTTTGGCTTTTGACTAAGCCATGACAGTGGTAAGAAGGCAGTTTAAGTAATTCAGAGCACAGCCTCCTTTTGGAAAGTTACTTTAAAATTCAAAGGTCACAGTTTTGTCCTAAGAAAAAGGTTTCTTGTAATTTGTGCTCTGTTTTTATTCCATGAGCCTTTAGGCATGAGATTTCTCTGGTGGCTCAGGCTTTGCTCAGTACATCTCCAAACTTTCTAAACAATTCCCAAAGTAAGTTGGGGGAAAAATTAACTTTGAAATATTTTAGAACCCGACTTTCAAGAGCTGCTGGAAAAAAAGGTGCTTTGAGGTGCTTTGTAGGGTACAAATATCTCTGAAAACCCTTGTCTAGACAATCCTTGATGGCAAAAAGTATTGAATGAGACTTTGCAAAGTACTATGAAAGAGGACAGGGTGTCAGAGTCATGGGCTTAGGGATTTCTTGCTGGGTATTAGCACTCTATTGTAAGGTCCTCTGGGGAAATCTCAGCATGTTTTGCAAACATTTCCATTTCATCTTGAAAATGCTTTCCACTCCCCACAGCACACCAAGTTGGGAAAAAAAAAAAGAGAGAGAGAGAGAGAGAGACTTGCATTTTAGCACTAGAGAAAATGGAGCCAAGTGAGAAGAACCACTTATTTAAGAGCTGTCCTGAAAAAAAAAAAAAAAAACCAGGCAGTTTTCTCTTGAAGGCTGATGGCTCAGCAACACTGTCCTGGGTGGATATCACTGTAAATCTTCCTCAGGGCTACTCTTCGTATCAGCCAATATCCCAGTACTAAGGAACAGCAGCTGATGTAGCTGTACTATTAAATTATTGGGGGTTCATAGTGATGTGACTGGATGGTAGCAGGGGCAAAGGAAGCCTTGGTTTTGCCACCTCAGTGCACAGGGCTTTGTGCCTCTTCTTAGGGAATAGGAGTGAGCACAAGTATACCAATTCCTGATCACCAGCTACTTCAGAGGAGCCATAGAGCACACAGGTAAGGTATGATACTGAGGAATTTATTAGATACTTTTTTGATTTACTAAAAAACCCAATCAAATCCCATCACAAAACTCACAAGCACTGAAGAAAGAGGTTCAGTGCAATTCCATATTCTCCATCCCCAGTATCAACCCTGGAACAGCAGTTCAGATCCAAGATGCTTACATTTTGTTAATTTAAAAGAATATATTAAAACCAGCAAAACCAAGTGAGGGCGTTTGTTTTCCATGGGCATGAAATTTAAATGCAAGTGGCTAGAAAAATGTCACAGATTGTAATGCCTTTGCAAACAGTCCCCAAGGCTGATTTGTCACACAGTAGTGGTCTAAAACCAAGCTCTATTCAGAAGAGTTATTCCTTAGGGATTGCAATAAATTTTTTAGCCATTTCTGATTCAGTGTTCTTTCAATCCCATAGGAATGTCTGTCATTTCAGGAACTTGTAATGGACGACAGGAGAGCCTATGCCCCATCTTGACAGGGGAGAGGAAAAAAAGCCAAAAAACCAACCCACCAAACAGCAAAACCCAGGACTGTAATTCATTCAAGAAGGTTTATACTTTAACATTCTACTTCACTGCACTTCATTGTCATTGAGAAAAATGTTTTGAACACTTCCTTCAAACACCTCCTTCTAATAGTGATTGTTCTGGACACAAAACACATTTTCTTGTGGTCATAACATTGCAAATTGTTTCACCCCCCAGCCCTCAAAGCTCCTAAACCACTTTGGGCATTCAGTTGTAAGAAAGGACAGTGTGTCCTTGAGCACAAAGAATAAGCATCATGCAAATAAATAAAGCAGATGTCATATAGCTCCTATTCCAGGTAAAAAGTAGCAGCTGGTGACATATACAAGGGATATTTTTATTTTGGGGATGCCTGAAACATTTCAAGACACAACTGATGCTTCTCCATTAGCATTTTAGTTTAGAAAAGGGGTATGCCTTGGATGCAAATCTCCCCCCACTTTCCCTACTGCTTCCTTACCACACTTTGCTGTCCATCAAGTGCAAGAACTGCTTTCCTTCGGAATCAAACAAGATTGTGAGATGCTCTCCAGGTATGCACCTGTGTGCTTCACCTGCTTAGGGGTGTTCCATCCCTGGGACCAGATCAGAGCTAACTCAAAGCAACTGCTGCACACACATGCACGTGGATCACATGTCAACTCCTCAGCACCAGGTTGCTCTACAGATCTGCTCCCATGGGACTGCCCATTGGGCAGAGGACAATGAGTAACTGATTAATTTGAACTCCTTTGAGGCTGGATCTTGCTCCATGAAAAATTCCATGAGCAAGTGGCTGAAACCCCATCTATGCACTTAGAGATCAGTGGAGATTTTTCTCCCAAACAATCTGGTCATTAAATTCCATTCACATTTATTCTTAAAGACTTGGGGTAAAGAAAATGCATTCATATCATACATGTGCAACACTATCCCATGAAACACAAGTCTAGCAGGTTCAGAGTTCATGTCAATAACTTTAAAAACTTTCAGTCTCAGTGTGTCCAGCAGACACAGACTGTATATTGGGGTATAAAAGTAGCTTTATAACTGAAGAAATGAGAGCTAATGTTGTCTGATTAGAGGCCACAGGACAAGACCCTTAAAAATTACTGCTTATTATCAGCAGTTTCCACTATCAGAACAAATTGCCTATTGAAAGAGTCACATACACACAGTTTTATCACTTACTAATGTTGCACTCTCAGGCTGTAGTGGTTTTGCCCTTATTAAGGGGATATAAGAGTTTTAGGGCATGTCCTGCTGTTCAAATAAAAGAATTAGCAGTTTGCAATAAGCTCCCATCACGAGAAGCTGAAGCCAAGGTCTTTCTCTGCAGGACATCTCTCAATGAGGCTATATCTAGACTGAGCCTGCAGGATTAGTGATTCTAACCTGCTGACTCCAGGGAAAGCTGGGGACATTCATTGTCCCCGGGTGTCTCACCTTTGCCACTTTCCAAGAGAACTTATCCAATGGGTGTGACTGCACTGAGAGTTCCCTGCCTGGTTGCTTCAACCAAAACCTTTCACAAACCAATCCAGTCACTTCTTGCCCGATCAAAAAAATATGGATCAGCAACAGATTCACCAACAGAATAGTCAGGAATGGAGGGAAAGAGGACAGCACAACACCAGTGCTCAGCAAAGTACACACCACACCTCTCATCACAAGTGCAGGAGCAGCCTGACTCCCTGGGTGGTGATCTGAAAGATCCAGGCACTACTGCCAGCCTGACCCTTACCCTTTCACAGGGACTTTTCACTGAAGTCAAAACACTCCAGATGCCACCAATCTAATGTTCAAAAGAAATAAAATTCTCTTTCTTGGTTTGCTTGATTCAGGAAAGGACATTAACATTCTGAAGCATTCAGAAAAAATTAATGAAAAAGTTCAAGTAGGCACTCTCAGCTGAGCAATGAAAGTCACAATTTAGCTCAGCCTAAGGGTGGCATATGTAAAAAAAAAGTCGACTTTTTCCCGTGATATAATTCAAATAGACTTAATGGATTTTTTTTTCCTTTTTACTTTTAAACAGCTGCAGCAAAGTAACTTACAATTATCATATCTTCAATTAAACATGCTGTGGGGCTTTTGGGGGATCTAGCATGAAAATGTTGTCTGGAAAAAAATTTACAAGCTGCTAAGAGTTAGTCATAAGTTAATTAAGTGAAGATCGCAAGATTGCAACAAACTGGCATGGGATTCCCTGATCCTCTTCTCTAGATAAAGTGCTCTGACTGATGATGAAGGCAACATATAGGAGAAGAAATGAAAAGTTGCTGTATCTGGAGAGCTCATGTCTTATCAGGAGCCATCAAATGACCCAGTGCTCTTGATCTCCTGTTATATTTAGCAGAGAAATTTATGTCCTGAAAAAAAAACATACCGTTGTAAGAGAAAGCAAAATGGAAGAGTTTTATGCAGTCAAAAATGAATTTTTTACCAATTCCTACCCCCACAGTCATGAGACTAGTGTCAATGCTTAAGCAGACAGAAATTTCTTTAATGATCAGTCTCTATAAGATCCTCTGTTTATAAACCACTTCAGCTTGGTTAATTCAAAGAAAATGGTTGAATTCATTACAGTGAACTGCACTCAGTAATCACACCCTTTCAAGCCATAGCTGTTCCCCAAAGGCAGCAGTTTATGAATAAATAGAGCAGTAAAGTGCTCACAAAACCTGCACATAGAGAAACTATCCTACTTAAGACTGGCCTATTCCTATGTCCATAATAAACCCTGAGAATCCAAATACAAAGAATCCCAACTCTGTCATCTCTTAGATCCTCAATTTTCACTTTTTCTTACTTCCTCCCGCTAGAGCAATTGAGGAGTTTATTCTTTTGATTTGATTCAATTTTGGGTTCCTGGCTATATTCATGAGGTTGCAAGGCAGGGGCTCCCTATAGGTTCTATACAGGGAAGTACCTTCTACCCTGGGCACAGGGTGGAAAATTGGGCTCCAGCACTCCCTGCTTTTCCCAGGCTTACCTGCAGGGAACCCTTGCAGCAGGAACAGTTCCTATTGTTCATGTGCTACACACAGAGTATGTTATGTAGTCTGCCTCACACCCTCAAGCAAACCCTTCCCTTTAGAGGATGTGTGGGCACAGATTTTATACCAATGCAAGTCAGTGCCAAGGGCAGTGCCCCACCTCCCCATTACCCTTGAAAGCTCTGAGATTTCTTGAACACTCTGTAGTTGGTTCAGCAAAAGTGTTTGGCTTTCTTGAAAAACTAAGGGGGGGTGGGAAATGGCATAAACCTGTCAAACAAACAAACTGGTTATCTAAGGGATCTAGCCAAAAGGAACAAACCTATTAAAGGAATTGTTTTCTGCACCAATATGTCACTGCAATATACTATGTGCATAGTAATTACTTAAATCCAGCCATCCCATGCATTATTAATAGTACCAGCCAACCTCAAGTCCCCATGCAGCCTTAAAGCAGATATTAAATATTCCCAATAGGAAATAGGCTACCACCCGTTATCAACAATAGACTACATAGTTAAGTCAATGCCTCTTTTAAGAAGGTTTTGTTCTGGTGTGATCAACAAGGCTGCTCTCCCCCATCCTCCAAACTACTTTTACTGTCAAACCTGAGCAGCACTTCTTCATTTCTCCATGAAACATAAGAGATTACCCTTTTTTGGGAATAACAAAATCTTGTGTAGATGACAAATGTTCCCGTAGCAGAAAAGCATCTTAAGCAAGTTGACAGCAGAAAAACAAGAGGTAGTGGGGGACGAAGGTTAAAGAATTAAGGCTGAGGGAAGTGGGAGGAAGAATACCACCATTCTTGCTGTGAGGGCAATGGAGGCATTTTTATACTGTTCATGTACTTGCCATGGCTATAAACTTTTTATTACATACAGGCATGTGCCAACCTGCCATCCTATAATTCAGCATTACTCAGATTTGGGCAACTGCAATTCTTGTCACTCCAGAATTGCCTCTCTACTCCTCTGATCAGTATTTCAAAGTGCTTCTGCCCAGTTATTGTAGTGGTTTTGCACAAGGCCAAATACTAGCAAAATCTGTAAGTGAAATGTTGGCTTTCCACAAGAGGGATGATTCTTTCTCACTGGGGGCGTGGAGCAGAGCTATACTGCTCCAACTGTAAGGAAAGGAATTTCTTTCTCAAAAGAGAATCTGGATCCAAACATCCCCTCAGCCCCTCACAAAGCTCACAGTTTTTACGTTAATGCACGACCGCAAATAGTGCAAATTGTAGTGCTCCTTGCACACTCCTGGGCCCTGTCCTCTTTACAATTTCCCTATATTGAGAAGTCACTCAGTAGCATCCCATGCAAGGTGTGATTATGGAACGGTTCAAAATAGCAGGCCTTGAAGTATAAATGCTTCAGCAGCAAGTCAATGCCTACAAATTGTATGTTAGGAGAGTATTTGCCATGAAAATATTTCACTGGAGATTTACAGGAACAAGCAGTGACAGAAATGTGAAAATGCCTTTACTTAAAAAAAGAAGTGAGGAAAGGGGGAGTGGGGAAGTCTAAATAATAGTGGCATGATATTTAGAAATGTATTCTTTTCACTAAAGAGTACAAAAAGTAGCGAGAAGAAACACAGAAAAGCCTCCTGTGCTGTAAAACAGAGGGAAGTTTACAACCTGGCTCGACTGGCTGCTTCAGAGGAGCAGTACAGTACAGCAGATGCGCATTATGGTTTTTGTCTAACAGATACAACATGCCTGAAAGACAAAGATATCAAACCAGCTGGTTATGAAGGTAGCCCCTTGGGCTTCTGGTTGTTGCTGGGAAGCCTAGAGTATTTGACATTTCTTATCAGTAGAAACGAGCCTGAAAGGTTTCCTGCTCATGAGGGGAGGCATGGCAAGCGGATGAGTAGATTCTCTGTAACATATGGCTTGTTGGGGGAGCGAGACACCTAATGCAATAGTTATCAATACCTGCTTGTGTACTTAAAATTAGATAAAAGTTAATTAGTTCCAGCTTCAGTCCTCCCTTTCTGTTGATAAGCTCTCTTTTTTTTTTTTTTTATCAGGCTGCAAATGACTGGCAAAAATCTAGTCCCAAAATCAGGCTGTTTGAGAACTTGAAGTAATTCCCAGAGTGGCACCCTTCGCAAAACAGCTATCTTGAACTCCTACTATCATATTCTTAATTTACAGCATGAAATGTAGTTTTCTGAATTCCTCTCCTGCAGCATGACAAATACCCCGCTGCAATATTATACAGAGGGCAGAGGAGTGGGGGAAGCAATCCAAACCAGGCTGTTTTCCGTAAAACAATTCTAAAGAAGCTATTAGCAGATTACCCAAACAATATATTATTGCTGAACCAAGATGTGTTAGAAAACACTGAGTCATGCCACTGAATTAATGAAATTAGTTTGAAATTATAAATGTTCAGCTGAACTCCAGCACAGTTTGGGTCCTTCCTCAGTTGCTGTAATCTTCCATACCCATAGCCAATGTTACTCATGTTTTCACCTTGTTTTTGCATGAACAAGGGGCAAAACCTGAAAGCTGGGGGTCACAGATGACAGGTTTTGGAAAAGTAAAACAACAATCATAGTATCATTAAAAGCCACGAGCTTTCCTCACCCAAGGCAATTCCTGTCCAGATACCCACTTTTGGGGTGTCTTAGTTGAAACTATCACAGATGGCAGGGGTTTAACCTGCAGAGGGTTTAGAAAGTTGCTTGCCAGGATGCATATATAGTAAAATGGGAAAAATCAGATATCTCAAGGTAACAGCTCTTTACACAATCAAAATGACACAGTTTTCAAGTATCTTCAGGTTTACTGCAAGGCTCCTAAATCTTGAGAGTTAACCTTACTTTTCAAAGTATATTTTTTTAAACGTGAGAGAGTTTGACAAAAGGAAAGGAATGCCAACAACAACAACAAGACTATTCTGGTTCTGCTCTTATTTCTCTGGTTTGTTAGACATTGTGGGACTGTAGAGAGATAAGATAAGCCAGACTTAAAGCTTCCTCTTTCTTGTGTTTATATTCAGCCAGACCTGCTGCTTATCACCCTGCCATTTAGCTCCCTCTCTATTAAGTAAGAAGAAAAGATTGAGGGAAGAATTAGTCTGGCTGACCCTCGAACTCCTTCCTGAGAGGAATGTGGCACAGGCAGTAAAAAGAGTTGTTGGAGGGAGCACTTTGAGCTGAGCTACTTATCCAAGGTAGCCAGATCATTGTAGGCTGAGGAGCAGCCTGCCTACCTTTGTTTTTTAGCCTCCCTTTAGTTTAGCTCCTATTTTAGAACTCAGAGCCCCTGTCAGTACACAAATGATGGTGCACATTTTTGTTTTGATGAGTATGATGATCCTGCTGTCTCAACATGAAGAAAAGGCATTTGGATCTCTAAGGTCTCTTGTCTCCCAAGGTTGTCTGGTATTTTTTTGTCCAGAAGTGAAGTCTTGAACACATGGGATGTCCCTGCCTGTATACAGAACAAACCATTCCTTTGGGAATGTTTCCCTGTATTTTGCTGTCCCAACAGCCTCTTGGCTAAATTTCAGAAATTTCTGGAGAGGTTTTGGCACAAAGGCAAAGGCTGTTCTAAGAACAGCTTTATCCTGAAATGCAGCTGTGCTCTTCTAGCACAGCTCAGTCTTTGCACCAAAAATTAAAGTCTATCCCCTTACCCACTGTTCCTGCTCAAACAGAAAAAGCAATTACCTCAACGCTGAAGCATGGTCTGTGACCTGAATGTATACCTTAACATTTCAGGGTAACAAGCAGCAAGGAAGGTGGTGGACTGGATACAAGAGGTGGGAAAGACTGACTTCCTGATTGATTCCCAGTCAGGAATTCTAAGAGAAAGATTTAGGATAAAGATCCTGCTCCATCATCATGAACACTGCAGAGATGTACACAAATTAAACTCAGTGGACAGACTGTGAGTACAGAAAACCAAGTGGAAATTGGGCAGATAAAGCAACAACCATTAACCTTGGTCCCCCTGTGATTAGTGCATTGCAGAGCTAGTGGATACTATCTGCTCACCCAGCATTTGAAGATGGACACAAAGGAGGGAAGAGGTCAAGGCTGCCCTCTCCCTCAGTAGCAAAGAATAGATTTTTTTCAATATGCATCATCACTCTTAAATAATTCATTACGTCCTAGAAACAGCAGTTTGCTGCAGACATACTTTAAAGCTCCAGGTCTTATCCAGAGCCACACACTGGATTGCAGAATCATAGAATCATTTCACTTATAAAAGACATTGGAGATCATCGAGTCCAACTGTTAACCCAGCACTGCCAAGAAAGTTATCCTCCAGACCTGATTCCCATTTTCTCAAATGGGCAGAAAAAGGAAGCCATCCTTTTTGGGTACTGACACCAGCTGTATCTCGAGTACACCTGCTGGAATTTGCCTGCATTTCTTTTTCCCTGCTTTAGATTTTATTCCTCCCACAGTTATTTGGCTTCTGCATGAATCAAATTCCTGCTGGCAGTGCTGTGTGAGGCTGAATCCCTTTCAGGAAAATGCATGGTGGACTGCATGTCTTGTGAAACGGAGTTCTGGTAGTGCAGGGTCACTGCAACCAATTACACCATCCAATTCTTCACCGATCCTGCCCTTGACAATGAAATAGCGACTGGTTTCATCCTCCCACACAGTCTCTTTATTCCATTTTGGTTTTTTTTCAGAAGCAAGAATGCACAAAGCATCCCTGCATTAAAAAAATATTTTGTGCTGTGCATACTGAACTGCTCAAATTACTGTGGGCTTTCACCTAATCAAAATCACTGAGGCACAGTCTGGGAAATGGTAAATGAGGCTGACAAAGAATTAAGAAAAATGCTGTCCGGGGGAAACATTGGCTCCAGCTTAACATTTCTAATTTCTCTTTTCATCTTAATGGGAGCAGTGGGAAACAGGAGGTTCTTGTTTCTCACACCCTTTCCAATTATAGCAATTTTTCACAAAGAACCTGAAAAGGTCTCAGGACTGTACTATCAGAAAAATCAAGCAAATATGAGGACAACAGTTCTTGAAGTATTTATTTCAGGTGAAGTATTGTAGGAGCAGCAATTAAAGCAACAGAGCAGACATTTTAACCATAGTGTTCAAGTGCCTGCTTTCTTGTCAAATAACTGTCCAGAAATCACTAACGCCAACTGGAAAAAACTCAGAAAAACTGTCCACAGGCATGAAAACACATGGCAAATCCTGATTGTGTCACAGGAAAGGAAAGCATTAAGTCCATCAGTCCATGCCAGGACACACAGAGTGGGAGCAGGGGCTGTGAGGGTTTCAGGCTGAAGGCTTTGACCGGTAGTCCCCATCTGAAGTGCACTCCAAACCCTCTTCTACCCTCATTGTTTTCATAGCAGTGGAGAAGATGGCCCATGTCAACAACCAGGCAACACTACAAACAACATCCTGTGTTCAGAGAAAGAAACTATTTAACTCTGGGGCATATTAAGGGGAGGGAAAATAATCAGCATCAGGCTACTCCTTTCAGCAGAGCAGTGAGCTTTCTTCCCTTCCCAAGGAACCTCTTTAGATTTATATTGACCACCAATCAACCCATTTTCCTTACTCATACTTACTCTGGATCAGCTTGTCACATAGTTTTACTTAGAGGGCAGCTTGAGCTGGGAGCATTTACCATCTTCTACACCTGCTGAGTAGTGCTGGTTGTGGGCACACACTTGCAAGTGCAAGGTGCTACATAGCCACATGCCCTACCTATCCTGGCATTAAAGACTATTCATCTTCCACACAAAAACCTCTCTGCAATTCCCAGTCTAAACATACTCAAAATTTTGTATTAATACCGGCCTCTGGTGCACTTGGTTTTTTCCTCCTACACACAATCACCCACTCTTTAAACTTTTTACTTCAGTCTTGCTACCTTCCAGTGTCCTCTATCCCTCTCCATCCCACTCTCTTGTGAACAACTGGCAGGAGGCAAAAAGAGGTTGGTTGGGTTTTTTTGCACACAACATCCTACAGCCCACAGCCTCACCTGAAATAAAGGCCAGCATGTTTTCATTAGTACAGTGCCCTAAGTGCCTTCTATTTGACCACATGCACTTGGAACACTCCATGCCCTGGCCAGAACAAATTCCGCATGCTACAATCAACATTAACTTATTGATTTCTTTTCCCCAAAATGAATAACCTGTCAGATTTTTAAAAGAGATTTCAACATTTTTATTTTGAAAAGTATTTATAGAAAGGTAGTTCTTTTCCTCTCACGCAGTTTCCCAGATCAGCTCCTAACATTACAGGTATCTCACAAAACTGTTTATCAGGATTTTTAACCCAGTTGTCCTTCTGTCTCCCTACTTTTTTTCTATGAATCAAAACATTTTCACTTATTTTTCTTCCACAGTACAGAAGCATTGTTGTGAAGGAACTCTGCAGCAGAATTGTTCTGAATTTGCATCACTATGAAGCAAGATCTGTTCCTTTAATGTGGGGAAGTAAATGCCACCTACTATCATTAAAAAGGGCAGAGTAAATGAACTAATAGGGTATAATAAAACATTTTAACTAGGTCTCCTTATCTGTAAGACCAGAAAGAAAGAAAAAACATGTATATAGGTTAAATTTGCGAATAATCCCTTCCCACTGATGTACAGTTACTGGAATTTGTTTGGTTTATTGATGAATTATCTCCATATTGGGATTCTGTGAGAGATTCAGGGGTAAAATAAATTACTGTTATGACTTAGGAGTTGATAATATTCAGTTTTAACAACAGGGTAAAAGTGCTACCTGAAAAGAAATTACAGCTGTCATCACAGACTATATATCACCACAAACCTAGTCCAAATTAGTATTCATGACAACACAGAATGAAGTTTTATGTGTTTGCATGGGCCCTTTTGGTTACTCCAAGTGGCTAAATACTCACTGTCTGACCTTTTGATTTTATGCTTCACATCTCAATGCAAAAGGAGAGAAGTTTTCAGTTGCTGGGATAAAGCTCAGGCTTTTATTACACAGGCAGCACCAGGAAGGAAAGCGGTTTCAGATTTAGTGTGTGGGAAGCGAACAGTGATGTTGAACAGAGAGCAGCTCTGTGGGTGATGCCATGGCCTCAGCATCGTCTTGTGCAGTGTGGTGCCCTGGGAGTGCTCTGCAGTCAGGCCTTGAACTACTCCCAAATATCACACTGACATATCCGCACCTAAGTGATGATGGGAATGCTTTTTCTTTTGGACTCAGTAGTCTCAGATTCAATACATAATCCTATTTTTCTACAGTTTTTGCCCCTGTGTCACCTACATGAATAATCCTACAGATGAGCTTTGCTACAGGTACAACCCCTGTGACTGGTTCCCCAGCTGCCTTGCCCACTGTTGTCAGCACACCCCTCTGCAGAGGTTTGCATGGACCTGGGCCTGGCAGAAATCTCCCAGCCCTGGACCTACAAACTGGAGGAACAGTTTTGCCCTATCCTCACTAGCGGATGTCAGAGCACCCTTCTGAGTCCATCGGGAGCCATAACTGTTTGAGGGAGACTGGTCGTCAGACCTGTTCCAGAGGTTACTTTCCAAAATGCAGCTTCTGCTGATTCATCCCCTCCTGACATTGCTGACTTCCTGTAAATGCCTGACCTGGGAACATAAATTACCATTAAGGCTGACAAGGATATACGCTCCGCGACAATAACTCAGATGGCTGTGGTCTGCTAGCACAAAAGAACATCCCTCTTGCTTTGGCACAGTGAGTACATCAATGGGGATTATTAATGAGAGCATCTTTCGCTGACATTAATGAAGCTGGTGCACTCCTGACATGAGGGGACAGCTATGCTCACACCATAGGCTCAAACACAGTGCAGTGGCCATTATTCTTCGTGGGAAGAATGATTTGTTGCAAAGGACTCATTTCCTAATGTATTCATTCTCAGCACAAACCTCTAAATGACATTAGTCATCCCTCACAACACATGAGATATCCTAGAAAACGGCCACTACTGCTAGACAGGATGGAAGTTATAAGGGGTATTAAATCAGTCCCAAGGCTTCGGGACAGGAGCTGATCACCAGGTGGAAGCAGGAAGGAATCTCTCCTCAGCAATAGTGTTATTGCAGAAGCTTATGGATTGCAGTGATCAGGGAGCTGGGAAGGCAGGGAAGGAAAGTGGTTGTCAAGCATGCAGGGGTGCTGTGACTTTAAAGGACCAATTGCACTGAACAGTCATAGGAGCCCCTTTGAAGACACATAAAATGTGGTGTCTTCACCCTTACTAGAGAAAATTTCCACAGAGCTCCTCTTACAACAAAACAATCGTATAATTCAAGGTTAATGCTTTGAGACATTCTTAAAGGTACAAACTTGTTATAATAGGCACTACCTTAATTACAGCTAAAATTATTCCCAGCATTTTGACTTTGGCACTGAAACATCTGTTTGCATCTGCAATGAGCCTCTCTTATCCCACAGCAACTTGCATAATGTTTTCATTAGCACCATCCAGAAAATGACAAGACAATATTCCAGTAATGTTTCTCTCACTAACAGATGTGATCTTATTGAAATCTCTCCCTTTGGTTCCCTTTAGCTTCTTACTCCCCTGGAATGAAACCATATAGAAAAAGGGGAGAATAAAACCTTACAATAAAGGGGAAGATAAGTAACCTTATAGCAAACAAACTAGTACAACAGATGATTTGAGTTTTGGAGAAAGGGAACTTGCATGTTATTTGCACTTGTTCATATAGACATAAGGACCAACAATGTGGCTCAACCCAAAATCTGTATTTGAAATGAGGTAAATGTAGCTGTCACTTAAAAGTGGGATGACTGGCTGCTTTATGAAGCTGTTCACTGTGCAGACTCAATCACATCTTTCAAGTACATTTCTTCTTTCAGTTGGATTTCTAGATTGAGGATGGGATCTCACAAGTTTCTTTCTCAACCCAGTCTTTGGTTGAAGTGCTTACAAGTCACTCTGTTGCCTCTGGATGTGGTGAGAATGCTGCTCAGTACCCAGAAAGCTCTTATAGGTATTCCAGGGCAAAAGAGATCCAACAACGAGCTTGCAGGATATTAACACACTTTGTTCACTGGATATCAAACAATTTCTCAGTACGAGATTTGACATAACCAGGCTCCTCACGGTCCTTCTGAAACTTCTAAGGTCTGGTAAAGCCCATGTTTTCCCACACAGACCATTTCTGAACTTTTCTTGTTTTGGAAGAGTCTCTTTAAAACCTTCTTAGGTTTTTTTTACATTGCCACCCTGGAAATTGTCATGCTGTCTTGTGACCCAGTTGTCTCCTGAGCCTAAACTCCACCAACCTCCTCTGAAGTTTCTGTGGTAGCCCAGCATCCTGGCCCAGGTTTGGAGCCTGGTGTCTAGCTCCCAAGGAGGGAAATATGAACTTGGGAGGAAAATGTGGCTTAAGCTGTACTTTGCCCCTAAAGGGAGCACGACTGTCCTGATCACCACCCTGCCTAAATATGCCTCACTCAGTTTATCCTCCAAATGTATCTCAGAGAGCACGGTGAGCCCAAACATGCTCCCATGAACTCTTGTCCTGTCCCCACACTGCCCAGCCCTGATGACCTTTCATAAAAATACTGTACGTAGCAAAGGCACTTCAGGGGAAACACAAGAGTGGACAAAAGGTAGGGAATGAAGGTGAACCCAAGTTTTTCTCTACTTGTGCATCATGGAGATATAACTGGAGTAAACCATGGATGAAATAAGCACAAATAGAATTGTCTGAGGGCTGAGGTTGGCAGTCTTAGTGTAAAAGCACACATAGGAGCTGCTGTCAAAAGCAGTAGGAAAATATTTCTTCAGACCAAGTAGCTTTCTCACATAGTTTATATCCTATTATCTATTAGTATCCAGAGTTATTGGAATAAATCTTGCAACCTTTTTTCAACAGAATTATGTTTGGTGTCTAGATCCTTCCTGCTGCTCTCTTATTAAGCAAAGGCAATTCATCTGCACAAGAAACTCTCATAATGGATGCAGGAAAGACTAATTTTATGCCGCCAATCAAACACTTAATAGCATTCCTAAAATTACAGCATAGTAGTTCCATAGCTGTATTCTTCTCATTTAGTCTGGAGTATATCATGATTTCATTTTCTAAAATCATTAAGTGAGAAGGAAGTCAGATTTAGCACATGAAAACAGCAGTAAAGTGTGAGTCTCACTTACTCTTCTCTTTCTGTGTCTTGGTATTGTCCTTCAGGGATCACTGCTAAAGGATTTTCCATCCCATCCTCAGTTTCTGGTCAGAGTTTGCACCAGATTTGTTGGGTGAGTTAACAGTCCTGGTGAAGGCTCTAATGGTCCACAGATTGCTGGAGCGAGACAGAAATGAACTTTTGTACAACAAAAATTTACTCCAGCCCTTGTAAAGGTTGTCTACTCTAAAATATCCCAAATGTATGTTTTAGTGTACATGAAGTCTGGTTGAAACTGTCACAACACTGGGTTATTTTTCACCTTTTCCTTGTTTTTCAGCATTTAGTACTCTCTTTTAAAAATGTCACTCCCAAATCTTGAAGGCTATAAAATTAAAAATAAAAATAAATAAATAACAAAAACAAAACAAAAACAACCAACTTAAATCCTCCCTCAGTTAACTGTAAAATTGAAGAAAAATTACTTTTCCAGTGGGAGGCAATACTACACTCTCACTCACCGTCAGTAGCCATCTAGAAAACAACTCAGATCTCCAGCCAAAACTCTTCTTCCTTGCATATGTTTATTTGGGGAAAATCCTTAAGTACATTAAAATCAGATTGGGTTACTCACCCTGCCTGTGCTGAACCACTCTGTGGATGTGCCCTTGCTGCAGACCTCATTTAGAAGATGTTCTTGACTCCTCACTCCATGATTGCTTACTCAGTATCTTCCTTTATAGTCCATATTCCTCCAATATCCTGGCCCATGAATTGATCCTGAGTGTTTCTACAGGTCACATTGCTACACTTCTACCTGCTTTGCATTGTTTCAAAATTAGCCAGAAAACAAAAGATTTGTGCCAGGCTTTGTATAAAGTGACATGGACCATATTCGCACTATGATTTAAAAACACCAACCAAATGATAAAATTCTTGAGCTAAGGTTTGAAACAGATAAGATAAACAAAAAAATATAATTGTTTCAATTTCAAATCAAGCAGCTGAGGCACAGCAAGGCTGAGAGTCATTATTATACTGCAACGGATATAAGGTTTGAGTCTGACATTGCTTTTCAGACATTACTTGGACTCATCCTTCTGGCTGATTATCTACTCAGAGTGGTCTATCCTCTGCTTCTGAATCAGGACTCATTACCTATCCTTATTTTTGTTCCCTCTTCTTATAACATAGGCATCTGATTGATTACCCATTCTTTATTTCGCAAATGTTGCCAAACTTTCTATTCGCCTCTAACTGTGTTCTTGTGTTTCTGGATCATTAAGCATGTAAATTAAATTCAATTGCAAATTGAATATATAATTGTGCATATGCAGGGTCTTGAAGAATAGGGAGGACTTTAATGAGAGAAGATATTCCCACATCTGTAATTCTGACCTACTCAATCTTTCAGAAAGGAATTGCTCAACAGATTTGAAATTGCAACATTTCAAATCATTTTGGTAGCTTTTATAGTCAGTTATTTTTCTCTCATTGAAGTTTTCTGGAAAAAGAAGGTCAACCCATTCATCTCCTGTTTCGGGTTGTGAATGTGTCTACTGCTAGATTGCTATCCCTTTGACTTAAATTTAGATGTCTGAGCTAAATAGATACTATACCTTGCTTTTCAGTGGAAAGAAGGGCATGTCTTTTGGATCCTTGAGTCCAGGCAAGGATGGGGTTTTGCCACTCCTAATGCTGGATAAAGGGGACCCAGCAGCTGGAATACCTCAGTGAAGTGGCTTAATAGATGCCAGTTTTCCCTAAAAAATCACTAAAAAAATACATCCAATCCAGTTAACCTCTTCCTCTCTGATATAATATATCCTTTTTGACAGACTTTTGTATTTTCTTTTTCTCAAACATAAAGAAAAAAATCCCATCTAGTTATGAGGATATTTCTCTCAGAATGAATTTTATTTAATTTTGAATCATTCATGATGCAATAACATAGAGCTTTGCCACAGATGTTTCCTTGTTAGATCAGAGTTATATACATTGCTCATTTCTAAGACTGTCCTTCACCGGTCATTTCCTAAATATCAGCTGAACTCTCTGAGTATGGAAGTAAATAGGAAAGTGAGGCCATAGACAGCTTCTTTGGGATTAGTGGTCAATAAAGTCTTACTGGCACCTTTGGCAAGTGCAGCGCAGAAGATAATTCTGCGTCGGGCGAACACCCAGAATTAGCGTCCTGCTGAAGGTAGGAGCAATTCTGGCATACTCCTGTATCCCTCTAACCCTGAAAACAAATAACTTTGGTCCCCAAGATGGAGTCACCCAAACAGACTCAAGTAAAATTTAATCTGGAGATTTCTCTTTTATAATAGGAACATAAGTTTTAAAATTACCTGTTTTCCCAAGTTCAATAAAAATCGTCCTACTCGCTTTCTCATTTTTATATCAACCTTTATATCAACCTTTACCCCAGGTTCAACTAGAAAGTCTTCATTGTTAAATCCCATTAAAATTACAAATGTTGTCTTTATTACAAAATAAGAAAGGGTGAAATGTTGAGGTAACTCTGCTACATAAAAAGAATGCAGGAGCCTGTAATATTGTTAAATTGACCACATGTCCAAGATGGTGATTTTAAACCTTTGTGTAACCCTTCTTGTTCCCATAAACCCCTCACTGTACCTGTGGAATGTCTGAGAGATAACTAGAAACTCATCTATTGGTTGTTAACCCCTTGTCATGATTGGTTGTTTGTAAGATGTCCTGTATTCTCACTGGTCACCCTGGGATGCCTCCAAAAGGTACTTAAACCGTTGTTAGATCAATAAAGCTCTCTTCGCTCTTCTCTTCGCTGCTGGACTCCCTGCGTGCTGTGTGGTCTCTGTCTCCTGGCATAGGTGCCTCCGCCGCCTGTCCCTGCCACGAGGGACGGGCAGCGGGGGGCTGATCTCAGCCCTGGAAACCGTCACAGAGCGGCCGGGAGTGACCCTCCAGATACCCAACCAAAACTGCAACAGGCAAGGAAAGAGGTTTTATCCTTCTAGCATTCTGGATAAAATGTATCACCTGCCTTTTACATTTTCCATTATTGTTAAGTGATTTGAAATTTAATAAAGCAGCAGTTACTTAAGGGAATCAGCTTACTCCAGTGCCCAAACCATAATCATCATTGCAAGTCTTCTAATAATCACATAAATCCATCATGTCTTGGCCAAATTCCAGCCATGTTAAACATTAATGAGTTGAATAAATAACTTGAAATAATTAGTTTATAGTGGGGGGGTTTCTGCTTTTCCTTCTCAAGGGGCATTTGTGACCTGAAAATTAATTATTTCATATATTTTTGCTATTCGATTCTATAAATTGCATTCACTAAAATATTTAATTTCTTGATATGAGGTTTATGATTGACTTGCTAGCATGTAACCATGGGGGTTTGAAATCCATGAAACTCTGATGTGCTGCTTTGTAGAAACCAGACAGAACTACCCACAACATGGTTTATGGGTCTGGGGGAAAAACATGACAACAATCACCCTCACAGAAATATTAATTTCAGTTCAGTAGTATGTGTAAATCTAAAATTTACTTTACTGAAAATTTTATGTCAGTAAAACTTTATTGCCAGTAAAGCAGAACATGGGCTTGGAAGGTTCATAAGAATTGCTACAGTTAGTTGTATTTTTTAAATGAAAAATTAAAGAAGCATAGTTTGCAACATTTGTCCAGTAATTATGTTGTACTTGCCTAAAATTACAGGCTGCAAGACAGTGAGTCAAGTTGTTCTTGACACCTTATCTAAACTTCTTGTAATTCCCAAGCTCTGCAGACATCTGTTCATTTCACTGCTGCATGATGCTTCTTCATCATCTGCCAAAAGATTTGTGGGCATGTGGTCTGCAGAGTGATCAGGAGTTACTGGTGTTTGTGAAAGGGAGCATCAGCAGCAAATGCTTTCTACTCCCCCTTTTTTCTCAGAAGACTTTGAAATGAGCATCATATTTGACTCTGTTCTGATTATTTTTCAAGGTAAAATATGTAAATAGTCTAGAATTAAACTGCACAGGGGATATGTATATCCTTTCTTTTAAAGATATCAGTTTACTCAGCTTGCAAATACTCCATTTCCAGCTGTCAATTCTGAAGAATTAAAATCAACAGTCTTTATTATTTATTGTTCTCTATACCCACTAATAGCCTGTTAATTGTGGATTGCATAGAATATTTTTAGAGGGAATCATTAAGTTTTCATAATCTGGCATTATCCTAGACTAGAGAATTAATAAGAGACTCCTAATTTAGCCACAAACAACTAACTTTATTTAAAACATTCCATTTTCTGATGTCCATCTGATTGTTCTGATCCCCACATCCTGTCCTGACATACTGGTGCTTCTGGCTGTAAGATATTTACAGTGTTTCGCTAGGGATATCCATGGTCCACCTGGTCCTGCTGCTCCCTGGATCTCAAAAGGAGCAGGGGGTTAGCCTGGGGGCATTGCTAAGGATGTGAACAGTGGGATTTAAGTGGTGCTGCTGTATTTGCTGCTTGTCTTTATTGCCTGACTGTGCTTTAGCCCTTTGCTTTCTCCACTGACTCCTTTTTTTTCTTTCCTCCTCGTTCTGGCACCCTATAATCTATATAAACATATTTAAGATTGTTTCAATAGCAGAAGGGTTTCAGAGAAAGACCATCCCAGTGGCTGCAGGGAAACTCAAGTGCATTTGGGATCAAACAGTCCTGTAGGCACACTGCAGATATTAAGTGACTTCTGCACATAGACCGGAGCTCAAGACATCAACATGACACTTCCTAGTGAATAACAGAGGGAATCTCAGCTGTGTTTTGGTGCCAGACCAGTTTTGAAACATATTGCCTTAGAGTGGCCTGTTTAAGTTCCACCATGCAAGCAATAAAGGGAGAATATGGCTAGATACATACATGCAAAATGTTTTCAGCTAAGCCTCAAGCAAAGTTAATCTGATTATGCCATGTCTTCAGTCCCTGGTCTAGGATTAATTCCTTCCCTGCTCACCTCCTCCCCCAAGCCCTCCCAAATTACTTGACCAGATTTTCTTTTCTTGGCTCTTGTATCTTGTTTTAAAATAGCCAGTATCTCCATCACTAAATGTAGCTTCTAATTTTCTTCTTCTAATCCCTCCTGCCATAAACTTTTTGCACACCAAAAGGGAAAAAAACCACAAAAACAAACAAACAAAAAAACAAACAAAAAACCCCAAAACAAAACAACAACAAAAAAAACCAACACCAAAAACCAAAAAACCAATCAAAGACAAAACCTCAAAGCAAGTGAAGTCACTTTTTAGATGTTGCAGAATGGCTGCTTTCCTATGCCTTTTTCCTGGCATTTTATCTATTTATAAATAAACCAGAAGGTACCAACTGACAGAAATAAAATTCCTCAAGGGACCTAACACATGCTTTTGCTTGCAGAGATCTATTGCTCTGTGAGAGTTGTAAGACATTTTTTAAATGGCTCTGTTGGTTCAAGCACTACACTTTCTTTCACCAGGTGGGGAGAAGGGTTTTGGGAGCAGAGGCCACACTTTGTACTTCACTTCTTCTGTTGTATTCAGTGTTTATTCCCTTCCTTCAGAGCACAAATATCAGGCAGGGGACTGCTATGAAGAATGCAGATGAGAACTGCCTGCTTTGTCCCTTCAGGCTTGCTTTAGTCCTTTCCAGATAAGTGTTGTCAGCTGCAACCATGCTCAGTAGAAAACAGAAGAGCTCGGTCAAGAGTAGAAGAGACAAGCAAGGACCTCTCAAGAGATCACTATCCTATTTTTCTGTAGTCAAGAGCAGCTAAGATAAAATTCCTTGCCTTTGAACCATGTATTTATAACAAAAATAAGATACTGAAATATTAATTTAGTACTGGATTTAAGGGCTGCATTGAGGCTTCAAGAGAATAAGGCATAGCCTTATCCCAAACACAAATGTGATCCAGTAGAAGATGGAGAAACACCTATTTTATTACTTCTAGAGAGTGTATCAATCCTGCCCTGGGCTGGCCTCTGTTGAGTTGCCCTCATCTTCAATCCTAAACTGATCCTAAGCCTAATACCACTGATCAAATAAATCAATTCCTCATGTAAGAGCTGGTGGAATCTCTTTCCTGGTGGCGTGCCTAAGTCCATGCTAGGTTTTGGATGACATTTTGACAGCAGACGGAGCATGTGATTTTTTTTCATGTCTTGAACTGATAATGCTAGACTGGCAAAACCCAGCCACCAGGGACTGCCTGCTACTGTTCATCTATGTTTAGATGTCATTACTATCCATCTATCCTGGGTGTTGCACACATGAGGAGCTGACACAAAGCCACTCCTCTCTCAGCCACCCACATTTCTACACAAGAAATCAGAAATTTCCTTTTTGCAAGCACATGACAGAATCAGAGCAAAAAAAAGAGCTTTAAAAAAACATTTGATAGGGGTCATCTCATCAACACAGTAAAATATTAAGCCAGGCATCCAAAATCAGGAGGGATTGCAAAATCATTGCACCCATAGACAATGACTGGAAGCACAATTGAGAGGCAGGGTGAAGGATTGTGTTCAGAATTGGTTATTTCCCTCACACTCCACATTTATAACTCCCTTTGTGCTTTCTAAGAATAAAGCAGTTGTGAATTAGAAAATCCTTGACTTCTTGTTGGATTTCCACATTGCACATGGGGACTAGAAACCCAGGATTCCCAAAGAGGGTTGGAGGTGTTCAACTCAACACTACTTAGGCACCAGAGGGGAAGGTGACACATTGTTTATATGAAATGCTTCCATGTGGAGAAAAATTACGTATTTGCAAGTACAGTTCAGATGCTGGGAGACAAATACAGAAAGCCAGTATAACCCTGACTCGAGGGTGGAAGCAAAGAGGAGAGGGACCAAAGCATATGTCCTGGTGTATTTTTATAGGGGAGGAATGAGTCAGTTTTGATAGCTACCATGAAAAATGTGAAAACCAAGAACAAAGTAAAGCGCAAAGATGAAAATATTTAATCATAAGAAGACACATGTTCTAGTGCTTGTTGTGAAACAAACATTTTAGAAAGCATAAACCTGCTTACCTCGTGATTTAGAGTATCATGAGTATGACACCTCCTGTACTTGCTGTCTCAGATCAGAGGGTCTTGAACCCTTCCCATATGTATAGGTCAGTGCCAAACTCTCAGCTTGTTGTGATTCCTGTGACACCTCTGCCTCCTGCGGTCATGCCGTTCTCACATGAACCACACTAAACCTGTCTGCTTCAGTGACACCCTCACAAGGTTATCCTCCCTTGTCCTTATGTGATGCCACAACACAATCCCCTTTATGATATTCCAAATCACCTGCCAGCTCCCTCTGGTCTCCCTGGAGGTCACAAATCTGATGGCTTGTCAGGCTGATGTGTAAGGCAATGCAAAGCTGCTATCTCAGAAGGACCAAATAAGAAAATCTGTATTCCACCCTCTGCCTTTTCTACCATTGCTTTAATCAAGCTGGTTTTCCTGGGGTTTGTAACGAGTGAAGCAGGCATTTAAGGACAATGTTACAATCAGTCAGAAATAGAAGCACAAAAGGTCCCCTCCTGGCATTGCTGGCTAACAGGCTTTCCTCAAGGTGAGGAGAATAGGGCTATCTATTTAAATTCAGCTAATAAAACAACACATTCATCCTCTGTCCATCTATTCTTGCAACCTTTAAGGTGAATAACAAATAAGAACCATGAAAAAAGCCTTTCTATGTTTTTCTAAAGTGTTTCCCCTTCAGCTAATGGCAATATATCTTTATACCTGCTCAGTCAATTTTTAATCAGAAGTAAAAATACCCTCTTTGACTTTTTGTTCAGAATATCAAAGACAATTTTCAAAGGTCTTGATAACACTTAAGCACCTAGACCCAGCTGCAAATTTGTGTACATTACCTATTGAATTGCTTCTATGTATGTCTTTAAGAGTCTCATACATCCAGAGATATATTGTACAATGCAGTGAATTATCTGGATATAAGCAGGAATGTAATGTTAGTTCAGTGCTTCACCAGGGCTCATTTATCCTGTTTAGAAATATGCTTGTCTCCTTATCCACCTAGTTAGGATGTGATATTACTTCCTGAAAATATACCCCGCAGGTAACAGGAAACACACACAAAGCACTTTCACTGTAATTGATTCCCCTGTCAAAATTAGATAGAAACAAAGTAACTTCCTAACCATCTATAGAGCAAATCCACACTACTAGTCACTAAGATCAGCATTAAATCTCTTGAGTTATTGAAGATTTAGCTAATGCATATGAAAAATCAAAGTCTAAAATAACAGTGTGTCTATTCCCAAAAACAGAGGGATTATGCACATATACACATTACATCTCACATGTTAATCACTAGAGGTATCACTGTGAGCAATGTACTGTTACACAAAAAAGCAAGTGCCTATAGTCCAAGATGCTCCAGTGATGATATTTCATGTGAGTCCACCCCACACTAAAGATAATCATGACAGCATAGCTGGATACACCTTCTCTATCATGCATGGACACTGGTGACATGGCCCTCCTCAGGAGCTGTGGTTCTGGAAGGTGAAAAGTTCTGGACAATTCTTTCAGCTCTGTTGTGGGTTTACTTATTTATTTAAGTTTTTAAGATCCAGACCCTTAAATGTGGGTAAGTAATCTCCTATTTGACTTTCCCTACAGTAGCATCTTCACTATAAACTAACAACCAAGTGGAGTAAATGAATACCAGTAGCAACTAAATATTGCCAGTTTTCTTCTTGAGGCCAATTGTTTGTTTAGTAGAAGGGATTTAGAAGTGACCACGTATTCTACACAATCAGACCTTGCTCTTTCATCCATCATTCATGTTTATCAAGAGGTCCTTCTTTAATTCCTTGAAAAGACCTTCTGGGAGCACTTTTATTCATTTATTCATACTTTTGTTCATTAGCCTGCCAGTACATGACAGTCATTCTGGCTTCACCAAACATGTAAGCCAGAAATTTTCAGAGCTTGGGGTTTAGTGTTTTTCTAGTAAGTCTTCTCTAAACTTTCATTCTGATTGCTCTGCATGAGAAGTTTCCAAATTCTTTACGTCTGTAAACTCCTAAAAACGTTCAGATGGAAATGTGACCCCCTGGGGCCACAAATTTCAGTCTACAGATGGGAAGCTTTTGTTTTTCCAAGTTATTTTCCATGGGCTTGTAAAACCTAATCTTTAGATCAACAGGGTTCCATGGGCCACAGCTTGAAAATCTCCAAAGTAATTCACGTAAAGATTACACTCTCCCGGCATGCAGGAACAGGTGCTGGTCTGCAGAAGAAGTAAATTACATTCTTACTATAAAACCCTATAAATGATACACAGGATCATAAAAACTTCCATGTCCACAAATCCATAGAAAAGACAACATAGATCAAACTTATGCTTGATAAAAGACTAATGTCTCAGCCTTGAAGTAATTCCTGCAGGGAACTGAAGGTTCAGGATTCCCTTGGCACCTTCAGGACATCACATTATGTAGTGATCAGAGAGAGAAAGGTTATTTCTTTAAAAGAATATTCACACAGGAATATTTTACAAATATGGCTTCCATGTAATGAAAATTTTAATTTAGAAATGCCTAGAACTAGGTCAAAAAGAAAGTTATGGGAAATTGCAGAAGGAAAATGTACTCCCTCCACTAAAAATTTTTAAATTTCAACTATTTAAAAGTTTCTTATTTTGACCATCTCTCTGGTTGCTTGAAAATAGGGATTTCCATCAAACTATCAAGAAACACACTCCTTAGAACTCTAAAATTTCAGAGATCATTAAATATGGGAAAGGAAAAACAAACATACAGAGCTTGTTATCCCATCCTGCATGTCACTGATGAGTCATATGACCCTGTTTGGAGAATGGTAATAAAACAGTGTTGTCCAAAAGCACATCTGAAACTAGCAGGAATTCCTATTTATCAGAACTCAATAGCACCAGTGTCACCTTCTGCTTGGATTACCTGGGCTTTAAATCACAGTTCAGAAAACCATCTGCTGGATGACATAGGACAATTCACTTTATGCCACAGCTCCCCACCCAGCTCTCCAGGTGCCATCACTTCCCAGCTGTTCCAGGAAGGTGTGGGAAGGATAAACACATGAAGACTTTTCAGCTATTTGAAGCCTACGTTTAAAAGGATCATGCAAGCTAATTTCATAGACTAGCCCAGTTCCTCCAAAATATGAGGGTTTATGTTCTGCATCCTCACATTTTCCTCTGTCATGTGTTCCTTCACAGTCTAATGCCACACTTAACCACATCTTGCTTCCCAAGAACAAGTCTTCCTATAAGGACTCAAGCCTAGTTTGGGAAAGTCTTTGTGACTTCTTTTCCTCCATCCCTGCTCATTATTTGGAACACATAATTTGTTCCCTTCCAGAATTAACCTGTGTTAATCTGTTGGTCATCTCCCATTCTGTCCTGTGTCGTATCTCCTTTCCAACATTTCCTTTAATCAATATTCTCTCCAGATACACTAAATGCAGTTCTTTTTATAAATGGATCTGCTCTCACCCAGGAGATCTGACATTCAGACAAACTAAACGTTCCTTTTCATCTAAATTATTTAAGGGATCTGCATCCCTTATCAAAGACTAATATATAAGGCTCTGCCAACAAGGCACCTTCACTGTTCTTCAGTGTGTATTTTAAGTACATTCCCTGTTTGGCAGAAGTGCTCTGTCAAGAGCCATGGTGACTCAAAGACCTCTTCACAGAGTTGTTGCACCATAACCAACACCAGCACAAGACTCCCAGGCCAGAAATAGCTGTTGTGATTATCAGCCCCAATGTGCAGCCCAGCAAAAAGGGAAAACCACCCAGAATAGCCATGATCAGACAGCGTCTCATAATCGAGCTCATGTAAAACTTCCAAGACTTAAGAACTCCCTCATCCTCAGATAAATTTTGAATTACCCTCCCTGATGAGCTTAAATTTTTCATTTAACTAGGGATTTATGTCTTCAGCTTCCAGTCACCAAATATTACATCTGCTCAGATAGCGATGCCTTTGTTCTCAAAAAAAATCTCTTTCCTGTTTCAAGTCTGAGAACATCACCTCTGACCTCTTTTTTTGAAAAGTTTAAGCTTGGGGCAGATTTTTTTTGCTTGTATTTCGTACAAGCTGTCTTTGGAATAGTGTTTCTAAACGCTGGATATCAGAGAGAGAACAAACTCAACCTACACAGATACACCCCACAGAGCTTTTATGTTTTTCCCTCCCTCCCGCAAATGTGACCTCCAGGGCACAGCCCTCTGATCCTCTGTCCCTGTCTCTGGTTGTGGGTGGACACAAGCTCGGCATGACTGCTGCTGTCAGTGGAAGTGGAGATCTTCAACGGCTTTTGAGGACAAGTTTTGAGGCTGATCCATTGAGGATAAGAAAAAAAGCGCCAAAACTTATGATACAGAGAACAAACTATAGATCCAAACTTTTCAACCTGGATTGATGTCCATGGCCTCTTTTTTAAGGTAAGGTTTCCAGGAAGGAGAAAACATTAGTGCTGATAAGAGCTGTTTTCTCTACACAGTGATACTAGTGAAAAAAGAAACGGAAATTTCTCCTTTTAGATGGTGATACCCAGGGTCATACCTCTTACTTTCAAAAACAACTTACAAAATGCTGGGAAAATCTTCCTGTCTCCTCCTGATTCACCCTGCCTGAGTGCATCATATCCACTGCAAAAACATTGAAAAAGGTAACCACAAAACATTATCTAGTCTTTAACAACAACCATTTAAGTGCTGAGAAAGGTCGTCAGTACCAATCACTTCAGAAGAAACATTAATAGAATGAATTATAGAGAAAAAACGATGCTTCTTCATACATTTCCCGAAGCCCTGAAGCAAAAAGATTTATTTTCTTCCAGAACTACAGAGATGAAGCCAAGTACTTTCCAGAGACAGAACAGCTGAACCAGAAAAATGAGAAAATTTTGCTGCATCTTCACGTCCCTCGACCATTCTGCCTCACCTGAGGCTTTTTACTTCATAATTCTTTAACTGAAACTAAAGCTCTCCCAGTCAATGTCTTGGAAACAGAGACAGGAAATCAAATCACCCCACCAGATGCAACTTCCATCCTTTTCTTTACTATGAAGAAGGGTCAGAGAGTGCCTGATGATGCTGACATGTGGAGACATGGATTTTGATGAAAATATCTGCTCTTGAGAGGGGGACCTTCTGTCATGACCAGGCAGCACAAGGACTGTACAACTAATTCCAATCCATTACTGTTAGTGAAAGAGAACTGTTGCTGTCTAAACTAATAAGGGAATTTTTCACTGTGTCATTTGTATGGTAGAAGGAATTGTAAAACAGCTTCATGACAGATAGCTGTACTGCTGGAGTTTCCTTAGTTTGTCATTGCACACAAAAGGATCTCAGCCACCATAAAATTAAACTTCTTCACATTGCAGTTTTTCAGCAATGGGACAAACCAAATTTTCTGCTAATTGAATGCACTGAGCTACTTATATATTCATAGCGAGCAGGTTCTCTCAGCATCATTGCACTCTGACTCTGCAGGAGCCTTCCCAACAGCAGTGTTTAGCAAGCAGAGCTGGTGTGGGGCTGGCACAGCCACTGAGTCAACCACAGAGCCTTTTGTCTAGGCTGAGAGCCCAAGATGCCACCTTGGTCATGGTAGGGGCATGGGTTTCATTTCCCTCCCTGAGAAGCTGCAACCTGTTTTCTTGGGAATGTTTTCTGGTGACTGCTTTTCTTGCTTTGCAGAAGTAGGACTAGATGGCTTAAAATATGCCCTGATTCCTCCAGCTCACCATTGGTTTAAGGTTACTTTTTGCTAGCTCATTAGCCTCCTGCACTTCAGAGCATAACTATTTTAGAAACCTCTAGGTAAGACACATTTCATGAATGCCTGTGCTCTGGTGGTGGGGATGCTCTCTGGATTGATGTGAGCATTCCACAGAGCACTGTGATCCTCTCCCAGCAGTCAGTGTCATGAAGGAAATTCCCCCCTAAATGCTAAATCTCAGTCTCTCTCTATGTACTTGATTAGATTTCTGATGTGTTTGACAGACTCTGATATTAACCCAAGATACCCTTGCTTTGAAATCATAACCCCTTCCCAGAGTTCTCTAACCTATGTTTGTCCAAGTTTCCTAGCCCTGTATTCCCTGGAAGAGCTGATACAACACATGGTGTCTGCAGTCAGACCCAAATGAAACACCAGTGCTTTGGTTCTGTTTTGTTCCAGGCTGTCCTGGTTCATTCACCAGAGAATTACCCTTGCACACATGTCTTTCAAAAGGAGGGATGGTGACAGCTTTCATTTTTTCCATTGTGTAAGAACTAGGAGATGATAAACAGAAGACAACAGAGACATAAGAATCAAAGTCAGCTCGTAGCCATACAGGGGACTTTGCATCCTGCTGGACAACAGGTAACCAGGGTCACACAACTGCATTCTGCAAATCTATTACATATTCACTCTTGTCAAATTTGCCACATCAGTATAAGTTCTGAGACTTCTTAATAAGCCACTTACAGCCCCAGCTACTAGAATTACCCTGTTTAAAAATTTCCGGCTTTCATTTTCTGAAAGTACTTTTCTCATCTCCATGGTTGCACAGAGCAGCTTGAAGCAAGTACACATTCAACTCAAAATAACATATGTTTAAAAAAGCCTTATAATTCCAATCCTCTTATGATCTCTGAGTAATAGATTTGATATTTTTCAAAACTTGCATTTGGACAGATTGGATGTTAAATATGCGTCTGTGAATCTGTATATACATGTGTACACGTACACGTGCATATGCCCATCTTTTCAGACATGATCTCTCCAAAAGGACATAGATGAAAATGAAGAAAAACCTAGCAGTGGTTTTAAGAATTTAGGAAGACACCCATTCCAGTTCTATATATTGCATTTTTAAGAATAGAAGCATTTCACAAATGCCTGAAAGCCCCAGAAAAGCAGGCTGCTAAGAAAGCATGTGCTGTCAGAGACAAGCAGGGCAATCTTCAGTTGCCTTACTGTGTGAGGAATCAAAAAGCACAGGTTAACAGTAATGGCTGATAGAGGATAAAGCAGGTACTAAGGTATCTAAACTTCTTCTGATGTCAAATTCCCCTGAAAGATTGATATTCCTGTGGATCTACCCCTACTCTCTCCATATCAAGAGAACAAGTACCAATATAACACAGTTCCACTTTCCCCTCCTGTTCTGGAAACTGTATTGCTCCTTTGTCAGGGGGTTCCCTGAAGGTGAGTTGGGTTCAACAGAATGGAAAATGTTGAAAAATGAACAATGGAATTGATTTTATGCATCATATTTCAGGGAAGTGATTCAGATTATGTAGCCCTTCATATCAAGGTCAGTTTTATTCTCCATATACAACAGTGAGTTCTGCTGGGATCTGTGTGGGCTGCCAGCAGGGTTCTGTTCACACTGGCCATCCATTAATCCACTGATTAGCTTAATCACTCACAACATTCTATTTCCACTGCATACTTTCACTATTATCTTTTGTGCTTCCTGTATTTCAGGAGTACTATGGGGATCTTTTATTAACACATACAGAGAAGGATGAGATTTAATCTCTTTAATTTATTATCTATTGTATTCCTAGTAAACTTTCCTTTGTAATATCCAGGCAGCACCCTAAAGCTAAATCACTGCTGAAAGACAATACAGAACTACAAAGTATTCTTTATTAAATGTGGGGATTTTGTAACCAAAACTCTTCAAATGTCCTTAATATATTTTTCTAGCTGTTTTCGTTTGTCAGTGAAATGACTGATCCTTGAAAAGCTTTTGTCTTAGTGCTTAAACAAGTGAAATCTGCATTCACTCCCAGGTACACAATTTCCCATGGTTTCCAATAACAGAGATTATTCATGTTTTCACTGGTTGCTATGGATAAGGTCTCTGAAACACATTTAGTAGCCTAGTAACTGAACATGTCCAAAAAATCTCATGAAGAATGGCTTGGTCTTGCTGATGGGTTTTGAGCTTTGGCTAAGAGCTCACCTAAAGCAGGATCTGTCATGGACAGAACACTTATTCAGGACTATAGCTTGGACTCTTTGTTGCCAAAGTACAGCAGTGCCTCATTTAACTGACTGTAAAGTAGGAAGAAGCAAATGAATCAAGGTCTTGAGGAGAAAATCACACAGTACCTTAACAGTGAAATCCAAGACCCTAAAGCAGTGGCGTTCTTTGACTCCAAAAGTAGATTTACTCTCTGCAAGCCTGGCTCAGTATGAAGGTTTTCCCCAGGACATAAAGCAGTGCCAAGGAGGGCCTCCAGATGCAGTACAGCTTGACTACACCCTGACCCACCATGAGGTGTTACACTGTGCCCATACTCAGATGTTTGTGCTGTGCAAATCTTCAAGCCCAGTTCTTACAGAATCATCTCAGAAGCCCTTTGAAAACCAGAGCCAAGCTGCAAAACTGTGTATTGATGAGCTGCTCCTCAGAGGGAATAAGTGAGATATCAGTTGGGAAAGACCTTACTAAGTGTAAGAGCGTCAGCTGGGCTCAGCATGGTTTTTATCCCCTCTGATACCCATTCAGACTGTCACTTTGACACGATGCAGTATATTATGATGTGTTTCTGTAAAGCAAGATGAAAAATACTGGCATTATTCTACGCCATTCTTGGATTCTTTGGCCTGGAATTGTCTTTCCAAACTGTCTAGACCTCTTAGTTTGATGTAGCACCATCAAACTAAGCAAAGACCTTGCAAGGGAAATAAACCTTCATATAAGCATCTCTTATCTTAATAAGATTTTTAGGCCAGGATTTTTTTTTTTAATATTTGGCCAATATTTATCACATGATACATGCACTAACCTCTTCAGCTTCCAGTTTTCTAGATTAACTGTTTATTTATTAGCCAACATCACAGTTTCTCCTAGGTCTTCTACAAATTTTACAATTCATGTATGTTATGTTTAACTGGTAAAAACATGTTAAATGTCTCTTATGAGGCCTACAGGGAGCCAGAAATTTACAGGATGTAAACCTAGGAGCCCTGAATCTTGTTCTCTCTCAAGCTCCAGGACCACAACAGTCAAACCCAAGAGACTCCTTTGCCATCAGCCTCCCCATGAAGCTGGCAGCTGTTCTATGATGCCATATTTTTAGCAAGCTGTCTTGACAGTGTGCTGTCTTCAACATTTCAGAAAGAAAGCTCAGGCAACACACTGAGTGAAGGGCTCATCTGTCACCTCCCGGGGTGTCCGGAACAGTCCCTGCCTCTCTGCATGACTGTGCTAGGAGTGAGCGAGAACAAGCTGCCAGCTCTCTGCCTATGAAATTCAGCAGCAAGACTCACTTTCAAGGGATGCAACCGGTTCTAAAATGTCAGGGCAACCCAGGAAATCAGCTTTCAGACCAAGAATAGCTGCTGATGTTGAACCCCTGCAAGGCTGAAGCGATGGCACTCAAGAGTACTCCAGAGGCACAGCCAAGACAGGTTTCTCCTTTTCCCTCCAAAGCTCATAGCCCACATGGCTCAGAATACCAAGAAGCACTAAGGCCCAGAAGGACTTTCTGTTGAGGGCAACAAGCAGAAAGCCTTCATTTCTGACTTGTGCCTCCTTACCCCCATCTTCCTGTTTTCTTAGATGTTGATCCAAGAAAATGTTCATTCCCAGGAGAGAATTCATGATAGAGACTGAGACATGAAAAGAAGACATTTGCTTTTCCTCATTTTTAAACTCTGGTCTCCCACTTCTTTTTTATGCCCTGACACCCCTGATAGTCCCCACTGCAACCCTGCAGCTCCAATCCACCCATATCCACCAGAAAGAAGTAGAGTGGGAAATGGAACCTGCCAAGGAAAACAAAGTCAAACCACATATTCATCTGTGTCTCAGGTGATGACAATTGAACATCCCTTTTCCCATTAGGGCTATGACTTCTGGTTGTCCCTTGCAGTCAGGTCACTGCAGCATCTCTTACAGGCTGTAGCTGCAGCCCAAAGCAGCTGTGACACATGGACTGCAGCAGGTGAGAAGCATGTTACTGTCTGATAACTCCATGCTCTGAGCACACCAGAGCTGGCAATAGGGCCACTTCTCTGCAAACATTTTGAAACAGAGGTCTTCATTTTCCAAAAAAATCCACAGATCAAGCCATGGCTATGTCAAAGCCTCATTTGCCCTTGTCAAATACCCCCCACCCCCTTGCATACACAACAGCTCTGCTGCTCAAGACAGTGCAACTCAAGGTAGCTGGGGAGAAAGGTTTGTCCAGCTGGGCAACCTAGCAGGGACTGACCCTCCCAGAGAAGACCAGCTCCCTTTGATGTCTTTCTCCTGTGTGAAAAACCTTTTCCCTGAAGTGTCATTTACAATGTGAACACAGTTTCTGTCTATTCTCTTTCTCACCACAGAAAAGCCTTTCTTTTAACAAAGCCTTGAAAAGGGAGAGAGAAAAGGGCTGGACATGTCAAAGGCTACTATTGTCACTGCCTCCTTGTGACAGGCACAGAGGAAGGTGGCTGCTTAAATTTCTAAGACAGACAGACAATGATAGGTAGCAGATGGATGGACGGGCTCCTGCTGGGAGCAGACAATGAATGAATTTCATTTTCTTACAGCACTGTCTACTGCAGAAGGGGGATGATACTGCAGTATGTGTGCCAAGTTCCCTTCACTGGAATGGATCCTGCACAGACCAGACTTGCACACAGCAGAGATTTTATATCTAAACAGGAAAGAAAAAGGGCTGACTTACAGCTTTTGTCTTCAAAATCCATTCACAGTAAAAACCTAACAGGAAAAGGAAGACTGTCCCACTTTCTGCGGTGCCAGGAGATGCTTCGATACAACCAGTCCCTCAAGATGCTTCACAGGTTTGCACAGAAATTGTTTTCTCATCATCAGCGAAGCACGAGCACTCATTGACACAAAGTTAGTGAGCACTGAGCAGTGCTGACAGCCTCAGCTGATGGTAAACAGCGCAGGAGGCATCACCCGAACAGGGACACCCTGCAGCTCCCCATCCCCAGCCTCCCCACCCAGTGCAGGGACTGGGGTTCCCACAGCTGATCCTCTGAGTTGTGCTGAGCTGGTGAGAAGCCTCGGGGCTGCAGCCCTCATGTTTGCCAGCAGTGCCCTCTCTGTCAGAGCAGCCATTCCCTGCTGTCCCCTTCCTCCCTGATCCATCACATCCAGCCACCTGCAGTCAAGGTGAAATGTGAGTGACACAGGGAAAGGGGGAGGGAGGAAGTTTGCTTGAGTCATCCCAGGCATTGCAAGGCCTTTTAAATGATGTTGCTGGTTTGAAAATGGGTTTAGAGCCTTTCAATGGTAAATTTTAGTCTAAGGATGTTGCTCTCACCCTCTTTGAAATAAAGCATGTACAAACACATAAATATCTCCAGGCTGCAACCAACCCTATTCATCCCCATCCTGGAGCTCCCTATTAGCCCCAATATCCTGGCATGCAGCCTAAAGACCTTTCAAGTGATGCATTTGGGGATGATCAGTTGTTATATTATATGAAAAATAATTCCCTGGGCTGAGGGAAACAACTCAGCAATGAAGACTAATATAATCCACCTTTGTCTGTATTTCAGCTTCAGGATGTTTCCTAAATGATATACTTGCAGAGCACAGAGATGGTGAGTACTCCTGACTGCTGCCTGATCTGGGGAGCACATCATCCTCATCATGGCCAGCTAGACCCTCCTGATGAGGCTCTTACTCCTCATATAAAAACCTTTAAAGCACTAGTTTCTTTCCCAAGTGTTTTGTGTTGTAAGGATGCAAATTACCCGTGTCTCACCTCAAACTTGAGAACCAAATCCATCTCCCACTGCAACCCTTGCAATATCACTGATTGCCCCCAACACTGGAGGCATTCTAAGTCTCAGTACTTAAGACCAGCTAAATATCAAGTCTGTGACTCTCAGGGCATTCCCTGCCATTTAAAATATAAAAAATAAAATAAAAATGAGAGTGCTGTTCTCAGTGTAAATAGTTAACTCCTTCATCTCTGGAAAGTATTTTAATTTAAGTCAACTGAGTCTAATAAACCGATAAATGCAAAAGTGTATAAGGTTGAAGGCAAGATATGGGAGTATACAGAGGTAAGGAAATTATCACGGATCCCCTCCTAAATTCTTTTGCAACCTGTTTCAAGCACAATTGATTCTTTTCATTCCCAAGAGAGGTCTAGCTCTTCCCTCCAAGACCCCAGATCAACGCACATCACAGTATTTAAAATCTGCATCCCAGTCACTTAACCTGGCCAGCCTGGTAACAGTAGCTGGTACTCACAGTTCACATCAGTGAAGTTAACAGGATGCTTTCTACGGGGAGTACATAAGGGAAGTGAGCAAAGTGAGCAAGTCTGAGCCTGGAGATGCACTCACAACACTGTCATCCCACAGTTTGAAACAGCAGAGACTGAGAATTTTCTTAAAGACTCGTACCATATCACAGTGATCACTGAGCAGCCCAGAGCTGAACCCTGAGATCTCAGCTGCCCCCATTTACAGGGAGAATGGTGCAGGTCTGTGCTTAGTGCACTCAGCTCCCTGTAGACACATTTCAGGGAGCACCTGCAGAGTCAGTCTTAGCTGGGATGGATCTGGTGACCCACCACTGTGATCTGCCCCACTCCAGTGTGAGCCTACACACACACAGTTTAATTACCAGAAGACATAATGTTCTGCAGAGTTCAAAGCCAATTGCTAATGGCAAGGACTGTTCTGGTCTGCAATAGAATTGAGTACTCCATGTGCACATCCTTTGAGCACATGCCCTACTTCCTACGTCTTTGTCCACATTCCTGCAAAAATCTTCTAACAGGCACTGAATATCAGTATCTAAAACAGAAGAAGGTCCGCAGCTGCTCAAAAATGCTGCTCTTCTTTCCCTTCTCACATCACCCAATCCTTTACTCCCACTTTTGCTTTGCAATAAAGAGAGTAAGAACAATGTTAAGGAAATGAGATGTGACGAGTGACCTTCCCTATAAACTCCATAGGCAGAAAATGAGGCTGAGTAGTAGATTAGAAAGTACCTGTCAGAGTTGCCCTCCCAGGTCACCTGGAACCACAAGGGAGGAATTGCAGCTATCACCATGGCAATTCTGCAGACTCTATTTTATATTGACCTTAAGGTACTACTGAGTGTATACTGCTAGAAGTGAAAATGGGTATGGACGAAGTAGAACTATATGTGCTGCCACTTATTACCCTTCCTAAAGAGACTGAGATTCAATGGGGGGGAAAAAAAAATCTTGCTTTTTTTAGTGGCAGTGAACCCTAAGTTCCTGGATCATCTCAGTAACTCTCATTCTCACTAGAATGACAGAGGTTTTTGGTGTAACCTTGCAAGTAAAGTCTTCTACAATACATCCATCACCAGGCAGTTTTAGCTGTCAAATTACAATAGATGCCTTGCATTTCCATGCACAGCAACTATTTTCATAAGATAATTAGAAAACATGAAGTTTCAATACTGTTCGACTTCAGGAGGGTATTTTTAATTTTCTACTCGGCACAAAGATCTTTAAACTTGCAAGTTGAAGTAATTTATCTTCATGATGCCACCTGCTGACCACAGGGAAAAGGTCACTGCTATTACCAATGACAGCATCCCAGCAGAACATCCTCTCTTAGCATTTTTCCTCCTTCCTTTCCTCCTTCAAGAAAAGGTCAAGCATCACCTCTCCTCTAGGGAGGAGTGACTACTAACATTTCCTCTTTGCATTAGGAGCAGTTAATGGAAATGGCAATAAATCACCCTTCATGTTCTCATACAGTTACAGAGAGGAAAGACCATCTGCCTGTCTGGGCTCCCATGAGGAGCCATACAATAAGGGAAAGAAATCACTTTTCTCATATAAACCTCGATTTTTAATCCACAGCATTACTAGAACTCCCATTCCAAGCCTTTTTTTATTCCTATGTTGGAGGAGATGATGTTGGAATCTTTTCTGTGGCATTGTTAGCTATGAAACTGCTTACCAGCATGTAACTGCTCTGCACAGTCTTTGCACTTCATACTGTCACAGACTCTAACAGGAATATAAAGGACTTACAATCTCAATGTAAAGGACAAAGTGGGAGGAGAAAAACCCAAGTCAAATGGTTGACTGAGATGACAAGGTAAGGCCATGACACAGCTGGACAGTTGTACCAACCCACCAGCTGCCTTACTGGTTAACCCAGGACACACTGCCACCTCCCAGACTGCAAAGCTCATCCATGTTTCTGGACTTACACCTGTAAGAGGATGGGTGTGGAACAGAACAGTCCCTGCCTCTGCAAGGAGGTGCAGAATAGGATTGTCCTGTTGGTCTACACAAAGTTCTACAGGAGCACGGAGCTTCAAGAAATTGAGGAGTGATAGAAGATGAGCTGTATCCAGTCTCGCTTAGTTTTTCAGATACATTCTGAACCCAGTACGTAGTATAGATTACAAATTCAAGCACCTTGTGAAAAGAAGGGAAGACTCAAATGTTTCAAAGTCTCTGATGAAGAGCAGTGGTGCTAGTGCAGTACAGGTGCCAGCTGTGGAGCTGTGTTAACGAATTTCTTTTCTTTCAGACATTAATGGATACCCACAGACTGGCAGTACAACATATTTGAAACCCCATATGATCGTTCATTGTATTTTTTAAGCAAAGCTGATTACTCTTGTATTTTATCACCTCATTTTTGTTATTGTAAGGCATTTCATTTACAAGGTATGTGGCATGAAACAAGATGCACCCAGACTTAGGCGAAGGCTATTTAAATAGAGTATGTTTAAATAGCATCTAAGTAGGTGACAGGTTGTACTTAACATGTTTAAATAGGCTATTTACTTTTTCTCAAGTTTAATACTTAATCAGATGTTTTGCTTGGCAGGTATAGAATGAACGTCCCCAAGGCAATAGGAGTCAGACAGAATGTAGAAAGATTGCCTTTTCTAGTGCTTCTGCGGTGCTAAAATTGCACACAGATTTTTCACACGCGCATTGGCCGTTCAAGAAAATCAGGAACCTCATCTGTCCTAACCTGCTTTATTTATTTATTTATTTCTATGTGGCAAACCATTTGGAAAATCAGTTTCTAGCCACGGGCATCCATCCACTGGCCACTAGAGCCATTCTGCTCATGCCCCAGGCACAACACAGGCTTTCAGAGGGTTACCTGTTGCCGCAGCTTCATCTCTGATCTGCTACATCCAGGGAGGCAGAGCAAAAAGTTTGTATTGATTCTGCATTTCTAATTTACGTATTTTTCTGATGCAAACTGACTTCATTTGTAAAGTGAAGATTTAAATATTGAAAAGTAACAGAGCTATTAGGGTCTGTATATCCCCCATCAAACAAATTCCCCCAAAATTTCAGCTCATCAGGAATTACATCATCCTTCATTAATGCAACTTACCCCTTCTTCACCAGAAGTGTTTGCACTGCCAGCACGCTGAAAAATGGAGGATTTTATAAAACTAGTTTCTAAGCAACAGCAACAAGTGAACAGTGGATCCTCCTTTAAAGAGATGTCTCATTTGTAGGGTGACAACTAGAAGTGATCACTGGTCAGCAAAAAAATATACATTTCTTTCCTTTTCCTGACCCTTCCCAAAATTCTTTGAGATTGAACTGGCATGTCCAAAATATAAATCAGGGTGGGGGAAGACTAATATAGATCTGCCTTTCAGAAATATTGGAATTACAGGTTATTGGACATTGGTTCCTGCTCTGGTTTCTGAGCTGTTTGTTAGATATCTCATCAACTCCACTTGTTTAAGATTAGATGACCTTGAGAATTTACAATTCCTCATTCTGTTTTTTTCTAATATTTTCCTTCCTTAAATAAGAGAAAGGGTGCTGTGGGAAAATGAGAAAGAACTTTCTTGGTGATTTTCAGTACATACCTTTAAAATAAAAAGTATTTGTTTGCTAATGTAGTAGATTTTGATAATTCCTTCTCTTTTTCCTCTTTCTTTCTTTCTAGGCTACCTCTCTCATACTCAGAAAAGACTGTCACCATCCTATCAATTTCCAAACCTTTCTTTCCCTGACATCTCATGTTCAATGACACAACTGTGACCTCTACACTGAGGTGTAGCAGAATATTTTGACTTATTTAACAGAGAGGTAAATTTTCAGGGAACAGCCTAATTTGTTTTCCTTTGTGTCTATAAGAAAACAATGAGTACTATGTCGTATTTGCTTCCATCAAGCTTTGAGGGTTGATGTAGGTTTCCTCTTGCTTTCGCTGAGACTGCTTTGAGGGCTTATTCTGAAATAATGAGGCATTTTAAAAAAGTTTCAACCTACCTGTTCTCATCCATTCCAGACACTTAGCTAACTGTGCCACTTTGATTCCCTCTCACTGGGAGGGGAGGTAGATTTGAAAGACAATATAACTTTAAAAAAAAAGTTATTTTCTGGAGCCAACTCACTTCATGTTCCACTTTCTGGAGAAATAGCCTCTAAAATGGCAGATAAAAGCCTAAGCTTCCTGCCTCACTCAGGGAATTTTGATTTTATAGTTGTGTTATAAATGCTTTTTCTTATTTTAAAATAAGTGAAAGACATCAAAGAGACACAGCCAGTCCCACTCCTTGTGACAGAAATACAGTTAGTAAACTGAATCTTTCCATGGACTAAAATAAGAGCTCCACAACATCTTGGTCACTCAGGGCACTAGGAGGAAATCAAACACTATCCTGGCCTTGCCATGTCATGATGGGCCATTCCCCTCCTTGTACCTTGTCTTCATCTGCTTAATCCAGATTACTGTATTTCTCCATTTCAACAAGATATCTATAAAATAAATGTATAGAAAAGGCTGCCATTAACCTCTGATACCTGAAAAACACCTTTCATAAACATTTCTCTCCACAGAGTCTTTGTAGCTTTGTTTTGCCTTTTGGAAGCTCTCGTGGGAAGCTGATCCCTGCTCTTGCTTGCAGGCTTTGATACAATCATCTTTCCTCCTCTCCAGGCTTTACCTTCCACCTCCCTTTCAGGCAGAAAGGGCTTAGAAAAACAGACAGCACCCCTCATGAAGCTGCAATTCAGCTTGAAGATCTCTCTGAAGCAAGAGACTGACTGAGAGCTGCTCAGGACCCCCACACAGGAGGGGTGTCAGATGCCATTATCTCCAGCCCTCATTGCCCATTACACCACCCCTGCAGGTGGTGACACACCTTCCTCCTCGGCATAGAGGCAGGTTATGCTGTGCCACAAAATGGGAACAGTGCAATGCTTGCTTTGTTTTATTGCTCAGAGCCTGCAGCAACTTGGAAGTACAGTTTGTAAAGTTGCCCTTGGAAGGTGAATCAGGCAGAGCTGCTGTTTGCCAGTACCTGTTGTGAAGCATCTCCTTTAGTCTAAATCATTAGACAGTTTAAGAACTATTGGACATGGGGCCAGGTTTTGGCAGGATTGCTGCTGCTCAGGCCATAATCTCTCTGCCTCTCATTTGTTTTCATTTGCTCCAGCCAGCAGCTCTCATGACAACTGTGGCAGCACATCCTTCAAAGACCAGCAGCCAGATAAACAAACTGGACTACCAAATATTTCAGCAGCAAGTCTCAGCCAAGGAAGGAAAGCCCTTGAGTCCTTATAAGGCAGCAAGGGAATGCAAAACTGCCTCCCTCCCTGCAAAGCTTTTACTCTTGAAGGCAGTTGCTGCCTTAGAGAGGGGTCAAGATATTTGGGACCGCCTCAAGCGAAAGGAGTGGAGCAAGGTAAGCAAGGGTAAGCACTAGGAAAATGGAGACATTGCAGGAAAATGGAAAAAAAAAAAACCAAACAAAAAACCCACAAACAAACAAACAAAAAAAACCCACCCAGAGTTAAGTAGCAGGAGAAATTCCCTTTTCCAGCCCAGCTCTTAGATCAGCATGAGGCAAGGAGAGAAGAAGCAGGACCACCGGAGCATTAAGTGGACAAGCTCTGTGTTCCAAGCTGCTGAGGAGGCTCGTCCAAATGCACCTTAGGATTTATTCTTGCTGCAAGTTCTGCAATGAAATTGTGAGGCTTCCCCATTTAAAGCTGCCACCCCCACGTGCTGTGATTTAAATTACAGGATCCTCTTCAAGTGGGTGTGATCAGTGATCGAGGAAAGTCTGGTTTTGCGCATTTATCTCACTGCACTCCCACTTGCTGCTGCAGGATTCCTCTCTTCCCTGGGCTTCTCAATAATGAGAAGATGTTATGGTTTTGCAATATAACCTGTGCTTGATCACCAAGCAAATTTGGTTTTGTATTAAGGTAACCATACCAGTATAAATTCCTCTGTAAAGGATAAGTCCTTTTTACTGAAAAGCAGGGGTGTTCCAAGATATTTGTCCCAGTTTAATTAGATTTCACAAGTTGGTTTAAATGAGCTTTAAGCCTCCAAACTGCTGGGGAAGCCCAATATTTTATGTCTGCGTAATGTGACAATAAATAACCTTAATGCCTATTCTTCCACACAGTTCCCACCTCCTCAGGGCCAAGCGAGCAGTGTATTTATATTATTGATTGAAACAACAGTTTAGTCTGCCACTTGGTTTTAAAGGATCTACCTGAGAGCAATCAATCTTGTTCAGGTCCATCTCCCAGCCAGAATGTTACTGCCACCCTCACTGACAGCTACGCCTCCCTCCCAGGAGAGGCAAGACCTTTAAGATGGTGATGCAGATTTAGGCACTTGTCCAAACCAGGACAAGTGTTACTCTCTCCAGACCACAAGGAAGCTCTGCATGATCCTCATGATACACCAGGTGAACATAATGGTAAAGGAAAAGTAAAGGAGTTGCTGCTGCCTTCAGAAACACCCTTCATCCAGGCAGAGAGCAGGTCAGAGGTATTTCTCAGTGCTGAGGGGGAGAGCTGCAGAGCTGCACTCTTGTATTCCCCAGCATGTCTCAGCAGTGGGATTTTGATGGGATGGGGGATACCTCTTACCAAGCCCATTATTCTCCCCATTTCACTATCTAATGGCCCCTGTCTGTGTAGCAACAGTGTAAAGAGTTTGTGGTTGATTTAATTTGCCAGAGATTTCATCTGTGTAGCTGCAAGAATAGGGCTGTGATTTCTATTGCATGACACAGCAGTAGCTGCTCAGCCCCAGCTCTGAGATGCTTCTAGCCCAAAAGAAATAGGAGATGTTCATTTGCATCAGTTGCATTTTTACTTTGGAAAGAAAATAAATTCAGGTAAAAAAGCAGGACAAATCCCCCTGACATGCACAGGAACAGCTGTCTTGGAAAAAAAGGGCAACTGTGTGAAGGAATAGGAAATATTTCCATGGATTGGTAAGATTAGTCTGCCATCCTTTAAAAGCAATCAAAATTAAGTCATTCGGATATAAACCCCTTATATTCTAGGTAACCAAAGCACTTAGGCTATATATCACTGTTCTGACCCTTAAGAGGACTCACACAGTTACGTGTGTGAACAGTGGTGCACACTCCATCTCCTTTTCTGGACTAATTCTGACCAAGTTACACCTGCTGATTTGTGCAACAGTCAAAGATGAGCCAGCTAATGCCTTCTCTCGAACCCGAGAGGTAGCAACCTGCCAGCCCCAGAGAGACATCTCTGAGCACAAGGTATCACCCCAACAGTCTGAACTGAGCAATTCAGGTAAATTATCCTTGGTCCTCAGTCTGTAACATCCTCTGAGGACAGGAGTGCTAAATCCCTGGCTGTCCTCACCCCTGACTTTCAAAATTCTCTACAGAGGTCATCAGGATCATGCATTTCACTTGAAAAAAGAGAGGAATTGTGGCACAGGAGTGTACCCAAGGATATACAACAGTAAGGAGCACAAATCACAGTTAATGCCTTTCAGTGCACTTCACAACACCAGCCCATAAAGAAGAGCTCAGTGCACCAGGTGTTAATGTCACCCTAAAAAAGCTGACTTTTCTGTTCTTATTTTTCTGCCCTCCCTGAATCCCTCAGCCAAGCCCTTATCACTCCTGCCCCAGCTCCCCCTGAGCCTGGAGCAGGTCAGAAGGAAAAAAGATTTACTCCTTTTTTGTGATCTTGCAGGGAGGGGGCAAGGGAAAATACAAGAGGAAAATGAAGAAGTCTAAGTGAGTTTGGAACTGTTCAGCCTTTCCTTGAGAGAAGTTGGAGCTGTAGTGTCAGAAACCAGCCAGCTTTCACCAGACCACCTAAAAATTACAGAGAATTAACAGATGGGCAACACTCTAGACTAATTTGTCAAAACTAAATCACTTAAAACCATCTTAATTTCTTTTTAAAGCAATAACAATGTCTTGTGGTAAAGAAGCACAAATATCAATGAACCTGACTTTCTGCTGTCCCGTTGGTGTTGCCACAGCCAAGCTATGGAAACAAGAACTCGTGAAGTTGTGATGAGGCAGAAGAAGCTAGAGAAAAACAGACTCCAGGAGTCATTTTTAATGGCTTGCTGACAGATCAAAGGCAGTATCTGCAGATGGCAGCTCTGGTCTGCTCCCATTGGAGACTTCCAGTACTGAAGGAAACAAAGAAGGGACAAGCATGATGCTGAATCTGCAGACACTGCTAAGCTGGGAAGAGCCACGAGCATGTTGTGGGATAGAAACAATTCAGGATAATTGTGACAAAATATGGAAAGATTGAAACAGTGTAATAAAGGACAAACAAACAATGTCTGACGTTCATTTGGAATAATTCACTGACATCAAGGCAAACTGGAGAGCCACAAGCTGAGGCAGGTAGGATCACAAACTAGGGAGGGCAGATATCTGCTGTAAAGCCAAAAGAGAGAAACTTTCCAGGCTGCAGAAGCCCCTGTGCTTTCCCAGAAGACACCCTTAGAAAGTTTTACTCTTTAGCCAGCTCTGACAGAGTTGTGTCCAGTCCTAGAATCATAGTTCAGGAGCATGTGGATGAAAATTCAGTGAGCTAGAAAAGGGTGAAAAAGGAATTGTTTGGCTTGGAAAAATGGGAGGGGAAGCACTCAGTGCTTTATGAATCTTTGTTACTATAGAAAAGAAGTCATCAGTTTTTCTGTGGTGGTCTGGACAAGAAGGAATGGGCTTGGACTGCGATAGTGGAAATTCCAAAAATATTCCTATTATTTAGCCAAAAAAGAAAAAAAAAAAAAAGAAAAAGAAGGACTGAAAATACTTGTACTTTAGAGATCTGGATTCTCCAGCAGTAAAAATCTTCTGTGAACAGTTTAGAAAAGCATCTGTGAGAGGCACAGCAAGGTGAGTCAATCCTGCCTTTAAACGAGAAGAAAGACACAGACTTATGGCCTTTCCAACCCAATTTTCTCTGACTCCTGTGACTTCTATTGTTAGCACTTGCCTCACTAAAATGGAGCAGTTTCTCATCTTCCTCGAACATACTTTGCCAAAGACAGAGCAAAGAAAAAAGGCATTTTAATTGGAATCTTCTCCATTCAACTCCCATATATCTCCCACAAAACAGAAAAACAGTAAAGTTATCCCTTCTCAACCACATTCTCCCATGAGGTTTTTGCAGAGGGGAAAAAAGGCAGATCCATTAAAAAAGCAATATTGCTCTTTTTTTTTTTTTTTAATTGAAATGAAAAGAACTAAAAAAGATCTTTTTTCCACTGAAAGATAAAGAGGTGAATGGAGAAGTAGCAGACAGGTTTCATGGAGGTGTTTATCTCTGAATTAATCAAGATACCAGTGATGCTAACATTGGAGAAGGACATAGTCCTATGTGCTTAACAGCCCAGAGCAGCACTGCAAACTGGGGAAGGTTTTGAAGTATAGCAGACTCCTGTAACCAGTGCAAACTCTGGTGTGGATGTGGGGGTGGATTTAGGTAAGCAGAAAGTAATTTCCTTCTCAGGTAAATGCAGCTCAGGTATTTCTGCAGGTTACAAAATTGGCTTTGGAAAAATCTCATGAATAGCACCTTCAAACAGATTATTCAAACATTTTACATTTATACTACAGTTTGCAACAAACAAGGAGTTTTAATACTGTATTTCTTTATTCCCAGAGAAGAGTTGCCAAATTCATATTAGAGGCCAGATTTTCCTAAGGGAAGCCAAGAGATGAGGCTTTTCTGTGGGACCATACTGAATTAATTTTGAAACCTAATCATGGAAACTCTTTGCAGACATTGACTTCGTGTCTCCATTCTGCAGCTGGTCAAGAAGAATGATCTTAAACTTTTACATACACACAAATGATTGTGCATTTGTTTCTAGCTGATTCCACAAAAAATGCTTTTTGCAAATATTGATCTGAGAATTCTGGCAAGAACCAAAAGCACTAAATGAGGCAAATTGAGCTATAGTGTGTGGGGGGTGTGGGGGGGGGGGTATGGAAATAGGAGTAGGACTGAAGAACCAAAGCCAGGTGAAAGTTTGTCTGCCACTTGTCTTTGAAACTGCTTCTAACAAAATTCACGAGTCTGGAGGATACTGAAAACTCACATGAAGCACAGTCCACAGTCATCAATCCCATTATTTTCTGTGCTAGGTAGAGGCTTAGGCTGTAAAATTTTTCTCCTCCCACCCATGTTTTGGATGACTAGTGAAGCTATCACACTTCACCTTGTCTTCTCATTGCTTGGCAAAACCCAGGAAACAGCAGCAGCTATCAGGGAAGTCAATCACAAAATAGAACCTGCCTTTGTCGAGATAATCCTGAGGATTTTGTATCACACTTTGCTCACCAAGTCCCTCTTTCAAGAGGTTTTTGGCACAAGTGGTAAAGAGGCTTTTACGCTGGTGCTTTATAAACAAATGCACATGCAGCCCCACAAGTGCAGTCAGGATCTCACAGTGCCTCAGAGAGCAGGACCCAGGAGAACTCCAAGGACCAGAGCACACTAATTACTTCTCTTGTTTTCACCTCAGTGTCTCCTAATAAATGCCTCAAGAAAAAATGCTGTCATATAAGAAATAAGTTATTAAGAGCCAAGACTCCAAAAAATCCCTTTGCAGGTTCTCCAGAACTCTGTGCTGTTGTAGCTGCCCAGGATAAATGACATCCTGCAGAAAGAGACAAGAATCCCCAAGGCAGCACCAGAGGAGCTTTCTTCATGAGAATTAAATAATCTGTCTGATAGGATAGGTTTTGTAATGAACTGATGAATCACAAGGAAGGAGTTCAAAATGCAATATCCAAGGTTTTCTTCACTGTGAATGCAGTGAGGCCCTGGCACCAGTTGCCCAGAGAAGCCACAGATGCCCCATCTCTAGAAGTGTTCAAGGCCAGGTTGGATTGGTTTTGGAGCAACCCAGTCTAGTGGAAGGTGTCTTTGCCATAGGTAGGGGGCTTGGAATAAGATGTTCTTTCAGGTTCCTACCAATCCAAACCATACTAGGATCCGAGGATAACAGGAAAAAGGGACAGGTAGCAACTGACTTACAGCTGGCAAACAATGTGCATCCCCTCAGGAAATGCTTATTCTCTTTGCAACTGTCTCAAGAGAATTTTAATTCAACCTTTTATCCTTTTCACTAGACACGTTCCCAGCTGGAGCAAAATAAATTATCCCTAGCTATCCAAATGAAAATTAAAAAGCATCAGCAAGACTTGACTAACATTCTAACACATTCAACATCTCTTCCAAAACCATATCATCTTGAACAGGACAACATAATTAATCCCCTCCTACATTCTTTTCAGTGTTCTAAGTAGCCTTTTCCTTCACTTATAGCTGTGTTGTTGCACACTTGCAATCAACCAGAAAAATCTTAAAATAGGGAAACTCTTCTGTCTCTTTCCCACCATACTCATCCATCACAAAAATAGCACCAAAAGACCCAATCCTTCAAAGCCACCATATTCAGGTGTCCTCAGACTGGTCTGAATAGTCTGATTGTTACCCAAAGCTTCTTTTGCTGAGAATGGCACTGATTTCAGTAAAACTATTCCCACAAGCTGACAGGCCAGGCCAGTTAATTTATTTAAAGGCAGCTCCATATATTCATATCTTCATCCTGAGGTAGCAGTCAAAGGTATCTGAAATGGTTCCAGTCTAAATGGATTAGGTTTCTTCAATCCTGAAAAGAGACAGCTAAGGGAAGTATAAAAATATCCATAAAATCAGGAGTGACATGGAGAAAGGGAACAGGTACAGACTGCATATGCTTTCTTTCAAAATCACAACTAAGGGCTATCAGACAAAACCATAAGAACAGGTTCAAAACAATCTAAAGGAGATGGTTCTTCATAAATGTGTATTGCAGACAAGGAACTCGTTGTTCTGAATGTTGTGGATGACAGAAGTTGACACAGGCTAAAAATTGGAACATTTCACTAAAGAAAAAAGTACAAAAACAGACACTGTCTTTGTTTTATGAAAACCCTGAGCCTGGAAGCAAGACTGGAAAACTACCACTATGCTTGCCTGTATGCTGCTGTAAGTGAGACACCGGTCCAGATCCAGTATGTTTATTCTTACATTCTTAAAAGATTTTTGTGAACAACACAAAAGATTGCTGGGAGGAAAAACAAGGTTAGGAAATAGTGTTATTGAATGCTTTCAGTGCTCTGATAAAAACATAAGAGAAAGAAGTACCACTTTTCCAGAAACTTCAATTGAAAAAAGTGCTTACAGTGTTTTTCCCAAAACGTAATCATGCTCCTTGTTCCAGTAGTTATCTTGTTGTCATGCCATGTATTCCTCATTATACTTTTGAGTGAAGCTTTGAAGTGTTACTGTGCCATATGATATGTACGTGTGTCCTCAAAGAAATATGCTGGCTTGGGCAACAGAACACTCAACTCCTGCTTGCCCTAAAAAAATGAAAGGCTTTGCCCTCTCCTGTGCATCACCAGGAACACTGATTGCAAAAACTCAGTCAAGTACCAGAGGAAAACCTTCCTGAAGGCATCAGGGGTTGCATGAAGAGTTAGCACTTGCTTGTAAGAATTTCCTTGATACAGAGAAGTCACAAGGAGGAGAGCCAGAAGAGCTCCCAAAGCCCTGGTAACTCTTTGGGATAACAAGCTAACACATAGCTTGTATGGAAACATATTTCTAGATGAAGATCAGGCATCACTAAGAGCTCGTTTGTGTGGAAGTTCTTACTGATTTGAAAGCCCACCAATCAAAGGAACATAAATTCAGACTTGTATGTACATACCTTGTCAAAACTGAAGTGCACCTGCTGCTACTGTTCCTACAACAACTAGTCTCTGCAGGATGAGCAGGAAGTCCATCCCTCACCATTCAGCACCGGCAAATTACTCATTGTCTTTTACAAAGAGTGAGCTCTTCATGAGACATTAAAAAACAAAGAGAAATAAAACACATCTGACTTTTGGTGACAAAACTTAAGAGAAAAATCTCTCAATTCCATACTGAGGACAAGTTCAGTTACATTTGGAGACGCCTCTTGGAAACAAGTCAGGATTCTAGCCCACTATTTCTTCAAGGTATGGGAAGATAGAAAAGGTAAAGTAATCCACAAGACTTCAAACAATATTAATTTTCTATAAATACAATGGGATTTGGAGGACTTAACTCAAATCTAAGGTGTCCAAATAATGCTTAATTTCTAGCCACATTCCTGCAACATAAATGACACTCACAACCCTGTAAAAACCCTCAACTCTTCCTCTTCTGATTTACAAATTTATTCATAGGAAAACACTCCAGTCATCACTGAGCTGTGATTGCCTCTTGGGTGGCAGTGCTTGAGGATGCAACAAGAAGAGACACAGCCAAGAGAATTACACCTGGACAAAACAGCCCAAATCCTCAGGAGTACTTTGGCTCTAACTCTCACTGACACCCATGGCAATTTGGCCCTAAATAACTGCAGGGTGCTGTGACAATGCAGTTAATCCGGGGAGAGTTTAGTCAGCATGCAGGATTAAATGCCCTGTCCTCACCAAGAGTGATGGTGGGTAATGGGAAGTTGAGACACATTCTGTTTCACTCCTCCTTCCACCAACAGCCTCCAGACAAAGCTATTGAGACAACTGTAACACAGTTCCAGTTTCATGGCTGCCCTGCTGGGGGAATGATAACAGAAGGCTACCCAGTGTCCATAGTAAGTCTCAGTATTACCATTTACATGACTGTGTCAGCACATTCCATCTCTGAGCAACTCACAGCTGCCAGCCCAGCTTCTACAAGTCTGAAAAATTAAGCTACCAGAACAAAGTGTATGGACAGCCATTATGGGAAGCAAATTATCAGGATTACTATGGTAACAACACAGAGTGAATGATGACTTCAAGGTCATGACAACATATGCATATTATAGGAACAACTAATTGTTTGACTCTGCTCACTGACACCACAACATATTTTTCACTAAATACCTCAGTATTTGAATTTTGCTGCCTCCAGCTACTATTAATATATTTTGCATTCATTCTTTGTACAAATCCCCAGTAATGTTTCTAGTTAAAGTTCCCAAACATATATTCAATTTATATTTAATGAGACAGTGTGAGGTAAGTAAATGAGTGCTCATTAATTAAAGCATATGTATAGTGAGATGCGAGAATTAATTAGTTAATGTTTGCAGAGAGCTCTGAAAAATGCAAAAAAAACCCATCCAAACATGGACTTTGCTTTGGGAGAAAGAAGGAGAGAGAGGAGATGAAGAGACATAGAACATGATATGTAACCTTTAATGAACACCTGTTTAATATCATGCACGGTTTGCCATCAGTGTTAACTGAAACAAGAAAGCAGCTACACATTAGTCAAAATCTGGTTTGTCAGCTGTTACTTTTCTGTTTAAAATAAGTGGGCCAAATTCTCCAGTTCTGTCTCCGCTGGGACACTGTCATGTAACATGACTAGCAAAAGTTATCCAGAGTTACTGGATAAGCACCAAGAGGGAATGGCGTGGCCCAAGGGGAGAAACAGTGTTTGAAGAGTCCCCATTGCTGAGTCCCAGGAGTTCTCCAGCTAAATGCAGAAGCCAAACTTTGCTAATGCTCCCATCCATTTCCCATGGTATCCAAAAATTCTCTGAGCTCAGCACTGGGGCTGCCAACCTCCAGGTAGAAATCACCAATGCTCACATCTTCTGGCTGCAACCCATAAACACATCTTCCCTCTCCTCCTTCCTTCTCTTAATTATTTCGATTCTTGGGCACTGTCTGTATACTTGGAGACCAGCCTGGCCAGCATGAATGAAGAAAAAAAGAGTACTAAGCTTTCGAGCCCAGTCTGTCCCTGGCAGGAGAAGCCAGCTGTGTCAGTGTTACCTCCATTGCTCCCTGGAGTGCTGCTGTGACAGCTCAGACCCTGTAGCTCAGGAATCCACATCCACACAGCCTCACGGCTGAGAGCTCTCCTCTGTGGGCACCATCTCAGGAGAATGATGGACCCTTAAGCCAGACACAGCCAAAGCTGTCCCATGTGCTTTCACTAGTCCTGCTCAACACTCGAGGGATAACAAAGGAATATTTGTGGGCAGAAAACCAGGAAGATTTCAGCGTGTTTCTTTGACTTTTGCCAAGGTAGTTGTTTTATACAAAGCTGGAGAAGGGACAATACAAAATAAGTCACCCAGGGAAGACTTCTTTAGACAGTGCAATTGATGCAGGGCAGTATAATTGATGTAGGTTGTATGTTAGCAGAGCTTTCCGGGACAACACACTGGTAAACCTTATGCCTCTGTTAAACAGCCCTAGAAATTAATTTAGCTTTCTGCAAACATAGAGTAAGACAGACTGCCTGACCTCAAGGTGAGTCTTTCAACCAAAACAGGACAAGGAATTTACTTCCACATTCACCTCCTGAAAACCTAATAAAATATGATGAAGCAAGTAAGCCTACCTATGACAGGCTGTGCACCACCTTGGCTGTGCTGTGCCCTCAGCAGAGCCAAGGACTGAGTGTGCAGGAGCCCAGATTTCTTCTCATCTTCACCTGAGGCACTGAATAAGGGGGAAAACCAGCACAGTGTGTGTGAGGGGTTCTGTCATTGTGGGTGCTTCTGGGGCTTGTGTGGCACTCTGGTACCATGTGGAGTTTTATGGACGTTCTAGGTTGTATCTTGATCCTGCCATACATCCTTAGAACATAGTGCCAGCTGCTATGATGCTCCCATCCTCATTGCCTTCTAGTGAGTAATATCACCAAGGAGTAACAACATGCCTTTGCAAAATGAAATATGAAGGGACTATTGACAGGCCAAAGTCTGAGTGGACAAGTGCTCTTTTTTCTCATGGCAACAAGCTCTGCTGCCCTTATTCCCAGGGCTGGATGAAAGGACACAGATGACTGAGTAAACCCTAGTCTTATCTGAGACCCAGAATTCTCCCAAGCCCCCTTCAAAGAGAGCTGTTCAGGAGCTGTTCTTCCTGAAATTGCAGCTGAAAACCAGGATTGGTGTGCGGGGCAGGGAGGCACCACATCAACAAAACATTTAGGGCTAGATTCAGGGAGCTTTCATGAGGGTTCTGTAGAGCCTGACGGGTGGAGGATGCCCGTGCTGTCATCATGCTGGTGTTGTGTGGTACGAGTACTGCAGTGCCTCCAGGCAGCCCAACAACCCACCAGCTTCTGCCAACTTTCCCTCTCCTGCCTGCTGCTCAGCCAGCCTGTGCCAGTCCTCGACAGAAAGTAACTGAAAACCCATCTGATAGCCTGTGTTCTGAGGCATTGGAGCAGTCATCAGCCACACCATTTTCAGCCAGTTTCCTGACAGAGATGAAAGGTTATCAGTGACATGGCCAGTGCTGGGCATGAGTGGGTTTCCAAGTCTGCCAGCAGCTCAGAGATATTTGTCCTAGAAGCCAGTGGCTGCAGCCTACACATGTCCCATTGCAGGTGAGCTCCCTGACCAGCACCCAAAGTCACATATCTATTAACCCCAGAAGTCAGTGGGAACTGCCCAGCTCTAACTCCCACAGGGTGGGGCAATCTGTTCTCTGGGCTGTTGCAATCTACCTTGAAAACCCAGATACAAAGAACACATCTCTGGAAGTATTTGGTTAGTTATATATTCCAGTTTATGGCAGCCCTGGGGCTGAGGATCACTTACACTTAAACCTCACTTCCATAGTTGCTACCCAGCTGCTGCAGAGAAAGTCAGATCATTGCAGTCCTCCATGGAAGAGATCCTTGCTGTTGCACCAGACACAGCTCCACGCAGGTTAGTAGGTTCTGCTGCTTGTCTAGATACTCTTCTGCAGCAGTACCAAGACAGGGGAAGGCCCTTGGGTGGGAGGGGCAGAAAAAGAAGGAAGCCCTATAGCCAGATGCAAAGATGCATGGAGAACAAACCACCACAGCTTAGTTTCTAGAAGTGTCTGCCACTGGGTTTCATTATCTCCCCAAAGGAGCTAATGACCTGCTTGCATGGCATTTCTGTTGTCCCACTAACCACACTGCCAGCTTGAGGGGCTTTCTGGGAAGCATTCTCCGAGAAAAACCCCATCTGCTTACATGCCTCCAAGCAGCTGCTGCCAGCATGCCTGGTGTGCTGCTCGGAGGAGAAGCACATTTCCTTTCAGAAAAATAATCCTCATTTGTTCAATATACTTAGGAGAGCCTTGTTCATAAGGAATGCTGGATGATTTATTCAGCAGTGCCTTTCTCCTGGAAGGACATAAGCCATTCTCTTAGGAGACCTACAAAAATCACATTAACACTAACATGTTCTTTGATGATTAGAGAGTTTCCCTGGCAACACTCCATCAGTGCAGGCTGGCAAAATATATTGTCATAATTGGAGATAGACTTTTTCCCCTTTTGCATTACAAAGTAATCCAGCTGAAGGACTCCAAGTGGATTCTTCCATTTATAGTGCCTCTTTTCAATTAAAAATATCCCCTTTGAGATCATGGAAGAAGCAAAGTTTTCAGGAATTTCCCCATGCTGGGAATTGTGTGCTTGTGGTTTTGTTTAACAAAAAGCAAGAACCAGATCCCCCATCTCTTTGTCCATAGCTTATGCAACATTTAGGGGGTGTTTTGTATTAATGATGGTCACCATTAATAAAACAGTTTGTAGATTAGGAATTTATACCACTTTTTATAATTAATAGGCAGCTCTTGCTGATCTTTGTGGTACTTTCTGTCCTAAATTCTCAAAGCACTTTCCTTTCCTATCTAGATCTCACTGGCAGGCCACAATCTACCATAGACAACTGGCTGAGTTCCTAACTGGGGAAAAATGGAGATATGGCAGAGCACCAGCTGGTCCAGCTATTGCAAGAAATCACAACTATCAGACTTAATGAGAGAGACCACAGCAACTATTATTGCTGATGGTTGCACCAAACCAGTCAAACTTTTATTCTACAGTAAATAAGTGCAGGCAAAACATCTAAAATTTGCTAGAAGAATTTGTTAAGTTTACAAGCCCCAGCACTCTCTTGGGGAAGCCAAGCTGACCATAATTGTCAGTGTAACTAAGTCCCAACAAATGCTTCCCTGGGGAGACATAAGAGGCTTTAGGAACTGATACCTGCCAAGACCTGTTCCATACTCCCTGTCTGGCTACTGAGAAAATTTAAGCAGCTTCTAGCCTCAAAGATAACTTGAAGCAATCACTGGTAAAAAGACAAAGCCTTGATCTGTTCCCAGAACTTGGACTTGAAGTCTAGTAAAGGGTCTTGAAGAAACAGGAAGCATAAATCATTTCTGTTAAAAGTACAGAATTAAAGTTATGTTAATAGAAGTAATTTAGCCATCTGAGCAGTCTCCTAGCAATTGCATAAATTACTGACTGAACAAGGAGTTTTAACCAGAACATCATTTCATGGCTAGACTCTGACTGATTTCCAGGCAAGCAATAATAAGCACTCTGAAGGGAGCTGCTCTATCCTCAGATGAATGGAATTAATAAGTCACAAAAAGCTGTTAAAGAAACAAATTTCCCCTTTTTCTCTTGTGAACTCTACAGGAACAGAGTATGTGAACACAGAAGGCTTTGCTATTTCTGTGTATTTCCCAGACCATTTCCTCTTCAAGTCCTTGCCATTCACTTTAAGCCCATCACTTCTAAGCCCCAACTGCTTTGATGTGCAGCACAGAGCCTATGGCACTGCTGCCAGTTCCTGAGAGGGCTGCTTGTCACCTCTATAAATCCATATGCTCCACTCAAAGCAGTTAGTTTTTCAACTGGTCTCTGCCTCCAGGGGCAGAGTGGCAGAGTTTTGGTTCAAATCTGTTATTCCCCTCTAAGACTCAGCCATTTGTAGTTCATAAATTGCAGCTTAGCAGATAGAGATGTTTCAAGTTTATCTTCCCACACAAGTAACAGCAAATTGTAGCATGAGCCTTGTGCGCAATTTTGCTCAAGTGCCCTGAGGCTCAGGGAAGCTGTTTTGCTGGAGATGAGCACTTTCCCAGTCACCATCTTTCCAACACGAAGCTCTCCTCCCTCTGAAGGGGCTCTGGGAAAAGTGATGGGTACACTGCAGGAAGAAGCATTATAAATGGCCCAAACTGAAAACCCATGCAGTGAGCTAAAATTTCTTGTTTGAAACAAACCATTGCAGAACTTTTTATTGAGTTGGAAAAAAAGGATCATTCAACTTCTTTTAGTTATACCTAAAAAGGTTCTGTACATTCCTAGGGAACAGCAACAGTCCTGCTGAATCATGATGAGGAAAAGCCTGTAGCTAGGCAGATCTGGGTTTGCAGAAGCAAAACTTCAAATTCTTTAGGACTAGAAGAATTGGAAAGAGCAGTCAGCCTTGCAGAAGCTCTGCATTTAACACAGGAGAGCAGGGGCCTCCAGCTACTATTTTGGTGAAATTTAGCACCACCAGCAGAAATAACTATGGGAAACCTCTTTTCCTGAAGGATTTCCACGTGCAGCTATGGCTGTAATCACATTCAGTTTATCTATACAGTGTCCAAAGCAATCTCAGGCACAACCATCTCTCCACAACCAAAGGCACAGAGATACCACAGTCTGGCTCCAGTAAAGGCTGATCTAGATTTTCACGATGCATAAACAAAAGACTTCAAATGCTGTCTTTAGGACTGTGGTGGTGTCAGACTGGAAGGATCATCTCTGTCCCACCTGAACCCTCATCCTGTCAGTGTCACAGGGTGATCTGGTTCTTGGAACAGACTGGCACACCTGCAAAAGCCACAGGAATATCCCAGATCTCCTTATAACCCACCCCCACACAGAGCTGGGTTTTTTGTTTATGGCAGCACACAGCAATTCCCCCATGCAAGACACCACCAGGAGACGGTGAGGATTTTGGCCAGATATTTACCAAGCCTCATCTTTCCCTATATGAAGACGCTACAACAGCCTGGCATCTTGACCCCCTTCTGCCATTGGATTTTGACCAGAGAAGAAGCAGACGGGGCTGGGGCCTGGCCAAGACTCCTTGTCCCAAATTTCTATGGTGCGTTCCATACCTACAGCACTAATGGGTGCAGATCCTCAGCCGCTCCCTTTGGAAACTGGCTACCTAAATCTTCTTGTCTTTCCAACTGGTTTAAAAATTTGAAGCTCGTTAAAAGAAACAAGCAGAGAAGGAGAACTGGCACACTGCTCTAGCAAAGGCTCATCTCTGAGGAGCAAGCTTATCACTGCTGCTGCTTCCATCGAGCTCCAGCATAACCTCTATTTATTTACCCATGGCTCTCCACGACCCACAGAGACCTCAAGTGGCCAAAGAATCTAGTTGCATATACACAGAGACCACAGACTTGCTGAGAAAGGTTCAGGAGAAGAATGGGGCATCTGAGCTTAAGAAAATTTGGGCCATTCACAGCCCAGCAAGAAGTTTTCTCTCCGTCTCTTTACTGAACATTGTTGCTTTTTATTCTTCCTTTCCCTGTTTGGATTATAAGCCTAGTAAAAACAAGCCAAAAAAATACCAACAGAAAAGAAACTAAATGTTCCCTGAAAGACTGAATGTACCCTGTACTGAAAGTGCCCCTACAGAGTGTGTGACAAAGCCCCTCAACACGACTGGAGCCTGTGCTTAGACAAGAGACATCATAGTAAGTTTGTGCAAGTTCTACTTCCTGGAGGTTACCCTTTCTCTCCTTTTCCCAGATTAAAAAAAACACCAAACAACAAACAAACAAACAAAACACACCAAAACTAATTTACTTTATATTTGTTTGGCTTTTCCTTTTTTTTCCCCCTGAATCCCTGCTGTGAGGTTATCAGCAACACAATGTGGAATGGAAGAGAGCCTGAAAAAGCTGAAAATCATTTGCTATTGTCAGCACCACGGGGAAATGTCTTTCAGAGAGCTGAAAAAAAACATTTCAAAGCTAACCCTTGCTGAAAGCTGCCATCAGTTGCTCCTTTTTACACCTTCCCCTCTGATAATGAGGGATTGTGGCTTGGGAGCTCTGCAGCGAGCCCAGAAGCCCCAGAGGTTCTGGTAGGTGTCATCCCAAGCTGATAATGCTGTCAGAAGCCTGCCAGTACCTTTTGGGAATCAACTTACTAAATCTTGTATTAAGCAAGTTGATTCAGAGGGAGTTTCTCTCATACCAGAGGCTAAGAGGGTGAGGAATTACAGGATAAGTGTTGTCTGCAGACGTAAGAGGTGAAGGACAGTTACTGCTTTTGTGAGCCAGGCTTACAGGTTTCCTGAGCTTCAACTGTTAAACACCATGGCAGGGAGCAGTCCCAAACCTCACTGCTCCCTGCAGTGCTATTCCAAAAGACACCTTCTCTTTCCTACTCCCAAGCAATTCCTATCACAGTCTGCACAAGAGCTGAGAGCATGCTCTGGGGTTGTGCTCATGCCTCCAGGTCTGCAGCTTCCCATGGGATTGTCTTATTTATACACATGATCAGCCCCTCCTGCTTGGAACAACTAACTCTTCAAGTTTTCAAATTCCTAGAAGGCACAAGAAGGAAAAGTCCTGGGACAGAGACTATGAACACCTGAAGGGAGAGGCCAGGCTGAAGGCACGAAGAAATCTTGCCACAGAGCAGAGGAGAAACACCAGGAGACACCAAGGACATGGCTAGGTCAGCTCTCAGTCTTCCTGCTGCTATGAGTTTGCCACTATCAAAGGAAGCATGTGCAATGGGATACAGACAGGGATTGTTATAGAAAACCTGTATTAAACCTGCCAAGAGACCAGTGTTTTTGCATTGGGGTTCAGGCACCCACTTGAACCATCAGCTCTTGCTGAAATATTAAATCACGACAAATTTCCCCCCGAGACACATTTCTTTTCCTTCTCCTAGCATCCCACTGCTGCCTGTGGAGGTTCAATACCCAACTCAAATTCAGCTGCCAGAATTCTGGGGAGAATCATATATGAGTTTCTTCCTGAGCAGCAGAATATGCAAAGCCTATTTTCCTTCAGCAACCACAAGTGTGGATTCTCTAGGTGAGCACCCCCAAGTGTGAATTCCCTAGCTGAGCACCAATACTGAGGACGCCTCTGGCCAATTTCACTAAAGCTCACCTTCAGGTTCAAAGATTAGAGGAGTTTCAGCTCAAACCACAGGAAGACAAGCAAGGAAAAAGGTATATCCCAAAAGCATTTCCACACAGAAAAGTTTCCCCAGCTCAAACCAACACCTCCACAGTAGATAAACAATAACTGTGTTAGACAGAGCAAAGATTGTTTCACTGCACTTCAAAAGTCCTCCCCGGGAGACCAGCACTCCCCAGGGTTCTACACAGTGCCTTTTCATACACATTTGAAAAATAACATCAAGATAAACTCTTCCAGCTGGCTTTGTCTTTCCAACTCAGGTTTAAAAGCTGTGCAGATTATACAGCACTGACGTTGTTGCAGTTACTGGTGCATGAGGAAATTCCACTTTTAAAACACAAAGTTTGTTTGTCATTACTTTTGGTCCAGCACAAGTACTGGGAGTGTAGCTAGGATAGACATCACCCATGGGTGTTCCCCTTCCTGACAGTGGCACGTCTCTGAAAATGCCTTCTTCCTATTGTCATCATCTGCAAGTCAGGACAAAAACCCATATAGCTGCTCTAGCTCTATGGATATCAAAGAGACAGCTCTATTAAACCCAAAGGACAATTGTCCTCTCTGTATTTCAGATCAGTCTAAAATTGCTACAGGGGACAATTAATCTTCAAAATCAATTTTTTTGTCAGTAGGCTAAATTTCAACTGTCTCAGGAATGGTGATGCTGGTCTGGTAATTACTGTCTGATGAAGCAACCTCCAAATTCACTGCCCAAGAGAACACATTTTATTAATAACTTTTGTCACAAACCACAGGTTCCTTTTTTGACTTTGAGAAAACAAGTTACTTTATTTACTGTGTTAAGAACCTCAAGTTGTCAGGAGTCAGAAAATTTGCTTTAGGTTTTCATTGCATTGAGAGACAGAGAGTAGATCTTCTTTCCAGGAAGGCAAAGCAAAACCCCCAGTTTCTTCTAGAAGAAAAACAATAAAAATGGTATTTTTCCTTCCTTTGCATGTGTGGCCTTTTCCTTCATGCCCCACTCCCCAGTAATCTTGGCTCCCCTACATCTCCCTCCAGTTATTTATCCCCACAGTTGCTTGTTGTCTAGCTGCTGTATTTGGTTTCCAGGCTCACTGCTTGCCATCACTCAGAGGGTTCCCAGAAGATCCTTGGATTCCACAGAAGCAACAATTCTTTCCATATGCTCAAGGTGAGGCTGCCGCAGGACTGTGCATCCTGCAAGTGCCAAGCTTGGCTCCATACAGCAAGGATATTTCAGGATTTTATCTAATGACACTGTCAAATACCTAAATTACTGCAGAAGCAGGACTGATCTAGGATTGCTCTCTTTCTGAGGGACACCTAAGGCTCCCCCTTGAATCACTTCCCTTGGTCCTGGGAGCTCAGTTCATCAAAGAGGCAGCACAGCTTGAGCACCAGGGCCTGGAGAGCACAGTCTTATCAGACCAAATTTGTGTAGCCAGCACACTCTCCTGGCACAGTGGAGGCATGGCTGCATCTCAGTGAGCAGACAGAATAAACCCGAGGTTTTCAGCTTGCTAACCACCTACACTTTGGATGCAGAGAACTGCTACACTAGTGCAGTGGATGCTGCCTGGAGAGCGTCTGGGTCCCCTCAAGCCATGGAAGCTGATATCAGCCTGAACCAGGCACATTCCACACACACTGCATTTCCTGGTGAGGAGTCCAAAGTGTCTCAATATACTGATCTTTTAAATCATACTTCTGGAATCCCAGATTTCCCCAGGAGAGGTCTGGCGGTGGCAATGCATTTCATATACCTTGCTCAGCACCAGGCACCTCCTGCTGGTACCCTCAACCCATCAACACTGCACTTCCATTTAACTGGAATGTGATCCCAACTCTCCAGAGTCCCACTCTTCTATTTTCTGCTACAACTGTCCCTCACAGTAGAGGGATCTCTGGTGTTTCAGGAAATTGGGCTCTGCAGGAGCTACTTTTTACTAGCAAAGGGATACTAATGAATTGAATTGCCCATAAGTCCCTGCATGCTCTTTATTTCCAGCTCACCCAGCTTAAGCTCATTTGATTTGAAAGATAATCCAATAAGCATCAATTAATAAAATGAACTCTGCAAGGATTGGATTTTCCTAGTGCATGAGACAGCAAGTTTAAGGGACAGGCCAAAAGGGAAATAGAGTTGAAAGTTCTGTTATAAAAAAGGCATTTCTGTTAAATCCTGGACATTTTCATTTGTACAAATAAAGGTTCAAAGAATTCCTGCCCTGCAGAAGGTCAGGCCAGCACTGCCTGTGGGTGATTAGATCCCTCCCAGGCACTGAAACTGGCATTGCACAGGTCCTGAGAAACCGAGTTTGCCCAGGCCTGCAGGACCAGCCATGAGAAGCAGGAATGGTGCTGCAGAAGTGTTACAAGCAAGGCAGACATGCCAGGTCCCAGCTCACTATTGCAAGCTCTGCTGTCCCCCGATTCACTCTGAGTCCTGTCCAGTCCACATAGGCTGGAGCATCTCTATCATGGAAGGACAGAGTGGTTTTCCTAAGGAATGTGATACCTTGGAGTTTTGATGTTTTGATTTTTTTAATTTTTGTAGATCTTAGAAGTAGTTATGTAGTAAATGTAGATTTTAGAGTAGCAGCATATTATCCCTTTACCCTTAACCCTAAATTCCACAGCCTGTTTAGTCTCTTTTTCAAGGTAGAATTGTAGAAGAACACCCTAACCCTACGGAACAAGATACAGCCGTAGACCCAACAACCTTCAGGCCTAGAGTTCTGGAAGGTCTCCAAGGACATTACGTGCTCTGAGGAAGATGAAGAAGAGGGGGTCCCAAAACGCCCCCAGACCCAATTTCCAAGAGGCATGGCGGGAGTAGAATCTGGGTGGTGGCAGGACAGGGATTGGACCAAAATCATTATAAAAACTGTGGACATCTGTATTTCGGGAGCACGCGCGCGCGCTGAGGGTATTCCAGAAAGCCTGGGGGCTCATTAAAGCTTTTGTATCCTTATCTTATCTCCTACCTAATTTGGCTTGGAGTCTTTTTTTCCCCACAGCCATTTAGGCAACAAATGAAACAAAGAGAAAGAAGACCACAGAGGAGAAAAGAATATGCACATCATGCTTGGAAGTGAGTACAGCAGTGTCTAGAAGACCTATAACAGTGTTCCTTTGCATCATGTAATGTTTGTATTGCTATTTGTATTAGCTGATCACAGCTGGGAGAATTCATTCTCTGTTATTGAAGACCAAATTGAGCTTTGATAAAAGCTCTCTGCTGTCCAAAGATGCTGTTGAGTGGTTAGCATTAAATTAAGCTCTTTCATTTTTAACTACAGAACCATTCTCTTACACAAGCAGTGTACTTGTGAGACAGCTCACCTGTACCTGTCTAAAGGCAAAACACATTGCAAGGACTCTCCCAAGCTGCAGGAGTATTTTTGGAACGGGTAGCTTACAAGCACTGAAATGGGAGTGATCCCTTTAGTGACCCCAAATACATTCTCAAGCACAAAGCATACTTTGACACTTCAACTCATATATCATGAAAACAACATGTATGTCAAGGAAAAAAAAAAAGGAATGATAATCTTTGTTACAAGGAAATCCCATTAACCAACAGTCTGGGGTTGCTGCAAGACTGAGCTCAGCCCATGAAAAATTAAAGGCAACAGAGACCTCTAATGCATCACGTATCAGGAGAACCATTAAGTAATCAGTCAGCATCCAGTTTTATAGGGTATTTTGGGCATAATTCAATCTCCATTCATTTTAGATCATTTCCTTAATGAAGTAATGCACTGGACATAAATATTTCAATGCAACTTTCCAATGCTCTTTAAGTAGCAAGCAGCCTTCAGTAACACAGAACCCAATTAAGCTGTAAAGGATAAAGACTGACAGGAAAAAAAAAACCCTAGATGTAAAAATACTGATGTGCTTAGGTCCATGGGATTCAGGCATATAAATACAGCTGTGCTTCTGAAGCCTTTAAAGAAAATAAATGAGCTCAGTTCAGCAGAAAAAGCTGGGGTTAGTAAGATGCTATTCTATAGCTAGGCTCCTCTCCTGTGCATGTGCACCTCAAGCAACTTGGGGTAAAGATTGCTTAAGGATTCTGTTTCAGGTTTGTACAGCACCAAGGCATTGGGATGTAGATAATTCCTGCAAGGGAACTTCCTAATATCCTACACAGCAGTGATGCCTTTTCTGCCTTCACGCGCAGCAGAAATGGAATGATTTAGCAAGAAGTTTTCCTTAAGTGCTTTTTCTTGTCTTTCACAGCACTAAGTGGTAGTTTAGCTACAGAACATCTCTCTTCCACAGGTTATGGTGGCTCAGTAAGACACTTAAAATACTTGCCAGGTAGTGACTGCAGCAGCTTGGCTGCAGGGCCTGGGGCAGTGCTCTGTACCAGCCCATACCCCATCCAGATACTCCTGCACTGCAGAAGCCACCCACACCTGTCCCCTTTGGAAGATGGGCTGAAAGGTCAAGTTTTCAGACAGGTTGCTTGACACATGGGTATCCAGTACAGCTTTGTAGAGGTGCTACACACAAAGGCACTGAAAGCTTCTTTGGAAATCACCAGCCTCAGTTTTCTCTGGGATTCACACCATAGAATGACAATATTCTCCAAAACTCAAAGCACTGCAAACCCGAGAAAACCATTTACTGTATTTGAACTGCAGGTTGAAGTATTTCACACAAAAGTTACAAAAAACATGGGAGAGGTAAGCTAGGAATTAATTTTAGCATGAAAGAGTCAATTTTTAATCCTCTAAAGAGTAAAGCAAAACTCTCACAACAAAAGCAGAGAAAAGTTCAAATCCGTCAGAAGGATGGGAACAAGTGTCTTTCTAAGTGTGAAAAGGCCTTTTCCCAGGAGAGCAAGCTGGGAAGGGCTGGTGATAAAAGGGAGAGTCACTTGCTTTGGGGCATTAAGATGCTCATAGGAGAAAGTGGTGGAGACTCTGGCTCCAGGCTGGAGCTGGGTGTGGGTGGTTGTGTTATTCATCAAGCAGAACTCCCTGTTCTTTGGGGAGTTTTGACTTTGTCTTTACGTAATGCTTTAAAACTTGTCTGGCTTTTTTTTTTTTTTTTTTAATAATGTCCTAAAAGCTGATGTGTTGGATTGCTAGCAAATAGCATTCCTGTGGCTGCCACCCCTAGTCTGAGGTTGTGGCAACACTAATCACAGCTCAGCATGCAATGAGCTTGCCCTGGGCCTGAGTCAAGAGTCCAGGGAAAAATACTGTCCTGATACTCCTTTGATTATAATGCGTACTGGCAAATTAGCATTATCTCTGTTCTTTAAATTCTGCTATTTCCTAAGTTTTTGAGTGCCACATATTCAACATTATTAAAATCCATGATTTTGGCACACAATTACTATAATGAAATAAATATAAGATATGCAATACCGTAAACAAGAAAACTGCCCAAATACTACCCTTCAAGCAAGCAATAGTTTAGGTGGCAATGGCTATTACCAACTACATTGCCCAAGATATATAAAAAGCTTTTTAAAAATACAGGTCTTCAAAGATTGCTGGTCAGCCCAACAGAGGCATCCTGTGTGCTGTCAGTCTCCAGCTGCAGTATGCTGAAAGGAGCAAGGCAGAACTGGAGCTCTCAAACTGCGATCTGTTTGCAAACAATCCGATAGAGCTATAGAATGAATAACTGACCCCATCCAGATGTGTAAAGGGATGCTCAGGCCAGGGTGTGTTCTGATTTCTGGAGGGTTTCAAATGGCTTCATCCAATACAGCCCACTTGCACCTCTTTTACCTCGAGGACTTGGCAGAACTAAAGCACCATCGATACAGCTGTCTTGGGTTTGATTCCTCTCTCTGTACACCTCACAGGTAGGAGTTTGGCTGCATTTGCCTGTGCTCCAGAGGCCTGATCGGTCCACACAGGAAACACATGGCGAGAGGGGAGAGCACAGCTACCATGCTCTCCCTGCTGCGGAGTGTCAGCACCCAAAAATGCAGCCCCCTCGGAGCAGACGCAGCGCCACCAGTGAGCGGCTGTACAGTCTTTCCTTTCTAGAACCAACCACTAGAGAGAGCCCTGGGATAGAACGTGCTGCTGGAGCATCCTGAGCCCAGGCAAGCACTCGGATGAGCATGGGAGCAAAAGCAATCACTTAAAAGGAAAGTAAAGGATTTTTCTGCCTTCCTGACTTTTTATTTTTTCTCCCTAACATTATTATAATTTGTCTTTATTAATCCAAGTTAATTTTCAAGCCTTTGTTTTTAATTTGCTCTTCATTTCTTAAGGGATAGCTGGATTTTTAGGTAAATCTCCATGTTTTTCTCCCATCTCTTGTCAAGGATACTTGGGACAAAAAAAATTGTGACCAGAAAGAATTGGATTTCACACTGTGGCTGGCACTAAAACTGAATTCACTCTTGTGAGGAACATGAAAATGTTGATCATACACTCAGTAAGCATGGGATAGAGGTATCAACACATTTCTATGGGAGTTGGGAGCCCTTTCATAGTGCAGGTGTATCAGTGTAAGCTGTGAGGGAGTTTTATCTGAAAGCCAAAGGAGTTCAGTGGCACACAATATTTGAACGTTTGCCTTGCTGACGGGCTGAGCAGGAAAGCTCCAGCCCTGAGCTGTACTCACACAGCCAAACTACTCTGGGACTGAGTCAAAATCTGCACAGGGCAATGCTTTATTCACCTTAAGGTCACAGAGCAATTAACACAAACTTCAGCATATCCTGACTTCAAGCAGATATCTTCCCAAGACCAGCTACCCACAGATAAAAAAAAGCCACACTTTCTTGGCTTACCTGCTTCTGATGGGGGCCACCCCTGTCAGTTAGGACCCACAAGGGTCTCTTCTCAGCTAGATGTAGAAGACAGAGAACAGAAGGGATCAGCTGTTTCACTGTTCTTGTGGATGAGGTAAACTGGCACTGTCTTACATCTTTGCACAGCTGATTTAACTCCTTTTGTTTGCGGAGGAGCAAGCACCAAGGCAACTTGGCCTTCCATTGCTGTTGGAACATTCCAGTTTTCTCTAGCTAAGAGAGACCTGCCCACCCCAGTTGCCTGTGCTGCTGCTACTCGTCCCTCTTATGTCCTAAAGTTGTCAATAAGACACAGCTGCACTCAGGTCTGCAGATCTACAGTCATGACCAGACTTCAAGCAGCTGTGCCCCAGCTGCTGCAATAATGCATCCCACTTCTCCTGTGAGATGCTCTGCACCAACTCGCACAGGTTCCTTGTGGCAACAGTGGCAGTTCTGTCTGTGCACAGGACACACTTCCTATGGGTGAGGACTTTTCGAGTAGGACAAGCTGGCTGGGTTTGCTATCAGACCAGAGAATTCACCAAAAAACAGTTGTTCTTGATGTCTCCCTTTTTCTTTGGAGAGGGGACTGCAAGCAATCCCTTCCTCCAGACCTGCCTGCACACTATGGGAGGGATGTTCCTGGACATTAACATGCACCTTCAGGCTGGCCTTCAGTGTTTCATCAGTTGTGAGTAATTAACAAGTAATTAAAAATACTCAAGTGAAGTGCTTAAGTGGGGTTTATGTGTCCCCTGACAGGCTGAGCAGAACTTTTTGGGACAGCGAGCAGTGTGGCAGCGCAGCCAGTGCCAGTGGTGGGAATAAGCCCTGAGTAACTGGACATCATCCTCTCCCCAAACACCACCTTCTCTTGGTAAACCTCCAACTGTTGTACCAGCAACTGTTAACTACAAATCAGCTCTTTTCCAGCCTTGCTGGGACAAAACTCACATTCCACAAGTAACCTCTGTTTTCATGCACATGCATGGCAATGTCATCACCCTCTGGACACAGCCTGCACCTGAGGAGTATGAAGAGTCGAGGAAGGCAGCAGCGTAGAGCACTCTTGGGTAAGAATCTCTCCCAGCTCTTTGTTTATCCCAAGACTAGGATGCCGATGCACTCCTGCACTGCACTCCTGGGCATAAACCCTACTAGTGAGATGCACACGTGTTCCCCGACTCATAATTCAGTCTGCATATGTCAACCGTGTTTTCAGTAAAATATGAAAATGAGACACCATCCAAGTCTAAAATAGCCAGGAAAAAGGTTGTCCTGTGACGTGGCATTACGCTGTTTATACATAAATAGAAATCATGTGTAGCATGATTTCTAGCCCCCAGCACCAGCCAGGGGCTTGCTGTGCCTGTGTTTGAAGCCTGGCCTCAAAAGGCCACGAGGTGAGTCACCAAGGTGGAGCTAGAATGTCCATTTTGGGGGACAAGGGCAGGACAGGGCAGTTCTTACTAAGGCACAAGCAGTGGTAGGGGAAAGCAGACTTTGTGAAAATCGAGGTGTCACTACTCAGCTGCTGCTTACCAGCAGTAACATGAAACAGGAGCAGGTTTTGGCGGAGCTGCTTGGGTGCTTGTCTGGGGCTCTCTGGGGTCAGGGAAGCACAGATATTCAACAAATAGCCAGCTGCCAGACTCAAGTTCTGTGCTTGTTTTAAACTTGTTTTGCAGCCTGATCCCAGGTCTCATTTACTAAATCTAATTTTTGCCATCAACTGTGTCAGGAATTCTGACCAGGGTGAGTCAGAGTAAAATTGATGGGCTCAGAGTTCAAGGATCACTGTCTCTGCAAGAACAAATCATGATGATGGACACGTACATCTGAGATGTACATGACCTGAGACAACTGATTGGTGCCAGGAGCTGTCACTTGTTTGTCAGCAGGATGGTGCAAAGAATTGAGATACAGGGGCTAGTTTTGCTCAATATTGAAATTGAGACAGAATAGTTTCAGGAATAAACCAGGATTTCACATGGCAGAGGGGATGTTCTCCAACTCTAGGCCTACTGTAACACACCAGGTCTCTGGGAAATGAATGGGAAATAGTACATACATATGTACTACAGCATGTGTACTACAGTAATTTGTACCTCAGATACCTTACCTGGTTTAGGCTCTGGGTCACTCTGCAGCCATGATTTGCCTCCTGAACAAGAGGAGCATCAGTTCCAGGTAAGCCACCGACCATCAACTGCTCCCAGAGCAATGCATGAGTCAGCAAACCACAGCTCAGTTTGGCCCTGGCTGTCCACAAAAAGTTGTTTATTCACCAGCTGTGTGAGCATACCTAGCCCTGCAGTTCCTTCCACTGGTAGCCCATAGCTCAGGTTCAGCCCTCCCAAATCATGAGTAACACAAGAGTCTTTGTGGGCAAGAGCCCCTGGTTACACCGCATGGACCTGGATGGAAGATGAGAATCTTGACATGCACATGGGCAGGAGAATGCAGCTGCCACCTGCAACGCTTACCTTGAAGTGTAGGACAAAGCAGCCAAGTGGGCAGTCAGGCTGATGGGTATCTAGCAATGGTGACCTTTTGCCATCTCCACTGGCTTATCTTTTTCACAGATGGAAGATACCTGGGAAACCTTGATCTATCACCAACGGCACAATGGATCCACCCAAAATGGCCACCCACACCCACACAGTCTGAGAGCAGTGTGCAACTTGGAAACTCAGAGATCAGTGTCTTCTGCTACAGAAAAAGTCCCCAGGGGCTCCTCAGTGTTCTTTCTGTGGCTCTGACATCCAGTTCCCTGTGTGCACACTGCTGCAGCAGGTGAACAATGCTTCTCAGGGCTCCAGCTGGACCCCCTCCCACCACAGCCTCATGCTTCAACAAGTGCCAAGGCTGGCATGAAAGAAACCTTTCAAAGAAAACAGACCAACCCAGTCACTCCAGACAAGAGGCTGCAATAGGTTCTAAGTTGGCAGAGCTGTTGGCACTCCTCAGCGCCCTGTTTTTACAACACGGCTGCTGCACTGCCAGCCACGTCTGTTTTGCCGATTCCTACTACCACTCACTGCTAAGACCTAAAGGACTTCGAGATGGAACTGGTGGGAGATAAAGATGATGTAAAGACATTTGAAAGCACTGGGGTAGTGCTGTGACATGGACCTAATCTAGCCCAAAACAGCTGGAGTCAGCGCATTTACCCCTGCAACCCAAACTTCTAGGCCATGGAGGAACAGCCTGGCGCAGCCCTTGTTGGGGTGCCAAAGGGCTCTCTGTCCCCTCTGCAAGTGAGTAAATAAATATTTAACAAAGGTTTACAGTTTGGGTCCAAAATCCAGAGTTTGTATTTTGTAACCTCTCCTTTATTTTAGCATGTTCAGTGACAAACTGAGTTTGTGACATGACAGTGCCTTCAGATCACGTTTGAGCTGCTTGTGGCTGCATCCTCAGCCGATGCCTGTGAAGACAGCAGTCAGTCACAAGGTGTTTGCCATGTTTCCTTCTTGCCTTCCATTCCACCACTGTAGGTACAAGTTGTTTGTGGGAATCTTCAAGCAAGCTTTTTGCAAACTTAAAAGCTATGTTAATTAAATAGGAAAAAGCATCCTACCCTTACAAATAATTATACTGCTTTATTTTTCAGTATCACAGTCTCAGGAAATGACACAGTCCAGATCCCTTCCAAGATATTATATAGCCTTTTTTCCATCTGTCTGTCCATAAAATAATCAAATTAAATACAAATTTGTTTGTTTGCTACATCTATTACAGTGGAAGAACGTAATTATTGGTAGAAGCAGCTGAGCTTCAGAACAAAGCGTGGAACAAAGTGTTGTTTTCTCCTGCTTTTGTGTAACCCACTTCAGTGTTTCCAGAAAAGCACATGGAGGGACAGAAGGATGTGGTGGGTAACAAAATACAGCGGTTTATTGAACAAAATGGGGCAAGGCAATGTTCCCTTTACATTCAATGAGAATTCAGGAATATGAAGCAAAACATGCTATACACACGCACACACAGACATGATACTTTGGTTAAATGTCATTCAGAAGTTCTATGTCAAACCTGATAAAATTATAGAGTGAACAGTCAAAAATAAAAACAAGAATAGGCTTGCATAGATGGATTATTGTCAGTGCGCAATTTATATTTAAGGATTAGCTGTTACAACCCAGGGTACACTTGCAGCTCTGAGGAATTTAAGCCTTCTAGCTAATCCACCTCATCGCATGGCTAATATTTAGATTCAACAGACTGAAAGTTTACCCTGAAGAGCTAAATGAGACAACTGCAGTTATTTCTCTGAGGCAATTAACTATATTGCAGTGCACAGATGCAGCTGGAGACAGACCACGGAGTCTACTTAGAGTGAACACTGATACAGTGGAACTTGTTTACCATGAAGTAGAAAATACTCATTTGTGTGTGTCACTGTCCTCTCTGGAACTCTCCTGGAAGAGCCCAAACTGCACAGCTAAGCTTTGCCCTGTGCTACTGATGGGGAGGAGGTGGCTGATATACCTCCAGCCCAGATGCGGAGGTTAGGGCAGCTTTCTCAACACAAAACACATGTCCCACAGCCTGTTCTGGGCACAGCAGTCCAAGGGGCATACGTGTGCAGCAGAGCCAGTGCCTCCACAGCAGTGCTGCACAGCCACAAATGTGCTACAGCACATTTAAGGAGTACAGCAAACTGGGATCTCTATAGGTTTATGCCTGTCCTCTGCAACAAACATAAGTCAAGCTGCCTGTGGTATACTTCATATGAGGGACACCACTGTGCCTCAGCCCTGTGTCCCACACCCACCTCCCAAAGCAACTGCAAAACTAAGCCCTGAACATCTTGGGAGAGTGGGGCAAAACCAACTGTCCATCATCTGGAGATGGATACAGAGCAGAGTAAACCTCAAAGCAGCACCCTCCCTGGCATCACTGCCAGGAGCTGGATAGCACTGAGCTCAGCTGCCCATCAGTCCCTGCTATGAGCTGTGCTTTGGTTCCCATTGCATCTCATACAGTCTTGCAGTGACAGTGCTGCTGTGAGGGACAGAAGGAGCCATCTGCTCAGGGGGACAGACCCCCAGGAGATCGTGCTGTGCAAGAAGAAACGAGTATCATGGACTGGCTGTGCTAACTTACAAGAGTGTAAACTAAGTAGGGGAATCCTCACACTGTCTCCAAGTGCTCCCCTTTATATATATAAATTAGCAATCCACAGTTAGCTTGTATACAGGATAATATGAATTAAAATAAAAACCTTGATAATAAAAATATATAATATACACATTGATCCACAGCAATAAACTGAATGAAAATACTAGAATGTAACAGTGGGTGTAATTTGGCACAAAATAAACACAAAAATGTCTAGGACTGTAAAAATAACAATCCATTTTTTTCCCATAAGCAGAGAATGTAATCAATTCTGATTCAAATCCTGACAGGTGGGAATGCAGAGATATAAAAATACTGTACATACAAGATCCCTTTTATAGAGTGAAGCAGACTGCAGCATCTGTAACTTCTATCCTTCCTCCCCAAGAGGAGAAATTCAACGATGAGATTTCATTTATCCCCTAAGAGCTGATATTTTCTCACCCCACCAAGTTCAAAACCATTAAGTTCTTTTAAAAAAAAAGATGAAATTAACCTGTTGGATCTATCCACGTGACAACAACTGCTTCTTGCTGCAGGAAGCTGTACAGTCCAGATTAAGACAGTGTTTCATAGCTAGGCGACTCAGATCAGCCTGCTGAAGATATCGAGTATCCCTGCGGGTAAGGCACGATCCCTCCGCTTCACCCAACCCCTCTTCGGCAGACATTGTGCTTTGGACGGAGGCAAGGAGGTGGTGAGAGCTCTTGTGCCTGAGATGTGCCAGCTACGAAGATTAGGAAGTACCAGGATTTCATGGAGATGAATTTTCCATGTGGTGCCTGATACCTTGTTAATGCACAGAGTGAGAAAGGTATACAAGACCTGAACAATCCGGGCAGGGGTCCCAGCAGGGACTCCTACATCCTACTAAATCTGGAGCAAACCCATAGGCAAAGCTACTAAAACTTGGCAAGAGAAAATAAGGAAAAAACAGAGATACTGGAACACTTTTCTGTCATAGGAAGGAAATGTCGCTCTGTTTCTTTATAAAAAATCAGCTTCATTGTGCCTCTTTCCAGGGACCCATGTACCAGGTGCTGATTTTGCATCTCACCTACACCAGCTGCACCTTCTTGGCTCTCAGCAGAACAGTGGCTGCTGAGACCCAAGAGGAATTGGCTCCTTGTTTAACCATGATCTTAACTCTTTTTGACTTCAGTGGGACCATGGAATTCCCTTCCAAAAGGGGTCACTAAACACATAAGTCCTGTTGCAACCTTTGCCTCAAGAAGTCTCTAACCTGTATGACTGTATCAGAACCCCAATGTATATCAGATGAACAACTGTTCTGTTTATACCCCATTCACCATCTGCTTTCCTCAGCTACCATTTCTATCATTTCTCTCTCTCTACAGGTGTCAGCCCCTTCTAACAAAACCTTAGGGCCCCCCTTTCCACAAGGGCAATGGAAAAATAAGACAGGAGAAACACTTAAAAGGGACAGCACATGAATAAAGGTAGAGAGTAAGAATAAAAAGATATGGATGAAGGGAGGATACAGAGCAAAACAGCCCATAAAGCATTCAGCACTTCCTAAAGGCATCCAAGGAAGCAGTAGATGCTCCTTCCCTTGGGCTCTTTGTCTTTTGGTGCCATGGCTGGAGAGTTTGAGTGGCCCAAGGAGGCCGTTAAGAAGAGCCTGCAGCTCCACAGAGCAGGCACTGAGGTGTTCTTCAGACTCTACCCAGCTTCCAAACTAAATCAACCAGAGTTTTCTTTCACATCATTTCTACTCACTCCCATTGAAGTCAACAACTTGGATACTACCAAGCATCCCTTCTGAATTAACAGGTTTTTCAGGGGCTCAGAGTCTTCATGACTTTTCTAATTAGGGTAAGACAAGAGTTACATCAGCCAACTGCAGTGCAAGAGAGTCCATCATAGCCAGCTAGAGAGGCCCACAGAGGGCTGAATTCCTGGTTGGCAATTTCCCTTTACCTTTTGCAAGGGGTCACCCGTTTTCCACAAGCACAGCAAGTACAAAGCTCAACCACTTCCTGATTTGGCAGGACTTTTCCCCATCCAGTTGTCACAAGTGCACCAGGTGACACAAGTAGCAGTGCCTGTTTGTAGGAAGTGTTAATTCATAAAACTGTACCAGGCATTCATTCCAAAACAATAATTACTCTGATGGCAGTGGAAGGAAAAAGCCCACAGGAAAAAAAGAAATGGAATTTTCAGCAGCAGAAATTTTGACTGTTATATGAAATACAAAATAAATTTTTATAAAATAAAATCTCGGTAGATGAGTTTGCCACACTGGGCCAAGTTATAAAATAAACAAAAAAAAAAAAAGGAAAAACAGGATCTATGTTGTTATTTTTCTGGATCCTTTTAAACAATGTTATCACTTCTGAATGAACACAGACAGAACGAGAAGAGAAAACAAGGCAAGGACAGTAAAATCTAGCTGCTGGCTGGGATATTTCCTGAGAAGCAGCAGCAAGCAAGCAAGACCTTGCAAGTCACTTAAGAACTCAAGAAGGCGAGTAAGCTCTCAGTCTGGAAGCAAGGGTATGCAGGGAGCAGGATGCTGCTGATGCACAAAGTCCTATGTGACAAGGTTTTTGGATAGTGTCTACCTGGTCTATTGAGGTCATGTGGTTCTTCATAGATACTGAACTGCTGCCAACAGGCCAGTGGGGGTAAGAGATGGAAGTTTCTCAAGCTGTTGGTCAAGGGAAGACATGGGTTTGTGCTGTGGCATTAAACTTGCCCCTCCAACTTATGCAAAAAAAACCCTGGCCTGTCTTTCTAGAGATTTGGCCCAGTGACTATCCTACCAAGGACAACGGCCAAGGTTAAAGCCTTACAGCTGCCTTAGGACTTGAATTGTGCACTAGAGAAACAGTAGACAGCCATGCTCTCTTCCAGTTTCTTATGGGTCCAGAGAGCTGTCAAGGCTCTCTCCCCAGGCAGATCAGTGGTGAGGGCAAGTAAAGTCACAGCTCTGTCTCCCTTCCTCTGCAGAGTCAGCAGCAGAACTGCAGCTGCTGGCAGACAACAAAGAGCATGACAGGACAAGACTCAGTGCTGGGCCCTAAGGAGGATGGGCTGTAGGGGCAAGGCAGCCAAACTCACTGCTCTCTACTGGACTGGCACATGAACAACCCGCCTGTACCAGCTGAACAGACTCCAAAGCCAGTGTCCAAATGTTCAACTTTGTAGTTTAAAAATACACCAGAAAATAAAAGCAAAAAAATTATTAAAAAGACAAAAGAATTGAAATGAGAGGAGGCCAAAATAAAAGGCTGTGCAAGAGAAAAATGATTTTCAAAGAGAGGAAAGCCATCAAAGTGGAAGAGAGGAAGCACTGCATGGACAAATCTATATAGACAACAAACCTGTGAACCCTGCTAAGCCCTAGAGAGCAATAATTTTTTTATTCCTGACTGGAGTCTGCCTGAGGTGCTGAATGGAGCACTGTAGAAGGAAGGCGGTCAGCACAGGCATGGTGTGGACCATTCAAAACCAGCTCAAGTTATCTGTAACTGCAGATTTTAAATTCAATGCCCATGTGGCCCTCTTTCAGCCCCATGTTTCCAAGACATATGCAGGTTCAGTATACAAGCTAGTGTACTCAAGTGCATCAGCAACCAAGGTAGGAGTTACAGAAGACCCTACTTGGCTTAGGTGAAATTCCTTGGCTTCTACCACACTGAAGCTCAAAGTAGGTGACCACAGAGGTCCATTCAGACATATATGAGTTCCCAAACCAAAACTCACAGCTTCCTGAACTCCCTAGCATGCACACAAGGTCTAATCTCAGTTGAAACTGTCTTCCTTTTAACTGTTCTATCCTATATCTGGAGCTAAATGCCTAGTTACACACTCTATCCAGATTTTTGGAAACCCTAGAAAGAAATACAGCAGTTAAATTCTGTTCCATAGGCAATTTCTTTGTCACCAGTCCCAGAGTCAGGCCTTTGCTGGTGTACGTTTGAAGATGCACTCTCCTTCCTAGTATGACTGTCAGGTTAGGTCAGTTGTCTTATCCAACACAGGAACAAACACATTTCCTGTTACAACTCTTTTTGCTAAGCCATCTTAATACAGAAAGGACTTGTACTTCTGATGTTTCACTGCATTGCCATAACCCAACTCACTTCTTCAATTTTTTCTCCATTGTACATGCATCTCAATCTGTCCTATTTGTCAAAGCTCCAGCCAAAGATTAAAAATAAAAATAGAAGGAAAGCCTCAAAAGGATGTATGAAGGAGCTGTTAAGCCAGCTGGTTGATTTGCACAGCTCAGTGGCAGCTAGATTATACTGCACTGCTTCAGTCATCACACATGAGTAAGAAACTGAAACAAGTAATTTTCCTTAATATGATGACACTTAAAGAGATGATCCTGGAAGTGGAGAGTGGGCCTCCCATCGGGTCAGGAATCAAGGAAGTTGCCTGGCAATTCCAGTAACATTTGCTACAGAAGAGTCAGTACAAAAGCAAAGGCTAGCACAGTTTACTGCTTCCTACGGGAACCTGGAAAACAAAACAAAGAAAACTCTGTGAGGCTACATCCTGGTGAAGAAACTACTACCTGCAGTTCTATTTTACTTGTCCTGCTGTTGTATTGTACTTGTCCTGCCATCTTGTCCATCTGTCTGACTTCCCAGGGACTGGTAAAGTCAAAGGCCAAAATGGGAACCATATGTTTCATTTCCCAAGCAAAAGGAAGGATAGATCACAAGACAGGCAAACATTCATATTTCTTCTAGGGAGTGAATGGTGCTGCAGCCCCACTTCAGTCTCTTACTAAAGAAAACTGAATGAACACTGGGCTTACAGACTCATCTAAGCGCCATTAATTTTGCAGCTTACTTGATAGAAACAGAACACAACTTTCCCAAACTTTTAAATTTCAGAAAGGAAAGTGTCCACATGTAAGTCACAATAGTGGAGGCTCAACGAAACCTGAGAGACTGAGTTAAACTCTGACTGCCCTTTTCCTTCCCCAGAGACTCTACAGAAAAGTCTGAATGCCAATTGTGTGAGTTAAAAATCTCCAGGGGTGACCTTAACCACACTGCTCTGTGCCCAGTGATTTCAGGAAACAAGCCAACAAAGCAGTGCTGAGATGCCACAGGAACAAAATAAGCCTGCCCTCAGAACAGGCTGCTGTCTCATCATGCCATCCACCTGCCAGCCAGGTGATAATGCGAGATTGTCTTGTATTGGATTGTTTTGATACTAGTGAGTCACCTAAAATCCATCATGTCATTGTCTTAGTGGCATTTCTCCATCATTTGCTGCCTGGATTTACAGTCATTCATCATTAAGAGATCATGGAGCACATGCAGACAACAGTTTGATAAACTCCAGGCAAATCAATTGAGCTTTTTAGTCTCAGCCTGCAATGTGCTCAGCAAATACAGCCCAAACACTGACCAGCATTACCCCTGCCTGCTGGGGTAGTAATACCCATTGCTCTTTTCTATTAGCATCACTTTCCAATACTCTTTCCTGCAGGCTACTTGTTTGAGGAAAGCAGCTCACAACAACCCAAGTGCTGGGGCAGCCCTGGGATTGATTGATCTTACCTTTAGGAGAGTGTTCAGGTTTGGGTATCTGGCGCAAGGGGCTGGGCTGGCTTGTGTAATACCTAGAGTGTTCAAAGTCGTCCAGGAGAGGCTGTGACCTGCCAAGCACAGGGTAAAAGGAGTGATGGGAAATAGCTCAAAGGCATAACAGTGTGTCAAAAACAACATCTCAGCTGTCTGGTCTGTTGCTGTCAGTTTGATGCAAATTGTGCCGGGTCCACATTTCCCTCCTGCAGAGCAGCTCCTCTGAGCACAGCCCCTTACTGTTTCTGCAGTGAGAAATGCACAGCATTTACTGCTTCTCCTGGACCTCTTTCATTTAATAAAGGTTTCAAGTTGTCAGGAAATGAAGAATTTCCATCATAAAGACTGATGCAAACCTCACTCAAAAGAGTAATATTCTGAAGTGTTTAATGCTTGCCCAGTTTTAGCCCCACAGTATTTTAATACGATCTCTCTTCAATCTCCACCTGCACACCTTATTTACTGTTTCTTTTGCAAATTCAACAAGAATTTCTAAGCTCCTTCCTGGAACAAAAATCAAAGGCACTGGGGTCACTTCCAGGGCCCAGTCCCTCATGAGGGGCATTGAGACAGAGTATCAAGAGATTTAGAAGAAACAATGGGCTACAGCATGTTCCCAGTTTGGGATCAGGCACCCCAAAGCACTGCACTTGCTTGCAGGGGGTATCCACATGCAGCAGTGGGAGCTTTGTACAGGGCTTAACTGGAAGCAAAGATAGATCCAACAGAGCAGCTGTGCAAATGATGGCGATTACTCCTTCCTGCCCAGAGATGGCATTTGTTTTCACATCCCTAGAAGCCCTGTAACCCTCTCAGTGTTTCTCTGCCATTTAACAAATGTCATTGCACAGGCTCATCAATCTCTGTCAGTACAAGGCATGGAGACCAATATGGACAAATGCCATGAGCAGAGTGAGTGATGCATGTCACCAAACACCTCATGAGCTCTGTGCCCTCCCATCTCTTTTCAGTGCTAAAACCTCTACTCTCCACCAATTCCCTCGTGGGTGGGTCAGGCTGGTCATCCCACAACTTCTCCTTAAGATTCAGCTTCTCAGCAGCTTCCCACTTGCATTTCCCCATTTTTGCCAGCCAGTTCAAGCTCACCTTGAAGACCTGTCGCTTCTGTGTCGCTGAGTTTCAGGCCCTTCTCTTGACCTTGAGCGCGTGGACTCGCCTGCATCAGGCTGATGGGAAGGAAGGAGATCTGTTCATCTGTGTGCCTTGCAAGAAACTCACCAGTGCACTGAGGCTGACACAGTCCTTTCGTGCTTGGTTTGTACACACGATTAACTACAGCCAGACATGCAAATGGCAGTACTAGGACTAGTTTCCAGTAAACAAAACTAAGCCTCGCTGAGTCAAACTCAATTTTTGCACTAAATATGTGACAGCTCTGGGGGACTGTCCTGAAGCTGGGGTCAAACATAGTGTGTAATGACTGTGTACATGGCTGGGCTGAGCACGAGGGACCAGCTGCACACAGCTGTGCTCCTGCAACCACTTAAACATAGTAAGGAGGCTGCAAACATAAGAGCTACCTCCATCTGGCCCCAAGATTAATACAACATCCCCTTTAGCACCTTACCAGTGCAGACCATGAAATCTGTTTCCTATCCTCTCCCATGTTGGTTAGCCAAGCCTTTCTGGTATCACTCATGCAAAAACTTAGGCACAATAGACTCTGTACTTTCATTACACAGCTAATTTTATTATGAGGCAGAGTGACAACCGAAGTATCTGCATTGCCCTTATACAAACAGAACCAACTACTGCTTTTACTGCTACAGTCAGGATTCCAGCAGAGGGAAGGTCCTGCACCAGGAGGACTGAGAGTGCTTCAGGAAGGCCACAAAGTGCTGTGACACCTAGTGACAATCTCCCAGGCCAGATGCCAAAAGCATCTAACCAAGGAGGTGGTTTCAAAAGGCTTGGGAAGCAGTTGAATAATAGACAGCAAGACCCTTTGGGAATGGGAATAACATTATAGTACCTTATCTGTGGTGCCTCCTGAAGCTTGACATACCTTCCAATCTTGATCATGCCTCCTCTTTTCAAAGGAAGACTTTTCTCTCTCTTTCCTTAAAGCCTTTTTCTCCTCAGCCATCAAGAGTCGAGCAATTTCCTAGAAGGAAAAATACAGACAGTGCCTCAGACACTTTCATTGTTCTTGTGGGTTTGAATAACTTTTCCATGGACAGCTGCTAAATGGGAAGGGTGCAAATCCAGGATTTCACCTATCCGTGATCAGAAAGGAAGTGACAGGGCAAAATTAAGATAGACATCATGCAGCATGCCCAGCAGATCCCTGATTCGCCAGAACTGTGTTTGCAGAGCGTTTCTGCCCCCTATTCCTTTTCCTTAATGAGGGAGGTGGTTCATCTCACAGCATCTTGCATAGTCTCCCCTGGGGCTCAGAAAAGAAATGCTAGTACAGAACCATGAACTAACTTCCTTTGTCATGGCTGCAATAGGCAGTGGAACCCTCTGCTTGGCTGGCCTGAGCATATACATGAAACTCAGGTAGGAGCAAACCCACTAGAGCTCCAAGCTTCCCCTACAAGGAGAGAAATTAACAACTAGAGGATGAGAGGGAACAAGTGGTGTTTGGCAGCTTCCACAAGTAAAGGAATTCCACAAATATTTTACTTGTTGCTCACCTCATCTTGGGCTACTTGAGCTGCCTTCTGATCTGCCTCATTAGCCTGGGAAAAAAAAGATGGGGGAAGAAAAAAAAGAGACAAAAGAGTAACATCTCTGAATTAGTCATACTCATTAGTCTACTGGCAGGGCAAGTAGGTGCCCATACAAATACACAACCATCCTCTCCACGTATAGTTAACTACCTCAATACTTACAAACCAACACCAAACTGTCAGTTCAGCTTTTCAGCTGAATTTTGTCCTCATGTATCTGCTAAGGAACACTACAATGGATTTCCCACTCTGCTGCCCTCTCTTCTCAAAGATGGGCACTTCTGGGGTAGCCACACTGACTATAAGCCATCTTCACCTGCCTGGAAACATTCATTTAATATCACTCTGCTTCAAAAATTTAATTTTGGGGTGTTTATTTAAAAAATACATCTTTATTGGCTGTCACTCCATATGTGTGTATGGAAGACAAAGATAATTACCAGAAAGCACAGTAGCATTTTGGGTCTTAAAAGTCACTCTCATATATAAAAGCTTTACAAATTAAAGTTGTCATTGCTACCTACCTTAGTTCCTTCAAGTCGACTAATGCATCCCCTCTACTTACCAGGAGCTCTTCCTCCTGCAGCTTCCGAGCAATCTCTGCATCAGACAACTCCTGTTCCATTCGGGGTGCATCATACATGGCTTGTTTCATCCCCCTCAAATTAGTGCCTACAGAATTGCGAGAGAAAACAATCAACTCAACCATTCTCCACATGCTTTGATAAGGAGATATCCACATACTCTTCAGCTCCCCCTCAAGAGAACGAGAGACCACGACGACGTTGTACCTGCCATACAGATGGTTTGAGAGCACCTTTTGCTGAGGCACAGCACACACCTTAGGAAGGTTTCTCTGTGCACACAAAAATACCTGATACACCATGCCTTATAACAAATGCAACTATATGGCAGAAGAGACCATGTCCCTTGAAGTCTTTGATGACAGTGAGGCTAGCAAAGGAATTGTCACACTCTGCATTGATACAGATATACTGGCAAAACTGGGCAGCAGAGAGCAGCCCAACATCTGTTATGAGCATAGTCTGAACACACTGCTGGAGCAGCATGGGCTGCAAAGGTTGCCTGAGACAGGCTCACATGAGATTTCAGACTATGTCTTCCTTGGGATGACCAATGAATTCTAGAATTCAACAAGAAAACAGCCAAGTAAGCACACTTCATATAATATTCAGTTCTTGCTTTGAGTATAGAGTTTTGTTATTTTAAAGATAAACCTGATTAACATCTTCCACTTCCCCAAGGAAGGTTTTCATATTATGAGGAGGAAGAATAATTGTCCCAGTATCTCCAGAGACAGACACCCATTATCATCCTCACCTTATCTGTGGGAAGATCAGCTAGATGGCTTTAAGCATAAGTTTCCTCACGTTGTTACAGACAAGTCTCCTACTTTCACTAGGTCACCCCTACTTCCAGTGGTTTTAAAAGCAGAAAGATGGTTCTGGATCTCTAAAGCCCCCATTCCCCAAGTATTATTGAACAAGAACTATACAGGTACAAATTTCCCAGAAAACTCCACTTGTACAGAATTTGGCTAGAACCCCATTTTACAAACAGTTGGACACCCAGTGCCACTACTGAACTTTGCCCAAATTGAATTAAGTTGTCAGCAGGGTTTTCAATAAGAAGTGGATGAAAATTTCTGGTTTTTTTAGTGCTTTAGTAAAGTGTTTTCACTTAATAGTTCTGCATCTCAACAAAATACAACAACATAATCCTAACATTTGGGGTCTTGTTAGGTTTTTTTTTTTCCTTCTGTGCAACCAAACCACTGCACAAAATCATGAAAACAAAAGCTGGTGGTTGGTTACTTGGTTGATTTGGGTTTTTTCTAGGGGTGGAGGAGGGAGGAGGATTTTTTTCTTAAAACACAGGATACCAAGGGAACCATTCCCAACAATACCTTCTTACTCATCCTCTCCAATGCCATGGAACATCAGGACATAAACAGAGCAAGAACGTTTATGGATAATAAGAATCCCACTAAATCAGGGAGAAACCTGGACAGGATTAACTGTGTACACACTGCAGGTAGATATTGGAGACAAGCATCTTCAAAGGAAGCAAAATATACTTCAGATACCAGTATGGGGCACACACATACACTTTCTCCATCACTTGGTTACCTGAGTCTCGCTGGTAGCCTCCAGCCTTCCCCTGGGTCACAGCATGTGGGGAGGGGGAATGTGTCCTGTGTCCTGCCCTTCTGCAGTCTCTTGCCTCACCCCTTCTATGATCATCTCTAAATTCAGCATCATGGAGCTTCTCATCATGTGCCATCCTGTGTGACGAGAGACCCTGATGGCGAGATTTGTGTTTTTCAGGGCGCACCACCTGGCTGCTGCCCTGATGCCAGGTTTCCTGCTCAGCCTCCAGTTCCAACTCAAGAAGGGGAAGGTGCTTTTCTCTGTCTTGCCTTGGTGGCTTTCTCCTGTGCTGTGCCTCATCTGCAAATCTGCGCTCTGACTCCAGGTCAAGACTGAGAGGTCTCCTACCCTTCTCCCGGCCAGCTGTCCTCCTCTCCCGGAGCTCCCAGCTATGGCTGTGATCATAGGCACCATGGTCAGCCTCTCTTTCCAGATCAAGGCTAGGATGTCTCCGTGACCTTTCCTGGCTGGCTGTTTTTTGCTCCTGCTGATGGCCACTGCCGGTCTCTCTCAGGTAAGGAGACCTCCGACGATCCTCCGAGGTGGAGTGCCTGTGTTTGGAGGCACTGTCGGTCAAAGGTGAGGGAGGTCCTCTGTGCTCTCTCTGGTGGTGCCTGTGCCTGTCATGACTGTGTGCCCTGTGAGGCTCAGAAAACTGCTCTCTGAGGTCACGCCAGGGGTGCTCTGAGCAATGGGGGGACAAACAATGAGCGGGTTAGTGGTGCAGGGGTTAATGGTAGTTCTGAGGCCAGACTCGCAGCAGGCAGATGAGGGTGCTTGATATAAGAAGCCGAAAACGCAGGCAAAGCCTGATGGGATCAGAAAAAATAAGAAGGACAGACAATGCTTGCAGGCTACAACAGGAGGCAGAGTGAAATGGCAGCAGGGCAGCACAGGAGGCAACAAGGCTGGAGCAGAAAGCACAGATCCAGCCTGAAAGTATCTGAGCACCTCCTAGACAAGGACAAGCCAATATAGAGACAAATGACTTTTAACGATGCAACTGGGGCTGACAAACAGCCAAGAGAGCAGTTCATATCCTGATGACACATCACTGCTGCAGGATCCTGAAACCACCTGAGAAAGATTTGCAGAGAAGGGCACAAGATGCAGGTAGGGTTGGGAGGCAAGAGGGGGTGTAATGCCAGGAGGGACCAAGCAGAGGGGTCAGGTTGGATCCCGGTTTATAAGCACTGGTGCCCTGCCCTGGCTTCAGGCACAGTTTTTTTATTCGTTTCACCTAATGAGGGGAAGACCCATATAAAGCAGAAAAGGAGATGAGAGATAGGATTTTTTTTCTTTAAAAGCAAGAACAGGATGATGGATAGCTGCCGCATCCAAACATCTTCCACCACAGACAATCATATATATCTCTTGCAGACCCAGAAGTTTCAGGTCCTGTACTTCTATACTAAGTAAACATTTCAGCTCTGAATACAGAGAAGGTTATGGAAATTTAAGGGTAGTATAAGATTTCACAAAACACAGGCTCCTGACCTCAGCAATGTAGCTAGAAAAGCCGCTTACTTGGCAGTTTGGTGGGGTTGTTTCCTCTGTGCTTTCCAGAAAACAGGTAGAAATTTTCTTTGCTCTTAGTTACAGTAATAAACTTGAAACAGGTAGGAGGATGCAAGTCTACCTCTTTACAATCTACTAATTCATTTATTTTCCAATCAACCAATTTGCTAAGAAAAATTATTGCACTGAGTGAACTATTATCTCTCTACAGCAACTTTTCAAAATGAGAAAAGAGGCCTTAAAGCAGATAAACTCCCACCCAAAAAACAGACTAAAATCCTGCAGCAGCACTTTCCTCAACTGCCAAGATGTTTCTTTTATAGTATCTAAAAATATTTAAAATAGATTTCACTGCACATGAACTACATTCTGTTTTAATAAACAGCTCTACAGCCCTTACAATCCTTCTAGATTTCAGGGGAAGAAAAAACAAACCCCACACCAAAACTAAATGTTTCCTTCAAGTCATTCTACTCAGAAAAAACTTTTTCAGAGCCAGTAAAAATACAGCCTACAGAAAATCCACCTTGAAAACAAATCTGTATGACTTTTATCCAGAACAGGTGTATTTTTAGAAGTCCAAAAACTGTAACAGGAACTGCTGCGGTTGTTTTTTAACTGGTTGGTTTTTTTCCGTGCAGCGTTAGATCATTCATATGATTTACAAAAAAACAAATATCCAATAAAACAATCTGACTTACTGAACAACAGAGAACAGAGCCTGAAAGCAAGTTTTTGAACAATACTAACAAAGGTCTAAGAATTAATTCAATTTTGTCATTAAGGAAAGCTCAATAAATACAGCAGCAGAGAGCAGAAAACACAAAAGAGCAAGGTATGGCTACACTGGGAAAGGACTGCTGCAGGTAACACAATCATGCCAGACAACCCAAGCAAAAGACTAGTTTTTGGGGTATCTCAGGGTATATAACTCATCAGCAGGTGCTGGGTCCTGCAGCTTCCCAAGGGGTTGTGTAAACACTCTCTAGATCCTGCTGTTACTCTCTCGAGTAGCAAGTGACTGAGTGAATACAAAAATGTTTTTCATGGCACAGACACTTCTGGGAGGAACTCTGCCTTTTTTTCATGTTTAGTTTTCCACTTTTAAAGAGCTCAGATTGCTTTGGAGCAATAGCCCACGTGACTTCTGGATGTGGATAAATTTTTGTCAGCTGATTTGTCATAAAAATCCATCCTGTCTTACCATCTCTGTGTGGCAACAGTATTACCTACATTGTATTTTTTCAGAGACTTGTCCCATTTAATTCTGAAAACCTGAAGTGTGGGTTGGCCATAAGAATCCAAGATGCTTTTTTTCCCCAGCTCTGTACATGTAGCAGGTCTTGTGGTCCTGAAGTTTCCATATGGTTACTGCTTTGCACTTACTGCTTTGTATGTCCTTGTCTATCTTTGAATGTCTTCCAAATTGAAACTAACTTGTGTAAGTTCAAATGCAAGACTTGAAAACTGCCAATGGCATTAATGTTAAAATGAGAAGTAAGAGGTTTGATCTTCATCTTCACAATCTGTTAATCAATAGCAACCCATCCTTCCCACCACATTTTTGAAGGAAGAACACAGGAACCACCACCAGCACACAGCAAAGCCATCCCCAGATTGCTCCATAATTAAACACACCCCGATTGTCTCCTCACAGTTTAAAGAAGGTCTGTATTCAATCACAAAAGCTGACCAAGAGAAAGCACTGTGGTTCATATAATTTCCACAATGTACAGTCCCAGATGATAATCACAGCAGAGACACTCTGTGGAGATGACCTTGTTCTTCAGTAAGTCATTCAAATCGGTTGTGCTAATTTTACTGCTTGGATACGTACCTGCAAGGAGCTATTTTTGAAACGTGGTTCCATGAAGCAGCATTTATTCCTTTATGTGGCTGTGCCAGCATCACAAATGAGCACACAGAACTGTTTCTCTTCAAATGCAAGCATGGAATTGCATCGACATTCCTCCCCCACACACTGGGTTTTACACAGCAGTAACTGTGGAATATCAGCTACTGTCTTTTTCCACAAGCCCTTTTAAAACATACATGCATGGCTGTACTTGCACATGCACACACCACACACCCTACCCCTGTCCTCCAAGCCCTTTTCTAGGACAACAAAAATTATAAAACTGTCCTCTTTTTTTTTTTTTTAATTAAATATTTCCTAATTATAGAATACAATGATTCTGACCCTTGAAACTGATATAATGCTACAGCGCTCAATACAGGACTGTAGGATAAGAGTAAGTTCCTAGATGGAGTTGCCAGATCACCAGGTTCACCCTATACTGCCATGATCTTTTATCTAGTAGAAACCTACCTCCATTTTCTGCATAATAGCTCTCCTCATAGCCCTGGGACTCTGGGTAGTGCTTCTTGCGCCTCTTTTCTTCCTGCAGTTCTCTCTGTTGTAGGAGACGCGCAATGTCCTGCAGAGATGGAAGAAAACAGACACAAAATCACCACTAAAAATACCTCCAGATTCTTTTATTCAAATTCTTTATTTAATTATTAAAATCTCAATAATTTAATTTTTCAGACATGACAACAGCAGTTAATCAAATTCAACCTGTAAGTGGCATAGGGCTTTCAACTTCATGGACCCAGGCCCACCATGGAAATTCCAACCCCATGGCAGACTCACAAGTTCCTGTTCTCCCTGCACACAAGCCTGCAAAGCCCTAATGGCCAAAGCAGGGCAAAAGGGACTTTGTGTGCAACCTCAAGCTTTCAGCTAGGATTTGGAAGTCAGAGAAGTGCACACCCACTTACAGGAGTGGGCTGGATCTGCCCCCTGCACTCTGCCAGGGAAAAAAACCCAGAGGCTAAGGCTGTCTCCAGTTGAAGGCACTTCTGATTGGAAGGAGTTTCCAGAATAAGTCATGAACTCATTTCACACCAGTGGTAATTTGCAGGAACTGTAGGATGCCAGCCACGGAAATGTATCAGTTTGACAGACAGAGAGTGAAGGAAAAGAAAATCGAAGGGACATTAGGAAGAGTGAGCCAGGCACAAGGCAAGAGCTCAGTGGGGACTGCAGCCGTTTGTCTTCTGTCACGGTTTTGGTAGATACTCCAAAGAGACGAGCACTCCATTTTCCTAATTGGTTTTCCTTCGAGATGACTAATGGATCAACAAGGCCTAGGAACCGCAAACAGTCCCCTGGCGTTTGCTCATCTGGGGTCCAGAAGCTTGCAAATCAGTGGAGCCAGTCTGAAGCCAGGAAGCAAAGCTGGCAGATACCACCATGGCATGCTAGCCCTTTGGATGCTATTCATTTAAGCCTTCCTAATCCTCAGAACCTTTACAGAGCCATGCATGTAAAGCGGACACTGCAGGCAGGAAAGGCATCACTGAAATGCAAACTAAGAGTCAACACTCTCCAGAGCAAAGCCTGCACTGGAAGATATTGAATGGCTGTTCAAGTACAAACTATTATTTCAGGATTCAGGTAAGATCTGCTCCATAACCAGCTTTTTGGAGGACCTGGGGATGCCACAGACTCTTTAGGAAAAAAAAAAAAACAGCCAAACCAAAACCTCTTTCTCCTGACAAGGTTAACCTCTTCTAGCAAGTACAGTAAATCTATAAATATATACGCTTAAGCACATTATCTCCAGGACTGACACAGCTCAGGACTTGCAAATCCACACAAACCACTTCTTGCAAAAGGGATTCATAAGCAGGCAGGCTTAGACCTTCATTTGAAAACCCTGCAGTCTAGACAAGATCTGCCTCAGTCCACAGCTACATTTCAGCCACACTTGGGAACTTCCCATGTACCAACATGAAGAGAAAGAATATTTATGAGTTCTCATTGCTTTAATCCACAGTCATCTGAAGACTGCTCCCAACAGCACAAGATGGTCAGCAGGCTGACAAGTTGCCAGGACCTGTTGTCAGACCACTGACACCCCTGCTCTCTGCATAAAGCAGCAAGGAGAGCTGTAATTCCCAAAACTTACATTAGTTTTGCGTCTCCTTCACCTTTCTGATAAAAATAAGACATATTTGTCACCTTTACAGTACAAATTCTTTGACCTAAGTGTTCCTCTCACCCTGTTACCACAAGTTCCCCTAGGAAGCCAAGCCCTTCCACATATGTCTGGGCAGCCTTTCAGTACTTGCTTGGAATTAGTGGTTCAAGAATAAAATTAAGCCTTGCACAGGTAAACTGATGCATCTGTCAGGTAAGGACAGATTCTTACTTCAGGCTCTTTCAGGAAACACAGCTTTGTGTTTCCAAGCTCTTCCTATACAGAAAATGCCACCATCTTAAGACTACTCAGACTTCTCAGGAAACCATCTGTAATCAAGAAAGGGGGCACACTCAAGGCTCACACAGATGTTCCTCTACTCTGTGGGCTTCCTGAAAACCCAGTTTGACAGGCTTACCCAATAAGGTGATCAACAAGCCAAATCCTTTGAATACCATCAACAAACCACACTGCCCACTCTCAACAGCAGAAGAGAAATATTCTGAAATCACAAAAGGAATCTGCTAGCAAGAAACTACAACAGGGTGTTCAGGCTGTGAAAGACTAAACTGAAGAAGTGAGAAGCCAGAAGTGGATGGCTGGGCTAAGAGTCCTGAAATCTTTGCAAGAAAGACAAAGAAATCATGACCCAGGATTCTCCCAAAAGTAGTACCTATCTTCTTGCATTTGAGAAAGCAAGCAGGTCTCAGAGTGCATAAACAATTACAGCTTCCTACATCAGGGCAATGAACACCTCAACAAGACCCACCTACTACTTGCCCTCTTCATTAGCAAAGCCACTGGCACCAACAATCCTTGTGACCCTTGAGTGTGAGGACTGTGACTGTATCTTATTCCTGTAACAGGACTCCCTAAAAATTACTCTGCATACAGAGATCTGTGAGGATTGCCACCATGCAAGCCAACTCCTGTGGCTACTGGCCAAGATATGCCTGACCTGAAAGGACTGCTACAAATAGCCCTGCCATCCCTGCAGCTTTAAAGGTTACCTCATCTTTTTCCTCTTGCCTGCGGCGCTCCTCTGCTTCAAACGCGAGCTTTACTTGGATTTCCTGAGCGATCTCACAGTCCTGTCGTTCCCTAGAAGGTAAGGAGACAAGGATTATAGGCAGCTGAAGCCACAGGCATCCCTCAGCCTGGAGAAAGGGATAAAAGAGCTAAAAAAAAAAAAAAAAATCCATCTGATTTACACAAAAGAATTATTACTCAGTGTTAGTGCAGAGCCTATGAATCCTCACCAAGGACCAGGACTCCCTGTACCTACTGCTAACCAAATTTAGAAACTACTTTCCAGAACCATTAAAGAGTATAAAGTAAAAGAAAACAGATTCATTGGCAGTTTGCTAAGAAAGGAGGTAGGCACCACAAAATAAGGCAGGCCAAGGTAGCACCTAGGAGTCTGCAAACAGTTTAATTCGGCTGAGTTTCTGTATGTGTGGTATCAAAGGAGGGGTTCAGGGGTACAGTTAACACAGGTGTACCTGGGAAGTGGTTTTCAAGTGAAAGCCAAGAAGAAAAAAGTGCAGGAATGCAGTACATAGGCCAAGTGGAGGCTGGAGGTGGCAGCTCAGTAACGATGAGAAATGCAGCTGAGGTGGGATGAGACACAAAAGCAGAACCACTGCCAAGAGGCGAGGGAGCAACATGCGTCAGAATGAGGGGGGAGGGAGCCGTGGCCACCCTGCCAGTGCGGATGCAGGAACACAATATTGCATTAACTGGGGAAAGAGATACCAGAGTAAATGAGACAGGAGAGTTCCAGCTGTGCAGACAGACCTAAAAGGCTGTATTTCAGGGGTATCACACCAAAAGCATCTGCATGAACAGTGCAGTATGTTCTGATGTTCAGCAAACAGGCTGGAATGATGGCCAAAGATTCCTTAGGGCAACTCAGAAAAGGGTTGGGGGATTTGAGAAGAAAGATTAAAAGCTCTGTCTTTCAGCACTGTTGAAATTGAGCTAAAGAGCAGCTCCAAACAGGTCAGAAAAATCAATCCCTGCAACTGCAACTACTGAAAGGCAAGGCACAGAAGGAGACAAGAATGAGAACAGCAACCAGCAGAGCCTGCTTTATTACAATACAGTCTTTTGAAGAGCACACTGGCAATGATCAGATAGATGATGGGAAGACTACCAAGAGCATATTATGGAAGGCAAGCAAATAATTCAAGAGAAGGAGGTTGTGCTGTGTCAAAGTTGTGCTGTGTGGGATGGAGCAACTAGTTCTAGTTTGAGCAAGGATCTGGGCAGAAATGACCTAATGAACTTGGAGGTAAAGGACTGCAGGAGAGTCTAGAACATGAGCAGAGGAAATTAAAATAGTTTCAAGTGCAGACAAGCACTTTAGGTTCAAAAACCAAGAAACGTGGCATGGCTGGAGCAGTCAGTGGGACCACAGAGCCTTCTTTTACAGAAAGTGAGGAATGAGAGAAGCGGAAAAGGTGGATATGTGGCTTAGGGTGGGGAAGAAGGATATTGCAACAAGAGGGTTGAGAGGATAAATGTCACCAAGAAACAACTCATCTGTCATAAGGAACAAAAAGATACATGCAGTAGGAGTAGTAGCTTCTTTATTTCCATCAACTGCTCCTTGGAAGCAGACCTGCAATTGGGCTGGAACTATGAACAGGTCAAACATCTCAGGACAGCGGTTTCTTTCATCCAGGTAATGAAACCTGGTATTTTTTGCATGTGCCTGTGTGTGTTTCATTTGACTCTGGGGGTAGACCCGTTCAAAGGCACAAGAGTTCACACAGCAGCAACTCTAGTTCTCGAGCCTGCCTTTATATAAAGGGACCTTGGCAAACCTGGCACCCAGCAAAGAACCACAGTCCCCAGCAAAACAATAGATGAATAAGCAAATCCTAGGGGGCAGGCTGCCAGTAGGCCTGATAGTGAATCCCTTATGACCTCAGTCTCTGAGGACGTGAATCCAGGTAGAAAATAAGTTAGAAAGGTCAGACACATCAAGGCATTGCACGTCTCCAGTTCCCCTGGCACCTGTGAGCAGAGCTAAAGTGTCAAGTTCATCAGCACAAACTGACTTGCTAAATACTTAAAATACATCTTATTACAGACAAACAGGACAGAGAAACAGCTAATCATCTTTCAGAGCCAAGGCAGCAAGGTCATTGCCTCTCCATTTGCAGCAAAGAACACTAGAAGTAATGCTAATGCGGAAGCATTTTCTTATTCCTTATGACATACATCTTGGAATACATTGTATCAATTTCTTAGAACTGAACAGTAACAGAGGATTAAGTTTTGGGGTTAATTGCTCAGAGGTAAGTAAATACTGAGACTTGATTAGTTAATCAACATAAGCTAGTGTTTTAACTTGAGTGAGCATAAGAAAATAGTTAAACAACTTTGACAGCTCTTCTTGTCCTCCTGTTTCTTTAGGGTGAGTTCAAGTGACCATCAGACTCTGGATATCAGCCAGAGCAACATAAACATCGTCCTTCCTGAACATCCCACCTGTATCCCCTTCCTTCCTGGGTTGCAAGAGTGTTAAAAATCTAGAGAAAACTCTACATCAGTTTATTAAAAAAAAGAGGAAAAAAAACCCCAAAACTCTGTGTGATTTACACTGATTGTAGCTACTAGCTGTTGCCAGATGAGAAAAAAAAAAGGAAATGTTTAAGGGAATTGTTCAAAGGAACTAGCTTGTATTAATACAACAGAATCATCAGCACAGAGAGCAAAACAGGGAAAGGACACATTTTCACACTATTTTATTTTAGTCATCTTGCTACTACACTCAGCAGTGTGCAGGCTGCTCAGTTAGATGTGAGAGATGCTTTTAAAGAAGCATGAAAATAAGGTTTATGCTTCCCTGAATTCTTAAAAAGAAAAATGCTCTTCTATTCTCTCATTTATCTTCACAAAATCTTTGAGAGAATTTAGGATTTGACAGACAGAAGAAAGCCCACAAATTTGAAGAGCTTTTTTATGTTTCCTGTTTATAAAGACTCCCTAGTTCTGCTCCCCTACTTCTCCCATCACCTCGCAATGTCAAACTGATCTACACAATACACAAAGCATCAACAGCGAGGATTATTTTGTTGCCAGAATATGCTACTCTTGGACAAGGAGGAGCGGGAACATACAAAGAATTGAGGAAGAAAAAGATCCAATTACAAAAGGATGCCTCCATCTTCTTTTACTTTTCTTGTAGAAGAGTTCATGTTTCCAGCAGCAGAACTGCTGCTGACACAACATTTTGCATCAGCAGTTCTGCCTGTGCCTTGGCTCACAAAGTTCGTAAATCCCATTTTACAGAGTCCTACAAGAAGAAAATAATTTGCAGCTCACAGAAAGTAACAAATAGGAATCACCTCTGCCATACAAAATTAATTTTTATGTTGCCATTTACACTCACATCTCTAATTGGTAATAAAGACAAAGCTATTGGAAAAAAAACACAGACTTGAGAGATACATATGTATCTAACCAGAGCTGCCTCAGTGTGCTGGGAACATTGAAAACAATGGCTGATCTATTACGCCCCAGCTTCAAAGCTTTTATGAACCACGGTTTTGAAGCCAGTCCTGTATCCTGCACATCTGCAACACAGAGCTCTCCTGCTCCATCGCTGTCCCTGCCAGAGGAGCCACCCAGGCTTTGTGATCCACCACCATATGTACCTGGTGGGTGGCATCCCACAGCACAACACAAGCCTGGAGGCAGCACAGCTGCTGGGAGATGCATCCTGCCTTGCAGGCCCTGCATTTGCAGTGACCCCCATCCTGCCATCTCTCACCAGAAGGATCTGGCTGAGATCTGTCACACAAATCATTTGTTACATCTCATGTATTACAAGTCCACCCAGGATTGGAAAGTACAGTTTGTTTTGTGTTGCGCTGCCACGTTCCATTTCCACACCACCTCCACAGCTGAGAGTAATGGCACACAAGCCAAACCACGGGTCACAGGGTTCGATGTGCTGTGTGGGCACCAAGCAAACCTGCAGAGCAAACTGCATCACTCATTAAACACCTTCCCACAGCTGCTACAGAAGTCAGTGACTGCAAAAGAAGGCCTGTCCCCAACACCTATCCCCACCAAGTGACCCTGAGGCAGCAGTTTCCCCTTCCAGGTCACTTCGCACTGACTATCCACAAGCACAGCATGGGCTTTCAGCTTTCAGTGCAGCAGGACACCAAGGAGCATCATACCCAGCTCCTCCAAAGCACTCACCAGGCATCAGTGCAAGCACACCAATATCTGCAATTTACACAAGAGAGAGACTGCACTGTAATATTCTATTTTTATGGCATGGTTCCCTCTTTCTCAGACTTTAGCCAGGCACAAGGGCAACACAAGTGGTCAAGTTACTCCATTTTGCCAACAAGCAGTACAATGGGAAGGCCCCTTCTCATGGACAGGCAACAGAATACAAGCCAGGATGGGCCCCAGGACCATCACTTCCACCCCATTCTCATTACCCTGTGCCAGAGCCTATATTTTTACAGCAACAGACAGCCAAAGAGAAAAGGAAACAAAAGCAAAATCTGAACCCTTTGTACTGTCAAATCAAAGCAGCTGATTTCAGTGCGCTGACCAAATGGAACTAGCACTCCCATTTCAACAGCTTCATCACAAACTCACAAGTCTTTTTGGTGTTTCTGGATTTGAGCACGTGCTTTCTTATCCTCCTCTTCTTGCAGTTGCTTGGCCATCTGCAAGTCATGTTGCACCAGACGATTACGCTGAACATTTGTAGCCAAGTGATGCTCAACTGGAAACAAACACAGACAAGAATCCTCAAATCAGGCTGCAGAACTTCACTGTGAGAACAAGATACACCAAGTGGGAGGGAGATTCCAGGACAGAGAGGAAGACGGATCTTGGCAGGGGAACACCAGGCAATATCATTAAAGGTGGGAAAGTCCTGAACTGAAATTACACTAACAGCTTGGGACTGCCTTGTTTTAGCACTGCGGGGGCTGTATACGTGTCTCTGTTACCAAAATAAGATCTGCGTATCTTAACACATGCAGGTTTATAGAGAATGTTTTTTAGGATTTGAATTTCATTTTCTGACCATGGGAAATCACCTTAAGTGAATGAAGTGGGTCTGGAAAGGACCACCAGAGGCCAGTGAGGATGAGCTGAACCTAAAACACTTCTGATGGATGCTTCCCTAATTTGTTCTCAAGAACTTCTAGAGAAGGAAACTCCTCTCACTCCCAGCATAATTGGTTCCAAAAATCTCACTACCTTTATATTTAGCAACAGAGCAACTGAGTACTACAGTGAGTCCTTTACCATACATGGATATTGCCTGTAAGAAAAAATGGCTATGTGAGCTGCAGCAGAGAGTCGTCTTTAATTCAGTGATCTCAGGTTCCAGGGCACATGCAGCTGCACCCCCAGTGGAGGAGCTGGAATGTCATTTCCACCCAGTACTGGTAGACACCAAATTAGTGAGAAGCTGATTAGAGAGGCCATCACACCTGAAACTGCAATGTAAACATACTCAAAATAACAGATACGCATATAAAAAATAATTTAAAAAAAGGCACCAGTCATTTAGAAGTTCCCAGCTGCACTTCTTTTTCTCCTTTTTAAACCCTTCTAGGGTACAGCTGCCCTACCTCAAAATGTCTGAAAAGGAACCCTCCTTTCAAAAGGCAGACACAGGCAATTCTGAAATATGTAAACAAACAGACCTGATTGTACTACAGGTCAGCCTACAAAACTTGAAGCTTCCAAAATTGCTAGTCATTTCTAAAAACTTTGCACAGCAACAAAACCTCAAGTGCACTCCTACATACAACTTTATCACAAATAGCATAAACAAACTCAACTCTAAAGGTGAGCACAAAATTGAAACATGAAATGCAACTATCTCTAGGGTACAATGTGAGCTGGAGCAGAAGGCAGTGTAGTGTTACAGGATAGCCAAGACAGCAATAATAAACTGTATTCCATTAAAAAGAATAAAAATTGAATAAACACAGAAAGCATTTCTCTTAGTAAAATCAAATAAAGTCAGGTATCTGTTGGGACAAGTTTGTTTCAGTTTGTTCTAAACATCATTGCCACTTACTCTCTTGTTCCTGTAAGTTATGGGCCAAGGTATGATCTTCTAGAATAGCGAAGTCTCGACACACTGAACAGGGAAACAAAGTAAAGAGAATTAGTATCAGAAAAAAAAAATCCAAAAACGCATCAAAAGAGCTATAGGAGCAAGGGGAACATACATACAGACTTCTGACACACTTTCTGGACTTGTGTTTTTCCCCCCTCCTGCACTCATGTCTATTTTTGAATGCACGCACTTTTTTGTCCCTGTTGGCGTAAAAAGCCTTCTTCACTCTCCCCTCCAAGAACAGAACTGCCCGTGTCACCCTTGGATCAGATCTAGTGTACAAACCTGTATTCCATTCAAATTCATACCCATGCTGACTGTGTTCAACTTAAAACAAGGGCAAGCGTTTGTAATTACTGTGACTTTCTTTGCCAGATTAAGGAGTCTGGGAACAGTATTTTCACGGCACAAAGGGTACATGTACACTGCCACCCCTCCTGAGCTGAGCAGACTGAGCTCCATGGCTCTCCCTGCACGGCATTTCTACCAGTTCAGGCATCATTTTAAAAATGTTTCTTGTAAGCTTCAATGACTTTCTAAGTGCAGACACCGTATTTGTACCTAGGACCCAGATATGGGATCAACCACAATGCTACGGGCAGTAATAAGTACAGCTTCTTAAAAAGATGTTGAAAATGACCTAGAGACAAGAAAAATAGGAAAAGGACAAACTCCCTTTGGCGCCAGTCTGAAAGCAGTAGATTTTTGCCAATGCCTATCACTTCCACACTTGAACTTTTAAAAAGGAATGTTCTACCCACACTGCAGAAAAACACCAGTGTGTATTTTTAACTTATGATAGGTAGGGGGGCAACAAAACTCAAGTCACATACTGGGGCAGGGACAGAGACACAGCATCTGGTTCAGCCTTTTGGTGCTAGGTACACATCAGCTCCTCTGTCAGCCAAGGACAACCTGTGCCCCCAAACTGCAGGATGGGGTCCCATTTCGCACAGGGTTTCTTCCTGCTTTAAGGCAGCGGCACTGAAAAAATTTATACTGGAGGAGTCTGTCACTTGTTTTTCCCCTCAATATGACAAGCTAAGAAGCTTAACAGGACTTGAGAGGGGAATATCTCCCACTTGGAACACAGGTCACAAACCAGGATTAGAAGGTGCTTCTGAAGCCGCAGCGGGAAGTACAAACCCCTGCTTCTGTGCTCCATGGGCAAACCTCTGGGGAAGACCAAGGTTTCTCTTCAGCAGAGCACAGGCACAGTCTAGAAGATAAAATAACCCCAAAACCCCCAGAATGTATCAAAAGTACAAGGGGAATTTACGAGGATTCTGTTTAAGACAGAGTTTAGAGATAGAAAAGAGAAAATATTTCCATTACTGCAAAGGGTGGAAAAAACAAGGAAATGAGAAGGTAGCCACATTTTCCTGAACCACAAGCCTTCCCTCTTCTCACACACAAATATGTTCTGGTAGAAAAGCATTAAGACACTCCTCTGCACCCAGGCTTCTTCACAAAATATCATGAAGACTTTCGACTTGTGTGTACTAAGAGGTCAGATAAATGTTTTATCATATTCAATGGAATTTTTTGTTGAGTCTTTCTTTATTGAAGGGTGTTTTAGAGATGACAAGAGCTCCTAACAGCCAGAGTAGCGCTCCAGGGAAGAACAGTGACAAGCAGCATGGTGGAGATGAGGACAAAGATTACTGTTATATGATCCCAAAGTAGCTCACTTTAAGCATGTACAATTCTAGATTGTGTAATTAAGGTTTTGGTTTTGCCTCTTTTTTTTATTGCACTCTCTTTTAAAAAAGGAAAGACTATATGAAACACTAAATAGCACTGAAATGCTTCCAAGTGGGCGTTTGTGTACAAAGAAAGAAACATTGCCTTTCAGCAGATCTGGAGAAGCCACAGCTGTGTTGCAGGCAGTAGCTCTATTCAGGTGACAAACCCAGGGTGCTTGGCAGTCACAAACATATTTTTATGGGATAGGGCAAGGGAATCTTGGCCACAGAGACTTGATTTCTGTGGTCCCTAATACTACTTCAGCTTCCTAGAATGACTGTGGAACAACCACCTTCTGCTTACAAGAAGCATCATCTGGCCTACTGGAAAGGGATATCCAACCCGAAGGTTTGAGAACTACTATCAGATTGGAGTTAAGCAGACACTTCAACACAGAGCCACAGTCTGCCCAAATCTAGGGTTGTGCTATTACCATTAGGTATTCAGGAAGCAGCACTTGCTCTTGACTGTCAAAAAAAAAAAAAGAAAAAGAAAAATAACAAGAGAGAATGGGAGGGAAGTGTTATTTTTAACTGCAACAGGTCTCTGAGCAAGTCCACTGCACAGCTGCCCAAACAGCTGTACAATCAAGACAAGGTAGGTAGCACAGGAACAAGGATGAACATTTCAGAGCTATATTTTCTTTTGCATAAGGATCACTGCTGTAAAAAATACTTATAGAACTGCATCCTAGCCCTTTCTCAACTCCCTTCTGCACAGGCTTACACATTACCTTGATACCCTGTGGTATTCGAGAGCTCTGCCTTGTAATTCATGCTGCTGCTTGTGCTTGCAGACCTTTGCTCCATCCTCCCCAGAAAGGCACACGTGCACAGGAGTTCACGGTTTCTTTTTTAGTTTTTTTTTTTTTTTACTCCATTGTACCCACACCCATACACACACTCTGTTTGTTTGGGAAAGGCCATGTTGACAGAAACATGTCTAGAAAGTGGGAGGGCCGTGGTAGGACACTGCTGCTTGTCTTTTGACAAGTTTTGCACCAACCTCAGGAAAGTCTGATCTCTTCAGTGAGGTTTATTCTTACAATACAGCAAGGATTGTTTAACCCTTTTGGATTGATGGGCCACTAGAAACTTCCTAAAAAAAGCATGGACTCAAAATAATAGGGCCAAGTCCATATACTGTTGTGTTGCATAGATGGGCCTGCTTCTTCTAGCTGTTACTCCAGAGATCTGCTGAAAGTAGTCCATGGGTGTCCAAACAAAGAAGCAAAACAAACTCCTCAGATCCTCGATTCTTACAGAGTACAGCTGAAAGTTGCTGGATGTCAAGAGATGTAAAGCAGGGACCAAGGTTCCTGTTTAGGTTGTTTTGGAGCTCAGTGCCTGGGCCAGGAAGCACACACAGCCTCGGGTACCACCTTCCCTGGTGCAACTCCCAGCTCCTGACCCAAAGCCACCCAGTTCAGATCCAGTGCCAACGTAACCACACAGCATTCAGACCTGAGGCCATGTCCAGCCACCACCTGTCCTGTCTCCACACAGTGACAAAGCAAGTGGGGACAATGCCCTGGGATGAGCCCCCAAGTTGTAGGGCTTAGACATTATTACAGGGGTTGGTGTTTAAAACAGCAATATTAACCCATCAAGATCCAGTACAGGGAGAGAGGAAAGTTGGACAGTTATCAGTGATATGCATGCTGGAATGTCCCAAGTGTCTGGGTTCCCCAATGCCCCTATTTCACAGAGGACACAGTAAGGAGCAGACTGGTGGGGCAGCAGCAAGCCTTGAGTTTGCTCACACATTTTGGTTTTATTATGTACTGCTGAAGAAGCCACTTGGCTGCACACACACTCCCATTAAGCCACTCTTACAAACCCAAACAGACGGCTCAAGCACACAGCGCTCTCTTTGTGCTGCTGTAGCTGCTGGCAGGGCAGACAGCAAAAGAAGACCTTTCGTCACTGTCAGAAATTTGGCTGGGCTGGCTGACTCCAGCTCATCTGAGCACATTATTCCCAAGTCCCATCAGCCTGAGAACAATGTGCAAAGGAAGATGAGAACATCCCATTACGAACACAATGAAGCGATGCCAAACAGCCAAGTGGCAAGAGATGGGGGACACCTGCAACTCCCTAGCAAATCTGGGGGTGAAGGCAGTGCAGAGCACTCCCTCAAGACTAGACTCAGCACCCATGGCACCAAGTCAAGCATGACGGCAGCTGCAAGTGAGGCCAAGGAAACCAACACTCCTGTCCTTGAAGATGCACATCCAACAACGAGGCAACTATGAAATAATTGGAGATGTGGACCGGCCAGGCATGGTCTGAAATGAATTTCACCAGCACTAGTCCTCATCCCCTGCCCAGTCTCAGTGTGGTACCAGCACACTCATTACTAAGTATTATGTGCACTGGGTTTGTGCTCAGAAATAGGATGGTCCCAATGACAGAGTCTCACAATTCCTCCTCTCCAAGAGGCTTCATACTGAGGGAAAAGAAATCCATTTCATTACTCCCTAACTGTATGCCTACAAAATGAAAGGTAAGATTAAAGTTACCTTCACTGTTGCAAATCAACTTGACTTCCCATCCCTGGGACCTGGCTGGAAGCCATCAGGCAGTCAAACAAGCAGCAGGGGTGCAATCAGAGCAGCTACAATTGGCAAGTCCAATGAAGCATGAAACATTCACAACAGGTTTATCATAGTCTGATACAGCCAATCAGCCTTGGCACAGCAGGGAGTAGACCTGGAATACCCGCTTCTGGCACAGCTGTCCATAAAAGAAATGCCAGCCCAGAAATCCCAGCTGCTGCTACAACCAGAAGAGGCGCCAGCAGAGGAGGATGAGGGCAGAAGCATCATCCTTTGCAACAGTGGTGGAATCCAAAATTCATGCGGTGGCATGGAAGAGGGAGCTCACTTGCTTGAGGGATCCTCAAGAGCCTCTCTGCAAACTCCAAGCAAAGGTCTTCTCCTCTGGTAGTGCACCCCAAAAATACACCTTTCCATGCACCAGTGCATCTGAGGCTCTTGCAAGCTTGGCTGCAAGCCCTGCCTTTATCACAAAGATAAGGAAGTCCCTAGGTACAAAACTTGGTAAAATTACATAAAATAACCTTGTCCTTTTTATATTCTGCCACCTGCCTCACTAGCTTTCTCCAGCATTACCTCAACTCCATACCTCAGCTTTTTAAACAACAAACTGCTTCAAACAGAGTAAGGTAACCACAATAGAGGAGCAAAGACAGCTTTTTTCTTAGTGATACTCAGGTGTGTGACAAAGAGGTAGGTAACACCCAGGAATGGGTGGTGTGGAACATGCACTATCTCGACAAGAGGTTAAACCCCACTGCCTTCTCAAGCAAGGCTCACAGCAAAACACTCCCCTCAGTTCTGCCTGAAGTCTTAGACCATGTTTTGACATCCACTACAGGGCCCAAGGGCCCCCTTTGGTTCACGTGGCCCATAAAACATGCTCTGGGACATCAGCCAGTTCAATGACCCAGGGACCACAGATGTATGTTCCAAGCATTTCCTTTTGGGTCTTAAAAACACCTCTTGCTCCCCACTCCCTCCACTCCCAAGATTTTCCTGTCAGCATCGTGTGCTGGATAATTCACAAAATAAACTAGAAGGTGTGAGTCATGCTTAGTTTAGAGCATCTGCATTTTTTGAATCCTGATCTGAAGGTCAGGAGGGAGAGAAAAGAAAAAAGTAACAGGAAAACAACAGTTTCCTCACTAAAAAGATCACTCTTTAGGGCCTACAGAGCTGATAAATTATGTTGCAAGCAGCAAATTCAGCTTTTTACAAGCCAGCAGTCTCAGGAGTATGTTGTGTTATGAAGATTCCTGCAGATTAGAAGGTAAACTGGGACCTCTTAGAGACTCTTACCAGCAGGGACTGGCCAGGCCACTCCAAGCCAGGCAGCCTCCTTGAAACAATGCCAACATGACCAAGCAGCCACCCAGGTGGAGGCGAGGGGCTACCCTGAGGGAAGATTCCAAATAAAACATGCAACTGGGGCATTCCCTGCCCAGAAGCAGCAAAGCTGCTCTCTGAGATACACATCCCGACCTCGGCGTTTCCTGTTTCTGCCCTGCCTCTCCCGTTGCACCAGGAGACACCCGAGCTCCTGCTACCACACATGGGTGCTGACAGAGGCTGGCCAGGACACGTCTCCTCTGCTGCAGTTACACAGATGACATTCCTAGGACCTTATTCACCAGGCCACATCAGCGCCAAGGACATCAGAAAACTCACACAGGGAGAAGATGGATCCCAGACAGAGGGCAGGTCTGGGCAGCCTGAGAAAGGGAGCGATTTCTGCTTCTCAGCTACAGCACCAGAGCATCACACATAGCTGGGAGCTATTGAGGCAGCACAAGGAGACTGGATGACCCCATGGGGAACCAAACTGAGGGGTCTTGGCCCAATTCTTAAAAGTGTAAACACATAGAATTAAAAAAATAAATCACCAAACCACCATGGGTTTTTTTACTAGCAGCTTTGGCCTGGAAGCTAAGAACAGCTTGGGATTTGGGAAGGAGGTTATCCTCTCTCATCTAAGCTAAATGCTTTGAGGTCAAGGCCGTGAGATTTTTGTGCTCTGTCTACACTGTTCTCCAACAACAAGCTCTCACCTGCCCAACAATGCTTCAAAAAGGAAGATTGTATGCATTTAGGAAACAAATCCTCAGAATTTGATTCGTTTTATTTAACCTGCCTTGAAATAGAAATCATCAGGATACAAAAAATACCTTCTCTGAGGCTGCTAATTTGGCATTCTCACTTCTGCACACTGTACCACAGAGCAGTCCTCAAACAGAGAGCATCTGCTGGACACCTCAAAACAGGAGGTGATGTGCTTGCACAGTATAAACAGGAAGATGGAAATACTCAAGATAGTGAAAAAATACCACAAGGCACCTCAAAAGGTTATCCTAGGGCACGCCCCAGCCACAAAAATTGATAAAATTTATCATTCTACTTTTATAGAGAAGGCTGACATCTTTTTCATCACTGGATAATTCCACCCTACCAGCTTTCATCCGCAATGTTTCCAAATAAGAGCAACTCTTCTTATTCTCAAAGCTTAAAAACATAATCACAGAATCACAGAATTAACCAGATTGGAAAAGACCTCCAAAATCATAAAGTTCAACCCTTGATCCAACACTGCTATGGTTACTAGACCATGGCACTAAGTGACACATCCCGTCTCATTTCAAAAACCTCCAGGGATGGTGAATCCACCACCTCCCTGGGCAGCCCATTCCAATGTCTGATTTCTATCTCTGTAAAAAATTTCTTCCTCATATTAACCTTAACCTCCCCTGGCATAGTTTAAGACTGTGCCCTCTTGTCCTACTGGTGGTTGCCTGGGAGAAGGGACTGACGCCCACCTGGCTGCAACCTCCTTTCAGGTGGTTGTAAAGAGCAATAAAGTACCACACAAGCCTCCTCTTCTCCCACCTCCCTCAGCCGCTCCTCATAAGACTTGTGCTCCAGATCCTTCACCAGCTTTGCCGCACTTCTCTGGACACTCCAGCACCTCAACTGTCCTTCTTGTAGTGAGGGGTCCAAAGCTGAGGTATGGCCTCACCAATGCCGAGTACAGAGGGACAGTCACTGCCCTGGTCCCACTAACCACACTACTGCTGATACAAGCCAGGATACCATTTGCCTTCTTGGCCACCTGGGCACCCCTTGGCTCATATTTAGCTAGCTGCCAACCAGCACCCCCAGGTCCTTTTCAGCTGGGCAGGTTTCCAGCCACTCTGCCCCAAGGCTTTGTTCAAGACTGGACATACAGGCATACCTTAAAATGGCATTGAGCCCTAAGGAGTACTAGCACCCATGCTTTGAAAATTTGTCCTTCTCAGCCATGTCTTGTTGGGTTCCCAGATACAGAGTACTCTGATTCACAAGAACTCTCCAATACCCCTAAGTCCTATAGCCAACATTCCTCCTACAGCTTCTGTTTTCTACTCCAGAGGCCCAACACATACAGTACACTTTGCCACTTTAAAGCAGAGAGCAGACAGGTAAGACAATATATGTTAATGTCTGCAAGTCATTACCTGCCAAGCTCAGAACACTCATCCCTGTAGAAATTTCATGTCCCAGTGTCCATCACCCTGCACAGGACTGCCTACACACAAAAGATCACCAGTGAGCTCAGCCACTGTACTGTGGACCCACCAGTAACACCCAGGTGGGCAGGTACAAAAACCTCAAGGTAGATATACTTGTCAGGGATGGCTTGGCTAATTTGACACCACAGCCAAATAGTAGACTGCAGGTAAACACTTCACTCAACATCCAAGATGAACTGGATCTGTGTATGGAAAAAGTTAATCTCAACCATCAATGAGAACTAAAGTTGCTTTTGTAGTTCATTCTCTCCAGCATTTCACACAGCTTCAGTTGACTCAGCTAATACCACATGTGCAAAATGATCAACCAACAACAGAGACAGGGAGAAGCTTTCCTAGAAGTCAGTTTTAACCACTGCCTCCCAACCATGGACCACAGCAAAACAAACAACGCTTGCCTCCAACAGCTGTGTTTTATCCTCACTTTGCCCAAAGGCAAACTACCACATGTTATAAGTTACTTTTTCTCTGGAATTTTGAAGATGGCAAAAATACCTGCAGGACAAAGAAATATAGCAAGAGATTTTTACTGCAGTGCTGGGTACCCATTTCCAGTACTGGGTGCACCCCTGAATCATACAAAGAGCACACTGCTGTTTGAAAACCGTGCTTTTTGTACCCTTTGATATCAGTTGTTGAATATTCATTTTACTGTCCGCTTGTTGCCTTAAAAGGTAATTTCTCTGCTTTGGAAGTGGGTGTTATCTTTTGGCTGGTTGTAACATACCTCCCCTGGGCTCGTACAGGGGGGTCTTGCATCATCCCCACATTGTAAGGCATGGAGGGTCTCTCTGTGTATCCACATGGCACAGAGGAATACATTTTTATTCATAATTTGTTCCCTGTTCCCGGCCGCGAAAGATTCCCTGGTGAGAGGTCCAGATAGGACCCTTCACCTTACAGTCTCCACGGTATGCCTATAAGTTAGTAAATATACAGAAATAGTTCTTTTGTTAGTACCCTCTGTTCATTTTAATTTGCTTGGAATAAAATCAGTTCCTCAATTTTTCACACCACACACATCATTGGAGAGCAGGGCAGGAATTGCCTCCACCAAGAGAGGTAAAAATCCCTGGCTCTCACAGACATCCCCATGAACACCACTGTAGCTGTAAATCATGCCTTCAGCTGTGCCCCATGGATTGTACAACACTGTCTTTTTCTGGAGGATTTTTTTTGTTTCTTTTGCAGGATGATAGGACATGATGGCAGTTTTAGCTTTAAGCCCAACACCACTCATTTTTAAATTGGTTTAAGGGGGGGAGGAGGGGAAAGAAAAAGTTTTCTTTCATGCACAACTCAAAACCAACCACCCACTCAGAAAACTGCCCGGGCATGGAGCTTGCATCTCAAGAGATGAGCACTACATACAGTCACCCCACACCCATCTCCAACAATGATCAGTGTATTTTGCTTTGACTTGTTTAATTCAGCTTCTGTTTCAGCATTTTAGGCATTTTTACACTACCTAACTCTCAGAATGACACACTGAATTTCCCAGATAGGCAAAACTTCCGTTCTCTGATAAATGCACGCCTAAACTCCTTGTTCAGTTCAATAGTTTCTTCACAGAGAGCTAGCAGGTCCACTTTGTGGTTCAGGGCGGCTTTCAGGAGACATGGCACTCTGGGTCACATATTTCACCAGCATTTCTAAACCCTCAGTTTCAGTCTGTGGTGAATAACACCACAGCAGCTCTGGAGAAGCAGGCAGGCAGACGGGAGTGAAGATAATGCAAAGTGTCAGCTCTCCCAGGCTTCTCTTCCAGCTTAATCCTAAAAGATAATGTAGCAAAATACAAGGGAGACAGGACACAGAACAGGAGCTCTCAATACCCCTCAGGTACAACTTAATGCCCTGACTCAGTTTAGTGACTGCTTACAAAAGGCTGACTGATGGAAACCTCACACCAACACAGAGGGTGCCAAATGCCAAAAAAAGGTTCAAGTTCCTCTCAAAACCCCACAGTGTGGTTTTACACAACAGTGACCTGCATTTGCATGGAGGAACAAGAACCTCTGGAGAAAAAAAGCAAAAGAAAGCCTCCCTCAAAGACACCACTTTATTTTCAGCCTTTGGGTGACTAGAGCCAACCCTGACACCGTTCTGAGGCTTGTCACTGAAGCAGAGCTGCAGCTGGAAGGACAGACCGCAGTATCAGTGCACAAATGAACAAGCCAGATGAGATACCAAGAGAAGCAAAGCTCATGCAGGATGGGCCTCTGGGCAGCCTCCCAACCTTGCTGGAAACCCAGCCAGCTGCCACATTGGAAGCAGAAGGCACCTGAACTGATCTTGCAATCAGCTCCAATTCTTGCAGAGATTCCTAATCAGCTTTCTTTTCCCTAGAAAGGTGGCTGCTGGGATTTTAAGGAAGGACTCCTGTCTGTCACATGTTCAGTTGCTGGCAGCACTGCAAATCTGCTCTGCAAGAACAACTTTTCTCTACACAATCAACTGAGGATGCTCTACTTCGTTTCGAGACCCCTTTTCTTTGCTCCACCAGCTCCTCACGGGAACTCCCTCCTCTCCCCCACTACTTCCTGTGTTTAAGTTCTCCAGGTTTATTAGTCAGCTCTGGGGAACACAAAATACCAAAGCTGGCCCCAGATCAGTCAGAGCTCCACATCCATCTACAAAAGAGTCAGAAATCAGTAACACTGCAGCACTAACAATACAAGTCTACTTTCCTGTCACAGCCTTGTGTTGGCACATGACCATTAGGGCAACTACAGATTTAAAACAGTGGAATATGAAGGCAAGAATAAGTCCCTGGCATCTGAGGCCAGATGGACAGGGAGGCAGAGCTCCCAATGTAAACTGCTTTGTGGCATCTGAGCCCACAGATCACATGCATTGCAAAGTGTGAGGAAGAAGCAGGCTGGTAGCCTTTTCTCCTCTCCAAGAGCACCAAATCAGCCCCAGGTCAGCGAAAGTAAAGTTTTTTGCTTTGGGAACTATATTACCCTGAGGTGATATTGCATACTCGTGGCCTCTTAAAAAGAGAAGAAAAAAATAATAATAATAAACCAAATTAAAATCAGGACAAAACAAGTTCACCTTTACACAGCCAGAGCTGATGCTGTGGGCAATGCCCACCACCTGGAGAACTAGGTACTACTGAGCACTGAGCTGGAGACAAACCTGCTTTTTCCACCTTATTTCAGGTATGTGCAGAATCCAGGGAGGGCTGTGCAGCCCTAGCCAAGGACACAGTCCTTCCAGCACTGCAAATAAGGCCAGGAGAGCCCAGCCTCTCTTCCCAACACCGACTTCCTTCGGAAACCTGGCGCCGGCCAGATCGCCTGCAGGAGAGCACAGTCCTGTGAACAGCAATGCTCTCTGCCAGCCACAAAAACAGCCCACACCCTGGCAGCTTGGAAAATTCCCAGGCCTTTTCCCTGCTGTCCTCCACACTTCACCCCAGCCCCCAGCAGCGCTACCAAAGGCTCCAGAAGGCACTGGTGAATTTAGGACATAAATCCTCCCCATCACACCAGCTGTCACTCCGATAATAAAGCTAACATCAGAAGAGAGGGAGAAGGCATCTATTTACATCAGGATGCCACAAGTCACGTTTGCCATATCCGAAACAGACATATATGATAAGCTCAGGTGCTTTTGCAGTGCAAAGCCTTTCTGCTGTGCAGAGATGGGGAAGCTTTTCATCCACACCAGGGAAAGTTGCTCCAACCCAATCCAGCACTACCCCAACACATGTGTCAGGTGAGGGGCTACAGTTCCTCTGCAAAGAATGTTCCCAGTCGGGGCACACTCCAGCCTCTGGTCCCACCTGGATGTAAAGAGCCAGTGCTACACATATCATAACTTTTGGAGAGGTTTCTGTTGGAAGAAATTAAAACCCTCACTGCCAGTAAATATCCCTGTTTGCACTAACTTCTTTCCTCCTTTACATCCCATTACTTCTCAGGTCACTCCTGTCAATCTGTGTCTCAGTGCTTTCGGATATTTGCTCATTTACAACCTTTTCCCCTTTGTCATCACTTCTGAACAACTCGTACTGAGCCCACATAAAATTTCCTCTTAGAGCTGATTCCTCCAGCCACCAAGTTCTGGTTCAGCAAAAGGGCTTGGAAGTGAGTGAACGAAAATGCACACAGGAACTCCGTTTTACTGCACGCAGTTTGATACACCTCCTTTGAAAAGAGAAGTGAAGAAGTGTAACTCACTTACAAACCCACTTTGACTTTCTATCCTGAAGAGCACTTACCGCAGGGCAGAGCTACCAAGAGCAGACAGACCAAACCCCTACCAACCCAGGCCTGAGATAGAAAGACCTCACTATTTTTATTTGGCTGAAGGAGCATTGTGGCGGTGGCACTGTGGGATGGTGTGCAATTAAAATAATCATCAGTTGAGCTTCTGGAGCCTGACACAAAATCCTTGGGCAGAGGCAGCATGGCTGTGGCAGGCTCTGTGCAGGCTTTCATCTACACCTTTCTCCCCAGGGAAAGTAACACTTCTGGCAAGCTTAACTCACAGGGTGCCTGGGGTTACAGGGTAAATTTTACGAGCACCCAGACTTAAAATGATCTCCTTTGTTCAAGGTAAAGTTCACAACAGCCCTGCATTGCATCTCATACATACAGAATGGTGCTGCACTCTCCTGCTCTCTTTCCAGTCCTGCTAGAAGTGTCTCCAGCCATGGCTGCACAGCACTCACTCAGCCAGCTGTGTGATACCTTTTTAAATACTGAGAAAGAAAACAGCAGGAAGGCTCCAATTTCTGTTTTTTCGAAAGGAACTATAAATGAAGTGTCAAGGGACTTCCACAAAGTCCTGTATGCGTACCATGGAAAAGCCAGCACTGTAAGGTGAACAGAGAGTTCAGTGACACACGGGAGCCTGCAGGGAGACAATAGCTTTCCTGGAGGAAATGTCCAGCAAATATGCCCTTTACTCCCTGCAATGCAATCCACAGCAGCAGAATGGCAACTATATCACCTTTCTGGAGAACGACAAAAGGACAAACCAGCAGGGAGTGCCATGCCAGAAAATGGACCTAAAGTTTTAAGGTAGTTTTACCAACACACCAGCTTTCTTCCTCACTCCTTCAGCCTTCAAACCAGCACAAAGCAGGAAGAGCAGCAAGCAAGTGAGAAGCCAGCCATCTGGGGACACTCTGGGAAAGGGAACAAAGAAGCAGGCAGGGAACTTGTTGCTTTTTCCCATAAATCACCACATTCATGTGAACTGGATGACTCTGCACAAGAAAAAGAAACCTTATTTCAGCAAAACAGAAGTTTCACACATCCCCAACGCATAGCCCATTGTTTCTCCAAGCAGGCTTTTCCTTGTGCCAAAGGGAGCGCAATTGGCCTCTCCTGCTCCTTGCAGCAGCCATCTCCAACTCCTGCCTGGCACGTCCGCACCCTTTGGCCTTCCATGGCCACAGAAAATTAAAGATTAAACAGAGTCCCGCGGTCACCACAAACACACCACTCAGCTGGGATCACTACTCAGAGACCAGGAATGGGTGATGGATGATGCCCCAGTAGTACCACAAATGAGAGAAAAACCCCCACCTTGTATCCCCAGGAATTGGTGCAAAACAGGCTGTGCCTTCTCTTATCCCAGTCCAAAAATTTGTCAGGAGTTAAGAAAACATCTCTGCAAAAAGCATCAACAGGAGTCTGGAAGTTCTGCTCTGTCAAAGACTGCTTTTTGAGCAATCTTTTTGCCTCAGTATAGCCTCCACAGAAGCTTGCAGAAGACAACTGCTAAGGATTTAGGGATGGGAGGAGGCAGACCTGCTTGCTCAGTTGCCTTTCAGAGCCAAGAGCATGAAATATGCTAATGCTGCCCATCTCTGCCAAGCACTGCTGACCCAGAACCACCAAATGCATAATAAAATTTTCACCCAGCTTTAACCAGAAGTGAAATGAGTAGCAGAGCCTCAGCTACTGAATTCATGCATGCTGGAAAAACAGACTTCCTATTATCCAGAATAGTGGACATAAACCAGTGACCTGCATCTATGTTCCATCACTCTCCTCTTCCCCATTGCCCTCAAGCCATCCAGCTTGCCTGAATTTTTCAGAGCCCTTCTACAAGGAAGTCACAAAAGCAGAAAATCATGATTGTGCAAGGAAAAATCCCAGCTGGAGCCAAAGGGCATGGGGCAGGTGGCTTCACAATGACCTGGCTGACCCTCAGCTGCTCTCAAAATTGTTGCCCTGATTATACTAATCCAGTTAAAGGCCAATGCTTCCTTCACATGAATACAGCTGACAGCTCATCCCTCAAAACCATTCCCTGAAAAACCCTTAAGCAGAATCCCTCCTCATCAGACACCGTGCCAGCCATCAACACTTCCTGAACACCCTTCCACTTTTGACAGACATCAAATTTCTTTTGTCCACTGTCGTGTTGCTGAGCACAGACAGGCACCAAAGGCCTCAACATAAGCCAATAAGCTCAGTCTGTTCCATGAGAGCCTGACATGTTGCACTTGAGGGCTGATCCCCCTCCTCAGTCACTTGGAATGTCAGCAGCCAGGAGGTTTTTATTGCAGGAGTCTCAGCACAGGTCATGTTAAGCTGCAGAGGTCAGCAGGAAGGTCTGTAGTTGGGATGAAGAGAGACCAATGCTAACAGCAAACTTTTATTAAAGACAGCCAGGCAGGCTGCCTGCCCCGGAGAATGCCTTGCCAAGACAGAAAATATTCCAACCCTTCCTGTTTCCCCAAGGTCACAGTGAGAGCTGTATCTTTTACTACCACGTTTGGGAAACTGGCCTCTCGGGCAGCAGACTACAACCACCAGCATTTGAATGTACAGCTCTAGAGCTCCCAAAAGTCAAATCAGATGCTTAAAACAAAGATTAGAAACCATAGTAGGAGCATTATTGCCATGTCTCTCCAAGCACAGGTGTCACAATCAGCCTTTGTCAAGGCTGGAGCTCCAGACAGCAGCATGGCAGGGCCAGTTCTAATGACTGGCACAGATGTATTGCCTTTTATGTCTTTATAGCACTACTAAAAATAAAGTTCAATAAAAACACTTTAGCCACTGCAAATTTCCAGAGCACATTTTCCAGAGCTTCACACTGTTGGGGCAGAGTTCAGGGTCCTCCCCCCCCCATTTCTCCCCTCACAAAGGATTCAAACTGGCAGGAAGATTAGAAGCTCCTGGTGAGGATGCCAAACCCTGGGTTTTTCCTGCTGCTGCTAACAACTGATGGCTCTCAGAGATTGCAACGGATGAAGGTGGATGAAGGTCTAAGCCTCAGTCGTAGCAGACAGGTATCTCCTTCATGAAGCCATTGTCACAAACTTCAGCCCTTTGGAAAGGCAACAACAGCAGACATGACCACAGGTACATCCTCCAAAGGGGGCCAAGGTTGGCACAACTCCAAAAGACCTCCTCAGAAACATCTCCTGTGCAGCTCTGCTTGCCTGCATGCAGCCATGAATGCCACTCAGGTCCAAGAGCTCATTTACAACAAGCAGCCAATAAGAAGGTGTAGCCCTTCCCAAATGTAGCTGCTAGTAATGCATCAGATCACAAGAAATGTGAGACAGAGATCAACTAGAGTCCAAGATAGTTTCTTGTATTGGCTTTAGAAGTAAGCAATTAAAGTAATGTTTCTAGGAATTTTTTTATCACCAAAAGGCTCACAAATAAGACCTCTGGTAAAAAAGATCTATACACAGAGATGACCAATCTCTTGAGGCAGGTCAGAAGAGCAAACAGCAAAGGGTACTCTGGGTAAAGCAAAACTCTCTACGTCAGAGACACTCAGGAGGTGAACAGAAATGCAGGCAGAGAAATTCAGGCCACAGATTGCAACTACCACCAAAACCTTCAGCAAATAACTTACAAGAGCTTTACTGACCACAGTGGTCAGAACATCCACTTTACCACTCATGGAAAAATGGTTCTGTAACACCGGGCTGCAGCAGCAAGGTCTAGTTTATAGTAGGAAAAATGTGCTTTGAGAGTGTATTTTACACCCATAGACCCCTGTCCACAAAATAAACTGAACCAGCTGAAGCAGTTTTCACCAGCAAAATGCCATCTATATCAGGCCTTCAGCTGGTACAAATGCTTTCAGAGATAAGAAAGGAAAGTAAACATAAGAACCAAGACTTCCTGCAGCACCTAGCTACAGCTATCGGATTTTCACTACCATCGTTGCACTGAAATGATCTCACTTTTTTAGAAGAGTTTTTTGAGACCACTCCAGAAGAGGATGATGATGCTATTTTGCAGCAGTCCCAGCTACCTGTGGACAGGGAGAACCTGGACACAATACCTCCACTCCTGAAGGAGAGCTGGTGAAGAACAAAGTACTCAAACTGAAACGACGTTCTTCATTGTTAATGAATTACTAAGCTGACCTTTACCCCAAAAGAAGAAAGGGAATGTTCTTTGTCCAGAAGGATCAAGAATGATTTCTCTATCAGGAGCAATAAATATCTCCCTAGGTGTGGAAGGCAATGCATTTCTTTCCTTGGTTGGCATTAACCCAGAGCATGAAAAGACCTAATCCAAAGCATAGCTCAGTTTCAACACTTTCCAAAATAAAAACAACTGATGCCATTGAACCTCGTGACACATGCCTGAGACTTTGCAGAACATGGCTCAAACCTCCTCTACTTTGCACGCTGGAGCTGCTCTGGGATTCTACTTTAATCCCATTGCTATCATGTAACAACAAATTGTTGTAACAGGACACTCTTGAAGCTTAATCCACGCTATACCATAGGTGCAAATTTACCATGGACTAGTTGAGTTATATTGCAACCCTGTAAACATACTTCCATTCCTCATGTAGGCCACCTTAGCTTGGTCCACTTGGTTCACTTCAAAAATTAATAAAGACAAATCAAATCAAGGCTACCTAAATTCTGAATATGAACATCTACACAGGGATTTAATTCACTTTAATCAACCCACAGGAAAGGTTAACTGGATTCATTTTCTTGAGTAACCATGTGTGGACAGACCCTTAAGATGAGATGTTGATCACACTAAAATGACCAATAACAACTTTGCTAATGACTTAATAGGGACAACATTAACCCCTAAAACTTCAACTTTCCTTCCAGTAGCACTGAGTAAAGCACTGAAGGAAGACAAGAGGTCAAATGGAGCACACAGCTGCCTGCACAGACATATGTTTTCTACTCTTGACCAGCTGAATCATCAAATTCCAACTTGCCATTTTGTAAGAATTGAAATTAGGAAAAAAAAAATTTAAAAAAAAATACCAGTGGCAAGGGAAAAAAGTTCAAAGAATTTCGTTTTTTTTTAGGCAGGCACACAGTGCTCTCTATTACCAGAGCGTAAGTCCAAATTAACTTGATTATAACAGTGCTTCTACTGGTTTATATCACAAATCACTGTCAGAAAGAACAAACTATCTCGTACAAAGCTTTTTAAACTCCAAGCAGCTCCAGGGCACGTTTAATTGAGCTCAAAGGCACATGTGTGAGGCAGACACACTGCTAACAGGGAAGCCAAGGCCAGCCTAGCCCAAAGGAAGGTGAATCCGTGCTCTGAGCACAGGCCAAGCCAGCGGGACCCCCCGAAAGAGGGGGGCACTCCCTGCCCTGTGCTCTGGCAGGCACGGGGGGGTCTGCAGGGCGGGGTAGGAGCTACAGAGCTCAATGCAGGGCAATCTTCAATAAAAAACAGTGGGCTTAAGTATTTATAACCGGGAACTCAACATCACCAGTCTCTCTCAAATTTGTGGATATTCACAGTTCTGCTCCCATTTTTCCAACGCCCCGAGCGGAACCTCCAAACACAGCCGAGCCATAACTGCGAGGGACATCTCCGCAGGTCCGTCCCCCGCAGGGTGTCCCGGCTGTCTCGGCCCCGCGGGAGCGCAGCCCGGTGCCCCCATCCCGGCTGTCCGGGCGCGGCGGGGGGAGCGCGGCAGAGGCGCCGGTGGCGGCCTCGGCGCAGACAAAGGGCTGCGCCCTCCCCCAGCGCCGCTCCTCGCCTGCTCCCGGAGAAAAGCGGCACTCCCAACCCGCCCCCCGCCGCTCACCCCGGGAGGGGAGAGTCGGGAGCGGGGCCACGCTTTCAGTCCGGCGAGCGCTGCTGCCCCCGCCCCGGCCCCCGCTTTCCCTCCGCTCCCGCGACCCGCCCGGAGCTCCGGACATCCCGCCCGGGGCACCGGGACGTTCCCGCAAGCCCCGGGCAGCCCCGCGCAGCGGCCGGAGCGCCCCCGTCCCCTCCCGCTGACCCGGCGCCTCGGCACCACCCCGGCCCTGGGAAATTATCAAACAATAACACTGGGGGGAAAACAAAACAAACAAACAAAACCCCCAAACGTTTCTCCCTTAGTTTTTGCCCCAATTTCCCCCAAACCGCCCCGTCCCGTCTAGCGCCCCTGTGTCCCCCGGAGTGACCCGCACCTTCCTTGACTCCGGGCAGCTTGGAGTGGTCGATGCCGATGCCGGCCATGGCCTCGCCCCCGCCCGGCGAGGGCGGCGGAGCCCGCGCACCCCGCACCGCCAAGTTGTGAGCGGATGGAGCCGGCGCGGCCGGGTCGTACGGCGCGGGAGAGCGGACAGAAAGCGCCGGGCGGGGCGGAGCGGGGCCGCCTCACCGCCCCTCGACCCTTCCGGGGAGGCGGGCGGGGGCGTCCCGGGCGGCTTCCCCTTCCTCGGCGGGGCTCGAGGAGGAGCTCAGCGGGACTGGGAGGCTGCGAAGGCGTTTATTTATAGTTCACTTTTTTTTTTTTTCTTTTTGCTGCTTTGAGGAGGCGTCTGGAGATCCCCTCCTAGGCTGGGGCAGCTCGTCAAACCGCTAGGACAGCTCGGGTCCTCCGTGCTGGATCTGGTTGCCTCTGCCCCATCATCCCCATCTCAAAGCCATCCTGCGCTCTTGTTCGCTGCTGTCCCGCCGACCTGGGAAACGCAGACGTGTCCCTGTCGAGCCTCAGAGGAAACTGCTCAGCGGTGTCACAGCCCCTGCAACTCGTCTCTCAGGGCGAGGGAGTGGTCAGTTTTTGCGTTGGGACGGGCACCTCTCGATCAGGGCAACGCAGGCGACAGATTCCTCTTTAAGGAGCCCCTTGAGAGGCCTTTAACCCCACTAGTGCTCTGCCACGTGCAGGTTAGTACCAGCTTTCAGCACAGGACTCACAGCCGCAGCCCACCTCTGTTTGCCAGCAGCAGAGGAACAGCATGAGATGATGTCCCGTGGGCAAAGGAGATAAGAGGAAGAGGATTTGGGGTTTAGGGATGTCTGAGCTTCTCTGGGCTGTGTTCGGCAAAACCAGTCACTCCTTGTCAACTGTTCAGTGCTTTGATCATAATTGTGTAGCTGAGGACTGTGCAAGCTGAAGATGGTCAGTATTGCCACATTGGAAATGAGTGGCCTCCAGCTCCTATTCTAATGGCCCATTGCCCCTGGGGAGTAAGGGGATACAACGGGCAGAGCCCATTTTCTGCTCCACCTCTCAAACAGGCTCCAGGAAACTGTACCCTGGGCAACTGCAACCAGAGATGAGAGTGAGATAGAGTGGGATGTCAGATCTCAGAAAAAGACATCAAAGGCAATAATACTTCAATTTTATTAAAAAGCAAAACCATTAAAGAAATTGACTTTTTTAAAAATAAATATTTCCAGAGGATTAGCCTTGTGCTACTCCAGAATTTTCCAGTCCTGTTTTCTGAAACTTTGTCTGTCCTTAATTCTGTTCCTTTCAAATGATGCTTCAAAAACAGGTATGTATAGACTGTCTTTAATCTGACTGCCTTTACCTTCCCTTCAACCACTCAGCCTTCTCCAGAGAGAAAATCACTAAATTACAGAATCACAGAATACGCTGAGTTGGAAGGGACCCACAAGGATCATCGAGTCCAATTCCTGGCCCTTCGCAGGACCATCCACAAGAGTCACACCATGTGACCAAGAGTATCATCCAGATGCTTCTTGAACTCTGTCAGGCTTGGTGCTGTGACCACAGCCTTGTTGAGCCTCCTCCAGGACCCAACCACCCTCTGGGTGAGGAACCTTTCTCTAATATCCAAAATAAACCTCCCCTGACAACTTCAGGCCATTCCCTTGGGTCCTGTCACTGGTCAACAGAGAAGAGATGAGTGCCTGCCCCTCCTCTTCCCCTCACAAGGAAGTTGTAACTGCAGTGAGGTCTCCCCTGAGTCTCACCCACTGCACGATGTGTGCTGGACAGCTTGTCCAGAAGGATATGGTGAGAGACAGTATCGAAAGCTTTACTGAAATCCAAAAAGATTACATCTACTGGCTTCCTTTGATCAACTAGATGGGTTACCTTGTCATAAAAGGAAATCAGGTTTGGTAAGCAGGACTTTCCTCTCATGAAGTGTCCTTTCTCACGTACACACACCTAGCACACCTCTCCTCTGTACTGACACACTGAGAGCTGATGAGCCTTTCTGCCTAGAAGGCCAGAGTACTCACTCAATGAGACATGAACATGGATGACCCACACTACACAGATGGGGATTAGTCTCAGGGTCTTGCCCCTCCAAGGGGCAGCTCACACAGATTGTCCTGTCACAGTCCCAGCTCTGCCCTGTTCCTCCCTCTAATCCCTCTGCCATTCACACAAGCAATACAATTGGACTTCTTGCAAATAATCCCTGTGGTTACAGCCAGCTCTGTACTAAGGAAGGGTCTGAAAGTCCATTTCTAGCTTCTCCTAAATTAGAGTTTTTCTGAATTCAGTTTATTCCTCTGTATTCACCTTTTACTAATCAAGCTTTTTGCTCACTTAATAAGGTTTATTATTGTACAAAAATAAGGACTAAAGAAAAAGCTAAGAAACCAGGAATATACAGGAGAATTGGCACAGAATGTACTGACCTGACACAGGTCACAGCTTTCCAAATCTGGAATATGGTTTTCTCCTGCTTTTCTCTCCTGAATACTTCTCTCTGAAAATATTCAAAGCAAACCAATAGAAGCTGAAATCCTGGAGCATTCACATTTACACAGCAGCTTTAATGCAACAGAGCCACCTTTAAGACCCTGCATTTATGAACAAAGCTTTAAAACTGTCCATTGCAGTGATTGTGCACTTTACTCCATAAACACAGCTCTTTGCTTTAGTCTTCAGTAATGAATTTGTATCATATTAAGTTGTCTGTCTAGGGACAAAACCATCAACATAAATTAGTCATAATCTGCACTGCATTCAAGAAATACCACGTTGGACTGATGTGACTTTAGCTGCTGTTATGGGGCACACTGTGTTCCTGGCTGTATGTAGCTACACTAAAGCAAGATCTGGTACCTGATGCACAGAGTCACAGCAGAGTAGTTCCTGAGTTCAGGTTTCTACTACACAAATTATGGGCTCCTCATACCTTCCTGTAGCTCCCTTAATAATGCAAATGTATTTGTTCTTGCACGATGTGCTGAAGCTCAGTCATAGCTGCTGGATGGTGAGCTCTGCAAGGACATAAGGAAACAACGGGGAGTCAACATAAGTGACATTAAGTTCTTGGTGCTGGAAATGAGGGAAACATCTCTAGCTGTCAGAGCACAGAAATGATGGAACTGGCTTCGGGGAGGGGTAGCACAAGTTCAACTGTCAACACTGTTCCCTAAGCCAGTGTGCTACACACCAAAGTATCTTCTTTGCCTTCTTGACATCAGACTTCCCTCTCATCTTAGCTTGATTTTTGAGAGATGTACTCAGATGAAATCTCTGAGATTGGAAGAAGGCATAAATCACTTGAGGATTATAGAAGATCCAAAAATGACCACAGAAGGACTGAGGATGAGATGGAATCAAACAGAAACCAGGGAACAAGTTACTGATGTAATGCTAGTACTGCAGCAGCATCACATCTTATGCCCCCAAAGGTCTCCTCAGTGTGGCTGATCTCAAATCACCCTCCCAGCTCTCAATTGTGTCTATAAGCTGCTGCTTCTAGGCAAAAAGCATAGAAGGTGTTTGTTCTGCTGGACTGACATCAGCTTTTCCTGTACAGCTTGACAAATGGTACATGTTGCAGTAGGTAGGTGAATTCCAGCAGAGCTGGGAAGACCATCCGCTTTCTTTTATTTAAGGTAAGAAGACATTGACTCTTCAATCTTTTATAAAAGCAGGTACTTATTCTCACAGCTGCTTCTGTTGGAAGATAAGTCCATATAATTTCCCATGACAAATGCAGAATTTGAGCTGAAATGCATAGCAAACATCTTTAACTCTTCTCTCATGAAGTAACTTCACTTAGAAGACAATTTTCAGGACTCTAAACCTACCCCCTATTCAAAGCATGACTGGCCTCAAAATCTGATGAGTTTACTCAGTGCCTTGCTCAGGTGAGTTTTGAAAATCTCCAAGGCTAGAGATCACACCACTTCTCATTGTAATTTTTCTCTTTGTATCCAGGTGGACTTGTCCTTGCTGCAGACTGGGACCCTGGACTCTTGTCCTTGCACTGTGTGCCTTGTTTGGCTCTGTGCTTTCCAGCAACTGTCTCCATGACAGACCCCGTATACCAGGCACACCATGATCTGTGAGGAGTGTGCTCCACCAGACAGCTGTGGGCAGGGGCTCAGAGATGGCACTGCAGCTGGGACTGTGCCACCACACAAGTGTTAAACACCAGGGAGCTCCAGGACTGGGCACTTTCCCTATCTGCATCCAGGCATCTGATCCTGCCCCCAAACTGGAGTAAACCCAGATTCTAATGCTGGTGCATCACAGAACACTTCTCCAGCTTTCACAGCACTGAAAACACTCCTGAAAGAATGTGCAAAGTAGAGGCTGGAACTGTTAAAAACAGACAAAAGCAACACAGTCTGGATTGTGAAAAGCCACAGTGAGCTTTGAGGAGCAGGAGCTGCCAGGCAGAGCAGTAGGACTAGGAGCTAGGAGTGCTCTATGCTGCTAATCTGTTTCTCCACGCAGGGAGAGACAGTTTTGTTCTTGCTTCTTAAATAAACTGGGCACCTCTCCAAGTCTCCTGCTGTCATTTTAGGTCAACAGGATAACAACAATTGTGAAATAAATTAAGCCTCATCAAGATGTTCACTTTCAACAGAACAGTCTTTGTTAAAATTTCCTTAATGGTGGCAAAGCTGACTTCCAACTGATGAGGCTGCTGTCGGAATAGACACAGAGGATAATGACCGTGTGCATCCATTAATCCCAGGCGGGAACGTGTGCATCCATTAATGGTCAATGCAAAAGGATGGAAAAAAGTGGTTCTAGGTGTCTCTTGTTATCAGGTGCCACAAAAGCCCATGTCCATAACTGTAGATCAGCAGTGACTGACCTTCCTGGGAATATAGACCTTTGTTTTTCTCTCCAAAGTCAAATTCCTTGTATAAAACCAAGCACAGGACTCCATTCTATCTCCAGGAAGCCTAAAGGATAAAAGCACATTATTCTCCCATGTGATAAATAAAAATCAAGGTTTTGGGGCTCAAATAGGATTTACCCCCACCCTGGGGCAGGGATGCTTCAGGGCCTCCCAGGGAGGGAGGCAGGTGATGTAGGGATGCAGAGGAAAAACAGCTGGGGAAAAAGAATAACACTTCAGACATTAACCTCCCTGCATTTCTAAGCTAAAACACTTCAAGAGAGGTTTGAAGTCCTGTGCCAGAAGAGGTGGATGAGAGGAAGCAAACATTACAGCATTGGCAAAGAGCACCAAGAAGCAGGTGTGTAATTTCCATAGGTAGCTGAATGGTGCCTGTGGGAATTCAGGCTTCCTGAAGAACAAGGAGAGCAGAAACCTGCAAGGATTAAGGTATTATAAAGCTCACCAGGGGTAGTGAATGGGGTGATTGCAAAGAATGAGCGAAGAGGAAACTAAACTTGTGCTTATATGTAACATAATGGGGGGCACTAGGAAAATCATAAGCCATCCCTTTACAGATCAAGGGCTTTTGTTGACTGTCTAGTTGGAGAGTCAACCTTTGCAATCTGAAGTCAGGTATGCATTCCAAAAGTCTCCTTTAAAGAGAAGTAATATTAAAAGTGGTACATTTCCTATATTTTTCTTCCTCATTTTAATCCTTTCCTTATTCTTATGTCAAAAGAACAGAACCAACCCAAATAATGTTAGTCACTTGGTGCTCCACATCGAGCTGCTTGCAGGCCCACAAGAATCCTAACAATGCGGCAGGTAGTGGTGAAGCACCTGGGCCATTCTCAGCTAGTCAGTCACTACCACCTGGATGGAACCACAACACACTGATTTTGTAAGAGGGAGTTTGATGGGGCCTGAAGACACTACAGTTCTTGCCTAGCAGTGACTTTGCTATATTCCACTTTGAAAAATTTCTAGCTCTACCTAAACAAATCACCTTGTATGATTGCACCTGCCCATCCTTTTCTGGATTAAAAAAAACAAAAAACAAAAGAACCACACCAAAAATTCCTGTTACCACTTGTTCCACCTTTTTTTCCCAAGCTTCAGGGTGGTAAGCAGGCCAAAAGGTGAGGGAGGGATATGTCCTACGGCCTCAGTTGGAGTCCTTGTTTCAAGTCATGATTTTGTATATGCAAGTCTGCCCTCAAAAAGCAGTGGTGTTCACTCAACAAAACACTCTTTTGCATGTGCAGAAGTCTCACAGATTCTTAGCAGCTCGGGGTGCAAATGAAAAGTTAGGTAAAAAGACAGGCTCTCCAAAAGGCAAGGTTTGTCATTATCTGCACAAGTTTCACCAAAACACAACAGATCTATGTATCCTTCATGCCTCCCTGTAGTGATAGTTTTCTAGAAGAAATGGGCAACATTTCTCAATAAGCCAAAAAACCAGATGGTAACTGAGAAGAGGAAGAGTGAGAAAGGGGAACAACAGTGTGAAAGTTGGCACTATTAGCAGATAGAATTGACATCTACAACCTTAGAAGTGCCCCAACCAGCATTTTTAGCAGGCAATTACCCAGCCTTGTCTTTTTGGTGATGTTACTCAAAGTAATACAGGCACAAGCTACATTCATCATCCCAGATGAACTTAGGCCTTGCAGAAAGTGAGTCAGAACAGAGGGGGTTGAGCTCAGGGTAAATCTGATGGTATAACCAGGTCACTCCAGACCCCACCTCTTCAGGACACTGTCATGGCATGGGGGTCAGGTTAGTCCTTACACACCCACACCAATATTTACCATTCAGCATCACTAGAAATGTCTTTGACATCAGCAGGTCATGGCACATTTCAGAGCAGAAAAGGTTTCTATATTTCCTTCCTCTCCTCACCAGGAACCTCAGCTAAGTAACCCCACTCAGTAGGGACACAGTGCTGAATCTGGAGGAGGCACTTCAGTTCAGCATTATAAGGCAGAGGTGAGAATGGTACCACAACTTCCTCTGCTCCCTGCTTTTTCTTCACAGACTGCCTCTTCCCACATCCAACGCCTTTACATTCTTGATTTACTCTTTCAGTCCCTCCCTCCAGGAAGATATTTTGGAGCTGTCTTGCTCTCTGAGAAGTTGGATGGTTTCCTGACAGACCTCAATGTGGATTTGAAAGCCAGGCAAGGCAGCCCAGCTGCACTTCTTATCCTCCACTGCCTTGACCTTGAGGAACTGGTTCTCTGTAGTACAATGCCCATCTGATAGGAGCTGGTGATGCTTCCCTTTTTGTGGCCCTTGGTTGCCTGCAGTAAGGTGGAAGCTTGAGCTTCTCTACACTCTGCCTTGGACCTTTCCCTTTTCTTTCTCTAAGCAAAGACACAGTTAAACCACAGCAAATAATTTTATGTCAGTAACAGGCCAAGCAACAGCTGAGTCCCAAAGACAAGCACGTAGAAGGGGGAACAAATTGTATGAGTCAGACTAAAAGCTTCATAAATATTGACTGGTTTTAACAGTCCCCTAAGGAACAGAGAATCTCATTTTATAACAACATCTCCCTCCCTGTTATGCACTCTCTCCTTTCAGGGAGCTGTGAGGGGGACTACTCTCCTGGCTTATGAGCACAATATTTTAATTCTTTTCTGCAGTCAAGTTGCCCTGTCAGGGACTTTGCACCACACATCAGCAGAGTATCTGAACACCTTCCAGTGGTGCTTTAAATAACAGACTGGAGTGTGCTTTGTTCTCCCAAGTTTGCCCCAGGGTAGAGGTGACTCAGGCAGAGGAGAAATCAGACATTAAATATATAAGGGATGAAAGGTGAAGAGGACAGGCATTTCAATACCTTCTCCTCTGGTTCCTACCAGGTGAAGCACAGTTGGAGACTCAGAGGAGCAGATAGATGCCATAGGAATATAGACAGAAGAGACAAATGGGGAAAAGTCTACAATGGGGATACAAGCAAGGAAGGCAGACACTATGGAAGAGAGAAAGGACTTAGCCACAGAAGTAGGAAACAGCTTGTTGCATATGTAAATAGATAGAGGTGATCGGGGCATGTGGAGGGAGAGGGAGTACACTAAGTCATTGCCCAGGGCAGGGAGCAAGATGACTCCTGCCTTTCTGACATTGTGTAGGAAGTTCATTTCACCCCTGCTGTGCATGCAGCTGCCTTTTCTTGCCAACTGTAAAGCTCACCAACTTCCCCCTGATTTGATAGCACTTGCAAGCCCTCATTCTGTCTTTCCCTCTACAGGGCATGTCCACTCCCCATTTCCAAATCTAATTCCCCACCCTCATCTTATTATTAGGAACATTCTAGGCAAGAAAACAGATGCATGAAATCTCCCCATATGTACCACACAGTATGAAACCCTGTCTCTACCACCTGAGACTAACTAGTTACAGCCAAGTCCCATCTTTGGGGCAAAGGTTGAGTAATAGTTCATATGTACTTTCTCCCAGTCTTTAGTAAAGACACTTCCCTGACAGGCCCTCCCTCAGCAAGTTGTTTGCTTTGGGACAAAACAAGCTATGGTTAAGTGGAGACCATAAGACCATGACAAAGCCTGTGGATGCTGATGAGGCTCACCTGGAATACATGATGCATGTGGTAGTTTTGTGTGCCCTCAGGAGGCTCTGAAAAAGAAAAGAATATTCTCTCTCTCTTCCAAATCCCAAATGTGCAGCATACAAAGTGGTCTGGAAACCTGCCACTCCAAGCTGGCTCTGTAAAATAGCCTTTTTATTTTCCTTTTTCAGCAGCTCAACACTGCCTCCTACAAGTCACTCAAGTCCCACAATGAATTCCATCTGTCTGAGACTTGCTCTGAAACAGTGGGATTAAACTCAGGTTAGGTTATTTGGGGCTGCATCTCTTCTAGAGACAGCCCTAGTTTCATTAGAGCTAATGGCAAAGCTCAGAGTAACTTCAGAGAAACGGGGATTTTATATAACATACCTGAAAGCCTTTATCACTCCAAGATCCACCTGGCAGAAGAGTCTGTGCACAGAGAGAAGCTGAATTTTTTGAGGAAGATGATGTCAGAGGGAACAGGTAGCCAAGTGCAGTGGTGCTGACAGCAAGACAGGGACCCATCCCAAGAGGGACAAGCAGGGCAGGATCAAAGACTGCAGCCAGATTCAGTCAAGAGCCCCCCTCATCAGGGAAGCCCCTGATGATGAGCCAGGTCCCCGGGTCAAGATGGAAGTCAATACACTGGTGAGAATCAGGCCTGATGACACTAGTCAGGAACAAACAGGTCAGTGAATATCAGACAGTCCACAGAGATGGGGTATATCTGAGGTTAGGCCAGGAAGTCAACTTGCAGGTCTGGGTTCAGATCAGCAGGGACCATGTGCAGGCAAAGACAACTGAGCCCCAGACCAGCATAGCTCAGGGAAAAACAGAAGTGGACCAGGGCTGAGCTTAAATGGGGCTCCTGAGCTGATGGGCAGAGAGGGTGGTGAGGCCCCAGCTGAGGATGCTCAGGACTATTAACACCCTCTGGGCCCTGACATAGTTATTCATCTCTCTCATGCTCAGGGCTAGTGCAGCTGAATTTGTGGCATCTGCTTGGGCCAAGTTTTCTCCATTCCTGCCATCTGGACTGGTTGGCTTTGTCTGCACAGCTCCGTGGAAAGAGAAACTAATACATGGTGAGGCTAAAACAGAATAGGACCTTGGAAGGTGGAGATGGAACTCACATCTTCATGCTCTCATTATCCTTGAACTCCAGACACAAGTACTCAGTGGAGCATGTAGAAGACATTATCACTGAGTGAAGCAGTAGGAAGAATGTGGAGACTATGTTGTTTTCCTGTGGAGAATAAAATACGTAAGAACAAAGTATAATAGTATTTCCAGCATCTGGACAAATGGGCAGCGGAATTTTCCAGGTAGAAATCTTAGAGAAGTCCAACACTGCAAATCAACAACCTCATAACTTCAAAAAATGCAAAAATTCCACCAGTGCTTGGCAGCAGCTGCCAGACGTCTATTCACCAACCCATCCGATGAGAGCATCCACTCCTCACAGCATCCAGTAATCTTCCTTTTCATATGTAAATATAGCATGGCAGTTTCTCACCTTCACCAGAGCCCTCATTTGAAAGGTCTGGCACACTCTATACATGAGTTGCTTTGGGGGCTGAACATTGCAATGATCCAGGACTGAAGTTTCTCTGCAGTGAAAGAGGAAATCCCAGGAATAACTCATCTTCCTGAAAGAGCCTGCCAATAGCCCATGAGATCTTACAGCCAAGGGTAGGAAAAAACAGTCAGAGATCTGTGGATTCTTCACAAACTGGAAGAACCCACTGTGTATCAAGGCAAAGTCAATTTCACAGCAGATCTCAAGAGAAGCTGATAGGAAGCTGGAAAGGCACTTATCACCAAGTTCAAATGGACCTGACCTTCTCTTAGGAATTTAGTTTTGAGTCATAGCTACTATTGTCCATACTGGACTCCTGTGCAAGGTGCTGCTCATCAAGTTATGGCCTCTGCTTCATGGGGGCTACTCAACCCTGATCAGTTTGAAACAGGCAGCTTAGGGAGACAGAGGTGGCTGGAAAAGTGTTCTTAGTGGAACACAGGTATCCTTGAGTCCAAACAGAACTTTGTGAAGAAGGGAAGTACTTCAGCTAGCTGATCATTGTCTCACACAAATCTGAGGGAAAATACAAGTTTAATTTATTTGTACATATTATATCTGCAGGGAAAATTTTGGAATATTTTCTCAGTAGAGAAGTATTCATTAATAGAAGCATCACATTCATTATTATAGACATGTCTTGCAAAAACTCTAAGCCTCTTCCCCTATATTTTTATTTATAATACATCAAATAATAAAATAATACAAGGGTTATTAAAAGGCTAGTCATTCTATACATATCCAAGGCACAGAGCAAGTTGTAGGGAGAGCAGGGGACCAGAAGCCAAAAGCCCAAACATGGAAATGATACTAAGATGAAGTGCAGGTACCATTAGATGAAGCTATGTTGGGTAATCTGGCATGACGTGGTGTCAAAAAAGCACACACAGTGAGTCACTAGGAGTGTATGTACAAGTCAGAGCTTGGCCTGATCCTCTCCCCCATCCCACCACGGGGGGAGTAAGCCAGCGGCTGTCTTGTGCTTAGTTTCTGGCTGTGGTTAAACCATGGCAAGTGCAGATGATTCAGTTCTGCATGAAAAGCAGAAGTGAAGAACAAAATTTAGTGCTGTTACTATTACAACTTTTTTCTTGGTAAGATGGTAATAGAAAAGCTGTAGCAGGTCCCTGATCAGTAGTGATGGATAAGCAATGAATGGAAGTCAAACTAAAACATAGTCATGACCTGAGAGGACATGGAATATGTACAATATGCCTCTATAATTTGTTCTAAAATTATAAAATAAGGCTGTGTAGCCAGAACCAGCGTCTGACCTTCCACTTCTTTTTTTTCCCCCAAGAAAAAAACTGAAGACACTTGCCCATCCTTGACGTATTCCATATCACTGCCAAATCTGCACTCCCCCACTCAAAATAATCCCAAAATAGGGTGTGATGCCTTTCCCGTTGACAAAGCCGTAAGTCACAGTGAGCAAGACACACTCGACATCCTCCAATCAGTTAAATGAAAAGAGCTCTACCCCTCTGTTTCCCACCACTTCAGCACTCATTATATCTCACATTAATTAATATAGGAGCTAGGAAGTGAGATGATAAATTACAAAACCCCATTAGCCTGATTCTGTCCAAACTGGGAAAATATGGCAACTTGTACATTAGACAAATCTTCCTTGCTAACGTGGGAGTCCTCATGTCTGAACTCCATTAAAGCAGCAGCCCTGAAAAAATATTTTTAATGTACATATGTATGGAATGCATATCAACGTGCGTGAACAGTGCACGCCTGTGGGAACATCAGAATTCATTAGATCAGTCTGATATGAGATCTATTGAACAGGTTCCATCTGACATATGTTACTGGGTTGTTCTGTCCACTCCCAAAGGAGTGAATCATATTGACAGGTTGAATTATATCTCAAGAGATATTTTTCTCCCCTCCTCCAAAGGCCATTTGCAATCACGGCACATCCACTGCCTCTTAAAAGTGAGCTCATCTGGCGCTGGGTTGCATTGAAGTCCTCCACCGTGCCTGAAGGAAGAATGCTTCTGGGCAGTGGGAACGTGGACAAGATGTGGTCTGTCCAGCTGTGTCTTGGAGTGCTAACCATCCTGACCATGACTGTGTGTGTCCCATCCACACATGGAGAACCTTTTTTACTACAAGGTAAGCTGGAATACAGGCTACATGACACAGGTAGGTGGTTATGCTTTTGCTTTGCTGCTTGCCATGGCCAATGCAACACTCGCTTATCTGGGAAAGGAAACAAAATGAACCTCGGGCTATACTAAACAATCAATTAACATGGGTGCTAGTGAGAGACTTGTTCATATCAGCATGAGCTAAAGCTGTTCTTCTAATCTGCAGCTGGTTGCATGACACATTCTGCTAATGAGTGAAAATATCAGATCTGGAGAAATCTGTTAAGGGTAGCTCTTTCTCTCCAATAAAAAATCTCCAAAGAAAAACATTAAAATATCAGAGAGTAGCATTTCAAGTATGTACCATATGAGATTTGGCAGCTCATAAATGTCAGTAGTAGGGTGCTGCTGAACTTTTTTTCTTAAAAAAAAAAAAATATAAAAAGAACTTCTTTTTGTATGTTCTTCTCCCATAATTTAAATTAGTCTTAGCTTGAACTTATACTGCAGGGAAACGTCAATCATTAATGTTCTTTCTTAAAGAGACTTGGCAGTGGAAAAAAGAATGAGCAGCTAAATATAGCCTTGAAAATAACATTGCTTTTCAAATGTTTTTTCATCTTATATCACCTATTTATTTTTGTAATGACAACCAAAATATTCCCAAGGCCAAGCTATCTAAATACTGCTTGTGTTTAGCTTTTACTAGAGTGTTTATAGGGTGTTTTTTTTCCTGTAGCAAATCCCCTGAGCAAGTAAAAGTAGGTATTTTAAAATTATAACTGTCTTTCAGACTTAAGAACAAGGTTTATAGCACTCCATGCTAACTGCAAGTTTTACACAGCGTATAGCTTTGTTCACTCCCTTGGGTTTATTTCTAGAGATCACAGTCGGGGCCAGAGGCTTCAGCTGCAGCGTGAGGCAGGGTTGGGTCTGGCCAAATACCTGGAGCACCCCTTTGTCCAGCATCCCTCTGCTTCTGCAGATTTATGTGACTTCAGCTAACAGAGCTGATTCCCATATACTCTTGAGCATCCTTCAGGCTCACCTGGTATAATGCTTTGCCTCATGTTTATCAAAAATAATTGCATTCATCCCCTCAGAGCTCTGTAGGGCTGATGGCTATTCGAGACTGTTTTCTCCTTTCTTACCTCCCTGAAGCCATTGAGATGAAGTCCTAATGAAGAAGAGAAAATAACCCTTTCTGTATAATTTCTTAGTATTTTCCATGGATTCTGTAGGTATCTTCTAGGGCTTTGTAGGGTCTTGGTGTGCAGAAGGGGTGTTCAAACCAAAGATTTTGTGGAATGGTCACTCCACCTATAATGTCTGGCTCTTATTCTGTCATTATCAAAAATCAGTGCAACATTCTAGTCTCAGATGAGTCTGAAAATCTGTTGAGCAGAGCTGGGAGGGTCTCTTCAGGGCACTGATTAGTCCCGTCCTGTGTCTGTTGGTTTCTGCCAAACCCTTGACCTTAACAACCATTCATTTGAGGGCATAGCCACAACCACTAAAGTAAAACCACTGAGAAAGCTCCCTAAAGGGGCCTCCTAGAGATGTCCAAATTGCTTGGGGAAGTTTTTCCTGGAAAACAGAAAAACTCTGCATAGTCTTGCTTAAAGCTCCTCCACAGTTGGTTCAGGAGGAATCCTGCAGTATTGTTGGCAGTCAGATAGAGCAGGCTGTGTTAGTGCAAGAACGGGCTGTGGGGCTTCAGGGCTTGTCAGCTGTGGTACCCACATACCAGCCTCATGAGAAGTGAGTTCTCACCTCTATTGGCCCTGGGAGGTGCATGGTGTGAGTGGGGGGAACACCTGCAGTTTTGAGAAGAGAGGATCTGGTGGGTTGCTTGTCTGGCTTTGCAGAGGCATCCACTATATCCGCCTTGCAGAAGAGGGACTGTCTAAATGAAGGTGATGTCTCCAGCTCTCTGCAGCCAGCCATGCTGATGAAGCTGCATAGAAACTGGCCAGCAGCCCGGGGCTGGAAGGGAGGGCTCCACATCCCACACACCCTTTCACTGCACAGCCCTCACTGCCTGGACATTTTATTCTGTGCTCACACACCTTCTTTTTCCCCTGAGCTCCTTCTACCCTCATGAGTGCTGACAGGAGACATTTTCTTTCCACTCCTTACCCTGCTTAATGTGATTAAGAGATTAATTGAATCAATTAATTGATTCTTAATTTGATGAGATTGAGAAAGATGTGTTTTATGTGCTGCAGAGAACCGAGTGCTTCCAGAGAGAGAAGACACAAATCATGAGGACACACTGCTGAATCTACTTCTTAATAAGAAATTTGCATGGCGGAGGCCAGAAAATATTGGTAAGTAAAGGGGATGGGAGATCTCCACTTTCTGAATCTGTGTGTGCATGAATGCAAGGAACCTGATTCTCAGGTTCCTCAGAAATACCAGCTGCTCAGAAAGCAGAAGCACCCAGTATGGTGCCTACATGTCAGATGTTCTCCACCATGGGGCTCCAGGACCTGCTTTTGCAATGCCAAAAACCACATTTCCCACATCCTCAGACACTTAACATTGTGCTGGCAAGTGAGACTCTGTGTGTACATAAGTAATAACAAGAAGAGATTCTGCTGAGTTCCTGTGCACCTGATATCCCTGAGACATTGCGTTCAATGCCTGGGATACGGGCCAGCTTTGGGAGCCACCTCTCCACCCACACCCCACACAGCCCCATGGGCTTTTGAGAGACAGCTCAGCATCTTGCTGAAATCAGCAGCACCTTGTGAACACGTGGGGCAGTGGGGTGGCGACAAAACTTTACCGAGATTGTGTAGGTGAGATCCCTTGGGGTCAGGTGTAGGCTGGGACAAGAGCAGTGGGAGCTCCTGCCTGAGCCTAAGCCCCTGCTACTGCTGGAAGAGGTTGAGACAATGGGCTTTCCCCACACAGTGGAGACACCAAAGACAGACCATGGGGAAGTTTTCCTGTTTGTGCTCTGTGAACAGACACCAAATTTAAAGCCACCATGTGGCTAAACTCAAACCTGCTGAAGAGAAACTTGGGCTTTCCCTGACATTGGGCACCAAATCGATTACAGAGGTCAGCTATTCCCACGGCCACTGCACCCAGGGGAGGGTTGGAGCTGTATGTGGTGGTCTCAGAGCAGGAAGCTGCCCTTCCCTGTGAAAACAGCTGAGAGCAGGGCCCAGAAAACATTTTGTTATGAAAATCCATTCATCAAATTCACTCAGTGCTCTTCCCCAGATGCTTGTTAATGCAGCAAGGCAGTGGTTAAACAAGCCTGGGACAAATAAATAAACACAAATAAATCAAGTCCTTATACTAACAAAGGCATCTTCTTTCAAAGAGGATGCATTCAAGAAATAACATTTTTATGATAGGTTTATGGATTATTGCACTTATTACTCCTGGAGGAAAGGCTGCATTTTATGCCAGACAATTGAATATAATGAATCTCTGAGCAGAGCACAGACAGAGGATTTACAGCAGGCAGTTTCTCAAGGCTTCATCCATAAATTAACTTCCTTCTCCCTGCCTGAGATAATCTGTTCCAAATTTCGACCGCTGTTCATTTTCTATTCATCGCAGTCGCTGGCCAAACTTACAGTTTTCAGAAAGTCAAGCCAAAATAGGCACTTGAAACTCTGAAAGAGGTTAAAATGTCTATAATAATAACAACAACAACAACATCTCTTAAGTGGCACTTTTGACTTATAGATATGCCAGGATGTCTCTCTCTACCTTATGGATATGTAAAGAAATACTTGGGAGGAATATGATCGAGGTCGTTGCTGACAGTGCCAGGAACAGAGCCCACACCTCCTGACTCTCATCCCCATCCCCATCACATCTGTCAAACTGAGTCCCGATGTAATGGTTTTGCTTAGGGATTGCTGCTTTTACTGGCAGTTAAGTATCTGTCTGAAAATATTCTGGATTTTTCAACAAAATGGTTTCCTTCTTGAAGCAGAAACCAAGAAAGCAGTCAGCTCTTTCTTGAAACCCTCCTGCTCAGTCTCAAACACTAAAAAAAACCCCAAAACAAGTCTGGCAATGTGTTTGTGAGTTGAAGTCTTATCTGAAATGTGAAATCAAGGGGAATTATGTCCTAAATCCCTTTGACAATCCAGACCAATGCCTGGTGCCACATTAAGAGTAGACAAAAGAGGCAGCTACAGGGCTGTTTTTTGGCTTGCTTGTGGGGCCCAGCAGAGATATTCCTTAGGTCTTTCCTGGCTCTTCTGCTTATTTTAGTGCATTTTTCCCAAACTAGCACTTAAAACCAGGTGATCACTTTGGGTTCCACTCCCAGGAGGACTACTGCAGCCAATCACTCAGCTTTAACTGAGCTAATGTATCTTGTTCAAAAATTAAATGGTTTTGACAACAGTCTGAGTGTAGAATGAGGTACCTCAGTCCTCAAGAGCAGCGAGACTGAAACCCCCATCCCTGCAGCTTTCCCTATTGTTAGTCCAGGCCAGTCTCAATTCAGCTGGAGGTTTTAAAGCCTGTTTCCAGGCACCAAATTCTCTCCTCCTTCTGAACAGGATGTCTCAGGGCAGTTCATTCATCCACCTGCATAGTTTTTTTGACAGTAGTACAGTACTGATTAGCCTTGAGATCTCTAAGTCTGATCTATGAAGCTGGCCCCCAGGTCCTTGTGCTCCCTCAACATTTAGAGGTGTGGAATCCATGCACTCACTGCTATGTGCCTTTTCCTGTTGCTCCACTCTGCTAGCCCAGATCTTTGCTGACTTATAAAGCAGTAAGTTCTGTTAGGCTAACTTTGTGTGTTCTGACTTCTGCCTGCATGGGATGGGTGATGTGAGCATAAACAAGTCCTAAAGGAAGCCATGAAATTTCATATAAAGGCCAGTGGCAGAAAAGCCTGCATTAGAGGTTTGCTGTTTAGCAGGATAAAATTGAAAAGCAGCAAGGAAGTTCACCTGAGTTGGTGTCGCACAATAAGTGACCTCATCGGGCCAATTCCCCTATGGCCTGGTGAACAGCAAAGAAGCCTCCCTCATAATGGAGAATTAGGATAAAGTCCAATAGGATTCAGCAGAGAAGACCTACTTTTATGTCAGTTTCTGCTGTCATTCATTTGGAGATCACTAGTAGGAATTAAATGATAACTAGGTCTTTTCTTGTCAACCCCTGGAGAGGACAAATGAGAAAAGGTTTTTAATTTGAGCTTCAGGAGGCAATGCAGATACTGACATTACTCTCTCCCCTCTTGCAGACTGGGAGTTGGCAAAGAAATTTGAAGAGCTTGAACAGGTGAGAAAAGCAAATGCACTGACACATTGATGCATGCATGTATGAATGAAAAGGATTGTTTAAGCTGTCTTTATGCCATATTCTTCCATCTTTGCATCCTGCTGCCCTTCATCCTGATGATATGATGTAAGCATGTATTGCACAAAGAGAAAAGGAGAATCTGGGCTATAAAAGCATAACCTGGGCTAAACAACTGCACAAGCTGGAAAAGGTAGAAAGAGAGCAAGGTTATAGAAGAGTGCAATGAGAGCTGAGGCAGCTCCTGCCTCTGTCACCAATGAAATGCCAGTGAAGGCCGAGCCAGGAAAAAATTAAGCACCAATGGAAATCTCCATAAAAGAAAAGCAAGTGGGAAGAGGAGGTCATGCTTCCTTCCTAAGCATTGTATCAGCTGGCTACATTAAATAACAGGTTGAAGTTGGGAGGGATAGCCACTGCCCACTTAAAACAGAATTTTTTTCTGGACTCTTTGACAGTAAAGGTGGCCCTACCTAAGGCCAGAACCCTGCCGGGCTGATCAAAGTGCACACACACACACAGAGCATCCCCACCCTACACACAGTGCCCAGGAATAGGGAAAGGTCTGCAGCAATCTTGACACGGCTCCCACTCCCCAAACTCCATGAAAAGGGGAAGTGTTTTTTCTGTCCTTCTCAGGCCAGCTGTTTGCATGGATCCTGGAGGTCATGCTAGGTTCCACATGGCACTTTTCACCTGAGACTGAAAAATCATGGTGCATCATGCCAGAGGGGAGGCTACCAACTCCTATGCTAGCCCCTCGCTCCAGTGCTGAAGGATGTAAAACTCTGATTTTCTGGGGGCAAGTCTGCCAGAGCAGAAGTCGGGATGATGGCTGTAGATGTTCACAGTCTACTAGAAAATAGTAGCTATGGATGAAGAACCAATATGGTGGACTACCCACATTATAACCAGGGAAAGCTAGCGAGAACTGTGAGGGAGAGAGAGGAGGGACAATCCAGAGCAGTGGAAGAGCAATGCTCTCTGCTGCAGTGGCTAGATGCCTGGAGACCTGCCTCAGCCCTGTCTTGACTCTTAGCCCAGTATCCTACAGCCTCCTCTCTACAGGGGTTACAGCCAGTTTACATGTACCTCCTTTGCCCTGCACTTGCCAACACTCTGTGGAGCTCCTCATAATGGGCCTTTGTTTACTGCTGTGTTTCTGTTTAAATAGCTGGAGAAGTTGAAGGATCAGCTCTCAACTGAGGAAGGGTCAGAGGTGGCCTATGCCTTGGAAAGTCTCTCAGCATCCCAGCCCAAAAAACGCGGTAGGTTTTGCGTTAGAGCCTCACAGCCATCCTGTCCACTCTCATCTCTAGGGCTTCCTTTCTGCAGCAAAGACAGTGACAGTAAACATGCCCCAAATATGCTGAAAAACAGCTGGTTGGCAGCTTATCCAGCAGTCCTGGCCCTCTCTTGTTAATGGCTGGCTGATTTAGCAGCTGGTGAGAAGGACTGTGTACCCAACCCTGTCTGCTGTCGAGGCAGATACAACTGGGTCTGCACACCAGGACCTCATAGAGGCAGTTGGTGTCGCATCTCACTTTTCACAGAGGAACATGGGGTTATATGAGCAATGAGTGCGTGCCCTGGAGGGGGTGAGTTCTGTGTGAACACGTTCCCACAGTGCACCCATTGCTTTGCTCTGGGCACAAAGCTAGTGCTGAAGGCATAATGAGACGTGGACTGCACGCATTCCCCTCTGCCAAGGTCAATGCCTCCCTACAGAGAAAAAAGGAGCACTTGTTTCTGCTGCTGAGAAGCAGCTAAAAAGGATGTGGAAATCAACCAAGAACACAGGGAACTAAGGTCTGGTAGGTCTCCCAGTTGGTCTCCGAGCTCTGTCCAGTCCATAAGCAGTCACTCAGCAGCCTGTTGTACCAGTGCTCCTGCAAGGCTGCCCCCAACAAGCACAGGGACAACGCTGCTCAAAGTGTCTTTCTGTGGAGTCCTCCACAAAGCAGCAGCAACAGCTGTGAACCAGAAGTCACTGATGACAGATCTGGCCTAAAACAAAAGAGCTAGTTCTGCCCTTAGCCCACATGCTTTGTGCATGTGGAAGTTGACAACCTGCCAGACAGCCAAGAGAAAATTCCTTTGTGCAAGGCTTGCTTAAGTGCTTAGGTGATCCTTAGGCAATATGCAATTTATAAGCAACCCTGGAGGCTGTCATTAATTTGGCTAATGTAATTCATGCCCTCACCAGTCCTGGAAGTTTTAAACATAGATAAAACTTCTTCCCCTTGCCAGGTTTAAATCAGATTCTGACAGAAATTAAAACAGAGAATCTTTGTCTTCATCTAAAGTACTTCCAGTCTGGGAGGAGCTCGTGTCTCAGCATGAGCACTGCTGATTCAGTAGAAGCTTCCTTCCAAGATTCTGCTTTCAAAAACAAGGTAGAAATCTCTTCTCATACTTGATAATAGGAGACCCACATGGGATTCATGGATTCGTGCTGGTGATACAGCTATTTATTTTTTCCAAAACCAAAATATGCATCCTTCCCTAATCTAGTCTTCTTAGAAGATCCCACAGAGATCAGTGTTGTTTGGAGGATGGTTAGTAGCAGAGTGATAGTGACTGGGTTTTAAAAAAATTAAACAAGGATCAGATCCAGTCTCTCCAAGTCAGGATCCTGCTCGTCCAGTCAGCCACAGGTGAAAAACCCCGCACACACCTCTGAGGCAGAAAAACTGCTGGCCCGTAGACAAGAAGTAAAAAGGTGGTTCCTGACATTGCTGAAGTAGAGCAAAAGGAACCCTTTTAAATCAAGCAATATGGAAACAACATTTAGATCCCATGTTCACACTACGAACAACTAAAGGAAACACCTTCTACAACTGTTATATGAAGTCAAAGCTGATAATTGAGATGTGCCCAGAAACCACACTGCTGCCTTCACACCTCAGCTCTCTCAATACATGAGTCTTTTGAAACCCTCTTCCAGAGTGGGAAGCTGGAAAAAGTCTCTTGGATGCTAACATCCTTCTCTTGCATCCCTTTCCAGCCTGCTTTTGGAAATACTGCATCTGAAGGCTCATCAGGACTGGAGGATGAAGATGAGCCCTTTCCCAAACTGCCTTGCTGGGTATTAATGTGTTAAGAATTCGTTCTGTTCTCTCATCATGCTGCTAATTTGGATGTCATCCTCCATGACCACACCACAGCCAAGTCTAACAGGGACTGTGACAGGAGCTGGTAGCCCACTGCCACTTTCTGCTGTTCCTTCCTTCCGGGTTTAACCTACCATGGTCTTCTACTTGGAAGATGCTTCCCAACTTTCTGTGCTGTCCTGTGTGTGCCATTCAGGCTGTTGCCACTGTACACTCTCCCCTTCTCACCAGGTCCCCTGGGACACCAAGCACTAACTCAGCTTCCCTGGGCTTGGGCCTCTGCCCACCCCTGCAGATGTTGCTCACAGTGGAGTCTGGGTTTCCTGTTGCCTCCTACAAACAGGTCTGTGGTGACCTAATGGCTGCTGTTGGGACAGGAAGGCAGGATGGGTGTGATGTGAAGGGCACAGGGCTCAGGTTGCCTGCCTCAGCTTGCTGAGCCAGGGCTGCTCCTCACTGTGTCCTGTCAGTGTGCACAGGGGAGGGCAAGCACAGAAATCTGGATCCTTTGGATATCATTCCAATAAATATTTTTCTGTTGCACAGAAGCATGTGGTGCTTTCTTTCTCAGCCCCTGCAGAGGCCCAAGGGGCAGCACATTTCCCTTGATGTAGGCTCTTGTTACCTTAATGGTTCATGTGAAGTTTACGATGGAAATAAGGTTCCCATTAAACACCTAGGGTTATAATGTGCCTGAGAGACAGACCCTTCCTTTTGATCAGGATCAGGAATGAGAGTTGGGTCTTCCTTATAGATATGTGTGGGATGTTGTCCTCATAGGATCAGACCAGAACCACTGGCTTCTACCTACTCACACCAAAGAGATGGTTTCAGCAGAGATTTTGGGCTCATCTGGCTGGTCAGTGCACATACTAGCAAAAGGAAGAGACCACAATCCATCAGTGATTCCTACATATATAAATCTTAAGTCACATTATGACATTTGTTTGCAAAAACAAATGACCTCGTTCCTGAAGGTGTAGATTCAGAATAAATCCTAATGTTAACTTTGAAGTTTCAACAGTATAAACGAGAGCAGGATCTGATAGCCACTGTGAATATGTTGAATGGTTTTGGCTAGCATTGAACTTTCTCTCCAGGTCTTTTGAGCCATGTGATTTAATTGTATCTTGCATACTACATAGTCTTCAAAATGTTACCTCTCCCGAAGCTGTAATTACCATCCTACACTCATTGCCTTGGGCTCTGGCAAGAAGAACACGCTTACCACAGCAGTACCTTGCATGTACTTCATTAACAGGAGATCTATTCATTCTATTATAGGCCAAAGCCAACATCTATGGAATAAAACCAGTTTCATTATATCAATGACGTCTAATGACATGCAAAATACAGTTTCCTGTTACCATTAATTATTTGTTATTTCCTTGGTAGTGATTCAGAACTTATTTCCCATTTTCTGTTGCTTTTGTGCAAGCAAAAAGGAATGTGGGAGCACACTTTCACATACCCTCACATAAGCACCAAGTCCAGGAAAAAATTACACCCTATGGACAAGAGAAGGGTCTCTCTTTCTTTAAGAGTTTGGTGCTCCAGCTGAAAGGGAAGTGTGTTCCAAGAACTGAACTGAATACCCAAAGTGGTATTGAGCTCAGATGACTTCAGATGATTTCAGCTTGCAGGAAATCCCAGTGCAATGAAAGGTCAGTGCAGCAGGCTCCATCTGTCACCTGCTTGCTGTAGCCATGCCTTCCTGACCCAGTGTGACAACTCATCAGCAAGCCAGGAAAAGGAATACAGTGTCTGTGGATATTTAACAGCTTGCTCTGATCCTAGAGACAGGAATTCCCTGGAGTGCAATGCTTCCTGCTGTGTAGCAGTGATTTTGTTCTACATCCCATCAATGCAGTTATTTAAGTGCTCATGGCACCCAAACTACACAACTGTTTTCTCACAGGCACTACATGCTGCTGTATTAGATGCTTCTGCTGCAGTGATGAGTATGTGTTGAATGCAATTAATTGACTAATTAGAAGCAGAGGTGGTGATGTTTCCCCTAGGCTTACCCTCTACATGTCACTGTGGGGGTCATGTCCTTTCCCCTAAACACACAGAACAGAAACCCTTCTCTTCCTCAGATGTCACCTCCACATAGTGCCTGCTCATACCTTACCCATGCTTGGGCAGTCACTCTTGCTAAAGTTAATGACCCACAGGCAATAATTAAAGGATTTCCCTGGAACATTCTAGCCAATCGTGTTGATTTATTAGAAGAAAATCCTCACAGGCCTCTGAATGGATTTGCAAATCCAGGCAGCACAGGACAAATCTAGTGTGTAATGGATGCTGCAGTATATCCTCATTTCACATTTGTTGATCTCCACGCTATGCACAGTGGCTGAAGCCATCCAATATTGTCTACAAAAACAAATTGTGGTGCTCAGCCTTTCAGATGTCACCATATTTTAAATAGCGCTTGCCAAGTTATGGATTTTAAAGATGCTTTTTGAGCCACAGGAGGTCTCAGGGTGCTCTGTGGTAGATGGGGCAGAGGAATGGAAAGACTATTGCTTTCTCCCAAGTAATCCATACAGTGAGGTGGGAGCAGCACTGAAGCTTCCAGCTCCCAGTTGCACCAACACCACCACAGACAACTCTGTCCTGCTTTGCTTTCACATTACCCTTCAGATGAAGGGCACTTCTGCACACAACTTTCAGGGTTTAAAACTCCCCCTTTTCTGGAAGCCCAGGCTAATATCTGCCAACTGTTAAATACTTTTATGACCCACCAGTGTCTTTGAAAACCTGCTGTGTTAGCCCTGGATTCCTCTGCTCTCAGTCTCCCAAAATGTGTCACGCAATGACTCTGTCCATGTTGCTTCTGACTGAGAGATGTTTGGGTGGTCAGGTCATCACTTCCATAATCTGACCGTGCCCCTCCGTATGGCTGCCTTGCAAGCAGATAATCTGCAGACTGTCTGGATGAGCTCAGTGCAAGAAGATAAATGTTCCCTAAATCACAGGGCAGGCTCAGGATGGGTGGTGGCAGTGCACTGCAGAGGACAGGGTCTGGGCTTGCCTGGGACTGCATTTGCAGACTTGTTCCTAGCATAGACTGAATTGCTGGGGCAACTGGTTGGCTAGGCACCAGGCTGATGGCCAGGTGCTTTGTGCCTCATATAAGATTTAGGAAATTAACTCTTAATTCTCTGCCTAACACAGGGTGTTTGGCAAGAATAATTTTTTTCTTAATCCTGAAAAATCCCTTTCTCAATGGATCTTCTTTTGCAATGCTAAAGAGGGTTTATACCCAAGAACGGCAATCTGAGGAATTTAGCTGACATGGACCAAAGTCCAAGAAGGAAAATGTGATGTTTAGAAAACATCAGCTAGGAATCTGAGCACTGAGATATCAGCAAACAGCTCTTCTGAGCTATATTTTATAATCTGGAAAGGAGTGAAAAGCATGAAACAGGATTTGAGATAAACTGTATTACTCTGAAATGAAGTGGAGAGGATATGTTTACATTTTACCAGAATGATAACTACTTGAACTTTTAGAGTTGGATGTCTGATTATGCCCTGTGCACACATCAAGAGGCTAAAATAAGGCATATGATGGAGATGGGCTAGGAAGTAGATGACATCATATTTGGACACTATCCTGTGTTACACATAGGGAGGAGTGAAATGTATTCATCAGCTTAGAGAAGGAAACTAAAAGTCTCGCCACATTTCAGGATCTGCTATACGATGAAAACATGTCTAAATATGGTGCAGAGATAAGAGAAAGACTACTCAAAACATCAGGACAAACACTAAGGCATCATCTCAGTTCTTACTAAGACTAACTCCTAGTAAAGCAAAAGACATCATTCTCTCAAACAGCAGTTCAGATAAATTCTGCCTTTGTCCCATAACGGTTAAACCCTCCCTTCATCTAACAAACAACTCCCCTCTTGAAAGAAATGTGCAAAGCAAACTGTCTGCTTTTCATGGACTGCTGTTGGCATCTCTGGAAATTTTATTTTCAGTCCAAGAAATCTATCAGTCCTGGCTAGGATAATAAACTTCTGCAAGTTTAACAGATAAATGCCATGCAATAAAATATATACATATTCTCTGTTCCCTCCTATCAGTGACATTGTGCACAGCTGTGAAAGCATTCTGACCTGATGAACTGAATTTGTTATTACTATAAATGCAACATTTGTAAAACACAATGTGAAATAGATTTTGCAGGAGGTCAATTCCTTGAGTGTTGTATCATTAGTCAGTGACAGGACATGCTGTGATGCATCTTCCGTATCTCTGTAATGTTTCCAATACAGCATCAATCATTAAGAATAGAAGTACCTGTAGGCAAAAAAAGCAGTAAACATTACATTTTCCAATGTCAGAAATGCAAGGCTTGGAAAAACAGACTGTAAGGTGGTCCAGAAGAGATGAAAATATTAGGAATACTTGCTTTGTTGTAGAGAGGTACTCAGTGATAAATTAGGGCATTCCATGTTATAAGAAGCCATCATTTCCTAAGCTACTCTTTTGGAGTCTACTGGTATGACTTGAGTACCTCCAAGTAATTGAGAACAGGTGGGTTCTCTGAGCCTGCCCACACCTGGAATACTTTGGCTCACTTGCAGGAACTGCTAACCCTTGGTGTTGCCGAGGCGGCTCACTCCAATCCGGTCAAGAGGAACTCCAAACCGTCTCTTGGGTAGCTCAAGCACTTTCCTGCATGAAAAAGAGCAAAGAAGAAGGGGAATGAAATGGGAAAAGGCACCCTATGAATAATCGAATGTTACTACATGTTTGATTCCTCCATTCATCCCACTAACACAGTTCAGACAGAACTGCCACGCAGAAGCAGCCAAAGATGTGAGTGTTTAAAAATAAGATGCTGCATTTGTCTTACAAAATACTAGGCAGAAGTTGCAGGTTTTCTACAGACTGTCTGAGCTTGATCCACTATCCCTGTTTTTATTTGGCAGCAAACAAATAATTTCACAGGTTAACTGCTCTTCATAAATGAAAGGCAATACACTGCTTTTATAAAGGGGAACTGTTTCATGCACAGTATTATATACTGCAGGTGACCCATTAGACTGGATCTTCGAAGTCTCCAGGGCCACCTGGGGCTAAGATAATCAAGGAGATAGAAAGTATTGCACACTAATAGAGGTGAAAAGTTAAAAAGGTCCTAGCAGGATTTTCTTATGGGGTCTCTGGCTATACACTGTTCATCAAAATTGTATACTAGCAATCCTTTGATGAGGCTGAAAATGGGAAGATTTTGCTGGTTTTCTTCTTCCATGTGGTAAGTTTCCTGACAATTTGATGAATTAGGGCATGAGGAAAGTGTGAAATAATTTCTATGCAGAAATATTTTTCATGGTTCTTTTCATATACAATAATAAGTTTTCCCATCTTAATTCAACATTTTTAGAGCATTTTTTCCACCAGCAGAAGTTTTCTTTTAATTAATTGTGGAAATGGCAAGATTTCATCAGCTGAGAATAACATCAACTTTTCCTTTAGAAATACTGTCAGTGAAATGCAGATCCAAGAGAAGCCCTGGAAGATTAATTCTTTATCAGGCGTTGTTAAGGACTTGTTCAGTAAGTTACCAGCTGGAGAGTAACTAGCAGGAGAGCATGCTCTGGTGCTCTCAAGTCTAACTCTGTCAGCACTGCTCCCTCACACTGGGGCTTCAGAGCTCTGCACGCCCCACCCAGAATTGTGTAGTCCATGGTCTTATCCAAGCAGGCTCCTCTTCTCATACCTCTTAGGCATGGACCAAAGAGGAGACCCATCATTCCAGGATCTGCAGCCCCACTTGCTCTTTCTTAGCTGCTTTTCAGACTGGGTCACAAAGTGGGAATTGCTGGTGTATGTTGTATGCAAGGAGCACCACACTGGTTATGCTGGAGCAGCTCCAGAACATTGCAAATGAAGGGGAGCCATTTGTATGGCCCTCCCTGTCCCTTCCTAAGGCACCAGCATTGTTACACTAAGCCATAGGGAAAGCAAAGGGAAGGGAAGTCAAGGGCTGATCCTCAGCCTCTTGCCTCAAGGATAACACTGTTTTCCCCCCAGGTGTAGGCACAAACTTAAGTGGGGGGGTGGGCAAAGCCATACTGAGCCTGCCTGGATAAAAGGGGAATTAATTCTCCACATTGGAATTGGATGGTGGGGGTGAGGAGGGGGTGGTGTTTCTGCACCATTAGCTGTAACACTGTCATGCTCTGTACTTAAATAGATAAGGAAATTGTGAAGTGATGCCTACGAGAGAGGCAGCGCAGCGGAGCGTCCCCTCTTGTGGCCACCCTGCGTCAGAGCAGCACAGCCACCGCTCCACCCTGCAACCACGCTGTCCCTCTTCCATCGCTTACTAGCGACAAAGTGACATTTCCTCCTTAAAACATCCTTGTCTACGATTCCCGCAGTCTTTTTCTCTCCCCCTGCCTATGGATCTTTTTACTTCTCCTGAAAATTTCCACCTTCCTGCATGCTTTTCCCATGCTTTTAGAGCGTTATGTTGATGTTGATGTGCAAGACCAGAATCTGGGCTCTCGTCTAACCAGGGTGTGCCAGAACAATCTGTTAAGTGGACTTAGATTTGATCTGCTCTTTTCCAAAAGTTTCTCTTTTGTGTTAGGCACTACACACACTGACTGTTGATTCAGGGGGCTCAATCTGTTTATCAGCTTTCAAGTAATTTCCTGGTCTCTAAAGGTAACTGTCTCAGCTCATATAGAAATGAGCTGTTCTCTTCTGGGTGAGCAACAGTGATGGGGTAATCAGTCCTCTGTTTTACTCTTTTAAGTGCAGCAGCCTCAAAAGGTAGAGCCTTATTATTGTTTCATAGCACCCACCTGGTATGTGTTCCATGCTGATGGTAGTACCAGACCATCAATACAATGATCAAAGCAGCTCAGATGGTTCTCATATATAACTCAACCCCAAACTTAAAAGCTAATCAGCTCCCCCAGGGTGATAATCCCAATGCAAACCTGCAAACTGTGCTGATGATGCTGGAAAGGGTGGAATTTTGTGCAATGTGACACTCATTTGCATGAGCTTGTTATTCAGAGACAAGCTGCTAGAAAACTTGGACAATTTTCACCACAATTTCCCTTTTTGTGTGTGTGTTTGTTTTGGTTTGTTTTCCCCTTGTATTGCACGTAGAATGAAAGAAGATTTCCATCCAAAAAGTGTGAGACAAATTGGGAATACCATGTACCTTTGCAAAAAAGTACAGCAGCTTCAAAAATGACCTTCTATTTCTTCCCCCGAAAAGGGAAAACATGCTAAAAAGCAAACAAAGAGTGAGCTGATTTTGATCTTTTAAAGAGACACATGGAACAGAATAGTTCTACTCAAGGTTTGAAAAATTTCGTATTTTATCGCTTTTGGCTGCAGTCAGTCGCAGTGGCAGACTGGGTGGATAAATGGAAAAACAACAAGAAATTATTGCAAAACTTTGCTTGAAAAAAAATACTTGTAATATTGACTGGCTCTTGTGAATACTTTCCATTTCCAGATTAAGCTTTAAGCATGTTATTAAATACTTTGTGGCATTAGGGATTCCATCCAAAAGAAGACAGTTACCAGAAGAACAGAACAAGACAGCTAAGCTCTTTCAGATACAGCAAAGAGCCCCTTGAGCTTTGCCCCACAGTCACTGTCTCTCCCCATCTGTATTGAGACCATCGTTGCTTAGCCCTGTTATAAACATGCTTATCTTCAAACACATGCCGTGAAGGTATTGCTGCATTGATTAAACCCTTACTTATCCAAAGCTGGGCAAGGTCTTGAAGCTCATTCTACTGCCTGTGCCCATTTTCATGAAGTGTTCTTCATGTTGCTATTTAAAACATGCACACCACCATACGTTCTTTCCACCCCAGCCTCAGGACCACCTAGTCCTACCCCTCAGGCATATTTTTGCTTTAAATAAGCTCACAATCAAAAAAGTAGTTTTAAACTGAGGTTTAGTTCACATCAGTGGAAAGAAGTGTACTGAAAAATCACATATTTGTGAATGTTCTCTGGCAGCCGTATAGTACTGCAGGAATAAATAAACTAGTTCATGTGTTATACAGTACAGCTGAAGGATTATGGACAGTGCAACCAGAATGGTTCCTAATCAGAGGTACCTCACAACTGGCAGCAGACCTGTTGGTGGCTAAAGCCGACCCATCAGTATCCAGAGCACCTACCAAATGCCTTCTGCAAACTTTATCACCGGTAAGAGCATCTAAGAATTTACCTCTGTTTGCTTTTAGCATCCACAGAGGTCGAAGAAATTCTGTCAATTGGAGAGCCAAATCCTGGGAAGCTTCTTTTCTTCTTGGTCTCAGTCACCTCATTCTCCAGAGACACCAAGTCATCAAGAAGGAACAATTTGTCTGCCAGGCTGGTGGCTGATTTCTCTTCACTAGCAATGGGAGGTGCTCCCATGCCCAGAGCAGCAGAAGGCTTCAAAGGCTACAAAAGAAATCAATAAAGTTTTCTGGTTGCTTGGATTCCAGAAAAACCATCTCAACCAGTGTCACAGCAGCAGTCCTGTAAATACATAACCACTGGGACACTGAAATTGGGACCTTCTGTGAAATGTGGCCATTTTCCACTGAAAGGATTTTGCCATCAAGGTCTGCAAATTTATTTTTTTATAAATTGAACTTGCTTTCATCATTATTCCAGGAAATATCAAAATTTATTGTTTCACAAAGCCTCTTTTTGCAGTTTATCCCACTATCCCTATCTCAGCACTGTGATTAGTATAACTTATAGTATGAAATGAGTAATTTAATACTTCTAAAAAATGCAATCACCATTATCCAACTCCAACATTTATCCTGGTAGTTTTCAGGAAACTGATTTTTGTTTTTTTAAATGAATGCTAATAAGTAGCAATGAAAACGTATACAGAATTTTCCATCCAAATATGGCAAATTAATTAACAGTTTTGCAAAACATATCCCAAAATAAACCTGCTCAGCACTAATATTTAAAGAACTTATGCAGAAACACTACATGGGCACAAGGAAAGGAAAGAACAGTATGTTGAGTGGACGCAACAGTTTGAACCTTAGTTACGACATTAGGCTTAACACTATTTCAAAACCAAACTCTACTTTGTTATCAGAATAGCTGAGAATATTGGGGTCTATCAAGAGAGAAATTAAACAAACCAAAGTTAAATATTTGCTTTGCATATAACAGAAAAATACAGTGCAGCAGCTAGTCTGCAAAAGCAAGCTCAAATCATTCTCTCTTCAGATGAAATGTTTGCCTTCTTGCTCCACTTGATCTTTACAGAATTAGATAAAAAAATCATAAGTTATGCCTTGAAACAGGTTTTATTCTATCTTTAGAAGCACACCATTATCCTTCTTATTCATACACAGTGGTTTTAGTGCAAATGTAACGGAAGGCATCACATGGATGATGCAATGTGCCTGTCTACTGTGGTCCACACCGTAGCTCTGGTGGGGATGTTTCCCACCACTTGATGGGTGGCATAAACAGTGATGGAGTGTATGAAACTGTGACCTTTATATGAGAAGATGACCACAACGATCACGCAAATGATGTAGCACTGTTGATACTTTTGTAAAGGATCTCACATTATCCTCTGACTCCACTTTTTATGAGCCCCAAGTACACAGAGCAATCCTTGCTGTTTTTCTTTCAGGGTTATAAAACTTTTATATAAACTTGCAACAAAATCATGTCTTCAAAAAAGACTCAACTCTTCCTTCCAGTTAGTGGGAATGACTATCTAGAATAAGACTTGAAATTAGAAGGTCAAAAATAGCCTCTGCTCTTGAGTACTTTGCAGTCCCACTTACTTTGTTTTAAAAAGATATAATAGAATTGTAAGAAGTAAAGAGATAGTTAAAACAGTCATCAGAAGTAGAAAACACTTTTCCTATGGTGAACCACTGAACCAAATACAATTTCACAGATAAGCAGAGATGAGAGTGGGGTGCAGAGATACAGTGGATTTATAAAGTTATGAGCAGCAACGAGGTGAATAAAGACTGGTAAATTTTTCCTCAAGAAAAAGAGCTCCTCAGTCCACCCAGTGAAGTCATCAGATTGTGGATTTAAAATAAATATAAGGAGTTACTTTTTAAACACAGCCTGTAGATGAAGGGGAATGCATTGCCAAAGGAAGTCATAGAATCTGAGATTTTAAACTCTTTCGAAGAGAAATTCTGGCCCATCAGCACCTAAAACATGCCCTGGTTCAGTGCAAGCCTCTAGATCAAGAAACCTCCAAACCTCTTATATTCTTTTCACAAAAATCTACCACTGATATAGACAGGATACCAGGTCTCTGTGGCACCAGAACAGCAGCTGCTGCAGTGCTTTTGTATGGTCAGGACATGCTTGTGTGAAGACAGAGAGTATGGTAGAAGGATCCAGCAGTATTCTTCAGTATCCATCTAACTTTTAAACCTATATAAAGACTCTACAGCCAAACAGTGCTACTTTGATTAAACTTTTAGGTACTTGATTTTTTTTTTTATGGCATTACATAAATATCTTTCCTGCCAAATCTGGCATATGTCAAGTTGACTAAAAATAGAGAATGCAGTAGAAGTATTTTCAGGTGCAACCCCTGCGTGTCATCTTGGATGAAACATGAGAAAACTCTCCCATTTCATCTGCTGCTTTCCTTCGCAAGCTCAGGCAAGTGACTTGCCATCTTCCTCCTAGTCTATTCTGTCTCCTTTAATTTGTAACTTTTGTGCAGGTGATCTCCTCTCAGGGATCTCCTTATGGCTTCTGAGAGCTGCAGCCTTCTCATGCTATTGTCTTTAAGAAGAATTAAACTTCTCCTTCAGTGTTAGAGGAGTTTACTTTCCCCCTTGCCATCACCTTCCCCTCTGCAGGAAGTTCTCTGTCCACTAGACAATGTTTTAACACACGGGAGATCCCATGGTGTTTCGGGAGAGGTTGTGAGAATTTGGATGGGACTTCATTCTGTCTGTCCTCCCAGAGCCATGCAATTTGCACCTTTCTTCACTAGGCTCCTCCTCTGCCCTTGCAGAGCCAATATTCTCCAACACTGTTTGGATACCTTGGTGTCTTACACACTTTGTGGCCAAAAACACCCAAGGAAGAGCAGTTACATGTCAACCACCAGAAACATTTACTTACCTCCGGGGCTGCCTCTGCAAGGAGCACTGAGCTAGAGTGCCACCACAGCAGGGAAATCACAAGGGCCAAATGCACCACCACAAACTGTAACTGCAGCATCTGCAAAGAAGAACAGTCTGTTAATGACTCCACACCTATGTTCCCTGAGGAATCTTGCTCCAAAGGTCTTAAAAAAGTAAAAACAAAGGGAGACTCTCTTGCTATGACTATTAATGTGTTTTATCCAACAGTCACAGCATAAACCTCAGCAACCAGATAGTGTCAGCTGAATGCTCTTCACTTTTTCGCACAGAATCAGCTCCCTCTTCTGCTCCTTTACAGACCTTCAAATCTTTTGATTCCTTTCTGCACAGTAGGGCAGTCCTTGCAGCGACAGCCATGATGAATGCAAACTTGGGTTAAAACCAGGTGACCTAGCCTATCCTAGCCAAGCAGGGATACTTCAGCTGGTAGGTTGACCCTGACATGCCCACATGCTGGAGACGTGCTTAAAGCTGTGACAGAAATCATATATCTCTCCAGCAGCATTTTGAAAGCAAAGTTGCATTTCACTAGTCCTTTAACATGACCTAACGGTAGCCACAACTTCCAGGGGAATCCTGGAATAAAACTGTCCAGTTCACACACCTGGGAAAAGCTTGCATGCGAATATGTTGCTCAGACTGGTGTGACCATGTCCTACAGCTGCAGAACCGCAGATGCCTACCAAGGAGGGACAAGTTTTGGGAGGCTCAGGATTGTGAAGCTGCCTGCTCCAGGGAGTTATCTTGTATTTAGCCTACATTGTTTAGGCTCCTGTTTGGATCTAGCTCTTAAAACCTGATGCGCCTCCAACTGACTCAGGTGGGAATATTTTAGCTAATGTTAATAAGAACTAGGCTGGAGCCTCTAGTTCTACAAGCATCTGTTAATTTCCTGATTTCCCTGTTTCCAGGTCCTGTCCCAGAGTATAATTCAAGTCTGATTCTGCCATTCTTTGCTGAATCTCCACTTTGCAAAAACAGAAATGGAAAGGGTGTATAAATACATTTATATGATGCATAATGGTTGTTTTATCCTTTGCGTAGAAAACGTCTCATTAGATCAGGCAGCAAACACATGGTAAAAAACTGGGTTTTACTTTTTCCACACACTGCAAAAGAGTAAAACCTCAAAAGCATTTGGAGTCCAGTTTTAAAAAGATATAACACTTGCAGCAAATTCAAAACTCTGTTTCGTGCTTAGCTTCTTCAAAACATTTTACACATGCTTCTGTTATTTGGTTACCCTATATTTTATATATAGATATATATATTTTTTCATGTTGTACATGAGGGATCAGCAGTTAGGAAGAAAGGGGATGATTACTCTGTAGGGGTGAGGCAGACTTAGTTCACTGGAATCAAAGGATAAAGTGGAAGGAGTAAATCAGGCAGTACTACAAACTGTTTCTCAGTTTGATAGCAACAGACAATGCCTGACATAAACACAAGGGTCTGACTGGGTGTTTCTAAAGTTCTAACCCTCTATAATGTATATTTTTGTATGTGGGTGTGCATTGAAATTTGAAGTAGCAGTCTACTACCTTCACAGGTAACCACATCCTGATTATTTGGATACAGAGATGTAAAAATAAATGGCAAGGTTAAAAATACATGTTTATTATGATTTAAGATCTGTGCTGGTATTCATTCAACCCAAAGACCAAAGAGCTAAAAATAGCAACTGGTACACTAATCAAAATAAACATTAAGGCACCTGCAACACAAAAGACATTTGATTAACGGGTCACAACTTGCTGCCAGTGAAATTAGAAGCAGAGGAAATTGTAAGGACTTAAAGTTTGGCTCTAGTTCTTATGGGAGGGAGCAGCTAAGAGGCTGAAAAGGGAGCAAAACTTCAGTCCAGCAAGACCCTGTTTTACTGATTTTCATACAGCAATGGGACCACAGCAGGAGAAGGAAGCAGGGTTGTTGTAAGGGAGCAGTTTAGTTTTAGAAAAACATTTACAAAACCAATGGTGCAATGAAGATTATGTAAATATAATTAAAATCACACTTTCTTCTCCAAGTGCGGGACTTAGCTTTCCACCTCCAGCCAGTTGTTAGGTTTTTTCTCCTTGAGCTCATCTGTTGTAATTGGGTAAGCAGAGCCCTCATGCTGAAATGGGGCTTTCCCAGCCATGCACTGGCTACTGCTTCACCTCCTCCATATTTTACCTTGACACATTCCAAGAGAGAACTTAGGAGAGGCTTTACAGTATTTGTTACTGAATGAGAATAAGCAAAGCTCTGACAAGCCTTTGCAAGACATGCCCCTTGCTATATGTACTGAATTTACATCCTTCCAGAAAATTCTTTACAACAAATTTCACAGAGCTAGGTCAGGGGATTGGGGTATAATTCCATGTCTTTATTATCTCAGGGTCTGGTGTTATCTGACTTAAAATATGGTTTACCCTTCCCTAAATGTAATTGCAAGTCTGAAATTCAGACATCTTTATGTGTCTTAGTGATATTTTAGCTTGAAATGTGTCAAAACTAAAATTCCTCGTGTAATTAGGTATCTTTGTTGCAGGTCCAATTAAAATAAAATTAAAGATAAAAGAGAGAACATTATTCTACCTTATCAAAGCAGGATAAACATACAAAACTTTTACTTAGGAATCTGTAGAGAGCCATTTTCCAAGAAAAGATCACAAGAAAGCAAAACACTTTACCAAACAGAAACTGTTAAGTCTCCAACATCCAACCAAAGGACTTAATGGATGTTTTTCTTTTAAAGAAAAAAACAAAAACCAAAATGACATCCTGAAGATAAGTGGGCTGAACAAACTGCAGACAGAATGCAATTCATCACCAAGCTCCAAACCCATTGCCTGTCAAAAATGGTAACAGCTATCATTGTTCTTACCCATTTGAACTATCATATTTCACATTACTGTGGAGATTACTCTGCGAGCATAAATTACAAGGGCCTTATTTTTCTTACTGGCCTGTTAGCAAGAGAACCGAGGCAAGACATCATGCCTTGCACTGTAATCTTTCACTTCAGCTGCCACTATATTGATGACTCTGCTCTGCTTGTTGCTGCAGCACCAGCACGGGATGTGCCCAAGCTCACCTACAAACGAGGACCTTGCTCTTGCAATGAGCACCTTGTGGCTGAACACAGAAGCCCTTGAGGTTTGGTCCTGGACACTCCCAAACTGACCTGATGAAGAGCCAAAGCATGACTGTCCCATAGGCATCAGGAAGCTCCTCTTAGGAGCAGTGCCTCTTAGGCCTCCAGTCCTTCTCTTATATGAACACTGGACTAGTACTGGTAAGCCTTAATCAGCTGTTAGTCACGAAGATCTTTCATATCATGTAGATTCCATCCAGCTGGGGGAATCACAGCTGTGTCTGCAAGCGAGTAACTGGGGTATTTTGTTGCTGCTCTAGTGCCACAAATTAGAACATTAACTTCTGCTACCTGATTTAATCAAATGTACCACTGAGTACTAACATAGGCCTCATCAGCCTCAGAGTGCGTACTGACTGGAATATACCTTGCCCAAAAAAATTAAGATGGATGATTATCTTACCAAAAGAACAACCTGAATGTGGATTGTGTGAAGATCTAAGAATAAGTCTGCTATTGCTGGGACAAATTTGCATTACTTTCAAAAGTTGTAGGGTGATCCTCTGATCATATATTTTACCACAAAGCCAAAAATGTGTCCACATCAGCAGTCCTAGTGATTTCAGAAACTGCTAAGGGCCCCTGTGTATCTCAGGTGCAATTTCATAGTCATGTAAATGTCAAGGAAAAGGGAGAAAAATCAAAATAAATCCCACCCTCAGAAAAAAACCAAAAACAAAAAACAAAACAACAAACAAGCAAACAAAAACACACACACACACACACAAAAAACAGAGTCCAAAACTAGGTTAGAGTGGTGTTTTTGTTGTCATTCCACAGATGAGATATGGAGCACCTCTCACCTCTTTCTAAAAGATACTGAAGCAAGACATTGAAGCATGGGACTTGCATGGCAAAATGAAATGTAAGCTGCCAGTGTCAGGCCCTTAATGTTATTAATAATGTGTTTCTTGGAGTAGGTATAGATTTTTAAACAATGCCGTATATTTTATTAGCTTTATGGCACAGACATTGCTACAATATAATTTCCCTCCGATTTCAGTTTCCTGAATATGTAGATAAACAGATGCAGGTAGTTGTCATCTGATGGAACAAGAGAGAATTTAAAATTCATAAAATTATGCAAGAGGTGTATGACTAGTTATTTTGAGATAAAGCCTAGGTATTTTTGTGTCCCAAATAAAACTTCTGGTCACACAGTGTTTCAAGGCCAAGGATGTTCCATTTTCTGAAAATGAAGTTCCTTAAAGGTTTCTCAAGAAGGCACTCAAGATTAGTCATTGATTTTCATAGTCTTCATTTTAACGATTGCATTCCCTGTAACACGATTTCTAGCGTTGGGTCCTGACATATTTTCATATCACCATTCAGTCACTTTTGCCTGTTTGATAACTGTGCTTTTGCTCAGAGGATGCTCAAGCACACAATTGTTCCTACCATTTGTACTCTGATAAAACAGATTCAGTCACGGTTTAGTCCCTGCAGGGTTTGACTGGACTCTGCACTGACCCTGCCCACACCAGACGCAACATTTGTGGGAGCAGCACACGCATCACACGGCTCATGTGGAGAAAGGATGGAAAGATGCCCTCTAATTTCCACGTGGAGTTCAAGAAGTGTCTAAATTAATAAAGCCATGTAAGAGTACCTTTGCTTAACAGACACAGGCATGATTCAGGAAAATTTAATTGACAAAGATGGACAAACACTTGTGGAAGACCAGTCAGTCATGGTACTCATCTCTCCCTGTGAATAAAGGGCATGAAACCAAATAGCCATACAGAACAGAGGATGCTTTTCTTTAGAATGGGCAGGAAGGACACAAGCTGGACATCTTTCTAAGCTGAATACACTGTGCAATAAATCAATTTCTAGCAACGGATTTTAGACATTAAAACCCCCAAATTCACATAAATACCATAAAAGTAGGAGATCATGGAGCAGGACACAAACAGAGGTGATAAAGTCCATCTAGAAGCTGAGGGACTATTAAATAAGAAGGATGCTATGCTGTATAAGAAAATACCTCTTAATGGAAAAAACCTATTTGCACCTTTCCTCAGTAAGATAACTGAGTGAGCTGGTATGTACAATGGAAAACAAATTAGGCTATTCTTCATTGCCAACAAAGTTTCAACCCTACACTATTTATACATGCCAGCTCTTTATAACATTTCTAACGTGACATTCAGCTTTCTTCCTTCATCTTTAGCACAAGAACCAAAAGCTATTCATTGTTATAGTGCCATCTTCAGCATTTAAAGCAAAAATAAGAAAACTTTCTATCAATAAAAATCAAGAAATAGACCATGTTTTTCTATATGAGAAAAATTATCTTCTTTCCTAAAAGTATTGAAGTGATAAGAAGTCATCCTTCTTACCTGATATAAAGAGTATGTTAGCAAAATATAATAACTTAGACTATTTAATGTCTGGTAAAAAAATATCCTTCAAGATAAGCTCTTAAGAAAAAAGAATGGCATTGGAATTCTGAATGAGATTCAAACACTCATGCTGATTTACTAGACAAACAAATTCTGATCAAGGGTCCTATTTGAGGAAGAAAAGTCTCAGGGAAGATGCATTGCAAATGAAAATTAGAGTAACCTTTTTCTCTGAGTTGACTAAGAAGAAAAGCTGCAATTACTTGCAAACTTTGCCAGAGAGCTCTTACAACTGTTGTATGGTTCAATTTTTTTAATTTGCTGTGTAAGAAGCCAGAAGACCCATTTGTCATTCATACAGTGAGTGAAAGCAAAGCCCTCATCTGCTGAAATCAGTGTGGCAGGTATTTATAAATGCTGAGGAATGCTTGGTCCAACCAGATATATTTTGCAGTTTTCCCATCATTTGCACCATGGGTCTGTTTTGTTTGAGCTGGGAATTTTTGCCTGTTTTTCCTCATGATGTTCAAAGTATTTTACAAGGCAAGTAGGTTCAGTTGCATTTTGAATACAGGTGAGCAGAGACAGATAAATGCAATAATGGGCTTCCTGAGTGAATCAGTGGGCAGGGGCACAAAACATCCTCTCAGCTTTCAGTGTAATCCCCCTTGAGAGGGCAATAATTTCAAACTGAAAAAGCCAGTAAGGAAAGATAAAGGCACTGCATGCTTGTACTTCAAAAAGTAGTGTATTCTGAACTTTACTGTAGCCTCTGGACATCTAAACTAAATATTATTCACATGTATTTACTTGTACAACTTCAGTGTGGGAGGAAAAAAACCCCACTGTAATAGTTTTGAACTCAGAATGGAGAAATTACAATGGCTATCACAGAATCAGAGTCTACCTTCATTTACAATGGTACAAAACTGAAGTAGTCAGATCACTGGATAATGATAATTAGTCTGCTAGTGTAGGAATGTTTTTGCAGTTATTCTATTTTTGCTGAAATGCAGCAGAATCTGGATCAACATTTATCTAGTATGGGATTTAATAAAACTCTTTAGCAGATTCATAAATTAAGGACTTTTCCTGAATAATTTATCTGCTATTTTACAATATATTACATGCAGCAAACTTGTCAACCACATATGATATTCAGTAATGTGAAAGAATTGTTCTGTCATAGCTCTTCATTTTATTTGACAGTAACATATACAAAGGAAAATTAGTAACAATAAACAGACAGCAGTTTACTGTAAAGCACAGCAAGAGCATGAAAGTAACTAGTCACTGTTGTAAAATGCACTGACACATTCTATTTGAGTATTGGCTGATTAACTGAAAAGAAATAAGTTTCCACTGAATATTATTAGTTCTGTTTTATTACAAAAAATACTAGGTGATAGGTACTTTATTATCTAAATCCCAAAATGGAAAAAGTAGTTGTGTTTTTCCCATCAGGCATAGGCATCTTTATATCTTGTGAATGTTTGTTAATACAAAAAAAGTTGAAAAAAAAATTAAGAGGAAGAAAGCACAGAAGGGAAGAAAACTTCTGCAAACAGAGTAGAAGACATAAAACACCCCAAACCCATCTCTGCCTTCACTTACCTTGCACTGGATGCAAGCAATTCCAACCTTAATGGTCCTGCTATGTTCTTCCCTCTAACTTATCCCTAATGTTCAGCTTTCTTTCAGAGTTTTTATAGTCTCTGCTGTAGGCTACAAACTCCAATCCCTGCCTTTGCTTTCTCTTACATCATTTCTAAAGATTTTCCACTGATCCTTGCCCTAAACCTTTCTCTGTCCTGTACTCTCACACACATACTTGCCTCACATTTGTTATATTTTTTTGCTGTGACCAGGATGATTAGATTATAATTAAAGGTCTAGTGTTTTGTTGTGGATTTTTTCCTTTTTTTAATTTTATTTCAAGATTCAGAAAGCCAAGGGAGTAGAAAGATTTTTAGCAGCATCACCATTCCTCTAAACTCTCACTTTTGTAAACTGCAGCACAGAAGCCTGATGTCCTGATTATTACTTTTTCTTTTGATTTTATTTTTTTATATATATTTTATTTCTTGAGGACATCAGGGGGACTGCATTAACTTCAGGAAGAAATTAGTGTATTTTTAGTTGACCAATACTACTGTAAGGTAAGCATTAGAAAGGGAGTGTGTTTTGTAAACACAGTCACAAGGACTTAAGTCTTTCAGATGCTAATTTCAATTATTGAAATGTTAAGTTATTGAAATGTAAAGTGTGAGCTATGAAGTTGCCTATCTTACCTAGGCAGTACAAGAGGACGTATTTCTTTCCCTCTTTGCCTTACTAGAATAAGTCTATGTTCTTTTTTGCCCCTTTTCTAAAATCTGAGTTTTTAATTGATTTATGCAGCATCTATAGATCTGTTTTGGGGCTTAAAATTCTAACACATGCAGACTCTAAGTTAATTCACAGTACCTTTATTCCCCAAATAGATAGGCCCAGTACTTTCAAAATAGCTTTTACTCCTACAAGCAATGGACAGTAAAAGGAAATTTCAAATGCAGCTTTGCAATATGTGGGAAAAAATTGCCAACAAGAGAGCAAAAGTTTTGATTTCATCATCTGTCTTGATCAGAGTGATTAGAGAAAAACAAAAGTTTAGTCATATTGAGGCAAAGCAAGTACTTCCATTCCATCCCTGGAAGTGTTCAAGGCCAGGCTGGATGGGGCTCTGAGTAACCTGGTCTAAAGGAAGGTGTCCCTGCCCATGGCATGGGGACTAGAACAAGATGATCTTTAATGTTCCTTCCAACCCAACGTATTCTGTTTCAGTACAGGCAGATATGGGAATATGGCTTAGAGCAAAGCTGCACAAATGTTTTTGCCACATAAGCACCCACACCAGTATCAGGCTGGAGCAGGAAGGTTGAGACTGTTTTCTACTGCAGGGAGTAAGAGAGCAGTGGTTACTTCCAGTGGCAGCTGCAGAAGTCCAAATGGGCTCTGTGGATGCCAGAGTAGCACAGAATCAAAAGGGAAGAGCCAAACAACACCAGGCTGCTGAAACACAGCTAAAAACGGTGTTGCAGGAAGAGAACTGGACCATGGTCTGTTTTATAGTGCTACCTGCATTTAGATGGTGACTTATGGCTAGAAGTCCAAGGACACAACAGTGTATAAATAATGTGTGTAAAACAAGTGAGCAGGATCTCAGGGGAAAAAAAACCAACAACAAAAAAAGAGAGAACCAGGATCTAACCACCAGGTATTATTAGATTTATGGAGTACCTCAGTGACATATACCCATGAGGTGCTGATGACGAGTTACTGCAGTTCTAGGCACTGTTTCCTCTTATTTTTTCTGTTGCAAAGACACAAGGTGGCACTCACCAGCACTTACTCCTCTTGGGAGTTTTTACAGGTCCTATCTTCAGCTCTTTAAGCAGGATCTCTGTAGGACTCCATTCTGTCACCGTGTTTGGGGCTGGTAGGAGACACTGGCTGTGTCACTGTGAGTAAGCTGACAACAACTGAGAGCTGGTGGCAGAGGCATTTCAGTATTTCACAACACAGGGTGAAGTCTGGAGTCTCAGCTATCTAGAACTTAGCACCTCATGAGAGCGAGTGGGAGAGTGGGCTGCAGAAAAAGCAAAAGAAATTTAGCCATATTGTAATCTCCTATGGCTCCAAGAGGACGTTTAAGACCTGACATTAAAATTTTCTTTTACGCTCTCTTCTGATCAGTGATGTTATAGAAAAGCTCCAGCCCCCTTTGTTCCACCTTCTGGACCTACTGTGAGGCTGAGGTTCTTCCTTTTAGATAAGCACTACCCACTATTACCACTATTTCAAAAATATACCCCTGTATTCTTCCTACAGAATCTAAGGGATTTCCAAAATGGTTGCTGATACACACAACTATCATCAACTCTGACTGGGAGATATGAAAAACTCTGATCTGGGTAATTATTCATTTTCATGGGCTGCTACTGGCCTTTGAATATGTTACCAGCAATCAAAACAAAAGAAGAAACACTACTAATAAAAAAGATTAGTGTGTTAGAGTATTAACATCTAATTTCCTGCTCTAAATTGACTTAGATTTAGCAAAAACTTACAGATACCTTTTTGACAGCTTCTAGTGAAGACTGCCAAGGAAGCCTTCCAGACAATGAAAAAGGTATCTGGTGGTTACTGTGCTGGCAGAGCATCCAAGGAACAGATATCCTCAACACTACTGTGGTGTAATTATACTTACAGTATAATTAAGTTAGAGCAGCCGAGTGTTTGGAAGAAACATTCATTGTCTTAACCATGAATGAATAAACAAACATAATGTGATTTTTCTCAACAATGAAAAAAAAAAAAAAGAAAAGAAAGAAAATTGGAGAAGGTAAGGACACAAGACATGAAGCTCTATTTGTTACTATCCAAGAGAAAGATCAACTTGCCTCCCTACTGCCCTCCTGGTCCCACAGGTAATTTCTGTAAATCTTTCAACACTGGTTTGCAAATCAGTTGAGCTGGCTCAGTGTTTTTCCTAAGTAGACAAGTTCTGATTCAGAGAGAAGGAGGTAGCAAGGGTTCAATTGTGTAAGTGTTGAGCAATTTTGTTCTTCATTACCCTTGGAATACCCCTGTGGAAACTATATTTGGGGTTGTCAGACCTTGTCTTTGAAGTCTTACTAATTGCACATAAATACAAATGCTTGCTAGTTTTGCACTTTTAATCTTTTCCTTCTCCCACTGAAACATGTAGCAGTTCTGTTACATCCCTGTGGTCTAAGTCACAGAAGTCTCCTCATCGTGTCACTAAGTTGTGCCATGAGAACTCTGCCTTACAGCCTCTTCAAATTATGTAACCCTTTCTACTGACCATTGATTCTCCTCCCAGCGTCATGCATCTGTCACTTATAAATCAACATGAACCCTGCAGGGTCCAGCAGGTGTCATGGTCAAAGCACTGGGCCTGTCCTCAGGAATTTTTGATTGAGCTGGCATGGAGTAAAGGCTTAGGACTTGAGACAAGTTCTGATTTCTGGGATGTGAATACTAGACAGTGAGTGTGTCATCAGAAATAGTCCATTTCTGAGTTTAGCATGGGAAAAAACACCACACTGAAGTTATAAAAAGTGAACACTTATCTCAGTTTTGAAGGGTTTTTCCCAAAATTCTAAGAAATAATCCAAGAGCTTTTTTCTTCTCATATAAAAAACTATACTTTTTAAAATAAAGAGCTGATCTTCACAAGTCAGGTGCTCAGCTGATACTGATTCAGATGGCTCTGAGATAAACAACTGAGTTATTCCAAATTATGGTGTTTTCAATTTATTTTTATTTCTTGAGACAATAAACTCTTCAGATAAAATTGGCCCAATTCTGACACCAGTGTAAAAGGGGACTATCATTCCACCATATTAATCAACACCCAGCATTTTATAGCTACATCACTGGTACAGGGAGAACATCCAACATTACTTTTGCTGAATTTATGTGCATACCTTGTCTAGAGAAGGGGAAACATTTTAAAATAACCACCCCAGATTTCCAGTCAATAGAGAAGAGAGAAATTCAGAAACCATGATTCCTAACTATTTGCACGTAGATATACAGAGTGAGAGAGTAAATGATTCACTGTAAGACAAACTATGGAGAAGAGACCCTGTATTAACAATTTGCATGCCTGTTTGCCAATAGAAGGTACATTCTACCTTGGAAGGAAAAACTATGTTAAGACAGCTATTTTTAAAACTGCAAGCTATCAAAGTAGGTTTTGCTGTGTCACTTCCATTTAAAATGACTCCTTGCAGCTAGGTAGAGTGAGAGAAGCAAAACCCACAAAGTGAAGGTAGCATGTAACACTGAAGGCAGTAGCAGTAACATTCTTCAGGAACGTTAGGCTTCCGACTTGCAGTTTCTATATATGTACTTTTTAAAAGTCCTTTGTGCTGGAATTATGTGGTTGTGATAGGTGCTGTGTCATGACATATGAATCCATAAAAAGCTCTCACAAAACAAAGGAAAAGTCCCAAAAAGGACAAGTTTTTTCCATAGCAGGCATGCTATGATGCAGAAGGATGTGTCTGGAAATAAAAGACAGTTTATCTCTGGTGCCCATGCCATTGGCTCCCAGCCCAAGATGGACGTGAGGAATGAAGAAGGCCAAGAAAAGCTACAGGACCTTTTGTGCTACAGACACAGTGGACCATGAGCTAATGGACGAGAGGTAACAAAAACATACACAGATGTCTGAAGTACCAAGCAAATGGTAATAATTCTGGGCCAATATCAGCCTGGTACTGACTCAACTGGCAACACAGAAATGAAAATGAGTAGACTATGTTTCCATCCCCTCTAGCTACGATCCTTGGAGCCAGTGCTAAATATAAAGGTAACAAACTGGGAACAAGCCCCATACTTCTGTGCTAAGAGGGAAGAAGAGTGGGAGCAGTGCTGATGTTTCCACACTGTCTCTCTTTTCAAAGATATGTGTGCTGATGTCACCTGTCACTAAAGTAAACTCTTTGTGGCCCATGAACCCTCGTGGCACAGTACACAAAGCACAGAGCAGCAAAGTGGGCACCTTGGCTGCAGAGCACACAATTCAGCTCCAGAGCCAAGTACAAATGTGGCCATGTAACACACTACTAAAGGTATAGCAGCACCTCAAATTTAGACATGCTCACAAAAAGAAAAAAAACACATCTGCCCTGAAACTCTGTCATCACCTTAAAACTTTTTCCCACAACTGTCCACTATTTTCTGTGCAGAGCTGAGAATTACAGTGGAGTTCAGTTTATTTTGCATCACGAGAAAGGATACAGAAGAATTAAAGAAAACAGATAAATGATGACAACAGTCTGGGGAAAAAGGGAAGGTGAGTGATATTCTTCAGTCAGATCCAGAGGCATGGAAGCTGGGCAGTGCCACACCACTCACAACATCACAGGATGCTGCAGGAAATCTCTCTGCCAGTTTCTTTACCTGGCATGCAGGTAAAGTAAGATGAAGTCACATGAAAGGTGGGGCTGGGAAACTGTTTCTCCCCGCAAAAAAAATCCAGGATCAAATCATGTTAATAGGGAAGGTTCTGTTCCCTCATTCCTGGTAAGCTCATCCCTGGAATGGTGGCTTGCACAGCAGCATTGATCTGTGCTGGAAGCAAAACAGAGCAAGCTGTTAGTGTAAACCTGGGAGTTCAGAGCAATTTGTGCTGGCTGATTGGATTTTTCCTGTTTTGCTCTGGTTTACATGTACTTTTGGATAGCTTCCTTCAAGGGACAGCACAAACCAATACTGTTATAGAAATTATGGTCTCTGTTTTTTCTAAGAGCTAAAGATCTTACAACAGTTTGTAAGTTCGTTCTAAAGCTTGAGACAAATTCTGGTACGTTACTTGTCCACTTCAACTCCTCTGTCACTTCAACTGGACACACACCTGTCGCTGCTAGACTCTGCACCTTTCTGCAGTGAAGCTGCAATTTGCTAAACAGCTGCAGCATCACAAATGGATTCATCCAGGATAATCCAGTAATCATCCTGAATTACAGCACGAACATTAATCAGTCAATCACCGCCCTCTAGAGGTGGCCACATTGTGCGTGGAGCTGATTTGGGTTTGCTGCAAGTGAGCCATGACAGCCCGAATCCTTCTGTTTGCTGGTTCGAGTGGATCCATGTACTGCTACAGGTACAAAGGACTGACCACTGATTGCCAGCTCCTCTCTCACATGGGAGGTCACCCAACTTACAGCATTTTAGGTTCGTGTATTCTGTAGTCGTGATACTGCAGAGAGGAGTGGAACATGTAGTTACAAATAATGGTATGACACAACTATAATAAAAAGCAGTACAGTAACCCCGACTAAACTTTCTTTGTTACAGCTTGTTTTTTCACAAGCAATGTGCATAAACTAAACCAGTTGCACAACTGCATGAATTGATTGTGGCCACACGAACTGGATGTGCTGGTATGAGAAAAGCATCAAGCCTTTATGTACAGCTACACACTCTCGTTTCTTTCCCTTGATGGGAACAGCAAGGAAATTTTAAAGGGAAGAATATGAAGAGTGATGAATAGTAAGTAACCTACCACATAATCAAGTGATGAATATACTGTTCCTGGTGTGCTAAGACCTTGTTTGAATAGGTATTTATTTAAGGAGAAACTGTTCTGTACAGAGACTTAGCACAAGATCCTGGAGCAGGAACAGCACATGGCCAGGTTTCCCCAGACATGTCCTTCCCTTTTTTTTCCAGCTGGAAATTCTGTCTAGGTGGAATTTAGCAATTTTTCACATTTTCTTCTGGCAGGCTGGCTAGATGTGGTGGCTTGCCTGCATATGGAGGGATTCTCCAGGTATCCATACATATGTACAGACCACCTGCGCATGAACATGTACTGAACATACACTTCTGTTGGCAAGATTTAATCAAAATAGAGCAGATGCCCAAGGTCCTCGTAACCATTTCATTTCAAACATTACTCTGGGATTCAGGAGAGCTGTGTTCTGTTACAAAAACACAGCATGGTGGAGCTTGGAAGAGACCTCTGGAGACTGATTATTCTAACACCCCTCCTCAAAGCAGGATCAACTAAAGCAACTTTGCCAGGGCTTTGAATACCTCCAAAGATGGAGACTCCACAACCTCTCTAGGCAGCCTGTTCATTCTTCAGTCACTGCCACGGTTACAAAAAATCTGATGTTTAAATGTAATTTCCTGTATTCAGTTTGTGCCCATTGCCTCTTACACTTCTACTGCACACCACTGAAAAGACTCCGGCTCTGTCTCTCACTTCCCCATTGGGTGTTTATATGCTTCTGACCTCCTTTGTAAAGCACTTTCAAACTTTGGTTATCTGAGGAAGGTGTCATTTCATTTGTCCTTCATAGGTAAATATCATCCTGTCACCATGTGGCTGCTTATACTGACAATATTCACTTCCATGTGGGCTTTTATAGCAGTTGCTGTCCTGCTGCCCAGGTGTCTCAGATTTGGTTTATTTTATCCTTTCTTTAAGAATTTACACACACATTATTCTACTACACTACAGGTCTAGAAACTAAGACAGAATACTGAGCACTGTATAATATCCTATGGCCAGGGGCTATAAAGTTCTGTTCAGAACATTATGACATGAAAAATGACCTTTCATCTTACCAGTGGTGGGTTTTTTCCCCTCTGTGACTGTTGTAGTCTAACCTAGCCAAAAAGCAGTTTTGATCCCATAGGGAACACAGGGCAGTGAACATTATCCAGTCCCTTCTGCACAGAACTGAACAATTTGTCCTTGATTAGAACTGAGAAACTGACAACTTCAGAAGACTCGAGGTCTCAACATTACCTGCTTATTCTTACTGTGTGTTTTTTTGTCCATCTCTGCATCATGCCCACCACACGGCCAGACCCTTCCCCTCTGCAGGCCAAGGTTTGTCTTTTATGAGGATCGCTGCTCCAAAGCAAAATGGATTTCTTCATGGGTTTCTCTACCCCATTAGAAGTTACAGTGTCCAAGTGCTTTGGAAATAAACAGTGATTCATATATTTTCACAACACCTTCAGGGGCAAAGAAGCACAATGATGCCCTGCCAAATTTCGAAGTCTAGCTCTAGAAGTGCAGGTTTGTCACAACTTCTCACCATAACTCTTTCATATGCAGCAGAAAGCAGGCCTGTGCCATGCAGCAGTAAGTCACTATAACTATAGACATTGCTGCTGGCACAATAATGAGCTGCATAAATCATCACTGATTCAAGTGAGCAATATAATCCTCTGGGCTGCAGTTACTCACACCAAGCTGGGCTATGTCCAAAAGCCACATACTGCCCTCCCTGCAATGTGGCAGCTCTCCGAAGCCTGTTCAGTACCTCTCCCTACCTGTCCCCTTGTCTTCACCTCCATGTGGGCCTCTATATTTTACACAAGGACCTTAGTAGAAGGGACAAAACCACCCTCCTTGCACTTGCTTGGCCCATTTACCCCAGGTGCGAATCAATGGGGTCGCATGTGGGAGGAGGTTGGCCCTCTACCTCCATAAAGGGCAGACATACTGCATTTGTGCTTACTTTACAATTAAACTTGGAACCACAGAGCAAGAACATAATATCGTTTCTTATGTAACCATATATTTATTTTGGTTACGTGCGGCTTCGAGACAAATCTAAAATGGTGCTGGACCGTGCTACTGCCCTCAAAAGGAGTTTGTCAGCAGAGTAACAATAACGTTCTGCTTCTGAAAATGATGTGCTGGGCTTTATGGTCAGCTTTTAGGTTTGAATGCCTTTTTTTTTTCCACTTTGATATTTGAGCCCTCCCCTCAAAGCAAATCCTTCGAGCATGCACATGGCTCTCCAAGCAATGGTCACAGGAGGACATAGACAAGCGCAAAAAAAAAAGATGCTGACGGCATCTGAAAATGATTTGCAATCTCTGAGCCGCATGAGCTCAGTCACATTAACACTGTGATTTAAATACTGTAGACAGCTTTTCTGATGTTCTTGTAGAAATTTCTTATTGGAATTATTAGGTATCCAAAATACATTTGAAACCGACCAACCAGAGGAATGAAACAGAGCAGATTACACTGACTAAGCACTCCAAGTCCTATCTTGCAGCCCCAAATCAAGCACATAGCCATCAAGCACACAACTCCAGTGAGCAGTCAGAGAGGATCTGGAACTGGGCTACTGAACTCCATCGGGTCACAGAAGCTGGGATGTTGCATCATAAGATCCTTCTGGAGTCTGAAGAATCTACACTCTCTACAGGCCAGCTGTGCCACACCAACCCACTGGTTGTCTTTGGGGAAAAAAATGGAATTGTGAGGTTTTTGGTGCCTCACACATCAGATGTGCTTAAGGTAAACACAGAAGAAGTGGCTGATTTTTTTTACAAATGTTGCAATAAAAATAAAACTAATAAAAGTACAAGATAAATAACACAATGAGAATTTTAAACACAAAAAAAGAGGTGGGCTACTAAGGCTGCTGCTGAAAAGGGAACAGACCCAGCATATTGCCAAATATAACTTGTCTCTGCTCATCCAGTGGGGCAGAAACCCTGCCCCGGGTGATGCCATGCCTTGTCTGTCTGCCCACAGACATTACTGGGCACACAGCAATGCCACTGGTGTAAGGCCTGCTCCTTCAAAATGCTCAGAGGGCTCTGATGCTGTAAGGAGCAGATAGTGCCCATTTCACAGAGAGAAATTTGGTTCTTACTAGATCAAGTAAAGACTCAACAGCCAGAAAAAAGCCAGCTACCAGGCATTCCTGTTTCTTCCCATCTGGTTGCTATTCAGCCAGGTTATAAGTGGCATAACTGATCTCAAGTCAATACTTTGATAGTAGTGAGTGCTGTGAGTGCTTTGATAGTAGTGAGCTATCTGTGATTGACACCAGTACAAACAAGACCAAAGCCTGGCTGCATAGACTGAACAGAGAGAAACGTCAGACCCTTTTTCTTCAAGGTATTTATCACTCACAGCCACTACACAAATCACCTCAATACTACGTTTCTTCCATCCCTTTTTTCCAACTGGTCCTGTAAGTTCCTTGGACCAAAGGCTGTCTTTTATTATCTAGTGATTTCCCACCCTCACCTCCATTTCAAGCAGGTCCCTCACCCTTCTGCCACACGATGTAACCAGGCAGCATCACCCCTGGGAGCAGCCACAGTTAATGAATGGAAACCTCTCCCTGGACGGGCTGTCTGCCCAGGCTCTCGAGCCTTCAGGCAGCTGAGCACACCAACCAGAGACTCCCCAAGTTGTTCTTTGGGCACTGTGGTAAACACCCTGTGTCAGAAAGAGTCATCTGAGGTGTACCAGCCACACGGTTAGAAAGGAGAAACCTCATCCTGGAGCTGACAGTGACTGATGACTGTAGGGGCTGCGAGTATTTGCTGCTCCTCACATTACCCAAATGTCAGGGTTTTAAAGTGATGTTATTAAAGTGACACAGGAGCACAAAGATCTGTGTGAACTGAGAGGATAATCACCATACAGGCAGAGCAGAAGTTCTTCGACTGTGGTGAAATTGTGTTCCTTGGTAGCCCTCTCATTTGTCACATGACTTGATACACTAAAAAAATCCCATATTGTGTTTTTACATTCTAGGTCCATGACAATTGCTTTTCCTGCAGCAGACAATGATTTGTAAAGTGACTTTTCTTATTCCCAAACCACCTAAAATTTTGCAAATTGTTTTCCACGAATTAGAAGTGGGTTAGAAATAACTTTGGCTCAGGGACTGGCTCTGTTATGGGGCTTTTGCTGCCATGACAGCTAGCTGGGGGAAGACAATTATTGCTAAATTGCTCTATTTTTACAATAAAATTTCCTTTAGAGTAAAACAGCAGTAGAAGCAGTATTATTTCCACTGCATACTCTAAAATAGGACTGGTTCCTGGGAACCAAAACTTATCATTTGATCATAGGCATCCCTCTTCATTTCATATGGAAGTATATCCACAGCCCCCCTAGTGCCAAGCACTGGGCTCACTGTGGGGGTGCAGGGAGCAACTCCTTTCCTCCTCTGTGCTGGGAACTGCCATCAGGAATACATATCACACTTTACAGCAGACAGCCTTGCATGGCCAAAATGCTAAAGCCTAATATCACAGAGTGGTTTGGGTTGAAATAGACCTTAAAGATCACGTAACTCTAAGCTTCCTGACATGGGCAGAGGAAAGGGAACCCATAATTGGTAGGCTCAAATCTCAACTTTTCAGTTATCAGCCAAACGTGCAATGGATTGCACCATAGAGACTCCCTAGTTACAATTATCTTCATAATAAAAAATAACTTTCCTTTCTAAAATAAAATTACCTTCCTAAAAACATTGATTCCAGTCAATCACATAGACCAAGGTGGCCTTTATTATGATATTAATGATGGTTCAAAATTATAAGACCATGAGTTCTCATTTCCCAGGAACCCATCAGCTGACTATGAAACAGTGAACACCACTGTTCCCCTTAGGGGTTGATTTGGGGTTTGATTTGAATTCACAATATAGTTTCAAATTGCAATACTTGACTCACATACCCAAGTCAGGAGCACTGATACTCAAACCACATGTGCTCAGGCTCAGAGGGGCTGAAAAGCTTCTTAATATGAAGCACTACAACACAGGTAAATCCAGAACTGTCCTGTCCCTGCCCAGTTCTCTTCAGCCACATTCTGTTTGGAATGGGGCACAAATCCTGAACAGAAACATCCAAAGGAAGGTAAGCTCAGCCACTATCAGGGTCCCTTTGCTCCACTTCTTACCTTTTCACTGCTCATCAGCTCCTACACTCAGGGCTTGACTTTGCAGCACACTAGTGGTGGCAGCAACAGAGAAAGGAGGGAGATGCTACCCACCCTGTACCAACACAGCACTAAATGCCGGGCACTTCCCCATCTGCAAACTGACCACCTTAGATTGAAAACTATGAGATGTCTCAGTTAAGGATTAGATCCCATGTTTTCAAAGCTCTTGTTCCAGTAGCAAGGACCAAAATTTGGTGTCTTCCGAGTGCACTGAAGACCCAAGCACTAATATGCCTCAGTCATTTCACTGGGCTCTTCAGGAGACCAAATGTGCAAGTTTAATGTTTCCAGAGAAACTGAAGAAGTGACTTAATGGCTCACTTAAAAATTTTACAGTATTTATCATGAAAAGAGGAATCCAACAGCTTATTGAGGGGGGAGAAGGAAGAGGGGGAAAAATAAACAAATGAGGAGAGGCGTAAGACTAAATTGTATTCCATGCCTACACAGTGGAAAATGCAGGTCAGTGCCAGCAGCCTAATAATCCAAACTCTCTTTTTATATACTGACCTCTTCTGAGAAAAAGAAAGAATTTAAAGAACCATAAATGATAACTGTACACAATTTGGAAGCAAACCTAAAAGTGCTGCCAGGAAAAATCACCCTTCTCGTTACAGAGTCATTAACACATTCCCTTCCCCTTCCAAAGGGGCAGCAGAGGTCACACCTACAGAGGGAGGGCAGAATGTTCCTTACCTGCAATGCACAGTCATTCCTCAGCACAGCAAAAGGACCAATGTTAAATCTGAGAGACAAAGATGGATTTCAGGATTGGCAGAATGGATGTGGATTGCTGGGAAAAGCCACTGTAACATTCTGAGTGTTGGCACCCAGATAGGCACAGGAGAGCACGTGAGAGCACGTAGAAGCTTTGTGGAGAGCATGTAAGGGAAGCAAGCACTACACCTAGGGTGGAGTTCCCAGCAAACCAGGTGCAGGTCATTTGCTGCTTCCCCTCCCACAATGAAGGACAAGCACTGCTCTGGGTACTGCCCTCCAAAGAGCTGGGAACTAAAATAAACTGTCCTAAATGTTATTTTTAAAAATCACAATCTTCACCCCTTTTGCATGCTCCAGATGGCTGGGATAGCAACAAGAATTCACCAAAATACCAGCAGCTAGATCCACTGATAACATAGTTCTGTGCAGGATTTATTTTTCCTTATTCTTCATGCAACTAAGTCTTCACACACAGACTCTGCATTATACTTCTCCTTTCATTCTGTTCACTTACCTCTCCTTGGCCCCAGTAAAACAAAATTCCTGTTCATTTTGCACACCCACTTTACACCAGCTTTGTTTAGATACTTTTTCTGGCCAGCTTATACACTGATTGGGTCTAAATTGTATAGACAAACAGTATTGCAAAATCTGTCCCCAAAATTTCCAATAGAGGATATTCTTACCTACCCCAACTTTGCATTTGGCCCATCTGCCATAGTCATTGCAGAGCTAAGGTAGTGTCAGTATTATGAGCAATGAACTAAATGTTCTTTAGTGCAGATGAAAATCCTGAGAAATTCACTAAAATCAATTGAGATATTCCAGATGAGGGAGGTATATGGCTCAACAGAAACAATGAAGCAGAAAACACCCACAGATGCAGGAGATGTTGTCCAGACCATTAAGCAAGCCTAGAGTCTGCCAGGAGCACATCCCTTAACACCCGTGCAAAAACCTTTTGTGCTGCAGCTTTAGCCCAGGACACTTATCTCCCCTCACTGGCCCAAAACCACTGACTTGTGGTTCACGCTGACTGTCAAGGGGAGAAAGCTTGACCACTGATATTACCTGAGGAACTTGTGGGGGGAAGTTCAGGAGGGGTATCCCGAGTACCCCTGCAAGTCACTCCAGAGCAAACCCTCTTGCTGTCTCAGAGGACTGACTGCCGTGGGGAGGCTTGGGGCAGGAACACTGGCACTGATCCCACTGGACACAGTGAAGGACACATGAGGAACATAAGCACAAGGTAAAGCATAAACTAGCAAATAAGTAAAAGGTTTCTTGTATCTCACAGTACTATTTTGTGTTATAGCTTCTCCATCCTCAGTAGCATTTACTGTGATGTAACTGAAATGAAAATATGGCTCAGGAGAACTGGAGGACTGTGAGACCAGCTGAAATCAGAGAAAACACTACTTTGTTCCACCAGCTTAAGCAGCTTTTCCAGTGGGGCAAGTAAGCACAAATATCCTGAAAGTGGAAACAAATCTCTGTGCAGAGCTGCACAGATTTTCACAATGGGTTTAAGTCAACCAAACTTTCCAACAGCTGAGAATTTGGACAATAAACCTGGCTAGAGCTGAGCTGACCTGTGTTAGTCTGGGATCCTGCCCTACAGCAAATTCCTGAACACAGTGCTAGACCCACCTGTGCTGTGACAGGTAAGCTGTTGAGGGGACAGAGGCTGAAATCAAGCCAATAGCTCCAAAGGGAAAACAGAGATTTAGCTGCAGCTGCAAAGGAAAAGATACACAAAGTAGGGCATTTAGCCATCATCCCTCTTTGGACAAGTGCACCTGGATTGGAGAGTTTAGTGGTGGGCTCTCACATTTCCTCAGGAACAAACACCTGCAATTAATGTACACACTTTGCTCACATTTGTCTATGAGAACATTAATCCAGCACAATGAAAAAAAGAAAAAAGCCCAGCTGTGTGCTGGTGAAACCAGGCCCTTTGGCTACTTCAGGGAGTTTACTAGGTGTGTAGAAATAAACATGGAAGACTCCAATACTACAGCAGTTTAACAAAGTGCTAGAATCCCTTCTGAAATCTTTATAAGGTGAAAATTAGCAAGCAACCTCTGCAAAACCAACCGATTTTTTCAATTTGTGAGGCTCACAATGCTATTATTTTACATGAAGATTTAAATTTAAAAACTGCCTTTCTGAGCTATGCTGAGATGGGAAGGCTGCTGAGATTCCAGGCCAACATCCCAGGAACCGCAGTAGATTGCCTGGTATTCACAGTCCAGTTTTCTAATAAAGCAGTGTGCATTTCCAGAATGTCACTGCACAAGTGGCCACTGGTGGAGTTATTTTAAGGCAACGGTTCAGGAAGGCGCTTAGACTTCTTGTGCCTGTTCCTGAATCGACAGACATGCATTCCTTGAACTTTCTTAAGACCCTGCTGTGAAGAGAAACTTTAATGGGAAAGACAGCTTCAGGATCACTTACTGGAAGAGATTTTTATCACTTGATTTTCTTCTCTTTGTAGTGGTGTCAATTAGAAAAGAAAATTTAAAAAAAAATCAAACTGAAATTCAAGGAGTTAGTCCTGGTTAAAAGCAGACACACAGGTTTGGTGGTGTCATGAATAGTGTTTATACTTCCAGTCAGTGATCTGAAAGGCATGCCCAAATAATCTCTTCTGGTCATTTCTCTGAGGCTCTGAAAGGCACATACCTTCATTCCACCATCCCTGACATCCTCTTTCTGTGAATCTGACTCATTTCCTTGTTTTTTGCCTTTATCTCTGTTCCCTGAACATTTTTAAAGTTAGACTTAATGCTCATGGAAGTTGCTACTGGGTAGGATTGATTTCCTTTTCCCTACTGGAACTGTGCAAGACAGAAATGCTCATGAAGGTCAGAACATTTATGTTCTCTAAGTACAAGATAGAAAAGCCAAGGAACCTTGAGATAACTATTGTTGTCCCTTAAGACACATTGGAAAGACCATTACTCTGTATTTTATCATTCCTTCCTAACCACTCAACTTCTGTAAGAACATTTTGTGATGGACTTTGTCATAGCACTAAGGGTGTTGTAAACAAATCCGATCAGCTAGGCCTCCTTTAAATATTGTTTTCTAGCACAGAAAAGGCAAATCATTGTCACTTACGGGAGAGAGTACTTTAAAATTTTTTCTGATGCCTTTCTCATCTGTGTAAGTGTAAGCCATAACTGCCTTCTACTATGGAAAACAAAAAATAACCAGAAACAGTTAAATCATACCTCATTGCATATTCTCATTGAAATGACTACAGGAGATACACTTTGGAGAATGAAGATCTGTGGCCCACCCACACTTAAATGCTACATGTACAGAGCCACAATTGTTATGGAAAGGACACAGCAGCAGAGGAGCAGAACTCCTTGTGTATGAGGAGAGTGTGAGGGAGATCCTCACACTCCCTGCCCATGCCTTGCCACCAAACACATTTCTTCTTGGATAATTTAAATTTTACCTTTTTTGTCCCACATAAAAGGAGCTTCCTTTTCCCTTTTCCATTTTTCTACTGCATTTCAGTGAAATTTGGCTTTCTTCTATTCCCCCAGGAAATTTAACAGAGGAATCTGGAGAGCGGGAAGCAAAATTAACACAGTGGAAGGCAAAATAATTGCATCGGGGACCATGAAAAGGGAGACATTAGGACTAATTCCATTCCTTTTCTACTAACTGAAATCTTCTACTTCTGTTATTATTTTCTTCTATGCTGGGGAAAAACTATCATGTGAAAGACAAGTGCCTTCAAAATTCCCTCTTACTGGCAGATTAAGATTAAAAAGTCCCTGTGAAAGCTGCTAAGAGCTGACAGATGCCCTCTTCAAAACTTCTGAGCATCCCATCTTTAACAAAAATATTCACTACCTCTACAGCTGGAAAGGTTAATCCGACTCAAACAAAGGAGTCATCATTCTGGAACAGATTTAACAATGGGTCGAAGAATAGGAGGCTTGGGAGTCCCCGGTTTCATCACTGGTGCTTCACCTCACGGCAAGGTGGTGGGTGTGTTGCCATGCAGTGCCTTCTCCTCCATTCAGGTATTTCTGTATCTGCCTGACAATCCTACACAGACAAGCCAAGTTCCACAGAAGCCACTAGGACACTTTAATGAAGAACTATCCGGAAAAAGGAATTTCTGATCTGGGGGAAGTTCCAACATTCTGAAATTTGTTTTTCTTCCACATACAAATGAGAAGCCAAAATTCCATGGTCTGTGTGGAATGGATCTCTTGGAGAGAAACAGGGGGAAAGAATGGATAAGATTAGGAAACTTCATTTTGAAAGAAAAAAAATTAAAATAAAATCCTGTTGATACTGTTTTGGTGAACTTTGCCACATATTAATGTTGGTGGGCACTAAACCAGACTCCAGAGAAGACCCTTAAAGTCTTCAGCTCACAGAGAATCTGGGAGAGATGCATAAAAAGATGTAAACAAATAATGATCAGTCAAGGTTGATAGTCAGAAGCCCACTGATAAAGAAGTTATTTTCAATTTGGTCATACATTTCAAACAATTCACGTATATTCAATATTCACAGACAGCTTATCAACTCCTCAAAGGGTCCAGCAAAGGTTTTAGGTATTGTTTTCAACTTCACAATATGTATTCCCACTGAAAATATTTACTCAAGCATGTACAGGTAAAGGTTCATTTAATTGATTTCCTGGGATAGTTCCTATTCATTCTTAACTCAAGAAAATTATGTTTATATTTTATACAACACTCTACTGATTTCTAAACAAGTTTCACTCTCAGTGTCAGTCAGCTTTGGGTCTGCTATTTAATTCTTTAGCCGAAATCTGTTGATCCTTGGTATCTCAAGCCAGCCCTTTAAAGTTACATAAATATACTTATCTTTCAATGAAACAGAACATCTGCAGTTCCCTTAATCATTGCTGTCAAGAATCTGCAGCATTTCCTTTCACAATGCTCATGAAGTTTTGGGACGCTCATGGGCGTAGCAATATGGATGTTCCTGACAGTCCTGACTCACACCTTCCTCTTTTCTATCACGGGAAGTGGCAAGAGCTGCTCAAAGAAAACTCTTAAAACTTTTAACTTGAGAAAAATAAGCTTTATGCAATGATCTAGAAAAGACAGACAGTAGTTAGAAGACAGTTTGCTACCAATAGTTAGGTATTCCAAGGTAGGAAGGAAGGATTATGGAAAATTTCAGATGAAGGTGACAAGATGGCCAGAAAATGGGCAGATGACATTGAGTGTCAATAAACATGAAGTGATGCACACAGGAAGAAACAATCTTAAATACTTCTTTTCCTGCATAGCAAAGGGCTTTAAACTGATTGTTTCTGTTCCAAAATGAGGACCAAGAGGGGGTTTGGCAGAGGCTGGCCTTCAAGATGTTACATTGGCTTCCAATGTAACAGCTTGGGATTTTCAATTGAAAATGGCAGGAAATGGGCTCAAAAATCAGAAAGGACCTCTTTTCAACCCGTGTATATTTTAACAGTGGAACTCCTCACCAAATTGTATTCTAGATGCCAAAAGCTTACACAGATTCAAAAATAAAGTCACCAAAGAAAATCCCTCAAGGACTATTAAGTACAAAATATTGTGTCTGGTTCTAAAATCCCTCAGCCACAAATTGTTGGAGACTGGGAGAATATTTGAAGGAAGTGTCAGATATGTTTGAAGTACCGGCCACTGTCAGAGAGAGTATCCTGAGCTAGACAGACGTCTGGTCTGACCTGGTATGACTGGTTTTGCACTTTTATATAACATTTTCCTGTTTCCTCGTTCTCAGAAAAACTTAAAATAAAATCAAAATCACTGAAATGATCAGTTACATCCATACACATCCCATATTTTTTTCAATAGATGGAGCTGGCATAGAATATTTCAACTCAAAGACTTAAAGCTCAGTAAATTCATAAGCAACTAAAATAGGGAAACGCTAAATGTTTACAACTTAAATAAGAGGCAGAGCTCTCATCCTGACCTTTAATTCAAAAAAATTATTTGAAGTTTAAGTAGGAAGTACGTATCAGCAATTTAGGGTAATATACAATACAGTGATTATGTAACTACCCGTGAAGTGAGCTTTGTGTAGTCAAGAAATTCAGAGCTAATCTTAAAGTTTAAAGAAACTCAAATATGCTGAGATATGAAAATACGTACATATTATGCATTACAATAGTGTGATAACATTCACAATGTTTCCCAGAGTTTAAAAGACTCTAGTGGTTTTAGAGATATTCTTTACAGTTAAAATAAAGAATCTAGTAAACCTGATTATATTCACCAGTTTGGTTGGAATTGCTGGTATGCACACATACACGCAATATCTTTGTTTCAGAGGCTGACGTCAACTAAATTCAACTGCTTCTCCTGTGGACTTAAATCAAGGCTGGATACTAAAAAACATATTACTATATGTAGTCTGTTTATAAGTAATTCTTCTTTAGCAGTTGTGCATTTTCCATGTAGTTTAGAATAGAAGCTGTCCTTGTTCTCTAGCACAACCTCTACCATGAAAACATCAGAAGAAAGTATTACACTAGTAGGCACCACCCTTGTTTAATGGTGTAAAAATATCCTGGTGCCAGTCCTATGCTTGGCATACGGGCAAAGGTTAAATACATTAAACATCTGCAGCCCAACTTAATGGCCAGTCTTCGCGAGCGAAGATCCGGGGAAGGTCTTTACACCTTCCAGCCTGCGCATTGGATTTTTTAGGTGAGACACAGTGTGCGCGGAACTGAGCCCACCCTTTAATCCTAAGGTTCATCTGCCGGGGCCAAGCGAGCTTGGACGGTGGCAGCGAGGTCCTTAGGACGTAGGTGGGTTGCCTTTAAGAGCTAACGAGCCCCACCTGCCCGGGTGCAGCCCAACTAAACACCAGTGAAATGCTAGAGTGCATATGATAACCATAGACAAGTATGGAAGAAATGGAAACACTAGTCGTGGAAGAGCACTGTTTAGGATAATTTCTAGTCACAGAACAATGCTTTAAAAGTAAGTGCAGGGAAAATGATGCTGGAAATATTTCCTAATGGGGAAAACCTAACAGGCTGTGGAATAATCACCCAAGGGACGTGAAGGAAGTCCTTTTGACTGAGTCATTTCTTTCTGGACTGGGAAAAGTATTAAGCACAGTACAGGGAAAAAATGTACTGGCAGTACCAGGACTACTGCTCAGAAGCCTAAGGCATTTCTGTTCTCTACAGTAGCAGTTTTATTCAAAACAAAACCAAACTCACAAAAACTTTTTTAATTGTGCATGAAAAGGTGAGTGACTTCTGTAGTCTCTCTCTTCTTTTTCTCAAATTTAATTTATTTACATGTATTACATGGCTTCTTCTTAAGCTGCATTTCCAGAAGGGAGTTTCCCTGTGGTGTGTTCCCAGGGCTGCAGTCACTCACTGCCTTTGTCCATCCTATGCTGAGTGCCAAGAACAGATGCAGCTTTATCAGAGATTTGTCCTGATTAGGTCACGCCAAGCATGACTAGTTTAATGTGACAGATTATAGAATGAAAGGAGAGTGAAAAGGGAGGAATAACAAGTGCCATTGAAAGATTAGATTCTCCCCACATTTCTGCATTTATTGACCTTTTCTTCTTTGATATACCATTAGTTACCCAGATTTACAGCTCAAGATGGCAGGCAAGGTGTCAGGTGCACTGCTTAGGTTATCAGTGATGTTATGAACTCTACTGGAAACTGATTTCATTAAACAAAAGTATGTGGCTTGACATTTGATATAGCAAACATCTAACTGACATTTTAAATTGCTCTTTGTAAAGCTCCTTGGTAATTATTGAGGTCTTTTTAATAACTTGTTAGGGTCTTAAAAATTAAGACATCCCTGGAAAATTGCACGTGGGGTACCAACATCTGGTATATAGCCTCTATCCCCAATGGAATGTCAGTGTATGTGAGTGTAGTTTGGCACTAGTGTACATAAATCTATAGACCAATCTGCAGAGAAGCAATATTTTATACTGAAGTTTCTTGAAGGCTAACTTGGATGGTTTTCTTTCAGCACTCTCTACATCAAGTATTCTCTCATAAATTGGACTTAAGTTGCAATTTATTCATGAAGAAAATACCACCTCTTGGACTTGATCCAGAGAGAAAGCAAAGAACCTAACTACTGCTGGCCAGCAGAAACAGTTCAACATTCAGGACACCCGTCTGAAATGATGCAATTGTCTACAATAGTGCAAGCAAGATTTCATGACCTTTAGACCACATTTCTGAGGGCAAAATGTATACAATGCTTAAAGCATCTGGAGGTCTGTATCTTTATTGCAAGGCCTGAACCCAGGCTGTCACTGTGCATTCACTTTACTCATTCCTGTTATGGTTTAACCCAGACAGCAACTAAGTACCTCACAGTCACTCTCTTACTCCCTGCCCCCAGTGGAATGGGGAAGGGAGTTGGAGGAGTAAAAGTGAAAAAATTGGTGATCTAAGATCAGTTTAATAATTGAAATAAAATAATAAATTCCAATGAAAAGGAAAATAACAAAATGAGATAAATAAGTCCCAGGAAAGCCAAGTTATGCAAATGAAAAACAACTGCTTACTATCAATGGACCGATGCCCAGCCAGTCACCAAGCAGCTGCCCCCAACCCACCTTCTCCACTGTTTATTGCTGAGCATGATGTCATATGGTATGGAATATCCTTCGGGTCAGTTGAGGTCAGCTGTCCTGGCTGTGTTCCCTCACACCTTTTTGTGCACTCCCAGCCTCCTCACTGCTGGGGTAGGGTGAGACTCAGAAAAGGCCTTGACTCCATTGAAGTGCTGTTCAGCAATAACTAAAACAACCCTGAATTTTCAACACTTTCCAGCACAGATACAAAACATAGCCCCATACCAGCTACAGTAAAGAAAATTAACTCTTCCTTAGCCAAAACCAGCTCAATTACATTAGTTGAAGCAATGTAATTTCACTGATACACAAGATCCCCACCACTGGATCTGGGTAAGAATTTGATCATAGTTAAACTGTGGCATATTGGAACCGTCCACACATTCATCTTGATAAAACACTTTCATGCTACAGGACAACTCCTAAGAAACTCCTCTTACCACTTGGTAATGCTTTACAAAGGCAAGCACTTGGAGGAAAACAATTGCTGTGCCTGTTCATAGCATAAATCCAGCATGCAGTGTCACGTGCAAACAGAGAACAATACTGTGAGAATCAATACCACCGTTTTGACTGAGGTAAACCTAATCTGAATGAGATCAGAGTAGCCTGGTTTATCTCCCTTCTGTCAGCAAGACTCAAAGACCTTGGTAGGTGTAAAATCCAACCTGGTCCCTGATTCCACTGGAACAGGGACTCATCCCAAGAGAAAATGGGTATTGGAAGGCTGCCCCTCTTCACACTGACTTAGTGGTTCAGTGCAACTACAGCTGTAGAGAAACATCATCAATCAGTGCTGCAAATGGTTGTCTTCACCAGTCAGGCTTGTCCCTGGAAGGGATTCCTAGTTGGTGTCATCTATGCTCTAGTAAGAAAGGTGCAAGTGTCATTCATGATCTTCAAAGAGTTAAATGCAATACCAGCCACTAGCTCTGCACTCAGGTCTGTGTAATCTCCGCATCTGTGTAATGTGGCCTGTCATCTGTTTAAGCACCATGAGAAGAGTTGAGTCTAAGCTCTAGGACTCTTGCTGCTGATGACAGTTCCATGCAGCTCATTTTCCTCACACCACAAGACCTGGCTGGCTTTGGCACATCCTGTCTAAATGCTGCTGAGTGATGAGGAAATATTTGCCTTGAGCTGGAGCACTAAACACCTCCTCTGTGGTTAGGAGAGATGTAGCTTTCTCCACAGTGGGGGGATGATTAGATCGAACCATTACCTCCATTTTCCACCTTCGCTACAGTAATTGCTTTCCCTTGTGCCCCTCACTGGACAAACAAGCTAAGGAAATATTCTGGGAACAGCGAGGACTTTTGAACACTGGGTAACGTGAGCACACTGGCTTTTCAAAAAGGGGTTGGCTCTGCAGAGGTGTGAGTGGGGGAAGTCTGCTATTCCACCCTGAGGCAAGAAATGAATTGCTCTGACTGTCCTCTCTTTGCCATGTATTCGGCCCTAGCCCATGGCCACCATGTGGGGTCAATATCCAGTTCTGGGCTTCCTTATGCCTTAGTACTTCACAGCCATGCTCCTGTACTTCACAGGAATTTTACTTGTGGAGCGGAATAGGTCCCTCTGCCTCTACTAAAGGACAAGGACTTGAATGGGCAGCATAAGTTTTACTTATTGTGCAGAAAGCTGAAGATGACAAGCCAATACTGCTTACATGATGGACGTAGAAGAGCAACAAGAAACTAAGCTCATTCAAAACAGGTCCCAGCCCTGCCATGTCAAGAAGCTGTATAAACAGAGCAGAAAGATTAGACATCGCCCATGTGGCAGAAAGCAAGCAGAAAGCCAAAGAAGTGTCAGAAAGTGGTGTGCTGACTGCCACCTTGTTTAGGAGCAGCAAAGACATGACTTGGGCTCCCTGGTTACCAGAGTCTGAGCCTCACCAGTTCCAGGACCGGTTCCAGGCTGAAAAGCTGCTGTGATGACTTGTCTTTTCTGCCTGGCAAAGAGACAGCATGTCCTTGAAGGAGACAAGGCCCCTGAAGAAAGGAAGAAGAAGCTGAATTCCTTTTTTTTAGGGACAGAAGTAACCAATCTGCATGATTCATCTGGATCCAGAAGACACAGCATGGCATTTGAGTAAAGAGTTCTGTGAACTACAGCACCCACTTGACAGAAGAACTGAGCTGCCCATATCTTTTTACAGTAATGTATGTGCCTTCCAATTGACGGCTCTCTTGCCACATTACATGGAAAAGACCTCTGATTTAAGGTTTCTGCTGAATGCCGTGCAACTTTGAGTTTGCTCAGATCTTCAGCCAGTATGAATCAGCATAGGTCTACTAACGCCTGATTCATCAACACAGGATCTCTTACCTTCAGAGAAGAAAGCTGATACTTGGTATATAAGGAAGCCAATGGCAGAAAAAGACATCTTTTTATATTTAGAACACAGTCAAATAAATGATTTTAAAGAGAGTTACTATATGTCTTAGTTGGCACAAATCCTTCAAGTATGGTGCTCCCCTGGTGATGAGCTCCAAAATGTTTACTTGATGTTATAGAAAGAAATGCTGCAATCTTCATATACAATGGGAGCGATATAAAAGTAAAGCCTAAGATAATTAGTTCAAGAATGAAGGAATGCTTAAAGCAACTAAAAGGAAAAAGTAAATTGGAGCTTAGAGTTGGAATCTTCTGTGTCAGGCAAATATTTCTATCATGGAAAAGGCTCACAGGATTTTTTGTAGTTTAATAATTTTGATAACTTTCTCAAAAGTTTTCTGCAATGATTTAAAATACTCCTTACCTTTCTCAGTGAAAACAAACTTATTTTCACATTAACCAGCTTTAAGATTTCAGAAATTTAACCCAGCTCTTACTGTATTTAATTTTCATACATCACCCAAAGAAAGGACCCACATAAACCCATCAAATTACGCCTACGGAAATCTCACAACAGCATCTGCTTGAATGGCAATAAAAAACTGCTCATACTTTACTTAAGGTGGAAAGAAACTTCTGAAGACTTAATAGACTCCTGGAGCGTCAGACCCTAAGCTGATCACAGATGTTTACATTTTGCTGAGCCATCATCAGTTAACTTGCGTTAAGCTTAAAGCAGAGGCATCCACTTGGAATATATAAACATAAATAGAGATAATAGAGCACATTTCTTGCTAGATAACCAAATAAATTGTAAGAAATCTACTTTGTGCAGCTACAATAACAATCTCCCATCAGAGTCAGTAAGTATGTGACTTACATGACTTGCAGAGTTGCCTTTTTGTAACCAGATGGCAAGAAAGAGCTCATTTTCCATCAAGCTGCAGCAGAAGACCAGAGTTTTAGTTTCTGGTTTTCAGGGTTCCTTCCTTCCTCATGAGAGGCCTGACCCAAGAGAATATTTGTCATGAACTCCAGGACTTCAGATGGCCCACAGATGGAAAACCCTTCATCTCAGTTAACATTAACTGTCTAGTCTAAGCTTGTCCAGGTTCTGAGGGCAGCTCATCCAGATGGGCACCAGAGTGCACATTATGTATCACTGATGATAAGCACCATTTTCAGGGAGAGGGGAACAGACAGGGAATGGAAGAGAGGAAGATAGCAAATCCACACTGAAAAATTCTCCCCCTTTTTTGAAGCAAAAGGGGGGGGGGGAAGTGCAGGAGACAGCACATAACATCTACAGAGGGAGTTAATACAGTCAGAGGGGGAGTGTAAACTGCCCTAGACTTGAGCAGCTGTCATCTTGTTTGGAGGAAGAGAGTTTCTGCCTGCTGAGAGAGAAGAAGATGTAAATGGTAGAAATTGCAAAAATATTAGGAAGCAGAGAAAGAGGGGACTTCTGAGTCTCAAGGCTGGGTGGAACTACTCAGGTTAATACAGACCTTTGAAGTAGGAATATCTCCGTAGTCAAACAGCCACAGAATGCTTCTTCAATGGAGATGGAGGAGAGGAATATAACATCTCCTGCCACTCACACACACATAGAAAAACACCTTCAATCACTAAAACATTGTTAGAACAAGAGGTAAGAAGCTCCAAACATAGGTAACATAAGGATTTCTAGGCAGAGTTCAGGTTGGCTTAAAATTGTTCTTTTTGTCTGGATATCACTGAACTTTCAATAAATCTGCCAGAGCTATGAAGAGAAAATATAACTTTCAGTACCAGAGAAGTTTCATTCTCTGAGTTGTCTTCCAGGAGCTGAAGAGCTGTGATTTTATTAGAATATTGCTGTTGCAAAACCACAGAGTAATACGCTGACATTTTGAGCTCCATTTAAGCCTAACATATATTTTTAAAACTACGTTTATGTTCTGTCATAAACTAGCACTGGACAGAACAAGTCATTATTGCCTCTGTGACTGCACTTGAACTACAAATGGAAAATACTCTACTATGTGGAGTGTTGGAAAAAGCCCTTTTTCTGTGTCAGGGTCTATCTAGGGGTTTGCAGCAGTGCCAGTCTCTCTAGTTTCTGACCATCTCCCTCTTAATTAGACTACAAAGCAAGTTGCCAATGGGGCTTCTGGAAGCTTCAGCCTCTTTCCTTTCCCCAGTTACAGGAACTAGTGGATTCTCTAGTTACAGAGAAAGGATACACAACACCAGGGGACTGCAGCGCTGGGAGAAACCCAGCCATTGTTCAGATGTCTTGTCAAAAAAAGAAACTCCCGCTGCATTTCATAAGGATGATCAGACTCTCTCTTGGCCTTGTATAGAAGTTCTCCTGCCCTGAGAGTACTTAATCTTGTTTCCTTTGCTCTGTCTCACCTGTCCCATCTTCAGCTGACAGGGCAGTCTGGTGGTGTGGTACCCAATGGGAGCTTCACATGGTCAGAAGAAAGAATGGGGAAAAAATATTTGGTAGGAATGAGATTGTGCAGAACTGAGAAGACTTTGTATTTCTGGTCTTGAACAGCCACAGAGACAACTTCTTTTTTCTTTGCTGCTTATTTCAGGGTACCTTTAACCTGCTTCCTCACATGTGGATTTCAAGGTGCGTCTTCTTAGAGATCTAACTTATTTATACTGCACTGAAAACATGACAACTAAGCCAAAAATCACACTCACTCTCTTAAGTTCTCTCCACACACACACACAAAAAATTTGTTGATGCCCAAAGCAGCCTGCACTGTTCCATGCACTCACTTTGGGGAAAATGCACAGTTCAGGCTGGTAAGAGTCCTCCCTCCCTTTCTGTAGAGTCACACAGGTACATCATCTCCTGCATCAGAAACTTCTTCAGGTTGTGCAACTTGAGATCTTGACTGACAAGTAGGATTCTGGGACAATCCAGCAATTGAGTACAATAAATAAATGCTAGATGCTCAAGCCACTGGAACAATTATGTATTAAAAAAAAAAAAAAAAAGCTTATCATCTTGTAAGGCTTCCTATACCCTATTGTTTAGTCAGTCATCCTGAAGTGATAAAGTATGTCTCCTAACTGAGACATAAAAATAATATAAAATGCATGGTCACTTCCATCATATGCAGAAAGGAACAAAATCACAAACTTAGAAGAGGGCTGAAAGCCAGATCTGAGTACTATTTCTGAAGAAATTGGAGTTAATCTCAGGATTGCTGTCATTCCTATTAATATTTTTTGACATTCATATATCAGTACTCCCAACAGTTTTGGACAGGGAACAGGGTTGCACTGAACAATGTGTACACACACCTATCAAAGCAAGATAGTCCCTGGACATCAACATTATCCTCTTGACAAAGTATTTACTGCAGCTAAGTGCTTCCTCACTGCACCTGCCAAGGAAGACAAATAATATACTATCCATCACAAAGTCAAAGAGATGACAAAAAAAAAAAGCTTTCAATCCATCTATCTATCTACCTATCTATCTACCTACCTATCTATCTATCTTATAGCATAAGCCTCAAAAAGGAAGAAACTTCACATGGGACAAAAGAATCATACAGCTGATACAGGACCTAATAGAAGAACAGATTTGTCACATGAGTATATGTAGTGTGTTCCAAAAAAATACCAGTTTAATACTTAGAAAAGAGCAATATCCTCTTCATGGCTCACTGGTACTCTCTGAGGAATTTTGGAAAACATTCTAGTAAGACATGCTTTAGCTGATAATATCATTGGTTTGCTGGGATTTGATTTGATGTTTTCATTCTTTTTTCTTTTTGGTTTCTCATTATTTTGATTTGTGAGACTGAACACTTGTCTCAAAAACAGGATCTTGGTTACTGAGGAATCTGTTTATTTCAGGCCCTTTTTCCTAACTTGGTATCAGTTGGAACCACTCACTGCTCTTGGTATTTTAGGGGTCTAATTTTAGGCCCTGGTTTTTCAGTTGTTGGCCAGAGGCCCCACTCGGTCTCTACACAGAACAAGTACATTGGAAGATTGGGTTTTTTCTCTGGTGAGGATCCAAAGCTTTTGAAGACATATGGATTTTTTTTCCACTGAGTTCAACAGCTCCAGGTCTGGCCTCCTACTTGTGATACCAGTTAATCTGAACATCTGTGAGGGACATGAGATGGACATGTGATCCTGGATCCAGCTCATTTATAGGCACTTGTTAAGTGGAGAGCTGCCCCTGGTCAGCTGTAATAAATCCAGTGTCCATGGCTGCATAAGCAGGTGGAATTTCTTCATGGAAAGAGTTGTTGAACATTGGAATGGACTGCCCAGGGAGGTCACCATTCCCGGAGGTGTTCAAGAAACAACTGGATGTGGCTCTTAGTGCTATGGTCTAGCTGACATGCTGGTGCTTGGTCAAAGGTTGGACTTGATCTCAGAAGCCTGCTTCAATCCAAATGATCCTGTAAAAGGCAATTCTACTGCCACTGGGTCCCAGGATCCAGACACCTACACAATACTAAGAGCCAACACAGCACAAGGAGAAGGAATGAGCCTGATTCTAATCTTCTCCTGACAGACTTGGTGTGAAGTCCTCGACAGTTCTCTGCATCCTGATTTAGCTCATACCACCACTGGTGCAAGTGCAGCAAGAAATAAATCTCCTAGGGATGAGTTTTGCAGAAAAGGGTCTGCTTTTTGACAAGAAGAACAAAACTTTCCCACAATAAGCAGATAGCATCTTAGATATCAATGCAAAGTCTCAATCTAAGGAAAAAGATAACAAGGTTGACTTCTCATCCCCCCAAACCCCCCATATGTCCCCAAGACACTGATATTCTGCTGGAATTTCTCTACTGTTTCACCTCCATGCTGTATTTTAAGCTACACAGCAGCACAGGTCAGTCCCCTCAGACATGGCTGTGCTTTCTCCTCTCACCCATCAACTCAACATGTCACAAGACTGAAGACAGGTCTCTGGAGCAAGCTGTGAGTCTCTCAGGGCTTTCCCCATGCACTAACAGCACTCACTGGAGAGGGTTGGGCTTGGTTCATGTTTGTCACACAAAAGCTGAGAGCTGTTGACAAGCTTAATAATCTCCTCATTCAGAGGCATGAAAATGCTGAATGTGGGACTGCACTAGGGCAAGAAAAAAAGACATTTGGAATGCAAGTGTGTTCTAACTAATTTAACTGCTGCTATTTTCCTTTTTTATCACAAACATCATATTTCTGACACATCCTTTGTCAGGTTGCTTATATGCCATAACTAACTTTTCCCCCCAAACAAGAGGTGAAGAGGCATGCAGACCTCTGATAATCAGCAAGTGCTGGGAAGAAAAATATTTAAGGATCCTCCTATAACCAGAGAAAAAGCGATGGTAGAGAGGATTATTTGCAGAGAATTCAGCTTGGGTTTTCAAACCTGTATTTATAGGTTTGGAAAGAGGCAAGAACAAAAACTTTAAAATAGTTATTAAGGGTTTTATGGAAACTAGATGAATGCATGGTTTCAATGGGAAGCCAAATAAATATAAAAAAAAAGATAATTGAAGCCTGGCAGGCGACCTCAGGATCTTGAAATAATAAAGTTACAAAAAATAAAGGAAAATAAAACTTTTGAAGTGTGACACAAAGCTTCTGGAGTCCAGAAAAAAAAACCCTTCTAGCTTAGCAGTAGAGATGCTGTGCTTGAATCAAGGGAAAACAATTATTAACATACTACCCTATTATTAATTAACACCAACTATGCTGTATTGCACTCTAACCACAGTAATGCAGTCAGATAAAGCATTCACTAAGCACAAAGATGGCATTTGAGAGGGAAGCTGAAATCAGCCAAAAATAACACTAAGTTATATCCACCCAGTGGCTTCTCTCACTTTGCTTTATCTAGAAAGCCATGCATATGGATTTAAGTCCTTAGATGGTCACAATGGTGCCTGCACTAACCACAGCAATATCCCTGCAGTGGTGACCTCGTCTAATTTGGAGCTGTGGCTGCAGAGCTTCTGTAGCTGGACACCTCTCAAAACCAACCTACAATCTGTGGAGGAAATCAAAAGCTCCTTGCTCTGATCCCTTTTCTAGAAAATCAGACACTTATATAAAGTAGTGACTGCAGCTTCTTTGTACCTGAATATCTACAGTATAAATGATGCCAAGGTCTTTTTGTAGACACAACAGTCAGGAATAAGCAGGGACAGCCAAACTCTTGACAGAGATGATAATCCTTACAATACAAACAGGTTTTATGCCAGCAAAATTGCATCCCTAGCGGAGTTTCAAAAGATTTTTACAAAAATGGTAGTAGATACTGTTGGGGAGCCCAGCTGGTTCTGGGCTCTCAGTAAGCTGAAATCCTGAAGATGGAACTTCTTACACCTGGCAGAGGGTTAACCACGGACAGTAGGACTGTAACACAGAGTGGGTTTCCTGTTAGGAATGTCAGCCTATTGTGTTTGGACATGTGGCTGTGTGTCCAATCATGAGTTGGTATGAAGTGCTAAACCAATGCTGTGTGTACATGTGTCACCCCAGAACTGTATAAAGGTAGATGGACTGTTGCAATAAAAAAGCTGCTGGTATCCTCAAACCCATGTCGCATCCCGCCTCGACAGTGACAGATACAAAATTAGTTTTATTATTCTAATTAAATTAATAATTAGGTGAGACATCCTCAGCCTATCATGCACTGATAAATAGAGGAAACTGAGGGAGAGAACAGTGAAGAAATCCAAGCAAAAAGGGGGAACATCGGGAATCACCCCAGAAATTCTGACTTGTGCTTGTGTTCATTTGGCTAATGCTCCTTTCACATAAGCCAAATTCTGGTTCTGTTCTGATTGAAGCCGATGCTAAAACATCCATGTATGTGAACAGAACAAAGATTTGAGACTTCAGTCTGTCATCTGCACTTTATAGGTTTGTGCCTTTATAGATGGGGCAGATATTTCATTCTGCTCTGTGGTTCAGCCAGCTGGACAGTGCTATGTATATTTAGGGCACAATGAGAAAAATGAATAGCAATTAAAAACAAAAAAATCAACCCTTTCTTCCATACGAAAGATTTTAGTATTTTTAATAGTAAAATTACTCTTCCTCACTTATGGCACTTCCATAGAGAGAGCAGTTGCTTGTAACCATGAGCAGCAGCAAAAGCTGAATTGGTTCTCCCAGAGGTCCGATAGAGCAGCCTGGCAACTCTCCATGGCTACAGGAGTCAATGGCTTGTGCCCATCTGTACCACCCATGAGGGACAGTGCTGGGGTTCCCAGTGTTCATCTTTGCTGCCTGTTCCACAACCTGCTCTGAGATTGAACCAGATGTCATGTGCCAGTGATATGTAACACCTAAGGCACTGGTCTGAGAGCCTTAATTCTCTGGAGCAGGGAGCATGGCCTCCCTGCAGGAAGGGTTATGACTGTTCACTCTCCTCCCTGCTCTTTGACATCTGAGGATTGCTCCCAGTGAATGAGATTGCAGATTTGGCCATCTCCCCTTCAGGGAGTAGAGAAACAGGGAACTTGGACTCAGGCTGTATTCCGCAAGACTCAGCTTTACTTCGGCTTTTGTCAGCAATTACATACTTTAAGCCTTTCTTGAACCATCAGCAGGTGACCACTCTTGCTACTGTCCTTGGGAAAAATAAGAAAAAAAGGAACAAGAAAGTTTTAAAGCTCTTACAAGCATAAGATGAAAGAACTAGCGATCTGGTCCCATCTAAACATAGCCTGAAATAGAGGAAAGAAAGAGAAACCACAGATTTCATAAAACTCACCTCTTCTCCAGTCTCTTCGTTCTGTCAGTGCAGAAGCACTGCTGGATCAGTCAGGGATTGGCTGCAGAAGGCTCTACACCTTCCCAATGAAAGCTCACCACTTTATTCCAGCATATACATCAGTGACCACCACCACCACTTGGCCATGGAACATGGAGAATAAAGGGTTCATTGTGAGCAAACTCTGGTAAGAGTGGAAAGTGATGCCCATTGTAATAATCCTGCTTTGTGATGCTTAATTCTGAAATTTTTCTTTTTTAGAGTAGAAATTTTCTGTACCTTGTCCCTCCTCAGAGATGGTTTCTGTCTCCTTTTATTTGAAAAGACCCCTTTGAAAATTCTCCTTATTCAGTTTTGGGAGGTTGAGCAAGGCATGAGGTTTCACCAAGTGATAAGAAAGCAATTGTTACAAAATTTGGGGAAAAAAAACTATAATAAATTTTACATTTTAAGAAAACTGAACTGAGACTTCTTAACTGAATTCACATTAGTCAGCATCTCTAACAGTTACGTTAGTTCAAAAGAATTAGCTGTATCTGCTCTACTCCCAAGTGCCTTTCCAGGCAAGCCAAAGAGATAATTGCTGAACTAGACATACTATTCCTGAACAATAGAGGGGGGCCCGGGTTTGGAATACTTTGTCTGAAATCATCATTAGAAAGTCTGTAGCCAAACAAAAGAAGGGAATTATCTCCCTGACATGGGAGGGAAGGGAAGTATGGTTTTGCCTTCTATCATCATCTTTCTGCATACTTAACATACACCACCCTAAACTTGAATCAGGTAAGGTTACAATGAGCCACCTTCAACTCAGTTGCTTTAGAGTCAATCCTTGGAATAAATGCAACAATCACAACAGCACACAGAGCAAAAACCATTTTATTTCACTGTGTTGGGCAGTCCTGCATCTCCCAGACAAAGAGAAGGGACTTGCTACTTGCTCATCAGTCCATTCCACGCACCTTCTGGAAACCCAAAAGTGAGGGCAAATCCAGTGCAACTGCTTCCCCCAACCATTCTGGAATGAAAGAGGTGGCAGAGGCAAGACTGAGTAAGGAATGCCACAGAATAGACCATATAAATGATACTATTGAACATGCTGTCTCCTGGTTTTACAGGTGAGGCTCCAGTCAGCATATTGCCAAGGTTTGCTCCAAAAGTTAGGTCGCATACAAACATAACTCTCCCTGTTACCTTTCTGCTCCCATGCACATTTGAGGAAACCACAAGCAACTTCATTTGGGTCAAAGTGATTGTGTCACCATGTAATGAGTACAGTACATGTTTTATTCACCCCTGCAAAGGAACCAAGGCCTTGCAGGTCAGCAGGGTGGAGCTGGCACAAAGCAAGGGGAGGGACTTGCTACCTTAAAGGTTCTTCTGCAAAAAGTGCCTTATCACCCCACCAGTTCCCAGATTCTCAGAATGAGATGCAGGTGGGAATACCCTCCTTCTGCCCCAGGGCAGATGGTTTCAGTCATTCAACAGCTCAGGCTTCAACAAAACTGGGTGCATATGTGCAAACACACTCACACAACACTAACCTCCAAATAATCCCAAACCCAGATGACATCAAGATTTTCTTTAATTGTTGTATTTTTAAACCCTTGATTTTCTTGTGGTGGGGGCCTCAGAACCATTGGAGACCTTGGTGGGTGGAGGGATGCCAAAGAAAATTGTGGCCTGGAAATATTTGCCAGCTGGACTATGAAATTTATTTTTCATTCTCAATTTTTTTTTTTCTTGTTCTCCTTGCAGGACCTGCTTTTCTGGGGTCTGCAAATTCACAGACTTAGAAACTGCAAACCTGGACTGCATTGGTGCATCAGTTCCTGCAGCTGAGAGGGATAATGCAACAGTGAGTAGCAACCTGAGATACCAGGAAGCCTTCCTTTAACAGACTGCACTCACTAGCCACAATTCCCACTGAACTTTGAAGGCCCAGCTTTGCTCCTGTTTGCACCCTTTCAGCTTTAACAGCTACTTCTGATTTATATGAGGAATACAGTTCGGAATCTGGTTTTCATTTCTTACTCTAAAGAAGGGGGGGAAAAAAAAAGAAAAAGCACAGTTTGAATCCATCTATCTTGCAGGTTGAAATTCAGTTCTGCACATTTTCCTTTTAATGCCGCAGCCTCCTCTACTCCTTTTGCCTACTTTCAATTTTCAGATGAACTGCTGAGATGCTGAAATTCAAACTACCTGAACACACATCATATATAACAATCACAAAGACTATGTTAGTGCAAATCTCTGGTTGCCTGACACAGTGAAGTCTATATTGCAAGTATGATTGGAATTCTGCCCAGAAGAGAGGAAGTGCTGCAGAAGATAGTTCTTGAGTCTGCTGCCCACCATGAAGATGTGCAAGAGTGTCTGGAACTCAATCCCCAGCTGATGTGGCAGCACAAAGCACCAAGATCATCCTTTGAAAAAGATACAGGGTGTGATGTGAAAGATCTTGATCTTCTCCACTGGGCAGAGAGGCAGCACTATCTACCAGCTGCATACAGAAAGGGGAGCTGGAAGAGTATTTTGGATCCCACAGGCCTCTACAATGGAGAAAGGCTGAGAACAAAACTCTTTTACGTAATAATCTTGAGGCACTGTCAGCAGCCTGAGGGGAATGACTAAAGCAGGAAGAGGACATTACAGAGGCTGATACGTAGTAATGACAGAAAGATTTGGGAGAAACTGTGGTTGAAGATGAGCTCCTACATGGAATCTCATTACCACAAGTTACATTACCAGGGACTGAAGGGTCACACACAGCTCTCACACTCTCAGAGCAAGACATGAGATATCATAGGTGGACAGTCTGAAAATTCCCATATCCTGCAACTCTTGTGAAAGGCTCTCCATGGCCATTTTCTAATCAGCTACTTGCCATCTCCTTTCTTAGCTCCTTCACTTTTTCCTCATGAGTCAGCTCCTGCAGTACCTGACGCAAAATAGATCCACCATTCAGATAGGAGAAAACTTGTCGTATGCACTGGTTTTATCTTCAGCAACCAGAGCCAGCAAGATAGCTAAAAACCAGATGGGTTTTCACAATCTTGTTAAGAGAGCAAGAAAGTAAAGACTTACTGGAAGGCAAAGCCTAGATGTGCACAGCATGTCACAGCATGGACATCCTTCCTCCACCACCTGTTGTCCCCAACAACTTTTCAGGGCTTGATCTATTAACAGGACAGAGTATGCAAAACACTCGGAACCCATGGTCTTATTTGGAGACTTTGTCTTACTCTCACCCAAACTAAATTATTCTTCTGTGAGCCTTATAGACAGGTTTCACAGCACTTCAGTCACTGCTTGCAGAAAGTAGGAAAATACTCTTCCATCTGGATATGCCACAAACATCAGACAAGAAACAGCTTGCATGAACAAAAGTAGAAGCACGCTTTACATGTGCTTGTCCAAATTATTTGGCAAATAAAAAGTATACTAGGAAAGATGAGCGCAAAACAGAGCAGTTGTTTCCTCATTAATATTATTCTTAATAAATAAGTCAACTCGCTTTTCTAACAATAATTTGACTGGAACATGGTACTTAGTTTAAAACTTTAATTTTTCAGTTGCTCTTCATGCACAGCTTCTGTGAGAATTTGATTTATTTGATTGGGGGACCAAAATTACACCCCAGCATTGCACTATTAAGCAGCGAACTTCCCTTTTGTTCACTGTTCCTCTTGTGAGACTCCTCTCTGTTTTAGACTTCTTCACTACGTAAGCAATGTATTTCTGTCCATGAAGAAACCCTAAAATTCAACTCAAAGGTAAGGTATAAAATACCCTACATGGCTAATCAGGACATAGACAATCACGGCAGGAGTTTCTTGCTAACCTCCTACCATTCACCATCATAACTAAATTCAAGAAGACACTTCCTTCCCCTCATTTCTCCTTTTTTCCCCAGCCTATACAGCTTCAAGGTACACAATTTTATTTGCAGAAGTTTTTAGCTCATCCATCTGGGTCACATATCTACCAGAACAAGATTTAATATCCTAGAAAGAATTGAGGAGGGAGGGAGTTGCACTGCATTCCCCTCCAGAGCAAAGCTCCTGATGGCAAGCCTAGGCTTAAGCGCATGAGCAGAATCTGGACCTGCAGGCTCCATCAGCAGCCAGACACCCTGCATAGAAAGCAGACTTCCTTGCCATCTTCTGAGGCTTTTTCTTTTCCTCCTGAGGTCTGTTGTTAGAGGAAGGGAGTTCAGAGCTTCTTTCTCTCCACCAGTGGGTCAGTTTCACTCTGCTACATTGATGGGAATTGCAGGTGCCCTTCAGCCCAAACCTTAACTTCTTCAAACAGCAGACAAAAGGCTACAAGCACTTGGGGAGAAAGAATATCCATCCATTTGTGCAATCTTAGCTTCCAAGGGGAAATGTGCAGTGGAAAAAGAAGGAATGATAGGGGAAATTAAATTAAAATGCAGGAAAAAGAATATTAGTAACAGAAGGGAACTTTTACCTGTTGTGCCTGCCAAAATGCTTTCATGATGCTCAGTGAGAATACACAGGTGTACAGGAAGCCCAGCAGACTATCCAAATACGATGCTGAGTTGCCAGGTTCCAGGAAATTGTCCCGTTTCTATAGCCTAAGACAACTGAGCAGCTCAATCCAGCTCTGATCTCTGTGGCTTTCTAGTCCCGTGTTTCTCCGGGTTGGCAGAAGCTCATTGGAGAGCCTGGCAGGGCAGCCCTTTGGGCATTCCTACAATCTCTCTCGGTTCTCCTGCCAAATGGTCTGTGGCACGTTCAAAGGCACCGCAGGTGAAGAGGGGACACAGGGCAGCACTCAATGACATGGCATGAGTGTGTTCTGGTAAGATTTTCTAGGCACTTTGTGACAAAGAACATAGGAGGTTGTTTCTATTTATGGTCCAAGTTGCTTGCTCAGACCTACAGAACTGCCCAAATACTGCCAGCCAGCACTCAAATAATTTCCAGAGCCTTACTACCATGCACTGCAATTCCATTTCCAGATATTTTACCAGTTCCTTGTACAGTCGCATGAAAACATCCCTATCTCCACAGGTCACCTGCCTAATACACATGGATTGGACTTACACTGGCAAAGAACAGCCTCCCTATGTCCACCAGTATTTGAACATCAAAGGCTGCACCTCTGGTCTTTCACTTATTTAAAAAAAAAAAAGAAGAACTTGCTAAAAACCCAACCACACATAAACGACTGCACAAAAATTACTTTTCTACCCTTTTCCACTCCTTCCCATAAGTTCACGAGAGTGGCAAGGTTTCTGATATGGACACCACCCCTATGAATAAAACTTGGCAGGTTTCACATCACTCATTTAATGCAGCACAGAGCTGCATGACATTAACAGCTTCCAGCCATACCATTGACAAGGGGAAAATAATTCCTTCTGTTAGCAGTGACCTTCCAAGGTAATGTACTTGCAAAGCATACCAAGTGCTGACAGCCTTTCTTTCCTTCATTGATTTTCCCAACTCATTTTCAGAATTTCATTAGTCTCACAATGAAGAGATGATTAATATATCCACCAAGAAGAAACCATAATGAGCTACAAAGAACATGAGAACACAAAACTGGTGTGATGTAAATGATAGATCAGCCTGGGACACAGGTGGTGCTGTCCAGTGTTGCTCTCCCCTCTGTGCTGCTATAAACTGGGATGAAATCAGGCTCACTCCTATCTGACCTAACTGACCAAAGCCCAGTCTGATCATGGACACCACTCATTTCTGGGTTCTTGAAGATCTTGAAGAAGTTTTACCACCTAGCTCTACACAGTTCAGCTCACCAAATGCTGTTGACTTTCACTCAAACAAGCTCAGTTACTTGCATTGCCCACACTCATCTCTGCTGGCGAGAACTGTCTCTACTGCTATGCATTCATATTGGAGAGAAAAGTGCTCTAGCATGTTGAGGGCACTTCCATGTAGGGCTGACACAATTCTACCGTACATGCCCCTGAATGTGGAATAGCACATCAGCTCCAGGCTCTGTGTGACACTGTGCTGTATGATACAGGTGCAGCAGTTTGTTCAGAGCTAGCTCAGGTCTTTCTAATTTGCTACTCAGCATGGTACACACTAGCCCATCCAGCTCCTTGGTAGCATCCTCCAGTACTTGGGGGTGTTTTAATTAGGATTTTTTATGGGAGTGATCTGTTTTGTCCTAAATTCCCTATGTGGTTAAGTTTGCTCTCTCTTTCTGTTTCTAGGTAATGACCTTGAAATGGATAGAAATGCAACTTAAAACTTGCCAGCCTTGGCATTATCTGAAGTCACTATTTTACCATTTTTGTCAACTCCATGTCATGCTTCCCATACCTAAGTGGCTATTCCAGCAGTAATGTCTCTTGATCATGATACTTGCTTAGAATGCAAAGCAATAAAAAGGTCATGTTCATTGAAAGTATGTCTTATATTCTCAAGTAAAGAGTGGAAACTTTAAATAAAGTTTACCATCATCAACAACAAAAATTTGATAAAACTTTTACTGTAATAACAATTGCTCATATCACTGTATTGAGCCTCTTGAAGACTTACACCAGCCCCATCTAACCATGCTTTAATTCCCGTATATTTCTCTTTGCACTCAATTTCATCTACATCCTACTGGACTGTGGAGTTTCAAAGGTGCTATTTTTCCATTTCTCTTACATGAATGCAGAGAACACAAATCACAACAAGCTCCCCTGTTTATCTCAAAATCTCGAGGACACAGGAGTATGCTTAGAGTAAGAGGCCCCAGGCTAAGGGGATTCAGTGGTAGCTGGACCATCTGTGCTACTCTCTTCACAGGGTCACGTTTAATGCTTTTCTGAAACTACACCTGCGTGCCAAACTGGACAGATTCATATCCTCCTGATCGGAGAAAAGCAGATTTAACACTCTCATGCAATCTTCTTTGGCTTGCTTTTGCTATTTGTAGAATCACTAAGGAAACTAAATGTGAGACTGGTAATCTTTATTCAACATGTGCCTTACCCAGACATGATCTCAGCTAACTTCTGTATCACTTAAGCCCAGCCCATTCTTTTCCGTACAAATGCCTATGAAATCAGGTTGAACTGGGAGGTAAGCAATGATAGCTGTGACCAAGTAATTTTTATGTCCAGTCCATGAAGAGCTCCAGGCCTTTGGAACTGGAGCACCTATGATGCTAAGCAGAGTGCATGGTATGTTTGCTATAAAGACAATAATAACACCCGGCTCTGGCTGGAAAGTCTCATTGCACTTCACAACAGTGAGATGTAATTACCTACCAGAAATGGAGGCAGAGTGATGTGATCTAAGATCATCTACCTGGTCTGGAACAGCCACTAAGGAAACAGTTCAGGACTTCTGTGTCCCAACTCAGTGCCTTCTCCAAGGAAGCCTGACAATAAACACACCAAACTAGATACAAATACAGCCAATTCTTTCTAAATTCAGGTTCTGCTCTACCCTGCCCTGGCAGCCGGCACTCTCTTTTTAAAGCATTCACCTTCATTTCTGAATAAAATGATCACTCTGTGCCAGTCGATGGTGTTGGTCAGTGTCTGTAGAAAACCAGAGTGTTAGTTAAGTAAAATCAGGGGAGAAAATAAAAAACAAACAAAACCACAACAAAACAAAACACCAACCTCTCCTGCAAAAAAACCAAATAAATAATAAATTTTAAAAAAAGCCCAGAACTCTACCTTTTATTCAAATTCCTCCTGGAGTGATTCTGACCTGCTTCTTAGCCTGTGAGCCAACAATGGATATGGGACGGGTTTTTCACAGCAAGATCAGAGTTTGATTAACAGTTCTATGAGCTTGTTGTTTTAAGCACTTATCATCACAACTCATATAGTTGCTGGGGAAATGTGACCTTTCCCAGTTCAGAGGTGGAAAACCGAGGAAACTGAGGAAAGGATTCCCACTCAAGGCCAAGCTGTGTGATTACCTACACAGGTACAACTCACTCTCCATGTAGTCTGAAGTTCAACTGATTCCCACAGACAGAGAAACACAAGCCATACAGGGAAAACCCTTGGCTTATGTCCAGACTGGCCCTCCTGCATCTGCCTCCTGCCATGTAGTGTGGCAAATGTGAAATTATGCTCAAAGTGCTTTTCACACAGAGAGACCAGAGGCACCAGTAAGATACCATCCACCCAATCTGGACCAGCCACCTCTTTGAAGGCTCTCACCTCTCTGCAAGTGAAAGCAGTCAGACTTAGCTTAGCATGCAATAAAGGAAGTTCCACTAAGGCAACATGACCTTACACGAAGAGAGAGCTGAGCACCTGCATCGAGACAGTGGTCATGACTCAATGACAGGCAGTAATTTGTTGAGTCACAGCAATGCGAGCATTTATCCAAATCCAAGAAATTTCCCAATAGTTACAAAAGAAGCCCAAAGCACAACAGAGTAAAAAATATACCGGTTTCCCAGAATCTCAGATACCAAGCCCACATTCCCCTCCCTCACTTGATAATGAAAAATAACATTCAGGTGTATCCTTTTATTAGAAAACCAGTATTTCTCTAATTGCTCCTCCATAAGAGTTTTTAAAGTATCATTCATTTAAACAGCTCCTGGAAGCATTGAATCTGTACTAATGATGATTAATAGCAGATTTGCAATAACAAAACTTGGAAAGGATTCCTTTAGAAATTAACATCTTACCAAAAATAATTTTCATCTGTGCATAACTAATTCCATGGTTGTTCACTGCAGGGTTTCTGGGACTTCAGAAAGAAATATATTACAGGCTGTGGTGTACAGAGTAGATAGGACCTCTGTCTGGTAATTCCTGTGCAAGCAAAAACTTGCCAGTGACAGGATTTTCCATGGTATCAAAACACTTATGCAATCTCTTGAAAGAGAAATACGAGAGTTTTACACAACTGAGAATCATTATTCCACCTTGCAGCATAAAGCTGTTCTGCACAGGTAAGTGATCAATGGGAAGAAATTAATTCTGAGATTTCTAGTGGCATTCTGGTTCACAATGCTCATTTCATAGCACATGCACATCTAAGCAGGAGTGAGTTTGAGCTCTATGTCAAGCACGAAGAGAACTGTGAATTGTATCAGAAGTCAGATGCTTTCATCACAACACAAAGTTATGTGAGGCCATTAATTATCTGGTGCCACTCTAAATGCTATTCTATGCCTCGCTATTTCTGCATATTCCTTAGCAGTCCCAGCAACTTAGCACCCAAGAGCTTCCAGCGAAATCCAGCCCTACTCCACAGAAAAAAAATATTGCCATCACTGAGTTGAGTTTTCTAGAAACCTGAACCTAAAAGTTTCCAAAAATCTTGCAGAAAAATAAAAACAGCAAGGGTAGGATTCCCAGCAGCTGCCAGTTCCAGCATCCCCCCTATAACGCTCTCCAGTTTGCTCAAGCCCAGCAAACACCTGCACAGTGCAGACTGGTTTGAGTCAGTCCTCAGCCTTTGCTAGGAAGGGGCAGCAATACTGACAGAATAACATTCTGCTGGCAGCATCAGAACATGCTTTAGGTAAAGATTTGATCTTACTTTGACCATAGGCAAAGCTGGTGGGTCTTGCAGCAAACTGTTACCCTGAGCAGTAGGCACGGAGTGACTGTAAGGACAGGGTGGAATTGGTGTAAGTTTCTGCAGAATACTTCTCTGTCCACACAGTTTTCTGTGTGCCTGGGTATGGCATTTTTTAATCCCCAGGAAGCTCTGCCATACAGTTTACAGTAGTAAATCCTGAGAAAGGACCCATGTCTGTAAAAGCACATGAACACTACTTTTGCAGAAGGGGGATAAGAAGCTTTACTTCAACTGCAGCAGAAGGCAATGGGGCAACTTGGCTAAGTACCTCTTCCACTTCTGCACACCTTCTGCGTGCCCAGAGCACCTACTACACCTGATTCTGTGGCCAAAGAGTCAAAGACAACACTTAGAGAAGCCTACCACTGGGTTTCAAGTGTGTTCTAATTGCAGAGATCCCACTAAATTTACCCTTTCAGGTATTCTGCCAAAGGTACAGGTTATGGGACATGGCCTAGAAAAACAAAGAACCTCTAGATATTAAAGTGGAAGCTGATTTCCCTCTGTTTCTTCTGTTAGAGAGGACAACTACATCTTATTTCTCTCACATCTTGTTCTTGGTCAGGCTGATACTTGCATCATTTGTATCACCTGCAGCCAGAGGGGAGCATCAAACTGGCAATCTTCCATGACTGTCAAGAGACATACAATCAGTGAGGTTGACTACATGCCCTCAGTAACTTTTGGTTTATGTGTGAGTTGACAGCACTCTGACACTTTCAGGAGGTATTAAATACCTCATAGAATTGGGCCAATAGCCAGTGCATAGATCTGGCACATGGAAAATAATAAGTAGAGTATCTCCTTGTAACCACAGCAACTTGAAAAACACAGCAAAAACAGTGCATATCCCTGCAGAATTACTGAGGATGAACAGACATCCATTTGTGAAATATTGAAACAAATAATGTAACGATGCTCCTGAATTGCAGAATAAATCTGACTTCTTGCAGACATGTCAGAAAGCCAGATGTTGTCTATTGATACTAAAACTTCCTATAATCCTGTAAAATCTGTTGGATAACATTTAGGGAACTGATTGTACCAAAGCTGAAAGGAACAAGAACAGCCCTGACAATTGCACAACTAAGCACAGGGCAATACTGATTGTATTTCAGATATTATTCTTAATCAAACTTTCATGCTTTTTTTTAACATGTATATTTATTTACGCCCACAGATTGTGTGGTAGAGACCTCATCCACATTGCTAGAGTTTACATCAAGACAAACCTGGCGTTGTGATATAATACCAAGACAGAAACATAGCTGAGTGTCTTAAGATAGAAGCTCTGATGCAGAAAATGTGAAATTATTATGCACTCCAGCAATTTCATCACAATGACTACAAAACAGAAACGATAAACTAACTCTTGGACTAAAAAAAAGTAACCATCATTTAAAAATACAGTAAGAACAAGAGAGTCTGTGGTCAGAACCAAAGTGACAACGGGTAGTGGAAGACTCTCTTGAGTCTTGCTGAGTTACAACCTTCTCATGTTGTCTCTGTCTAGTGATGAGGCCAACTTTAATTATCTTCTGGATCAATCAGATGCTATAGCAATAATGAGTTTAGTCTACCAAAAGTTCTCCACTGGTTTTCTTGTCAAAGTCAGGGTGGGGGGCACATTCAATCGAAAAGAGTATGCACATGAATCTTTACCCAAAACTTGAATGAAAGCTTTGGGAATTCATTGGCTGTTCATTAATATTTTCTTCCGTAATGACTAAAATTGCTGCTTGCATTTCACTAATTTCAGGTATTTTATTATTAAATGTAGATATTATCACCAGGATATGAATAGTATTAAGCTGCGAAGAAGCTTGTAGCAGTACAGAGTTCTTAAGTCTGTGGCTTTACCCAGTGACTGAAAGAAGTCTCAAATAAGCGTAAAAAGCTAATGATGGTAAATAACCTGTGATGGGTTCAATTTACAAGGAGAAAGCCCAGTATTTCAAGGCAATTCATCTATGAACTGTTCCACGGTAATGGTAAAAAAAACCCTGAGGGCATGGCATCATTATGCTTATCGCTATTTGTCTTTGTTTCACAGAAACCAAGATTAAACAAGGGCCAGGAGGAATCCTAGGAGGTCAACCCCATCCAGACAAATGCCTCCAGTGCTGCAGATCTCAGACCCCTCTTAGCCAATTTATACCTGAGCTTTGTTGCCTTTCCATAGGAAACGTTTGCTGGGAATTGCAGACATAAGGCAGCTATTTGCACATACACTTTGCTGTTTCACACTGAAGAATTCACTCCAGCCTCACTAGATCCTTCCAGAGGCTAAGAAAGAGAACAGAGATTCCTGCTTTATGGAAAATGGCCCATTGAGAGACCAGCTGAGATGCCCAAAAGAAAACACACAGCCTGCAGCAGAGCCAGAAAAAGAGTCATTGAAACAATGTGTTGCCAGGTGCTTACTGAAAAACTGCAGTTGTGTTTCTCACTGGAGAGCTTCTGATCCTAAACCAGTGATCTAAGGGGAACATAAATGCCACATGCTGTTAACAAGGTCTGTTCCCATCATAAACGTACATTTATCTAATCACCCTCACTCTCAGACCTGGATTTTTTCACTGTAAGTCACCAACATGTCACAACAATTACCTGAATTGATGCCAAAGAAACGGGTGCTTGTGATTGCTTTGAATAGCTCAAAGCTCTGCCTTGCTTTTTTGTTTGTTGTGTTTGGTTTTTTTAAACACCCTTTACCTGGTAGCTTTTTCCCTAGACTTGGCAGTTCAGTAAGAAAATAGACTCAAAAGGGATTCTTCTAAGATATTAAAGTCTTTTTAGTTTAAATATAGTGATTCTTTAAGCAAAATAGCTGAGAAAAAAAATCGGTGTGTTTTTTTGGTTGTTGGTTGGTGGGTTTTTTTTGTTTGTTTGTTTGTTTTTTGATAGATGAAAACTGTGGTGACAGTCAAACATGTCAGGGGAGTAACTCTGAGGCAGGTCTCATTTTCTGCATAAATGCCTATGCTTGGAATGGGAAGTACCTGCTCTCAATGTCCTTTTACCACCTCCATGGGAAGAAAGCCAAACACGGGACTTCATTCTGAACTTCCAGCAAGACTCCACTTTTTTCCACTGGTATTGAAGGAAGTTCTAGGCCTCCAAGACACTGGCCTTGCTGCAGCCAGGGATCTTGGGAGCACAGCATTGCCCCCACCTCAGATCATCAGAGCTTCCTCACCAGCAGGTGAGAGCCACTAGAGCTCTGCCATGAATTAACCCAACCATGACAGCACAGGAAATGCCCTACACAAGAACCAAAGGAAATAAAGGAAATGGAGAACAATGAGGGATTATTGTGACCAATAGGAAGAGTTTAAATTGACACAACAGGCACAAGAAGAAGCTTCATGTGATGGAGAATAACAGAGTGTTTCCCAAAACAGTGATAAATGAGCAGCCTCTGGAGCCAGATGCAGCCAACCTGAGTCTCACAGTGGAGTCCCTGAGCACCTTGCTTAGAAAGGGAATGCTTAGTTTTGGGCTGCACATCAAAGGGATAAGATCCGGTAACTGGTAATGAACCAGCTCAGGCCAGCACTAACTCCAGCTCCTCCAGTGAAGAAATGTGCTAACTGAAAAAAGGGGCTGTGAACACTGTACGGGGAATCAGAGCTAAGAACTGAATCCCACAGAGCGGTAGCCAAATGGAGTCATAGGAAATCTTCAGTGCTTTACATCTACAGGTCTTGCCATGTTTTGCACACACTCATTAACCCTCCAGGCTGCTGGGCTATTCACTTGCAGGTACTTGTTCCCTGTGAAATCCAGGGATAAGGACCCTGCTGCAGGTGGTGCAGAGCAAATCACTGGCAGAGCCCAGGAGACAGAACAGCAATTCATCTCTGTCTTGACCAGACACATAGACACATTTTACCTTTCATCATATCACAAGTAGAACACAGTTTACCATTACCTGGAAAAGAAGCAAGAAAGGGTTCCAGTGCCTCTGCTGTCTTGAGAAATGCAAATGCAAAGGGCTGGTAGATGTGACATGCACCGGGCAGTGTGCAGGTGTAGTTAATAGCAAAAATACATCCCTACTTATGGAGAGGGAAAAGGCCAAGGACTGTGTTCAAACATTTCAGGAACAGTTAACAGAGTTTCTGTTTCCATTTACTTTTTTCTTTTTTTCTGGCTTGTCTCATTTTAGACTGCAAACTTGTGAGGCAAGGACCAAATTAAGTCAAACTGAGGAATTCAGTTTATCAAGGGGAAAAACAGTGCATAAGATAGTCCCACACAACAGCTCATTTATATTCTAGACAAATGATACTACAAACTTAGCAATGACTATCCAGTAATTTAGAATAAAACACATCAGCGAGGCATGGTAATTGGTCACCTTATCAGGTGCTAAAACAACAGAGAAAGAGTGATGTAGTGATTCAGCTGAAAAGATCTACCACATGGAAAGCTGACAATGGTCAGGTTGGAAGAAAATGTCCCTAAAGATACCTCTGGTCCAACATTAATTCAAACAGCAACAGAATTGTCATTTTTCCTTTTACTGCTGGTGTCATAAAAAAGGCTTGTGGACCAAAGGGGAACTGATTAGTCAAATTTGGAAATGAAATTGTGTTGAGGCAAGTAAACCACAGAGATGGCAAAGACTCCGTGAAGGAAAAAAAAAAAAGGAAAAAAGGTTTATAGTTATACACCTCCAAACTAAAGTATATGATTTTTCATGTTGACAGCATCTGCTGTTAACCAAAGGTTTGGAGAAGTGTTATTTGGCCCTATTAAGTCACTATTATGAAGACTAGCCCCATTTTTTGGGGGTTATTTGGTGTACGTGACAGCACAGATGTGATTTTTGCAAGGCTGGCTCTGTCTCTCTAATTAATTCTGCTCTCTCCGGTGCAGAGCTGACATCTACCAGTGCCAGTCTTCCTTCACTTTGGTCAAACCCATCTCAGAGCTGATGTTGGCAAGCAGCAAATTCTCAACTTGCTGTTCCCCCTCAAAGACATTCACCTTTCACCTACAAGCAGAGGAGGAAATCTAAACCGTTCAGGTGCTAATCTTGCTGATCTGATGAAGTGCTCCATCACTCTCAATCACCAGCAGATCTCATAAGCAAAGAAATGCGAATGCTCCGGGGTGATAGTAACCCTTTCCACAGAAACATTTTCCAAGACTGATTTTTCCATTAGGCTCTTGATCCTTTTGAGATGCATTGTTCTGACTTTATTAAATGAAATCTGAAGCACACTGCCTCTTAAGGAAGAAAAAGATTTCGCGTGCAACACAAAGTATTACTATTGCAAAGTGGCAGGGTGCACATGCACCACTTCCTTCTGACCAAAGGTAGTAAGAGCATCCAGCAAGAAGCTATACATCAGAGATCCCAAAGCAGCAAAGAGAAATATCCAAGCTATCTAAACACTTTCTGAAGCTGAAGAACCTGTTTCACTATCCCTTCAAAGATTTAGGTGTTACAGCTGCACGCGCAGATGTGCAGAAGCAAAGGTACATTTTGCAGCCTGAGTGGCAGCTTTGGGAGGAAGCTCATGAAGGACTGTCCCAGCTTTCTGCACGGTGGGACAGGATGGTGATCTGGGAGCCCTCAAGTGCATTCCTGCTATCTCTGTGTGGTGGGGAAGGAGTTGCAACCAGAGCTGAGAACACAAGGACAATTAATTACTTTGTGTTGGCACCTTCCGGTAAGGAAAGCAAGAACTGCCAGATCTGATCAGTTCAACAGCTAATTCCAACCATGACTAGCAGGCTGGAATAGAGGCCTCTGTTGTGGACAGTGAATCACTAACCAGCCCAGAGACATTTTCTTCCATTAGTCAAAGGAAAGCCTGAAGAACAAGAGTTTATTCCACTTCTGTTTTTAATTTTCACTTTGTGGTTAGCCTGGAAAAACTAATAAACATTTAGCATGTCTACCACATAATTCTATGTTTGCCTGCATGTATGGGAGCTGTAGGGAGCAAACACTATCACTCATAATAACAGACCTTAAATCAAACCGACGGTCATTTGTCTGCATCAAAGAAATCATATTTTTTCTTCCTGTGATAGTTTTTCAACCCGTAATAAATTTGAAATCAATCACATAAACCTGAAAACAGAACAGAAGAATAAATGTTTGTTAAAATATATGTGTGTGCTTATGTGTGCAGATTCAATACAGGTTGAAAATCTTCTCACAATTAATTCATTGTAGATGTTTTCCAGTTTTCGAGAGTGCCCCACATCCTCTCTTCCTGCAGACAGCTCAGCCACACAGTGGAAGGCTCCTGGAATTACATCAGTCTATTTCTGATCACTTCCCATGTATTGATACTGAAACTCTCTTAAATTATTAAGATGCTGCTATTTTTAAGTAGCCTATAGATCTAACCCAGCCTCACAGCCTGCCATTCAAATGATATATGCTTAAGCCCATTAACAGCCAAAAGCCCAGGACATGGTTTCCCTCAGCTTAATACCCTTTCCCATTTCAGATCTTCTCTTCCTCCATCACTCATGAGCCTAAATAATACACGACAGTTCACATTAAGCTGCCTTGTGACAGTTCTGAGGCGATTCCTCAAAGAGCTGCAACTCTCTTTGTGCAGCAGGTTCTTAATGAGCTTTAGGAAGGGCTTTATAACCTCTGAGAATCAATCTGAGCCCTTATAAACACTCCTCAGTGACTTGCTTTTCAAATAAATGCTTGTGCCTTTTTAGCTAGGAAGGCACAGAGCTGTGTTGGTTGTCTAAGCAGCTTTTGCAGTGAAAGAGGAAGGAATATAAACACTGTCTCAGCCTGAGCCGGCAGCTGGGCTTCCCAAAGGGAGCACCAGGAAAACTGCAGAGCGTGGTAGAGAGGGGTCTACAGGATACAGAAACCTGAGCAAGGACAGAGCCAGCACACAAGCACACGAAGGGGTGTCCCTTAGACAAGGTGTTGCCATCATCTCCAGTTTCCAGCAAGGGCGTGCGGTGTCTGGACAGGTTGCGGAAGATCCCGAGGTTCTGCCACGTGCTGCACAGGGAGAGGGGCTGGCGTAGGAGGCGAGTAATGGGATACAGAACAGCTTGTTCTTGAGTTCTGGTTTGTGTCCATCGCATCTCGTTAGGGGCTTTGGGTGAAATCACTGCCTCGCTGACGTCAATGGCAAAACTCCCACTATTGTTCATCTGGGCCAGAATTTCCCCACAAGTGTTTCTGACACATGAGAAAAACTTCATAGCCACACAGGTGGGTCTTCCCTGTGATCTGCAACAGACTGTCCTACCCGGGGTGACAGAACCCTCTGCTATCTGCTGTATGTGTGAGAGGCTGAGGTGTGAGGCTAAACTACAAAATGGTGCATCAGAGGAGACAGAACCTGGTAAAGCACATGTATACACACACAGGAATGCACTGTTGCTGCTGCTGTGGGGATGGCATTCTTTGGAGCTGACTAGGGCAGAAATATGAACAAAGTCCAGTACCAGCTTTAAAGAAATAGCACCAAAATATCTTGGTAAATAAGCATGGAATGAGCATCAGAATTTAGTTAAACATATAGGAAAGACTTTGTTTCAAAAAAGCCAACCAAACAAAAAACAAAACAGAAAACAAACCAAAAGAACCTGACACTACCAAAACCAAACCCCCAAAACCAGAATTTGTTGTTTTATGAACTCCAAAGAACTTTCATCCAAATACTTCCTCAATAAAGGAGTTGCACACTCATTTCTAACTTGACCGTGTCTGTAGTAAGTCACTGTAACAACCTACTTATAATTACAGCAATAGAAGAACACTAGTTGCAACAGTAATGTGCTGCACATTCATGAACTAAACATGCAACAAAGCATCTGCATCCAGTCCCAGCACTCATAGCCCATCATTCACTGGAGTTGGATGGAGGAAAAGTCTTTATTATGGTGTTAGATTAGAAGGTCTGCAGGTGCATAACATGCCAAGAAAGGATTATGCTTTGCGTCACTGAATCTGAGAGAAGTCATACACATTACAATAGACTATTACCATGCAAAGAAAAGGCCAAGTTACTCACAGCTATAACTACTATTTCACTCTGGAGCAGACTGTCTAAGAAGGCAGCAGGAAAACAGGGATTGATATTTAACCAGTCCCCAATTAGATGTATTTATAGAGGTCCAAAATGTTGCTTGCAGTGTTAAAGCCACAGTGTCCTTCCCAAAGGACACTTCCAATGCTGACTGTTGCTCTGCCTTAACGAACAATGCTTGTGTGCTCCTACTTCAGTCCCTCTTATGTGAGCTGGCTATTATCTTGTTATAGATAACTGTGTATGTACTAAATTACTGCCTGATTTTTGTGCAGGATTTTACACTGACTGTGTATGAAGGCTGCTTCTGAAAATGGTCCCCAAAACAAAGGTGTGTGTTTACACTGACCCCAGTTCCTTGCTGCCTGGAATTTTGCTTCAGCACCTGTATGGAATTAAAATGAAGATAATTCTAGCACATATTTTGGGAAGAGTTGTAAAACTCTGATAAATTCTGATCCATATTTTAACATTAGTCAGTCTTGCAGTTATGTAAATGTAAAGCAGAATGATGCCTGAAGTATGTTTTTTCTACACGAAAGTTAGGAGAACAGTGATTCAGGTCTGAGTACCAATAACACCTTACACAATTTAAATTTATATTTAGCCCAGGCAGCTCTCAGCAGACAGCAGAGCACTGTAAGCCACATACAATTCTCTCTTCACCCAGTTCATGTTCATATACTCCACCATGGAACTGCACAGAATTTTTTATCCCCTGGATTTCCACTTTCAGAGTTATAATCTGAGATCACTTTAGAAAAATATATAGAGGAATTAAACTCTAGACTTGATGAGTGGCTACAGAAATATCCTTTCCCAACAGCCTCCTGTGAAGCAATTGAAAACCCAGGATAACTGAGTCTTCTATTGTCACACTAGGATGTGCTGCATTTAAGTGTTACAGCACATGGTGCCATCAGCTGGGAGATGGTGATTCAGGGGCTCTCAGTTTGACTTTTGATGGACAAGTGCACCTGAACTTCTGCTAACAGCAAACTTTCTACAACCTCTTTGAGATTACATGGCTCCTGCAGTACTGATTCCCAAATGACATCAGTTAGAAATACATGGTACTTACAGTGAAGAGTTAGAATCAGAAGGAACACAGCAGCGGCTGGTGAGAGCAGGGGAGTCTACCTTCCATCAGACAGCTCTCCCACTAAACAGATCTCTTGTCCCACTACAGCTCTGACACTTTCAGAGAGACCAGGTGATGTGGTAAAATGTAGTCAAAAGTAATTTAAAAGAACAGGAAAAAATTAATGTAATAAGCATGCTTGACTGATAGCACACTGAGGTGAGAACAGCAGGAAACAGGGACTACATCAATTACACTCCCAGCTTTCAAATACACTTATGCTGCCGTACTGGATTAAACAATTACAGTTTGTATCACTCTAGTAATAAGGTATCAGTTTTCTACAACTGTTACTGTGTCCACTAGCACTCACATGTGGTATTTTAGTCATTTCTATTGATATTTAATGATCCAGCATCACACAGGCTGCTTCCAGGAAACAGATGTTTCTGCCTTACTAACTGTTTACAAATTAAAATGGGGTCCCAGAACAAAAGAAATCTGATCTGTGAGGAAATTCAGATCCAAATTTGAATTTGGGTCCAAACACCACATCTGGTTTAAAGAAAATAGAATAATCACACACGTTACACACACATAGATCTGCACTCCCCTGGGGTTACACACCAGTGCCTAGAATTTATTTTACCTTTATCCAAATCTAATCCTAGATAATGTATTTTCTATTAATTTTTATCTTTATTCGCAATGTTTTCAAAGAAAATGGGATGTGTTTTACTGAGAGAAACAGAATAAAGCCAGGAGAGACTTTATACACAATGAAAAGGACTCCCTCCTCCCTGTGCTGCTGCAGGGGTTCAAGGCTCTGCCCTCATAGCTCTTTTAAGGGGGGGTTCTTTCCCCAGGACTGCCAGGCTTGCTCATTCTTTCCTAAGATCACGTAATATAAAACGTTGATCCCTTGAAACCCCCTGGATCCAGGGAATCTTCTCTGGAGGCTGCGGCTGAGCTCAGTGCGTCCAGCCCAGGAGGCGCCGCGAGATGGGGCTCTCGGCGCATGGACAAGGCAGCCACCGGGAAAGCCGGGAGCCTTCCCGAGGGACACAGGCAGTGATAGGACGTAACAGCACTGAGGTTCTGCACTAATGCCTGCCAGGGAAAGCAGTTCGATTTAAAAGCTGCTTTTTGCATAAAGGAGGGAACAGGATACACGTAATCCTCTCGCCTATTTTAAAAGGGCTTGGAATAGCTGGAAGGACACATAAAAGGGAAAAATAAACTGCTGTTAAGCCTAGAAGGCTAAGATGGTGTGCTTATGTACAGGACACTCCTCAGTTGTCCTGCAGAAAAGAAATATGAGTGAATACACAACAAATAGCTCCACAGGAGAAGCAGGACTGGGGGAGATGTCTCCTGGCTCTTAAACAAGCTTCTTGCATCACAGACAGGGCCACAAGCAGCCCCCTTGTAAAGCAGCCTCTTAAACTCTCTCCAAAGTCTGCTGTGAGTAGCACCCACCACCTGTACCCTGCTTCCTCCCAGGGGCACCACGGCCTCATTGCTAGATGTTTGCTCACATTCAGGGTATGTGCAGAGGAAGAAAGAGCTGAGCTCAGATGATCTGCTACCAGACTGAGCCTTGGGACACCCAGCCTGGCCTCTCCCTGGTCCTGCTGGAGCAAGGGTGGGTACTCCAGACAGCGCTCAGCTGAATGTGCCCAGGTACACAAAGCAGGCTTGTGGGTTATTAACCATGTCGACATTCAAACAGCCCAGACATCCAGGACTGCTCACAGAATGTGGAGTCCCACCTGAACTTGGATCCTACATTTTGGTGGTTTCACAAGTGGTCTGGTCTAGGTGGAATAGTTCCACATTGACAGCAATGTACAGAGGTGAGGCATTAGAAGGCATCCTCTTACATGCTGTGATTCCACCTTGCTAAGCAGACTGCAGAAGCTGTTAGTGATCTCTGAGGTGCCTACAGATTTATGCATCCACCTTCAAGAGGCAGTGAGGTTGGAATAGGAGATAGAGACCAAAGAGCCCTGTAACAAACAGGAGCAGGAGAGAAGCTTCAGCAGAGGAGAGACAGTATTTTCTTGCACCAAGACTGAGCCAGTAGGTGCCTCCCAAGGAGACTGTTCAGGGTGCTCCTTTTCCCTTGGCAGCAGAGCAAGTGCATCTGGTAATGAATAGGGCCCTTAGAAAGGCAAAGAATTTTTTTCCTCCCTACACACATTCAGAGAAGCAGAGAAGTTGTTTTCGTCGTTTTTTCTTCTCCCCCCTCTTCGAGATTCTTTCATTTGTGATTTCTAATCATCATTCCACTCTTTTTTCCCCCCTTTTCTTCACTCCCCATTTGCAAGCCACCCCCCCAGGCTTGGCACCGCTCCAGACCCAATGAACTCCAGGAAGGTTTTCTTCCCCTCCTTTCCTCACCACCACCACCTTCTCCTCCCTATTCAAACTGAACTTGTGGACAAAATAAACGCTGGCACTGGGTCATTGTCCTTCCCCTCCCCATCAGAGGAATCCGAGAGAGGATTAAATTAATCTCATACATTGACTCACTCCCGGGTGCTGGCCTGGACTCCTGCCATGCAGTGAGATGACATCAAGTGCAATGTCTCGGCAACATGTTTCTGCAGTGACTTCCTATGCAAAGGCAGCGAAAGGACCCGACTCGGGAGCGAGTGGTTCTATATTGTGCAATGTCAACACAGTCACCACGTTTAACACATTGCCTTGATCTAAAGGGGAAAAAGAAAAAGGAAAAAAAAAAGCAAAGAAAAGTAAAAAGCCTAGAAGCCTCGAGGGAATGGACAGTCCACCCAAGCCAATCACTTAACTGCTTCTTCATTGACTCATTTGTTAATTAATACTGCAGCAAGGAGTACTGGAAGTTGTGTCGTGATGGGGGGAGGCTACTGGGAGTGGGATCTTCTGTAATGACTTAGACTCTCCTCCTGTGTCCTATATATTCAGGTCATCAGTATCCACAGTGACCTCCTAGGAGCCACCAGTGCCAGCCTGCCCAGCATCAGCAGCTTCTGAGTGCTTCACAAAGGAGGACAACCATCACTGCTGCCATTCAGCATGTGGGGAAACTGAGGCACCAAAAAACACAGTGATTCCCAGGAGCCCACCCTAGTAAACAATGGGTTACTTTGGAGCTTTAGTTGCTGAAAATACCATCTCACTGCTGTTATCTCTGAAAAGACATTGCTAAGGCTCAACTGCTTGGATAACTCTAATGAAATCAAGCTGATCAGCTGCATGTGCAACTCCATCATCCTTCACTGAAGTGCACAAAGCTACTTCTGTCCACGGATGTAAAAATTTTTGGCAGACAACAAGACGCAACTCAGCAGAGTTTATGAGTCCTGTGAAACATTATGAGTTGACTTTGATGCAGCACATTTTTTAAGTGCTAGTGGTTTTAACTGGTAAAGTTAAGTCAACCTCAAGACTTCCAAAGAGTCAGGTGAGCATTAAAGACAGAAATGCAAGGATGACTGAGGATGACAATTTGCCATTGATGAACAGTACACGCAACACATTTCTGGTACGCAGTGACACTCATTCAAGGCTTGGAACACCATGGTGTATGGATATAGAGAAGCTATCATTAAATAGCTACAGTGGAACAGCATAATCCATAGGGGCACAGGCTGAGGCAGAGCTGTAGAGCTCTGCCAGGTCAGCTGTGCTGTGGCTGTGCTGCTGCAGAGCCAGCTATCATAAAGTTCATCTGCACAGCCAAGGCATCCTGGTGGCTCTGAGTCAGGAACTGTGGCTATTCCTCATTCTGTCACAGTTACCTCCACATCCTTCAGCAACAATGTGACAGCTTCTCATTTCTAGGTGAAGCTAATACAGCTAATTACATCTTCTTATCCCATTCACCACCACCCTTCATGGGCAAGCTGGCAGAAGCGAAAAGGTCACTGAGAAGAGATAACTGGAGAAAAATCGAAGAGGCAAGACATGACCACAGAGTAAAACCTCTCCTTATCTATCTCAGGGAACAAGTGTTAAGGGAACAAATTCTCATTCCTGCCTCAGACTCTCAGTTGACGACTGAACAGCTCTGAAACAATCCACAGATAGCAAACAATTCCAGTCACAAACACCCAGGCACAAATGTCTAGGTGGTTTGTCAGTGCTCAGTTAAATCCTGTGCTGAATAAAAATGTTAAAAATGCATCACATTGTGGCTTTAAATAGTCTCTTGTTGGAGAAATTGGTCTCACTGCCAACTCGCACTTGGGTAAACTCTGTTTTTGCCGCTGCTGGGATTCTCTGAATGTCCATCAGGCAGTTGCATCACACACTGAATAGTTTGGCATTACCTCATGCCTTAAGGGAAAAGCAGAAGAAAATGAACTAGCAGCCTGTTTTCTCTGTCTACTTATTTATTTACTTTGGTGAGGGGCTTTTTTATTTGCTCTTGTTTTGGGGATACTTTTTGTCCTTATCCCTCCTGAGCTAAGGGTAACTTGAGTGCACAGTAATAAAAAAAGGTGTTGAGTACTTGGGAAGTGTAAGTGGGGATGTGGAAGGCAAGGGAGAGAAGAAAAAACGTGAGTCGAAGGATTAAATCCAAATTCCAGTCTGGGACTTTTTAACGAAGATGGAATACTGACTAGTTGAGCAAATTAAGCTTTTTCAAGGGGGTCTGGGGAAGTGATTGGTTTCTATCCAAGCAGAAAATGTCATTCTTCTCCATCGGTACCAGTGAAAATAAGAGAGACAAAACACCCCCAACCCTGCTCTGAGAAATCTGAAAGGATAGAAGAACAGACAAGGACAAACAAGCAATTAAAAGGAAATTGCTTCTCCCTCCCCCCCCCAACCTTTTCTTTCTTCCCAAATGAAAGTGGAAAAAATTGATTAGGAGGTCAAAAGGAGGAAGGACCGAAGAACTGCATCACGTGCAGTGCCACGTGAAACAGCCACTCTATTCCACCAGGGTGTGGATAAAAACATGCTGCAGCCATGGGGTTAAAGACCTGCAGGAACGGACAAAAACTCACTTCTCAATCTGCTTTGATTAAGCCTTCTTCCTGCCTCTGAATCTTACTTTCATAGTTACAGTTTCTCTGCCTAAATCAACCATTACTGAAAACTTAAAAATTTTTCACATATGTTGTTACTTACTGCCTCATCAAGACATCAGGCCTGCATTTTATTCCTCCTCCTCTACCATGTTTCTCACTGTGGTTTCCCAGAGGACAGCTAGCACACACGGACCAGCAGCTGCTCAGATCTTCAGCTGGAAGTCACTGCCTGCACAGCAGGTCAGCAAAGAGAAAACATGCCCTCATCTCTGTCACTGCAATAGCTAGTCCCATATCCTACTCAAATCTGGTCTAATTAGTGGATTAACTAATATTATCCTGGCAAAGTAGATACAAGAGATGCTCAACCTTTGTTAATTGCTGCCCTTCTAGCACAGAGCTATGTATAGTGGCTTTGCCTTCTATAGGATTCACACAGGGACTTCATTTGGAGCCCAAAGCACATCAGCCACACAGGAGAGGAGGCACAGTTCATGGGACATTAAGTATAAAGCAATAGTGCAGTACTTTTTAAGGAAACAAAGATTTTGCATCAAATCTAGATTCCCTTGTATGCCCAGTGGTCCACAGCTTCAAATGATTCATTCAGCTCTGGATGGAAGTATCTTAAGTCATATCCAAATCATCTGAGAATTCAATACTCACTGAAACTGGAATGTAAGGTAAGGAGAAAAATAAGTTAACAGAAAGACGTTTTTATATAAAACCTGTTTGCTTCATTGAATTAGAGTGAACACCTCCGTAAGCAAGCAGCCCAGTCTTAACAGCGGCCACAGCAGTAGCTAGTCAGAGCACACAGATAAATGATACTTCTCCCTTATATTCTTCCAGTCTCCAGCTATTTTCAGCCCAGGAACTTCCCAAGAGAGGCATTTTCAATGGTTGGTAACTCTGGCTGGATTTGTCCTTTCTGAACTTCTCCAGTCTTCCGTTAAACAAATGTAAAACTTTAGCCTCTACACCATCTTTTGACAAGGAGACTCTCTAAAGTATTTCAGGTGATATTTAAAACACCAGGCAGTGATGCACATTTGGTTTGCAGGGCCTGCAAACTTCTCAGCTCGTCTCTGTTGAAAACAGTCATTAACACTTTTTGGGAACTGAGAACCATCTCTCCTTCATATTCAAGCTGTCTCCTATGATGAGCTGTGGTAATGCATCTTAGACAGCTCTGCTAAGCAAACATTGGAGATCCTAGAAGGTGTTTTGCCAAAGCAGCTGGAAACCCTCTCCAGACACCTACCAATTCCACCTTACAACTACAGTATACACCTATGCACAGCTTGTACAGTGATATCCACACAACCATGACAACTGTGAATCTTTATCAGCAAAACACTATGAGAAATTATATCAAACCCACCAGATTTCTTGAGAAGCTTGCTCAGTACATTTGTAAGCATTTGTTAGAGGTCAGCATATTTCCAAGGAAACCTGAGAGAAAGTCTCATTGATTTGAAATACAACCACTCGGAATTTAGATCAAAGTGAGATATCTAAGACATTTAGTTAAACTCCGCTTTAATATTTCTAATTTTCATGTGTGACTCCAAAAATGAAGTGACAAATTTGTTGTAAGAAGCTCACTGGTAACGCAAAGGGAAAAGCCAGATGAGGTCCTACAAAGTGGGAAGGCTGTTTCCAGCATCTCTTCAGTTTGACACTCATAACCAAGAAAGGTTTCTACAGTAATTTAAACTGAGCCAGGAGACCCATGGCCAGCAGCAGGGCCTCATCCTTCTGGCACTTGTTTCACCACACACTCTCTACACACTCTGATGCTGGAGAGGTTTATCTCGGGGTAGAACTCCTCAAGCATAAGGCATTACTGACACCAAATGTTTAGGGGAGTTCTTGCACATAGAAAAATGAGAATGTATTTTTATATTAGACAAAATAAACACTTAAAAAGACCTAACCTCCTGCACATCAGATATCAGGCTGAGAACTCATTACCTCTGACTGAAACTTCCTTTGAGGATATTTGAGATCTTATAATTTTTTTTTATATTTTTTTAATATTTTTTTTCTTAACTAAAGCATTTTTTATTGATCTTTGCTGGAGGTAATACATTTATCCACCTGAGATATTCAAACTGTATTTTACTGGTTTATATAATTAAGTGATGTCAATATATAGAAGTGGCTTCATGATCCACTTACAAGTGCCATGAAGACATTCCTAGGGAAGTTTGAGGAGCAGCAAGGCAGTCAGTCTGCACCAGGCTTTCATTTTGCCAGACAAGCCTTCTGCTCAGAAGAGCCAGGTTCAGCAACCAGAGGTCCTGGGTATCCCAGAACAACGATGTCCCAGGCTTCGACTGGTACTACGGCAACAGCTAAGCCTGGCTGGGACATTTTCATTATACCCTCAGTGCTTGAAAACAAACAAATTTGTACAACACACACAAACAGTCTTTTCTAATCTCTTTTAATGGCACTCTGAAGACCAGACTGTCAATTGTCCACTGTGTTCTCAACAATTTGCTAATGATAATTAAAGATGCTCAAAGTTTGCCAACTATTTCAGCACTCTATTTAACCAAGAAGATAAGGGTTCAGGAGGAAAGCAAATGAAATTAACTTGATCCAAGGAGGAGGTGTGTCCTACAGAGGAATCCATAAGGGCATAAAGATAGCAAAGGCAGAGTAAAATGTTCTCTAAATAGCACAACAGATACACAGAGAGATGATGCCAAAACCCTGGAATGAGATGACAAAAGTAGGAAAGCGAGTGGATTCTTTTTTTCCTTTTTCTCTATAGGATTCCATCCCAAAGAAGTTGCTTAGACAACAACAACCCCCTGCCATGCAATCTGTGTATGAAGAAAAACAAATCCGTGCTGTAGTAACAGAAAGATCAAAACATGGGTTGTTTCCCCCTGCCCCTGCCTCTGGTTGAGAGAAATAAAATACTTCAAGTGCTCATTTCTGCAGGAAAGGACTATATTTCCCACATAGGCTGTGACATACTGGGCATGAAACCCCTAGAAAACAGAGGAAGAGAAAAAGAAGAGAAAGCAACTGTAACTGGAGGTACAGCTTTGGCTGCTCTGAAGTTCTATTGAATTAAGAGTCCTGTACAAATTCCTGACTCCAGAGAATCATTCCAGGAGTTGACCCACACAAGACCATTCAGTTGACCACTAAAGCTACGAGTGCATAATTATTTTTAATAAGGTCTGGTGTGGCAATATAAAAAAGTTAACAGACACCAATCCACAGTGCATTTTTCCCTATGTTGACACATGTAGCAGGTAACCAAGGATACACCTGTCCCCTTGCAAGATCGAACTCATTGCCTCACAGGAAACACATTTCCTTTCTGAAGGTCACCAACCCTTCCAGAACTTCCTATGCCATGATCCAGTGTGATCACTTGCTTGCTCCCAAAAGTTTTATGGAATTTCATCAAATTCATACTTTCTGCAAGCTTCATACGTGCAAAATTGTAGCTGTGACCTCATAGTAACCTTAAGAATTAGGCTCTTTGTACTTCTATTGTTTTCTTGCACTATTTTTTAAACCTGTTTATTACCTGAGTGTGTTCAGAGCAGCATACCAACTTCCCAAGTGAAAATAAGTAGCATGCAGAATGTGTTTTTATCAAAGGGAAGGAAGTCTTTTTTTGTGAAGAATAGTCTTGCCTTATACCTGAAGGAGCTTTATTTGTCCACCTGTTTTCTGAGCACACCACATTCAACTTCTGCTCATTTTAGTAAGTTTCAGTGACTTCAGCAACACCCACTTGGCAGGATTACGTCCCCTTTCTGTGACCAAATAGTAATTGGTGTTCCAGCAGATTGCCCTCCACATCATTCTCAACTAGAAACTCAGGGAGAACACTGTGTTGATTCACTGCCATTTTCCACCCAATGAATAGTCAACATCACCCAAACAAACAGCTGCATTTGAAAAGTTTCTAAATCTGTAACAAAATAACACACAGGGAAAAAGCCTTCTCCATACAGCAAGAGTCAATATAGGAAAATTGTTCTTACAAGTTACAGAGTCTGTCCTGAATAAATAGTGTGTTTTTTGTTTATATGAAGTTTCACTTATGCTCAGAACTGTAAGACAGATTTTACAGTAAGGAAAGAGAAGGCCAAAGAAACTCACATCTGCCTGTGCATCAATACACACTATTAGAGACACATTAGAAACGCCAGTTGGCTGTGAATCTGCACATAAAAACAGAAAACAAACAAACAAAGGAAACACAGACTGAGAGAAATGATCCTTGAGAAGAAAACAAACAAAAACTCGAACAAAAACTAATCAAACAAACAAAACAAACAAACAAAAAAGCCAAAACAAAAAAGGAAACACAGCAAGTATATAATAAACAAAAAAAATTTAAAAAAAAAAAAGGAATGAAAAAAAAAGAAAGAAAACTGCCTCGCCTGTAAAACAAATGGCTTTCTAGGGTGCTGGAAGTAATTGGTAAAGTCAGATCCAAAGCCTATTTGAGTCAGTCGGTGTTTTCACCTCTTTACCTGATATAGATAGAGCTATAAACCAATTTGACAGCTACACGTCTCCAAACCCTTTTCACAAAGTCAAAATGTAAAGTCTTCTCCCAAGTAACAAGTGCCAGGAAAAGAGGAATGGCCTCAAGATACACCAGGGAGGTTTAGATTGGATGTTAGGATAAACATCTTCACTGAAAGGATGGTCAGGAATTGGAACAGGCTGCCCAGGGTTGAGTCACCATCTCTGGAGGTATTTCAAAGACATGCAGATGTGGCACTTTGGGACATGGTTTAGTGGTAGGTTTGGCAGTGCTGGGTTAATGGTTGGACTCGATGATTTAAGAGGTCTTTTTTAATCCAAATTATACTATGATTCTAAACACCACATCTTGGGAGAAATACTAAAAAAATATATTTCAGTCTTAGAAGACAGCAGCCAATAAGATCACATACTGACTGCACGTTTGTAATCCCAAGCTTATATATATATATGTTTGACTAAATTACATTAATTTACCATGCAATTACGTCTTTGTTCTAAAGGAAAATTCTTGTAAATCCAGGATATTGACCTATTTTCTTTAACGCTTCACTTCCAAGCCAACCGGATAGATGGGCACCTGACCTGTGTTTAGGAAAAAAAAGAAAGGCTAACACTAACTGCCAAGCTGGCAGAGTAAAGTAATTAAATGTGATGTGCATGTGGAAGTGCACACACACACAAAAAAAACTTGAGTAGTATTCCTTAGTTTTTAAATCACACCTTTTCCCCTCCAAATGACTGGGAATATAAACCAATAATTAGAGAATCTTATTAAATGTTAATTTTGAATCTGGCCATATTGATGCTCAATTAGCTCCTTCTACTTGAACTATTTCTATAAAATACATTCCTACTAAGTTTTAGATAATTACATTCTCTAAGAAATTCAAGTTTTTGTAGAAAACAAAGTAACAGTCAAAAGCCATGGAAGTCTACTGACCGTAAATATATATTTCCAATGCAATTCCAATTTTAGCATCATTTATTTTAAAAATATTTTAAACTTGTTGAGCAAATTTTTCAAATCAGCAAAACTTGACTAAGCTGTTTTTCATTTATATATTTTATCTCATCTATTAATAACCCAGGAAGTGTTTCATGTAAATACTTCCATGTTTGACAACCTGCAGCATCTATTTGCATGTTTTGATGTTAGCACTTTGAGGCCAAATTGTCTTTTTTTTTTTTTTTTTTTTGGTCTTTACTTTCATCCTGCCAAATTCATCGAAATTAGAAGCCAATTCTCCACCAAAAAGCCAAGCATTTCACATTCATCTCAGATTCTTTCTGACCAAGTAGAAATAACTCCAGGAACCAGAGGGAGGGAACTCAGCCCACAGCACTCCTTGCTCAGAACGCATTTGACTTGAACCAAGTATTTGGCTCGGCAGTGTCAAATCAGGACATAAGGTGGCATTATTGCCCTTCCTTAACTGTCTGCAAGGCCCAAATCCAGATCTGCATGTGAACAGCGCTACAATCAAGCTGTTTGGTATTCCAGAAACAAAACAAAACAATAAAAAAGACCCAATGAGAAGATCAAGTCTGCACCAAGATGCATTCAGAATACTACACAGAGCCAAATCCTGACTGCTCCCCGGCTGGAAATTTTCCCCAAATGCTGTGTGCATACAGTGGTCTGACTGAAAAAAATCACTACTAGGCTTATAGTGCATTAACTGTACAGGACTTTTAAAATAACATTTTGAAAATCTGTACTTCATTTGTATCCTTGGCTCCATGTTCAGCTGTGATTGCCCACAGCAGGAACTCCCATCAGATTTATAGAGATGCTTGAAACAAGAAATGAGAAAGCAGTTGCAAAGGATAGAGAAATTTGGTTTGCATATTCATCTATTTTCAGTTCACACAAAGGATTTTAAGCTTTTTTTTTCCTTTCTTTTATTTTTTTTAAGAGAGCTTATAGCTGTACATATCAGGTACAGCATTGAAACTGCAAAACAGGAAACCAACTTTTCCTTTGTCTTGTTCAAACTTGTGGTGTATTTGGATTGAGAACCATCTTTTATGTCTAATATCACACCAGTAGTATGATTTGAATTAGTTCAAACCTAGAAACTAGTGGAATAAGCCTAGAAGAGTGACAAGAAGGCAAAAGGCAGTTCAGGTGATGATTGCTGGGTTTGCAGAGAATGCACCATCACAAGATCTGGCAATACACACTTGAGAATATCCTAGCATCCTGCAAAGCTCAGAATTGCTCCTATACTTTTCAACGTTTTATCAGTAACCTGGCAATAAATACAAAAACTCTGATAATAAAGCACATATATCTCTGAGTAATAAATATTAGAAAGTGGTCAAAAACCCTCTGGGAACTGGACCTTTCAAACAATTCATTTTAGTACCTGCATATGTAAAATTGAGGGAGAGTACAATATTTTGAAGGGTACTGGTGCTTAGAAGAAATTGGAGAACACAGCAGGCAACAAACTCCTATAGTGTTGGGTCAAAAGGGAAAAAAATAATGTTAAAGATGTGTGAAGAGAAGAAGGGTCCTGTGGTTTAGGAAGACACTGGGGAGAGAGGAGAGTTAAGTATAAAAATAATACCAATTGGTTAAAGACACAGGACTGCAAACTGGCAGAGGCAAAGAGAGATCAGTCTGTTCATTCTACCAAAAGAGAAGACTAGAATGAGATCAGTAGCCACATGTCATCCTGTTTCCAATGCCAGGTACATTCAGGATCCTTCGTTCAACAGTTGGAAGCTACTGCTCACAATGAGAAGAGGGTGAAGACATCAATTAACACCACCGATTAAACACTGGAACTGTCTCTCACACAGTGATACTCCCCTCTAGTAATTCAAAATCAGGGCAGGTGCCTTTTGGTAGAGGATGTTTTAATCACATACAAAACCTCAACACAGAGAGAACTAAGAAAATTGACTGAGATATTTGATATCAGAAGCAAAGTGGTCCCTTTCAGGTTTAAAGCTCTGTAAATACGTGGTTCTACAAAACACAAAATTCACTGTAATATTCCCAGTTATCCAGATTCATCCATTCATTTCCCCTAATAAAATAGGCTCATGTCTAATTTTTTATTATGCATATAGCATGAAACTCACAAACGTAAGGTCCATGGCTGTATGAATACAAGTTTAAAGAGGAAAAGTTTTGCAGGTGTAATGCAGACTATCAGCGTTCTCATCTGCAAATCTCATGCCTTTTGGAAATTGAGATATGGGAGCCAAAAATAAGGAAAAGTGGGAAACACCTAGTGAAAAACCATCAGAAATCCAAGACAGCTCTAAAAGTGTTTGTTTGTGCTTGGTTACCGTGGTGGTGGCAGTTGGGGTAAGCTCCAATTGCATCTGACCCATTGCACCACTTCATTGAAAATGGTCTCATCACAGTCCAAGATATGTCAAGCACAAAGGCAAATTTAAATAAACACCTATCTGTGGTTCCATCAGTCATGACCTCCTGACAACATTTGGATCCCACTCTCCTCTTCACCTTCTTGTTGTACCTCTGAGGGTCCTCCTCTATCATGTCCATTCAGCCAGGACCACCATCTCCATGAAAGCACCCTTGTGGCTCTGGCTTACTGTCAGACATGGCTCTGTTTCATTTCATTCCATCACCAAGAGTCCCTTGACATGGTTATTAATCATGGCCTCACTGACAGGGCACTGAACTATCTGGAGATGAAACTTCACATTCCCATCCAGGGCTCCCCAGGCAGGACATGGAATTTGTTTCATCTTTGTGTAATCAAGAAATGGAGCACATTAGGGGAGTGAATTAACCCCAACTTCAGGTTCCTAAAGGTGTCCCTGCTCTGTTTAATTAAATCTGTCTTAAAACCTCCTAATCCCAAACTAAAGACTTAATAATGTTCAGGAACCTCTTTTTCCTTACAATACATTGGTATAATCTGCTGACGGCTTAATATTGAAATAAATATACTGCTCCTTTACCTGACCTGGCAGGTACAAAGTCCAAAAACCACATGACTAAGATCAGCTTCTCCCCAAATGGCAAGCAGACAGTGCACCATGGATATCGTGTATGTCATTAGTCTAAAAACCTTTCAGTTTAATGCTTTAAAGTGTAAAAGTCTGTCCAAAACATTAAAAAAAAAAAAAATGGAAATCAAGAATGGAAACAAAAACAGGGTGCGAAGATTTCACTCTTTCCCTGAACATGCAGAGACCTGTCCTTTTAGATTGAAGATGGCAAACCCTCACCCACTGGGTATTACACATTCCTCTGAGATAGTCTTGAGGCACCAAATATCACTTCAGTTCTGTTTCATAGTGGTCAGAGAGAAGCTCTGCTCAGGCTCTACAAATCTGGAGGAAAAAAATGATTTTGTAATTAATTCTTATTAAAAAAAAAAAAAAAAAGCGGAGAAGATTTGTTTCAGATTATGATTAGCAAAATTCAGACCCCAATCAGAGCTTCCTTCCCTCCATTAAAACACAAATAGTTGGATTTGGGATTTTCGAACCAGAACTGAAGTATTCTGGAATATTGATCTCAGCATCCATTTAGTTCCAAGGGGTACAAAACCATCATCAGAATTTTAGAAGGCAGCTTGTGGACAGCAGAGTGACTCTACATAAGATCTTTGAGAAGGGAACCATATAAAGAGAAAAGCAGTAAGATCCAGCTTTGGAGAGGAAAGGCAGGAGGAATAAAGCACAGATGAACAGAGGCAGCAAGGCAGGCTGTAAGGACTGCCAGCCCACACTCAAAGTGACGCACAGGGGGCAGACCCATTCCTATTCCTCTGCATCCCAAATCCGTAGTTACGTCCAGGTCCAAATGAGGAAGGGTACAACTCTTAGTGTTTCTCCCTTCCTAAGATGTCCTGCCATGGCTCAGAGGCAGAAAACAGGAAGCAATATAGAAGACTTGGACACGGCAAACACCACATCCAAATAGAACATGGATCAGATAGAAACGGTTTCTGCTCTTTCTTTCCCTAAGAGGATTATGTCAGCAGGGCCTGGCTGGCGTCTGCACCAGAGCTAAGCACCAGTGACCACGGCAGCCAGCCTTACCCTCCTGTCAAAGGGTTTCATTAAGACTTTGGTTCCCCGTTGCTCACATGGCGGCCTGCACGTGCTCCCTAAATATCCTGCATCCACTTCCAAGGTATTTGCTCATAAAGAAATCTCCTCCACCCCCATTGCCCCTCCTCCCAAGGACCTGGGGCCACAGCACAAGTCACCATCCTGCTGAGAAATTTTCATTACACCAGGATGGGACAGAGGACTCAAGCTGAATGTGTATTATCAGAGAGGCAAAGACCTTACAACTGTACATTGTGTGTGCTCCTCTGACCATGCCATCAGTCACCTAAGGGTTCACATAAACCATGCAGACCACAGCAAACAGCAACAAGCCCCTTCTCCTCATACATTGCTCATGAGTTGCTGTTCTTGGCCAGCCCTGGGTGCTCTGTACTGGCTGCAGAGCCACACCATGAGCTGGCACCTTGGGGCCACTGTCTGGGTTTCCCTCCTTGCTGAAGGAGTATTTCAAACCTTAGAATTAAAAAAAAATTCCACATCCCAAAGATTAAAGACAGACACTTGTATCTTGTTCTTCTCAGCCTGTCTTGCCTCAGGTCTGCCTCTGCCCTGTGTTCTCAGACAGCCAGAACAGTTGTGCAGATCCAAGGGCATGAGGTCAACTTGGCTCAAAACAGGCAAGTCAAAGGACAGTCCCACCCATTTCAGATAATACCAAAAATGTTTAATCTAGTTTTGAGATGAAGGTGAGGGATTTTCATCATTAAGCTCAGAGAGAGAAAAGTCAGGAACCTTCTCATCAGTTATACAGTTAAAACCATCCAGCTGCAAAGAATGACACACTGTGGTCACCGAGCATGCAAGTGAGGATGGATGTCCCCAGATATTTAGCTCCCCAGCAACGCAGGAACAAGAGAGATAGCTCTAGCCATCCCTATTCAAGTAAGACTAAGCATTAATACTTCCGGCAGAATCATTCAATGAATCTACAGGGATACCAGATCAGCCCTATGATCTCATTTTTCCTGTAACCAACTTGAAGAAAACCAGGAGAGAAAGACTTGCCTCTGCCTAATGACTTAAAAGCACTTACATTTACAAAATGCACCATATCAAGTAGCATATACTCTTCCAGAATAATCATCACTTGTCAAAAATCACTTATAAATCCCCTTCATTTGAAAGCACAGATTCTGGTCCAATTTTATGTTACAGTTTCTGTAGTAGCAACTACAGTTCAAAACAGGGACCAAAGCATCAGACAAGTTGAATACACTGTCTGATGGGAGACTCCCAATATTTTTTCAATACTTCTCACACATGATGTCTGCCTTTCTACAGATGCTCAATATGAGAGCAAAAAAGGTAATCATAAGTTGGGATATTTGGAAAGAATATGTTTATTTTCTAAAAAAGAAATACTAGAAATCTTTTTATGAAACTCCCTCAATTAGTGGGCACTTTTCTTTCATTCTATTCCAATTTTCATTCTGTCACTGGAGAAGCCATGCTTCGTTCCTTTTAATTTGAGGGCTCTTTCCAAAGACTGAAAAATTGGAAGAACCCAAAAAACATTAGCAAGCCTATTAATTTTGGGGAGGGATGAGGAAAAGCGGTAGTCTGTAAAGTGATGGATTAGGTCCAACAAGATATCTTCGAATTCCTATGGTGCAATACATGTGGAAAATCAAAGAAACTGTAAAAATATTAATATTTCCTATTTAAAAGTCAGAGAATATTTTTTAAAATCTATTTCCTTTTTTAACAGTTTATATTATAGTGTATTTTTCATTTGATTCTCCTTAAAGCTTTAAATTTCTTATTCATCAAAATATTCAAGAATGAAACCTTTCAAAAGCACTTAGGAAACTACATATTCATAAACCCAGCACTGCTGGAATTATCACAGCAGTTTCACCAATTATATTCTTGCCTATCAGTGAGATAACTTAAGTCCTCTTCTCTCCATAACTATTTAGCCCTTTACCAAAGCAATATAAAGCTAATGTTTACAATCTGAGATGCAAAGTAAGTCTTAACTCCAGGGTTAAATTAAGGATCCAAACAACAGTAATAAAGATGATAATCTGACACATTTATAGGTATCAGGTTACCTGTATGTGAATACACACACTGCAGATAAACACATACTACAAACTACCAATTCGCAAGTGACTGGATGCAGCGTGCCTGTAACCCAAGTCGCAAATACAAGAGTGTCCCAGTGACATAAGGGTATTTCATGACTGGTGATTGCCTGAGGTGGCCTGAGGCAGTTTCACTTGCACCTCAGACAGCACAGCATGTTTTTGAGAGCACTGACTAATGCTGCCATCTCTTTTGGATGCCCTTGTCTGCCCCAGATGGCAAGAAGCCCAAGCAGAGTCAGTCAGGACTCAGCCTGGAGAAGATCCATAGGTACAACATGTCCAGGCACAGGGTTGGGGCAGAGTACACCACTAATGATAGCTTATGCTGGCCTTGAGCACTTCCAAGACTCAGCCCAGTAATTCCTGAGCATCTTGGCACCCTATCTCTAAGACACTGAAAGGAAATAATATTTACAAAGAGCACCCTGAAGTCAGCACTTGGTCAGCACTGAACAAAAGTTCAGTTTTCTGATAAAATCTAGAAATGTAACACAGACCTTCTCCCAGCTCTCTCCTTATTTATGTCACAGCATCTTAACATTCTGAAAAATCTCTGGGCTTCTGGCCATTTGTGGTCTGCTCCCCAGATATGTATCTTGTAAAGTCAGTGTGGAAATCACGCTGAAACGTGGTCTGTCAGTCTAATAACATTTAAGAAATGACCACAGGAGTCACTACTAATTAAAGCACAAAAATGGGGATCCTTTTGAGAATATACAGTTATATATGGTTATATGTGTGCAACATATGCATAATGCCTATGTCTAATTCCACTGTATTGTAAACAAGTACTATGTCATAAGGGAAAGTCACCAGCATGAACCCACACTGCACTAAGCACCATATTCTGCTTTATATGCACAAATCCCAGTGTAAGGGCAGATGGAGGGGCCAGTTGTGTTAAACCCAGGTGATTATGTCACAGGTTTGGAGGTTTGTTTTATGTTTTCTTTACCAGCAAATTGTCCATTAACTTTACTGAGAGCAGAAAGCAAAAGGAGAGGAATTTGTGAAGTTGGTAGTCCATATGGCTGGTAGTTAATCTGTGTCTAAGCAGCAGGTCGCATGAGCCAGGCTGTCTGTTGGGGTTGTTAGTAACCTAGGGGCAGATCATGGAGCAGCAGGGAAGAGGATAAACTCAGCCTACAAATACAGTCAGGAATTTGACAGGAAATTATTTTTGAAAACATAATCTGAAGCGTAATAGCAACAATCAGACGGTCAGACCATGTGTATGAAATCTATCTGGACTCAGGGCACACAACAGGAGTGCTCACAAGTGTGTGATAAAACAGATTGGGCATATATGCCTGTGTCCATACATACATACTAAAAACATACACTGTTCAAATAAAAAGTGCAGGCACATTTGAGTACATCTAGACAAGCACTGCCTTCCCTACAATTCTAAGCAAAACAGGAATAAGTTATTTGCTTATAACTTCATGCAAGCCATCTGACACATTGCTTTATAAAATTATTAGTTATGTCAACACCAGTGAATAAAAGGCAGAATTAGCAGAAACTAAGAGGTTCAGGCAAGAGAGAAAGATTTTTTTTAAAAGGGAAAAAAATCATGAGGCAAGCCCCTGGTCATAAGAACAGCACAGGAGAAAGCCTTTGCACCCCCAGTACAGACTGTAACAATGGGCAGGGAGCAACACAACAGATAGCCAAGAACCAGTTGGCACAAGCAACCTGCCTAAGACAACCTGGAGCAGGTGTGTAGGGTAGACTAAAAGAAGAAGCAAATCTAATTAAATTTTCTAATTTAATATTCAAAATGTCACTCAATAACAATTTGATGCTTTAAATTTTTTCACTCTTCAAGATGACAATAAGACAGCAAAAAATTGTCTAGGCTGGAACGTTTCATTTTTAGTCATGTTTTTTAACTCATCACTGGCACAACCCCATTAACCCTCCCTATCACCACCTTTAGGGTGAGAAGGGGTAAACACTGGACAAATTAAGCAACATGACAGAACACAGATGGATAATTTGCCCTCGTTTTGAGGAGAAGGGGTGAAAGTTAATCAATGAATCTTTATGAATACGTAGATACAACAGCACCAATGGACCCTTTAGCTCTACAACCTGTCTTCTTCTCCAGCCAGTAGAGGATGTTCAGGAAAGAATGCAAGAGCAGGGCAATGCATCAGCCATGTACCTTTCTAGTTGTGAGGAATTTCAAGCTCAGGAACTTCTAGAAGCACTGCCTTTGTATTTACTACAAGATTAGTGCACTAGTAGGATTTCTATTTTAGCCTCAGCAAACAGAAGCCCTCTTTACTAACCGTAACAAATTGCAAGGCAGTTCAACACAGAGGGAGAGACTCAAGACTTCCCATCACAAGTGAGAGCTATTCTTCTCCAAACTTAAGCACCAGAACAAATCAAATGTGACAGATGTCATTTGTATTACATATTAGCACACTACAGGAAAGCCAGAGCCACCAGTAAAGTGTGCTTTATAAGAAGCTTCAGCACAGACTGCATAGTTAATAGAAAAGAAAGGAAGCAATATGGAATTATTTTTATACAACGACTCTGATTATTTTTGCAGCACTTGAAAACACACCATTCTTCTGAAAGTGGCAACATGTTGAAAAGTGAGTGCAAAAGAAGGTTGCTTTTTTAAACAGGAAAGACTGCACCTTGTCTCAGGTGAGATGTAGAATGGTGTTCAGGTCCACACACAAAGTCAGGCAGTAGCAAAAGTTTGACAGAAATAACATTCCTCTAGATTAGTGCCCATCCCCAAAATTGTAGGATGACAGCAAAAAAGACAGACAAGAGCTTCTCTTCAGAATAAAGATGGGCTTTGGAGGGGCAATAGACACAATCCAAATCTTAAGGGAAAGAATAGGTCAACTTAAATGTGAAATAATCTCAAAAGGGGTTCTCCCATGAGAGACCTTTAGTTAGAAATTGACTGTATTTTACATTCAGCAAATAGGAATAAAGAGTCAATAGCTGGGCAGAAGCCCTGGTGCTACTCTCTGGATCCTCTCTGTGTCTGCCTACCAAGTTTCATAGGTGCTTGTCCCAGCACAGAAAGCCCCTATCACTCATTCATCTCAGCCATCTATCCTCTCTTAAGAAGGGAAGTCCTGCTCAGTGGAAAGAATCTTTTCACAGTATCCTAGTGAAGTGTAAGAGAAGAAATTAGTCTTTACAGCACAAATGGAGTAGATCTGAGGTCTGTATACCTTAAACCCTAGCAACTACAGGGCATTGCCATGTCCTTCACTGCCACAGGTCTGCACACACTGCCAGCCCTGTCCCAAAGGTCAGCAGCACTAGTGATGCAAGTCTTATGAGTGGAGTACCTCATGAACTAATTAGCACAGCTACGCTGTCTGATCTGAAGGTGAACACTGATCTTTTTCCTCATCCTTAAACATCAGACTCCACCTTAGTCAAATAAACAATGTGCCCCCAAAAGACTATGTGTGAAGTGTAATCTGAATTTTAAGTTGTATGTGGGACTCAAAGCAAATAAACTGCTGCCGCACATTCTTTGCCTCAAAAGTCCTAGTCCTCAGGTTCTGCTTTTCTCTCCTTTTTCAGGTTCAGATACCCTATATAAATCTTTTCCTACACACACTTCTGTAGCTTTAATTCACATAGTCTTTCTCCAGCAGTACCTTGGACTTGCAGAGTGACCTCAAAGATTCCAGCTGTCACTGCTCACAAATACTACCATGTTGGTCTGGAATTCAATGTGAGGTTTCTTCTAAAACTTTGGTTCATATAAGAGAAAATTTTTTCCCTCCTGCATTTGCTCCTCTCCCTTAATTATTAGGTCTTGCAACAGGTCAAAATACTTCTCTGCACTGATAATCACTTGTTTCAGGTGAGCAAGGAGGAGAAAAAGGAAATGCAGCTCTTCAGAGGGCCAGTAGCAGCTGCATGCTGGTCCTGGCACTCAGGCATGCATAGGCAGTGTGGGGACAGAGTCTGACCTTGTAAATAAGTTATTTCATCAGGTGTCTCAGCCAACCAAGGGGAGACAGCATTGAGATCCCCAGCACTTCTATGCTGACTGCACAGCTCCCATCAATGACGGGCTGAGGGTGCTTTGCACTGCTCAGTTCTTTAAAAGGCAAATGGAAAACTGTCAAGTTAATGCGGAGGTTTTGTGTGTGCTAATTATAGCACACAAAACCCCATTGTCTCTGTCCAAGGCTGGGTCAGACTCTGTTGTTACAAAGCTTTTGTAACTCTACTAATGCCTTTAATATAAGCTCCTATTAATTGTATATTCAACTTAATTCCTAAGCCAGTGCTACTGGATTGCACTAGCCAGGCAGCTGACTATAATTACAGTGTGCTTATAGTGTGCTTAACCTGCATTTATAAAGCATATTAATTCTCCTGATTCTGTTTTAATTTGGTACAGGATAGACAGCTTTTTGATTTTACTCCACTGATCTGATCTAGTGTAAGCAGCAGCCAGGTAAATATACCATGCTATCCAGCTAACTCTCTTGCTCTGGAAGGAGGTGACACAGTGCTTCAACCTTCCTTGGGTAACTGGAACCACACTGTCCCCTCCAGCTCTCTGCAAGATGTCTTCTTTCTTGCACATACTGGCTCATTAGAAACCTTTACCTCCACAATAGCCACCCTGTTAGAAGGCACAAACAGGAGTTGTTATAAATGTCACAGCTACTGAGGGATTGAGAGCCTTCAAAAAAAGTTTCCCTATCCATGAAGTCTCATAGTTTCAGGCCACTGTGCAATATTAGAATCTAAATGAATATTTCCTCCCCAGTTTCAGACCAGGTTTGGACTCCACAGATGAATGCAGATCAAGAGAAACACCACTTTGTCCATTTGCTTTTTTGACTATACTGAAAACATCAGAGAAGTACTGATAAAATACAGCACATTGCATAAATTGAGAGAGAAGCCAATACTTCATTTACTCCTTTGGCTGCCAGCCATGTGAATTGCCATTTTGGAATGACTTAAGAGCACTGAGGCATAAGGTCTTCCTGGTGCTACTGCCATGAGCTATAATAGGATCAGGGTGCACACTACTTATGTGCTACAGAGGACAAGATGAGGGTGGGCAACACACAACTGAGATGTGTTCAAATTTCAGGATGACAATTGTGGCTTGGCTATATCCAGCACTGTCTTCACTTCCCTGACACTCCAATTAGCAGGTAGCTTCTACCTACAAAAGCTCTCCTGGCTAATAAACTGTGTCCACAGCAGGTCCTGTTTTACCTTCCCTCCTCCCCCACCCTTCTCTTGGTTGTTAAGGAAATAATAAATAACAAGTCAAGAAAGACTTGGAGGGAGACAGACTTGGAACAATTAATAATCTGGGTACCATGAAAGAAAAAGAAAATGCGATGATTCCTCTGAAGAAGATTTAAGATATTGAATATGGAAAATGCTGCTGAAAGAGGGAAATGAACTAATTTTGTTTTCAAGGAGTGCAGGGCATGAAGCAATGAACTTAAATTACAACAAGGATGGTTTAAGTTAGATATCAAGAAAAACCTCTTCAGTAAGAACAGTGGCATGCAAGAATTGGTTGGCAATGGATCTTCCATTCTTCTCTTTTTTAAGAGCTGGTTAAATAAACATGCATCAGGTACACAGCTTAGGTAAAGAGCAGCTCATTTTAGGGCATACAGACAGGCCTAATGACTTCCCAGGATTTCTTACAGACATTTTTCAAGATTCTTTTAATCTTTATATTACGTTTCTTTGTGTGACTATTTCTCTCTTATTAGCTTTTCCTTTGGCAAAAATAGTTTTAAATGGGAACATATACTTTTATTATAGAACTTAATACCAATATCCAATCTTTCTCTCATTCATGTTTCCCTCTTGAAAAAGACATAAATAAAATCCCTCTGTTTATTCATATCTGATAAATATTTTCAAATCGAAATATTCTTTGAAATAAAGTGAACTTATATACAAAATGTTAACTTCCAAAAATCTTCAAGTTTTTTTTAACATTAGGTTTCCATGGGAAAAAATCATAATTTTAGAAGACAGTTTTCAGCAAAAAGAGCGTAATCTTTGACGTATGTTTTCAAAAGAAAAAATAAACTTCCTAATCTGAAGTAGTGATTCCAGTGTTCCTTGTATGATTCCTTCTTGCCATTTCCTGCATTAAACTCCCCATTAACATGATTTTTTGTTTGTTTGTTTCCTTAGGTATTTTTCAAAAAACAAAGGCCACCAAAGCCTAGAAACTGAAGGTGTTTATATTGTATATCAACCCACTGCCCACGCAGATGAGCACATGTTTAAACACAGGCACCTGTAATAATATCTCAACTTTACAAATTCAGAACCTGCTTAATCTCTATTTAACAAAATCCAAACAGGGAAGCCCTCTGTCCCCAAATGCTGCTCTGCCTTTATCCCAACAGGCGGGCTCTGGGCTTCTCTGTCGATGTGATTATTGCTGTCCAAGTCCTTGCCTTTCTCCCAGGGCCATTCCCTTTATGCAGGATGACTCATTAGCCCCCGTCCCCGGCAGGGAACTGACATCCAATTAACCAGCTGACAGTCCTCCAGTGGCTCCCACTACTCCTCTAAGGCTCTGTTTACAAACACAGGCTGTTGTGCCCATAAAGGAGGAGAAGTTGAAAGTCCCCCTGCTAGGCCAGTTTGTTCAAAATCTTCAGAGCCCTTCAAACAATACCTTTGTAGGGTAAAGACTGGACATATTGCTTGCAGCAGGATGCAAGTCATCCTAATGGCTGCATCTGCATTTGGCGGGAAAGGGAGCAGCAATTGGTATTGAAACAGGAGTGTCAGATCCCAGTTTTAGCTGGGAAGCCAAAGGAAATTAGCAGATGGGGAAATATCACTGAATTCTATATGGAAACGCACCTAAAGAGTTCATCCATTGTGATGTAAAGCTCCCTCCGACAAAGAAACAGACTTTCAAGTATAAAACTACAGGTGTTGCAACTTCTGCACCAGGAAACTAATTTTACCAACACACAGTAAAGAAGCTCTGAGTCCTCCACAGGCTTGAGCAGGAACACGGTGTTACTTGCAGACAACATAGGTCTTTAGCTTGCAGGGTCTCACCAGGGAGTTCCTCTGTCTTTGATCTGTATGTGCTGGTCTCATTCATCAGCACTAGGAGTTTTGCTTAGATTTTTTTCCCCCCTTTTTGGCCAGCTCTAGAGAAAGGTGCCCATAAGGTGCCCAGAAAACTATGATCACTCCTACCAATTTCCATTTAGCAGCCACTAAACTTAATAACTGCTCCTACACAGATGCAGGTCTGCCTTGGAGTAACAACTTCAAAATAAAGTCAGAAAAGCTCTTCCTAACTTGGCGGCTAGGAGATCTCCTTGGCAGCAAGTCTGAATTTAGACTTCAAACTCATATGTTTCTGAGTATTTAACATATTTTTGGGATCATAATCTAAACCCTAACCTTCACTCCCAGCCTCCCCTCCTCGTTAGGTACAAAACCACAAACTGATCCAGTCACTTTCAAATCTGAGCCCAATTCATTGGAATTTTTCATAAACACATTCTCATCTTTTTGAAGAACTTGCGCTTGCTACAAACCAAAGTAGTGGCTGGTTTTTTGCAGCGAGGAAAGGTCTCCACTGTGCTACACTGCATCTCTGGGTGAAGAACAGAGCAGAGATGGATCCCAAGAGAAACAAGGAAGCACCAAATCCTGCTTCTTATTTCCTCCAAAGCTGCTTTGCACCACACCGACATGCTTGTAAGGTGTTACACTGAGATTAATTGCCAATTCCTTCAGATTTCTCTTTCTCACACTATTAGAGTCATACATATAAATTCTCAATAAATTCTTAATCCTGAACATTAGTCTTGGTGGGTTTTTTTAGTGTATATATTACAACAGAGATACTGGTGTGGGGATCTCAGTAAGTAGTAACTATTCGTTTGTGGTTACATAGCAGACAAAGCTTTCAGCCAGAGAAGGTCCCCACAGGCAAACTCAAAACAAGACTTTGGTCAGAAATCAACTGTAAGAGCAGCTTTAATAGCCTGAAAATTAATCCCTCCACTTCCTCTAGATGACTGTTAACTAGAGATGAACATCTCAATAGCCTGAACCTGTAGTATATCAGTGCTCCCAACCCACAGCAGTGCAGTCAGCCAGGTGAACTCAAACCATCTTCAGCAGCAGTATGAGGTCTCCCAGGGACCTCTCATATTCCTCAACTTAGCTGCAGCATCCCCTCACAGGAGACAAGAAATAGCTGAGGGACAGCCACTTAGTTAACATCAAAAATAATTTCTGCTCTAAGAAGCTAATCACAGCTCAAAGCACAGCCTCTGCTAAGAAAACCTATTGCTGTATCTGGGAAAATTTTGTTCCAAATGGTTATTTACAGATCAGCTTTACCCACTAATTCACTGTCCTAATTCACTACATGATAGGAGTGACAATGGTAATTGCCATGTACATCATGGTATGACACTGGAACCAGCCAGCCAGCACAGCAGAGCAGAACAGAACATGAGCCATGTGCCTCTGTCACAGGCACTGGGCTGTGCTCCAGTTGCAGCCTGGTCACAGGAAAATTAAGAGTCCTTTTCAAATTTAGATCACACTTGGCCTAGCCAAGATATAAATAGCAGTTCCATAACCTCTCTAGCTTATCATGTTTGGGTGTCCTTTTTTTTTTTTTTTAACTCCCCTCATATCTAGTTGAAATAGAACTTATCCCAGCTTTGGAATACTTGAAGTCCTTTCACTATGCATGTCTGAAGAGCTGGCCTATGTCTTCTCTATATACTCCCATGGCAGTGGAAGACTGTCATCCATTTCCCTTGGCCCTCTTCTCCAAGGTGGGCAAACCCAGCTCCTTCACCCTCATGTGCTGCAGCCTCCTGACCAGCATAGTGATCCTCCTGCTCAATTCTCCAATTAAGTTGGCAACAACTTTCCTGCACTGTGAAGGCCAAAACCAGATGCAGTACTTCAGATGCAGTTTCACCAGTGCCTAGTAGAGGTCACTAACCATCTCCCTCAGCCTTGGGAGACCTTGACTAGGGTCTTGCTAATGTATCCCAGCAAACAGATAACCCTCTCTGCCCACAATTTTTTGTCTCAGTAGTCATAAAATAACCTGTTTGTTGGCTGTGTCAAATCACTTATCCCTGTAGTTCTTTCTGCTGCCTATTATTAAAGTTGTTTTCTTTCTGTGCTCAGCATTTCCAGTTAACGAAACTCAAAGAACCCTAATACTGTTTTAAAAATTTGGACAGAAATAAGCTCATTCTTCCTGCAAACCATGTATGCCCCTGAAAAAACAGGGTCTTTAACTACACTGTTTTGAATCCTGTGGCATAGACCAATTCACTTTTAAAAGACCAACAGATGGACAGAAAGAGACACCCTCCTCCTACCTCTAGCTGGTATCAATTCCCATTAAATACTCTCCCATGTCCAGACTATGCATGCTGACCACTCAATGCAGACAAAATTGCAATCCACCTTGATTAACTTCCTAACAAGTTCTTTGCACCTCCCTTCTTGTTCCTCTACCAGTCACACTCTCTCTCTCTCTAAGTTTTCCTCTAATTAATTCCATATTAAGCCCTGAAAATCTGCAGGGTCCTCTCAGACATCCCTTGTCCCTTTCTGCACGGACCCTCCGGGTCCCCAGTAGTAAGCCCAGTGGTAAAAAGCTGACATCTGTGCAGCAGCTCACAGGCTGCAATTTCAGGTACAGCATGTGTTGCACCTTGAACTGCCGTTTCATTTCAGACCCCACCATTGAGACCAATTAAGAACAGAGCATGCAAGGAGCTGACCAAGTGTCGCAGGCTGGCTATAACCACAAGGACTTTGAGGCCACAAATCTGTTATTACCAAGCTGTTCCTGACAGCAGCATGCTGCCTCCTAACAAAAAGAATAGATTAAGATCAATCAAGTCTCCCTCTGGCTTGTCAGTGGGATTTTGGACCACACCTTCCACCCAAAACTTTCCTCTTCTCCTGCTTCGGAACACCTAGGCAGCTCCAGGCTAACAAGGTGGCTGCTGAGTCAAGCGTGAGCTGAACCATATGTTCATAATTAGTCAACTTCTTGCTTTGTTGCTGGAAGCACTATCAATAAAGCAGTGACAGCCCGCAGTGGCCTTAGGAGATGCAACAAGCCACCCCCAGCCAGCATGGAGCCCTCCACTCCACATAGGCGACTGGCCATATTTCATTCCAGCTGCGGCATTGTGCGGTGAATTAACTTTATCCTCAATTTAGAAAGCCAGCATGAAATCAAGAGACCTGAGGAAAAGAATAAAGAGAGAGAAAGAGAGAGAGAAGAGAAAGGGGAGGGGTGGGGGGGAGGGAAAAGTCCTAGCAGGTCAACTCAAAAAAACAGTCTGGTGAGTGACAGTCTACAGGGATGGTCCCACTTAACCCATTGCTGCAAGGCTGGTAGCTGGCAGCACATTAACTTCCAAAGCCATTCTGCCTCTTATTCTCCAACAAAGTGGTTGAAGGTTTCTTATTACATGCTGAAGAGGAACCCAGTGATATAATTGTTTTGAAACCAGTCAAACTCATTATTAAGTTACAGCTTTGACAGTGGGTAAGGTGGAGTAAGGACCAAGAGTTGTGCCAGGATGAGGCCGGCTGGACACACTGTGAGTGTTCTCCACCTAGCATTGTGTTCAACTGCATACTTAAGCAAATAGTAGTGTGAGAAATCATTTCCCTTGATTTGGGAAAGCACATGGTAACTGTCACAACGCCTGGTATGAAGCCAAATTCCCAATTGGCAATGGAGAGTGCTAAAGACTTCCAGATAGCAACCCACAACACCTCAGTCCAGAGCCTGCCCATCCTAAGGCACTCACATCTCTGTGTACTACAGTTACACAGGCAACCTGAACATCACCCACAATTAATTGCTGAAATGCCTGTAGTTAATTGCTATTGGGATCATTTTGCCTGCCTGGACATTTAACTGAAACAGAGCCTGTGCTTGCAGTGCTGCCACTGGCAACTTTTATTTGATTACAGATGCACTTGAAAACGTCATTGCCATAAGGAGGAGCAAGTGCTATTGTCCTCCCGGGCTGATGAAGCTTGTGAAGATGCAGCATGAAAGAATTCTTTTCCCCTGTATTGCTTAGTTTCCTCCACCCTCAAAACTTAAATCCAGCTGTGAGATTCCAAGTGAAAGCTCCTGATTTACCCCACCAAACCTTCTTGCTTGTGCCCGAGTGGGAGCAGAGGGAAGGATGCCAGCAAGCCCTCTAGTGTCCACGCACGGCATGCTTCTATAAAACACTGACATGCAGGAGCACAAGAAAACCAAAATTCATAGTGCCAAATCACATCTTTGAAAGAATAAAGTCTATAATCAGTGTTGCTCTGAAAGTAAAACTGCCATCAATTACAGAGGGGTATTACTCAGTAAGAACACCTAACACAGTATCTTCCTCATCACACATTTGGGTAAACAAAGCAATAAAAGTAATTTATTGAAGGGCACTTTGCAGGTCAGCAGCCAACCCAGAAATGAGCACTGTGGGGTCTTTCAGTTTCCCAGTGAAGTATTTTGTTCCACAGGGCCACACTCCTTTGTGCCCAAGGCACCAGGTGTGCTCGCCCAGACTCTTCCGTGTAGATTTGTATCTCCTGGGTGCTGGAGATTATGAAGAGGTCTAAGCCCTATCAATGAACACAGAACTCCCTTGAAACCTGAGGAATCACAAAACAACATCCAACAGCTAATAGTAGCATCCCAGATTAAATTAGTTCCCTTCAAATGAACCTGCCATTTTTCAAATAACAGTACACCTTTCTAGCTCCAAGAGGGAGGTCAGCAAACCTGAGCCAACAAGGGTCCCCACATGCATGTCAGGAAGCTGCTGAGCTTCAGTGGTAGCCACAGATGGGAGACCAGTCATTGCAGCTTCTGGGGATGGCAAGAGGTGTCATTTCTGTCTGGCTAGAAAGAGAGAAAAGAAAGATGAAACAGAACCCACAGGAGCTTCTGGGCAGCTAAATAGCTGCCATTTAAGTCTCTGTTCCTTCCAATCACATCAGGAGACTTGGATACAAGAACCTTGAGCCAAGAGAAAGGTCTCCTCTGCAAAGCCTGCTCTGTTTCACTGTACTAACCTCATCTTTCTTTCCCTGCTGTACTATCACAGTTTGCAATGGAATTGTAAAATTACAGTAAGGCATGGATGAATCCTGCTCTCTCATCCAGGAGCAGTTAAAAACCCAATACTTCTCTTGTTTCTTATTCACTCTCAGGCCTTTTTACACTGCTTTGGCACAGTATGAGGCTGCCAAACGGATACAAACCTCCTCCCACCCCTTTCTCCTCCAGGATAGCATAAAATATAACAGGACCAAAAAAAAAATCCTGTCTGCAGTTATTATCCAATGCACATCATTGCTACAAGGGAGCCCATGCTGCACTGAAGTGTGTAAACTTTTGGTTAAAATTAAATTTCAGCAAAAATTCAGGGAAGAAAACAGCTCTGATGTGTTTTCAATGGAATTCTTTTAAAAAGCTTTGGGATTTGGAAGACATTTACTCTTTTAATCCATTATATCAAAATAATTGACAAAATCACAATGAAACATTTTGTTCCTTCCTAAAAACAAAAACCAAAGAGGGGAAAGAAAAAATCTCTCACAGAGAATTAAAAAGCATTCAGGTTTCATTCCAACGAGCTGGGCGTCAGGACCTCAGCATTCTTCGAGAAAAGAGATTATTGTCTCCAGCCAGCTCTGGTGTAAGCCTGTAAAATCCTCTGCCAATCTTTTAGATGAATTACCAGCCAGCTAATTCCTTTTCATCACCAGTTCATCGAACACTACCTGCATGGACTAGGAGCTGGAAATTTTATGTATACAGCCAGAGCTGTTTTACTAGGGTATCTCCCCAGTGACTTATTGTTTTAACTCAGCCTTTGAAAAGTATGCACAAAAACCCTGACATCTTTCTCAGCTCATGACAACAACATCCTTCACCTTCTGACCCCCAACACATTTACACACATCCTAGAATCTCTCTTTCATTATTGATTAGGGAAGGCAATGCCATACAGCTCTGCAATGAAGAGATGCCCTCACACATATTTACTCAGATTAGAGATCTCTGCCAAATGTCCCAACTGCCAGCCAAGAATGGAAAGTGCCCAGCTCTACACCCAAAGCAAGATGGAGGGGAGCCAGACTGCCAATTCCTGAATCACAGCCAAGAGGAAAAGCACTATTAAATAGGTGAAGCCCAGCACATAGGTACTGGCAGCATGGTTCACGTTGGAAGGAGATCACAGGCCAGGTTAGGAAGCAGGTAGATGCACACATCAGTGGCTGCTTAGACACGAGGCCTCATTCAGCTCTACATCTGGTCCCACATAAATTCATCCTAATTTGGATTAAATCCATGAGCTAAGCTTGTCTGGCAGGTTTCCCTGCAAAATAGTTTGACTTCAATAGAAAACACCATGGAGAAAAACATGGCTTTTCAGCACACTGCTCTTTCTCTTGTAAAGATGCAACAATTTCCCCCAAACCACGATGGCCAACACTCATAACACAGTCAAGAAAAACTGTTTCTGCCATCTGTTATTTAACCATGGGACAACCTCCATGCATTTGTTTACACTGCTAAATCTCTTTTCTGGTATGTAAAGGTTACTTAGCTACAGCATGGCAGCTCCGTTCAGTGGTAACCTCCGGATGGAGGAACATCAACACAGAAGCAGCGTGCTGCTGATGCCAGACCAAGAATAGGCTTCAGTTCCAAAACTACATCATGGTTTATATTAAAATTCCCATCCAATTAACTCGCAAACTTCATGAAAAGTCATCAGTTCACAGTTAATATTGCTCTTCTGGAGCGCAGTTGTCACAGCCAAGAACAAATGGACTCATCTGGTCAGGGGCTATGTGAGGACATGTTTTGTTACAGAAATGTAAAATCTAAGCAGACACACCAGTCTAGATTGATACACGAGGAACTGAAAACACCAAGATGCAGAGACTGACTTGGGTCTATACTGTAAATGGGTGATGTTCTGAAGTTTCAGGCACTTAAGTGCTGCCGGGAGTAGAACACATTTCTCTTCCATACACGAATAAGATTCGCAACAGTAGCAGATTCCCACTTGCAGTTTTCAGAACTCATCAACTTGTCAAAAGCCAGCTCTGAGATCTGTACCTCTTTAGGACCTCATTTTTTATGATACAATTCCAGTCACTCAAAAGGAAAGGGCAAGACAACGATAATACATAGGGCCTGGAATGAGTTCTGAGAGAACATGTCCACAGGATACTACATCAGTGCAATTAGTGTCCTCTTCAGAAGATCAGTATATCTAGTAGAATGAATGAAAATATTAAAAAAAACCCTCTAGAATTATAAAAATCATTGTTTATTTATAATCACAATGCTCGCACTCTCAATGACATTCTATAAGCAGAGAATTCTACAAATATACTCTGTGCACATAAAACTTGCACTTTTTCCATTTGTATTTCCATTTCAGGAGGTGATTCCTCATTCCTGTACTTGGTGTTGTAACCAACTGCAATCTAGAGAACTGTGAAAAAAAGAAATGGTCACCCACACTGCAAAATAGAAAAATGATTACAGAAAGCCAGACAAACACAGCATAGTTTGTAGTTTATAACATACCAAATGGCAAGCACATAGAGTGAAACAGAAACAGCTAAAACCACAAATGTCCATGAATAAATTCAGATTAGAAATTAGAGTAAAATTTTGAAAAGATAAGCAGTAAAAAGCAGTACCAGTATCACATGAGGGCTTACACTGATGTTTTATGAATCAGCTGCCTAACTAAAGCAGGAGATGAGACAAGATGACACACAAGTCCCCTCTAGTCCTAGATCTTCAAGAGTAGCTACCTCTGCTTTATCTAACAGATCTCTCTTCAAAGCAGAGGACATCTACTTCCACAGGAGAGATCCAAGAGTTGCTGTTAGGAGGGGTGGTAACAGATGGAAGAGCACTTGTGGACACAACACATGGCACAGATGTTATTCAAACATACTCCTTACACACTTCATCTTTAAGGATATTCTATGTATAGAGGTGCCACTACCTATGTATAAGAACTTCAACTTTTTCAGATAAATTCCATCCAATAATATCCATTGCTCAAATTAAGTTTGTAAATCACTATAAAGTATTATTCTTTTCCATACAGCTGCTAAAATGCAATTTACTTCCTTGACAAAAACAACCTTTTGCTGAAACCAGACAATTAAGCACTAGTAATACTGAATTTCCTTCTAAGGCTCTGCCAAGGATAAATCTCAGCCAGTGTGTATCAGAAAACACAGGAAAAAAATCACATACACCCTTATTATACCGTGTAACTTCATTTCAAAACAATGGAAAGCATTGAAGCCACCACAAGAGCTGTATGTAGGTAGGATATCCTCTATTCACTGACTCACCACTCTTGTTGTGAGAAAATGCAGGTAAACCCAGAAAGGTGTTTTGCAGTTTTTCCATCTTGTAGTCATCTTTTTGCTTCTTTCTAAATACTTGTGAAACTCCACAATACTGAAAAGTATCAATGTAGGAGAGCTGGAGCCCAACAGCACTGAAGACTCAGTTTGACTAACTGCATTTTACAGCAAATGAAGCCCACAGGTGTATTCACTGCCAGCTGACAATGATTTCAAAACCACTAACTGTGATAAGAGAGTGATGAAAAAGGTAAAGACTACCCTAAATTGTACCAGAAAGATACAAAAGAGAAAGATTTGCCAATGCTTTTCTCTAAAACAGTGGTGTGTTACACAGCAACCTGAGTAACTTTGGGCATCCATCTGAAAAACAGGTTAATGTCAGCTGAAATATTCTCTGAGATGCTTTCCTGAAGTGTTTATGTTAGGGAAGACTGTAAAAAAAGTGCCTTCTTTGACCTGAAAAGCAAAGGAAAACACAGTATGTGACAGCACTCTGCAAAGACATTAAGGCTAAATACTAGAGAGGGAGATGAAGTATCTAAACTAAAGCAAGAGTTTGGCACAAGGACAAAAGGGATTATACCTGCTATGAATACATTCAAACTGGAACTAGGAAGTGTCTAGCCATCAGAGCTGAGTACGGTGTAGCCTCACAGTGGGAATAATATAAGGAAAATAACCTAATTAGTTTTAAGAGGGACATTGAAAAGTTTAAGAATGCCTCAACAGCAGGGGACTGGATTTGGGAAGTGCCTTTTAGTCCCATGTTCAAGGAGGAAGACTGATCAGAGAAACAACCAGAACCTGTCTCCACATAAATTCCCTTTCAGAAGCATTCTTGCAAATCAGTCACTTCAGGTTTTATTTTTCACACCTTTAGTTCACAAACATCATCAGAGATTCCTGCGAGTGCAGGTACTTATGTGTACCTGACTATAGGTAAGTATCTGGAATTATTAACTGAGCCTCTGTTCTGCCACTGATACACTTTAAATACTCTTAATAGGGATAAGAAGTACTGTAGCAATAAGGCAGGAAAAGTGAATAGGAGATTTGGGGTGGCTTTGGACACCCATGCAGGTGCTAGCATGCAAATTAACACATCCTATAACCGTAGTAAATCTGGTATAAAACTTGAATTAAACTATTTATAAATATTGTTTTTCTTCTGTGTACCATCCCTTCACAACGATGCAAATGCTATTTTAAGGCCATTTCTACATAAAAATGAGTTAAACCAGAAAAAAAAGAGTTTGTTGGGTTTTATTTATTTTATTCTCAAGAATTAGCTTCATCACTGTCATTTAAACAAGAAACATCATAGAAATTACAGAAGAAAATACAGGCACAAAGAATGTATGGGAATTAACACACTTCAATACATTTAAATGTGTTCCCAAAACACCATGAAAGAGCTGCTATCACATTTGAAGCGAAATCCTATCTCCACTGAAGCAATACTGTAGTCTTGATAAACATTTCACCCTGGAACTTTATTCCCAGTTAAAGAGGTACATCATTAACTACAACAAGCAGTAAGAGCTCTGAGAGGAGTTGACTCAAATGAACAGGAAAAGAATTAGCAATGATCGTTACTTAGTTTTTCTTTTACACTACATGTGATTGCTACTATGACTTGAACCTCTTCCATCATGTGTGACATCTATGCATGATTTTGCAAAATTAGGTCTTTCTCTCTTACACCAACAGCATTTTTCTTTCCTTGCAAGTCATTCAAAGGTTGTCTCCCCAGACCTACCAGGGCTCTGATTTGGTGGTCTTTTACCCACGTACCATCTTTTACTCCCCAGCATATCAACCTTGGTAGTGTAAGTTGACCTGAACTCCTTGAGGTCAGAAAGCCAAGCACTGTTAACCCTCCAACCAACACGATACCAGCTGTGCAGACACAACAATGGAGTGACCACAAGCTCTCTCTGTAATTGCTTTTCACTCCCAAGAGTGTGCCCACACCCCTCCCAGCACTTCTCAGAGGCAGAGAGCACACCTGAGTGTGCAGAGCTCTGCCAAAACGAAGCAGAGACAGAGCCACTTGCCAGGCAAAGGGCCCTGCCTGGAAGCAGCCGTGAGCCAGCAATGCTGCTCCCACATCCACGTCCACACAAGATGGGAAGAAGCCATGCCCACTCATTGTCCCTCATAGAATCTCAGAATTGTTAGGGTTGGAAGGGACCTCTAGACATCATCTTGTCCAATGCCCCTGCCAAGGCAGGGTCACCTGGAGCAGGTGACACAGGAAGGTATCCCAGTGGGGTTTGAAGAGAGGGTGACTTCCACGACCATCCTGGGAAGCCTGTTCCAGCGTTCTGCCACCCTCAATGTAAAGTTCTTCCTCATGCTGCAGTGAAACTTCTTGTGTTCTAGTTTATGGCCACTGCTCCTCGTCCTGTCGTTGGGCACCACTGAAAAGAGTCTGTCAGCATCCTCTTGGCACCCGCCTTTGACATACTCATGTGCATGAGATCCCTTCGGTCTTCTGTTCTCCAGACGAAACTGCCCAGCTCCCTCACTATCTCCTAAGAGATGTTCCAGAGCCCTGGCAGCTCCCTAAATGTGCTGTTCACAGACACTCAACCCTCCTCTCTCTGCGGCTGCCCCTGTCCCGACAGACGAGCTGCGAGACGACCCGGGGCGACATGGTGGGGGGGGAGGGCACAGCTTGCTCAGGGAATCCCTTCTCGTCACCCGCTGCAGGCTGCTGCGCACCTGCCTCAGCCCATGCGGGGCCAGGCGGGCAGGGGCGACAGGAGCGTGGCCGCGGAGCCCAGGGATGGGGAGCGGAGCAGCCTCGGGCCCTCATGGAACCCCCACTCCGCCGCCATCCCCGCGCGGCGGGGGCGGCGCGGGGCGATGACGCCATCTTGGGCAGCCCCGCGATGGCCCCCGGAGGCGCTGCCGGGGCCGGGCGAGCCCCGCGGGGCGTTTGTGCCTCGCACGGGGCAGCGGCGGGTCCTGAGGCCTCCTCCGGCCTCCCCGCCCGCCCCAGCGCCCCTCCTGTCCCCGCTTCACCCGCCTGCCTCGGGCCCTTCCCCTCGCCCGGGGTGCGGCCGGGGCAGTGCTGCCGCAGCGCCCTGCGGCGGCCCCGCGGGGACAGAGGGACCAGAGCCGGCCAGGGAGCTGCGCTGGGCCTCGGCTCGTGTTGGGGGTGTGTCACGGAGCTCGTGTTTTCTTGGTAGGCAGCAGATCACCCCTTACACTGCGCACAGTCATGCAGGAAAAGGGTTGGCATCTGAAGGAGGTGGGTTATCACAACAGTTACCAATCGTACGGTCCTGAGCTGGGGTTTAAAAGGAAGCTACAGGGAGACCCAAGGCACTGTGGGAATGGAGCGTGAGGCCTTTTTAAAACACCTCTGTTGGAAAAAGCGTAAGCAAGGAGATGACAATAGTTTAACTTGGCATAGCTGCCAGTCTACCTTGGGCAGCAATCTAGGAAAATACACCAGGAATAAAAGATTGCAAGACAAATAGCCCTCTTGGTTTTTGTTGTCCCTGAGCCTTGCTCTGCCCTGAGTGTTCTCCAGAGGAGAAATGAAAGATCATCCCATATGCTGGCATGGCCTGCACTCGGCCCAGCATCACCCTGTGGCTCATATCTGCAGACAGGTCTGGTTACCACCTGGAATAGCCCTTGACATCATGGCAGGGGCAGGATCCTGATGGAACAACTGCTCTGTAGTTGCCTTTATTCCCACCATCCTCTGTGCTGTTCAAAGACAGATGCTCAGTGAAGAGTTTAGTTTTGATTTTTTTTTTTCTTCTGGGAAAAACTCAAGACTGTCGAAAGATTTTGATTGCTGTGAAAATCTGATGTGAATTAAAAGCTGCTATATGGAGGCAATCTCTGCTTTTCACACACCTGTGTATGGCTTTTGCAACATTATCCTTTATGATAGTAAATCTTACACCACTGTCACAACATTTTTGTCCTGAGATCTTCTGGAAGCCTGAGGCTTGGCAGAAAACATTCCCCATATAGTGAGACATTTGCAGGAGCTTATCATTGCAGATTGCGTTGTTCTCAAATCTGAATTTTCTTCCTCAGAACTGTGCACAGAAATGTTCTGAATCATATTTGCTTCCACACACCTCTGGGAAGCTGGGCAAAACCCACTCCCTCAGTCAGGCATGTTAAACAAACTTGTTTCTTCCTGCTGGATTTTACAACTGCAAACAAGGCTTGAAAACAAAACAAAACAAATCAAAAAACTCACCAGCAACCCTGCTCTGAACATGTGGGATGCTTTCCTGGATCCCTGTTCATTTCCTGGAGTGAAACTCAGACATACTACTTCACTGCTGTCCTGAAGTGTGTGGAAGCTTTTTTTTTCCTCTCCCTCCTTTTCTTTTCCCTCCTTCCTTGTGTTGATTTGTGGGACCAGAATGACTTTGATTTCAGCAAGTTTGCTGTTTATTCACGTCACAAGTTTGACAGCTTTACACCAAATCAGATTGCTGGGTTTCAGGAGAGCTCTGAGGCGTCACTGGGAGCTCCTTTAGATTAAACTCGCCTCCCCGGTCTCCCCCCTCTCCCCCTCCTTCCGAGCCTTTTAAACCTCTCTTGGGCTTTAACAGAAACGTGCTCCCTAGACCTGCATTTCATTCTGCCACTAATATGGTAAGTGCTCTTTGCATTTCTCTCGACCTCAAGGCAGAAAAGCAGAAGGTGGTCTCTTTGCCTTGGGGCTTGCAGTACATTTTGTGCCCTCTAATTCAAAAAAAGAAGGCTCTCCACCTGCAAGAGCAGTTTCTGCTGCTGTGCCTTCCCATGGGTGAGCAGATTCCCTGATTGAGGCTCTAAGCTCTGCCGTTGCCTTGCAGATATTTAGAGCTGCTGCAGATGGGGCTTATTTGGAGGAGGGGAAAAGGGTGAATTGCGAGCCAACTCCAGGCTCTGCGGTCTGGGACTCCTGTAGAACTGCAGGGGCAGAAGAGAGTGCGAGCAGCCTGGAGGTGACTGCTGGCTTTATGCTGCCGCTTTAAAGCTCAATCAAATCCCCGAGGTGGCAGGAACGGTCTAACCAAGAACAGCCTGAGACCTCCCTTCACCCTAAACCCACTCAGCACCGTAGTATTTTCCAAGGGATCGCGGGAAACGCAGGCACCTCCCTGGCACAGCTCTGCTCGGAGCCCCTGTGCCGCGGGGGGCTGCGGCGGGGCGGCTCTGCCCGCGCCCAGTGGAGGGAGCGGGGCCGTGCGGGACGCCCGGGCGGGGAGAAAACACAAGCGGGGAGCGGCACCCGGGCCAGGGCTGGGAGCGCCCACGGGAGCAGGAGGCGCCTGCCCCGGGACAGGAACCTGAGCACAGCCCGGGACGGGAGCGAGGGGAGCGCTCGCCGGGGCCGGGCTGACACCGCCTCGCCTCGGGAGCTGGGGAGGGGGCACTGCCTTCCCCCGGCCAGCGCCCCATCGCCTCGGCCCCTTCCCTCCGCAGAGCACCGGCCGGCCGTGCCCGGAGCCGGACTTCGCCGGGGACCCGGGCTGCGCCTGCCCCTGGTCCGCCCCCGCCGGAGTTTCCAAGGAGACCTGGGCCGCCGTCTGCGCCGCGGAGCCGCCGCACAGCCAGGGCCGGCGGGAGGCTCGGCCGAGCCCGGGTGAGTGCGCTCCCGGGAGCGGGGCTCCCGCCGCCGGGCAGGGCGAGGGAGCGGGAGCGGAGCGCGCTAACCCTGGCTCTGCTCCCCCAGGCCACTTCTGCAGCCCGCAGCTCGGTGCCCAGGACTCGGCGTGGCAGGGAGACCAGCTGTCCTCCCAGCTCTACAGAAATAAGCAGGTAAAGGCTCCGCGCCGCCCCGGCAACCCCCATTTCACCCCACGAGGTTCCTGAACTTTGTGTCATATATCGCACCTTCTGGGTTGGTTTTGTGACGTCTCCCTCTCACTTGCACGGTTGTAGGAAGTGATAGAAACCCACTTTATTTGTTATTCCTTGATGGAAGTATTTGTCTCTCCTGTGTTGCCCTGTGATGTTGGAGCAAGTGTTGTGGGGTTCCCTACGCATCCTTCCCCTCTTATAGCATATTGCATCTGCAGCCTTGGTGCTAGAGAAGACCAGGAACATGACCAGGGTGTCCCTTAGGCTCTGATGGTGCTGTTGGCCAAAAATACCTGATTCAGCCAGGTTTAACTTCATGAGAAATGATTCCACCAGAACTGCCTAATTCCATGGAGGATCAGCCGTTTTGACCAACAAGGATTTCCTGCTTACTTTATTTTCTCTCATTTTCCTGTTTTGTAAATCCCAACAAGGAGCAGGAGAAATTCTGAACAGTCCTAGATGAAGGAACTCCAGACTGATGAGTCCGATCAAGTACTTGGAATAATGTTTGGACACAGTGAAGTCAATGAAAGTTCATTTATTCACTTAATCATCAACCCTAGTTCCAGATGTCAGTGTACCTCTTTCTTTGGCTCTGCCTCAGCCCTTTGAGGCTATGCTTGACAGCCTCTGCTCACTAGATGCCTGGGGTCCTTAGCAGAAGATCCTTTGTCCTCCTAAAGAAGTCTCTTGAGCTATGTTCAGGAGGCAAAAATCTGTCTGCAAACACAGAGATTTCCCATGGAAAAGGGTTAAGCATTTGCCATTCCTGTTCAGCTCCAGGGAGCAGGGATTATCTCAGGTCTGTATATGTACCAGGACTAGCGCAGTAAGGCTCAGAATTGAAGGGATAACTGCGTCCTACTGTATCATAAAAAATTGGCAACTACATCTTCCTTCTGCACTCTACCCCCAGAAATTGTTAGTGTGCAACTCCTCCTTCTTTTTTCTCACCAGTCAACTATAAATGGGAATGAGGGGTGTAAAGGGATGTTTACTGCCACTCAGAAGGAGATCCTGCAGCTGCTGTCATGCCCATGACAGTTTCTGGCTGTTCACAGGACTACCTGTAATTCTATTTTCTATTATTATTCTGTGGTTACAGGTTTTTTCACAGTAATCTTCTCAAACACTCACTGAAGATTAAAGGAAGTTAAAAGTGAAAACTGAACATTCATGCCACTTAGATCTACAGAGACAAGAGGCTGGAGCGGGTGTGTTGAGCTCACAAAGCAAACACCCGCATCATCAAATCCAAGCAGCCTGTACCATAGGGCAATTGCTATTAAGTTACAGAGTCAACATCTATTCATCAATATTTCTATTCCACAGCTTCAAGATACTTTGCTTCAGAAGGAAGAGGAACTTGCTAGGTTACATGAAGAAAATAATAACCTCCGACAGTACCTGAATTCTGCCCTAATTAAGTGTTTAGAAGAAAAAGCCAAGGTATTGTGTTCAAGCATGTTGTGCAGATGTGTGTAGAAGGAACAGGTTAAATAGGTACAGGCCATTAAAATATATGGAAAGTCAAAGAGTGCAGACAACCTGCAGTGTGAGATTTAACTTCACAGAGCTGCCAAATTGCTGGCCATGGATCTAAGGTGACAGATTCCCCCAGGAATGACATCCTGTAACTTTTGACTGTGGAGAGAGTATAGCCCATGGCATAATTTAGTTTGTTAGTTAGTTATAAGTAAGGGTTATAAGCAAGGTAAAATTATTCCATCTAATGCCTTTTTTCAGTCAAAAAGATTGCATTTGAATATATATTTCTTTAATGTGTCTGTTTTGTCAATTACCTATTTGATAAAGATTTTTTTCCCTTTTTTATGCTGTGAGTTTGTTTTGTTTTGTTTTTTGTGATTTCTGGTTTATGTTTTGTTTTATTTTTCACTGATATATTTTATTAGTTTACTTTATTAGAGCTAGTTTATTTTATTGGAATACAGAACAATATTTTTTGCTAATTTATTAATTAAAAAGTTGTATGGTGTTTTTGTAAAGGTAAAATACAAAATTAAACATTTCACATTGGATGAAACATGCTGTTAGACTAAGTATGAAGGGGTTTTTTAAATATTTGGATTCTTTGTCTCTCATCTTAAAAAAAATAAAGATAATTGTTTCTTGTCAGCTTAATGACATTTTTTATTATTCCAGTCATGCCCATGAAATTGAACTATTGATTATTTGCTCAACTCTCTGGATTGGGCATGAGGTAAAAAAAAAATGTAACAAATAGGAGACTTTCCTTTTCCATCATGTTCTGAGTTGATAGTGTGACATGTCCTCCCTCCCATGCCAAGACCTGGCTCCCAGCAGTAGAAAAGGTCTCCTTCCCTGGGCACAGCAGGGAGACATGGCCATCCCTGTGTTATGGGGGAAAAGGGTCTAGTATGAGACCATCAGAGGAGATGTCTGACCAGAGAATTCATGACATGGTGGGGAGCTTCCTTTTTCATTCTTGCTTTCCTTTGGCCATCCCTGGATGCCTGAAGGGCCCTTGTCCTGCGATAATGACAACTGAGGTGAATCAGTGCAATACCATTCAGTCTGCTGCTCTGAGCACTCCCTGGCCGAGATCACACCTGTCCCAGTATGACTTACCTTTACATCCTCCCTCCTTCCTTATCAGGCTGCCACTTTCCCCCATGTCCCACTCCCCTGCCAAGATTGTAAAGATACAGAATAGTCATAGCGATGACACACAGCACCAGGTAGTAGGAAAAGTATCTTTTATAAGGACAGTAGTAACCATCTTTCACATCTAAAACCTGAGGTCAGAAACATGTTTCTTTCAGGTATCTAGAAATTAAGTTTTTAATCTTCTCTCTCTGCCTTTTTGTTTGGTTGGTTTTTTGTTTGTTTTAATAGAAACTGCTATCCTGCCATGGACAGAAAACCTGTGCTATTCTCAAAAGCGCCAAGAGGAGATTAAAAGAGGACCATTGCTTTGTTCCTCAAGAGATTCCTCATGCTTCCAAAGCTAGAAGGAACCTCTTTAGTGAATTCACTACCTGTGAAGAGCAAGCCAGCCCTGCTGTGGACAGCTGGGTCTTGCAGACCTTAGGATTAAAAGATGTCAACACCATTGATGAAACTTCAGCTAACTACAGTGCCTTGTCCTCAGACCTTGGAAAAGACATGTACTGCCTGAGCCCTGGTGAAGCCATAGACTATGAGCACAGTGAAGGAGCAGCAGCAGCATTTAGCTGCAGCCACGTGCCTCCAGCTGACAGCAGTGCCCATCCATGCAGTGAGAACTCTCCCTTCCTTCCTCAGTTCCCTTCAGCACCATGCATCTCCTCAGCAGTGCCAAGTGTTTCCTCCCTCCCAGCACATGGGTTGCCTTATTTGCCTGGTGATTTGTCACCCAACAAGACCGAAGTGGCCTTCACAACATCTCTGAGTCCTCACTGCAATGTGAGAACACACACCTTCCACCAAGGACAAGCCTTTGTGCGCAGGGATGATGATGGAGGATGGAGATTCACCTGGGTGCCCAAGCAGGCTGATTAATGCACCTGGATCAAGGGTCAGCCATAGGGGATGTAGGAGACACACTTCACCTTGTGCATGAGACAGGTTCAGGTGTAAAAAATGAGCCCTTCTGGGCTTTGTCAAATCTACTCTGTCACCCACTCCTCACTCCCTCCCAGTTTTTTACAGGTGTGACTCCAGATTGCACTTGGACAATTATCTGCCCCAGGCCAGATGTACAAATTGGACTCCTTTCTCTTGTGCCTGTGTTGAGATACCTGCTTTTACTTGCTTTCTGTTTTTTCTATCATCAGCTATTCCTTCTAACTGGTAGTTTCCAGGCTGGAATGCTTTCAGCTTTGATGGTCACTCCCATGTGCACCAACCTGGAAAGCATTTTGGGAATACAGTTGGGAAATAGCACCTCTCTCATAGATATCCATGGATAACAAAGGAAGCGTAGGTTGGAGACTGGGGATCAGCAGTTTCTAAGTGATTTATGTCTCTTTTGACTACACAGATTGCCTTGGATTTAACAAGTACCCATGGCTGCCTTGTGTGGTACACAAGGCTGACCTATCTGCAGATCCATGGTGCTGTCACATTCTTTGATGATGCCTCAAAATAAACTGGATTTGCTTCAATTGCCTGGAGGCTACTTAATTACAAGTGATTCAGCAAGTTCAGGGGATCTTCCTAAGGTGTGATTAAGAGACTAATATGTTTACTAATATGTTTTAAAGGTATTTTGTCGGTCAGATAAAGGGAGTTTACATTTGGGGAGGTAGTATCGCTTAGTGGTTGGAGTGAGTTTTTGGGAACCACAGCCTTCTTGCCTCTCCATGTCTCTGCCAGGGAGTGGTGGGCTCAAGGTAAGACCATCACTACCTTGAGAATGCTTTAAAACTCTCTGGAGAGAAGGTGCTCTAGTACTGCACAGGACTTGACTTTTAGTAATGCTACTAATGATATGAAGTCAACAGACATGAAGGAAGCTCACCAGTACTGTTTTGTGTTACCTTTGTTTTCTGTTTTACAGTAGTTTGGTACCTAAGTATTCAAAATAGATTGATTTGGTTATTCTTGCTTTCAGAATGGTATCAGTGATGTTAAGGACTTAAGTAAAAAATAACCATAACTGAGAATTTACTTCCAGTGGCTTATTTTCCTGTAGAAAAATGGATATTCCTTTATCTCCTAAAGAGCCTGTTTTACCTTAGAATTGCAATATATGACATACTCCATTAGGAGTAGTGATGATTTCCCGAAAAACTTTTAAATAAAAAAACTCTGTAGTTACTTTAAAGTAACTGTGGCAGATTTCCAGAATAGGCAATTAGAAAGCACTGATTATAGATATTATTGCACTGGATTAAAAAAACAACCAACCAAAAAATAACACAAAAATCCAAACCAATCACAAACCCACACAAGAACCACCACAAAAGAACACCACAAAAAAAAAAGACCAACAAAAACCCCTGAAACCCCAAACCAAATAATGCACAGGGAATAAATACATGTATTTGTTTGTGAAGTTTGTTGTAGTCCATAAAATTATGTGTAGCTGATGAAGACTAGTCAGACAAAACCACTGTTTCTGTAGCACTTTTCTGCTTTACAGTGGAAGCAAAAGAAAGATCCTGTCCTACAAAAAACTCATTTCTTTCTCGAGATATTTAATTTCTATTGATCTCCTCTTGCCCCACTATATAAGATAACATTGAAGAAAATACTCCTGTCACTGGAGTTTTCATTGGTGTGTGTGGTAGTGTAGAAAATACCTGACCTTAACATGAGTGTGTGATGGGACACCCTGATACGTGTGATGTGGGGGATGCTGGGAATAGACAGTGTGGCTAGAGGATTGCACCCAATTGCAGCTGTAGATTTCACATTTTTTAAAACAGCTGTAAACCTTAAGTAGAGAAACATCTGTCTGTGTTTTCTAACACTATTGGATGGTATTACTTAACGAATTTCAAGTCTATGGAGTCAGCAGTTGTAATAAGTACATTTGTCCTGTCAGCAAATATTGAATCATTTTTTTTCCCTGAAGAGAGAGAAAAGCTTTCCATTTGTTTGACATTTCCTTTCCACATTTTATATCACTGCATGTGAGAACTTCTCCTGCAGGCAGACAGAACAAAAGTGTCAGATCTTTGGTACAATCTTGGAGTACGGTTTCAACAGGAACAAACTGATGCTTCAGCCTTTGCCAGCCTTTTGTAAAGGGGTGATTGTCCCCTTGTCTCATAGCAAATAGGTTATGGATGTAAGGGAATAATTTACCTGAATGAATCCCCATTTCCTATGGATTCCTGAATTTAACTCTGTGTGAAGGAGAGGAGTCCTGTAGGAGGGATTTCTATCTGAGCTTGACTTACTAGGGTTTACTTGGGCAGAGGATCCAATAGTGGTGTCAGCTCATGGGTGCTCCTGACCTACATGTGCAAACTTAAAATTCCTGTGTAGACAACTGCTTGAGCAAAGGGCTGTATTAATAATGCTGCTGATCACTGGAGGAGAGAGAGCATGCTGGAAAGGACACAGAAGAATCTCCAAAGCGTTTTAACATATAACTAAAGGTGATTCGTTTTTCCCTGATAGCACCATCTGAACTAGTATTTTCTGAGTTATTGTGAAGAACAATAAAAACAAGCTGCTCTGTGTCTAATACCAACCCACAACAGCCCAGTGACTGAACCCTTCCTTTAGATAAATACTGCTCCTTTTGCCAAAAGCAAGCCATTGCTCAGCTGCCTGGTTCCTTTGAAGATCCTGCGTTCCTGCAGGTATAATAGATGAGGAAAACAAATAAGAGGCTGAAGACATCTCATGGCAGGTTACTGACAAGTGGTAGGATATGAGGGCAGTTACTGACTGGGCTGGTGCTGGTTTGACATGCTGATTTGACTTCTGGTGTCCCCATGATTTCCTTGGGCCGGAAAACAGTGAAGCTGCGTTTATGTGGTGCTGCTTCCACTTAAGTGCTTTTACCTCTTGGTATAGTTCATGACCTTCAGTGCAGGCTGGGGCTGCAGCAGCAACACTGCTACCAACTTGATACGAGCAAGTCTGAATCCCACTCCTCAACATGTAGGCACACACTGTAGTTGTTCCCTATATAGAACTTATGAAGATAAGTCAGAGAAATGGAGGCTAACACACCATCTTTTGCCTCATGAGATAAATTTCGGGAAAATGCTTGCTTGATTTTGATTAGTGTCTAGTTTGCAGTACAGTCCTTTGGCCTACAAAGATGTGGGATAGAAGGCTTTGCCTGTAAAAAATCTATATGGGACTTTGAAATGGGTGTTCAGTCTTGCTTTGTGCCTGATCCTCCCTGTTTGTCCTTTTGTACTCTTTCCCAGTGGCTGAAACCAAGCCACCCTGCTGCTCATGGAATGTGTAAGTTAAAGCCCAGGAAAGGCTGTGACAGGTTCCTGCGCCCCAGAGGCAGCTAGAAATCAGTATGGATGAAAGCAAAAAGTGGAAACAAAATCCAGTTATTCACACAGCCATCACAACTAGGTAGCCAGGAGATAGCAAAGACGAGTTTCAGCTTGCTACTGTACTTCTAACTCCAAAAAAAATCAGGCAGCTGGAATAGAGAGGCAGGAGACAAGTTCTGAGTTCTGTTACTGCCTCTGGTATTACACTGAGTTTCTGAGCTTTGGTTTCGTGGAATCCACCATTGGACCAGCTCATAGCTATTTAACAAAACACGATTCTTGCTGCTGCAAACTCCATGAGAAGTTCCCTTTTGCCAAGGATAAGTACCAGGCCCGTACAACTCCAGGAATGGCCATGGGGCCCTGGGAGGTTCTTTGAACAGCAGTGAACTTCAGTATCTGTAAATATCTGTCTTGCATTAATATGATTTGTTTTATTTTTTTATTTGAAGTTTGTTTCCTTTATTATGTGAATGTAAAGTGTGCGGTCGCACACTTTAAAGCAACCTGTGTTTCTAGAAAGGTATACTAACAGAAATAGAAGTTAATTTAACATTTAATATGTTAATGTTCTTGATTTTTGTGATTGAAAAAGGCCATGATTGTACGTAAATGTCAATTTTACCAGTGTCACTAAGTTATGTCAAATAAAACTTAATAACTAATTGATGCAGTTCTTTCTGCCCACTTTACATCCATTAAACCATGCAGCTGTTGCTCACACTGCACAGCATCACACTTGGCACCTACACATCTCTCCAGAGGACTGAAAGGAACCTTTATTTCCTGCAAGCACAAGTGTCCACACAAGGACATACAATTTTTTTAATGATAACAACCACAGGTGTGCTCATTTCAGTCTGGGCTTGCACAGCATATTGCTGTTATCCATTGCTTTCACTCAGATGCTGTGCTACAAAATGGTGAGGACAGAGGGAAGTATTGTGCTTTTTGTCTGTTATTTTTGCAGCATCTGGTACTCTCATTTTAATAGACTTATATCTTCTTTCTTAGTCAGCTGAACATCCTGATCCAGGGCAACCTGATTCATCATAGTACTCTGAGAACTCATGGTTCTGACTCTGAAATTATGAACTGTAAGATGGCACTGAGGTGTCATGTAAGGAGACTAAAGATGAGACAGAAAAGCGTGACTAAAGAATTCAAAGCTCTCGTCAGCTCTACTTGACAATAAAGTAAAGCTGTGTTAGTTATTAACTTTCCCTTCTGATCATGGGCAGGTTTGTTAGTAACCATGCACCAGCTGGGGTGAGAGACATTTTTCATTGAAATGGAGATTGCTTATTGCTTATGAAAAGATACAAAGTGAGCTTTCCTTAATCTCTTTTGCCCTCATCTAGAAGCCACAGTAAGTCCATGAGATGATTCATAAACACACTGGTCTGTTGCCAGGTAGCTGACATCCTGTCATAAAGAGGGAGCCGTCTATAAATAATTTGTGGAATGAGCTGTGATTCACCTAAAATGCTATCTCTCCAGTCATTTCTCTGCTTCATTAGTTGTGCATCACTGACTTATTTTAAGGCTAAATACTTAGATGCAGTGCAGCCCAGGCAAATCAGTATAATAATGATGTACGAGGAACAGATAAAAATCAACATGAGCATGAGGAGCTGGAACGTCTGAGGTCCCTGTTTCCTCTAATTTATTTTAAAAAATCCCACTCAGACTGTGGTTGTAATACTGATATGGTGAAATTCCCAAGAACTGGTGCCTCAGAAGCTGTTACTAGGCAAAGATCACTGTAACTATTCATTTACTAACCAGTGTTTGCATGTATAACATCTTCCACCGTGACATTATTCCCTGTTAGTGATCACAGAGCATGGGGTCAGGAACTGGGAACTATGTGATGCTTTCAGGGGCACAAAATATGTCACTAGATGAGCTGGAATGCAGGCCAGGAATCCTGGCTTCCAGCTGTGCAGAATGAAGGCCTAGCAGCACATTAGAGAGCGCAAATGTGCTGTCAATGCCCAGATGTGCCCCCAAGCCCCAGCGGTGCATATCACAGCAGCCGAGCAGCCGAAGCCCCAGCAGTGCAGCTGCACACCCAGAGGTGTAGAGGGATGTTGATTTCTATAGTGGGGCTGAGACCCCAAGGCTTTCAAAGTGGGGGCTTCAGCTGGGGGTGTTTCTCCCCACGTCTGTGCAGACGCGGTGCCCGCGGAGCACCGGCCGGCCCCGGCGGGGACCCGCCCGCAGCCGCGGCCCTGGCCAGGGTCCTGAAACGACCGCACCGCTCGGCCCGGGGGTGCGAGAGCATCAGGATGAGCCGGAGTACCCACCAGAGAGAGACCCGCAATAGCAGACCCAAACGCTGTGCGAGCCAGCCGGGATAAGGCGGAACAGCCCTGTGCAGTTAGCAGTGCTCGAAGGACCCTTCGCACCTGATGGTGTTTGGTTAGAAAAATGAGCTTTCTTTGATCTCGAGGTAATCTTTACCTGATAACATGACTGGGATCAGAGAGCCAGGGAGAAATACTATGTTCACGGGGCTACATCCTTGGTAAACATACCTGACACTTTACAGGTACAAACAGTGTCTCTGCCCAGGCTGTGAGGTAGGTGGGGAGCAGGCAGGGTTGTTTTCAGAGTATCCTACCACATATCACTGCATAAAGAGAAAGTGTTCACCAGAAAGCTCCCCTTACCACTGTTATGAACTGTAGTTTATCCTGGATACAGCACGAAGAAATTATCAACTGCCTCCCAGCCAGGACAGAGAAACCAAAAAATCCCTACAACCTTTGAGAATAGCATCCTTTGTAACCTCCAAAGGCTATATGTTTAATTGTGTATCAAGCTCCAGGTATTACATTTGATTCTACAGAAACATTTATTCCTAGTGAATTAAAATAATCATCACTCTGTGTTATAGGATCATGTAGACTATCCAGAGAGGAATATGGACTCCATTATATTGGAAGTCATATTCAAAATGTTAACCACTCTGTAGTGAATTCTCATTTTCCCTGACAAGATTCCCCAATAACATCCCCCTGTTCTAAAAGGTCCAAGTTACACTATTATAAGTAGGACCTGAAATATAAGTAGTGTTTCTATTTTTTCCCAAACATGCACTCTGTAATTACATGAGAAACAGCTGCTAATATGATTTTCGGTAATCAAGAGACAGAATAAGATTGCTTATTGCTTATGAAAATAATAAACAGTTCCTTTCTGCTGCTGTCCTATTTTTTTGCTCATCTAATCCCATTTGAAATCCAGGAGCTCAAAATTATCTGGCAATTTCAAACAGTGATGAAAAAGAAAAGGAAAATCTGTTGATAGAAAACTTTTATGCAGACTTCGATATTAAGAAAAGTTGACATCTCTTTTGGTTATAGAACCAGACAGTTCCAAGACACAAGCAACTTCTCTTTCTAAGAAATACATACTTTTGGCCAGGCCTGGACACAATCCTCACCTGACAACAATGTGACCCAGGTCAGCTCATTCCCAAGCTCTAAATATTCCTGTAAAACAAGAATCCAGCTCAGCGATATTCACACTTGGTTGTAACTGTTGCATCTGCTTTGAATTCCAGTTCCCTCACTTGTAAATAGAATTAAACAGAACAAGTAGGAATGACAGGATTTCTTCTTGCTTCAGGAAACAAGGCTAATTTTGTTTACCTGTGGGTCATGAAATTTTTAGCCATAGCTTTCTGCAGGTGAATGGAGAAATCCTGTTTTAATATTGGTAAGTACTGTTCAAACCTGCCAGCTCCAGTTTCCTTCAGAGAGTGATATTATTCTGGTATTTTTCCTTGCCTTCTTACCTGAAGCAATAAACAACACTGTTGTGTGAAAGATGCTGGGTTCCTCCACTGCAATTACTTCATCTCAACAAAAATGATTTTCTGAACTAGGTGGGTCGTTTTTACAGTCTGTAAAAATTGCACTAAGCCACTGAAATCAGCATGACTTAGTCTGACTCCGAGAACAAAATGGAGCCAAGGGAGTTTAAAATTTCTTCTTAGTAAAAGACTTTTTCTCAAAATGAAATATCATTACCTCAATGGCCTTATGACCATTTCAGAGGTATATAAACATTTGCTACCTATCTGTTAGCCATTCAATTACTAAGATCTTGATACTGTGTAAATATTTAACTACAATAGAGGATATAAATCAGAGAAAGTGATTCTGTTTCATTTCACTGGTGGCAGTAAATCACAGCCTATTCAGACTACTGGGCTACACCCAAAGAAATGACTGAGCTGTGAACATAGGCAGACATTACCTAAAATTTCCTGTAAAGCAAGTCCTAATTTAATTCAGAATTCATAGGGGGAAGACTAGCAATATACCACAACTCCAGAAACCTGAAACACTTCCAGACATTTTTACTGTATCATCCAGGAAGGGAGAAGTTACCAATACCCAAGCTTTGGACTAATTCTCCAGGAGATGTGACCAGAAACATGAAAGGGTTCTGAAAGCAGGTGCTATTGAGTTTGAGACCCTGGATACTGATGACAAAGGCAGCAGACAAAAAGAGTAGCCAGTTAATTTTGATCTCATTCAATCAGCTAAGTCGGAGTATAATTAGAGGCAGTAGCATGATGAAACACAAGACCAGTCAGCCTTTATCCAAGGGTTGATCCAGATTTCTGTGTTATAACAAAAGTTTAGGAGCTTCCACAGAAACAGCAACCCTGTGTGCTCTTACATCAGAGATGCAACACTGGACTCCCCATCACAATAGGACATGAATTCCCTAAATGTACTGCAAATTGAAAGTTTAAGTCTTCGAGGACTTGGCTTTTTCTCTGAGAGTAACAACATGCTCAGCTTTAGCAACAGCCACCAGGGATGGAGTCACTGCCACCATTCAGCAGTGAACTGCCCCTACAATACCCTGTCTTTGACTTTCTGTTGTACAGGTCTTGGTGCCACCCCTGGGGCCACAATTTTGGGTCACACTTCCTCATTTCTGAGAGACACCAATACTGCTGCACATTGGTGGTCTCTGTCAGGACTTGTTTATTCTCACATCCTCATTTCTGCCTGTGCCATCCTCTGCCATCAAAAAACTTCATCCAGAGGAACAATCAGTGTCACCCAAGTGGCTTACAGATCCCTGCTGCAGTCTTTAAATGGACGCTAAGGAATGGGATACTTCTACCAGGAAAGCATGGGATGTTTCTGTCAGCAACACATCACTGCCCCGGGGCACCTCACTTAGGGTTACCTCTGTTACCCTTTTCTTTGCTCTGGAAGGGGCACTTTAGGAGAGAGGAAAGCAAGGCTTGCTCACAAAAGATAAGGAATGGGTTTATTTCCATCCTTTTAGGGCTTAGGGTTCATCCTCCCTCTCGCAGGACGCATCACCTCGCCAGTGCCACCTGGTGGTCCCCAGATCTACAGACCCGCACCCGAGGGGAGGAAGAGGAGGGTGAGCCAGAGGGCCTACAATCAGAAAGTTCTGCAAAACAGCATGACTGCAAACAGAGCAGTTATAACACACACACACATTTTTCACAGCTTTTCCAAGCTGCATGGCCTCACCTGGGGCTGATGACTGTGGATGTGATTCTATCTCAGCAAGAGCAAAAATTCCCTCTGCCTGCCCTCCTTCTCCACTTGGCCCACATGCAAGTATGAGTTCAGCAAGTATCTGCAAGACCCAGTGCATACAAACAAGCCTTGTGCAGCATTATATTTTGGTTTTCTCTAGCCCCCCTTATGGCCTCCCCTGGCTAAAGTCAAAGAAACACTGAAAGCATCCAAGTAAATCAGTCTGTTGCATTTTCTCATCAGCTTAAAATGCTCTCCTTGGTGCCAAAAAAATGACAATCCACTGCAGAAACAGGCTTGCAGGATAGTTGTATTGAAGTTGCTTCTTTTTGCCTTGCCTTCTTGAAGGGAGTGCGGGCAGGGGAACATATCTCCATCTTCTCCAGTCCAATGCACCATACTGAGCACACAAAACCATACACATGGCTCTGACAGAGTGCAGAGGGTGTTCCAGCAGGAATCTGTGACTTGGACACTTTCCTCCTACCATGGTCATCCTAAGACAGGTCAAATTAATTGCACCATAACTGACAGCTGCTCAATAAAACCTGGTCATAAGACGGAAACCCAATCATGTTTGCATGTTGTCCACCCTGAGGGACAGGGCTGAACAACATGAGCCACCCTGAGCTGCAGAGCTTTAGGGCTGGGTGAGTCACAGCAACCAGAGCCCTGAGCTGACAGCAGTGACTCAGCTACCTTGTGTGGCTTGAGTTGAGTGGAGACATGAGCACAGGGACAAACAGAGAGGCTGGGGCTGGCTGCAGGATGGCTGGGGCAGGGGAAGTTCCTAGGGTGGCACAGCTGCTCCTAAGCATATGAAAGAGATTTGTTAATAAAGAAGCAAACCCAGTATCCCCAACAGTCATGTTCTGCAACACTACTGTTGCAGAACATGACTGTTGGGGATACTGGGTTTGCTTCTGTCCTGCATCTGAGCAGTTTAAGCCATCACAGCTACTTCTGTCACCAGCAAAAATCAGGCTGCCCATCACTAACTGGAGCCCCTCACCCTGCTCTCCTCTTCCACAACAATATGCTTACACAGAGCAACAGAGAGGAGAGGCACAGAACCCCAAAGAAGGAAGAAAAATAAGAAAACTGGGTTACCCAGTGATAAAAACAATAAACATTTACCATAATCATTAGTTGTAATGTAATATTTCAATAGGTCGAGTTGTCCTGTAAAATCAAAAAGCAGAGGCTGAGCATCAGGTCAGAGAAAGGAATTAATTGCTAAGTTACTTGTGAATAGTTTAGGAACACCTGTTTTACAGACTTTGTGGAAGTTTTAGAAAGATAGAGCAGATATAAAAACATAACTATGGTATTCTATGATATCCTTGTTCTGGCTATTGCCTGAGTTCAAGTCAGCAGAGTTAACATGTGCAACAGGAAGCTTCAGTCAAAGCTGGAGTAAAGGGGAGCAATATTGGTACGTATTTCTTTCCTTTGATTTAATTTTCATCCCACTCTGGAATTGGCTGTTCATTTCAGCATGGATGCACTTTGCTCTGCCAGCTGTGTTGTGCCTGCCAGCATTTGTTGAGAAATAACAGGAGGTCACACATGGTGTCAAAAAAAAATACCCCTGGCAGAGCACACAGAAAAGGGCATTGTATTAGTGGCAATGAATTCAGACCTACTGATGGTGGAATTAATGAAATCCATGGCTGGCATTCTCTTTGCATCCCAACGGAGGCTACAACAAACAAAGAAAATGCACTGGCCACTGGCCCAGAGGGTCGGCAAACCATGCTTGTCCAGGGCAGCTGGAAGCCCATTGCCTTCCCTGGCAGGCCCTGAAGTAGAGAATGGAATTGAAGCACTTACCTAAGACCTCTCTTCTCTGACTCTAAGGCAACAGGAAACCAAGAGACAGGGAAGCAAGGTGGTAAGTAATGCTCATGGAGGAAAAAGGGCGTTGAATGGTGAGAATCATTTGATTGTTTTTCTTTAGTTTCTTCAGCTCTTTTTGATTTAGCTACAAGGAAGGGACATCTTTCTCTTTGATTCTTATTTGCCTTGAAGCGAAATTATCTCCTGAGCATCAGCATTCACTCACTGGTCTTCTTTTTTCTCCTGAGTGGTTTCAAGTCCTTTTTAGGAAACCCCTAGAGATATTTAGGCTGACCTTTGTCTTTCCATTATCCTTATGTTAAGCAGAGACAATTAAGGATACATATATTTCAAGATAAAGACAAAATTCCTCACAATAAAAGCAAACACTGCAACAAGGACTCAGGTAGTTGATGTCCATCCCTGGAGATAGTCAGAAGGTGGCTGGACAAGGCCCTGAGCAACCCAATTCAACTTTGAAATTACCTCTTTGAGCTGAAAGTTGGATCAGAAAACCACCATAGGTCTCCTTATACCTTCAGATTTTGAATATTTCAGTGATTCTAAATCTACACCTGATCAGCCATCCCTTCATGTACTATCTGCCTGCAGGTAAAAACCAGTCAGCACTCACCTGCCTTGGACAACTCATCATTAGCTAGAGCATGATACACCACTTTCATTTTTCATCTATAAAATAGGGCTATAGATTTTCCCATATAACCTCACACTTTCTACCTTTTGTCCACATTCTTTTGGGATCAGAATCCAGAAACTGCAGCCAGGAACCCTAGGCATCTTAAAGCATAGCCATTTGTGGCTGTTTCTGTATTAACCTATCTATGTGTTCATTCCCTTTCAAAAGGATAATTCAGCTCTTACTGTTGTTTAAAATATAACTCGGTGCACCAAGTCAGACACATGCCAGTGTCAAATCTTTAAGAAGAAATACCCACTGATCAAAAAGACAATTAATTCCTTTCTCCCGGGGCATTTTAATGCAACTCTTTCATGTTTAATGTTTAATATGAGTGAAATAATAGTTTGTCTCTTGCTATTCCCCCATTAACAGAGATCAGAGGCACCAGCTGCTTAGATCCCACCTAATACTTCCCAGTTGGTCACCAAACCAATAGGTCGAACACTGGAAAACCACTGTACAGTTTGAAGCCTCTCCTCTCACACTGTTTCTAACGGGCACTAGCTAAGCATGGATACAAGCCCCTTCTGAGATTGAGTCATGGTTCAGAGTCCCAGGGCAGGAGTTTGGAGTTTGTTCTCTTCTGGGCTGGGGTCATCCCTGTATAAAAGGTTTGTATAAAGACTATATTGCAGCAACTTTTACAACATTGGGAGTTGTCATTTGGCCCAGACCACACGCTGCTTTTTTCCAGGAGCCCCCTCGGGATGTTTTATAGATACAGACAAAGAGACAATAATTAGTGATTTACGGATTTTCAGCTGTTTCTCCATGTTCAGCTCCTTTCAGCTCACTTCTCCATGTTCAACCAGCTTGCAGAAGGGAAGCATTACTCATCAGCTCCAAGCACGCCAATTGTCTGTGGCTGGCAAATAAAGAGGGATTTGCCAGATAGTACCAATGGTCTGGTCTTGGGGTTGAAACAGCTTTTTTACGATGGAGGAGGCAACCATGTATGCTGATAAAAAACTTGGAACCAAGGTCTTTTGTTTTCTTTCCTCTGATGCCAAGGAGAGGAGCGTGCCTGGGTCTGCACAGAGTGTTCCTGCTGAACAATGTCAGACACACGCCAGTTTGGAGGTCTGCCAGTCTAGGGCCACCTCAGTGAACTCATATGGCAAGGCAGAAGGAGCACACAAAGCCCAGACCAAGGTTATCACAGTCTTTCCAGAGAAGGCCAAAGCAACCATTTGTCATCATTATGTTCATTCTCTATTCTTTTTTTCTGTACTCCCTAGAAAATAAAGTAATGATTACTAAGAAATAAAAAGAGGGAAGGAACAGCTTGAATACCTGAGACTGGCTAAACTGATGGAGAAGATGATGAATAACTGACATGGCTGGCAAAACTCCTATTCTTCCTTTATGAATGTTATACAACCTACTGCTTAAAATATCAGAGCCTTGATTTATTACTTGCCATGGCGTAAACAGGTTTTGATTGCTTGGCATCTCTCCTCTGTCAAAAAAATTGAAGAGAGCATCCACCCATGATGTTTCTCTATTCATGTCCTGTACAACTGAATCCTGCAGAAACTCCCTTTTGCAGACTCAACTTAAAGCAGACCAGCAGTTTCAGCAAGTGCGACTGGGATTCATGTCAGGTTGGAGTCTCTACACCTACTGTCAAAACACATTTTGCATGTGAAAGGCTGGAATGAGGTATATAAACAGTAAAGGATCAGAACTAGGGGAAAACTGATGAAAACAGTGAAAAAAAATGGGAACATGAGAAAGCACGAATGGTATTTTTCTATCAATGAACCTGTGGGTGCAGCATTTTGCACTTGTCTTTGGTTTTGCTCGCTTCTCTTCAGCAGAGAAATTCCCTGGTCAGATTAGCTGTTTCACTGTAGCCTCAAATAAGGCAGGAAATTAACAGCCCACTAGTACACACCCTACAGCTAAAATGTACCAACAAGGCCAAAGATCAGGGACAGTCTTTGTCTTCACAGAAAGACACAGAATCTTGAATGCACAGATTGAAACACACAGCCCCTGACTTCACCTTCATATCCAGATGTCACCCCGCCTCCCACTGAAGAGCTCTGTGGTACCTGAGGACAGGCAGGAAAGGATGACTGGCCATCCTTGCCTCTGACACAGAGTTATCATGGTAAATATTCAGTGAATAAGCTGCCACCTGCGTTCTCTGCTGCTGGATGTCTTCAGACACAACCCACTGACAGCTCATCTGTGTAGAGGTGAAAATGGTTCTTTTTTAATTATTCAAAAAAATCTGCCTGGAAGGTTTTGACACATAAACTGTGATCAGCTTAAAGCATCATTGTACAATACCTGATAAAGAAATACAGTTTAAAACCTCATTTCTCATTGCCATCTTCTGGTCAGAACGGTGTAGTGTATTCTCCTGCTAAAACAAGCTGCAATATAGGGTACTGAGATGCAAGATAGGTCACAAGTGCCACTCCAGTGTGGCTGCATTGATGTGCTACTGGGCAGTAAAGGCATGAAAGCAGCTGCCCAGGATTCACCACCCAGTTGTAACAGCTGCTCAAAAAGTGCTTCTGTGAAAAATTATAAATTTTAAGGTATTTGAAAGCAAATCTCACTGAAACCTTTATCTTAAATGGCATTTATTCTCCAAATTCTTTCCCACACTTTAGTTATATTAAAATGGCTATCAATTAGAATCAATCATTTCAATACCCTCATCATGTTTAAAGGAAAAATAGCCTTTAAAAATCACTCCACTGTTACAGTCCAATTTCTTCCAGACCAGTATCCTCCAGCAAACTAATCTTTGGGCTAGTGTAGTACATGCTGAAAATCTATATTCAATGAACAATACTTGCATTAACGCACCGCATATTTCTGATCCAGATCAAAATAGGCTTGGCACATATGCACAACCACCTTGTGGTGATCTGACTGGGCACCTATTGCCCCAGTATTTTCAAAGCTGCAGTCCAGGTCAGCCTGGAAGTTTATGTTTATGAACCGAATACGCACAGATAGGAGATGAACAACTGGATGGAAAGTAGCTCTCCATGTCCTCAGTCCTTTCTGCTTTTGAAGTACTCTGCACAAATTAAGGATTCTTTGTCTAAGCTGAGAACAATTTTCTCATTATGCATCATTATGGATGATCAGTGCTCAAAATCAGCTTTCCAGGTATTTTCTCATCTTGAATACAGCATCCCAAGCAGCTCCATCTAAAGCCCATTTAAAACATACACAAGAATTCCTCCAGATTTCCAGATAATGGGTCATTCCACGAAGCTTTTGCTCAGCTCTTGCTGCAGACTGGAGGACAAAGGAAAAGTTTGGATGCCTTATGCCTACACCTTTGTAGGGGAGCACCTGCCCTGTGGCCATGAGTTGCACCACAATGGAGAAGCAGTTGAATATTTACACACGTCACACCTCTTGAATCCGTAAGAATTTTGACAATTTTTGACCAATCCCTAAGCTCTGCTCTCTTTAGCCTTTAGTTAAACAAGCTGGAGGGTTTAACTGTGAATTTAAAAGAGAACAACAAGAAAAGAGCAAAGAATGTAAATAAGGTTAACTAGAGGGAACAAAATACAGTAGGATAAAGAAGGAAAACCACAAACATCATAGCAGTATTTGCAATAACCACACTCCCTGCTCCTCTTGCAGAAATACACCTGACTGAGTAAAGGAGTGCTACAGTGCCAGAGCTGCCCCAGGTGCACTGGGACAACCTGTAATTCCTCCCCAGAGCAGCACAACATTGGAATTCAACTCATGCTTTTCCAGGCATTCTTCACACCACCAATTTTCCCTGTGGTCTCTGTAGATGTTTCAAGAGAGTCCTTCCTCTGGAGCACCACCACATGCTGGCAGTGAGGGGGCTGCTCATGCAGGTTTTTTTCAGTCCCTGTGTTGTTCATCTTGTGCTACTGTGACAGTGCTGACAGTCTGATAGTCTCAGCCTGGCTGCTCTTTTCCCAGTTCTGTTGCTAATCCAAACTGCAGACTGTTTCTCATCACCTCTTGTTTGTAATGGCTTGGTTAAAACCCTGATTACAAGGTCTTTTACCATGATACATTTTCAAAGACTCATTTGTTCTCTGAGCCATGGATTTGAGTTGGACAACCAGTTATATATTCTTGTTTTACAAGCAAGCATCATCATAAATCCTTACTCTGTTTGGATTCCCTCTTAATTATTTAAATTGTTTAGTAGACAAAGATGTGGATTATCCAAACAAATATATGTTATATTTGTTTATAGATTCTACCTATTTTATAGTAAGTATTTTAGAATACTATTAGGATTTTGAAGACATGTTGCATCTACAATCAGATTAGGCCTGTCTCTTGTATGTGTTTATACAGACATCAGTCTTCAATTAAACTTTTTACCCACTAGTGCCACAGCTTTTCTGGATAAGCATTTGTATCCAAACTCAATAAAATAAATAATGGCCAGTCTTCGCTAGCGAAGATCCGGGGAAGGTCTTTACACCTTCCAGCCTGCGCATTGGATTTTTTAGGTGAGACACAGTGTGCGCGGAACTGAGCCCACCCTTTAATCCTAAGGTTCATCTGCTGGGGTCAAGCGAGCTTGGACAGTGGCAGCGAGGTCCTCAGGACGTAGATGAATTGCCTTTCAGGGCAAACGAGCTCCATCTGCCCGGGGAGTGTCCCTGACCAGGAATCGAACCCAGGCCTCGGCGGTGACAGCGCCGCACCCTTAACCACTAGACCACCAGGGGCTCCCTATAAAAAAAAAAAATAAAATAAATACTCGTTATAAAAGAAACATGCAGCAGTTCCTTCATGAGCATCTCAAGGAAAGGTTGTGCCCAGATTGGATTGAGACCAACTCCACTTTCCAAGTGGATGATTGATGCCATTGTTACTGGTTAGAGCATTCAAATAATATCTTAGCCATCACTGCAATATGCTTTTATATATAAGAAAAAATGTGTGGGTTTTGTTTTTGTTTGTTTGGTTTTTTATATAAAAAATGTGGACCTTGAATCACCTGCACTAGAGAAAGGGAACAGATTATATCACCTGCATGCTCCTTTTAAAAGCTGTACAGCCCACGGGGCCTGAAAGCCAATAAGCAGTGAGAAGAAACACATCTGAAGAGACCAAGTAGCAGTGAGAGACCCAGTCAAGAGTTATTATGACTTTTTTCTACTTATTCCCTGAGCAAGTGAATACTTTTTTCTTGTTCAGCTCTGCCATGGTAAACTAGTTAATGGATCATTCACGGAGAAAACATAATTAGCAACAATTAATGAAGGGAAAATGGCTTGCATAACCACATATATAGGAGGACATCTTGCCAAGAGACTGCTTATGAAACACCACTTATTGAGTCCATAATTATGACTATTTGCTACTGCACTGTATTTGAAGGTTTAAGCTCCACTGCATAAGCTGTGCACAAAATTACTGTAAGACCAAACTCCTAGCATTTGATAAACAGGTCTAAATTTTTGGATCTGTCCCTCTAGTAACACTGTGCACCACTGGGTGCTACTGCATGTGCTGCGTGAAGAGCATATGGAAACAAATTGCTGTGCCCTACAGCTGTGCCAGCAGTGCGTGCTGACAAAACTGCAGCACGAAACAGAGCAAGTTGAGGTGGTTGAGATTAATTCAGTGGAACAGCTGCAGCTTTGAGGCAGTCCAGGAGGCTTCTCTGAATTTATGCAAATAAACAACATTTACAGGATGGAAAGGAATCACATAACAATTTAGAGTTTCCACCACGTCTTGGCAGCAGCCTGACTCTCATGTCTGCAGTTTGTGGTTGCAGAGCATTTTACACTGAGGTTGTGAAGCATACAATTCATGGACCATGTAGAGCCCCTGGATGTGTGCAGGTGGCCTGCTTTAAGTACCCATATGCTGCACAATTTCAGCTTTCAAAAGAAAAAGAAGTTCAAGGAAATAATAAGGATTATGCAGGGTGGGTAGAGGGAAAAATTAAACAGAAGTCAGTGGAAGAGGAAACAGAAGGAAATCAGGAAAGGAAGGGAGAGGTAAAACAGCTCATGAAAAATGGGTTCCCTCACAAAGCAACTTGGTTAGACATGACAGATTTAGATGTTAGGCTGTCTGATGCTGAATTAAAGACTGGCATCCCCTGGGATGGCTGTGCAAGCACTGCCTGAAGGAGCACACTGAAGATTGCTATAATCCCCACATGTTGGTTACCAAATATGGTTACCAAAGCCAACATATTACACTGAAGCCCCAGAATTCATCCCTCCTGTTGAAGGACTGCAGTCCTCAGCCTTATTCTCTGATCTCAGACCATTTTAACCAGCTTGTCCTGAACAGTCAGACATGACAGCCTGGATTCCAGTCAAGCAGCATAAGTGCATGGTCTGTTGCAGCTGAGGCAAGGGAGATGCTGGCAATGCAGCCCCTATTGTTTGCACAGCAAAGGCTCTGGTTTTGTTTCAAAACACAATAGGTTAATTTGAAGGAATTTTCCCCCTTGAAATTACTCATCTAAATCATATGACAAAATAGATTTTGAAACAAAAACTAGTTTTTCAAACCCCACAGCTCTTTCAAGAACTAGAAACTTGGACTTAGCACTAGTGAGGCCACACCTCGAGTACCATGTCCAGTTCTGGGTCTCTCCATTCAGAAAGGACACTGAGCTGCTGGAGCGTGTCCAGAGAAGGGTAACAGCTGGTGAAGGGTATAAGTCCTGTGAGGATCAGCTGAGGGTGTTTAGCATGGAGAAGAGGAGGCTCAGGGGTGCCCTTATCACTCTCTACAACTACCTGAAAGGAGATTGTAGCCAGGTGAGGGTTGGGCTCTTCTCCCAGGCAATCAACAACAGGACAAGAGGACATAGCCTCAGGCTGCACCAGAGGAGGTTCTGGTTGGACATTAGGAGGAATTTCTTCACAGGAAGTGTGAATAAATATTGGAATGGGCTGCTCAGGGGCATGGTGGAGTCACTGGAGGTGTTTAAGGAAAGACTGGTCATGGCACTTAGTGCCACAGTCTAGTTGACAGGATGGTGTTCAATCTCAGAGGTCTTTTTCAAGCTAATTGATTCTGTGAATAGTTCAAAGTATTTTTAACAAGCAAGACAGTATGGCAGGTTCAACAATTCCCCAGGCACTTACAGAAGCAATCCTAGTTATTTATTCCCAAAAGAAAGTCTGTTGGCTGTTATCTACCAACATACCTCACCCACCTTTACACACTGCCAGTGACAACAGCATCACCTTTAGATTAGGGTCTATTATTGGTAAATCCTGAATTCCAGTCCTCTCTGGTATGTGAGCTTACAAAAAGCAAAACAAAAGCAACTGGAGCTTGGATATTACTCTAGTAAGTATTTACTTTTCAGCAGCACCTGGAAACACGACCAAAACCACACAAAGGTAGGTGCTCCACACATACTGAAAAGATAGTCCTTGCCAAAAAGGGTTTGCAATCTTGGCATACTGTGGGGTCTTGGTTAAGACTATTCACCTACTACTAACATCTCCAAGGATCAAAGACCTGATCTTCCCTATGCCAAGGGTGGCTTCAGTGAGGGCAGGGTCAAATTCTGCACTATGCTCAGCTAAGGAGCATGTGGAGTAGCTGAGAATAGGCTGCTGCAATTCCTCCTTTGCGAAGCAAGGTCTGCATGAGGGGGCAGGAGCAGTATAGGCCTTAACCCACTTTTGTCAGAATAAAGAGTAAGTAAAGGAATATCTGTAATGCACTTGCCTACGTTGAAAACTGCCTGGGTAGTTCCGTGGCTAAAAGAATTGATTTAAGAAATTCAGCTACTACATAGAGGTCTTCTGCATCCAAGGTACCCAGCACATTTGCAAGGACTGACTCACAGCACTCACCAAGCAGGACCCCATCCACAGCACCCATGCAAGGCAGGCCACAGAAAGCATCCAGGTTCAGCTGCAGATTCAGGTCACTAGAGAACCCATGGTGATGAGGCAGGTTTGAAGTCAAAGCAGGAAGCTAGCCCACAGGTCCTATTTAGGCAGATCCACAGGAGCAAGACACATCCAGGGTCAGGGAAGGAAGTCAGTTTGTGCATTAGGGTCTGCACCAATGGGGTTCACTGCCAGGAAAGCATACAGCCAACCTGCAGGTCAAACTTCTGCAGCATAGCTCAGATCAGAGCTCTGTGCCCCAGGCTGAGCCCTAGGATCCCTGGGTCAGTGAGCAAGGGCTGTGGGTGGAGGTCCCAGGTGAGGCTCATCAGAACAATGAAGAGTCATTGATACTATCAGGGCCCCAACACATGTGTAGGAGGACCAGTTTATGTCAGCAGTGCTACTGGCTGCTAGAAGACAGTGATGGAATTATTCTGGGATCCTTGAGAATTTCTGCAGCCTCCTGCTTGCTTGGTGCCCATTCATATTAATCCATACTAGAGAGAGGCTTCTACAGCTGTGACTTGAACCATAAACAGTTGCCTCTGTAAGACAAGTGGAAAGCTCAAAAAAATTAATAGAAAACTCCTTTTCTGTTATTGGAGTGGACTTTGAATTATCATGCAGGAGCACAGCAGCACCTATTGTACTGGGAGCCGCAGAGACAATGTGCTGAAGAAATCACTCCCACTACTCATCTGGCTGCTGAATTAGAGGTTTATTTTTGCCACTGCTCCCTCTTCAGAATTCCCATTTCAGTAGTTACACCCATGTTGTGCATTAGCCCCATCACCAGCACTGCTATAGCTGTCTCTCAGCTGGTGACATACGGGAAAATGGGTCTGATTAATTTTTTTCCCAAATCATTTACCTAAAATGGTATGTATTGTTCTGATTGATTTCAAATTGAATTTGTTCGTACTTTTCAATGCAAAATGAGATTAAAGTTCAATATTCTGACGTGTTGATAAAGTGCCAAATGGAGATGCACTGGGTACAAAGGTCTACACACCAGTTACATATTGTTGGAGCAGCAAAATTTGAGTTCAGGTAAAGGTAGGATAAGTTTGATTTGAAACAAAACAGTCCTCTTGATTCCAGAAATACAAAGAAATGGTGGAACCTGAGGGAAGACTCTTCAAGATGGCACTGCCAGAGTAAAGGCAAACCGACTTGACAAGACTAAATGTTCAGCAACCCTCTCAGCTTTGGGGGATCTACTCCACAGGTCAGCTTGCAGGTGGGATAGGACCTGCACCTCTACCAGCCTGACACATGTAGAGACACCAATCACACATTGCAGGTGTGCTGGCCCAGATATTTTTGTACATGTGGGTATGTGTGTACACAACAATGCAGACTTCCTCAAAATTCCAATTGTACTCCCTTTTCCTCTGGCGAAACACCTCTCTCTGACATATCCCACAAGAACTTAAAACGTGGAAAATGGAGGAAGAAATACATAACAAAGTAACCAAAAGCAATCTCACCTGAAAGATGCGGGGCAAGTTATGGACCCAGTTTGCAGAAGATGATTTCTAGTGTTAAATTTTTATTTTATTATTAAAAGAATCACTGAGAATTTTAGTCGAGTATTTCTTGTTTCCTCTTGGTAAAAGAGTTTCTCTGCTCCTTCAGTATACTTATATCACTAAGTTTTTAATGCTATAAAGCATGGGATGATGACTTTCACTCAACCTCCTATTTTACCAGCCAAAAATTCACATCGGAACCCTGTTGTATTTGATGCAATATAAATAGTGAACACCATCCAAGAGCTGTAAAAGCTAAAAGGGACTAAATACATAAAGAAATGGAAGATAGAAGTCAAAGAGCAAAGACATGGTGCTATACAATGTATTTCTTATTGGTAAACATGACTGTGGTATCCAGCAGCCTGAGGGCTGACAGCTGAACTGCTGAGACCATTGGCTCTCAGAGAGACCAATACTATTCAATTATATTCCTTTTTCTTGTTGTTTTGTCTGTATTCATCTTCTCAGGGCTTTTCCACTTTTAGCAGAGTGGGATTGAGTTTCTAAGAAAGGCTCCAGTGGTGACTAACCACAGCACCCCACTCACACCAGTGGTCTCTGCTCTTGCCCATTAGCAAGAGAAGATGTGTGGGAGCTCTGCCGTGCAGGGCCTGGGTCAGAGAAGGAAAGCAATGCCAGAAGCATTTGGAGAATGAGGACGTGGAAAATAGCCATGAACAATTTCCAGAAATGTCCCAGGAGATCACTGCCTTACTCAATGCCTCTCATTTCTGCCAGACTACTTTTGTATCAGCCCTGAATGTGTCCATCTCAGTATGTGCAGCTAACTTGGTAATTTTTAACTCACAGAACTAATTGAATTGTTATTGAATGTGATTAATTTGAACTTGAACAAGCCTCTAACAAAGAATTTATCAGATGCTTTTTTGCTCCCTGCACTGGCTCACTGCTTCCCAATGGCTTTGAAACTTGCAAATGGGACATGGGCATACAATCCTTGGCAGGTCCTGGGTACCTGAACTCCACTGGAACCTGCTGCCTAATGGGCACGATGCCAGTGTAGGCAGCCTGGCCCTCCTCCACCCAAATATGAGCCACTGGGTGGACCAGGTTTTTTGCTTGCACATTATCATCTCCAAGAGCACCAAGGCTGCCCCACCAGAGCGCTGCTTGGAGCTGCAGCCCTCCAGCCAGAGTAATTGAGCTGGAATAATGCACACACCATAGGAGGACAACAGAGGGATCCTTCAGCCTATTTGGGCTCCTAGACTTCAGTAGCAACTTAGATCTTAAGCACAAAATAGGGTTTAAATATTTTTGTGGCACAAACACAGTGGCAAAAAGTTTAATATTACATGCAAATATCTTAGAATGACTTATGATACCTCTGGCAATATGTGAGTGTGTACATGCAGAAATACATGCACATTCATCTCAAGTCCAAGACTTTTCATATATCTTGTGGTATCCTTGACCATAATGATGTCAAATAACACTGATTTTCCAGCCTAATTGTACCTGCAGCGGAAAACATTTTTAAATAGTTTTGACAGTTTTAATTAATATTGATGTTGGCATATTTTGTTTCCTTGGCCATATCTTCCTCTATTCCCCATGACAGTAAGCAATGATATAGTTACTTCAGAGGTCCTCAGGCAGGAAAACTGCTTTTCTTGTGTTAACTGGCAATATTTTGAGCGTCAAAGAAAGGAACAATCTGATTGCAGGAGTTGAACATCTTTCAGGGTATGGACTCAGGATACAGGCTCTATCTGGCCAAATCAAGGTGATGGTTTTGATCTTGTTCCTGAAACTCCTGCTGAGCATGTTTTGTACAGGAGAGGACCACAAAGACAATCAGAGGGGAGGTTTTAACTGAACTGATTGTCAGTAAAAATATTATTTAAATCTAGATCAAAAAGCAGTATAGTAAAGCCAAAATTAGAATTACGTTTCTCTAAACTATTGAATAACTTTGAAATGCAATGCTTTCATTTCTTATTTCCAAGTGATCTTTCAAAATTAAATAATAATTGGTTTTTTTACTTGTTTCAAGGGATGTCATATTTGGTTTTAGTTCAAATTATGCTGAAATTACAACTTCTGAAATGTTCAGTTCTGCTGTGGGACAGCTTCAGGTCAAAAATCAGTTAAAAACTGGGGAACTATTTGACTGTTTTATGCTGAAAGTCACATAAATTGTGAGAAATTATTATTCCCTGGAAATTATTTTAAGCACCGAGGTACCTCTTCTGCATGAATAAAATTGGAATTCTTTCAGGTGGTTGCATGAAGCTGAGGCTTCAAATAAACTTACTTAGGGAAAGTCTTCCATCTTCCCTGAATGTAGATGAAAGAATTCAAGTCCTGGCTCAAGCAAAATCAAATTTTTTAAGCTAACTCCAAAATATGCCCAGGGAATTGCTAATTCACAGAGAATTATGGCACTTCAGCAATTGAAAGCAACAAAAAACTCCAGACAAAATACTAAAGCACAACAAAGCTTTATTGTTGCTTTGTTTAGTGCCCAAGCAAGACACTAAATCCAGATGCATCTCACCCCTTACCCAGCCATGAAGTGGCAAAGAATGGGTGGGTGGCACATCAAAGCTTTGGACAACACCAAACTCAGGTGTCCATCCTGTTCTCCTTGGCCAAGTACGTGCTGCTTAGGAATTCTAAGAGAAGAGAGATGCAGCCTGGCATCAGCTCAGCTCAAGTACTATTTTAAAACATGAGGTATAGCACGCTCAGACAATTGGACTGAAAAACAAACAGAAGTAGGTTGATAGCTATTTACACTAGATTTAGAGTTCCCTTTTCTATGATGTCTCAACTTACAGAAAAAACACATATTTAATTCTAATTTTCCAAGACCTTTGTATATTCATCATCATGGTAATGTGCTTTGGCACCTGAGTCAAAACGAAAAGAAATGAGGACAGATAAGTATATACTAGGAAAGCCCAGTCCTACTCACTTATCTGAGCTAATCGTCTCATCTGGACATGCTCAGCAAACAAAAGGTGATCCAAACCTGCTGTCCTCCCTGATTTGCCTGGGGAACGTAAAGCAGGTAGAGCATGTCACCCAGGGGGTGAGTTCGTTATTATTTCTCCTGCCAGCTCACCAGAAGTCCTGTTTTGAAAGCATTGGGCTCATGTGTGGAATCCAGGAACAAAAAGATACTTGCTATTAAGTCATCACGTGTGGAATTAAAAAAACCCTCTCATTCTTTCACCAGTGATATCTTCACTGGATGTTGTGGAGCAATTGTAACACAAACTGGCAGCAATATTTGAGCAGTCTGGGCCTTGGGTCCCCATCTGTACACGTGGGATACCAACATTTTTCTGGCTCAAAGAGGCTTTGAGATGATAAAAAGGTCAAAGCAAGGGGAACAGGAAGAGGATGTTATCAGATGGCATAAGATATTTTCACTGCTGCTCCTCGTGTAGATTACAGCCCTCTTCACACTGGGTGGTGACAGCCCAGCCAGCAGAACAGATGTGCCACAGGGAGCTCAGGACTCTGCCCTGCACCGGGGACAAGTGCTGAGGCAACCAGTCCTCACTGTCATCTCTGTGGCATCGCCACACTAACAAGTGTGAACTTACCCATCTCTGGACGTATGTCTCACAAGTTTAGGGGTGTTTGATTTTGCAATGCCCTGTCAAGAGCTCCAATTCTCTTTTAAGGTCACAAGATGCAACTTCTGTCCAGCACGGTCAAGATCTGTCCTTAGTTTCAATGTGCTTTGAGCAGGCAGTGGAAGAACATTTGCTTACTACCAGCTACTTAAATTCCTTTTTCCTTTCCACCCAACAAATATTTCTCCAAGCCAAACACAAAGAGTTATATTTTACACAGTCTTTGAAATGTACACTTCATTTTCAAGGAGCCTGCTTCAAGGAGGGCAGCATACTTGCAGGTATTTTGAAGTGGCAGAAGAAAAGGAAAAGGATAATGCAACAGTGGAGAACTGAAGCATGACTTTTCTGATGTTTGATTTTTTTCTGTGCCAGCAAAGATTCAATAGCGTGGAGGATTTGTCTGCAGAGTCATTCTTTGCCCTCCTTCCATTCTTTCCATTTCACATCCCCCCTGGCTCCCCTCAGCTCTAGTAGTTATTTATTCTCATAATAGTTCACGAAATGCCTCATTTGCAAAATAAAGTATCACCAGCACCTGTTCGGTAAAAGAAATCATGGCCAGCATGGTGCTGTAACCTCTCCACAGGAAAAAAACAGACCAGTGAGGTGCTCAGGTGGGAAATCACCCAGGATACAGAAGCTGGTGGGTGTTGCAAGATGTATTTCTCCTCTCAGTCAATTATAAACCACTGTGTTTGCAGAAGTGATACATAAGCTGCAAACACGGAGGCTGTGACTATTCATAATCACTGAGTCGCTTATTTTTGCCAAGTTTGAACTTATACCCTTAAATCCCAAAGCTCTACATTGAGTTTCAAGGTCTGTGTTTGTAAGGAATTTCCACACGCAGATCTCATGTCTGTAAAGATGGTTGGCTGATTAATTCTCTCTTTATCAGTTTTCCTTCCATAAAATCTGTGTCCACAAAGGCCTGGTAAAACAGTGGGCAAGAAGAGGACAAGGCTTCCACCAACATTGTCTGGGAAAGGATAGATTCCCCAAATTCAGACATCTACTAAAGAGCAGTTGCAGTTATATGCACCAAGCTCTGCAGATTACAGCAGAGAAGGTATAGCATGAATGTTTTGGGTGCTGATGACACAGTATTTCAGTGTATTGGGCCTCAAAGAGGTAAAAATGAAACAGAAAAAAGTAGATTCAGTAGTTTATTATTTTGTGAGAGTTGTTAACAGTTTTACAATTTAATTGTCTGTAATTTCCTTAAAAGTCCTGCAAAAAGATTGTTTAAAACTTTAGGGTATTGAAAAAGTAACACATCTTAATTGAAAGCAAACTTTCTGCTAAAGGAGAGTTTGGCAAAAGATCAGGACTACTGATGTTTTACAGGATTTTATTTTTTTTCAAATTACAAAATATTTATTAAAAAATGTGTATCAGATCTAGACATCAAATTTGGTCCTGAACCATCATGAACCTCCTTCTAAGTATTCATGGTAACTGGATTGTTTATAAGCAAAAAAATTGCAGATAAAGTGATTATCTCTTATTACTCAAGTGAAGGTGTTGGCACCTGTGTGCATTTGTCTGAGAGAGAGAAAGGGAAAGAAGTTTGCATTCAGAGGTTTTATGGAAAGTCCCATGGAACAAACAAAAATTTCACAATCTGCCATTGTAAGCTCAGAGATCTTGCCAACACTTTAACAAAATTATTCACTAGCTCACTTCTGAGGGAAGTTTAATACTTGGAGTAGTGAGGTGGCAGAAGTAGCATCTGCTTTTTTACCTGCACATCCTCTGAGTCAGCTTGGAGCAGGACACACTGTCAATCACCACCTGTCCACCCACCTGTGCAGCAGCTTTGTGAGGATCAGATGTGTGTCAGCCCATCTCACTCGCTTTCTCTTCTCTTCTCTCCCTCTCAAAAGAATCAGTCTCAGTTGATTTAATTTCATTTCTTTGTCACCAGAAAAAAGCAAAGTGTGTGCACTCAGGTCAGAGTGTGGGGTGCACAGATATCCAAGTGCAATGGCAAGGAACACTTAATCCCACTCCCAACAACACAGCCTCCCCCACACTGCACCTCTCTGCCCCTGTAACACCACAGTTACTGCACCTTAGGGAGCTCTGATGAATGATTAAATAATTAAAATCATCAAAAGGGGCAGGAGAGACAAAGGTTGTGTGAGGAGACGGGATGTGGAGATTTGCACTTGTGTGATGCTCAGTGGATCATTGCCCCCAAGGCTGAAGGACAAGCCACCAGCAGTGATGGGATGCTGGTGCTGCAGGTGACAGGATCACACCCTAAAGGACAGTCATCTTCATGATAAATGGATTTCTAGACACGTGGAAAGTGTTTTAGTGTGGAATTTTGTACAATGCAAAGCTGCTCTTGAAGTCCCATGGCACATACAGGTCCATCAGAGGAAACAGAGGTTTGCTACAGTGAGATCTTCCCAGTCCCAACAATTCAATATATTGCAAAAATAAGAATTTTATTCACATGGAAATAAAAAAGGACAAATGATTTTTTGAACAATTCTTAACTGTCACAACAGAAAAAGTTGTGTTTCACATATCTTGCAGGGAGAGAGGTAACACACAACATACTTGGACTCATTTAATTTTTTACAGTTTCTTTGTAATTATGCTGGAAATACTTAGCCATGAAGCCTTCAAATTCACTGAGGATTATCTGTGGATTTTCTAAGACTATGTTTGTATTAGCAAGTAGGATGGACTAAGAGGCACAGAGCCAGGGACCAGGAAGATTTTTGCTGAGGACTTGACATACAGAGTAAATACATTTCATGGTTCTATTGTTTGGGGCTTAGTTGTTTGGGGTTTTTCCTGTTTTTTGATTCATGTCATATACAGTGTGGTTCTAGGGACTGATTTCCCAGTAGTGCCTGGAATGGATAAGGGGAACACATATTCCAAATAAGTTTCCTTCAAAGGGACAGTAATCCAAGCATCCTTAAGATGGCACCACAACGCAAACCAAACTACTTCTACAGGGAGTTGATCTGAGCTGAAACACTAATGCAGACACACACTCGGGACTTCACAATGATTTTAATTAATGGATCTGTAATCTCGATTGATATTTAAGAAGAAAACCACAGTTAGTAGTACTAAAAGAAAAAAAAAAACACTCAGCATTCCTCAAGTATTTGTATTCTCTAGGATCACACCAGATGAGGCACTATGGTTACTGAGGTTGTTAATTTAATAGTTTTATCAACCCTGCATAAAAAGCTAATGTAAGAAACTTTCCATCTAGGAGGGAATGGGGAAAAAGCAGGGGGAGAGGACTGATAAAATAAAAAAAATACATAAACAAGAAATTGAGTATGAGATAAGATCAACACTCTTATTCATTTGTCCTAAGTATGTAAGATAAATTAAAGAATAGAGATCTTTATCTGGGAAAAATGTGCATCCAGAACACTTCTTCCCCTCCACTGAAGTAGGAAATATGTAGTTTATGACCAGCTGGGACAATCTCTACTGAATGGCTTTAAGGCAATAAATCACAGAAGCTGGTTTGTCCACATTTCTTTCTTTTCTTTGGACTGTTTGGCTAAATCTCCCACAGAGAAAGTTACGCCATGCAGGGGATTCAGCAAAATGCATGAAAAATATACTCCTGTCACCCACAAATTCCTCAGCTCTGGCCGAAGTCCAGTTGTGGCTTTAATACAAGACAATGCCTTACTGCTCACCTTCCCCAAATCCTACAAGGGCAGCTGTTTAAACATTTATCATTAAATGTTTCAAAAAGGAGAGCTCACTGTAGCACAATGATGCTATTTGAGCCTTCAGGTTTGTTTCCGGGACCTATAGAACACATGTGGGTTTGGGTGGGGTCATCCCATAGTCACACAGTTGGCTTATTTTGCTCACGTTCATGCTAAATACCTCACTAATATTTTTTTTCTGTGTGTTCCTGATTCTTCGCAAACTGGTTCAGCAAATCCAAAGCTGTGGCTCAGCATGTTGGGAAAAGGCCTCTTTACAGCTGCATCAAGGAGGAATTGAGCCAGAAAAAAGCTGGCTTGCTTTCTCATGCTGCTTCCAACTGTTCCCAATATCCATTCTCTGTAATTCAATCCTCAGATTCTTTTATTCCTGTCTAAGGATGCTGTGGATGCCACAAGTCTATGTGAGAACAAGACAGTGAAACTCCATGAAGTAGAAATGTATAGAGTTACTAAATATAGAGAAACTCCTTCTGAACCTGACCCTCCCTAAACAAGAAGAGATACACGTCCTTGCCAAGTTCTTACATGTTTTCCCATGGATTGCTTTTGTCACTGCCAAATACAGCACATCGGGATAGCTGGACCTTTGGACTGAGGTGGCCATTCCTGTGTTCACAGGAGACCACTTACATGGGGTACCAGGGTCTTTCTCCTATGGACAAGTAGGTTCCTAAAGGGACAGAAGTCAGCTCATTCCACAGCAGGATATCAAGAGCCACTGTTTGAATGACCTTCCAACCTCAATTAGGCATGAGTCAATGATCTAAAAATTAAAAGCTCTGATTGCCACTTCCAGAGGTCCTGTGAGGCCGTGGATCTTGCTGTGTTCTAGGAACATGGTTTGGTTTGGTTTGGTTTCCCTTGAGAAAGTGGGTTATTAAATGCCAGTGTGGACCTCATGGCATGTGTTTGAAGGCTCCCAAGTTGCCTGAGCTGTTGCAGTGCAGCAGGAGACAACAACATGACCAGCCAGCCTGCAACCAGCACTCATCTGAGCCTCTGTTTGCCTTGCAACAGTCAGATTTCTTCAGCCTGGGTGACTGAAGTGAGGCAGCTAATGCTATACTTAATGACCTATTTAATGGCCCATTTTCCAGAAGTGATAAGAACTTAAAATTATTCCTGTGCTCAGTGTGAGTTGTGGCTGCTTTGCAAACAAAAAGTCCAGATTAGGCATTCAGCTACCTCATTTTCAGTGGATAAAAGTAAAAAATTAAGTCTTAGATCCTTGTCCTTCCTGCAGTAATGCCAAACATAGATACATCAAAATAAAATACATCCTCCCATTCACTTTCTTGGGACTCTCAGTGTGAGCTGGGAGAGCTGGTCTTTCCCAAAAGCATGGAAGCTCCAGTCAGTGGCTCAGCAGCTGCTGCATGCTCTGGCCCCACTCTGCACCATGTGTGCTGCTCACAGCTTGTTCACCAGTCTGCTGAGAGTGCCAATTGGAGCTGGCACACACTGGTGCAAATTTGTGATCCCGTGGACTGGAAAGTCCTGGCCTTTCCAACCTTCTTTGGGTTGTCACAGACCTCCCTGAGCATTACACCCTCTCTGCTCATTTCAGGGATTTCAGGCTAACAAAAGATCTCAGCTAAATGGCTCCACATGGAACATGTCCTCAATTCAAAAAGCAATTATCATTTCTCAGCAGCCAGGCCTGAGCATAGGCTTTGTTGATTCTGGCTCAGGGCTGAGAATACTGACTCACCTGAGCTGCTGTTTGTGAGCTGACTTGCCATCTTATCTATGGACTGAAAAGCCTTTCCTGCACAGGAAAAAATTCCCATGCTGGCACTCTGGAAAGGGAAAACCTGTTGCTCATATGGAGTCCCTTGACAACTCAGAGCAGGCTGTTTCCACCTAGAGCTCAATCCACCTCTGTGGCACCAGGGACACCTGCCAACAGCCCAACTGTTTCTGCCCTGTAAGCTGGCCCATAGCGACCTCCACTCTCCACATGAGCAGGACTTAGTAACTGGCATGAAGGAGACTGATTTCAATCTCGACACTGAAAAACTTCCAGCCAAATTGGTTGAAAAAAAGGGCTTTCGGGTTGGTGAAAATAATGGAAGGCATTTTTAAGGGTTTCACCCAAATTTGGAACACTTTGGACTGAAGCATCCTTCAGTCAGCAGATTTTGAAGCCCAACATTTATATTAGAAACACCAAAACATATCTGCTCTTAATTTCAGAAGCCTTCATATTCACCAGGATGCTGAAAATCAGGAAGTTCAGGAGCACCAGTCTCACCTTAAAAGAGTCAGGTCTTCTTGCTGCATAAGCACTCTGCAAAGGCCTTTTAGTGCACACCAACATGAAAACAGCTTACTTTTGGAACAATGTCGAGAGATTTTACACTTAAGGCTTCATTGGTATCTTTTGTTATCCTGACTTAAGTGGGTTTTCACAAGCTTTTGAGGCCACAGACAGGCAAAAAAAAATTGTTCTGTTGCCCTGGAGTTGTCATCTCTAGGTTTTGCTCTCCTGGTGTCCTCCTATGCCTTCTCAACCATCTTTTCCCTGGTTAGTTTCACATTGACTTCAAGGGGTGGTTCCTGATCTGCCATGCAGAATGAACGACTTCATGAATGTCCAAACCACTGCATACATTGGGAATTTTTACCCTAGAAGACAAAAAAATACACGAGAACATGGCAGAGCAGCTTTAACTTACAATGGGCTTGCTGAGGATGAAAAAGAGGCTGCAGCTTGCTGTTTCTCTAATATTAACACAGGGTGACATGGAGCGAAACAATCAGGAGCACGTCCAAGAGAGACCAGTGGAAGGGTTTTTTCACACAGTGCCAAGTGGCTTTTTGTGAAAGAGCACTGCAAGTACCTCAGGGCTACTGGGATGCAAAAAGTATTCCAAAATTCAAGAAGAAAATGATATGCTACCTACAAAGGTCTGAGCTCTGCATCTGGAATTATCTCAGCCACAGCTGAGAGGACATTCTAGGAAAACAGCTCAATGTATTTTACTCTTGGCATCTTCTAGTAGTGAGATGCTGGATGGATGATGGACCACAAGGACCCTGACCTTATAAGATGCTTTTATATAAGCAAAACAATATCATAGATGCACTGTCCAAAACCAGAAATACACAAGAATTGCAGTCTCTGGGCAAACTTGAGTATGTCCCAAATCAGCTAAGTCAGCAGTCAGGCCTGGACAGGGACTGTCCAGCTCTGTCCCTGTAGACAGGAGCCACACCAGAGCCTCATGAGACAAAGGCCTCCATTGTGGGTTGCAAGTTTGCCTTATGGAGACCTGCTTTGCCCTCTAGTGACTATTAAGCATAAACCATGAAATTTTCTATTCCAATAAATAAAAATCAGGTCCAGCTACATCTGCTGGCTGGTAGACAATCAGTGAAGTTGTTCTGACTTTCTCTGGCCCAATTAAGAATATCCCTCTCCCAACGCAGCCTGTCACCACTGTCCATGCAGGATGGAGCAAGGGAAGGAGATGCTATTCTGAAAAGTTGAGAACAGACACCCTAAATCGGGAAATGAATGTCCAAGGGATTGGTAAAGGAAAATCCCCCAGGGCTGATGCTATTTCTAGTCTACACATGCCTTGGAACTGAAAAGAGACTATTTGGGGGAAAAAGGAATGGATGAATAATGGAAGCAAAAATAGTTGTTCCACATTCCTTTCCAAAGCTGTGTTGCCTACAAACCCTGCAAACAATTGACACTTCATCAGATCATGAGCTCATATTTTGTGATCTATGGGGCTGTAGACTTTGTGAGCTATGGTCTGTGTAAGTGACTATTAAAAGAGCTCTTAGTTGGAAAATTAACAACACTTATCTTTGTTTAAACAGTAGCAGGGGAAGAGAGGGATTAGAATAGACATCTAGAATTTTGCAATTCCAATTTGCAATTGGAAAATACTGTATAAAAAAAGCTTTTGCTTTAAACTTAAGAATAAATAGTAATATTTTTTATTTTGAAAATGCTAGTCTGTCTTTGCCTTATTAGAGACACTCTTGCTACAACTCAAGATAATCCAAGAATGCAAGTGGAGTTAAATTCTTTAGTAAAACAGAAATTAAAAAAAAAAATCAAAATATATTTAGAAACTCTCATAGAGCCAGTTTCTGTGATCAGAGATTAGGATTATTATCATGTGACTGAAAAATACTTTTCAGTGTTTTTACTTATAAACTATATTACAGAAACTCAAACAAAAATAACCTGGGAACCACAAATAAATTTAACAGAAAAGTTAAGCCCAGAAATAGCCCTGAGCTTTTACGCAAAGGCTGATTAACAGGAATATTTCAGGCAGGCTGGAAGCCATATTCTCGTAACACTGACTAGAGTTAAAAAACCCAGCACACAAAACACAACAAAATAGGACAAAGTACATCCCAACTAATTTATGAATGAAGGAGGAGAGGCTGCATTAGATGATTTGCTAGGTCACTGATTTCATTAGGATATTATCATACCTACAGTTGCACCTGAGAATTCAGTCCTAATTAGGATTTTTGCAAAGTGTCATCAGCTGGAATATTGTTGGCAGGGGAAACATATTGTTACACCACTTAGATGTGTTGCAGGATTTGGAAGAAACTGGGAAAGACCCACATGAAATCTGCAATCATGTTTGAAACCGCTGCCTGTCTGTCAGCTCTGTGTCCATGCAGCATACCCAGAGCTTCACATCAGCATCTGTGTTTTTTAAGGATGCTCTTTTTCTGTGTTTTTCTGCATGAAATTCACTTTAACAATTGGTTTTCTGTTTGGCTTTTCTAGGCTACAGCTGCCCAAGCTCTGCTGACCCATGTCTGTGCTGGGCTCTACAGTGGATTCAGTGGCTTAATTCATGCCAGTAGATGATTAAGAGTGGCCTTATCTGATTTTTAACTTTATTACGCCAAGAATAACCATTAATTATTCTTCCTCATCCCAAAAGATGGTTTGTATAAAGTCTGTGTTCCTGTTCTAAGAACTCTGGGTCCCAGCAGCCACCAGGTGGCATCGAGGGAGGTGAGATAGCGGTTCAAGCATCGTCCTGCTCTTGACAAATTAAGTTTTAAAATCAGGTTAGGTATACTAAAAGGCTTCTGTAAGACATGGGATGCTCTCCTATGGGCAAACTGTCAACCTGTATTCACGGTCACCTACAGGACATGCAGATGTCTATCCATGCTTGGCTTTACCATCCCAGAGGACTAAACACTAATGCAGACAGTCCTTCAAAATCAGATCAGCTGGAAAATGCTGATAGGTTAAAAAAAATGATTGAGGCTTTTAAAAACTGCTTTCTGTTTTTTGACCCTTTAGAGACATAGGTGTGACTATTCCATAACCAAGTGTTCAAGATCTTGTTTCCGATAATAACCAAGTACTTCAGAGGAAGGAAAACCACAGCAGCAGATGTTTGATAGTCTCTTGCACGTGAGTTTGTTATTGCCTGTTAGTTTGCTACTGATCTTAATAGCTCATAACTGATTGAGACAGGGGAAACTAGAATGGAATCACTTGATTTTCATGGATCATAGCCCTTAGCTCTTCTTGACAACTCAAGAGGCAGAAAAAGCATTAGGAAAAGAAATTTGTAGTTCTTTTATGAACAGTGACAGCTGACAGCCATCCTGCAGGCCAACTTAGGAATGCCAGGAAACAATAGAAAGGGGTAATCAGAAGCAGTTCTCCTCTGAGTTCCCATATTTGTACACAAGTGAGGCAGTTTCATGCCCATTTCATGTAGAGATGTGCCCTCAGTGGTAAAAACATGGGTACTGCTGAGCAGTTCCAGCTCTGAAGAGCTGCAGGGTAGACCTGGACAGAGCTGAGGCAGCATGAGGCTCCTTGGTGCAAGCTCCAGGGATGCCATTCTCCTCATCCTGGGGAATCCAGATAACACACACGGATAACTTCAGTCAAACTCTGCTGAAATCTACTCAAGGCAGATCTAACAACACTAAAATTAGTAAATACATAAGAGGCCACAAATGCCCTTCAGAGTTGTTCACCTGCACCCAAGTGCTTATGATAAAATCCCACAGTCCCATGAAGGTTTTCTGAAGAGTAGACAGGTATTATCAGCATGTACATACCACCTGATTCTCCAGCTCTAATGGTTTCTTTGTGTCCCTATTTTTATGAGAGTCCTGAGAAAGCAAAACTTTGGCCTGGTCATCCAAAAGGAGAGAGTTGGATGTTCGAGGGAATAAGGAAAATAAGCTGTGACAAAAGATGATACTGGCCTATTGTTTTGTGGGGAGAAAGAGCAAACGGGTAAAAAAAGCATGTGAAACTGAGGGACTCAAAATTAATTCTGTTCTATTTTTCACAAACAAGTAAATTCTAACATAGTTAATTGTATTAAAGGAATAGGTTACTCTGAAGGAGCATAGTGGAAGAATGATTCCAAGAAATATACAGACTTTAAAAAACTCCATATATTCGAGCTGTCAAGGGCTCCTGAAAGTCCCCCTAGAGTGCTTATAGAAAGAATTAGCTTAATTAAACCGCTGAACTATTAACAATTGCATTCAAGGAGGCAAAGATGACAGCAAAGGTCTCAAAGGAATGGAAAAGGGCAAGCATAATAATTACCTTAAAAAGAGGGAAGAGAGGAGGTCTGGAGATTAGCTTTTCTAAGATCTAGGACATGCAAGTGGTTACAGAGCATCCCATCATTAGTACTGAACAGATAGTGAAACCATAAGGACCTGCTGCCAAAGATCTGATGAAAATAAGTGTGTCAAACCAACCCGAATTCCTTTAGAAGGTGAGTGACCTGATGGAGGAGAAAACAACATGTGTGATCCTAACTTGAGATTGATATCTTTCCATGCTTTTTCCCCTCTGTCATCTCCTAAGTTAACTGAGGAATTATGCTGTAATCACTTCGGACTTGTGGGTACTGGTACTGAGCAGCTGGGCAGGGAAGTGCTGATGATCCTGTCATTCCTCTAGTACATTTGCATCCCACCAGTTTCATTATATTGAGAGTATCTTCTGCTTTCTTATCTGCATAAGCTCATATCTCACATCCCCACCATAATAGATGAGGCTGGAGGTTTTAGTACAGACCTTTAAAGATCAGCACCCGTGAGGCCATTGCAGATTATTGCAGAGTACAAATAACCCCATATGAAGGTGGAGATAGTCCAGAACAAAAGGCTCGATCTCCCTTGCACTGAATTTTGAGTAATTTTTTGAAAATTAAGGGCTTTATAAACTCCCCATACCTTTATTAGGGTTTAAAGCAAAAGCCACCAGGCTAGATTCCCGCTCTGGCAGTGGAATGCATTTATGACCCAGATCCCATTTCTGTGCCCAGCCTTGTGGGTATGTGCTCAGCGTCAGCCAAGGGCTAAGTCTCCTTACCATAACATAGGCTATTGAGATGTTTTCTACAACAACTAGAGAGGGAAAATAATTCTAAGATTGATCTAAGTTCCAGGTAAAGAGACCTGCTTTGCCTACCTCCAGCTTTTTGAGAGAGAGGTGCCATGCCTTGGAGTGATACAGCATTTTCTGATCCTCTCTCCCCCTTCAAATTGGAAGGCATGAGAAAGCAGCTTGGCGGAGCCTGCTTGACAAGACTTGACATCTAAATTGAACATCCAGGCCTCAAGTTCCTGATTTGATTGAAGGGTCAGTAGAATTGCTTTTTGGTAACTTGTGGGCTGCAAAACTGGCTGTGTGCTCCTCCAGATAAGGGCTCCTTTGTGCGGCATTGTGTAACGGCTGCCACGGGGTTGATGTGGGCCAGGCCATAAATAACTCCTGCATAAATATTTTTAGCAAATACTTTCTGCTCTCTTGAGATCCACTGGACAGCTTGAAGTGTGTGTATCTGTGTGTGAAGTAGGTGGGGGAAGCTGGAAGAGCTCCCATCAGGAGCACAGAGCAAATATCACAGCACTCCTGATACACACAATAACGCGGCAGAAGCTGACGCCTCCGTGCGAGAGTGTCCAGAGCAAGTGCGATGTCCCAGAAGAGCTGCCTTATCAGGGTGGCAAGGCATGTTGTCCTGTGGCAGAAATATGAATGAACCCAGTGCCCACAAGAGGTGGATGCCAGCAGAAGTGCTCTTAACAGGACGATCCTCAGGCAAGCACCAACTGCTGCCCTATCTGAAGGGCCCCCTCCCAGGCATCTACTGACCTTTTGGCATGTGCTTAATGCAGAGAGAACTGTTGGTTTTATACCCTGTGGAGTTAACCTGCCTTTTAATCTGCACCTGAAGGGCACTGTCTGACTCCATCTGTAGAAAACACTGCTAATCTTTACAGATGACAGCAAACATAGCAAAGGTTAACAGAGAAGAATAGTGGCTAGAAGACTTCAGGCTACAAGTGGGGAAAAAAAGTGAAGCCTTCACTCCCATATATGAATCCATAATTAGAAGCCCAAGCATCCCTGAAAATACAGAACAGGACAAAATAAGCTACTCACATTTTCCCCCCACCTGCACTCCAGAGGCACTTCAGGAAGGTGTGATACACTCTCAGTGTGTCAAACAGCCTGTGCTAGCTACAGCTGATGGCACAGTGGGGAAGGTGCACACTGGATACGGATTCCATGTATTTGTCATTACTGACTTTCTCACTGCTTCTGTGCAGAGCAAGTCATGAACAATGTCAGGATTTCTCAAGATTCTGTGTGTGTCTCTTCAAAACAAAATGGGCCAGGAGAGAAGTAGTAAAAAGTTGGGAGGAGAGGATCAAGAGGGAAAAAAAATGGTCTGTATTGATCCAGACTGGGATTGTCCAGGATAGCCTGTGCATTTCAACTGCTAGTCCAGGGGAACTTCATAAAAAGGGTTAACTCCACAAAAAATATGGAGAGGGAGAAAGAACACTAAAGACTTTTAAGCTCACTAATTAAAACATCAATTTGGCATGCAATAGGACATGAGGATACACAGGAGAGAGCAATTTTGTCTGCAACCCCTGGGAATCTGGACCCCAAAACTCAAAAGAGCTTGTCCTGAAAGCAGCAGGGAAGCACCAGCACATTTGCCTTCAGTTTTTCCATAGAGACAACAAAGAGGGTATATTTCAACTGAACAAACTAAGCTTCACAGATACAAAAATTTCTCTCTCTGCTATGAAGTCTGTATGTAACCAGGAGCAATTACCTAGATTAAGGTATATGGAAGCACAGAGATATCCACCTTTCAGTGTTTTTTCTTAAGGGAGATAATAAGTAATACTTTGCCATAGTGATCCATAAGAAAAGTGATCTCTGGTGACGTTCACTTCCAGCACCTGCTTCCAAAGCAGGCATATGGTGGTGTATCTCAACCCAGCCCCACTTCTCAGTCATTTCTGTGAGGGTTTGCTTGCCTAGCTGTATCCCTTAGACACAGCTGGTGTGATTAATAAGCATTGACTGATTATTTAATGGGGTGACCTTAAGGGAGTTGCTTGAGGCAGTGAAGGAGTTGCTGCAGGTGGAACTTGTTGCAAGAATTTTCCCTGCCACCTGCTAGCAATGCTACTTAATTACTTGGTGCATTCTATCTTTAAAAATTGAAGGAAAATATGAATGTAACTAGTCTAATACTAATCCTGTCTGCTCTGCTTTTGCAGCCAGGGATAAGAGGGAGCTAGAGCTTCAAACTTTCCCTAATTATAAGGGGAGGGAGATTGCAGCACACAGTATTTAAAAAGAAAGGCCAAATGCCAACGTGAGAGGAAAAATAACAAAAATCAAATAATGTGGTAAGTCAGACTGAGTGAGAAAGGTGGCAATGGGAAATGCTGCTAAGGTGTCAACTAGGCATCCAGGAATTCTCAACAATAGTCCTAGAGGTTTCTTTTGGGCAATTGCTCTCCTTATTCTAGTGTTTCTGTAAAAGCATTGGCTAAACAGAGAAGAATAAGGGTTACCTTCAATCTGAAATGAGTGATCACAGTTTCACTTTGTAGTAGTACAATAGAGAGCTGCTATTTGCTCTCAAGTACTGTATTTACAAAAAAAAAAAAAAGAAACAACCCTTTTATAAATAAAAGTACAACTGCTAATGCCAGGATGAATACTTCTTTATTATTATTGGAATCATGTGATCTATTTTCATTGCCACATCTTTCCTTGTTCCATCTCCTTTCATAAGATCACCTGCTAGAGACTAAATATAAGCCACTCACTAAACTGAAACAGCCAGTGACAGGAGGTGACACCCTGCAGGCTGCTCCGACCTGGATGCTCCAGCATTCCGCTGGTAACTGGCAGACAGACGTCTGTACACAGTTTTGGACCACACTTGCTGATGAAGTCACTGCTCAAAAGCATCTGTTGTGTTGACCTCTTCACTGTACACAGGGTCAGACTGAAGAAACTAAGTGTACCCTGTGGAAGTTTACTGTCAGGTTATGCATCACCCAAAATAAGAGTAGAGGCCCTTTAGAGAAGAAAGTGTCTCCTGACATCTGGGTAGCAGCTGGCACACCATTCCTTACCCATGGAGGATGGGAAAAAAAGAATACACTGGAGACTGAATTGTCCAGATACTGTTAGAGCAGAGGGATATAAGGGGAGGAGGTAATCTGCTGTACTTCAGTGAGAATAAGTGAGAGAAGACAAGCAAGCAGGTAGGATGGAGTACAACCAGATTGTGAATCCCAGCCACCTGCTAAGTCTGTCTCCCTCTAATAGTCAGACTGGTGTGCAGAGCAGTTGGAAATATTTCGATACTGCTTGTGTGGATGGCAAATGTTGTCAGAAAGCTTCAGATTCAGACAGGCAAGACAGAGGGGTAGCTAAATTAGAAATGAAGATGAGAAGCTAAATCATCTTGATCTAGTTTACAAAGTGGTGACCTTGGGTCCCCCCTTGGCATAAAATTAATGTAAAAGGAATTGCAAGCAGTTGAGCTGGACTGAGCAAAGCATTAAGTTTAGAGTGAACTCTGGGCATCTTCCCAATTATGTCTGTGTGTAGGAGCTTGGCAGGAGTGAGAGGCGGCGTGTGTGAGAGGTCTGGCTCACTGATAACAACAAAGCTAAACAGAAGTGCAAGGTGTCCCCAGGGAAAAGGATAACTTAGCCCAGTTACTTGGGTCTTTTTTCCTAAATCCCCAAAGAAGCAATAATACATACTTAAACTCAGAATTATATGAATGGATCCTGCTGACACTGTTGGCATTATTAAACTGCTTCCTTGAAGATATCAAAGGGAAACGGACCACGAAGCCAAGCAAGCAGAAAACTAGGACTCAGCATTAATAGAGCAGCCCTGTATGGGGTCTGATGGTTATCTGAGGAGCTGGGTAGTAGTGAGGTATTGACATAGCCCAGATGCCCTCACTTTTCTTCATTCGGGTCCAGCTTTGTGCCAAATGTTGGGCAAAAGTAGACCAACTGGGCATTTACTGTTGTTCAGGTGAAATAGGACTCTGGCAGGAGTATGCTGCTGGAGTGGATGAAACCAGCCAAAATAGATGTGGATATCAAGGGAAAATGCCAGGTATATGCTGGTTGGTTTGGTTTGTGGTGGTTTTTTTTCACGTATGCAAATCTGAAGGGTATAGTGAATGAGTCTGAAATGCTGTCTGATGTTAAATGCAGGTAAATGAACATGTGCCAGTGAGGCTGATACTGAACAGGAGCCAGCAGCTGCTCTCTCGGGCATCCCCAAATGGAGCAGATGCTTTCAAGGCAGAGATGTGAAACAAAATTATAGATGTTACTCTTGCCTACCTCCAGAAAGGAGCATGCAATTAAAATGTAAGCATGAATGGAGCGGAATTTTCTTCCACTGGCAACAGTGTGAACTGAAAGATTGAGAGCAGAGCAGAAGGCATGGATTGCTGTCTGCAGAGACATCTCCATTTGTGTTGGCAATGTACAGGAGGAAAGAGGTAGCAAGGCATTATTCACAGCCAAGTTCTTGGACCTGATACACAAACATGAGTGAGATTTAAAGAGCTGATACAATCTGAAAGGCAAACATGTTGATTTTTTCCAGCAAGCCGTAAGAATACAGTTGGAGGCTTTTCAATTGCTAGAGGGCTGGTTGGGGAGCTCGTGGCATCACTGACCTAATTTTTTAATAAATCTTAGCAGACTGAGAAACTGCAAATACTGAAAACAGAAAATGCTGGGCCAATATGCAGAAAAGGGCAAGTTTGATAACAAATGCAGACCTGATGTGTTTATAATGAAAGCTACTTTTTGAAGGAAAATGCTGTTTTCATGTAAGTTGAAATGTTTTTAAAAGCACTAGTCTTAACAAAGCATGCTGTAAGCAAAACACAACAGAAATACCAGACTGATTTTGACACTTTTGGTACAGCACATTTTGAGCTTTGTTTAAAAAACTTTTCAAAACATGTTTATGTTAAAACATAATTTTAAATGCAAATCACATGTTTCCCATTTTCATGGAAAATTCTGATGTCATCTTGTGCTGATGATAGGAGAGGAGAAAAAAAAAATCAAAGTAAATGGGATTTCCTGTGAAAGGAAAATTCAAGTTCTTTGTGAATCTGTATAGCTCACTGCAGGCTCATTCTCAGACAGGTCAGTATGGAACTGCCCACACAGAGAACTTCAAGGTATCACTGAAATCATTAGTAGCCAGTGAAAATGGCTCAATGGGACCAGATATTCCGAAATTACCTTTTTCTATAAATACTACTTCCAGCTTGGCTGGTAACTGTGGGTACATAGACATGGTAGTGTTTTGTAAGCATCACCTTCCACACATTGATAGCAGGTTTTTGGTTCTTTATCCATTAACTTATAAATCTCAAAAGGTAAGAACTTGTTATTGAACATGTTTCTAATGGGAGTCAGTGTCTTCTGGCTGATCCAGAGATAAATAAAACATCATTTGCTAATAACCATGGCAGATGGAACAAAGATTGTGTGTCATCGCTATTTCCCGCTTCACCAAGCATGCAACGTGATCTGCCCTGACTGATGAACTGGCCCCAGGCAAATAAGTGTAGTGTAATAAAAAAGCTCATCTAAGCTCATGCCAGTGGAATGCCAGGAGACACCTCAGCCATAACACCTCCTTGGGAAAGGTGTTGGAGTGGACAAGCAATGAAATCCAGTTTCCAACTGAGATGTAGTGGCACAAAGGAAATGTCAGTGGGAAGCAGTGAATAACTGCGGGTCAGGGACTACACTTCCTTGTGCAGCCCAGGCAACAGGAGAGATGTCTCTGCCACCCAGGGGCTCAGAATTATTAAATGGCAAAGAAGAGGAAGAAAACCTTTTGGAAAACAACCTTTTGGTGAACAACCCTTTCATGGGCAATGGATTGTCAGATGATTTGGCAATACGATGCAGAAAAAACCCGAGAAGTCTCTTTGCTTCAGCAGAGGAGTAGAACCAGCACCTTGTCTGGAAGTAAAACTCAGGCTACACAGCAATCAGGAGTGATATTAAAGGTGAGGCTGATTATTCACTTGAACAAATACTGATGAGTTGGAAAACTCTTTGATGTTTTCAAGCCAAATGACTTTGTGGTAGATACATTTTAGTGAAGTACAAATCATTAGCCTGATTAAAGGCATATCAGTGTAAATGCTGTGTCCCCTGATGTCTGGCCATTACTGTGTCCGGGACTTTGAAGGATTCAAGCCATAATCTTCTGTAAACCGTTCTGCAGCATCCATGTGCCTCATTAATGTCTTTACAAAAGGAGCCTCTGCGGTGCATTTATTATGTCATTTCAGAGCCACAGCCTTTCCCCAGCATGGCCAGTGGTGGTACATAGAGTGAACAACCATGTGAACAAGAGTCAAACCATGGTGCCCCTTTCACATGGATTTGGGTAAGCAGCTGCAGGGTCATTTGTGTTTCTCCCTACTTGGGCCACAGTGTTTTAACTCATACATTTCCAGAACATCACCACATTTTCGCAGATCCCAGGTGAGGCCAAATGCCTGGGTGGTGATCAGGGAGCACTATATGCCCCAGGATGCAGCTCTGTGCTATGGGTGCTCCTTCCCTCCATATGGTCTCCCCCTCACCTGCTTGACATGGCTCTGGGTTATGCTCTCAGGCTGTGTATGTCACACAGGGAAAACACCATCCTGAAGGTGGTTCCACCCTTCACAGATATTGATGGTGAATCAACATTGGGAGAAAAAATATAAATGTGGAGCAAGGATTAAAGGTTTGAAGCATTTTTTCCCTATTTCTGGCATCTGTTGGTTCCTTCACAATCTTGTCATTGTTTGGGAAAATGTCTGCTATAAATACACTTAGATCAGATGCTCCGAGATCAGCATCAAGTGTATCAGATGAGAATAAAAATCTGTTTGATGTTAGAAAGAGAATTTCTATTAGTTCTTGCAGGTTAGTGATTCATCTAACATTTCAGGTGTGAGGAGCAGCCCATTTATTGGCATGTCCAGTGAAACTTGCTAGGGAGAGAGACCTCCTAGATACCAGACCTTTGCAATCACTAAACTGAAGACAGGTTGATGTTGAGATGGACTAAGTGACTTGCCTGTGTTCCCTGTTTAGTTATGCTTGTACCATGTCTTCATGACAGCATCAGAGGGATCTACAGACTAAAACCATCTATGGAGCAGTGGAATTTCTGTAGAAATGGCTCTGCACATCATGACCTGGTAGTCTTTTACAGTTGCATACCACAGGTACGACATTCAACATCGTATGAATGTTTTTGTATTAGGATATAGTAGAAATTCTATATCTTCTGACTCTGCTCCTTCTGAACTGTTCTTTGGGGAGAACTGTATGGAGTGAAGGTGGTTATAACACTGTGCTGTTAACTTTGGAGATGATTACATTTTTGTATACAAATGGCAAACACACATGTAGCAAAGAAGAGAACAGTGAGTACATCCATCTGCACCAGTCAGGGTCAGATGGGACATGAACAGATTTTAAGAGATTTTCAGAGAGCAGAATTCAATTCTGCTAAGAGTTTGTTCTGGTCCTAAAGCAGGACATCAAGCTGGTCCTTGGTCGTATTTCTAAGCAACTTGCTTAGGATGAGAGACAAACATGATAGAAATTGGTTCTATGGGTTGGTCCCTGTGTCCCTGCTCAGACATCCTCTCTAACATGGTGAGTCTTTGGGCTCCAGGACCTCTGTCTTGGGGGGCAAAGTCTCTGCACACACTGCAATCCACCTTGTCTAAGTATTTGTTACAAAAGCAACCAAGACCCTGGGTCCATTTGGTGGGTAGGAAAAGAAGTGATAAAATTACACTAATGGTAAAATTGCTATTCCTATTGAAGCAAAAGGAATAGCAATGGCCATTACCAGTTTGCTTTTGTTCTTTCATGAAGAGATGACAGTTTGCCCCAAAAGGCTGCATTTGGCCATTCTGTACATCTGTGAGGAGCTCCAGCTGTTGTTTCCTGTATCTTCCATTGTTGTAGTCAACCAAGACAATACCACACTCAAATAAGGGCAAAGTCTGTAAATCAAAGCTATTTAAATGTCAACAAATAACAAATATGTTGACTCTGGAGACTGACTGATTACAAATTCTTTATATTTTGTAGCTGCATTTTTCAGCACTACCAGAATCACTGACAGTACCATCCCACATCTAATTGTAAGCAACTGGAACCATTTAACCATTTAATGGTATTTTGATTACTTCTTACAAAGCATCCTGCAATGTAGCAGCTTGCTTTCCAAATATCTCATTCCTGCTTCTTCTCTTTGATCATTGGCAATGGCCACAAATGGACAAAACTTTCCAGAGCAATTTACAATGTGTCTGCTTGAAATTAGAGAGAAATCCACACCTGGAGAGTTCTCTAGATTCTTAATCTCTAGCTCCTAGGAGCTGGTAGAGGTTTATTGTCCTTGCTTTATTTAGACTGACTCAGCACCAGGTTTTTTGGTTTCTATTTCTCAGTCTGTTGCTTGCTGTTAGGATTCAGCTCACAGAGATTTGTACCAGGAGAGCTGTCAGCTGTGCTTGATCTCAGAAGGAAAGGATCAAAACAGTCAGGGCAATATTGAGGAAGAGGGTCTGCTGAGGGAAGGAAAGTGATGTGTGAATTATAACTCAACTTCAGCACTATTAAAATAAGTGAGACATGGCCCCCTTCCTCACAGCTCCAGCAATTTCACTAGGGCTTCACCTGAGGCCATCAGATAAAGATCTGTCCTACGGGCCACCAGACCCTGTACCCCAAGGGCTCAGTTCATATTTCCAAGGAAGAAGAAAAATAATTACTTGCCAACCTGGCACACAATTACTAGACTGACCAGAGTGGTGAAGAGACCTTTTTTTGTCTCAGGAAAAGAAAACAAATGCAGGGTATTACCAGCTCGGTCATGCCAGCTGAAGGGAAGCAGCCGACTCCCAGGATTAACACCCTTCCTCTATGGGGAGAGAAGCTGTTATACAAAGAGGAATGAGGCAAATGAAGTTTTCATTGCAAAAGAAGAGTGAGAAACACTGCTGACAGACAGCTCAACAGACTATGAATCAGTAGCCCCAGGGAGACTGTTCAAGGCTCTTTTGGTTATTTAATGAAGTGTAGTTGAGTTTTGACCCCTCAGCTTCAGCACTGGAGGATTTCTGTGAGCGCTTGAGGTCTTGCTCCTATCCCTGAGCTCAGTGACTACTCAGAGAATTCTTTTTAAATCATATTTCCCTAGATTTTTAATGGCTTGTTTTCCTGCTGCATGAAAGGCCACTCAACTGACAAAACAAATTCGTCATGTGGTGACGCTGGGAGAGGGACCAAGCCCAGGAGTTCACTGAAGCTCTGGGAACAGAAGGGCACCTGAGCCAGCTTGGACAAACTATTTTTCCAGGAAGCACCCGGTGAACGAGGTTCCGGCATTTACCAGTTCCCATGGCGCTTTTAGCAACAGCAGGTTAAAGAAATTAGTTTTATTTGACGAGAAAGGGCTTGTCTTAGCACTTTTGACCAAATTCTTTTAAACCACAGTGTACAACTGCACTGGCAGGGGTTCCTGTTACTCTCATAGCAAAGTTTTATTCTTTGCAAAATGCAGGCTCGCTCTCCTCCGAAGGTTACTGGCCAGAAGGATGGCTCCTCCCCGTTCCCTCCCTCCCAGGCTCCAGCTGGGGACCTGCCCTCCCACTCCCGACCCCAGCAGGAGCCGTGCTGCAAACACCATCGCGGCTGCGGAAAAGCAATGCCAGAGAAACACATTTTCAGCTCCACTTTGCAATTTAAATTCAGCAGAAGGACCCGGGCAGGAAGCCCCCAGCAACTGCTCTGTGCATGGCTGCAGGTCCGTGGCTCAGGTCACCAGCAATGATATTGCTGCAGTCCTCCACACTGGCATGGGACTGACGCTGAAAGGCACCACGCCAGCCAGTGATAAGATAAAAATTTCCTGAGGCTGCAGTGAGTTTCTTTTGCTGGCCCAGCACCAGCAGTGCTGTCAGCCTATGGGTCAGAGTACGTAGAAGTCATTGTTGTTTGACAGGTCGCTGTAATGGCAGAGGGCAAGAGCAGGAGCCTGTGCTGGTGGGGGCTCGACTCGACCCCTGCCCTGAAGCCCCTGTGCCGCCGGCCTGCCCAAGCCTGGCTTGCAGAGATGAGTGTCCCACCTGGTCTCAGCCACAGCCTGATGCTTGTGCTTGAGTCTGCTGCTGTCATTGCAGTAGGTCCCACAACACCGGCATGTCAGGAAGCGCTTAGCTCGGTGTTTGGCCTTTGACTCAGGGGTCAGGGCCTTTGCTCCATGAGTGAGAGTCACTGCTGCGGTGCCCCGTGGGTCAGGCTGCCCTTTCAACCGGCTCCTTCTCCGCTGGATGGGATCCAGGCTGATGTCCGACTGGGAGGAACAGCTCTCATTCCAGCCAGCACTGGCGCTCAGGCTGCGCAGGGGCAGGGCGAGCCGCAATGCCTTCCAGAACTGGGAGCTGGAGCGCTTGGACTTCTCCCCCTTCCAGGTGACAAAGGAGACAGACTCCTTCAGCTGGAGGATGCTGGGGTGGGTGCACTGCAGTGGCCTGTACTCCACCACAATAAGTTTGGTTGCTATGGCGTTCTGGCACATGATGCCCAGCTTGAACTCCAGGAGACTGATGCTCTTCTCCGTCAAGTAATCAGGACTCAAGACCACGATCATCCTGCGGCTCCTCTGGATGAAGTCGAACACGGCTTCGGTGGTATCTAAGAGTACAAGGACAGAGGAGTTGGGGTGCACAAGGAGAAGGGAGCAGGAAGATAAAAACTGAAGGAAGCTGTTTGGTGGCATACCTGCACAGATCCCCCTTTCCCACAGAAGGAAACATGGCACAAGCCCTGTGACTTTCGACTTGCCCACACTCCTGCTGGCAGCATTTTTGCTGTGCAGGGTGTTTTTGAGAAGGCTGAAGTGGTAAACAAGAAGCCAGGATATGCCACTGCTGTATTCTGACTTCTGTACAGCATCACTCCTGCCCAGGGAAGTGCAGGCATTTCATAAAGGGCAGGTCTTGTTTGGGAACCACCTGCCCACAGCTTGAGCAGCCCTTTGCGTCAGGGGAACAAAGTGAAGCAATCATGTCACTCTGCCAGAACTCACACTGCCAAGGCCAAGATCCACCTCCTTCCCTGTCATGCTCTCTCACAGAGAAAAGGAAACCTCCAAATTTAGAAAGCAAATATGTCAGCCTTAAACCTCTCTATCAGTTCCCCTAGCCATCATGGGGGGTGGAAATACCATGCTTCAAAACATTTCTTGGGATTCATTGCAAGTTGTAAAGCTCAGCAAAATGCTTAGCTGGAATGGTGCCAGGCAAGGGCAGCATCTCTTTTATTATGAATGCTGAAAAGCAGCAAGCCTGAAGGATGTCCTCAGACTTCTACCTGTGGCTTGGGATGCAGGAAGCATATTGAAGGTGTCACGGCTAATGGGTGAGCAGTGGAAATGATGGGAATTATAGGGATGAGGCACTCTGCAAATTAACCCAAGCTGATTAATAGAACTGTAAAAACTTTAAAAAAAACATATACTGACTGAGTGCTGGTGCCTGAGATGAGGGGGGACCCAAGGACAATTTGGTGTTCAGGCAGGACAGGGATCATTTGAGTACGAGTTCTTGCAGATTCAGAGAGAAAAACCTGCATGTAGGAATGTCTTGCAAAGATCTGTTTTGGGAAGAAGAGCTACTTGCTGCTTCCCTTCCCTTTCACACTGCTGAAATGTTCATTCCTCAGTCTGGAGACTCCCCTCTCCCTGCCAGTGGAACACTGGTCTTTTATATAAATAAAAATACTGTTCCTTCCCTGCAATGGCAATGCCTCTTATTCTTCCAGCACCTGGCTGTCTCTAATCTCACAGTAGAAAGTCCACCACGTTGCCTCTGGTTGAACCTTATTTTAATATTGTAGAGAGAAATACTTTTCAAATATGTATGAGTAGCTGTAAAACTCATTGTCACTAGATTAGTTGGAGACCAAGAACATGGGATAGGAAAAATGATCACATAGTAATATCCTAATGGAGCAAGTAAGGCAATGTTTGGTTTTATAACATAATACTGGAATTAAAATCAACTTTTTTTTTTCTGGTATAGAAGGTTTGGGGGGATTCCCCCCACCCCCAACACACCCAGGAGAACACTGATTCACTGAAACCAAAAGTAGATAATAAAGTCAACTCTGTCAGAATTGTCACTTAACGTTGTGACGTTCTTAACACCCTATTTCAAAGGCACAAAGAATTGGCAGCAACGTCCAATTTATCGAGTCCAGACCTCATTCAAACCTTTCTACAACTGATTGAGACCTATTTTGAAAACAGCCAGGCTTCAAATTTTGTGAAAGAAAAAGATCTTTTGCTGGTTTGAAAGGTCTTTCTTTTTGAAACTGGAATCACAGAACCATGGTGAAATTTAGGCACGAGCAGCCCCTGGGAGGTCCGCTATTCTACCTGCCTGCTCAAAAAGTTCAGGCTCAATTAACATGAATGACTCTGATGATGCTGAATTGAAATGTTTTGACTGAGGTGACAGTGCTGGTTTTCTTTTATCTGTTTTGAATTTGCAACACTTTTTGAGAGTTGACACTTTTTGGCAGGGAAAACACTCAAATTCCCAAAGACAGATTTTATTTCTGAGAATGGGATGCATTTAGACTTGTCTGACCAGGATATTCTGGGATGTTCAGTTTACAATGTTTACCCAGCTCATGAAAAATCCTGAGTGGCCACTTCACAGTGTGCAGGTCCCAGTGACACCACAGCACAGGATAGGACAGGCAGCAATAACACCACAGAGGTTTGGGGATTCAATACACTTGGTTATCTGCTTTACACTAAAAAACTTCCACCTTTACTCAATGGTTACAGAATATTTTGTTTACTTGTGTCTTCCCTAATGCACCCCAGAGATGTAACAGAGGATTATAACTATTATGGCCCTAGATCCCATACCCACAGACCTCAAATCCATAGATTGTCACAAGTATTCCTTTTGCTAGCAGTCTGGAAGTGCTAGGCTCTCTCTCAACTTACCTGCTAACAGGCAAACAAGGGAAATAGACAAAGTGGCTTGGATGAGAAAATATGAAGCTGACTGAAACTTTTCTACCCAGTTGCCTGGAAGGACATGGGCAAAGCAGCCTAACAGTGAGTTTCGTTTCTGTGGTTTGGCCAGACTTCCAAGATTTTCGTTCAACATTCTGACTTGATCTCTAAAGCAAAGAGATTATGTTTCCTTTTCATCTTTCTGTCTTGTGATTGCCAGTCACTCTTCAGATCAGGGATTTTCTGTGTGTTTGTGTCCACTGCTGTGAGACACCTCAATGCTGTGTGTCATTGTGTTTTTGCCTGCATGGCCCTGGTAGCTCAGGTGCCTCTGCAAGCACAACATGAAACAGCTAGGAAAGTGTCCCCCTCCAAGGAGGTGTCTCAAGTGATCTTGATTGTTGGATTACACACAATTATCTTTCTTAAACAGCATTTCGCTGACATAATGGGGAGGAATGGTACTTATGAGTAATGCACGAGGACTGAAATGCAAAAGTGAAAATGTTTTATTGAAAAGCAAAATAAAATAATACTGACACTTCACAGACCAAATCACACAAAGGCAAAAACATGCAGAAAAGAGAAGGGAAAACAACTCTGGAACAGCTGTACAACATCAAACAGCACAGGGAGGGAAGATATTTTTTTCCAATTTGTACCACGCTGTTTCCCCATGAAATAACAATGAGGAACTTTGCATGAGGTGCATATTGCATAAATATTAGGTTAGAGCACAGAAACTCAAATGAATCAACTGATTCAGACACATGCTGTGACAGAATCCCACAATGGAAAACCACAAGGGGCTTAGAATAAAATGGCAGGTGGATCTGAGGTGCTTGCAGATCTGCATTACAGCTAAGACTGGGCTTTAACCCTGGCCTGACAGATCCCAGCAAAGCCAGTGGTAAAGCTCCTGGGGGAGTGGAGCCTGCTCCAGCGCTATTCCTTCCACCCTGTTCCCTCTAGACCTCTCAGAACCCTTCCAGACCATCACATCTTTCACCTTGTGGGTGCTCCGCTGATGTCTCTCAGTAATCCTGTTCTCAGGTTGCAATGGCACCAAAGGCCACTGGTTCCAGAGATGTATCCAAAGGCCAGTGCAATGGTGCCAGAGAAAGTTCAGGTTTGTTAATTATTTGGAAAATGCTTTGAATAAAATCAGCAAAATATATGAGGTGAATTTAACTTTCTAAAATAATCAGACTTACTGAAACATCAGCAGAAGTTCTCTTGGTAACTCAGCTAAAGTGAGATGTGATGTTGTGAGGTCGGGTATGTCAATTTAATTTATGCATATTTTGGAATCAATTTTTTAAAAATCATCTACGAATCTAACACAGTTCTGCTTTGGCCTCAGGGCCTTCCCTCTGCCTGCAGATCTGGCAGCTGGTTACAGAGATGCTTAAAACACAAACAAAAAGGTGAAGCTAGACAAAATGACAGGGTTGCAATGGGTTCACAAAGCTGAGCATGGTTTTGGGTATTATCTCTTATAAATGTCCCTCCTCAGAAAACTACAGTAGAAAAGCTCACAATAAAGCTCTTAAGCACCTATGAGCAGATGAGAAACTCCACTGCCTCCAGTGAAACTGACTGCAATTTTATCTGCTTAAAGGAAAACTTACTTGGGGTGGGGAGGATGAAGAGGAGAAGCTCTAAAGAAGCTCTATTTGTTTCACATTTGTAGCATCCTGGTTCCAGCCAGAACAGGGTTAATTTCTGCAGTAGCCAAGAAGGGGCATGCCCAGGATGTGGAGCTTATTCTATATCACCTCACACAACTGCCAGGGGAAGGGAGTCTCTTTCAGGAAGAATGGATCCCTTCCAGGTTGGTGGGAGGGAACGGTCGGGTATTTTCTATTGTCGGGGGGTTCTGTGTGAATCATTCATTTCTTGTACCCTCTGTCACTAGTATTGTTGCTGCTACTGTTTGTTTTCTTATCTCTGTGCTGTTTCCAGTAAATTTATCTTATTTCAGCCTGTGATCTTTACCTTTTGTCCCTCCAATTCTCTTCAACCTGCTGAAGGGGGCGGAGGAGGGGAAGGGTAGAGGAGTAAATGGCACATGGTTTCAGTGGGAGCATTAAATTGGGAAGTAACATTTCTAAACCATGGCATACAGTACCTGACCAAGGGCAGAGCTCCCCACAGCCCTGGAATAACATTATTAATCATAAAATGCTAAGGGCAAGGGGTTTCCCTGATGCCAGGATTCTGTCCCACACCTTTAAGGCTGGGCTTTTTATTGGGATGCCCTTAAACCTCTTCAGCTGGATGAGTAATGCATAGGCTCCAAACTGTAGTGCTTTTTAATGCCATTATGAATGCATATGCTTCACCCACTGAACACCAGAGTGAACACATGAGTCAAAGGTGACTCAGCATCAACCATTATCAATAAAAAATAAGCATGCTCTTTGTGTGTATAATACTGGAAGTGGGCAGGTCCTTGCACTGGAAGCTACAGGAGTACAGTGACACCCCCAGTTTGCAGTTTTATTTGAAAACACTGTGAGCCATAGCACCAGTCAATGCCAGGGTCCCACTGTGCTTTGGTTTGTCCTACAAGGGAAGGGACACTCCCCTCTTCTGTCTTAAAAGCCTGTGTGATGGGGGTTAGCTCACCAGGTCCTCTCCTGCTGCCTCACACTGAAGCAAGGACTGGTACACAGTGATTTTTTTCATTTCCATTTCGTGCAAAGGTTACAGAACCTGAGATACACCCTGTGATCTGCAACTCTGGGCTGGAAGCAAAATAGGGAGACTTGCTTTGTAAAGCCAAGGCTGGTTTAAACCTGAGCTCTGAATTAGGAACAGTGATGGTGTTCACATGCAGGCAGAGAAGACAGATTCTTCACAGAATCATAAGAATAGTCTGGGTTGGAAAGGACCTTTAAAGGCCATCTAGTCCAACGCCCCTGCAATAAGCAGGGACATCTTCAACTCGATCAGGTTGCTCATAGCCCTGTCCAGCCTGACCGTGACTGTTTCCAGGAACGGGGCATCCAGCACCTCTCTGGGCAACCTGTGCCAGCATTTTACCACCCTCATTGTAAAAAATGTCTTCCTTAAATATGGTCTGAATCTACACTCTTTTAGTTTAAAACCATTACTCCTTGTCCTGTTGCACCCTATTTTTCTTACAAGCCCCCTTTAAGTACTGAAAGGCCACAAGAAGGTCTCCCTGAAGCCCTCTCTTCTCCAGGCTGAACAACCCCAGCTCTCTAAGTCTGTCCTCATAGTCTTACCCAGCTGGACAGAGCTAGTAGCTTTTATAAGTTCAAAAAGTTTGTAGGGCCTCCTGGTGAGTCAGACATATATCCAGTGTCATCCCAGAGGCCTTGGCAGTACCTTGCATGATGCTGTCCCCCAGCCATTGGCAGAGGCAGTAGGCAGGTTCAGTAGTACACTGGGGTTCCTTGTAGTGCTTGTGAAGTCCCTGAGTTTACGCTACAAGAAACATCTCTCAGATATGCTCCATGGTCTGTACAAATAAGAGACTTCCCCTGTATTACAAGCATTACAGCTCTGAGGGATCTGGGGTACTCATGAGACCTCAGAGTTCCAGAGACTGATCGCTCATTACTAAAAGTGCTACAATACAAATATCACCTAGCAGTGTTGTGAGAGGAGGGGTTTAATGCTTTTATGAAAGCCATTTCCCATTGGCAAACTATCTGAATGCACCTTCAACAGAAATATGGGGAGCAAAGATGAGAAGCCTCAAGAGTCTATGCTCCCCACACTGAAGCAGAAGTCTGTGATCCCACAGTGATTCAGACTATAGAGCTGGGACATGTGTGAAAGGCTCTACCCTGGAGCCACCTTTCAAACTCTTCCTCAGCCTCTGCAACAGGGACCAAGGAACAGAAAGGAATGAAGGCACTTAGGAGAGGAAAGGAGCTCTGTCCTGGATGCTAATGAAGGTCCCATGGAACTGGATCTAGGAATACTGGCCTATACAAATACCACACCATCACAAGGTGCTGGATGCATCACACCTGTATAGCCCAAATTTAGACCTTAAGCCCAGGGCTTGTGTGGTTGATAACAAGAACATACATTTGCAGAGAGGAGGGGTTTACATCTTTGGTCCCTCTACTGTCGGAGCAATACAAAACTGCAGGGAAAACATGACAATCCTCCAAAAAGTTTGGGACGTGGTCCTTCATGGAAAAAACCCTGAGCTCCTTCCCACTCCCTGGTATAACTTGGGGGTTTGTTTTGGTTTGTTTTCTGGCAGTGTCAAACATTTTTCAGGGATATGCGTCAACCCATCAAGGCTCAAACTCTTGCTATTTTTTTTCACTGGAATTTCCACCTGCAACTGCTTCCAGAACCTGCCCTTTGGATACTTGGATTTCTCGCCTTTCCATTTAATGACAGTCAAGGCCGCCTGGGCCTGCTTCAGCTCCTTCACTTTGCTCTTCTTGATGGCTTTGTACTGCACTAGAATGACTTTGATGTTGCCCTTGGAGGCCATATTCTCTAGACCAGCCTTGAGCTCCAGCAGGGCCTGTGTCCCCTGCAAGACGTAGTTGGGACTCAGGACAACAAGCAGACGTCGGCTTTTCTGGATGAAGCTCAGGGTTTCGTCTGTGACAACTGGGAGAAAGAAACATTGAGGTGGTTAGTGATGCCCAAGAATATGCTGTTGAGATGCTAGTGTGACACCAGGTGTCTCCTGAAGGGGAGGGGAGGGCCTCCTAAGAGGCCCTCTCTAGAGACTACACTGGTGCTTCCCAACCCTGCAAGTGACTCCAGGTGGGACCTCCTACACCGTGGTTGATGCCCACTTCCCCACACAGTGACATCTTCTACTCCCAGCCTCAGACTGCCTGGAGATGCATTTCCTCCTCCCTGTGCTGTGTGGAGATGCCCAAGACAGCTACATCTAAGAGGTACGGTACCACATGTCAGTGACACCACCCAGCACCATGAGGATGCCTTGTGGCCAAGAGGGCAGCTGATCTCATAGAGAGGGGGAAAAGGAGGCTTTCTGGAGCAAAGCAGGGAAATTGCTAGCTGAACAACACATGAACTCAAGGGAAAAACTCAGCCTGAAGAGGTATCAGGAAGCTTGAATGTCTGTGCTTACATCCTCCTCTGGGAGATATCTGGAATGACTCTGGATACTCCTTTCAGTCCTCTTGCCTCAGTTTCCCCACACCAAACACACACAATATATATCTATGCATCTACACCCTCCCTGAGTGTCCTTGTGGGTTAATTTGTTTTGGTAGTACTACCATCCTAACTCCTGTTACTCATCCATCTGTTCCTGTTGCTGTCATCTATGAAAGCAGATTAGAGCAATTTTAGAACTAAAAAGTAAACTGTTCTGAGGCCTTTTAGTTAAGTGTCCAAAAAATAACACCCTCCAAGGAAGGGCCATGTCATGGTAACTGTGGATCCTCTTTAATATTCTAACATCTGTAGGTAGACTGTCCTTAGGCACCCTCCTGTAATTAATGTGAAAATCCCTTGTAAGTGTGAATCCCAGCGCTTGTACTCTCTGCAGCAGGATCTCCCACACTTCATTTACAAGGGAACACTCTTGACTGGTCAGAAATTACAATGGAGAATAAAATAATGCTGACAGGCAACTTCATTTAGCTGTCAAGCTCGTTTGATTAGTTCCTGTCAGCTAACTCATGGGATAATCCATCTCCCACTGTTTCTTCATCAAGGACAACATAACTCTACCCATGACACAGATGCACGCTCTGGAGGCATGACATCAGCTGCCAAAAGCTATTTCCTGGTCTGCCGTTCTTTCCCAAGAAGATTAGTCAAATCCTGGCTAAGAAGCAACGGGGAAGCCCCAGCAGCATCGCGAACGGCAGTGCGGTGACAAGCCACTCCAGCAGTGCTCCAGAGGGCTGGCACTGGCTTGAGGCTGACAGTGACTGGCATGAGGGGCAGAGATGGGAGTGTTCGGGGGTTAGGGTGAGGGACAGAGAGCCCAGGAGAGCTGTGGTGGGAGGAAAATGACACCCTTCAAAGCAAAAGGGGAAGGATGGCAAGAAGTGGCAGAGGGAACAGGAGGAAGGAGGACATCTGGTGAGAACAGCTCAGAGCAAACCTGCTCTGAGTCTGACACTGCATCAAGCAAATTGAGCCTGGAAAGTTCCCTGCCATGTCATCCATTCTCTCTCTAGAAGGAACAGCACCAGGACTGCATCTGTCTCCAGGTCCCCTGAGGCAAACTTACTCATTTATCTTCAAACTTTGAGGTGCTCCTAGATGCTAGCAAGCATCTAGGAGATAAAGATAACAGACTCCAGACTGATTCTGCTCCTTTTGTCGTGCAACTGGGCTGAGACTCCAGCAGTCCCTCCTGTCCTTCCCAAAAGGCACCCCAATGGAATTTCAGCATGGGTTCTGTCATTAGAGGGGTCCTGACCCAAAGGCCATGAATTCAAAGTGGGGTGGTCTGCACTGGCAGAAGTTCAGACTTTAAATAGGCATCAGGGGTCACACAGCCAACTGAGCCCCCAGGACACTGGAAACAGAGAGTGTTGGCTAGATCTGTGCCCTTGCTGTGGCACTTGTGTGAAGGTATGCTTATCTGGGGAGTTTCACAAACTTCCATTCTTGATTCCCTGCATCCCTGCAGCAGACACTATGTCCAGAACCTTGTATGATTTAGCTCAAAACAGTGAAAAAAGACTACGTTTTACTGAAGAGATAGTCCCACCACCTGCAACGAAGTACTTTTAATTATAGTAGTTTAATTGTATGCCATATTAGACACAAACTCCCTTATTTATGAGGGTGAGTGGGACGCATGTTATCTTCTCACTGATTTTGGCACAGTGCTCTCCCCACCTTCCTGAAGCAGACACTCCTGCTTTTTACAGGCATTCACCATTACCCTCTGTGAGCTACTGTTCTGGTCCAGTATAACACTTCCCCTGTTTCTTTTCTTCTAGCCTTGACTTTATCCCCTTTTTTTAAGGTAGCTCAGAGGGCTTGCATGAAGATCAGTTGTCCAGTTCCCCATGCTGATAGATCAATCACTCCTGCACATCACTCCTGGAGAGAGCAACTGAAACAACCAACCACCATCACTTGCCCACCACAGCTTTTTTGGAGGCCTGGAGCATCTGCAATAGTCATGTGAAGCAAAAACATTAGAAGATACCCAAAAGAGTTCATTAATAGTGATGGGGAGGAGAAAACAAAAGATAACCTGAATAGGCCTGTTCCAAACAATTATCAATACCTCAAAGAACAATAAAGAGAGGATGTGCATGGAGCACAGCCCCCTGTGAAATACTCACTTCCCCCAGGGAGGCTGTCTCTGTCGAAGATACACAGCTTGTACCCAAACTCATTCTCCAAGACTCCCCGCAGTGTCAGCAGCACAAATTCCTCCTCCTCCGCATTGCGCGCGTAGGACACGTACACGTCATACTCCTTCCCGTCTGAGCATTGGGAATACAGAGAGACACAAATGGCAGAAGAGACACCTGTGATACTGCACATGCTGGGCCTTTGACTTGCTTCCTGGGAAAAGCAGGTATAAAGGTTCACTTTGAGCCCAGGCACTGCAGGTTAGGACACATCGATTTCCACAGTTACCAGACAGCAGCGCTGCCTGTTTGACTATCCAGCCTGAATGTGCACGAACTCAGATACTGCCGGGTCGCTGAAGTTAGAAAATCAAAGCAAGATGATCAATCTGTTCTGTCCAGGTTCCTTTTGTCTTTTGACATCTTTGACATTGCTCCTTGTCATTGCAGTCTATCCACATGAGCAGTCCCACCAGACAGAGGCTTGCACCCTGCCTACACCCTAAGTGAGCTGCTGCACCCCCATGGCAGGTTCACACCCCAAGCTGTGAGGGCTCAAACACCCTCCTCCTCCTCCAGAGGAAGAAATCTCACCTCAGAGTCCCTAGCAATGAACTCCCAGTAACACAGGGAAGCTGTGGAAAAACTGAGGAGCGAAGGGTGATTTCCAGATACATCCTTTTGGATGACTTCCCACATTTTAAAGCAGATCAGTCTGGATCAGATCATGAATTCTTACACAGAGTCACCAGAGAAACCAGGGATGTACTGAAATTTGGTGACTTGTCTTTACTGTCTAGATCAGATGAAATAGCTAGCCATCAGCAGGGAAGTGCCCCAGGGAACCTGACATGTCCACGCTTTGCCTCTGCAGAGTATACAGAGGATTTCTCTCTCCTTTCCCTTGACCCAAGCCTGACTCCTCTTACTCTAAAATGACCCACACAACTGAATGTAGGTATAGAAATGGAAGGTCAAAATGTCATTATGCTCTGAAGAGGGTTAAAAATAGCTTACAGGAAAATTCCTGTATGAAAATGAAGGGCCTGGTCTGTAGCAGGATAAAATAAATGTAAACTCTTTAATACATTACCTAGAATGGTTTCATCTGTTCCAAAATGAGCCCGATAGAAGAGGACCATTTCAAGCCAATACACATGATAGATGACAATCAGCACCACCACAAGCAGGATAGTCGCCCCCAGTCCACAGGCCAGCTCCACGGTGTACTTCGGTGCTACAACTGGGTCCAAAAAGAAAGAGATGGTCAGGTTTAAAAAACAGGTTGGGCCTTCAGCTAGGCAAGAACACGTGTCACATGCAGCCAAACATCATAAAGGAACAGCCAGGAGCCAAGCTGGCCCTTCAGAGTAAGGTGGCCAAGCCAAGGCTCTCTAGCAGGACACATGATAGCTGGCCACCCTGGAATGCCCATTCTCAGTTATTAGGTCTGGTTGAGCTGGCAGAGCAAGTCATAGCAAAGGCTGGACTTCTGTCTCTGAGCAAGATCCCAGGAGCAGCCAGATGGCAGAACAACATGTTGATGAAAAAAACCTTCCTAGTCCAAAACCAGCTCACGAACATAACCTTCTCAGCAGCAGAGACACTCTTGGGGCAACACAACTGCACTTACTTCTAGGACTGCCAGATAAAGTTCATCTGCAGCAAAATAAAGGCAATGGCTACTATTTTTGCTCCCCATCAAACAGACACAGGTCTTAGAGCTTGCCCCAGACTGACAGCAAGCATATAACTCTGACAGCAAGCACATAACTAGCCATGGCCTGATTATTTTCTACCAGAAAAGAAGAATCAGAGTTCATTAAAGAAAAGCTGAAATGCTTGTAAACAAATAGGACAACCTGTGGACATCAAGCCAGAACATCACAGCTTCCCCCCCAACTCATACACTATCTGTCACAGCACTGCTGCTTTTTTGTACTAAGGACAGAAAATAACTCTTCTCCCTGTATCCCTGGGCAACTCTCCAGGTGGCAGTTGACATACACACTGGCAAACTGCACAATAAAAGAACAGCAGGGAGTGGAAACACCACCAAATTCCAATATTTAATAAGTTTTTAATAAAAGTGAAGTACAAAAAATAAAATGGAAAGAATTTATCAATTTTCATTAAGTGATGAGCAGCTGAAGTACATGAGAAGCAGAGGGAAATAATCCAGAAAAAGAAAGAAATGTATGCAATCTAATGTAATGAAACAGTTGGAGCCAACATATATAGCCACTTGCTAAAAACTGGAAGATAAGTGTTGCAGGGTCAAGTTCAGGCATTCTTAATGTTCCTATGCACAGCAGGATGGGCTGCAGTGAGCTTAGCCTAAGGCAGCTCTGCCAGCAGCAGCTAAAGATTGTTCCACAGAAAAATCCAAGAACAGAGCAGGAAGAAAGGGTTGTGGGTAACCATATCTGCTCAGAGAAAAGCCAGTCAACTACCCAGGAGCAGATGGGGGAGGAAGAGAGAGGGTGATACAGATGAGTCCACTACAGAACAGCATTTAGGCACTGTTATATAGAAAAAGAATCTTAGTATTTTAGATTCACTTCTGCTACATGTACAAACATTATCACCCCAAAAGAATTATGTATGGAGTATGAACACACTGGAAGATGGTTTCAGCCTTTCTCACTTATGTGTTCCTTCCCAACAATCCAAAAGAGGTTTGTCTCAAAGGAATGGGACTAAAAAAGAGGGAGGTCAAGTATCAAGAAGAAAAAGATCTTCCAATAAAGACCTGTGTGAGTCTTCCAATGCTTGTAGGGCAGAGTAGGGGGCAAAGTAGGTCTGACATGACCTACCAGGGCAGCATTCCTTCTGGGAGAGGGGAGGTCTAACTTACAGTAAAAGCAGGTGTTAGAGATCTAGATGAGGTTGATAAGGAGGCAGAAAGATACACCTTAATCAGGAAACCTCACATAGCTTTTATTACTGAGAGGTGGGTCTGGGAAATAGGAACAAAATCTTTGATGAAAAAAAGATGTAGGAAAAACTCACACTGAACAGAGCTGAATCAGTCCATACCATCCACACTGAGGTAGCTGTATCTAGACTGAAGAATCATCACAGCAAGGAGTAAACCACAGAGCACTGTGGTTTGACCATCTCATTCCCTGAGCAATGCCAGCCAGTGCAGTGTGCCTTCTGGAGGACGCAACTGTGTCACACAAACCCCTCACCCAGTCAAGGCAACCTGAAATCATTTCAAGCAGCCTGTCCCACCCAGGTCTGCTTCAGTTGTGGTACATGGATGGGATGAAGACCTATCCACCCCACCCCTCTCTCCTCCCAGGCACTTGACCATGGTACCCCATCTCGAAGAAGTGGTGCAGTATGACAGCAATGATGCAGCAGTATGTACAGAACAGACTGTGTTAGGCAAAAAGTCCTGATGGAATTCTTTGTTCCCTTACTGTTTTGCAAGGCAATGTGAACAATGAAGCTGGATAGGGAACAGGACTCCAGGATTACCTGGAGGGGAAAGTGCCTCCGCCCTCCCCACACACACACGTGGTCCCCATGGCAGAGACCACAGGACACCAGCAGCGAGGAGAGAGCAAGAGAGAGTTTATTGTTCTGGGCAGCGACATAAATAGCTCTTGGGGGGGATTACAAAGTAACCATTAGGAGTTCAGGAGGTCTTACAAACCCACCAATGATAAGCGAGGGTTAACAAAGCCAATGAGAGAACTTTTGAGTTATTTCCCAGACATTACCAAAGTAGAGATAACACCGGGGGGGATGTTGGGAAAGAGAAGGTAAGTTTAGCAAAAGAGTTACAAAAGCTATTTTGGAAACACGTTCACTTAAACAACATTAAAAACCTCTGTCTTCTCTCATACACTGCAAGCCCACTGCAACAGGGCAAGGCTCAAGGCAGGACCAACAGCCCCCCCTGAGAACACCTCACTTCACACCCAGGCTCTGCAGGTACTTTACCTTTCATGCGCACTACGGCCTGGCTCTGGTCCTCGCCTTTGGCGTTCCTGGCATAGCAAGTATAATTCCGTTTCAACTCCTCTGGTGTGGCCTTTGCAATTGTTAGAGTCCTTATGATAGTTTTGTCTTCAAAATCTCTAGTAATTTCACTGTAAAAGAAAAACTAGAGCATTACATACGTGAAAGCTGCAGCAAGGTCTTAGTGACAGATATTCCTTTCCCTGATGTAACCTCTTTCTTTAAAAAGACCAAAACACATAAACTGATATTTATAAATCAATACACACTTCAGACTTTAATACAGCTGCAGCCCTTCCTTTATCTGATTTCCCTTAATAATTATTTTACCACTCATAATTTTCTCATTGCAGCTGTGTCACATTGCCTTTTAGAGAAAATGGAAGTTCTTGCCTATAAAACAAGAAGATCTCAGGAACTCAAGATTCAGAGCCCACGTCACATTCCGCATACAATCCTGGATGAGTCACTTTGTCTCTCTCTGCCTGAATTGACCATCTGCAAAATAGGGCTACAGTATTTCCTTTTGCCTTTCCTTTTTCTAGGGTGGTTTGCAAATCAGCTGGGGCAGTGGCTGCCTTCCACTTGTAATTCAGAATCCAGCAAATGGGGCCTTGTTTGGGTCCTTCACGCAACTGAATGTTTATTCCTCCTAATCAAATATATGTATAATACTACATTTTTGTTTTCAGCCTCTGTTTTCTTGAAACATTTTTATCACTTATGCTATTTTGGAATATTCCTCTAAATATAATTGACTGCCCCTGTTTTGGAAGTCACACAATGACACCAGCTACTGGCAGCACTTCCAGGACCTGAACAAGTGATGATGTGAACTAGAAAACAAAGCTCCCTCAAATCCTTCTGTAAGATATGAAACTGTCCAGGTCTGGAGGCCTTCTCCTTAGAGCTCCTGGTGTTCATCACAGCATGGTGTAGACACAGGGGTTCCTGATTAACAGGGAAGCAGGGGACTCCACACTCCCTTGGGACTGTGCATGCCTAGAGCCACACCCCTCTGCAGGACCCAAGAGAGGATTAGATTCAAATGAAGGTTCACATTTTATGTTACCTTTGTGTGACTTTTATCTTGGGGTCTGTGATGTCATCTGTGTTTTTTCCATCTATGGTCCACCATACCTCAGTCCGGGAGTCCTTCAGGAAGGTGAAGAAAACCTCACAGGGCAGGATGAGGTCATCTCCTAGAAAGAAAGGACCACTGTGAGGTATTGCAAAACAGGAACAGCACCACCCATATTTTGTGCTATCCGGGGATCCTACCAGCCTGAGCTCTGCCTCCCTTCAGGAGGGAAGGAGGCATCCACTTTCTGACATCTAGTAACACTTTAACATCTTGGACATGATGATTTGTGACAGACTCATAAACAGAAAAAAAAAATCCTGCCTTCTCAAATGTGTTACAAATTTTTTGACTTCACAAAATGACCCACCTAAAGGGAGATGCTCCATGCCAACCACTTCCTTGGAAAGCCAAGCAGTGTTAATCGTCCCCACTGCAGAGGGGACAGATGCCAAAATGCGAAGCATCAAGCTCCACAAAAGCATTTTGATGTGGGAACACTTCTTCAGGAATTTGACTTCTGCTAAAGATCAGACTTGGGAGTGTGAATATCTTTGCGATCAGCACATAAGTGATTTTTTCTTATAAAGTAATTATTGAAGAAGTCTGACCTTCTGAGCCTAAAAAGCTGTACTTTAAAGTGAAGATTCTAAGGCTAATCATAATAATTGGCACCACATTTATTACAGCAGTCTAATGGAACACAACCCATTCAATATAGGGAATTACTCCAAGGAGCTGTAAGTTGAAATTGATGGGGTGGGGGAAGGGGTTGAGGAAGGGGTGCAGTACCCCATTACCCAATGCTGCGAGGCCAGCAGAAGGAGAGCTGTCACTAATTAGGAAGTAATCAGCCAAAAAGGGAGAGATGAGCAAGAAGTAGGTAAAAGGCTGAAGCCACTATGGGGGTGAATGAGGGAGTGTGGAAGCAAACCACAGCCAGGGCCAAGACAAGATCCTACAGGAATTTTCCTAAGCAGCTCAGTGTCCCCATTTCATCTGCTTCTGCAGCTGCATCCTCCATCACCATGCCTGAATATCTGTCTTTATTTATGCTTGCAAAAAATCAACTTTTAAAGCTGTGCTTTCCTATTCTGGCATCCAGAACTGGCATCCCACGCTGTCTGCAAGGCAACTTGTGGCAGCTCGTGTGCTCTGGGGATGTGGTGGAAGGAGAGAGCTTCTGTGCCTGGCTGGGTCTCCCTGACCCACAGGCAGGGTGTCAGGGCAGCAACTGCAGGCATCGAGCACTGGAATTTACCTGCTTCCAGTTCGTACACAACTTTCTCATTTGGAGAGATGAACTGTGGTGGCAAGGCCTTGTTTGGAGATCCTGCAGGAAACAACAGAGAGCCCCCCACAGGGACCCAAACTTCATGAGAACCTGGAACCCTTTCAGCTTCATTTATGATGCCCTCACACCCCACTGCACATTCCCCAAACTAATTTGTGATATAGTCCCGCTTTCAGAGTTCCATGCACAGAGAAATCTAATTTTAGTCCCCAAACTGAGGGCCAAATATACATTTTGAGGCTTCTCCAAAGTTTAGGTAAGCTAGTTTGGGCCTCTCACATCAGAAGACCTCCATACCCTCCTCCTCTCCCACAAGACATAACCTTTTTTTTTTTTTTTTTTTAAGAACCAAAATACAAACATAATTTCCTGTCACAAATATTTAATTCAGCTCCTAAAGCAGCTGTTGCCACGGGACTCAGAATCCATCCTACAACTCATTAGGTTTTTAAGCTCTGTCTACAATTCCCTGGCAGGTGGGCTGAGCCCTTGTGCCTGGGACAGACCTGTCCAAGCAGTGGGTACCTGGAGCTCTGCCTGGGTGATTAACAGTCCCAACCTCAGCACACAAGGCTTTGAGCTTCCAAGAAGATCAAGACAAGTTGGCTATAAAGGGACAATCTTACAAAGATGAGCAAAGGGCACTGGAGACAACAATGAGCAGGAGTGCCAGGGTTATTCACTCACATACCAGCAGAGGGTACCCCTGGCCATCTCATGGGCTGAACCTCACCAGCCTATGCCTGGCCACTCTCTGTGTTTGGGGGCATTTGATATGGTGGTGGGTAAAGCCTCTAGTGCAACATGTTCTGAGAAGTCACACCAAGCTGACCTCAACAAGAAAAAATACACCAGGTCAGTTGAGTAATGCAGGTTGAACACAACCATAAATGGATCCTGTGGCAGACTCTTCTAGCTGTTTTTACCACTTCTGCAGTTATCCACATGCATTTTACATATTTTAAAGTCATTCTTACCCACCACCTTCATCTTTATGGTTCTGGTGAGATTATATGTTCTTCCATGGTCCTTGAATGTCACAATACAAGTGTAATTCCCTTTATATGCACTGCGGACAATGACGATGACAAGCCTGGGCCCCTGGGGATATCGCTCATTGAAGCCATCCACCGAGTTGCAGTTCTGGAGTCAGGCAGAAAAGCACTTGAGTTTGGGATTCAAAAGTAAAGACATTGGTTTAAATGCTGCTACAAAAATCTGATCTTCAACTATAAATATGGTACTTGGGATCATGATGTAGATCAGACCTAAATACCATGAACTTTGAGCATGTTGGAATACAGACTGCTATGTTCACCTTGAAAATGAAGTGATAAAGCAGATAACCCTAATAGTTTTATCCCACCTTAAATACAGGTAGTTTTATAAGAGAGAGATCTCTAATCCAGAAGTACCTTTGCAATTAAAGTGAGCATCTCAGCAAAGAGATGAGTAAAATGTAAGAAAAGACAAGAAGAAAATGATGATGTATTCACAAATGGATACTAAGACTAAGGGACATGTCCCCTGTTGATGTCCATCTTTTGGGACTAATCAAGTTGCCCTGACTGACTTCAGCTGAGGCCTCAAAATTGGCAAACAGCAAATGAGAATCTGCAGTACAGAAATCTTAATAACTCCTCTCTTTCTGTGAGGCAAGGCAAGAAAACGCTGCCAAATACCAAGCTAGAGATCCCTTTTCAGAAAGGGGTTATGCAGATAATATCTTGATTGTCATAAAACCCTAAGATGTGCACATTTTCTAAGAGATTATTTCTGAATGGTACATTTCCAAATCAGATACATCCTAATGGGGCAGTTTAAGACAGGGGTCATATACCATTTTTAATGATTTTTATTAGGCATGAGATGACTTGCTGTCTGAAAAATCACTTCCAAGGGGCTTTTTGTTTCATTCTGCTAATTGATTGCCGAGATGTGAATTTCAATGAATGATACAAGTAAAGCATTTAAACTACTGGAGTGAAACTGCTCCTCTTGGATACAAAAGCAAGTTTTTCCTAAAGGGTTTTAGAGTAGGGCTTTTCTTTTGGGTCTTCTTTTTTTAATTATTTTTTAAATGAGCAGATATATTTGTTGACAGCTTAATTATTAATTTCACTTATACAGAACCTCCTACTTAGAAAGCCAAAAGCACCTTCTAAGCAGTTATTAAAGAATTCACTCCTATAACCCCCTCTGGCTGTGCATCCTCTGAGAATTCTTATTCTTTATTGACTAAAGGCACCTACCTAGAGAAAAACAGCGAGATCAAATTTAATAAAATTGAGCAGTAATTCCATAGGCAAGAGCCTGAGGATGGCTAGAGACAGTCTACTCATTAGAACAGTATGGAGGGTGGAGTAGGGATGTCTCAATCTTCAGAAAAGAAGTTTGCTGAATTGTGTCAAACAGGGTCACCTATGGGCCTTGCAGAGGCCTCATTTTCTGACCTTAGAGGATTTTCATTAACAGGTGGGGGTTTTTTTAAAGAGTGAATATGAATGAGTTTCCTTTACAGGGATAGTAAGAGGTTCACACAGCAGGTCAGGCATACTGCCCATAACTGAACTGAGGCTCCTAAATCCCTGCTACAGTATTCTCCACTTGTGCACTCAGGTCAAAAAAACTTCAGCATTAGCTCTCAATTCCCTTCCAAGAGCAGTTTTACCATCAAACTCAATGGAAACAAAGCTCTTTAAATTAGTAAAGCTTCATTTGCGGCATCATCACTGGGAAGACTCTCAAACATGCTCCATGATTCTCACATCAACCACTGTCTTTTCACATACACCACTGCCCATGTAAGTCCTTCTCACCAAGTACCACTTGACAGTTGGTGTTACACTGGCAGGGTAAAAACCATCAATATCTGGACATATGATCTTCTGATTGGTGTGCTCCAAGTAGAACATCTCTTCAGTGGGTTTTATTGAACTGCTCACACAAGAATGCTGGTCTTTTGGAACAACCTCCAAGGGAAACGCAACTTTGCTGCAGTAGGTTGTATTTCTAAGGACAGATAAGAATAGGACTGATTAGTTGAAACTTGTTTACTCCTATAGCAGTGCAATGAAATTAAAATTACATCTGCAGTAAGGAGCATCATAGCGCTGATGTGGTAGATACAGCCTTAGCTGACTTATTTATAAATGGGCAAGAAAACCCCATCAAAGGTGGCCACACAAGCTCAGAAAAGCCTATAAAGACGACTAACAATCAGCATCCACTCCCCCGCTGGTAAAGCAGATCATAGGGTCAAAGACACAGACAAGAAACAACGTAAGATCAAAAAGAGCTCTTGCGCATAGCAGATGCTATGTTCGTTTTGTACCACACTCAGAGACACTTTTAATTTCCTAGAAGTCTGAATCTCATGAATCTTTGCCAAATTAGTGTGCAGTCAAAACATTACCCCTGCATCTGAAGCTATTTTTACTCTAGACATCCAGATCACTTCTTAATGGTGAGCGCCTGTGGATTTTGCCATGGGCTCAGCAATAATGTTTTCACGGACACTTGCAGCAAGCAAGGAGGGGCACACTCATTAACGCTCGCAAGGCTCCAAGCATTATTGCGATGTAAATTAGCTCAGCACTGAGCCATCTTATAATTGTAACATTCTTTTCCCATTAATGCTCATGCAAATGGTCGTCTCCCTAAAGAAAGATCTGGTGCTAACAGTGCAATTTCCCCACCTTCACAGAAGTCCTTCAATTGCACTGAAGACAGGAGCTGCACCACACAACCTACCTGAGCATGCAGGTATAATTCCCAGTGTCATTGAGGAGAGCAGGCCAGAACCACAGGGTGTCTTTATCCTTACTGATGTGATTGTCTGGGAGACGATAATTAATGGGTTCCTCCAGATCCCGGTCCTGCGCGATCCTGTACCAGATCAGGGTTAAGCCAGCAGAATGGGCTGTGCTATAGTTGTACTTCAAGAAGGTCTCAAAAAGTGGGCATTTGATCCTGGCAGGTTCCCCATCATAAATCTGGATCTGCTTCATGGTATCCACACCCCAGTCATCGCAGCGTTCTGCAGCCAGGAAGAACAAGGTGGCTTAGCTTGCAAATCTGCAGGACAAAAAACAGTTCTGCCCATGCTCCCCTCAGCCCTTGGTCCTGTGTCCACTAAAATCAGAGGTAAAAACAGTGTTTTCAATGAAAGCAAACTGGGCTTTTATAAAGCAGAGCAAGAACACTGTGTTCATTTCTGCAGAACCTGCAAACCTCTGCTTTCATTTGTACACCTCCTACACTTCTTCCAAGCTATTTATCTCTCATCAGGACAACAGAATAAGATATTCCTGCACAAAGCCAGGCTTCCTAGAGAGCTTCAACAAAATGTAACACAAAAATCTTGTGTGGGAAGATAAAGTTTAGATGAAAACAATGCCAGAGGTGTGTGTGCATCCATACACAATGGTAGGGAAGATGAAAATAGACATGTTAAAATAAGAGAAAAAAAAAAAAGGTAAAAAACCCAACACAAACATCAACCCTGCCCTAGAGCTATAGATTACTGCCCCTGACAGAAGCAGCTGACTGTGGGTTCCAAAAGCAAGAACTGTCTTTTCTGTCTTACCTGTGCACACTATGGTAACACAAAGAGTACAAGCACTAATAACTGACACAGAGCAACTGTTTATAGTGAAGTTTAAGAAGGGAGGCTGAGGGGCAGAAGAGACTGTATGGAGAATGTAGCAGCAGGTTCTCTTTGAGAATTCCCAGGCACCACCCATGTGTAATTTCCCAAGCACAGTTCAACAGGCTGTGTGGCTCACCGCAGACTTGGTCTGACAGAAATTGGCCAACATGAGAAAAAGCTGTGCAGTGCCTTTTTTTTTTATTTACTTCTTTAAAAAAATTATTCTTCTCATTAGCAAATAGTTTCAGGACAAAAGCACAGTTCAAACCCAATTCCCTTCTGAGTAGTCCTTTCCATTCAGTTCCTCCTACCCATCAGGATGTCCAGTGAGGAAGGGACTCAGTGCAAGCAAAGCATGGTACCAGGGTGTCAGCAAACCTGAGAGCAACCTGCACTGTCTGTGCCAACTGAGACACATGGAGAAGCTGCTGTCACTGCATCTCCTGTCTCCCCACGCTGACGAGGCAGAGCACAGCATGGCACACTTCCCAGTGCATCTCTTGTAGCTGCTGGGAGGCGTTTGCCAGGGCAGCCTGATGTCTGAGAACCCAAAATGAGTCAAAGAGGAGAGGGGTGCACTGCCTGCAGCAGTCCCTGGGAGCAGCGTCTCAGCACATTACAGTCTTACCAGAGACAACACTAGAAAGCCTCTCCCGTTTGCAGATATTAGAAGAACTCAGACCAAGAGGAAAAACAGAATACAATATGTTCTTTGAGCCAAATTCTTCTGAACTGACTTCACAGACCCAAAGTAGGATTTCTGGCATTTATTCTTCCTTAAATAGACAGTGGGATGTAGCTTGGCCCCAAATTCATAATTAATTAAAAAAAGCAAAGTGATAAACCTTTGAGAAGATAGGCCTGCCACACTTAAAGGCAGTGATGCTAACTCCTGTGGCTCAGCAATGGTTAGTCATGGGGAGGAGGAATCTGGGCCAGTAAGAATAGAAATGTTTTCTGGCAGGTTTGCACATAAATGTAAATGCAAGCTGCACTGCTCCTCCTGTGGTATGCTGAACACCCATATGACAGAGTGCTACTTCTGGAGGAAGAGAATGAATTGGGCTAGGAAGAGGCAGTGAAGCTACCCAGAACACAAATATTTGCCTGTAGAAACCACAAACCCAAGTGCCATTGTTTATTATCTAAAAAACATAGATCTTTCACAACCACACAGCATCTGTTGTAGTTTTACTGAAATGGGAAAGATTTTTAGTGATCTTTTTCATACCACCACATAATTTAGAGCGTGGGGGACTGCCCATTCCCCATCCGAGCTGAATCAGGGAAAGACTGTCCCCAGCATCTTGGGACCTGCTGAAAAGGTAGGTCCCTGAAGTGAAGCATCCCAGGAACTTGGGAGACAGGAGATAAAAACAGGCTTGCCCCAGAACTTGCTCTCTCTTGGTACCTGGGTTTTTGCCTCGCTGGAGCACTGCTGACCTTTGGAGCCTCTTCCCTGGGGACTGACCTCTCATTGGAGGTCTTGCCTCCCAAACATCTTGTAGTTAAACCAAGACAAAATCACATATTATGTCTGCTACCACAGCCAGAGCCAAGGCTCATTCTGAAAGACCAAACCATTGTTGGAAGTCTTATACCATGGGAAGGTGTATAGCTGCCAGTCACCGCCATGATCAAGGCTAACTGGAACCAGTATGCTGCTTTATGCTGGTGAGGTCAAACTACTGGATTAGGTATGGTCAAGTGTCCATAGACTGGCAATGAGACAAATGAGCCTGCAGAGACTGTCTGCCAACTGCATGATAAAGCATGGACTGCTACTCATGGAGAGGGGACTTTTTTTTTTGTAAAGAAAGGCTCTCCCTCTGGAAAGAGCAAACCTGGGTCTATAAAGAGCAAACCTGTCTATAAATCAGGGCACCTGGGTTCTCTTCCTGGCACCTATCTTCTCTTGGGCTGCATAAAGGTAAACTGTCCTTATTATTTCAAATGGCAGGACTGGGGAGGGAGAAAACTATATAAAACATTACAGTACAGAAATTCTTAGAGTCAAGATCAATGAAATTTGCAATCCTGAGCAGCTCTTGCATTTTGCAACAGATCATAAATCGGCACTGTAAAACTACTTACCCATTCTACCTGAATGAGTTATTGAAAATAAATACAACTATTTCATTTTTTTTTCTTCCTACATTTCTCAAAAGCAATGCACAGGCCTTGTCTTCTTGGGTCAGGCAGAGGTGACTGTTATTGTTTTACTATAAGAGCTGTGCCTGGAGATTTTGTCTCAGAGCTGGCTAATTAGCCTGGCTTCAGGAACACTGTCACAGCAAAGAGCCAGTGCTAAGGCTCCCCATATGCCCTTACCTGTAGCTGCAAGCACTGAGCTGAACCCCCAAAAACAGCACATAACTGTGCTAGTATTGAGCAGCTATACCCAGAGCACAGGAGCAACCATGCAGTGTGAGATCAGAGGCTGTGTTTGCCACCTGGTTGGCAAGGACTCCTCCTGGTTGCCAGGGCAAAGCCACCAAGCACAGCTCCGAGGGCTCAGGGAGCAATGCCATAATATAATCAATGCCAATCACTTACAGCAGAGATGGAAGAAACACCCCAGGCTGCAGCAAGAGCTCTTTCAGACACAAAACACCAAGGACAGAAGTTGTGGTCCTTTGCACAGCTTCCCTCCTCCCTGTGCTATGCTGACAGTAGCACTGCTATTTATATCTTTTGGGGTGTTTTATGACCAAGATAGATGGGCTCTGCCTGACATAATGTGTGAGGACTGCAGGGCATCCCTCACACACACATTTGCGAGCCTGTTGCTCCCTAGCTGTGAGGGTGCTCTTCTCCCTGTGCCAAATAGCAACCTCTGACATGGGGGCACTTCTACAGCAGATCCCAGCACAGGAATCATACCCAAACAGCTGGCTGCACTCCACACACATGCATAGAGAGGATGCTCACATTATTATTGCTATAATCTTATTGTATCCAACAGCTTCCCCTCAAAATTTTGTGCCCCTTCCACTATTTTTAGCTCTATTGGATATTCAGAGCCTATTTGCTGCTAACATCAGCATGCAGCTACTTGGATGTCAGTCTGAACTGGAGATAGCCTGAAAAAAGTGGCATGACTCTACAGTGACCCTTCACTGGCATAAAGCAGCTACCACTATGAAAAAAATATATATATATATATATAAAATATCTATACACACACATTGATATATCCTGACTCCAGTAACAATAATTGAGGGAGCATTGCAGAAAGAAGACACAAGGATCCAGTTCTCATTGTGAGAAACGGCACTAACTTCTGTGGTGCTGTGTCCATTTGCAGCAACTCACACTTGTTTTCATTGGCTTAGCCTAGGAAGCAAATTTCTTCTCTCCTGAAACATTTCCTGCACAAAACACCTGCTGGAGTTAAGAGCAGCTCCTGATTAAATCAAGTGGGATCAGCATTCATGCTGTGACTTCAGAGGTTTGCTAACAAATGGAAACCAGCGAGGAGATGGAACTATAGTAACTCCAGTCCCTTCCACGCTGAAGCAAATGGAGCACTACACACATACCTGAGGGACACAATAAAATTCTCTAAAAATACACCATCCCACAAATGTATCTTCCTAGAAACATCTCTGCAAAACACTTTCGAAAGAAACCACCTTGTTCTCATTACCAAATGAGGTGCACTGCAGATGTCTCAACTGACCCCTCTTACTGCTGAATGCTCTGCAATCACACAGCAGGGCAGCCTATGACCCATAATACCTACTTCTGAGAGACAATGCAAGAGAAAGGCAAGAAACATTCCTGCTTGCAAAGGAACGTTTTTCCTGCTTCACAAAAGGGATGAAGATTCTACAGGGTGGAGGGAGGCTGAATGGTAAAAGGAAACATCCCCCCACCCCCAGCATTAAAGTACAGGCAAAAGGCTGATGGTAAGGATGCCCATCTTGAAATCATATGCCTTGAGAGGTGCTCCAGCTCTCAGATCATCTTTGTGCCCTCCTTTGGACTTGCTCCAACAGGTTCATATCATTCTTATGTTGGGGACACCAGAGCTGGACACAGAACTGCAGGTGGGGTCCCTCAAGAGCAGAGAGGCAGAATCACCTCCCTTGACCTGCTGGCCATGCTGCTTCTGATGTGATCCAGGGCACAGTTGATTTTTCGGGCTACAAGCCCACATTGTGGGGCCATATCTCAACAGCTGCCTACTTTCTTTATCTGCCCCTGCTGCATTGTCTGAAAGCAAAGCTGGTATGAGTCAGCCTCCACCCAGGGAGTAGAGCAAGGCCAGTGGCTAGCTCGATGCACAAATCAGCATCAATAAGGCAGAAACAGCTGATCACGCAAAGCAGTTAAGCAAGAATTAATCACTACTACCTTAAAAAAAAAAAAAATTTCCTCTCCACCATCTTTCAAGCTCAGTCAGTGAGAAGGAAGCAGAGGAAGCCAGGCTGAACGGAGGAGCTGCACTGTGGGCACAGGAGGAACCAGCTGTGGCCACCATCACGTGTGGGTGCGCCTTCCATTTATGCCAGTGCCAGGAGCACCCTCGCTTCTACTGCAGTTTTCCTTTCATACACCCACCCTGCACAAGACCACACCATGCTCCCTGGCTGTGTTCTCTGCTCAGCAGCTGAGCAGGGCAGTGTTCCTCATGTTGCCTGTATCCCATCTGACCATCCAACACGATGGAGGGAGAGAAGCATGGAACAAAACAAATGAAATCTGCCCTTAAGTGCGAGAAGAGGCACAGACCCAAACACACTGAAATTGGTGGGAATGACACAGAACTAGGTTAGACATAGCAAAGATGAACTAGCTCTCACCATTTGCTCCCACTGTTTCTGCAGCAGGGACAGTGGTCAGAGACCGACTAAAAACTGGTCACAGCTCAACTGCATTGAGGCCGTAGCTGCCTTGGAGGCTCGGCCTAGAAACTGTGTGAACTCTGAAGAAATTTATAATCTGACTTCCAGTGGAAACACATCAAAAAAGGCTAGTCATAGCCTTTCTCCCACTGCCTCTCCAGTAGAACAAGTAAGTGGAAGTGATCCTGGCAGAAACCTCCTACCACAGCCCAGCCCCATCCATGTGGTTCTGCTGTGATGGCACTGGTGACATGGTCTTACACTTCTCCCAAGTCTCACCATATCCATCCTGTTTTGCCACTGAGCTGTGATGACCTCACAAAAGTAGCTCCTCTGGATGCTGCACACAAGGATGGAGTGCCTCTCTCCCTGCCCAAGTGCTTTTATCATTTAAATAGGTAGGACAGCTGAGAAAGGGAGAAGGAAAAGTACTTTCTGTTGCAGAATGGCTCATCGTTTCAAAAGCACTTGTACATTGTGGTAAATTAACTTTAGATCCTGAAAGTCTAGTTTAAACAGGTGTGACAGCCTGTCTCTCTGCCAAATTCATGAAAAACAAGCTGACTGCATAAACTTGTGTTGACTTCAGAGGAAGCAACCAAGGCATGACATCCAAAAAAATGTATGGAGCCCAAAGCTTCTGACTCTGAATCGCCTTATCTCATCAAGCACAGCCTGTAACATGGGGTAGTTATTTGTGTCTTTTAAAACTCCTCCACAGTGAGCTTTATGCCTTCACTCTCTATCTGTGCATAAAGCTGTTTACTGTATGTGGCACAGAGTATTTTGGTTACCTCCAGCAACTGGGCCAAAAAAAAAAAAAAAAAAAAAAAAAGCAACTTATATTCAGATTCCTCTAGCAAGCTTGATATATTTTCCTGAAGGCTTTCTTTAAATTTGAGATCAAAACGATAAAGTAGGGGTATGAACTGCTTCCCTGAAGGATAAGAGGAGCAAATAGCTACTTTCCATCCTACTTCATTGAGAAAATTTTTGCGTGAAGCAAAGAAGAGCAGCATGGGAGGAGGAGAAATACACAAAACAGAACACCTCATTGCAAAATCATCTGTAGGAGAGGTAGCACGAAAAGGGGGTTCACCCAATTAGCGTCACCACTGAGCTTTGCTCAAGCTGGCAGGGGCTCTTCTGTGTGCCTGAGACACCAAGCTGGGGTTTGACAAGGTCCAGGCTAAGTTCCTGGCTCTGCCAAACCATGCAGCCTAGTTACTGTGTTTAGCCAGGTGTTCTGTTGCCTGCTTTAAAATAGTCAGTGATTCTGCACTGTCCATCTACAGGGATGTCTGCATTACAAAGGTGCTGCAGCAACTGTCCTTGGGCGAGGATGGAAACTGAAAAAACACAGCAGGCAATAAAATGCACCACGAGGGTCTACAAGCCCAACAGAGTCACTTGTGTGCAATAAAATGTATGAGACTGGGCACACAACTGTGCAGTGTGGGAGAGGGACCTGACGGATAAGGTGGGTAGGAGACAGGACTCCAGTGTCCCCTGATGCCCTATTTGATACACACAGAGGAGCAAAAGTGACTATTCAATACCAAATCAGCAACACACCCAAAAAGGGCTGCCTTCCTCCACACATTTCTGCACTTGAATGCAGATAGGTCACATCGCGTTGACGCCTGCACAGAACTCACCCCTCACAACCTATTTCCTCAGCTGACAAGAAGCAGACTGAGGTCTTATCTCCTCAGCGGGCATGACTGGCTGGTGCAGAGGGAGGCTGGCAGCTGCACTTACACGTCTGCACCCAGGTCAGCTCTGCAGGTTTTATCCTAATCCACTTCAGGGCTATGCACCTTTCAACACCCTCGGTGTCGAATAACTTCGTGCACCCAAGTGCCATAAACTTCTACAACCACAGTAACTCACAGATGGGTAAGGATGGTTATAAAATTACATCCTAAATTAGGACAGCAAGAGGCTGAGATTGGAAGAGTAGAAGGAAGTTAGGAAATCCCAAGAGAAGATTATGGGGGAGGGATTTAGTCTCTTTAGAAAACAATAATGCAGTTTAATCTATTTTTCTTTTGACTTTACACACCAAAATAAGCTTCTCAGCTTCTGGGGCTGTCACAAATCATATAGAAAATAAGGCCACTGGAACCCCATCAGTAGAAAAAGAGCTATATAGTAATAATCCTGAGGAGCTGCACAGGGCTTTCCATCTTCAAAGTGCTTTACAGACAGTAATGTATTAATCTGCAAATTTCCCCTGGCCATCAGCAACTGCTGTGCCTCTGCTCAGTGCGACACAGACAGGGAGTGCAGATTGGCCCTTGGGAGAGACGGCTCAGGCGGCAGCTCTGACCTCTGGAGCCTGACCTCTGTTTCTTTCTCTCTGAAGTTGCAAGTTCTCTGCTCCAGTCACCACCTGAATCCAGAAGCACCGGTGACATCTGGCACCTTGGAGCCAACTTCGGAGTGGACAAAAGCAGTGCCTGAAAGCCTCTGATATGGGGGAGTGTAAAAGACATGCTCACAATCCAGCAAATAACAGCAGAGCCTGAAATAAAGCTCCCAGGACAGAAGCTCCTGGCTGCCTTACAGCCACTGTGCTGGGGTGTCATTCTGGGTAGAAGCTGGCTTCAGTCCTGGGTTCATCCTACCACACAGCCCATCTGATAGTCTGAGAGTTCCCCAAGGGAGCTATTAGAGGCGTTCCTATGCAAACACATGATTCCTCCCACCAAAGGACTGCACAGCAGGTACCTGCTAACATTTTATACATGTCCTTCAGATAATCAGAATGAGGCTTCTCCTCCTCTCATGGCAGCAACATTCTTCTGCTTTTGCAATTCCCTAAGACAATACTCCTAACGTCGATCCCCTCCCCAGCCCTCCCCCTGCAAGAGCTGAGAACTCTTGGAAAGTAAGAGAGCAGCCTGGTTAGCAGAGAGAGGAAAATGGAACAAGGAGCACAACTACAGATATATCTTCTACATAAGTCAGTATCTAACATTGGCTAGCTTTGTTCAGAAACAAGAACATAACATTATTTTGTATTCACACTGGCTGTAGTGTTCTTTGTCCAACTGCTTTTTCATCTCTTTTAAGCCAGTGTATATTTATATAACTTCAGTAGTGTCAAAGAAATAATTCTAAGACCAGAACTGGGTCCATTGGTTTTTGCAATGCTTCTCTGGATATCAAAACATCGGGTTCGCTAAGTATCCTACAACACAAGTGCAGAGCCTTATTTCCATCTAAGGATGGCTTAGCTAGGCAATGAAAGCAAAAGACCCCAAACACCATTGCAAACACTATGCCAAAGGTCACAAGTAAGGAATTCAAACCCATGCACTGCAGATCACGTACACTCAAGACCAGAAAAGATCTACCCTCACATACAGTATGAGCGAATAGAAGACTTAGGCATCAATTCAGTCTCAGACTCCACATCTTTTACTCTACACTACTCAGATCACATTTCTTTCCTCATACAGTTTGCACCTCCCTTCCAGCAAGTGATTTTGTTTCAGCACCAGCCTCCATACGCAGCAGAAACAGCAGCGCCCAAAGAACAGATGTTTAGAGCCACAGTGCTGTAGGCAAAATCTGGGGGGGGAAATAAAGTTTATGGATTTGCCTCTCCAGTAGGAAGCAGAGTAAAGCATAATGCTGAAGCTTTCTGACACATTGCCAGGGAGACTGTCATCTGTACTGGTTGAACTGGATGGAAAGGCTGCTTGCATCACAGCCAGAGCAGTGCTGGTATTTTAAAGCTGAAATTTAGCAAGTGTTGGCTCTGTGAGCTTACAGAGCAGATGAGGAGCCTGGGACTCAGCAGAACTGGTACCCCTGGCTTGGGTAGTCCCTGGTCAGTGTTGTTGACCACAGTGCTCCACCAAGAAGGATGGCAGAGGCAGGAAAAGTGGCAACAAACCACAGAAGGACTCCTGTCCCTGCCTCCAGCCTTCCTCAGTCCATCCTGGGCTGGAGAGAGAGCTTGTCCCAACAATACAGCATTACATGACTTAATAGTCAAACCACAGAAAGAGATTCATCTGAAATGACAAATCCCTACCAAGTTACACGTGTTCAATATCCCAGGAGCCAGGTTCCTCATTGAGAGCTACCTATCTCCATGGCATTGCTTGGCTTTAGGCAGCCACCGGGGCAGCTGTAGACAGCCCTTCTGCATTCACTCCAGATAACCTCAGCTCTGCTCCCCCCACCTACGCTCCCTCCTCCTGAAAGAAGAGGCAAACTCAAATGCTGCAACATTACCAGAGCAAGTCTGGTCTTCCATACTGCTCTGTATTTACAACTTTGCAAGGGTAAAACGAACTCCAGTTGCCTTTTGGTGCCAGCCCCAGGAAACCCTGCAGTGTAACAGAGGGCTGCACAGACAGCTGCCCCTCCATCCAAGTACAAACAGCCACCCAGGCCCAACACGAATAATGAAAGACATTTTGACAGCCCAAACTGTTTTATGATGTCCATAGCATAAAAAGGAAGTTCTGAACTGAGGTGTGTGTCTGACACCCACAGACCTCCAGATAATTAAATGCATATACTGCATTAGATTTGCAGGAGAAATGTATTTTAACTGATCACGTGTCTCATGCATCACCCTTTGACACTCATGTTCTTGCAGCACTCTACAAGGGCTCTGACCATCCTGTACAGAAAACCTCTGCTAAAGGAGGAATATTTAAACAGTACTAGACACCCTACAAAAATGCACGGAGGGTTCTGGTTCTGCCAGATCAGTTGACATGAGCCTGTGTGTCCCAAACACCAGGGTGCTCATTTCACAGCTCACAGATGACTGTATCAGCTTTTAGAGTAGCTCTAACATTTCCTGGGCAATCCTGGTTCAATTGCACCTACCTCCCATTTCTGAAAAAGCCCAAGATGACTGCACGTGGGGTGTTGCAATGCTGCCTCAGCAGGAGGAGGATATTGCGTTGGTGGAGAGTAGAACAGCACGTCCAGAATCACATGCAAAGCAGGGATTTTCCCACCGAGCAGCAAAGATCCATGTCACTGCATCCCTCCTTCCCCAGGCGCTCCTGCTCCCTGGGGTTTAGCAGAGGAGACCCAGGCCCATACATTCTTTCTCCTTTGCTGTTTCCCCACTGCTCACCACTTCCACCCAGCCCATGCCAGCCAGGATGGGACATCCCCTACTGAAGACCACGGCCTGCTGTGAATGCCTGCAGCCCTTGGGCAGCCCAAGGAGGAGAAAAACCTCCCAGCCTCTGCAATGAACACTGCACTGAGATGAACCTTGCTGAGGTGCATGATGTGAATTCGGCCATGATAATTCAGTGTGGTCCAAGAGGGAATGACACAAGAGCTGTTCATCTGCTCAGGGTATTATAACTTACTGTTTGCCAGCGCTGCAGAGGGACAAAGGCTCATGGCGAGGCTTGTCAATCCCTTGCACAGCCCTTATTTCTGAACATTTCCCCCACAAAACCAGCGCCTGTTCTTTCCTCCCTCCCACTTTCCACTCGCCTCCTGTAAATCATGCTGTCTCCTTCCGCCCCCAAATAGGAAGTCCGGAGCAGAGACATGCACAATCTGCCTCTTCAGAAGAGCTGGGCTGAACGTGTGCCAGAGGAGCTGCGAGCATGACAACATATTTCCTGTCAGGAAAGTGACTCAGTGAGACGGGTATCAGAGCTCCTCTTACTCCAGAAGTTCCCCTCTCCCCTTGCATTGCTGAGGCATGAGTCAGAATTGGAGAGCCGAATCTCAACCCCCTCTGGATCCAACCAGGAATCGCAGAGTTCAGGTTCAAGTCTGGGTCCTGCTTGCAACTCAGTGACAAGTCATCACCACACAAAAGGGGAATAAGGATAATGACCAAGTGGGCACCTTGAATTGGCAAAGCACTTTTAGGTCAAGGAGGTGCTTACTCCTATTTGTTAATGCATCCATTTACACCATGCTTGTAGCCTCTATACATGAGCACTGTACAATACCCCACTGAACTAACATTGTGTTCAATACTTTGCTGAAGCATTTTGCATACAACCCTTTAATCCAGAAATGCTGTAAACTCTTAAAACTCACTGCAGACAGTTTTCTTCTCTGGCCTCAGGCCAGCTCTTCCCACAGTTTAATTGGGCAGACCCATCGCATGCCATGTCCTTACCCGAGCCTCTGCCGAGGGTGACCATGGACAGCCAAAGTGTAACCAGCAGGACACTGACCATCTTCATCCTGTGAGACAAAGCACACAGAGTTTCTGGTTATCTGACACTGTTTCATCACTGCAGGAAATTTTTCAACCCTGAGTGTGTGTGTTTATCCCTCCGTCCTCCCAGTGATTCTTTAATTCTGGTATGTTCTTTTTTTATTTCATTAAGATTCCTTGACAATAGTATCTGCGTGGCAGCGTTGCTCCGCCTGCAGGCAGCTTGCCAAGCCTGGGAGGTGACGGCTCTGAAGAGGACAGCCCAAATCACTGACTTAAATCACTGGAATAGTCTGTATCCGGGATCACAAGGAGTAAAATAGGCACTTGCAGGCTAGACATGCAAAGCTTTGACTCCCAAAACACCAAGGTCCTTTGCCAAGACCTCATTCGGCTCATTCCTAAGAACAAGTGCAGAAAGCACTTGTGACTGAGCAGCAGGGGCAGCACAATTGCACTGAATATGTGTTTGACAGTTCAACAGGACAACCACACCAGTGCAGACCAAACTGGCAAGGTCTGTTGCTGCTGACCTGCAAAGAGCCTGGTTGCCAGAGTCCCGACTGCTTCACTCTGCTCCTACAGGCAGTGGAGGTGACACAAGGCCTCACCAACCCCTTCCAGTCAAACCCTCCTTTGAACAGCCACCTCACAGGAGTAAACAAGCATCAGGGTTGTAGGCTTTTCAGAAGAGATCTGAACAAAGGCTTATACTTTCTAAGCAGCTTTGATAAGCAAAAAACAATCCCAGACTTCCATTCCTGCTACAGAAGACAATTTCCTGTAATTTGAGATAAATGTGCATTGCCAGAGTTTTACTGGCTGGCCGCTCTGGTATCTGGCATTCGGCTCTCAGAGCTGCTCACTCACCGGAATTAAATCTCTCTCTGTTTCTAGGTTTTTCAGGATGCAGCTTATAAACTGACATCTACTAGATGCTTTCATTAAGGGGGTGAAGGTCGCATTTGATATTCCTGGGTGCTGTCAGATCACAAAGGGAGAAGAGATGGTTTAAAGGCTGAACTTCATCAAAGCATCTCAGCTCCACCGGGCAGATGCAGTAATGAGCATGGTGATACTGTCAGGAGTGTGCTCACAATATGACAGGGAAATCTGCTCCATCGCGGTGGGTTAAGAGTGTGGGGAGAGAAGCCACAAAGCTCCTTTAAACATGTCCCTCATAAACCTGTCCAGAATATATGCAGTACACAGAAGGGCTTTGAGCATAAGCAGAGAGCACCTAAGATTGCACAGATTGCAGAGATTAACAAGAATGGGACACGTGAACTGTACTTCTGAAAACCCAGCAGCGGATATTGAATCCTTCCTTTTCAGTGCTTACATCTGAAAAGCCTTTGTGCAATGCTTTCCTTTGGCTGGGCTCATCTCAAAGAGACAAAGGAAATCCGGAGCAAGCCTGCTCTTCCCTGCACAGTCCATGCAAAGGGCTGCAGATTGCCTCTGAAGCCATCGGGCTTTAAAAAATGGGCAAGAAGCAGGGAAGAAAGTCAATTTTCTTCCCTGAGGTTCAGTTGAGAGGGCTGGTCACCCCCTACTGCCTTCCTCCAAACTGAAATGCCAGCTGCTAATCAAACCCTTCTCCACTGCCACCTACAACCAGCTCCCAATGTTACTTAAGAAGACTCCATAGAGAAGAAACAGCATTAAGTACTCCCAGCCCCCAGAAATGCTGAAGAAAAACAAAATATCTTTACACCATCAGATCAGACAGAGAGAACCAACATGTTATACTTCTGGTAGGAATTTAGGATCTTTCGGTAATTTAGTTGCTTGAAGAGAGGGGGTGTAAAAAGTAACAGGGAATCATTCCAATAATAAAGATCCCTCATGGTTCCCTCTCCATTTGTCATTAGCTAAATGCACAGCGTGTCCTAACTCACCCTTATTTTCCAGTGATTCTCTCCTGTATTTTGCATAAATCAGACTGAATGCAGCCCTGAAGCAAGCAGGAACAACTACTGACTTTGGATGAGTTTATCTTGTATAGAGCAAGGCCATTTATGTGGCCAGAGGCCAAAATAAACTACTACATTTCACTCAGTGATACATGAACTCCGCAGTGAGCTAATATTTACATCCATTAGCTATGCTCACAGGAACATGCTCCTTTCAACTGTCTCAAAGATCCACTAAGTCTTTGTTCCCATGAGCAAGGTATCCAAGATTTCCATGCTCTGCCTGCTAGTAGGAAAATCCTTGCTTCTTGCTCTACCTAACTGTAAAATCAGAAGCCTTACACAGTCATTTACTTCTGGTTCATTCCAGGCTTTCCAGAGATCTTATCAGTGGAGGCAGACGGACACAGAGCCTGTCAGATTACAGCAATTTCTCCATTACAGGAAAGGGACGCGCTTGACCACAGCCCTGGCTGCTCTCACAGTGTACAAAATGCAAGGGGCCATGGAAGGTACATGTACAGAGTCAAGAGCTGGTCAAGAGGAGCTGTCACAGCCTCCTGGATGCCCTGACTGGGCCAGCATTTGCCAATTGAGATAAAGGAATAGGAAACTCTCTGTTTGGTAAAGAAATGGAGAGCTCACACACGCAGTGAAGAAGATAAAGGGGACAGTAGGGCAGGATGGCTTCTGCAGTCCAGCTCCATTCCTGTAATTACTCAAAAAAAAAAAAAACCCACACCCAAAAAATAAAAAACCACCACACCAAATCCCCAGAAAACAAAGCCACAAGATCTGATGGTTTGTACTAAGACAGGTTCTGTGTACTAGTTCTGCTAGCACTGGGATGCTTTGCTTTAAATAGCCCCAAATCTATGGTCTACCCCAAACAGAAGGGTCTTCCCACAGCAGTCCTGTGGTCAGACAGAAGGACACTGCATCCAATCACAGAGAGGGTGGGTTCTGCAATGCCCTTAAGAACCTGACACCACAGGACTACAACACACCCTGGTCTTGCCAGGAACAGAAGAATATTCTCAACATTCTTTGTGACATCAGAAAGCATGTTGCCATTTTGCCTGCATATATGATGCAATTCCAATGGTGTCTGGTGAACTTATGCAATTCTGTAGCACTGTGCTGAAACACCAGCATCTGTGGCAGCAAGCAATGGAGCCAGAGGCCAGGGAGTGCAAATCCAGGTTGCAGCAGAGGGGTTCATACAACTGCATCCACACAAAGCAAATAAAAATAAAAGCAAACACTAAAGGAAGCCAGGAATAAAATCAGTGAGCAGAAGAGCTTACCAGCTCAGAAATCACACCACAGCTAAGAAGCAGGCAATCAGAGCAGCCAGAAGACAGCTGGAGAGCTCTGATACATCCTCAGCATTTCAGGAACTCCTCACGAGACCAATATACTCTGAGGTGCTCTTAATATCTACATAAATTAACATTTCAATAATAATAATTCATAGAACAGTTGGGGAAAATGATCCATCACAGCCACTGTTAGAATTTTTTTTAAGGTACTTACTTGATATGTTCACTTTGTTTCAAATCAGAAATTGTTCCCTGAGCACTTTCTTCTTCAAACTTTCACCTTCTGTCTACTGAGGAGCAAAAAAAAGTGGGGTGGGGGGAAACACAGTCACAGAAATGTCTCCCTAACAGCAAAGAGGGTGGAAAGTTTGTGTTTTTTTCATTTAGTATTGGTCACAAGTGGCATTTTGTCAGAAAAAAAAAATTAATATTTTCATATAAAACCCCTTTTAATAAAACACCCTTTCCAAACAGACCTCAGCAAGGAATCATTCACTCCTGCCTTTAGCAGCACAGACCCCATAGAGCCTATGCACTTTCTAAACAATTATAAAACCCAAGATAGATGTCAAATAATTAACAAAGAGAGCTGCACTCTAACTACTGCACACCTATTCTCAAAGACAGTGTACCAATTCTACAGAACAATGCTGCATTTTCCAAGAAAAATGCCTTTGTCCCTCCTAACCACAGGCATCTAGGGAGGGCTGGTAGGTTTTTTGCTTTTCACTGAGAAGTCACACTACGGCCTGCAGAACAAAAGCACCCTTCAAAACCTTGCCACTAAGTGCTCTGGCTGAAAGGGCATTTAAAATAAAGCACTTGGAGAAACAGGAAAAAAATAACTTCAGCCAAAGCAGCTTTTACTATTTTCTTTCTGTAATTCTGTACGAAGTCAGAAGCACTTGAGAACATAGCACTGGTCCCAAAAATGGGATGCAGACAGAGGAAGGCTAGCAAAATGCAAGGTGGGCTAGCTTAGGAAATGCTTTGTTTCTAAGCCACATGGACTTGACGATGAAGGCTGAGTGATGGGCTGCAGAGTGGGGCTGGTGCTCAGGAGAGAGGCACAGCTCCTCTGCTCCTACATCACAGTGTGCACACAAGCCCTGGGTCTTTGCATCACCATGCAGCAGCATTGGAGAAGGCTGCTTGATGAGTTTGCTGTGTTTTCTTATAGGGAAGAATAAATGTACAGTTCAAGTAAATTCAAAGAATCCAAAAGGCAGACAAAGGGCAGCCTGCAAAAGCAACTGCAGAAAAGTAATAGCAAAAACACTAATGGAAAATGGGAAAAGGGCCTTCAGCCCTCCAGGAAACACTTTTGCTTTTCAGTACATGCAGGAGTAAGTCAGACAAAAGGGGGAATTACTGTAGCATAAACCATCTTGGTGCCACTTACCCAGGATTTGCGCAGTGTCTCTCTGGCCCTGCCCCTCCTCCGGAGGCCATTTGGGCACTACATGGCACCACCCTTTGCTGTGGTGTCAGCAGTTCCACTCTGCCCAAAGGGAGCCACTCCTGCAGGGAGCTGGCCAGTCCTACGGGCAGCCCCCCACAGGAATGGAATATTACACCCAAATCTCTGGGAACATGGGTAGAAAGACATGCAATGGGGTTCAGAAGTCCAGTCTTTACTCCTCAGGAGGAATAAACACATTCATCACAATTTTCATTCCCAGACAGCTTCCAGGAACAGAACAGGGAGGAATCAAGCAGCAGTTTGATGATGAAAGCCATAAGCAGCTCGGAGCACTTTCCCTGCTCTGGTGCATGCTATGCCACACTCATCACTTCAAACACAGGCACACTGACCAAAGTGCCCCCAACACTGTCCTTGGAAAAACATTTGCATCTCCCCTAAGGGCAGGGAGCCCAGTTTATCTTGGCAGGAGCTCCCTAACAGCCAGGCACATTTCAGCAGGAATCACCCAGGGCTGAAGCCTGCCCAGCAATCAGGGATATCACAGGAGCCATAAGTGTGACTGAATCAGCAAGTCTAATGGTGACACATCCAAGGGATGTGCAGGGACCTGCAAGATCAACACTGAAGTCCCACTTCTGCCAGGGTAGCTGCACTCACCAGGCTATCACATGCCTGACAGCAGAGCAGGCTGAAAGGAATTTGTTCTGAAATGTTTCTATTATAAAAGTAATTTATGTCATCAGAACCAAAGGAAACGTTTCAATTTGAGCAGTCTGAAAGTTTTTCACCAGCTAGAATTACAGCAGATATTACAAACCTACTTTTGTAGAGGAAAAAAAAAATATTAAACTAGTGGGAGTCAGACGCAAAGTTGTCCTGGTGAGAGGTGTCCCCTGTCACTAGCACAGAGCATCTTCTGTCTTGCTTGGCCAGAGCTGGCCACTTGAACACAGGATCTGGAAGCACTGGCTCCCAGCACTGGGGAGATACAGTGCCCACACACATCTTTATACCGAGGTCTACCAAGTACCCTGAAGAGAAAGGGGGGAAAAAACCAAAACTAAAACCAAACACACAACAAAAAAATCTAGAAACAGTCTTCTCAGTCAATGGCTCAGCCAGCTCATTGCCAGCCAAGGACATGACATCAGGCATCCCAGGTGGCTCCATTTGCCTGTCACACATCACAGCCCCTCCCTGGCCTCCTGCCTGCCCATCCAGGCCAAGGGCTGCAGTCTGATGGGATTTTAATAATTAATTTTCACTAAATCCCTAACATGGGAAGAATAAAGTCAGCGGTGTGCCACTCCAGAGTCACCATGGGAGGTGGTCCCAAGCTATTTCTCCTTCAACAGAGCAGCACAAACTGCATGAGCAAGGTTGCCTCTCCAAAAGCACTAAGAGCTCCTGAGGACAGAGCAGGCAGCAGCCTCACCTCAAGCTCAGAGGCTTGGGGAAAATTGCAGAGATTTTAATTCACAGTGAGTCATTTCTGGGAGCTTCCTTCACAGTGCAAGATTTGCCTCTGCTGGTGCCAATGTTTGGGACGTGGAAGTGATTGCCAGGCAGGGAATCTGTGATTTGCTATTGGCATTTAGAGACCATCTCCTGGCATCCTTTTGGCTCAATGGATTTTATACTAATAATCAGAATTCAGATGAAGAAACTATTTTTCTCCCTCTCAAAAGGAAAAAAGTGCAATCTAAGCATGTGGAAAGGCAGGGGTGGCTTGAAAATACATCTAAAGAAACTCAGTACCCCCTGCTTCTCTTTGCAGTTCTGCTGGGGTCCTCTCAGGACTTGGCAAAGCAGAAATGCTACAGATCTTGCACACTGCTCTGCTGGAAGCCAGGGTGCCGCTGATTATACCCTGGCAGCTATTTAGCAGGCAGAGCACACTGCATTTCATACATCAAAAATAAACTAGCTCAGTAATCTGTCACCTCTACAAAATATGCACACCTGGACAAGACAAATAAACAGCTGGGGCTACCACCCACTGTGGAGTGGGCTGAAGAGGGGCAGGTAGAGCCACAGCTATAAAATCAAACAGCACAGACTACAAATGCATACATGCTGGCCACCAAGCAGTTCAAACACCAAGATACAAGAGCTCAAGCAAAAGGTATCCAGCCAAGATAGTCTATTTTTTAAGTCTGAATAGCCAGGGAATGAAAAGTTTCCAACAGAGCTTCAAAGAGAGCCGCGATCTTCCATGAAGCCAGACACAATGCTTCTATTTTGGATGGCGATGTTACAGTGAAAGGAGAGTTCTGAGAAACCCACATATCGCACTACCACAAAATAAACTGACAAACTAATCTTTGCACAGAAAAAAAGAAATCTGTAATCAACATTGCTCAAAGACTTGAGAAGACTTAAGGAATCCAGAGTGAGATTCCTCCCTTGCTGGAAAAATTCCAATTAGCTCTCACGGAGCACCTGGAGACATCTGATGAGCATTTAATTTATAAATTCTGACCTTTTAAATGGTTTTTCAATGTAAGCAGCTTCACTATCCTCCCTAAGAGGTTGTTCCACTGCTGTGGTGGACACAGCAGCACGTCCACATTGTGCAACAGATTGCACAGCAGCAACCCCAAGTTAGTTCTGCCCAAGTCTCTAAATCCAGAGAATACAATGCAGATTCAAGCAGGTTTATCAGCTGGGCTCAATGCCTTTCACACCACCAGCCTGTGACTCTTGAATCCCAGAGCAGCTTTCCCAGGAGAGGTATCTCCTCATAAGCCCAGCCTGGCACAGCCAGTGCTCTGCCCACTCCACACCCCCACTATCACACCAGGGGCTACACCCAGCCCTGCCCAGCACTAGCTGCAATAGGGCCTCAGTCTCAAAAAACACTCCAAGAGTTTATTTTCCTAAGTTCAAGCCCTTGCTGCCAGCTACATACATGCTCCTTGATTTCACCTCCTCCCCTTATAGCCCTCAGTGCGTGCAGACCAGATTCCTACACTGGCTGCTCTATATTCAGCCAACATCTTCCCCTTCTTGTTCCTCCAGAGAGGGACACAGCAGTCAAAAATCCTCCAAGCACCACCATGCTCCAGAGCACATCATCACTGTCTTTCACTTCCCTTTCCAGAAGTGCCACAAATTCCTCAGGCAGCCTGCAATGTCTCCAGCACCGCAGCAGGTTTGCCCATGCTGTTGCCACTGGGGAAGATGCAGCTCTCCCCACAGCATAAGAGAAGGATCTCCTCAAGTGACTCTTGGTATGCTGGGATAAGCAACATATTCAAGGGTAAAAGTAAGTCAGATGAATTTTTCAAGTTTGGGCCACACAGTATTTCCACACCAGTACTTACATTAATCACGTTAATTTAATCCCATTTAGCCTTATACGTAAAAGCAAACAAGAATAAGACATCAAATGCTTCTATCCCTGTCCTGCAGCTCAGACAGGCTGTTCTAAGTGCACTTTACACATCAATCCATGGCAAAATTTAAAGCAATACTGAATCAGAAAGCCCAGGAGCTCCAGGCCTCCCACAGGACAGCACCCCACTTACAAGCAGTTCTCCAGAGGTCCTTCCAGCCCTCCACATTCCCAACCCACCCACTTGGTCCTCCTGATGACTATTAGAGCAGCTTTCATTTGCATACTGCCCTTTCCTGGTCAGCACAGTACAGCTGCACTCTGCAAAGGGGACTAGAAAAAGCTGTGTAAAAAAAGAGGAGGTAAAGAGAGACAGAATGAGACAATCCTTCCCCTGTGATGTGTACTGGACTTGCTCCCCATGTCTCTAACATTTCCTTCTGCAAATATTCAGTTGCACCATAACAAGGAACTTGCTCAGGCTCTGCCTGCACTGACCCCATCAGTGCAGCTCAAAATTCAACCTTCAAACACCACCACCCTGAATTTTTAAGTCCTGGAGCCTCCTTTGAGAAAGTCTGCTCTCTGACCCACAGCATGTACACAGTGCGAAGGCTGAGATGGAGCTGCAGGCAGTAGAATGCTGTGATTGTCATCAATATTAATTATTTGGGGAGAATATGATTGATCTCATGAGGGCAATGAATTCATTTCCCCAGCTGAACGACAAACAAAAGGCAATACATTCGCTGGTGACATTTCCAAAGGCTACAAGGAGCAGCGACACAAGGAAATACTGCTGCACATTAAAACCCTGCTGCAAAGGGCCAGAAATCTGAAAAGCCTCCAAAATTTTAATTTCTGAACACTTTCAATGCCAGGAAGTGGATGCCTTGATATCCTGAAATCTGTGCTGACCCCAGCCCTGGGCTGGCTCACTTCTCTGCAGTGAGAGGAAGTAATCACTGAGTGTCTTTGGAAAGCTGGGTTGAGTTTCCCTCTTGCTCTTTGACATTTTGTCTCAGCAACTACAGTCATTGCACCTGTCAGACAAGGGGGGAAAAAAATGCTTATAAAGGGAGAAACATTACCTTCCTGGGTAGTCACAACCTAGGGCTGTTCAGCAGTACTGCAATGCAAGATGCAGCTCCCCTGTGCAATGGGAGAAAAGGAAAACACACTAAGCCTGGTGAAAAATATTTCCATCTCTCCATGACCTTGAGTCAGGGTGTCTATGTGTGTGCAACCTCCCAAGAAGACAGTGTTAAACAGCCTCCCTAAATTCTACATAGTAACACGAGAGAGAACAAAGAAGGTGGAGAAAGGTAAATTGCACTGAGACTGCAGTTATTTTCTTCAGGAGAATGGATATGGGGAAACCCAGTCTGTGGGCATGTTACTCCAGTGGTGTCTGAGTTTTGTCATGTCCTTCAGTCACCCCAACACATCAACCCTGTCTGGCTCAAATGAAACCAGCAAAATTTACTAGAGAAACACATTTTGGGATCCAGCAGCACATCTGTGCTCATTCAAAGAGGTTGGGTAGCCTTAAGACCTCCACAGCCTGCCAGCTGGGCAGCAATATATACATTCTTGTCCCATTGCCAAGACCCCTTCCTAAAAACAACAGCTGGAAAGTGCCTGTGTCTTGAAGGAAGAGGGGGGAGGCAGCTATTTCTAAACAGAACAAATCCAATTATTTGTATTAGAATGAATTTGCATGGCTCTTACTGTCAAAATCAGTATTTTCTAATGATCTGAGCTTTGACTCAACAGATTGCTAATAAACTTATGTAGGTGGGGCCCTGGATGGTACTACAGGTGGGAGGGAGGTGAGATTGTTGTACTTATTGCAAACTAACCTCAGAAAAAGAAACTAGAAATTTGGACTATTTACTCTGCCATTTACTATGCTCCTGTAAGTCTCCAAGGCTGATGATTTTAAAGCTGTCTACTAGTTAAGGGTAGAAATATGAGTTTCTGTTAATGTACACGAAACCTACATGTAGGCATCAGTCACCAAAAAAAAGCAGTGCAGGAAAAATTGTAGTGCCTCCCTGATAATCAAGCATTAGAGAACTTATAAATGGCTGTCCCCTGAACTGAGCGCATTAGTAGAGGCTTCTGAAATCTGTGCCTCTGTTTCCCCAGCCACATTTATAACAGCCTCTCCCTACCTCACACCACAGCCGTGCATCTTAATGTCTCTAAAATGCTTAGAGATGCTGAAATGAAAGATAACATATGAGTGCAAAGTATAGATTAATTCCCTGAGCTCAACAGTCAGTGGAGCTGATGGGGCTAAATGTATAACACACCCATCATACAAAACTGAGGTTCTGAGCCTGTCTTAAAATAATAACTACTTAAGCAACAGTTCCCTTGGAACAAGTCATTTTGGGGCTGGTTAGTTGGGCACATGGAGCTCATCAGAGGGGAAACACAGAAATGCGGTATAGTACTATGAAAAATAGATGCTATTCCATAAGATCTTAATCATGTTCCTATAGAATTTGGTAGCAGGATTTCAACTCATTTCAGTTAGAGCTGTTCACGTTTTAGCAACCACCACATTAAGCACATGGCCAAACATAATCTGAAAAGCTTTTTCCATTTCTGTTTGTTTTTTAAATTATTAAAAATCTATTTTAAATAGTGCAAAGAAAACTTTAAATTGAGCAAGATAACTGTTGGCATCCTTCCAAGTAGACGGCAAACCCCAAAACATTACTGCAAATCCAACAGATGGGACTTATTTTTCACTCTTTAAAATTTCATTCCTTTGCACTGAGATTAACTGTAATTAGCTCTTTATTTACATCTAACACAAAAGGTAAAATGACAGAGAAAGGCAACTATAATCACAAGTCATGAGCAGAAAAAGGGGGAAAAAAAGCGCAAAAATTTCCTCTGAGAAGAAAACATATCTTTCTTGCCAAGTAGGATAATTGTTATAAATATATAGTTAAACAGCTCCACGGCATCCTGTCAGCACTAAGGATAAACATTTAGGTCACAGTTTTGCAAGCTTTTACATACAAATTGATCAAATATCTAAGAATCATCCTCTGAACATCTAAAAAATCTCACATCCCTACAAACAGATAGCATCAGGCCTAAGAGAGGCAAGATATTCCATGTCGCTTTTATTTCAGTCACAGAAGGGATTAAAGAAAACAGTTAGGAAAACAAACAAACACACAACCAAAAAAATCAAACCCGGTAGCTTTTCCAGATAAAGGGAGAGGTATTAAAACTTTTTTTCCCTTTTTTTTTTTTTTAAGTCCTCTTCTAATTCTCAGAACACTTTGGATTAGTAAAGCTGAAGAGGCCTCTTAAGAATTTGTGTAAGTATTCATGTTGTATCTTTGCCTTTCAGTTGCACAACAAAGCTGTCCCTGGAGCTGCATGTGGAGCCCACAACCAGCCTCCTACTGTGGTACTGCCAGGCTGCACCACAGAGCTCTCCACTTGCACTCAGACAACACGCTGACCCGTGGTCACGCTGGCTCAGGATGAAGGCCAGATCCAAAGCTCTAAGGGTTAAAGAGTAAAGCTTGCCCAGCCATGCCTAAGCAAGCTGTTAGCAATAAAAAAAAAAAGAGTGAGCAGGCTTAAGGGCAGTCTGAAATGCTTCTGAACCAACTGGAAGCTCTGCCATGCCAGCTCAAGGATCCCAATACCCATGACAGACATGGGATGGGAGTGCTAGACCATTGAAGTTCTTCCAGACATAACAGGTCTCTTCCTATGGACACCAAGAAAGAGCTAGGAAGAGCTGGATGGCACTACTCTGAGTGGAATTTCCAAGGTAATGTCTCCCTAGCACCTCCTTGGTGTTCCCAGAAGGAACCACCTACCACTTCCCCCATTCAGCCCAGGATTCATGGCAATCTCTTCTTCTCTGCTGCAAACAGAGCATTTAAGTTAACAGTCGCTTTTTGTCAACACATGTAAATGTAAAAAGACCCCATAAGAATTAATGTAACCTTTTCATATAAATATGAAGTCAACACATAAGTGAGAGTGTAGAAGCAAAGAAAGAAGGAAAGAAAGTAACAGGGTCCAAACACCAGGGGCCTTGACTCCACTCATTGCAAAAGGTAAGGACTGGAATAATTCTCATTTACTCATATGAGAAAGGGAAGCTCTCACACTCTTTACTTCTCTTTCCCTAACGCTCTCAGATACTTCTATCTTTAGCCAATTATCCTTGCTGTAGTTTTCTTTAAATTGTAATTGGATAATCATCCAGACTCAGGGGACACCTGTGTCAGAGGAATTCCTGGGGATATATCCCCATTTGATGAAACTGAGAGTTGTTAAATTAACAAAGGACTGACTAGAGATATGATTCTTCATTTATACTAGAAATCCTGTTTTACAAGCAACTATTTTAGGGAACCCTATAACAAAATACATACACTTGTACATTCATGTTCCTGCATTTTATTTTCTGTCAAATAAGACTCTGAATTCATGAGTATCATGTTCTGTGCATGTGTCTTATTGGGACCTCTGAAGCTGAACACAGTAAACATACTGGCCAAGCTCACAATTCCCAGAAGTGTAGGCACCATATGAAGTAATTTCCCCAAATCAGTTCCCTTCCTACACTCTCGCCGAACATACATGTGGCTCAGTCGCGTGCAGAAGCCCTACACATACCAACACTGTGGCTGAGAAATGGAAGATTAGCCTTCTGCTTTGCAAAATCATTGGGGTGGGGGGAGAAATCCTAAAATACCTCCCAGAAGGAGAAGCTGTTTTGTTCCAGTTTAGCACCGACTGAAGCTCAGCCATACGTTTTGGTGATGGCAAAGCAGAACAAAGCAGTTACAAACCATGGAGGGAAAAAAGAACACCTGCACGTGGGCCTCCGAGCTACACACAGGGTGCAGAATTGGTGTGGAGAAAGGGTCAGCGTGGCAAACCTGACAGCCAGCTTTGCCTTCCTTCTGCCTTTGCATCTGTCTCACTTTGGACAGCTGGAGGAACACCAGCTCTCACGTACGAGGTACAGAGATGGTACCAGCCCAGACTGCATCAAAGGAGACAGCTCTTGGCTCTGCTTTTAGGGGCAGTGAAATCCATGAGCTGTGTCAACACAAAGGCTGGGGAGGAAGGAGGAGAGCAGGCAATGTCTGAATTGCAAGATTCACTGTAGAATGTGTTTCAGTTCCCAGATAATGTGGCGCTGTTCACAGATTTCAGCTTATACAGGCTTTTCCATATATCTATTTTTATTCCTGAAGCATTCCCCATTACTGTATGATGGGAAAAAAAAAAAAAAAAGACATGAGTGCACTCACATGCTGATATGTTCTTCCTGACTGTCCACCTGGCTAATGCAACCTGTCCTCTGAGAATCAAGCTGGGGCTCTCCCACACCACCAGCCACAAGGGTTACCTCCATGGCAAGTTTTTGCAAGTCAGTCTTGCTGAAATGAACGGTCACTTGACAAGAGTAGGGGACCCAGGACAGATGGGGAAAGGAATATGAATCATGTGCCTGCCAAAATAACCAGCATAGAAATCCAAACATAACAATAAGTGAGAAGAAGGAATAAAAACACAAGTTCTGGCCTCTTATTCTGAAAAAGTGTCATGGTTCCTCCTTCGAGCTAGCATCTGATTCATGCAGGTCTTGAAGGAATAAAGCTGGGACAAACTCTCTCTGCCTTGTTCTTCCTATATGCATATTTCGGAGCATAAAATCACAGCACTGAGTCCAGCGTTGAGGCACTTCCCATACCTTCCTGTACCAGGCACCATCCAACCTGCTGCCACATCACTCTCCCTGTCCTCTGAAGTCTGTCTTACCTACGTGTTCCTGCCAGATACTTTTGGGTAGCCCTACCTGACCAAGGGTATGAGTGTGCTGGAGCCCAGACCAGCACAGTACTTATCCCCACTGCACACTCACTGTTTTAGATGCAGAATAACTGCACAGAGCCACAGAGTCTGGAAGGAGAGAGCCTAAATATGTTCAGACGCAAGCTTTCCTTCGAGACTCTGGAGGGACCAGAGGACCTTCTGGACTCTGGGGAGGAATGGACAGACATGAGCCAGCACTGCTATTCCTATATAATATGTAGACACTTTGAACTCAAGCTACAACCAGATGCATGGAAAGCAAGTCACAGGGCTGTGTAAGTGCAGACCTGCCCTCTGCCTTGCACAGAGGCACTGCACAAGAAACATAACCTCTCACCCCACAGCCCTCTGCTTCACCTCCATGCAGCAGCTCCTGCCTTCCCAGCTTAATATTTCCTGTCATTTCAGTGCCCTGCATGCTTCCACCACCCCAGGTCCTCACAGTCTTACTCTCCATGTCCATCATTATTCTGCATCCTTAAATGTTCTTACAGAAAAAGTGTTCCAAGGGACAGCAACAACACCATACAACATCCAGAGAAGGAGAACATCTAGGTATTAGAGCTTAATCCTCTCTGCTTGCCCTCTCCTGCTCACCAGAGGCAGGCAATGGAGGCAGAAAACAGGACCCTTTCTAGCACCAAGCCTGCCCACCAGAGAGCCCTTGGGCTGGAGTGATGCTCTCCATGCAAACAAGGGATGCCTTTCCTGCAAGGAACACAAGACAGCAAGTAAATCTTCCAGAGCTGCCAAAAGCAACCTGTTATAAATGACCCTCTAAGTTATGAGATATGGACTCTCCACAGTACAGTTAATAAATAATTCCCCAAAATACTTTTAGGTATGGAAGTGTAAGTTCTTCTTACCCAAAAGAGGCACTGCTAAAAATGGAGTGTCAGGAAAATAATACTTTTTAATCACAAAGGAGGTAAATTTTTGAAAAATATAAGGAGCTTGCTGCTTATCTCTCAAATCCAGAAGTAAAAAGCCTTTGCTAGGACAACAAAACTGAATGTGTGGAACAAAAGCCATCATTTTATAAGAAAAAAACATCAGTAAAGCAAAACAGAATTTTATCCAAGCAATATAATCAGCTATTCACAAAGCAGAGGTTAAGATAGAAAGAGAGAGTGTGCCTGTGAGAGTGCATTTATAATCCACTTTATTGTAGCGTTCTAAGGCCCGAGATTGGGATTCTGTCGTGCCAAGCACAGTACAAACCCAAAGAAACCAGCTCAGGCTGAGGAACAAGCACTGCCACTCTACCCGGGGGAAAGCAACACTGGCACAGAAAAGAGACACCTGAAACAGTGAAGCCCTGACAGTCTCCTTTTCCCCCACCGTCTTTTTCAGGAAATAATTCCCACCATCCCGTTTCCCTCAAGGTAATCTCCCCAAAATGCTTCTAATAAAGAGGTATCTGTCCCCAACAAACACACAGCAAATGCCATCTTGCTGGCAATATCTAATCGCTTCGACTCGGTCTTCTTGGACCTGTCTCTTTCACTTTATTTCCCTGCTGCGGCTTAAGCCTGATCCCTTCCTCTCCCCTCTTCCTTTTCAGATATCTGACAGCGGAGGGGAGCAGGTAGCAGAGGCTCCCATATTTGCAATACGGATGATAAAAAATTAAAGTTGCATTCGTCAGTGCGTGTAAGATCTCCAGCCAGAAATATCTAGATTTCCCTGGCCCAAGGGAGCAAATTTAAGGAAACCGCTCCGTATTTTGGAGACCGGAGGTACGGTCAGCAGGAGCGCCGGAGACACAATCCGCGGTCGTGGAGCTGGGCTCGCCTCCCTCACACGCACAGGCTCCTTCCCGAGGGATCGCGAAGGGGTCCCCCGAGGATGCGCGGGGTCCCCGGCCCCGCGGTGGCACCGGCACAGCCGCGCCCGCCGCCTCCTCCGCCCCGCTCCCCCCATCACCGCACCTCGCTCTCACCGTGCCGACCCGTCCGTGCCCGGGCCCTCCGGGCACTGCTCCTCAGGCTCTCCCGAGCGCTTCCTCTTCTTTCTTTCTTATTTTCTCCCCAACCGAGGAGCAGGGGCTGTGGGGGCTGCTACGGTCGCCGCCACCGCCGCCACCACCACCGCCCGCCTCACCCCGCGCACCCCGCGCCGGGGCTGGAAACCTCCTCCTCCGACACAAACTTTCCCTTTGCGTGCGGGGAAGTTCACGGCCGGGGCGGGGCGGACCGAGCTCCCTACCCCTGTCCCTGCCCACGCCTACAGGAACACGGGCAACCCCCACGCATCCCCACGCACCGCGGCTCACCTGAGGACACGGGGAGCGCACAGCTGTGCCCCGCGCCGCGCTCTCCTCTTCTTCCTCCTTCTCCTCTTCTTCTTCTACCTCTTTCGTCGTCCCCGATCCGCGCCCCGCGGCTCCGCTCCGCCCTGCCCGCCCCTTTCCCCTCGGCCGCGCTCCCTGCGCGCTCGGGGAGGGTCCCCCCGCCCCCGGCGGGTCGCTCCGGGAAAGCGGGATCGGAGCCGGAGGGCGCTGCGTGAGGGGGAAGCGGTCGCGCTGTCCGGCCGGAGGAGGCGGGTGCGAGGCGGGGTGTGCGGGGCCACGGCTCCCTCTCCTGGCCGGAGCTGTCCTGCCGGCGGGCGCTGCCTGCAGCCGGGAGCCTGGAGCCGGCCGGAGCCCTCGGAGCCAACCGACTGCCTGTTTCGGTGGTGCCAACGCCGCAGCTCCGGCGCCGCTCTACGGGCCACCTGCCCCCCGTGACAATAAAGTTTCTCCTTCTCCCCTCTGATGTGCTGGGATTCCTTCCCGGGAATTTCCTGTCTGAGCTCGTTGGAGCGAGCTGGCAAGCTGGGCGCCGTGATGCTGCCTCATCCCAGAAAAGTGGCACGTAGTTTTGCTGTATCCCTGCCACAGACGCAGCCCGGATGAGGCTGAAATTGTTGATGGATGAGAAGTGGGCACCTGAAACAGGCTGCAAGGGCAGTGTCAGTGAGTCTGGAGAGTGGAATGAGAATCTGCATAGATTTGGGCTAGCACCTTCTCCTGAAGAATGTGGCTGGAGATAATCCATGCAGCCCCTAGTGCAGGAGTGCCCTTGCCCTGATCCATGAGGAAAGCTCATTTTCCTCTCAAGTTGGCATTCTCTTCCATCCTGGCAGTGAGTGATCTGCCGTTATTGGTAATTTTATCACCTCTTGTCAGGCTGACAGCAAAATGAGATGGCTGGACAAAAAGTCTTTAGGGCTAAGGAGACTCCTGTCTGCTCAAAATCCTGCAGCGCTTCTTAGCACTATTGGCTACAACACTTGGACCAAGTTCAATACTTTAGTTGTTATCCCCAGAAGGTGAATCCAGGATATCTAGGAGACCAAATTTCACTTCACCATATGGGACTGGATGTGACACTTAGTGCCATGATCTAGTAACCAGAGCTGTGTTGGATCAAGGGTTGGACTTGATGATTCAGAGGCCCTTTCCAACATGGCTGATTCTGTGATTCTATGAAGCTCCTCTGCAACAAACCTATTCTGGAGGGCAGGGTCTGGCCAGAGCATCTGGCACAACCTCTCATAGCCATCACTATCAGTCATCTTCCTGTTTCCTCTGCAAGGCCATGTGAGGCACCACTGCACTCATGGCTGCTGGGAAAGGGGGTCCTTGCTCTCCTCAGCTCACACCAGCTCACCAAGGTGGGCACACCCGAAGTTCCTCCATCCTCAGGAAGGGTGGCTGCAGCCTGACTATGCCACAGGCTGTGAAGGAGCTGCGATAGGAGGCCAGTGCTGCTCCTGCAGCTCCAGCAAGAATTACTCTTCCTCCTGCACCTCTCTCTCCTCCCCTTCACAGGGTTCTGGCACAGCAAAATTAGGCAGAAAGTTTCTTATCTCAGCAGCTTTCACGTCCTGGTGGTGAATGCCCTTGAAAATCTGCCTACTTGGCTTGTGCTTAGAATCAGCTCTACTCAAGCCATCTCTAACCCAATTCCATCCAAATATTAAAGTAACTTGTTAAGGCAGAGCTCTGTGTAGACTTATTTACTCCAGTCTTAGGGCAGATTAGTCTATATTTTGCTCCATGCTACCTGCACAGCTCCAGGACCCAAGCTATATTGTCTGGAGCTACTTTAGGTAGTATTACTGAATATAGGCAAAACTGGAATAACAGGGCACGTTTTGTGAGCTGTATTTCCCAACATACTTACTGAGAAATATGTGCTTAAAATTGTCTGTTGAAATGTGACAGTCCACTTTTCTCATAGAAGATGAAATAACAAAAGGGTTGCATATTTTAGTCGTGATATTTAATGCAGCTGTGGGAGTAGCTCAGCTGCTCTGGTGATTGCAAGAATTAAATAATAATAATGATTCCTTGTTCTACGTAATATCTGCCATCCATAGATACAGATCTGGGATAGGACATGTCATTATTCTTGTTTGGGAGGATCCAGGCACTGTTGCAATACAGGTAATGCAGGTTAACAGTCATTGACTCTTACACCCTGGGAAATTCATACCATTCCAAACTCCAAGCCTGCCAGTGCATATTAGGATCTTTAGGCCAGGGTCATTAATTTTCTCTGATTTTGATGAAAAGCCAGAATTCAACTTTAGACTTCTTTGAAAAGGTCATGAAATAAGATTCAAGACCAAGCTTCCAGAGACTGTTTAAAAGCTACAGCTGATAGCAAAGCCCCAAATCACACTTGCCTTTTTTGTGTTCATGGCAAAGGTTTCAAACTTTTTTGCTTATAGACTAAAAGGATCAGGAATTCTCTAATGTAAAATAAGGGTAATATTGCTCACTTGGGCTGTCATAAAGATATTTTTATATTGCTATTTTTTCTCCCATCCTCTCTCCACACTTGCACATGCTATTTCTGTGCAGGTTAAAATGCAACACAGTTACACCCTAGAGTGAATTATACTACAGTTTGAAGAGCAATTCAGTAAATAGAAAACATCTTTAAAGCCCAAAAAGGCAGCATTGTTCCACAATTTTTGGACTGGGAGCAAATAGTAGCATTACTAAGTGAAACCACGGGGGGGACTTAAATAGCAGAGGAATGTCCTGGTGTTTAGCCAGGACACTGGAGCTTCTGGCATTACAGCTGCTGTGAAAATATTCCACAGATCTCCAGTAACAAGTAGCCGAAGGCCTTGGTTTGCTGCTGTTCTATTCCCGTTAGGCAATTTAGAGCTAGAAGCACAGGAGGAGCTTGGATCACAGAGCCCACTTCTCTGCTGTGCCAGGAACGATGTTGTTTATGGTCTTTTTCATGAAAAGACCATCCTTCAATTTAAAACAATTTTGTGTTTTGTGCCTGTTATTCCTTCTGTGATATTCACCCAGGCTGTTCATGTTCCTGATGGTCAGGAACCTTCATGTCATTTCTATCACCAGTTTATTCCCACATTTTCTTGCACCAGCACCGGCTTCCATTTCAGTAGCTGTTTTGCTCACTGCTCATTACTCAAGTATTTTTATGGAGATGGTTCCTGTCTCCTTTTCCCCCCTGAGCTATACAGGACTGGCTTTTCAATCTTCTTTCCTAAATGACTCTCAGTTCACCTCAGACTTCTTCCCTCCATCTGCTCTGGTTTCAATTAATCTTAAAGTGCATATAGATGACCAAAAGTAGTTAGAGTATTAAATGGGAGGAGGTCTTACTGATGCTTCATGTAGTGACATTAAAGCCGCCATTTCTCACTGAAATATCTCACCTGGTAATCCCAAACTGGCATTTATCTTCCTGCAAATAAGCCGTGGTGATGACCTCATATTTCTCCTCCATTTTTCCTTGTAATGCTAAGTTCCCAGGCTCAGTCAGGAACTTGTTACTATACCCTTGTCAGTTCCCAATTCCCTTGTTTTTGTCCCGACTCTCAGCCTGCACACAGTTTTCCAATTTGTTTGTTCTTAGCCAGCATTTCTCATACTGGGAGATCAAGGTAGTTTCATAACCTCTAAAAAACATGTTCTTGCTTGCTACTTTACTCACACCCACCTAACCCATTTTTCCTTCTTCCTAGTTGAGGAAATAAGCCCTAGACTACATATAATTATAGTCTGTGTAGTTATAAATGAACATGCCTTCTGTGTTTGACACCTACGTTTTAACTGGCATCAAGAGGAGCACGCCTGATAACCTAAAACACAGGACATAGGAGAAACGGGAGAATGACAGACATTTCTGACGTAGCAGCACATGGACCTCCCATCTGCTTCTGTCAAGGGAGCTGAGGTTGCCCCCACACAGGTGCAAGGGCTAAATATTTTCTGCTGGGACCATTTTTCAGCGAGGAACCTGAGCCTGGTTGAACAGACAGGTATGAGCCTGCTCATTCACCAAAATGCACGAGGAATTGCAATTGTATTTGTGTCGGGCGAGCTTGACTGGCACAGACTGTGTATTCTCTGCCATATTATGTCCAAACTAGATCTCAAATCTCGCTCCCCAGTGAGGATTTTGTGTGAACCTCTATAAAAACCCTGCACAACAAGGAGGGATTAGAAGCGCAGCTTCGTTTTAAGTTCATCTGTGTTTATTCCTGAGGATGTGGCAAATAGCTGTTGTCCATGTTAATGTGCTAAATATCGTTAGTGTCTCTTCCTCTGTGTTACACAGTGGTAGGGCTGCTAATGCAAATGGTTCTTAAATGGAAACTTGACCTTACATGACTTGCATCTAAGTCCATTCAAATCTCTGTCACACATGTTTTGATACAGCCTAAGGCCAGGGATATTTCCAGTCCTATGAGTCTGTGTTTCATACAAGCTAAAGCTATTTCAAATCAGCGATGGAGAGGAATATTTTCTTATCCTGCTAAAGGCTTTGACTTTTGGCAAATATCTGACCCACAAGTACCTACGTTGCACATGGTTTGTGTTTACGACGCCCAAACATCCTTCTGCACAAAGTTTTCAAACATACCAAATTTGTATAAATAGCCTGACCGTGGAGGTTGCAGGAACACTTAAACTGCGTTGGCATTTCAGTTGGGCAAGACCAGTGTCTGTCTCAGTCAGTCTTTGAAGAAAGCACCTAGCCTGGCCATTAATTAAGCTGCTGCTTAACTCGCTTTCTCACTGATGCCAGTGGGAAGTGGCAGCCTGTCAGCAGATTAATAAAGCTAGATAGGCTGAATACAGCCTTGGTCATCAAGGCAATTCCCTACTGCTGGGTATTTCTACATGCAGCGGTCTCTGGGGATGATTTCAAACACCTGGCTTCTCTGGCTGATGGTTTGCTGACACCATTGCAAATGGGAAAAGGCACTGAAGTAACACACTTTCCTGGGAGATAAGTAAAAGATCTTAAGAAAGAAAGAAAAGCCTTAATACATCATATTTTTATCCTACCTATTTGTAAAAGCTCCTCCTGTCTTGACAGAAGTTTATACAGATGCTTTGACCCTTTGATAGTTTTTCAATAGTCTTTTTTTCTGAACAAACCCCAACTTTTTTGGGTAACTGTTGATAAACCACAATGATTATGGAAAAAAAGAGAGTATCATATCGGGTGAATGAAAAAAATTCCAGAAGTACATTCCAAAATCTTATTATTATAATCAGTAACAGTTACTTTCCCCCCTAAAGATGCAAGATCATTCTGCAGAATGGCTTTTAAAATCTCTGGTTTCACTTCAGCAGTGATGAAGCAACATTAACATTTACACTCTGGGTTTATCTGTGCACAAGCTAAGGATTCCTTAAGGAAAACAGTTCTTTTGTGTAACTCTTAAAAAGGTTGCACAAGCAACAGAAGATTTTCGGAGCAAACTCAAGAAACTGCAGAAAACCTTACACAATCCCTGGAAAGGGCAGTTGCAGATTAGCAAGACCTCGATGTAGGGAGATGGTGTTACTTGCCAAAATTGGGAATTCCTCCGTAACAGGCTGGCACATTTTAACCAAAAGGCAGGACCCTCTGCTCCTGTTAATCAGTGCTGCTGATGGAGCTGTAGCAGTTCATGCTGGCGAAGGTTTTTGGCAATGCTGATTGCTGTGGTTAGGCAGAATACCCATCTGCACAAAGAGTGATTCCTGGCATCCTTGCAGCTCATTTTCCCAGGTTAGTGTGTTTCCAGGCATTTGAAAGTTCCTTTCTCTTAACAGCTGCTATCCATCTTTATAAAAATGAGCATAACAGATGAAGCAGAATGGCCAGTTTTGCTCTAACTCCATTGACCTCACTGGATTTATATTAGAGAAGATTTTGGAGTGATAAATTTGCATTTGCACAATTACTAGGAATGTGCTGTAATTCCTCCCACCCCGAGTGCTATTGATTTCCTGGGTGCCAGATCAGCACAATGCAGCCCCGTGCCGCCACAGGGGACCAGCTCTGGTGACAGGAGCAGGGGAACAATGCTGGCCTTGCTGGCACTGTGTCACAGCCATGGTGCTGCTTGGATGTGGGTGACTTCTGCTAAAGGCCCACCCCACCTGTTCATCATTACCTCCTGAAGTGCCAGGGAGGAAAGTTTCTGGAGCAGCCTCCTGGCAGATGCAAGGAGGGTAAATTAGCCTAACAGATCGATCAGTTTTTAAATGGAAATCAGTATGATTATAAATGTCATCATGAGTCTGTGAAAGCAGAGGGCAAGGCTCAGGGATTCTCCTTGTAACTTTTAGTCCTGGGTTCCCTCATCTATCTTCAAGGGAAAATCAGAAGCCCTTAAAACTTATTTTCTTCCCTGTGGCAGGAAGAGGGATTGAGCCAAAATTTGCGAAGGTGCAAAAAATACTATGACTCCCAGGATATAACAACCTTGAACAGAGGTTTTTGAAGTAATAGGTGAATATAGGAATATTCCATTAATTGTGAATAGTGTTTGGAGAACAACTATAAAGGCCAGCAGAGGATGTATTCAATTTGTATGAAGAATAATGAAAGGATGCTGCCTGCATGTGTGGCTACAACCTATGGCTCTCACAGGAATGTGAGCACCTTGAGGAAAACATTTTGGTTAGGGCAGTTAATTACTGCTATATAATTTGACCAAAATGACTGAATTAAGTCAATGGAAATTGGACAGATATATAGGCAGCCTTAAGACACAAGCCACGCTTATGGAAACTCTTTTCTTTTTTTTTGGAAGCAGATCTCCCACCTGCCTCTTCCTTATAAAATGAGAGATCTTAAAGATCACTGAAGAGGAGGGAATCAAGAGCAACACATTTGTTAGCAAGTCATAAATTTGCAGGGAGAAAGCGAGGCGAGCAGAAAAAGAATGAACTTGTATTTCACAAGGGCGAGAGGCACCCTCGAACCCCAGCAGTTGCTCGGCTCATGGCAGAGAGCCATCAACGGGGAGATGCAAAGTCGCAGAGCGGCATCTGACAATGAAGTTCACAAGTCGTTAACCAGCAATGTAAAGACATACTCGACAGGCTGCAAGTGAAACGACCTCCCAGGTTTAGCACTTAGTCTTCATAATATGCCAGAGACGTTTCTGAAGAGAGTAATTGGCCAAAAGGAAATGAACAATAAACCCTATGATGGAAGTCAATGCTCCTGGGAACTTTTTTTTTTCCAGTTAAAATTCTCTGTATTACTGTTTCTCTGTGTATAGCATGGATGAAGGATCCTGGGTGAACCAAAGTCCTCTGCCCATCCTTAAAAGGCTGAAGTTAGAGGACATTTCAAATTAAGGTTGCTTATCCTGGTAAACATGAAATCTTCATCTGATCTGAAACAAAAGGTGTCCTTTCATGTTTGAACCACTCAACTTTTTTTAAAACCACTTAAAATACTTCAGATTTGCATTTTTTTCTTTAAGATTTGACTTCTATTTCAAGCACATTAAAATTCTCCCCTCCACTCCTTTTTAGTCAAAACTCTTCACTGAATTCTTCTTCAGTTTATAAATAGTTTTGGTCCCTCTAAACCATCATTTTTATGACTTTCATATTTCTGGAAAAAAAGGCACTGCTATTATTAGTCATCTACAGCCTTCAAGACATTACCCAAAGTATTGTCAAACAACTCCTGTTCCACTATTACTGGGAGAACACCCTATTAAATGGATGTTTTTTTCCTTTGGCCAGTCACTTCAGACAGGTTTCTCAACCCACAGTTGTGCAATCAGTTAGCAAATTATTTTGAGGTTGAAAAATACCCTAAGAGAAAATTTCCAGTTTGTTCTCACATGGTTGTGTGGTCCTGGTAGCCTTTTGACTGAGCCCAAGCCACCATGTTTAGGTTCACCAAGAATGACCCCTGTCCACAGGATGGGGAATACACATGAGATCCCACCCTAATGGACAAGAGCAATGTGTGGGGTGTATTAAGTCAGGAAAAAGTCATGTACCTGATGCTACAGTATAACATAAGAAATTAAATGTTTTGGGTACAGATGTGGGTTTATGGGGAGGAAGCTGTTTGTAAATAACTGTAACTCCCCATCACTTTCTAGATATATTTGTGCATAATGTCTGTCTGGTGCTTCCCTTTAGCTCTACTTTCCCCACTCTTGCCACACCTGAGATATAATTACAACCTGTGTTACCTGTACTTAAGTCAGGTTTAGAGTATAATTTTTAGCACATTCAAGATCTAAATGAAAGCTCTCCCTTGCAATGGGTGGTAGAAGAAAAGGTAATAGAAAACAAATGTTACCTAGCAAGCCAGTTGAATAACTTAAAATCTGGACTTCCTTGTGAGGAAAAATATGGGGCTACAACTCTTCCTTTCCCCATGAACATTCTGCTTTGCTGGTGAAAAGATATCTCCTTAAGCTTTTTACCCGGTGAAATCACCTAACCTATCATTTTCAGCCATGGAATTTTTCTGCTCACACATGCTGTCAGTTGTTCTGTGGGGTTATTTCTCATGCAAACCAAAATAGTTCCTGATTTAAAATGTTCCTCAACCTGACTGTTCACATGATAAATGACATAATGGAGTCGCATTTGTTAGCACCAGAAGCAAACTCCAAAATAGAAGCAGACAATTACTAAACAAACATTCTGTAATTATCTTTTCTTTCCTGACCAGCTGAACGATGAAGAAAGCAGCAATGTGTAGAGCTCATGATTAGAGTTGGTCATTTAGGGAAAAAAAAAATATCGGACTCTAGTGTATTTCATCAATCAGAAGTGGAGGGAGCTGGTTACAGCTGATGGAACCAATATTGTGGTGGATGTTGATCGTTTTCCCAGTGTTGACTCCCACTTACTTCCCTTTTTGTATTTTTAATCTGTCTCCTAAATCACTTTATGCAGCTGTGTCTGGCTTATTTTCTTCTGTCTTGCATTAATAATTAATTGCATTGCTTTTGGTATACCTTTGACCTTCAGCCATTTCCAACACCTTGATATAAATCTTTGGATGTATCACACTATATATTCCATTATACATGTTTGAATACTACATGGAGGTGTCCGCAAGCAGGCATGTCCTCATAAGAATTGTGAGAATCTTTTGCAGACCTTTTTTAGTACTTCTTTGGAGCTCATTAGTCCATTATCTGGCAACATAATAGTCTCATTCTGAGGCACACCATTATTTCAATTACAGAATGATCATAATTAAAGTCTCTGCTCATTAGGACTTCATTGCTTCATGTACATATGGGAACCTGTATAAATCTTAATTAAAAGAAGAAAAATTGCTCGTTGTTTAAACATGAGTTTAACCTTAAATACGATTCTACAAATTAAGGACAAGCTTAAGTGCTCCTTTACGTATAGTGAGGATAACATTTATTGATTACTTGCGCAAGCAAAATAGGTGTTCCCGACATTCAAGGCAAAACAGTTTACAGATGTTGCATCTGCTTGTGAATGAATTCATGTGGTTTGGACTTTTTCTCTGGGCTGACACCCCAAGGGTCGTGGTTACCTCGGAAATGTTGACTGTGGGGATATTTGTTGGGGATGGGAGGAAGGCTCAGAGAAGTTCCTGCCTGATACGCTGGTGGGTTCCTTCCACTATCTGGTAAAGCCATGACTTGCCTGGTGGCAGAGGGGCAAAGAGTTTAGCTTCTGTTAAATGTTAAGAAGCAATTCTTCCCTGTGAGCACGGTGAGGCACTGTCATGGGTTGCCCAGAGAAGTTGTGGATGTGCCATTCCCAGAAGTGCTCAAGGCCAGGCTGAACGGGGCCTTGAGCAACCTGGTCCAGTGAAAGGTGTCCCTGCACATGGCAAGGGGATTAGAAGTAGATGATCTTTATGGTCCCTTCCAACCCAAATCATCCTATGATTCTATAATTCTTGATATGTCATTCTGGCAAACATTTCATTTGTTGAATGAAGAATCAGTTTCTTTCGATGTGAAGCAAAAATTGCCACCAAGGAATATCCTGAAGGAGAGACTCTGAAGTTTAGTAATTATTTGTTCAAAATATTCACCATGTATTTACAAAGAACAAGGCACGACTCAACCACTCCAATGTGGGGTGATGTTTTGTTATTCCCAAAACTATTTATGACATATATTATCTTTAGTTTAACTCCTGATGAGCCCTAACATGGGAGAGTTTGGCACTGTGAAGTTTTGTGGCTCTGTGGAACAGAATCTCGGAACAACCATGGCCCAAGTCCTGTCTCAGACTTGTTCTACACAGTGAAAAACCAAGCCTAGTGGATTGCTAGAGACTTGCCTAAAGCAGTAGTATGGGCACCCTGTATAGCAGAGCTGGTGAATCCCACAGGCCTCCTACAGGCCTGCCTGCAGCAGAGGGGAGCTGCTGCAAGTCCCCAGGGAGCAGCTCTCCATTTTTCTCTCCTGCTGTAGCCAGATGTGCTTGTACTTCTGGAAGTAGCGAGGCAAGTCCTTTGCATTTCAGTTACATATCCAAAGGGCATGTGGTTTTGTTATTGCTGGTAGCATCTGTCATCTCTTCCTGAAACAGCTCTCTAGGCATGAGGAAAATAAAATTTGGTGGTGCTATGGATAAAATCAACTACTGCTAGTTTCTGTAACAAAATAATTAACACTCCAGCCTTGCATTCAACAAAAGAAGGAAGGTTTAATATGCAGAGCAATAATTCACAAGGCATCTGTTGTTCTCTTTCTATTAACCCCTACGATTAGCCTAGAGAAGTGTGGAAGATCAGTCCTTTTCCTGTCCTGGTACAGTGCCTGGGGCTTTACCTGGTAAAGTGCTACCAGGGGAAGACAGGTCTATTTTATGTTGCTGTGTAACAAGGAGTGGATTAAAGATACAAGCAGAGCTACTTCATCACCATGGCCTAATGATATTCAGTAAATAATGCGCTTTGAAGCACTTGAATTCCAGAAGCAGAAGGAGCAATGATTGATTAAATCTTCCATGTTCAAGATCAGAAATTAAGTCAGGGGGATGCTGCAAAAGGGCAGGAAAAAACAGGAAATATTGATTGAAATGTTAGGAAACATCTCATCCTCCCAATGTCCAGGGAAAACATTTAATTTTTTCATAGCTTTTTTTTTTTTTTTTAAATCAGTCAATGTCACCAAACTCATTCTGCTGGGAGACATTATTCTAGTCTTCCCCATTTTTATATGCTGACCAGATTATGAAGTATCAGAGCAAATATTATTTCTCAAGGACTTGTGCCTTGTGGTTTAAAGATGCAACACACAAGTGGAAGTACTGGAGCAGAAGTGGGACTGCCTGTGTCCACCATCACCAGTGGCAGGGCAAGTAGAGCTGCTTGCTCATGGACTGCCTGCCCAGTTGGCAGACACAGGAGTTTGCATGAGAACACTGGGAATTTTTTGGCTTTGAAGATGAATCAGAAAAGTGTAATGATTGTTCTAAGCACTCTTAAAATCAAATTTGGGGAGTTTTACCTTTTATTCTGGGAAGTATTCCTCAACCTTGTGTCTGCAATACACACTCAGTTTTCTAGAAGACTCATTCAAGGGTTGAATTGGTCAGGTCTTGAGAACAGTGTTATAGAATTAAAACTTAAGAAACTGGAAATACAAAAATCAATCAGCTTTTTCATTTCCTTACTTTTTGAAAATATCTCTTTTGCTAATTGTTTAGACAAAATTATTCAGTATGGCCTACATTAATTTATTGGAGTTTTTCCAAAAAGTATTTATTGTCTTGCTAAGAACAGAAAATTCTATCTATCTATGCTATCTATCTCTGCATACAAATGATTGTTTTTAGCTGTGATTTTCTTACTCCCAAGGGAATTAATGAGTAAAGAAGAGCTCTCAGTAATGCATGCATATGTGTATGACAGTATATAGATTTTATATTGCTTATTTTTTATTTATGTCACAGGAGCTTATTCAAAACATCTCTGTATATTTTTCTTTTAAAATATTGATCTAGAAGAATTACTGACCTCTCTCACTGTCTTGTCCCTCTCAGTGCCAGCTCAGGTCCCTTTTTGTGACCCCACGGTGGGTTCAGTGCAATGTCCCAGCCTGTTTCATGCCCGGGCTGGAAGCTGGAGGGCCTGAATCATTCTTATGGTTTCAGTTGCTGGTACATCTGAGACCTGCTGTACAGCACCAGGGAAGTCCCCTGCAGCGATGTCAGTGAGGAGAGGCACTCCGAGAAACATGGGATGCAGTGCATGGCCCCCACGGAGCAGACCCTCCTGTGTGCTGCACTGCACCACGCTGCCCCAAGGAAAGCCTCCATCACCCCCCAGTGAGCTGGGACCTGAGATTTCTGCATCCTGCTGGCAATGTCAGTCTTCTGAGGCAGAAAGACACAGCAGGCTCTTTTGATTAAAAATAGGTCAAGATTTAATTGAAATGAAGAAACATTTTTGGTTGTGCAGAAATTTGAACCAGTATTGAACTTTCTTTCCCCCCTTCCTCCCCCCCCCCCATGTCATGCTCATTATTTGAAAGACGTGCAAAATTTCTGGAGTCGGTGCTAATACGCTAATGTAGTAAAGCTCTCCCCTCGCTGCCCTCTCCCCCAGAATCATTCCCGAAGTTTTAGTCATCATTTCACACATCACTAAGTAAACATCCCCCTTCCCATCACTGACCTGATGGAGACTTAGTACATTATTGTGTAAAGCAGAGCAATCATGATATGAAATGCAATACACAGGCAATTTCAGTATCCTTGAGGTATCTCTGCCAGCAGCATGGAAAGCAGTTCAATTTCAAGAATAATGAGATTAATTTGCAAGTCACTTCTATTGAGCCTTTTGTGATTTTGCTGTTCTCTCCTACAGTTACAGGTCTTGACTAATAAACAGTGTTATTATATATAATAGAGAACATTTCCCTGTCTCAGAGTGCAATGTGGCTGGAGAGGGCAGACTTCAGCTTAATTTTTGTAGTATTTTCCAATTAGATGACCAGACATTAGTGTTCAAAATTTCTGTTTAGTGGAGGTTTGCAATCATAGCTCCTTAGCAACTGAAGTAACATTAAATTAAAATGATAGATTATGTTCTAAAAAAAAAAATTAGGAACTTCAGCAGAGTGATTAATTTTTGATGCCCTTTTAGGAAAGATTTACAGGATGTGATGTGCATTTGCTATCTGCCAAGTGCAATTCTTCATCACCTGAGTACACAAGCTTTGCAAAACTGTTTTTTGATGAAGTGTAGAGTAGATCGATTCACCCTTCCCAGGCGATGAGGAAAGATCTACCCCTTTGTTAAAACTTTTCCTTTCACCCTGGCTGCAGCCCTGCAGAGTCCTGGCCAGTGTGGGAGATGGCAAAGCTGTCACTTGAGGTATGGACCAGCCACAGGCACCCTGGTGTCCCAGCTCTGATGTTATGGACCAACTCCCTCCAGCACCTCTTTCTACCATGCTGTGCCACTTCTCTTCATGCACAAGATACTGAACTTACAAACAAAAGAAAACCACAACCTGCACAAACCAAACCCTGTTTGACCATTCCACCTCTTTCCTTTCCTCCTTGGTTTTATTAAGCCCCCTGTTTTAATCCAGCACATGGAAGACGTTGAAACCAAGCCCATTCCTTTCTTGGTGATGAGAAAGAGCCTGTTCCCTTAACTCAAAGGGACAGACAGAATATCTTGCCTCCTACAAGCTAGTCTTCCATATAGGCTTTCATGTTAGGCAATGCTGAGACAGACCTATGAGGGGTAGAGGCATTAGGAATAAGGTTTGGGGTAGATCTTGTGCACAGTGAGGAGATGCTCTGCCTATGATCCCAAGCCCACCCTGGGAATCTGCCTTTACGTACTTGGAGAAAGGATTCAATGCTCAGGTCACGGGAAGGCTGCAGTCACTTTTTCTTGACTGAGCTTCCCAGCCATTTCCATGTCTTTCCTCTGGACTATCCTGACTTGTGCCACTGCCCTGCTGTAACTTACAGCTCCTTCACAGTGAAGTTGCTGGTAAAAGGCTGCTTGTTTTATACCCTCCAGTTCTCTTTTCCTTTCCACTGATTGTTGTATATTGCAGGCAATCCTTCTGACGTGCACTTAATCAGTTTGTGACAGGAAGATGGGTCAATGGGTGAGCTCTGAATAAACAGTAAGAGCCCCAAACTGGAAATAGGAATTGCTCTGCTGAGCATAATTCTGGTGCCCTGGCTCCCACTACAGACAAGTGAAAGTAAGAGAGTAATTATGAGTTATATTTCTTCTGCACCTCTGTTAGTGTGAATCTAGTTTATGCATCATAACAGAAAGGCTTTCCAAAAAAAACTTAATTGTTCTGTAAATTCTCTTTTTCCATGACGATGTCCAATTTCTTTCTGAATTATGTTTGGCTCTTGCCCTCAATAATTTCCATCAGCCTTGTATTTCACAGGGCATTTATACGCTCTCTGTAAAATCTTTTGATGGGCTTTAAAAGGTTGGATTAAAGAATTTGACACCCATGAACTACCCACCAGTTGGCTGACAGTGCCTTCTAGCTTCACTCCCTTCTGTTGTTGCTACGAAGAAAATTCTTGCCCAGAGAATATTTCCAATTTGCCTTGATATTGGCAGTGATTCTCAAAGTATTTTCAGGCTCTTCATCTTTGGTAAAGACTGAAACAACACTTTTAGGTTGGCCTCCATCAGATGAACAAATCTACTCCCATGAGATTGCAGAGTCTTGAGGTATCCCCCAGTCCTTTCCCCAGAAGCCAAAGACATTAGAGATGGAGGCCGAAACCTCCAGGTTAGTTATTCCATCTCCAGATGAACTAGTCCACCCTTAGGTTAAGTGGTCCAGAGAACACAGAGCTGAACTTCACAACTTCACAACACGTTCTCCACTCCCCACTTTAACAGGTTTTGTAGCAGGACTCATCCGTATTCTTCAAGCATAACCCATAGACAATGAACAGATTAACTGCTCCTAATAGTCTCCTCTTGCCTCTCAAGACAGTCCTCTGTGATCTTTCCCTGCTATGAACAATGACTTACATTTTCCAGTGTCTGTGCAGAATAATAGATGTCCATGGAGTTTATGCAGCCCAAACCTTCTTTCTGGTTTGAGAACAGTCTTTCTTGCATTATTTGCCCAACAGTCTGCAAAACGCCAGACTATGGGTCATCAGAGAGGTACAGAAAGCCCAGGTGACCCACTGACTTTAGTGGAGTGGATCTGTGTCAGTGCAATGCTCCTACTGTTCTGTTGAGTTTCAGAAAATGACATTAAAATATTCCTAGACTTCTTGTGAGCACCAAAAAAACAGGTGTTTTGTCATGGAGCACAAAAGAATTTATGGTTTCCTCTTATTTTTAATGTCACCACCCATGAATTCTGTTTATAAGGTTTGGGATATACCATTGTGTTTCCCTCGCTCCATGCTGTCCTCCAGTTCTTCAGGTAGACAGCAGCTCTGTCATTACTGGATGTGATGCTGGAACTTACCTTCCTTCAAGGAAGATTTCCAAGAAAGTTACTCTAGATTTATTGCATCAAGTCTTAAACCTCAAGCGGTAACTTGGGCTGTATTTTTATATAAAATGGTTTTCCCTGCAGATGAAAACTTATGGCAGAGTGTCTCTTATTTTATAGAGCTGCTTGGACAATTGTATATCTTGGGATTAATGGTGATGGGGTAATTTAGATTCTGTAGCAACTTGAGATAGATGGATTTACAGAGTTATCAGTAAGTCTACTTACAGGCATCTGTGCATTAATTGAATTTAGTGCCATGGAAAAGATGAACTTGTTGAAGGAAAGCCCTTCTCCACCTGCCTTGAGAATAAAGGTCCAGCTGAGGCAGAACCAGCACACTTTGCCTTTATTGCCAGTGCAGGCAGTATCCACAGGGAGGATGGCAGAGGAATGCTGTCTGGATGTGCTGTCACAGCCCGTGCAGAGCAGGAGGGAGGTTGGCAGCCTTGTGGTGCCCATCCCAGGACTTGAGCTGAATGGCAAAGACTTGTGAAGCCGATCAAGGGGAGCTTATAGACCACCTGGCAGGTCTGTATTTGAAGTGTATTTGTTTGCTCACCTAATCTCCTAAAGAAACAGGGAAGCATGATCATATTACTGATGGACTGATGTCCATCCATCTCATTCCTCTGACTCCACAAATGCTGGCCATTTTTAGCCTGATTTGAATCATTGCAAGCCAACTCAAACCTAATCATTCCTACAGGTTTAAAAAAAAATAACCATCAGGTAAAAAAGAGAGAACTGTTAATGCTTCCCTGAGGAGAAGGACACATCAAATACAATAACGTTAGGACAATATGAATCTGGAGCTGTCAAGCTGAGAAGTCAAGAGGGAAAGGGCCATCTTCCTAATCAGGACTAGCTTCTCAGCTTTACCCAGTGCATCAGAAATGCCAATCTCCTGCTGCCTCACTCAAAGCCCGGCCACCCTCTCATTTTTCTCACTGTGTTGGCAGGAGATTTGTGAGTACATCACCATGTGCCATTTCAAGCTTCATTTGAATAAGCGTCCCATATAATAGACTTTTATAGCTCTCTTCTGTGAATTCTAAATTAACGCAACTAATTAAAATGTTCCAAAGTTTTATGTAAATAACTAATTAGCATTTGAGAAGGAATAGTAAATTCACAGATGGTCGTGCTCCACTCAGGGCCCACTCTGCACCAGTGTTGGGCCCCCGGTGTAACATCCTGCCTGACAGGAGTGGACAGCCCAAGTTTCACCCCAAGGATGATCCAGAACCATCCACCCTGCCTACAGGCAGTGGGAACACTGCATCTGGTAGGATTAAGCCCATTCATTCTGTCCCTGACACCAGGGCTTGCAAGAATAGGGTGATCATGGGACTGTGGATGAGAATATCAAAGAAGAAGAGATCTCTGCACAGCAGATGAGGTGGGTGTCTCAGCTGTGATTTTCAGTAGATACCTTTCAGAAGTGGAAGCTACTATACTTAACAAAATATAGCTGAACCTCAGCACTCCTGGGTTCCAGCCCCAGCATTCCCACCAAAACCCTGGAAGTCTGTTCTGTCACACAAACAATGTGTCCAAGCATCACAAGTGAGAATGAAGCTAAATATTTTCTTCTTCTCTCATAGTATTAGAGCTCATTGGTATCTGTAGAGACTCAGAAGAGGTGGTGCAGAAGTAATATCTTGTAAGAATGAGGAAGTTTAAAAAATTAGATCCATGTCTAATGTTGATTGCCATCCTGGTGGAAGTGAGAAGAGTGTCCCTTCTCTGACATCTAGACTCTCATATCTATCAGGAGGCTTACATTTATACAGCCCATTTAAGTGCTATTATAGCACAAAAAAAGACTTCTGCAAATACAAAGAAGGAATTGGCCAGTAGAAAGTCGTTTGCTCCAGAAGAGGGAGATTATCACTAGAGCAAATTAAGGAAGGAGGATCATTTTCCCTTCCTATTGAATATGTCCCACACCATTATCCTCATCTGTTTTAAGGGCAGTTCTGAGTGTTTACACCTTTTCCTTCCAGAGCTTCAAAGACTTGTGAGAGATGGTGGGGGTATAAAAACCTACTTCAAGCTAGGATAAGGTTTTCTGATGAATGTGAGCAGGTTTCTAGGGAGGGGAGATGAGCTTGGGAAGATTCATATTGCTAGGACAATGCTGCTCGGACAGAGGGAAATTGAGGGGGCGGAAGCAGGAGTCAGTGGGGAAATCAGAGTGTGAGTTAAAAGAAAGAAATGTGCGGTGCCTGGCTGTTTATGTTGAAACTATAAACAGGAGTGTGTTCTTCGGATATGTTACAGGGGAAGATGTAAAAGTGGGAGATTAAGTAAAATGGTAAAGCTGTTGAGGGGGAGAAGAGGCTTTGCTAAGCATTCCTCTTGCATGGTCTTATTTTCAATCCCTGTCTGCCCTGGAAGCATCCCCCATATCTCTCTCTGTTTATACGTGCAGCGAACTCCTGCAGAACAGGGGGAAGATGAAAGCTCTCCATCTGGTCTTCCAGACGTTGTTTCTCAACCTGGCACCAGCCTGGAGAGGAGGTGAGAGGGGTGGCTGGAGGGCAGCCTGGCTGTGCTGCAAGGCTTTGGTTTTCCTTCTGATGTGAAGGAAAAGCAAACCCAGAGGAGCTTTATTGTCTCATCTCTACCTTGATCCCAGGTACACTGCTGCAGCAGGCGTGGGAGTACCAGGCAGGTGGGTACACATCGCACCCCAAGCATCCATCAGCTCACCATGTTCCCAGGCAGAGCATTTGACTCTTTACCTGTCACAAGAGGAAAGTTGGAGACTAGCCTGCTGATGCCAGGTTTCTTGAATCCATAAGTGCTGATATCAGCCCTCACTAATTCTGGGCAGACCGGTGTGTGGCTGCAGCCTGTTCTGAACTGACTCTGCCTGCAAGAAATAAGAGTCTGAAATCACTGCCCTTCCCTATGCTGAGCCCAGATGGGCTGGGCATGCTTGGCAGGGGACAGGCTGCAGCTGGGGCCCTCAGCGATTCAGAATAAACCCAGAAAGGGCAGCTGGCAAGAATTCAAGATGCAGGGTAGAAGGTAAGCAGTCAACTAGGATAGGAGTCAGTAGGTATTTGGATAATCGGAAGAACCCTTAGGCTGAAACGTTAGCAGATGTCTTCACTTAAGGACACAGGATGGCCTTTGGTGCCTCGAGTCTGAGTGTTGCAGGAGGCACCAGGAGACTCTTGCAGAGTTAACCCCTGGAACACAGGGTTTCTTGGTGAAGTAGCACATGTGCCAGCTGATATAATGAGTGGCAGAGTGATGTATTTCAGCACTCATTGCTAAATGGTTCTGCCTGGAAAACTGACTTGAAAATATGTTTCGGGATGTGCCAGATAGCCTAATGCTAATTTCTCAGCCAAAACCTCCCATGTGGTGTCCAATGTGATATCAGTAACTCAAAAGCAGGGGAAAATGAAGCCTCTATCTGCTTTCAAGCAATTTATTCTCCTTTTGCTTTTTTACATCCAGCAGCTAAGTAAATTACAGGGATTAAGATACTAAGGGCTTTTAATTTTTTTGACTGTAATTTCTTAGTTCCTGGCAACAGAGTAACAAAAAAAAATGAAAAAGTATTAAAAACCAACTATCATTTCTAATGTTTAAAATACACATACAATTTCAACTGATTAAAGGTAAGAGGACCTGCTTGAGCACAAAGAAACAGCAGCAGACTTCAGGATTCAAATAATTGTAATCAGCTTCGATTTCACGTTAGAAAACCGAAAGGGAAAAATTTCTGCTGATGATAACTTTGTATTTCTGGTATGCTTCATCTTTCTCTTTATTCAAGCTGCTTTTAATTTTATCAGTTTTATCCTTATTTCTGCTTTTCTCTTCCTCGAGTCTCGAGGGTTATCCAGCCCTTTGAACTGATTTCTGACAAGCTCTGTGGGAGGTCTAGTGGTATCTGGAGAGATAGAGAGATGAAACGTTTCTTAAGCTCTTTTTTCAGGTGGACTGTAATACACAGAAGTTCATGGGTATTTGGGAAGTGGTAGGGCTGGGGATTATCTCATGTCCTAGTGTCCAAGCGAGAAATAACACAAGCCCAACTACAATTTATTTCTCAGATGCAGCAGATCTTAAAATGTAATTCTGAGTGCTGAATTCTCCCATAAAATTAAACAACTGCTAGGCTTAGCCCAAAACCTGTTATTTAGGCACTTTTTTTTTTTTTTTTAGGGTCCATCTTAATTTTTTAAAAAAACTATCAACTTTGAGGGATAGGGACAATCCCCACTTTCCTAATTATTTTCAGCTTTCCCCTGCCCCACCACAACACAGCTCTCAGAAAAACACTGCACACCTATTTCTGTATTTAATGATGAGAGCAGAGTCATTACCAGTCATCAGCATACACAAGATGTTTGCTAGAAAGGTGCACTTCTCAAAGTCACTGTGAATTCCAGAGCAAGAATGCTCCTGCCCAAATCCTTTTATAGAAGCTTAATATTTCAGTTGTCACAGTATTTATTTCAAGTGTTCATTATAGGGTTGGAACAGCAGCATTTGGATAATTCACAGTGATTTCTCACAACACATCAATGGACTTTATACTTTGGATAGTTTTAAAGTTTTGACTTCCCATGAATGTATGAACAGTTATGTATTGAAGAGTTTTCTGTAGTTCTCAGTCAAGGATATGCATGCACATACAGGAGAAATCTCTTTTACAAATTACTAACCTAAAGGAGATTCCTTTTCCTTTAGCTTTCTGCCAGGCAAAGGGCTTCGCTGACCCCATTCTCTGCTAGATTTTCCCTACTGATACACCAAAACAAACAAAAGGGCTCTCTGGTCTATCCAGAGGTACAAGGTAGCTGCAGTTGCATCAGATCTGAGGGGTGACCTCTGAAGCCTCCAAGCCTTGCTCCTGGGGAGGATGCAGCAGAACAATGTCATCCTTGTTTGCATTCATTTAAATCAGTGCCCGAGTCTTTCCTTCCTCCTGTGCAGCACGTCCCCCGCACAGGCTCACAAAGGGCCGTATTCATCAGCGAGCAGCAACTAGTTATAATCCTTTTGAAAGACAACAGGCCGTGCCAGCTCTACCAGGGCTTGCTTTAAAGTGTTCATCCTTCCTCACTCACTCAAGCCTGGGGTCATGCTGGCTGACTCCTGTGCATGTGGATGGGTTTGAGGGTCTACGAACCGACTGCAGTGGCTCCATGAGGTGGGAAAGGGCTCCCTGGGTCAGCAAGTCCCATTGAAGTGGTTACATCTCCTGTGGAAGCTCGATGACTTGCATCCCGGGAGCCATTTGGTTTCATGCCCACACTCTACCCACGGACAAGCTGCTGCTCAACCTCTCTGCTCCGGATGGGGTGAACCTTCTTTGCATTTCCAGCCTCAATTTATTCATGGCTGGTTTGCTTCCATTTGTTCCCGTGCCAGCATTGGCCATTAGCTTAAATAGCTCTCCCCAGTGCTGGATTTAGTCCTCTCAGTGTGTGCAGGGGGAGCGAGCAGCTCCTTGTGGCCTTCATTTAGTGAGGATGAGACCAAAGCTGCTTTAGTTCTCCTGTTGCAGAGAAGCAACCTCAGTCCTCAGTTCTCCCTATTACCCTGCTTTTCTCTTTGTCTAAACTGAATTTACAATTTACACGCCCTGAGTCTTCCCAGGACAGGCCAGGAGGGATGATGGTAGCCTGGCAGCGTAGATGTCAGGGATGCAGGTGAGACAGCCATGGCAGTGAAGTTGAGTAGGGAGAGGAGAGATCCCAGTGGCCTTGAACTTGGAGGAAGAATTTATTGTGGTGGTGATGTGAAAACACTGCAGCATAAAAAAGCCAGCATCTGCTTACTTAACTCTAGTCAGTTGACCTTAATTTAGAGAGCAGGGCCACCCTCCTGTATCTTGTCTCCCTTCCACATCACATCTCTGCACATTCTCCATTCTGTTCCATGTCCTTCCCTGTGTCTGTCCCACCTCTCCTCCTGCCACTCTCCTTATTTGCCTTATGAAAAAGTCTTTCACAGTCTCATTCTGGACTGTACTGGGAGGCTAGTCAGGGCTTAGCAAGGTGGTTGCTTTCCCCTAAAGTAATCCCCAGCAGCCACCAAATGCTCTGAAGGCAGCTAAGGAAGAGCTTTAAATAGGTTTAAACTGCTAGCTGGGCTTATAGGTTCCAGGGGCTCTGTGTGGACCCCTGTTTGCCAGTGAATTGCTTCCCACTCTCACCAAAATCGAGAGGTTCCCTGAAACTTTTGTCTCAATCTAAAAGCATGTCTGAAATTAATTCTATGACACTCAAGGAATTAAAGGCCATCAGTTCAAGTGCACATAAATACAAGTTGGAGCTCAGGTCCTGAAATTCAGACGCTGAATCCAACCTTGACCCTGGCAGACTTGACAAGGTAAATCAGCTTCTCCAAATTCCTCCTGTGTCACAAGTTTTCATCCCCTCTAGTGAAGTCTAGCAAGAGCCAGCCCCACAATGGAGGTGGTTTCTGTGGCAACTCTAAAAGTCACCCTTTGGATGATTCTAGAACTGCACATCTTCCTCCCATTGAAAAGACTGGGCACATTAAGAAAAGAGATAATGGACAGTCATAAATTGCTGTATGTTGCGGTAGTCCCCGTAGCTGCCTGGGAGATGCATTTGTCACCTAGCAACGACATAAGGTGATGAGGAAATAACAGAACCATAATCTAATGGCCACGAGTTAAAATCTATCAGGGAGCAGCCTCCCAACTCCACAAATGAGGTGGATATAAATGAGGAGGGAAGAGTTACCAAACTTTTCATCCAGTAAGTAGAGGAGGAAGGAGCAGGTGCTGTATTTGTGTATGTGTGCATATATCTCCTCATGGAAGGCATGAGAAAAAAACTAGAAAAAATTGTTCAGTCTGCAGCTAGCCCTTGGACACAGAGCTGCCCAGAGGGTGGGTCTCTCAGTTTTGCAAAACCCCAAAGGCAGTGAAGCTGTGGCAGGAGGGGCCACAGCACCCTGAGAGTTTCAGTGTAGAGCTCCTCTGGGTTTTTGGTGTCTGGTCCTGAATGCCTTAGAGCAAGTGTTGGGGGCTCTTTATGATATTCATGTATTCAAGCTGCTCAGCTGCTCATGGACAGGGAGAGTTTTCTGCTGAAGCAGCAGCTCTTTTCAATATAGGGATCATGCCTGAAGCAAAAGACAGGGCTATTCATGGACCCCCTTTAAGCCAGCACTCTCCTCTTGACATCATTACAGAAAATGCAGGGACAGGCTTCACAAATTGCCATCATAACTTGAAACCTCTGCATGGGACCAACCAGCAGAAAACATCAAAGTTTGCCTCGAAACCAGGAAGCTGAGCAGTGGCAGAATTCAATCCTTTCCCTTTTTTTTCTATAAACAGACCCAGAACAGATGCTATGTGTTATTTTTCAGTACCAGGAGCCCATTGGGATACCTGCCCCCCAAAATACTGGGCATGATCCATTTGGTGGCTCTAAATTGGAAGTATCCTTGGTGCTGGTGCTAGGGAAGTAATTGTGAGAGGAAGAAATCTGAAATTAGTTCAATGATGGATGATCTCTTTGAAGCCTGAAATTGTAAGAGTCACACCATTTCCAGCAAGGCTGTGCACATTTTTATACTGCAGGAGCTTTTTCTTTTAAGAAAACAGCTAAGAAATTGGTTTGGCAATTTATTGTTGAACAACACTGAAAAGGATTGGTCTGAAGCAAGACAGCACGTTCAGACCACTTCTTTTGCATAGCACATGCACTTAGCGAAATCATGAGAGATGCTTTCTCAGAGGGCGTAGTTTCAGAGGCTCACCTTTCATTAGTACTGAGCTGAAAGTAAACATTCGAGAACACCATGGCTTGGCCTAGGTTTATGCAAAACTTGAACATTAAATAACAAACCCTGGTTGAGTATGTATATCACAGTTGGTTAGACTTCTTGACCTTTCAGCTGAAGCAAAGCCACAGAGGTACATCTCCAGAGCAGCTCAGCTTTGTCAATCATTACGGAAGTAATGGCATCACAACATAATGTTTAACTCTGGAGTGAGGACTAAACAAATTCATGGCAACACCCTTTGTGTTAAATCTGGAACAACTGTAGTTAATGGTGCATTTCAGCCACGGGCTGTAAACTCCAGTGACAACCTATTACTGACTGCTGAACAAACCAGGATTGTCCATTCTGAGGGGATCAGAGCTCTGGTGCAAACCATCTTCCACCCCTGTTTAACCACATCACCTGGATGTATCTACAGGAATATAATCAGTCCTTATGAAACCACCAATGCACAATGAAATTTTATGTGCCTTGTGAGAATCACTGGGTATGTGTGGGTTTTTTTGGCTGCACTTTCCTAGCAAACCAAACTCTGGCAGCTGTATAACAGCAGTGAGGGTGCTGGTGGTGGTTGCCTCTGGCTGGGAAGGGTTTCCTTCAGCCTTGGTGCTCGTTTGAGGTGGTAGGCACAAGTGCATAGGACACGGTTGGAGGTAGCTTCCCTTTTTCTGTAATGCCAGTGCTCCGGCTGAAGGCAGCATGAAATGAAAGCATGGCCTCACGTGGACTCCAGTGACTCTTTGTTTGTAGCAGGTCCTGTAAAATGCAGACGTGGGTTAATATGGAACTAAGCTTCAGCAGCAGGAATTTGTGAACAGCTATGAAAATACCGAAACAACTGCAAGGTGCTGACCTTAAACCAGTGTTCTTTTAACTTCTAGTAGCTGATTGTGTCCATGCAAACCCAAATTCACTTCCTGGCTAGCGGTAAATTCTGAAGAGCAGGAAGCCATTGGGTAACAAGTTCTCTGGCTGAAGGCACAATGTGCAGAGTTTTAAAAGCACCAAATTACAGAGGATAAAACACTGCTGCAAACAAAGCTCTTCAAAAGTTTCTTGCACTGGTAATGTGGAGACCTGGAGCTTTGTGTTTCACTTCATGGATCACAGGAACTGGAGTTCTGTGTTTAACCTTCTTCCAGGTAACCAAACCCTTCATTGGGACCAGGCTGATTTTAGAGATTTTCTGGGGGAAAGATTTCAACTTTCATGGAATTTAGTCATCAGCCCTTTTTTTTTTTTTTTTTTTTGGTGAAGGTTTTTTTGAGGACCTGATGAATGTGGGGAGGATATAATGCTCACAATCGTTTCAATTAATGCAGAGAAAACATGACTGCCTTAATCCTTTATTCTGTCTACAGCTATTGAAATAGATGAGCTTGGGGCTTTAGCAGCAGGGGTGGGTGTTTGGCTGCTCTGACAGATTACTGCCTCAGAGCAGATGCACTTTGCTGCAGTTTAACTATGCTAAGGTGGCTCTGCTGAGGTAGTTTGAAAGATGATAAAAGAGAGTCCAGAGGATGTCATTCAGCCATGAAGAATACTCAGGGTACATGTAATCACAGCAACCACCTATCTGCTTTTGACCTGTTATTTTAATAATCAGTTGAAGTGCAAAAAAAAAAAAAAATTAAAATATTCTGCACCAGGTGACATGGCAAATTAGCTCAGTTTTAAAAGGACACGTCTGGAAGAGTTGAAGCTTCTGTCTTTTTCTCTATTCCTCATTTGTGTTTCAGCCACTCATTAAATTTCACAGATAGAGCTTTGTATGAAAGACTTACTATACCTAAAGATCTCTGGTGAAACTAGGGATGGAAAGGCAGTTTGTGCACAGGATCAGACACATTACAGAGATTTGTGAGGGGATTTCTTGCTGTTTACAGTGGCACAAGCTTTGCATAACAAAATCCCTCCAAAGAAGTCCCATTAATTAGAAATGTAAAATGAGATCTCTCAATTATACATTTATTTGATACAAATTTATAATTCAGAACAGAGCTTTTTAGTTGGACTCAAAGAAAGTCAGAAATCTCTACATGTTTTGGATATACACAGAGGGAAATCCAAACTAACGATTTACAAATTACATTCTAATACTTTTTTTCCCAATAAATAAAGAAATCTAAATTCCTCTATCTTGTTCATTCTGTTTCCCAGTGTTATTGCAATTCTATACCTCATCTGAATTTTTTGTAGCAACATTGGGCAACTGTTATAACACACCTAACACAAGTCAGCCAAAAACTCTATTGAATTTGATTCAATTATACTGATGAACCACTCTGGTTACTTTTTGCCCAGATAATCTGAAACTGAGGCTAAGATCAACAAGGCTTGCAAAAATAAACTTGCTTGAGCAGAGAGTAGAAAATATACCTGAAAAACAAGTTTCAGGTTCACGTATTTGCAGTACCTGAAACCTGACTCTGGGAATGATGCACCACCACTATCTGAAAACAGGGAAATGCTGGGTACAGCGCACATCTGGTCAAAAGAGCTCCTATTTACAGCTGCATTCACAATTAGCTGATGGAAAATGAGCCACAGATCAAGAATTTGGTCTTGGGACATTTTCAGCAGACATTTCTGAACAGCAAAGCCCAGTTCAGTAAACAGATCTCTGATTCCAGTGGGTGTTTCCCTACTCTTGTCTTTCCCTCTTTCACATCAAAAGGAATGTTTTCTCCTTGGCCTAGCTTTCATCTGCAAACTACTGAATTTATTGAGCTCTTGGTGATGTTATCTGCTGTTTTTCATATGAGCTGGCTAAGAGCAGAGACCCACAGGGGCAAGAGCTCAGCCCTATGGTCCCTAGGGAGAGGTCTGGTTTTCAACCCTGCAGGACCAGCACCTGGACGACTCTTCCTCTAGCACTTCCCACTCTAAGAACAGTAATTATACTGGTAAATTGTAAAAAACCAACACATATCTGTCCTCTCTGATTTACATGTGTGTTTTCAGTTGGCAGACTCTGAGTTGGACTGTGAGCTTGGCGAGAGGTGAGTGTGGCTTCATTCTCTTACCCACGGCTGCCCCCACCCTGGGCTCTCTCAGGGATGCCATGCTCCTGCCTGGCACACCAGCACAGCAGAGGAATGAACACTTCCAGGAAAGGGCCATTTAGAAGATTTTTTCCAAAGACGAAATGGAGATTGGCAACCCTTTAAGTTTTCAGCAAAAACACTGGTGGCGGATGCCAGTGTTGAAAGGCAAACCAGTTGCACTCTGCTTCGTGCATCATCTGCATCTGCTCCCATCTACATAGAGAAACTTTTAATAGGGCTCCCTCGATGGAGGAAAACTCTCAATCTTCTACTTTCTGATGACGCTTTTCTTTGTGTTGGTAGACGTGTTGGAGTGGGTACAGTCCTCTCACGCTGGACTGAAAGTCCCTTTTATTTTTCCCTTTTTAGGTGCGTCAGACAGAGCAATGAAAATTTTAGCAGCTGGTATGTATGGTAAGTTTCAGATCTGCTTTAGAGGGAAAAAAATGACAAATAATATTCTTTGATGGATATATAGAGAGAAAGGCATTGAGAGAGACTGATAGCTAGAGAGCATTGCTCCTGGGCTGTCCCTGTGTTCTGTCTTTACAAACTAATGGGAATCATTTATCCATATCCTCCTCACTGTACGCTGACAACTGAGCTGGGAAAAAACGATAGATGATTTCAGGGAGAAATATTTGAATTTCCAGCCAGCACTTGTCACTGAGCACTCAGGCCTGAGACATTGGTTTCTGGAGACTTTGATCATGTCCAGTGTGCTGGTGGGGAAACCGCAACATTTAATGGCTATTTGCAAAAGATGTTAATGAATATGTTAATTTGAAGACATGCAGCCATCTGTCGGTGCTGCCTGCAGATGGTAATGGTACTGTTCCTCCCCTGCTGCCTCTGCCTTAGGTTCTTGATGTTGTTTTTCCTGGCCTTGCTCCTGTCCTGTGGGATCTGCTGCTGCCTGCAGTGCTGGCTGAAACAGCGGAGCTGCCTCCCCCACCAACGCACCGTGGCTGTCTTCGCCCTCAGCAGCTCAGATACCTTTTGTGGTTAGTCCTGTCTCTGCCTGCTGCAAGGTCCTGGTGGGCTTCCTGTGGACCATCCATAACCCAGAAAGAGGTGGCCAGGCTTGAGTGGGAGCTGTTCTAGTGAACAGTGAGGTGCCCAGTTCAGGCTTCCTGGGGGCATGTTCAGATCATGGACTGGAGGGCTGAAGCCACATCCACTTTTCCCCAGTCCTACATTCAGCTGAACTTGGTGCAGTCCCTGTGTGTCCATATGTCCCAAAGGTGCGTAGCCAGACTCACACTGTGTGTGGGACTCTCTCCTTCAGTGCTGGGCACTCAGTGGCCCAACATGCAGACACAGGCGCTGGGGTCAGGCAGCCCTTTCCAGCATGTGTCCTGCATTTCTCACTCAGGCAAGACTTCACTGGTCTACCTTGTACCACCACAGTAGGCAGCTCAACTGGCTGATACACCCTGGGGTCTGTCAAAAGTTTATCTTGGTGGGTTTTGTTCATTGTGGTAGCCACCCTCAGCATTCCCCCAGGAGCACCCAGCCTTTTGAGGACTGGGCTATAATGACTATGTATAACACCCATAACTGACCTGGAGTATGGTCAGCAGCAGCATCAGGCTGGGCCAGACAACATTCCTCCAAGAAGAATTAATCTCATCCTGTTATTAGCCTAAGCCCTTCCCAGAGAATGTATTGAATGTATTACCTGCTTTCTAGGTGGTCATGGGCAGTGTCTTCACAGAGAGGACCCACCCCAAACCCACCCATATTCCTCTGTCCTGACTTCTTATATCTGGAGTTTGTGGTGAAAGGCTTTGTGACGCCATGCTTCAAAAATTACATCCATGCCTTTCTCGTTTCCAAGTGGTTTGGCAGCTCCTCCTGGGCTCATCCCTCTCACCCCCACACTTGCTCTTCATGCCTTGCCTGTCTGCTGCATGGTTGTGACTTTGCTTTTTCCCCAGCCAGTGAAGCATCCCAGTGCCCATTCTCTGGATCTCCGAACCCCTGCATGACTGCGGAGATGTCCTCCTCTTCCGCCCCACAGTTCAGCCTTGGGGGAACTGAGTTGCCTCCATCCTATGAGGATGTTATGAAGGAAAATAAGCTCTAGACACCACATGTTGGCTTGCAGTGATTCCACTTGGCTCTTCAAAGATCTTTCATCACACTACAGGAGTGTGAGAGCAAATCAGCCCTTACCACAGGCTGGCCAAAAGACTGAAAAGCAGCACATATTTCATCTGAACCTAAAAGAGGAGACTAAATACAACAGAATAAATGCCAAAAGCATGTGTTGAATCTGTCACAGGAGCTCAGCTTGACATTTTGATGGCTCTGGATTTCAAGAAGCTTCCTCAAAGACCTGTCTGTGTTTGGAGTTTCTGTCTCAGCCTCTAGATTTATCTCTCTAAGGCTGCTATAGCTGGTGCAGCCTCATGTGTTTTAGGACCGAATGTTGATAAATGACTTGATAGTTACTTCTCAAACTTGTGCTGCCTCCTTCACTCGGCGTGGTGCCAAGAAACACCCTCTGGCAAAGTCATGTTGTTCTAATACATTGTAATGCAATCATGCCACTCTGTGATGAAGGATCATTTGCCACATTTAAAATATTTAGCACGGCATATCAGATTTGTCTAGTGCAAAAGGACAGCAAATTTATGGCCAGGGAAGAGAAAACAAGAAACAGGGATTATGAGTAGCAGCAGTGGCAGGAGCTGGTTACAGAACACAGAAAAAAGTGAGTTTGCTCATCTGAGCTGTTCTTAATTCCATGGTGACTGTCTGCAGCTACTCTTGCTCTAGCACTGTAGACCAGCAGGCTTTGAATGGTCCAGGACATTTGTGGAATTTCCCCACAGACATGAATTAGGGGCTTAGGTATTTGATACTTAGCTACATAAATCTATTAGGATAAAGAATGTAATTTTCTTTGAAGTGATCGCTGCAGACAGAATGGAAAAATACTTTAAGAAGCCACCCAGACTGCCTTATGCCCAAGCAGGACCAGTGCTACATAAGTCGTTCCTAGGAGGTATTAGCCCAACTAGTTCTCAAATTACTGAGGAAAGATGCCAAATTTCCCCCTTAGCCATATTCCAGATAAAAGCAAAGATTTCCTTTTGTTTGTCATGGGCAGGTCACTGAAGGCTGAATTCAACCTGCCTGACCTCTCTGCCTCTGCTCTCTCAGTGGCAAAGGCTGGGGGGCTGCAGTCAGATCTCTCTCACTGCAAAAGGTAGATGTCACACCATACACTGCATGTCCACGGAGCCATGAGCTTATGGTCAAACTGGGCAGCTGGATCCATCTTGAATTAGTACCCCAAAAGGCTAATGGAAGCCCACAGCCTGGCCTATGGAGCAGCTCCCTACCTGTAGAGCAAAGTTAGTACCTCTTCCTGTGCTCAGAAAGAAAACTGGGAATATAAATCCACTAAGGGTTTTCAAGTGCTCACATATTCTCATAATGATCCTGTGTAAGTACTTTTGCCAGATAAAGAATTACAGCATATTTTGAGAGAAAATTCCTTACCAGCACCACTGCAAATTATCTCTCTAAAATCTTATTTTAGAAGCAGCTTTAATGTTTGACTCTTGTGTGAAAGGAAATAAATGTTGCTATAGCCAAATGAATGTTTGTGCCAGCAGGCTAAAGTATTACCGGGTTTATTAATAAAGAAAATTAGCAAGCACAGACTCAGCCAGGGGATAAGTCAAGCAAATCCTGAGTGTCCTTTTCCTGGCTGAACTTAGCAAGCATTGCAGGTAATCAGCACCTCTCAGGATCAGACCTTTTACATACATAACCACTACCCCTTCAATTTATGCCCTGAAGCATGAGATTTGATTATGTTTGTCACTTCAGCTTGCATAGCCTGTTAGTGGGCATTAAATCAGCCATCACTTGCTTCCCACCTACACACTGTGTTTGCTTCAGTGACCCCTTCATGGCAGTCAACTCCACAGGCTGTCTGCATTGTGTGCTGCATAAAACATTACCACCTCCTGCTTATTCATTGCTTGGCTCTAAATACATTGCTGCCTTTAATTTCATTGAATGTCACCTTCTAATCAGGTGGCTAGAAAGGCTAACAAGCAAGGACTGCTCTGGATTCAGTGCCTCCATCTCTCTGCATCCCTCCTTCACCAGGACCAGTCGTTCCCAAGGCTGTAAATCGTTCCCCAGCCACCCAACAGAGGGCAAGCGAAGCTTTCAGCACACAGAAACATTTGTGGAAACAGGTTTGTTTCCCTGCTGCTGGTGTGCATTCAAGTGCGTTCAGCTTCATGTTTGTGGTGCTTTAGTTATTCACAAAAGGAATCAAATTATCCTATCGAAATTGGGACAAGTGGCTTGTAGTAAAGTAAGCTAGTGACTGCCACAAAATCAGGCTCCATCTGGAGTCCTCAGCATGGGAGAACCTGTGAGCTGCAGTACCTGTGCAACATGAAAGGAGCCACGGGAGCTTCCAAAAACTGCTGAAGGCCAGGAGGCCTCTGCAAAAAGGTGTAGGTTTGCTGTGGGGGGAACATAAACTGATCTTGCTGCTGGCTTGGGGTGGGGAAGAAGACTACCCCAAGAAAGGGATAAGTGGGCAGTGCCCTAGTCTTTGGCTTGATCATTGAAATGGAGAAGAGGATTGGTTTCTTCCTTCTACAAATGTATTTGGGGTGGCTCCACTGACCTACTGTTGCCTATGAAAGCTGCTTCCCCCATCTCGCCCCCTTACCCAAAAATGCTCCAGCAGAATGGACAAGATTTCTCCAGACCTGTGATCCCATTCTTACAAAAGCAGAGATTTTGCCTGGTAATTTATGTTTTTGTAAGCACTCAGATCTTAATGAGGGCATTGTCTGATATTTCCAGAATTATGAGGAATTCTAATTCATCACTTTAGGAAGACTATAATAATAAATAATGATAATAATGGCCAGTCTTCACGAGCGAAGATCCGGAGAAGGTCTTTACACCTTCCAGCCTGCGCATTGGATTTTTTAGGTGAGACACAGTGTGCGCGGAACTGAGCCCACCCTTTAATCCTAAGGTTCATCTGCCGGGGCCAAGCAGAGCTTGGACAGTGGCAGCGAGGTCCTTAGGATGTAGATGGATTGCCTTTACAGGGCTGACGAGCTCCATCTGCTCGGGGAGTGTCTCTGACCGGGAATCGAACCCGGGCCTCGGCGGTGACAGCGCCGCACCCTTAACCACTAGACCACCAGGAAGACTATAGTCCACTTTGGAAAAGCACTTGTTCTGCTGCAACTCTCTGGCTGCCCCTCATCCTCTGACTTACATTTCCTGGTGACTTTGACAAGAAACGGCAAAAGGCTCTAGAAAAAAGAAATCAGAAAACAGTAGAAAGCAGATGTATTTGTGTGGGAGCTTGTTGTCAGAAAGCCTTGTGAGGGGGAAATGGGAGCAGTGCAGAGGAGCTAATTGTTTGGTGACCATCTGGAAGCAAAAGACAAAGGGAACGTGGTGAGGCACACGGCTGGACTTTCACCTCCACACATTAAGAGCTGCATAATAAAGTCATAAACTGGCTCTCAGGCAAAATAGAGCAAAACCAAAGCCAGCTGAGCCATAACAGTGCATCAGTCTGGAATGCCAGGAGGGTTGGACATGAAAGATGGGAAAATAATTGATAAGCTCATTAATCTGTGGAGTTTTTTATTGTCATCTAAAAATTCTGCATTATGGGTTGAAGACTTTTGTGCAGGGAGGATGAGGATGAGGCCAGGGACAAACGCCCGCCCTCTTCAGGTCACTAGATGGCACAATTCTGGTTCTTCCTCGCTCAAAGGCATCTTATAGTAGGGACCCAGGAGCTACTGAGAGAAAATTGTTCTCCGCTCCCTGTAAGAGCAGTTGGATGGAGTATTTTAGTCATTAATCACTTGCCCACAATATTTAACAGATGCAGAAGGGCAAACTGTAGGAGTTCAGCCCCAGCTGAGAGAGAAAACTTCACTTTCTTGGTGGAATTTCACTTTTCTCTCTTGAAAACTTTACAAAATTACTGTAAGTAGATGTATCTAAGCTGGGATGAAGTCAACAGCTGTTGAAGAGCTGTTGTTGTGGGTGTGCACTGGGGCCGAGGTCTGTAGCTACCAACAGAGGTCTGGACAGCCTCCAAAATCACTCCCCCTTACCCAAGAGCTGGCCCTGTTTGTGCTGATGCCTTTTGTGTGTCCTTGCAGGAGAGCAGTGATTTTCCTCATGAGAGTCAAAGCAGGTCACTTGGCAAAACACCTTTCTGGGCAAAACTTGGATGTGGGTTAGAAAGACAAGACACTCAAAGGCAACCACGTTTATTATACCTCCCTGATGTTACAGTTTGTAAGAAAAGCAGAATTCTGAACTAACGTTCCTGCCTACTGAAAATAATTGTCCAGATCTATGAATCCACACCAAAATCACATAACAATGTTTGTGAAGGGCAGGAAATCCGTATCTTGGGAAACATTCATGCAGCTGCAGCAGGAGACAGACTAGTTCACAAGGTCACAATAAGAGTGAGCCCTAATTACTGCCAGAGTTATTAAAAGCCTTTATGAACAAGGCTGATTGAGGCAGTGAGAGGATGTAATGCAGCATGCAGAAAAGGACAGCCATTGCAGATGTCATTGTTTTATTATCTATCTCACTTGCCTGTATCAAAATGGGAAATCAATACCTATCTGTAAGGCATGAAATCAACTTAATGAAGAGCTTACCTACAACATTTCACTGTTTTCCACAACCTGCAATCAGCTGGATCCCTGGCACAATGCACCAATCTGTGTGCTGTCAGTGAAGAGGACAATGGGGAGCCCCAGTTCAAGGAGACACCCTGGGGCAGGTACAGCAGGGAGGCAGGATGCAAATCCCAGCTCTCAACTAAGTCCCTATGCCCTGGGAAATGACGACTGAGATGCCCAAACACATCAAAATACTCCTTGGAATTTAGTGAAAATCTGGAGAAACCTAAAAAGCTGTTGGAACCGAAGGATTAAATGCTGGGCCTCAGCTGGAAGTTACAATTGAGCAAAAAGCCTTGGTCTATTGTCATTCCTAGTCAGCTACTGCTTGAATGAAATGTAGGTATTAAGGAAATAACTTAATAACTGAGCTCACCTGATATGTCTTTAGCCTTAGGGACTGGTTGTGATTTTGAAAGAAAAAATAAGTCCTGTGTACTTTCTGGGAGGTTTCTTGCTAATGAATAAACAACTAAACTAAAACGGATCTGCACTGTGGGATGCTAATGAGCTAATGAGGAGTGAATCCTGCAGTCATGAAACCAGTGTCAGTATTAAATCAAACAGGGATTAACAACTAAATATCAACAGCTGATCAAAACATCAGATGGACTGTCAGCAGCATCTGAATAATGAAGCAGTGCAGCACCGGACTGGTTGTTACAAAACATTAACCTGGCAAACCTAAGGGTTGCTGTGACCTCTTTCTGGTCCTCTTGTGCAGGAGATACATTCTCAAAACCTATCATAGAGTTTGGCTAGAATAGAAATATGGATAAAAAATTAACCCTTATTCTACACAGATACTGGGGAAGAGAGGCTCACAAGTGTTTATGCAATATTCTTTTATGCAGGAACATTTGTTTGTATATTCTTTGTATGCAAAGTGTATTTGAGGAGGATGGACCCTGAGTTAAGATAGTATTTGGGGTATGCATGTGCTCTATTTGTGTACCCCCAGAAGAAGCACAGGGCTACAGGGATTAATAAGACCAGTTCTTTATATTCACCCCTGATCAAGGCATAGGTATTAGATCCCAAAGTGCCCACTGAGTCTCTACTTGCTGTGGCCCACACATTACAAGTCACAAAACAGCTCCCACCACCTTAAATCAAGCGGAAGACCATTAGGACAAAGGCCCAAAATTCTCCTCAACTACTGAACAGGAGAAATCAATGGTCTGAGATCTGCAATTACATCTGCATTTCTCCTTTGCTAAACAAGGAATAAATCTTTGCAGCAAGAAATAATCTTCATGCTCAGAAAAAGCTATTGAAAACAGCAACAAGAGGCTGGAGGATGTCCCTGAGAGTTTGTGGGGAGGAATAATGTGTGGCTGTATAGGCTGGGGAGGTAAGTCCTGCCCAGGAGCATGTATGTGCTCTGCGTGAGTTGGGCTGAGGCTGCCTGTGGCACTGCAGCATCTCTCCTCCCTCAGGGAGGTTGAGGGAGCATTTGCCTCTCTGGGCAGGAGTGGGGATGTGGGCAGTGGAGCAGTCACTGAGCACAGCTCTGCCTTTAGGATGTGTTCACCCTCCATCTCATTTCCAATGTGTCCCTGAAGGAGCAGGGGAGCAGGAGCACAACCCAGGAAACAGACTCAAAAGTATTCCCAGAGCTTCCCTGCCCCAGCAGAGCATATCAGCAGTGTCAGCTCTCCTGCCCCAAAACCCCAAACCAACACATTTCTGATGTGACTGTGAAAAACTTTAAAAAAAACCCCAAACAAACAACAACAACCAAGCTCTGGATGCAGTAACAGGCAGAAAACCCTGTCACCTCCAATCTCTTTGTGCATTCTTGGTGAAATCTGTGAATTCAGCACATCGCTCGTAACTCTTGTATTCCTTGTCTCCCAGGACCTTATAAAAAAGCCTCCATCACTTCTCCTACTGTGTTTACATCTGTTCAATACAGCTCATCTGTTGGCAATAACCTGCTTTCAGTTGGACTAACATAAACATCTGCCAACCCAAGAAGCATGAGCTCTGCAGGCACAAACCTCCCTCGGCTGGGCAGCAGCGCTGCCACGAGGGCTCTTGCTGAGATGGCTGCATTATGGTCTGGGCCTTGTGGAGGGGCTTGAGCCTGTAGCAGATCCATACGGACCTGCTGTTGTCCTGTCTGTTCCAGGGCCTGAGTACTCCTTGACTACAAGCCATGTCAGGACTGGGTTATGTTTTAATGATGCTGATCAGTTCTGTGCTGCAGGACAAGATCTGCTTCCAGGATAATCCATCAGAGGACTCAGCCCTTCATTTCCATCATTTTCTATCAGAGGTGATGTTTGAGACACAGCCCACCCCATCCTTAGCCATCCCATCCCCCTTTGGCCCACATAACAAAAGGTTTCACTTCATACTCTCTGGGAGAAGAAAATCCAGTCTCACCACCAAGCAGTTCATGGAGGAAGCTTACCTCTGGTGGTGCCTCAGTATTCATGGCTGTGCACACCCTGCTGAGACTCCACTGCTGTTTCTTCATTGCCCCTGAGCAGACACACCTCTGTGCTGAGATCCTTTCCTCAACCTCTAGTGCCCATGACCTTGTAATATGGTGCCCATTGTAGAAAGAACTGAATTTGGACAGTTCTTACCAACCCTAAGAAAATTCTGCCTAAGCTTCTCTTTTCATTAAAGGCATGGAAGAATTTTCACATTCATCCTTTGGGAACATGTTAAACTATAATGAGTTTTTGTCACCCACCCTAATGAAGACCTGGCTGATGCTCCAGCCTCATCCAGCCTATAGCAGAATGGATTGCAGTAGGTCCTGAACTGGATTTAAATATCTTTTTATAGAAAAGGACAACAGATTTTACTATCATTTATCCTGGTTTCTAGCTAATATAGACATACTGTCATGCACAAGGTCAGATTTTGGATCTTCACTCACTTTGTCCAAGCAATGTCCCTACTAAGCAGGATGAAGCTGGCAATTTCCAGATCTTGGTGAGTTTAGAGCATCCGTAATGTACATTTTAACACTGACTAAGAAGGACTCTATTCTGCAGGAAAGAATACACCTGATGTGCAGTGTTTTCTCAGTGCAGAGATTCATGGACCAAAGAAAGGGTCAGATGTTTAATACAACTCTTATCTTCTGAAGAACTCTCCAGCTGCCTGCAAGAGAAGCAGACCCCCATGCTGGGTGCACAGGGTCCAGCCGTTGGTCAGACAGTCAGTCCCTCTTTTTGACAGCATTTTCTGCTTTGTACATTCTGTTGATATGTTACCAGACATGAAACAGATCCATCTTGCAGTCTGGGGATCTTCATGCAGAACACTGTAGTCTGATTCAGGAACAGCTGATTTATCTCCTTGTACCAATAGTATTGAGACAAATGCTGAAAGAGTTTGTGTTGGTTATTTCAGTCCATGCAAGTGGCCTCAGCACTCAAGAAAACAGGATTCCCTAAAGCAAGATCTTCTCAGAGATTACTTTCTTGAAGGAAGGCTTTTTTGAAGCTGTCTTAATGCAAACATTGTAGCATACAGTAGATCCTTGAAATGTAACTGCACCTGTGTCACACCCTCAAGAGCTTGGGTCTCCGTGCAATCCACTACAAATAAAAGCAGAACTCTTTCTGGAGTACTTACCTGCTCCTCACACTCTTGTGTCCACTGCATACATTTTGGCAGTGGCTGTTTGTGAGGATGGTAAATGCGTATTTGTTACGATGGTCGCAGCTGAGGAATAGCCTTTCCTCAAGGAATAAGCAGGATGGAATCTTCCAGAACTGGTTTCTGTGAGACACAGGGAGAGAAATAGGAACTGCTCATGTGTGCTTGGTGACTTTCAACTGCAAAGCTTCATAATTCAGAGAAAGCAGCACTCCAAGATATGACACAATAACAACAAATTTTATGTCATACTTACACCTCAGCTCCCACCTGAAGACTTTGGTTTGCTTTCTAGAGATGCCTAAGACTACTCCCATTTTTCAGCCAAAAATATTGCTGCTGGGGATGAACAACCATCCCAAAGGATGTTCCTGAAGGACCTTCCCCACCCTGTGCACCTGCAGCACACCCCAAGCAATGGCTCTCTCTCTGAACTGTGCTTCAGCCCTGCCACGGTTCCTCACCTCTGAAGAGATACATGCAGCAGGTGAGCAGGGACCCAGATACGAAACAGCCGAGTGACCCCGCCATGCCGAGCCAGCACGACCAGCCGAACTTGTACTGAATGCCCAGAAACACGTTGTGGAAGACCAGAGAGGAACGCTCCACGTAGACATCAACTGCATACCACACTGAGCCCGTAATGCCCGGGAGACCTGCAGGACAGGAGCAAGGTGCCACACAGCCCTCAGGTGGACCACGAGAAGATCACAAACAAAATGTGAAGTGGTAACTACTGTCTTCAGGATGGAAAGACCTTCCATAGATGGCAGGTTCTGGCCCCACTTCAGCCTCAGCCTTTGGCGGATTCCTGCTGGCTCCTGCTGATATCTGCCACAGCGCTGTCAGGCAGAAGCTGCACCTCACAGCTTGGCACTGCACACACCACCAGCGCTGGTTGGCAGTGCTCAGGTTTCTGCAGCAAAAGGCAGAAAGCTCCTCCCTTCTCAGCTTGTTTACCAACTTGTTGTAAAATTGCTTCCAGAATTTAAGTTTCTAATCTGTTTTGATTTTCAAAACTTTGATGGTGTTTGTCACACAAACTTTGAGAATTGAATGGAAGATGTTTAAAAGAACCTCTCAAAGTGTTTTACATGTGCTTCCAGTAGCCGGGGTGATTTATGTATTAAATCTGCTCACACTGAAGCAGAGGTACCCGCTCGATATTGACATGAAGTCAAATGAAATTATTTGGTACCTAGTCAGATATTTAATTCTGTATTTAAAATTCTCCCACTAGCTGTAACAGCAAAGTACCTCAGACAGTTGGGTATTTATCACCTAGGAGAGACAGACATGTTATTATCCTTTTATTAGAGATCAGTTGCAGAGATTTCGGGCTAAGTGACTTGCCCAAGGTCACACAATCTGTGGCAGAGCCAGGAACAGAATCAGGAGGCCAGAAGTTTCTAGTCCTTCAGCAATTCGATCTCTGCTTTATCAACAAGGCTGACTGCTTCACAGTAAAATAGCAGTAAATGGAAGTCAGTCACCTGGTCAGTACATGAACTGAAAGCAGATAAACTCAACTACGTGCTGTTAGGGGCAGGTGGTGAACAGAGGAAGTTATATTGCACAAATAAATCAAATAAAGATTCTTCCCATGTTTACCATACAGAAAATCCCCAACCTCTCTCCCTAAAATAAGGGAAGGTTTTAGTGCTTCCCCACATTGTTAAAGGGTTTCCTGAAGAATGGGGGCTCAGTGGGTAATACCTGCAAGGAGCAACATAACTCCAGACACCAGGCAGATACGCAGCTTGATGAGTGGCTCATCAGGAAGGAATTTCACACAGTCCAATCCGAGGACAAGGAAGAGAAATCCAAATCCTGCCAGGATATCTGCTGTGATCATCATGGCTCTGGTCAGCACCAGCTTCACTGCAGGACAAAAGCAAAGCATTCCAGTTCACACAGAATGGAAATGTAGGGGGTAGTGGGGTCAGACTCTATGACATTTTTTTCTGGGGTGAAGCTTTCTCCAGCTTCCTCTGGGAGTAATACCTTACTGAGAAAAGAAACATGCCTCTAATTATTTGTCACTGTGTAGAACAGATCCTCTTTCAGACTACACTCAGGTGGCCCCACCACTTGTAGAAACATCTGTGACTCTTACATACCAGGGTGCTCAGCATAGATGGAGTCGTACTCATCACAAGTTTGGATCCCATCAAAAACGTTGGTGACACATTCCCACCACAGGCCACGGCATTTTGTACTCACCTGTGGATTGAGAAGATAAAGATTAAACATCCACCAACACAGCAGATGGTCAGTTTAGCCCTTCAACAGGAGTCCTGGAGGTTACATAGATGGCAAACCAGAGTGTTTAGCTTGAAAAAGAGAAAGCAGCAGGATGAAGGACAATGTTACAATGTTTTCTGGGTACCTGCTAATGTTTTTACATTAGAGGAAAAGAAATTCAGACTAGACTTTAGGGGAAAAAAAACCACAAACCCTGTGTATTGTTAAGAATAAAAATTCTGACGGAAATTTCTGGAAAGAGCTGGGGAGTGGCTGACCAGGGAGATCTAAGAGCAGGTTTGATCACTCCTTGCCAAATGCTTGTCTAGGCTGAGCTGGGCAGGGCTATGGACCAGATGACCTGAGACTTTGCTGTCCATGCTCCCCTTACACCATCCTCCTGACAAGAAGGAGCAGCTCAGAGAGTGGGAGAGATGTGCAAAGTAGAGGAGTGGATGTGAGCCCCTCTGCAGACACCTGTGCAGTGCTGCCTCCAAATGACTCAGCTGTAAACACTGGATGGAAAATGAGAGGCAGCCAGTGCTGATCCTGGCCCTGGGGCTCCAGGTGTGCTGCCAGCTCTGGGACCACGCGTGCCCAAGCCACAGTCATTGCTGAAACATCCAGACTGGGGCAGATGTTGCAGTAGCATCATGGCTCATAGTCTCCACTGTCCTGAAGCCGTAGATACCATTCCAAGCCCAGCCTTCCATAAATCACTTTAATATGGGAGGTATTTTCATTACCAATGCAAATATGGCAACAAGCACATTTAAAACATTCCTGGAATTGCTCATACAAGGAGCAGAGGTACTGCTGCTGGTGCAGCTTTGGACTCCAGCCTGCCCACTGCTGCCAGTGACACCCACTGCAGTTAATGGAAGTAGAAACTCTTCCATCAAATGAGTTTCACACAGGCAAAGGGGACCAGGCTTGCTTGGATGATGCAATAAATTAATTTTTCTTGCACTGTGTAAATCACAAAGCAGATAATAACATATCTCAAGCACCTAATAAAATCTTATTCAGGATGTATTGAAGTCTGTAGCCAGCCGCAATATTTTCTCCACAATACAATGTCTGAGCCAAACAGTGCAACTGTTCTGTGATGCTGCTCTGTGGATCAAAGGTGAGTAAAATGACTCACTACTTCAAAGTAGCAAAAGAGATACTATTTATATTTGAATGAAAACAATCTACACATTTTGTTTCATGAAGATAAAGTACTTAAAAATTCTGAGAATTTCTGGTTATGTTTAATGAACAATATCACAAAAAATGAGAAGCAGTGGTAAAAAAATGATTTCATTGTTTCTGTGTTTGTCAAGAGAACAGTGTCATGTAAAACAATTTGCCATATTCACATTACATATGTTTTTACTGTGGTCCTTTTAATGCAGCTGCAGCTCTGCTCCTGTTGTAACTCACCACTGTTCAGGCTGTGCTTGAAATTAGCTTATTTTATGAAACTACATTTTGTCCCACTTACATTTATATCATTTCATGTTCCTCCCAAACCACCACAGGCTTATTCATAGTACTCTGTATTCAGCTACTAATGTCAGTTACTTTCTTACTTGGTTGCAATAGTATTGTTTTTTAAATCTTACAAGCAGCATCTTTCTCTAAATTATTTATGAAGAGACTAACAGGATTCCAGGCTTTGTCAGCCTCCAAGCAAAGCAGAGCTCTTAAGGCGCAACAATTATGATCACGGTCTTGCTTGTGAAATAACTCCCTTCCCAGACTAACAAAAACTTGATAAATGTTTTGCATTTCTTGGGATGTTGCAGTTGTCACCTACTGCTGCTAGTACTGACCATGGGCAAAGCAGGGATCAGCCCATCTCCATGCAGCCTGTGCACATCCAGGGATAAATGTCTCATTGCCTAGTGCAGGAGGAATGGGAACAGATGTTGGAGTGGGGACCTGTGGCTGCCCTGAGCCACCACTGAGCTATTCTGGTTTATCTTCTCTGCCTTGTAACCTCCTTGACCAACTCTTTCTCCCCTCTGTTTTGTGCACCTGGTTGTTGGTCCTCCTGGTTGTTAACCTGCTCCCAAACGACCCTTGGGCATCTGCCCTTGTGCTGAAAGCACAAATCTTCAGGCACATGGGAACTCGCTGCTGTAAAGGGGAGAGGGATCAGGGATGGCTGGGGTATCATGTGGGGTTATGGATTTCTCCATCCCATGGCTGGACCTGCACACCGTGTTGGTAGCACTAATTCCCCATCAACCCTCTCCTCCCATAGCAAATCTGCCCCAGCTTTCCTGGGCCCAGCCAAGGACTCCCTGAGCAGTTAAGCTCCTCTGCCACTCTCCTCCATCTCCCACTTCGATTACGAAACACATTGCCACGACCTGCTTTCCCTAATGCAAGTATGCATGTAAAACACGAACTGCATAATGACTGTAATATATATAATTACATCCTATTCATAATGTATAATTAATATTAAAATAATTCTCATACAAATAAAAAAAAAGCCAGAACAAGCACACACTTCTCCTTCTGGGGAAAGCGGAGAAGACAAACACGCGAATGACATTAGTCACAGAGTTTCAGCAGACTGTGAAAAGGTGCCAAAATATGATGATTACAAGCCCAGCTCGAGAGTAAAACAGGCAGTGTTTAACAGTAGTGGTAATATTTATAATCCACCTGCAGCAGGGAGTGCTTGTTGGGAAGCAGATTATGGGCTTTTTGCAGCACAAACTGCTGCAAAAATTGACCCAACCTTGTCTTGATGCTTCCCAAGGAGTCATCAGGTTAAACAACTTTTTGTGTGGCTATAACCTGTTGTTTCTGAAGGGGAGGTGAGAGGCTGTGAGAGCTGAGCTCTGGCCAGGACCCCTGAAGCCCCTCTAGAAGTGGCTGCTCCTGGTGCTCCCTGACCTCTTCCTCCTGGGCTGCTCCTCTCCAGTGGTACCACAGCGAGGGCTTCATCGCCCCCATCTGCTGGGGGCCAGGGTCCAAGCCAAGCAACCAGACCAGAATCAGTAGCTACAGCTGCTGTAGGATGCAGTTCCCTTCTGGAGTTAAACTTGCCTGACTTACCCTTTTTCCGGCAGAAAACAAGAGCCATTGTGGACCCCGAGGCCTTTATGGCCATGGACAGTCCACTGCATTTCCCTGTTTAGAGAGGCAGTGAGTCATTAGGGTCATTAAGGAGATCAGTGGTCAGGTATTAAGGCTGGGGGCATTTTGCTCCATTGTTTAGTATTCACACTCAGAGCAGGAATGTGAGAATAGTGGCTGCTAATAACCAAACTCAGTGTTAATGGAGCACTTCGGACAGCCCATCAGCAGGTGCCTTTGTGCCAAGAAGACAAGGTTACACAGCCTCAGGGTAATGGACTAGTTCTTTCCTGGACTCACTTTGCTCAGGAGCTGGGTTTTCCTCTTCTGATTTTCCTCACAATCAGATTCACTTGGCTTTTCTGAGTATACTGATATCTTCATCTGACTATAAACAATTCACATGTTCCTGAAAGAAACCTGAAATAGCTCCCAAATTAAAAGTGAAATCCCATCCAGCATCACTGGGTGCACACTATTTTCCCTGTAAAGAGGTTCACTGAGCAGACATGCTGACCATCAGCAATTGCTTTGCATTGGATCTATGACCACCACCTCAGCATACACAACCACCTTTCAGGGTAGGACTGACAGTCAGATTATCAAGATTTCTTGTGGCATAAAGAAAAAAAAAAAAAGGTGTTTTTCTTGCAATCAGTTTTATTCTTCTTTCTTCATAAAATTCACCTCTTCATGTGATGCACCTAGATGCTGCATTGCAATCACTGAGTGTAGAGGAGCTCTTCTGGTTTCCTATGCTGATCAGCAGATAGAAAGTTTCTTCCTGATATATTTATCCAAACATTCTATCTTGGAAGGTGTTTCACCTCCACTACATAAGGTATCCAGTTTGCCAGAGAGCAGATTCCCACACTGTGGCTGTGCGGCCCTTAAATGTATAGAAATAGATGGCTGTGCTAGGAAGAAAATTACAAATTTGCAGTACTGAGTGCTGCAGAAACAGTGGTGATTTGGGGCCTGGAGTCTTTGGGGCACACCTGGCATGTAAGCAGCAATCTTCTCCCTTATGTGCAATTTACTTTTGCTGATACCTTTCTCTAAAATGAGAGTGCTATTGTCCGCACAAGTTCAAAAAGGTATTGAGTCCCCATGGCCCCCTTAAATTTCTGCTAGCCCTGGTGCTCAGTGGCTGTTAAGAAAAAAGACAAAGAGCACAGTTGTACATGGTGGATGTTTCCACCAGGAAGTCTGACCTACAGAACCAGAAACATCTCCAAAATATCCATGCAGGCTGGAAACACAGGATAACTGTACTCAAGTTCATGCACATATAAACCTAGAGCCTGTAGACCTTTCTTGAACTTACTGAGTGAGAGTAGGGTCTGGATAATAAAGCTAGGGACTAATAAAGGGGACTACATAGAATACCATTTTTTTCCTGCTCTTGACAGAGTAATTTATTTCCTTTTCATCTACTTTCATCCAGTACAACAGGAAAAAGTACATAAGAGTGGAGCAATGACACCAGGAACCAAACTCTCCCTAAGACATGTTGGTTTTGGTGATCAGGCTGTCCTCACCCCAATCTTACCTCCAGAGAGTCATCAGCATTTACCATCCAGCAGTCTGTCCAGGTAGATGTTATCAAAAACCCAGCAGAGAAAAAAGCAAAAAAGCAGCCCACATATTGGAGAAAAAACCTCATGCCAGCAGGTGCTCAGCACATCCAGGGGAGTGAGAACAGCAGTGCCCAGCCTTGTTCTTAAAGCTGAGGAAGAGACAGAGCCTTAGTATCCCAGGTCACCACTACCCTCTCCCAGTGACCACGAGCAGCAGGACCTTCTCACTTGTGCAGATGCCATCTGTTAGTGATGGCTGCAGGAGCAGCGCTCTCCTGCCACGGGGTCAGGAGGAGGGTGAGCGCGCCCACGGGAGCTGCTGCAGCCAATCCGCCCCGCACCGTTACAGCTCCTGTCATGCCTGACTGAAGAGAAATGGGGTAGTGCAGAAGTGACATGCAGGTAAACGGAGTCCTGGACTTGCAGGGAAAGCAGGTGTCATGGCAGGTTTTGTCATAGTAGGGATTAGAGAAGAGAATCAAAAGTTGTTCTTCAGGGCGGAATTTTTGAGCACTGCATAGGGACACACAGAAGAGCTCTCAGGTGCACACACATGTTTGTTCCTGTTCTTTGGTTCATGCCTTAGCAGGAAGCAACTACAAATTGTCTCAGAGTAGATCCCAGGTAGCTTGGTTACTGTGCACACTGATGCAATGATGATCTAGTTCAATGCAGGAATGTTACTGAAGAGGGAAGGGAAAAGGTAGTGGTCATGGGCCTTCAGAGCCAATGCAAACCACCACCCCAGCTCAGATACAGAGCTCTGTGTTCTTCATTTGAGTCAAACCTCAGTGCTTCTCATGCTCTGGGCTTCAATTTGTTTGTGGCATGAGTACAGCTCCCATGTGGAAATCTTGAAGTTTTCAAGCTAGTGCTAGTCTGGAGGATTTCAGTTTATTGGATTTTCCCTGCTTGATTACTGTGATTGCAACATTCCTATTTCCCTGCAGGACTCCCCGGATGATCAGGGGTCACACAGGCTGCCGGGGGCAGAAGGTTGGGGCTCTGTAAAAGGCTCCTCTGTGTCTCCTCTCATGCAGTGCTAAGAAATCTATCAGGATACAAAGAGCACCTTTCAGGAATACCAGGGGAGAGTGGGACTAGAAATTCCTCCCACCCCAAAGGTACAAATGCACAGAAATCATCGCATCCTCAATGATCTTTTTTTTGTTGTTGTTGTTTAATATAACGAGAAGCAGCAAAATACTGCCTTGAATGGGCAAATCTTCAACACAGAGCAGAGGAGCAGATTCTTGCTCTGCTTTCACCTCTTTACAGTAGCTTGCCCAAACTGATGGTGTCTGTTATCTCAGCTTTCACCTCCAGATGGAGCCAAGCGGTACCTTTACAGAACTGCTCAAAGCTTCCTCTTCTCCAGGATTTCCCTCCAAATACTGTAGCAATGAGAAGTTTATTATTACTACAATATATAACCCATAGTATCCCTATCATAACTTCACGAGGTGGTTTTACTGTCAGAGAGAACAATTTTTACCCTTGATCCCAGGCTCACACCATTCCTCAGAGGTCACACCATGGAATAGGTCCTCAGAATGTACTTTGGGAGACTTAAGTAGAGAATAAAAGTCCCAGGTCATAAAGTCAGGGCATGCAGGAGACTCTGATCCTTTAGCTTTCTGCTTTCTGTTTCCTAGTTCTATTTGTAGAAGCTGACAAGCGAGGAACTTTTCCTCTTCCTTCCTTACCAGCTGCTTGTCTTGATATGATTATGTGTATATGATGCTTTCCACTGAGTTTTCTGGTATCCAAATGTCTGTATAAGTCAAATAAACCTTCATGATTTCACTTCATGGCTTTCTGTGACAAAGATGGATTTGTGTTTTTAACAGTTCTGATCCACAGGTGGCAGTGGCCACACAGGTCCCATAAAGGCTTTAATTAGACACATAAATAGACTGTATTTATATGAGGCAGGTACTGACAATATACATCATCTTCCTATACTTGTCTTCACTGGGTGCACACATTACCTTGTGTCTGCACCCATTTTTTAAAGGTATTCTAGTCAGTTGTTATTAGTGGCAACTCAGAAAAAGTGAGCTCAGACAAGGCTTGAAAAAACTGAGGGAGCCTTCCCAAAATCAGAATTAGAGATGATAAGACCTGAACTTGACAGTAACAGTCTGGATTAGCCAGGAAATGTATTACAGCCATATGAATCTCCCTGCCTTCTCATTCTGTCCTGTACCCAAATACAAGCCTCTTTCAGAGAGCCCAGCTGGAAAGAAAGGGGTCATTTTTCCTTACTTGGTGTATGCTGAAAATGTCTCAATGAAAGCCTGACAGAGTTGGAAAGTGAAACTCTCCCAGGGCAGGGGTAGGACCATGGTAATAGCCAGAGAGGAGTTTCTAAGCTTTTCTGATGGGCACATCACAATCTGATCTTCCAGCTTAGTCTACCAAATGTCCATCTATGTCAGACCAAGGAGCAAACTCCACTAAGGGATGAAGGCAGCATGTGAGGTAGTGCCGCATGTGCTTCGCTTCATCTCTCCATAGCTGTCATGGCAAAGTCTTGTTTATTTTCCATATGCCCAGCAATTTGTGTTGCTGTCCCAGCCCCAGCCACCTCCCTGTGTTCACCTTCCCTGCAGGGCAGGAGAGTGACCCTTCCAGAGCAGGATGCCGGTGCTTCCCTGATCATGAGTCACCGGGGACAGGAAGTGGCTCCAGCCATTTGCATCTAACTCAGGGCTAAGGAGCATCCCGGCCTCAGCAGCAGAGCAGGTCGGGATCCTCCAGTTTTCCCTGGCATAAGACTGTTCCAGTGTGTGCAACACAATGAAGATGGTTTATGATTTTTCACTTAGCAGAGAGGCCAATCCAATATCTAGTCCTTCTTTAGGTCCAAACAGTTCCATGGAATCTGACAGAGTTACTGGAAAGAATACAATATTCTTTATTCAGTAGAAACTGGCAAGGTGCATGTTTAATACTATTTATTTTAAATAAGTCAGCATCTTCTTGAATCAAAAGTCTGTTGCAGTTTCTCATCATAGTCTGCCTTCCTAACTTGCATGACAGATGTCCCCTCAGCTTTGGAAAACAGCTCTCCCAAAATAACCTCCCAAGATGTCTTTGTATAGCCTAAAACCTGGCTGACATGACTTAGTGCAGCTTTCCAATGGATTTGTAGGCTGTACTACATATGCTAACTGTACTTTGACACTAACAAAAGCTTTAGGGTATTCTAATACTTAACTGTCAGAGCTTGGCCTTGTTGGGCTTTTACTCTGCATGGCATTGATGCACCAAAACTTTGCTAACATAACAGCCTTGTCACCTTGACTACACACAGCCTCAGCTCAGCAATGAATGCACTGTGGGTCGATTGCTTTTATTACTCATTAACACAAGGTGGTCTGTGCTCTCTGTTAAAGCCAAGCCATTATGCTGGAGACAGAGGTAGAAACTACTGCCAGTCTTGGGATGACTGGTTGTCATCTGTCTACCTACATTCCATTCTTGCAGCAACACTGCAATGAGGCCGCAGTCCCGTGACCACAGAAGGGCTGTGTTGTCCCTTTACTTCCATAGTGTCTAATATATAGTGTAGCAGAGAGCCTTGAGCAAGAAGGAAGTGGTGATGCTTTAATGCATGAAATACAGACCTCACTGCAAGCAGGCAAGCAGCCAGTGAGGTGACTTGTGTTCAGTGCCAGGGGCTTGTCCAGTGGGCATGGCTCATGAGTCAGAGGTGACAGAGAGGTGTGGAAGGGGTTTCCCTAAGAGTTCTTCCTCTCCATGGGCTTGTCTGCCTACTCCTCCCTCCTCGTTGTACCCTCTCCATTCTCCTGCTTCATATACCACCATCTATGGCCTCGAAGTGTCTTCATCTCCAGAGCAGAGCCTCTTGGACATGAGATGTGTACACACATGAATTACAGAGCAGTGTGTGTCAGCTGTAATGTCCCACTTCAGCCATGTTTGTATGGTCACAAACCCCTGGGATTTAGCTTGGTGTTGGCTCAGTAACTCCACATAAAATATTTAGACTTCTAAGTAACCTGTGACTTCTTAAGTAGGCAATATATAGGATTAATAGAAAATATGAAAGAAAAGGCATTTTCTAGTAGATATGATCTTAAAGGATTAACTCTATGTGTGTGTGAGCCTGTTTATACTATACATACAGGTATGATGCTTGTATGCAGACCTTTAAAACAGCTTTTCTAATCACTCCAACAATAAAAGCTAAAATAAGCATTTAAATGCAGTCTTTTCAGGCTCTCAAAGTACTGTGCACCTTCTCTCAGTACAATAAATTTCGTTTAATGGTTGCCTGTGAAATCCCACACCTGAGAAACACATAATCTCAACGATGTATTGCTAACCCATTTTATAGCTGGGGAAAACGAGGCTCTGACTAAGTGCCTCCAGATCGAGAGCGAGGAGTCACAGTCCCGCTTCTCTTTAACACCGGGGCAGGACTCTCTTGCCTGGGTGTGGCAAGATCCTTATCAGTGAAAACATGTGTGACCACTCGGGTTTCCTGAAAGCAGCCAGAGAATATACGATGCCGTCACTGCATACCAGCTCCACGGGGCGTGTACTGGCAGAGGATCTGGGTACTGGATCAGACACACCTTTTCTCGGCATGTCACTAGTTCCAGTGCACAACCCTCGTCCCCAAGCACCCCGGGGGCTATTAATGTCCTGCCACGTCCCAGCGGCGTCATCCTCATCCAAGCGTGCATTTCCCAGTATGAGCCTGAACTTTCCCGTGCCCCGATGCAAACGTGATAAAATGCAAGTGAAGCGCAAGGTCCGCACCACTATTAGCTGTCGTGCAGGAAGGGAAGGGAAAGCAGCGTGAATACTTAGCTCTTTCCAGAGTTCCAGAGAAAAGCACAGGAAAAAAGGTCCCGTGGTGGGAGAGGTTTGCACTGTGTCTGTGCTTCGGCTGCTCCTCAGGACCTTGGCTCACCTCAACTGAGTGAGGGGGGCCGTATGTGTGCTTCACCCTGCAGGGCTCTCCTGGCTGGAATCCACCCCCTCTTGTGACTCACTTCACAAGAAACATCCGTTTCAGACCTCTGTGCCCCTCGCTGCTACTCACCAACCTGCTTATCAGAGTGATGAAAGACCCTCTAATAGACTCATCGAGGAGGGGATAAAAGTAACTATGGGGTTAGAAATTCAGAGTCTGTTAACAGGATGTTTGATCTACTATAAAAAAACAAGGAGGACAACAGCCGAGGCTCAGGGAAAACAGTTGCTGCTGTGATTCACGGACCATGAGCACAGGACAGTTTTGAGACCTGGTTAGATGAGCTGGGGTTGGGCTTGGGTACAGGATCTGCAAGGAGTTTCTCTGCGGAGCTCTGGTGCTGCAACACTCTGAAAATCAGTGTCTGCCAGCCTGCCTGTCACCAACTCCTCCCCACACACTCACTGTCCCCTTCAGTTTAATACTCAGCATCCAAACTGTACATCCAACACTGCCCAGAGCTGATGCAGAGTGACCCCCAGGTCTGTGCACAGATGGGTTGGGGCAAGGAGGAGAATCCAACTGCAAACAAAGGCTCCTGTAAGGCCAGCCCCTCACGCCAGCCCTCTTCTTGTGCAGGTAGCTGACAGAGTGGGGATGCTTTTGACCCTGCTGCTGAACAAATTAGCATGAGCAGAGCCCCTATTGGTTCACATACACCTAATCACTCTCTGCCTTCATCATGCAGGCAAGATGTGCTGTAGGCTGGAGGGCAAAAACATGGAGGAGGAGGAAGGAGAAAAGGAAAGGACAGCCTAATCCCTGGCAGAATCACTAAGGAATGGGGAGACATGGGCAGAGCTGCAGTTGCAGCCCTGAGATAGGAGATAACAGCAGATGATTCTAGTGCTCATCTCACCCAAGGCATTTATACAGGGAGTGTCTTCAGAGGCCTCCTCTCCTCTCCACTCTCCTGTCCTGTCCTCTCCCTCACATGGGAGCCTCTCTGTGCACTAGGAGAGGAAAGCACAGCATGTTCTTTCCCTCTTTCTCCTACTCTGTCCCTATTCTGCCCTGGTGGTCCTGGTTCATGTAGGGTCCAATTCTGTTCTTTATGGAGATGTGCTCTTCCTCATCCAAGCTCTCTTTTCATCCCTCCGCCCCTTTCTGGCTTAGGCTTTGTTTTCACCTTCTTTGTCAGCAGCACAGGGTGTGGGCTCACCAGAGTGCTCCCCAAAACACCTATCAGCAAAGCCTCTGCCTACATCGGGCTTAAGGAGGAGCTTTCATGAGCAGAGAGACACAGCTGCAAGACAAACACCCCCAGCCTCTGACCTCCAGCCAGATAACTGGGTTTTTAAACTCCCTCTAGGCATTGAAATATGACCTTGGATTACCAATGTGTTCTCCCTGTCCTAACGATAAAGGGTGTGTTAGAAAGTCCCGGGGAGAAACTCCTTCCCTCCTCCTCCTCCTCTGTCTACACACATGAGCACGCACAAGCTCTGCTTTCAGTGCAGATGGGTCTTTCACTTAGCAAAGGCTTTTCAAGAGTTTCATTCCCACGTAGGCACTAGAATAACTGGCCACATTTAAACACTTCCTTAAATGCTTAACCCTGCTTCCTACTGGAAAATCCAGCCATGTGTGTCTCAGCAGCAGCTACTGAGTGCTTCAGAAATACCTGGCTCTGATTTTGATGTCTTAAAGAGGACTGAAGCAGATTGCCAATACTTACAAATCCCAACTTTCTGCTCCTCTCAGTTTCCAGAGACAATTCCTTGATGGAAGATGGTTCTACAGGGTCAGTGTGTCTGTGAGGATGCTCAGCAGTTTTTAACTGGTTCTGGCGTATCATAAGATTTTCTACAGAACAGTAATCTTTGGATCTTGAATTATTCCAACATTCAAGGACATCACAAATGGGTGGGGTCATATTGATCCACAGAGGAATTCCTAGCAACATGTGAAAGGGACTAAGGACCAAGAAAGACCTGAAACTTCATCTCCTAAACTTTACATTGCCCCTAACAGCCTGATCTAGAAATCTTACAAGAGTTTATAGCAAAGCCTTTCTAGGAAGGACACTGGATCACTTTATCTTCCCAACACTAATTATTTGACATGTCATAAGGGCTTAGGAAATGGACAGAGGTTGTGGTCCAGGCACAAAAAGGTGAGACATAGCCATACCCTGGGATCAGAATCTTTGAGTAATTTCTAAAATGCTGAATACAGCTTGGGCTTTTCCTTGGCATGAAGGTTGCCCCAAAACCAAACTCACAGGTATTTGATCTTGATGGCTCACTTGCTCGGTGGTTGAGCAATGTAAATGGTGGTAACTCTGACTTCACAGAGGTAACTCTGTCTTCAGTACTGTCTGAACATCAGTTCCTGTGGAGGACTTCATACCTAGTCATTAGGAATCTTCTCTTCTTCCTTCTCCTATCTCTTTGTAATATCAATCCAATGCCCTCTCCTTCCTTCATGTGATTTCAGGAAGAAGAACCTGAGGTTATTCCAAAGAGAAAAATTTTTCAGTGGTGATTCTGCAAGTGATCAGATTCTTGCCAGTCTCGGGAATTTCATTCCATAGCTAGGTCATCAAGCTTATAAATAAGCACAGACACCAGCCACTACCGAGTTTCCGGTGGACACATGGTGAGATTTGGGTAGAAATGTGATTCTTGCTATCACTTGACCTGGAGGATCAAGACCTTGGAGGCATCAGGAACATGGTGAGAGCAAACAGGATGGGTGCATACTAAGGGTTAGGTCTTCGCACAGCCCATTTCTTGGAGAATCTGAGAGATGTTTTTCTAATTGTACTTTGAAAACTCTTTTGTGGACAGTACTAGAGATGAATTTTATCTTGTCAGGACCTTGGTGCACATCTCTCATGGCTTATGAACTTGAGTATGACACACACACATGGATCTGCCTCTCTCTCAGTCAAATCTGGGTCTCACTTATTCTCACTGCTCCTCCTCTCCTGCCCTGAGACTCTGACAGCAGGAGCTGCTGTGCTCCACCTGATCCGAGTGGCATATGGTGGGGAAAGTGGCCACACTTTGTGGTTGACCCTTCAACAAGGCACACTCTTCACCTGCCACTTCACTGCTGAACCTCTTCCCTAGATGCCTCACCACACCTGTCCCATCATCTGAAACCAGGATTAGTTTCATACATTCTGAAAATGACATTTGTTGATGATATGATGTAGCACTACATTCTACCTACAGCATATAATAACTCCCTGCTTTTCCCACCATTACCTCTCTAGTACTATGAAACTCATTGTTTCCAGTACTTTGATTGTGTCTGACTTTTGTTTTCTATCTGGCCTCTGGTACAGAATGTCCAGTGAAAGAACAATACTAAAATAGAAAAATCGAAAACAAAATAAATCCTACCATGCAGGTCAAATCTCATGGCCTTTAAGGGATGGGTTTTGTGCTGTGGAATCTCTGGCAGAGCTTCCAGTATCACTTTGGGAAACAATATGTGAGCAGCCAAGTGCAGGACCACCTTTATTTCTCAGCAGCTCACTGCCTTGCACAGGCAAGCCCTGCGATCTGCGAGCTGTGGGTAATGACACACACAATGCAGCTTTACACATGCCAAAATCATTTATTTACAAACAAGAAAGATTTCAGTGTTCTGGCGCACTCTGAGGCACAGTCTTGGGCCTTGCAGTCATTTGTGGGTTGCTGAGTCAGGAGAGGAGAAGAAACAAAGGGAACAGGTGAAAAACGAGAAGCCGGGGAAGAGACTCGATCCCTTTCAGAGCCCTCAGCAGAGGGTGATTTGGAGGAGAAGTCAGGAGTTCAGCCAGCCTCACACAACATCAGTGTGTTATATATAAGCACATTTTAACTACAGCCAGATGAAATCCATCATGTGAAGAGTAGAATGAAATTACTCCCAAAACTGTAACTTTATTAGAGCCGGTGGGGAAATGTGAATGTTTGAATGACTGCAAGAAGAGGGTTGATAATTAGCTTGGTTTATCTCCAGCAGATTAGAAATTCCAGGTCATGTCTGCTGACCAAACACAGAGAGGTTTATGCTGTTTCTGTCCCACAGCATTTGAGAAGGAATAATTCATACAGCCCATTTAAAATCATACTTTCAGAATATGTTTACTGTGTGTAGTCAGTATCAAGTAAGTCCTGTCAGTCCCTCTAACTGATGCTGCCTCCATAAACCACAAATTTCAATACCAAAGAGGAAATCTGAGCTTTTGTCCTGAAAATGGAGATTTCAATTCAGCTGTGCATGTAAAAGCTCTGGTTTTGGTGTTGTTCACTGTCCTGTGGCCTTTTAGGCAGTAAGAGTAATTTGAAGGAGGTCTTCTGCAACAACCTTCTTTTAAAACTTTTTACAGAATGGGAGCAGCAGATGAAGGGTTAAGATTTCTTTGTGTTGCTGTGCTCTGCAGCCCTGCAAGCTGTGATCTTTGGCTGCTTCAGCTGCTACCATGGTCAAACACAATGTCTGCCCCTCACTGCAGGCTGGGCTGGACACAATCCTGACTAATCCCAGGGAAGATTTGCAGTGGTCTTAGATCCTCCTGACATCTGGGCAAAGACATCTGGGTGCTGCCTGCAAAACTGCTTGGAGCTAAGATTCAGCAGAGGTGTTTCTCCTGGATGGAGTAAGAGGGAGAGAAAGAAGAAAAAGCAGTCTGCAGATAAACAAGAAAGTCTTTTTAAGTTTTTTCTAGACAAGGTAAACTAGAGATAAACGCATGTGGTCCCATCAGTCTGCCCTTTGCCTCCAGAACCTTTGGGACATCAAGTGAAACGGCAAGTCATAGGATTCAAAAGAAACAAAAAGTTGCACTTTCTTGTGAAGCACGGAGTAAACCTGCAAAACTGCTTGCTGCAGAATGCTGCAGGTGCCAGAAGGTTCAAAAAACAATCAGCTGAATTTATGGAGAAATAATTGAGTGCGTAAAATTAAAGTTGAAAGTACTGGTACTGGCTCAGGATATATTCAGACATGGATCAGAGTGGGCTGTAACACATTTTGGGGAAGGGTCACTATGTGCTTGCATTATTCCCTGGGTCTGCAACTGACTGCCACCAGAAACAGTGGGCTGAGGTGATGTTGTCTGGCCATTCCCGTTTTCTCGTCCAGTTGTGAAGCTTGTGCCTTCACTCTGAAAGCAGGAAAATGCAGCTGTGCTGCTCTGTGCACCTGCCCACACTTACAATGACTTAGAATTAGATTTTTCCCCCTAATACATGAGCTTTAGCTCAAGGATGAATTCGGGGCAGCCTCGGGGCCAAGTTTAGGGGATATGAGGACAGAAAATCACATGTGAGCCCGCACTCCCCAAACACAGGCATTGCATAGTGAAACCTTCCCAGAGAAATGTCTGAGAGAAGAGGAAACCAGGCTGCTCACCTGCAAGTCCTGGCAAGTGTTAAAGCTTGTTTTTGCCAGAAAAGGAAACAGGTATCGTTTACTACCCACAGAGCTCAGATCTCTGCTGAGTACAGCGGCGAGGCTGCTCTCTGACTAACAACACCCAAAGGAGCGACATGACCAAGGTGTTAGGCATTTGGCCAGTGCAGCCAGGGCTGTTGGACATGAGGACAACATCTATGAACAATCAGAGGAGCCTGTATAGCTGCAGATGGAAACATTCCAGTTTGATTTCAGCCACTGTCTATGCACATGCCTCTTCTCACTTGATCTTGCTTTGTAAAGGGAAAAAAAAATTAATATTCACATGTTTACTTAAGAACAGACCAATCACTAAGGACTGTCACTAGCGAAGTACCTTTAGCCTAGAGAATACAGAGGAGATTGCAACATCTTGGATAAACCCAGGTCTTTCAGCTGAGATTAACGATCTGAAGGAATGGTATTTCCCAAAGTTAGGTAGAAAAACTAGGTGAAAATAGAGTGAAAACCCTCTGGGACTTCCAATAATAAAAAAAAAAATCTTAAGCAGAGGAGGAAAGACAGTGATTACTGAATAAAAGGAAGGTTTATTTTGCCCACTGAAGCAGTGCAGAAAATCATCTGAATAAAAGAAATAAGATATTTCATGTCTCAAAGAAAGAAAGGGAGTTCAGAAGAGGAGACTAGATGCTCTTAGGGATACTGTAAAATTCACTGCAAATTCCAGAGCACTGAGAACACTGACGAATGATGAAGGGGGAAAGTGCAGTTTCAGTATTTATCTTAAATTCCTTGTGATGATTCGACAGAAATAGTTGCTGGGTTTTGAAATATTTCATGAGATGTGAGTAATAAGTATCAACCTCAAATTGTCCTTAGAAAGCAAAATATAAATTAGGTGTTCATGAAGCTGGCACTCTGTGCATGAGGGGACTGTGTACGGGTTGTCAGGGGATGTTCAGTGGTCAAAGAAACATGAGCAACTTGTCTTCAAGCTCTCATTTCCACAAAGCAAGATGCAGCCACCGAATTTGTGCCTAGAAGGTGTGCACAAAGGCACATCTGTGCTGCAGTCTGTGAGGACGCTGGGAGGTCCAAGAGCACATGGATGTATGTCACTATTGCCTTCATTGGCTTTGTTTGACCCAAGGCCGTTCTGTCACCCAGTAACACCGCCCACTGCAGCACCCATCAGGGACAGAGGGGCAATGGGAAGGCTGTACAGCCTTTCAGGAACACAGCACCCATCTCCAGGCAGGTGTAGACCCTAATCCCACAGTACCCCTAACAGAATATGGCTGTCTCAAGTCAAGTTCTATGGCCTTACAGAAGGGGAAGAAACTGAGGACACGTGGTGTCCTACTGTATGTCCAGGCAGTCAGACTCACACTATGGACAGATTTGACACAAACTGGCCCAAAGGATACCCCCTAAGCCCAACTCTTCCCAAGTACAGGGTGGTCATGGATTGCAGTCATCCCAAAAGCCAGCAGCATGGTCAGGGTGCTGCATCATGTGCTGCTGCACGCATGTCCCCAAGACCACTTTTGATGTTCCTTCCAGCGCAAGCGCAATCAGATCACTGCCACCCAGGACTCCTCCCTGTACTTTCCTAGAAGGTTCAGTAGAAAGTCCAAGTTCTTACCATACAGAATGGCTGTTCCCCCTCCTGCCTGCTCAGAGCCAGCAGCCAAGAGATCTAAACCTGCTAAAAGTGCCTTTGGAATTTGTAACCCTGCCCAGAGCTGACCTTGCACTGCAGGAGTCACTGAGGAGCTGCCCAATCTGCCGGGGGTGGGGGGGTGGCAGGAGGATCAGGAAAGGGGTGATTCAGTTCAGTGCTCTGAAGCACTGGGGAAACTGCACATTCCTTTGCAGATGAACACTGCTGGACTGATATGGCTACGCAGACATCAGTGATCAAACCCAGACACTCCTAACTGTTTTCCTCAGGTTTGCATGGATTTCTGCCCTGCCTCTTCATAAGGCAAGGAATTGTTCCTCACAGGAACCAGCTCCAACAGCCAGCACCATGCTGGTTTCTCTGCTCCCTGTATCTCGGGGAATTCTCTATGAATATGCAGAGAAATGCATCTATTTTGTTATCTCTGCCTTGCCAATACAAAACTTTGCTGCTTTCTTCTTCCTCACTCCCAGAACTATAAAACTGTGGTCCACGGAGACGCCGTTTCTTCAGCTGCAGATTCACAGCTCCCTATTCCTTCAGGAGTGAAAAAAGGACATTATAGGAAAAGTTTGCTACCAGGTAACTAGGATGGATTTCATCACACCAGCGCTGCTGCCGGGACGCTGGGGACCAGCAGCTGCAAGTGTTTTCCTAGCAAACCAGCCGTGCTTTGTCTCTGCCCGTGGGGTGAGACTGCAGTTGCTTTTCTCCCCCTTAACGCCCCTCACCCCCGGCATTGCACAGGACGGGTCAGGTAATCACGAATCTTTTTGTTTGTCTGTTTGCAAATCTCGGGAAGCAGCTCCAGCAAAACCTCCTAAGTCATCAGAATGCAGCAAACCACTGTGTCAAAACAATGCAACCCCATCTCTACCTCCAGCAGGACCTTTATCAGGAATTATCACCTGTTTATCTCAGAGTTTGGGATTACAGCAGGTCCAGGCTGAACGTCCCCTCCATCCAGCCTGTGGTGAGGGCAGGCAGCACCACCCAGCCTATGCCCTCTGAAGGAGACAGTATTTCCTCACTTTGCCTATTCTGAGCCTGGATTTGTCAATATTCAAATATCAACGCAGTAGAAAGGGGAACTATAGTAACTGGACAAACACACGCCCAAGAGAGAGGACACTCCTTCCTTCTCTGTAATCCCCTAGTTTCAATAAACCTTAGTAAATCACTGAAGCATTCAAAAATCGAAATTTCTCCCAGTAATGAGAGGTCCAGTAACGCAAAGGTGTACAGCACATCGTCCTTATTAAAATGGTTGGTTCAAAAGTTTGGATTTGTACATGGATGATGAGTGTTTGCGCAGCTGCCTCCCTGAAAGCCCTTTAAAATCATAGTACTCATAATTCCCATGATTGTTCTACTGCCTCCTCTGCAGCCAATTATTCCCACGTGTGCTGCATGTCCGGGGAGCCCGGCAGAGAGTCTGCCAGGTGGGAAATGCCCCCCTGCCTTGCCTGGCAGCACTGGGGTGGGCTGAGGAGGTCGGTCACACAGACACCAGCTGAGCAGGTGGAATTGGCACAGCCCCATCTCCACTTTCCCATCCAGTGTGCTCGCTCAGGGAGGGAAGGTGCCCGACGGAGGGTGAAGTTTGCAGCTCCAACACATTAAGGACAGCAGCGGGGGGCTGCCATTCCCGAGGAAGCTGAGTGGGGGGGTTCATGTTCTCTGGACTCCCAGCTCTAGGCGGGGGCTGTGGGGGCGTGGGGCTGAGAAGAGAGTGCGGATCAGGGTGAAACGCTGACGTGGGGGCGGGAGGTGGTGGAACTCCACGGGAGGGTGGAGTGGGGTATGAACATCACCCCTCGACGCTGCAACCACGAGAGGAAGGGGGTGGAGGGGGTGCCGGAGGGAGGCTCGCGTGGGGAGACTCAGGGGTGCAGGAGGAGGCTCGGGGGGTGCGGGGGAGGCTCGGGGGTGCCGGGGAGGCTCGGGGGTGCGGGAGGAGGCTCGGGGATGCCGGGGAGGAGGTGCCTGAGAGGTGCCGGGGGGAGGCTCGGGGGATGCGGGGAGGCTCAGGGGTGCTCGGGAGGCTCGGCGGGGGGCCGCGGAACCCCCGCGGGGCGGGGCCGGGGCGCGGCCGGCAGGGGGCGCGCTGTGCGCGGGCTTAAGAGGCGCGCGGGGCGGCGCGCGGGCGGTAGAGCCGTGCGCGCGGCAGAGCGGAGTGGGCGCGCGCTCCCGGTCCCCTCACAGCCACTTGTCCCCGTCCCCACCCCAGACATGGCCAGCGGAGGGCTGCAGCTCCTGGGCTTCGTGCTGGCCTTCCTGGGCTGGATCGGCATTATCATCAGCACCGCCATGCCCCAGTGGAAGATGGCATCCTACGCGGGGGACAACATCGTCACGGCCCAGGCGCTCTACGAGGGGCTGTGGATGTCGTGCGCCATGCAGAGCACGGGGCAGATCCAGTGCAAGGTGTACGACTCGCTGCTCAAGCTGGAGGGTAAGTCGGGGCTTGGGCGGTGAGGGAGCCGGGGGTGCCCGTCCCGTCGGGGCCGTCCCCTCCACCCTGGTGCCCCTTCGGTCGGGGCTGGGGGTACGAGCCTCTTGGGGATCGCCACCCCACGGCGGTGTCGGTCGCGTCGAAGCTCAGCTGAAGTACCTGGACTGGGGTTGCCAGCCCTGTTGCACGTCCAGTGTCCCATCTCCGCCGTCGTCGTGCGTGTGTCGTCCCTCCCACCCATCCCAAGTGCCTGTCGCAGTAGGGGTGCTGTTGCTGTCGGGTCTCACGGTCTCTGTCCCGCTGGAATTACGCAGCGTGGCCCTTCGGGGTTGAAGGGGCAGGGCTTGGGCTCCCCCATCTCTTTGGTGATGCTTCACCCTGTCGGGGGTCGGACGCGTGGCGTCTCCTGGGGTCCCGCCGTGGCTCTCCCCGCCGGAGCAGAGGGTGGCTCTACAGTGACTGTCCTTTGGGGCACCCTGGGCAGTGTCGCCTCCCTGGGTGGGGAGCGGGGGCTCTCGGCGGGGCGATACTCGGGTAGGGGGCCGGGACGCCCCGCAGCCCCCTGCCCGCACCCCGGCTGCCTGTTTTCCCCTCGCAACGAAAAAGGTCCCGGGAGGGGAAGGGTCAGATCCTCCACAAGTGTTCGGGAAAGTGCCGTGTTTGTGTGCAAGAGCTTTTGGCTGAGGAGGTTCAGCCAAGGACTAGGCACGGCTGAGAGGGAGCGGAGCTCAGCAGCGGGGCCGGAGTGGGCTTTCAGAGTACGGGTCATGTTTGCCTTTGACTGTTTCAGTCTTTTGTTCTCTGGGAAAGTCTCTGCTGCTCCAGTGGAGCTGTTAAGCAGAAGGCTGGCAGGTGAGCTGGCCTCCTGCCCAGGTAGCACTGCCTGAAGTTTTTAGGCAGAACAGTACGTCAAGGTAATCCTTAGTCTCTTATGTTGTCGTGGGACGGTGAAGCCATTTCATGCAGGCAGGAGCTGCAGCCTGGCTGGCGGGGGTGTCACTGGGGTATGGGCAAGGGTGGCTGGGGTGTCACTCGGGGTGCTCACGCCGAGTTGGAGCCCTAAGTGGGGGCTATATCTAGAGCGCTGGCGAAGAAAACTTATGCCGATACCCCCACAAAATTCCTTTCTCAATGTCCCTCGCTTTATCCCTGCCTAATTAATAAAATAATAATTACCACCTTGGTCACCTTCTTTTTCCCGAAGGATTGAGCAGGCAGTTTCACGTAAACCGAGGCCCGTGGGGAGTGTCCCCGAGTCCGATTGCCACCAGCCCTTCCTGTGTGTCACGCAGTGAAGTCGGACACCCCCGCCCCACTTTCGCGGCCAGCCCACATCAGTCCCTCGTGCTCCCTTGCTCCGAACGCTCGTAGGCCCCGCAGAGGTGCGGATTGCTCCCATCGGGAGTGCTGCGCACCCACTTGGCACTCGCGGGGTGCGGGGCTGAGTTAATCGGGGCAGGGCTGAGCACACATTCCGGGGTGCTTTGAGTGGTAATTATGTGTAAGCTCAGCTTCAAGCCTTTTTATCTCGCACTGGGGGTGGGGGGCGAAGGTGCCAGCAGGGCTGAGGAATCTCCATCCACCCCCTAGATGGGTTGCGAAAGGTAACCTTGCCTCGGGGGCTGTGCGCAGTCCATTGTGTTGTTAATGAGACCTGCCTGCGGAATCAACTGCGGAACCCGCCGAGAACAGACTCCCAGAAACCTGCCCCAGGCCTTCCAGACCTGGCCCATTCATGGTTGAGCACCGAAACCAGCTGCTCCCCTCACCTTTGTCCAGCGAACAATACGTGCTCTTCTCTTTTACGGCTACGGGGGAGAGAGGTGCCAAGGACGAAGGCTGAGCTTTTAGTGTGTGTGTGTGCCTCCTTTTGTGTTTTTGCAGAGCTCCTGGCCCTGCAGGACAGCATGCTTGAAAATTCCCAAGAAACGGGGAGATCGCAGGTGATGGGCTGGCGAAAGGGCCCCTCGCGTTTTCGGTCCTTCAGCTTGCTTAGATTGTGCCTTTCCCACTTGAAAGCAGATCGTGCCGGGGGGGGGCATAAACGTTATCGCGTTATCTGCCGGTTTCCCTCCTGGTGTGCCCTCAAGGTTTTACAGTCACATAGGCATCGGCAGGGACCAGCAGCGCTGGTTTGGGTGGAGGTGCAAAAAACCAAAACCAAACAAACAGAAACCCAACCAAACCAAAACCATCTATAGCGACAGCCGCACCCCGGGACAGGTGCAGTGGAGAGCTCCCTTACTGCGTTTATCTCTGTTCTGGTGAAGGTGGAAGGTGGTACAGCTATGTGAGCAAAACTTCTGCCTGGCTGCGCTTTCCTGCCAGAGCTTCTTCACATGCCAGAAGCTTCGTGAGCGTATGGGAGAGGCTCACATCTATAATTACTTTGTCCCTTCAGAAAGGACTGAACCTTCTCACACCTGCAGTAACTCACGGTTGTGAGAATTCTGGAAGGCATTGCCAGCAAACTTTTGGGTATCTGCTAGCTGTTGCCATTCCTCTGGATGTGTCGATGTTTGGCTGCTTGGACCGATTCTGTATCGGTCCAAGGCAGAGGTGGGGTTGGCACAAGCTGATGAGCACCAATAATCAAGTGAGAGGCCTCAAGCTTCCCGTGTGGGCACACTGCTGGAGTGCACCCATGCTGGCACTTCTCCCGCAGCTGTGTTCAGCTGAGGGCTTATGTCACTGCTCCTATTCAGGCAATAGAAAGGCTGCGTTTTGCTGGCTTACGTGAAAAGCAGTGCGTGGCCACACGCAGACATAGAGGCAACAAATGCCACCCTTGCAACAAGGCTTTGTTGCACAGCCTCAGCATTGTTCTTGTGGCACTCCAGCATGGTCCATGGAGCTTAGCTCAGCTTTGTGCTCCTCGGGGTCTCAGGGGAATGGTCTCACACAGGAGGATGTACCTGTCTCTGAAACATTTCAGCCCCACCTAACCACATTCTACTGTTCTGAGCAGAGATTGTTGTGGGTCCTGTCTAGGCTGTTTTAGCTGAAGATACTCATTGCCCCGTTTGGTTTTGCTGGGAGAGGTTCTGTGCTTGAGACAAGCTGAGACTCATCTATCGCTTCATCACCAAACCTAGTACATCCACAATGAGCCTTTGTGCCCTAGCCCAGAAAATAAACAAGGGTTTGAATACCCTCTGGGTCAAGCAGCATCGCTGAAATATGAAATCTTCCCTCCTACACCTTTACCATTGTAGCTCAGCCTGTTCCAGGAGCTGGGGAAGAGGATGGGTGGGGGAAAGGAAGGGTTCATGCTCAGGTTACTGTAGCTCAATTGTGATGGTGGGGGAGTTGGGAGGGTGGCCCAGGGAGGGACAAAGCATGAGGGGCATGTGTCCAATTCTCCATCTTCAGATCTGGAGTAAGCAGGTAGAACCTGCTGGTATCTGTGCTTTCATGTGGGTTAAGGGTTAATTTGCTACTGTGTTTCTCAATCCCTGTTCCTTCCTCATGAAAAATCGTGATTGAGTGATAAAACAGTCTCACTTGTGCTGGCTTTGTGAAGGTAGAGGGTTATTTGGAATGCCACTGAGGCTGTTTGTGTGCCCTGGTGCCTCTGCAAGAGGGGATGGGAGTCTGTTGCAATACACTGGCTTTATTGCTCTACAAGCAGCTTCTAAGCAGCTTTAGTAGCTGGTGTTACTATGTGTTAAATCTCTTGGTAAGGGAATTTCCAGGCTTCGTGGGAAAACAGGCTGTCCAGGTCTCCTTTCATCAGGAATCTGGAAATGGTGGTACCATGTGCTGCTTTTTTTAGCACTATCCTTTCTCTGCTAATGTGTGTAGGAGGGCATTGAACCTTTCCTGCTTTCTGGTAAGCAGAGTACAAGGCCACAGTCATCTACTGAACTTGCTGCTTTTGCACCAGACATGCAGTGAGGACTTCCCACCCATTCCACTTTGTCAAGAAACATGACCCAGAATCCCTATCTTGCCTAGATTCCTCTGTCCAGTCTTCTAGACTTGTGGTGGGATGCTTTGAAGGTGAGGGGTATACAGGGTGGGTCTTTGCAGGGTCTGGTAAGGGGGTTGAAAGCCTCCGAGCCATTAGTAGCTTTTGAGTGCAGTGAGAATGACTGCAAGTGAGAGAGATGTTTGCTGGCCACCTCTGAAGCTGAGATCACAATAGTAACTTTCACATGCTGGCAGGGCCGACCAGCAGGAGATCGGATCCCACTTCTTCCAGGGGATCCAGCTTTCATGAACCCTGGTGGGAAGGCTTTGAAGGCTGCTGACTGTTCTTGGAGGTGGATGGCGTACCATGCTTCCTGCAATGTGGAGCTCGTGTAACTCCCGGGGAACTTCTCTTGCAGATATTAGAGGGAGCTGCACAGCATCTGTTTCATCTGTCATCAGTTGGTTGGATGGAGGCCCGTGGGAAGGGAAGGAAAAGCCCATATTTTAAATACAAGTAGGGCAGTCCATAAGCATCCCTATCAGAGAATAATCTGCACATAGAACCATTACAGCAATTTTGCATTACAAACAGGCATTACAAAAATCCCATGGCACTTTCCCAACAGCTTTTCTGTAGCGTAAATGATATAAACAGATTAAATGAGAAAATGTGATGATGGAAAAAACCCTCAAACATCCACAGGTGAAGTACTTTTGCATTATTTTATATATATATGTGTATATATAACTAAGCAGTTACCACCAATTACTTCTGTGTCAGTTAATGATAGTTGTGGGAAGGAAAAAGTAGGCTTCAGATAAACTGCATCAGGTAGTTTGTGTCCAAACCCACTAGGTCAAAACGTTTGTTGGCATGTTTTTAAAACAAGTAGGGTTTATTATGTGAAACAGGTATGAGCTGCAGCAGCATGTTTGTAAACTTAAATGTATTATATCCCTTGCAGAATACACATTTGTTATTAGCTGTCAACAGTAGTTTTAAGCCTCTGTTCTTCAGTCCTTGATGCTTTCTTGCTATAGGCTTTTCAGGCTGGGTCTCTCATTACTAAGCAGCAACAAAAAGGCTTGGCTTCCAAGTTAGTACTGGTTTATATTGACAAAATACTGTCGCCATCTGACAGCTGTTGTTGGGTGCCAGGCCAGTGGTCTCACCTTCTACAGGACTCTTTCTTCCCCAAAGGCTCCTGGGCTTTCTTGTTTCTGTTGGTAAGACAGTTGCAGCAGCAAGGAGTGTGGGGGAAATCATGTTGTCTCTAATATGGTAGAAGTCATAAAGTTAAATTGCTGTGGAGTACTTCTACTTGCTGTCAGTAGCCAGTCCTGTTTAGCAGGTCAAGACAATAGTATACTTGTATAATTTTGGATTTTTAAAGCACCTGGAAAGGCCCATGTGAACAACAGAACTATTATTAAACTAGCTTTCCCAGCCTCTGGATGTGCAGCTTTCATTGACAACACAGCTGTTAATGTGTAGTTAATAACTAGTAGCTTGTGTGATGATTAACTGTGGTCAGTGCACCGCACACATTGCAAAAGTGGTAGGAGGACGAAAACGCCGCCTCTCAGCCTGTGCTGAGAGCACAGGACGGGCGGGTGGAGGGTGGTTGGCTAATACAGCCATGTCACATTACAGCTTCTTGAGATAAAGGAACAGGATGTTCTGCAAATGCTTCAACCTGTTTTTCTGTCCTACTGCGAGTTTCCTAAATGCTTTTGTCCTCTATGCCATTGAGCTGTGCATGAGGAAGGGGTGAGAGCACCAGGAGATGTTCCCCCAGGCTCTGCTGAGAGGAGGCAGCTCTGGGAAATGCTCACAATACTGTGTTTTGTTCAACTGTTTCTGCAGAGTTGTGCTGTGGCACGCATCCAGTTAATACTTACAAATCTTGAGATTTTAGCAGGTTTCATAGCTAGGTCTTCAGAGGTCATAGAAACATTTTCCAGCATTTTCCTGTGTTTGTTCCTTAGCATCGTGTTTGAAGGTGAGAGGTCTCTTCCCACCCTTTTAAATAGTATTCTAGTTTTCAGAGATAACATTGCCTGTTTCCAGCATCATGAAAGAACTCTTTCAAAACCCTCTCCTATAAAGTAATTTTCTCATGCAGCAAGACTGAGCCCAACTTGTTGTACTCTTGATAAAACAGGTTTGTCTTATCTCTGCAGAAAATACCCTTTCCCATGCTAAGTAAAAATAATATTCAGCTATTGGCCTCTTCAGAGTTGCCGCAATAGGCCACAATTTAGCCTTAAATGTATGGCAGCTGAATTGGCTGCCTGGGTGGTAATTTGTCAGCTGAAGTCCGTCTGAAAGTTGGCATTACTTTTGTAAGATAGAGATTACACTCCAAAAGTAATTTCTAACATTGGAGATAAATTAATTAAAAACGAGTTTGGATACTGCTGTGGTGATTTATGCTTAAGTGACAAATGGCTTTGTTAATGGGTTTCTGCAATCAGTGCAGCAGATGGGTTTTGATTAACACCTGGGCGGTGCGGAGGTGTGTCACCTTCGCCTTTGAAGGATGCAAGAGATAATATTAGCCAAGCTGATTGAGGGACTTTTTTCCCAAGAAAGCCAAGACTCATATTATGAAAGTGTCACTTCCTATTGCTCTGAATATTGCCTTTTAGTTGTATTGTTAGTAATTATTTTCATAATCTATTTACAAAACAATAAGATCATGTGTGAAGGGGCAGATCCAGAAAACTCGAGTCACACAGCCTGATATTGGTGTGTGTCACAGGAATTTTCCTGCACAAGCAGTGCTGTGGGGCAAAGTGTAGTAAAGAAGCTGCAGAAGATGGATGTGAGGCTTTGCCCCCCTCCTGGCCAATGCCAACTCTGAATTCCTGAGTTTCAGATTGAGCCAGACAGCCCATTGTTGTATCAGGGACTGATAGGTTCCCCTACCAGCATTGACTGTGAAGTTACTCTGTTATAGGCTTAAATCTTGAAACTTCCAAGCCTGAAGTGCTTTTGCAGAGCTCTAGCAGGAGGCAATCACGGTGTTTTGAGCAGTGAGCTCCAGACTTGGGAAAAATTCTGGTGATACTTTGCTAGTACCTGTGTCACTTGCAGATCGTCTTCTGTGTCAGGGGACACTTCTGCTGCTTTGGTTACAGCGTGCTCCTGGGAGCTTATTGCTTTTATTAACCAGCCCTGTTTGTTCCCAGGTCTTTACAGGACTGTATATTAAAATCCATGCCGTTCAAACAAGCCTGATTTGCCAGACAATAAAGCTCAGGCTCTTATTTCACTGCTAGTCAGATGTTTTGTCACCTGAGGGTTTTTTTTTAGTAATGACTGAATTATTTTTCTTCTTTGGTATCAAGAAAATCCGAGTCCAGTAACTCACATTCATAGGGTTAGTGTGTCTATGCCTTCAGCTCAGTCCTCATAAAACCAAATCTTGGATAAAGTACATCAAGTCTGTCTTCTGAGAACTCGGGCAAATTCAACACTTGCAGATGGGAATCACCACCCCATGCACCAACTCTTCAAAAGCACAAGAGCCTCTTAAAACATTTGAGTCAACTAAGCCAAATATTTTAGTTAGAAAATAACCTATTTTTCAATTAGCTGGGAAAATCCTGTTTTTGTTGCAATTGTATTTTTGTACCCTTTGGGGTTCAAGCTGAGAATTTAGCACAAAAAAAAAAATGTAAATCGGTACTGAGTTATTTGTATAAAAGACAGGTTTTGGAAGTGTTGAGCAGTAAAGGGGCCTTGCTGTCTGCTGTGGGACTATTCATATGTATGGCACTATTCATATTAAAACATGTGCTTAAGTGCTTTGTCAAGGTAGAGACTAAATCTGAATACTTCTTTTGATAAACAGATATGTCCTTCCAATTGGGATTCAAATGATCAAGGAAGAAAAGATGTCTGAGGGCAATTCCCAGGTCATTTCCTGCAGAAAGGCTGCATGCCCTTGTTTGCCATGCATTTTAGAAGAGGCTGAGAGTCCTCTGATCCTGATGCTTGGCAGTCTTGAGACCAAAGACCAAGATCTTGCTTGGATGTATCCTGTGTAACTAGGGAATAGGAGTATTTTGACAGTAATTTGAATTTCTATTTGTGTTCTGAGTTTCCTTTTCAGTAACTCAAATCCTTATGTCTTGCAGGCAGTCTGCAGGCCACGAGGGCTTTGATGGTGGCTGCAATACTCCTGGGGCTCGTGGGTTTGTTTGTTGCTGTAACTGGCATGAAATGCATGAAGTGCATGGAAGATGACCAGGTCAAGAAGATGCGGATGGCTGTCTTTGGTGGGGTGATCTTCATCATTTCAGGTCTGTAACATACAGATGTGCTTATTGTTAAATGTGCAAATTTCTAGATGGCATTTTGGTCTTAGCGGACTTTGGCACAGTAGCTCTGGCTAACTGAGGCATCAGATGGGTCTACTGGCACTGGCATTGCACTCTCTCTCTGGACATCATGATTTCAATATCTGTTAGCAGAGCTGCCTTTGACCCTGCTTCCGTGAAAGGCTGTCAGTAGTCCTGATTTTGGTGCACTGTAACTGTGGGGGGACCTCAAATCCTTTCTTAGCTTTTCTCTCAACCAAAACTAACTGGAACAGCTCAGAATTGCCCAGGGTAGCAGCAGCTGAGCATTACTCCAGATGCTGATTCTGCTGCATGCATACTTTTGCGATGATTTTACTGTTTTTTCTTAAACCATGACATTATGTTCCCTTTATGTGCAGGTCTGGCAGCATTGGTGGCCACATCGTGGTATGGCAACAGAGTGGCTCGGGCCTTTTATGACCCTTTCACCCCCGTCAACACCAGGTACTGACCCTTTGGATATAAGACACTACAGTTTAGTGTGGTAAATGCTCACAGGGCTTAGTTTGGAGTAGCAGTAGCTCAAAAGAAAAAAGGGAATTTTCTGAACTAACTGGGTTGGCTTCAAACTGTGAAGAAAGAGTTGGGACCAGATTATCCATGGGGCTCTTAGGTCTTGGCTTTCTGTTGATGCAGCATCTCTGACAGAGACCTAACTGATGTGACTTCTATGATTTTCTTCCACTGCTGTTTTGCACAGAGCTTGGTCTCAGTGCGCACCTGCTCACTTGCAGCTGTGTAGGGTGACCCAAAATAGTGAACTAACCTGATGCTGAAGATCTGGGTTTGAGGGTCAACAAAGTCTCAGACTGCTCCAAACTGCTGCCTTGCCGGAAGCCGTGTCCATCCCAGTTTCTGCTTCCTTCTGCTTTGTGTGAACATGTTACTATGAGTAATACTTCTGGATTGCAGTGTTATTCACTTTCTCCCTTCTTTTTTCCCCAGATTTGAGTTTGGATCAGCTCTCTTCATTGGCTGGGCAGCTTCATCTCTGGCCATACTGGGGGGATCCTTCCTCTGCTGTTCGTGTCCACGGAGAGAAACTTCATATCCACCCGCCCGAGGCTACCCAAAAAATGCCTCCTCCACAGGGAAGGATTATGTATAATGAAACAAAGAAGAGGAGCCACCAGCAATGGTAGTGAAAGCATTTTGAAGAGGACACTATAATGCCACTGTCCTGAGCAGAGTCCAGGCTCTAGGTTCTGCCTTCCTCTTCTCCCAAAAATGTGTATATTTTTGTAATCCTCTTTGCTACTGGACATAACTTCTCCTTTCTCTCCCAGCCCATGGAGGAAGGCTAGCCTAGGTTCATAGGTAATGCCACTGGAAAGATGAAACCTCCAAGCTTGGGTTAAGTTTAGTATTTGGGAGTAAAAGGGAAAATAATACTGTTTTTATAGATGGATGTTGGTGCTTTTTTTAGTTTGGTTTTTTTTTTTTTTTAAAATAGATGGTAACAATTCAGTCCCATATCCCATTAAGTTAGAGCCCAGTGTGGTATGTGTAGAAATTAAAGGAACATATATTCTATACAAAATTATGAAACCAATAGCTTAAGGGGAAACATAATTCTGGGGAAAAGACTTTAAATGCAGGCATGTTTGAAGAGATGTAAAATACTCTTGTATTGTCTTATTGGCATCATCTTCAGCACAGCATCCTGCTTTCTGTGCAAACAAAGGGTCAGACACTATTAAATTGCAGTGACTTTATAGAAATCCATGCTGTCTGTGCACATGCTGTTGGCCAAAGGAAGATGCAGTGTAAGGTAGCAACTACAGAAGTTACCAGACTCCCAAAGCAGCTGCAGGTTTGCCTGGTGCCAGGGAAGAGCTCAAGAAAAATGATTGCCTTCTGTTTTCACTGTGTGTCTCTGGCGGGGCTGTTACTTAGACACCGAGTGCTGCCAGTGATTTTCTCCATGTTCCCACCCTGGCAGCTGAGCTTGAAGCTTTATTCACTTCTGTGTGTTACAGGTCAGCTTTTAACACTTCCCTCTTTCCTTGGATCATTTTGGGCTTAGTTTACTGTTCTCTGTTTGCCTTATGCAGCTAGTTGTGTTAAACCAAACTGAATGCACTGCCACTCCCTGATGTTTCCCGAAGCATACCTCACGCGCTGCCATTCCATCCTGTATTTCTTTTAAACACTTTCAGTGATGATATGAAGGCAAATTCTAAGAAAACTGATCCGAAGTTTATGGCATTTTCTTGTAATCCAAGCTCACCAAAGAGGCAGAAACATTTTAAAGATAAAGCCATCCTTGCATATTGAGTCATATCCAAAAAAAAAAAAAAATTATGCAGTTCATTAAATGTTTCCACCTCTTCCCCTGAAACGCGCAGTCAGTCACTTGGTGTTTACTTACCCTGGGAGTTAAATCTCATAATTCCTAGAAGGGTGGTACCACCTCTCCTAAGCTCAACCTTTTTGTATAGAAGGAAAATGGTTGCTTCTGACCAGGCTTGACAATTGTGTATGTGTTCAGAGGCATCAGATCTCTTGATTTCCTTCTGTAGACAGGGAGAGCTTCTGGCTGAGCTATGTACCACCGTGGTGGTGGTGGTCTGTACAAGCCTTGTACCTCTGTCTTACCTGACTTTTGCAGCATAAAGTTACTAAAAGAAACCACCCAGAGCGTTGGCTTCAGGCTTGAGCTGATGTTGGCCTGTACTTGGAGCTGGGTCACATGGCTTCCACTTCTCCATGGGGAATCGCCCGTGCACAGCAGCTGCCTCGTGAGACCTTTTGCCTTAGGAGGTGGCAGCTCAGGTCACATTGAAGAGCTGATGAAGCCTATGCTTTCGTATTTACATTAACCCTGAGCCAGGGAGCAGAAGCTTGTATTGGGAACTTGTATAAAGTGTTTAAACAATTTCAATAAATGGACTTTTTTAAGGAAAATCAGGCTATTACTTCATTTCTTGTTTTTGAGCAGAACTTGGATGGTGTGTATGGGAGAGAAGACTGGGACTTGGGCTTTTGGGAGGCTGTCTGCCAGAATGGAACTTGTTTAGCTGTGTGTATCTACAGCAGGCAGAGGTGGGGACAGATCTTCTGCAGTGAGTCAGGCAGTTGTGGCCTCTGGCAGAAACTCACCCAGTAATCTGCTATGATTGCAGCCCAGGAACCAGAAGGTCTGCTCCCTTGGCAAGGCAGGCTGCACCCTGGGTGGAGCAGGAAGGGGTAGGGGGAAGGCAGATGGCTCCCTTACAGGGGGAGTGGGAGCTGCAGGAATGGGGAAGGGATGGATGGGGTGTGGAGCCATGGTGCTCCCAGGAGAGGTGCTTTGTTTCAGTGGAGCTGTGCTTTCTGTGGCTTTATCTAGCTTAGGGTATGTGCAGGCTGTGGCTACCTGCATGAGATACTCTGCCTTCAGTGAGAGACCTGCTGATCCATGTGTGTCTCTTAAACTCTTAAGTGCACTTCCTTGATATTTCTGGGTTAACAGGGCCATGAAGAGATGGGCTGGGGGAGCATCCATCTCACTCTAAAGCTCCTTGGGGAGTGTACTGTGCTTCTGCTAGTTGGTGACAGCATGAGGAGTTGAGTGTACCATTTGTGCAGGCCAGGTAGAGAATGGCTCCTGATGGGGATGGTTTCTTCTAACCTGCACTGATATGTCTCCAGGGTAACAAGGCTCTACCCCCCTGCTTCTACCTGCCCTGGAAACCTTTCTACATTCACCAGGGCTCTTGTGTTCATCCTTTTCATATTTTAAACTGCTTGTGATAAGAGGCAAACTTTATTTAAAACATTTTCTTAAGCTCAGTCAAGGAGCTGCCTCCTCTAGTCCCTCACTCTCCAAGGGCTGTTTGCTTTTGTAATTACAAACAAAAGGAATAGAGCTAATTAGGCCTTGTAAAGCTGGCAAAGCAAAACAGCCAGGCATGTGGCTGGCTGAGTGAGCTTGCAGTGCCTGGAGCAGGCTGGTTGCCTGGCATAGTTTGAGGTCTATGGTCATTCTTATTTCAGCCTGTCAATTAGTCAAGGATTTCCATTGAGATTAATTTTTTCCCATGTTTTCATGCTCGCTCCCTCTCCAAAGACTTTTGCAAGTTCTGCTCTGAACTTTGTTTCCTGGGCAGAAAAAGAGAGGAAAGCAATCCCACCTATAAAATGTTCAGTAGGACTTCTGAGCAGCTGGCAAAAATTGGCCACTGCAGGAGAATGCAGATCTGTGTGTGAGATTGGCACAGATGAAGGAGCCAGAGGCTACCTTGTTTGTTTGTTTGCTATACTTTTAATTTGACAAAATTCACAGCCAAACTTTCATTTGCCCTGCCTTTCTTGTGTGATCATGCAATTCTACTTGGCTGTGTTTTCTACAGCCCCTTGGCCATCTCTGCTGTAGGTTGCATAGGAAAGGAGTTACATGAGTTGAAAGTTGGGGGAGAGTTTTTCACTAGGTTTCAGTGTTTGCATGTGACTGGTATTCCTGCAATGAAATGATGGCATTTGTGCAGACAATGGGAACTTTGACTGCTTCTTGGCATCTTCTCCCATACCGTATTTATTATCCACACTGTGCCAAAGCTCTGTATACTATGCACGGAACTTGACCGTCAGTGGGAATTACATGCTCATTTATATTGCTTAGATATTTCAAAGGAGTAGGAGAGCTCAAGATGTTTTTGGAATAGCGTCAGCCTGTTGTATTTCTTGTCGTCTCCAATTCAATTTTAAGAAATCATCTGTGTTCGTGCCTTTATCAGTTTCAGTTCTAATAAATTTGGCTTTGTTTTCTGTACTGCTCTGAACATATAAAGAGTATTAAACCACTGAAAACTTACTACTAAGATCCCAGAAATAACCAAGAGATCTGGTGACAAATGTTTGTGAAATGCTAATATAAGCTCAGAATCTGTTAAATATAAGGCACAAGCAGAAATAATGTCAATACCGAGGGACAGAAGTTAATGCAGGACTTCTGCTAAAGAGCAAACCCCAGAAATGCCACTAATTTTCTGCAGTTCCTCAAAAGTACATTTACAAACCTAGATGAGTAACCAGACTGAAAGCTCAACCCTTTTGTCCTGAGCATGGAGACGTGGAATAACTCGGGCAACCAGTGAAGTGACAGTGGTATAAAATTATCTCAGTGTTTTCACTAAGGACAGCTAAAAGATGCCAATAGTAGCAGCATCTTCCAAGGTCTTACACCTGAGTCTACCTGAAAAATTATTCTGCAGTCACCTGCAGTCAGCTCTTTGCACAGTGTCAGTCAAATCATGGAATAGTCTGGATTGGAAGGGACCTTTAAAGGTCACCTAGTCCATCCCCCCTGCAATGAGCAGGGATGTTTTCAATGAATCTTGAAATGTCAGATCTCACAAGTGGCCAGGGTCTTGCCAGCCTGTGTGTGTGCCATTTGGATTACTCCCCCACAATGTGTGCCCACCACCTTAGCACCTACCAACTGGCAGAGGAGATGGCTGATGTCACACAGAGCAGAGATGTGCAGGTGAGCCACAGACTTATAGAACAACTACATATTTCAGCTGGGGCCTTGCATCCAAGTGGACAGCCAATCTGAACTTTCCAAACTGGCCTTCTGATTGTAACACAAACAGTATTGCAAGGATTTTCTCCCTATCCCCCTTCATTAGACTCTTCATTCCTCCACTCCCACTGGTTTTTCAATTTGCCTGGTTGTTGTTTGCCTGCTTCTAGAAGTCCAGCCTGCAACAAGGAGCTTGGTCTTCTATAGCATGCCGCTTTTGACCCTTTCTGCAGCTCCTGAAGTCCTGCACTCTGTCTGGCATCTGCATCACTGAGCAGAAAGGGAAAAACACTCCTTTGTTGAGCCTCATGTGCTTGATTGGAAAACATCCCAACTCCTACAGCTTTTCCAGAAAAGCCCTGCCTGGATTCCTAGCATACTGTGTCTGGGACTTGGTGTTTCTAGAGTCTGCATTTCCTACGGAGAGCTGCTGCAGACAACAGGAGCCCCTGGCTATGGAGCCTGTGGGTGCTCCTGCTTTGCTGCCACAGGGGCTGTAAGCGGGTCCTGCCCGGGCTGGGGGCTGAGCACTGGGTAACCCATCTGGGTAACACATCTGCTGGGCTCGCCTTGAGGCATAGAAACTGCCCTCCACTCCTGTTGGGTTCATCAGCCAGGCCCAGGAGCAGCTTTCATGTGAGAAACGTGAACTTTGATGTTAAGTTTCTCATATTTTTGCCTTGCTCTGACTCTAGGCTCTGCTTCCCTTGTGCCCTTCTTCACTGTAGTTGTCCAGGTCTTCCCTCCTCCTTGAAGAAGGACCATTTGGAAGTGTCCATCTGACCATACTGACCAGGCTGTTCCCGATCGGTACAGCCAGGCTGGGTTAGGTAGCTGTTGGCATGTTCTGGGACATTGCACAAGTCTCCATTGTTATTAATGGTATTTCTGTAGTTCACTCACTAAAAAGACCTGCAAAAGCTCTTGTCCAGGTGAAGGATGTGACTGACGTAAAAGAAAATGCATTTTCACATCAAGGCAAAGAACAAACCCTTTCATCACAGTTAAGAACCTCCACCTGCATGCCAGCAAGGATCCCCAGGACTGAGGGGTACAAAGACAGCCTCTGCCCATGTCCTATAGCTTTTAGGTGGGTTTTAATGAAGACCAAAAAAAAAAGTGAGAAAGACTCTCCTGCAGGTAGCAGGGAGGGAAGAACAACATGAAACTAGCTAGTGCCAAGTTAGTACCTACATCCCTGGCTCCTATGAAAGACCCAGCTACGTGAAAGCTGCTCAGTGCTAGTACCAGGGTTCTCCCCTGCCATGGACTCACTTCCCACTGCAGACAAGGGCTTTCATTTTTAATGTGGGAACCACACAGCGAGGTTCAGCAGGTGGGAGGTGTGGGATTCTGGTACTCCCAGCCCAGCACTCCTGGCTGCCCTTGGAGCCAGCTGCCCCAGCAGGACAGCAGCAGGGGAGACTGAAAACAAGCTCAGCCAAGGGAAAAAAAGTGCAAGAAATAGCATTCTTATTACAAGGTAAACAGTATTAACTCCGTCTTGGGGGAGTAGAAACACCACAGTAGTGATCGGCTTTTCTGCCCACAAGCTGTGGAAGGGCGGTGGAACGTGCTCCACCCTCCCCTTGTGTAACACTCCCCATAGCAGCAGCTGTAAATAATCATTTACCTGTCTCTGATCCTCTTTTGCTGCCTTTTTTTTTAAGGCCTTTCTTCTGAAATGCAGCTCCCAAAGGGACTGCCCTGAGGTGTGCATGGCAGAGCCCCAGCCTGGCAGAGCTGTCACACTCAACCGGAGCTGGAAGCCCTGGGTTACTCCTGCGAGCAAATCTGCCAGCTGCAGTAAGGGGGATGGGAGAGTGTGGGCTGCATTTGTTGTTTTTCCAGGGAAAAGAGTTCAACGGTTCATTTTAATGATTGCTTTTCCCAGAGCCACAATAACATTTCTCCACACTCTGTTCTGCAGAAAAGGTCTGGTAAAAACACATTGGCCAAAACAGGTTTGTCAGAGAGCCAGGTCTGCTTGTTTACCTGACTTCAGAATTTCAACACAGGAGCTAAGAAACTGGAGACAGAAAGGGGAAGTCAATCCCTTCCTTTGTGCATTTTTTTTTTCCCAATGAGTAAAAATGCCCCACAACTGACCCAGACCTACAGGTAGTCGCTTCTGTGGAGGTTTACTTGTCACTGTCATACTCCAACACGACAAAAGCATCCTTTTGGAAGTATGCGTGGGATGGATGCTCTGGTAGCATGAGCAGAAATGTGACCAAGCCTGAGCAGCCCTGTGCACAGAGCCGAGGAGACTGAGGACTAATGAAACCCTCGGCTGCTGCCTTCCTTAAGGGAGGGATATGGCCTTGGCCCAGCAAGCAGAGTCTGCACAAGAGGGAGTCTAATTTACACTGCCCTGTAATTTGCTGATGCCGTAATATGTTTAGCTTGGGGAAAAGGCTCTGTTGATGTTAACGTGTTCGCTCACATTGGAGCTGCGGTATGTTCCATCCACATGGAAAACAACACCACACAGGACTGTGCCTGGACCATTTTGGAGAAAATAACAGGCACTAGCTCAGCTGGGGCTGAGCTGTTGGGGCTTTCATGAGGTGGGAGCAGCTCCCTGAACATTCCAGAACCAGGTACGATGTGACAGCCCAGCATCTGCTGCAGTGACTCTCACTCTTCGCTAAGAACTACTGCCCAAGTGTCAGCACTGGACCAAGCAGTATTTCCCTAAAGCTTTTGAACTGCCCCCAAATCACTGATAACACTGTCAAAAAACATAGCTCCATCCCCCATCTACAACCTTTCCCCTAACTGGTGCTTTTTTGAGTCCAGGCAAGGATGGTGAGGATATTATTGTTAGTACCAACAACGATAGCAGAAACAACACAAATTTATCTCAAGACACAGACTGGGGTGCCAGGGTGATACTGGACAGACAGACTTGCACTGAGAGCAAATAATTACTGCTCTGTGATCTGGTCCTGCTTTGGGATACAACATTGTCATTGCTCAAACACGCCTCTCTGTTTGCCTAGTAGATTTGTTATTAATAATTGCTTACACCTATGCAGTGCTTGAGCTCATGGGACTGCTCCAGGCTGTCTGCTGCATGTTTCGGGGTAAGTCTGCAGGACTAAGCCCTGCAGATAGAAAAAGTACTTGTTTGAAATTCAAGCTAACTCCAGAGCAAGTATTTCTCTCCACAGGAGTTACGTGGCTCTTTACACCTAAATTCTTCATCATCCTCAGAGCAGCCTGGTGAGTTAGGACAGTGTGTTCACTCCACTTACAAATGGGCAGCAGGCAAACTATAGCCCTGAATCTTGAATGCCTGAAATCAAGGGAAGTGCCTACAGATTCTTAATACTTTGGACTTGAGTCTCCTGTCATCTGTGCTGGTGCTTCTCCTCCTCCACAAATCTACCACATGCTCAGGGAGCTGTGTGTGTGTGTTGGTGTGGGGCTGACCAGATGTGATAAGTTATTCACTCCGGCTGCAGGCACAGGATAAAGACTGACCACTTTGTCCTCAAGCTGCCCTGGAAAGGGAGACATCCACCCTTGCAAGCCATGTATTCTTAACTCCTCCTTTTTGCCATCTCTGGAACACATTGAGCTGAGCAAATAGCTCACTGCAGGGTTTATCAGTGGGTGGTCAGGTCAGCAGAAGACAGGGAGCAGGGCCTTCAGCTCAAAGTCTGGGGAGAAAAGTGGAGCAGTGGGGCAGGACCATGGTTTTGGCACCAGCAAACCCCTGGGCAAGGCAAGCCAGCAAAGCTCCCAGGCTTTCTGCAGAATTCCTCAGAAAATGGATCATAAAGTAAGTAAGAGTCTGCCTGGCATTTTATGTTTCAGAGGAATGACCAAATTTTCCTTGTACACACCTAATTCTGCTGAAGGCATAAATTAGTCCTGATGCAGAGCAGCTCTTATCACTGCAAGATAGTGCTTTAATAGGAATTTCCTTACGATTTGTTCCCAGAACCAGTCTCAGGCCAGCTTTGAAAGGCGATAACATCATGACTGAAGTTAGGAGAGATGAAAATTGCTCTTAGAGAATTGCACTTTGTGTGAACCTTTTTCCAAAGAAGATATATCAGGTGTTTCAGATCAAGTTAAAAACATTAATTACAGTCATCGTAGTGGTTCAAAATGGGGCAGGCCTTTCAGAACTTCTTACTGTAGATCACAATGTCAATATTGCAAAAGAGTGGTTTGTTTCCATCATAATCAAGTTGTCTAGCACTGAATAATGGACTACTGGAGGCTGCCTCTTTATCTTGGCATACACAGAGCTCGGCAGTGTGTGTCAACACTGAGAACACCTGAAGGATTGCATTGCTTTGTCTGCTTGGACCCAAAAATACAAGGGCTTTGGGGGGATTCAAACTGATTTGTAAAGTACCTGCTCTAAGCCAGTTTACCCCTTCCTAATATGCTTATCTGTGTCCTGGTATTCAGAACTTAGCCCTCCCTTTCCTCCTATTATTCACCTGGGTAATGAAATCCGTGCTGTGTGAAAGGGGCAGTGACACACTGTGTGCATGAACTGGCAGAGGTTTCCATTGGTGAGCTGCTAACCCAAGTTATTCCAGCATTATATAAATGGTGTCAGCCCTCAGCCCCTCTGAACAGTGGCTTCAGTTAAGCTGTGCCAGCCGTACAAATAGCTTGGAGCTTGGAAAAATACATAATGTATTAAGGGTGGGACAGAACCAAATATATACACTTAAATCGACTTGTTCATGCATGACTGAAGTGCACTAACAGCTCTGGGGAAGCAGGCAATGTTGTGCTCAGTGTCCCTGAGCCCGCCTGGGAATTGCAGCACCTGGGCTCCCTTTTTGGGACACAACTTGGCTGTTCCTACTAATGGTGAAGAAGAGATTCCTAAGGAAATTATAGGACAAATAAAGCATAGAGGGTCTTGGGACTGACCACAGCCTTGTTCCCTATTTTGTCCAGTTAAGCATTTCTTACAGAGTAGCTGCAGATGACACATAAAATGCAGGGCATGCTTTGCTTCCTTCCTACCGGAGCAGAGATGTGCAAGTAGAGCAGTGGATCTGCTAATCTATTCCGTGATGAGATTTAGATAGAGGCTTGTTTGGGACTGCCCTGTGACATGGGTAATTTCAATTTATATCTCCTGGACAAATGGGAGCTAAAAGCAGTGATTACAAAATCCATGGCTTTCCACAGGAGATTCTTTCAGGACATTTGAGTTTTTACCTTTTTGCAGAATTGAAAGAAGTCCAGAAAAAATGCTGATAAAAGCTAAATACACACTCCTTCTTTCCATGGAATTCATTGCAGAACAACTCACCATGAAGCTAATCAAGAGTGGAAAGTTTCCTCTCAGAGTCATAGGTTTTCCTCTTAAGAGCAATTGAGGTGATTTGCTATGAAAGACTGCTTCTGCTCAGGATCAGTAGCGGTGTTTTTCTTCTCAGGATAGGTGGCTGCACATATTTGTGGAGATCATTGGTGTGATTGTGGATGTGCCATAAACCCCAGCCTGTGATGGGAGGTCCCTTCCCACAGTCCTGGCACATGGGTCTTCTCCTAACACCAGTAACTCAGCTTCTGGTCTATCATCAGTAACTATCTCTTCCTCCCTACGATCTTTGGAGCCCTGTTGGCAGTGAAATCTCTTCAATGTCAGAGATTTCTTTCTTCCTGCTGTATGTTTCTCATGTGGCTTTAATTCTGTTTGTGGAGGCAGCTGCATGCACAGACCACAGGAAGGGGATGGACACAGAGCCAGCTTCCCACAACTGATCTCTGGTTCACCAGGGCAGGAGGGCAAGGGAAGCGATAGGCTCCATCCATCCCAAAACCTGTGGGATGGCTGAGGATGATTACTAGAATGATGATATCTTCTTCCAAAGAAGACCAGAAGAATGTGGTGGGTGCAACCTGGGACACATTCCCACACCCACCTCTGTATATTTACACTCATTCAGCTTGAATATCCCATTAAGCTTGATGGAAGCAATTAAAAAAAGAAGTAGTATCTGTTCTTGCTCACTTGTGAAAACCAGTTGGCAGGATTCTGTTACAGATGATCAGTCAAATTTTAAGCAGAAAGTCAGGCTCTCAGGATAATTCTGCCTTTTGGAAACGTCACGTGTGTGTGTGTCAGTGTAACATAACACAGCCAGCACAGGGAGCCTTCCAGCAGGGCAAAGTTTAACTGCTTAGCAGAGTGGAGAATGGGAATCTCTTCTGACTAGAACCTGCAGGAGTGAAAGTGTGTTTATGCAAGCGTGCACATGTGTAGGTGACATACACACACCGGACTAACTTTGCAAGGGCAAATGCCAGAACATTAGAGATGGTCACAGCATCTGCTTGAAAAAGGCTTCTATGGGTAGTAATGAAAGCTTAGGACTGACTGCTGCCATTTGTTGGGCAATTTCTGTTATTTTTATGCGGGGTTCCCATGGCAAAAAGGTTAAGTCCATTTGTTTAACAACTCAGGAGGGGAAGAGGTTTTCCTTTTATTCTGCTAGTACAGCTACCTTTGTCATCATATCCCTTTTCTCATCTGGTTGAGGTCCATATCCAAACTAACAAAGCTTGTCCATAGCTACCATTCAGTAAACAGTTACGAACTACTGTCAGTTTTTATCTAAATTGAATTAAGCAGACACCTGATCGAATATCTAACATGTTCACCTTTCCTTGCAGTAGAGCAGGAAAGGGTATAGTAGACCCCAATAGGAAAGGGTCTCCCTTTACTCTGATCATAGAAGTTCTTGACTGCAGCTGATCAAATAGAAAGCTCCTGAGTTATAGCTAAAATGTCCTAAATGTGGTTGATGAGCTTCTCACAAAACTAGTGGTGAATCCCTGCTTCATTTGGGTGCATACATCAATACAAATCTAGAAATTATCCCAATCTCTCCACACTGGTACTATTTGAAAATGTCATCAGATTTTCAGATCTGGAAGTTCCCTGAGGTGATTCTCAGCTATTGACTCGGGACTTCCATCAGCCACCGAAACTTCAACTAAGTCCTTTCTCCTTTTGGATAAACAAACCACCCTTTGCCTCCCTAATCCCCATCCAACAGAACAGTCACTACTGAAAATGAAAGCAAGCCAATTTACTGATCTGAGCTGCTCATTTCCCAACATAATATCCAATGCTGTGAGTCATCGAAAAAGGCTCTCCCCTTTTCCGTTAAGGTCAGCAGGAGCTCTAGCAGGGAGCAGTTGCTTGGTCACAGCGTCAGGCTGAGCTGGCAGCACCAGCAGCAGAGTCCAGGTGAAGCAAGGTTTCCTGCATCTACCAAAGATACAAAGTTGGACCGTAATTTCAAAGGAGGTCAGGTGAGCAAGATCAGTAGTATTGCCTGAACCTTCTTTTTTAACGACTCTTTTCGGATGCAAATAACTCAGTTTAATACAGGTAGGTGCTGCCCCAGGTCTAAATATAATTTGGGTGACAAATGAGGAATGGCTAGGAGGCAGGGAGCAGTCACCTAACTTTAGAAACAGCTTAATCTCTCTTAGAGCTGCAACAAGGAGGACTTTTCTTTGTGTTTCTGTCCTCAAACAAACTTCCTTTGTTCTGGTGCAGTTTCTCCTCCCCTGGAATTTGCTGTCCCAACTGCCTTACTCAAGTCATGCTCAGGCTTGCTCCAATGCCAGCAATGTTTCAGGAGCCTGATGAAACCTGAGTGATCCTGGTATGCCTGTGTCCAGCCACCCAAATAAAAGCCAGGAGACTTTTCTTGCAACAATGTTGTCCAAACAGCCCTGCATGGGGAGAAGGAATGGTGGGATAGCACCTGCTTAAGTCCAGCCTTTGGGTACGGAGGCTGAGTGACTCAGACGTCCAGATTGGTGATTGACTCACCAGGATTCTTGACCAAGTCCTGTCTTTCCTGATGAGTGTTTTCACACCCAGGCACACCTCAACCTGAGCCACCCAGAAAAGCCACCAGCCCAAGTTTAGGGCACTCCCTTGTGAGGATGTTTGCAGCCTCCAAACTGAGCAGGAATATGAATTCAATCTTCCATCTCTTACATGGATATTCCAAGGGCCAGCACCTGCACAGGCTGCCTTTGCTCAAGCTGGTTCTATTTTCGACTTTTGAGTCTGGGGCAGAGGATGGTAAAATGGACATCAGTTCTCCTTTAGGGTATCCAGTCTGAGCTGCTCCTTTGCAGGAACTTAGCTCATGGACACCTTGGCACAATGTGGTGGAAAGCTTGGGATCCTGCTGGGTACAAGGACAACCTTGAGCAAGGAAATATAGGCTAGGAGCCCAGTCTTTTCCCACTAGCTGAGATCAGTGGATCAGCAGTCTTGGTGGCTGACTCAGCTCAACTCTCCCATTTGACTTTACTGAGCAGCACCTTTTAAATCATGGTGTGACTTCAGAGTCAGCTGAATCAGACACTTGATGAAGAGTCACTCTATGATTTATGGATTTGAGTATGAGCTTAACTGTGGCCATAGGCTGAGGGGCAACATGTAAATGCGAAGTCTAAGGCAGTGAGATGCCACCTGCAAGAACGCCCCTCCATTTCACTGCTGCTCATGGAGCTGTGCAGCCATTTCCTCACATGGAATCAGAGCAGTCTGAAATCTCCTGTGTCATTCTTAACCCTTTTCAGGTTCCTCTACACATAATTGTAACTGGTAGAATCATGCCTAGTCCATCAACACTGCCTGCATCTGCTCGTGTGATTACCCACTTTGCAGTTACAGGTGGGGAGCAAGAAGGAATCCATTTTTGTCCCTGATTGAGTCTGTATCTACACCCTCACGTTAGCTTCATGCTGTATATCCTGGTTTGCATTTGCTCCTGTGCTTAGTGGCAGCAAAACTCATGTTTCAAGAAGCATCTCATTAAATTTTCCATGTTTTGAAACAGAGTGACTCACTCTCACCAAGCCAGCCGCTGTTTTGTCCTTGCTCTGTGCACTGAACTGAGCACAGGACTCACCTCTGCCCCACCACTGGCCCTGGGAGTCCAGGGAGCCAGGTCCAGTCAACAGCCAGTGCTCACCACCTCCCCCCTCAAAAAATGTCCCTTTGTGGCTTTTAGACACAAACATGAATGTACATGAAAGGACACTGGGTGGGGGCTTGTGCTGAATAATAAGCAGCAGCCAAACAAGTTGAGCAGGTCTGTGGAAGCAATTCAAGGCAGGCAAGCCAAAAAGATCAGTAAGGTGAGATGTAAATGTAATCCCTCTAAGCTGGGACACAGGGGCCGAAGGATCCAGGACACAAACACCAGCCAAGGGGAACAGGCCCCCAGTAACAGTATGTTTACAACTCTGCGTTTTTCCCAGCTGAGCCAGCCCCCTGATGATGTAACTGCGAGCACACTGTACCTTGGCCAGGCCAAAATCTTTTGGGGTGTACGAGGAGATGGGGAAGAGGGAGAGAAGGACATAGGTCAAGTTGCCTTTTTTCCTTTCCTGTGCCCTATCCTAAAAATATTTAACTGAAGAATGAGTTATTCAGGATTTTTCCCCTGTTTTCCATTGTGTGTCATGTGCTTTGCTGGTATATCATGATGGAGGGACTGCAGAGCAACAGCTCACAGCCAGCAACAGTAAAATGAAGATTCAGAGCCCAAGCAAACAGTCCTCAAACCTCTACTACCCTGTTAGATAATCAAGAAGCCAAAAGGTACCTTGGTTTTTACCAGAAAATAGCCTATGGAAGCATCCTGCTCATTCAGCTATCCCTCACTTGTTCTCTTTCTTCATACAGCTAAGTATGAAGTTTCCAGTCTCAGCTGCCCAGTAGCAAAACATGAAAGGATGAAAAGGTGGCCGTGTGGAGCCAAGTGCCCAACCAAAAGCTAAAAGAAACCCCTTACAGCCAAAGACAAAGCTTGACCTAATGAGCATCATCAACAGAAGAAAAAAAGTATGAGTTTCAAATTATCCTGTCACTTCAAATAAGATCTGATTTTCTACATCTAAAAATGGAAATAAAATCAAAGCAGGGAGGGTGGAGGGGAGAAAGGGGGCGGGGGCAAGAAAGAAGCTGGGGAAGCGCTGAAAGCTTTCAGGTTTTGTTCTTTCATCACAGAAAAGTAAAAAGAAAAGAGGGGCACGTTTGCCCCTTTGTAAGTTGTATTTAAGAGCTAGACCCTTCTTCATTTCGAGCCAAGGGAATTTTTGCTTTTGAGTTTGAAAAAAAGCAGAATCAGGGTCATGATTTTTAAAAAGCTTAAATCCCAGGCGAGTTTTAGAAACAGATTCAAAAGCACATGCTCACTGCAATTATCTACGCCTGCGGTGTTTTCGGACATGTGGACTTCAGGAAAACAATAGCCAGCCCTGTTATCAGCACAAAGGAGGATCAGTTTGGAATTGTACCTGTAATGCAGGCATCCCTCAGCTCTGAGGGTTTCCATTCCCACTGTTGTTCAGCTGCGAATTTACTTACAACATTCCTGAAATAGGAGAAAAAAAAAAAGAAAAAGGAAAGAAAGAAACAAAGAAGGGCATTCCTAACTGAAGTGTGGAGCAACTGCGAGCTGGCACGCTCTAACCAATAATTCTTAGCACAGGTCTTGCCTAAAATCAGTTGGATATTCTGCCTGCTTTTGAAGCAGGAAAAAAAATCAGAGGGGAAGGGTGTCTGAGCACTGGGATGCTCCAGCGAAGGCAGGCACTGCACAAGGCTAAGAGGTGATGGATATAGCCCTGGCTGCAATAACTCCCCATGATGCAGAAGCCATGACTTTCCATCCATTTAAAACAGAGGATCATGATAAACCATTGCAGCTTCAGGAGATGCTTTAATAGAAAAGTTTGGAGATGATGGCAAGTATCCTGATGGTACTGCACGTGGTTACTGAAAAACACACATCTTGGATAGCTGCGTCGATCTGGTGAAGAACTGTCTCTTGGAAGCTCTCAGCTTGTTATTTAAGTTAACTGCATGTGACTCTTTTATATATTTGAATTTAATACTCCTGGCTGAGTTGTTTACTCTTGGAAAGTTGAGTGGGAATCAGAAAGGCATGGGCAGTCAAGCTTTAAGGACTTGAGCTGGAAGAAAAAAGGTGATGGTGGAAATCTGGTGAGTTTTAGCAAGTTATAGCTCCCCTGAGCAGGAACTCCAAAGGAAGTGGTCCCTCTATGGTGTTTACATTGCAAACTGTGCTGCACAGGTAGCAACATGTCCTAACCAAAGTGCCAGAAACCTCTTAAAAACATAACATCTTAGACATCTTGGGTCTCTGTGCCAGGGGCTGCAAATCCTCAGTGGCCTGGGTTTCTGTGGTGTGTCACGGCAGGGTGATGGGTCACTCTGTGTGTGGCTGCTGTGGCACAGCAGAGCCCGTGGCACCGGTGGCCAAGGGGACAGGACACACACTCCAGTATCTGTAGCAGCCATCTCGGCTCCTTTCATAATCGATGGGAGAAACTGGGAGGAAAGCATGGCTCATCCCACCTGCCTGACGATATGCCCCAGCTCCACATGGGTCGCAGCCCTTGTGGAAAGTGCTCTGCCAGACTCTGCCTGTCACCCACACCCCGCACCTCAAACTGCTTTGTGTGTCCTCTGCTGATGGCCCCTGAAACCCAGACCCCAGGCAGGATGCTGCCGTCTCCCTGCTGGCAGCTGGAACTGTGAGTGCAGGGATGAGGCAGAAGCAAAAACGTGTGGGGCAGGACCCCTAAACCAGCACCCTGCCTCCTGCATGGGTGATCCCTTGGTACCTTGAAATGGGAACAAGTTTGTGTCACCCTTATCTGCACGATCGCTCTCGGCTTTGCATTTCATTTCTCTGTGTGCCAGAGGAGGAGCTGAAACCTGCACCAGGTGTGATTCATTTGCCACTACTATGGGTAAGCCCCGTGGTGATGATTAGCAATGGCTTATATAAAACACGGGGCTTCCAGGGTGCTGAGCACCTGTGAACTATGTTAAATTGTAGGCAGTGTTTGGGAAGCTTCTGGACTTTTCTGGTTTTTGGCAGGGGCACCCATGGGCTCCCCCTGCCCCAGGCCAGCCAAAACTGTGATGCTGTGTGGCGGGGAGCCAAGATAACAGCCCTGCCAGAGGGCTTTCCCCCGCGTGGGGAGCGGATGCTCGAACCTCCCTGGCAGGCTTATGTTGAGAGAGAAACGAGCCAGCAAGAAAGGACTTGGGTGGGGAGGAGGTAGAGGGGGTTGATCCTGGAAGGGAGGAGGCAGCATAAACTGCACTGAAGGGAGGACTTGAAGAGGGGGAAGTGCTTGGAGGCTTGGCTGGGGAGGAGAGGCTGGGGAAGGTGCAGGGTGAGAAGGTGACAGTGGAATGTGGGGACTCAGAGAGCAGCCTCTCTGCTGATATGGGTTGGAGCTGGGGGAAAAGCTGGAGGAAGGGCAATGTGCCAGGTTGTTTTCCAGCTTTCTGTTGCAAATGAACAGAGGGGGGAGGGGGGAGAGGCTCTGAGGGCAGGTATGGAGATTCAGCTAATCTCTATCGAGTTAACCATTCTTTAAAGACTTGCTAAGCAGATAGTCCATCCTGGGGATATACCGATCCAGTCCTGATGCCTCATTCTTCTGTGCCCGGTGGAAATTCACTGCTCACTGCTAACTCGGCACACGCACAGCCCGAGTCCAGGCTGATGGCTGTGGGATGAGAGTGACCGGTGGCAGGCTCACCTCCTCGGGACTCCTGGCAGGAACCACACCGAGTCTTGATGAAGCTGGATAAAAGGGTCTGGGAGAACTGGTCCTGCAGGGAGCCCGACAAAGCCCAAGAGCCTGCTTGTGCCCAGCTCTGCTATGCACTGGTTAAAGTCAGCTCCATTCTCAGCCAGAAAACTCCTCCGATATGTAGCAAGTCAGCCAGCTGCATATTTACGTTCCAAGGCTGGCCAGCACTGACATGCTTTGCAGAGCCAGGTCCAGCTCCAGTGAGAGGGGGAGTGCCCGGGAATGCTGCAGCAGGGAAGTGGGAGGATTTATAGCTGTTTGCGATGGGGGTCGGGTGGGTCACCTGAGCTGAGAGGGCCTCCAGGTCCTTCTTCTCCCTTGCCAAGAAAGGCTTTCCTTGTTTGGCCTCACAGATAGTTGGATCGTGTAGCCCCTTCCCATGGAGCGGGGTCACTTCAGAGCAGCTGAGCCTGGGAAATGAACCCAAGGATAAGGCTCCCTTCTCATGGGGAGCATCCTCCTGCTGCTGCAGTGAGGAGATGGGCTCAGAGGGCTGCAGGAAGCACAACAGAGAAGTGAGCAGGGCTGCAGATATGTTCTGTATTGCTGAGCATTTCTCTTTTGCCAGCTTAGCACTTCTTTGTATACCCCCACCCTTCCTGGCTGTCCTCACACCAAACAACAGCAAAAAAATTGACATTTTCAGGTAAAATGGTGTTGATGCCTGACTCAGGAGGGGTACATAGGGATTAGCTGTTTCCTGAGTCCAGTGACTTGCAGTGACTGAGTGTTTTAACAGTCAGCAGAGCATTCTGCAGGGGCTGTAGCACCCTGGTGTTACCGCCCCCCCCCCCCATGGACGAACACACACGTAGCTACAGCTGAATGCCCCGACCTTTGCTCTGCTCACACAAACTTTGTGTCTGCTCACTTGCTGATTTCTTTTTTTTCCTTCTTTTTTACCAAGAATGCAGGAACCTGCTCCTGGACGGCTCCAAGATGAGTTTCTACTTCCAGTGCTCCGGCTTCCAGATCAGAGCTGAGAGTGCAGCCAGCCGAGCTGCTGGAGAACTGCACTGCACTGGGGAAGCACTTGGCAGAGGTGCTGAGCTCCCTGCGGTGCTGGAAGCAGCTGGCCTTGCACAGGGAAGGGACATGGGGCTGGAAGGGGAGATGTGCAGGGAACCCCATATCCTCCCTGGGGCAAGATACAGCTGTGGGGAACTGGGGGACATTGCTCTGGCCACTGCTCTGGAGGAAGTTGTGTGGGGGGAGGGCTCATAGTAACAGTGGTCCACAAAACTGGATGATTTCACAGAGCGTTTTGAGCGGCAATAGGTGGCATTTAAGCTTTTTCCCTTGAGAGAAGGAGTTCTTGCAGGAAAATACAGAAATCTGAGGAAAGTCTATCAGGATCTCCCATAGCCAGACCCTGGGGAACAGGTTCAGTCTTTCTGGGTCAGTGAATATTGAATATTCATGCTAATTGTGAAGTCTGGCAAGGTGAAGGTTACCTCTACAGGTCCATGGGATGGTAGTCCCAATCCCTGTGTTAAACTGTGCTGAACACAATTTTCAGCTTGTTTTCTAAGCAAATGCCCTGACATTTGTGTTAGTGTCTGTTGGTTTGGATACTTCTGCTGTTGGCAGGACATTTTTGTCCCCAGCTCTGAGATTTCTCATCTCAGTTAGGAAACCTTTTACAGAGCATCATAGATTCCTCCAAACACACCTGTTTCCCAGCCTGGTGAGCCCTGACCTTCCTGAGCCAAAGTCTGTGTTCAGGTGAGGGCCAATGTGCCCCGCTCCAGCCCTGCCTGGCTGCCTGCCTCACCCGCTGCTCACTGGGCTGTGCAGGCAGGGATGCAGGCTGCTGCTCCGCAGGACCTGCTCTCACAGCTCCATCTGCAGGTGCTCACCCAGTCTTTGCCTGCACTGAGCTTCTCCCCGGAGCATAGATTTCCAACCAGACTACATTGCTCATGCTGGGTTTGCACAGCCCGTCGATGTCTGGCCCCTTCCATTGTGTTCCTGCCCTTGGTTGCGACACTGGGGTGCTGCTCCTCCTGGCTGCCCCACTGTCTGCCCCACCGCGTGGTGTTCTCACGCTTTGCCCTCTTTGAACTGGTCTGTAAGATCCTTCTTATCCTCCTCCAGATCTTTCCTTGAGACAGGATGTCACTAGGACAATGAGGAGAAATTCATCGTCTGGCTATGAGGAGCGGAAGGGTGTGGGGTGGTATCTTTATCTCCCATCCCTGCTGGGACATAGGCTCTTGACATGGTGTGACCACATTTTTAAAATCTAAAGCATCTTGTCCTGCTTATTTCTGGGTTTCTCTGGAGAACAGGACCACAAAGTCATGGGCAGCAAATCCTGGGAAGGCAGTCCAAGGCACATGCAAGGTTCCTGCACCTATCTACCCACGTTCCCCTGTGTCACATGCAACTGTCCCTGGACAAGGTAGGAAGGTATATTTGGCCTCAGTGCAAAGTCCAGCAGCAGTTAAACCAGAGCCTATAACAACATTTCATCATCCCAGTGTCCCTCTTCACTCAGTGGTCCTCAGGGCTTGCAGGGGACTGTGGCAGCCTGTTCCAGCTCTGTGCAGGGCTGGGGCCAGTACCTCTGCACACTGGTAGTTTCTCCCCTAGAGAGCCTACGCTCTCCACAGACCAGAGCAGTCCTTGCTGGTCCTTTGGTGGCTTCAGCAGTTGTGATGGAGGCTCCTGAATATCTTTGAAACCACAGTCATAGGGTTACTGCACTGACCCAGATGGTGAACACTCAGATTAGCACTCTACAAGGAGAGGATCTGAGGATTGAGAGGGCCTTAAACATCCTCATCTGCAGCTTAAACTGATATCCCAGGAGCAGTCATGACTGAGGAGGAGCCTTCTGGTCTTGCATTACTAATAACAACAATCCTACAAAACCTACCGTGGGGATTTCACATGCAATTCATGTCCTGTTTGCTGTTCTTTGTAAAAGACACCTGCTCTGAGATGTCTGTAGAGCCTGGCAAACTCTCCAGTAGTGGGAATGTTGAGATACTGGAGCAGACTCTGGAATAACTGCCGAGGAAGAAGGAGGCTCCTCAGCCCAGGACTGACTTACTGTCAAGTAAGATTTCATTGTGACTGCTGTTGTTGTACCGGGTTGTAAGGTAAACAGGAACACTGGTCTACAAGGCTTTTACCTTGAAAATTTTCCTTGAAAACAAAGCTGAAAACAAAATGAGCCAGAGATGGTCAGTCCATCAGGCTTCCAGTTCTATTTGAGGCAAAGTGTTCAGTGTGGGCTGCTCATGGGATGTGTGCTGATCCCGTTAACCTAAGAAATCATGAGCATGGTCCCTCCTGTCAGACAGATGAGTACTTTGACTGTTGTGCCTAATTGCCCTTGCTCATCCATCCATCTGAAGAAGGTGGCAGAAGGGATGGTTAGATTGACCACTGCCCCAGAGCCTGGGAATTGATGGCTCTGAAGTTTAGACTTGGAGAAATCCCACCATCTGTGATATATAAAAATGGGGGGTAATGATGCCTCAGCAAAAGTTGCTTAGAGAGGTTATAGGGGTTAACTAGTTAATCCCTGCAAAGTGCTGTAGGTATCTGAAGTGTGATGTTAATATTACTGCCTTTCATGCAGGCAAAAAATGTTCACTTTGTCCGAAACTTAAAGCAGACTGCTCTCATTAAGACTCCCTGAAGGGTTTTTGCAACCTTTCGTGTATGTGACCTTGTCAGGATTGATGTGACCAGTCTGTGTGAAATAAACTACTGTGATCCTGTTCATTTTATTTAGCAGGCAAGTACGGGTCTTCCAGCAGCTCATTTGTCTGATGCAGAGACCAACGTGTGGGATTTCAGGTCCCAGGACCAAGCCCGGTGCCTTTCTTGGCTCATCTTGGCTGCTGTTGGACTGGCTTCACCTGTAGGTTTGCAAGCTCTCCATACCGAGTAAATTGGCAAGAAACACGTAAATAGCATCAATCCACTTACACGTTCACACGTGGTAATTCCAAGCAGCCCGTTCTGGAGCGGACCGTTTCAAAACTAGGAGGGCAATTGGGATGCAGAGAGCTGGGAAAGGTGGCAAAGCGAAGAGAGGATCTCTGTCTCTGAGAAATTCCAGGGGTGCGGAGCTGCTTGGCGGCTCCGAGTCAGCTCCGCGCCAGTGGGTTCCTTGGCATCGCGGAGAATCGAGGCGGGATTCCTCCATCGCGGAGGATCCAGGAGGGAGCCGATGGAGCGGCCGGCAGGTGGCGGTGCGCTCCTGGCACCGCTTTCCCGGGACGCGGTGCCGAGTGGATGGATGGATCACTGCGGGGAGAGCGGGGCTCTGTCAGCCCCAAATCCTGCCATGAAGAGCGCCATGCCCTCAGCTACAAAGAGCCCAGAGTCCCAAAAGTCCACTGCATCGCACACCACCCCGAGTGTGCAGCTCACAGCCGGTCATTGTGCTGTGTTTGTTGCTCAGCCTCTGGCCGAGAGACCGGGCGGAGGATGGAGGGAGGAATTCGCTCAGGATGGTTCTGACCTTCCTCCCATTGCCACTTTCTTTCTCTGCTTGAATGCAGCGGTGGCGGCTCACGCATCTCGCAGGGAATGAAGGGCCAGGGGGCGGATCAGAAGGAAGGCATTGTGTCCTGCTAATCCCCTCGAGCCTCCACTTGTCACTAAAAGGCATGACTTTGTTCCCAGAAGGTCTTTTCTGCCTTCTCAGTACAGCCAGGCGACTTTGTCCCTAAAATGCTGACTGTCCTTTCCAAGAGCTGCCACCTATAACTTCAGACATCAAAACATGATGGGTGAATTCCTCTGTGCCTCGCCTGTGCTATCGCTGCTCTTTTCTTTGGGTTTAGTTTGCTTCATACGTCTAGCTCTCTTAACCAAGAATTATGCAAACTTAATCCTTATACTTCCACCAAATTAATCTTCCTTTTTATATTTACCTATTAAGGTGAGATGCTTTCCAGGTGGCGAGGACTCACTCCTCCAAGAGGGGATGAATTCAGTGCTGAGGCACTGCTGTGTTTCTGTGGGAGTGGATGAGATACCAGAGGGCAGGGGGTGTGAGGGGCAGCAGCATGTCTTCTGGATAGGTTACCACTGCTGTGGAGGGACAGGGCAGTGCTGGGTAGGACAAGTGCATGGGAAGTGAAAGGGAGTGGCCTTCTACCATGGGCTAGTATTTTTCTATCTTATATTTTAGAGCCATAAATTCTCCCAGGATGAGAAACTGGGCAAGCATCTCATCACCTAGGAGAAGGGAGGTCTCCCTTGTGGTCATCTCTTGCCTGTTTTCTGTCCCCTCAAGTTTACCCACACCTAGCATGACACTTACACCTTCCTCTTGACCACCTTTGTCTCTCCTCTGCTCTTGCATCAGTTTTCAGCAATTCTCCCTGCATTTCAGCCCCAAAGGAAGAGCTGGGAGGAGGGCAGCAGAATGAGGAGACAAGGAGTTGGGGTAGGATTTAGAGAAGAGAAAGACCAGGGAGACCATGACTTCTTTCCAGTGGTTCATTCCCCTGACATACCCCCCACAATCACTGCATCTCACTGCATCCCAAATTTCTTCTGCAATACAAAACCCTGGCTTGCTTGCCACTCTCCAATCCTCCAGCAACTCCCCAGATCCCCCCGATACACTCTGTAACACTCCTATACTCTCCTCCGGGTCCTACCTCCCATTCCAAGGAGTGAAGGGAAGCCACCCTCACTGTTCCAGTTTACAGGGTCCTGAATCCTCCTTCTCCCCCCTGTACCCATCACAACCAAGTGGCTGAGGACAAGAGGGGTGGGAAGCATCCAAACTGCCGGGACAGCCATAGAAATCATAACATTGAATAATACCCTCCATGAAGCCCAAGCCAAGGGCTGCTCCTTTCACTTGCAGCATGCTGAAGAACTTGGCCCTTCTTTCCAGCACACTTGTGAGGCCAAATCCTGCTTTATTTATGGCAGTTTTCCAATCAACTGGAGTACACCAGGACTTAGGTTGAGACACACATTCTCACTAATGTTTCACATAGCTCTACTTATTCTTGTAACATGATGGTCTTGTTAGTAGTTGGAAGGCTTCAGAAATGTGCAGAACAGATGCAGGTAATTGAGGATTTCCAGTCTTGGGAGTATTTTGTGCCCATTGAAGTCAGTGGAAAAGCTACCAGCACTTCTACTGGGTGCCGGAATGCCTCTGAGCTATTTGGCAGAATAAATCTGACTGTCCTCCTGAGTAAAGGAGGGCTCAGGTTTTCCACCAGATGAAACAACCAGCAGCAGTGAGCTCTGGAAATGGTGTCTTTCATAAAAACAGCCCAACAAGAACAAAGTTCCTAATGTAGGAAAAGCGGAACACTTTTTCTTAAAAGCTCTGGGCATTCAGAGCACTGGGAATCACCTTAGACCTCTGACTGGTTTGCAAATTGGGGTGTTTCTTAACCCCAGTTTTGGGGGAATGTGCAGTCTGGTATTTCTGTTCTGAGCAAAGAGCTTACCTGGCAAATGAGACAAACTACCCGAAAGGACTGTGTTTGTGCCACTGCTATGACACAACAAGGTCCGAGTCCCACTCCACAGACTCACATAGCTGTGTATCCAGCAGAGCTCATTCCAGGAGGACCTCTGAGATGTAGATTTCCAGCTTCTTTCCCACATCATGGACGTTCTTATGCACCCAGCTCACACACTGGACTACACACTTAACTACCCAGGGAAGGCTGCAAGGTCAGAGTCAAAGACTTGAGATTCAAACCTTTGCTGCACCTTTTCTTCTGATCTGTTATGCTGTGTTTTCCCCTCCTCTAATACGGAGGTTACTTTTTTCCTTCTGAAAATTATTTCAGAAGAGGCAAGAAGAGCAAGAGTCAAACCTCTTGCGTGATGTGAGGACAATTCACAGCCCCCTATTACACTGATATGTAACAAGGGTGTCACCTGTGTGATGGGTGGGAATGTTCCCAGGAGAGCTCAGGAATCTTGGACTAGATACAGAAATATCTCGCTATGGAAATTTTGTTCATTCATGATACATCAGAGGCTGTTTAAAGAAGTCACGAAAGCAACAGCCCTCTGAGCTTGTTGCCCAGGGAACTGCACGTTTTCCTAATGTGGGATTAGGTGATGGAAAATCCCCCTTCCATTATCGAATCCTCATAACTGACCCCAGCCAGGGGAGTGTTTTCCATATAGTGTATTTTCACTTTATATTGTGTTATTTCATCACTTTAATATCCCTTGCTTGTATTTCTTCAGTTCATAGCTGCAGAAAGTAGCTTCAGCTGCAGCCAAACTGATGTGCTCCACGTAGGAGGCAGCATCCTGTGAGTGACCTTACAATGACTTCACTCGGTGTCTCACAATAACCTATAGATACTGATTCTGTAAAAATGGTTTTGTGAGGGGTATAAATACAAACACTGTGAGATCACATATTCCGAACTGTAACTGAATGCAGACTCTTGGAAGAAAATCGACTCAAAGGCCTCCTGGAAAAAACTGTCAAGCACAAGCACACTTCATAAATTTTTCCACAACCCCAAACGTATCATGCAACAAACAAGCTCCTTTTAGAGAATGGGGCCATGGACCCCACAATGCCTGGGCATTACTTAGATTACTTCTAATCCATCCAGGCTGGAGAAGGGGAAGGGTTATCTCAAGTCCTCGGTACTCAGTGTTCATAGGACTTCCATGGGAACTGTTGTGCAAGACCATCAGGAAGGAGTCGTGCTTGCTTTGCAAAATGAGTATGATGCCTTGAGTCTGGTGCCATGCAGCAGGCTCCTCGTGTCTAGGGAATAATACCCAGCTTGGCTGCTTGAGGTCAGTCCCTGCAGTAAAACCAACTCAGGAGATCATCAGGTGGCCCACCCAATCCATTATTGACACTGACAATGCAGACTCATGTGCACTGTGCAGGAAACTGTGCTGAACCTCTGTCTTGCTGGACTCAAGTGCCACCAATGGAACTGAGATTCATACACATACCTGCCTACCAGTTTAATTTTTGCTGTCTTTCCTCTATAATTCTAGCCCAACCAGAGCAAGGACAGTCCAAGCAGAACTCCTCGTAGCTTGCTCTGGAGCCATCATCCTTCAGATTTCATTGGAGAAGGTTAACCATCCTGGCAAATGCATCTGCTTGCAGTCAGAATAGCCAACATCTGCTGTGGAAATGATGTAGTGACAGTTTACCTGGCTATGAAAAGTACCATAGCAATGACAATTACAACATGGCCACAGGAATCTCAGAGCTCCTTATGATCCATCTCACACTTGTCTATTAATGTCTGGTGATGTTACACAAAAGCCTGAAGCAGGCAATCAAAAAGAATTATGAGCTTAATTAAAACCCACCATGACCATTTAACTAGGCATAATGAAGCTATCCGACCTGGAATTTGCCCAGCACTCAAACACTTGCTATTTCAAATGAGCAAAAGCAGCCAGAAGTTGTTTTACAGTTCAGGGGAAAAATGGCATGTCCAGTCTCACAGTCCCTCTACGTTCATGCCAAGGCCTCAGTTCAGCAGTCATTTGTACATCTCCTATCGTACACTGACTGGGCACAGGGCCACCCTCTCACAGCCCCTGCCAGGAGCTCTGGCCGCAGCTCAGCGTGCTACACACCACCTTCTGCTACACTGTGTTTTCTTCTCCCTCTTTCCGGCAGTTACTCTTTCATTGCTCACTGGAGCAGGGACTGGATGCTGTGACAACAAAGTTTGTGCCATAATCCTGCAGAGTTCCTCCCAGACCAGTAAATAGTTGTTGATATTGAAAATAATCCATCCGGGCTTCCGTTCAGCATCAGAGGAGGAGAATACAGAGGCTGTACGTGGCCTCCACTGCCACCTCCTGCCCATGCTGCTTTTAATGAGGCTTAGCCATGCTCTTCAAGGCTCTGTCTCAGCGAGGGGCAGCAGTGTGGGGACATCTGTTTTGGGACAGGTGCCAGAGCTTAGCCATGATGCAGGACCCCATCCCTCGATGGGATCAGCCCTGGTGACTGCTCCAGCATTGCATGGGCTGAGTGCCCACCTGCACTTCTGAGCAGCACCTCCCAGCAGAAGACCTTCTTCTGTAACTCTGTTAAACACTCTGAGCTAAAGGTTTCCATGTGGTCTGTCCACCTCAGGCATTTCTGTGGTTTTGGAAAGCTTCAGCTGTAATTGTTCTATTCTCTGTGGCCAAGATTTGGGACAGTTTTGCACATTCTTGTCTCTGGTTTGTTGCAAAAACAAAGTGCTGCCCAAGTCTGGAGGTTTGGCAGGGAGTGCCCACTTTGAGTGGGAGTTTTCCTGCTTTTCCCAAACTGGACAAGTTACAGGTGTCTGAAAAATTTCTTATAGCACTTGTTCCATATGATGGGGCTTGTGGATGCTCACTGATGTGACTGATATTAATACAAATTGTGCCCTATATAGATTAAATATGCTGTACTCTGAAAAACCAACATACTCCAGAAGCCACATCAAGATTCGTTGATATGTTTCATCTTCATTTTGTGTGGATTAATTTTATACAGCTAATGTGGAACTAATAGTATTCTTTTCTTACACAAAGAAATTAATGAACGTCAGAGCAGTATTTAGAGACAGCTTAAAGTAGTCAGAGAAAACCTTAATGTGGAGTTGTGCCCTCAGAACAGTATTTAAAAGGTTGCACTGAATAAGAGCTGAAGCTGCATGCTGAAGAGGAGAAAACAAAATACAAAATTGTTTCGTGTGACATGAATATCTACATGAATATCTACTCTGCGGTCTGGGAGAACCACAATCCAGAGGGGGAAGGAGGCAGGAAAAATAAGTAATGGGCAATATGTCCTGGGGATCTCCTGTACTGCACTCAGCTTGTGGACACAGCAGGAAGTGAAATAAAGCACCCTTACTTCTGATACCCTCTATTTTCAGAGGGTTTGACAATACAACTGTCGCATTCTCATAATGTTTTACTTTTTCTTATTCAGCGAATATACACAGTCAAAATTTTTTTGCTTATGCCTCCCAAAAGGCTCCATTCTGTTTCATCTCTCCTTGTGAGAGCCCTGACTGGGTCTCTCCCCAAAGATGTCCTTTGCACTACATTAAGCTTATTTTCTTAATAAATTACTCCCATGATTTTGGATTACTATGGGATGGAGAAAAATTTTCCTTCATTTTGCTTGCCCAATTTAGGAAAGAAAACTTCCTTGCATGACATGATATAGCCAGTTATTTGTGGTCTGTCTTCAGCATCCCTGGCTCTTCAACCTCCGCTCTGTTTGCATTAATCCTGTGGAACTCTGGAGTCCTAGGTGTCTTTCAGGAACCTGTCCAGGCTCAAAACTGATGTCTCTTCAGCTTTCTGGATTACTAGATTAATGTCAAAACTATCTAATCTTATAACTCCCTGTTGGGGTTACTTTCTCTCCCCCATTTCCAAGATCCAGGTTGGGACTGAAGGGAGGTAAGGCAGCTGTAGACTGGGACCCTTCTCCCTAACTCAGGACTGGGTGGGGGAGGTTCCCTTGGTTTGTTTTTTGTCATGAACCTCTGACTCTGGACATTAAACCCTTCACCCACCTTCTCCAAAGGCAGGCCAAATTTGGAGTAAGTTCACACTAAGCTCCCAAAGAGCCTGGGCTGATTTATAGGTTGGTATGGAAGCCATGCAAATCCCTATCCTTTTTGGCACAAACGCAGGCAATAACACACCTATTGGCTGGGATTAAACCCCAACATCCTAGTCTGGTCATTAAATAACACCCTGAGGCCAGTCTCTACACTTCTCTCTCAACCAAAATACTTGCTCTCACCAGGTAGCAGTTGTCCTGTGAAACTAGACCTGACTGCAGACAGAAGGAAATGGGTCTCAGTCAATGTGGTGAGCAAATCAGATGAAAGCTGGTGGGATTTTTAAAGTTTCTGTTTAATTTCTTTTTCTCTTTGTCTATCTACTTTCTGTTTTTATGACATCCTGAGAGAGGGATACTGAGCTTTTTTATTCTGGATTTGTATAGCACTTTGCACAATCCCTGAGCGCTGTCATAACACATAAATATTGTAAACATTCCTGTGTATATAATAGGTTATTTTGTTTCCTGGTCTCATGATGAGGTGCCTGATTAACCTTGCATCTAACACTTGGACCAGCTCCACAACTAGAGTAAACCAACACAGTTGCCTGGTTCTTGCCCTGTGGTAGCAGAGTTTAACCTGATAATCACTGAAATATTACATGTGGCTTGGGACTTCTGTCTGATCTTCTTACATGCACCTGTCACTGTGAGAGAGCGTTTTAGTACCAGGCAGCATTAGTTATCTCAGCCCTTCAGGAGGATGTGGCTGCCCCAGGGACCTGATCTTGGCTCTGTTTCACTAACTGTACAGTCTGTGCTGGAAATCAGCAGAACCTCTTTGAAATAAATGGGTAGTACTGATATGTGATAAAAATCTGGCTCAAGATATGTTTAAGGGAGGGACATCTTGATCTTTTATCTCCTAGCTCTTTGTATAAAGGAGGAGAAAAACATAGCTAAGAAAAAAATAAAACAACTAGGATGGTTGAAGGCATGAGGGAGAAGAGGGCAGACTGTATTCACGGGTGCCTGTCCTGGCACTTCCCCTTTGATATGATGAGAGGCAGCATCTTAGTTCCCAAATGCAAGGATTTATTGTCTCAGTGTCTCATTGCTGAATGTCACTGAAGTGTCTCAGACCCTCGTTTTGCTGTGCTAAGTACAGCAGAAACCTCGACGGCCAAACCACTGCAGAGATGAAGTGTTCCTGGCATCAACTAGTGGCTGATCTCCCTTGTATTTTAACTCTGCCCATTTCTGTGTGGACCCTGCTCATTGCTCAGGGCAGAAGAAACTCAGCCTTGACATAGGTTGGGCTGGGCACACGCAAACCTCAAGTAATGCTTTTTTTGAGCACAGTAGTTCACCCTATTTGCCCAGGAATGTTTGTGTGCTTGCACAGCTGGGGGTGCGGCGTAGGGAAGAATGAGTTCCTGTGATGTTTTGTGATGAAAAAGTGGACACACAGTTCAAGAAAAAAGCTCCCATTTTATCCTGGCCAAACCTCATTGGGGAAACTCCAACAAAATCAGTGATGGTTGGCCCAGAGAGTAAGCATGTTGGCATAAGCATAAAATGAAGCATCCAAATGCTCACAGATGATTTATGAGAATTCCTAATGCCTTTACTGCCATTTCCTCCAGCTGCCTGAACTCCTTCCACACCATTATCCCATCTGAGAGCAGGACTTAACCTCCTTTTTCCTAAATGAGAAATCTGGGGAAGATATCTGACTGAGTAGGCCCTCTCTGCAGATGGGAATGGGTTCAAATATTGAAGGGTTTCTCTTAATACAAACATGCTAGCTCTAGCTACCCTGGAAAACCAAACACCTCCCTTGGGCTCCTTTAGCAGGCAGTGTTTCCCCTCATGGAAGCAGAAAGTATGTGTGTAATGGATACAGCATCCTTTAGGGAAAATCTAGCACCAGCTGACAGGTGATTTGGTACCTCCCCACTATAACATGGATAGTGTTATTTTACCTCAGGTTCTCTACTTGCTTCTTCATTTTTTCCTGTCAAGTTTGTCCCAGAGCTGAAGAATGCTTTTACATAGGTCCTTCTTCAGCCTTCATCTACGTCTTCTGTTGTTAGGTCAGGGGCCTCTGGGACCTCTGCAAACCCATGTTTAATGTTCTGCAGAGACCTGCCATGATTTGTGAGGAAGAAAGAGGATCACAGAGTTTTGGTCTTCCTGTCAACCTGCCCATCATGAGCTTGAAAAATCAGTGCAGGCTCTCATTTCAGCTGGAGCACAGGGCTCTTGGAAGATCTTGCTGACCCCCTCATTTCAGTGGAGCTTTTTTCACTCCCATGCAACCTCTGGCTGGAGATGTGCTGGGCTGAGGACAGGAGCCAAAGGTGGTGCCAGTTTTTAAGCAGGTGGGGAGATGATGATGGCTCACCAAGACAGTGCTGGGGAGGTGCCCTTGCTTGCTGCTACTTGGCATTGAACCTGATGTCAAAGGCAACCCTCAGCACTGTCATCACAGCTGGATTTTGCCATCTTCTCTCCTCAGGTTCTATCTCTAGTTGCTGTGCTGTCCATGAGCCATCCCCCTGGTCTAAGGACTGACCCTTGTGTCTCTACTAGGATGCTGCTATTTGGGGAGGGAGAAGTTGAAGAAAAAAGCCATGGGCACAGCCTTTCTGAGTGCCACTGATAGGCAAGATCCTGACAGACAAGCTGCTTCCATGGAGTCAAAGAAAATCCCCTGAAGCCCTACCTGGCAGCTCTGGCCAGTGCCATGTGAGCTATTCTGCTCAGATGTCAGTGCAGAGGGAGAAAGGTTTCCCAGAGATGACTCACAGATTCCTGGTGATGACTGTGCTGAGGTTTGTCTGAGATGAGGTCAGCTCTCACGAAGCAGGATTGCTGCAGGAGGGGGTTAGCTGATAATTTGATCTCCATCCGAGCCCCTGGTGGTCTAATGGTAAAGGCGCCGCGCTATCACCGCGGAGACCCGGGTTCGATTCCCGGTCAGGGCCACTCCCGGGCAGGTGGAGCTCGTTAGCCCTTAAAGGCAACCCACCTACGTCCTAAGGACCTCGCTGCCACCGTCCAAGCTCGCTTGGCCCCGGCAGATGAACCTTAGGATTAAAGGGTGGGCTCAGTTCCGCGCACACTGTGTCTCACCTAAAAAAAAAAAAAAAAAATCCAATGCGCAGGCTGGAAGGTGGAAAGCCTTCCCCGGATCTTCGCTTGCGAAGACTGGCCATTATTATTGATCTCCATCCTGTTTGTGTACAAAGAGGCAATATAACAGCCCTCGTGCAGAGTCCAGCTCTGGCACACATCCCTCTCTAATGGCTGAACAAATACAATGATCTCTGCCAGCCTCTTCTTTGCCACCTCTCTCTGCTGGATTAACATCTGCAAACTCATCTGGAAGCAGAATATCAGCAGTTCCTTGGGATTTGGTCAGTGCTTATAGTCAGCAATGTGTCAGGCTTAGAGGCAGAGACAGAAGCAGAAAGAAAAACAAGGAAACACTACAGGCAGTACTAACATCAGACATGCTGTTATTTTTTCTTTCAAGGTGGTTTTCTAGATCTAATTGCGTTCAGTAGTTAAAAAGCGCATTCATTTCTTCGTAACCCGCAGCATATTGGATGTCCCTGTTCTACAGTTGTTTTGATTCCTAGGTATTTGAGAGTTTAATAAGGTTTTGTGTTTGTTTAAGGAATTATTGCCCACCCAGTTGAAAGATAGTGGGACGCTGTAGCCATGCCAAGTGTTTTTATGCTTCAATAAAACAACAAACAATTTACACAAGGCAATAAAACGGTACCCTGCCTCCTCAATGAAGAAACACAAAGCAGTGTTTGAAACGACGTCTAGCTCAGAAAATAAATCCACCCTTACTCAATGCACTCCATAAAACTAACTGGGTAAAAAATCCCCCCATACACTCTCCTTTTCACAGAAGTTTGGAAAATTAGCACAAGATGTGCTTGAAAATCCTATAATGTGTTGGCATAGTTTGTCCCAAGATATGTTGCTGTCTATAAAACAACAGACTGACTACTAATTAAGACTTTCAAAGGGGCATAGGTTTTATTACTTACTCCATCATCCTCTATTTCTTTTCTCTTTAGGCTCTGTCACTCTTTGAGCCCTTCCTGGTTGCACGAAACACTGAAGAACCCCATCTGATGTAAGGAATTGCCTCTTTACCCACTGTGCTGCAGGGCCCAGGCACTTGCAGGAATTTTCTACACTGGAATTCAGAAAATTTTAGAGGCTGTTCTGACCTTATGCCCTGTGAACAGCTCTGTCAGCTATATTCATGGTCTGAGAGCATCTTTGAGCCCTCAGAGTGGGCTCTTGTTGCCTGACCTGTTTCCTCTGTAGTGGCCAAGGAGGATTTTGGAGTCTCATGGAGGCTGATGCTAGCAGGAAAGTAAGAGCCCTGTTCCCTCAGAAGTGTGTTGCCATGTATCTTATGTCAGTTTGAGTATTGAGCTTCAAAAGCCTGCCTGGAACTTCATCTGAAAGACCTCCTGGCCATAAGGATGCTCTGCCCTGCCCCTTCAGGGACTGCCATAGAGAAAGGATTTCAAGTTCTGTCCTGACTAAAGTGGTAAGAAGAGGTCTGAGTCCAAAAGGGGGTAAAACCCCTTTCTTGTTCTCATGTGCCACTTCACTCTTGGCAGAAGAGGGTTTCTGCTGGCTGTTCCCATGCGAAATGCCACGAGGAAGCCTGAGCTTTATTTTTGCCTATATGCAGCAGCTTACACCATAAGTGTTGGTGTTGATGGTGCAGCAGAGACACCTGCTTAGTGATGATTAAAGGCTCAATTTTACCTTTGCAGATGCCAACAGAACTGAGGCCCTGAAGCATAGGATGGCAGAAAGCATGGTAGAAAATCACAGCAGTGCTGCCCTTGACTAAAGCTGTGAGCCAGAGAGGAGACACATTCTCCAGGGCTGTTTGTGCAGCCCCTTTCAAAGACCATGAAACCCAGCATACCCAAGCACATGTTGCTTGAAAGCTTGTAGTCATTCATTACAGCATTAACCCTACTGGCATGAGACACCCCAAGTTCAGCATCCAGCTGTGGCCAAGGACTTTCAGAGATGCTTTTTAGGCCTGCATCTCCACCCAACCGGCTGTTAATCCCTTGGAAGTGCTCTGGTGACCTTTGCTTTGGGGCGCCTGCCAGGCCCTTCAGCAGCTGCTGCTCAAAGTGACCTTCCTGGCTTACAACAAGGGAGGCTGTTTAAAGAAATAAATATACAATCTGTCCAGTTGCAAAGCCAGGTTCACAGCAGTCTTTCCTGACGAAAAATGGTCAGAATCTCCTTGAACAGCCTGGCACAAAGATTAAAGCTTTCACATATCTCTTTTGCCATTAAAATTGCACTTCTTATGAGAAATCCCCCTTCTTCCATAAAGGATCCAGCCCATTTGAGCCATCTGCTTGTCAAAGTATGATAGATTAATGCAGCAAAAGGTTGCTGAAGGTTTTAGCTCTCCTTCTCTGTGCATATACTTCAAAAAGCACCCTTGGCCTGGCACACAGAGCAAATCTCACTCCTAGTCCTGAAGACTTGGCCAGAGGGATGCTTGTGAGACCAGATCACTGTTTCTGCAGAAATTACAGGGGTCAAAGAAGTAACCACACTCTAATTTCTAACAGCTGAGACCTTCAATGCAAGGAGCTGATACAAAAGCTGCACTGTCTGTGGCTTATTTTTCACTAAAAGCTGAAACAGAAACTAGAAAATTAAGGAAAACTGAGTCCTTGCTACTGTATGCTACATCATCTCCTCTTGGCTGCCCTGTGAAATCTTTTTTTTGACAAGTCCCAGAGGTAATGCAATGTAGGAGAGAGGGAACAAATGCACATTAGGGTCTATTTTTAGTGATTACAGTAAGGCTGAGATTTGCTCCCCCCCCCCCCCCCCCACCAGTCCATCCTCAGCCAAAAAAGGCCCCAGAGAAACTACTGAAGCTGTACTGAACAGGCTGTGCCAGTGACATCCTCTCTGCTGGGGTCCTCACCTTCCATGCCTGACCCAGCAAATGTGTCCCCATGCAAGGAGACTCAGGAGAGCTGGTTCCTCTGTCCTGAGTGGTTTCAGGCTGCTTGCTTCCCTGCCGGGGTGCACAGCACCTGGTATGCTGGGAATCTGCTCCCTCTAAAGCCTTCTCCTGCTCCCCTTGGAGAAACTGCCACTAATCAGAGAAACATCAGCTTTCACACAGCACTGCACCACAGGGAAACAGAGGCAATTTCCCTTCCCATTCTTCAAGAGTGTTTCTATTCTGCAATTTCTGTGATTATAGGGAACACTTCAGTGAGATAGGATATTTGCTCCTCTCCACTTCATTATCACCATCTGCATTTGCTGCTCTTGCCATATGTCCTGCAACTGATGTTATAGTCACCCTCTGCGGTGCCACCACTGGCTGAGTTGCAGTTGGTGTCCCTGGAGCTTGGCATCCCTTAGAAGGGTAGGAGAGGGTGGCACAGGGGAGATTGATGCTGATACTGATCTCATAGTGTCGTTCTTGAGCAAACTGGAGTCACTGCATCCTCACAGCACTGCTTACACCCATGGTTTCCATACCCAGTCTTTCTGTACTTTGTACCACTGTGAAACCAGAGTAAGCATGCTGCTGCACGGGAATTCATCCAGCTTTACTTCAGCTTTAATGAAGCCTAAAAATTAGCCATGGGGGAAGAAAAAGAAAGACAAAAGAGAATGGGGGAATATGTCATTGCTTGGATTGGCAGAATTGTTCCCAAGATGAAAGTTTTCCTCTGGCCTGCAGTAGTTCTGCAAATAACAGCATTATTCAGCCACCTTTTCCAAGTTTCCTTCATCCATTCACCCCTTCCAGCCCTTTCTTCAGCAGGAATAGCTCTGCACAGTATGTGTGCAGCATCCATCTCTCCTCAGTTATTGATACAGGTACAAAGGATAGGATGAGAGGAGGAATGATGGTGCAATCTTCTGCACAGCTCAGCTGGACACAGACCCTCAGTCTCCTGATTCCTTTTGTTTGGGGCTGACCAAGTGTTAGGAAGTTTCTCATGGGTTAGGAGCCAGGAGGCACCCCTGCTGCTGTGTGTTACCTTGCTGGGGCCAAGCAAGGCAGAGTAGGTGCTATGGACCCACCCCTAAGAGAATCTGGGCCATTGCAGGCTCCCAGCCCAATTCTGAAATCTTGTTTTCTCTTGTTTGCCCTAGGGCCACACAGTTGGCTTCAGCACTCTGACTGCAGCATTACATATGTGGAGAGTAACCAAGACCCCCAGAGGTCTGTGAATTACATGAAATGTTAAGAATTCAAGTTCTGCTTCCTTTCCCAGGAGTAATTTCCCTTAAGACAGGATTTTGCTGAGGTGTCCTGGGTTGGTTATTCCCTTCCCACATCTGGGTGGGATGCAGTGTGCCAGCAATCTGTCTGCCTAGCAGCTGTAGCGAAGTGAGTTTTATGTGTGTAGCCTTAGCAGAACATTTTAGGATTCTCTAGGATGAAAACTATGGCCATATAAACCTAGCACCTTGCCATAAAAATGATTCAGCCAAATGCACTATGAAGTGTAGTTTTAACCACCTCTGGGCCTCTTTCTCTGCATGCACAGTGTGTCCGTGATCTGCTCCAGCAGCACTTCACCCTCATGAAGATTTTTGACTTTTAACCAGGGAAGGTCTTTGAGAAGATCAGGAGCTACTCCAACTTATACTTAACTGCACATAATTTCTTCTGGTTTCCCTTGTGCTACAGCTGATGGGACTGTAGATGTTATTTGCACCTCTTGCTTGGCTTAGTCAGAACTGCATTAATGTAAAGGAACGATAGACTTTGAAAGGGGAGCCATAGGGAACTCGGTACTTGTGAAAGAAGTGAGCTTAATGTCTTTTATAGCCTCAACCCCCCCCACCTTTTCACTGAATCATTAAAATTGAGAAAGACTGGCAACACAAAAGTCCCCTCTCCACCTCTGCCATGCCACCATTGGTGAGAGCCACTGGTATTTGCTGTGTCTCTGCTGGGGGATGGCAGCAGTGGGGGATGGATCCCGGTTATCAGTGCTGGCACTCAACCATGCCTCTTCCAGGGAGCTCCTCTCTGCTGTGCATGTTCTACTTCTCCCAAATTGCATTTTTCATTTCCTCAGTGTGCTTTCTCTGCCTTTTGGGCTTCCCCTGCAGCTCCTTCCACTCCTCTAATTTCACAAGCAGGACACTGGGTTTCCCACTGCGACAACTCTCCCTTCTCTCCCGTTGGGTTGCCCTCCTTGTGGGCCTCTTCCCCCTGCCTGACATTTCCTTCTTTCTTCAATAAGTTGGGGTCTGGCTCATGTGGAGAGCTCTGCGGGAAAGACAAATATTTACTCTTGGAATCACAGTCTCTCACTGCTTGGCAATGCAGGAAGAAAGGTCTGTGGATAAAACATTGCTGTTAGCAAATTATATTTTGGTGGGATTGCAGCATCTACCTGAGCTGGCTCAGCAGCCCTGTGGCTTACACATAATCTTATTTTTAAATATTTTCTAATTCCTGAATAATATTTTGAGACCAGAGAAGAACTGATAAGGGGAATGACAAAAAGAATGAATGCATCAAGGTGCTCAGATGATAATGTACAGGAAAAATAAGCATGAGGTTATGCAGGGCAAATATGGCCACACTGGATTTCAGAGTAGATATATTGCTTTTAATGAGAGTTTATTTAACATTTCCACTAAAACATAGAGACTGCTTCAGACAGCTTTAGAGGGGCCCTTGAATATTTTCCTTGTTGTCCTACTTTGATGCCCACATCCTGCTTTTACAAAGTCTTATGTGTCACTCAGCAGCAGCTCAGTCCTCGTACTTTTGGCATGAAAAGCCCCATTACAGGCAGCAGAGCTGCCAGTACAAGGAAACTGGGAATCAAATCCATCAGATGTTTACCCCAAAGGTTTTCATGATCATGCTTTTTATGGAGAGCTCTTCCTTGGAGAGGTGGTGAGTCTGCAAACATCCACACCAGCTGCACGTGAGCCTGGGCACTCCATCTGCACATGCAAATCTCCACCAACCTAATTTTGGGCAGAAGAGGAGGTTTGCTTTGTGTGGTGTGTCTCCACCATCCCCCGTCGTGCTTCTCCCTTCACACAGTCATGTCAGGACAGCAGTCCTCTTGGAGAGAAGCGTCGCCTGCAGCTCTACCCCTCCTAACCCTCGGATTAATTTTGTGTCCTTCCAACCTTACTCAAAGAGGCCACTTCATCCAGTCTGTCCCAGCCCCACCCATTCACCATGTGTGGGACCTCCTAGAGCTGCAGCCAGGCTCTGGCTGTGCTTGCACACGCTCTACACTTGACCCATCATTTTGGCAATGTCACCGACTTCGGTCCAATTACAGCAGTCATGAATTGGACCCTGTTCACCCCCTGAAACTGCCACAGCTTACAGCTGAGGTTCAGACAGTTACACAATGAAACCATTCACACGTCTCATTAACTCCGGACTATGCATTGAAAATAACTGTGCCATATGAGTCTCCGGTTAAATTTTCTCAGTTTATGTCATTTATAGGTACCTTCCTGTTCATAACAGCAACTCTAACTACGTAAAACTTTTTTTGTGCTGTCAGCATAGGAAAAGTGGTATGTAGAGCACAATATAATAATTCTTTAGTGTAGTTAATTGTAGTCATCCTAAAGAATATAGGCTATGGAAGTATTTAAATCCAAGCACAAAGATACAGGCATGTGGCCAACCCCTCCAAGACACCAGTGGGCCTTTGGTTGTATATTTTAAACTTTTTGAAGTTTATTTTTAGTGTTTTTTTAACTTATAAGGGCAGTAAAGTCAAGTCCAAGTTTCCAAGTAAGCAAAGTGTAAAGGCACTTGGAGTTCAATAAGGCTATCCTGTTGCCTACACAAGGATCCTCTGCTTATGTAATTTATATGACTGTATTTCTCTGCTGAGTGCCAACAGCAAACCTTGTATTGTATTTGTCTGTGCTCTTGTATTAAGGTTTTTATGACAGATGCAGCACAGGGGTTTCTGTGTATCACAAAGTGCTTACAAACTAAAGCCCATGTCCAAAGCCTCAAGAGGCACAATGGAGGGATCATTGCAGAGATGGCTTTGGGGAGTTAATTTTAGTTTGTGCTGCAGTAGAGAATTTATGGCAAATTCTAGAACACAAAACGTTGTCCAAAAAAGGCAGAGATACAGTAAATCCCATGAAATGAAGCAGAGACAGGACAGACCAGGACAAAGAAAAGAATGAGCTGTCAAGTTTGGCATTAATAATAATGTGTAGCAGAGAGAGAAATGGACAAGCCTGTGCCAAGGCAACTTTACTAGATGCTGCAAATGAGGATAAAGGATGACCTTCACAGTATGTGAGGAGGATACACAAGTGGGTTATGCACTTAGAGCAATGCTGTAAGCAAAGCTTTGCTGGCAATCATTTTGTGCTTCTGCAGAGGTAACATCAAGAGGACACCATAAAAAAAGAAAAAAAAAGAGAGAGGATGTCATCAATAAGATATGAGATGGACATGCTTTGGAGGAATGTCAGGGTAGGGAGATGCTAGGATAGAGGATACTCAGCATTCTTGCAATTGTAGTTTATAAAAGAAGAAGATCCAGAATCTGATCACTGGTCAGATGTCTGTTTGGGGAATAGTCAGTCCAAGGTCCTGAGCCTGCAGAAATATTTCTAGGAGGAAGTAAAAGTTAAAAGGTTTAGGAAGAAAAATTAAAAACCTCCTGCTCACCTGTGCTGACCTCAAGGCATCAGCAACCCATCCAAAGCAATGCCTCAGAGACAGGCTCAAACATACAGTGGAACAGCTGTGGGAGAGTAGATTTGTAAGTCAGAAACAAAGAAACAACAGGTACAACCCAGAGCAGATGCAGTGGCAACCCCAGCAGGCACCTTGTGTTCTCTCCATCCACATTCTGCACTGTTGCAATGTGGTACATCTTGCCATAACAAAAATAATAATTTACAGAGAAAATTCCTCCTTGGTCACCCATTCTGTCACCCTGCTCAAACCTAGACTAGTTTTATGTGACACGGATGGATTTTTCCTAGAAGGAGAGCCTTACTGCAGCACATTTTTTATTTGGTTTTAATTTGCTGACATTCACTACCATTCTCACAACTTCTTGAATAAAAAAAAAGATGTTGGGTAGATGGAGGCATTCTATGGAATTCAGGTATGGATTCAGGTCAAAATCATGAAGTACTTAAGTAACAGATTTGATATATTCAGTAAACTTGCACTTTTGTACATGAGGCAAAGACCAAAGCCCTTCATAAGTGTATGTTGTACTTTTGCATCTTATTCAAAGCTCTTTCTTTCACTAAGGTACATGGCTGAAGAGGTCACCTGTGTTTGATTTGGAATTATAAAGTTTGTTCATGATTAAATATGAAAGCAAGTCTACAAATGAAACAGAGAGGGCTTGAAACTTAGGTCTGCTTGTAAAGTGCATGTTGAGTAGCCATTTTGAAAGGCATTTTAAATTCTGCTCATATCTTGTTGCCAAATCATCAGTGGTTTGACTCACATATCAGAATTTTTGTCAAAAAAAAAAAAGCTTCAGATGAACCTATTTACGTAGGAAAAGGTCTTTCAAAACAACTGCACAGAGGCCAGGATCAACATCTGAACACGGGCTGAGTTGTTACATTTTTAGAATTATTCCTTTCATTAAAGGCATCTTGGGGCCTGATTCAGAGTTGTAACATCCTAAATCAGTAATTGCTCTGCTGGGTGAAATCCTGCCTTTATATTTGCAAGGTTTCTTCCCAACTTCATGAAGGGAAGTCCACCTTGCCTATGATGCTCATGGCTGTAGTAGCAGCACTGCTAGACCTTATGGTCCAGATTTTCTGCAAGAACAAGACCCCCAACCAGGGGACCAGCAATCTCCTTTCCATCTGGCTGCTGCTCTGGCAGCAACTAAAGGTGGTTGCTCAAGCAACTGGACTGAATGTCCGAGAGATACCCTGGATTAAGAGCCTTTATGTGCTAACTATTGTTGATCTGTTTTCTGCAATTAGGTAGCAATGGAACATCAAGGTGGGGGAAAGCACAAACTTTTGTGACCAAAGAAATCACAACCCTAGGAAGGGAGACTGCAAAGTGGAGTGGTAGCAGTCTGGTCCTAGAGCAAGTGAATGCCTACCAAGAAAACCTGGGAGAAAGCAGCAGAGTTGGGCTGTGGGGTCTCAGAGCTAAGAACATGTTTTAAAAGCGACTTTTAATGAAAAAAAGATCTGGATCAGAAAATGCATCAGTCTGAAATAAAACATTTTGACTTCATTCTCTCTCCAGTCACTCATCTACTTTCTGCATTCCTTCCTATGTGAGGCCTCAGTGTTATCACTGCAGGAGCAGAGATATTGCTGACTTGGAAGCAATGGGGAATTACGTGCAATGGGGAATTACTTCTGCAAATAGATCAGCTGAGGTGCATGCTTCAGAAAATGCACCTAAGAAGCCAAGTGTTTTCTCTCTGTGATTTGGAGCAGAGCTCACTCACACTCTAAATTTCTTCAGTCATCAGTGGCACCTCTGTGATGCTTGAGAAGGTTTAAGTAGCCCTGTCATAATGTCGCCTCCACTCTCCAGGAGTGCTGATAACCTTTCCCTTGCAAAAGGCTTTATCTGGACCTCATAGTGCACAGGCAATTGTTTACAGCATGTTCCCCTCCCGCTGGAGAGATCCTTTCAGGGTGTTTAGTTCCCCTGTTGTGAGTACCCTCCCCAGCATACCAACGTGGCAGGGCAGAAGGAAGGAGGGACACCCAAACCTTTAAAACATTTTGTGTCAATTTGCAAGAAAGTAACAAGGATGATTGTTATGAAATCTTTGCCAGCTGGGAAGGATCTTCACCAAAAATGCTAGTAAATCTCTAACCATGTGGAAAAAAAACTTTCTTTATGTGAAACTTGTAAACTGACTCCATAATCTGATCCCTTGCCCAATGAGAGGGTGTTGAGCCCTGTTTTTGATCCCGGACATAGCAGTATAAACAAAGCACAATTTGATCAAAGTCACTAGACCAGCAGAGGAGAATGCACAGCATGACTGTGAGGAACATCTGGCCTGATGCAGTAACAAAATCTGGACCAAATGGATTTGAAGCATCTCCCATTTGCAGCTATTTTAGTCTATGAGAAAACAGCCAACATGTATAGAGATATTCCTGAAATGACTGAAATAAGTAAGGCCACAATGCCTTGTACTGAGCACAGTGCTGCACACACAGACTTCGGAGTACTCAAGCCCAGAACAGCTTACAATAAAACATCTAGTGGGATCCAAGATTTGGCCATTCCTTCTCAGGAACAGCTGATTTCAGCCAAATTAACTATGTTAACATGAAAAACTTCTCGCTGACAGGTGTTCAACACTGAGATTATTTAAAATGCCAACTAAGATACTTTTTTTCACGTGTCACTAGACCAGATCGCCAAATGTCTTATTGCAAGAATGCTTTAAAATTCATGCAAAAAAATGAGTAACATTTTTGGCAGGGCAGGGCATTGCAGCAGTGGAAGAGAGAAATCTTGGAGGAATCGAGACAAACACATAGCTGGGAGCTGAAAAGGCTTCGCCAGCCACTCACTGTGCCCATCCCAGATGATTTATTTGCGGAATTCCCAAAGGGGGGAGGCTGCCGGGGCGAGAGTGGCGAGGGGGGTGGAGAACCCAGTGGAAAACGGCTCCAAGCAACAGCCTCGCAGGGAAACAAAACCGAGCATCCTTCGAACAAGGACGCCAGGAGGGAGGCAGGAGGACGTGTGGGGCACGGCACGGAGAAGAGGGAGGAAAGGCTGCTGCTGCCACTGACATCACCCCAGGGAGATTTCCATTTCACGATGTCATTTACCAATCCCTGCAGCCGCCGGGGCGAGCGGCGGAGCGGGGATGCTCCGAGCGGCCCCGGCAGCCGGTCGCGCCCCCTCCGCGCCCCCGGCTCGCTGCGGGGGGGTCGGGGCCGGGCCGGCGGCGCGGGCGGGGCGGGCCGGCGGCGCGGGGCCCTTTAAGAGGTGCCGGCGGCGCGGGAGGGCGGCACAGGGCCGGGCGTGCGGGGAACCGCGGGCCCGGCACGGGCAGAGCCACCGTCGAACTCTGCGTACCGGCCCCGGAGCCCGCTGAGCCCAGAGCCGCTGCAACGCGCCCGCCTCCCGCTGGCAGACCCACGAGTCCCGCTACACCGAAATCCATTGCACGGACCGCACTACACAGAGATCCACTGCACGGATCCCCGGACCCCACCAGGCAGACTCCACCGCGCGGACCCCCGCATGCCACTACGCCGACATCCACTGCACGGACCCGACTACACAGAGATCCACTGCACGGATCCCCGGACCCCGCCGGGCGGGCGGACTCCACCGCGCGGACCCTCCAGCAGCCCCGCCTGCGAACCGCATCGCCCCGAGCCCGGTGCGGCGGGCATGGCACCCAGGGGGAGCCGGCCCTGGGGGTCTCTGCTGCCGCTGCTGCTGCTGCCGCTGCTGCCGGCTGCGGGCGGCGGGTGCGCGGCGGAGGGCGGCCCGCTGGAGCCCTTCGATGCGCTATACGCCAGCGGGGTGGAGTTGTACTACGGCGGGGACTTCGCGGGCGCGGCGCGGTGCCTGGAGCGGGCGCTGCGCAGCCGGCGGGAGCTGCGGGCGGCGCGGCTGCGGTGCCGGCGGTCGTGCCGCGGGCAGGTGCGGCTGGAGGCGCCGGGCCCGGGCGCCGGCGGGGACCTGCCCTTCTTCGGTTCGGTGCTGCGGCGGGCAGACTGCGTGCGGCGCTGCGAGGAGCCGCGGATCGGGGCCGCCTCCCGACACCGCGCCGCCGAGGAGGTGCGCGCCGACTTCCAGCGCAGGGTGCCCTACAGCTACCTGCAGCGCGCCTACATCCAGGTAAGGCACCGCCCCGCCCCGTCCCTCCTCACCGCCCTCTTCAGAGGGTTACCTGCGCTTCCGTGCTCCCAAACGTCCCACTTGCACCTCTCTCAAGCCACCCAGCTATGGTCCCCCTGCAGCGTTCTCACTGGTGTGTGCGGTCAGTGGTCACGGCCAGTTCCCGAGACGGAGCATCCTGGATGACAGCGTGGACTCTATCCAGCTTTGGCTTTCTTGTACTTTTCCTGTTTTGTGTTTGTTTATTTGTTTTGGGCTGGTTTGTTTGTTTTCTGAGAAGGATGTTTTTGTTTGTCTTTTAGTATAACATAGCGTAATTCTGAAAATGATCTACCTTCAGTTTGCAGAGAAGAGCCCCCAGAAACCCCTTATTAACCCTCCAATGCCCTCTGTCCCAGAGGTGCTTCCCTTTCAGGCATATTGAACTGATGCTGTGTTTGAGGAGGTGGAAGTGTACGTGAGGCTGGGAGGTATATAACCTCTTCTCCTGGAATTTGATGTTCGTTATCCTCCATGTGATGTGAAATACTTTGGGTAACACTGTGCAGTAGTTAGCAGCCATTGACATCCTGAATATCATCTTCTTATCACAGTCACTTCTGCCTTATAGTTGCTATCCTTCTCTGAGAAAAATGATGTTATTCTTTGAACTTCTTTGCCAAAAAGAAGGAAAAATAAAAAACCCCCCAGCAAACCCCCACCAACCCATACTAGGATAGTTAATGGTATTTTTATTATTCATTCAAGATTTTTGCTCTATCAAGCCAGCTACCTATACTAAATCTTCCTGTTCATGACTAGTAAGGACAGAAACTGTGGGAATTTTGTTTCATGCCAAGCTGAATGTTTAATGCATTTCTGGAACATCTCCCTCTGGGTTTCTGCTTTATTTGAGTACAATCATAGCCTTTTAGTTGCTATAGGCAATCTAATACATGAAGACCTGCACAGTGGAGCACAAGAGGGGTGATTCTGCTGAAATCCATTTCCATTTGGAGAGGCAAACATCTGTCCTAGGCAGTGCAAGTGCCTGTGGTGCGGTGCCTACACAGCAACATATCAAAGAGGCAAATCATCAACTCTTGCATTTTGAAACCTTTTGGAAAATCACAGCTACATTGTACTTCCTTTTCTGACATTGCCTTAATGTCAATTTTACAACTCAAAGACTAGAATTGCATTGGCTTAAACTCTAGTGTCTACGTGCTGCACAGAGTTCCCGAAAGAAATCCTGGGAGTGAACTGGAACTGTATCTCAGCTTGTGCGCAATGCCAGTGAAGCTGACAGAATTTTCCTGCGGTCCTTATTATGAAAGATGCTCTATGTAATGTCAGCATCTGTGGGAAGTGACACTAAATTTGCCATGCTAAAAAATTAGTTGATTTCTTGTCTTGATTTCAAAACTTTTTCCAGACTCACTGATGTCAAGCTCATTGAAAAGCTTTCCTCTGAATTAGGGAGTAGGTTTTTTGTCTCCCACTTCAGTAAAATTGATTTACCAAACTCCAGAGGATTTTGGGGGTATGGGCTGTTCTTGCACTAGTTTATGCATTTATGCTCTAATGCTGAGACTGAGGTTATTTTCCTCATTTTAGATTGCATTCTAATCTTATCAAAGCAATATGTTGAAAGCAGCCCTTTAAAAATTTATTTTATGTGTGACTCATCTCAATTTGCTTTTGCAACATCTGGAGACTTTATCTATATGCTAACACCGATTTTGCTGCTCTCTGATGGAGTAGTGGATATTCTTATTGTCTGCATGGCTGTCCAGGTGTTGAGCACTGTAGCCAAGGGAAGGTACTTTTTGACTAGACCTGTTAATGTTTTTAGTATGTTTTTCTTTAACCCTTTCTGAGGCTCTTGGGTTTTCTAAGCAGCAGTCCAGTCAGTTTTGTCCCACAGGGTAACCTCCAGTGATTTGTCCACATCCTCACCTTGCTGCTGCCTGTACCTGAGCTCTGCTCCCAGGATTGCACTTTTGTTCTGGCTCAGCAAGTCTGTGCGCAGAAGAAAATGCCCCACATCGGATTTGCCTGCACTTGCACAAAACATGAGGTCTGACGTTTAGCCCTTACATACACTCAGATGTGAACCATCCCCTCATGCCAAGGCTGAGTGCCAAGGCTCTGGCATGTTCCCTGAGGGTTGGGATGCACTGGCTCCACACTCTTTGAGTAGGCCTTGGCTGCAGCATCTGCTTGGCATTTTGTCTGAGAAGGGGAGCTGCAAAGCGGGGCTTGTGCAGAATCCCCCCACCTTGCTGTGGGCGTGTGGGCAGGCTCCACAGCTCCAGGGACAGCCATTTGACCCTTTTGTTTTGCTTCTTGAAACCAAAAAAAGGAGATGGGATGAGGTTAAACATCCTGCTGCGTGTCCTGTCCAGCTCCTCCCTGGGCTGCTTGGGGAGGCCGGGATGCCGGGCACTTGCGCAAGGTGCTGGACGGATGGCAGGGTTTGGTGCCATTTGTGGTTTGAGAGAATAGGAGCAGCCTGGAATATGCTTCCCACCTCCCACTCCCGCAGACCTCGTGCTTGTTTGTTTCTCAGGAGGGGACAAGCACATCCCTTCAGGAGGGAGTGACAGAGCAAGGAAAAGATGAAAAAAATAAAAGGGTTTGGCTCTTTTGCAGTGCTTTGAAAAATGGTGTTGAATATACATGAACTAATCCTTGCAACACTCTGTGGGGTAGGAAAAGCAAAGGCTTTGAGTTCTGCTGGACAGATGCACAGGCCAAACACTGGCCAGCACTGCATGTGCCTCAGCTGTTTTGGGAGCAGGCTTGGGGCTCCTGCTGCCTCTGGTCTCTCACTGCAGAGCAAGCACCAGTATAGTCTGGCCCAGTTGTGATGATGTGAATGAGACTCTGCAGTGAATTAGTGGAAAACTGAGGCTAGAATTGGAGGTCTTTGAGTTTTGTTGCTGCTTTTTTTGCCTTTTTTTGGACTTTTTTTACTGGACTGTAGCAGCAGCTGTCCTGGGCTGCATTGCTTCTGCTGCTGAGCAGATGCTCAAGATACTTCTGCACAGAGCACTGTAAAGGGGCAGGGAGGTGATGATGTGTTTAGGTGAAATACCTGTGATATCCCTCTGTAAGATGTTCCGTCAGCCTCTAAATCCATGTCATCCTGTCAGTTTCCTAAATTTATCTTTTTTCTCTGTACTTTTCTGAAATAGAAACAGTGGTCTTCTGAAGACTGCTTTTCTGTTTCACAGATGTGATCTGTGTTGTTTTGGTGACTCTAGCATGATGTGAGGGGAGACTGTGGTGGACTGCAGGAATGAGACAGCTTGAGGATTCAGCTGGAGGTTTCTATCAGCTTCAGAATGAGGATCAAGCCTCTGAGGTTGACTGCAGACTCTATAGAGACTATAGACAAATTGTATTGAACAAGCAGCCCAAGTCCAGTTGTGCTTGAAGATCTTCTTTGGAGCTTCTGAATGTGCATTGTAAGTAGGAAGACTCCTTCTCCTAGGACAGCTGATGCTTTCAGGTAATTGAGAAATTTACTGGCTGCAGGTAGCTGAGGCAGTTGGGATGGAATGGGTTTGAGAAGGTGTGGAAACAGAGAAGGAGATGAGAACATGGTACTTAACTCTTGTAAAACATGTGTTGGGCTCTTGATCCCACAGAGAAAAGGTCCTTTGGTGGGTTTCTGCTGTCATGTCCCACAGGCAGGACAATTTGCTGTCTGCTGTGTGCTGGCTCTTGGTCTTTGTCAGTGAAATACCCTCTAGGCTTGGCAGGTGGGTGTGAGGGGATCTCTTTGGCCTCATAAACATTTTTATTAATCACATCCTTCTTGCTTAGCTGCTTTAGTCATCTTTTTTCTGTTAAAACCTAGCCTGCAGGCCATGATGTTCCTAACCCTCCTTTTTGGAGTTTTTCTAACATTGAGAGTGAGTGGAGGGAGAAAGAAATGTACACAATGTACACTATGACAGCATTTGCTGCTGTGAGCTGCTGACTCAGTAGCCGTGTTGGAGCTTGCCGGGGATGGTCTGCCATGAACCGTGTGACAGAGCATTACTTCCAGTCCCTGGTCTAACTCCTGCAAGTCAGCTTGGTCCAAAAATAACAAGCAACTTGGAAAAACTGATCACTGTATCAACTGCAAATGCAGGTCTTGTGTCTCTTCTACCCTACTAGCCCTTCCCTTGAGGTCTCTTTCCTTTGTCTCATCCTGTTCCCAGCCACAGAATTCCTGGCCTGTTTGCTGGGTTGATTGCTATAGTCCATTTTAATTTTCCTCTTTGTATATTGAAGTGTTGTTACTGAGCACTTCCTCCCATTTTGTAAATACTGACTTGCAATGGTCTTGTCTTCCCACTTGCTTGTATGCCCCGTTGCACATCAGTGAAGCATGGCAGGAATCGTACATATGTAGTCTGTAACCACCAGCCTTGGATCTAGATGAGAAAAAGCCTTTTAGTCTGTGCTTGGTTTTAAAACAATAAATAAAACAAGTCCCCAGCATGTCAGACATTGCTCCTCTCTTAGTAATGTCAGATTGTAGGTGGAACAAAAGGGCAAGAGTCTGACTACATCTGGCTTATTCAGTCTTTGTCTTGAATTCCCCCCTTGCTGTATCTGAGATGTTCTTCAGTTCTGTTATCATCATGATTTCATGTGTTGCAAGCATAAAACAATGATGTTTAGGTTTTCTGTGTTGTACGAGAGGCTGTTTATTTGTTCTTTAAAGCTGTTTCTTTTTTTAAAAAAAGGGAGAACTTCCACTTTATCTTCTCTGCCGGGTCTTTCACACTGCAGCTGATGGAGCACTGCTGGGAGCATGTCCTTGGGTCACACTGTGCTGTCCTGCCACCCACACCGCCAAGATTTCTGAAATGCAACACAGACACAATAATGACTTTCTTCAGAAACCCCTGTAGTATAGATCATTGCCTGACTCCAATTTTGTCTTTGAAAACTCGCTATTTGTGAGAATCCAAACCCAAGGGAGGAGACTTCTGTTATGTAAACCTGGGCCTCAAACCATTCCAGACTGATCCTTCTGGCCTCTGCCAGTGCTCACATAAGTCTCACCACCAGCCACGCTTGGGTGTCTGAACAGCTGTAGCAACCCTCGGGATGGTTATTAAGACACCTCCACCAAATTCTTTCCACCTCAAGTAACTACTCACTGCTGCCCATCTCTGTGCTGTTTCACAGGGCCAGAGTCCTTTATCTCCATGACAGACATCTGGATAACCTGCCTAATGATTATGGAGTAACTCTGGATTCACACCAGTGTAGTTGTGTAGGGAATTTGGTTTGTTTCACTCAAGGACTGATATTTTCCATGAACGTTTTGTTCGGTTTTCCTTCATGCCATAATAAAGCATGGACTTAAGCAGATAATAGGATTCTGTCCTGGGATGAGCTGCAGCCATTGAGGGAAATGTGGTGGTTTCACTTGCAGCATCTCTTTGGTAGTGACAGAAGATAATGTGTAAAACCTCTTACTTTTAAAGTCTTTCCTAAAGTCTCCTAAAGGAGAGCAGCCTACTGAGGCTGTTTCTCAGCAAAGCCACACCACCTGTCCTGCGAGGTCTGCCCAGGAGTTGATCTTGTTTTCATAGGCCTTATATGACACATCCCAGACAAAGACCTATAGTAAAACAGTCAGACAATCATTATTATTTGTATTATTATCATTAGTGGTGTTTATTTATCTTCAATCTTGAGAAGCAGTATTACTCAGATACTGGATAAATACATAGATCCCAGAATTATTCTCTTGGAACATCTCTTTATTTAGATTTTCTGAGAGATCATTCCTAGTCCTCAGCAGAGGGTAAATGTTAGTGCTCAGAAAGTTAAAATTATGTAGACAAAAATAAACTCAGTTTATGGGAGGGAAAACTCTGAGTCCTGATGGTTGGGTCAGTGTCCTGGATTTAGAACAGGATATTTAGTCTTGCCCTAAACTCAGGATAGTGACCCTGTTTCTGTTGTTGCTGACCACTTCAAATGAAATATTTCTAAAATGTTTTGGGTTGAAAGTATTATCAGAGAGGGAAAGAGGTGACCCAGTGGTTCAGTACTGCCATTAGCAAATGCAGAGTAGGCACATGTTTTTGTGGTGAAGGTGTCCCTGTCTTCACAGGAGACTTAGTCTTGACTTTTTTGACTTGACTCTGGTCTGGTGCTGTACTAAAAGTTAGATGGTTGTAGTGACTTTCTGATTTTTTTTGTTTTGTTTTTCTGGTGGATTTTTCCTTTTTTTTTTTTTTTTTTTTTTTTTTTTTAATAGAGCAAATCCAAAGCAAAACTAAGGTGTTTGCAGTTTGACACATCATTTCAACTGATATTTGTTGAGCAGAGCTCAATTTGCTCAGGACACAGTCAGTTAGTACAAACTTGTCTTAGGCCCACTAAGCTTATTTCATACAGCCTAGTAATCAGCCATTTGATAGCCAGGGCTACTTCTTGTGTCTTGCCAGATTCCTCTTTCTCACCTCATAGCTATGCAGTCATGCCAGGGCTTCAAAATACACTTGCAGCAGGTCCCAGACTGCAATAATTCTGAGTCTTTTGGAGAAAATAAGTCTGGATTCCTCTTTATTTCTTGGCAATACCCGATGACGTGGCTTGGATGATGGATGAGACAGGTGTGACTCACATGGTTTCAGTGGATCTTTTGAGACCTTAATCTAAAGGTCTCCCAGTGCATTAGCTAGGTTATATCTCAACCAGAGCAAAACTGAGCAGAGATGGTGCAGGAGAGCCCAGACTCCTGCTGCTGGGCAGTGACCTGCGAACCTGCCCCTTCTCTGTTCTTTTGTCTCCTTAGTTTCTTGTGGTTTTTGCACTGTCTTCTGCTGGCTGCTCCTTGGTGTACTGGGATGTGTTAAATGACTTTTTGTGCTGCCTGTTAAATCTCATCCATATATCCTAGCGAGCTCTGCTCTGGCTTCTGCAGAGTCCTTTTGTTGTCCTTGGCCTCAGGAATAACTAACGGCAGCCGATAATGAACTGCATGTGAATGAGCAATGCAACTTAGCCCTGCTAAGCAAACTTATGCCCAGTACTCTCTAGCTGTGCCTGAGGTTTCAACAAGGATTATTCCAATTTCCTTGTACAACTGGTGATTTCATCGTGGATGGCGTGGGCAGTAAGGAGACACCATCATGTCAGTAGCTGAGCCTACTCCTGCCAACCTCCTGAGCATTGCTGGAGCCTGGCTAGCAGAACTCTGGGCTCAAAGCAGTGCTGGATGTCTGGAGCAAGGAATTGAGGGGTTATTTGTCTTATTTTTTTTTCCTTTGGAGGTGGTATGAATTAGTCATTGTGATTGGGTTTGTTCCCAAGGAGTAGGAACCCCTGTACTCTGCACATGGCATATTTCCATGTGTGTAGTCTGGACCGAGGCCAGGCTGAGTTTGGATAAATCGATGTGAACCCAGAGTGACCCAGCTGAGGGCTGTGGAGTTTCTCTGCCTTAACACTGGGGAAACTGAGATCAGGACTTGGCCTATGCTTTTTAAAAGTAATGGATGGCAGGAAGGAGAGAGTGAAGTTCCCTGGATGCTTTTGTTTCCAGCCAATATATCTGCAATAAGGTATTGACATTTTTATTTCTTGGCCATGAGCTGGTGATTACTAATGAAGGCAGGGGGTCTGCCTGTGGGTGGGTTCAGGCACCAAAGAGCTGTTCCTCATCACTCTGTACCTCCCAACCAGTCCTTCTCTTTTCCATGACAACTGGTCAGTCAAACAGACCCTCCAGGGCTGACGTCAAGGGTCAGGGATTTGGCCACCAAATAATTACAGCAACAAAAATAGCATCTCTTCCCCACCCCTTCCTTCCCACATGCTCCTGCTGAATCCCGACTCATAAATGTCCTTTTTTTTCTTTCTTGGATGGAAAGCAAAGCCCACATGTATTAGCTGGAACATATGGCAGGTTTTGGCTGCAGCCCATGAGTTGTGAAGGCCAAATACTCACTTGTAGCTTCTTGTTCACTTAAAAAAAAATAAAAGAAGAGGAGAAAAACACGTTCTTTCAGGGTTGGATGAAAGGCTGGGTCTGTGCTAGTGCTGAGATGGGAAGCAGATAGGGTGTGGGACAGCACGCCGACAGTGCTGTCGTGCCGAAGAACATGTCTCCTCACAGTGCAGAGGTGACAGGCTGGCCATTGAGAGGTGGCCTGGTGGCAGTGGCCACCTCCCCCTGCTGTAATTCTGGTTCTAAGGTCAGGCAGAGTTTGCAGACAGGCTGCTCAGGAGGTCATCAGCACCACGGGCACAGAGAAGCCAGGAGTTTTTAAATGTGGGTTATCCAAGGGCAGGAGAAAATTCTGTCTTTGTAGCATCAAAAGTTTTATTAAGGGTTAGGAGAACATTTGGGAGGTGGTAGAAAACTCCTGAAGGAGAAGAAAATGAAGGAACTTTGTCAGAAGTGAACTGTCTGCACCACCAGAACGTACCTCTGTCTCTGGAGTTTCCCACCAAGGCACTGACATCAGATCTGTGCAGTGAATGGTTTCCCTGAATATGCTGAATGACAGGGGCTCCTATGGGATATGTGTTCAGTGCCTGAAAAATGGGACTTAGGTCCAAAGCCAAGGTCATGATTGTGCCTTTAAAAAAAATCTTGTTTCCACTATATAAGGTATGGAGTGGTGGCCTTGATCTCACATCATGTTCCTGCAGAAGGATGAGCCTGAGACTATACTGTGTCCAGTCAAAGTTAGAGATGGGAGCACTTGAATCCAGAAAGCCTTCTGCCTGGAAAAAAAAAAAAAAAAGGTGGGCAAATCCTGCCTCAGAGTATTGCAGGGTAGGGCACTGCCTAAACCCACAGCTCTTTGAGGTCAGGGCTGAACTCCCGAGGGTGTGATGGGGAGATGTGCTGAAGTTCATAGCCCAGGGCTTTGGGTGCAACTTCCTTTGAAGATGGAGCCAGCAATATCCCTTCCCAGGAAAGATCAGTGTGGTACAGGGAGAAAGAGCTCGGAAAATATCCTTCAAAATATTTGCTGAAGGTGTTGCTGTGACTGCCCAAGGACTGAAGCAGAGTTGTCTTGCTTAGAAAGCTATTTTCAAAGTGGTTTTTGCCAAGGCACTGCCTGTTCTAAGGCTTATAAATATTCTGGGGCATCTGTGACCTGAGTTACTCCGTCTCTTTGGAAGTAGATGAGAAACTGCAAAGTATCATTGAAATAGTCTGAAAGGAAGAGCATTGACTTGTGGTATGTTGCACTGTTCTGTGCTGGAAAACTCTTCCACATCCTGGACTTCCAGCCTCACCCAAAGGATCTCTGATTGAGCAAAATATTTTAGTGACAGGGAGGAAAATGTGTTGTGTCTTATCCCTATTTTCCTTACTTATGGAGCTGTGTAATAGGTGGATTTTTTTATGGATTGGTATTCTGAGGTGATTCACTGAACAACAAATTTCATTTTGTTCTTGAGAGTCTTTCTAGAGATAATCTTGGGGACATAGATAAGTGATAAGGGATTGATCTTTTTAAAGGATTTTATTAAAGCTCATTCTATTTTGAGGAAGTTAGAATTAGTTAACACTCACAATTTTCAGAGATTTCACTTCACCTCTGTCCCTTTCAGGTGTGTTGTGAAGCATGCTATCTGCTGGGACTGCTGATCTTTCTGTGTCACAGGAGCTGAGAATAGACAGGAGTTTTTTCACCTGTGGGCAGCCCTGATCCTGGGGATGTGTTTGCAGGCTGTTAACCAAGAGCTGGGAGATACACTGAGCTCCAGAGGTGGGTGAGGAAAGGCTGTTTGTTTAGGGGGGATTCTGCATGGTGGTGCAGATTTCTGATCTCTGCTGCTGAGACAGGGACTTGGAACAGGGTTTGCTGTAGCCTGAGTGCGTGCTCTTAATTACCCTGGTGCATTCAGCACACTGTGCCTAGGCACCTCAGGGTGCTGCACTGACTGCAGATTCCTGCTGGGGACTGTTGGGGAAGCTGGTCACTACAGTTCCCTTCACTTTAAGCATTAATGCCTTTTGGCAGGTGGTGATTCCCTGTATCCCGTGATTGGCAGTGTCAATTTCTTTAATTGGCAAGTCGTTTTCTTTAATGTAAGTGTTGCATCTTGGTGTCCAGATGCTGGTGGCTCTGCTGCTCCTCTGGAGTTGGCACTCCATGGTCAGTCACAGACCTGGTGTCTCTGACTGGCCCTTTGGGTTTGTCTCTTCCTCCAGAGAGCTACCTTTGCTCACTAGGGTGCTGCTAATAACACTTGGTTTCAGACTGAATCATGCTACAAGGCAGGTAAATAGCAAATAAAACAGCAATGTGATACTTTAGGAAGCAGCTTGTCCATTGCATGTACCTTCTGTACAGCCCAGGCTGGGCTGCAAGGGTCTGGTAGCTCACTGTGAGCATGTTCTGTATGTTGTGAGGATGGGAAGGACATCCTCAGGCTCCCACCCCTCTTTTTGCCACAGAACTCCATCCCCAGGTACTGCCCATGTCTTGGCTGTAATCTACAGCTGAGTTACAGCTGAAGCCTGGCTCGGACAGGCTTCATGCAGCACTTTTGCCTTCGTGGGCGAGTTGAAGCAATTTGCACCCCTGTCTCTCATCAGCATGATCCTCACCCAGCCACCCTTCCTGCTGCTTGGGTTTGCTCTCCACCACCCAAACTACCTGAATCTTTCTCACTGTAACCTGAGCATCCCTAGACCAGAGTCACCACCATATAAAGGGGCAGTTCCTATACAGAGTGCTTTAATGATAAATTAGGGTCTCATTCCTGTAGGCTCAATGACTTGGGTATAACTAAAGCACAACATGAGATAGGAGTGCCTGGTTGGTCCCCAGTGCCTGGGCAGGGAGTTCAAGCCTGGATGATGGGAAAGCTGCAGTGAGCAGTGTGACAGGAGGCAGGCCTGCAAGGCAGTGGTTTGAAGAGGACAAAGTTTGTAGCTCCCTGATTGCCTGGGTTGTGCAGGGCAGTTTCAGTTTTGGCAGCTGGACTCTCCAGTGTGGCAGCTGAAGCACTGAGAGTTGAACTATTCTGTGATTCTTTGAATGTTCCTGAACTCAGATCTGATTTTAACAAAAGAGATTTTCCCATCTTGGGAGACTGATTCCAGCCTGATTACAGTTTGGGGTGTTCAACAAAACAGTTCCTGGAAAATGAGTTTTGCACTGTAGCAGAAGGCTTCCCACAGTGGTGTTTTTAACTCCAAATCACTGTTATTTTAATCACTGTGCTTCTGTTTCCCAAATTTATTTTTGGATTCTTGCTGTGAAATCTGGCTAGATTATAGACTCCTAAATAAACCATTTTTAGCCTCTAACGTTTTTTGAATCCAACCAGGTAGAGAGACCTGAATAACCATTTGTCTGGACTTTTTCTTTGAAAGTTACAGCACTTAAAGTTGTCACTGAGTTGCCAGCAACCAGTGTGCTCAGCTATCTTGGGAAGCACAGTGTAGAAACCATACTGTTCTTCATGATGCTTTTGAGAAGTATTAGATAGGCAAGTTTACATGCTTCAGGCTTATTGTTTTCCTTCCTTTGTTCCTTTGCTGTTATTTTATATGGTGGATGTTACAGTTCAGCTGGTGGAATCATGCTTGGAAAGGTTTCCAGGTCTCTATGGATCTTCTGTGCTGTGCTTTGGGGTTGCTTTGGTCCTGCAGCCAGCCTGTGCTGAATAACAAAGTCCTGCTAAGTAGGATTGACAGTTGAGCTATTGCATGCTTCAGATGTGTGTCACAGGCTCTTCTCAGGTGCACAGATATGCATGGAGCTGGGGTGATGAACGAGAAAACCCTCCTGGTGTTTGCCTGTGCTGCACACCTGAGACAGGAGGGAGTGCTCAGGTATAAGAGCCAGCAAAGCTTTGCCTACTGAGTAAGGGATTATTTCACTGGGGTAAGAATGTACTTAAGCCTTGAAAGGATTGTCTTTGGGAAGTGATCAGGATTACTGTGCTGAGTGAAGCAGAGTGCTTGTGTAGCTGTCAGTGCTTTGCAGTGCCATGGTACAGCTGGGTCAATAGTGCCTTATATGAACTACTTTACTGTCCATCTTATTTAAGCTACCTAATGCCAACTTTGGAAGTTATTTTCTGCTATGGAGGGAGAAGAGCTAAGCTCAGACAGCTGAGAGCTCAACCATGTTTAATCTTGCAAAACTGCAGTAGATTTAGGCTGTGCCATACTCTCCCTTTGATGTGTCTGCAGGCTTTGCCCTCTGCTCTTATCTACAGTTAGTGATGTAGCAGTCCTGAGCACAGAGAACTAGATCTGTGTTTGCTTAGCATTAGGAGTCAGAGAGCAGCACTTGGCTATCTCTTGTTCCAGAGCCAGGATGCTGCTCATGCAAGCAGAGGCTTTGTCCCAGCAGGGACTGGTGACAGCAGAAGGATGTCAGTGCTAGGGAATTTCAGACAGAGATAAGTACCAAAGCCTGCTGAAAATAGCAGGGTTTGAAGCCTCCTGAGTTGCACACTTTGTTCTTGGTCCATGCTGAGGATGACTGCTCTGACTGCTACACTGCACTGTAAGTTGGTGATGGATTTAGCAGTGTCCTCACAGGTGTCTGGATTTGAGATTTGGTGATATTAGCAATAAAACTTGCAGTTTTATGCTGTGTAATGGCACAGCTGTATCTGTCCTTTAATCTGAAAGCGCTGAGGTGGAGGTTGTTAGGATAAATGGAGGGGAGCATGACACAACTTATGCAGAAAGAAAGAGCTGAATTGGTACCTATACTTGCTGTGGACCAACTTATATCTGTTCTAATGACTCAGCTTGATGCCTGGTGACTTACTAAAGCACAACTGCATTGTGCATTGAACCATGTATGTTGAGTCCAGTGTGTTGGGTTTTCGTTCTGCACAGTGCTCAGATGTGGCCTGGCAGACCTCATGCTTATGCACAGCTACTGCCTGATAGTCCCAACTGTGTTTTATTTGGGAGTGTGTGACCCAGACACCAGGAACAGTCCATGAAGCAGGACAGGAGTGGCTGGGTTTGCTCCAGCCCAGCACTCCATTCCCTGATTTGCCCATCTGTGGAATGAGTTTGATGTGCAGTAATTACATACCAGGCACTTGGCATTGTAAGACATAACTGACATCACATGTTTGGAGAATGTCAGATGCGCTGCATGATGTCTGTGCAGTGTGAGTGAGCTCCAAGGGGAATAGCACACATAAACAGTAGCAGATTAATTAAAGATGTCCTGTGCTGCAAAAGGCCAATTATGGAGCGGTTTGCTCAGAGTCAGTAGTGCTGCCTGGCTTATTAGCAGAACATGAGCTAACTGTCCTCTCAGTGGAGACAGTCATACAGCAGTGTGGCCTCTCACAACTGTCCTGTGTATGTAAGAAAGAGGAGACATATGTGTGAGCCATGCAGGTCCAGGGCAGGTCAGCTCCCAACACGACCCTTTGTTGAAGCTCCTTTGCAGGCAGCAATGCAGTGTCTGTGTTCCAGCAGCATAGGACTCCATTCAGCAGATGTTTGCAGTCAGGTGTTCCTTACTACCTTTGCAGAGATCGTTTTGACTTTGGGACCTTCAGTATATTTTATTCCAGACATCTTTCCCTGAGCTGCTGCTAGTGCTGTTTAAAGGGCCCTCAAACCCTGATGATATCCCTGGAATCTGGGGAAAATTGAACATTTCACATGAGTGGGAGTCCTAAATCATTATCAGGCTGCAGAATAATGGTTTTCCTTGTTTTGGACCTTAGAAGCCTGATAGGATCCCTGTAGGAAATGTGACTCAGGGGTTTTCTTTGGAGTGGTTTCTGAGTTACAAACATTTTCTGATTGGGATCCAGACTGAATCTAGAAAGCCAGCTGCCTTGTCCAGAGGTAACAGCTTTCATTTCACAGAGCAGGATACATCTGGCCATGGATGAAGGGTCAAGTGGGGATCTTCAATGTCCTAAACACAATCCCATTCCTCTGTCACTTCACCACCCCATGCCATAAATCCCATTCTATAGCACACCATAAATTTCCCTGGGAATCTGCTCTGCTAACCTCCTTATTTCTTTCTGCTGAACCTCATCATCAAAACTCCTAAAATCAAAACAAACTAATTACTGCAGGGAGAGTCAGACCCATCCTTACAGCCCAGCCAGTGACGGGGCTGAGCAGGGTTGACAGCTCATCCTATCCCAGCTGTGCTGCTTGAGGAGAGTTGCTGAGAGGAACTCTCCCTTTGCATCAAGACTTTATCTATTTTTCATATTGCTTTGCTTTAAGAGAAAAAAATCACTCCTGGGAAAATAATTATTTCAGCATCCACTGAGATTTTTTTTTTTTTTTTGAAAGTTGATATTCTGTTTAATTCCAAATCCATGAGGTGAACTGAAATTTCAGCTCTGGAGCATGTTTCAATTTTTTTCCAGCCATGGGAGAGTAAAAAGAGAAGTGTAAGTGAGAGAAGAGTGGGGCAGGGAGCAGAAACAGCAGAGGGATCAGGGGAAATGGATCACAGCATCAAATGTATTTGTTAGGCTCCTGTGCCAAACTGGAGATGCTGTCATGCTGCAGGGGACTTGCCTGTAGCAAGTTTTGAGGAGGATGAGTAGTAAAGGATTTGGTTTGTTTTGAAAGGAGGAACTTGCCACAAGGTAGGTTTTGAACTTCTTTCTGCCGAAAATGGAAGGAGGAGTTCATGCTGGGACTGAAGCAGCCAGGCAGGCTCCACTGAGGCTGAGAAAGAGGGAGCTGAAGGTAGTATCTCGCAGGGTGTTGACCCTGCACAAAGCAAACAGCTGTTGGTTATGTCTCTCAACTTATCAGGTATCTTGTCTGTGTCATGGTTTTGAAGGCCATATATCTTTGCTTCCACCCCTAGAACCTGTGTGCCACTGTCTGGCAAAGCCAGCATTGTCACACAGGGGATTTGGTCTTTTCCTCAGGAGGACTCATCCTCCAGGCCAGCTGATCAGAGAGGTTTAGCCAGGGTAGCTCTCAGGTAGTGTGCATCAGGTTTTCACATCACTGAAACATATCCAAAATATGCCTTTTTTTTTTTTTTCCTAGATCCCACTAGAAGATTTCATATTTACAATATAATTGGTCTAGAGCAATAAGCATAGACACATTTCTGAACTACAGTGACATAGATTGTTACAGAAGAAAATTAACAATGGAACTGATTGGTGTTTTGATGGGCCCCAGGTTAGCAACTGGGAGTGTCTTAGCCTGTCCATAAACACCTTTTCTACTACAAAGTGAGGATTTCCAGGAGCTTTTGGCCTTTGCTTTAGCAAAAGGGATACACTTACCTGGCACAGGATGCAGTACCCCAGACTCTGCTTTATCCGAGACATACATCTTTGTATCCAATTACACAAGTGTTAGTGTATTAAACTGCTGTGTGATATCTTCCACAGAGCTGTGCAGGGAGGCTTGTAAATTTGGGAGATCTTGGAGCTTGCTTGTGCCTACACACTTGTGTGCATTGTGGGTGCAGAGCTTTAGGAATAACAGTTGTTTTCTTTGAATCCTTCGTAGTTTCCTAGTAGAAGTAAACTTGGCAAAGATATGGCACCCTGAATTTGTGACTGTTTGCTTCTTTGTTCACATTTGCTCATATTCCCAGAGGAATGAAGTCATTTATTTGATTTGCCCTGCTGCTTCATGCTCCTGCTTATGAATGGCTGGGACAAGACTGGGAGTATGAATAGCCTGGCCACATGTGGTTTTGAAAGACGTGTTTGCTTGCACATTAGTGTCCGAACAGAGTAGCTGGCTCTGAAATCCTATCAGTAAGGCCTTTGAGTAACTTAAAACTCTTCTCGTAGATGCTTAGAATTTCTTCCGCTTCTGACATTGTGTAAACCTCTGTTGAAGTTTCATTACCTCAGTAACCACAGAAAAGCAGCCAGCCTTTTCACTGAAACCTTCCCCACAAACGCCTGGATTCATTCCCCCACTCCCTTTTTCCTTGAATGCAGAGCACAGCTTATTGTAGTTTAAATACAGGGTAGAAGGCCAAGACCGCATATGGATCTGGGTGGCATCGTGCTAAAGATGGAGTAGGAATGTGTCCTGTCCCCTGGCTATCTCTGTGCCACTGCACTAAATATGGAAGGTGACCTGTATAATTTTCAACGTAAGTAGGATATTCAGTGCTTTCTTTAGAGTAGTTTATAAAAAACCCAGTCCCAAACAGCTGCTGTTTCATGGGCCGTTCTTGGTATTTTCTGTGCTTCAAATAACTCCAGAGCTGCTGCCTGTGCTCCAGTGAGACATTTTCCCACTTTCTCTCTAGAAGCTGTTACAGAGCCTTTTGTATTAATTCAGTGATTCACCACTGGGTTAGCAGAGCATCCTGGTGTGGGCAGTCACAAGATTTCTCTATTGCTTCTCCTCCTGGGTGCCAGTGTTCCTGTCAGAGGAACTTCAGCCCTCCCCACACTGGACCATGTCCTCCTCGGCACAAGCATCCCCTTCTCACATTCACTGCCAAGCCGCATCAAGGTTGCTTCCAACCTTGACTTCTCCTGCTACTGGTAACATAGATCAGAAGAGATACCCAGGAACAAAAAAATGTATTTTTTTCCCAATTTTTCACCTCCTCTGGTTTCATCCCAGAAGACAATGACAGTGTATGCCACTGCTATGTAGAGAGCCTGAAATCTCTTGTTAAAAATTTCAGGCAAACTTCTGCCAGTAGTCACTACATGGAGCTGCTGGGGACTTTTTGTTGCTGTTGAACACTGCTAGGACTTGGGAAAGATTTTATTTTGTAACCTTTTTTTTTTTTTTTTTTTGAGTGGCCTGACCCCAAACAACTGAAATCAATGGCAAAATGAACATCAAGTGAATAGGTTTTTGGTTTGAATCTCCCAAGCTTCCAGTTTAAATCAAGTTCTACATGCTGACACTTGGAGAGGAAAAGAAAAGACCTTTTTAGACACCAGGCAATGCATTATATGTGTCTCCCCAGACACTCTCATTTCCATTTTTTTCCTATAATCAGACACCTATAAAATTAAGGGATTATTTTCTTTGGCACAAGATCATGCCTATTTTCAGAAGCATCCAGAGCTGTTCCAAATGCTGCAGTTACTGCTTTGGGGGAATCAGTGCCAGGCAGCTGCTCTTCATTTTTAGGGAATTTAGGAAAGTTCACAGTGCTTAGCTAATGTTTTATGTTTAGTAAAGCCTCTGTTTTCTCCCTCAGAGGTTCATTAATCACATTATTTGTTGCTTAAGCAGCAAGGTAGCAATCAGGAAGAAATGATTGACGTTATTTGCTTATATCCAATACAAAGTTGTTGGAGCATGAAAAAAAGATGAGAAGGCTTCTCGGTCCTGAGGAAGAAAAGCTGTTACTTCTGGCAGTGCTGTGGGCAGTCCAAGGCAAGCAGCTTACCTTAACTGAGCAAAAAAGCGCACAAAGCTTTCCTCTTTCATCGTGGTTACAGCTCTTCCCACCCCCCCCCAACTAATGATTTTTTCATGTGTAATCTGTTCAGAACCAGTGTGCAGTTCTGCTTTGTGCCAGTGAATTGGATGCTAAGAGCCAGTAACAGGCATAAAAACTTCTGGAGTTGATGGACTTTCATCTCAAGGAGCCTGCAGTGCTTGCACTGATGTGGTAAATAAATTACTGAGAGTAATAAGTACAAGCTCAGCAAGGTGAAAAGAGGAATGAGAGTTCCCTGCTCTTGGTTTGTGGCTGTGATGAGGATCTGCTGGGCATTAGACGCTGATCACCCTGATAAGATGAAAAGATATGAAGGCACTAGAAGTTTGTTCATGTGCTTTGCCACAGATCACACCATATCTTGCTAGAATGATTCAGTTCAGAAGACTAAAAGACCCCAGTAAATTGTCTTTCATTAAGAAGACAAACCAAAAAGCAATGTATACCAGAAGGGTGGCAGTGGATAATGAACTGGCAGGGCTTCTCTCTGCCCTGCTCTGGACAGTATGAGTCTCTACAATGACTTGAAATCCATTCCTCTTTCTTAATTTTTAAATTAATTTCAGTGGTGTAGGTACAATTTTTCAAACTCCCGTGCAGGTGGGTTTGCTCTTTGCATTTTCATTGCAGGTAACTGCAGAAGGAAGGAGGCTTCACCACACCCGGGGATGGGGCTGAGCTGTGGGTGTTGGCAGCAGGACAAGAATTATCTCTTCATTAGTGAGCTGTGGGTGTTTGATCTACACTTGTGGGGCAGCAGGTGTGAACTGGCACCTGCAATTCGTGTCCCTCCCACACCACATCCTGTCAGGTTCACCACCTGACAGTTTGCCACCCTGTGATTCTGCTTAGACCTAACCAAACCTACAAGTGGCGTCTAAGGGGGAAACAACTCTTGATGCATAAGCACTCACTTATGAGAGAGACTAAGAGGCACACTCTTGGTCTTTCCTTAATGTTTCCAAGACAGAGGTTTGCCATGTCTTTCAGTGGATGCTGATGTTGCCACTGAGTCCCTCTGTGGTTGTCTCAGGTGTGATATGCAGTAAACCTGGCAATGAAGTCATTTTACCATAAAAGCTGCGGTGCTAGAGCTGCTCCCCTGAGACAGCTGGCATTTCACACTCCCTGCTGAGAAGGCCTTGTTGTAATCTGTTAGATAAGGAAAATATTTTTATTGCACCTCCCTTTCACCTCTGAATTCACTGCTTGCTCAGTCTGACTGTGCCACAACAGCACATTTTTGCAAGGAGAGGAGGAGGCAGTTCTTGATTACCACAGATGCTGATCTTACCCCTCACAACTTGCTGAGTCAAGCAGATGCAGCCCAGACATGATGTAGGTCACATCTCAGACTTCCCAGATTTTTCCACCCTTGCAGACCTCCCAGTTGGTCACTGTGGTTTCAGCAAAAAATAGAATTAAGGGAATTGATTATCCTTCAGGGAAAGAGCAGAAGAAGGACCTGGATTTTCATGGCATCTGGTTCTATAGGAGATCAACTAAATAAGCTTTCAGAAGCTCTGAGTACTGACAGCTGCTATGACTGAAGTTTCAAAGGCAAACCTTGGTATTGACACTTTCTGACGGTCATGTTTTGGTCTGTGTACTGGCTGCTCTGGCACCTGGAGATGTGAAATCTTGCTGGACTGGGAGCTTGCTGTGGTGCTGATTCAGAGAGGCATATAGGGAAGATGCTAGAAGATTCCTTCCTATGTTGTGACTTTTGACCAAAAAAGATTGTTTCCGGGAAGTGAGTTGCTGTACTTCTCTCACAACTTCAGTTACAAGCAACCAGCCTGGAGCAAAGCCTGGAATATGTAGAGCGTCATGGACTTTTTCATTCTTGGTTGTACACAGCCTCTTCATCTCAGCCCTTGAGAAAGAACAGAGCTCTTGTTTATTATTTTCCAGCTCACAGCCAAGGCAGACTAGTCTCATGGAAATTGGATCCTTGTGGAAGGAAAATTTAGAGAGTGTTGGTTTGTTTTCTTTGCCATTTATCTCACTGGAGAAGAGGAGGTGAAGGACTGGAAATGAGACAGGTATATCATCCCCTGATTAATATGAATTATCTAGTGTGTTTTGGGATGAATCCCAGTTTCCTTTGGTTATTTTTATCGTAAAAGGTGTCAAATGCTAATCTGAATTTCATCAAGTGACTTCTTGATGCTTTTTGTGCAATAGATGCTTCAGTTGAAATATCCCATCATGAGGAAACAATCAGAATCTCTATGGGTGCTCAGGGTGGGGAGTGGTAATTAGGCTGAAGGTGGAGGTACCTGCTGAGGACAAAATGGTAAAAGCAGTGGTGCATGAGTGGCTGCCTGCCTGCGCCTGGCACGCTGATCTTGCACTAGAGATTGATTTTCTACTCCTTTGTTTTCAAAGATGATATCAGTCAAGCAGCTTTTTTCATCTTCCCTTTTTCCGTGTCTATACCATTGAGTTCAACAAGGTGCCAAGGAGCAGCACAAAGTCAGAGGTGATGCATTGCCTGGACAACACAGGGCCCCTTTGACCTGTGGTTTCAGGAGGAGGCAGAGTTGGATGAGAAGCAATTTCCTACCTGGAATTTCCTGTTTGGGTGCTGGGAAGGTTGTTAGGAATTCCAGTCTTAATTAGGAATCTTCGGTTTCAATTAAGATCTCTTCCAGATAAACTCGAGTGCAATACCAGATGTGTCATAAACTATTCCCTGCAATTGTGTTCCTTTGAATCTCCTTGCAATAACAAACTATGGACATGCAGTACAGAAACCACATTTGCATTTTCTAGTAAGAAAATCTGTTTGTCCCAGGCTTTTTGTTATTGCTGATTTTACTCTTAGTAACATTTGTGTGTACTAGAAAACAGATGATTAATGGTACTGTGGGAGGGGGCAGTTTTTGTTCTTAGGCAACTGACGCAAGAGCAGCTGTATGCAGTTGGAATAAAGGTCCCCAAGAATGCCCATCACTGGGCACTCAAGGAAGGACAGAAGAACATGGTCAGAGCACAAATAGGATGCTTGTTTTCAATATAAAAGGCAGTTAATAATTGCAGTGATTTATTAAGAACCTGGGCAAATACTAACTCCTGGGAAATTTTCTGAATTAAAAGTGCTCAAGATCTTTCTGAAATTCTCAAAGGTCATAGATTCATGCAAATGTGGCATTGGGAGGCACTTAAAAATGTACCTAGTCCAACCACCTGCTATGAGATAGGTATGTGCCAGATATTTATTATATGTGTTTTTAAAATCCTCCTGAGGAGAATCCTGAATTCCCAGAGGAAGATGTCCTTGAAGTTGTGAATTCTTTTTCCTGATACCTAGATAAACATTTTTGCATGCTACAAATTAAGTCAGTGGCTATACTCTGGGTCCTAATCACTTTTCTTTTTATATATCAGCCTGTTATGCATTTGAAGGCTGTTTTCAGCTCCTCTCTGTGTTTTCAGTTCTAGCTTGAGAAAGCTAGCTGCTTTCAGTCCTCCCTCCTGGACCAGACCTTCCAGGGTCACTTATCTCTTGCCTTTGCTCCCTACCCCAGCCCTGCTGGATGTGTGTTTAACTTGCTTCCACTTTCCCCAAACCATAGACTTTGCATTTCTTGCTGCTAGTGTCCTGCAGTGGGAACGGTAAGACTGATGTTATTGTGAGAGATGCTGTTTTCAAGAGCAACCCAGGTTCTTCAAGTTATTCTGGCCCTTACATTTCTGCAGAAATTAGATACTTGCTTTGCAGGTGTGTCCTTTGTGTTTGTAAGTTCAAGGCTGAGTTAACTCTATGCAGTGCTAAAGAGGTAATTGTTCCTGGAGAAGAGTGCTTGTGAAAGGGCTCTTCCTACTGCGGGAGACCAAGGGGAAATGCTGCCTACCTGAGAATGCTGACAGCATGTGCAGATGTTTCAGAGACAATAGGAAGGACAGAGGCAGCATTTCCTGTTAGAGGTGGTTAATTTGCTGAGGAAGTGGGTTTCAGGGTCTAAAGAGCAAGAGCAGAAGAGTCCCGTGGGTGGTTTCTTGTGGTATTTTTCCAGAGGAGATGCTGATTTAATACTTCCTGTTGTTCAGTGGGATTCTCCAGTTCCCAGGGCAGGAGAGTTCGTGGTGCTGAGCCCTTGTGCAATGGTGTGCAATGCAACGGCCACATGTGCTCGCCTCGACAGCAGACGTGGGAGATGCTGGATGCTGCTGCCTGTCAGTCGGGTTGGAAAACACTGCCAAATTCATGAGGAGGGGTCTGGAGAGCAGGAGCAGAGCTGCAGGGTATTGCTCTGGAAGGAGATGGCATTCAGGGAGTCTCTTGCCTTGCTGGGAGCTGATTAATGGGATCATAGCAGGGGATCTGAGCCAGCTTCACAGCACCATGAAGCTGCAACTAGTGCTGAAGTCAGTGAGTTCTGTAGAGTTTTATTGCATTGCCTGTGATCACACTTATAAGCAAATTTCCCTGCACTGGATAATGAATTATCAGATCCAGACAAAGGAAGTCTCTCATAATTCTCTTCCTCTGATGTAACTCAGATTCTTTGTGAATTAACTTGTTTTACAAACTAGACACACAGGATATAAAAACAGTGGTTAAGAATCTCCTCCAAGTAGTCCAGTGGATGGAAACTTAATATAGGTCAGATAGCTGTGCCAAATTCCAACTATTCACACTGGGTATCAGACTTTGTGTTTTTCTATATCTCTTCTCAGATGCAAACATCAATAAGCAGCTCAACACGTGTGTCTATTGCAATCATGTCAATGGATAAAGCCACACAGAATGTGTGCTCTTTTGAGGTAAAGCTCTCTTTAGAAAACTGGAGATGTGTTTTCCACCTTTACCCCCTCACTCTTATCTCCAAAGCTGATAACCTGTCTTCCCCTCATCCTGGCTTCATACTTACCATAAACTGCTGGTAGAAAATAGCAGACCAGTCTGTGAGTGAGTTGTCACTCTGGAGCAGGGTCATCATCCCTCACCATTGCAAAAGTGACAGGTGTCTGATACTGTTTGCTCTTAATACATCTGCCACATTGATTTCTAACAGTTTTACATACACCCTTTTTACTCTGCTTACATTTGATTTTACTGAAGAGTTCCAGTTAAAAGTGAAGAATTTGAACTTTCCTTTTCCGTTATACCTTTTTCCCTATTCCCTTTTTCCTATTTCCTTTTCCCTTTTCTGTCCTGTAGTAAAGTGAAAGTTCATTTGTTTATGGCTGATCACATTTTGTCAGCCTTCCCAGCATCAAGTAGTGCTTGGCAGGGTAATGCTGAGGCTGCGTGGGCCAAAAATTATAAATTCCTTGCAATTTAGGTTGTACGCTCCCAATTTCAATTTTTATAGGGGAAAAAGTATTGCTTCATGTTACAGAAGGGAAGTGGAAGAAGTGGAGAAAATCAAGTGCTTCAAGCAAGGTTTTGTCCAAGAACAGAATCCAAACAAATGCTGTCAGCTGTGGCCTCTACAGTCAGAGGCAATTCGGGAAGAGGACGTGAGCTCTGCAGTGTAGTCCTGTGTCTGGGGACTTGGCTTTGCTGCTGGTAGAGAATGGGGAGAAGGGGCCAAAAATGAGAAAACCTTCCTAAAATGAGGGATTAGATGACATGGGCCCTTCACACTGATTAGGTCAAGATTTGGGGAGAACATGAATAGGGGTGGGTGTCCTCCATAGGTGACCTCTGCAAGTGGTGATAAGTTATGGAGAGAAGTGTGCATGCAGCAAGGCCAGTCTGGAAGGCATTTTTCCTGTAAATTCTGGATTGCAGTGGAACCTAGGTGAGAGAGAGGTGTGTGTGTGACATTTATCCCGCAGAGTTTTGCGACACTCCAAGGTTATTCTGGAGTGTTGACTGCCTGGATTTATCCCTTCAGCTTAAACCACTTAAGTTACCACCAAGCATGAGCCTGTGCTCCTTGGTGTTTCAATGGCTAACCTGTGAAATGAGGCTTGTAGCCATATAATAGCCATAAATGCATTATAATTGGAAATTTTCATAATGCATACATATCAAAAAGGCCTGCATAAAATTCTGTGTGAGACCTGTTGGAAAGAAATTTTAGTAGGAGATGAACAGTGATTTAGGGGAGAGATGATAGTAGGGGTTGTGTAAGAGTTGAACTGGTACATTCCTACTTTGTTAATTGAGAAAATATCTTGGGAAAAAAAACCCCACACTGTAAATTTCTATGAGGAGTTGGACACCACCAGTGTTTAAATACCCTGTTTGGTTTTGCCCTGTGGTATGAAAGAGTAACCCCATTCAACAATATATTCTGATTAATGTGTCAGTTCCCTCCTCTGGAGCACAGAGATCAAAGGTTTTTAGAAAATGCTTCCTTCCCACACAGAGGGCTATTCCTAGTATTATTTTTGAAACTGGGGTTACCAGAAGTTTTCCACAAAGAAGATTGCAAATCTCAGTGCTCCATGGGCCATCTGCTTAATTTCTTTTTTTTTTCTTTTTTTTTTTTTTTCCTTATACATGAGACATTTTGGAGCCTGTACGTAATCAGACAGTCATGTTGACTGATTCTGGTGTGCTGCAGAATGAACACCTTGTAGCCTGGACCAGATGTGGGGAGGCTAATGAGGTGTCTGTAACCAGAGTGTGAAAACCTGAAGCTGCAGCAGAAGTTTGGAATTTGATACCTCTTGAGGTAATGGAAATTAGTGCTTTAGGCAGAAGAGAAAGTGCAGATTTGGGGGAAAATGTTATTAAAGGCAATGAAACCTTACATGAATTAGAAATCAGAGATGTGACTTTGAGAGTTGAATATGGCTAAAAATTGAGGTCCCTGGAAAAGCTTTCATGATGTTTCTTTGAATTTGATTATTTTTAACTGCTGAGAAGATGTAGCTTGCAAACATGGAATTCATATCCATAGTCCACTTGCACTTGGAACATGTTTTCATATCTTTCATGGAGACCCTGAGCAGTACTTGAGGGGACTGTGACTTGAGTCTTTGCACAGGGTCTGGAGCACAAGAATGAGTGCGGGTTGTGGACCATGAGGGGTGACACAGGCAGTTCTCCCTGCTGGTCACATGTAGGTAGAAATGGGGGGCATTAGAGAAAGAGATTTTTTTGGAGCCTACCATGGGATGATGGATTTTCTTCTACTGTGGCAGGAGCAAGAAGACTCAACTTTACAGCTGTGTGTTGTCACTGTCACTCATTTTGACATGCTTGGACCTCTAGCCCCATAGCTCAGAACTGCTACTGACTCTATTTTTCTCTTCTTTTGACATCTGCCTTGGAGTGTGACAGCCTGTTGGGCAGCACGAGAAGGAGGGGCAGAACTAGCCAGTCCCATAGCTGGAGATTTGGCTTTGCTATCACCTTGCTGGTTCTGGATCCTTGAAGTGCAGATCTTGGGGCACATCCCACCCATCCCTGCATAGCTGTGAGTCTGCATGCTGTCTTTGCAGAGCTAAGGCAGGTCCCCTATGTTCCCAGTGCCCATTGCCTCCTTGAGAGTTGAGCCCAAGAAATGGTATTGGGTGGGGCAGCCCATGGAGCACAGGACATGCAATGCACACTGTTGCCCATGTTGATGAAATCAGGGGTGTCCTGAGCTGAGTTTTAGTTTGGAACTTGCTATTTAGTGTTTCCAGTGATTTCAGGCTGTAAAGTTCTCCCTGTTCTCTAGGGTAGGATTCCTGTATACTCGCAGCATAATACAGGTGTTGTGGGCTGGAGTGTGGAGAAGCCACTTGGGGCTGTCCTGGGGCTGCCAAACTCCCCTCAGATATCCAAAACTGCAATTAAATTTGAATGCAAAATGTTTGTAATGGCATTCTCATAAATAACAAGGAATGTTTTATCACCCCTTGAAAAATACAGGGAAAACCCACATAGCTTGGAGTGTTGGGCATTGCATGTGTTACAACTATCTAAACAGATAGGAATAACTACTTTAAATCATCCTTCTTAGTTTAGAGCTTTTGCTTTCCTTTAGGAGAGGGCTCTTCACTTATATTTCTTTGGGAAACTCTGCATGTTTGTTTTCCTCTTGTCTGTTTGGCACGTTGAAGCTAAATGATGTGATTGACCTTTAGGGTTACAGATGATGCCTGGTTTCCTATCCTTGTTAATTTAGGATAGCTGCAGGAAAATCTCAGAAGCACAGAGGTAGATACTACAGATAAAAGCAAAATCTTAACATCTCGAAGAGGTTCAACACTTTGGAAATTTGTAAATATTCAGCTGGGAGAAGTGGAGCAGGTGTGTGTGATTTATTGGTTGTCCTTGGCACCCTTTGTTCATTTATTGAAACAGAGCAGGAATAGCCATTACCTTAAGAAAACAAAACAAAACAAAACAGGAGATGTTTCAAAATTTTGCTTGAGGCTTCCCTGAACATATAGATTAGATGGCATCCCATTGAAGGCCAAAGGCATGGAGAGGAGGCAGAGGAGACATAGAGCCGGCACTGCTGTTGCATGTCGCTGCTTCCTGGTGGGTCACAGCCAGAGCCTCGGATGCAAACCTCCAAGCATTGCTCACTTTGCAGCTGCTGAATGTGTCTGTGGGAGAGTCACTCAGCATTTTTCTCAGGGATTTTGTAACATGTTTTCAGCACCACATGGATCACATGGAGTCCCTGGTTCTTACTGGAGCAAAGAGAAGAGCTGGGTCCGATTCCCTGCCCATGTGATGGAAACCTCACGTTCCCTGGGATCTGCTAGGCCTCTCCCAAGGAGTTTCTGAGGAGGGAGCAGTAATCTCTGAATTCAGCTCCAAAGGACTAGGGAAAACCAGCCTTTCTCCTATGCGATCTGCTGTAATAAACACCAGCCCAGAGCCTGTGGGACAGATGGGTAAATCCTCCAAGAATGTGCTGAGAGAGACCACTCCATGTCACTGGTTTTGGATGGCTTCGTTAGTGCAACAGTGAATATTCAGTGAGGCTATTCCTGTTATGTCTCCCAGGCTCTGGTTTAACCATCAGACAAACCCCTGCTTCGTGCAGCATCCCTGCCTGCAGCTCTGCCCTGCAGAGCTTAGAAAGTCGAAGCTCTAATGGAGCGAAGCCAAGGCAATTCACTGGAAGGCATGGGGTAATTAGTGACAAGGCTGTTTACATATCAAGTTCCCCCTTTCTGATGCACTGATTTGGCACTTTGAACACAGCTGCTGGTTTAATGCTGAAGCCGGCCTTTTCCCAAGGAACAGCAAGCTCGGCTGTGAGAGAACCGCTTAAAAATGTGTTGCCTAATTGCTGTTGCTTAATTAATGGTGAGAGCATGCCAACTCTGCATCCTGTCTGTGTTAGAGAAGGGAGGCAAGCAAAGCTGGGAGGGGGAAGCTCAGAGAAAGCCTGGAGCATAGTGCGTTTGTGCATGTCTTAGTGGTTTGCCAAATGCTGCTGAACTTTTTCACTGGGCTGCAAAATGCTGTTACAAATCTTTTTTTCTCCAGTCCCTTCCCTCCTCCCACATAGAGCCAACTCTGAGAAGCAGCAACTCGGTATGGTATACATTGGAAGGGAAAAGGTTAGGCTTAACAAGTCACAGAATCACAGAATATTCTCAGTTGGAAGGAACCCACAAGGATCATCAAATCCAACTCTTAAGTGAATGGCTTGTCCTGGAGGTTTATTTCTGGCTATCCCCATATTTGCATTTGAGCATTTGCTTTGAGTAGGTGTCCTTGGTAGCCAGCATCTAGGGCAGCAAGTCAGCGTGGAGCAGTGGAGCACCAGCAGAGTTACTGGCATGGGGCTGGAAGCGGAGTGGTTCTGTTTTTGTACACTGTGCCTTTAGCTGAGAACCTCTCCAGGCAGAACTTGATTTAGCACAGCATCCTGGAAATGGGTTTATTTGGTCCCAGCTACACTGCCCAGATGTCTGGACTAAGCAGTCCCACTGCTTCCTTCTCTGGTTAGTATGTGCTGTGTGTGGTCAGGTGTCTCTGCACCCAATGGGGTGGACATGCCTGGTGGTTCACTGTTCTGCCTCTTTGGCTCTGATTTCACAGGATTTTTTTTTTGATGTGTGTGTAGTATTTTACTACCTTGCACTACTGAACTTTGATGTCTCGAGGTAGGAAAGGCTTGTGCAGTCTCAGCCTCTTCACCAACTGTGAAGGGGTCCTCTCCCGGGGAGCTGGAGGCCAGGCAGCATTGACCTGGCTACCCTGACTGGTGGGAAGTGCAAATGGGAAGGTGTTGACATTCAAACTCAGTCACCAGCTCCCAGCCAGCACGTTTCTAGCATTAACTGCCTGCTGCAATGGAAAGGCCACGCTCAAGCAGAATATCCATATGTGGGTCTTGAATGACAGTGGCCTGGGTGAAGGTATGAATGAGTGGGTGTCCTCCTTTGCTGCCTGGAGATGAATATGCAGCTCCTGCCCTTGGAGTTCAGAGAGGGGTTTAGATCCATCTGCAGAAATGTGCTGAGCCTCTTCAGTGGTTAAATGGATGTTCAGCTTGGAAGGAAGGACTGGAACATAAGATCAAAGGTAGATTGATGAAGCTGTGGGTCTCAGACATCTGCTAAGTGCATCACAATTGGCTGTGCTGCAACACTAAATTCCCTGTGCCTCTTGCAGAAGAGAATTCCCATTGCCTGCATTACATCGCAGCCCAAATACGCAGGCTCTGCTGCGCTGCAATAGGGTTTAATTTTTTTTCCAGACCAGCTTTTAATCCACTTATTTTTCAGTAGACCTGTTTGAACATAAATGAGTGCAATTAAATGTGTGTTTCCCAGTTGGATGAAGGAAATAGAGGAAGGCAGCTGGCCTGGAAGAAGACACAAAGACTTCAAAACAAGCTGCTATGAGGTGCTCTTATGTCCTTTTTGGAGTTAGTGAACATCCAGTGAAGAAGATGCCAGGGAAAATGTGACTTATACCCATGTGAATTGCCTTGATCAGAATCCTCCTGTTTGTTGCAGAAGTGCGTGGGACTCAATAGGGGAAGTGGTGAGGAAATTAATGTCTTTGGGATCTCGGTTATTGCTATTACGTGCATGTAGGAGTGTGAACATGTTGTGCTATTGCTGTAGATCTGTTGCAGCTGTATCATCTGGTGAGGTGCTGAGCAAAGAGCTTTTAGGGTCAAGGAGTATTCATGTCATTCAGTGTTTTGCAAGATTTGATGCAGATGAGTAAGCTAACAAGATACCTCAATGTGTGTGTGTTATCACTCCAGGACACCAGCTGGGTATTCAAACTCCTAATGGAGAGTGCCAGGACACAAAGACACAATGAGATGAGGAAATGAGATGAGAAGGACCAAGTCAGAAGTCTAGGTTTCTTCCCAATTATTTCCTCACCACTTCCTTTTTTTTTTTTTTTTTTTCAATTTAGTTAAACACCACCTGAGCTTTCAAATTAGAGGGTTAAAGTAGAGTTGTGTTCCTCAGTGAATGCAAGAATGGATCTCATCAGCATCTGAGCACAAGGAAGAGGCATAGTTTACCCTGTTCTTTTCCAAGAAACTGGCAATTAGCAGATTTACAGGACAGAGAAAAATCTACTATGGCCAAAAATAATTCCTCCTCTGTGACCAACCAGGATTGGGTGTTTGGTTGGCCATCATGTCATCACTCACTCTGCTGTTTGGCTTGAAACCTGGAAAGTGGATGTGGTGTCATGAGTTTTAAGGATACCTTTTGGAACATGAGGGTACTTGCTGTATCCTACCAGTGGGTTCAGCCTAAGCTGAGCATCCCTTTACCTCTTGTCTCCTTTAGGATGTGCTGGGAAATATGTCTTTTGATGATGCAGAAGTGGCATACAATGCAAAGTCCTCCTTTGTACTTCACAGGATTTTTCAGGGGTGTGAGAGGGAAGGAGATGTAGTTTTGGCTTTCCAGGCAATGTGGTTTGGGTCTGTTCTTAGCTGCTAGTTATTACAAAACAGTCAATTTTAATTCTCATGCTGTTATGAAGGCAGTTCTTCATTTCGTGTTGAAGTGTGGGGTAGATTGAACTGGACCCATGTCCACGACCGAGTCCTTTGACTGGTGTGAGAGTGGAGCCCAGTGCCTCCCTGTGATCAGATACAAACCTGAGCCTGTTACATGGACTGAGGAAAAGGACTCCCACAAATCTGTCTATGCAGATGGAGTTGCTTAAAAGGACCTCCTGGAACTGAATCTCTGGTGTGCTTGCCCATGATTTTGGTAGGTGAAGCGGAATGTAGTTTCAGTGCCTGAGTTCAGTACATTCAGAATCAGACTGTGAAGACTTTTTGATGAAAATCCCCTGTAAGCTTTAAAGGAAAAAACCCACAGTTTACCATCAAATCTTCTTCCCAGGACAAGGTTCTTCCCAGGGGTGCTCTTCAGCATGCTCCCACTCATGCTGGCACCGGATCAGTTTGACATGAAGGGAGATTCAGGGTGCTGCTGGGAGTGAGTCAGTGGCCAGCCTGTGCATGGCGAAGGTGGCCTGGGCTCAGAGTCAGCCGCTGGAAGGGAAGGTAGCCTGAAGGTTAAGCGATAGTTAAGCACATGATACCCCTAGAGTTGTTGGCCACTGCTGGCTGCTGGAAGATGATGCATGTGTCTTAAGCTCTGGAATTCTTTCTCTTTTCATGCAGCCAATGCTAAAACATTCATGCACACTGAAGAAGCAGTGCAAAGGATCATGTCTCAGTCTGCAGAGGACCAGTTTTGTTTCAGCTGGAAGGTCCTAGCGTCTCTAGCATCTCCCATCAGTGGAACTGGGAGAAGGGGCAGGAGCAATGTTTCTGAGGTTTTGGTGATGTGGGGTGTAGCTAGTTTGGTCCTCCCCCCTGGTGGCAGACTGAGTGGGTTCAGAAGCCGTACTCGAAGCAGTTTGCTCACCCCTGTGGTGACAGGAGCAACATCAGTGCTGTGTGTGGAGATGGAGCACAGCTGCTCAGAGCGGGTGAAAGATGAGAGAGCTCCTGCCATGGCCTCTTCAGGCCTCTCGGCACAAATCCCAGAGCTGCTGCCTCAAAGCAGCAAGGGGGGATGAGGTCAGGGAATGGGGGTGCAGGGAAGCCAAGAACCCACAAGCTGGGGCGGAGTGACCTCCTGTTCCCTTGATGGGGGCAACAGGGCAGAGAGGGGAGTCAATATTTCCAGTCTTGGCTTTTATGCCGTATTGCTGCTGCTTTCAGAAAACTGGTTTGGCTGGAGGAGCTGTAGGGGGGCTGCAGACAATGACTGCTCACATTTTCCAGCTGTCAGATACTTAATGATATTAACTCCCCAGCCTTACCCTTTTTTTTTTTTTTTTTTTTTTTTTTTTTTTTTTTTTTTAATTTTGTTTATTTTTTTCTCTCGGTACAGCCAGCTGAAGTGCTGCCAGCAGCCAGCTAGACCCAAATCCTGGCCCTCACCATGGCTCTTCTGCTGCCAGGGACTCTGCTCTGCCAGGCTGCCCTCCAGCAACAAAGGAGTTTCTTGCTCATCAGAAGCAAAGTGCCTAGCAGCCGAGGTGCCATGGGTCCCTGGTCTTTCCCTCCCCTCAAGAAGTTGTAAATGTACATTAACCTGATGGACATGTGGAAGGGAAGTGTCTCCTCCTTGAGAGCAAGGAAACAATTTGTTTTGTGTATGGAAAAGGCATCTGTTCTCTGCACAGACTATTGAAAGCAGCAAAAGCCACCCAGTCTTAGCATCCCAGAGGAGGGGAGGGCGCAGGGGTTTGCCAGCTAATGCCTTGCTCACCCACAGCCACCAGTGACCCTACCTTTAACCCTTTGTAGTCTCTTCCTGCAAAGGTTGGCAGGTTCACATCACTCTGCGTCACTTCCATGACCTATCAGTCACTGGCCTGTGGGGTCAATGGAACCCTGGGCAGGGTGAGGTTTGGGCCTCACACCCTGGGTATTTCCAGTCATTTTCTTGAGCTCTGCTGTTGCTAGTTTTGGGTTGAAGGACAGCTGAGCTGGGGAGTGTACTAAGTCCTGCTGCAGTCCAGTTTGTTCAGTTATTCTTGTGAATTAACAGACAATTTACATTCAGCCTTTCCTGCTGGTAAGGGTGATAAGGGAGGAGACATTCATCACAGAGAGGAAAAATGAAAAATACCATTGGACTCTATCCAATGGTTTGAATTCCAGAGCTGAGGTGCATTGCACCACTTCTAAAGGATCCTTCCCACCCAGCTTTGACTCCAGGCACAGAGTTCGCCCTTGTTGTAATGCATGCATTATATATAAATGCATGTAGATCTGTAGAGAGTTTGCATGCTGTCACAGCATGCTGCTGCTGTGTATGAGCATGCTCGTGTGTTTAGATGATAAGAGCTATAATGCTTGAGGGAGCTTTGCCTGGGAACATCCTGAAGATTTAAACTGCCCCACTGCAGGGTACCTGCTAGGTGTGTGCTCTCATATGCATGCTGCTTCCCTCCCATCGTCTGCTCTGGATTTTGCACAGGATCTGCAGTAAAAAATCCCCAAAGATCATTAGCTCATTTAAGAACACTCTAGAGAGTTTCAATAAGTTGCTTCAATTATTCTTTGGTATTCCTGCTTTTATTTTTTTCTTTTTTTATGCCATAGCAGTAGGTAGTCACAAAAAGTCAGTGCTTTAATTTGTTAATCAGTGTACAGGCATGTCAGCAAACCCTCCCTGCTCCAGAGAACCCAGGCTCTGTGTGGGCTGTGGGGTGCTGGAGTGTGATAGACCCAGAATGGCAGAGCCATGGCATTGAAGTCTGGCAAAGTCTAAGCTGTCATTCTGTGTAGCAGCAAGGAGGGTCTCAATTTAAGAACTGAGAGCATATGGGTGACACTCCTGAGCCAAAATTCATTGCTGGGGTTAAATGCCAGCAAAAGCATCTTTGATGCCCTTTGCACTGAAGAAAGTGCACTTTAGTGGTTCTCAGAGGTGGCAAGTGAGGATGTTCTTCCCCCAGCCATTAGAGTGGGCAGCAGGACCATCCGGCTCCTGTTTCCCAGGGGCTTGCTTTAGCCTGTAGACACTTGTCAGTTTACCGGCAATGCAAAGGCAGGAGTGTGGGAGGATTCCCATAGGGCGGTGAGTAGGAGCTGATAGTTTGTACCTCACAGACCTCCTGATGTGCAAGAGAAAAGCTCAAGTATTAAGGCACTTGAGGGCTGTCATTGCTACAGACCTCACATTATTCCAATCCACTTCACCTGAGGCTTCTCCTTTTTTCCATCGTTTTGTTTTCTACTTGACTCCTAATGAAAGCAATATGCTGTTTTGATATTATTAGAGGTAGAAAGGCCTAATCAGCCCTTTTCTTTCTTTGACAGTATCAGCCTTTCCTGCCTGTGAGCTGATCCACCCTGCCCAGCCAGTAACACAACAGGATTTCCCAGGGGCTGTGGCACAGTATCCTCCTCCCTTTCCCAATGTTTGTCCCATTTACCAGGCTCAGAGGGCTATGGGAAAAGGTCAGCCTGGCTTTGTCATCCTCCTTGCTCTGGACTGACACATCCTGAAGTTATTAACTTGGCTATCAAATCTCAGCTGTGGGCTGAAACTTGGCAAAGAAGGTTTTGGGGCCAAGTGTGTGTGACAGAATATAATGGATTTTCCTGTAGGATGCATCCTGGATCAGGGACATAAGCACAGCAAGAGAGTTCATCATCACCATGCCTCCAGATTTCTTCACAGTAATGTGATTTATGGGCAAGGCACTCTTCCTAGTTCAGATTTCTTTCACCAGTATTTGTGGGCTGTGGTTCACGCTGATCTACTGTGCCTCTGACCCCTTCTTGCCAGCTAAACACATGGTTGAGTCTTGTTACGGTAATTCATTACAGTAGTCAAAGTACAGTAAGAGAAATATGGATTTCTCCCTGGGAAACTTCAAAAGTCCCCCTCCCCCACCTGCAGATTTGATATTACAATCCATGTAAGCTGTGGAGTTAACCCACAGGAGCAGCTTTGAAGAAACAGGCAAACCTGGAGCAACTGCTTTTCGGGCCAGCTTACCTGGGGTTGTATTTTGAGCTCCTGTTAACATTAGGAAATTTGCCATTGACTGTCATGGTTCGAAGTTTTGATGCTTTCCTGCACCTGTATGTGAGGTAAGAACCATCCAGCCCTATAGGTAGTGGTTGGAGAAATACTTGATTCATGTGTTACTTCTACTAATGTTTTACAATAGAGGGGAGAGAGGGAAACCCACCCAGCACCCTACAGAGCATGATGATTTGCCCATACAGTGCATTGGCTTGCATACTGTGTGCTAAATGGAAGCCTGGACATGGTCATGGCTCCACTAGAGCAGGTGGTGAAATGCTGGAAGGGCTGTTTCACTTGGGTAGAAGAAAAGGTCACTTGGCCAGAGCCCGTCTGTGTGTCGGTTCAGCACCGTGTCGTGCTCTGACACCTCTCACACTTTGTGTACCCTTTCTCTTGTTTCCCTGCTGCATACAAGCCAGGAGAGCTGAGGAGGATTTTCTTTCATTTCGTTTCACCAGCTTTCTAATTTAAGTCTCCCTGTCGCTTCCTTGCTTCAAAACTACTTCTTTGGCAGGGTTGGGAGAGTGAGTCACGGCCGTGGCCCAGGATCCTGCCTCCCGCTTTGGCCAGCGGTGCTGCAGCTGGGCCAGAGCAGATCTGCTGGTGATGCTCGTGTGTGCCTGATTGCTGCAGGGATGGAGGCACTAACCTAGAGCAGGGGAGGCTTTGCTGGTGAGAGTCAATTAATAAGTTAATGAGCAAAACAACTTATTCTGATGTATAAGACCAGGCCGTTTTCTGATGTGTTGCTTTCCATGGAGAGGGCTGTGTGCAGTCACCTTGTAACTCCAGCAAACTTCTCCCAAAGGCAGGATGACTCTGAAAAGCAAAACTTTGTGGGAAATGCATCTATACAGAGGCTGTCTCTAACATCATGGGCTGGAAAATGAAACTGGATTGTAAATGAAGATGTTCTGTAGAGATTAAATGGGTTTTGCAGAATTTGTGCTGAATAGGGGTAGCCTTTCCATCAGGCTTGTAGGAAACATGAGTTTTGTTCTTTCTGCTGATATCTGAGTATGTGCCTTGTGCTGAACCCGTTGCTGGAAGAAGAAATGCAGTTCCAGTTGCCAACACAGTGAAATACAAGGTTTCCTGGAGATATCCCTCCTGGTTTCCATCATGGCAGGACTCTGTGGGCCAGTCCTCAAGGACTTGTACCCCACTGCTGAAAAAAACCAGAAAAGGTAAATATGCAGACCCTTAGAAAAACAGTCCAGTAATTCTGTCAGTGAAAATGCCAGTGTCTGCTTCCAATAAGAAAGAGAGGGAGCTAAGCAGGGAGGAGGAATATTTTGTTTCTGGTGCGTAATGTTAAAAGCAAACAAAAGGTCCCTCTTAGGGATAAAGGAGAGTCTCAGAAGTGCTGTAGCCTGCTTGAGGCATGCAGAACTTTGTCCACAACCTTGAGGACTTCCAGGCTAGCTTCAAGCATTGTGTGTGTTGGCCAGGCAACAATGAAGCCTTTGATCACATTTTGGGTCAGAGCACTGTTTTGTTTGAGGGGGAAATGGAAGGGAGGCTGCTGCTTTGGTCTTGTATCAGCAGCTGTCTGTGGTGAGCCCCAAATGCCTTCGGTGGATGGCAGGGCTGGCTGTGGCTTCTCTATACAGGCTGGTTCCTGAGGCACTGAACCCACAACAGTGGGTTTGCTGCAGAACCATTGCCCTGGAAGTCTTGAAGTGCCTCTCTTGTCTGCGGTTTCAAAGGGAGCTTTTAAAGTAACATGGGAGTCCATGAAATTGTCCTGCTGCGATGTGTCAGCTGTTGACACAGCAACATGACAGTATGTCATCACTTATTTCCTGCTTGAGAGATCATAAAGCCTTTTTGCATGATTTGGGCCCATCTGTTTTCCAAAAGCTAAGCTTTATTTTATCCCTCTTGTCCTCACTGTCCTCCTTTTCCAGACTGGATCTTTGGTGCCTGTCCTGAACCTCGTTCATGAGCTCTCTGGGATGAGGGCATCTCAAAGCCCCCAGTTGACTCGGGCATGGGAGGAGTTACTCGGCTTCTTGTACATGTTCGGGGCTGCACTGACTAACTGGCACAGAGGGCCTTGCTCTGAGCCATCTCTTTGGACCTCTGTCATCGGATATTGAAGGAACAACTGTTTGGTGGTAGGGCTAGCAAAGAAGACTATTCTGTGCAGTTAATGGGCACCTAAGTCTGACCTCTTTGCCTGCACAACGGGGGACCAGAAGTGCCAGCTGACCTCTTGGGCATGAGACAAAAATGTGATACAGCAATTGCCTTGCAGCCCTGGTTTGAGGCATCCAGGCATGGTGAGAAGCCCTCAGCCCATACCTGAAGGGGAGTTTGAATCTCGAGCTGCAGTGAGAAGCCCACTCTGTCCTGCCTGCATGCATGCCTGGGCAAATCAAGGGGCACAGCTGTTGAGCAACCTTGCTGGGACTCTGGCTCTCCCTGGTGCTTCATTCAAAGCCACTCTGTTTTTTCCTGAAGTCAAAAGCCACTACTTCTGTTGTTGATCTGGTGTAAAATCCAGCCCAGGGTTGACAGAAAATTGACGATCAGTGCTGTCTCTCCTGCCCCATCACAAGACAGAGCTTTTGCTGCCACTAGTGTCCTGTAGAGCAGAGCTTTTTTGCCTTGCCAGTGCAGGGACAGGTCTGTGTGCAGCCAGGAATCAGACATATGGTAAACCCTTTGGAGAGCTGCTGACGGAGCTTGGCTCAGGTCTTCTGTCAAGTAGGATGAGGGAGGGAAACATCTCCAGTTTGTTTGTGGTCTGGCAGCCAGAGAATTTTCTGCTGCTGTCACTGGGAACCAAAGTTCTTTTTACATTTACGTCATTCCTGGGATGTTTCTGTTGCGTGTGCCTGTGCCACAGCCTGGCAGTGTGACTGCTCAGGAGCATCTTGTGCTGGGGAGTCGCTCCCGAAGAGCAGGAGGGGAGGAATGCTGTCATCATAGGAAGCATCTGTAAATAATAACCAGGAGAGCTGAATGCAGCACTGAAAGTTTGCCCATGCCTCCATTTGCCAGCCAAGTCACCATTTAAGTCATGCAGGTTTTATTCTGTGCCACAGATATATTTTGCATGGAAAGCCACGTGTTTCCAGTGAAGTTACACCTGCGGTGATTTCTCTTTTGAATTAGCCTTAACAATGACCAAAACACATTTGTCAAAAGTTCTTCATATTTGTACTTTAAGGATGCTCTGCTTTTTTAACAATAGTCTGGTCTGGGAGCACATGAATGCTTTTCCAACAGCTTCTTCAAGTGAACAGCTGTTGTGCACTAAATCAAATGGAAGGACTTTGTGGAAACTCAGTCCAAAGTAATTCTTCTTAAAAACAAACCCAAAATTAGATGCGGTGTTATGGTTAGGTACACATGCCAGAAGCTGAGTAAATGTGACAATAAGCTTGTGACTTAGTCTTCCCCCTCATATTTAATCCATCAGTAGCTGGCTGTAAATCTATTTTTAGAAAAGAAATGTTTGGAAAATGTGGAGCTCCTGCAGTCTGCAGCCTGGGATGCTCTGAGCTGTTGTCAGTGGTGGGTGGTGGTGTGTGGGGCCTGGGAAGCCCCCATTCACTGTGTGGTCTGTGGGGGCCACTGCCTGCTGCAACCAGAAAGGAGGTCTAGTTTTTTTGGGAAATCATACCTACTGATTAGGCTCTAGATTTTGTGGATGAATCAGGCTGAGCAAGTGAGCTTTGGATCTTACAAGTTGAGTTGTAGATGATTTGAGTTGAAGTTATAGATGATATTCTAAGTGATGTCTTTTTAAAGATAACAGTGGATGATATTCTAAGTGATGTCTTTTAAAGGTGATAGTGAAATAACCCTTGAGCTGTTTCTAAGGGGCAGTCTTTGGATTGAGATGCAAAATGCAGATCCTTCTCACTGGTTGTGATGGGATTTCTCAGGGCTTGTGGCTTCCACCAAGTGTTTGGGGTGAGTCCAATAGGATGCCATTGCCTCCTCACTGCCTTCTGTGACTTCTCTTTCAGTCTCTGCCTCTCTCTGTTGTCGCCCTGGATTGTGTTTAACCAAGTTAAAGGACCTTTGTGAACTAGATGATGATTAGGATCCTTACCATAAGGTTTATTAATATAGTTAGCTATATTTTCTTTTAAAAATCTCTGCACTGACACATCTGTTTCTTTGAGCGTTCTCTTCTTGGGCCAGGGAAAACCCAGACTTGGTACCAGTGAGAGAGAGTCCAGTTTGGTTCTGCTGCTCCAGGCCAGGAGAAAGTTAGCAGCATGAAGTCTGCTAGATGGCAGAGTTCCTCTGCCTTCATCTATGTCATGTGTTGTCATTGGAGCTGCTTGCAGGTTTTCTTTTCTAAAAAAAATTTTTTTTTTCAGGGTTCCTGTGTTTGCTAATTGGGTTTTCAACAAAATGGAAACATTTGCAGAAAGCAGGGGTGAATCAACATCTGGCAATTTCCTCGGGCACTATATTTTTTGTTCTTTCTTGTGGATAAATGCAAAAAAGAATTTAAGTGAAGTCTTTGTGCACATAAAACCCTCACTGTCCGAGTGTGATTGATTGGGGGTGCTTGCTGTTTTCCTAATTCTCTTTCTTAATCTTGGCATCGTCCACCTTTTCCGTCTTAGCTATTTCCACTGAAGATGAAATGTTTCTTTGCGAAGGGGAAGGAGACACCCACCCACGTCGGAGGCTCCTTGGACAGACGGGTCCCTGTTCCCCATGGATCGTGGGGGGAGCAGGAAGCCACCCCTCCCTGGCCACAGCTCAGGGCAGCAAAGCCGTAGTGAGCCTGACCCTATTTGACTTCTTTCTAGATCTCAGTCTCTATAAACAGCCTTTTATGGTATTTGCCTTTCAGAGAGGAACCAGGGTGTGGATGGGAATGGTGACAAAGAGCCACTTATAAGGATTGAGGGAGCTCTTACAGGAGTCCAGTGCATAATTTTCAGATAACAGAAAAATCTTGCAATGTCTTAAGCCCTGAAATGTCATCTGAGGTATTTAAATGCTGTCATTCAGCTTTCCAGCAGTTAGGGCAAAAAGGTTTGTGCTGCTGTTTAATAGGGAAACTGAGTCATGGGGGTGCTTAGTGACTGGTAGAAGACTGGTAGAATAAATCAGAACCAGAGCCAGGAATTAAAAGCAGAAATCCAGTGCTTGGAAAAACACTGGCTTCTGGCAGGAGCATGACTTCAGCTGTGTCCTCAGCAAGGGCAGACAGATTCTCATTTCTTGCATACTCAGCACAGTTTTGCCCCAGACAGCAGGTACTGTCTCTCAGGGTGCCAGGGTGACATCATGGTGTCCATCCGGCAGCTGGGACACGGAATGTGCCAGTGCCCTGTGCTCAGGGGGTTCCCCACCAGCATCCCTGTGGGAGACAGCACCCCCTGAGTGTGCTGTGTGGTGTTCCTGTCCGGCTCCCCGTGGGCTCCAGACTGCTGTTCATCCCGCAGTGGCTGGCAGGGCTCCCTCTCCGGAGGGCTGCTGTCCTTCGCTGGAGCCACACCAAGCAGCTGCTTTCTCCATCTCAGGCAGACAGAGCAAAGCAAGCAGTGATGGAATAAACACCTGTGTTGTACCTACAGGTGACACACGCATCCTTCAGGGTGTTACTTCCTGGTGCTGGTGAGAGCAGAGAAACTGAGGAGCTGGTGCTTGGGTAGGACACCAGTGAAGGTCATCCACCACTGTGAATGCTTTTAATCCCCTAATGTGAAAAAAGTTGTGGAGGAGGGTGTCTGTACAGGGTTTCCAGCAAGCAGGGCCACAAGGGTGTCAGAAGTTGGAGCTGGAACATTTTAAGTTTGTCCAGGTTGTGACTGGCATCCAGCCTGGCTCTGTTCATATCTGCCCCCAGTACAGGAATCTGTGTAGACCAAGTGTCCAGTCTTTGGACTGCTCTTGCACAGGGTAATGGTCTTATTTCCAACTTTTGGCTGTGAGTAAGAAAAGGGTGAAGGTACATATCTATAGGAGAGCACCCAGAGTCAGAAATGTGGGATGTGCCACTGATCAGCCCTTTGCAGAGGGCACACCTCTTGGCTGCTCTCAAGGAGAGACATGTACCCACTTCCTCTTGGCTCACCTGTTTGGCCACATGTGAATTGGTCAAACAGAAGGTGATACATCCCACCCATGTCATTCAACTTACTGTTGTGAAGGGAAAACTGCACCACTGGGAGGACCCACAGCTCTGCTCTGCCTTTCTCTAGGCTCTTTCCTAAGCCAGGATAACAGGATTAGTGAGAATGCCTGGAAGCCTCAGTCAGAAGCAGCACAGCCTTAGCTCAAGTCTTCCTTTCCTCTCTTCTCCAAGCAGGTTTGCTGTAGGTTGCTCCTGTTGGATGTGGCACCTGCAGTTTGGCTGCCTGCCGGGATGGGTGGCAGCTCCTGGGCAGCTCACAGGGCAGAACTGACACCGCTGCAGCAGCAGATCTTGTGATTTGGTGCTAATGGCTCTATAACTCCATTACTGTGCATTTGCAGGGTTTTTTTTTGATACACTAATTAACCAACAGTTTGATTTGGTGGTGATACTCTGAGCTCTGTTACAAGCAGGCAGTTGTAACTCAACATCCCAGCGGGCCCCGTGGCACAAAGGAGGGGATTGAAAGCACTGCTCTGTGTGCAGCACATTTTGTGCAGCAAAGGCTCCTTCATCCCACTGTTGGATCGAATGTCCTGATAAAGAAATGGAGCTGCAGGGGCTTGTTTCGCTCCTTTGAGGAATGGCGTGAGGAGCCTGAGGTCTGGTTCTGATTTGCTGAGAGACATTGGACTCCTTACCTGCAAGCCAGGGAAAATGATACCTCTTTGCAGGGGCCTCACAGGGCTCAGCTAAGATTAATGAGGGAAGGAGGGGAGATGAAACAGATGTGGCATTTTATTGTTGTTATTAATGATGCAGAGTAAGCCAGGGCATCTCTGTGAATGATCACTGCATTTGCCTTTTGAAATTTGGCTTTTTGTGTTTTTTTCCCTTCTCTACCTTCTACTAATGAGAGCAAAGTTAGACCTACTCCTTGTAATAGAAGGCTCATAAACCAGCATTTCTCAGTGCCTGAAGAAAAAGTGGCTTGTTTCCTGGTATAATTAGGTCCAGGCTCTCAGGAAATGAAGGCTGTCTAGTTGATAAGTGTTTACTAATGATTACCAAGCCAAGGCTGAGGAAAGCAAGCAAAGTGTTTTCATTTCAGAAGCAGCAAATCCAACTGAGGCTTGTGGTGTGTATCATGTATGGAGGCAATTGTCCAAGTGTTATGTGGACTTGCTTGCTTGCTAAATTTGCTCTGGTGTAACTCCACAGGAAATGCTGGAGCTGCACCAAGCACCTGAGCAGCAGCGTACACTTCTCTGTACTGTGCTCTTGGGCTGTTGGAGGTGTCATTCTGGAGACTGGTGTTACTCTTCTCTCAAAGCCAGTAATTCCTATCTCAAGTTAGTAACAGTGCTCATCAAAGCTGGGGGAGCTGGAGTAGGGTAAGAGTCACATTTGCAAGGGTAGAATTACATCCTCTCCAAATGAAATACATGCTTCTTCAGTAGTGCTGGGTAGACTGAATGTGGAAGTGCATAAAGGTGGGTTCTTCAGCGTGCTTTTCCATGTTTTCTCTTGCTTAAGAAAGAGAACCCCTCCTCCAGAATTGTCAGGGTCAGATTTTGCTGAGAACATGTCTGGCAGTTGCTGTGCTGTGAAATCAACACAGTCCATCTCATGCCAGCAAACTCATCCTGTCCACCAGAAAAGCACCCTTGAGATTTGCTGTGCTCTCAGGGTTCTGGATGAGAGGGTGGGTTGTGGACTCCTTTCCATGCCCTGTTTCATCTGCCTTCATTTCAGAAGATGCATTTTGGTGGGAAACCTCATCCCTGTTTTAGTCAGATGGGTTTGAGTTTTAGTGCAACGAACACTGGAGGAAACTGAGCAGTTTTGCAGTGCTTCTGCGGTGCTTCCTTACCTTCCAGTTGTGCAAATGTGTGTGCATGTATATTTTGCAGCAACTCCCATGTCATCTGAAAGTCCCTAACAGTGGTAGATCTTTCTCAGCCACACGTACTCTGGTGAAAATAATACAATGATGTCTTAAAATCTCCCAAATCCCTTATTTATTGCAGCTTGTATAAATGAGTTCCAGAAAGGATTACACAGCTTCCCAGAGGACAGGTCCATCAGTGGCTTTTAAGCACAGTGATCCAGAGGCAAATCCTGATTCAGGAAGCCTGTAAGCAGCTGCTTTTGCTGACAATACCCTATGTGTGAGGCTCACTGTGTGCCTGGCATGTCCTTATGCTTTGCCCACAAGTGTCCACCTCTGGCCACTGCTGGGGGAAGATCCTTGAGGTACCTGAATCTTTGGACTGAACTTGGCAGCCCATACAGGTAGTGCCCCTGTCAAGACCTTTCCTTTGCTTTCCAGACTAAACAAGATTATGTTGCAGTACTATGAATATATTTTTACTTACTTCCTTGTGGTCTCTCCCTTTCTCTGCAAACTTTGGTTCCAGTGCAGTGCCTTGATGCTGGTCCAGTAGAGGTGAATCAGCACAGAAGTTTCTTTCCAAAGATGTCAGTTTTTCCATAGTCACCTAAGGCATAAGCTTAGTTTGCTTCCCCATGGTGTCAGTCAGTTCCTCTCATGGTGAGCAGAGCCCGCCCTGATTTTTAGTTCTTTATTCTTTGCAAAATACTTGTTGAACTGGGCTGGTGATCTGATTATTTATTTAATCAGATCTTCAGGGCCCTAATATCCATCACCATCATGATGGTTTCCATGAATTCAGCAGCTGTCAGTCATGATTCATGATCCTCTGGTTTATGACTTGAGCCCTGGAAAAGGTACTTCAGAAACATTGTGTCTGGAAAAAACATGATAATTAAAACAATTTCCTTGAAGACTGTAAAGGGGTTTGGGTGAGGGCTTGATGCATAGAAATGCTATGAGTCTGTTTTCTCCTTGAAATGTATGGTTTGTGTGCTTCTCCCATTGCTACTCCGTCATGGCTCAGGGCAGGGGGAGATAACCTCTTCTTCAGATTGTGCAGTCCTGTTTGCTGTCCGCCTCCAGGGCTATGCACTCTGCTTTTCCAGCTAAACCTCTGGTGTTAATAAAATAAACTGACCATAGTAACTGTCTGAGTCAGTCACTCAGTACCTTCATCAACTTTCAAGAACCTTTCTGTTGCTCAAGAAACAGGCAGGGAGGCAGCCTTCATGCTTGCACAGGGCTTAAGCCCTCTGTCAAAATTCTATTTACATCGCAAAAGGACTGCAAAAAAGGAGTATCCTTTATCACCAGGTCGCTGTGGCTTTCTGTCTCCAGGATCATGGAAAACCATGTGTCTTTTCAGAAGGGTGTATTCTAGGGAACACGTAGCTGTTTGGATGTTGTTGAGTAGCAGCAGACAAGCGTATGCATATTCACAGGAAACTTTGGCTCCCAAAGGCCATTCAACAGCTCATCATGTCTGACTCTTCTGAGATGCTGAGCCATTGCTAAACCATAGAAAGTGAGGAAAGTTTCAGATGTAAGAATTTTTCTGCTTGTCCTGGATTTTTCTGTCGTGTTTTTGTTAAGTGTTTTAGTAATTATTTCTATAGAGATACCAGTGTAGACACAGCTTGATTAGGAGTCTGACCCAGTTATCAATCAGTACAGTTCGACCATCTGCAGTGTCCAAGTAGGCAGGATGCTAGAGAAAATTCACATCTAAACTGCAAAGCTGCAGCTTTATGGGTCTCAGGGAGGAAAGATAGGTAAAAACAGGAAAAATGCAGAATCTGGAAAACAGAATGTGTGGCAGTTCTGCTCATTTTGGATCTAGTCTGACTTGCATTCCTGCAATTGTTCTGGAGAAATGGCATCAATCCTTTACAGGGACATGCACTGGTATCCAGAAGTTTGCCCTAATAAGCTGCTTTGCCTTATTCTTGTAGGCACATGGATGACATCAGCCTGTCATGCACAGCCCTCAGGCAATCCACCATGGCTTATGTAGTACTTATTAATCAGTTTCAGTCACAAGAGTGTAATCCTCGTCCCCGCACTGGGAGAGGAAGTTTTGTGTTGCTGTTTTAATGAAATCCTTGCTGATGATAAGTCTTTTGATAGACACATGCTGCAGGATGCATTGGCCTTCATCCTTTTTAGAATAAACACTCTTAAGTTTGTTACTCTGCCGATGACTCTGTGTTGTAGATCGTGCTCGTGTTCAGATCTTAGACACTGTGAGACTGTCTGCAGAAGCACCTGTGATCCTCTCCCAAGTTTTCCTCATTCCATCTCTGTGCCATCACTTTGCTTCAGTTCTGTCATCACAGGCGAGTTTGTTTTGTTTCTGTCCCAAATCAAATGTCTTCGAGTTCCTGAGGCTGGGAGATTTGTGGAAATGTAGAATATTGTTATGTTCCTGTAGCTTCTCTGCTGCTGGAGAGAGTGCCCTGTCTGCTTCCTCCTGTGAGTCACACTTAAGTGATGCACCCCCCAGCCCTTTTAACTGCCTGCCAAGTTTGTTTTGTTCTGGTTTTCCCCTAAAAGCATGTGATCAGTTTTAGCCTTGATCAGATTGAAGCATTCTAGCCTTGATCTTTCTCCTGCATAGGCAAAGGGCTCCTTCACTCCTTGCCAGCAGGTTCAGAAAGAGTCAGCTTTCTCCTCCCAGGTATTTCCTCAACTCTATGCAGAGACTGCCTGACTCTCTGTCTATTATCGGTCAGTATATCAGATGAAAGCTCATTATTTGCCTAACAGGCAGTGGCATATGGGACTCTTGCTGGTGGTCCCTGAGGAGGGCACAGCCACATCCTGCTTGTTCCCAGCCACTCGATTTCATTGGCTTAAAATACCTGGGCTAATCTTTGATACTTTCCCAGATGAGCAATGGGCCGCCATAGGGATGGTATAACAGGAGGAAGGACAAGCATGAGAAAACTTCCTCTCTGGAAAACCTGTCTGGTTTTATACCCTCCACCTTTTAGTATCAAGCACTGCACTTTGCCATTAGCCTGTAAGTGTATTGCTTCTCCCATGCTACTCATCTCCAAGGGCCAACAGTTAATTACCTGACCAAGGAAAACTCTCGGTGTAGGAGCCTCATGGGTAGCCATCTGCACAGATTCCTGAGGGCTGAATGCATCCCACCTTTTCAAGTTAAAATTACAAGGGAAGCTCTTATGTAGCTTTCAAATTATGCTGGCATCCTTAAAAATAGAGAGGAGGAGCTGCTCAGAGCCCATGGTCCGGGGTGTTTTGCAACACTGACTGTGGCGTGGCCGTCATGTGTTGGCAGCTGGAAGTGTTGTGTTTGAAGCTGGAGGGAAGGGGACAACTATCACTACAAGCTGATAGGAGTGACCTTATTTTGTACAGGGTGGCATGCTGCAATATGTGTGTTGCCAGCTCTTGTCTATGATCTCAGCTGTCATCTACTGAAATGACAGAAAGAATCTCACCTAGAAGAGGTTTCTTGTCTAAGCTTTAAAACCCCTGTTCTGGGAGTTTTTGTTTTTGCCAGGAGAGCTCACACTGCATATTATAAGAATTTTTTTCTTTGTTGAAAATACTGCTTCACATATAACTTAGCTGCTGTCAGAGCATGTTAGACAGAACTGAGTGTCAACACAGGACAAAATCTGGCTCACAGTGTTTTTCACAGTCAGATCGAAGGTTCAGTAAACACAAACACATTTCCCACTGCTTGCTCTGCAGATGAATCCTGCAATTCTTCAGTGTGTTTGAGATTTATATGGGAAGGTCCTTCCCACTGTGAAGTGATTTTGCTGTGAGTAATGCCCTGCTCCTTGTGCAGGATTTGTTACACAAGTGTGCACTGAAGCATATAATTCACAGCCAGAAACGTGTGGAACTCTTCATTCTTACATGACTGGGAACAGTTTAAGAGGAGCATGTCAGAAGTAAGGAAGGGAGGATGTAAGGGTCAGTCTAATTTGCTTTCTTCATGCAAAATGGCACTTTCAGACAGGATTATCCAGTCAGTCTACTCGGCACAGACACACGTACACTTACGTAAAATACTGCCGGCATGGCTTAAGTGAGAGATTCGTTAGGAAATATGATTTCTGTCTTGATTAATTGAAATAATTTTTTCTATTAAGAATGTTGAAGTGGTTTATTCACTTTGGTTTTAAATGTCCAAGTATCTCCTATTTCTGGAGATGAATTCAATATCTAGTCATCTCCTTTGACTGGGTACTTACCAATCCACACATGTTTTTGTGCTCAAAATTGTGTGTTGGAATACCCAAAACCCCAAACCCTTCCTAAATTTCCTTTCTGATGAGAAATATTCCCTGTGCCAATTCTCCAAGTTTGTTCTATTTTGGATTTGGTTCTACCAGAATGGTTGGTAGGCAGTGGCACACAGTGAGCTGGGGTGGTCTAAAGGAACTGTCCAAAGCACACTGAAGGTTGTCTTCATTTTGAACACGAAAAAGACCTCTGCAAAGGTGCGTGGGGAGCCTCCGGGAATGCATCATTATTGCCCCTCATCACCGCAGTGGTAGGAATAGGAGTCAATCCTGTTTATCTGGATTTGGAAGAAAAGAAAAGAAACTAGAAAACAGTTTTCTAGTCAGTAACACACCAGGGGATGGTGTGTTACTGAACTGCTTCACATCTTTGTCTCTTGGCACTTATTCCCTACACTTGATTAAGGTACTTTCCTGTCACATGTTTGCTTTGCTCTCTGATTTTAGTGGTTCTGTGGGGTCAGTAGGTGCTGTGGTGGGCTGCAGACAGCTCAAGCATCATTCTGTGAAGGTGTGATCCCATCAGCAGAGGGAAAATTTCCTGATTAACTTCTCTGGAGAATTTTTCCATCTTATTTGCAATAATACAACAGTTGAGACAAGGTCACATGCTATTTATAGCCATCTCACCGCTGCTTGCTTCTACTCACCCAGGCAGTAAGCTCTGCACAGACACAACGAGATTAATCCTTCACGACACTGAACCTTTTATTTCCCTTGTTGTCTGTGATTGCAAACTCCAGAGCCTCCCTCCTCTGCAGAGCCCAGGGCACTGAGTCTTCAATACAACACAGCAGCAGTGGAGCTATGGAAAAGTTTAGAAAAACATTATCTGTTCAGCAAACCTGGAGCTGTCTGGGAGGGTTGAGACTTTTTTTTCCTAGGTCAGCTGAATGGCTTGAAATTTTTCCTCACAAACTCCATGCCAAGCTCATGCACTTAGCAATTAATTGAGGTTATATGCACGTAGGTCCAGTCCAGTCATGGGAAGAAATGCTGGGTATTTGAGGTATCTGGCAAATTTTCCAGTGTACAAACCTTACTTCTCTTCCCCTCCAAAAATAAATAAATTAATTCAAGCTATGTTTAATGTGCTGAAGATACCTTAATATAGAAGCAGGTTGGATTATGACAATCTGATACATGACATCTGCAAATATCTGATATTATCTTCAATGCAATGGGAACTCATTATGAAAAATAGTCTGAGGTCTTGGTTTTATCATACCCATGACCCCTTGTCTCAGTCAGTCAGAATCGATATTGCTTTGGCTACATTCTCTCTTAAATCTTACGGCTTTTGTATCTCTTTTGTCCTTGTTTTTGCCACGAAAGCCTCAGGGTGAGCTGGGAGCAGCTGAATACTTGTAGTTATTCTGGCTACAGCTGCTTCCCCCCATAAGTTGCAGTATGTCAGTGTTCAGTGTAAGCAAAGTGGTGGTGGTAGGGCCAACCCGTGCCCTGGCTGCACAAGCAGACTGTAAAGCTGTGTGATGCTCATCTCACAGACCTGGCACCCCTTTGTTATTCCCACTGCCAAACACCAGAGAGCAAACTTTAAGGACTGCAAGTTTCGGGTCTCTGTAGCTGAAGCCGCAGTGCTGCTGTGTGGCCTTGTCTCCTGGGGAAGGGGCCAGGGGTTTATGCAAAGCTTGCTGAGCATCTGGCATGAGAGGGGCTTTGGTCAGGATTCATTGACTGCAAATAGTGAGGGCAAGTGTGAATTCAGAGCAGGTCTCTGCACGTTTAGCTGAGCCCTTGTGAGCTGTTTCAAGTGGGCTTTAGTGATGAGGTGAATTCTCTGTTTCTTTTTGAGGGACACCGCAGCCAAAGTGGTGGTAAAATCAAAAGCAAGTTAGTCGTGTTCCAGTGAGACAGTTTATTTTTTAAGCATGGCAGGTTGGTGACAGTGGCATTAAGGTACAAATTAGACTGCTCAGCATGGAGTTTATTGGCTTACACATAGCTTGACTGGTACTAGAACTATTAAGGATCTGTTAACATTGTGTTATGTCTTTCATCATGCAGCCCAGGAAGGCTTCATAAAGGATTTTCTCAGTGGTTATCAGTGAGAATTTGGATCAGTTGTCTAGTAATGTTCACTCAAGGTCCTTTCTCCAGCCTGTGTTTGTTCCTGTATAATGCTCTGGTTAAAGAAGCCTTCTTAATCCAAGCCACCTCTGCAGGCTGGAAGTCACAGTCCTGCTGAAGTCCAGGCCAGCACTGTCCCAGATGGGAATGAAAGTGAGCATTTGCAATGTGCTAAAATTCTTTCATACAAAATTCTGCTGTTTAAAATATTTTTCCTATTTTTCTGTGAAATGAACCACTCCTAGCATCTCAGTGAGGAAAATAAATATTTTCCAGCATCAGAACCCAGAAGCATTTACGTGTTGTGTTTTCCCCTTCTCAGTTCTAGCTGTTGGCATGTTAAGATCAAAATGGACAGGGCAGGGTGGTCCTGGGGCTCTCTCCATGCTGATGTTCTTATTTCTTGTGTCTTCTCTGGCTGAAATACACAGGGTTTGGTGCAAAGCTGCAGTGATAGTCCAGTGATCTCATTCCAGTGGGGTGAGTAAGCAGACCTCAGAACACATACTGAGGTTGTGAGTCTACAGCTGTCATTTTTTCCTTGTGATTTTCATTCAGCAATGGTTGTACAACGATCAAAATCTCCTTGCATTACGTGGTTGCACATGATTAGGGCCCCCAAGTTGCTTGCCATCCAAATAAAATTACTACCCTGTGGGGGAAATGCTATTATTTTTATTGTTAAACAATTTATTAAAGCAATGGAAAATCAGGCACAAAGAAAACAAAAATGTTTTTTTCCAATGGCTACACAGTGAGATTGTGACAGGGCCAGGAACTGAGTCCAGGTGTCCTGAGTCCCAGCCCAGACCTTTAAACACCAAAATATCCTGGTCCTTGTGAATTCAGAGTGCTTTGGCAAAAGCTTCCCCAGAGTGTTTCATAACTAATGTCAGTGCTAGACTCTGAGTGTGTCTTACCAGTTAGGAATTTGCCTTTATATACACTCAACCACTTAAAAACTCCCCCAGACTTAGCAGCTGTTGGCTTCTTTGTGTTACTTGAGTGTTTCTAAGGCAAATATGGGATGTGATGAATTGAAAAGCATTGAGTTGAAATGTTCTGCTTTGAGTCCACTTTGCAAACTCCAAAGGTCATCTCTGCTGTGAAGAGCCAGCAGGACTAGACACAGCGTGAGCCTTGTTTGAAGGGGATTTTCTCTTGTCTAGAAATCAGGCTCTTCCTCTCTCACAGAGGTGGATGTTATCCAGAAGAACTAAGCTCATCTTGGAATCTGTGACAGTTTTTGACAGCTTCCTGAAAAGGGGATGGAACTGAAGGGAAAAAGAACATCCCACAACAGACTATTGCAGGTTGTCTCTCGAGGGACCACTTCCCTTGCTGAGATGCATTCGGTCTCTTTGAAGTCTGCGCAGACAGGGTGTTGGTTGTGAATAGAAATTTGTGGTGTGGTGGAATGCAGTACTGAGCAGCTCAAACAGTGGCTTCTTTAGAGTCCTCTGGATCAGGTCAGCAACTCACGTCTCCAGCCAACTTCTTTCTCCATCTCAACTCTCAGTAATTACCAGCTGCAGTGGCAGTCCCAGTCCCACGTACACTCAGCAGAACCTGAAAATTCCCATTCTTAGATGCTCTGGTCAGTCCTTTATCCTACATCCAATGGTGTCCAGCTTCAGTGAACTTTTCCAGAGTGGGGTCATGTTGAGATGAGCTTTTTCAAGATGGGATGCATGTTTCTGAGTGGGAATGCCTCTTTAAAAAAAACAACCAAAAAACAACTATTCTTGAAGGGATTTTGAGGTTTTATTGTGCTGTCTTGGATAAAAATTTCTTACAGTCATTTTTTTTCACCTACTGGAAATTTCTTACAGTCATTTTTTTTCACCTACTGGGGTTATTATGGAGAGTGGTGTCCTTTGGAAAACTCCAAATGAGACTGGAATAGATGTTATTTTTGCATATGTTGTCAGTACAGAGGTAATCCTTAAAAACTTCTGAAGTTTACACAAGGCAAATTTTTTGCATTTCTGTGGGCACTTCAGCACAGCCGTGCTTGGTGTGCAGAGGGCAGGTCTGGGGAGCGGGCTGGGGTGCCATCTGACCAGGGCTTTCATCTTCCTTTTGGAGATACTCGTGTGTGCTTCTTCAGCCAGCTCTGCCCTGGAGCCTCTCTGCCCTGCTTCAGGCCCAGGATAACAGGGTGTGCGAAGCTCATTCTTCACTGCAGGCCTCTGTTCAAGAAGAACACTTGGACACAGCCTAGCTAGGGCTAGCATTAGCCTGGTCCTGGCTGACAAGCTTGGGTGAGCCTGGTTAGACTGCAGACATATCCAGGGGACCTGACTGCAGGTTGCTTGTTCTCAGGGGTGTTGGCTTTCTTTCAGGAGCAAGTGCATTAGTGACTTCTCTCCTGCTAGGTCATGCAGATGTTTCACCTGAACATCTGTTCTGCTCCCCATACTCCCAGCAACTCCTGTGGATGTGTTTAGCACTAGCATTTCTATTTGTTTATGAGGCTTTCTCCAAGGTGAAACTAGTGTCTTGTCTTGGTTCTAAATGTCTAAATCCAAAGTAACTTGATGTACCAAAATAAACTCCTCTTTATACCCCTGCCTCTATCAGCAGAGTCTGGCCTTTTGCAGCTATACATGGCTGAGCTTAATAAATGGTCCCAAGTCCCCATGTCCAAGCAGAAGCCTTTAGCCTGGACATAGCTCAGCCTCAAAGGCTTGTAGAGAGAATTGTCTCAGCATCTGCTTTCCCCTCCTCTCTCTGTCTCATCTCTCATGACAGCATCTTTCCATCTGAGGCTGTGGAGGGGATTGGAGTAGCTGAGTTCAGAGGATGTACTGCTGGAATATAGGTTGGATCCCAACAGACTGTGTTGCAGTGACCTGTATGGCTCTCAAGAACTCCAGCTCTTCCCATTTCACTTGGACTGGGCTTTCCTCTTACTTCAGCTGTTTTCTTTAGCCTCAGTTTTCCTTGGTTATCCCATCATGGCCCAGTCCATGGTGTCAAAAGGGTGTCAGAGGATGCAGCATAAACTGCTGTGTTCACTTTCCTACATCATCAACCTCACTTGATCTTTCTTACCTTGTTACAGCTGAACAAGCTGGAGGAGGCAGCAAATGCAGCTCACACCTTCTTCATGGCAAACCCTGAGCACATGGAGATACAGCAGGACATCGAGAACTACAAGACCATGGCAGGGAAGGTCAGCTTGATTGATCGGGAGGCCAGGCAGCACATGGTGAGTCTGAGCTAAAGAGGTGCACAGGTTAAGTATCAGGCAGTTTGGAGAGCAGAGATTTAGGAGGCCAAGAGAGGATCATCTACGAATGGGGAGATTTTTGCTGAGGTCTGTATTAATGGACAAACAATACAGCAAAATAAACTCTCCCTTACAGTATTTTCCTAAGCAGACAAATCAGCTCCTGCCTTTTCAAGCACACTTCTCTTTGTATAATCATCCCCAGCCTGGTCCCTCTCTTCAGTGAACTCTGCGGTCACCCATTGGTGTGAACATGCACCAGCAGACAGCTTCGATGGATGCCTCTGTGTACACTGATATATCTTGGCTCCTGTGTGTTTCTTTTGACCTAGGTTCTGCCACCTGGGCAGGGTAAACACACATGAGTGACTGTGCTGGTGAGGGTACAGGGTGACAGGCAGGAGAGTGTCAACTTTTTCCATCTCTCCAAAGCAAAAGCCCAAGACAAATGCCAGGGCCATCCTCAACTTCCTACTTTCACAAGACTCAAGGAAGCAGGAGTGGTTGGCTGGTGTAATTAATAGAGATGCTCATTAGGGGCCATTATAAGAAAGATCTTCCTAGGTCAGGACCCGTCTTTTCCCTTGGCATTCAGTGTTGTTGTTTGGTAGGAGAGTAAAAACAAAGAAAAGGAGTGTTTTTTCATATAATGTACAATCTAGCAGTGGCACTGAGGATTCCTTAAGTGTGGAGGGGTTCAGAAGAGCATTTAAGCAGGTCCCAGTGGTCCAAAAGTCCATTGATGGCTTAAAAATGATTTGGTACAACGAGTTGCATCTGTTAGGTCTCTGGGAGATTGTTCTGTCCCTGCCTGCTTGTATCTTCTTTTGAGAAGCATCTGCAGTTGGTAAGGGCTGGGTGCTGTGGCCTGGGCAGTGTAGCCAGCTCATGGTCTTGTGGTCTGCCTACGTACTCTGCAGGAGGACTACACTGCTGGAGTGAGGCACTACGACAAGGAGGAGTACGAGCTGGCCATTGAGTTTTTGGAGCGCGCGTTGAAAGGGTACTACGCCGAGGATGAAGATTGCCAGATCATGTGCGAGGGGCCACAGAGATTTGAGGAACACGAGTACCTGGATAATAAGGCTGGTCTCTACGAAGCTATTGCAGGTGAGATATTTTTGTATTTTTAGTGTTCTTGCCCTTGGCCCTGAAATGTTTTTAATTAATGAGTTTGGACCTTCGTCTGGATTTGGTGAAGTGTCTTCCCTTTAATCACTGCTGCATTTGAGTAACACTGCAGGAGGCACTTAGAAGTCCAGAAAGGGCAAACTCAGAGAGCAGGGAACTAGGACATCTCGTTTTGGTCCTGAATAGAAACTGGGCTAGAAGAGTTGCGTTTCCAGATATGTGGAGCATTTGCAGACTTCCGTAAGAGCTGGAAATGTAGGTGCTTTATCATAAATTACTTCTGTTTCCCCCTGTAAACAGTCTCACACACCTCCCTGGAATCTAGACATTGCTGGCCTCTGTTTATGTTTTCTGTTTTTGAGAGCATATGAAGAGAGTAGCAGAGTTCTCTTGGCCATGCTCCAGATGGCCAGGAAAGTTGCCAAAAAGGCTCGTAACATGGATTTTCTTCCCATCCAAAAGGATGGATTTGTCATTAGTGGAGGCCCACCTAATTATGATCTTGACTGAAATCTCTGGAGAGAATTGAATGTTCCTATGTAATCTTCAGATTTGCATGTGTGGCTCTCAGCCAGAGGGGATTAAAACAGTTCATTCTCAGTAGAAATGAGATTACATTTAATTAGTCGTAAGGGAAGGAAGAGCAATAAATTAAGGTTTGTTTGGTGACAGAAATCGTATTTATCTGCTTATGGTTTTGGAGTTGCATCAAGCTCTGGAGTCTTGCTTCTTGTGTGGAAAATACTTCACTCGGATGCAGACTGTTTTTTGAGTTTGCATAGTTCTGTTTGTGTTGAGACAGGAAATTTAATTGAAACAACCAAGATGAGAAACCACCAGCATACCGGATGGGGAGCTGCCTTTGTTGGGTTTGTTTACTCATGCAAAAAATAGAAGAAGTGTTGTAAGGGCTGACTTGGTCCTAACATAGCTGTCAGCTGATCATGCCTGCTTTTAGAGCATGACCAGGGCACCAGGGGCCACATCAAAAAAGCAACCTTCAGTGGCAAAGAGAACGCACCTTCCTTCTCACTGAGCGCTGATGCTCTTCAGACAGGTTTTGGTCTCTGATAAATTGTTCCCGTATGTGCAAGTTGAGTGCAGCCCCAGTGAGCAGAGATGTTTCTGTGCTGGCCCATCTGAAGCACAGACGAGGTTATGATGTGGTGGTCCTTAACCCAAAACATCACCTGGGAGTGAGAAGAAACCAGATGGTCCCTGCAAGTACTGTGTCTTGAACAGATATGCCTGGGTAAATAATTCCAAACTCCAGGACTATTCATGTATCCAAAGAAACCGGGAATTCTGGGCACACAGAAGGAAATAAGATTTGTGATGTGACTGCTTTTCTGTAGGGAACTAAGTGGTTGCTTACAGGATAGTATGATGCAGAGTTCACTCTGGGGTCCAAGGCACTCAGGCCCAGATGTTTCAACAGGGAGTGGGAACACAGTGCACCAAAAAAAAGAGAGTTGAGTTTTCTTCAAAACTTGTTTCTCTTTTCAATCCCAAACTGATTTGCTGTGCTACTGCTTGGGGTTGAAACACTCTCATGTCTCCCGCCACCCCAGAGAATTGATTCCAATCTATATAGCCTGCATTTTAACAGTACCAAGAAAAGCAGTGCTCCTCAGTGATAGATTGATTATTTCAGGTCTAGGATGCTTAAATAGGTTCAAATTATAATAATATTATTTATGTCCTTTCCCTTCTTGCTTTTCATAGTATAATACCCTGAATGTGTATGCTAAGTCAGATGACAACTCAGACTACCTGTCCAGAGCAAATGGGGACTGTTTTGAGTTTCCACTTGATTTCATTGCGAATTCCTCAGGCTGTTTTTTTGGCAGCCCTGAGAAATGCTTTGGTAGCTGAGCAAATGGTTGTTTTCAAGCCTGTGTTTGTTCCTTAAGGTTTTTAATGGTGCATGGAGACAGAGAAAGCAAAGTAGATTTGTAAGTACATTGCAGCAAAGGCTCCAAACTGGAATCAGATGTCAGTGTTTGCTTTGAAATCGTACAGCTGGTACAATGCCTTTATTGTGAATTCCCACCAATTAAGAAACTTTGCTAATTGCAGATGTTTACCATGTGCTTGTGATTTCCTGGAAGATAGCTCATCTTTGAGAAGCAGCAAACATGGGGATTTCTGCTCCCCCTACTTGCACCTCAGACCATTCAGAGTGGAGGTGCAAGTGCCTTGCTCGGCCACACTTGAGAATCTGCAGCAACCCTTTGTAGCTAAACCTCCCCGTGCCCTCAGGGGCTTTCTGGCTGCTGAAAGGAGAGGATTAAAGATGAGCTGAAGGAAAGGAGTCTGGAGATGGATTTCATTTGGCAGCACATATGGCCACCTTGTCTTCACCCATTCACTTGCTTTATTGGTGTCCTCACCTTTGGTTTGGCTTGGAGTTGAAGAGGTACCTGGCACCTGCACATCCCTGCACCCTGCAGCAGCTCCCAGCACACAAAAGAGATGCTCAGGCTCCCTCTAGAGTTGACAGAAGGACGAAGGCATTTGTAAAGAGGGGCAAAATTGTGACTCCAGCTCTCCATTGTCTTTGGGAAGGAGCCTAAGCTCTATCTGTGGGTGCACAGTCACCTGCTGGACCAGAGCAGCATGAGTTGCATGTCCTTTAGTGGGGGAGTTTTAAGTTCTGTCTGTCCTTGTCTCAGCACCATCACCATCCCTCTCAGCTCAGACCATCTTCTCCCTCTTTTCTTGGCAGACCATTACATGCAAGTCCTGGCCTGCAAACATGACTGTGTCCGAGAACTCGCCACGCGTTCAGGCCGTATCTCACCTATTGAAAATTTCCTTCCCCTCCATTACGACTACTTGCAGTTTGCCTATTACAGAGGTAAAGGCTGTTGTATTGTTCTTCATATTGCTTGCTGAGTTTTGTTCATTTTGTACAAGTTTGAATTATTTCATGTGTAAGTAAAGCTGTTTCCCCCGATGTCTGTGCTACAGTGATGCAGTGGCATGGTCTGAAAGAGTTAGGAAGCAAAGGACATTGGACACTGACTCTTCAAAAGTCAGGTTTACTGAAATGCAATCAAGTAGTTTTGTAAAGGTGTTTTAGATCATCAGTCAGGTTTTAAAAGCCCAGACTTTAGGTTCAACATTGCTATTTTTTAAATAAATCAAACCTTTTTAAGGTCCTTTCTTCTGCCTTTTGACATCAAAGTTCTGTGTTTCACATTTTCTGAAATGAACTGATACATTTTCTAAGTTAATATATAACAGATATATGAGTTGTCCCAAGCTTATCCCAAGATGCCAATTTTTGCCAGTTGCCAAGTATTTTAAGATTCCTAGTAAATGTGCAGGAGCTGGAAGCATGGCAAAACATTAGGAGTTGGCAGTGCTATAAAATGCTGCCAGTTGTGTGGTTGCTCTGTGTGCTATTTGATTGTGTTCTGTTACATAAAAGAAAATGTAGTCAGAATTCTGCTCTCTCAGGCTTGTGCTAAGAGCTTTTTCCTGAAAAAGAAAGAACGTGTGAGGGTCAAAATTGTTACTCAAACATAAAAGGTTCTTCATTCATCAACACAGTGGGAAGAAAGCAGGAGTCAGCAGTGTTTCTTGTGTGGTGTACAAGCTTTTTAATTCCTCTGCCCAGTTAGAGGTTTAATGTGGTGGATACAACCCCCCTGAGCCCTGAGAGATGACGCACAGATGAGACGCAATTTGGTGCCAGACGGCATCCACAGCCTGCCCATCCAATTGGATCCAATTTGGATACCATCCGATCTGTGCATGAGGGCAGAGAAGTCTTGTCTCTGTGCCTCAGTTTCCTTGCTGGTGAAATGGAGTGCTTAAGATAAAGTTGCATCAAAAGAGCCCTGTAGAGTGCTGGGCTGCCCCTTCAGCTGGTGGGGAGCTCAGGCTGTGCCCTCCCTCCCTGCAGACTCCCCTCCTCGGCTCGGCCCCGCTGTGGTCTGTGTGAGCCCCTGGCACTGCCAGTAGGGCTGTGCCCCTCTTTGCCCCCCCTGACTACTATTGTATTCCCTCCCAGTTGGTGACTATGTAAAAGCCCTGGAGTGTGCCAAATCCTACCTCCTCTTCCACCCTGACGATGAAGACGTCTTGGAGAATGCAGGTTATTATGAGGGTCTGTTGGAGGGTGCAATGGATCCAAACACCATCAAACCCAGAAAGGTGAGAGTGAGTGACACCGAAGACCTCTCCATAGGAGGCTTTAACAAAAGCATCAGTTGAAAATAAAGGCAGCTCGGAAGCTTAGCCATAGTGGGACCACTTTGAAAACAGAGGTGGAAGTGCTGGGCTCACTGGTGATGCCAGTTGCCAGGGTGCAAGTCCAGAGTCACTGGTGTGGGGGAGAAGCTGGTGGGCAGGATCTTCTTTAAATGGGACTTCAGCTTAGCAAAGGCTAAGGGCAGGGAGAGTGATGAGCAAGTACCTCAACAATGTAAACCCTCATCTTGTCCAGTGCTCCAGAGGAGACAGGGAGGAGGAATGGAGTGAAGCACTGAGGAAAGGCCAACCTCTGTTAAGCAAGGACTGAGAAATATTTTCCCAAGGGGAGGCTGGGATGCCAGTGTTACTCTCAAGTTCTTTAGCTTGGAGTTCAGGGCTCAGCCTATTCTGTGGGGAGTAGCTTTGCTATCACAGGATTAGGCTGGGGTCAAACATCCAAACAGTGTGTGTTGTTACCCAGCAGGACAGGCTTCCTCTCCAGTCCAGACAGCCTTTATCTGTGGCCATGGGGCTGCCTTTCTCACGATGCAGAAGTTCCTCCCATACCATCACAGCCCTGCTGAGGCTCATTTCCCTTGCACCATAAGTAGAGGGTAGGCAGGAATTATTTTTTCCATTCTCTCGGGTATTCTTTGATTTCCAGGCAAATCAAGGTTACTTTGGTAAAATGCTAAAAAAGAAAAGGGGAAATGACAAAAAAGAAAACAAGAATAATTATTGGTTTTCCTCACAAAATAAATCTAGGAAAAAACATTGACAAAAACATTTAATTATTTCCAGTAATTTAAAGTTTTCTGTAAAAAAAAAAAAAAAAAAAAAGGTGATTTTTGCTTTGCAAAGTCGTTTTCTAGGAGAAGCCCAAGTGTTTTGTTTACAAATTTTTCGTTCAAAATGAAGCCCTCTGATGGACAATTTCCAGCTGGCTGTGCTTTGTGGTCATCATGCAAGCACCCTGAGTGCATCCCAGGCTGTGCTGCTGTAACCCACCCACAGCCAGGCCCTGGGCTCCACATTGCACATGAGGAGCCAAGGCACAGCCCAGCCATGGTCCCTGCCCCACCAGCCTGAACCTGACCCTGCTCTGCAGCTGGGGCTTCTCTGGCCAGCTTTTTGCCCAGATATTTGGATGCTCTCCAAGGTGCTCAGCCCTCTCTACCAGCTATGGGCATGTATTCTGGGGATTCAGATTTCTCAGATGAGTTGCTGAATATCCCTTCTCTGATGTTCTGAGGAGTTCAGCCCTATGCCCGGGGTTACTCCAAGCATCCCTTGCCCCACAGGAGTCTGCAGTGTGGCACGAGAACCAAACCCCTCTGAAGAAGAGGTGCATTGTCTGTGTCTTGTGAAAACTGCATGTGCAACTACTCTCCTTTCTCTTTTCTTTTCAGGAAGCAAAAACACTCCTGCAGCGCCATAAGCTGGAGTCCCACCTCTTGCAGGTGGCTGCGGCCGGCCTTGGATACACCTACACAGAGCCGGTAATGCCTGAGTGTTCTGTGCCCACGACCTTTAGGAGTTCACGCTACAGGACCAGCTTCTCCTCTCCTCTCTCCTATAAAGCCAGTCCCATGTAGTGACTCAGAAGCTGGGTCTTTTGCTCCCCATGGGAAAATGGTAATGGCAAAGCAAGGGTGGCAGCTGTTCCAGGGTGGAGGAGATGCAGCCTAGTCCAGCTCTCCTGCCATGGTGTCTGGCTGAGTCTCAGCCACTGCCATGGTGGTGGATTGAGACAGAGAAAGCTGGGCAAGTTGAAGTCCCTATGAACTCATCTTACTGTGCCAGTTCGGTTTGGGGTTACATTTTCAATCTGGTCACCTCAATCAATTGCCCAAAGTTATGTGGGATGGATCCAAAGAGGCTGGCTGATGTTCCTGGGTGCAAGGTAGAGCAGGAAACTCCCTGGCTTTAGCTGGAGCATTAAGTTAAGAAACCTGACCTCTCTCTTTTCCCACAGAACTACTGGAACAGGTATGGAGCCCGCCAGGACGAGCACAGGTGAGCCACCAGCCGCTCCAACTGAGCCCATGGCTTCACCATTCCACACGGCGGGGTGAAGGGGAAGTGCCTATGGATTGGGTACCAGCCTGCCACTTGGGGGGTCCTGACCATCCACCCCAGCACACCGTCATAGTTGAATTAGGGGCCTTTGCCCCTTACCGTTGCAAACATTCCCACAAGGACCTTATTTTTAGCTGAGTGCCTCAAAACTAGCGATGGTCCAGAGGCAACTTGGTTGATGAGGCAGGTGGTGCCGTTCAGGTTTGTTGATGTCTGTGCTTTGCTGGTGGAAACTGTTCTCATTACCAGAGAAGCAAGGTTTGCCACAGAACAGGGTGAGGGCTTTGACTTGCATGGTTGTGACATTTGTACAAAGTACTGATTTGCCTCTTTTTTTCATATGTTGGTTTGCAAAGGGTGCAAAAGTGCAAGTCTAAGAACTGGTGATCTATGGCCAAAGTCATGGTGTTCCTCTTTTCTCTTGCTTCTCAGTGTCCCGTCAAGCATCAGCAGTGAACCAGAGGATGGGCCCCGGCTGTCCCTGGCAAAGAAACCCATGCCAAAGCCAGATCGAGAGTTGAAGGAGGGTAAGTGTGATGAACAAAATCAGGACATTTTTTCCTATTGCTACAGACTACAGACTGCAAAGGCTGCTGAGCAATGAGGAGCACTCCTCTTTGAGGGGGTTGAAGTTTAAGAGACAGAGAAGTCTTCAGGGCTGCCACAGCATTTCTGGGTCTGTGGATCACACCAGCACTGCTCTGCCCTTGGACTTGCTTTTCCCACCTGCTGAGCTGTTAAGGACAGAGCCCTAAGATGTGAAGGTGGGAGGCTGGGTCTTCCTCACTGTGGGGAAAGTGGCACCAGCAAACAGTAGTCTTGCCTCAAGATACTTATAATATCAACATGTTCCCTATTGTCAAGGCTGCAGAAGGATGGATTCTGGAGGCAACAGTCCTGATGCTATGCAAAATGTGCTGGATCACACCATGGTTAGCAACCATTTCTCTTTGCAGACTGGTTTATGATTTCAGGTCTTAGCTTATATCAAATCACTTGTTTTTAAGCCTGTTGGCAGACATTCAACTGATTTCAGCACATTTTCAGCAACCACAGAAAATACCATAACATCTACTACTAAAGACAAGATTTTTCCCCATAACAATTTTGAATAACAATATTGTAGCCAAGCACCAAAGCAGACTTCTTGCTGCAAAACAACGGAGTCTCAAGCCAAGAGGTGTCTTGTGCCTCCAGCAAGCCAGCTACACAGCAGCAGGCAGTTAAACCTCCCTGTAATGCAATAGATGGTTGCGCTTTTGGGGGAATTTCACAGGTTTCCCCAGCCCAAGTTGTCTCCACTTGCACAGTGTTGTGTTCAGAGTATTGTTATCCCTTCTCTAGCCTACATAAAGTAAGTGAATACCACAAGAAGATCCCAAACATCTTGCATAAGCCAAGAGCTGGTTGAATTATATTTGTTGGCCTGGTCGCCTTCTATAACCAGGTAATTTCAGAGTGCTTCTTTTTGATTTTTCTTCTATGCTTTTATTCTGGTTTACTTGCAGAATGTTTTTGTTTACAAGGTGAACTGAAACCATTCAAAAAGAAAATGGGAATTTTGTCCATCCAGCTGCTGCCTTTCTCTGTTGTCTTTTTTCTTTCTCTCTTTTTACTTGGAAAAAGAATAGGCCAAAAGAAAAAAGTGCATTTTAATTTTGTACTCTTCTGTACTGCTTTCCTTCCCCCCTTCTTCCTTTCTGCCAATTCCTTCACTCCCAAAAGTAAAAAAAAATTCCCCAGTTTCTTTGGGGTGTTTTTCACAGAGCATAGACACAGGAATCAGGTCTCTCTCTGTTGGTCCTTAGAGGCAGTGGGGGCAATGAAGGCAGGCGGGAGTGTGCCGCTGGTATGGGACAAGGATTCAGTGTACATGGCCAGCTCTGCTAGTTTACTCTGAGAGACAGAAAAAGTGGTGGAAGTGGTCAGTGATGCCTTCCATGTTCATCCCTCACATGCCTATGGCTGGGGAAGAGCAACATCTGAGCTGGAAAATTCAGGCCTGAGTTGGAGTATGCCAGGAGTTTGGATTTGAGAGTCCTGTTTCTGATCCAGCTGCATTTGCAATAAATGTTATTATCAAGCAACAAGATCAGCACAGTGAACAACAGAAATGTCCCCTCTTTTCCATTTCCAAGAAACCTAACTCTTCAGAAATAAACTGGGATAGTGGCAGGGCTCTGTGGGGGTTATGTGTTCTCCATAGGCCAAAGAGACCTTCCAAAAACACAGTGTGCCTCAATAGACAAGAAAAGTAGAAATTATAAAAGCAGTGTCACAGAAAAGTTTCTTTGTGCCAAGTGGTGAGAGAGGAGCTCCACGGCTCTATTTCCACTATTTCACTGCCTCTCTGTGACAACACATAATTTTCCCCACAGTTTAGATGCATTTCACCTTCCTCCTGGAGAAAAATCTTGTTTAGGCTTTTATTGTTACCATTTATTTCATTTTCTTTCTTCGAGGAGATGCTGAAAAGAAGCATCAGAAGATTTAGAGATGATTTAGAGGCTTTGTCCTGGTTTTTTATCTGTCAAATTTTATGGGGGTTGAGCAAAACCTCTGGTAAAGAGCTAATCTCTCTCTTCTGCCATTTCCTCAGCAAGTGGCAAGGTTCAGTTGCCCGATACCAGGTGGGAGCTCAGCAGTGTGAAAGCCCAGCCACTGCTGTATTCCCATTCCAGGGATGTTACCTGGACCCCCAAAATGCAGCCAAGCCATTGGCTACTGGCAGGCAGAAGGAGGCAGAATGTGAGGGATGGCAGGGTCAGCCAGGGCAGCTCCTTCACCTCAGTGGAGGATTGTCCTCAGACTCCTCTGGCTCACCCACTCTCAGCCCCCTTCTTGGAGGAGAACAAGGAGTGCTTGCTGCAAGCTCAGCACCCGTGAGGCTTTCTGTGTGTGTAAATGACAAAAAACCCATTGATGACAATTGCAGAGAGTGGCTTTGCACACCAAGCCAGCAAAATCCACACATCTCAAGTGCAAGAGAAATTAAGGTCTCTGATGATGTGGACAGCTGGGCAGGAGGGCCAAGTTAGCCACTGTCCATGTCTCTCTTTGTGTCCCATCAAGTTCTGGCGTTTTCAGGTTGCAGTCCCTGTGTTTGCAAGGCAGCTGATGAGGAGGTGGAAAATGCTGATGTTATTGCAGCAAATTGATTTCATCTCTCAGTGTTCCCATTGCTTCTGTTTCTTTTGTTGCTGATGGAAGGCCAAACTCTTGCTCTCTGCTGTGAAGCTCTTTCCCTGGCTGCGCACCTGGGTCACTTCAGCTGACCCTCAGTCACGGTACAAGATGTCAACAAGGCCAGGGCATGTTCAGCAGGGTTGTTTTGTGTCTCTCATCAGGGGGCCCACTTCTCTACAGCGATGTGAAGTTTGTCTACAACTCAGAGCAGCTGAATGGCACCCAGCGAGTGCTTCTGGACAATGTCATCTCGGAGGAGCAGTGCCGAGAGCTGCACAGGGTGGCCAGTGTGAGTTGGCAATGCCCCTGGGGGGACACAGCTGCCACCTGGGCTGAGTGTCTGATGCTCTCCCCAGCATCAGGCATGTGATAGCTGAATGTGTGACCAGCCCTTGGAGAGGTTCTGGGTCCATACCTCGCTTTTGAGTGTTGCAACTGATGCCATCCGGATGCCTGTGAAGAGCAGGCAGATACTTATCACATAGCACACCCATAACAGGAGCTGCTGCTCCATCTCAGGCTGTTCCTAGAAACATGCTGCAAGATGGAGCCTGTGTAGAAAGAGCTCGTTGCCCCATGTTGTGCACAGTTCCAGAGGATGCTCATCCACAAGTCTGGTTGAGCCTTCTCATTCACCATTAACTGAGCCTGGGAAGGGACTAAGGGTACCTGAACATCTTCAGTCAGGAGTGGGTGGCTGATATCCATCATCCATGTTCATAGAAAGCTGCAGCACCTTCCCACCCAACTCACCTGTCCCTGTGAATGCAGCCCTGGGGAATCTGGGGAAGATGGTGCCAGGTGCTTCCACTGCAGCTCCGCCTCTCCTGATGAACCAGTTGACCAGCTGTGTATTCATGTCTTTCAGGGCATCATGTTGGCTGGAGATGGTTACAGGGGCAAAACCTCCCCCCACACCCCAAATGAGAGATTTGAAGGAGCCACTGTCCTCAAAGCCCTCAAGGTAGAGCTCCCTCCTCCTCCTCCTCCTCCTCCTCCTCCTCCTCCTCCTCCTCCTCCTCCTCCTCCTCCTCCTCCTCCTCCTCCTCTCCCATGTCGTCCCTCCTGGTGGGCACATGGCACTGACCTCTGTTGCCCCCTTTCCTTGCCCAGTATGGCTACGAGGGCCGTGTCCCACTGAAGAGTGCCCGGCTCTTCTACGACATCAGCGAGAAGGCTCGCAGGATCGTCGAGTCCTACTTCATGCTGAACTCCACGCTCTACTTCTCCTACACACACCTGGTGTGCCGCACTGCCCTCTCCGGTGAGGGCCTGAGGGGCCAGTGGTAGGGCAGGGCGGGGACGAAGGAGGGGTTTAGCCCTGCTAGATGGTATGAGTGCTACGAGTGGGGGTCTCAGGCCTGAGATTAACTGTGTTTTGCATGATGCTTAAACTGGTGGCCAAGGGCTGGGCAAAGTCACCATCCCCACAGCAGCAAAGGGTGGGTACTGCTATCCCAAGGACACTAATTTCTGGGATGTCTCTTGGTTGTCATGTCTGCAACTCTTCCTGTTTTTTCCTCCCTCTTCTCTTGACTCCTCTCACTGTCCCTTCTCCTTTTCACCCCATGCACAGTTCTCCATTTTGCTTCCCTGCAGTAAGGAACAAGCAGAGCTGTGCAGATCTGAGTCCTCAGATGTTGCCTTTTCTCCCCAGCCTTTGCTTTTCTCCTCTCATCTGTGAACACCACCCGGAGTGGGGTCTGGGCAGGCTCCCGCCCCATGATGGACCTCACAGAGCATGGCATTTCCATCTCATCTGCCCTTTCCCCTTCCCCCTTCCTCCACATGGTCCTGCCTAGGCCAGCAGGAGAGAAGGAATGACCTGAGCCACCCCATCCATGCTGACAACTGCCTTTTGGACCCTGAAGCCAACGAGTGCTGGAAGGAGCCTCCTGCCTACACCTTTAGGGATTACAGGTAAGAGGGAAGGAAAGGAGATCTGATCCCTAGGGCACCCAGGAACCCTCTCCAAGTCAGGGTATCTTGCTTCACAGGCTTAAAGCTAGTACATCCCAACCGTGGCACAAGTGGGATCCAGCAGGTAGTTTATGGTGCCAGAAGGCATTGTGGCTAAGCTTAATGCCATGGTTTACTTACAATGGCTCTGTGATGTTTTAGGGTTGTGAGATCCCACCTATGGTCCACAGGACTGTGTGTTTGTAAGATGTTTTTGGTGCAAAACGGGAGGGTGAGAGCTGGTGGGACCAAGGGAAGGTTGGGAATTGCTCTCTACCCAGGGAGAGTTCTGCTGGTTCTCAGCTGTGTCCCTGAAATCGGAGTAGCTTGAGTGACCTCCACCCATGGTGGAGCAATGTGGGATGTGTCTTGGAGGCAGGGGTCAGCCTTGAGCCCTCCCCACTGCTCCTGTTACAGAGGTCTCCTGCTTCCTCCCCCAGTGCCCTCTTGTACATGAACGCGGATTTTGAAGGCGGCGAGTTCATTTTCACCGAGATGGATGCCAAAACTGTGACGGTAAGGGGGTGCTGTAGACCAAATGCTGCTCCGAGACAGCCCATGCTCAGGGGCTCTGGGGCTTCTTCCCCAGGCAGCCTGTGGCTCCTACCTTGCAAACAGCCCATACAAAATCCTGTTGGCAGAGGTGAAGAACAGATGTTCTGTTCACTTTCTACAGGTTTCCTGTGGCAAGCAGGAAACCTACAGATCAGGAGTTCTCACCATCCCAGTGCATGGCAGAAGGATGACTGGTAGTTATCCCTGCCTGGAGGACTGCTGAGCTCCCACCCCATCTCGTGGCCAAACGTGAAGTGGTGCCTCCATATAGATGCAGTGCCTGACTTGGGTCTCTTGAGCTAGAGTGGCTCACAGTGGTCGACACAAGACCCTAAGAAGGATGTGGCTCAGGCACAAGCCCTCACCTCTCTGTAGGGAAGCTGGGAACCCCCTCTGTGGTTGGACAGAGAAGTCTGGGCACTGTGATGGTGCTCTGGAGTCTGGTAGGTGCTAGAGGGTAGATTGTGTTTACTTAAGTACCTGAGGGTTGATTTGATTGGCACTTCTGCCCCTGAGGTTCTGCGGGATACCTCTTGTGGACTCTGCAGAGAGAAGAAAGAGGCGTTCCACAGCCATGCCAGGCTTACCCAGAACCTCCTTGGAGTTATGTCATGGCCCCATTCTGCTCTAGGTGGTCACCTGTAACATGACCAAGCTTTACACCTCCCTATTTACCCCACACATTTTTTTCAACCATGCCTGGAGCTCTGCATGTCTTCCACAGCAGCTCACCAGGTCCTGGGGCAACACAGAGAGGTGCCCAGTAAGGTCCCAGGCCCTGGACCACGGTGAGCCCAGCCACAGCCAGTGTGTGCAGCTGTGCTCATGCTCTTTGCTACCCTGGTTTTGCCTGTTTCCCACAGGCCTCCATCAAGCCCAAGTGCGGGCGAATGATCAGCTTCTCGTCGGGCGGCGAGAACCCCCACGGGGTGAAGGCAGTCACCAAAGGCCAGCGGTGCGCTGTGGCTCTCTGGTTCACCTTGGACCCTCTCTACAGAGAGCTGGTGAGTCCCTCTATTTGTGATGTGAGAGGAGTAGAGGGCTACCCAGTATCCAGCAGGAACCAGGACCATCTTATTCTCCAGTCCCAACACATCGGTTTTCCCCCCATTACACCCCCACAGCAGCATTCCCACCATACGAGCTGCTATCCCCGGGACTGTTTTTCCTACCAGTCGTGATCCTGGGCACCCACTGCCCTTTGCAGTGTTGGCTGGGATGCTGAGTGAGGTGTGGAAGGGCTCCATGCAGGGCCATTTCTGACACCTAGTGGTAATAACCTGATGGTCAGGGAACTCCTCCAGAGCCATCCACAGCTCAGTGGTGTGTCGCTGCTGCTAAGTCTTCAAAGACATTTTGTCAGCCTGAATTCTGTGGGTCCGAGCACCCAAGATACCTTGGAAGATCTGGACTGTGATGCCTTTCACTAGGGACCCTCCAGATTCTGTTCTAAAAGGCTGATGTACTAGCTCCTATCTCCCTTTTGTATCAGTTCTGCTCTACAAGAATAAAAGATACAAAACCAAGCAAAATTAAATGCAGGGAGAGTGCAAAACCCTGGTGCCTTTGCCTTGTGATGCAGGTGGGCTGTGAGGTTTTGGAAAAAGCTTATTTTCAGTCATGTACTTTAGTGTCTCTCAGCTTTTTTGTTCTAGTGGTAAATCCTCTATGCTTGTTGCCTGTATGGTAGGAGATCAGCCCTGCCCAGGGAACTTGAAATCATGTGGAGGGGACAGGTAGAGGGTATGCTGTGGCAGTGTCTGCCAGTGGAGTGTGATAAGGAAACTGCAGTACATCAGTTCTGCCCCAACTACTTCAGTCCTGAAGGGAGGAGGGAATTAGGTATTGAGGTGGAAATGGATTTGATTAATTTTGCCCAGCAAATCCCCAGCTCAAGTCCCCCATCCTCTCAACTACACTGCTGGTTCTGGGGTGAAATCCTTGCTGTGTGTCCTCCCAGCAGGCTGAGCCACACTGACTTATCTGAGAGCAGGCACTGAAGCTCTGCTGTTACTGTTTCTCCCCTTCCACTCTTGCAGGAGCGAATCCAGGCAGATGAAGTGATCGCGATGTTGGACCAGGAGCATCTAGGACCCAGTGAAATGAACATAAACCCAAAGGATGAGCTATGAACTAGGCCAAAGACTTTTTCTATTAATATTTATTTAATATTGTTAATCTTATTAGAACCCTTCTATTTTTGTACAGAGACACTGTATAAATTAACAGGTTAATATGATTGTGGAGTTTCAGGAGTGCCTCTTCTGTGTTTAGCACAGCATTTGCTGGGACCCTCCTCCCTGTGTCAGCACCTCCTGGTGGGTCTGACTCTGCTTCCAGCCTTTCCTGTTCTTTTCTAGCACTTCTCAGGACTCATTCAGGCCTGCTGTACTCCCTTGGAGGACCTATTCTTTTTCTCCCTCAACCAAAAATAGCTGCTTCTCTTTAGCATCTGCTAGAGAAATGTCTCAGGTGTGCTAATGAACCAGTCTTCCGGCTCCTGCTAAGTGCTGGCTGAAGACTAGACTAGATCTACTAGGCAAGTAACTGCTGCTAAACCAGTAAATCATCCCTCTCCAACCATTAAATTTACTCCTGTGTGTGGGATCAGAGCATCCTCTATCTCAGAGCAAGCATTGAGTCACAGAATTGCTCATGTCCAAGACAAAGGGACAGCTTTTATTTTGATCCAACAGCTGCTTCTGGTGCTACTTCCTAAAAGGAAGGTTGCAGCAGTCTTTACTGCTGAATTTACTGCATTGTCTCCAGAAAACACTGCAGGGATCTTTGCTGAAGTTCTCGTCCTTGAGCAGCTTTGCTCAGCTCCCTGCTGCATTGGCACTTTCTCAGTCCTTTTCTGCTTCCCTCTGCCAGCTTTGGCATTCCTAGGACTTATAATCTGCAAAAGAGAATTGTCTTTTCTCTTTGCTTCTGTAGCTTGTGCCTATCCAAACCTTCCGGGCTCAGAAGCACCCGCTTCCCATCCAGTCACAGGCGACAAGGTTGTAGACAAGGATGGTCCTTCTTGATACCTCTTTAAAAGCTGGTCCTGGGCAAGACAGAGGGGAACTCAGTGCATCTGGAAAAACAAATGCCCAGACTATGAAGAGGGCACAATTACCACCATTACCACCATCGAGCAAATGCTCGAAGAGTCATTTGCTGCACCTCCTCCAATGCTGAATCTGCACAGGACAAAGCTCTGGGTGTTTCTGAGTCACCAGCATCGTTTGTTTCTTTGAGGTTATCTCCCTTCATTGTAGACTGTTGAAAAGATTCATCATGTTGGCTCCTCAAAGAACTGCCCACAGATCTCTGCCTTCAGAAACCCTTCCCTTCTAAAGAGCCTCTTCTGTAAATGCTTAACCCCCGGCCCCTTTTCAAAATAGCCAGAGGAAAAGCTGGGGGGAGGAAGGGAAGGGCAACTCTCAGTTTGGAGAGCTGACACCCATTTCTGCATTCTTCTGATTGTCTGCTCATCTGCATTATGCTGTTGCATCCAAGGCTTGACTCCTACATGGTGCACCTTCTGTGTAGGTCTGTGCTGACTTCCTCCAACAACCACATCTACCCAAGTGCATCCTGCAGAGCTGCTCCCTCAGTGCAGCCCCAGACCTGCCAGGGTTTCAGGGATCCCACCAGTTGGTCCTCCTATGAGGAGCTGGGGGGCTGGCACCAGTCGTGGTTGGTTTGGTGCCATGGTGGTTAGCCAGAGCTGTGTCTAAATCCAGAGGAAATAAACTGAATACATCTGGGCTTGCCTTTGTCTTTATTTAATAAATTACTAGGAGAGGCTAGGGAATTTGGGGTCTGCCTCGTGATGGTACCTGTCCCTTTGGGATTTCTTGCCCCAGACCTTAGAGCACCCTCCACCCCTCCCGTGCTGGAGGAGTGTCAGAGACACCAGTGTGGACAGAATTAAATGTCTATGTGCTTTTGGGTGCCTGTCCATCTCCATTGCTCTGTATCCAGCTGTTTAGTAACTTACATACAACTGACATGTTTCAGGCAGTTTGGTGAGCAGGAAGAGGGCGTTGCAGCCCCTGTGCCCTGCTGGGGTGTGCAGGGCATGACAGACACTTGGGGTCAAAGACCTTTGGTGCAGAACTGTGGAGCAGCCTCTGAGGGATGCAACATTTTGATACTTAATTGCAAACAATTTCCCAAGAAGGGAAAAGGCTGCCTTGGCCATACTGCTCACCACACTGCTCTGCTGAGGGGACCTGCTGGCGGCCTGTGCCAGGCTGAAGCCAGGACACAGGAATGTAGTGAGCCAAAGGCACTTTTCCAGTTTGTTTGTTCTCTGCTCTGGCAAAGTCTAGCTTAGAAGTGGATTTGTATTTCTGCTGCAACAGCAGAGGTGGATGCCAGGTTTACTGGCACACTGTAGCCTCACAGGAGCAAGTAGCAGAGCTCTTTGAGACGCGCACCAAAATATAATGTAGGTTTCTGGTCTCTTTTGAATCCAAGTGGGATGGGTTGCCACCAAGGTGGCTTGGCCTCTGAGAAATGAATTTCAACTCTGAGATTTGATGTAGGGGCCTGGCATGTGCCAGAGCTGTCAGGGTCACATTCAGATTGCCTGCAGGGCACCTGTATCCTTTGAAAAAGAAAGCTGACAACAATACTGAATGTATAACACTCCTCCTTGGTCAAATAAGCCCCAGGGACAACCTGGTGAACTTACACTTTTGCTTCCTGCTACGTTGGTTCACTTTGCTATTCCTCTCTTGCCCTGCCAGTCTGATAATTGCTGCTTCCCAAAGCCCCAGCATGAAGCAGCTCCCCAGGGAGAGAGTGCCTGTAGTCTCACCACTGAGCACAAATCTGATGTGCATCTCAGAGCACACTTCATGGCTCCCAGGCCAGCTCTGAGTTCCTTTAGCTAAAGCTTGGCCACCAAAGAGAAGCACAACCCACTTAGGTGTTGGCCATTTTCTATACATTCTCCAGTTCTATCACCAGTAATAGGAGCTGTTTGGAGAAGGAGATGGTTGAGCCATGACCTAGTTCCTTGTTCACTCTACCATGCCCCTCCTAATAATAATACATGTAGAGTGGGATTAGCTGGGTTGATTTATGACAGTCAACGAGGAAAAAAAAAAGAAAACGACTCATAAAGGAAACATAATAGAATTTAAAAGTATTTAAAATAACAACTGACATGGTTCTGTGTGTTTTTGTGTGTTTGGGTGCGGACATGGTTTTGAAAGGAAAGCCCTGCATGGTGTTACTCAATGCCAGGGGATCTTTACTAGCAAGGAGCTTTGCTTTTGTTTTGATGTTCACGTGGGCTCAAGCCAAGTTTAGTTGCCCCTTGCACAAGGCTGCTGCTGTGGGTTGTGGGGGCATTGGAGGAGCCTGCTCTCTGCCGCAGGCATGTCCCAGCACAGGGAGGTCGTAATATCTCAGGACAATACAGGTGAAATGATGCTTCATTAAGGAGAAGATGAATCCTTGAACTTTGCAGTGAGGGATCCAGCAACAGACTCTGAAGAGCCAGTGGCAGTGAAGGCACCAAGGTGTGGGCAGCAGTGGCTAGCAGAGGTCATGGTAGCCCAGCAAGGCACCTGATGCCTCATGCAGAGGGTAGGTGCATGGAAAACACCTTGTACAAGAAAAGAAACCTCCAATAGAAGCCAGCAGAAAGTCTGAGGCTGAGCCCCTTTGGGCTGTAAATGCCTTACTGTAAGTGGCTGCCAAAAGCTTCCCTCCAGCCAAGCTCACTCCTGAAACTTCACCTGAAAATAAAACTTGTGGTTATTTAAAAATTCCTGAATCTATTATCAAGATTGAAATACTTAAAGCTCTTTATGTCCAGTGGCTACAATTTAATGAAACATGGACATTCCATAGACATTAGCCTGAGAGACTTTCTAAGGTATTAATTTTAATCAACTGAACCTCACCAATATTGTGGAGGCTTAGGGCCATGTTGGCAAGTCAGTCTCCAACAACTCCACTGGATGATGACTAATCTCTGTTATTTCCAAGATGGAACAAGATAAATTATAAAACATTGTGCAGTTGGACCCTTTTATATGTCAACTTTATTTCCCAGCTTCTAGACTGAAACAGCAAAATATACCAGCTTTGATCACCTTGGAGCTCCAGCCACAAGCCATGCAAGCAACCAGCCTGGCTGAAAACCCTCTTCTGCTGCCACTCCATCCCACTCTGCAGCTGCATCCCTCCTGCTGCTTGTTCTCTGACTGGGTGGTGGACAATTTGGGTGGCACCATCCCCACTGACTTCCCTATGTAAGGTTGGCCAGCCCCTGAGCAAGAATGTCCCCACCTCGGAGGCACTGTGGTCATGGGTGGGAGCAGAGCCTGCACTGGTTTGTCACCTTTGCATTACGGTTGCTGGGTGCCTGCAAGCTGCAGCAACTGGGCCAGGGAGAAGATGTGGGCAAAGGAAGGAGATGGAGTTTTCACTGAGCATTGCTCTTTGCTCCTGCTTAAACCTGGGCAGAGCCAAGCTGAGCACTCACAGGCAGCAGAACATCTTCCCATGAAAAACTGTCTTAAAAAAGTTGTTTGCTGCTGTCCACACCCTTGCCCAGCCTGGTGGGGGGGAAAGAACAAAACAGCTGGCAGTGAGATAAAATGGGCTAGTCCTGCTTTGGGGAAGAACTATATTAAAAAAGGAAAGAAGTATGTATGTCTTTTGTTTCCACAACTGCTCCTCTGCCCACACCCACTATAAGAGCCACCTCTTCCTGTGTGAAATGTTCCTGCTTGTCTGTGCATTGGGGTATGACTCTGGCCAGGTCCCACAACACTGTGCTCTTTGCCAGGTGTGGATGGGCACATATATGTGTGTGCTTCTCCTCCCATCACTCAATTTCCACAGCAGGCACCCAGGTCCCATGTATCACATGCCCTGGTGCAGCAACAGCACCAGAACCAATCGTGTGTAACCACGCACAGGGACAGATCCCAACATTGTTGTTCACCCCAAGCACAGCCCTGTCTTCACTTTGAACCTCTGGATCCGCATGGACAGGTCCAATAGATGCCACTGAGAGAAACAGGTCCTCCCATTATCTTCCTGGAACACAGTATAGTGTGTGTGGGTCACCCTTCTGTTTTTTCGCAGTGGAAACTGCTGTCTCCACAGCAGTCGGATACCGTGGCCCGCCCAGGATTACTTTTATCTTGTTTTAAACACATGGTGAAAGCTGGCACCCAGTTTGTTTCCTTCTCATTTAGCAAAACTTTGTTATGCAAAAAAAAAAAGAGAAAAGTCATAAATGTCAACATATTCCAACCTCCTGGCCACCATCCAACCCCACCAAAAATAAGTCCAGCACACTACAGGAACTTGATAAAGCAAAACAGGATAACTCGGATTGCTGCCTGGCCACCCTCACCTTGTTTCTGGGTGAGAGCACTGGTGAACTTCAGGGGAGGGAGTTCAGCTGTGGTCTGGTGGGAGGGCGCAGGTGCAGGTGGCTGTGGTGCATGCCTTGGCACGAGCAGGCACCGTGGGGGCCCTGTGGGTAAACGGAGCCAGGCTGGCGAGGGACGCGCTTGGCAAAGGAGTAAGGCAGCTAATGATCGTTTCCAGGGATGGTTTGGATAACGAGATTGGCAATTCTAGTAGGTATTTCCTGAAACTGAGCAGGGCAGGGCACAGGGATTTAATATATGAGCTCAGTTTAGCTTCTACCCCTCCTTTATTTGTAATGAGATTAAGAGCAGAGATGGGCAGTGGCACCATCAGTCTGATGCCACGATGGACCGAGCCGATAAGCAGCTCCTGCATGGCCTTGCATGCGAGCCCAACAGCTGTGGCACATGGGGAAAAACACTGGGAAAAACTACCCTTTTATCACACGTGGCTTTTTTGCAATGGTCTTAGGGTGGTTTTGGTCCCAAGTTCAGGGGTAACACATTGCATTGGACTGGCCCGACTGCTCCCAGCAGCACTAGGAGTGTGGCTGATATCTCCATGCAGCCCAGTGTCACCATCCCCTCCTTGCAGTGCCTCTGCACCCCTTGTCGGTTGAAAGCACCACGTTAAAGGCTGGGCCCTGTTTTTTCTGGTGAGATATGAGGCCACCACTTTCCACCAGTGTGCCTTGGGCAGCCCCAGTGCAAGCAATGAGAGTGGTTGATTTGGCTGCATTGAGGCAGAATCTGTGAAGGTTTGCGAATGCCCTGCAAAGCATCTCCCAGTTGCTCACGGTGCTGTAACTGGACCACAGCAAAGGTGAAGACGAAACTGTGCTATGATCTTCCTCACAGAGGGAGAACATGAACCCCCTCACAAATTTTGCAAAAATCTTTATTGCACCCATGACAAGGTCAGTTCATGGCAAACCCAAAGCCACCTCTGAGTGTACGTAGCTCTAAGTTGGGGAGTTTTGACTGGAAACCACTGAACACTCCCTCCTTCCCCCCCTTCCCCCACAGTATTCCAAAGACTCATTAGTCACAGTAATCAAACATGCCTGGGCCAAGAGTGCCCATCCAGGGCAGAGGTTCCAGCTGTTGTGGGGCACCTTGGCACCATGCTTATCCTTGCAAGGCTCCCTGCAACCGCTGGGCACATCTGAGGTGATAGCCGAGCCTGATGTCCCCTTCACCATGTTGTTAGTCACTGACTGCATTGTCAGGGGTAGCCAAGTGCTATGGGGGGACAGTTGTCCAGTGATGGGGCAGTTATAGAGGTCTGCGCCCACCACTACACAGGAAAAACAACCCAACAGCATCTTAAAACCAGTTTGTAGTCCCCAGGCACCTGGGGGTTGTTTGCTCATCTCCTTTCATTTCGACACCTCATGTGAGAGGCTGGGAGCTGGCATTCACTGCTCCTGTGGTGCCAGCTCCGAGATTGTTTTATTTGATTTACTGGCCAAAATGGGTGGAAGGGTGGAGACTGTATTTTCCCCTTTATTTTTGTTTTCAAAAAACCCTTCTGGCTCTGGGTGAGGCAGAAGGAGCTGAGTAGTTTCATGTCTATCTACTCTGTGACAGTTACCTGCCTACAGCATCAGGGCACAGCCCAACTCCACCAAGCAGAAGAGCTGGGTGTGGGGGTACAGGTTCACTGTCTAATTGGAGAAAGTCCTCAACCACCTCACACAGCAGGCTTTCCCCCCTCAGTCACACTGGAAAAACTCTGGTGTGAGCCCATCCTTCCTTGCTCTGCCCAACAGGTTAAAGGAGAAATTAAGTCTTTTATATGGGTAACCCATGGCACTGGGAGAGGATGGGACAGGCGATGAACTCCTGATCAGCACTGAGATGATCACGGGACTCATTTTGCACAGCTGCAGGGAAGGGGATTGTCACCAAAGGTCACCGGGGAATGCCCTGAGCCACGTGTGGTTGACACTCTGAGGTGCTCTGAGCAAATACTTTCTGAATAACCATCCCCACACCAAAATGTGGCCCCGACAGTGACTCTTAGGGATGGGATGAAGTACATAGGGACTTTCTCTGAACCTGGCTGTGCCCTCTGCTTCTGCAGGTTACTCACAGAGCCCTCGCAGCATCTCTGCAAGCAGAGTAGCCCAGGGGGCTTTGCTCATATTGCTTATAGCTATGAAGAGAAGGATGTTCACATGCCTCTTTCAAAAGTTCAGCCCTGAGCAAATGATGTGCCACTCTCCTGTGCCCAGCAAGCTGCCAGGTCCACCCTGCCAGCCACAAGCCCACGGTGCTGCCACCAGGCTTCCTCAGCAGCCTCCTGGGCTTGCCCATCCTTCTGGAGCCTCCTTAGAGGCTGCATGGAAAGTAAACGTGCTTGCACCAAACCCAGGCGCTGCAGGGAGTGAGAAATCCTGGCTGATGAGCACACACCCTGCCCTGCTCAGCTGGCATCATGCATGTTCCTCCCTGTTTGCATGAACATCTGCACCAGGAGCTGTGGGACTGCCCCTGCAGCTGTGACCCGCACTCTGCCAGGGCCCTGAACACAGCCTGACTGTGTGGCCACCTGCCTACCCTCAGCTGGGAGGGTTGGAGCTGCCACCATTGCTGCCTTGTGGGAATCAGGGCAAATCCACTAATTGCATTTGCTCCGGGAGCGTAATGAATCCTTAGCTGTTCCCTTTGAGGTGGAGGATGCTACATCCTTTCTGCCCTTTCAGACCAATTGTACTGAAACAAAAGGTGAGATATACCACACCAGGAATGCTACCAAGCCTGCAAGTCCCCCACCCAGCAGGATAAGTTGGGAGCTCTAAATGGCATGGATACAGAAGCCAGCAACTGGCCTCCCACTCCTCTTGCTCAACTGCTGGCGCCACCAGACAAAAGATAACAAACACCTCTCCTGTTCTTGTGCTGGGCCTAGCAGCAAAAGAAAACTTCCAGTTCAGAAGCTCCTGATGGGTAGCCCATGCTCCAGGCTATGGGGAAGATTTGCAATCCCTCAGCACCAATTTGTTCCCACTGTGAACATTGCATAGGCATTGCATGTAGGGGAGACCAAAGTGCTGCACACCCCAGGCACTACCTTGGGTTCTCCCCTGCTGCCATCAAACTGCATCTCACTTCCAGCACTTCCACCCTTTCCAAGGAAAGGCATGGCTGCTGCTAATTACTCCTAAATATCTGTGACTTTTTGAGAAAACCCAGCAGGACTCTCTGTTTTCCCCTCCTTCAGCTGCTCTGCAAGCCATTAGTTGCCATACTGCCAGGCCATGGTAGCCTTAAGGCAGCTCTGCCTTGCAGACACAGTTGGTATAAACAGGGATAAATGCACCAGAGGGATCATGCTAGTTCTAACCTAGGAAGGGAAAAAGGGCAGAGTGCTGCCTGGAAACATTCCCTGTTCTCCCTGGCCACCCCAGTTAGTATTGGTCTTGTCTCACTTGCAGTGGGGATGCTCACAACCAGCTAATACAGCACAAAAGGGAAAAAAATCAGGTTTAGGTTTCCCTGGGTCAGTATAGATGTGTTTCTTAGGCACCCTTTTCTGCAGACTTGCTGGGTTTGATTTGCCTGTCTCAACTAGCTGAGAACATTGTCAAAGCTACTCCAGATGCCCTGGGCTAACCAGGCATGCAAAGGTCATCTTGTGTGATCTTTGGGCCCAGCATCACCTCAAATTGAACAGAAGCAAGGGTCTACTCACTCCTCTTGAAGATGTGAAAGAGTCACAAGCTACAGTTTGTGTTCCATGTCTTCCCAGCTAGACTCTCTTACTGGGCTTCATCTCCTGTGAAACATCTCAGCATCTCTGATCTGTTTCCTGGCCGTGGGGACACCCCTACCAAGAGAAAACCAACCAACCAACCAAAAATTAAAATTTCAATTGGCTCTCATTCTTGGGTCCTCTTCAGCAGCTGGCCACAGCCTATGTGGGATGCAGGGTGACTTCTCCTTCTCACCTGCCCATTTTCATCTGGCTGCTGGCATTCCTGGCAGGGCTTTTAGTCCTGCTTGATTTCCTCACCTCCAAGGCAAGGCTGAAATAATCTGAGACAGCTGCTGCCTGTGGCCTGACTGTAATGTACTTGCTTGAGTATTTTACCCTTGGGTGAAGGTTCTGGGCCAGGTGGAACACGTTCAGCCATCTCTTCTTTGGGGCAAGCTGAGTCACGGCTATTAGAGTTGTGCAAAATCAAGTTTGTGTGTGGTTTTGGTGCATGTGTTTTTACTGTGAGCCCTTAACCTACAATGCACAGTCACAGTGCCCGCTGATAGCTCCTAAACACTGACTTCCTTCTGTTCAAGTCACTAATTAAGCAGCAGGAAAGGCTAGAATATAAACCATAATAGAAGTAACTGTATTGCTACCCAATCATTTAAAGCTGGAATTAAACTTTTCTCTAAAGAGAGCAAACAGTACAGTGTGTCCTCCAGCTCTCACACTCAGTGGCAGGCAGCAACCTCCACAGCCTGCTCCCCTAGCTGATGGAAGCCCTGCTCAGGATTTTCAGAGGATGTTGTGGCTTTGAGGATCAGGCCAGAACCTAAATGCTGGAAGAGAGAGGACTGGCTCCCACACGCTGATGCTCAGGGCTGGGTATTTGCTCAACCTTCAGAGGGCCAAACACTGCCCTGGGGGACGGGCGCTGGGCACTGCTCTGACGCCGGGCTTCCTATGCACAGACACTGCAGCATCTTCTGGGCATGGTGTGGTGAGGTGACCCATTACCTCTGTTTCTGTGAAAAACAATCTCCATGAAAATACTCTTGTTAACCTTCCAGCTGGCAACTCTCTGCAGACTCAGCACGGGCTCCTCGACCGTGTCCTTGGAATAAGAAATCGATGCTTTTATCTCTCATTTCGCCATGGCGCGTGGATAATTTGATGCAATTGTGTTGCCACCCACACCTTTAATTAATCAAAGAGTTTTTCACGCAGCACTGTGCAATATTTTATTTCCTAACACCCCTGCTACAGAGTGCTAGGATCTGTTGTAACATTTCTTACCCAATTCCAGCACTGAGGGCTATACAGCCAAGAAGAAGATGGATCACATGTGTAGAAATCTTGAGCGTTGTCTCCAGAGGCGATTGCCAAGGAATCAGAAGCTGAATTAATCAGAGGCACACAAAGAGATCTGGGAAAACAAAACAAAAATAAAAAAGAACCAGCCAACAGATGAAAACAACCTCAGGAAGAAAACAGGGAGAAGTCAGCAGATTTCCTGGGGTTTCACTTTAGAAAACTCAGGAAAATTTGGAGGATATCAGAGGTTCTCCTAGAAAACCGGGAAACACCTTGTTAGAATTTACTGTTCTAGGACAGAGCTGAAAATACCTTCCAAAGAGCTACTCCAGTGTCTTCCCCTTCGGACCTGCTCCTGCCCAGCTTCACGTTAGAGCTGCTGATATGGGGAAGGAAAGTGCAGGTAAAGCCTGGAGATGGTTGGGCTGAATGTTACAGAAGTGCACATAATAATGGCCAGTCTTCGTGAGCGAAGATCCGGGGAAGGTCTTTACACCTTCCAGCCTGCGCATTGGATTTTTTAGGTGAGACACAGTGTGCGCGGAACTGAGCCCACCCTTTAATCCTAAGGTTCATCTGCCGGGGCCAAGCGAGCTTGGACGGTGGCAGCGAGGTCCTCAGGACGTAGATGAATTGCCTTTAAGGGCTAACGAGCTCCATCTGCCCGGGGAGTGTCCCTGACCGGGAATCGAACCCAGGCCTCGGTGGTGACAGCGCCACACCCTTAACCACTAGACCACCAGGGGCTCCCTAGAAGTGCACATAAGTGCCTGACAAATGCCAGTCCACCACACCTGAGAGCTCACACCTTTGAGTGCAAATGGGCAGTTTGGGCTCTCCTCTCTGGGCTCCTTGCAGAGCATGGCAACCCCAGCCAGGAAAACTGGGCTGGGACCTGGAGCCCAAGGCATGGGTGAGCACTAGGGACACCTTACTGCCAAGCAGAGAGCCTGAGTGGGCAGAGCATGGCCCTGGAGCTCAAATCCCACACAAGCACTGCCCATGCCTGCCAGCACAGCACACCATTCCCCACCTGCCAGCCAAGGTGGGTGCCATCCTCTCCCGCTCCCCAGCTTCTCCTTGGGAGCTGCAGACTGTTTCCACAGCACAGCCCAGAACTGCAGCGGGTGCCTGCCCAGCGCTGGGGGCTGTTCTCACATTTGGCCTCCCCGGGGCAGGACCCTTGTGTGCCAGGGTGAGCTTTTAAAGCAAGCACCAGCAAACTGAGCCAGAGCCAGTGCACAGCTTGTGAGCCAGCAGCCCACGGGGAGCCCCAGGGGAGAGCCCCCTCCGCACACAGCACCCTGTGGAGCCGCACAGGTGCACACGGGGTGCCGGGTGCCGCAGGCGGGTCGGCCCTGGCGGGGTGCCGGGCTCCCCACCCAGACTGGCTGAGCTGGCTGCCGTGGTGGCGTGGGAGCCTGTGCCGGCCGCCGGTGCTCCAGCCAGGTGTTGCCGTGGGAGTTCCTGGCTGTGGCGTGTGCTCTCTGCAAAATACCCGGTGGTATTTTCTCAGCTGGAAAAAGTGATGTGTATCGCTTTGGCAGGGAAGAGTTCTGCAGCCAAGGCTCTGTGTGTGTGCGTGAAGGGAAGGTGGAGCACCTCTCATGCCCTTGGGCAGGACACGCATGGTGCTGGGAGCCTGGGTTGCTGGTGCACACTGCTTTTGGCTGTGGGGTGTTGCAGCATGGGGTACCCATGCAAGGCTGCTGCCTCCAGTGTGCCTCCAACCAACCTCCTGGGGTGGGTAGGCTCTGGCTCTGAAGGCATCTCTGGGGAGAGGTTCACCAATAAAGGACACAGCTTCAGGCTTTTTGCACCCAAGAACTGCCTGAGTTGAGAGCAGTCAAACTCCTGGTTTGGCAGGTGATGGTGTTTGAATTTCTCATTTGCACTGGTGTGGGTTGGCATGGGCACAACACTGGAGATCCCCTGGGTGCACAGCAAAGGGCAGGAGAGCAGCAGCTTTTCTGAGGCAGCTGCAGTAAGAGTTGTTCTGTAACACCAACAGGTCACTTGCTTATTCCGCCCATGCAAAATAAACAAACACGAGTTCCCGCTGCTGCTCTTGCGCGTGGGATGCGAGGGGTGAGAAAAAAGGCGGTTTATAAAAGTCGTGCCTCCGCACAGGAGGCGGCTGAGGGGCCGAGGGGGACACGCAGGCTCTCCGGGGCTGCAGCAGAGCCTCAGATCCCGCTGCCGGTGCTGCGATCCCGGGGGGACCCGCGAGGGGGCAGTGGCTGCCCGGCCCCGCCCGGCCCGCCAGCGCGGTTTGTGCTCTTGGCTCTTTTTGGGGAACCCTGTTTTGCAAATCCCCTCGACAGAGGAACAACGCGGGTAGGCGATGATGTACTTGGGAGAGTCCTGGTTTCTATACAGTCAGATCTCCCGTTGTCTCAATTGCTGTTTTTTTTCAGTGCAAGCTTGGATTTGTACTCTTCCTTTTTTTTTTTTTTTTTTTTTTTTTAAGACTTCTAGACACTCATTTTGAGGGTGGTGGCAGTTAAACAGAAGAGGAAAACTACAATATCTTCCCCAGTTTTGCTGATTTATTTTGTTTAATTTTTTCCCTTTTTCTCCTCAGACCCTGCACCAGTTTCTTTACTGCACATGACCGTGTCTCTCGCAGTGCAGCCACAAACCTTAGGATCTCAGCAAAGTTGATTGTACAGACAGAGCCATCCTGCTTAATGTTAACAAACGAGCTTAGTCTTCCCTTGGCCTTGATGCAGGCAATAATGAGACCGCATCTTCCAGGGCATGATTCAGAGTGGGAATCTAATATGCTCTGAATGGTTCCCCAGGGACTTCCTTGCCACTGATGATGCAGGGAGCCTAATCTCCTACCCTAGGCTGTTGGGAGAGACAATATAAGCATCTCCCTTGCATGCTGTAATGGTTGGTATCAGCCCAGCTGCCTGTGAGTAATTGCTGAGCGTGCCAGAAGGCACCCACCTCCTGTTGGAGCATGTATCCCCATCGTCCAGGGAAGTGGCACAGCCAAGAAGCCACTGGCTGCTGATCTCACCACAAAGGCAAAGGGCAGTGCACTGCAATGGCAGTGAGGAAATCAGCTGAATGGTGCATGGAGACCCTCACCAAACAACCTTAGAGCTCTCAAAATGAAATCCAGTTGTCTGTGGACTTGTGTTGGATTCTGCTGTGGGAGCAGGGTGAGCCATGGTACTGCAGTGTCTGCAGTCATCAAGACAGAAACACAGTGGGTGCAGTCAAGGTCTACAGGTGTAGCTGGGACCCTTCAGCCCTTGGCTTCAATGCTGCCGGCACAGTCACCATATACCGCCCCCAGGGATGCCCCCAGTGCTTGCCTGTGTCCTGGGGCTGTACCTGCAACCCCCTCATCCTGCATCTCCTGCCCCTAATCCCACAGAGCTTTTCCTTTACTCACCTGGGGCCCCAGGCACTTGGCTCATTTCAGGAAGGAAGAGCTGATGTTTCCTAAGAACAAAACATATTACACTAGGAGTGTTTGCAAGGAAGTCAAAGCTTTTAACAAAGCCAATAGATCACCACCTTAAAAAAGGACTTTGACCAGTGTGAGCCAAAGAAGCCCATAGCCATGCTCAGCCAGCAGCAGGGCGTGGCTGCAGTGGGCAGCCCTGCAACATCCACAGGCAGACAGAAGGGGTGCAGAGGGGTTCCAAATCCTCACTAAATGAAAGACACCTACTAATAAAAATACACATACATACAAAACTAAAACTACCTGGTTCCACAGTGCTGATGTTAAGACCTTGTGGGAAGGAATGGCACATACAATTGGTGAAGCTGGGCATTTAAGGAAAAGATCAGCTCATGGGACCCAGATCAGGAGAGCAAAGCTGTAGTAAAGGGCAACTGCCATATACCTCCAAATAAAATTTGGTTCCTTAATCTTGGGGAAGCAAGCTGGGAGAAAGCCACAGCCGGTCCTTGCCAACAGAGCTTAAAGATTAACTTCCTTCCAGTTTTTTGACCTTCATGGCCAGTGTATCCTAATATCAATAAGGCTCCAAAACTCCAGCCTCCACCCTTTGCTACATGCTCAAGAGAACAAATCCCTGCTGCCATGGGTCACAGAGAGGCAAAACAACTCGGGACCCAGAAACCACCAGCTCGAGTCTGGCAGCCAAACAAGGCTGTTTGCCAAACCTTCCTGGCGAAGGCTTAGCACAGACACAGTCCATAGGGGACCACACAGGGGAGCTCTGCAGGGCCTGCCACAGCTCCTCCATAACCTCCACACAGCAAATGATGTTAAGTTATGCATTTTATAGCTCAGTAAATCAGAAGGCGAAACAGGCTGAGCTCCTAGCTCCAGCTAGGGCTGGGCTGCCCACATGCTTTTCGCACAGAGAAACAACTTGCAGAGAGGCAGAACGGGAGGCCAAGTCCCACAGTCCTCCCCCACAGCCCAGGCAGTCACTTTGCCACCAGAAAGGAAGAGGTTTCTGCTAAGGCATACAGGACAGGAAGAACGTGATGAGCAAGACACTCTTCACAGGCTCCACTTGGATATTTGCCAGGTTTTGTTGTGTCCGGATAAGTTTCATTCCAGGGGACTGCTAGCTTCAGCACACTCAGAACTAACAGCATAGAAGGGCATGCACATCTTCAGAGGTCCACCCAGGCTTGCAAAACACAGCTGGAAGCTTGTAATGGATCCCTGCTCTAAAAACTTCATGCCTGCATATGAAGCATCCCAATATCCAAAGACAAAATTCCAATGGGTATGGGTGGAGGGCAAAAGGGAGAGCACCAGCTTGGGATTCCTCAGCACTGAAACCCTTGCTGTAACCTCAGCAAGTAGAGGTTCCCTACTTCAGCAGTGGATCGCAGCAGACAGAAATTGCAACCATATTTCAAGCCTGCCTGCTTAATGGAAACTGAAATCTTATCTGATCCAATTTGCTCATCTAGAGGCAAAGAGTCAATTAGCTGAAACAACAATTTCTCACACCTAGTTCTTGTAGCACTTCTTTGAAAGCAATATACTAGTTAACACCACAGACTTTTTAACATCACATTCAGCAATTCCTACTTGCCAGTGCAACCAGGGTACTGATGCCTCTGGACGCTGGCATCTGGAGACAACTACTTCTCTAAACATTTGGCAAAAGGGAAAAGAAACAGTGATCAGAACCAAAGAAATCAGGCAGGCATTCTCTACCCTAATGAAACTATCTCCCAAGGGAAGCTATGGACACCTCTTCTAAGATCTTTGTGGGGTTTTCTTTTGACTCTCCCCATTCCTGAACATCCTCTCCCAACCATAACCCAGGAAACTGCAAGAGATAGACATGAGGTCCCAAACAGAAACCACTGATGGAGCTGGGCTGGTGATGTGGTGGTCCATGGACAGAATGAAGTCCCTGGCTGATGGAGGCCACTCCAACACTTTCAGGAGAGTCACTCCATTGGCTCTGAGCTGTTCTTATTCCAAATCCTAGGAAGAAGAATTGAGATGGAGAGGGAAATAGCTTTGCTAGGGAAATAGCTTTGCTAGGGGAGAGGATGCATAGACTGATGCACAAGCCTTTAGTGTAGTTAAATAAGAAGGATAACCCCTCCCCCTCAAGCTCCAAGAGATGATGGAGATGGCTGTGGAAGGCTATTTCCCAAGGACAGAGGTAGAAAAGGACAGCACTACCTGATTGAAGCATGTGCTCCCTCCCCCTGAACAGGGCACACAGCAGTCACAGCTCCATTGACTTTGAGCAGGACATGGAACACAGGGCACTACCTGGTGCACTGCTCAGAAACAGAATAAAGAAACCTGATGACAGGGTAAAAAAAAAAGCCATGCAAAAGGTAGAACACATCGCAGTCCAGCAAGAGGCTTATGGGGCTGACCCATTCCATCTGTCAGCAGCACATGAATGCATGATAACACCTTAAAACACACTCTCCTGACATGGATGCTGTGAGGAGGAGAAAACTGCACCCGTGGGCAAACATGACACTAAGCCCCAGCTGCTCAGAGGAGGACACAGCAGCAAAGGCTCCTGCTCACTTCCAAAAAGGCGCACAGGCAAGAAAAGAAGTTGTATGGCAATTCAGTGTCATTTTCAGTTTGGCTTTTATTTTCAGTGACTTCAACAACAAGGTGTTCCAAAACACAGAGGTCTTGGTGAAGACAACACTGTCATTGCTACAAGCATTGGCAGATTCTCAGCTCAATTAACCCATAACGCTTTGATGCATCAAAACAACAACAACAACAAAATCACAGCTCTACAGGAGAGGGTAAAAGCTACAGCAGTTCGAACTCACTTGAAGATTCCAGTTATACAGAAGTGGGCTCCGTAATGCTATCCAGTAGAAATAAGGTTTTCACAGCATATATTTTTATTGTTAGTGGTGCATCAGAAAAGCTCCATCTCACTGATGAGTTGAAAAGCAGATACTGAAGTTCTTGTACCCAGATTATGGACACAGCACTAACTGCATTAACCTTTATAGACAGAAGCTTCCTAGTTCCTAAAAATGATTTTGTTCCTTTGCATCAATATTAGTACAATACTGAAACAGCTCAGAAAGATTACACAATGGAAACGCAAAATCTTGGATGTGAGAAGGGCACAGCCTCATTCACCTCCAGGAATTTGTTAACCGACTAAGACTTGCCCCACGCTAACACTGCCCCGCTGAATTAATTATTGCATCAAGAGCAGAATTACTTGCTTCTTTTGTGCCATACAGAAAAAAAGATAAGAGACATAGTAAGTTCTCACACTGAGCATGTTAAATACTTTGAAATCTAGGACACTGCTCTTTGAAGTGTTACAAAATAAAATGATAAAACAGGCTTTCAGTACCCACCCCTCCCCCCTCAACTGCAAAGTAACACAGGAATCTCAGTATGAAAAATACAAATATATTCGTCCAGTCACTAGTTGTTTGTTACAAGGTATACTGTAAGCGATCTGCATAAAAATAATAATTAAAAAAAAAACGAAACAGAAAAACAAACAACATTTTATTGTGGTTCTGTGTGACCCAGTAGCCCAAGAAGAAATAAAAATTGCCATGTTCTGCTGTAGGAAAACAAAAATTACACATACAAAAATATTTATATACACATTTTACAGTCACCATCTGGCATAACCATTTATAGCTAACCCAAATAGGCTTGCACAGTTACCAAAAGGCAATTTGTTGTCTTTGAACACAACATAGACCTGGCACAGCAGACAGATGGAGGATGCTAACCATATTGGACTTAAATGAAATACATGGCACACAGCAGGGCTCAGGAAACAGCCACTGCATTGAAACGAGATTGTTTGGCTGTAGCAAGGTAGGATGACAAGTCATTTAAGCTGTTTTTTTCATCTTACCGCAGACAAAAAAGTTCAGGCCTCCTGTTAAAAAGAGCAAGCCAATTTGAAAGCAGCTGTGCTGAGCCTTGCTCCTCAGCTTAGGTATATTTTGTATTCATTGGAGTCTCACTACCTTGGCCCATAAAAACATGAAAACACCCTGTTCAGTAACTTGTCCACAGGACCACTGGCAGTCAGAGGAAATGCCTCAGAGCACATCTGTTGCAGAACACAAAGAAAAAACCAGAGAAAAATCAAGTTCTCATGTAAACATTACTTTTTGCAGTAACAACACTTATTATATGGTCCTTGATTTAGGGTAGTTGGCAGTTCTTTCTTTTTTGAGTCTCTACTTTTAGCTGATTGTCACTTAGCCTATAAGTCAACAGCAACAAAACACAAAAGGCTCCAGCCTATCACAGATATATCTAAAGACAGTTCTACTTTACTTCAGAGGAAACCAATCTAGCCTGGTCTAAATAAAAGATCATCTGAGTTTAGGATAGCTGAAGCCCTACAGATCAGTGTGCAGCTCTTGGTCCTCCATTCAACCGGAGGTTAGGTGGACAAATCCCTATGCTAAACTAGCCAGGCTGCGTGTTTGGCAAAGCCTAATTCTCTATCTTAAATGTCAGTAGTAGTACATAATGGTTAAAGGCTGGGTGGGGGCAGAATTCAGTGGCAGTGGTTTTATTTACACTTATAGCCTGAAAGAAGCAAACCAGGACATACATATGAATGTAAATCCAAAACAAGAAAAGACAGCACATTTGTTTTTTCCCAGAGAAGGTGAGGGAAGAGGGAAAATGGAAAAGTAGGATGCAGGTGCCATAAGTGCTGGCCTGCCCAGCAAAGTGCATGTGCTGTCTCCGCTGAAGAATATTACACATGAACAGAGCACTCAGCTCCATGGGAAGAAGTTGTTTAAGTGCAATGTTCAGTAAACCGATTCCCATTTATTTTTTGGATGGTCAGTTCAGGGTTTGGTTGCTTTAGATTTTTTGCATTTGCTGTTGGTGTGGGTTTGGTTGTTTGGTTTTGGTTTTTTGGGGGTTGTTTTTTTGTGGGTTTTTTTTGGTTTTGTTTTTTTTTGTTGGTTTTTTTTTTTGCTTTAAAATAATTTTATTTTAGCCTTCCTGTTTTCAAAGTGGGATCGCTGGATGATGGAAACAAGTTTGCATGTCAGGACACTCACAACGTGTGTGAGGATTCAAAAGTCAAGAAAAGAAGCCCTCTCCCCAAAGGAAAACACAAAACAAGAACTCCTTCTCAAGAAGGTATCAACAGAGTTTTCAAGGAAATACCACCCGCCTTCCCCCTTTGCTCAGCTCTTCCCCTTGCAAGAGCTGGGGTGGAGGTCACAGTCCAGGAGTATGACCTAGACAGCATCAAGGGCATAACCTGGCATGAGTGAGCAAGAAGGTTCCCTCCGCCCTTCGTCCAGGGGTGCAGTACCAAGCAGAAGGAAGACAAATGAAGGGCTGAGCAGTTTGTGGCCAAGGCGGGGTGGAGGGGGAGTCCGGGGGTCTCACTCCCCTTCCTCCTTGATGCGTTGCTGTTTGTTGCGCCGGGCATCCATGTCGAAGTTGAAGTCGTTCCACTCGTCGCGGGGCGGGAAGGAGATGGTCTGCCGGAGCGTGAAGCGCACGGCGTCGATGACGCGCTCCCCCCGTGTCTCACTGGAGCCCACGCTGACCGTGGAGGCGCCGCTGGGGGTGCGCAGGAGGTGAGGAGGGGAGGAGAAGTCATGGAGCTGCCGATGATCCAGGATGCCCTTCCAGATGGCATGGCGGAACTGCTCTGGGATCTTGAGGCTCACCAGATCCTGCAAGGCAAGGTGCAGGGCTTAGCAGGGCAATCACTCCCTGGGCAAGACGGGTTCCAGGAGTAAAATCAGCCAATGGGCCACCCTGCAAATGCCTATGAAGCACTAAAACTGCTTAAATCCATGTGGCCGCAATGCACTGCAGAAGACAAACCATGAGAGTGGTGGTTCACTTCTGAACAGGCATGTGGGGTCACGAGGCAGCAATGATCTGGTTTTAAGGCACAAGGTCTATTTTTAAGTTACACAAAACACACGTTCAGGCATAAGATATGGTGACCTAAAGCCAGATGCTTAACTGGACTGCAAGGCCTCCAAGGAAACCTCAGATCTGCTGGTTGTCAGTGGTGGGGGATGCTGGGCTGCTGAAGGTCAATGGCTTTGAAAACTTCTATGTTTATTTCAAAGGCTGCAAAAGGATTTTAGAATCCAAGTCTGAGCTCCAGTATTCAAATTTCTGGGTCCGACTCTATAGGAAATCTTATTTACTTGAATATAAGTTTAATAACAGAGATAGTCTTTGAAAACTTGTACTTTGAGGTCCCATCATTTCTGGCACAAAACCTGAGGGTTGCATTACCTAAACTCTGGGATCATGGTACCAGCTTTTGAAAAAATTAGCAACCAACTTTGGTTAATTTGGTTCAGCTTTTCTAATTAGAGCAGCAGCAGAAGGAAGGCAGCCCACACTAGGGAGCAAAAGCACCTCAGCCTTCCAAAGTCTCAGGGGAAAAAAAATGGGACAGCCAGCTCAGAGGAGAGCAATGGCTCAGGAGAGGAAGCAGCAACCCTGCAGTACAAGCCATGCAAGAGAAAAAAAAGAAAAACAACAAACAGGGCTGACATGCTAGTGGCAAGGGAAGATGATTAAGGTAAGGCCAGAAAACAGAAGCAGGGAGGGAAAAATGCAGACCACTTCTGGACAGCCTACTTGTCTGCAGGCGAGCGAGGTGTAAACTGAAACCGAGCCTTGCAGAATTAACAGGCGCGTGGGCTGGGGCCACTTCGGGGGCTAAAACAGAGTGCTGGGGAAGGGGAGACACTCCTTCTCTGTGCCAGGCAAGGCAGTTACAATGCTGGCCCTGAGTCCAGCCTCTCTTCACCTCACAACATGACTTCTCTGTGTGCTACAACCTTGAATCAAACTAATCATGTAAAATTAAAAGTATACTGAGTCTAGATTTCTGACCTGTTTCTAAAAGCAGGGCCAAGAGTGCAAACAAACGAAATGGTGAGGAGTTACTTACATCCATGGAGTAATGCTCAATCTGATAGATGGTGGTCAGCCCCTGGGTCGTGAAATAATCCACACAGGATGAGCAGCCCAACCTCGCTAAGAAGCTGCAGAGGAGGAAGGAAGGAAGGAAAGAGAAAATAGGATCACCCTGGCTGCAACAGCCCAAACCACAGAAAAACCAAACACTCAGCCAATCTGCAGCAACAGGAAACAAAGCTTTCACCCTTGGCTTGACCTCCTCCAAGACATCCCAAGGCCAGCAAGCCACATTGCTGCCATGTCAAACGAGGGAGTCCGTCAGCTCAGCACCTACCAGACAGCCCTCATGGTAGCACCTTGCCTTAGTCAAGAACTAGTGCTGCACAGCCTGGGTCTTGGGGCAGGAAGGCTCACACAGACCCTCCTGCCAGGTCCTGTCACCCAGCTGGTGTCTGAGCCCATGGCAGCCTGCTGCATGCACAGAGGGCTTCAGCAAGGCATGGGGTCTGGGGCTCAGACACACCATGCACTTCTAATCAGCGCATTCCTCTCTAAGCGTAAGGGATCATGGGCAGCATCTTTCAACTTGTCTGACCTTATGAAGGCCAGAGGGGATTCTGACCCCAGCCATAGCTTGTCAAGTGTCCAAAGGGGAAAAAAAGAAAATCAAGAAATGTTTGCAAGACTGCCTGGCACCCTCAAGCTCCACCAGTCCAACAGATGCTGCATCCCTCAGCTTTCTTGCAGTCCTAACATCCCTGTTTCTCTCAGCTGCTCAGAGGTGGGGATTTGAGGCTCGGTGCCCAGAGGGTGCCAGCCTCGGGACCGCCAAGGGCCCAGGGGGATCCAGTGCTCCAGTAGAATGGGACAAGGAACCTGGCAGGACCCTTCAGACTCCTGACGCAAGGCCTCTGCTCGCTGTGGGTGGGAAACATGCGCCGGGCAGCCTGCTCCCGCTCACCTGACGATGCTGCAGTCTGAGGGGTATGGAGGAGGGGGAGTGCAGTGGGACGTTGAAGGCATGGAGAGGGGAGGAGGCAGCGCCTGCGTGGGGCTGAGGCCATTCATGTCACCGGTCATGGCCATGTGGGTGCCCATCATGGGAACTGGAGGAGAGAAGAAGGAGGAGCACATTGTTACCCCGGCATCCCCAGACCCCTGCTTCGCCCCCAGCACGGCACCAAAGGACAGCACCCACAGCCCAAGCAGCTCTAAGTCCCCTGCAATGCCTTGCACAGTGTGAGCTCATGAGAAGCTTCAGCCGGGGACAAGGACCAGATGACAGACAGTCCTTCAGGAGCTCTCCTGTCACAGGAGCAACTGTCAGCAGTGCCTCTGTCATGTCACCTTGCCTCACAGACAGGCTTGATAGAAACCTAAGCAAGAAACCTCGTCTTGGCTTGCCCTGCCATGGGAGAGGAGTAGGACAGAGCCAGCAGAGTAACCCAATACAGAAGCCAAACAGCTTTGTTTTCACAGACACCAAGAGCACCCGAAGGGGATCAGCAACAGGTGTGGGCGAGAGTCCAGTGCTTTTGAAATAAATAAATAATAATAATAAAAAAAAAACCAACCAAAAAAACCCCAACAAAACTCAGCCCCCAGAACCACGTCTGTCATCCTGAATTTACAGGCCTGCTGGGCACTATTCAGCAGCCAGGAGGAACAGAGCTGTGAGATGCAGATATTTCTTTTGAAATTAAGAAGTGTCTTAATTGAACTGAGGGGAAAAAACTCTTGCTAACATTTGCATCTCCTCTGCTGGGAAAAGAAGAAGAAACAAATCTTGAAAGCCAGAGGACAGTGCAGCCAGCTAAATCTGCAGCAAGAAGCAGCAATGTTCACCCCTGCGAGGCTCTGAGCAGGATGCTGAAGCCTTGCCCCATGGCACATCAGTGAGCAATACTTATTTGGCTCTGCAGGTTCAGAGCAAATGACTCCAGGCTCTCCAGCTTAACACTAGCCACTTGGAGATGCCAAGTCTCCTTGCCCAGACTAGCAGGGAGCACACAGGGAACAGGAAAAGAAGGAATAAGGGTTTCTTACTGTTGGTTCCCATGCTGTCGGGGATGGTGGTTGGGGTCAGGGCATTGCGCTGCTGGGGGTTGATGAGCTGGCTGACCGAGGGCAGCTTGTTCATGCTGTTCATTTTGCTGAGTGGTGGAGAGTTAGAGCCGTAGGATGACTGTGACTGCATGGAGGTCCTGCAAACCAAGGAGAAGTTAGGACAGGAATCACAACAGTGGGTTGTTAAGAATGTGCATCCAAGGGGTTACATGACCTACTGCTAGTGACATCACTGACACCATAGGAGCATCACAGATAAAGATCACTGGAGAGTGAGTCAACAGGACAAGAAGTTTCCCAGGTATTCTTGTCGTTTATTAAGAAAAAAAAAAAGTGAAATAACAAAAAGGGAAAGTCTTTACTTAAATAAGAATTTTGAACTAAAGGTAGAATGTCAACGTAGTTTTTCAGTTGAAAAGAATATACGTAAAGCCAGCAAGCAGCCACCAAAATTCAAAGTGCATTTTTAAGTTAAGCTCTCCTTGTGCTCAAAAACTTTTTTCATAAGAATAAGAACTGAGGAAGCCATTTCAAACCATCCAAACTACCCCTGACACCTGACTGCAGAAACAATTCTCAGATCAGGTGGCACTTATCACCTTGGTTTCTCCAAAATTCATAGGTATTCATATAATCAGGTTGTTATCAGGTGTATATTTAACGGTCAGAAGCTCTTTGCTCAAGACAGATTCCATACACCTTAGGGACCGCTACTAAGATGGTCAGAGCTTCCTGGGATGCCAACAAGCAGCTTTTGCTGGTGTAAAGGAAAAGATGGTATCCAAACCCTGCAGGCTGCTTACAAAGAGTATCAGGTTCTTACTACCACTCAACAACAGCATTAGCCTCCCTCAAGTCCATCCAGCCCCAAACTCCATCCAGCATACTTGTGAATTGGGCCTGAGAGGCTTGCTGGCAAGCTCCCCACTGCCCAGCCCCGAGGGTCCCAGCTGCAATCCTGCTGTGAAAGTGATCCAGACTGTGAAGACCAGACTGCTTCTGAATGGCAGCCCAGTTCCCAGATCAAGTTACAGCTGTGGCATCCCATTTGGAGTGGGGTCTTATGTGGGATATGCAGAAAATTATCATTAAAGCTGGTCCAACAGCACAATTGGCAGAGCATCGCCATGCCATGAGAGAGCAGGATTTTCTCTCTCTCACCAGGGGCATTTGCAGGACTGGGCAAAAGTTTGGGAAATGTTCCCACTTCCCAAGCACAAGTACTCTGACAAGTCATGGTCTCCCTGCAGAGCAGAGGTCACCCAGCTCACCGCAGAGCCTGGCACTCATATCACAGTGACCCCATGGTGAATGGGGAAGGGCACATTCCCATCTTATTTCCCACTGGGAAACTTGTTCATCTGGGTATAACTGGTTACACCAATTCCTGGGAACTGGCTTTTCTTCTATGCAAATAGAATAGTTATTACTTCAAATAAGCGAAGTGTAAAAGGAACGAAAAGGCTTATTCCTAGATAATTTATTAAAACCTTCAGCACTCAAGGTTAAGTTCCATACAATTACATTGTCTCCAGCTTCTGCACTTTCAAGACTTGCAGTGTTGGGTGGAGAAAACATCTATGCTAACAGGCTAGAGTATCTAAGGCCCTGAAGAAATGTTACCTAATTACACAATTACAGGAGGTACAGAAGGGTGTGAACTGTCCTTTGGCAGTGAAGATGCAGGACAAGATCCAGCAAACTTCATAGACTCAAGGAAGTGGAAAGCACAAGAAGCTTCACAAATTAATATTAACAATGGCAGCAACTCCCAAGGGGAAGTGAAACTGAGCCATGAAGTTCAGACCCAACTTTTCAGAATGAAGGGAATGATTCAGATCTGAGGTTTCAATTCCCCAGTTATGAAGTTGAGGCCAGCCATGAAATTCAAGTCAGGCTGACACCACCCTTAGCCTAAAAGGCTTCTGGATTTAGGACCAGAGAGTATTTCTACTTTACAGGTTCAGGTACCCATCTTAACTGAGCTTCAGCTGAAATTAATACACATCTGAAAAGTCTCTTACAGCAAAATCTGCATGATGTGCACGTGAGGCGGTCACTATGTACACAGTGAAATTCCAAATCAAATCGACAAAGAATTTCACAAAGTGATTGGGTTGCATTATTTGAGGTCAGTAGTCACCCCATATTTGCCCTCTCCGCCATCGACAGTGATCTCAGCAAAGCTAGTTAGAAGACTACAGAATACTTTGGGGATAAAAGAAAGAAAAGAAAAGCAAGCCAACCAAAACCTTTAGAAAACACTTTAGAAAACAAATGCATACTTCAACATATAGCTTAGGGACTCCATTCTTATCTCATTCATACTCATAAGAGTCAAGTTTAAGACAATCAAACTCAAGTGAATAAAATACAGGGAACAAAAGCATTTTTCTTTGTACCAATACTTGTTTCAACTAAGCTATTCCATCACATAAGCAGAAGTTCTAAAGGCCTAGAGAAAGCCATCTAGCCAAAGAAAAGTTGCAAGATAAACCAAGATGCAAAATTTTATTGAAAATTAATGTCACACATCAATATAGCAACAGCCTTAGAAACACAAGAAAATGTTTTTGGTATTAAGCACAAGGACTACATCATGTTTGAGGATTCATTTAAAATATACTGCTTTTTTTCTCATTTTCTTTTTGAAACAGATATCTGTTGCACAGTGATTTTCATTAAAATTGTACTTACTATGTCTCAAGAAAGATTAGAAGTAGAAGCATTAACATTTCTTTGATATCAATGCCAACAAAATGCATTTTAATATCAAGGTATAAGGACTTCAATTAAGAGGCTATTATACTTCTTGGAACAGTCTGATACAAAAGGCACTGAGTCACATTCTGCAACTGAAATTTTTCTCTCTTCAAGAGGCTATGTAATTATTTAGCAAATAACATTTGTAGTTATGCAAGCTCATATGAGAGCAATTGTCTCTCTGCTTCAAGGCATATACTGATCATCTCAAAAGGTCAGGAAGGAACTTCCTTCTCCCATATATGAACCAAGTTCAGTTCACAGGTTACTCTGTATAACTCTATGCTTTCCCAGCTCACTGGATACCAGCCCTTCACCAGATGTAGGAAACTGTCTGGGTAGACCAATTATGTGATTGAGTGACAAGTCCCAGAGTCCTCATTGACTAGAGGAGCACACTGACCTGTAAGCAGCCTTAATGCAAATGACATCAAAGGTTCATTAAATACAAGGACAGAGCAGCTCAGGTTTAGAGTTTAAGATTTCACCCAAGCCCCTGCACCTACAGTTTGCTGCCCCTGAAGAGCCAGAGCCAGTCACAATGCAGAAACACACAAGTAGAATCAAATCCGTCCAGGTCTGTGTCTGTCTTCCCTTACAGTAGCCATAGCAAGGTCACATCCTAAGTTCACACAAGGTCAACGTGCCTATTGGCAATGTTTTTTAAAAGCAAGGTTTCCCACTGGGCTGATGTAGTTTAGTAATAGCACACAAGTGACACAGACAATGCTCAGTTGCACTCATCTGTGCAGTGTCCTGCACACATGGGCTTTGAAAGCCCGTGAAGCAGGACAATAAAAAGCAGAGAGAGACCCTTGCTCCTCACATCCCAAAGAGCAAGGAACAGTGCATCTTTTTAACCACACCAGTGGTTTGTAGGCTTGGTAACTAACTGGAAGCAGGCAGACAGCACCTAAGGGACAGGGTTGGTGATAATGACTTCCCTTGGATTTCAAGTATGGGAATTTCCCAAGGCAGGCAGTGGATGCAATCTGCTCTCCAGGGAACGGAGCTGTAATAGAGGGAGTGGATATATATCAACCAGTTGACACAGACTGATATGACCTGACTGACTGATAAGGCCCATTTAGTCCACTTAGTTATTCCTTGAAAGGAAAAGACTTTCCTGAAGCCCCAGAGATGGAAAAGAAGCAATGAAAAGACAGCTGGAAAAAAGTTTTCACTTTATCTGCAGAGGACAGACTACAAAGCAACTAAAATTACTTTCAGCTCCAGGTATTTCATTAAAAAAAAAAATAAAAATAGCACCTTCTAAGCACCTTGTAGCTGGAGAGCAAGTCAAGTCACCGTTAAGATCACTTTCACAATCATCATCCTCTTATAGCTAAAGTAGAACAAACTGGAAAGCCTTTACAGAGAACAACAGGGTCCAAATAATTTACATTCTTATTTAGTGGAAGTCTGAGATGAGGTCAGACCAGATGATGAACTGGAGCATGAAATGGAATTTCCCAGGGCAGGCTGTGGATGCCTTGTAACTTCTGGTGGGCTGCCTCCTCAAACTTGCTGGTGGACATGCCCTGGAGCAGAGCTCTAGATACAGATTAGTGTTTCCCTGTCACAGTATTTTCATATTGCCATCCACAAGCAAACATGACCAATATCCAGGAATAAACCTTCACTGGAAGGACAGACGACAGTGCCAAGCATAATCTTACTACTGGGCTGCATTTACAGTTCAGATCCCACCTCTCACAGTGAAAGGAATTGCACTGCCATTCTCCCAAATAAAAAGGCACAGAACAATAGTTACCTGCTTTGTGATCTTTAAGAATTTCCTGGAATTTACAGGCAAAGTAAAGAGGCACTTGATTTTGATTATCTTTACACGAGAAACAATGGTAGAGCTGCAATTATAAGAAATAGTCACTACTGGGGTTTAATTAGTTATTTTTTACATATTAATCACAATTTTAGGGGCTTTTTTCCATCAGCCCTCCTCCACACTCCTATGGTAGAACAAGTCTTGCTAAGACAACGAAGGAGATATCCAGAGATGGGATATGGCTCTCAAAGGAGGTGTTAGTACAAGTCATCACCTGCTTAGATCACAGCTCTGCTGCCTGGAAGCAGATGATATGATGTTCAGAGATAAGAGTCTTCTCCCAGTGTATCAGGCATTTTTTTCATTAGTGGGTGGGCCAGGAGGCTCGCTCTGCATTTGAGAGGCACCTTCTCTTCAGGTTGTCCTGACAAGTTTGTCAGAGCTGGGTATGCACCTGCCCCAAATAAATCCAGCACAGACTGCACTGCAGGGCACACAGGTCCCCATGAGTATTAATACAGTCCCAGGAGCTGTTCATCACTGGCATTTGCACCTGAGTTCTGCTCCCCAGCCACTGCTGATCTGGTCAGACAGTAGCCCGCAGGGAGCACCGTTCCTGCTGTACTCTCAGGAACTTCTTCACCCTTCTGTTTCTTGCTGCTGTGAACATCAGAGGGTTCCTCAGGTGCCACTGCCTGAGAGTGTGGGTTGAAGGACACTTCCTTACCAACATTAGGGGCTGTTCTTCATGTAAAGATGTTTGAGCACCTCTCAGAGGGAAGAGCCACAGCAGGCAAAACACCCACTCTCAACTAGCTCCTCTCTCATTGCCAGTATCCACACCTGGTGCCATGCTCAGCATTGACAGGTTAATTCCATGGCACATAACTTGCCAGTTCATTGTTCCTCTACTGTGATAGTCTGGGATTGATACTTAGAGAAGAAGTTTCCAAATGACTCAAACCCCTCCTTGTCAAGCCACATGCAAGCAGCTTTCGGAGATAAAAGTTTGATAGAAGCAGTGTGAGAATTTACAAGTCCTTGCTGAGAAACAGTCCTCAGTGCAAGAATTGCTAAACCCAGATGCACTTCATGGACAAAATTAGCAAAGTTCTCTGGCTGCAGGATTAATGGACAAGGTGGGCATGGCCTGAGGCCACTTAGCTGAGTCAACTGCAACATATGCTGGCACTGCTTTCCTTTGAACTATGAGATTTGGAGAGAAGAGATAAAAGATAGTAGGGTTGATGAAAACACTATGGCGACATCTAATAACTGCTAAACGTGTGTAAGGAAAGGGGCTAAACTCTGACCCCTTTTCACAGGTAGGGCAATGAGCAGTTTTGGACACTCTGCCCTTTACACCCTCAGTTGCAAAGAGACAAGGACATTGAGCATATATGGCTGTAATTACGCTTCAACCTCACATTCAACTTGTGCAGCTCAGCCCACCACTTGGATCGAGCCCACAGACTCAGGAGCAAGCTTCCTAAGTTCAGTAAAGGTGGATCAATGCCAGCAGGTCTGGTGCAAAGTCAAAGTCACCCAGTCTTCCTTACAATTTTGATGTATTTTAGATCAGATCCTTTTTAAGGTTAAAAATAAGGGGAAACAATTAATGATGCTAAATCAGTGGAAAAAAAAATTATTTCTTAGCAGTGCCAATTCATATAATTAACTCTCCCTGTCCAGCAGTACAAATACATCAGCTGCTTGCACCATTAGTGCATGACCAGCATTAAAACAGGCCAAACTATCACAGACCATTTAAACACACATCCCCTGCTTCTGTCCCCCCAGTCCATGAACACATTTTTTAACTTAAACATGACAAAAGGCATTTTAAAATTGAGACCTGCTCAGAGAAACCCTGCTGAGTTTCACAAATACAGAAGTAAGAAGAAAGAATATCGACACATTACAAAAACAGGAAAAAAGTTACAGCAAGACAGACAACATCATGGTTCCTGACCTCCCAATGCTATGAGTTACAGGTAAGAGGTCTGTAGAAGTGTCTGTTGTTTTTGCAAAGTTTGAGTCCCTTCAGAAGATTACTCTCACTATTCACTCTGCTGCTATCAGGCTGTGTATTTGCCCCACTGTTTCTAGTCCCACCGGCTGGGCAAAGTGACCCTGCCAGCTCGGTTTATGGATATACTGATGAGTTAGGGGGGTTGGAATGTTTTAGGATGGCATCGGTCTGTTTGGGAGGGTCTCTCCTTGAGTCCGTGAGTTCATTCCTGAAGCAGGCCGAAAGGAGACTGTAAAGAAGGAACCAGAGAAAAGAAAAAGATGAATGTACAAGACCCTTCACCAGCCACCAAGAGAGAAACAGTCACTTTCCACCTTCATGATCACAGTATGGGTTTGAAGGAGGGGAAAAGCAGATGTCTTAGCACCTACAATGAGGGTATGTGACAGGGAGATTTAGGAAGCTGGAAAGCCCCAGGCACAAGTGAGTGCTTGGCAAGGAAGGGAAAACAACTAGTTGATAGGGAAATCCAATTCTGTGTCCTAATCTCATGGATACAAATAATGCCCTGATAATGTTCCCACTGACAAAAGAGGAACAAAAGCATTCAACCAAAGGGGAAAAGGAGTAGCAGCTTCCACTGAGTCCACATTTAACTACAAATCACTTCAAAACCAGAGGCTGGTGCTAGGGAGAGAGGATGGTGCCTATTGCCCATACTGATTACAGCTCAACTACTCCCCTGGGCCACAAGCTGATGCAGAGGGCACTGTATCTTTGGAGCCCACAAAGCACTTTTACTTGGGTACTTTCATCTTGGCAATTCTCTAGTTAGAACACTATCCAAGTGCCTGGAGTTCACATGCAAGCATAGCACTGCAAAACCAAACCAAAACATGCAAAAATCCATTATTAGATTTCACTGCAAAAATGAGATTAACTAGGTGCAAGTATGAAGAACACCTTCCCCACCAGCCCCCTCCCTGAGACACCAAGCAGTGGGATCCTTGCAGCTCCCAGCTCAGGTGGAGCACTCCAGGCACTGGATAACTAAACTCTGTCACACCTCACTTACGAGGTTAACTCCTTCTCATTTGGATAATGAGCTGTGCTGCTCACGAGATCGAAAGGCAGCCAGTGGGCTGGTAGTTGCAGCCCTGCTGATATGAAAGAAATGTTTGCTGGGATACAAGATCCCACTTGGACATAAAAGCCCTCTTTCTCAGCAGTGATTAGCTGGCAAATCTATGTTTTACACAAATGGTGGCAGACCATGAAAAGGACGTCATAGTTCTAAATGTGTGCTGCAGCTCAAACATGGGCCCCAGGATTTGGCAGTGAAAAAGGAAGAACACAAACTACAGGGAAAAAGCCCCAACAGCTTCCCACCAATGATCATGAAGGTATTTGGCATAACAGTAAATAAGAGAAAACCATGCACAAAGGAGCAAGCAGAGAGAGGAGATGAGACAGAGAAATATTGTAGTCTGTCACAACACAGAACACTACAGTATTTTGGTCATCTTGTGGGATGTGAGATTTCTGATTGTCACCAGATTTGTCCTTTTTATTCCAGAACAGTCAGATAGCTGCATCTGCTGGCCTGTCAAAGCAATACTGGTCTGTATGTATATGAGATCAATTATACAGTTGTTTTCCAAAATGACAGATTTACAATTTTAAAACTACCTTTATAGGTAGTTATTATAACCTCATCCTTGCTTTTCCTACTTGTCCAAAAAGATGAAGTTTTCCAAGTAGGAATGAAAGGGACAATTCTTCCCACACACATAGATAGCTTCTCTATGTTCATCGTTGCCCAGAAAAGTAAACTGAAAAAAATCAAGCAATTTCTCCATCAAGGCTTGACTGTAGAGCAGTCAAGGCAACTTGCAAACATTCCAGTCCCCCAGAGCCCTGCTGGGACCCACCCTGCTTCCAACACACTCAAACCTAGTCATTGTATAATACACTTTCCTAGCTTCCACTTTTCACATATGTGTTGAACTAAGGTGAACTGAGCCTGAATTTTGGAAGTACACCCCTACTTACAAAATGAAAGGCCAGAACAGACTCACCAAGGAGTCTCTGTGCTGCTGAGTTTGGCCAGCCTGACAGGGAAGCAGTGGCAAGACATCTCCCAGCAACCTTCTTGCATGCAGGCTGCTCTTATCCAAACCATTCCCTACAAAGTATCTGCTCTCCCCAGTTTCACATCAAGACCTGAAACTACTTTATGATTCTTTTTTGAGTTGCAAATGCATCTAGCCTAAAAATCCCTTCGCCCTGAACAAATTCCTTCAGATATTAAGTCAAACCCGGGATTATTGAGGAAAAAGCACCAAAACCCAAGTGCACCTAAGAAACTATTGCCTGAACATGCATTTCAGCACAGAGGACCCTGCTTGATGGCAGGCTACTGGAAGAGACAACTGCAGCAGCTATGGACAAACACTGAAAGTTATTTTTCTCCTCACTCCTGGCATCCTTAAAAGCTCTTAATCTTTCTCCCTTGTATCTGAGAACACTCAGCAACTGAGAAAAACGAGTTAATAATGGGACAAGTGCCAGGAGACATGCTGAATGATCTCATTAAATTAAATAGCTGGACTTCTACACGCTGGTCTTAAAGGTAACACAAATACCAACCTCCGTTGCCAGGAACCCATCCTCCTGATATAGGAAGAATGAAAACAGTAATTATGGCAAAGCCAACTGTCAGCACCAAGCAAAAGCTGTCATCTGCTGCTGTCCATTTCTGCTTACAAAACTATTTCTCAGTTGAAATGGCTGTGGTTCAGGTGGAGCTTTGAAGACAAGCAGAAGAGCGCACAAAGGCCACAATGCCTAGAAGCTAGTAAATACAAGCTATAGTATATACAAACAGTGTAGATGACTGATAAAAGTAAGTAATAATAATAATGAGATTTTTAAGTGCCCCAAAAAAAGGAGTCCAGAGGCCCTGGATGCTCCAGCCATTTTGGCACAAGCCTTTTTTCACACCTCCACAAGACTCCAGCTGACACTAAAAACACACAGGCCGAAATGCGAACACACGCAGAGATCTGGCTGAAAGCTGCGGTATTGCAGAAGTCCTGAGACAAGGCCAAGGCCCCAAAATAAATCCCTACAGGCTCAAGTGGGACTTATGTGGTGCCTTGGCCTCTTGCTAACCTCTGCAGGGGAACGAGTTATACCCACAGCCTCCTGACGTGAGAGCTCTCCAGCAGGAACGCGCGAGATCCTAAGCACTACTGCTGGCAGCCACCTACAGCCCGGGCAGCTATTCTGTGTCACCCGAGACAGCAGGTGAAGCAATGCCCATGAATGACACTGCTTACAGCCTGTCTGGGAAGTCATTCTCTGAACCTGGCCTCTGTAACTGCAAAGCTCTGGGAACTGAGAGGAATATGGAAACCAGACACTTATTTGGCCCTTCTTCTCCCCATCTTCTTGGCACCACCCAAATCAATACCAGTGCAGCCCTGTCAGCTGAGTTCAGAAAGGGCCTACACCTGCCCAGATGGAAAATTTCTCATGAGCAACATGGAGAGTCAGTTGGCAAAGTAACATATAACACATATACATATAATAATATATAACATATAATAAAGATAACACTTTAAAACTGCATTTGTAGAGTCTTTCTTTGAAGTGACCACGGGTCACAAAGGAAATCTTACATGTTTCAACCTTGTTCTTGACTTTCAGCTTCCTGTTTTATAGCTGAGCAACCTGAAGTATTGTTATCCCACTGAGACACTAGCCCTCCAGCACACCAGAGATTCACAGCAGTGGGATCCAGGCACTCAGCTGAGCCAGAGCTCACAGTCCCAGTTCTACACACTTTGGCAAGATGCTCAGAGGGATACCCCTAGATGGGGAGATGGCTCCATGTTTGCTGCCGTTTCTCCGGAGCAGAAGAAAGAGCAGTGCACTCAGCCTGTGCTCCCCAGCTAGGGCAGGCACACACAGCGGGTTTCTCACCACAGGCTGTCCATGGCTCTGCCTTTCTGTGTTGCCCCTTGGGTTCTGGCTGGAAGTCAGAAATGAGGAACTGAGCCTGTCCTCAATCACCCTCTGAGGCCAAAAGCTGAAATGTGTGGGACATGAGACTAAAAAGGGACCTTGAAACCAATCAGGACATGTACCTGGGGAAGGAGGACTGCTTTGTCCCATTGCTTAGCCCTCATTTGAGTACCATGTCCCTATGAACAACTGTGCAGAAGCCTTCTGTGTCTCTCTCTCCTCTCTCCCCCTTCCCCACTGCACTGACCACTGCAAGCACTCTCATACTCACTGCTTCTGGAGCAAGTGCTGGTGCTGCTGTTGCTGCTGCTGCCGGTAGGTCTCAATCGTGTGCTGGGGAAGGTACTGCATCAGCTCCAGGGACTCTTTGATCTTTAGCAGCATTTCATACGTCTCCCGTCCCCTCACCTGCATCATGGGAAAAGGAAAGGTGGTGGGGGAAGAAAAGCTTAAAAAAGACTGCATCTATACTCCTTAGTGACAGCCACCTTAGTGAGTTTTAGATAAATTCAAGTAAAGAAGAGCAGGATGCAAATGTTCTGTTCATACAATATGCATACACAAAGAAACTGCTAAGCCTTGTATTGGGGATACAGCACATAATGCTGAACAGTGATAATCTCACACTGCAGGTTGATGAACATCTTGGGGTTGTCATGGCTCAGTGTAAATCCACGACAACCCAAAGCAACTTTCTGACTCAATCTATTTAGACAGAAAATGTCTTTACCTGTCTCAGATGTAAGCAGACCTGGTGCTGAACCTTATATGCCTTGAGAAAAGAGAGCACTTGAATTTGGGAGCTGGTTTGGATTTCCCTTTTCTTCTAAGCACACTGTGGTTTGTGATTAATCCAACTAAACATGGCTCAGCTAAATGGCGTATTACAGATGATTCTTGTCCTTTCTGATCCTATACTTACTATCACTTCTATCACTACATTACAATGGTAACACATATAAAAGCCACAGAAGCATCCACCTATCAGTAAGATAACACCCAGTATTTCTAGAGAAAAGTCATGTGCCACAGACCCAGAAATGAGGGAGGAGGAAACCTAGTTAGATCTCAAAGACAGTGTTTCCACCAGAACAGAGAGATCCCTTGGGATATTCTCATATGCATTGCACAAGCCACTCTTTGTCATCAGCTAACAGGATTTTTAGTGTTCCTTTATTATATGTATTTAAAATCAGTAGCTCTTGGTATTAAAAAAAAATAGAAATTATTCTTCCACATCCCAGTCCCATCATCAGTTCTCTCTGAAGTCTAGGTGAGTCTCAAGTCACCAAGAAAGATACTAAACATAAGGTAAATGCAAAGATACTGAGAACTCACTGGCAAGTATAAGAGCTCATCATCTGGGGAACGTCTCTTTTTGATAGATGTCATCTGTATGCCATGAGTTCCTTGTCGAAACGCTGGAAGAGAAACCCCAAAATCATCCCATTAAAAAAAAAAAAAAAAAAAAAAAGGGGAGGGGAAGGAAGGTATGAGGAAGAAGGCAAAAAGAGATACAAAAGAGACATGAAGTGCATGGCCAGCTCAGATCTGTAGTGCTCTGAAAGAATCTCTGAGCCAGTCCAGAACTGTGTTTGCAAGCTCTCCTGGCTCCGTAAGGCAGACATGACTGCAGATGTTGGTTGGCCACACCATTTGGGGAAACACATCAGCCAAAGAGCACTAGACATAAGACAAAACCCCAGCAAGCCACGTTGAGAACTTTACAGGAAAGGTTGTGAGTTTTGGCATTACAGTGCCCTCGAGCTGTTGGTGAATCACTGATCCACAAAATAAGACAACAGGCAAGGAACATGCAGTATTCACTGAGAAAACAAAGCCACAATCCAATCTGCCTTGCTGTTCAGCCTAGTGCCATCACTGAGGGTATATGGGAAACCAAAGCTGGATTTCCACATCCTGCCTGTCCAATGAGTACTTTGCACTCTTTAGAGCACAGAGAGAGGCTGCTTGCCTGAGCACCTCTGATGCACAGCAGGGTTTATGTATAGCCTTAATCTAGATCCCTGTGGTTGGAAGACACATGCCACAGCACAAGACATTGGCTAAATGAAGCAGAGAATAACAGCACAGCCCCAAACAAGCAGTAAAGGTTCAAAAAGCTGAGTTCCAGGCATATAATTGGAAGGTGGCAAATAAACATCCCCCCAGGCACCACTGGCAGTGCTGTAAGAAAGCCCACGAACCCAGCTTGTCAAACACTGTATTGTGAACACCAGCTCCTATTTTAGGCTGATTCACCCCTGGAGAACAGACATTTCATGTCCTCTTGCCCCCAAGCCTGTGCACAGCGCCACCCTGTCCCTGCAGCACAAGCACCGGGGACACACCGCACCCAGTGACAGCACAATTTGCAATCTGCCCAGCTCTGCCAGCTACTTACGGCGCTTCGTACCATCACCATTCTTTGTGCTGTCAGAGACTTGCTGCTTGCGGATGCTGTCCTCGTCTGCTTTGCGGTCTCTGCCTGGGCAAGCGCAAATACGGGCTTCGAAGCACCGGCGGCCCAAGACTTGCCCGCTGGGAAGAGAGGTGAGAAGAAACATCAGCTGGCATCTTGGATGCAGGCCAGCAGCACCCCTCAGCTTCCTACCAGGCTATGCAGATGGACCCGAACCTCCCATTTCCCAGTCAGGATTTCCCAGAAGTTGGGCAACTCCCACCTGCAAAGATCTAAAAAATATCCCACAGCCCCTTGAATCAAACTGTTCCTAAGGATGTGGAATACTGCCTTGACTGGAAGAGGAGCCAGAAGGCCACCTCTCCAGCAAAGGTTTACACACATGATACACTACTTACTCTCTTGTTTCCAGTGTCACAATGATAAGGATTGGGCGACGGTTCATCCCTCCAACGCAGCTACTGTTACACATGAAGTTGTACAAGACTGTCGTGAACTCAGTACCGACCTGGATAAGACAAAGGGGATGAGCACAAGAGATGGTGGATGGAAAGCTCTGCTTTTTTCCAAGCTCTCCTCTTTTATTTCCCAAGTTGCAACTGGACTTGCGTGAGAAAGGCCCCCACTACAATCTTCCTTAAAGGAAATGAAGAACTCCTGCCCCTCAAGGGATAAAGAGGGTGTTTAATAGCTCGTTTCTGACAAAGAGGAAGAAGGGATTCATTGTGATGAGGATGGGGAAAGCACAAGATCCCAACTCCTCTGACTAGGCTTACAATCCCCATCCCTTCTTGTGCCAGGACACCCTGATCTCACAACATACCTGGGGTGGCTCGTAGGGGACCAGCACACTCTGCCTCCCGGTGATGGGGTCTTCTACGTACTGGGCATGGCTGTTCCCTTCCACCCTGATCAGGTGGCTGGGAGGTGCAATCTGTCCTGCAAGGGCAAGGAGGAAAAAAGCAAGAGACACTGTTCAGTGAAGCAAGATCACGCACAGGGTGGCAAGACCTTTCATTAAAGGAACTCCTGGCCCCAGAGGTCTATCAGAGCACACACGTTGCCTCCCAGCCCTTAAAGCATCCCTTCCCAAGGTGCCTTATACCAGACACCAAAGGCAACACGGACTTTCTCAAGCTCACTCTGGGCACCTGTGACTAAACTTGAACAAGGGCCTCCCAAGATCCCAGACTAAGCAAGCCCAAATGTCAACAGCACCTCTTCCAGCACATAATTCGTGTGGATTTTCACACAGCTGAAAGCCTTTCTTTTCCTCTCTCTAATGCATACATAAAGCAAAATCCTTCAAGTTGCAATTCCTACTCTTTTCCCCATCAATTTCTAGCCCTCTTCTGCTCCCTCCAATCAGTCTTGATCCTAAGAGCTAAAAAGGATTCAAGAAGCAAGAGAGACATGCATTTTGTTAACAGCTTGAAAAATCTTGCTTGCCTACAGCAGCAGAAGGGAACATGATCTTGGTTCCTAGGCCACCTTCCAATAATTCAAAGTTTCCTTTCTGCAAGTTTTCTTTAGTGTTTCTACAACAGACAACTAAATTCTGAGGAAAGAAGCCTACTATGGGTTCATCTCAAGAATTTGTTTTGTGTATTAACTATTCATTTCCTACTCAAAATACAGCTTATTTCTAGAGAATAACTATTTCAGAATGAGAATTCATAGTTTCAATTTTTTCTTTCTTAATATTATTGAAGGGTATCAACACTCAAAAAATCCAGTTCTGTCAGAAAAGCACTTTCTAATACGAAAAATTGTTCTGAAGAACTGTCTCACTGATTTTACACTCCCAACTCATTGCTTATTTTTCAGGCTTGTCTAGCTGGCTGCACTGTAACCAGCAATGGGATCCAGGCTCCTAAGACATCCTGCTAACTGACACGAACATGTTTTTTTTTACAGTAGGAGATAAATTATGCATGTAGAATAAAACAGATGCTCATGTGAACTTATGTGAACTTAAGTGGCCAAGGCAAAATGGAACCCAGTCCACGAGTTTGCAGAGAATCCCAGGACATTTTAAAAACAGCTGCTACTTCACTAACATGAGGAGAAGCAAGTAAAAGATTAAAACATTAATAATGAACCGACAGTGGCGAGTGTACAGGACGGTTGCCTACAGTTGATACTGACACTTTGTGTTGTCCTGCTAGAGATAAACAGCCCCTCTGTCTTTGAGGCGTGGATTAAGGACTAGAGATGATATTGCATCCTGTTACTAGATCCCTGTCCCAGTGACATGGAAGCTCATTCCTGAGCACAGGAACAGCTGCTTCTCATTGCAGGGGCAAAAGCAGAGCAGGGAAAGGCTGCCAGAGGAACACTGCCTGCCATGGGGACAGACATCCATCCAACCCGGGCAGGCATGGGGTTTATTTCAGTACTTTCTTCCCAAGGACATGCTTGCACAGGGACAGCTAAAGTATTGTATGACGCTTCCTGCTAAGCATAGGAAATAAAAAGCTGCACAAGAGGGAGGGAAGTCTGTTTCCAGAAGGTTTGCTGTGAAGCTGCTGTCAAATCCCTGCACTGGCCACTCATCAGCTGAGCAGCTCTGGAGAGGGACTGCCAGCAAAGCACTGCCCTCCTTACCCTCATTGAACTCCCGGCTCAGCTCGTGGTTCGGGCAGCGTTTGACCACTTCAGTGACATGTTCAGCTTTCTTGTAGACTGGCATAGCCCTGATGACGGCTCCCTGAGGTGGTGGGGTCATCACTTTGATCTGGATGGGACATGTCTTGGCAATCTGGCAGTACAGCTTTTTCAGTTCGGTGGAATACTGAAAGGTGAAAAGACCAAGAGAGTCAGGAAGGTCACCTAGAGATAGAGGTAGACCAGAAGGATGAGGATGGGTTTGCACATGTAACTGAAAGCACCAATGCATTGCATTTGTCTGCACAAAAGCCACACTTCCAGACAAGTGATAAAATCCCTAGACCTTTACCTGTTTCAAAACAACAGAGAATAAATCTACATCCTAGTTTTCCCAAAGGCAAAAACTTCAAATAAAGAGCAATTCCTTCTCACAAACACATGAAGTCTTTACTTTTCTTGGGCACACCTCTTCTCTTCCAAGGGACATCCATTACCCACCTAACAAAACAGATGCTACTCTTTTCACAGCACCCTGTAATCTTGGAAGCACTGGAAACCACACAGGTAAAGTGTTTTATACTGTTTTCGAAGAAACCCTCCTACTTTTGCAGAGAGATGAAATAAAAACATGAACCTTGGGACTGAACAGTACTTGAAAGCAAGATTGACCAATCTGGGAGTTGTACCAAATCTGACATTTCAGTCATCTTCTAAAAGTATTTCATATATCTACTGAGTACCTCTGTAGCAATCTCCTCACATCTAAACTCAAAGCATTACGTCCACAAAAGAGGTTTTAAAAATACAATTTTTTTGGTTTTGAATATTCAAAGACCAGAAGAGCTGAACAACCCAGAAACTAGGTCAATGGCGAGACCTAGAGCAAAACTCTGCAGCTGGCTCCACAAGGGAGGCTGTGTCCATGCAATGAACACCTGGAACACTGCTCACTGTGCTCTTTTGGAGCATAGTAGGTTTCTCTTAAGATGTGTTCTACTAAAACAGTAACACTGAAACAGTGTTTCCCTGAAGTGTGTTCACATCTGGAAACCTTTATTCAGCAACACATCAAGGCTGAGGTTGTTGGTTTCTTTTCAAAACCCCTCAATGAAATAAAGGCATGTGCTTTAGTAGGAGAATTGCAAGGGAACTCTTAATTGGTTCAGTACTGCATAACCTGAACCCATTTTCCTGGATGTCTCCCATGAAGGAGACTGTCCAGTCTTCCCTGCTCTACAAGGTTGTTCCAAAATATGGCAGTTTTTTTCAGTACCCCACTCCAGAGATATTCGGTTTTCTCCTGGTGCTCAGAATTGAGGAGTGCAGAGCTCTCCCAGTAACTCTAACAATGTAACCCACAGGAATTGCTGGCATTTTCCCATTTCCATCTCCTCAGTTCTTGCAGAGAAAGAAAAGTGAAAGCCCCAAGGTAGTTTTGGTTGTTTGGTTTTTTTTTTTTTCACAAAAAAAGGTCTTTAGCAGCCATGGGCCACTACAGTCCCTTTCCCAACTGTTCAAATAGAGCAGCAACAGGTTCATACTGGTCAAGAGCACGACTGGGCCATCCACCCCATTGGGATGGGAAAAGCCAGCGTGTGCATGGATGGGTGGTGGCTGACGTGGCAGCAAAAGGATTAGTTAGTGATATTCAGGGATTATTTGCATTTCAAAGTGGTGTACGCATGGTTAACACAGGAAAAACCAAATTTGGGAGAGACTCTGGGTAGGAGAGGGGATTAAATATAAGCCAAGCCAGTCCCTTCCCTCCTCACTCAACACCATCCTGCCATGTGGCAAAGAAGATGCTACATATATTTAAGCTATGAAAAAAGATTTCTTTAAAATGCAAAGGCCAAATTGTGCAATGTATTTTATGTGCCTGCAGGCTAGAGATTAAACCCACAAAGGATTTACCCAGCCCGCGGAAACAGGGAACATGCCAAACAATTACAAAAAAAGTTGCGAAACAGATCTAGATGGTGATTTATATCGTACATCTTTTAAACCTGAAATTCCTTATTGTTTTTTAATTAAAAAGCAATTCCTTACTGAAGGTAAGAGTGAGCTCACCATCTTGTCTTTTCATCTGAAGAGGTAGAAGAAGAATCCCTTATACGTGAAAGAGGAAGAAAATCTGTAGAGCATTGTTTCCTTCAATACATCAGTTTGCTCATAGCATTGTGATGGTTTCAAGGACAGAAAGCCTCAAAAATCTCAAAAAGCCAACTAATCACTTGGATGCCTTAACATCACTGAAGTGTAAAGAAATTGGGCACCCAAAGGTGATGGGCTGAAATGAAAGCACAAATACGGAAGAGCAATGATGCACAGAGGGCACAGCACACGCCAGGAGCCAACGTGTCCATGTCTGCAGGCATCTGGAGAATTGAACAAATGGAAAGAGATACACACCCCTCGGTCACCAAGTAGGACTAGTGGTGTTGACTGTAATTTTATGTATAATATCTTCAAAGACAGAAAGCTGGGGTTACAAAGAAGGAGGAAAATAAAAATCACTGCTTTCAGAAGGACAGTGAGTTAGCCCGCACCAGCATAAATACTGAAGCTCCTGATCAAACAGCATGGCCCTCCACCAGCAGAGAAAGGGATCTGCTCCTCATCTACCCATTGGCATCCCTACTGTCAGGCCCCTTTGGCTACAACCACCAAGGGAAGCATTGGACCCGCAGTTTAATTTCACAGAAAGCAAAAAGCTGAGAGCTAATGAACAAGCTTGTCCAACAAAGAAATATATATATACGTTCCCAAAACACAAGGTAAACTAAAGAGCTGCAGGTTCTGGCCAACATCTTGAACTTGGCATGTCAGAAAAGGAGGCTAACCAGGAGCCTCACCTCTTGTTTCAGGACATGGTCAGGGCATGGCGATGCAAGCAGCAGTGCCCAGCAGAGGAAAACGAGACAGTAGGAGGGCTGAGCCACCTTTGTCACCCAACTGCAAGGAGTTCAAGCCTCACAGGCACTGCACAGGGCCTGAAGACATGGCATAGAGCCATTATTTCACATCTACCCCAGGCACAGCCGCCTGCAAGCGTGTAATCACTGAACGGGCAGTCATTTAACACTGGTGTAAATCTGTCCACGGGGTACCTGCTGTCAGACAGTAAGGGGCTCGAGTTTCCCACCCTGCCAACTTTGCTGCAACCACGGGTAACCTGATGCACAGCCACTTACTGGCATAAATAGATGCAAACAACTTCGTACTGGATCAGTGATAATCGCTGTATCCAGAGCAAGACAGGATATTGTATATAGATTTCAAAGCAAATGCGCTTCAGAAAAAAAATCCCGAGGCAGAAGCTGTCTGTGCACTCAGTTTCTGCAAGCAAGGATCAGCCCCTCTCGCTGCTCCTCAGTGGTCCCAAACAACCCCACCTTGCAGGAGGTGTCCCCCTGCCACTGTTTTGATTTGTGAACTGATAGACACTCGCTGAGTGAGGGGTAAGATCAGGAGATGAGAAATTCCCAGAAATCCAAAGCATGACTATTAATCAACACACTTAAGGAAAACTAAATTAATTTGGAGTACAAATATAAAAAATGAGCTTGACCCAACAAACAAGCCTATCAGTTAACAAGACAATTATCCAGCAGTAGGAACAAAAGTTGTGCCAACAGCCTGAGGAGTGCAAACACCACTTCCACCAGACAGAGACCTGAATGTCCTTTAAAACAAAAGAGCTGACTGGCAACATATCCTCTGTTCAAGAGGGAGAGGAAAGAGTTTTTAGCTCAGACTTTTCTTTGGGGTTCGAGTACTGCCTGTTGTGAATGTAGCTTTTTGCTTAATAATATGTTTTAAAAGGAAAGATGAAAACATTCCAGTGCCTGCAGCTCTGTTCTCCCCACCTGCCTGTGCAGACATACTGTATTACCCACTCTTGGCACCCTGGCTGGTAATTCAGTACCACAATATACACACTCCAGCTACCATCAGGCAACACCTGTCTGATTTCTCAGTAAGCCCCTTCTTCGGAAGGTGTGTCAAGAGAGGGTTTAAAGGAGAAAACAAAACATTTTTCGACTCTCAAATGAAGAATATTTGCTAGAAAGGACTGAATGCTCACAGTGCAATACAAGTTGCAATGGTTTTTCACTGAGCATTCAACTCCCCTGCAAAACTCTGATGCAGTGAAATCCCCCAAACACTCCTTTCAAAATCTACCTCTAATATCTGCTTTACCATCTGATCTAGCCAGGGGATTACGGTTCCTAAATCTTTAAAAGGAGCAGGGTTCAGTCAGCACTACAAATGCTGATGGATGTCAACTTGAAGGTGATCCCAGAGGTTGGCTTACGGCATTACAGCTCCCTGAGTCCCTTCTGCTCAGATCAACAGGTCTTTAAAATCTTTTTCAAACTTCTTTCAAGTAGTCATGTTTTAGTTCAACTCAGTTAACTAGACTTGTTTTACTTGATATTTTCAAAGCCACATCAGTCAACTATGCCTTTTCTCCTATCAAAGTAACTCCAAGAAGGGAAAAAAACATGAGAAGAACAGGTTGGAAGAATGGGAAAGCAACAGTTAACTCCATCAAACTATTCACAGGTGAAAAAAAAAGAGTCACAAAAAAATTAGAAAATAATCTGCATGTTTCAGTTATTTAGGAGAAGAAAAAGTAGTGGAAAGAAAGGAAGCTACCTACTAAGAATAAAATTTGAGATTTACTCAAGCACCTGAAACATTTTTGTTTTGATAAACCATGATTTAACTTTTCATTTACAAAAAACTGTTGGGAGCATGTGGGGGCACATCAGAAACACCTGCACGCGCACACACACAGTCACTTATAAGAACCAACTTGTACCCAGAGGAAACTCAGTGAAGAAGAGCTCTAACAGGAGCACTGCAGACATGGACAACTCCTTCCAGACTTAACGTTCAGCTCAGCATAATCTTAACCCCACCACTTGTTAGCTGACTTGTTGCAGCCTCAAGTCCTCTATCTCACCAGGCTCCAGAGAAAAGTGGACAACTTGCTGCTATTGGACATAGCAGATATTCAAACCATGGGCACAACTGACAGGTCCAGCAATCACCAGCACCTCGGGTGCCTCCTGATCCACTGCGCGTGGCAAAAACCCCCAGACTCACAGCCCACTGTACCAGTGAGTATATCCCCCATCTGCAAGGGGAGCCATCCAGCGATGACCGGGAGGATGGGAGCCGGAGATGATACTGATGCAGCCTCACTAGTGCTTTGCAGACATTTACCAAATTTCTCCACCCCGGGGCAAAGGAAAAACCATGTCACACTCTCTTCCCTCTTGAGGAAGGGCAGTGAATCACCCAAGGGCGTCCGCCTTTGCAAAGACTTAAGCTTCGTTTCCCCCTCAGGCTCCTCTGCCCCCTCCCCGCCGCCTTTGCCAGGCGCGCACGAACGGTGCTGACGAGCTATTAAAATCCTTCCTCCGAGCGCTTTTCCCCGGGAGCCGCAGCCAAAGGCCGCCTGTTGCCACCTGTCAGTCGCAGGGATTAATTACCTGCGCCGGGCGGGGAGTGGCACATTCCTGCCGGCCTCGCCCGCCGGGATGTTGACATCAGGCAGGTGGGCCCCGCGTCCCCCCGGCCGCCCGCCCGCGCCCAGGGGGGACGCGACCCACGGGTGCGTGGGGACCGGCAGCGCCGCGGAAACCGCAGGAGGAACGGGAGACGCGGGGAGGGAGGAGCGTGTCGGGTCTGCCCCGGGGCAGGCGGCACTCCCAGCGCCGGCAGCTGCTGCTGCGCCTTGGAAACCTTAGCGCAAAAAATAAATATCTATGTGCGTGTGTGTGTTGACCTGCTTAGGTAAACGGGGAAGGGGAGGGGTGGCAGGGAGGAGAGCGGAGAAACATAGCCTGCGGACAGGGATTCAGGGGCCGCTGCCCGGTGCAACCCGCCCGTTCCCCTGGGGACCGCGGGCCACTGTGGCACCACTGTGCCATCGCAGGGTGCAAAAAGGGGGGAAAAGCAGCTCTTCCCCTCCGACAGAGGCACTACCACCCCCTCGCCTTGGCAGGCAGACGGCTCCGCGTTCCCCCTCCCCGGACGATGCGATTCCCTCTGTGCCACACTCCCGCCCAGCCCCCTTCCACCGCCCCGCAAACATCCCGACTCAGAAGGCAGACTGAGAAGGGGACGTTCACAAGTGGTCATGCTACCCCCTGAAATTACCCAAAATATCGAATTCAGGGCATTTGCTAGATTCTCCCATCTTTAGGATAATGAGATCACTCCTTCATGTGACAATATTTAGTGTCTCGCTTGAGGCTTCCCAGAGGTTTTAATTCAAAACTACCTTGATCAGGATGTATCATCTGCTTTAGGAATATCTGTAGAGAACATTGCCAGCAAAGCCACAATGATAGCAGAAATGACACTGATAATTTCCCATATTGCTTTTGCACTGTGAAACAGTTGTAAATTTGAAAACTTTACATTCAAGAACTTTTACATTTCAGTTTCATATCTACAGACTTGCTTCATCAACAACTGAAGACCTCTTCAAGTTTGGCTTGAAAACACTTTAAAAATGAACAACAACAAAAAATAATTAACTGAAAAGTATCCTGTTTCAAGAGGAAAAAGCCTCCGATGGAAAACTTCAGAGGCGAGCTTTACACTTATTTTTGATACAAAGTAATGGGTGTAAAGGAAGGCTTTATGATTTGCTTTTGTGAGTTCTCTTCCTTTGCTAGTGTATTATTCTAAACCTTTTTGAAATTAATTTCTTTAAAAACCAAAATCGTAAGACTCTTGCAGTCAAATGCCTTTAGCTTATGTAGCCAGCTCACATGCTGCTTGGGTATTGTGTCCAGTCTCTGCTAATTTCTAGACTGAAACTGCAGCAGTACCGAACAAGTTTCAGATGCTAACAATGTCTAGTAATTTGCATTTCTGATAGATTACTTTGCACCAGAAATGTAGTGAGGTGAAGGTATGAAATGAGAATGAATCTGCTGAAAGGCAAAGTTGACCCAATGCTGAACATCATCTTCCCTGATATCTCGGTCTCCCGGTGGCTTCCGTATTACAAATGCACAACAAATAAGCAACCTGTTTGCCTGCCACAGGAGATAAAACATTAAGAAATACACACTGTAGGAAGTCCACTCTCTCATGCTACCCAAACTCACCTAAAGGCTATGATGTGTTAAATTTCATCAGAATAACGAGGAGTGATTAAAGTTAGGCTTAAAGTCACTTAAAATTGGATTTGAAAAACATCCACTTCAATAATTGAGCATTAATTAGTAAATCGGTAAAGTTCAAGGGCAAAATTTTTAACCATTAAAGTGAATGCAAAAGCAGTTCTGTGAACAACTCCATTGAACTTCTTCCCTCTTTTCATAGCTCCACGATTCTCAGTGACAGGTGGCTACTTCACATCTTCCTAGCAAGAGCGCAACCCACTGCAAAGTGCTACACTGAAGTTGCAAGTATTTACATCTATATAAAAATGCACACACCTGCTTGCAGGTAATGCGAGTGGACAGTACATATATGACTACACGTGTTTGCTCACCTGAAACTCATTTGATTGTACGACCTCGAGCATCACACCAACTAGACACTGCGACAATGACATAACCAGCAATAATCCTTCCAGGCAATTCTACTCGTTACATCAGAATGTATATACCAAAGCTGCAGGTAAAAACCTCCATGACTTGATTTAGCAAAAAAATCTTCAGCATAAGCTTAACTTTTGTCAGCACTGTTAATCATGCCTGTTTAAGTCAGTATGCCTAGATTAGCATTGGGGATTAAACTTTCTTACAGTCATCTGCTTGGGCTCAGCCTAAGAGGAAAGCTGCTGTGTGTTTCCTATTAGCCTCCCAGATCTCACTTGTTTCAAAGTCCACATGTTGCAGCATGCTCCATCCTACCAGCCAAACTCCAAAAACCCTAATCAGCTAGAGGAAACATTGTCTGGAGTAATGACATACTAATTTTTAGTGCATCTCCTGTTACTTTTGTCCCCTGTTGAAAGTCAAAGGGTGATGAACTCAACTGTAAGGAGGGAAGCAGCACAGTAGTACATAAAGGTTGCTCAACTGAGATAAAGTAAACAGCAAAGCAAAAATCCTAAAGCTCTCCAAAATATGTCTGCTCCCACCAAATCTAACCTGGTTTCAAAAACATGAGTCAGCTGTAAAAGTCCCAGATAAGCAGGTCAAGATCTTGCAGGCCCCTCCCAGAGCAGATAGAGGCTTTGCGTCCTCAGCAATTTGAAATATAGCCACAGGTTCAGTTAAGCTCCACACCAACTAAGAATCAAGGGAAAGGAGCAGGGTACAAGAAAATGCCCAATTAAAGACTTAAGTCCAAAACTCTTTTTAGTTCCCGCACTTGCAAATAAGGGCATTTCATTAATAACTCAGAGAAAAGTGAATGAGTCACTAGTACAGTATCTGTTACTGCAGAGGGAAGCCAAGCTAGATGATAGAACACATTTAAAAACAAAACAAAACAAAAAAACACCACAAAAAAACCCCCAAAAAACCAACGAAGTTGGTCTAGCAACATAGTCTTTTCAATCAGAAACATCCCAAGCCTGCAACTCAGGGGCAGAGTCAGACTCAGAGGTATCAGGCACCCTGCCACAGACTGCACAAGCCACTCAACACCCTGGAAAGAGGACACTTTGCTAGATGGTGACAGATTTCCACCCAAATTCTGGCTCATGCCAAAGGACTGTCCAACTTGGAAAATGCCACAGGGTCAGCACGTTGCAAGGGTAAGAGTATGTGTGTCAAATACTGGCCCATCTTCCTAGTTGGGTCACTTACAGGAGATGCAAACCAGTTGTCTTTGCATGCTCATTCTGATACAGGAGAGAGAATTAAAGGGATTCAAAACTAAAACCAGATTTAATGTCTTCTGACCTCTCATACTAAACACCTTTGCCCAGATACATTTTCTATCCCGTTCATTCTTTCGTGGCTTAGGGTTTAGATTCAATGGACTCTACAAAAAGGCCAAAAAATCCCTGAAGAAGTTCACATACAGATCATTTGTATTTTTTAACTTGCCTTCCTACAGTGCTACATCTCCTATGCTGTGACAAGTGCAGGACTGCTCCTGACTGTTTCTGGAGTGAGGAACTGGTCAATGCACCCCATGGAGCAGGGCCAGTAGCTAACTGGGAGGCCAGTGGGTTCAGCTGTGAACTGGAATGCTCTGATAAAACAAGGGGCCACCAGCCAAGTCTGTCAGTGAACGCTATTCTGTATGTGCGCTCTCGACAAGGACCAAATGGCTCAGATGGAAAAAGGTGATCCCCTTTCTCTCCTACTCACTTTGCTTTCCCCGTTTATTCCCCCTGAAGGAAAGTACAGATACCTCTCCACTTCATCCTTCTAATAGAATATTAATCACACCTATGGGAGATGATGGAAGGAAAGACAAAAAGCATTAAATCTGACAGCCTCTCAAAGTGGCAGTGCCAGTGAAATGCATCATTAAGGTGAGTAATTTTCCTGTTTACTTCATAAGCTCCCAAGCCCCCCCCTTCCTCCCTGCCTACATGTGGGCAGGACCCATCAAGGTAAAGCTTTGGAAGCAAGCAGCAGCGTCCCCAATTTCTACATAAATGCTGCAGGCCAAAGAGCAAAGACAAGTTCCAACTGAGCCCTTGACAGTAATCAAGCACTGCGGCGCCTCTGGTCTTGTCTTGTGCATACCTTGCAAGTAGCATCATGTCTTCCCGGTGAGATTTCACTGGCAGCGCACACAAGCGCCTTGTTCCTTGGCTTCTGTCTCAGAAAAAGAAAGTCCTGAAAGCGCACACACACACACGCCCCTGCTTTTCTGCTCCAAGGGAGACCATTTCCCTCTAAGTCTTTAGTGTACTGTTAGCAGCCCTTTCAGAACAGATTTACGAATTTGCCAGAAATCTCTTTTGTTCCTGTGCAGAAAGGTTAGCACTAGTCCCTTGCCAAAATGGCATTGAGTCTTCTCTGTTAACGTCCAGGAAACTATCCTGAGTCAGATCTTATTACATTTGAAACAGGGTGCAGGTACCAGCAAGTCTCTTCCATGATAACAGCCAGGACTTGTCCCATTTCCTGATCACATTACACTCAATTTCCAGAATTACATCTATGCAAATATTGTTCTCCTGTTTGCGGAGCATTTCATTGATAATTAAAGTGAAAAGCCAACAAAGCTTTTCTGGCCAGAATGGTGAGCAAGGCAACAAACTACCACGCAGACACCAACCAGGGACAGATGTTCTTCCTCTGTATGAAGACCATCAGATAAGGGCTCTCTCCCCCTCCTACAAGACAGAGGATCCAAACTGAACCAAACCATTTCTGCAAACATCCCTCTGTTTTCTGCAATTACTGACCCAATGAGGACATACTCTAGTTCTCAGCCACAGAGAAAATTTAAGGATTAGTAAGGAAAGACAAAAATTACACCTAATTGAACAAATCATAGTTTTACTGAGAACATAAAGATGTAGTAACTCAGATCTAAGCTAGATCAATAAAGCATGGCAGCAACTCTAGCATACTTAGGATGAATGGTAAGTCAAACCTTTAAACCTTTTATTCATACAATTAAGCTTTGGGGATGAATGGCAAGAAAGTCAAATGAGAACACAGTCACTAGCTATTACCAGCATTTGCAGGGTTCTGGGATCTGTGTTTTACCCAGATCCTCCCCTTTCTCAGCCCTCTCCTTCCATCCACAATGACCTAGCTAAGCACAGTCCTCGAGTCAACTCATGTGGTTTCTCCTGAGCCTACTTTCAAAGTCAAGACATGATTCAGCAAGGTGTTTAAGCAGATGCCTACCTTTAAGGTTGGGAGCAGCCTTGCTGACTCCAACAGAACCCAATAGATTTCACTGGGAATATTCACGTGCTAGAGGTTATGCACTCACTCGAGTGCCTTACTGAACTGAGACCTTGATTTTCCTATATACCGTGGGAAACAATTCATACAGTTCCATGTTGAGGAGTGTAACAGTGTGGCTGCTGCAGCCATCAGGCCATGGATATATCCCCTCCAAAATGCAGCACCTCACCCCCAGGCAGCTAGTGAGGTCAATGCTGTGGCATCTTCTTGGCTAGGAAGAGCAACAAGCCTATCCCAGGCTTGGGGTATTCCTCCCTTTTTCTCATGCTTTCCAGCGGCCCTGAAGCCATACAACTGCAGCAGCTAAGGGAAGAAAGCTGTTCTGTAGAGCGGCATTGAGAAAGGGATTGCAATGAGTTTGGAAAATGTTAGCAGCAGTCCTTCCTATCCCTCATAGAAATAACAATCTTCAGCTTTGCGTTTCTTTCCCTCTAAGAGTAGAAAGAAAAACCACATCCCAGTGGACATGCAAGCCAAAGGAAACTGTGCAGTAAAATATCACCTAAGAAATGGAAGGTTTGAACACAGCACAGTCCGTATATCTGATTTTTAGGTTGCTTTGAAATTTCAGCAAGAAAGCATAAGTGCATAAAACAAGCTTGCATGGACCTGGATGCACTTTACAAGTCTGCTAGGTAAACTCATCAGGAACGATTGCCAAAATACTTCATGACATACTAACAGATCTATAAATTATTGGAAATAGATTATATCAAGTCTCTCAATACTTAGCAATTGATTTATTTCACTTGGTAACAAAGACAATTATGTCCTTTGCATGATCTAACTGGAAACATAACAGGAACTAATGTGGATTTAGATGTAAATCCTTGCAACCACAACCTGAAGATGGCTTTCCAAGGAAAACACCAAACAGGTCTTTGTCCCTGTAGACCTCCTTACTACCTCTACACTGCTTCATTTGCAAACTGCAAGCTCTGAAGACCCCAAGCAACAGATGCTTTGTGAGAACACCTAGCCCATTCAAAACAAGACTGCTTTCCCAAGCAAAAAGCAGTCTTTGTTACTGGATAACAATGAGAACAGGAATAGTTCCCTGGGAAACATAATTTTAAAGTCATATTTCCCAACTAACCACACCCAATTAGTAACTAATGCCATATTTTTGAGTGATTATGGAATCCCAGCAGATTTTTCATCAGTTTCAATTTTGTGATTTTTTCCATCTTCCCAACAAAAAAAAAAGAAACAAAACTCCCTCCTGATCCTATATGGGTTGCAGGTAACAAAAGGAAAGCCCCTTCCTCCCTAAAAAGAAATGAAACAAAATGGAACAAAACAAGACAGAGTTGCAACATCAGAAGTTATTGGCTCACACTGTCTGGCACTCCCATTTTCCTTACAGCTCATACGTGATGCATTAGAGAAAGGTGCAAAGTCTCCATGGACAGAACATGCTGTTGTCCTGTATGATGCTGTACAGATGAATTCTTGCCCTTGCAGAAAGCAAGGCTTGTTCTGAGATAGCTACCGTGAAGCTCACAAGCCTCACCACTGCAAGTGCTATCAAGGGTAACACTTAAAAACATCCCCTTAGCAGCTCTGAATTGACTCCTATCCAAATAAAAAGGCAGGAGAAGGGCTGGGACTAACACTGGCAAACCATTTGCAATTGTAGTCCACTGAAGACAACCGACATCAAAGAAGGCAAGGACTTTGAACCTACAGAAGCCAACTACATCTCCAGAATTTTATCAGCCACCACTACGTAAGAGGAAGACACCAGTAAACAACCGACATAACCCAAAAGACTCTTTCCATCCACCAGCTTCACAATGAGCAACAGAAAAGAGTCCACAGGGAAGTATTTAGCTCTCCAGTTGCAGATTGCAAAGCACCAGGATGCAGAAAAACCCTAAATAGGATCAGAGATATTACAGAACACACCACAAGTATGTGACCATGCTACTACTGTGATGGGCAGCAGATCATTATTGTGTAAGGTAGAGAGCAAGGCTCCTCTGCACAAAGCACTGCATTAGAGAAAAAAAAAAAAAAGCAAAAAAAAAAAAGCCCATTTTACAAAGCATGGAGGCAACAGATTTGAAACAATCTGGGGGGAGACACTTGTGAAGAAGGAAGTTGGTAAGGGAAAAGAAGCCCTAGCCACAGCACACCAGCTACCTGATCCTGGAGGACAGCAAACAATAGAGGCCCAGCTAGACTGTAACTGTTGCCACATATTTCTTATTTAAATGCAATTTGTTTAATCTCAAGTCGGATTCAACCATCAAAGGCTCTCTTCTGTAGCACTCTGACAGTTCACTCTAAATCTCTGCACCTTTAATCCTTTAATTAGCCAAGAAAAATGCGATCTCAACTCTTCCACCAACCTAAGCTAATTTTCTGCATGGAGCTTCCAACTCCTGTAGGTTACAGGTTTTAGCTGCTTGTGTAGCCAAGGGGAAATAAACAAAACAAAACACACCCCCACCACCCCATTCCCACACAGGCTGATATGTGCTTCCCCATGTGCTGACTTTCCAAACAGCAAGCTCCTTGAAAAGTCCTTGCAAAAGCAAGAGGGACCCATTTTCACATGGCTGTAGTGGGTTGGGAGGCATTATTGTATCAGAAAGAGCAAAGAGAGGTTTTTGGGGACAAGGCAATGTTTGCACAGGAGAGAGATAAAACTGGAGCATTAAGGCAATGCTTGAGTAAGAGGGTGTCATTAGTGGCTTCAGCCACCTTCCTCAGTGATCTCAGGATGGAAGCTCTGAAGCAAGCAAACAAAACCACAGTCAGGCAACCATTTTAGAAACTCTCTCCAAAGGAAAAGTTCTTCCAATTTCTCAGAAGTGTCAAGGCAACTGAGATCTGAAGGAAGAAAAGGAACACTGCATGAGACAACACTGTATCAGCACAGAGACCCATTTGGGCAGCCTGAAATACACATCAGGCTCTTCATGCAGTCCAGCAAAACAAATTTAAGGAAGGACGAGGGCACCTAAATTCCTCATCTGAAGGCCTAAGCATGGGAGAGTGAGATATAATCTGCATCTGAACACAGCCCTGAATGCCTCTCCAGGTCAGGATACTTCTTGCAGTGCAAGGCAAAAGCAAACAGTGCTCCTGCTCAAGGCTTGGCCATAGTGCAGCTGCAGGGAGTGCTGGCTGGCCACATGTTAACCCAGTGTCTGACATGCAGTAAAAAGGAGTTTAGGCACGGCCAAGACATTTCTGCACAGCCCCAAAACCATCACATTCCAGCTGCAATGTGCCAGGGATGATGAACCCTGCCCATTGCTGCAGCACCATACAGACACAGCAGATCTCTTTCTAGGCACAGCCTGCAAGTCCACACAACACTGCATGGAGCCTAAGGCCATCCCTAGGATGTGTGCCTACCTGCCAAGTGTGGACAAGACGTAGGAGGCCTTCCTGGTAGCCAGCCAGGGAGCACAAGTGAACAAGCACCAAGAGTCACCAGGCACTTGACAATGGCATGAAGACATGTAAGAATAACCTACCTCTGATGAGCAAATGCAGAGTGGAAGAGCCCTGTCTACATCAAAGGCCAAGGACAGGAATTTGTGCATCTTGCAGTTCTTAATTTGCTTCCCTGTTGAGGACTTGATGAAGATCAGCACATGACCAGGACTGCCTCGCTTACACAAGCACTTTTGGCAAAGTCACAGCAGGATTTGGTTTGAGAAAAGGGGAGGAACAAAAAAGCAGTCTGCTGTTTTTAAGCACTGGCAAAATACTACCCAGGTAGTATTACTACCCCATCTCTACATAGGACAGAGTATTTGGAATACATGCCCTTTCCTTTGGTAGGATTTTAGAGGCACTGTGTTCACATCCTCCACCTTACTCAGCCCAAATCAGTTCCCCTCAGCTCCCCAGCAAGGAATCCAGCCCACAAGACAATGAAAAAGATCCAAGTAACAGTTGCTACACTCCAATGACAACAGATCCCAGTCATACACAGTCTGCACCTTCAAAACTCTCATTAGTTACACATGCAAACCAATAATACAGCTGCATGTGCATCTGAGGCATCATCTTACAAAAAACCTAAAGCCACAGAGCTCAATATGATAAGAAACATCAGCGCGATGATATGAGAACCTCAGCAGGACAACCTCTATTGCCAAGTTCACCACTTCAGCTGCTCCTGAGTCATGTAACTGTTCTATGCTGCCACAGGCCTTGAGAAAGAGGCATTTCAGGTGCACAATTAAAGGCAGGCAAAGGAGCTCTGCAAGTTGCAGTTGCAAGAGGTTCATGCTACCTTCAGTTCCTACAGAACAAAGAGGATGGGAGCAGCTGGCAAGGGGCATTGGACTGGGAAGCTGCATTCTGGGGTCGGGGCAGCCAGCCTGGTAACTGAGTCTCTGCACTGTCTTTGATCAGTGAATTACAGAACATCCTACCACCAGCAGTCCTCAGTGAGGGTACAAAGGAATAACAAACAGCAGATTTGCTCCAGGCCAGAAAGCAAGCTCACCTCACAGCACCAAGATGAGTAGAGTTTTTTCACTTTTAAGAAAGAAAAAGAATATAATAATAGAAAAAAAAATCTACAGTGCTCTGAAAGCAGCGAACCAAATTATTAAAGTGCTTAAAAGTTTAATGAAGAAATCAAAGCTATTAAGCAAACATTCAACTTGATGTCTCTTTCCCGTCTTACCCACCCTTCCTCAATGCATTCAAAACCTCTTTTTTGCTGCGCTATAACATGTTTGAACAGGTACTGAGATATAAACAAGTCTTGGCCCCATCTCATACAGAATGGATTGGTTGCAGATGTTCTCCTGCAAGCTACATCTTGCCTCCTGCAAGAGCATTCATCTCCAAAACACATCATTTCACCTACTTTGCCTGAAGCCAAAACTCAAAGGTTATTTAATTTTTAATATTTTTTTTTTATTAACTCTAACATACCTACAGCTGTGCAAGCAAAACCCCATCTGGTTTTTCAAGGCACAAAGAGGCAAGCGACTAAGTTTAGATAAAAGTAACCAAGCTGGGGCAGTCATCTTTCTGTTCACCTCTGCCGGAGCCAACAGCAATGTCAGGGATGCAATAAAACAAAAAAACTGCTATATTTCAGAGAAGCCTGACATATTTCACTATCTTCCTAGGACAAGTCAGACATGAGCTCATACAGAGGCAGGTGAGTCAGTGACGAGTCAGACAAGAGTTCCTTAATTAAGCTTTAGGGGCAGATGATCCCTCAAAGGTGTAATCAGATTGGTATGGCCAGTGGAAAAAGGAAAAAAAAAACCAAAACACAAAAACAACCAAAAAACCCCAACAAACCAGCATTAAAAAAAGTTGAGTGAACTGCTCTGCTACACCCTTGCTGAGCCATGCCAGGCAGGCTGGAGGAAGCAAGCTGCCCAGAGCCAGAGTCCCCAGCACACAGGAATGGCTGGCCATCCTGCACCACTCACTCTCTGGCAGTCAGCACCTGCCTGCATGCTCAGCTCTGCTCCTCCTGGGAGCAGAGAAACGCTGACTTCCCCAGTGAGCAGGTTACACTGGGGTCATGCCATGGACACAGCATGACCTGGGGGGTCCAATGTAAGGTGCACCACAGGAGCTGGACTTCCAGAGGCAAGGGGGTGGTTGGCAACAGCTCAGACCTGTGTGGTGGAGACGGAAGCAGTCACAGGTGAGCCATTCTCAATCATTAACCAACAGAGTCAATCCTGGACAGGTGATTTATCAACACTTAAAATGCTACCAAGCCATCTCACTACAGAGGTACACCTCATGAGTGTATGTTTTGGAAGCTTCTCTGAAATAAGCTGCAAAACACACATCAGAATATCAGTGTATTGAAACAAAATAGCCCCATTAAACAGATTGGGATCAACAGAGTGACTAACAGCATCAGAGGGTTTTTGTGATCTCGGCATCAAGACATGGAGCATGGAAGTTGTTTTCTTCCAGCACGTGTCCCTGCAAAATCATCCTGGAACTCGTCCTGCCCATGTAGCTGTTCTTGCTGTCGGCCAGGGACCATGCTGCAGTGCTCCCTCTGAACGCCAGCAGCACCAGAGCAACCCAGTTCTCCCCATCTTTATCTTGCACAGATCAGTCTGCTGAAAAACAAGCCCAGAAAGACAGACTCCAACCTCTGCAGCCCTTTTGAGAGGTATGGCAAAGGAAATGGGCCAAAATGACTCAGAGAAGTCAGCACACAAAGGGAACGCCAAATAAAGGTCAAATTTATGAATTCCTTACAGAAACTGATTGCAAAGCAACCAGTCTGTGCGCTCTGTCTTTGCCAAACCTTACAGAACTAATGGTAACTTCTCTGAAGATTTTCCTAGGGGCCTCACCACTTCCTTTGTGTGTACCAATACTGTAAGAGGTTTACTGTAGAAATGCACAGACTCTTTTTTGTTAAAAGTCCACTTTGCTCATATGCCTACAAGAACTCACCAAGGATGGGTCAAAAAAAAAAAAATGACTAAGAATGAGTTGTATGAGAGGTTTGCAGGAGAAGAGATGGGAGACAAGGAACTCATTGCAAAAGCAGCCACCACCCTGCTGATTAATGAAGAGGGATCATTCAGTGCTCAGACACTGGACAAACATCTCATGGGAATACTTTTTCTCTCCCACCCATGGTGATGCTGATGCTCAAATGCAGACAGAGCGGGTGCTCTGCCTGCCCCGCTGCCGGCTCTGCAAACACCCTTCAGGCTGGGCACCAAGCCCAGTGGCACCGTTCCCATCCCTTCCCCATGGGAATCTCTTCTAGCCCTGCATTTTAAGGGGGGTCCAAGGAGCTCTGGGTGCAGGTTTAACAGCAAGCTTGGGCTCACTTTACTCCCACTGCAAGGTCAAGAGCAAGTCAGCTCCCCACCACAGCTCACACACTTGAGCTAATAAGACCTGACAAGTGGCAGGGTGAGTTTGTCAAGGCTTGGCACCACAGCTAATACAGCAGCTGGTACAGCATCATGCTTTGCCTATGAAACAGGAAGAGGCTTTCCTTATTCCCATAGCTCTCAAATGGCTGCTGGGTCAGTAATTTTCACACCTGGTAGGACCAATGCTGGTAAAGCTCAAGACCTCAAACAGGGGAAGCGATAACCCAAGAGGCATTCGGCCTTCAAGTCTTAGCCTGGAGATAGGTTTTGGTTGCCTCAAAAGTTAGTTTGTAGAAAGACTCTAACGGCCTGTAACTAAGCCAAAATAAGAGGCCTGAAAGATAAGGCTACTGAGAGGGTACACACAACAAGCAGCAGTGTCCAGCCGTCCCCCTCAAGCATTTCACATCAGGGGTCCAAGCATTTTACAACACAGGATCATCGTGACACAGTCCAAGATTTGAGTGTGAGTATGCAGAAAGGGGAAAGAGAGGGAGCAGAGGCAGAGGGAATAACTTGCACAATGTTACCCAGATTACATCTAAATCACAGGGCAGGAGTGGCTCCGAGGCTGGGCTGGGAGCCAAATCTGCTGCTCCTGAGCAGGGCATCTCCTGGCAGGGTGGCTTCTCTCCCCAGGAGGAGAGTTTGGTGCACCCCAGGGCACAAAACATGCAGGGAGGAAAGCTCCAAGGCAGCATAGCCATCATGGCTAATGGGGAAAAACAACAGAGCCAGAAAATTTAGACCCAAGTCCTCTCTCAAGTGTTTAGGAAAGCCAGATCAGCCTAAGCGCTGTTTTCCTATGTTTCCTCTAGCACATTTTTCAACTTTTCATAAAGCTGAATTTAGATGAATTTCAGCAGCTAACGTGTATCAGCAGATCATAAAATACTCCTTTTTAATCAAACAAGTAATATTTTCTTCTCCTCAAAAAAAATCCACTCTTACAGAATACATCTAAAAAAAACCCCAAAAAATGAGGAAAAACTAGCACTCTCCTTCTGCGGCTCCACCAACTTTTGTTCCAATGTTTAAGTGTTATCTTTACCAACTGGAAACGGTAAAGTTTGTATCAATACTCACGTCTATTTGCAAGAGGATCTAAGCTCTTACTTGGTTAGCTATCCTGCTGTGTTTACAATAACAAATCTGACACACCTGCACATAGCAAAACCTCATGAAAAGACTTCCATTGCATAATAAAGTTCATGCTCTTTCTATACAGGAGGCATCCCTACCCAGGATACTTCTTTTTAAAACAAAGTAGGAATTTCTTCACAATATATGGTCTGCCAAGCACTGGAGCTAAGCCCTCAGCATACGGAGCACCACCAATGCAACACACACAGAATTACGCTGCTTCAGCACACTGCCAAAGCTCTGTGTGCTCTGCATTGAGTTGGCAGGGACATAATATCTATGACAAATGTGATATTTCAGCTGACCTAAAGAAAGGAACGATCCTCTCCAAGGGCAGTCTTTCTCTACAAAGTGAGCAATAGGTCTTGCATCAGCCTACCTGATATACTTTACTAAAAAAATAACATATTAAACAGCCACTCAAACAGTTTTTGCACGACCTTTTTTTTTGTTGTAGGGTTGAAATAGCTTGTAACAGTGCTCAGTTATGCAGTTTACCTTAAACAGATCAGTGCTATGGGGGAAATCTATTAGGAAACCCTCCTTGCCCTGGAGCCGCTGCCTCCCTTCTGGGCCAGCGGGCCGTGACCTTTGGAAAGGTAAGGAGGCAACTCTGCTGATGCCTCTTTGAGCTCTGCCGGGCTGCTTTGCATGCTTAGCACTTGTGAAATCCAGGAGAGCTCAGCAGCTTTTACAAGCCAGCCCAGAGGCAGTCCCCATGCTGAATGTTACAGAAAAACTGAAGCATCAAAAAAAGAAAAAAAAAAAAATAAAGGGGGGAATAAAATCCACCCCAAAAAACTACTGTTTTGGAAACTTTGGCACTTCTGGCGCCTCGGTTACCATTCTCTAAAATGGCGACTCCACTCCTGATTTGCCTACCAAGCAAAGGTGTTTGCTGATTAGGGAAGTAATCTTTGTGCAGTACTTTGAAGACTTAAAGTGCTACATTAATCCTACATGTTGCTCTTACTAGAAGCCAATTTTCAGCTAAGAGGAGGGGAAAAAAAAAAAAGCTGATTTAAATAGTGACCCTCCCTTACTTAAAGATGTTCACTCATCTCCCAACATCAGCTATTCTTATCTGTAAATGTTTTTTTAACCCTTCCTTCTCATAGTTCTCATAAACCACAAGTCTCATTCAGCTTTTATTTGAAAAATGGCTTCTTTCCAGGTTGTGGCTGTTTCTTGTAAAGTTAATTCCTTTGGTAATACTGCTGGAGGCACATTGGTATGTTTGGTGTGTGTATGTACACATATATATTTTCCCCCTTTTCACACGGTGTTGTTTTTATATATGTGTAGTGAAAGATACCTAATCCAGGATTATGATTCTCTTTATTCCTTTCTCATGAAAGTAGGTGGGGCTTTTTTTGTGCAAGTTGTATTGATGAAAATTATGTTTAATTAACACTTTTTCCTCTCTACATGGCCAAAAAAAAAAAAATACCAAACTCTTCAAGAACCAAAAAAAGTTTCTTGCACTTACTTTTTTTTCTTTGAATTTTCCTTCAAAAATAGCTAAAACCTTATAACAAATTTTCTGGGAAAAAGAAATATTGATGCCAATATAACTAGAAACTGCTGATACAAATCAGCAGGGGAATTTTCTGGCCCTGTGGGGGACATAACCCCTCCCCATTGTTTCTCTATCCTCCTATGTTCTAATGTCTCATGATTTTTCACTTTCAGATCCAGGGGGACTTGAAGTGAGCTCTAACTCATCTCCTGTTACAGTGGGAGAGAATCAGCCACAAACATTGCAACTAAGAGACTAAATCCTAGCTGAGAGAGAAGGACATTCATGACATCTGATGCCTGCTTTCTCTCAACAGGTCAGGCGTGCTGGGTGTCCCACACCAACTGTGCCGTTTGAAAGAACATACTCAAAGCAGGAGACCCAAATTTTCAGTTCTCAGTGCTACTAGATACCAATTCATAGAGTAAGTAAATAACTTCCTTTCTCGTCCTCCCTGGGCATCACCAGACGTGTGGGGTACAGACTGTCCCTTACAGAGCGGTCTTACACCACAGTGCAGCTCTGTCATCACTGGTCTATTAGAGAGCATACAGCAAAACCCCAGTTCATACAGGCAGGCAGTACTGCCTCGGTAGGACTTACAAAACAATCAGGGATACAAAAAGGAAAGAGAAGAAAAGCAAGACAGATCACATCACAAGACATTTTCTAGAAACTACTATGCAGATCTGTACAGCTGCTTGTAAGGAGTAACAGAAGAAGGTAACTAGTAATAAAATCAAAATATACATGACAAAGATATTATGGGGAAAAAGCACAATTACATTCTAAAAGGAACCTAATGCACTCAGATCTCATTTCACTCAAGCATAAAAACCCAAACAGAAGCCAGCAGGCCCCTCCTGGCTGGTTCTCACAGCCGAACTGGTTCTTCTCAGCTTTGTGAGCTTGAAAACACCTCCCTGCCGTGAGAAAGGCACCTCCTTCAAAGACAACAAGCCCAGCTCTTCTCTTTCCAGGTAGATGACCTAGGACAAGTTACATATGCCTCAACAGCCTTGCTGTTAGGTCCTGTAATGTCACACTGAGGGAAACACACCTCAGAAGCTCTTCAAGCAGGAAAACAGGATCACCATCTCTTCCCTGCACAAGAGTAATGGTGGCAATTGAGATCTGCCCTGTGCCAAGAGCCCACACGTGCTGGAAACAGCCTATTCAGAGAGGCACAGCTGCTGAGAGCTTAAGGAAGCCAAATCTGAACCACTTCTCACCTGAGACAAATGCCCAAATATAGCAGCACTCCTGATTCGCCGGGATGGGTGAGGAGCCAAGCCCTCAGTTCACACCATTGCATCAGCTCTCGCAGCCTGCAGCGTCTGCATCCAAGGGCTGCAACCCCATCTCCTCCTCTGCTGCCTCCTCCTTGAAGATTGCTTCTCTCCCTTTGGATTACAGCATCTTTTCCCTTCCTCACTCCTCTTGTAACAAGGGGGGGGTTTATCACCAGTGAAATTATGCTGGACAACCAGCTGGGCTGAAGAGAAAGCCTACATTTCTTATCAGAGTGGCCAGTAGGTGACCAATTTGAGCGCTCATGGTCTGTAAACCCTCTGCACAAATGAGTTCCTTACAAAGACCCTTCTCACCAGCCCTGTACAAACAACCAAATCCTATATTTTTGCTGACTAAGAGCCTCTGAGGACAAGAAAATCCAAAATCCTGTAACAAGGCCACTTCCAGTGCCTTTCTCCTGACAGCTAGGTTTAAATGCAATGTTAACGGGTGAAACTGGAAAGCTCCGATTGCACTGACCAACACACCAGCAAGGAGTCACAAGGCTAAGATTTCACAGGAACACTTGGCACAGCCCCACCTGTGTGCTCATCGGGAGAGTCACCAGCCTTTAGAAAAAGTCTTCATGTGAGGCAGAGATTACGGCAGTCAGGACATATTGGACATTGCCAGTGTTACTGAAATGATGCACTATTTGAACAGATTATCTAAAAGAACACTGAACACATAATTAGGAACTGCTGAGTCAAGGCAATGTACACATCTAATTGCCCCTTCAGCACTTCACTGTGCTTGTGCACAGTCCTTTAATTCATTTTATAGAGACTGGCAACAATTTCCCAATTTTACTAGGTCGATCAGGACACAGAATGTATTTAAAATAAAAAAATAAAAATGGAATGAACCAATCTGAAATAAAAATACTGAGATAGCCCAGCCAAGGAATCTGTTCTCTCAACCACAGAAACCTGTTATTGCTCGTGTGGACTAATCTAAGTGCATTCCTTTCAGCTTCCTTAAAATGCAGCTTTTCCAAATCCACCAAGCCCAACTGGCACTATCCATTTACTTGCTTTCATGCACGCTGCAGAGATTATTATCCAGCTTTGCTAGCAAAGAGAGTCTGAAATCTGAGCGTTTTCTGATGGTTGTAGGTACAGCTGAGTTTACAGAGAACAGGAAAACCAGCAAGCCTGCCTGGAACACGGACTGCACCTTTGGAGAGCTCTGTGTTTCATAACAAACCCCAGCTCAGCTCCAACCCACTGCAGGCCATGAGAATAAAACTGCTAAACTCAGGTATTGCCAACACCTGAATTATGCAAGTCTTGCAGGGCTGGGTATCTTTCTTCAGCTGAATCCAAAATTTGCAAATAAATTTCAGTTTTCATTTAAAAACTTAAAGCAATTTCTGCCTTCTCGTGACTACCATGAAAAGTTTTAAAATATTTAGTAGATGCACCCTAAAGGCTCAGAAACCTGGGGAAGAGTAAGAAGAACCTGTTTGTCTTTTAAAAAGAGTCTCATGACTTATAAGGTGGTATCTTGCTTTTGGGGATGGGCGGATCAGATTAATTTTTTGATAGCTTGCATTTGGCAGTAATGTTAACTTTTACTTATCTTGACATACAATTTTAATTTTTACTTTCCTACTGCAATCCTGTTTTTCCCCATGTAGCAGGTTCTGCTAGTGACAGGTGATTGCCAAATATTTTTTTAGAGGGAAAAGGGAGTGCAGTTGTTTATTTATTTATTTGTGCTCAGAGTGGGTGGGGAAGGTCTGCACACAACTTCCACAAAGAAAAAAATCTGCGGTGGCAAACTTTTGAAATGCCTCGCTTTCTTCTGCTGCAGAAATAGGAGGAGATATTGCCACACATGGGCACATGGGAATTTTCCACAATAAATGGGACGCTATTCTGCTTAAGTTCTTACTTAACCCAATTCAGAGGGCTTCTCACTCAACCTCAGCAACCTACTCTGCATCTCAGCATTACAAACAATAACTGCTTTTTCCTTTGCAGCATGGTTTTCAAAAAGGTTTTATTGTATGAGTATGCACAGGAGAAACTCTGTCCAATTTAGACTATAAAGGCTTTTGTTTTTAAATATTTCAATAGAGTTTCAATTGTTAAAGATTTTCCTTCTGAAAAGACTGATTAACTTGCTTATATTCTTACTTGCATTCTGAGGTCATTAATTAAAAAAAATAATCAAGGATGCTTATAAAGTCCTCTGCAATCCAATCTCAATTTGTCATCATTAATTAGATCAACATTGCATACAAATGAAGACCTAACCTGATTAGACAGCACGTTTTACTGGAATTCCTACTTAAGGTCATGAAGGGCTTCAGAGAAAAAACTCGTAATATTTTCAAAGTGAACTGCTCATACATATGGAATCACCTTCTCATCTACCATCAGCTCGTGCTTCACTTTGTAATTGTGCTCTTTTTTTTTGTTGCCCCCTTTAATTAGGAACCCATCACAAACCTGAGCAGAGAAGCTCCCTTCCAGCCTACATTGTACAAATACTGCTGATTTTGCAAAGGGTGTCCACTGTCTGGGGACAATAAAACTCCCCCACAGAAAGAGTTTCCAGAATTTGGAGGGGAAAAAACAAAAAAGTTTTAGGAGAAAAATTTTTCCAGGCCAGGGACATTTTCAGACACATGGCATTTAGGTAGTCAGCAAGTACCCACTCTTCTTCCCCCCACCTCCAACAAAAGTAACCTTGGGATCTACATGTGATTCCAGATTATTGCCTCCAAAGCACACAGACTGGGATCTAAATGCACCAAGTGGCTTAGAAATTTGAAGCATCTTCACAGGTCTCTAATCATTCCATGAAAGCAGCTCTTGCTTTTTGGAGAACTAACCCATTCCTCTTACCAAGCCCACAGTCTTCGTTCCCATGAGCTGATCTGACATGACTCAGCCCAAAAGCTCGGAGGAGCTCTGGTGAGGTGAAATGAGCTATCACCCAGCACAGCAGATCCCCTGCCAGTCACCCCTGAGCCTTCCCAGCAGGGCAATGTGGGTCTATCTGGCTCATCCACTCCCAAACAGGGGAAAGGGCAATACAGTGGATTTCCTTACAATACTGTTACCCTGGGGAACTGCAAGAGGGGAAGGAAGAAAAAAAACCAACCAAACAAAAAACAACAACCCAGAAACAAGGCTTTCAAGTTTTGGACTCTTAATAAGGGTGGGGTCATCAAGTAATTAAACTTTTAATAGGTCACTGCAGTGGAAGAAACTCTTCCAGTTGGGTAAGTTCCTAATCCATCATTAAAAAAAAGATGACAGGCATTAATCAAAGTGTATGAAGTCACATGGGGGGGGGGGATGAGCAACTCCAAGAACTTGCTCTTGCTGAGAGGATGGGGCAATCACTCCTCCTTTCATCAACATTTCAAGCGTGTTTCCACACTTCTCAGGACGACAGTGGGAAGGAGAGCCTTCACGTCCTTCCCCACCCACCCCACTGATAAAGCTGTCGAACACATATTACCAACTGCTCAAGAGCTCATGTGAAACGAGTTGGTGGATTAATTAGCAGAAGGGCAGAGCTCTGAAGATGGAAAGATGCTCTGCTCTGAAAGGTGTATTGATTGAAGGTCCCCAGCCACCACCACAGGACTGTCATAATCCACTGCCAACACACAGCACACTACCAGCTCCTGCATGAGCAGCTAAATCTGGGCCACTTGGCTCAGTGCAGGGACACCTGGACCACACTCACTCCTCTCTGTTCAGAGAGCTGTTCAGGAGCCCATTCCTTTAGTAAAATACATAGACTTAGACAGATTGCAACGTGTATAGGAAACACACCTTCATCTGTTGGTAGAGTGGTCCACATCAGGGTAAAGGTCAAGGAGGGGAAGCTAAATGTGCCTTCCCTTAGGCTGCACACATTTGATGACTGTAGTCACCAAATACTGATTTTATTTATTTTTAAAGTGAGCATGTAATCTGATCTTTGACCACTACTCATATCAACACTAAAACTCAGCCTTCAGTTCTATCCCAGAAATCCACTACCACTAAGGTAAAATATCTCAAGTGCTTGCTTAACTTTAAGCTTACTTTAAGCTCTCTCGCCTTCATCTCTGCTGGAACAGCCTACTCCATACGTTCAAGCCTCATTTCAAAAGACTGCTTTTCGTAGTTGAAAGGACAGCATCAAACACTCTGGTTCCTTGCAGCTGCATTAGATAATTCTTTGTACCATATGTATCAAAAGAGAATGTCTTTTCATATCTCCTTCAAAGGACCCTCTCCAGAGCAGCTTGCAAAAATCCAAGCCAGCGCTTTTTTGCCCTGAGAAATGCAAAGTAGAACTGACCCACAGTTTCCTCACCTAAAAGGAAGTGAAAATGTGTATAGTGCCATAGGAGAAACATGGACATGAAAACGAGTGTGAAGTACAGAAGAGCATCACTCCTCATGCAGATGAGTAAAAAATGTAATTTCAACCTCAACCTTAAAATGTCTCACCCTTTTATGCATAAACAAATGAAAAATTCGGTTGTGACTGGACCTATTACATTTTAACCTCATTTAACACAATTTTCTGAACTAAGTTCTTAATATTAGTTCTAGACAAATTTTACCAGAAAAGGCTTTTAAAACATAGAGGATGCAAGCTTACAGTGATCAACTGTTATGTGGCATCTTTTTCCAGAGTGGAGCACAAGGGTTCTGCTGCTTTGCTGGCAGCAGTGGCTGGGAGTTACTTTTTTAGTTGCATTTGCAACTAGATTGTATTTAAATCTGAGATTAAAATAGTTCGTCCAATTAAAAAGGAAAATAATAATAATAATAAAAAGCACACGCTATTTTAATGCTCCTAGCTTTTGGTAGAAACTTGATCTTCTTTTATTAAAAAAAAATAAAATAAAATCCTTGCTTTTATTTGGGTAGCATGGGGTAGGACATTATTTGCTGCACCTACTCTAAGTGCCTGCAGGAGACAAAGGCAAATATTGAACACCTTTAAGACAGCAATACTATCTACTATAACCATGTCTGCTCTTAGAGCCCTAAACCACAACAGCTGGACTTACAGCTCCTGCAGTGCTGTGTCCTGGACTATGAAGTCTCCAGAGATTGAACAATCAAGCCAGCACCACCAAGAACTGGGTTTCAGGTTTCAAGCTTCCATATTTTTTTTATAAGGCAGTATTCTGACAGCAAGAGCAAAGTGTTAAATAAAACATACCAAAACAACAAACCAACAACAAAACCCCACAATAAAACAACCCCTCCCTCTTAACAGAAACCCAACACAGGGCAGACCTAAGCTGGTGACAGTGGGGTTCCCACACAAGCTGCAAGAAGAAAAGGACACAGAAAAAGAGAAAGCCTCACCCTGCATGGGTCTGAACAAGGAGCACCACCTCCATCCTGCTGGCATGGCCCCGTATGCTAAACCTCACAGAAACCCATGGATGCTGAAGAAAGCCAAGGGAAGTACTGAAGCAATGCTAATGCCCACCCAAGGTTTTATTTCAGCATACCTACTTGACCCAAAAGGTCTTTAAGTAACCAGGCACTTTATTCACCTGGGATCTAGTGATATTATTGATGGTTAAATTCCTACCACACCCTCCCAGAGCAACCAAGATACATCTTTCCCATCTGTGTGACACATCATACTCTGAAGAGTACTCGGGTCACTTTGTCCTTGCATAAGCCTTGATATGTATCATAGGAATAGTATCACTAAGGGCATGGGGACTGAAGCCAGTGAAGGAGCAAAGTGATGCTATATCCTTACCGTCCATGTTGCTGACTTTGCTGTGCTGGACTGTTGAAATGATACATCAAAGCTGTGAGGTCCTGGGTAGTCTGTGTTGGAAGGGATGGCTGGGGAGGGCGAGAGAGCGTCAAAAGTCGAACTGGGCTGGGCATAAGGCGAGGGGGCCGTGACGCTGTTCTGCGCGTGCTCCGTGTTGTAAGGGCTGGTGGAGGAAGAGCCATTCTGGATCTGCTGGTCCATGCTGTTCAGGAGCCCCAGGTTCGTGTACTGCGGCTGGAGGCAGAGATCCACAGGAATGTTAGAGAAGCAGCATTAGGACAGGCTGGCTAGACATGGCATTGCCTTCACAACACAGGGTACATAGCATAATCTCAGCACCACTGTATATGTGTCACACTAGGACAAAGCCTTGCAAGGGATATCCCCCCTCTTTACATCGGTGACTGAAACAGAAGGAAGTAAAGCTGCTCACAGTTACACAGTGGATCAACAGCAGAGATGGGAAAGGAGCCTGTACACAACTAGGAGGCGATTCGCATGGCAGCAAGCCACCACAAGGAGACAGGTTTGCTATGTCTAGCAACACCCAGACAGACCTTTTGGAGGTACTGCTATAACCTGATAAAAATCAGCAGCTTCATTACAGTGCAACTGACTCTAACTTGTACAAGGTTACATTGTCTCCAACAGTTTTGTGCTCTACACAAAGACTGTTCCTCTTCTTGTGGATCTGATTCTTCTACACACCATGACACTTAGGGCCTTTAACTCAGGTAGCAACTGTGCTGAAGTGTGACTCACTGGAAAAAAAGTTTTGTGGCGCCAAACTTTGCACCATGCACTCAATTCCCAGTGACTGGTCACAGACAGTGGTGGAGAATTCAAGTTCTCATCAAGCAGAATGGAAACCGACAGCATGGAAGGCTTCCCCCTCATAACTGAGAAGAATCGGTCGTACAGTGTGTAGCACTGAAGTAGCCTTAAGTAGACACAACATGTGAAACAGCTGCAGACATCAAAACAAAAAGCCTTGGAGAATGGAGTACAGAAAAAGCAAAGGTTAGATTAAGAGTTTAACAGAGAAACCACATGCCTAGTGCCCTAAAATTCAATGTGTAGCCGTGGTCCCCTGCCTCAAAGAGACAAGAGGGGAACACAGTTCAGAGGAAGGTGACAAGAATAAGCAAATCCTTTTAATGCGTTTCTGTAATACAGGAGATGACAACTTTTCAGCCTGGAAAAAAGACAATGAGGAGAAAGCTGGAATTCTGTATGACAGAACAGGATACATTCCAAGGTGATGTGGAAAAAAGCAAATACAAAATTAATTTTCATGTTCTCTTAGAAGAAGAGTTGGGAAACACACAAACATCTTGAGCAAAACTTTGGTTTAAACACACAGTGATTCTTCACAAAGACCACAAATAAACATGGAATTTTTTTGGCACAAAATGCTGCAATACTAAAAGCCTACATACATTAAAGAAAGCAGGAGACAAGTTCTGCTGGAGAAAAATCCATCAAGACAAGTGTACCTGATTTTAAAATTCTGAACTACAAACAGTTGGAAGCTGGGAAAATATCATGGGGAAAGTTACACAATTACCACGCATTTTTGATCCTCTGAAGGATACAGCATTGGCCACAGTGACAGGGCAGCAGGCAAGTGGTATATGGGGTTCCATCAGCTACACAGTCTCATCCTTGTGTATGTCCAAAGGGTACTAACTGCAACCAGCTTAGGGCAAGCAGCATCCAAAAGGTTTGTGGTACCCATTCCCAACAGCTCTGGGCTCAACCAGGAACACACAGCAATAAAGGCACCTGGTTCTGTTAGCTGCTGACACCGCAGAAGGGACTCAAGCTCTTCCTCTTGTCCAAGGGTCCAAAAGCAGCTCACGTCCCTCAAGATCTTATAGCTTCAATTCCACCCAGAACCATCAAGCTCACCTATCTTTGAGTATTTCAACTAGTCTGCTCGTAACTTTCTTCATCTTTCTAACAGTTTCTCCTTTTCCAGACAACTTCTCATCAGCCAAAAATCAAAGGTTCACTGAATCAGCACCAACAACAAGGCCCGTATCAAAAAGCTTTCCCAATACTAGGAATCTCAGCAGCCCTACTGAAGCTTTGAGCACCACGCCACTCCTCTAAGTACCTGAAGGGGAATGGCACAAGCTATATGCTGAGCTCTCCTAGGACTTTAGACAAGCCATTTAACATCCAGCGTTACCAGTCTTTTCAGCCAGAGGAAAACAGGATGGTCCCTTTGCAGGGATGAAGTGTCCTCCCTATGCCCAAAGATTCTACACTCTCAGCTGTTCTTCCAGAAGGGGAGGAATTACAGAAATTTAAACCTCCCATTGCAGCTCTTCCTTAGGTTTCTGTTTCACTGCAAGAGGCTGATATTTTCTGTGCTTTTCATTAAACACTGAAGGTGAGGCTGATGGTCTGGGATCTTCAGTGAGGCACTTGGGACCTTCCAGAGATGGATCAGCTTGCAACTAAGAGCTGTGCTGTGAAGGGGAAAGTCTGCTGGGGAACAGCATAGGGGACTTCATTTTGGAAAGTGGAATGGGCTGCAGAGGGAAGGGAGGGCTGGCTCCCTCCCTTGCTCTGTCTTCAACTTGCTGTGTCCTTGGGCAAGGCACCTCACCTCCCCCTCCACCCTCAGCCTACTGCAGGCAGCAAGGTCTGTAGGGCAGGGATTGCTCCTCACCATGTAAAAAGCACTGCACTTAATGGGCCTCTGCTTTGTCTGAGGCCTGCAGGCAGCAGAGTAATAAAAGCAATTACATATTGAGTCCTAATCCTGGGTGAACCAGTGACTCTCCGTGTTGCCTCAGGTTAGTCATTTGCCCTCCCTGCCTCAGTTTCTTTCTCTGTTGCAGTGTGGATGTTATAGATGCACAGCACCCCTGTTAGATGGGAAAGTTAATATCTGCAATTGAACTCATGGCATGCTAAAGAGTTGACAAGGGAATGAGTGATCCAGACTTGTTCTCCTTCTCCAAAAGGAGATTGCAGCTTTGGCAACGCAGATGACAGTTATGTCTCATCTCCTGCAGGCTATTCAGTCAACCAAGACCTATTTAACGGACTTTTGGTACATGTTTTCCCTTGAGGATGATTCTGTACAGAAAGAGCCAAAATGATGATGTACTGTACCAGGAACAGTCTTTTACCCGCTCAGTAATTTTCTATTTAATCAAAAAACAACCCTCTCTGCCCTCCTGCCCCAGAATACCTGGGAAGACCTGAAGACTTCCCAAAAATGTAGAATTATCACTCAGTTGTTTCATTTCTCATGGAGATTACCATCAGACATACTCCCTAACCAGCAAATGATGAAAGGACAGCTGTGATGAAAACTGTCTCCTAAACCAGCTCAGACATACAGACAGCAAAACAATAGTGTTTCAGCTTTCACTTTAAAACTATTCCCTCTAATCCGGTCAACTTAAGTTGATGGAGAAAGATGGCCAAACAGGCACTCAGCATTAACAAGACAGCAGAGTCTGGAAATGCTGAAGGTGCTGCCTGGACATCAATTAAACAAAAATAATAAAATAAGTGCTCCATTAAAACGTAAGATACCCTTATGAGAATCAAAGATCCTTTTCATTCCTTTCAGTCCAGAGACCATCTGTCTAAATGTTATCAGCCAGAGCAGCCATTCCACTGCATTTATACACTGACATGCCACAGTCAAATGCCGTGTCCCCATTTGCTCTTTAAATAACTATTAATCTCTTTGCACTTATCCTCACGCTGACACAAGCAGCTGTTGGACTCCCCTTCTCCTGCTTTGAGTCCTACCAGCCTTTCACCTTCTCTGGCCCCTTGTTTCCCTCCCCAGACAGGTGCTCCATCCCAGTGACAAAGCCAGCCGCTGGTTTGCACACACACAGCACTAAACCCTGTCTCACAGCTATGCCCCAAGGCAGGTGGGAGAGTTGTTTGTGCTCAAGGGGTCAACATCTGAACTGCTTGCAAGGTTTTGGAGGAATCAGATAAGACTTTGGGAGGCACACGCCTTCTGACAACAGGACAATTAGAGGGGCAAAAGGCCCGGGAAAGGCACACGCAGGAATTCACCCACCACCTCAACGAGGCCCCTTGGCCCCAGCAACACTGGGTATGGCGAGAACAAAAAGAGGCTGCAGACTCAGTCTGAAAGGTATTGCCTCCCACAAGAGGGGTCGGCAGGGCGTGTGTTTGCACAAACATAGCTTCCTTTCACCATTTACAGAAAGAATCACAACAGCATTTAATCCAGAAATTAATTAGTGGCAAGTTTGTAGCCCAGAATTTAACACAAGCTCATGTTTTGCTGTGGGGTTGTTTTAAACTACTACAGAATGTAGCCCCACCACCAAATCCTGATATAAAGAGAAAGTTATTTGGTGGAAAGAAGAGAATTGTATGCAAAGCTAAAAGAAAAGATTATCTATTTTCAGTGCTTTTTTCACTATTTTGTTCCCTCCATTCAAGTTTCTGAAACTATTAATATCACTGAAGCATTACAAAAACCTTCAGGCAAGTTTAACTGCAAATAATTAGACAGCTACAATTAGATCTTAGAATCTGTATTTCTGAATATCATTTCAATACTGTATCTTGAGCTATCAGTTTCGCTTCCTATATCCCATCAGCTTCACTTTCAGGTTTTTGTGCTAACTCATGCTTCTCGATTAGGAGAAATGTGGTTTCACTGGAGAGGCTGCTGAATGAAAACCCAGACTGAAAACTGCAGAGCCATAAGCACGGTTCTGCTGCTGGGAGGCTGGGCCTCCCCAGGGAACGTGGTGGTCAAGGTAAAGCAGAGCCCTTCCTCTGACCCCAGCAGCTCCGGGGCACTTGCCACCAGAGGGCAATGCAAATGCTCCATCACATGGCAGAGCTGGTGTGTGCAAGGGAAGATGCCCCAACCCACCCAAACTGGGGCCCTTCTCATACTGCCTTGCAGCAAAGAACCCACCCCCGGTTCTCTGGCCACATCCTGCTTTAAACTCATTGTGTTAATTAATACGGTTATGAGATAGATGTGCAAAGAGACTTCTGTATGAAGGCATGAGGGAAGCAACTAATGCAAGTCAAAAGAAGTTCTCAAGGGGACTTCCACAGCAAAAATCCCCTAAAATACACAGCTACAGCTATTAACTACCCAGTTACCAACATTTCAGAGAGAGTTCCGAAAGTTTCTCCACTTGAGAAAATGAAGGAAAAGTTTTCATCTTCAGGTGTAGAACACCTGGAGGCCTCCACCCCTATCAAAACCTTTCTCCCTAACGCCAAAAGAACAAGTATCTATATCACACACACCTACTGACTGCATTTTAATTTTCACCACTGGATCTGTGCAGCTAAAGAACAGTGCCCAGCTACTCAAAAAGCCTTACAAAACACCTGGTGCTTATTCTCCACAGATATGAGATGATGAAACTAATAAACTGCCACGGTTATTAGCAACAAAAAGATTTGCACAGCGCTTGGCAAATCTGGTGCTTTGTCCTTAACTGCACCACAGTGACGCACTCGGGCTAACAATTGCAGGACTAGTAGGAAGCAACTTACAGCAACATTTCAGTGCAAGACCAGGAAAATACTCAGAATCCTGCTGGAGAACAGTTATCTTAAAAGCAGGAGGATAAATGTTTTCCAGAGTGCTTGATGCCTATCCAAATCAGATGACACATACCTCAAATATATCCAGAGAGATAAATCCACCTAAGTTTTCAAACCTTCCTAGCAAAGGATTTTAGTAGGTGGAAGTAAGTCACTCAAGCTAAACAGAAGTGCTTCTATCACAAGTATTAACCAAGGTACTGCTGTCAGTTGCTCAGAAGGCAGCTGATACAATACCAGATGTAGGTACTCTGCTTGTGCCACTATAGAGCAGTGCCAAGAAATCAAGGGCTCCACCCATGGCCCTTAGGTAAGATCAGGGCTGAAGCCAAGACAGCTCACTCATCACAATGAAAGCTGTGATTTCATTTTCCTTGCTACCCTGTTTTCTCATTTAAACAAAACAAAACACCCCCCAAAAAAAAAAAACAAAAAAAAAAAAAAAAAAAAAAAGAGAGAGAGAAAGACACACACTAAAATATTTCTTTATGAGGAACAAACTCAGTTTGGACACCACTCTGGTCCCTCCAAGCCATGAGGGGAAGATGTGTACAGTCATTTCAACACCAACTTGGCAGCACTCCCTCCAGCTCCACTTCTAAAATGAACACAGATTCTGTGGGTCTGTTTTGAAGAGGTTTTTCCCCAGAGCTACTGTTCAGCTGAATACACCAAGGACTCGGAAATCCTCAGATAAAACGATAATGTGCACCGTATACTCAGTGCAGAGAGTGAGAGAGCAGATAACTTTGGTTAAACCAAAGATATCAACTGTTACCAAGATAGGTTCCCAGGCACTATAATAGAACAAAATCTGATTTGAATAATCCTACTGTTGGGACATTGCATTTTCCAGGAAGAGAGAAGGTATTTCCCATCCTAGTGGCGTAACAGGTTCCCAGTGTGATGGAGTGCATAGAAGGCCCTGGAGTCAGTCACTCCCATCACGGCCCTTAGACCTGCTGCAGCATAATCAAACAGCATCTCCTCAGCTCAATTCAATCCTTAAGCAGGGAACACAAATATTTCCGCATACCACCTCCTATATTATTTAGAAGAGAATCTATTTGAGAGCTACAGGGCTGTGCAATATGTACAACCACAGTAATTGTAACAAACTAAATTTAAGACTAATAAAGAAATAAATATTCTTCTTCCAAGAAGAATAAAAACCAAAATGCCATGAGTGACACACACAATTTTCTTGCACAGGTATTTCATGTTAAGTAGTAAGATAGCCCCAGCAGTTGCCTGGATAGCTTCCAGCACCACCTAAACACATAAGGAAAGTCCTTCATTTTAATCAGCTGGGGAGGAGAAAAAAACTCAAGAAAACCAAACCCAACCCCAACAACTACCCTCTCCCCACCAAAAAAATCCCAACATTAAGTGATCAACTGAAATCACACCACTACGTTTAAAGCTCAGATACATAAAAGTTTAAGAACTTCACTGTTCTGCCCACTTAAAGACCTTCCCTTCCCTCCCAGCAGTCGCCAAACAGCCCCATGGCCTACTTGATGGACAAGACACTACATACACCAAACAGGAGAGATCAGTGCACATCAGAAATTTGCAAACACATGCCATCACACTTGAAAAACAGTATGGCTTGTATACTGAAGGGAGGAAGAAAAGTCTCTGTGCTTTCCACTGGGATGAGCCATTCCAGTATGCACATCATGCCAAATCTACACCCCTTAGGTTTACAAAAGCAGCACAGTTTTAAGAGTCATACCTAGTAAGGCTATAGACCACGTGTCTCACTGTGACACAGTTCTGCTGAACTCAGCAAAACTTCAAGTTTAAGCCTACAAATACCTGCCTGCATACGTGGACTTTGAGAATGAGACAAATTAATGAAAAGCAATGTGAGGGCAAGTTTCTGTCCAACCATAAGGGCTGTAAGCTTTGGAGTCATCTTTTCCCCCCCTAGCTGTAATTGTTTTCCTTTTTAGCTAAAGTTTGAGTTTTGCCCCTTGGTTAATTAATTTAACTTAGCAAGAAGTGTTTTTCAGCCAGAAGCAAGGTGCCTTTTAAAACAAGCACAGCCCAAAGCAGGAATGCCTGTAATTCCTGACTCCTACCACCTGCCACAGGTTCATGTAAAAGACCTTGTCTAATTCAAGGATTATCAAAATGACAGTGCATCCCACTTCACACAAATATTAAGGCTGGACATCCTACATTGTGTACATGCTTCTAAATATTTTCCAATATATATGAAAATAATATCACTGACTTCCCCAGAGCAGCATTTTAGGCTCTTAAAAAAAAATAATTCAGAATTAGGCTCTCAAAAAAAGTTCTACTTGCATAGAAAACAATTGGTTTCTGAAAGTCTGTGTTTTTTATGGTATTTAGACGATAAGGTCTTCCTAAAACATAAAAAAAGCCCTATTTCATGAATATGAAACACTTTCATTAGAGTATCTAGGCTATGCTTAGTTATTTTGAAAATTCAGACAGTTTAGAACAGGAAAAGTCCAAAATCCACCCCCCCACCACCCCCCGGCAACACAGTCATTTCTTGACCCTGAGTTTATGCTCAGCAATTTAATATGATTTCATGCATTTCGTAGAGATGATATAGTATGGTTTCCTTGGTGTTCTTCCCTCCTTTCTTTCGTATTTATATGTTTTCATGAGACATTAGAATTCCAAAATCGTAAAGGAAATTGATTAATAACCCAAACAACTCAGCTTCCTAAAAAGTGAAAGAGAGGCCAAGAGTTAGAATTCTAAGTTCTCCCATGACCAGCTGGACAACACAATGCCAACAAAGATCTGAAGAGCCATTAACTACAGACGAATTGGAAAAGCACCCCCTCACACTCCCAAGAGGTGTAAACATAATGAAGACAAAGACCAGCATCAGAAAAACTAGAAAAAGACTGCAAGATCTCAGCAAAGCTTTTTTTGCTTGATTTCAGAGGCTGATAACAACCTTAGGGAAACAGCTCAGCCAGGTGCCCAGAAATCCTGTGTGCTGAGTTTGTACAACAATGTTGAAAAGTTGGATAAAAAACCCCAAAACTTTAAACATAAGAGGAACCAATTAAAATACAAATGGGGAAGTGAGGAGGAGAAGCAGGGGCCGGAGAGGAAAACTCAAGTAGTTGATTAAAGCTGCTTTTTTTCTTGAACTCTTTACTGGACAGTAACCATTGATGTTATCAGTAATTTCAGACATGTACCATTTTATTGTGTTCAGAGGGCAGTGTTAGGCTGGACAGGATATCTGTGTGTCATCCACAGTGAAAGGTTGCAGACATGGTAACCACCAAAGTATGGCCAAAGGGCACAAGGACAATGAATAACCAGGGTCAGAATAACACCAGGAGTTGAACTGAGCTCCCAAATTCAACACTATGCTCCATAAATCAGAATGCATCATCTTTCAGACATCAAGCTAAAATATTCCAGCTAGGTAGCATTTTAGTCAGAACAAGAAATTCAGATCATCTGCAAGTTAAATAAGTCAAGCAGTTAAACACATACCAAAAAGAAAAAAGGAAAAAAAACCCACCAGAAGCCACACACATAAACCCCCCACGCCCACTCTTTGAAGCGTGGTGCAACTACGGAATATAAGAATTCATAAGAAGAGTTATAGGAGGGCAAAGGGCAAATTAAAACATGTTAGAGCAAGCAGAGGAAAGGGGTTACACGGTACCATCAGAGTCCTTATAGACTAAAAGAAAGATCTACTGGATTTTCTATTGTATTTGGCCATTTCATGTTTCCAAATCAGGCAAGAAAACTCCTGGATGATATTCTCAAAAGCCTGGGACACCAAAAAGCAGACTGAAAAGCTTTCAAAATTGAGTGGGGGAGTCAAGAGGATCGGATGCCAAATTCTGATTATATCCCAATTGCAGAGAACAAAAGGAGGCAAGGCTTTGCCTTCCAACACTATTTTTTGTATTAAAGCATCTCCTGGCCTACACCAAGCTGTCACTGCCTGCATCCCAGTGATCTGCTGGGGTTCAGTAAAGCAGCACACACACACACAAGCAGGAGACTCCCCTAACCACCCAGCCTCTGGGGTACACATCGGAAACAGCTTCACATCACTGCTGCAACCTACTCAGAGGTGAGCAGGAGTTCTAGATGACATTTTCCAAAGATGCCAGGCTGTGCATACAACAGACCCAAAAGCTGGTCTTTTAAGAGACGGGTATGTAAGAGTATACAGACACAATGTGCATGCAAAGCCAAGGCTTCTTCCACAGCAACTTTACTGCATCAGCTGTATAAATTTCAAGAATATTTTCCCCAATTTAAATATTGAGGAATATTTAATATTTATTTTTACATTTTTATTTAAACATAAATATTTTTAATTTTAATTATTAATATCCAGTATTTTCCCCATTTAAATCACCTTGCCACATATTCTGCACACACAGGATTTCCAACAGGCTCTCTGATATGGGACCTAATGTCTTAACAGGACAACAATGCCCAGTTTTCAGTATTTCCCTCCAGTCCAATACTACTGATTTCAGCAAACACCAGGACACATGGTGCCGCAGTCATTTATACAAGGCACAGCTTCAGAGATTAACATATGAGGTACTCAGCTGGACAGACCTTTCCCTATGCAAAGTGAGAAGTTGACAAGTTCACTGTTCAATATGGAATCACTCACATCAACAGAAAGATGGGAACATACTCTGCTAAAACAGACCTTCCATGATTTTATTGGTTGCTTCTTGCAATAAGCAAGTTAGCTAAGCTAACTGCAAGGAATTTCTCATTATTTGCCCCCCCTTAACCTGATTCATGTGATTTCAATAGCCAAAAGACAGAAAGGGGTTCTTCCAGATTTTTTGAGTAGCAACATACCTACTAATTTCCATTCAATACCATGTTAAACTCCCTACCCCTCCAACTTGAACATCACAGTTCCTTTCAGACACACAACTCATCAGACTGACCAAGGCTCCTCTCAACAGCTTTCCCACCCTACTCTTCAAGTAGTAGTTTCCTGTTTGCAAAGTATTAGATCACACCTAGCCAGTGTATGTTCTAGTTTCTTTTTTAAGAACTTCTTGCACACTTTTCTGCTGCTAAAAGAGGATGGAGGGAAATTTACTCATCTATTTCTAGACAGTCACAATCAGTGTTCCTGATGGAACCAATTCCTAGGATGTAGATGAAATGCAGAGTAAAACTGCTGCAGTGAGAAATCACAGTAGAGGCTCGCAGAGGCTACTGAGTCTCCAAGACAAATCTGCAGAATCCAAGTTTTACAGAGCAATCAGTCAGAATTTTATTATGTTCTCTGAGCAATAACACCCCAAAAAAGACTTTTGTGATGCCCAGAGACATCATGACATTATCTAAAAAACCCGAAACAACTAAGCAAAATGACTAAACACTTTAAAGTTTCCCATACAGCAGAGATCCACTTGCTGACTCAACACTTTTTTTGGCATCCACCTATTCCTATTGTTCCTGATTCCATTCCTGAGGCACCGTGCTCCAGCTCTGTGCATCATCCTCTTATGCAGCTGGACTGCAGCTCCACAGCACAGGGATTTCTGCCTCAGCAGTACAGCTGAAAAGCCCAGCACTGCACCTCCTCCCTCTCCCCATTCTCAGAAGTCAGCAAGATTCTTTGTATTTACTTCCTAGATGTGGATTAAAACTGAAAGATTCATATCTGCCGAGACACAATCCATCCCTTTCATTCCCAGACACTACCCCACCATAAAATATTTCCCCTTCCCTCCCTAAACTGGGCGTTTCCTCCCACTCTCTTGCCCTTGGTAAAAACATTCATCTTCTTGCCATCTTGAGGAAGTTGGACTCATCTCAAATTTCACCAGGTCCCCTTGTATACCACTTCCCAAAGTCCTTGGGGGAAAGTTTAATCCGGATCCAAACTCTGGAACTGATCCCAAGAGGCTGCTGGACTCCAATCAATGCATTAATTTTCAAGCATGCTCAGCCTTGCCACTTGGGTCCACTTCCAAACAGGACGACTGAGCACAAGCCCAGAAATATATCACACCTCAAGCCATCTATTCTAGATACTAACATGCACATCCTGGCTAAAACACTACTCCTTTAGCTGTACCATTAAGACTCCAGGTGAAACAGTAGTGACAGGGGATTTGCAAAAATACAACAATATCACTGAGTGTTCTTGGATCAACTCCACAATCACTCAAACCTAGTACAAATCAAAAAATAAAATCCAACAGGAACAACAACAAAAAAAGCAACCACCAAACGTCTCCCCCCCCATCTCCCACATTTTGCTGATAACAATGGTCAGTAATTTTAAATACTATCAAGTTTAGATTCAAGTTCCTGAAAAGGATACAAGTTTACTTTGCCAACGTCAAGGAACTGAAGCTTTCATGTGTCTTATCTACAACTTCCTGAAAAGTAATTTCTCGATGGGTTTGCTCCTTATATTAGAAGGCTTACAGAAGTAAAAGCCCAATCACCTTAAATATCATCCTGCTCTATTTGCTCCTTGCTCAAGGTAGCTGCAAGCAGCTAACCTAACCCTGGAAAGCCTCTGATAGGCTCTTCTTCAGAAGAGAGCTGGGATTCTTCCCCAGGAGTCAGTGAGTTTATAAGAATGAGGGCAGAGAAATGTAGGGGTGAACCTTTCTTCCCAGCAGCTCGCAGCTAAATCATCACTTGCAAAGTCTTGTTCTGGGCTGCTCTGCCAAGGCTTTATGCCATGGTCTGCTCCTACTGGGAAGCATCTCTTTAATCCATCTGACAGTTACAGGTTCCCGTTCTAGCACAGCAAAGCTCTGATGGGAAGCTCTGTTTGGAAGACTAAAGACTTGAATATTTTCTTCAGAAGTAATTTACTACTATAACTGAAGAAACTAAAACAAAACAGGAAGTTTTTGAAGAACAGCAAGTTTATTCACTTGGAGAGACCCACCCACATGCCAAACCATGGCTGGGCTCACGTAACACTCCAAAGATCAGGGCCTTGGATAGTTGACAAGGGACTGCAAGGTGATCATGGCACTGAGACAAAGAATCTAGAAAACTCATCAGGGGAAAAAAAAAGTTGAACCTTAACACCCTTGGAGAGAAATCATTTTCCTCTTAATTCCACTTGATACCAAAAGTGACTTAACACTAATCCAGGCCAAGTGGCAGAAAGAGCTTGAGCTCACTTCCCTGCTGGAGAGGATGGAGTGAGTGTTGCTGTTAGTGTATGAGAAGCTCCTCTCCTTTCTGATGATTTATGCAACCTTGCTTTAAAAGAGTTGCATTCATTTTATTGCCTACTCTGCACATTCTCAAGACGCGTTGGAGGCAGTGCCAGAAAAATAACAGGGTTTAACAATGTCTAGCACAAATCCATCGGTGCAGGAGCTCCTTTCTGAAGCGTTTCCAGATTTTTTTTTTCAGTGGGAACATTTTGTAAATAGAATTTAAAATTTGCCTTGAGCCATGCAACACCCACTTTTATTCAGCCCTTCACGATAATGAAATAAGTAGTTTCTCCACTAGTTATAACCGTCTTCCAGAGGAAAGAAAGAGCAAAGCAAATGGTTTACACCCTCTCACATCCAACATCCACAGCTTTCCTGTTGCAGAAGCAATGTCTTCTTCACAGAACTAGTGATGCTTCTGTCTCATGGTACACAGAGCCACAACTGGGAATAAACCCTTCCATTTGGCATAACTGGACAAACACAAGACAAAAGGTTGCCACCAAATGGGTTGAAACACACAAGGCAGAAAAAGTTCCTTTCTGTTGTTTCTCTATGCCCATGGAGGGGGAAAAATAATAATTAAAAAAAAAAAAAAGACATATATATACATGGATACTTTCATCCTGTCTCAAGCAAGGCCAACTTAACAGCAAACAAATTGGATCATCAGTTGCAACCAGTTCAAGATGTAGAACGTCCTGACCGCGCTGCAATGGCAGCTCTTTTTCATCTCTCACACCGAAAAACTTTCATTCTAGAAAACACCTAGTATCAGTTTCTTGCCAAATGAAGCAAGAAACTGAGATCAGCTGTCCCTAATTTCATACTGCTTACTAATGCTTCTTTTGGGTATAAAAAATTGTAAAATGGAGATGCAATTTCCAATCCAATGTCTAGTGTAATTGCACGGCTGTGTAAACCCCAAAGCATGTCCTGATCAGTACCAACACTTTACACACAGTCAAACTATTCTGATTTCTGCACAGGTACTGCATGCCATACACAGAGCTGTGCAGATGGTCGAATGTCATCAGGTTTCATTTCTGTGTAATGAAGAACACGTTTCATTCTTTCCACCCACATGCAGGTTACAATCACTTACTTCTGGGCGACACCCACAGCCTTAGACTGCTGAGGTCCCTCCATCTTAAAAGCAAGGAGAGGATTTCTACAGGTAAAATCCTCAATTCACTGCTCAATATGGGGGTCACATTACCTCTACTATCACAAAAAATTACTGGTACCCTATGATAGAACAAAAAGCCACCTATGGCATGACAAACCTGCTCCAATGAGGGGTTGGACCTCACTCAACTCTTGCCCTTCTCTGTGCTTCTCCCCCAGCACGATCCCCTTGTTTCAGCTGAGAGGGAGATGGGAGCACATGGCAAGAAGCAGGTCTCAGCTTCCTATTACCCATCTCTCTGTCTACTTCACCCTCTTCATTGGCAAAATGGGCAGTAGCATCCACTTAGTCTCTCCAAACAAAAGATACATGCATATCTGACCTCAGGCTTTTCTACCTCAGGTCAAACCCTTGCAACTGGAATGAAATTTTAAAACCTCTCAGAGGACAAGGAACCTGGTTATATCTATATAAGCCTCTATATCCTTGCAGAAGACCTTTGCAGCCCAAGGATAAGACACATGCCTCACAAGCTTGCACAGATGTCATCACATGAAAAAGACTTGAATCCCTAAGAGTAATTACAGGAAAACCAAAAGGATGAACACACAAGAAGCGTAGATGGAATTGCAGCTGGACATAATCAGGGACCACAACCTCCAATACATCTCCCTATTCCTTGCTCCTAATGACAGACTGCGCCCAAACGTGGGGTATTGATAATATTTAAATAAAGAGAGGCCACTGGAAGGCATGGCACTTGTACCTGAATCCTGCACCGTTCAGGGAGAGGTTTCCTCCTGCAGGGACTTGGAGTTGTTTGCCTGCTCAGAGCCAGCAGAGCTCGGAGACATCGTCACAAATAGGACCAAGAGAGGTCAGGTTTAGCTAAAACCTTCTTCCTTGAGAAACGCATTAGGCTTGGTATAGCATCTATTCAAGTACTTTCTCCAAGATGTGGGGTACAGAGGGTACTGCAGAGATAAGCCTTTCTTTCTGTACCTCCAGACTGCAGGAAGGGAGCAGGTGGGCTGCTCTCCTGGGCAGTGACCAGGCAGCATCCCTCAGAGATTGCTTGCTTTACCCCAGAGAAGGGGTAGCAGGAAGGGAGTTGGTGTGACTACTGCTATGTGGCAAAAACAGCCAAGGAAAGCCATGGCTTTGTCCTTTGGTAGTTTTCAGCCAAATCCATGTGACAGCCCAAGTCATACTTCTACTGCACACCCATGAAGCTGATGCTCAAAAAAATCAGCTACATCTCAACCCCCAGATTCCTTAACCTTAAACTAATGTTTGCTGAACCAATATCCCAGACAGGTGCAAGAAACGTTTTTCTCACTGAGGAGGCCCAGCTCCCTCAGGACATCCTTCTAGGCCACCCCAGAGCCCCACATGCCTGCTTCTGCAAAGAGAACTCACATCCAGGGTACTACAGCCCAAACACAGGCATCTGAATTATTATTTTAAAAGCTAAGATGGAAAGGAAGAACAGAACCAAAAATGCACCCTTCTGAACAGGCCAACCCAACCCTCAAACACATTTGCAGCCATCTGTATTTAGTTTTTCTAAATTCCCAGTGTGAAGGAATGCTGCCAAAAAGTCATAAAGCACTACACAAGCTCTCTTAGTATAAAAGTAGTTTCCCCCTCTCCCCTCCCAAAACTACGATAAAAATCTGAACGGAAAAAGATTCTTTAATTTGTCTCCCACAAAGAGCAGGAAGATCTTTGGGAAGGATGACAGATATAATCAAGAGTCATGGCACATATTTCTTATCAGTGTTTGAACAAGATGTGTTTATTCTTTTGGCAATGATTTAATTTGATTTTAGCAAACACTCCAAACTCTGCGTCATCATCTCAGCCAAACTGCAGAAGAGTCCAGAATTCCTAAAGGGAATCTCTGTTGCTCTCATCCTCCCCCCTCCCAGCACCCAGGAAACTTGGACAAGACCGGACAAACTTGCAGATACTCTCCTTCACACCCAATTCTGTGCATGCTTCCCCACAAACGTTTGTATACAACACAAAATTCCAGATGTGGAGATGAGGCAGAAAGACACAGTGAGATTCAAAGGATTCCTGTTCATCAGCACCTCATCACCCTATGATAACCACCCCAGTGTCTCTCTTCTTTTCACATCTACTCATAAACACACGAGAAGAGATCACCAGGGTCATCAAGTCCAGTGCTCCGCCAGCAAAGAGTTTAATCATTCTTGTAGTTGACCCAGATCAAATGCTGGGTTAGAATAAGCTGGAAAAGTGGTTGAGGCAGGTTCCACCTCCAGCCTCTCAGGGCTATGATTCACTTCAGCACCCTTGTTCCCTCTCTCAGCTTTTCTCAGGGAGATTTTACCCATTTGGGAGGAACACCTCATCTCACCATGGCATTCAGCACCACGCTTGCGGGCACGGGCGTCGAAGGGCTGTGGGCGATGGTGTGAGCTCACCACCCTGACCACGCAACCCGAATCGGGGCTCGTGCAAGGGCCGGTTCCCAAGTTGCAGGGCAGAGCACACCACACAGCCCATGGGTGAGGACGGCACAGCTCGGTATCTGCAAGCTAGCTGCGAGGAACCTGGGGCGGCTGGGTAGAGCACCCCAAAAAAAAAAAGGGCTTCAGGTGAGAGAAGACTCCCTGCTCTCCATTTTAAAACTTGGGTTTGGTACAGGGAAAAAGAAAAAAAAAATTTTCCCCTCCTTACATAAGTTTTTGTCTATTTTTTAAACTCAAAATATAGTCTATACTAAGTTTTTCATGAGTCGGTATGGCTGCCTTGTGACCAACCCAGCAACAGCTCTAAAATCTGAACTACAGCAAGCACCAATGACAACAAAGTGCTGCTTCTATTTGCACAGTAAGAGCTTTTTATTTTTACTTTTTTTAAGGAAACCATGCCAAAGCCTACTTCTTGTTTGCAAGCTTAGGATGGGCGAGGTCCATCATCACCAATATATTTTAACTGAGCATTAACAAGCCTCCCTCTTTTGAGACGAGTCATTAGCAAGGTTGCTCTTCTTCAGAAATGAAGCCAACTCAATGCTAATCGAGTTTTCCCTCCCCAGTGTACAATGCTTCGCTGGATGAACAAATTCGGTGCACCTTGCTCAAATACAGCGAGGGAAAAAGGAGAGTGGGAGGAAAAAAAAGAGAGGGGAAAAAAAAAAATCAGAGCTAAAGCCTTTTAAAAACTTCCCCTGACAGCAACAATGATGAGCAGCATTTAAGCGGAGCGAGAACGCTCCTGAGCGCATCGCTTCTGACAGATGAGCTCAGCAAGTCAACCTTAGGGACTCCACAGCCCCACCGCTGCTATTCAGCGAAAGTTGATCAGATAGCAGCCAAATAACACCAAGCAAACACTCCAAGAAGTGCTCTCTCCACATTTAAGGGTTTATAATTAACCCAGGAAGAGAGAAGAAAAGACCGTTTGGGTCTCCTGCACAGCGGCAGCAGCAGCAGCAAGGACCCACACACACTCCCTGCAGAGGGGCACAGGGAGAGTACACTGGTTTCAGTTTACCCCTTGCTCTCCCTGAGTCGCAAACCCGCCATCCCAGGCGTGCAAGCCCCAGGTGTGTACTTTTAACATGCTTTCCCTCACCAGCTATCATGTCTCCTAGCTATACTCTCGGCCTTCCAATTTCTATTCTGTTTTCTCTTCCAAGTGGCTGAGCTTCTGTCTGCTTCTGTCTGCTTTGGGTCTTGCACCCCATGCCCTGCACTTCAAGCCTTTCCCCAGGAATACACGCGCGCACACAGAGGAGCTGTGGCTGCTTTGCCATTCTGGCAAGTGTCAACACAGCTGCTGTCTCCGCTGGAATGCAAACCAATATTGTCGTTAGATCTCCCTCAACCCCTGGTAACTTCCTGAAAGATTTGCACAGCGTGTGGGCAATTCTCCCCACTGCCACCTTACAAAGCATCGACCCAGCTGGTTAAAAGCCATTAAATTAATAATTAAAAAAAATTAAATCAAAGCTGCATCTGAAGTTTGTGTTCCACTCGCACCCATGAGGTGCAAAGGGCTGTAGAAAGCAAAACGCATCCATTGTACGCACACTCATCCTCATATAATATGCTTATACAAACACCCTGTAGAAAATACCTTGCTGCTTGTAAGTTACAAGGCAAGGTATTAACAGCACTGAGTAAAAGAGTTACTGGTGTGGACGCTAACGCAGCATTTGCAGCACAAAACCTTTCTCTGCATAATATTTTACTTAAAAAGTAACCTAAGAAGGGCTTTATAACACATTTTTGTTATTTCCTAGATACCATCCACTTTTAACCACCACCAAGCAGCAATTTTGGCAATAAAAGACTCGTAAAAGAGTTATAATGCAGTCAACACAGACAGTGTTCAGACTGCTACGGGAACGCAACCTGTGTGCATTGCCCACCATAAACAACTGCCTTGATTCTCCAGTGAAAGAAAATTATGTTTAGCTGATCAAGGTTCCCAGAACAAATTTGCTGTCCCAAATATAAAGACTTGAAGTTCACTCTCATACAGATGTTTAGCCCAAACTCTTCCCATTGTAAAACTGCAAAAGTTTCGAAAAGGAAGTGTATATTCCACACCTAACTTCAGGAGTGAAGAAATCGCACACATTCACTAAAAATAAAAATAATTAGCGATATCATAGCTCAAACCTAGAATCCTTACCTCGCTATACTGGGACTGGGCATTGTTTTCCAGGTACAACATGTTAGCAGTCAAATTGATCAATGCTGCTGTTCTTTCTTCTGGCTCCAGGATTTTGACAAACACCTCCCACCCCCTAGAAGACCCTAAAAATATGTGATGCTACTTGGAAGATAACAGGACTCAGAGTGTGCCTCTCTGCATAATTGAAGTTTCCCTTATATACCTAACCATAGGCAAGGAGGAGGAGGTGGGGCTCTCCTGCCTTACCTGTCCAATCTGTCAAAGTGCCACCTGGAGTCCTCCACTCCAATGGAGAGAGGCCTCTCCCAGCTCATTAAGTAGTTAGAATTCCTTATCACCAATCTCTAAAAAGCAAAGGGAAGGGAAGGGGGGGAAATGGACAGGAAAAAAAAAAAAAAAGAGAAAAAGAAAAAAAGATAAAGACAGACAAGGAAAAAAAAGGAAACAATAACTTTCCCTGTCACTTTTCTATGAGTTTGGGAACTCAAAAGATTAGCCATGGAGTTGCTCCAAAGGAGCCCCTCTGAGAAACTTTTCCTATTTATTTATTTTCTGAGAAGACTCCAGGTTTTTTTTTTTTTTTTTCAGGCACAGGCTTTGCTGCTACCAAAGCCGAAAACGTTAGGGAAGGGATTGAGATGCAGTGCTCGACACCGGCAGTGCAATAACGCAGCCAAGTATCTGGCTGCTGCAGTGCGCAGGTTTGGGATAAAAACACCAAGGAGCTGAGAATCAATCACTGGCTTCATGCACCATAATCCAGATACGTTCTCCATCATCTGTGTGCTCTCATACATTCTCACAGCCAATAGGTCCTGTGTTTGCAAGGGCATCACTCCAGCTACGTTTTTTCCCTCCTTTACAGTTGTTTCTAACTTGCGCCAAGGAAATATTTAAAAAAAAAAAAAAAAGGCAATTCATCCAAAGGGATTCACGATTTTGACTTAGTATATGAGAGAAGTTTTTAGGTACTGCTCAGTAAAAACCACCAGGACACTATACCCACAGCAAACTTCTTGAAAGTAAGAGCACTTAGCTGAGACTCAATCTGGGCGAGAGCAGAGCACACAGACGGGCAGATCGCAACGGCCCCACTGTGATTTTACTCTGAACAAGCAGAAAAAATTCCCCCTCCTGTCTCAGTGTCCCAGATGGAGACATCCGGAGCGTGCCGGCGGTGCGAGGTCTGCGCTGTGCTGCCAGCAGCTCCGGCCGCCCACCTGGAGCGGGGCTGGATCACCCTGATCCACTCCAAAACAACCCCAGCGCCAGGGTTCGCCGAGCGAGCGGGATGCACGGCGAGAACAAAAGCCAGCTGCTCCCAAAGAGCAGGGCAAGCAAGGAGAAACAAAACACCTTTTTAAAGAGGTGGGGAGGGGGGGAAAGAGAGGAAACCAAACATCCAGATCAGAGCGCGGCCGCCTGCCCGCCCAGCCTAATGACAGCGCTCCCTGGTTTTATTTGAGGACCTGTCGTCAAGCAGCCCCGTGCCGGACTGCCGAGCACGGACTGCGAGCGCTCGCAGAAAACACCAAACCTCCCACTGCGAGTGGTGAGTGACCGACCCACAGGTGCTTTGCAGGGAGGGAGAGGGGAGCCTGGCAGGGTTGAAACCCACACACGGCCTCAACACCTCCCTGAAGCTCAGCTTCTGCCCAGGAGCTGCTGCTGCTCCCTGCCACGCCTCGCCTCTGGGCATCATTTAACCCCAGCTTCTCTGAGCACGCAGGGAGGGGACTCGGGCTCACAGGGAGATGGAAGCAGGCAGGCTGTGCTTCTCAGAGGGCCAAGCTCTCTGGGTTGCCTTCTTCACTGCACAGCAGCCTCTGTGAAATAAAGGACACTGCAAGTTCACATGAGCCTCTCTCCAGGCTACAGACGGGCAGCACGTTCGTAAGACTGCCACTAATAAAACAGAGCAAAACCATCTTCAGGCAGGAAGCAAAACATGACGGAACACAGAGCAGAGGATCGCAGTGCCCTCCTTCCCCCACAGCAGCTTCTTGCCACAAGAAGCAGGATAGGGGTCTGATTTAGCTCCCACCCTGTGAGCACAGTTCAACAGGGGGCTGCTGGGCACAAGAGCAAAAGGTTTCAAGTGTTTCCAGTGCACCTTACCAATTCCTCCTCACCAAGCATGATGCAAGGAGGCACTTCCAAGAACAGGCTGCAGAGAGGAGCACTGAGCCCTCCCCAGACGAGGCAGAGCCCTGCCTATCACCACCAGCAACATTCCAGCTCAGGTTGGGGCCATGCACACCTTCAGTACTCCTGAGCTACCAGGTAGCAAGAGCCTGCCGAGCACACAACAGGTTTCCTACATCACAGGAACAACTCAACAGAGCACTGCCACAGCCCCAGCCCTTCCCCTCCTCTCCACCTTCCCCAGCACCACTTAACACCAGGGGCTATGCCTGGTGTACTTACCTGACCTCACCCGAGATGGGCACAAGCCAAAAAGCCACACAAGTGCTAATCTGGAGATATAGGCAAGGTTTCCAGGGAGTAGCCTCAGCACCCTTAGCCAACTGTGTCACTTTGTAGCACCACTGCAAAGCTTACACAGAACTGGACATCAAACTAGAAGTCACCAATGGATTTTCTGTTGTCTAATAGTGAGGAAAAGTTATGCTATGCTCAGAGGACTATTTTGATCCCTAAATATTGTCAAGTTTTTGATATTGGTCCACGAGTTCAAACTCTATGGAGGGGATGGCGAGAGGATGAGAAGATACACAGATAAATCTCCCAATCTCAGCAAGTCATTGCAAAACCTCTTTCATAGCTATGCTATCAGAAGATCCTCCTTTTCCAAGTCATTAATGCAGCATTGTTGTGCTGTGTATCTGCCATCTTCTGTCCCACAGGCGGCTGGAGGTGGCTGTGGGTGAAACAACACCCAGATAGAGAGAGATATGTGGAAGTTTATCCAAAGAGATCTGCATGTCAAACACGAGGAGAAGTGTATATAGCATGAATAAATTGACATGTCAGCACAAATCCCTTCCCTCTGTACACACTGCCCTGACCTGGCTCAGTGTTTCAGAGGCATTAGCCTGTGTGGTCACCTTGAAGTGGATGCTGGACAAGTGGCTTTTTGCAAATCAGTCATCCACAAGGGACACCATAAGGCCACCACCACTCCAACGGGGTGGCAGGAGGTAACAGAGCATGCACCAGACACTGCACGCACCAGCACTGCTGCAGCCCAGGCACCAGCATATCCCTCTCATTACCCCAGGGATCCTAACTTTTGTTTCACTGGCTTCAGACCTAAAGATGCTCCCCTCTGTCCCATGGGCTGGGGTCATGCCTTGAATATTCTTAGGGGCACTGATGGACAAGGGAAGGCTTGAACTTTTCTACCTTACCACAAGAAAGAAAAGCTCTTGGGCTCTCATTCTCTCCTTTTGCAGATGCAAAAAAATTCACATAGATGAACCTCCAACAACCATAGCAGCCAGGCAGCCTATCTTTGAGGTTCTCAGAGGAAAACTTGACTCTCTGAAATACCGTAGGTTTAAGTGGTTGAGTCATAAAAGCAGAATGACCCCCCACCACCTCCTTAGACTGCACACTCGCTTTTCAGCCATGGGGCAGTGATAGTTACAGTTTGAGCCTTCTGGACAGGTCTCCAAGGGAAACACCGACTGTAATGGTCTGGAGTCATGGCAAGACAATCTTTGTAAATGGGTATGTATGCCTTGTATGCCTTATTATACCAATCAGAAAAAGCAAACAGATTCAGGCAAAGGCCCTCCTTTCACATGTTAAGAATTACTTCACATGGAGGTCAGATGAACAAGATTTAACTCTATTCTTCCAGTCAAATAAGCTCTCTCCCACCCTGAACAGAGAAAGAACAAAGTATAAAACAAAGAAGTGAAGCCAAAGCAGTGAGAGAAAAGCCTGGCACTTCATGCTTTGGATGCTTAGTTAGACTGAATTTTAAAAAAAAGTAGCTCAGCCTCAGGAAAGGAAGTCTCCTTAAGGCAATTTACCTCCAATACTGTAGGAAACTAAAAATAATAATTGCTAGTTAGATTTGAAAGTTTCAGCTGCAACCCTCCCAGGTCTGACTCAGATATTCTAGAAAGCTTCTGGCAATGCTTTGTGGCTCCTGCTGGTATGCTGAAGAAAAAAGTAATACGCAAACAAGACCCCTAAGTTTCCAAAATGAGCTGTCAGCCAAGCCAAACTGCTGATTCAAGCTCTTTGTTTGAATGCTCCTTCTCTGTGCTGTTACACGGTTCATCCCAGTCTCTCTCGCCAGTGCCACGTGCAAGTTCTCAATCTTCCTGGTCACGAGGCAAGTGCGCAAAATCGCGACAATTAAAAATGTCATTACCACAACTGCAGTGTTAATTGGAGATTATGTAATTTCTTGTAGAAGGGTGGATGTGTGCACGCACACCTGCCTGCATGTTAGGTGGTTCATGCAGAATTTTCTGCAGATCAAAGAAAAAAAAAAATCTGCTCAGACCTCTCTGCTCCTATAAAAATAGCATCTGGATCAACCGCATCACCACAGACTGTGACATTCACTTAACTCAGAAATGTTTACAAATTAGGACTGAGATAAGAGAAGGAGGAGGGGAAAAGCAGAACAGTTTTTTGGTGCTGGTGTTTTGTTTTTTGTTTTTGTTACGTCTGAATAACTGCTGAATGCTCGAAAAGCAAGCCTCTGTCAATTGGTTTTGAGAGTCTTTCCAGTGAAGACTTTACAGGGACAGACATGATACTCTGTGATAGCAGACAGCCAGGTTCAAGAGCAAAAGGAAAATACTTTCAAGAAAATGTAAGTCAACCTGCCTTCTTGAAAACTTCATGCAGAGAACTTCACTGCTTAAACCACAGAAAAGGGAGAGAAAAACATTGCAGTCCGTGAAGCAGGGTCTCTCCTCTTTTTTTTGTGTTTTTAATCCAACCATCTGTGGCAAGACAGAACAAATTAAAAAAAAAAAAGAGAGATGATGCATAAAAGGCATCATCCTACCTGCTGCTGACTGGCAGGCTGCTCTGGAGCACTTCATGGAGCTGTGGCTCATCCCCGTGCAAAAGAGACCAAGCAGCTCCAGCTCTCAGAGGGCTCTCTCTGCTGCACCCGGGAGCACAAATAAGATTCCCTCGTGGCTTCCTCACCAATGACCCAGGGACAGGTCGGAAGCCCAGAAATTCCTTTGGAATGCACTCAAATGTATGAGTCTTCAAGCTACAAACATACCCTGTCTGAAAGTCTTTAGTACCGAGGATCCTTTCTTCCAAGGACTCCAAACTGCATTCCCACTCCCCGCCCCCCCCCCCCCCCCCATTTTGAGAGTGCAGGGTAAATAGGTGGACTTGCCAAAGACAGGAGCGAAGCCCAGCTCCAGCTCTGCCCATGGTGCAGGTGAGTTTCTCTTCCCCAAGGAACATGCCCTACCCAAGGCAATCGCCTGTCACAAGAGCCCTGCCCTCCGACCTTGGGTAAACATCTGCGCACGCTGCTTATTTGAGCTCCTACAGTCTCGTTATCTCCCCTAGAACACCCCTAGGGCTAATTAGTGAGTTAATGGCATCATGTCAGGAGATAACACTACATGGAGGGGAGCAGGGAGAGGGAAGGTGGAAAGGAATTGTGAAACAAAACCAGTTCCCTTCACAACCACTATGCAATATTGGTTTAGGAAGGGCGCACACAGCCCCGGGGCACTCTGCCCTCTGGCTGCTGAGCTCCATTTAAGGAGAGAGCAAAACACTCCTCCAGAGAGATTCAGCTCTCCAGCCAAGGTGATCCAAGGCCCCCACACCTGCCCTATGCCTGCACAACCAAAAACCCTCCAATACGATGGTAAGCATCATTCCCATGAAAGTGCCAGCAAGGACTCACAGTTGGTGTATGACACAGATTGGTCACAGAGCATACATGATTTATTAAAAAGTGTTTCTGCTTATTCCTGGTGCTCCTTTTATCTTGTTTTCTAACTTTTTCTGTACCCTAGTGATTCTCTTTAAAGAACAGTTGCTTTTTCACTAAAGAAGCTGAGAGATAACACTGTATGAACACAGAGCTCTTGGTGAGGCAGCACATAAGCCTGCAAAACCACTGGCCAGCAGACACTTTTGCGCTGATGAACGCAAAACGCGGGTCAGCAGACACTCATGCATGGAAATATGACCAGGGGATTTCAGGGGTTCAAGCCTCTGCAGCTCTTTTGTTGGAGTAACAAGCCTCAACATTCAAACTGCATTTTTGCCTCGTGAGGATCTTTGGATGCTCAAAACAGCATGACTGACCCTCTCCTTCCCTCCCCCAATATCTGTGAAATATTTTTTGAAAGTTAACTGAGGGTTACACACGAAAATTCATGAAAATTGCTCCTGATTGGCATAAACAGCCCCATCCCTCCAGCTGGAGGTGGGACAGGGTCATGGCACAAACCTGCATCCCAGGTTTGTGGAGTCTCTGGCCAGGGAAAGGGAAAATGAGATAACAGATTACAGAGCTTTTGTTTTCAATTAGAGAGAGCAACTGCTGATAGACCAGGGCTGCTCTTGCACAAGCAGCTGAGAGGAAAGTGTTGTTCTTCCCTTATCTTGTATAAACTACAGATTGGTCTCATGAAACCCAGAACTGTTTATAAACGCACAATCACAGCACCTCTTTCCAACCAGACTCTGTTCCACTGCCAACTCCCTCCCACCCAAATCCTTTAAAAATAATCCACTACTGAAAAGAAAGCTACTATTTTGCAATAATTCGAGAACAGTCTTCCAAACCTCTGGTTAAACCCTGACCCTGCTACCAGTGGCCATTCCCACTTCTCGTATTAACACATCACAGTTATCCTACATTGCGCCGGAGTGCTGGGGTACCACACACCTCCTGAGGCAGCCAGGAAACTGCTTTATGCCTTGTTTCCTATGCAGAAATGTTGTACTTCGCAGTGCTGGACTTTGTGAGACCCTTGCCTGTTCTCACGTGCCATGTCCACCACTAGTATGGCAATGGCCATGGGGTTCTATTACTGGGTCAGAGATCTTCCCCACAAGACTGATCACTTTTGTTTCAGACTTGTTTAATTTTAATCCAGTCTGGACATCCCCATGAGGTCCACCATACCCATCCATGCTCTCAAAGAGAAATAAGAGTACTTCAGGGTACCTTTTCCTTCTGTTTAAGCAGGCTGGAGATAAAAATCCATTCTTTTAGAGTGACAGTTACATTCATTACTGAAAACTCCTTTGATCTTTTAATAATCTCTCCAAGTTCAGATGCTGATTAGCAAAGAGTTCAGTCAGCAGTGAGCAAATGAATCCAGGCCACAAGCCACTCCTTAATCTACAGCTTCACAGTGACTGATTTAATTTTTGACTGCCTGACAATTCACTCCCTCTTTAATTTCAGTGCTATCAAATCAACAACAGTGAGGTGGAAAGCAGATGGTACAGACATTGAGAAGAAAATATTACCTAGTCCAAAAGTCTTCTCGTGAAATATTGGAGGAAAAAATAACAGTCATTAACAGGACCGTGGGCAGGATCTGCAGAACCACAAAGCAACATATACATGAGACTTTGGATGCATAAGACTCTCTTCAAAGCAAGGATCCCAATTAATGCAAGAAATTAATTTTAAAACAAAAGCTACACCCCACAGCTCTCTGCGGCACAGACATTTTGGCTGTGTTGGACCAGGAAGGCGAGCAGGACACTCCCAGGGCTGTGCTCTAGGTTTGTCTTAGCAGGGAAGAAACAACCCCTTCCTGGCACGATCAGCTCTGCAGCTTGCAACAGCACTGACAGGTGCTCTCCATCCATCTCAGCCTACAAAGAGGGATACCACAAAGCTCCATGAAGTTTTCATTTGGCTGAATATAGACAGCTCAGTTCATCACCTTACTTTCAGCTAACAAGAGAAAAGGATCTTATATTCCTTCTTCCAGCAATTTGGTTTAAAAACAACCAGAAATAACAATGCAAAACAAACACAAATTGTCCAGAGGAAGGTGAACTCTGGGGATGGCCACTCCACTTCTGTTGGTGTTCATGCTGCACCTTGTGGCTTGCTGAAACACAAGTTGCCCAAGGGGTTTACCACTTACAGGCTTTAACCCAATCAAAGTGCTCCCAACAATTACGGAAATTATATCTACAGTGGGGGAGGGGAGCAGGGGAGGGAAAGGAAAGAGGGTCCTAAGAGGATCCCATCAACTAGGTAGAAACAGAGTGAAGTTCCCATCAAGACAGCATAAACCTTAAAACTTGCTCCAGAGGTAAAAGTTCCTACAATCTGTTGCTTCAAGATCAAGATTCATTCAGTGTTTGTGCAGACCTTTTAAAGATGTAAAATAAGCACTAATGCATTATTGCTCCATATTTGCTCAAGGAGCATGTGCAGCACCATGGAAACCTTTGGAGGCAGGCCTAGCTGCTTGGGGAAGATGTTTTCCGAAGTGACTGCTTTGCTTGTTCTGAGGTATTTGCATGTAGGCAGATGACAGGACTCCAATTGCTTCACTCTTCCACTTCATGTGCTTGTAGCAATACGAGTCGTGGTGTTAAAACCACCCCTCCAGAGGAGAACGAACACCTCGTCTCACAAAACTACCTTCCAGTAATTTTGTGTTTTTCAGCTTCAAGTTAGTTTATTCCTTCTCAAGATGGATGCAAAGCAAGATGCTCAAAGGGAAGAAATATTTAGAGGAATCTTAAATATGCTTCCAAAATGATCTATAGCACAGCAGACATTAGTTTTCTTCAATACCCTTGAAAATCCTGTGAATTTACATCAAAAATAAAACACTGGGTGTAAGGATACTCATCAACTGGCTGCATTCCTACAAGAAATGAAGCCAGCCCTGGTCTGCAGCCAGAACCAGGGCCAAGTAGCACAGGAAAGGGAGCTAGGGAAAAATTATTTTAAAGAAGCATAAATACATCTTTAGACCTGTGATACACAGAGATGAGAGACAAGAGAAATCTTCAGGCTTTGGCCAAACTGAATGTACAGATAAATTCTTTACATTTATTCTTATCTGAAAGAATTGACCATTTCTAGATTTGGATCTGCAGCCCTAAGTGTGATGATCATTTGGAGAGACCTACACTGCAGAAGATTAAACATTGAGCAGGACTACATAGCCAAACCTAAATTAGGCAAGCTTCTGAGTTTAACTGCAAACAAGAGAGGTGCTGGATGGGAAGCTTCCAACAGAATAATTCATTTGCTCATTATGGAAATGCCTTTGCATAATCTCAACTTTCTTTGCACAGCTATGGAACAAATAAATACCCACAAAGAAGAGAAACTTGGCAAGACTCAAACTCTCTCAAGCACAAACCAGACAGTAATAAAAGCTTTGATCACATCCCTGTGCTGTACAGAGTCCTTCCTTCCTTTCTATGGTCAATCCAGGAATACTTAGGCATGGAAACAGATGGCCACACAACCCACTTTGCTGCATGTACTTATCAAATCAGCCTTATCCTCCAGGTGCAAAACCATTTCCCAAAAAAATGCAAGGCTGCAACACCTGCCAGAGCCCATAGAAGCACATACCATGTGTTAGTCAGTCCCTGCACCAAGGCACTCTCCCTGCCCTGCTGTGGGTACACAGGGATGTCCAGCCTGTCCCACAGTCTCACTGTCTCTTAACCAGCTTTCATCTGCTTCTTCAGCCATTACCTTGCAGCAAGTGGAGTCCTCCTAGTCCAGACCAACACTTTTAAGGAAGCAATTAAAAGTTAACAATGTTTAGAGCTTATGCTTTAATATTAAAGCCTTGGATAGGATGCCACAGACATCCTTCTGGATAGTAGGTTGGAATTTTTTCTGTCTGCCCATCGTAGTGTTGCACATCTGATCCTGACCACAGCTCCCAGGTGATGGGGAACCCAGGAATTCAGTGCATAGCTGCCAAATATGAATTACTGAACTGATTTACATGGTACCAAGACTGAGAGCATGGAGAAGACGGCCAGCAGCCACCCTGGGTCAGAGTAGCTCCGCTACAGCCCACTGGGCTGCAGCGGGGGAGGGTATTTTGTACAAGGTGGCTTGGGTGGCTCCTTCATGCACCTACAGCAAGCTAAATATGGGAAAGGCTTCTTGTTTCCATTGGGAATCAAACACCAGTTCTGAGATGTGTCATTGGAAAAGGGCTGAGGCTGAGAGCCTTGACACCTCCACATCCTCCTGTCTATCCTACAGTCAACTGTTATCTTCACCTCTATGTATAAAGAAGAACAGCAGACACAGAGCTTCAGCTCTCACATATGAGAGTATGAAATGCATATATCGCACCTCCAAAATTTCTGTCCAAGCTACTAGGTTTGGGACACCCACAGCCCATGAAGCTGAGTATCCAAACCCAAAAGGACAACATCCTGTACCACACCACCATCACCAAGGCAAAAACCCACCCCACAGGGAGCTCAGCAGTGCCTAATCAAGCCACACACAGCAAATCCCCACAATTATTTGCAGAAGATGAGGAAGAACAAATAAATAACAAAAAGTAAAAAAAAAAAAAAGGAAAGGAATTCTCTCTGCCTTTTATGGGGAGGGATGGATCCAGGTTAAGAAAACTCCGACCACGGCGACTGTCTGGGCAAAAGGCATTCCACTGAACTGGTTAGGCAAGAGGCTGTGGGAGGATGACTCGCTCAGGGGCATGAAAGGAAGGTATGTATGTACAGGGGGAGGGGGACAAGCTGCTCCATCCCTGGGGACAGCACTCCAGCTCCTGCCAGCAAGGGCCCTGGAACACTGGACACACTGCTGGGATGGTGGTGGCAGAAGACTTACAGACTCTGCAAATCCCTCAAATAACACTTTTATCAGGATGCTGCTTGCTGAAGTCCTTAGCCCAAAGCAGCTGGGTCCAGAATAGTATCTCTAAGCATTGGTGAACAGTTTACAGGACTTCTGAGGGATGGTGAAGAAAAGCAATTCTGCACCTGGTAGGTCAGACTGACAGCACTAACAGGGCTCCAGGGCAATGCAGGGTTATTACACTGCCACACACTCATTCCTAGAGAGAGGTCTCCAGACCCCTCCTCCCTGTTGCTCCAGGGCATTTAGTCAGTCACACAAAAATACAGAATTACTATAACATTACCTAATTTCTAGCACTGCAGGTTATAAGTTTTGCAACTAGTGTTCCTCCTGAACGCAGGGAGCTAGACACCACCCAAGCACAGATGTTGCTGGCTACATCCTTGATCAGAGTAGAGGCTGGGGACCCCCTCTTTGGTGGGTCTAATGAGTGGCAGGAGGCCCACAAGGACACACATTCAACTTACCTCCCTGGACATCCGCAGCTCCTTCCCACACTAGGGCCATGGCAGAAACTAAATGTTCTCCACACCCACAGGGACCACCAGCCTTTCACTATGGTCATGCAAAAAGGCAGATCTTTGCTGGGATTTTCCAGCCTGCCTGTGGTTCACACCAGAGGAAAGGAAGGGGCACAGCCAACAGCCTCATGGAGGGGCCACCCAGGACATTGTGAAAGAGCTGGTCACAAGGCACACAGCCAGGGAAGGCTGCTGACTGTCTGGTGTTACACCAGACCCACAAACTCTCTTCCTGGCCCCTCCAGCTCTTTTCATCCCAAGACAGTACAGATCACCAGTTTCTCTTACCCCTTTCTTGTATGGACACAGGAAGAATGTTTCTTCCTTAAAAACAAGTGTGTGAGAACTGCCAGGGCTTGGCTCAGCAAGAGACAGGGCTGTGGCTCACATGAGAGGGGTTTCTGTGTCAACCATCCCTCTTCTCAAGTTCTCTCTCTAAACAGTTGCATTTTCAAGGCAATGAACACAACTAATGGGTGTTCACCAGGGCAGAACTTATGCTCAGTTTCCAGCCCATTGGTAGGACAGTTTCTTCAGGCACTGTTCTGAACACTATAGCTCCTTCCCCACTGCCAACTCTATCGTGAACAAACAACTGTACCCCCAAAAGTTAAATAATAAGAAAAAAATCACAGGTCTTACCAACACAACTGTTGGGATCAAAGGTGGACATCTTTTAAGACAAAGTTTCATTTTTCAGAAGCAAGTTGAAAGAAGGTGCAGAACTTATTTTAAAGGCTGATTGGGATTGCCTCAAAGTCTACAGAAGGACAATGGCTTCAAAAACACCAGTCTTAATTGCTTTGCACCCATTTAAATCTCACATGGTGATACATTTTGGAGAAAAGCTGGCCTTTCTCTTTTGCTAAGACAAATGTAATACTATAAAGCCCTTTGCCTTGATCTCAGTGCTCATCTCCCAGGGCCCCTCTGTTTCTGCTGCATTCCTTTGTGTTTATCTGCCCTCTTCAACCCTTTGCTGCAATCAGCTGCGTGCAGCACCTCGTGTCTAGAAGTGACATGGCTGAGGTTACAGGAGAGACAGGTGCAAGGAAAGCTCGTGCCCTGAAGCTATCCAAAGGAAAAGAGAAGCTGGAGGGGAAGAGGGTTGTAAGGTATTTCAGATTAAAGCAAACACCTTGCCTCAGGCTACACATTCTCTGCTAACGCAAGCTGCAGCCGCTTTGAGCCCCAGAAACAGCAAAGCAAACACAGACTTCTCTGCAAGGGGAGTTGTCACCTGTCAGGGATGTTTGCAAATTTATAGGGAGGTGGTGGTGGTGGTAAGGGGAGTAAAAAGAGCTTTCCTCATTTTAAAAGACGGGCTGTTTGCACAAGTTTGCGATGCATATTTTGCTTTGTGAAGGCTTTTGTCCAGCATTCAACTGAGCAAAGGTGCTGTCTTCCACTGGAGACAAACTGGAACATTTGTTAATGTACATACATTAATGTACTCTGAGCTGGTGCCTTACAGTAAGGGTGAGGATGGAATTTCTCTGCTCCCCCTTCAGCATGTCACGTCAGTGAAAAACCCTTCTTAAAAAGAAGTCGCTGTACAGCTTGACTTCTCCAGAAATGCCTCCTGCAAGGTTGGAATCAAGCCCATCATAAGCAAGAGGTTACTGCATAGAGAAAGCTGCCTGTGTCCTTCCCTAGCACCAGTGCTCACTTCAGCAGGGCTCAGAGAGGACAGGGGAAAGGGACTTTCCATTCATGTTTCTCTGCTCCACAGACAGGAGAGGGAGACTCTGAACAGGCCTTCAGTGAGCCCATCAGCCATCACTGTTCTCTGCAGGCAGCTTGGAGGAGCTGGAGATGGGAAGGCTTTGTTAGTGCTCAATGCCACAAGTCCAGATTTGAGCATGGAAGGAGCAAAGTTTCTGCTGGTGACCTTTAAACTCGTGGGGATTGTTTTCAAGAGGATATAGTTCAAGCAGATAATTACTATGCATTTTGAAAATCAGAAGTCCCTGTAAACGTGGAGAATCTTTTGGCCCATTGAAGAGATAACATTTCATTGGAGCTTTGCTATAGTGGTGGAAAAAGCTGAGATGCAGATGCGATGGAAGGCTTGCACCCCACCCCTCTGTGCCCCCAAAAATGCAGAATCAAAAGATAACGAGACTTAATGTCAGTCACCTCTCCTTGTGCACTCGGATTAGCTTCACCACATTAGCTGAGCACATACCCAACCTCAAATTGGCCTTTTAACCCTTTGCAACCTCCATGGAAAAAGAAAAGCACTGCAGTCTCCCCTGCAGTCACACCAAAGCAGGACTAACAGGTCAAACTGTCACTGGGGACTGCAATCAGCCTGACCCAGGAGTTCTTTGCTTGCAGACACAATCCTCCGGGTTACAAACACTACCAGGATTCAAGTTGCCAACATACCATTGTTGGGCACACTGAAAATCGTGGTGGATGAGCCAGGGAATTAAATGGCAACACTTTCTCAGGAACAGCGTAACAAGAAAATGTACAGACACCAACACAAATTTCAAACTACACATTATTTTTACCGCAAAGTATACAAAACTCAGGAAGAACAGAAACAGGACATAAACAACTCAGACTCCCAAAATACCTCCTGCTCCAGCCTGCAAGAATAGCACCCGGTTTCTTCAGTAGAGCTATTGCTAAGAAAGAGCCAGTCTGTTTGTGCCAAAGGCAACGAACCAACAACCACCAGTGCCTCATCGGCATTCCAGCCTTGAGCCATTCTGATGAGACACCCATGGCCAAGACTCAATGTAAACACTCTCTAGTCTGGAGAAACAGGAGGAAAAAAAAAAAGCTAACCATGGTCTGGAAAAAAGTTTTCACTCCTATATGACCCTCAAGAAAACAAAATCCAGTAAAGACCCTCTGGTCTTGGGTAGCAAAATTGCAACTGGGCCTAGAATCCAAACTATTTTAACCTTGAGGCCACATAAACTAGCTCTAAGCAGGGAGAGCGCAGGGATGGTTGAGTAGTCTGCGAAAGACTCCTCAGCTCTCCTGCCAGTTTAGCTGCCTCGTCCCTCTCTCCTGCCATTGCTGTGACAGGAGAAGGAGAGCAGGTCAGGAGTCAGCCAAGGTAGGAAGATGGCCCTGGGGCAGCACGGCTGGAACTGCTCCTGCAGAAACTCTCCATGTTTCCCCAAAGGTCAAGAAAGGTCTCACTACTCACCCACATGGGGTCATTCAGCTCTGTGTCCTGCACCCGGACGCAGTCCATGCTAATCTCAATTTTGTTTGTAGAGCCATTTTCAGATGGGCCATCGATGAAGTTTAAATCGATTGGCTGAACCGAGCATATTGGTCTGAAAAGAACACAGTACTAAAGTTAAAACCGGCCAAATTCCATTTTCCACCACCCCACCTTTCCCCTCCCATCCCTCCTGCTAGGGTGTCATCCAGTACTTCGGCATAACCACGAACCAGTCTCATGACAAAGTAAGTCATTACTAATGAACAGCTATCTCCTCACCCGCTGTACTGCATCAGCCCCAAACCAGGACACAGCCTGGAGGGATATTTCACTTGCCTGACCAGAAAGATGAGATAAGAGTGCAAGAGTTAAATCACTGAAAGACAGAACTCACGGACGATTTATAGCAGTAACTGTTTTAGCATTAGTCATGGCAAGTCAGGAATGGGAACATAGTCAGTTTTATTTCCTTCAGTGGACCTGATAGGGTGAACTCTGCACCATCTTCACCTCCTCTCCTTCCCTGGCTTCAGCAAAAGAGGAAAACATGCAGCCTGGACACAGAGTAATGACCCCATTTCCTTAGGGGAAAATGCCAACCATGTGCCTTAGATGATCACTTTCTAGAAAGTGTTCAGTTCAGCCACCAGAGGTCTTGAAGAGAGTCTGTGTCACTGCTGATCACTGCATTTGGTCCCCATAGCCTGGATGTAGAGCCTCTTGAGAGCTCAAGAGCTGTCAGTCACCACAGACTGATACATATAATCATCACATCCATATCTAATCAACAGGTACATAAGGCTCCAAAACCCACAGCATCAATCCTCTGAGCAGCCTAATTATAGAGGCATCCTGTCCTAAAACACCTTTCATAAATTCCACATAAGGGCTACTTACTGTTCCAGGAAGTCCCAGAGATGCTGGATTACCTCTGGGCTGAGGAATTCCCTCGGCTGTGAGCCCTGGGACATGGCTGATCGATAGTAACTCTCCTTCCAGGAGAAGGGGCTCGGAGTTTCTACAAACCTTAAAAAAAAAAAGCAAAAAAAAAAAAAAAAAAAAAAAGGGAGAAAGAAAAAAGAAAAAAAAGAGAAAAACACACACACAGAGACGTTGAATGCATGAGTACAACTTGATGAAAACCCATAAATAGAAGCTATTGTGTGAAAAAGGAGACATGTTGAATGCCTGGAACATTCACAGCTGTACAACACACATTCCACACTGCTGCAGATGCTGTATTTAGAGGGGAGGGAATTCGGCCAACCTTCCCAATAAGTTATCCCTATATATTATAACAAATATACCTCAGAATCCACTGGGATGCTGCATCATAAGAATCCCAGAGAGAAAAAAAATCCACTTTCCCTTTTACCCCAAAATAATTGACTTCCCATATAAAGCAGGTGGTCTTTGAAGCAGGTGAAGCAGCTCAGCAGTGTGTGATTTCATTGTCCCTGGTTGGTTGCCTCTCTAAATGGCATGCCCTTGGATGATTTAGGCAACTTCTCCTACACCCAGCCACTGCAGCTGAAGTCTCAAACCAAGTATTTTTAAAAATTTAAATAATAATAATAATAATATTTTTGTTCTATTTTCTATGGAAATAAGTTCCATCACATCAAAATTTTTATTTGTCTACTGCCTTTGCCCCTCCAACAATTTCTGAGCCTGACCCACTATTTCCACCATATCTGCTAATTACCTTGGCCATTTTTATCCCCTTAACCTCCCATAAGCCTCACAGAAATAGGTGGACCCAAGAGAAGCAGTTACAGAGCTGGAGCACTCATGCCTTCCACAGCTGCACATTCTCATCCTACTGGCCAATTTCTAAATTCAAACACAGCAGCTTTTACACCCATGTCAAAATACTTGACGGCTGCAAGAATATAAGGGGAGTGGGAGGAATTTCTTGAGTATATTTGCAGTTGACAAAAACTCTCAGTTCAACTTTAATTAGAGTATGAGGCAGGTGACCACCTTTCCTGCTACAGGGTTGGGGGCATCCTGACAAATTTTCATATTACAGAGTTATTTCAGCACAATGCAAGCAAATGGCTGTGCTTCTTGCCAGGGAAACAGCGGTGGCAAGAGCCAAGGTTGTAACTGGATTCCAAAGAATTGGACTGATATTTGATTTGGCACATATTGGTCCTGTTTAACACAACGGTCTGAACAAATTGCATGGAAGACCCTAATTTATTAAGCTGCCAAAATTAAGAAAGAGCGTTTCAGAGGGAGGATCACACTACAGTTCTTTTCCTGAAGTATCTACTTCTGTCTGCTGTCAGGGAGGGATCTAGCTCTCTTGACTGAATTTGTGTGACTTGGCATGTTTTGAGGACAACTCCAGTCTGCAAATAGTGGGGTTTTCCTCACCTTTGCTGTCCACAGAACCACATGCTCTTAGAAAAGTGCAGACCATTGTTCTAAACTAATGGAAATCCAAGTGCCTTAAGCCCTCAGAGCCAAAGCTGGGCATGCCTCAAAATAGGTAAAAGTATCATTTCAGTTCCTTATCCTTTTTGTGATTAAAAAACCCCCAAAATAACATAATTTAAAAGTTCAAGAACAGCCAGAGACAAATAAAATGCAGAAGTATCACAGCTAATAGCTCTGCCTCACAGATGTGAGCACATAGCCACACTACGTGTGAATAATCACAAATCCTCTGAGAACAGCAGTTATCCCACAAAGTACCAGAAATTACTCCTTTCAGGCTTTCAGTCTGGTAAGACACTTTCAAGAACGCCACACTGAAACCCAGAAGAACATATCCAGCCTAAAACCTTCTACTTAAGCTGCAACTCAATGCCACCACAAGCTTTGAAGGATCACAGTGGGGGGAGCACGTGCTCTGCAACCTGCCCTGCCCCTAAACCCACAGACCTCAGGCATTGCTTAATACCCTGCACTCAGTCCTGACCTCATAGGAATGGGCAGAGAAACCCCACAGTGGGTTCTCCCAAGCCACCAGAGTGGTCACTTTTAACAATTATTTGCCACTTATCATAACTGCTCTTGACTTGAACACTTTTTGTTACTGCATAAACAGGAACTAACTTCAACAGAAAAAGAGTTATAACAAAACAGACCTCCCTCAGAGAACTTGCCTTTGAAAAGTCTCACTACAACTAGATTGCTGCATGCCACGGCATGCCCCAGCTTTGTTTCACTGCTGGACAAAGTTCTTTGTGTCAAAAAGGCAAAGCAACCCAGTTCACCCTGCCTGCTCTGGCCGTGGTGGTCCCATTCAGCAGTAATACTATAAACCTACCCCAAAACACGCAGTGCCCACAGCCTGCAGTGCAGGAGAGGCAGGAGGTATAAGCTGCACACACTGATAACACCAGCTAAGGATACTGCTGGTACTTCCCTCTACCAAACACAACTCCAAATTTCTCCAGAGAGGGATATTTTCCAGCTGCTTCATCTTTATCCCTGCACCCAGCCAATCACCAAAGGAGGCACCAGGATTAGGTAGCCCACCTTGGCAAGGCAGCTGTAATAACATTGTGGACGTTAGAGAAGTGGCCAGCATTGCTTTTTACTCAGTTTGGTCCATCCTGCTCTCACGTGGGAAAGGACTGTCAAGCTGCATGAAAACCAACTTGAGCACAAACCTGCGTGCAAGATAAAATGTCTTCTTTCCTGTAATTTTAATAAAACCTAAACCTACTGCCATTTTCCTTAACACTTTTCAACACAAAGGAGCAGCCTCTGTCTACTAAACATATACCTAAGTGCCTGAATTTCCACAGGAAAATAACAGCTAAAGCCTAAGCAAAATCTATGCATAAATGTCACTAATTATCTGTCCTTTGCCACATCAGCAAATGCTCTACTTTAGGCACTCAATGATTATTTTACTGAAAATTAATCACAAGATTTCAGGCATTTGCATTGCTCAAATTGGTTCTACCAATCAGCTACTTTTTTATCAACAGGCACTTAAGCAACATCCCTTTTAGCCACATCTACTTGTCCCAAAGGGCATAGTAGAAAATGGCACTACTGAACACAGGCTCTTATACCAAACTGCTGACTACAATAGAACAATGCATGGTAGTAAGTCTTGTCTAATGTGTTTCTACTTTAAGGTAAGTCCCTACCTCAACTGCTGAAATAGCTAGCAGGCTGCTTTTCATAAGCAGAGAGCACTAGCTACACCAGACTAGAACTACAGGGGGATTTACAGCCCCCATCAAACTGCAAGCTGAACAGGACATTGCATCCACAAGTCCCTCCTTCAAAAACCACCAGGGGATTATTAATAGCAAGTTAAACCTTTTCCGAGAAGCAGGACCTCACCAAAAGCAGTGTTTCCTCCTGCAGCACTGGAACGCTGCTCCTGAACCACTAAATCCCAAGTTTCAGGAAGCAATGCACTCCCACTAAAATCTAGCTCAGCTCCGTCCTATTTATTTTGATGAAGCAAGAGCAGCCCAGACTCCAGGTGAAAGCACTTTTCTAGATTCACTAGGTGGGCTGAAGCCTCAGACACACTGATTGTTCTGCTGCCTCCTGACCACTCCCCCAGAAGAGCTGTGTTACAGTCCCCTCGGTGGCGATGTGTCCCAGCTGATCCCCTTTGCCATCTCACTGATGAGATCTCTGCAAAATACAGCAGAGACGTGTGCCCCTGTAGCTGTGTCCACACAGCACTCAATTTCAGAGTCTTCCAGAAGGCTGGGAATGTTAAACTTAACAAGGAAAAATCCAAAACAACGAAAAACCGATCAACCAAACAAAAAAAGCAACCCACCCTTCCAAAAACCAACAGCCAAACCAAATAATCCTGGCAAGCACAGCATTTGCCTCTCATAAGCTGTAACCCATCTGCACTACAGTTGCCTTTCTCTGGAGGTGAGGGTCCCAACACTGGAGGAAATGAAGCCCCGAATGCTTGGCCCAGCATGACCACAAACTAGAGGGAAAACAAGACATTTCTGCTCCCACTGCTCAGTCTGAGCACATTCTTCCAGTCTTCACCACATTTACCCCCTTTCTACCTCCACATCGAAGACATTAAAGGAATAAAACAAAACAAAAAAAACCCCAAACCACTTTCCATACCAGGAAACAATGACAGAAAACTATTAAACTCAACTATTGCAATATAGCAACACTTCTCACCCAAAATGCCACCTTTTACTGCAAACAATCTTTCTTAGAAAGGGCTAAAGCCAAAACACTCAGGTTGGACTTACCACTGGGGAAAACTTGTAAGCTCCTGAGGAAAACAAGACCTAGGTTTGATACTGAGCATGCACAGCCCCTCCTCTATAGCTTTAACCTTAAAGGCAGATGCCACCTGCTTTCGCTGATAGAGGGTCAAATCTGACACAGGGTGCAGCTCAAGCACCACTGGGGCGCATGTGTGAGTCCAGCAGCCTCCTTCCAAAAATAAAGACTGTCGCAACCAAGAGATAGCCGGTTTCCTTTGTTTTTTCATCCAAAATTGGCTTGGTGCTTCAACACTGTGAACTACTCCTGGGTTAATAGTACAGTATAAACCTCATAAGAGGAAACCAGAAATGAATATGGTATCTCAGTGAAGCTGCTGTGTTGGGTACAAAGAGATCCAAGCACTTTCTGTTCTCCTTAGTTTCCCTTGAAAGCTGGAGCTCTGGGGTGGTTTGTGTTTCTCCTACATTGTGCAAATTCTCAGAAATTATCATATAGTTTGAAGATGCAGAACTTCATGACTTGATATTGGCGTATAGCCACAGTGTAAAATTTTGTGACATGAACACTTTCACAATAGGGACGAGCAAAATGATTTGGAGATTTTTTTTTCTTGATTTTTTTTTCTTCTTCTTGCCAAAATTACAGGATGCTGCTTTCTGCTTCTCCCCATGAGATGTCTTATCAATGGTGTACAGTTTTCTATCACTGAGTATGTAGTTCTCAGCCAGTGGACATGCAGATGGAGCCAGAGAAGTCTTTCTCTGCAAGCTACAGATTTTGCTCTTTTTTCACAAGATACATTCACCTAAAGGACCTGCTAGTGGAGTACTCAGGAAACTTTGATTCAGAGAGAAGAACATCTGGTCTTATGAAGAAAGCACTTCCACATTATGCGAATGTACAAAAAAATAATTAATAATGTCTAAATAATGATATCTAATATGGCTCATTTTATTCATAATTCTCAAAGTGCTCTACAAAGGAAGACAGGGTAATTACTCACATTTTACCTGTGGGAAAACTAAGACACCTGGAGGTCACAGGATTACTCATCGTTACGCAGCAAGCCAGAAATACAACCTTGGTCATCCGAGTCCCAGTCTGGTGCTTGCTCTAAAAGGAACTAGTGATTTTGGATGTTTAGATAGAGAAATTAAAAAAGGCCTTAATTTCTTCAGGTGGAGTGTGCACTGTACCTCCTACAAAAAGAAACTCCCAAATTTAATTTATCTATCTTCAGGAACCAAAATGCCAATTCCCAGGAATGAAAATCAAGGCTGCAGAAATGCTGTAAGCAGATTGAAACCATATTCACAGTTCAGGGAGGAAGTATAATTCCAAACTGTATGCCCAGACTAAACCCTCATCTTTTTTCCTGAATGCTTCTTGAACTATTATTAATCTTAATAGATTAGCCCTCAACCATCACAGGGTGTGATCTGGGCAGAGAATTAAGTCGCAGAGAAGTCCACAATCAGCAATCCCAATCCATATGCTCGTCCCTGTCTTCTGCAGTAACACCTTGAAGTATATCAAAAGCAATGGTAAACAAACGATTTAAAGTTCATGAGCATTATGCCTAAATGCCTAAATCTTGGTGTCAGTTGTATTTTTAGCTTTTGAGTGGGGAGGGGGCTCCTTTTCAGATCACACCATTAAAACTCGAGGAACTTGGCAGCCCTCATCCTGCTGGAATTCCCCCTGCTCTGAGTTGTAACACTGCAGTGATTTGTAGACATCAGTACCTAATGAGGCTCACAGCTGTGCAAGAGGAGAAGGATGCGGGGTCTGGCAGCACGGGACAAGCGTGCGCCTGGCAGGCAGTGTCATCTGGAATTCCCCGAAGTGCGGAGCGCTCTTGTCCCCCATGACCGCAGTGGCCACCCTCAACCAGCAGAGCATACCCTGGAAGCACCTCTTAGGGACCTTTGGAAATCGGACTGGCTCATTGCTGCAAACAGGGGTGCCAAAATGAAAGCCAAATGGTAGATAGACAGGCTCTCAACCCCCTCGGAGAAGATTGCAGCTGAATTTCATTGAACTCTAGTGCACTTTTTCTGGGTCTACTTCATCAACAAGCAACCTCCCTTCCCAGCATGAATTGCACTGTATAATGCATTGTTTTTGCTTTTTTTTCTCTGCCTCATGCCATATTCCAAGGTCTTGGCTCACATGATCCGAAAAGAGACTGACTCTCATCCTGGCAGAGGCAGGTCCTGCTGAACTGTGCTCACAGGTATTTATTCTCCTTTCAATTTTGAGCCCAGCTCTCAGATTTAGCATTTTAAAATCTAGACTTCCAGCAACTTCTTTAAACCCATCAGATTGTCTTTCCATAAAACTGATGGCTGCATGGATTAGAAAGGACAAATGTAAGGAATAACAAACACCAACACAGGATTCCTTTGAGACGGAATAGAACTTTCACCTATGGTTCAATTGCACATTCTTTTTTCCCAGTTCCCACATTTTTCAGATGTTTCCCAGATCTGATATCTCACTAAAAAATTGTGTGGACAGCAGCATGGGTTATGGGGAGGGTCAGCTAGAGAAAAGTGGTCAAGTGGCACAGAGATGTGCATTAGAAAATGAAAGAAGCTGACTGCCAAAAGGGTGAACTCTGATCTCAGAAGTAGCCAGCAGGCAAGGAGATATGGGGAACACAAGAGGGAACTGGGAGTGACAGTGGCAAAGAGCTCTGTGACACTGACGATGTCCTGCAGCATCCACCAAGGACAAACTGGGGAGGAATGCTGAATATGAGTCAGCAGTGCCCTGGCAGCCAGGAGGGCCAACCATATCCTGGGAGGCATCAGGCAAAGCATCACCAGCTAGTCGAGGGGGATTATTGTCCCACTCTGTTCTGCACTGGTATGGCCTCATCTGGAATATTGGGGCAGTTTTGGACACCACAATATAAGAAAGACACTAGGCCATTAGAAAGCTAAGAGTTGGGTTCAGTGATCCTTGTGGGTCCCTCAGCATTCTGTGATTCTGTGACTGTTACCTTTCACAGTCACTAGGCAAATGGCACTCGTATTGCACACAACCTGTTTCAACTGTGAACTATATATTTAGAGGAATTAAAGCAATTCTGTCTCAGAGGAATGCTCAGTGTTCTGCTAGGGTCTACTGTAATAGTGCATCCTGATCTCCCTGTGACTTAGATTTGTCTTCTGGAAGCATATGTGTGTAAGCTGAATGGAAAGGGGTAGGAAGGGATGGTTCTGCTTCGTGATTGCTCTTTGCTCCACCCTTCAGTACTCAGGCAAGACTGACCTATGCCAGAGAAAGTGAAACTGGCTGCACAGAGTGATCCTCCTAATTCACCATACTGCAAAACACAAGGGGGATTTTTTTTCCATTCATCATCTCCTTTCAGTTAGAGTCATCTTAAGGAAGACTCTGCCTGCAGTGAATATTACATTTGCAGCTTTGTGGCTGCCCCTCAAAGCACATTATATCACTGCAGCCATGTGCCCCACGCCAGCACCCTGCTCCAGCACAGACTGCAGAGCTCCTCTGAGAGAAAAAGACTCCCTCTGCATTCCCATTGCTACCATGATGAGGGTTTCCAGCATGAGCACTGCATGGCCTGCTCCTTGCAAACTGCTGGGAATGACTTCTGGAAACAGAATGATTTCAGTGTGCTATCAGTAACCCCTTCAGCCCAGGAACCCACTGCATCTCCTATCAATGTCTCATCACATCAGCTATTCACATGTCATCATTATCAGTCTGAAAAGAATCACCACTTCTATATAATAGAGATATTTCTTTGTCCTCAGGGTTTCAGGCAGCCCATCACTCCACCAGCACTACTGTTCCCTAATTGTTAGAGAACGTAATCTCTAATTTTTTTTTCCTTCAACATTTCCTTCAGCATCTTGTGAACTTCCCCGGACCTCTCGTATCTTCCACTCAACTTTGGACACCCCCTTCTCACCCATCCTTGGAAACTCAGCCACGGACATCCCTTCCCCTTCTGCTCAGCCCTGACACCCACTCCCTTTCTCAGCAGGGGCTGAGAGAGGTGGAGCTCTGGCCAAGGTGAAGCACTGCCACAGCAGTTCCGATGCAATTGGTGCTTTTTAGTCTGGAGAACAGAGTCCATATAATGTCCAGAAGACCGCTAGAATCCTGAGCAATCTCTGTGGAGAAGCTCAGAGTTAAAGTGTAAGCATGGAGCTCAGGACACGCAGCTCAACCCCCAGCCCATGGGTGTCCTGTCCATCTTTGTCCTTCCATTCCTGAGGTACAGGAGTATCCCAAGATTTGTAAAGCACATAGCGACCTGTTGACAATCAGTACATCTGCAGGGTAACGTGGTCCCAAGGCTTTCCAAATTTAAATAATAAAAGAAAATGTAAATAATCAATTTTAAGAAAGCATTGAACGCCAAACCAATTAAAAAGCAGTTGCATTATTTTGTAACAAACTTTTCCAGTCAATCCCTTCCCCAAACCTATTGCAGTGGTCATTAAAAGCAGTGCCCATCTGCAGAGGGAAGAGTCAGAGCAGCTGGGCAGAGGTGAAAGCTTTTACACAGTAAGTGAGATAGTCTTCTCAAGAGCAGCACAAGCGGAAAATCCAGGTCCAGCCCTCAAAATTCTGAGGTATTTTTCAGCCAATTCCAAAAATAAGTATTGCTAGAGAAACTTTTCAGGCAAACTGTTCAGAAGCAACAAAACATTTTCAAGTCCATTAAAAAAAAAAATCCCTTTGATCTAAGTAAAAGACATCATTTGCTCAATTTCAGATACCCAGCTGAGAACACATATTTGGGTCTACTTTTTGAAGTTTGCTCAACACTATTTGCAGCCAGTCAGCCCTGATGGTTTTACAGCAGGACAAACAGAGTGGTGCTTTCTCTGCTCGGTGAAGGAGAGGACAAGCACAGGTTTCTGCTGAGGTCTCCTGCTGGGTTGGTACTGCCTCCAGCCCTGCAGTCACATGCCAACCTCTGCTGCCCAGCTGCAGCTACAATTAAAGACAACAGAGATCATCTTTTGTCTCTCCAGGGGCAATGCCTAACCCAAAATCACTCCATGGTCCCCTCATCCACCATCAGTAGTGGTTTGCAGCCTGGGAGCATCTAGGGAAGTAGGAGACTCAGACACCTCTACTATTGCATTCTGCTGCACAGTATGGGGAGACCCCTCATTTCTTCTGGAGGAGGAGTGGGGAAAAGGCAGTTGTTAAATGCCCAGAGCAGCCTAAACCAGTTAACCACATCCTTCCAACTTACCTAGGTCTCCAGAGCATCAGGGAATATTAAAAGAAAAGAAAGCAACAGCTCCAGAAATGAAAGTGGGCAAGGTAATTTTCAAGAGATGACAGTAATCAGAAAAATACAGATGTTACAGGCCTTCATCACTACTCCTCTGTAGTGAACTTAGGTATTTAATAAGGAAAATTGAAGTTCTGGAGAGGTGATGGCCAGAAATCTGAGCTTCCTGAGGCTTGGCCAATCAAATTCCCCTCTTTTGAGATTTGCTCATCAGTATTTTTCCTGCATTTACCCCAACACCTTGAGTATCTACCTTGAGTATCTACCTCAATTTATTGCAGTCTCTTTTTTACAAGGAGCTTGCTTTCACTATTTCACACAGGAACTGTGGCTCTTACTATTGTCTGTTGAATTTTTGCAGTGTTGAGTGCAATCAGCATCTCTCAAATTTCACTAGTCTACCTCCATCACACCAATACAGAGACCACAACACAGAATAAAAAATTACTTTATTTATTACAGACAGTAAAATAATTCATCCAAGCACATCAGAGCTTCAGAAAGGCAATCAGGGAGTGAGGAACTGGTTCTCATTAGATACTACAAGGCTCTGAAAGAAACCAGAGCCAAGGGGAAAAAATATCCAAACCTAACAGAAAGAAAGCAGAAGAGAGAGTAAGTGGCTTCTACTTCTCCCTGGTAAGGAAGTTTCAGTCCTCTCCAAACCTGTCCTCAGTGCTGGTGCCATCTGAACTCTTTAGAAAAACAAAATGAGAAATTCAGTGCTCAGCTCCCTTCCACCTCTGCTAAACTGCATGCATGGAGCAGAACGGTCTTTTCTGGACCAAACCTAAGGGGTATTCCATACCCAGACTCCACAGCATGGCAGAAACACACACAGCTTGGGCTTTTCTGACTGTGCCTGCAGCCCTGATGGCTCATGGTGGGGTTGTAGCCCTGAAACATGCTCTGAGCTCCATTTAGAGCCTGACATGTCTCCTGCAAGCAGTCTCTTCCCTGCTTGCACTATATCACTATCAGTAGTATTAAGAGGATATGGTCCCCAGGACACTAAACCCTTTACCAAGAATGGAGCTGCTTTTCCACTTGCTGAGATTTGAACTTTTTTGACATCTTAAGGAGTCAGATTCTCTCTCTACCTGGATTTCCCCAACAGCTCCTGGGATTTGTTTGCCCAAGTGCTTGCTGTGCTGCAGCTACAACCTCAGGGAAGGCACCCTGCCCAGCTCAAATTTGGCCACTGTGAGGAGGTGTCAGTGAGAGGCTGGTGAAAGGGCATCCCTCATGGGCCTCAACGTGGCCCCCCACCAAGAGGAAGCAAAGCAAGAGAAATCATGCAGCCCATGCTGATTGTTAGCTTTGTAAAACTATGCATAGCAGGGCATTTAGTCATATAAATATAGTCATAGACCAGAGGGACAGCTATGCCAGATAGGGAACATGAAATACATGATTCTTTTTTAGAACAGGAAGGTTCTGAGACTGTCGATTGCAAAAGACTCATGACATTTTGTGTTGAGCCAGGTAAGACAGTTGGCTCCCTAAATCCCCTTCTCTTACAAAAGCTGCTTCTGTCTTTAGTTACACAAACTCTTTACTCTATGAACTGCTCAGGGGACTTACAAAGTCCCTCTCAAACTTTCTCTCAAAGGCCGAATTTTACAAAAATATAAATTAAATCATCATGATAATACAGAAAGTTCCCAGAACTCTTTAGAAGCAGGAAACTGTAAACAGCAACATCCTGTGTTTCAGTAAATAATTAAAATGCAAAACAGAAACACCAGCAAAGCAGATGTTAGTTGCAGATTCTTGTAATATGAATTTGGTTGACGCTTTCACTTGTTACCCCCACAGCCAACTTGTGAAATCTGATGCGTTTTGGATACTAAACAATAACTCCCATTCCTCACTCCTGCCACCAGTGATACTCTTCTGCTAAATGCTGCACAGGCTGCATTTTTCAGCACGTAGCTACTCTGTGGCAGGGCAGCTATTGCTAAGCCCAAGGGCAGAGAATCCTTCTCTCAAAAATAAGAGCTCTTGCAGAAACCTTTCTCTGTGTCACAAAATAGCTCCAAGACAGGGCAGACGAAGGACAAAGAATTAAGAGCGGATTATAGTCCTGGAAGACAAATGAACTGTTTATCAGGAACACTGCTGGTGTGTAAGGGAACGCTACCTGGAGCACTCAGAGGATCTTTGCTTTTGTAACCATGACGGGTGCTAAGAAATTACAGGGTTGCCTCCCTATAATTTTATCAATACATTGCCACACCTAATGTGATTTATGATTTTTGCTCATGATTATCTTAAAGCTGTAGCTCCTGGAGTGCTATGAATACACAGAGTCTCCCTTTCCATCAAAACCAGTAATGACGTTTCCAACCTGTATATTTTAAGAGGAAAATTCACAAATATGAACAACAAAACTTGGAAGACAGTGCAAAGAAACTTTGTTGTCTAATACTGAGATTTTAAATTCTGTTATATTTGATCACCTAATGCCCATGTTAACTCTCAGAGCCAGCTGAACTTCAATTTCACACCTGTCACAGCCACCTCACAGACTCCACTGACAGCAGGCACAGCAATCCCACTGTTGTGTCCCACCACCTCCCGCTCCCAGGTGTAGAGGCAGACACTGCTGGCAATACACAGCTGAACCATTGCTGTTTGCAGCATCCAGCTCACCAGCACACTTCAAGCTTCTTTCCATGCATTTGTTCAGCATATAGTGACTTTGGTGCTTATCAACATTACTAAACCAGACAGGCATTGACCCTCCCAGGGCAAGGTTTTGTAAGCAGACTTATTTTTATGTTGCAAAGAACCTACTGAACCCCTGATCACTTGCTTCAGGGTTTCCCCCTTCTCACTCTTGGAGGTGGCTGTTCTCTTTATAGCTCCGTGCACTAACCGAATTACCCTTGCTTATATGCATTGGTATTTGTCACATTAGGCCACCTGTGGCATTCAAACACCTGACTGGAAATGACTCAGTAGCAAAATCCTGTGGGGAGATGATCTGCTACACAGTAGTAGGTGATTATAAACAGGCACCAAAAACTCCCAAGAAAGCCCTATGAACAGATACAGATATTTGCATGAAGCTATCTAAGCAGATGTTATCTATTATCAGCAGAGCTAATCAAACAAACTCCAGAAATCTGCTATAAAAAAATAATTTTCCTTCTGATTATTTCCATGTTGATCATGGGCTACAAAATTTTAAGGTAAAGAGAAGTCAAAATTTGTATGGCATTGTAAGCATTGGCTCCCACAGCAATGTCCATGTTCCCATGAAGGTTTTCACATAAGTACAAAAGTAGCATAGGGCCAGGCACCAAACTGAAAGCTAAGTTTCCTTGATTTCTTCCTCATCCAAGACCCTCCTTCCTCCCCCATACCTTATGACCCTTACTGACTTTTTTTTTACAAGGGTTCAATACTCATTTGGACACTTGTTGAACGTCAGAGAATTTTATTTTTCCCGAAATCAAAGCTGAACCCTTTTGCTTTTTATCAGGCCAGAAATCCTTGTTTTTGTTGAGAGGATCTATTGCAAATTAGTTTGTAGCAGAAGGTACAATGTAAACCAGCATAGATTATAACTTATATCATGTACCATGAACACCGTAATCACCTCTGAACAAGTGAACTTGCTTCTTTAATTCCTTCAGTATTTTTGGAAGTTGAGCAAAGTACTATGAATTAGATGCTCTCTCCTTGCAGTAAAAAGGACCACATGAAAGACTTCACATGTTTTCCATACAGTCCTTTCAGATCTGAGAAAACACAGAAAATCATTGATTTGGTTCCACTTCAATCCTTTAAGCAGCTTTAAAAGTACCTCCAAGCAGACAAATTTTTTTTGAGAAGCTTATACCATTTTGAAGAGGTAAAAGTGCTGTCCTTGACACTGACTGTGGAGGGGTTGCAATATCCTCAGCTCAATGAAGTCTCTATGACATAAAGCAGGGACAGAATGGAGGAGGGCAGCAGTGATCATCGGACTGCAGGGGCTGTACCAGGAAGAAAGAACTGAAGAGGGTTTAATGTACGGCTTTTGAGCACTGTTTTGCAAAGATTCTATCTTCTAGACCCATCTTCTAATGAGATTGCAGTGCAAGAACAAGACAGTGACCAAAGAACGGATCTCAAGGAAGAGATAAATACCCTTCCCTCCTCACACCAGCAGCTCACACCCCTGGCAAGGTGCTGAAGGCAGCTATGCCATGTTGGCAGCATGTCCACAGCAGAGGTGTCTGCAAAGCCCTCCTGCCAAGGAGGCCACCCTGTGAGAGTTGTTTTGGCACATGGCATGCTGTCCCCTCGTGTGCATCTGGCTCCAGCTGGGGTCCTTCCCCCATGGAATCTCTACCAGGGGTGGCAGCACAGCCATGAAGGTGACGACCACCTCACAGGAGAGCTCACCAAGGCCAATAGCGAAAGGGCCTCCTCAGCTCCCTTCCACCTTTCCTTCCTGCATGGAGCCAGTTCTGCTCCTCCAGAAGGCATCAGCTGTTCTGAGCACTCCACAAGCTGCTCAGAAAAATTTCTGGCCCCTCTCTTGAGTCTTTGGAAAGTACCTGCTCTATCAATCACTGGCTGTTTCTGCAAATAGGTCTATACCCAGTCCTGTGTCTTTTCTTACTTGACTTCAAGTTCTTCTGCCAACACAGCAAATTTGGGCTTAAAGGTGAAGGCAGCTGAGATTTGTCCACCCTGTCAGAGCAGGAGTTCAGTTATCCCTCAGCAAAGCATAGCATTAGGAAAGAAAAAGCATGTAAGCTGCCTAAATGAAAGGATTCTGTAGAGCTTGCAGGTAGGATGAGATACTCCTGTAGAACATGACCCTATGACAACTTAAGCAAATCTCTGTCACAATACTAACACCCAAGAGAAAGGAGATCTACTGGATTCCCAACTATGAAGGGACATCACACTGCTGCCTGTAGCCAGGAGGGGTAGCCAGCCCCAAAGAGGAGAAGCCTGCCGTTTCATTAATGCTTATTAGCAAAGATGAGCCCTGGGTATAGTGAGCTTTCACCTTTGTGCTGCATTGCAAGCATTAACCTTGGAGAGACTCCTATCTGATAAACACAGTCCGTTTACCAGCCCTGTTTGATACGTGTGGGAACCAATGAAGGAAGGTGAAGTGATACATGCAATACTCCTGATGAAAGATCTCTTTGAACCCAGGAGCTCTGGCTGGCTGGAACTAGACCCTGCTCACCAAAATCTATCCGGATACAGCACCCAATAGGTGATGCTTACATGGCCCATACCCTCCCCTCCTTTCTATGTGCCAACTGATATCTGATGGTTTCCCTCATTCTCTTCTAAAAATAGATTTTTTTCTTTACATACCTGGTTGGGGGGAGAGAGGGAGGGGTTGTTTTTGTTTTTGGCAACCGACCCAAAACTCAGGACCATGTCTGAAAATTCAGCTTTCCAGCACAGATGCTGCAGAGACCGGAGGATTTCAGAGTTGTTCCTCTGTTATTAGTGAGAATTGGGAGGCTGGACCATATCATATTGTACTGAGAAAACAAAGCCAGAAATGAAAGAAGGAGCAGCTTGTGTGAGAGCCCTTTCATCCAGAAGGGAGGAGTGAGCCACAGTGAACACCTTCACACACCAAGGGTGCCAAATCCTGAGACCACCAATTAGCCTGGTCATGGAGAGAGGGGAGAAGCAGAGCAGGCAGGACCATAGTCCAGTGCACCAGCAGGTGCATTGTCAACAGCCCCAAAAGAAGAGAGCTCCTGGTTTAAACACAGCCTAATGACCACTATTTCCAAGAACACAAGTGACTTATCTGTAAACATCACTCCCCCAACCAGGCATTAGCTGGAAAAAAAACATGCTTTGGAGAGAGATACTAATTACATAGCTCTCAACGGCTGGACTTTGATCATAATTACAGTGCCTTCTTCATCTTACATTAGTGGCTTTCAGCTGCAGCTAGGTGGGCACTTCTTGGAAGGTGGAAATCCCGCCTCTTTCAGATAGTCAGCTCTTTTTATGACTCAGAGCTGACCTGGGTTTTCTGCAGCACAGGATGAGCTCCCACGGTACCATCCAAAGAAGTAATTCAGGGGGGTCAGTGACTTGGCACTTCAATACAGCTGCTTCTTTCATTACAGAAGCACTTTCCAAGTCCCAGGAGCCAGAGAACTGAGTGGTCTATATTCCCGATTTCAAGTATTTCCTTTTATAAGGGAAGCAGACAGAGAAAGATTTTGAGGTTTTTGCTGAATTTTAGCATCTCTTAGCTCATTCTGTTTAAGACAAAAGATGAGCACACTCAGGATATACCTTTCCAATGAACCTCACTTCAGACAGTCACGTGCTACATTTGCACCCTTCACTTCTGCATTAGGATGTACATCCCCATCAGCACCCAGTGTCCCTCTGCCCCTCTCAGCTGTGCTGCAGCTCCAGCACTGAACTCCAGCACCCACAGCAACGAGTGGGGTTGTGAAGGAGGAGGCTGATGCCCTGTGCCACAGCTGAGCTCTCTATGCTTTTTTTTGTGATGCTTTGCTTTGATACCCACCTTTACAAAGAAATTAGTAGCCTAAGTGAGGGAGCTGGGCTGTTGAGACAGAAGCTGGAGTGGCCTAAACAATGATAAGCACAGATTCAGGGCACCCAGCTATTTTTCCTCATCTGTGGCACTGAATTTATGTGTTGTTTGGATATACCATTTCACAGTGGCCTATGATAGGCATTATAGGCATTAAGGATAGGCATTAAGGATAGGCATTAAGGATATGAGCATTATAATGGCACATTAGCTAATGCTCCTTGGTGTGATCTGTGTTCACCTCTTGAGAGAGGAAATCTTTTAGCTGTGTCCCACATTGCCTGCCTGCCAGACACCCCCAAACTGAAGAAATTAATAGATGAATCAACAGCAGAGGGTAAATCAGAGCCAGAAATCTTTGAGCTAACTGGGATTTATAACTGCTTCCCCCTCCACACTGAACTACAGGGAAATATGTGTGACACCCTCCCCACAATTTGACAGGGTTCCACACACTTTTCACTATTGAGTTTTTTTGCCAGCATGCCTCAGCTCAACGTTATCTGTTTGATGGTTAGATAATTAGTAGATGTAATTTTAAAGCTGCAGAGAAGCACACTGGCATTAGCTAAATAAAGTACTTTGACCACATCAAAGAAGAACTGTTTCAAACAGCGTAAAATAAATGCAATTCTGAAACTATTGAATTTTGTTAAAGCAGTCAGGGAAATGTCACCCAGCACATCATGAATAAGCAACTGATGGAGCTTAAGGCTGAAGACTGTCTGTGTCTTCAGACTGAGAAAAGCATCTCTGGGACCAGCTTTCAGCTGATTTTGACCTGTGGCAGAGCACAGTCGCTAACAATTGGACAAATGCCACTCTTGGCTCATGTAAACAGACATGCATAACAGCTGAGACATGTTGTTACTCTAAGCTACATCTTGAACAGGTTTTATGACTGAGGGGTGTCACAAACTCTATCTGTCCTGAGGCTTCCCACACTACAGTGCTCACTTGAAAACTCATCATACTGCTTAAGGTATGTGGCGAGGAGCAGCATTTCTGCTGAAAGGCCTGACTTGCTGAACAAGGTAGATTTGAAGGGGTGAAAGGCCCATTAAAAAAAATCTGCAGAATACAGCCAAGGGATTTTTTTTGCTCTTTAACTCCTGCTCCACCTGAATGTTTTTGCCTGAGCTGTAGCACCAATTTTCTGAACCTGTTATTTGACATGAGGTGGGGTGCAATTGACAAGAGGGGCTGGTACTGCCCAGTGCATCTTCATAGTTTCTAAATTAATTTTTCCCCCTTTTTTATTTTTCTTCATTTTCTGTTTTGGAATTTGCCTGGCTGTGGCTTCCAGCCGAGGAAATTTATTAATCTGCTAAACAGTCTGCTGCTGCTAGCCTGAATCCACCTTCCCGGATGGGCACCTCTCTTGTATTGCACTTCTCCTGGCCGCAGGCACATCCCCGCCGGGATCAGCAGGGCTGGGCGGATTTGCAGGAGATCAGAGTGTGGCTGCATGTGCCTGGCCAGCCCTGGGGCTCGTGTTGTGGAAGATCTCGACGGGGAATCCAATACCCCGCCGGCTTCGTTCCATCTTCCTCTGCCACGGCAGCACGGCCAAGGACCGTGCGCTATTTCCCAGCTCCGCTCCTTCCCCCCTGCTGGCCCCAAACGCGGCCCCTCCTCGCTGCCAGGTCTCCACACTCCTCCCCAGGACTTTCACACAGCAGTGGCACCAGGCACCCAGCGGATTAAGCAGGGGATAAAAGCCCCCACCAACCTTGTAACAAGTCACAATAGTGAGGGGGAAAAAATTGAGATCACAAAGCTGCCTGCAATGCCAAGGGCTGGGTGATGGTGGCCAAGCCCTTTCTTCAACAGAGAGCTATGCAGCGTGAGTAGCCTTCCCTAACACCCTAAAGAGGATGTAGAGTTAATAGTTAACTCTTCCAGGGATTGAATGCCTTCGTAAGACACCAGCCAGGGCTTTTACGAAACACAGACAGAAACTAGTCTTAAAACAGCTCAACAAGTGACTGTGCTCAGAAGATTTCACCTCTCCAAACTTTATGACTGGAAAAATACCATCTACATGTCATTTACATGCTTAAATATAGTGTCTTCTGCTGGGGGAAACAAACAAACCGACAATGTGATACTGTGACACCTCGTGCGGACATGCTCTTTTATCTGCTGGAAAGTTATAAAACTCGGCATAACAACAAAGCTAAAATAAGAGTGCTTGGCAGGCACTGAGGCTGGCTGTTAGACAGAAGGAAAAAATATTCCTGGAAAATTACTTGCTCTTAGAAGGCAGGTTTTTTTCTTCTCTGAATGTTTTAAATTGTTTATTTATCCTTTAAATTACAAAATCTCAGAGCTTAATAGTTAAGCTCATATTATCTCCAGGAGTTTTTTCATTTAAAGAAACAAATAAACACACTATAGAAAGCTAAAGCAATTCCTGTACTACCCAGAGCACAGAGTAACCTTCTGCTCCAAAACACAAGGGAAGATACTATCAGCCTTCGTGTTATTTATCATACTTTTTTCCCCTCTAATGCCAAAGAGGAAAAGGGGATATCTTAAACGGATGCCTATAATTAAACAGTAACCTGTTAGAAAGCCAAAAATAATAATAAGCTCCACTGAGCATGAAGAGAGCGGCACATTTTTTCCGCGTGCAGCCCAGCTGCCACCGGACGATAGCAGAAAAGTTAACAATTACACAAGACACTCAGATCAAATCTGCGATAGGAGAGAGTTACGTCACGCTCAGAGACTCACCGCTGGATGCAGGGATCAGGGTAGTACTGCAAGGTGGTGAAAGGTGCTGGTTCGAAATTCATTTCCTTTTGAGCCCCTCTTTGGGGACAAACCAAAATAAAATAAATAAATAGTTATAAAGCCAGCAGGCTAAAAGCAATAAGGTCAAGTGGTACACGAGGTACAACTTTAGAGATTTATTTTACACTTGCAAATGGGTGGGATCTCCTGGGGACTTGGCCAATGGGATTCATCAAGTGACATGAGCATCACCACCACTCCCTCCTCGCCAGCTGGGCATCTTCTGCGCGGATATTTTCCCCTCCTCTCAACATCCTTAATAAACTTTGGTGTACGCTGGCCACACTTGTTGTTGGGAGCTCATCTGGGGCTTCTCTGAACTTCTGATCTCACCGGTCATTGGTTGCCTTCCCGCCTGACTTCACAGTTTAATTTTGGCAGCCCTTGCAATTTTTCAAACTGCTGTGGCCGCTGGTCATCCTCGTCTCCAGATGGCCGGAGTTTCCTGTGCTGGGTGCAGCACCCGTGCTGAATTTCATTGTACTTTAAAAGCTTTCCTTGTCAACTCTGTGGCTATTACCTGCATATAGATGCTTGGGGAATTTTTCAGACTCTCTCACACCACAGTTCAAACAGTCTGTTGTGGTCACAGTTTCAAAAGCTGAATGACAAAATATGGGGAAATTCCTCAATTAAAATTAACTCTGAACTTTTGCTCTTCTGCCTCCCCTTCCTGCTCTCCTCCCTGCAAGAAAACTATCAGACATGATTGTTAATGTTTCCCTCTATAGATTTTGACCATTTTTTTCTGAAAGAGTTGAGATGACATAGAAATCTTTCATTGTTCTGGTGTTCTGTAACTAATATATACATTTTCTTAATTAAAAAAACCCCAATATTTTCTTGAGGAGAAAATTAAAGAAAATAGAAATCAAATCTTTTTCAGCCACTAAAGCCTAAAGAAACAAGAGCAAAGTGAAGTCCACCAAAACAAAGTACCAAAGATGAAAAGCAGATCTGGTTTTTCTGAAGGAACGTGAAAGCAAGAAGGTATAGCTTTAATTCTCTCCCCACCACCTCATTTTCTTTTTTTTCCTCTGTCTTTTGAGTCATACAGAAAATCATTTAGAAAAGCAACCTGTTTTGTCCCCCTGTGTTTTGCCCCACCATGATTTATCCAAATAGTACAGGCTGTAAACCTATCCTGGTTTTGTGGGTTTGGAGAATGAATGAAATATGAATCAGGAGCTAAATTAAAATGGATTCCAGCAGGAAAAAAATAGCAACCACATATCTGTGCACTAGCAGGATTGCATCTTCAAGCAGACCTATATGTTTGTGTGCATGAAGAGAAGTGTAAGAGGCTGCCCTATAGCTCACCTATAGCACATATTTTGTGCCACTGTCAGCACAAATGCCAGCCTCCCAAGGAAAAACCAGCAACCCTCTGAGACAGCAGTGATTGCTTCTTATTTTTCTCCCTCTGTGTTTTCCTTGTAGGAAATTTTTGTTCGAAGAATGTCACGTGGAAACATTTTCTTTGCTGCCTGTGCCAGGGTGGCAGGGGAGCTATTTCAGTCTTGACATTCTCCACCCACACTCAGCCTGATAGTTCCTAACATCTGTGAATTGTGAATCCTGTAAACTTGCAGGGCTGATCCCCGGCCAAGCCCAAGCAGCTTTCGCTAAGTGACATTCACCAAGGAAGAGAGGCTGGAAGTGAAGGATGTGTTTATTAACTGCAGTTAATAAACCCTCACTGCTGGACACTGATTCCTCTGCCTTGCCTGTGAAAGATCAGTAATATGAAACACCTTCCTTCTCTTAGGCTGAACCCCAGAATAAACACCAAACCTTGTAGCCTGCGTCATTGGAGAAGTGTGGGAATCTCCAAACCAGAACCTACTGGGGAGGGGAAAGGAGGAATCACACAAGGGCTTGCACTCACACGGCAAGCATGGCTGCAGAGGGCTGTGTCCCCTTCCACTGCTGAAATCAGTGCTTTGCTTACCCTGAGCAGCTGCCTCTCCTGAGGCAGCAGGTACTCCAGGGAATGGGCAAGGAGGGCTGGATAAACTCATCGTCTACACTCACAGCCTGGCTCTGATCTAGGCTTTGAGCATACACCCTTAACCAAAGACATGGCAGGCAAATCCTTTCCATGGACAACCCATTTGAGCAAGAGCTTGGGTTCATGTTCTTTTGCTCCTGGACTTCCACCTGTGGCTGTGGATAACCAGCCTGCTGGGGAGGAGCATCAGTCAGCAGGTTGGGCTCTGTATACGCTGCTGAGACCCTATGCTTGCTCCTGGAGAAACACCAGAACCTTGTTGGGTTTCTTCTACTATGCCCGTGGTGGGATTAGCTGTTACCTCTCCAAGCTTGACTTCATGGAAGGGTGGTCAAGCATTGTATGTTCTTCCAACAGCCTGGAAAAGTTTGTCTTTCCTGACAGATTTCAGCATAAAAGACAAAAGAATTGCCATGAGATAGATGAGATTCTTCTGAAATCCTGCTCTACATACTTCTCTATGGGAGCTGGAGAAGAGTGTTCCGCAGCATGGCCTGAGTGCCAAGGCCAACACACTGGGAGCAGGGAAAGGCTGGACCATTCCCACCTGGAGACAGACCCACTTTTGATTTTGTCCAGTCTCTCACCTGGCATATGCCCAGATCACACATCCCAAGGGCTTTGTGAAGTACAACTGGCAGCTCCTGAAACTGATGCTGCTGGGCTGGCCTCTGTCTCCGAGGGTGAAGTTGGCCTCTGGTTTTACGCTACCTTAGCTCTGCACAGCAGAGTACCCCTGGTACCCCACACAGTAAATACAGGTCTGTTACAGCCCAAACCATCAGTCCTGTGATTCTTGGTTTTAGTGCTGAACACATCTAGCAGCACCGCAGTCAAGAAGAGGTAGTTAGTCTTCATCTAGCAATTCATACCAAAAGAATAACTTTTCTTGAAAAAAACACAACTTAATTTTGAAAAGAAGCACCACATAATTTTGATGACAAATAATTGTTTGGAGCAGGGCTCTTTTCTCACTCACAAGGCACTGATGAGAGGGGTTTCTAGCAAAGACATTTCCATAAAAAAGTCAAAAGGGGCCACCAAGTGCCCAAGACCTGTACCAGTCTGTACCTGGGGCTGGGCATATGCAAATTGCTCATAGTTTGGTTTGTTTTGGCAGTGCACACAGCACCTGGCTACTTTTCCTGGAGAACTGGACATTTTCAGCCTCCCACAGAGATCTGGATGTGTTCTCAGAAGGTCAATCTCTTGCTTTTTCAAGCTGGAAAACAGAGCCATGGAAACCCACTGGCAGCAGTGCACAAAATCGCCCTGCAAAAGCCAGCAAGTCTTCTGATTTCTCTCTTCCAACCCAAACTTCCTTTCTCCCTCCTGCTCACAGCCAGCATTTAGCTGTGGGTTGATTGACCATGAATTTAGGCGGATATCCACCCTTGCAGTTAGGTTGCACCCAGCTCCTCTCAGCTGCAAGGCACTCCTTTGCATAGCACAGTCCACAGTGGAAACACAAGCCACAGGGTGTGTGTGTGTGAGCTGACAGTGCCCCATGTATAGCTGGAAGGCTCTCAGGGCTCAGTGGTATTTGGCCAACTTGATATGCATTGCCTTAAAGAAAATCTACTAGGAGGCCAAGATGTTCAAGAGCTGGAGATTTCAGAGGGGGACTGAGTGGGTACATGAGGATTTGAAAACTTCTTAATTTAGGAAGAAATTCTTTAAGAAGAAATTCTTTACTGTGAGGGTGGTGAGGCACTGGAACTGGTTGCCCAGAGGAGCTGTGGACACCCCATCCTTGGAAGTGTTCAGGTCCAGGCTGGATGGAGCTTTGAGCAATCTGGTCTGGTGGAAGGTATTCCTGCCCACAGCAGAGTGGTTGGAAACAGATGATCTTTAAGGTCCCTCCCAACCCAAACCTTTCTATGATTCTGTGATCAAAGCAGCCTGGGAGTGCAGGCAAGGGGGAGCTTCTTGCAATAGCAGACTTCAAAGGTAGTCAGCTGCGGGGTGTTTGTGATATCCTCAGTGTTCACTGCCCTTCCTAGGAGGCTTCTTGCTGGTAGTGAGTGTGATGCTGATCTCAGGGCTATAGGCACGTGTCCTGCAGAAGCAGGGCGGAAGCCAGGGTGTCAGGGATCTGTCTGGACAGCGGATTTACAGCCAAGCCTCTAGTGCTTGTGGTGAGCAGGCAGCACGGGGCTATGCGGAGGAAGCATGTGTGTAGGTGGGCAGGAATGCAGGGCATCACTCCGCCACTGCTGCTTCGACGTCTGGGAGAGAAAAACAGCCAGAGAAACAGCTGTGGACTACTCTCCCATTACCCCCCCATTCACCCTCTCTCTGGCTTCGATTTGAGCTGTCACTGAAATGACCACAAGATTATCTTTTAGCAGAGGCAAACATTTATATCCTTAGGAGGAGACTGATGGGGATTTATAATGTCTCCCCACTGCCACCCAGGTCAGTGCCTGGATGCCTCTGTGCAGCCCCCGTCCTGAAAAGGGTGAAAGAGAGAGGCACAGTTTCTTGACACCTCTGTGGCTCCAGTACTGATCTATGGGTCCAAGGACCTTTGAACAACTTGGAGTCGAGGAAGACAGAGAGATGCCAGCTTTGCTCTGAGCCACCTTTTCAACTACTGGTTTCAGGATTTGCCTGAAATCAGCCCCACCCTTTACACCAGGGGATGAAACATTTCATTCATAGCTCGGGTTTCCAGAGGAGTGGTTGTGGTTGTTTTAATTTTTTTTTTTTAAGTTAAAATGAATTTCTTTTAAGAGCAAGAGATCTGTGGGATATTGGGGGATTTTTTGTTAGAAAATGTTGAAGAGAAGGAAATAATTCCCTCCTACCAGCAATGAAATGTTTTTAGCTTGGCTGTTCAAGGGAATAGAAACACACGTCAGTGTGCCTTTTGAGCACACTTTCCAATTTCAACTAAGTATTAGAGATATTTAAAGGTCTCAAAGGAGTTAAGGTTTTATGAGTTTCACGAACAGAAGTGAGCAGAGGAAAGACTCCAGTAACTCCAGTGAAAGGAAAGAGGTAACAGGAGTATGACCCTCACAGGCTTTGGAGAATCTACACGAATGCTCGATGGTGGGAAAAACTTCCTTAAGAATTCAGATTTTGCCTCCAGCCAATCTCTGATCCTACTGCTCCAGAAGTGTCAGATTTCTGGCTTTTGGCTCATACATGCCTTCCCCCTCATCTTTCATACTGACAGACAAAGGACAGGGAGAACAGCAAACTTAAAAAATAAACTAGTAAATAAAAATACCACAATTTTACACACAATCCTGCCCATCCACCCAGCATATTTTGTCCCTAGTGCAAACAAAAAGCAGTAAAACAGGGCATTCATACTCCAGCCCTCCATGCTGGCACTGTCCTGCCAGTGGAGCGTAGACCTGCTGGTGGGGGCCCGAGGGGCTGAGCCCAGGCAGCAGCTCCAGGACAATGCTGTGTAACATCCGTGATCAAGGTCATTCTTGGTCACCGACGGCCAAGTCTGCATCCAGGACTGGTGACAACTCAGTGAACAAGCAGTCCAGCAAAACTCTATAGGCAAATCTAAAGAGAAGATGACAAAGGTGTGTTAATGTATTGCTCTCCACACCCTTCTCCTCAAGCTAACATCTCACTGCTAAAAACTGTGGATTTTAAAATACACACTGTCTTCAGACTGCCATCTGCATGTGAGTACCACACATCTGGAGATCTGCACAACCCTCCTGTTGGCCATCAACGTTTTATGTAGAGTTAGGAAGAAACACAGGAGTTGTGCTGTTCCAGCCCTGCTCATCAGCACAAGGTAAACTGCTTTCAGAGATCTCTGGTTGCCTTTGGTGTCTCCTCTGTCACATTTGTAGTGTCAGAGCATCATCTACTCACAGTAAAAGACAGTATAGTTTGGGAATCCCTTTGCAGGGATAAGGAATGGTTTCATGAGACACAAACCACTTCTCAAGTATTTGTCCCCAGGATCTTGTCTCAGCAGGAACTCAGATGACAGGGACTGTAAGACTGACTACTTCACAACAGACTACTTCACAAGCTGAAGTCTTCCATGTTCTCACCCCTCACGATCATCTACTTTGTAGTCTTTGTCAGGACATGCTGTAGTTCTGTGCTTGAGAAACCTTGAAACTATTAGTACTTTCAACTCACCCAGAACAGCTACAACAGGAGTTTCCCACTGCTTCCCTTTCTACTCCAACCTCATAGCTTAGAGCAAAACACTTTTTACTCTTCTCCACTTCTCCCACATGTTTATGGAGACTTCCAGTTCCCACAGGACATTTAGTGGCATCCCTTGTTTGCTCCAGGCTTTCCCATCTTCCAGGTCCCAGGGCAAAGAGTGGTGCTAGGAGGAAACCCAGAGCACCCATCTCAGCAGGTTAATTGGGTTGTGCTCTGGGCTTCCCACTAGTGCCAACTCTGTGTGTTTCCGTGGGATCACTCCAAGCCAAAAAGGTTGCCTGAGGCTGGCTTTCCTTCTAATTCCCCAGCCTCTTTATCTCACTAACCCCCCACCAAGATCCTCAGAGTTATAGTTTCCTACATCACTGTCTGATGGTAAAGCCTCAGTCCAGCTATGGATGTCACCTCTTCTAGAGACATTCCCACCACTAAGGGACACACTGGGTCTTTTTCTGCAGAAATGGGGAGCAGTGGGAGGTTTTGCCACTTGTTTTCACATAGCAGGAAGCAGATAATATAGAGCAGACTTGAAGCTGAACATGTGTTTTAGAAGCTGCAGTCTCCATTTTCTTATGGTTAAGGAGTCACCAAACAAAATTAACTGTAAGGGTAATACCATCAGCAAAGAGCAGATATGAACACTGGAGAGGTTTCTTTTCACTGTTACAAAAAACAGGGCTCTTCTCTTTATGAAGAGGGAGCAAAAGGAACCAGGTCTGAGCTACCAAAACTGGAATTTTGCTCCATCTCCCTGGACAAACCTGGTGGTTATTCGTGCACATGTGAAGAAGGTAAAACACAGAGAGTAGTGATTATAGTGATAAACCAGAAACAAGGCCGAAAGGAGGCTCTCTCCCAGCAGTGCCCTGACCCCAAGAGAGCCTGCCCTGTCCTTGAGAGCTGGCAGGACACTGTGCAACTCCCACAGGAAACTCCCACCACCTGAGGTGGGGAGAGAGTGATAGACCTGTGGGGCAGAGGGAATTTCCCTCCCTGATGCCGGTGCAGCTGCACCACCGTCTCCAGGCATTCCCGAGACATTGCGGGGCCACAGGCTGGGCTAAAGTGGGGCTGGAGGCCTGAGCACTCCAGGACAGGTGGCAACACCCTGCTGTGGGGTCAGGATTGCATATCAAAGGGGTGGCAGGAGCTGTGTAGGTGGAAGGCTTGGCCTCCTCATACAGCTGCCACACAACATGTCTGGCATTCTGGTGACAACCTTGCCGCAAATACACACAGTGTCATCACACCCGGTGGGGTCAAGCCCAGGCTGGGGACAGAAACCTCAGTGACCACATCCCTGTGGGTGAAAGCCTGCCCCAGCTCTGCTGTGCAGTGGGGTGGGTGGCAGAGGAGGGCAGGACCAGGAGCTCTCTGCAATTTCCCTTCAGTTTTTAGCAGAGGCTCTCACTCATCCTCTCACCACAGCCCCATCCCAGAGTTTTCCCACACTCTGCCCTTATCTCCCAGGTGTTCACATCAGAAGCCTAGAGGTTGGTGCATGGAACTTCAAGGATATCAGCTTCTGAAGTGCTGGTGACAGGCAGCAGCACCAGTCCAGCAGCAAATGAAAGAAGAGGTTCGCTCTACGTGAAGCAAGGCAAAAGCCTTTCTGAATCAAGTTGTCTGTGTAGAGAGATTCACTTAGAGAGAAAATTCCTTGCAAGGATGGCATATACTGTCAGCCTCAATGGAAGACAGAGAAAATGCAGTAGACTGAGTCTATTGCTGTGTCACTCATCTTTCACTCCCTCTAACTTTTCCTTGTGAGTCAGAGCTGAGTTGCATGTCATGTTGCTGCTATCAACCCTGCTGTTCCTGCTGCTTCCCATCTGCCTACTCTACGCAGGCAGAAACCTCTCTGTCCTTTTGGCAGCTTCAGAAAATAAATCATCAATGCAAAAGCATCAGTCTCAAAAGAATTTACCCTTTCCAAAGAAGATACAACAAAAACTCACTGCTTGGTTGCCAGAGCTCTAGTTCCCAGCACTAAGGCCATGTCTCTCCTGCAATCCAAGGTGCAAGCACAGCTCCTGCAGGCATACCTGAACTAATGGGATTAAAACCAGTTCAAGAACAGTAGCAATTAAAACAAAAATCCCTAAAGCATTAACCACTAGTGATAGAAGCCCTGGTTGCAAACCTGCATATCCTCTGCTAAAGCCTGCACTTCCACACCTCCCCAGCCAGCACTACCCAGCTCACCATTATCGTGGGTGTGTTCACATAGGTAATAATTTCCCTCCTGACTGTGCTGGAGATACAGCCCAAGAATGTCTGCATTTCGGGGCACAGAGGTTCTTATCCAGCCTTACAGCTTGAAAAATATAAGGATGGGACATGCTCAGCTCTGCTAGTCAGTCCATCCTCCTCAGGATGGAGTACAAAATCCATTTAATCAGTGACCTTACAGTACCTGGGCGTGAAATAAGGGTTTGGTGTCACTGAAGTTAATAAAAGCTCTTTTCCCCTCTCAAAGCAAAGCTCAGGAAAGCTGAAGAGTCAAGTGTTTCTTGTCTTTGTGGAGAAGATAACAACTTAAAAAGAGTCTCTTGCATTACCCCCATCCTTGCGCTTTGATGTTAATAGCCCATGTATGTATCCTTGAAAAAAAACAAAGCCTCACATCTGATACGATCAAATCTTTGCACCTCACTTTTTCCAAAGTGAAACAATTTCTGCTGTGACTCAGGCTAAGCACGTCATACACTGCACCCTTGAAGTCGGCAAAAGATTAACCCTCTGTCCCAAGCTCTCAGCTCAGACTTCAGCTTTTCAAACCAGGGTAATTTTCCCACGGCCATGGGATGGCAGAAGCCAGTATTGCTCTTTGTTAGGAAGTGAAGATGCCAGAAGTGACATACCATCGGGGTAACACTAGCTAAACGAGAGGTACCCAACACACAGGTGATCCTACATTCTTAGAAGCCTAGTCCCTCCTTCTGGGGGGATCAAACCTCCCCTGAGCAGCAACGCTGGTTCGAGGGACAGCACACAGGGGGCAGACTGAAAATCAACAGCTGATTTTCAAGAATCAGCTTCTTAAAAACTTCAGCAACACTGCGTGTTCTTAGGCAGCGCACATCTGCTGTGCGGGAATTACTGCGAATGCGCGTAACAGTGCCATCTGGTGATCCCTGCCATCTGGTGATCCCTGCCATCTGGTGATCCCTGCCACCGGGGATCCCAGCCACCAGAGATCCCGGCCATGGCATTACTGGCAGCCAGGCAGTGGTGGCAGCCACCCATAATTCCCAGCACTTGTGGGGCCGGCTCCGAGGCGCTCCACAGACCCTTCTTTGCCAAGTCTCGCTGCTGAGCACTGCTGCTGTTGTCTCATGGGATGACAGGTCAGAAACACTTGATTTCGGAATAGTGATAAGGGTGAAGGAGGATGCTTTTTATTCTCCCTGCATATTGAATTCCCTGAAGAGTCCTGCAGGCAGGTCCCTCTGTTCCCCATTCTATTTTCATCCATCAAAAGACCAAACCCTGCCTTTCTTGGTGGCCACTGACTTTCCATAACTTTTTCCAGAGGCTGTTCCAGACTCACTTAGAGACTAGGGTCTGTGTGGAGGTCAGCTCTGTCTTGCAGAGTGCACTAGCCTTGAAGAACAAGGGTATTTTAGCCCTTTGCCCCACATTTGAGACAAATTCAGAGATGGGAAACATTCCTACCTTTTTTGTTAATAGTTTTGGTTTTGTTTTGTTTTGTTTTCCAAGTCACCCTTCTTAAAGGCAGAGTTCCAAAGCATGGTACAAATTGCTCAATCAGCATCAGTTTGGAAACTTTAACACTACCTGCCTCCTGCTCAAGGATTTCTAGGCAGCATCCACAATCTGCATTAGCTCTGCTAAATGTAGGAGCTTTTTAAGTCCTGTGGAGCCCACGTAGCATACATACAACTCCTGCGCCCAAATCCACTGCAGCTTAAGACAGCACTAGAGGGACAACTAAAATGTATGGGATGCTGATTAGGCACTGAGCAGTTATGGGCTCTCTGCACGCCTATAATCCACAGTAAACTCCAGGTCTTTCCTTTTGCACTCACTACGAAAGATGTGCCACACAAGTCCTCCAGGTAGAGCAGTGGCCATTCAAGGCTGATCACAGCTTTGAGAAAAACCTGTCACTTAACAGCTCTTTCCAGCCTGCTGAAAGGGGAGGAGGGGACACCTTTAAAACCTCTCAGGCAGCTGTAGCCCCAGCAAGTGCATCACTAGTGTACCAATGAATGTCCTGATATCCCAGGTAGATACAGGTAAATCTGTCCAATAAGTCATCTGAGAAGATAAGGAAGGGGAGCACTCATAATAACATTTCCTCTGGTGTTTTCTCAGTCTCCAGGAATGGTACAGAACTGTTCCATGTTTTCCTTTCGGGAGAGCTGGCATTGCATACATTTGGCAGGATGTATTACTTACCTCCCTCTGCTTTAAATAAGAATATGGAAAAAAAAGCCCAACCTCAAACATAAAAACCATTTCCACAGTCTGCAAAGCTCACAGTAACACATCTTTATGTTTCTTTGCCTAATGCTAACTCTGTGTCTGGTCTCCTGACTCCCAGGAAATGAGAAGCTTATTCAATTACTTCCAGTTCTCATGGTCTCTGATCCATACTTGAAAGTGGTGTTAAATGTGCATTAAATGATGTTCTGAAAGCTCCATTTGAAACAGATTTATAAATAAAATGTGTTTCTAAGAGCACCTCATTAATGCCTCTTTCCAAATAACTTATCCCGAAGCATTAGCAATCAATTACTAGGCAGACAGGTTTTAAGAAAGTCTCTTCTAAAACAGATTGCAACATGCAGATTCTGTGTTGTTAAAACAATTCACATGCCTTTTTCACACATGATTTCAAACTACTAAGGTAAGCAAGACCACACAATATAACTTAATACATAGCAATCAAAAATTTCCACACAATCCTTTAATATAGAGCCATGTCCCTATGTAATAAGTGATGCAACAGATTTTCCCTGAAGTCTCAATTCCTGCAATTGAAGCTTAAGCCCAGCAAAGAAGGAATTAAAATTCTTTGGTTGCTGCTGAATCACTGGCTGCATTGGGATATTTTACCGTGCATTAGACTTTAATTATAACTAAGCTTTAGCCATCTGTTCTACTCCCTAATTATAGATGCAACAAATATTTCACAATTCCAACCGTTAAAGAGATCTAAGAGAGCTCTGTCTACAGCGTGTAAGGTTGTCTTCACTAGGACCCTCTGCACTCCTGTTTAAAGCAGTGGAGAAGAGTGAAGAATCCTCTGCACACAAAGCCCTATTCTGTTATTAATCTCAGGAGGCCTTTGCTATGTCAGCTTTCACACCTCTTGGAAGGACTGCAAACTTCCCTCTGACAGGGCACAGAGGGCCACACCAGTGTTACCTGCTGATGGCCTCTAACCCAGATATTCTTGGTCCCATAAGAGTTTGGGGGAAGGAGAAGCAATTCAGAACACTGAATGCATTAGCAGTTACAGAGTTTGGAAAGGACTCTGAGAAATTAATTCAGAGTTTGTTTAGTGGGGAGGCTAAAGATGTTTCCATGCCTCCTGTTTGCCTGGCAGTGGTTGTCACCACACACATCCTACTAGGACGAGTCCCTGCCAGTGCTTCTCCTATATCACTTCATGCACCAGTGTCTCATCAACATGAAGAGAGGTGAGACTCTATTAGACATCATATTGTGGTCAGCAGCATCTGCAAACAAAGCCCCCATTGTGTTCCCTTCATGCCTGATGCGACAATAATCATCTTGGCATGATGGCCAGGCAGAGAGAAGGGTTGTATGAAGACATGGTAATGCCCCAATCAGCCAGAGCAGCACATCTGGCTTAGTTGTGAGCATTATTATCAAATCTCCCTGCACTAGCCGTAGAATAGTGGATAGCCCAGGAGGAGAAACTTGCTACACACTTTGGAGCCTCTTAGTCACCTTCCCAACAGCTCTGCTCACTGTCATGAGACACAGCTGCAGTTGCCTGAGCTGCCACCACCACACTCCCCTGTCCTCAATACTGCTCAGTCCAGAGGCTCAAATGCACTCATAGCTACAGGGTGTGCTTGTGCCTCCACCAATCGCCTGGACAACTGCCCAGTGTTTTGTAATTGCACATGCTGCCCCTGACCTCAGCAATCCCCTGACCAGTAATAGTCAGATGCCTGGTGAGCTCCAGAGCTGTTATTCATCACAAAAAGATTTTGTTTCACGGCAGCTGTCTGCAAGTGCGTTCATACCCAGGTGTGGAGAGGAGGGCATATCACTGTCAGGTACATGCCATGGGCTGCTTTTTGTTTGTGTGTGTGTCTGGGGAAAGCATGGACAAAGAGGATAGGAGAAGAAAATGTTAAATTCACAGAGCTGAAGTTTGAATATTTTTATTTGTTAGTGTATCAGGAAAAATCAGGCTTTTAAGACAAGATAGAAAGCAAAGAAAGGGTAGAGTAACCCATAAGCACATACAGTTTTCATGGTGGGATTTCACAAAGTTATATTTAAATTATCTCATCTCCTGCATACACGGTAAGTTTTCAAATTATATCAGTGGTTTCTTACCACAATCATATGTAAGGCCCTCTTTACATTTCTAATATTTAGGTATATGCCCAGACTTTCACTCTGAATGTAATGTTAAAATGAATTTTAAAAAAGTAATCAACCAACGCTCTTCTGCTGTGCTTTGACAAGGACCCAAAACCACCACGTTTCTTGTGGTTTTCTTCTAAAATCATTATGACAGGGTTGAGTGGAATCACGAGGCAGGTTTGCTGAGTGGTTTGGTTCTGAGAATATAATAGAGTCCAGAGTCAAAGCATTTATCTCTGGCATCAGGGCAAGGGATCACAGTGTTTCTGTGGGTATTCACAACCATGTGCTTGCATGTCCTAGCCTCTGGGTGATTATATATCACACAAGGTGATAACATGCACACTGAGAATAACCCTGCAGGAGACACCATGCATGAAAAGAAGCGACTCTCTATGGTTTCCTTGAAGTTAGTCCCAAACCTAAAGCCAGAAAATCCTGCTCTGTCATTCTAGTTCAACTTTAAACCATAAGGAAAGCAACAACAGAATAATATCAGTTACCTGAACCTCAAGGAAAAAGCAGACCAAAGTCCAGCATTTTCAAAAGACCTCCTATAGATGTTGATGTTGCATTCAGTAACTGAGAAGTGACCAGAGCTACGGGCAGCCCATGAATGAAAATGCAGCATGAAGTTCAAAACCCAAATATTAGCAGCAGAGGTTTAAATGGCCCAAAAGCCATATAAACAGGACTCATGGATCTAGATCTGGGCTGAAACTGTCCTTATTCAAGTCACAGAAGAATTCTCATTGACTTAAGTAAGTTTTTTTGCCACCGGGACGTTGTTTTCAGTTTAATTAACAGGCTACAACTGTATCTTACCCTTTTTGGTATTTTCCCACTTTTCATGCCCTGGGGAGTGCTCAGCAAGCAAGCAGCCTGGGGGACAGGTATGCAGAAATTCCTCTTAGCACAGGAGTCAGAATGGTGAGCAACTTTCCCTGTGCTAAGAGGCTGACATAGATACTGTGAGCAAATGCCTGTGAGGAAGCTAGATTAGGGGCTCTGATTAAAGAGATTAAATAATTCACTGTGGCATTTTTCAAGAGCTAAGTTAAAAGGGAAATTATTTCTTCATTTGAACGATATAGCCTTCCCCTAACACAAAAGGATTGCTTGCTTTTCTTCCCACAAATCAATTTTATTCAATACAATTTCTGTTCTTGATCTCCCTTCTTGCCACCCAGAACCAGCCAAAAAAAAGGAGGAAAGCAGCACTGTGAAAGACTACAGCCCAAACGGCAGCTGTTTGCTTTGAGTCAGATGTGTGTTTTTACTCACAGATATAGCACAAATTCTGAATCAAACCCCAGGATTTTCCCCACCCATCACTCTATATTTCCTGTATATCACCAAGCGATAAATTCAACACGTTGCGCTGTGAGATTAAGTTATGCTCCCTGCATAGCAAGGACAGCTGCACTGCACTGAGGATATATTAACAATGTAGAATTTTATTGATTTTGGCTGATCTCAACATTATTGGCCTCAAGAGGTGTGACTCTAGATGAAGATTAATGGTGAGGAATCTGGATGGGATTGACTACTCGTTTCTGTAGACACATTTGGCACGTCTGTGGGATAACCATGTTGACTTGTTCTGATGGACTCTTCTGAGCAGACTTATAGTGAGCTGTGCCCTAGCCAGATAAGATTCAGGTCAGAACTCAAAGCCATGCAGCTATGTGAGCCTGGCTGAGAGCCCAGACCAGTATACCCAGCACCATCATAACCACAGCCATATGCCTCAATCCAGAGCTAGCTTCTGTCCAGACAGGACAGGGGCTCACATCTGTCTGCAAACACTGCATTGCCGTCCTCTGCATCCAGCAAGGTCTGATTCTGCAATGCTCTGTGCTCAGAGAGTGCCTCATCCCTCGTGATGCATCCAGCATCATCTCAGGTCAGGCCATCTGTAAACTGTAGGAGAACCTCTTGCATTTCACAATGGTCAAGAACTGTGCAAACCAGGCTGGGGAAGCCATTCAGCAGATTTAGGCTGTCCTTAGATGATGCAGCTGACCAAACGCAAGTTATTTGCAGGTGACTGGATAGTAGAAAACAAGTCATCCTGCCTGCAGCGGCAGAAAGCATCACAAATATGCAACTTACAGTAACTTTCCAGAAAAAGAGAGGGAGGAATAGGTGGAGACCTGCTCCGAGGTGATTAACTGGATAGAGTCATATGCCCTAACCACAGTGCACCTGCTCTCAGGCTCTCCTGCTTCAGCCCTCAGCACCCTCACCTCTCCTTCCCCACGCTGCCACATCAATACAAGAGCGACGCACCTCTCATGCCTGAGGCAGCTCGAGAGTTCCCAGCAGTGCAGGAACATGAGCAGGGGAGGGACAGAGCTGGGACTAGGAGCTGGGAAGGGTAAGAGAAAGGACAAAGAGCCCTGTGGTCACTGCTTCTGTTTTCCACATGGAAAGGATCAAAGGGAACAGCAGTCTCTTTCTGGAAATATCCCTTGCCCAGGAAGGGCCTCATGGGCAGAGGCTTCCCACAGCAGGCACTCAAATGGTGCAGCCACCAGCATGGCTTTCTTGGGCTCCAGTCTCAATGAAATGGAGAACAGACCTGCCAGGACTGCCTTGCCATTTTGGCAGCCAGGTAACATAGCACATGGCCTGTGCTTAGAGAGTGCCCTACAGGTGAGAGAGAGCACCAAATGCCTCTCACTAGGAGTTTCTGAAGGAAATACAAGGGGTTTGGAGCATCTAAAAGTGTAGAAAGAGATACACGTAGCAAGAGTAGGAAAAAATTAATGATTCTGTCAGGGAATAGGAAAGCAGCCCTTAAGCAATGAAAGATAGGAAAGCATGATTATAGCAGATTGCATTCAGCACAGACAGACCCCAGGTGAGAGAATAAGCTGAAGTTCCAAAGTTAAGATGTAGGGATTCTCTGAAGACATATTTCAGCATAGGTCTCTTCTAAAGTTGAATAGGTAGGTGTAAAAACTGGGGTTGGTAGAAATGGATCAACAGTGCATTCCCTGTTTGGGCAACAGGTCTGAAATATGTACCATTCTGTAGCAGTCCTCTGAAAGAGGTTTTACTGTTCTCCTAGAGAGACACTGAAACATGAGAATGGATCTCCAAAGATATGGATGGGATGAAAAAATAAGAAATCTATCTAGGGATGTGGCAGGGAAGTATCCTGACAGGGACACACTATCATTGCCCTAGTTTCTATCTATTGTCAGTATAAACTATTCCTTTTCTTTCCAGTAAGGTTGGGCCATCAAGAAGTTAAAATTTTCATTCTTTTGGATCAATGGGCCAAGCTGAGGGAGGGCAAGTGTTGTTGTGTCAGAAGTACATATGCTATTTCAATGGCTTTAAACTGGTCGTACAGCCATGATCTTGTACCAACCCACAGCTTTCAAAGAATGGGCTTTTGCAAAAGAACGTATGTGCACATGGATAAAAGTCTTGTGAATGTGACCTGGTTTCCTTGTGGACTCATACAGATGCACCCCCAGGTATACGTGATGTACATAAGTGCAGCGAGGTAGCAAAGAGAGCCCACAAAACAGTCAAGACAGGGATGGTCCTCAGACAAATCAAAGCTGTACTCAGCTGTGTGCTAACTCAGCTGCCAGAAACCATGAAGCTCTCTGTATTAAGCATCACAAATGAAAAAGATTCATCAAGACCATCGTAAGGAATGCTGGGCTCAAATACCAAGTTTGCTTTCTAATGGAAATTGCCTGCTAGATATTGAACATTGTGGGTTAATGGCTGTTGTCAATGGGGAATGAGTCACAGAAGATTACTCCATAGACTTTGAAAATCAAAATATTAAACCTTGGCTTGCAAATGAATGTCACTTCAATTAATGAGATGCTGCCTTCTGTTTCCAAACATCAGAGCCCCTGTGGCTTTTATGGGAGTGAGGAACAAAATAGCCAAGCTGTTTTGATCCAGTGCAGTGGTGCACATAGGGCCACTACAAATGGAAAAAAAAGGACAAAAAAATCTCCTTCTGCTGAAGCCAGGCAGCTAGGCATTGTGGTGACACTGTACTGCTTTGGCAGAACTGAAGCCACATGAAAGACAACTTGTCTACACTGGAAAGCCAACTGGAACTGGTGTTATGAAATGCTGTCACCTGCCACTCTGCAGTGGTTCCCACTTGGACACTCTGTTCCTGAGCAGTAGCTTTAGCTCAGAGCAGTTCAAAGACAACTCATCATCCTGGGCAGCTTGTCATCTATTCTGTACCCATGATCACGGCAGAGCAATTCTGGTCTGGTCAGCGTCCTCTAGTAGACAAAGCCCTGGTACTTGGACAAAGTCTGCCTTTCTAAAGCAAGATAATTATACCCAACATCATTATCAACAAAACAATTAATTCCTAATTCCAAAGTACTTATACAAATAAGATGAAGATAAGAAAGAGAACAAATCCTTTGCAAATGCAGCAGAGCATAGACTGTCTGCGTACGCCTCACTTAATTACCTATTCAAAAGGAACAAAGCGTCTTTCAAACTGTGACTCCAAAAATTAATTAGTCTCAGTTCTCATTAAATAAAGATCCAGTTCAGCTCTAATTAAATTAGGCTGCCTTTGACAATCAGCTGCAGCCTAGCTATTGAAGGTAGTGAGCTCCTTTTCCCTGCATCTCTCCTGGGTGTTGGCAGAGGCAGGATGCTGGCAGCTTCCTGCAGCCCCCACCCTGCCACCTAGCATGGAGCATGACCAGGATGCCCACAGGCCTTGGGAGTAGCTGGCACACAGGAAACCTCTTGGACTTCAGATCTTCTGTTGCAAGAACTAATGCCTGAGGGAGAACCAACCTCCCAGCAGCAAGATGACATGCATTAAGCATTGAATTTCAGCATGTTCTGCTTTTTGTCACTGCTATGTTCAGCCCCAAGTGTTCCACATACCCCTGCATACTCATTCTTTCCCCGACTGCCAGAGGAGACTCAGTCTGGCTCAGCATTTGTTCTCTTCAAGATTTCCCAAGGACAAACACAAGCCAAAGACTCATGCTCTGGGCTTCAGCTAGAGGATGAAGGACAAGGAGGTTCTACCCAGTGAGATACAGTTCCTTTTTTAAAAAGGAGAGGAAATGAAGTTTATTTCATCACTCTATCACCACTAATGCTGGCCAAGAAAATCTGCCCTATGAGGGCTCAGCTCAGCCTTCAAGGCAGGCTCCCTTCTGCATGGCCACTCGAGGATAGTGGGATCTCAATCACAGCAATCTTTCTTGCTGAACTGGTGCCTTACAAGTCTCATTATCCTGTAGCTGAAACAGGACAATTCACCTCCCCCATTTTCTGCTGCTCTGACTCTGAAGAGAAGCTTATGGGAGAGGGACCAAGCACACCCTTGGGTGAAGGGGGTGGGTTACAGAACACCAGACTCACCAGGTCTTGCTGACCAGATCTCACCAGACTCACCTGCAGCACTTCATCAGGCTTTAACGTTTTCCAGCTTTGGGAGACCCCAAGCCAGAGATGTTACTCTTGCGTTTAGTAAGCCGGTCATTAGTTACCAGTTTAAACTGAAAGAAGCTTTTTATACTCACAGCTTCCTCTGGTAGCAAATTGCACTGTGTAACAATTCAGTGTGACAAGAAGAACTCCCATAAAGAGGAATAAGAATAAGCACATCTGCAAGTTTCAGTCACTCTCCTTTGGGTTGTTCTGCACTTGGCAGCTACCAGTCTAGTTCTGTGCTTCAGCTCATGGGAGTAAGTGAGCATAAAGCATCTAGATAACCTCTTCATGCCACTGATTAATTAGTTGACTCCTAAAATGCTCCTCCTCTCCCTCACTTTTTTTGCTTAGCTGTCTCTTTTGTAGAAACTGCTTCTTGTCTTTGCTAATCAATTGATTCTTTTGAAGTTTGACCAAAGTACCAGAGATCTAAATGTTTTCCCGGAAAAACACTAGAGAATATAATAAGCAAGGAACTCAGGGTGAGGAACTATCATAGCTTTTACGTCTGTAACGTTTTATCCCAAGAGAAGGAAAAGACATAGGGACAGGGAGATTATAACTGTGAATAGATCAACAGTGTCAAACCACAGATAAGCATTTCTGAGAATTTGCATAATAACCTGCATGTCAGTGTGCTGCCAATAAAACATGACTGAAGAGTAACCTTGTAAAATGGAGTCTAACTGTTCGGCAAATAACTTACATCAGCTTTCACAGATGGGATCACTATCCACTTCAATCTGAAATGTCACCTCTGCAAATGAGCACATGCAGATCTCCTTGCACCTTAATCGCTCCAAGACGGATATTAGGTGCCAACCAGTGTCCTTATTCATTCAGTAAATGCCTGCTCTAAGAGAAAGGCAAACGGACCTGCTGAGTCCTCCGCCGCTCATTTCCAAGGCAAGTACTGCAGCTCCTAACCCCACCAAACCTCCATGCTCAGATCTGTGGAAACTTGTGGTGTTCCAACAAGTTAAAATTACCCTGAACTCCCTGCAATCTGAGAGCTCCCAAAGTGCCCCCACATTAAGCAGATTACACAAAAATGTGAAATGCTCAAGTCATTTGAAATCGCCATGTGATCAGCACAGAGTAGAGGGACATTACTAGACTGCTTTGGATGGTTCTGTAAAGCCTTGTAGCTTGGGATTCAAGCAGCACTAGGAGATGTACACACACCCCTTTAAGAGGTATCAGACAGAGATGGAAAGGGGCAAAGAACAGCTGTAGTAGGGAGAGATGCCCTGGCTCAGATAAGGTCTGTATGCCAATCACATCCAGATGCTGCAACTCTTTTTATTTGATAAGAATCAGTTTGGGAATCAATGAATGAAAAGCGTTCTGTATAGGAGAGATACGTGGTAGGGCTGGGGAACAGGACAGGAAATGTAGGCCACTAAAGAGAGACAGACTTTCAGTAACTGAGCCAGTTTCTCCCTCTACAACATTCCTACTTTCATTTTGGAGCTGGCCAGTTCCTACCACTGCTAACAGATGCTCAGGAAAATACTCAGTTCTTACAAATTTTATGCTGTCTGGTGACCAGGTAGATAGAAACCACAAGTGTCTTGTGCTCTCTGAAGGGAAGGATGCAAGAAGTGGTCCAGCCTTTACCAGATTAAAAGAATCTTAATGAGAACATTTATAAAACCAGGATCTAGGAGAAATACCAGTGGGGGAGACTATTTTATTAAACACCAGAGAATCCCTTCGTCCATCCGGGGATCTCTCTGCTGTGCATATATAATGGTTATTATTACATTGCAGTCTTAATATGATGCAGTAGAGGAAAGAAAGTTCTGGGGAAAAAAAAACCCAAACAAACCTAAACAAACCCAACAAGCCATCCCTTCATTAACCAGTGGACAAAGCCCAGGAAATCTGACTTCATTGTCTGCTAATCACAGAACCTGCTTACCTGATGGTAAAATTGAAACATTTCATGGCCTGTCTCAGCAGGGAAGGAAGAGAGCCTGGAAATACACCATATTACAAGCTTTGCTTTCCCACTTGCATTAGACGGGATTAGATGCTGGTGGGTTTGCTGCTGAACAAAGCAGCTCTGGGCTCATGCCCCAGGGCCCTTGCTGCAGGGACAGAAATGGCCTGGTGACACACAAAACAAATGGAGGAAAGGAAAGCCTTCCAAAACCTGAGTGACACAGGGTGGGTTTTAGCTGGTCTGCAGCTATGATTGTGTGTCACTGCAATGAAACTACCTGGGCTCTTGGAGGGACACACATCTAAACAGGAGCCAAACATGGCACTGTGCTCCAGGGAATGGCCACAAAGATGTAGACACGGACATCCACCCTGCCACTGAAAAAAGATATCAGTGTGCGTAGGGTTAGTTGCATTGGAGATGTAAATTTGGACAAGTTACAATATGGGTGTGTTACTTTGGATGCCAAGGATCCTTTAAAGTTGGTATAATTTTAGTGTTGCATTAAGGGAAGAGGACGCAGGGAAGGAGGAGACCAAGTTCTCTGGCTAAAGCAGAAATACATCTTCTCAAGCTGCAAAATGACAGAGTGTGCAAGCAGATCTGCAAACAGATCCCAGATTCAAAATGGGCTGGGGAGAGCATTGGTCCACACTGAATGCTCCTATTTGAGTGTGGGGGGGGGGATACACAGTGTATTTCTGTCTTGGACCATGAGAGAAAGACCATGTTGCCAAGTAAACTGGCACACAGCAGAAGCCTTTTTCCCCAAGAGCAGCTCTTGGATCCAAAGCCTTTTCAAAGCCAGTGAAAGAGGTACCAAGAGCTCACATTTACACAGCGATGACAAGTTACAAGAGAAGGATTCCACTTCTTGCACTGTACATATGAGGATTTCAAGGGCTTTTGACTTTGTCTAATCAAAACCCATTTTCACTACAACACTCAAAGACGTTGAACGAAATCAAGATAATTCCCTTGCCAAATTGTCTCTGAGTAAACTATTGCTCCTCATGTGCCAAGTTGAATAAAAAGGAAGAGTAACAAGTTTTAACATTTTTTCTCTGCTATTAGTCAGAGAGGAGAGTTAAACCACTGAGCCTTAAGCTTTCCACCAAAAAAAAAAAAAAAAAAAAAAAATTGCTCTAATTAAACAGAAAAAAATGCATAGGAAATTTTACTGAGATTCCTGAAGGATAGAAAAGCTAAGACAACTGAAGCCAAATCAGGGTCCTCTCATCTCCTAGAATAAGTTATTTCTCCACAACTGAGGTCTGGATTTTGCAGTTCAGTCTGAGCTGCAGACTTCACTGGGTTCCCACAAAGTAGAAACAAAAGCAAGAATCTCTCACGCTGCTTGTGAACACTTCTGCAAGGCAGGGCCTCACCCAGTTCTTAACAGGAAGCTTCCCATTAACAATAAGAGAAGGATGACGAACGAATACTTACACACTCCAAACCCATTTGCTTCTAATTGCTTAATGATATAAACCGTGCTAGTCACACAAGTGTTGCAGGGAACTTGTATTCTGTATGTTCAAAATGAACCAAAATGCTTCTGTGGTACATCTTGTCATGCTGCACAAACTTATTTGCAGGCAATCTTGAGAGAACACTCTGGCTGCCTATTACACACACACGCACATGCACTGGAAAACTCAAGGGCAGATCTGCATCCCATAGCCCCCCTTTTCACATAGTTTGTGTCAAGTATTGATAGAAAGGGGAGGGAGGATGTAATCAGTCTTCTGTTTTGTAGAGATGCATGCTAAGTCAGATCTAATACACTGTGACTAGCACCCCAAGAGCAGCCCCACACAGAGGAGCTTGTAGGAATTTCCCACTGACCACCTGCTCTTGAAACTGCAGGGGGAAATCCCACATGCTCTGGGATGAAGGGAGTTCAGTTAAAAACAGCCCTCAACAATTACAGCTGCAGGTTATTTTTAATTGAATTCAGATGATGAATGTGAAATAGATGATTTCAAGTGAGATAAGCAGGGAGATATTTGCTCTTGTCAAGAAGGTAAGGAGCAAAAGTAAGAAACCAGCCTGGAGAGGAACTTTTTAATCAGTGAATGAGAAATTATGGGTTCAAACTATCAAGATTTGTTTTAATTCAAATTAGGGATTTGATTTAATGTGGCTCAGATCCAGTTCTATTGGATTATTTTGCAACTGCAGCTGAATCTGTAAATTTTGGGTTTTCAGTGCTCAAAATAGCCACAGGGTGAGTCAGGAGGTGCAGGTTCATGTCTTTAGGCAGACCTAGAGGACCTTGAGAAGCTTCATTCTTCAAGGGCTGACCACAGAGCTGATGCACAGCTCTCCCTGTCACATCACCACCTTGGCTGTCCCAGCCATGGAGAAAGGAGAGGGGTGATTTTCCTACACTTATTCCACTACATTTCAGAGCTTCCTACAGACTCCTTGCACCACCTCAAATGCTTTGCTGAAATTGGCTGGCCAACAGTTTCTCCACCAGAAAAACAGGAACAATATTTCCTTTCTCCCGTTCTTTGTCTTGTCCATCTGTATAAGTCATTTTACATGTAAAAGATGCTGTGAAACAGCAAGGCAGCCAGAATTTTTCATTATGTACAGGTACCTGTAACTAAACTATGCCTTTGGTCCTGCAGTACTGCCAGCTGCTTTTCATGTGGCATTGTGCATTTGGATGGGTAATTGGATGCTGAAATAGAAGATTTGTAGGCACAATGGATGCCTCCCCAGCACTGACAGTGAATAAGTTTGATACGTTTGGGATATTTTCCACAGAAGCTGACAAAAAAATTCAGTAAAACCAGAAACATTGTTTGTCAGACTGAATATCAACAGAGCAAGGTTATACATGTGCACAAATTGCTGAGGTGGACATCTCCCACCACCACCACATCTTTTATTTAGATTCTGAGCTCATTGTATCCATACACATGGTAGAACTGTAAATAAAGACAGAAAGTCTTTTCTAGGCTATTGTTACATGGAAATACAAGTAAATTCACTCCAGTGGAACTTGATCAACCCTCATTTCTAATGTAATGAAAAGAGCACACATGCAACTCCTCTCTTCTCTCAACCTCAGACCTTTATGGGACATTATTTCCATTAGAAAAAATGAACTGTAAAAACTGTAAACGCATGTGTGCAAAAGAAAGGGATGAGCAGAGCTGGGAAAAAAAAATCATGCCTGACAGCATACACAGTGTTTCACAAGACAATTGCAGAACAAATAGAAAGCAGAGCAGAGCCAGATAAACACAGACAGCCTGTGCTACATTCTCATGTTCATCTCAATAGCATTTTAAGGCAATGGGAAATGGAGTAGAAGCCATTTCCTGGTATCTCAAAGATGACTAAAAATAATAATTAGAGTAAAAGCACTGCTGAGTAGGCACAGGTCTTTCATGTTCAGTGCCTGTACACTTGGAGGAAGGCATAGCTCAGCACAAGATGGACACAACCTATTTCTGAAATGTGCTCCGCAGCTGCCACATGGCAAAAAGTACCCTGTTATGACCCAGGTAGGTGGGATTTGGGCTGGCAAGCTCCATGCAAACTTTTCACCAACCTTTGCTACAGCCTGCTTTTCCATTCTCTCTGTGAAGAGATCCAAGCTAGATGGATAAGTTTTATAAAATTGCACTAAGAGGAGGAAAGAAAATCCAGCATTTACTTGCCACAATTTAAATGCAAAGTAAATTTCTGGAAGCTACCATCCAAAGAACTGGAGGAAGAGACATCCTGAAATAGTGCATCCCATGAAGCACCATACCTGCTCCACCCAGGTTATTTCTTGGCCAGGTGAACCACCTCCCAAAGAGAACATCATCACACTCCACCCTGGCTTAGCCCTGGGCTCCAAGCAACTGATCACTGTTAGCTTCCCAGGGCTCTTTCAGAAGTGGCAGGAACTTACCTTCTACCTGGAGTGTGGGCTGATTTGTTAACTAGCTATTGAAATTAGTAATCCTCAGTTGAGTCAACAGTTAGGCAGTTGCTCATATCACCTTACAAGGGAAAAAATATTGACACTCTTATACTGTCAACAGATCAGAAGTAGGCAAATACAGACAGAGATAGAGTATTCAGATAACCTGCCAACCCCTGCCAATTGCAAGTGAAAATATAAACAGAAGGTTCTCTGCTTTATGAAGATTTGCAACAGGGAAGCAGCTACACAAGGAGCCCAGGAAGCACTTCTGAGCTGAGTTTCAGGCCACAGGAGCATTATTTTGCTAACTCAAGAACTTTATTTTTCTGCTCAGAAGAGCTGCTGATGTTACAGGCTTGAGGAACTAGAAATCAGTCCCTCTATCCCCTTTGGCAGAGGCATCAAGATTTACAGATTCAACTGCAGTTGCAAAATAATACAATAGAACTGGAGTATTGAACCACTTTAGACCAAAATCCCTAATTTAATCTAAAACAAATCTTTGTGTTGTTCTGCTCATTATGGCTTACTGACAAAATGGACATAGGCATCCTCAGCCTAGAGCCCATCCCAGATTTCAGGGATACAGTACATATCCCTGCTATTCATCACTCACCATTTTCACCCAAGGCTGATAAATGTTGGAAGGTGCTGAGCCAGCAAATGCCTCTGAGTACCCTGTCGGAAGCTTCTTCCCTTTTCTGTGCCTTCTTCCATTGCTCTGTCTCCTGTAGCCCTTTCTTCCATCTTTGTTGTGCAAGACCTACTCTTTATGGAGGTATAATCTCCAAGATTGCCTTAAGGGCAAAAAGAAACCTCTCCATTTCTACTCTCAGCCCCTTGCTCTGTTTTTTTCTGAGTCAACTCAGAGGAAGACTATTCAATCCCTTTCCTCCTAAAAACCACACAGACTCTTCAACAATGACAAGTGGCTGCTTAGGCTAACCACATGCATCCCCACAGACCCTGCTTTCTAACACACTCTTGGCAAAGCCAAAGGGACACATTGGTTTGTGGTCCTGTGGGGAGTAAATCTCTACTAAAGGCCTGAAGCCCACACCAGTCTGGGATTAGCATACATGGAGTAAATGCTGGTTGATGTTCAAATAATTAACCTCAAGGTAGGACAGAGGGGCAGACATGCAGGAGAAAGATCTGAAGATACCAGCCACACCTCTCAGTATCTGTGAAGGTTCAGCTCTGAGGACTGACATGTTCCAGGTTTAGGTTTCTGAGTTGGAAGACAAAATTTAGGTTCAGCCCATCAAGAAATGGGCAAAGGTTCAGTCCGAGATGCAATTTCTTCTTCCTGAACCAGTTTGCCCAACCCTGGAGATGCTACTCAAGATACTAGCTTTGCTGAGGTTCCCACCTGACATCTTTCAAGGAGGGCAGAAGGGCTCAGAGAACTCCAACTCCACCTTGGCTTATAAACCTGTCAAACATGTTTCTCGGCAAGGTAGAAGAGTCCTTTCCCCAAAGGCATGGTGGTTTTGCTTTGTCTTTTACCAGGTTCTAGCCCTGTGGCACTAGCAGTTGTCATTGGGTGACAATCATAAACCAAGAAAGCAAAGCAGGAAAAAAGTAAATAAATAAAAAACAACAACAATAAATAAAAAAAATCAAGACCACAACTACACACAAAAATGACATGTTGTTGAGCAGACAAAAGCCAAGATGGATGAAGAAAAATTACTCATTTCTTTTCTTATTTGCTTGCTCCAAAGTAAAAACAAATGGTGGAATAAGTAATTTCCATTGTGTTTAGCTACTCTCTGTGGGTTTTACCAGTAGCCACAATTGTCTGCGTTGACTTAAGTATTGTTTATAAGGTACAAGGAATGAGTTGTGGAAAAGTCAGCCAGGGATTTGACAAACTGCAAGAAAGAGCTTGGAAGCTTTTCTGGTCTTCACTGTGCCTGGCACTCACCAGCAGTGGCCTCTTTCTGTCTCTTTCCCTTTTCTGCCCTTGATAAAAGAGCTTTGCCATTTCATCCTCTTCTGTATTACAGGCTGGGAATACCTCAACATCAGCAGACATACACTCTTTCAGCAACAAAAAAGAAAATGCTGGCATCTCATTTGAGAAAACGTTGGAAATGGAAAAGGAGATTGATTGATTCTCTAGGAGGAGATCTACAACTATCCAGGCTGCAATGAGACTGTCACCCCTCCCAAAACAAAATGGATACAGATGTGACAGTGACATAGGTGCAGAGATGCCCAAGCAGGCTCTATACCTGACATCCTTGGACTGAAAGAATCAGTGAAGGCAGTGCACACAAATAACTTTAGTCTGGAAATTACCTGGTCACATTTACTGGAATGTAATAACCCAGTCACTTTGTTTCTGGACAGGAGTGACATGCTCAAATGGCACTTTTCTAGCCTGCACATTCTGTCTCATGTGTCCAGTTGACCATTTTATGCTCTACCATGGCAAAACCACCTGGTCCCCCTCTCCTCTCTCTTTCTCTTGCCTGTCTTGGCTCAAGTGTATTTGAGTTGAAATTTCTAAGCAAGAAAATACTTTCATTTTAAACCAAGTTTTGAGAACTACTCAATATCGAATTCTCAATACTTGCAGATCAAAAAAAAAAAGGTTTCACTTAAATCAAAACAAAATAGAAGTTTTGTTCCATATGTCCAAATCAATGTACTGTGTTTAGTTGCAAGAAATCCCTTCTTTATTTCCTGAAAATCTTGACACCATTTCTCCCTCTTAGGATGAATGCAAACATATCTTAGGGTTTCCCACAAGACCAAAAGCTCCTTTTCTCTCCTGTTCTTCTCAGTTAGCCACCTGAATTATGTTGGCTTCATGCTGGGACCTGAAGTTGACTACTGGAAAAGTAGACACCTTTGTGAAAAGGTGCTTCTCATTTAAAACAGAAACAAGGCAATCTGGGATGAGAACAGAGAAATCCAGTCAAAACACTATATTATCAAAGCCTCTGAACCTGTCTATTAAAACATTCCAGGCTTGCAGAGTTTATACAAACCTTTTCTGGTTTTGATCAGCAAAAGGTGCCCCATCTGCTTCTCTTGACTTGCATTCTAACCTATCGATTTTAGTCTCAAATTGGGACAGAAGTCAAATTGCAGGCAACATGATTCATGTTCCTCTCACTTAAATCCAACCTCTTCTTCTTGGAAAATGAATTACTATTTACTTTGAAGTAACATTTCTTTCAGCTTTTATAGGATTTGCAGCCTGCTTGCTAAGTTGGTTTGGCATCAACTGTTCTATTTACTTTGGTGATCTCACTGCAGAATGCAGCAGGGTTGTGACAAGAAGAGCTTTCCTGCAGCAGGGCCATGTGGTCCTTGTGCATTTGTCCTAGATTTGTTTTATACACATTGCAGCAACTCTACTGGAACATCACAGAATCAGACCACAATTAGGTTGGAAAAAAATTCTGAGATTGAGTCCAGCCTATGACCAGACATCACGATGACAACTAGACCACGGCACTAAGTGCCACGTCCAGGCTTTCCTTAAACATCTCCAGAGATGGTACCTCCACCACCTCCTTGGGCAGTCGATTCCAATGTCTCATCACCCTTTCTGTGAAGGAATTCTACCTAATGTCCAACCTGAACCTTCCCTGGCACAGCTTAAGACTATGTCGTCTCGTCCTGTCACTGGTTGCCTGAGAGAAGAGCCTGACCCCTGCCTGGCTACAACCTCCTCTCAGGGAGTTGTAGAGAGCAGTAAGATCACCTCTGAGGCTCCTCTTCTCCATGATAAACACCACCAGCTGTCTCAGTTTTTCCTCATAGGACTTGTGCTCCAGACCCTTCACCAGCTTTGTTGCCCTTCTCTGGACTTGCTTCAGCATCTCAATTTTCCTTCCTGAATTAAGGGAACCAGAACCAGAATGGAGCCCCAAACTGTGGCAAGCTTTTGACCTATACAGCCTTGTCTCCTGCAGAAAGATTGACTCTGCATGTATGAAGACAAGACTTAAGGCTCTGCAAACTTGAGTAACCTCAGAGTGATCCTTACTGTGTTTAAGAACTATAGTTAATCTTGCCTATTGTCAATTAAAACAAATAAGAGAAAAAGAGGTCCCACTCCAAAGCCAAGGAAATATGGAGTAGCTAAACAAGTAACTTAATTTTCTTTGAATCGTTCTATTTCCATACTGATCCTCTCCACAGCTGTCTTGACAAGACTTCTCCAAGCCCAATTTTAAGTATGTCCTTCATTATTCTCTTTCTAAAGGAAGATACCCTGCCCCAGGCTACCAGCCTGTTTGATTTGCACTGGTCCCTCATCAGACTCTATTGATTGAACTGTCATCAAATTCCCTGGCTCTCTCAAGCCAGCCCTTGGTAATATAGATCTTGGACTTTTTGAAATTGCATATAAAATCTTCACTGGCTCAGCCATTCTGAAGCCATGATTAATAATCAAAATAATAAAATGTAAAAAGAAAAGTTAATTACACCCATGCTGGTAACTAAAGTGAATAGATCTCTTGCATACAAAACAAATCCCTGTACATTGACTTCCTCTGAGTCACGCCCCAATACACCCACGCCTCGCCTCACTAAGGTATTTCTCATGTCATCATAGCCTAAAGCAAACACCTACACTCTCTCAGAGCCTGCAGAAGAGAGAACCCAACCTTGCAGCGTTGGGATCAAAGGTGTAAATGCCACCATCTTCCCCAGGATGTCCTGCAATTAGCAGGAGATAACCTGGAGATGGTGGCTTGGCCTGGGGTCATTTTTCTCAAGGCAGAGGGTGCGTGATGGCTTCTGATGCAGCAATAAGCTCCAGACATTGGGCCAGGTGCAGCAAAGGAACACCCAGCTCCTCTGGCCTCATTCAGTGTGGCCCTGCTGAGGACCATAACGTGGATGGAATGAAAAGAGGCTCTTACAGTCTAGTTTCAGACTGAGGCTTGCAGAGATGCTTGGGCAAATGGGCACAACTCTGCACTCAAAAGGCAGGGAGAGAGAGATATTGAGAAATGGAAGAGAGGAGAGATTCAGTGATAAGTGAGGAACAAAGGGGGGGGGGGTGGAATAAACAAAACACATGAAGACTGAAGTGCTGCAAGTGCTTTCAAGAACACACAGACTCCTGCTCTTCTCTGGCTTCTTTTCTTGTGTTTGCATTTGTGAACACAGCCCCACATGACAGCTCCAGTTTCTGCTACAAAGCAACCCTCAGCTGACAGTTTTGCAGGGTCCCACTGCACAGGGAAGGTCTTTTATGGAAGAATACTCTTTGTATACCCTTCCACAAAGCATCCTTGCATCAGCTTCAGCTCCTAAAAAGTGGTGTTTCCCACGAGGCATAGAAAATTTAATAACTGTTCACGCTCTGGAGTTAAAAAGAAGTGCAGGTCACGTTATGGTCATGCAGCGCCCTTAGCTTGCTGTGAACCAGCCTAGTTTGAAAGCCTCAGTAAATCTCAGCCACCACAGAGTGACCTCAGGTGCCTCTGGGCTGCAGGTGGTGTCATGCAGTCTCAGCTCCCTGGTGAGCCTTCTGCCTGCCATGGTTGTCTTCCTGGCAATGCTGCAACATAGCTGGGCATCAGTTCCTAAAGCTGACAGCAAGGGCCATGGTCTGGCCTGCCACCACTGCTCTGCTATTCCCCAGCACACCCTGTGCTTGCCCATGCTGGCTGCAGCCTCACCAAAAAGTCTATACATCCCAGTAACAAGTCCCCATGCTGGTCATATGTTACAAGTACCTGCTGGAGGCAGAGCAGAACACACTGTGACTGTGCTCTCCCTGGGGACACCAGGCTTGTTGAGGAGGGATTTACTGGGTCAAGTACCCAGCACCACCTTTGAGCAGCTGCAAACCCCTCAGCTGAGGCTGGAGTTCTGACTTATACATCAGCCGTGGGTTGAATGGTGCTTGTCCTGGGCTATTTTGGGCAGCTCAACCGTTACTTACGTACGGCAAAACTCCTGTAACATCCAAGCCTGAATCAATACCTTTCCCACCAGCAGGGTTAGCAGCATAAGCACTTCCAAAACACGGGTATTAGCTACAGAAAGGACAGTGAATGGTCAGTCTTCATGGCCAGTAGGCTTTACAACCTCAGAAGTTAGAAGCAGAAGTTAAAACTGAGATCAACAAAGTGGGTGAAGCAGCACTTTCTTGTCATGCGCTGCATCCTTACAGATGTGACCTTCAAAACAAAGGCTGTGGCCAGTGAATTGGATTTTCAGAATTGTGCCCTTGTGACAGGATAGACCTTGGGAGGACCCTTAACCCCCTCCTAGCTCACACAGACGTCTACTGCATCCCTGAATTTACAATAGCTGAAAATCCCAGGAGACTGAGAGAAGTGATGTGGGGAGCAATTTCACCCATGTCAGTGACTGTGGACTACAGTACTTTCCATGCCAGCCATGCCCCTACCTTTCCTAATAGTATAGAAAAGGAACATAATTAGCAGCATGCAGCACGCTGATGTGTTTCAAAATCTTTGCTGGAATATCTACACCCAGGCAAGCAAACAGAGCAGAGCATGCTGCAACGAATATCTGCCCCATCTACAAACAAGAGCTCTCCCAATTTCAGTAACCTGCAGTGAAGAATTCAGCCTATGGATCTGCCAGATCTATGCCAGGCAGACACACATCAGAGCCTCTCTGCAGCAACCAGAGAGAGACCCATGAAAAGGTGATAGTGATGGCACAGTTGGATAGTCCCGAAATACCAGTTTCCCCATAAATAGGCAAATCAATTAAAGGTTATGAAATGCAGTAATTTTCTATGGGTGTAGCTACATGCTTCTGAGTTTAATGAGCAAGTAAATGAAGCTGGGAGAGAGAAAGCAAAAACACACTTTGTGCTTCTACTATTTTGTTCCTCAAAACCTACAAAACATCACAAGCCTTAGATTGCATCTGGCGACCCTTACAAGACCTTCCAGTTCATGCCATCCTGCAAGCAGTCAATCCTGCCTGCCATCCCCTTGGGCCTGATGATTCTTGGGAAAAGGGGGAAGTAGAATTGCCTGTCAGGCAGAGAAAGACAGGCACATAGATGGGATATTGTGCAACCAATTTTACAGATGGTGTGGGGAAAAGAAAAAGGCTTAAAAAAAAAAAAAAGTCAAAAAGCAAAGACCTGCAGAGAACATTAAGGCTGGAAGTGGGTTGAATTCAGTATTCTCCCATTTTCTGTCCTTTGAAAAAAATTTTAGCACCTTTCCTCTTCCAAAGCCAGATTAGGACCTCAAGCATCCAGAGAGGTTTTATATCTCCTGCAGAAGGTTGACCCTTTCCCTACAAAGGACAGACACCTACGTATGATCCTCTCTCTCAGAAAGCAGAAGAGTTTTCCAGATAAACTTCAGGAGAACCCTTCATAATGCCCCAACTTTGCCTCAGCTTATGATCTGATCTCCCTAGTATCCTTCCTTTAAAACTAAATAATTCTTTGTTTTTTTAGGGGCAAGTGTTCACATATGCCTATGAGCCTTCAGGCCTATGTGCCTTTCTTCCTTTACACAGTGAAAATTTCTGTTAATTCAGAGCCATGATTGAGACCTTTGCCCTAATTTCATTCTCTGCTGTACATTTTTGGGGGTTCATCACTTACAGCAGCCCAGTTTTTATGAAGAGGTGATATGGTGAATCATTACCTGACTTCCCAAGACTGGGGGAACAATTGGGGACTAACCCATGCACAGGAAATAATAGGCATTCTGAATCATTCTGCAATAATTTCTTGGCATTGCACTTCGGGAATAAGATGCATCTCCAGATTTCTCTGCTCCCCAAAATAGAAGATAACTGCCATTTGGGCACATTTAGTAGTAGAAAAAGCAGGAATAGAGTTGCTATGCTATCAGAGCTGGCCATAGAATTTCCTTATCTTAGTTTTTGGTGCACAGACCCATTTTTGATTGCAATTTTCTGCTTGAAAAGTCACGTCTGGGACCACCTCTGTTGTGCTACGTGCCCTACTTCTAAAAATGCTCGATCCATGGTCAAGGGCTTGGTCCCAGATTTAGGAACTGATGCTCTTAGGCGTGACCCAAGATCTGCAATTCCTTCCAGAAGAGGGCAGCACCCCAAGGCCCAGAACTAGTAAAATCAGTGCTTTCCTGTCACAGGCAGTTTTGATAGTCCAAATGAGAGAATGCTGTTATCCTGGGGTGCAGACAAAAGCATGCTGCTTTTATTTCACAGTAGGTGTGGAAAGCAAAGACTTTGCTTCTGATATATTCTGGTTAACCAGAAGATATTGCTTAAAAGAATGCAAAAGCTCAAACTCCACAGTGTAAACTAAAGTGAGAAGAAAATTGTTAGATGAAAAGTACTTTTAACCAAACCCACCAACTTTAGACTCCTTTTTTATATCTACTGTAAGCTTATTAAATTAGTAGAATTAAAAGTAAACAAACAAAATGGTTCAGTAGGATTGAATATCACAAATGAAAGAATCTATAATTTTCCATTAAAAAACAGGGACAAACATTTTTCCTGGCTTCACAACCATTAAAAAAACCTCTGACTTCCAACACCATGATATCTGAACAGGGCATTTAACTAACAGATGCATCAGTAGGATCAATATGACAGTATTTATCTCCTTGAATATTTTCAGTTTCACTTCAGTTACTGAAAGGAGATTGTAAGGGTAATTGTCAACCTGTCCTCACTGACATTGTGGTCTCTCAAACCACATCTCAGCCTTAAACATTGGACTTCTCATGAGGCCCATTTACTGCTGCACAACCATTCCATTCTCCACGTAATGGCACAAGAGGAATTCATTTTACTTGTAATAAAGAACCACTCCACAGCCCTTATTTTAAATTTGCATTACATAGAAACCTTTAAAAAGAAGGTGTCGTTAGGCCAGAGGAGCTGGCTCTACAACATGCTTCTTTGGTAATAATATCTTTCACATTCTGTAACTTCTGAAATATAGGTATGACATAAACCCTATGGGGGCTCATATCACCAAGATACTGCTAACCCGAGCCCTGCAGCCCTTCTCATTGGGCACAGAGGGAAGACACTGCAGCCAACCACCCTCCCTTACTATGCAAAGATGCTTGGATACTGTGTTCTGGAGTCATGTCCTGCCTGCAGTGGTAACCCTAGAAAGACTATCTTTTCAGTTCGGTCATTAGATAATTTACAAAAATATCCCATGCTGTGATCCCAGCACAAAGGGCACACACAAGAGCACAGGTGGAGATCTGCCTTGCCTCAGGAGGATGCTAAGTAGAAACCAAAGTGCAGGTCGGTGATGCCAAGGGCAGTACAACAAAATTTGTCTTTCTGAATTGGGGTCCTGGTGTTTGGAGAACATTTATTGTCACTCTGGGAGACCTGAGCTCAGTTCCCTGCTTTGGGACATGCTTTTTTCCAAACAAGGGCTGTGTACTTTTGTTTTGGGCTAGAGCGAAATTTTGAGGAAAAATACCTTCAAGATAGATTTTCAGCTACTGTGATGATACAACCACATAAGGATGTCAGGAAATTTGACAGTCTACTTCCCGTCCTCCTCCCACACTGGTCAGGATATGAGGCTCTGGCGTGTGATGAAGTTGCTATTGCCTAATGAGCTATTGTACATCATCTGGCATGGTGCAAGAAATTATGTCCTGGGCTTTGCCTGCAGCAAATGAAGCTCATCTCTCTTTCCTCACGTTAAATGCAATTTGCTGCAAAGTAGGTGCCTGTGTGTGTGCTGTTATCATGTGACGATGGATATTGTTGAGCTCCTGTAATATGAACAGAGCCTATGTCCTTCCTGGCACAAAGAAAGACAGGCTTGACCTCACAGAGCATGTGAGCACAGCACTGGCTGACATACAAGCTGGCCCAATGAAATCAATAAAACTGCTTTTGTGGCCACATGCTTAGCTGAAGCTGGGTCTCTGCATCAAGAGCTTGAACAGGAAAGGTGTTGGCACCTGCACCTCAGTGGACCAGGTAAGCTTTATGAGAAATACCACCTGGTGATCAAGTCACTGTGAGGCACAAGCCTAATGCACTGTGTAGGTGTTAAATAACTTCAAATTCTGGAGGCAGCATACTTTGTTCTAATGTTTCTCTTTTTTTCCTCTTCCTATTTATGTTAGGTAAAGAGGTGAATTCAACGAACAATATTTCTTGCTTTCCTAAGGAGCTGCATTTGACACAGTAAGCAAGAACTCAATCTCTTGAAAGAAAATTCTGTAAAATGGCATGGCTTGTAAAACAGGATAAATTTGGGCTAAAAAATAGGGAAGGAAAGGTGCTGAGAATCTGAACAGCAATCAGGGATCTCCCAACAACTGCTTGTGTACTGAGAATCTTTTAAAGTGAAGCACCTCCATGTCTCTGCAACTCAGTCAGGGAGCTGTGTGCCTAGTTGTGTGTCTAAAACTCAGCAACGGGAGCCAGGCTCATGGGTCCCTCTTAATCCCAGCTGAGCCAATCCTTCATGATTTTGATCAAAGAAATGCAATCCTGCAAAGCACAGGCAAGAAAACCAGATGCGTAAAGCAGAACAGAGGTCGAGCTGCAACTCCCCAGAGGCATTAAACTCCCAAATTATTAGCTTTCTGTTTGTAAGATGCTCTAGCTAGAGAGAACAATATGTCTCAGACTTGGGCTGTCTTCCAGACTCCATCTCACCTCTCCTGAGAGTGTCTGAAAAAAAACTGGTACTGCAGAACAAGAAGTGTTTGAAGCTTGGCACCTTTGGGTGCTCCTATGTAGCCTTAGGTGCTTAAATACCTGCCTCTGTGATCTTGAATAAATACTAGATTTCATGGAAAAATTTTGCTTCAAGTGCATTCACTTCATGTAAAACAGAGAACGCTTTTTCTCAAAAAAAAAAAAAAAGTAAGTAAAAGTCTTTTCCTTTGGGAAGGTCCTTGAAGAAAGAGGAGATTCACAAACACTCTTTCTCAGGGCATGTTCACCCTGAAAGTGTTTGTGTGGGAATCATTGAAAATGCTGTGGGTTTCAGCTTGCTGGGGAGTGAGAGCTGTACTCCTGTGGCAGGTGATCAATGAGACACCCCTGGCACCAGGTGATGACTAGTGCACAGTCAGAACAATCAGAGCAGTGAAGAACATCTGAATAACCAGCAGGGTGGATACACAGCCAACAAACTCGGGGTGAATAATTTTATGCAAACAAATTTGTAAAACTGTCTGTTTGCACAACATGAGCTCATACTTCAGTACAAAATTTTTTCAATAAATTTTGTCTGTTGAGGTGAGAAGTGATGGTTGCACTGGATTTTGGAGACAAAAGGAGACATTTTATAAGAGTCAGCTTTCTATTTGAAGGCCCTCATTTTCTCTGCCAGATCCTGTGACCTGACATAGCTCAAACTCAGCAACATTCTGACAGCTGCCAGGGTCTGCCATATTCCAGGGTCACATTGACTGCAGCAGATCCTGAGGTCCAGCTACTGTGGGGGACTACCTGAGTGTCACAGCACACAAAGTACACTTTAAATAGCCCTAGGAGTACATCTCATCTCCAGATTAGCAGGTAGGTAGCAGCAGCTTTGAAATCTGTGCTTGGGGCATCTGATCTCCAGTGATGCCTATTCTCTATCTGTCTCATTGGGGAACCACATAGCAACATACCATTTTTTCCCTCCTTGTCACTTACTTTGTGAACTCCTGAGAGACAGATGTTACCTCTTTCTTGTGTTTGGATACAAATTGCAGATTTTTTAAAAACTGTCAGGCAAGAAGTTTTTATCTTGATTTCTTCCCCAGTATGAAAAGAATTCAACATCATCTTAGAAAAAACCTCAACATTCTTCTTCTTTAAAATAAAGAAAACACAGACTTTTGGGAAAAAAAGAAGTAAATGTACAAAAACACAAGCAAGCTCATTTAAAACTCCTCCTCTGATGCATGTCAAAGGAGAGACAAATATAAGTTGTCACTTGCTCAAAAGCACAAGCAACAAGGAGGGAAAGCACATCATGTCTCCAGCATGAGCATGTGAACATACTTCCATTTCACAGCTGTAGCAGCAGGTTGCCTTCCAGAAAAATTGTCTGCTACATGAGAGGAAAGGAGATCCATGGACTCTCTGTAAGTGCACATAGACCTGCAGAGCAAAGGTAGTGGGATGCATTAAGGACATCATGGCTCTCTGTCACAGTGAAGGCTCCAACCTCCAACACCCCAAACCACCACACTTTTGATGAGGTAACCTGTAAGCCTTGCAGAGGGGCTCTCCTTGTGTCTTCACAGAAGCACAGGGGATGACAAATTGCAAGTTCACATTCAGGGAAATCTTGCTAATCCTACCACCCACCCACAGGAGAACACATTGCCACTGAAGGGCAGCTGGGAGAGCATTGCAGCAGGGGACAGGAGCCCCATGCACAAGCAGCTTTGTATCAAGCACATCAGTGCATTTTCCTGCTGATCCATTTCCCAGACCCTTCCTTTACCTAGCTTGTAAAATAACCCAAACCCACAAAGAAGGAGGAGTTGATAGGGTGACAGGCCTCTGAGGACCAGTGAGCCCGTTAACACCCTGAGGGACAGTAAGTGCCTTCATTAGTTTTTTGGCCAAGGCTGCTTCTGCCAAGGGTCATCCAGGGAGCAGAGGGAAATACAGCATGGTATGAAAGATGAGAGGGAAGGCAAGGAGGGTAAATGGAGGTGCCTGGGCAATGCTGCCATCCATCAGTCAATGCAAGCAGCTGCTGGACCCCCAAATGTAAAGGGGAAGGGACTTGGGTTGCCTATTTGTTTTGCTTTTGCCACATTCCCTGCACACATCCCCTCATCCACAATGAGCTTATCCAGCACCCACTCCTGTAGGACACAGCCATGTCCCTCTGTGCTCCTGACTGATGATTTAAGGCACAGATGATTGATTTAAGGTGCTTAATGTGGCAATGCCGCTGCAATAAAGATCCTCTGAGCCTTAGTGGCAGGGCCTGAGGGCACAGGAGTTGGCACGGCCATGAGGAGAAAATCCTTTCACCCTGCAGAGGCCCTGACCTGTGCTAAAAGCTGAGCCATTCCCATAAGAGGCTCCCAATTCACCCTCAAAACATAGGTCCAGTCCCAACATCTCGGATGTCTATGAGAGTTCAGTGAAGAAAACAGCACATATCTGTTCCTTACACCCAAACCTGTCAGGGTGAGGCTCCCAGCCAGTCTGGACAGGTTCCCCAAACACTTATTCATGTAGAAAGCCCACACAGCTTTGCAATCCCCCATCACAAATGAGGACCTCCTCCTCTGTGACACAGACACATATAAATTCAGACACAGCAGCCTGAATTTATCCCATCTTATTCACATAAAAGCACTGGCTTTCCGTGGTTTAAGTGGTGATGGGTCTATAGCATTGGGCACAGCTCTATTTGCCCATCTCTGGCTTCTCTCATGAAAGAGCAACCAGAAACTCTGTGGGGCACCAGGACACCTTTCTGGGCACAGAGCAGAACAGGATTTTTCTGTAAGATTTTCTGATTTTCGGAATATTAGCATTCTTCACCCGATGTAACACACAATTAAAATCCAGGTTTTACAAAGCTTTCCTTGGATTGGGCAAATTTCTAACATCCAGGGTAGGATTTCTGATAACTAAGGGAGGCAGAACATTAAGGAAAAAACAAGCAAGATTCTGCCAACACAGTGGCAGTGTGATGTGCAGCGTTGGAAACTGAGGACTGGGGCCAGCTCAAGGAAAGAGCAGCTAGGTCACTAAGAGCTTATATGAGTGGAAGAGGTGACCAAACACATTCATGGAATTTGTAGCTATTAAGTATCAAGAAAGTATCAGGATGATCTGGGAAAGCACCTGGTTGCAAGCACCAGTAGGTGTCCTGTTTTCAGATTTATTCCAAGCCATAAATGGGTACAGAGACAGCACTTGGGTTACTCAAATCCTTAGCCTTTAGTGGCCCTGTGGGCTCATGGAGTTCTCCTCTTGGAACTAATTTGCTTCCATACAAATGTTTAAATGTCCATTATACTGAAGTATGTACATTAGATGTTATAGTTCATTGGTCAGGGCTGGCAGATGGTATGGAAAACTTAAACGCAAGTTCCCTAATTCTCTGGTGAGTTTCAGCATGAGAAAGTTTCAGCTGTCATTGCAGTGAGAGACAAATTATGCAATCTTGAGATTCCGCAAAATTTGATTCCCCCCCAGCAGCTACAATTCTATGAAAAGCTACAATATTATAAACCCCTGATATCACCCAAAACACTGGCAAATAGCTCAAAGGTCCCAAGCCCTATTTGCTGGTAACCATGGCACTGCAAATTCTGTTTGCTAAATACTGGCCCTGAAGGGAAGGCAAAGGTGAGAAGCTTGCAGAAGGCAGGCTATGGTGCATGTTGCTAAGCCACTGAGCAATAACATGTTGTGTGTTTCATGGGTGTGATGGCATCAGTTAGAACAGGCATGTGACTCAGCCCTACTAACATTGAATAAAACCTTGTAAAGTGCATGGCTGGATTCTCTTCTCATCTGTAGGAGATACCAGAAGAAGAAAATACAAACCCATCAAGAACACCCTTTCAATTTAATTTTGTTCATAGAAACATAAAAGACAAAGCTGCCAAGAAGGCTAATTTTTCAAATGCTGGTTAATTCCTTTGATGCAGGATAGCCAGGCCTTTCTAAGTTCATCCATCAATACTCAGTAAGTAGGGGAACAATTAAGTTCCAAGTCACCAGGAATAATGCCTCTTAACCATCCCAGGCTTTGGAGATGAGGCTGGTGTTGGATAGGAGACCAAGTAGTGAGCTGATCCCTGAACTCTTGGGGCCTTAGGAGCCCAACTTCCATTAATCTCCCACTGAGAAGCAAAGAGCTTTGATGCTATTTAATAGAATTCAGCAGAGATCTTTCTGTTCATGAAATAACCAATGGGAAGCAGCCTGACCATGCTCTGCCAGCGCTTCAACTGGAGCCCAACCGTGTGGTAGCTGGTTCAGCCTCCGTAAAACTCTGCGTTGCTTCATGAGGAATGTCCTTTGGCCAAAAAAAAGCCCTTATGTCCCTATTGGGACAATGTGACTTTGAAAATGTTATCTGTCTACCCTACAGCCTAAACGCCATCCAGGGAAAGAGAAGAAGGAAAGCAAACAGCCACCAAGTGTTGTAAAGTAGGTGCTGTCAGCAGCCACTCTGCTGAGTCATTCCTGTTCTCTTCAGCACACTTAGGCTTTAGGGCAGGATATGGCTCTCTCCATTCCCCTTTCCTGGTCACTCTATGCAGGTGGTTCTTGCAAATATGAGTGTTGAAGGGCCTCAAGTGCTTCTACAAGACACTAAACTGCAAGTGGTTAGTCAAAACCATGATTTACCTATACCAGCTGACTCTCGGGATGAGCAGAAACATGCTGGGGTCAAGATGTGTAAATTAACTCTATTAAATTATTCTTCACTGGCTGCCTGTGCTGGTGAATGCAGTTTGCACATAAGTCATGAAGGGCGCTGCGGCGAGAGCAGGTGAAGGAGAGGATGAGGCTCCTGCTCCCCATGATTGCAGTGTGGTTAGTCTAGGAGGCACCAGGGCAAGACCTTTGCTGGGGAGCAGTTCCCACACTGATGCTCATAGTGGAGCGGAAAACTCACACCAGGAGTTTCAATTCTGCCTTACAGCTGACAGCTGTTCAAAAGAGATAAGGTCAAGGATCAATGAGTGGATTACGATGGAATAAAAGCAACCCCTATTGATCCCTTCCCCCAGGTCCCTGCAGCACGCAAAACTGCGCTGTCCAAAATTCACAGTCTCTAAATCCCTTGATTCCTACGTGCATAAGCTCTGTCCTTCTCCAGCGCTGTAGCATAACCTCCAGAGACCCAGTTGGGTTTTTGTTTGGGTTTGTTTGTTTGTTTGTTTTCTCAGAAAATCTGCTCTCATAGCATTTTAAACTCACATTAGGGCACCAACAAAACCGGCTCTTCTTGCACCAAAACTATTAAGAGCAAGCTTTCTACCCCACATCTGTGACAGTTTCTGGGATAGGTCAGCACCCAACCTCTGGTTTGGAAATTGGCTATTTTTCATAATATATGGCTCAGACTCAAAAGCCTGCATACAGGATCAAAGAGAAGTTTGGCCCCATTATGACAGTGGCAGTATTCTCATGCTTCATAGAGGTTCCCTGAGTCCTAAGCCTTCAAATGTACCAACCACTGCAGAAAACCCATATCAAGGCTCAGTACCCCTGTTACACACCAAATGTTCAAGGTGAACTCACTGCACCTTCCACTGGGAAATGCTAGTTATGTGGGAGAACACATGTATTGCTGCACATGTGGGTGCTGTCCACAGCTTTCCAACTCCCCTTTTTCATTTCTGTTTCTGTCTCAGAAGAGAAGTGGTCTTTACAATCAATGAATTATGCCCACAGATCTCTGTAACTTACAGATAATGCAGGTACTAAGCACAGTTTGGATGCCTTGAAGTTCCTATGGACTAGAAATGCTTTTTCAGAAGATGCTGTACTGAAGTTTAGGTATAGCAAGAACATGCCGTGGACATTAAAAAGGAGGCAAATATTTCTTCCCAGTGTCTGAGAGAAAGACCTTTGGATCCTTTACCTCACCACCACACCAGCAGCATTTTCTGTGGCCACTGGTCGATCACCTTCTCACACAAATCCACCTGGTGAATCCAGTGTTTACACAGGGAAGGGTAGTGCAAAAGGAAAGTCTGCACTCTTCCCTCCTACTTTATTTTGATGTCCCAGTTCAACCATAACACTTGCTACTTTGGACTTTAGGGAGAGAATTGTACTTGGCACAAATTCTGCATGTTTTTCAGTCTCTATATCTTCTCCACTCTTCATCAGATTGCATCCAACATCTGGATTTGTGTGCTTTTTGGAGCAGGGACTCATTGCTCACATACATACGGCAACTAGCAGACACTAGCTGTGTCTGTGGGACAACACTGTCAGTAACAAAATACAGCAATGATTTTAGACAAAGATCCCTTACAAACCTGCTTAGTTTTCTGGTGAGAGTTCACCAAATTAGGACTGCAGGGTCTTTTACTAACCACATTAAGCTCTTTTAAAAAAACAGTTTCTATATGACAAAAAGCCCTAATTAAACACACAGGCAGCCAAGGCAAGTTCATTGTATTACCTTGTTGAAGGCACATTCAGTTAATCCTTGTGGAAAGTCCCCTCCAGTCCCCTGAAGTCATTGTAACATACACGCAAGTGCGCGTGCATGGGTATAAATAAAAAAATGCATCATGGACCTTGGTCACCAAATCTGGCCTTATTTGTAAGTGCTCCCCTTGCCACAGCCTTTTCTAGCCTTGACGTGATGGGGAGGAGGAAGGTGTCACCTGTTGGTGTCCTTGACAGATGTAAGTGTGGGCATATGAGGGGAGACATTTTAGAAACAGGGAAGGAGGGAAAACTGCTCTAGGCAGCAACAAAGGGTCCAGCAAAGCCCCCTGATGAACAGTTCAACCCTGGACAGAAATGAAAGCTACCTGGAGTGAAAGGGAATGAGAGGCTAGAGAAAATGCAGAGCAGTGCATCTCTGCTCTGGGAACACTAGAGAGTGGTATTAAAGACAAAGCATATTCACCCCCAAACCTGCCTCCACATAACCCACTCAGTCAGTGATGATCAGAGCTTTGTTCAAAGAAAACATAAGGGAAATATGACTTTTGCACCACATTCATCACACTATCACCATGAGATTGGGAGATACATGGAATGTATCTCTCATGCAAGCTGCAAAGTCTGATCTATTTTCTGGTGAAATTTTAAGATTTTATGGCAGTTTTGTACTTTGTTTATGACTGTTTGTGCTTTCCAAGAAAAAAAAAAAAACAAACAAAAAGCCATCTGTTTGGATGTAACAATTTCCCTGAAAATTTGAAACAGACAGAAGGATTTGTTTCCTTGCTATGCCTCTTTGTGTGCCTGAAATTACTGAGAGGAAGAACTTTTTCACATCACTTTACAAATGCTGCTCTCATCCTTCACCCACTTCATCATCTTATGTTCTCAGGCTTACACACATGGGTAAACTACACTATAGATAGTGATGAGCATGATCAGAACATCTGGGGTCCTGGGCAGTGCTGTAACACTAGCCACTAACAAGATCAGGCACAGTTCAGCATCTGGTGTCACGACATTAGAGCAAAGGAATGGTTCCATGAGTCAATATATTAGTTACTTATCTCTGCAACTTTGGCTGTTTTAACCAGAAGTAATTGTATCCTTGAAGGTAAAAGAATATTGATTTAAAGTGTACCTTTATGCTCTCACATACACACACGTGTGCCTGTGTACAGAGCCTCAAACAGACCTGCAATGAGGGTGCACACAAACCCCATTCTCCCATGAGTTAGCAGTGCCAGAAGGCCACAGGGAATGAAAAGCATTCCCTACTTAGCTGAGCGCTGGGAACCTGTATTTCAAGTCGTTTTTGTTTGCAGAACTAAGCTGAACTCCCTTGCAACCCAGGTGGGAGGCAGTGGCCCTGGCTCCTGTCAGGAACACCAGCTGCAGAGCTCCCTATACACCCTGCTCTCACAGAGGGTGGCTGCAGCACAGCCAGCCCCAGGAGGAAAACCTCCACATCAGGCAAGGGCAGAGCAAGTGCCACTTCCCCGAAGACCTGATCCTCAAAACATCAGAGAGAGCAGCTCTGCTAACACTTGATGAGCTGGAGGTCAGGGAAACAAGAGTTTGGGAAGCTGCCTCTTAGGTTCCAGGGAGCAGGGATGGGTCCTTCATGCTCTGATGCCCAGGGGCATAAAAAGTGCCCAATACCTCATTGTTATCTGAGCAGTGTTTGGGCAGCCCAGGGTGTTCCAGTATGGCACAAGTTTGGACAGCAGATTGCAAATGTTCCCAACATAAGAGATGCCCCATTTTCTACACAAGCACACAGCTGCCATACCAGAACTGGGTAGAACTGGAAAATTATATCATATATTAATGTGGCATGTGAGAAGGTTACGGTTTACCTTTTGTTCTTATTTAATGAGAGGGCGGGAGAGGAGAGGGTTAAGGGAGGGGTGAGATCATGGTAGATGAAGAGAACTGGCTTGGCTAACTCTCCATAGCCTGTAGCTACTGCAATATTTATGAAAGGGAAGGTGCACCTTGGCAAGCGAACCTGCCTGAAATTGGAAGGCTTCAGATGAAAGGGAAACCCTGTAAAGTAAAATGGAGTTGTGCTTGAGAGGAGCACGGTGGACGGGAAAGTAAAGCTATTTCCTCACCAAGAGTTTCCATTTCTAAATGCTTCGTTTTGCCCAAGAAAAACACACAAAGGAAAACAACCAGGCCAGGCCTGCCTGCTCCCAGAGCACAGGAACCAAATTGCCAACAAACATCGAACTCCCTTTTCGCAATTCGGCAGAAGTCCTCTGGTATGTGCTAACACTGCACACTGCCCTGCCTATGAAGCTGGAAGCGTCCCATCCTGACAGTGGCTGATTTCTATTGCATTTTCCTGAATTTTGAGGTTATTTGAACAGACAGGGCAGGTTCCTTGGGTGTCCATTACAGTTCTGCTTTTTCAAGAGGAAAAGCTTGAAGATGCTATCACAAATGGCATTTCCTGCTTCTCCTACAGTTCTTATTGACTTATAAAAAAAAAAAAAAATAGAATTTTCTGTCAGTGTAACCAAGATTTCTCATTTACCAAACACTGCATCAACAGAGGGACTGGATCTTTTTAGAAGAAAAAAAAGCATTTAGATGATAAAAGTACGAATGTCAGGATTCTGCAAAATATTCCCTTAATTTCTTTTTAGTACAAGACATGGAAACAACTTTGAAAATTTTCAGAAAAATATTTGATATAATACAGATAATTTTTAATTAAGATTTTGCCTGTGGGCAGACCCACAGCCCTGGCATCTTGTCTCTTATCTACCAGCACAAGGCACTCCCAGTATCCTGTGCTCCCATGGAAGTAGCAAGCTCTGTGTATGCAGAGATGGGTTTCTTTTAGTTGCTTAACTATTTCCTCCACAAAGGCAGCTCCAAAGTGAAGTGACAAACCACTGCTAGAACTGGAGGAGGGTTTATTTTTCAATTTGGTTGAAGAATCCAGAACTTCCTCATTCTCTCCTCCCACCAAAAAGAAGGGTTTCAACCAAACTGGATGAGTAGCTGCACTTTCTATTGTTTTAATTTTTTAAATTATAATTTCCCTAATTTTGATCTCAATCTATCAGTAAAAACAAAAGAGTGGTCTGAAATCTTCAAACAAGAATGGTGTGATTTTTCCAACAGTTTTTCTTATTGTCCCTCCCTTCCCACGCCAGCCCTGGCACACAGGGGCAGGGCAGGAGAGTGCTTGGCACTCTGGTGGTTCTCACACCCCTCTCCTGTCTAGACCAGGGCTATGTCTGATTTTCTATCACCCCAAGGCTACAATTTCCAGCAAAGAAAGTATTAAATTCAAAACCATCTGCCCATCTCGGCTCCTTCTGAAAAGTCAAAACGCGTCAGAGGCCAAATTCCCACGTCTGGCATCAGAAACCCTCCTGTCCAATTTGCAGCTTTAACATCGTCATTGCTCAACCCATGACGTTACACGCTGTAACAATGTGTTTGGGGCAGGGACAGACATTCATGTAAAGCCAGGATTTCGTGGGGGCACCAAGAGAAGAGTGGGTATAACATGGGCCCAGTGCTGCTGGTTGCTGGGGAGGATTTAACCCATTTAAATTTATTGCTTGTCTGACTCTCATGGTTGTCCTCTGACTTTTCCCTGCAGAGACCTTTGGCTCAAGCTTGGCTGCTGCCAGGGTTTCATTTGCAGCATTAATCACGGGCATCTCTCCCCATGGCTCGGTGGCAAGCTGAGGTCAACGCTGGTGTGCTGAGAAGGGAGGAGGAACAAGGCGAGTCAGTCAATCTGCTGCCTGGTGTCATGAGTGATTTATGGCCTGCTTCAAACACAGCCATTGATCTGTTCTGCTTTCCCCAGCACAATTGTCAGCATGTAATAAAGCCAATGGGAATTCCTGTGTGTTGAGTCAAAGAACTTAAGTATGCTCAGGTTTGCTTATTTAGAAAAACACACCTGAAGTCTCCCCATTTGGGAAGCAGCTCAAGATTTACAATCCTGCAGAAATTTGCAAGGGTAAGAACAAGAAATACAACCCCAACCAGCCCTTCAGGCAGCTGGCCAATTAATCTTTCCTTTGCTGTCTGCTACTTCTTTGCCTTTCTGCCTTCAGCAGTTTTGGAAGATCTAAGCCAGGCAGCAGCAGTGACTTCCTCCCGCCTGGCCCACAGTGAACCCCCAAGAGCTGTCCTGGACGTGAACCCAGCCATTCCCTGGGCTGCATCTCCTGTAAAGGCTGCTCTGGAAATCAGCTGCTCCTCTCAGTGCGGGCTGACCTCCAGGCCAGGCCAAATGCCGTGTGCTCCCCAGCAAGGCACGGGGCTGTGTAGCCACCTGAGCTCTCTAGCACATCTCCATGTTGGTTAGAACTCTCAGGACCACTGATCTCAGCAGCTCTGGGACTTGGAGACCTTTCTGAGAGTGGTTCTCTCATCAGCTGGGATTGCTGCAAGGAGGGAGGAGGTACAGGGGCAGACAAAACACGACTGTGCAACTGGCACTGCAGGATGGTGCATGCTAAGGGACAGCACAAGGCACTGATTTCTCTTCTCACTGCTCGCAGAAGGTCAGCTGAAGCCACAGCCCACATGTGGGTTTGCATCCATGCCCCGTAGGTTGAAGGACAGCATGGGCTGAGGGGCAAGTGAGGCACCTTGCCCAGAAAACAGCACATGTGATGTCACCAGGCAGTTAATACTATTCTGCCCTTGCAGGATCTGCCCCTAATTGCAGAATCAGTGGCTTCTCACTTCCACTCACCATCAAGAAGGAAACATTGCTCTGTTGCATAGCATGGGCTATACCTTTAAAATACTGAAAGGGTAACATTTTTGTTCAGTGAAATGAGGGAAGACATTCACTTGCTTTGCTCTTGATTAAAAGAAATAATAACACTGCCCCAACAAAACAAATCCACATTTTCTCATGCAACATTTTAAAACAAAAAGTTTGCATCTTGCATCAGAAATATGATGTCAGCAAAATTCCAAAATTCTGCTTGTCAAGAGTACTCTTCCTAAATGTAGCAAATCCGATACATTCTTGTTTTTCTAATCAGAAAATATTGACTGATGAATCTAATCAGAAAGAAGATGATAAGCTCCAGCAATTTTTGTTCTGACAAAATACTTCCTCTGCAAAGAAAATTCCCATTAACAATTACTCGGTAGTAGAATAAATGAGATTGCAGGACAGAGCTGTTCAACAGATCTCATTAAAAGTGCTAACCTTGGAGCATGTCATCATCTATTTCAGAGCATTCATGAATCTCAGCTCCTCTGGAAAGGCAGGAGTGAACCATTCACAACAGGTATCTAAGAAGTCACAGAATTCCCAGTTAGTGGCCATTGAGAAGATATTGGCCCCAGTTCAATGGATTTTAAATTTCAGCTACTGTACATGTCATAACAATCAAACTGCATGAAACAAGACACAGAGAGAGGCAGGTTCCTAAGAAGTATTAACGCCAAATCTGATTGAGTAATGAAGGAAAATTCACACCTATGGGACTTTCCACAATTCTTATCAGTACTCAAAAACCCCCAAGAGACATACATCTTCCAGTCTCTCTTTTGTTTCTGGGATGAACTTCCCAGCACTCTGGGGAAGGGGGAGAGAAGTAGGAGGAGTAGAAAATCCTTCTTGAACAAAACATTGAATTAAATGCCAATAAAATGTTATTTAAAATACCCACTCACATATGGACAGCCTGAAAAGGTCAGTCCGCAGTGGTGTTGGATTCCCCAGCCCAGTACATAGAACAGCTTCTAGTTTGGCCTATCTGAGCACTATTTCAAATAAACTCTGTCCTCATTATTGAATCTTCCCATTTGGAGACAGCCAGTGACACCCAAAAGGACAGGGAGAGTTGGGAGGAGGTGATCTCCTAGGAAAAGAGCTCATTTGTGGCCAAGATCATAATTGCTAGGACAGAAAGAGGGATTTCTTGCTTTCTGTACTTCAGTTTTCACTTGCCCTCTCAAGTCACAATAGCGCTGTCACTGCAAGTGCAGCAGAGACATCAAATACCCAGCACTGGGAGTCCCAGCATCTCTTGTGCAGATTAACACCATAAACTCCTTTGCCTTTCTGAGGCAGATTTTGTGACTTTTCTTGTCCAGAAGACAAGATAAAACCAACCAGCTTCTCCTGCTAGCAACAGAGACACTGCCTCATCTCTGTAGCAGAGGGAAGCTTTTTCCCGACAGATCCTGCCTGGCTAAATCCTACTGTAGCAACCAGATGGAGTCTGCATGTAAACAGAACACACATCTGAAAGCAGCTGGGCAGCTTGTGTAAATGCTGGCATTCACAGCCAAGCATGTGGAGTACAAAAATTGTCTGCAGTACAATCCTTACAGTAGGGAGCTCTTAGATCTGTGATCAAGTCCAGGAGTGGTTTCCCTGAAGAATCCTGAATTAAACTGGTTGCAAGGGAAAGACTCCATTGCTATACATTAGCCTCTGACTTCAGTGTCAACATCCTCCCAACTGAGCATGAAAATGTCAAGAAATATATAGCATTGCTTCAGTGGGAAAAGGACAGATTTATGGGGATATAAGGACATTGGTTTATACTGGATGAAAACCTGGCCTTAAATATCTCACAAAATTTGGTAGAAAACTGCATAGACTGCTTCAAAGAGCGATACTCCATTCCAGAGCTTTAGAGGAAAGACAGAGGCAAATTTGAACCTGTGACTTTCCTAGAATTTGCAGTAGAGACCCAGCAAGAAGGGGTGCTGCATTTGAAACAGTGCCAAACATTCCCTCACACTCTCCCAGATAAAGGGAGAGGAGTTGTTCTTCCACCTCCCAGATCAGGCCTTGAACAAGGCAATTAATTTGAAAAGGGCAATTTGATTAGACTCAATTTTGCCTGGGGTAGGAAACACCCATTAACAAACATCAACTAATGAGAAGGTGCTCCCTTGGCTTTCTGGCTGTGTCAGCTGGGAGCATGCATGGTAGTGGATTCATCAGAGCTAAAGGTGACAAGTTAGGATTTAACACCAGATACTGTAAACTTGGTCTTTTTCAGACTACACATAGGAAACAACCCCAAGATGCTCAGCTCTTCACAACTCTGACAACAAGAAGTTGCATGGGCAAGTAACAGACACCTGCCTGTGTCCCTGTGACCCTGGACACTGTGTCCCAGCGCAGCAGCTGCTGTACCAGCAAAACCAGTGTTAAAGTTGCCTCCAACAAACAAGCATAAAACCATCAGTGGAAGTTGGGGGATACTCTCACAATCAGGCCACAGCCAGCTTGTCTCACTGGCTCAAACATCCATAAATCTCACATCTCTACACTAAGGAATGACCTTACAGCCACTAGTTCATTTTACCAGTTTAAATGTGGTTTGTTAAATTTATCTGAATGGCAGACGACAACCCTACCTGGAGGACCACACAGGTGGAGTTACAGAAACACTGGGTGCAGATGCAGAGACACTGATGCTCAGTGCTGGGTGTGCTCTCAGTCAAGGATACTGGAAAGGGATCTGTACAACTCTGCGTAATGTTCTCGCTCAGTGACTGTGTGCGTGTCCACCCACTCATGTGGGCTCACTCACTACTCTGCAGTATTTCCTAGGCACAATCTGATGGTGATCAACCCACATTGTCACAGCCCAGGGTATACTGCCACCAAGCACATGCTTACACATTTAATCTGGCAGCAGAAGCAGCAGTGGCTCTTGGGACGCCCAATACAGAGCTGCTAAGGGGAAAACCTTTGTCAGTATTGTCATAACATGGTATCTGCTGGTTCACACACCAGCAGTCATTTAGCCCTAAATGGGTAATGTTTTGACTAACTCTAGCTGTTAGTCAAGCTTGCAGAGGATGCTGTTAACTATGGTGCACATCACTACTGCACACCCCTATTGGCCTCAAGTTCACAGCACTCCTTTGAAAAAACCTGGAATATCTGCTTATTGTGCAAATTGTAACAATAGCCTTTGTGCCCTGCCTGTGTAGTAATGGAGTGTGTTAAAGCCACTGACAATGCTGAGTTCCTTGAAGTTGCTAATGGGTTAAAGCTGGGACATCTGGTGAAACACTAGCCTCAGCTGTTCCTCAAATGACATCTTCTTGGGTCAAATTTATCTCTTCTTGCCAGTCCATCTGCTCACAGCCTGTCAATAATAAACACTTGAGAGCCACAGAGTAAGCGAGGCAGCAGACAGCAATGAAGGACAGCATCTTGGAGTCTAACTAGATAGTGATATGGGAGCAAAAATAGACCTCATGTGCTCCCCCTCCCAGTCATCTTCCTCCCATTGCGCTCCAGGGTCAGGGTCAGGCCAGGGAAGCAGTGTGCCACCCGGAATACAGAGCCCACACCACGCCACCTGAGGGCTAATGACAGACTTCTTTGTTCCCTAAGGCAAAAAAGAAAAAGCCAACACACTCAGCTTCAACACACTGTGGTACTTGCTCATGCCTCAAAGGTCCATGAGGAATGGTTCACACCCATGCTGCCAGCTGGTGAATGTTTATTTCCTTCAGTAAGGCACTCCAGAGCCTCCTGATCTTTGCTGGCCACCCCTGGGCAGTCCTGCCCATGTAGTACCAGCCCAAAGCAATGCAGAAAGAGGCACAGGGGAGCTGGAAGCTACCAGGGAAGGCACAGCACAAATGTGCTTCTTAGTTCCTGAGGAGTTTGTGCATTCAAGTCCATTTTCTCCTGGCCCATGTCTCCAGGATGGACATCTTTCTTCCAGAAGGTAATGACCCTCACTGTAGACATGACTATAACCTTGCACACACGCAGACACTCCTCTCCAAAGCACAAACTCAAGAGCCCCAGATCACCTGGCAGCCTGTAAAGCAACAAAGTGGCGAGCGGGATTATGTATCTGAGAAGGGAATAGTATAAAACACATTCAAAAGAGGAAATACTGCAAGGATTCCTGGAAGTTAACTGGTGTGTGTGAGAGTAGGCAAAGTCATTTTACTTTGAGGGTACTCTGGGAAAAGCAGATTAAGCTTTCCTTGGTGGCAGCTGGCCAGCAACAACCTTTGAAGATGCATTAACCTGATGGTGAATAAATCTTTTGGTTTAAAATGGGTAGACACAGCACAAAGACCATAGTTTGTCCCACGAGTTATAAGGGCATATTCACAGTTAAATAAGCACGCTGTCTTGCTACCACAGTGATATCCTGCAACTAGTGAGGATCAGTTTCAAGTTGGCACTTTTCTACACAATCAGAAATTTCTACCTTAAGTCACTTGGATTCTTTCACAGCAGTGTCATAACACTGCACTGTGCTATTGCAGTGCACCTGCTTGTGGCCCGATGCTGCCCAAAACACAGCAAAAAAACATCATCATGACCCCCATGAAGCAGCAAGGCTTCTTGGCATGCTACGAATACCCTCGAAGAGAAAAAGCTCTTTCACCCTGCCAGTGCTATGCAATTGCTCTAATGAGCCACACGACTATAAGAAAAGCATTTGCCTTCTCCTTCACAGAGTTCTCCATATCCCCAATTAACTACATTAACATCGTAGCTAACCCCCTGTCCCTGGCGCGTGCTGGCAGCTGGCAGAAACCACGTTTCAAGACGTGCTTGATGCATTGCTGCACAGCGGATCAGGATACAGACATTTTAGTGTGCGTCAGACACCACATTTCTCCATCCTTGAAACTGATCCTGTCGGAGTGTGCTCTCTGCAGAGCCAGGACTTTAACCCGAGAGCGCAGCTACATTTTTAAGTATCATGTTAATACAGTGTTGTTGTGGGGATTTTGTTCAAGGGAGGATGGCTCTACTCTGACCTTTGACTCCAGAGGCATGCTTTAAAATTAAAACCTTGATTCTTCTGTGACCCACCACTCATTTCTCTTCATTCATACAGTAGCGTGATTTTAAAAACCTTTTACATTCTCATCTACTAATGTGCATAGCACTTTGTACGTGCCAGCAATGGCCAAGAGAAGAATAGTATGTACTCTAGTATTTGTAACCCAAGAAGTCTTTTATAGGTGCATGAACTCTAAAAAACAGAGAAAGACCTTGTTATTGTCCATCAATCATGGTGGTATCCCAACTCTGAGCTTGGGGTCAGATCCAAGGATCAAGAAATTACATTAGGCCAACAGTAGAGCCAAGCAAAAAGACTCCTGTAGGACCCTGGACTCTGGTGAGGAGGGAGCAGAAGAGAATGGTGGCCAGGAAGAGCAGGAGCAGTAGGAATCCTGCTCTTCTTCTGCTGCCATGTACTCCTGCTTCACTGTGGCAAGTCCTCTCTTCAACATGAGCTTGCCTCTTCTCCTGCACTGCCCCATCCATTGGGCAGCAGGTAGCCTGGAGGCATGACCATCCCTGCTGTGCATCCCCCAGCACAGCCGTCCGACAGCAAGATATGAGACTTCTTTATGCTTTTAATTGTGCTACCCTCTAGTGGCCAATCCCATCCCCTTGGAGCTCAGATCACTCCTGGCATAAGAGAGACGTTGGACCGCAAACCTTCAAGATTAGAAGCAAGCTGGTGCTGTGCAAGAATGACTTGCACAGTTGAAAGGAGACAGAGACCTGGCAAGGTCAAACTCTAGCCCAGATGGAGTACGATCTACCACCCCATCTCTGCTTTGATCTTGGGAAGGGGGAAGATCTCACTGCTCAGGCTGAGAGGTCTTGACTTGAGCAGGGGGAAACCAGCTCAATATCAGGTGCTTGCAACACAAAAAGCACCACCAAATTCTGGCTCTTGGCAGGCTCTAGCCAGAGAACATACTTCCTTCCTCCTCCCTGCTTGCTTCCCAGCTGTCTCACAGCAGGCACTCCAGCAGCTTAGATGGGAGCAGAAACACTCAACATGTCAATAAAATGGGTTAGAATTCAACCAACGTCTTTGCAATTACCGAGATAATTGCTACATTTCAGAACCAAACATTACTTAATGGTGCTCAATTATCCTGTGGCAGGGCCTGCAATGGCAGCGACTAATTGCTTAACTAAAGACTTTCTTCTTTCCACCCTGTGTCAACATGTATGCATGCAATTAGGCCACTGGTGCACTAAGAGGAGATGCCTGTTGAGAAAAGAGGGGTTAAGTGCCAGCCACAGCCACATGGCAAAGCTCAGACGACAGGTGTCTTGCCTCAGATTTTATAATGATGTGAAACAGAACCTGAAAAGCCCAGGAGGGAACAAAGATACAGATTTTTGCTTCCTGTCTCTGAATAAAGCATTAAAATGATGGCACAATGTGACCAGTGCCCCTCTTACAAGCCGATACACCCCCCAGGCTCAGCTGCATGTCAGTAGCCTTTTCAGTATGCAGAGTTCACAGATACTGGCAGAAAGAAAGAAAAAAAATCACCTGCCAAGCAAGCTAATAGAAGACTTTTTGATTGCTTTCAAGTTTTGAGTATCTCTCTCATATGAAAGAGAAGCAAAGGGAAAATAGGTGTACTTTCCATGTTATTTGCCATTTTATCACTTCTTCACAATTCTCTTTACCATCTCAATAACTTTCATGAGCAGAATCTTTCACTTTGCTTTGGCACAGAACTACTCCCTGTCCTCCAAGCTCCTGTCCTCTCTGTTTTTTCAGCCCCTCCTCTCTCTGAGGTAGAAATACAAGATCCCAGATCAGGCCATTACCTTTGTGAAAACATCAGGTCTTGGTTTCTACCCCTCACTGCTTGCTCTTATTTGGTTTATTCCTCTGACCAGAGAGGGTTCACCACAGTCCGAGCCCCAGGCCTTGTCTCCAGAACATCGGCTACCCTGGATGCAAGGGCTGTGCCTGTTCAGCTCTGCTCATGCTTTCACAGACACAAATTCCCAAGGCTATTTTGATGTTCAGTTACCAGCTCAACTCCCTCCCTTTGAAACCCCTCCTCACTCCTCTTAAGGACATTTTTTTTCTACAGTTCCTCATAGTTTCCACAGTAATGGTAAACAAACTAGGGTTGACTGCCCAGCTCAGAGACCTCCTTGGATTCCTTCAGTTTTGTGGAAAACTGCTTGTTCTCCCCCTGTTTTTTTAGGTTTGACCATTTCAAATTATAGTCACAGTTTACTCTTGTCCTTTAAATTATTGAACAGCCCCGTGAAGATTTGAGACAAAGGCTTCAAGGCACCTCAGTTATAACTTTCAGACCTCTGTTTTCCTCTTTGCCACATGAACAGCTCTCACTAAAGACTAAAGAACATAGTCTCCCTCCAGAACATCACACTGGTTTGTCCTCATTTTTCGCCATCATTTAAGTCCTGTGCATGCTCTTTGCACTCATATTTCAGTTATAAGCCAAGAAAGAGAACAGGAGCCATTTGGGTACGAAGATTTTGTGGACTCCAACTGGTCACTTGGAAAAAACACAACTCAACAAGGGAATAGTTAACATCCCCTAAAACTGAGGCAGTTTTATAGCAGTTTGCCTTAGTTTGCTACCAACGCACCCTCTCCGTTTTCACATGCGCACACATGGGCTAATTGTTTCACAGGAGTAACCTCACCTGCAATTAGCCACTGTTTCAAGTCTTTGATCTTTATAACTCTCCAAAGGACAGTGAGATTCCCACATAAAAGCCCTTTATTATTTTATTCCACATCTGGGAGTGACCCTCTGCTCCTATATTTATTAAAAAAAGTCCTTACCTGTTCTCAGAGATTCCCATTGAGCTGAGCCAGGCTGTAGCAAGCGGAAAAGCTCACTTTGGGGGATGGTTCTCACAGGTGCTAAGGATAAGTGAGTACAGCCCCAGTCTGATGGCCTCCACCTGCTCTCTGAGCAGACTTCTGCTTTGCTGGCATCCTGAGCATCAAACCCATCCTGGGGATGGACTTTCTGGGGACATGCCTTGTCCTGCTGTTTTATTTCATAGGGTTGTTTTTATTTGTTCAAGCTATTGTCTAATTCACAATTAAGGAATTGTTCCTTTCCAGGGAGCTTACCTTAGCCAACAGAGCTCAACTATGTGCCGTGGAGGAGAAGATATCAACATCTGATCCCATAGCACACACTGAGGCCAGGGGGTGCACACAGCTCCTGAAGAGCCAGTTCCCAAATTTTGCCTAGCTGTTTTTACAGGGAAAGGGCTGGGGCAGAGCAGGTAGCTCAGAGGCCTAAGCCAAAGGTCTGGTCCCAAAGAAAACAAAACATCAGGGCCTCTAGGCTCTTAATTAACGCTATTAGAGTGATAATCATGGCCTGCCCAACCCCAGAGGAATGGAAAAAACCCTCCAGTGTGAGACACACATAAAGGTACTGGACTGAAACATGAATATTTTTACCCACTGTCAGTGGTTAGAAGGCAGTGTGGGGTGGGGTGAAGGGGAGAATAAAAGATCCCCAGCTGAAGGAGATTCTGGTTTAGCATCAACACATAGGAAACAACGTAGAAAGCAGAGATTTCTGTGAAGTGTTTTTGCTTTTTGTGGGACTGCTTTCAAAACATCTGAAAAATTTAGACCATATCCTCTACAGTTTATTAGTGCACAGTAAATTATGCCCTTAAACACTTCCTTTATATACATATATAAAAATATGTTAGTTAGATGTAGCTTAAAAATAAATAATCTCATTCACATTCCTTTGCAAAAGAGCTAATGGGACACTGCTTTAGGAGAGCCAGGATTGCTTCTGTGGAAGGGTTGGGCTCCAGTGATGAGGCTTTTCTGATCTCACAGGGGTGTGCTTCCAGATACTGGTTTAAGGAAGTGGGAGAGGCACCTGGTTCCCACAGCTACCATAGTCCAGTCAGTTGCTGGTACTGCAGCTTCACAGAATCACTGAATATTCTGATTTGGAAGGGACTCAAGAGGAGCATCAAAGTCCAGTTCCTAGCCCTGAACAGGACAGCCCCAAGTTCTATCTCTTAGGAGCCTCCTTCTCCCTCTTAGGATATAAAGAAACCTTACAGTAGTCAGTCAGGGTGAAGCCACCCCTCACAAGTAGCCCTCTGGGGCTGATGAGAAAGGACACGACATCTGGGAGGCAGTAAGAGGCACTTATCACTCAAACTGTGTGGGTTTGGAGTTCAGATGTAGCACCAATGAAGATGTATAATTAGAGCACCTCAGAAGCTTTAAATTATGAAATCAGCTTAATTTGCCTGCTGCCTTTGGAAGGAAGAGAAAACTTCACTCCACCATTTTCCACCTGAGCCTCCAGGCAGGAGAGGCTGACCTGAGCCATTCTGTGGGATCAGCACAGCATTTTCCCCTGCCTTCTGCAATTGTGTACCTCCAGAACATGGTGATAGAGAATGTTTTAGAAGACAGCCCAAAACACAGTGCTGGCAGGGTACAGACCTAGCAGGATACCCTGTCTCTGCATTTGGTAGCAGCTTCTCCTGCCAGCTGCCCACCATCACAGACAGTGTTGTCATGTTTAAGCACATGCATGAGTGACACCAAATTCAAAAATCCCTCACTTGCTAAGACACAGCTCAAACCAGGGTGTCAGCCCTGAAATGTCTCTTTCATCTTCTTTGGCTGTAAAACCTTCAGCATCAGTCCATCATTTATAAAACGTCTCACAGCACAAAGTCTCTCTGAAGTATGGTTTGCCCCAGTTATAAAAAAATTAAATCCAGCAATCACAAACAATGTGTACTCAAAATGATCAGTTAAAGGTTTCCTTTGCTTTCTGATTTCTTCACTTTCAGGCAACACACTCTTCATCCTTTCAAACTTTTCTTTGCTAATCTAGAATTTCACTTTAATCCTAATTAACACTGAGACAGGGGCATAGAATTGCAAGTGGCTGGCCCTTGCAGAACCATTGTTCAGCTGAATCACCACCCTCCCACCCCAACTGTGACAGCTCAGTTCAGCCAATGGTGCAGCTACTCTGCAGCAGTTCACAGCCTGAACCCTCTGACATGCTTCTGCAGCTGACATGCTATGGGGGGAAGGAAGGAAAGGGCAAGTAACATAAATTTCCCAATTAAAGATCACTGCATGCTTACACTGTAACTCAAACTCAGACTTTATTTTCAGTTTTAAGCCCAAAAAGCCACTGAGATGTGAGTCCTTCTGCATTGGTGTTACCACATCTCACCGAGGGCAGACCTTGTGAGCAGTTTCATTGTCTTTTTTCATCTCACAGGCCTCTTACTTTCACACATGACTGGAAAAAGACTGTATCATCCAGAAATCCTGGTCTGCACTGCCCTGGTACCTGCTGGTAGCATTCAATAACAGGTGCTGCAAGCACCGGGCTGCTCCTGCCCTGACCCCCATGCCAGAAGCCTGTCAGGCAGCTGCTCTGCCTAAACCGTACCCTGCTTAACAGAGGACAGTGCTTGCCATTTTTTTCCTCTCCTCCTCCACTGGGAGCTCTTATTTCTCACCTCCCACTGCAACACTTATGGGAAAGTATATCCTTCACCTCTAGCCTTGGCGTCCTGTCCCTGTCCTCAGACTGGGAAGTCACTGACCATGGGGGTGGAGGGTGGCAGCTTGTTCTCAGCTCATCAATCTATCACAAACCTCTGCAGCAGGCTAGCTGCCTCCATGCCTCATTTATTTTCAAGCATAGAGTATGTTTGTGTTTGATTGGATATGCTGGATAAATTATTCTAAGCCGTGGATTTCATTCCATCACAAATCACAGACATGGGTTGAAATCCTGTGCATGAACCCGACGACTAAACTTCCATTGACCTCCATGGCAAAGTGGGATACTGATCACCCTGAAACAAATAATAATGTAAATTAAATCAAAGGGGTCCACAGGAAGGGAATATGGAAGAAGGCACCATTCGCATCATCCTTACCTTTACTCCTGGTTTGTGGATTCACATGTCAAAGGGATATTTGCTTTCCTGTATTACTAGTAGCTGTGAAACAGAAACACATCATTAAGGAGTCTCATAATCCCAGCTAAGATAAGCCCCAGAAATTTCTAAACCAGCCCCAAATTGCTCTTATAACATCAGTCAGACCCTTCAGCTTAGCTAGTAGCTTTGATATATGCATAAGGGATCTGCCTACCTCCTGCAGAAAGCCTTTCCATGAGGCTCATACCTGGAAGTGTCACTGCAGGGCTCAGGACTGGTGGCACAGCTTTTTACCTTCAGTACTGTTCACTTTCCAGCAAAGGAGATGACCTGGACTCCCTTTTGAAGGACATAAAGGGTCCCCCCTCCAAACTGATACATCATTCAGGTGCTCAACATGGAGCTCCACCCAGGAATCAGGAGAGGCAACAAAACAAAATTTAATTTCTTACTCTTTTTTTCTTAAATGCTACTGATTGTGCAGTAGGAGTGCATGCTTGGCTCCTTTTTCACAAAGACCCCAAACCCCAGCGTCAGATCAGGAAAATCAGTTACGAAAGGAGAGCCAGAGGGGAGAAAGAAAAGGAAGGTAAATGGGTTACAGAAGGAGTAGAGAAGACAGCATGACACACAGTCATGACCTGTGCTTGTTACTAATGCTGCAATACACATCTGCATTTCACAGCTTGTAGTCTGTGCCCTGGAGCTGCTAAAGGTCTAATGGCTTCTCCCACTGCTGTGCCATGACGTGACATGTCCTTCACTATCCACAAGAGAGCCAGGAGGAAACTTTTAGGGAAAAGCTGCTCAGCATTAACTGGCCTGTTCTCAGCAGGGTAGCGTGGGCATCACCTTCCTGACTGAATGATGAATTGCCTCAGCACTGCAACCTCCACAAAAATGCACTTGCCTGAATCTCTCCATGGCACCTCACTGGCCTCCAGAGCCTAATTCCTGAAATTAGGTACTAGGGCAGAGGTTTCCAAAACAGACAATGTGCTGGAGAATGGCCAGAGGCTGTGGGTACACCGAGGGTGGGGTAATTTGGGGGGAAGCTTTTTGCCTACAGGAAGAGCAGGATGCGTGAGAGCAGGTCTACAGAACTCAGCTGGAGCAAAAATTACCAGCAGATTATCATCTTGATAGCAAGATCTAGTGCAAGGACAGCCAGGCCAGGTGAGTCACTCTGCTGCTGCTTCCAGTCTCTGGGGCTGCTGATGGCTGTGATATCCCAAGGAACACAGAGTGAGGACCAGCAGGGAGATTGCCAGGTTAGTTATGGAGCTGGGCACTCTGGAATGTCAGCAGCTGCTGCTTGTGCCCCTTCACAGAACCAGATACTGGAGGGGGGACAGAGCAGAGTGGCTGAAACATGCCAGCTTTTGCCACTTGTTACTCGGGTGGGCTGCACTCTGAGCATGCTGCAGCCATTACTATCCCAGGAATTGGGTGAGGAAGCAGACTTTGCTCCCCTGCAAGCTCCTTCTCTGGGGTGCACGTGAGGAGCTGAACAGCTCTCAATCCCAACACGGCAACAGCTGAACTTGGATCACTGAGCTATAGTCAAGCACTGGGGACCCAAACCTGTGGCCAAGCTTCTGGGCAAGCCTGGACCAAAGATCTAAAAGAACTAAAGCAGAGGGAAATAAAATCCCCCAGATAAGAAACAGTTTCTCTGGTTGTCTTCAAGAACACCTGGTAAGACAGGCAGGTTTGGGCTCTGCTGTCTTCAGTTCAATCATTTGCCACAGCAGACAAATGAGCTCAGTTACTTGCTTGTTACTTCAGACCTTGTGTACCCAGCACCTCATTCACTCCAGTAGGTACATCAGCTATCATTTTTAAACAGTGGTATCTTACCCTTTCTCTGTGCAGGTCTAAATAGCACTGGGATGGGCTCCCAAAAGTCAGGCTTAATCTATTAGTCAGGGATCACATCACACCAGAGGGTGTGGAGAGGCCCTTGACACCAAAATGTTTTGACAATCAAACATTCCCAATTGACTCTAGGCATCGAGCACAGCTGATGCACGGGTAGCCAAAGCAGCTTTGAACTGTCTAGCCACACAGCCACATAACAGAGAGCTCAGCAAATCCTTCCTGAGAAGCTGAGTGAACTCGGGTTGCTGTGACACATGAAGCCAGCTGTCCTGTCTGCCAGCTCCGTGCTACCTGTGCTGGCCAGTTTGATGGGAGCTCCAGTCCATGGGAGCTGAAACCCTGGTGCATGCTTGGGCTGCAAAATGATTGGTTTTAAGGAGCTGCATACACACCACAGAGCACAGTAAAGCCATGCCCTTCCACATGGCCAGCACTGCACCCACCTGCCCCTCCCACAGCAAAGAGAAACACAGATTGCAGATACTTGCTGCTGAACAGTATCTGCAAGAATGACGCTCCACAGACTCACCACTGTAACCAGTAAGGGATGGAGAGTTCAGGCTCTCTGGCTGACACTACTGCAACTCCTGTTTAAAAGCAGAGATAGTGACTGCCCCTGCTTTGCAATCAGGATCTCTCCCCCATGGATGCAAACGAAGCCCAAACTTAGCCCCTCTTGCTGGGGCTTCCCCCTTCCCTTTGCTCCAGATGGAGGTGGTAACTAGATGTGATGAGGTGCTACTTGGCCTGAAAAACCTTTAGATGTTGCAATTTAGTACTCAGGGGCTGCAGCTGGACTAGATTAGGTTACACTGGGCTAACCAGAGATATTTTTGCTGGGTTTCTCCAGCACCGTGCTAACCACAAATCATGAAGAAGCAAGAAGATCTCAGAAAATGTTCACATCTGAAATGCTTTCTTATGGAGCAGGTCCAAAAAATAAAAAGTCCCATGAGGTCAAAAGAGAAATGAAAAGTAATCGTTGGGGTCTGATGTTGTACAGTGCACCAAGAATTGAAATGACTCACCCTGCTACAGTTGAGCTACAAGATTTCCTGTTTGCTTTGCCTCAATTTTTGGATGTTTTATAGTGATTGGAACTATGAATTGAATTCCTACACTAGAAAACAGCTGGTGGCAATGAAGGTGGGGTAATTTCATGAGATAACTATGACAGACCAATATGAGAAGGATTATGGTCCAGTTTTGGTTTAAATTTGGAGAAAAAAGTTCACCTTGGTCCTTAATTTGTGCAAACGGCTTATTCAGCTCAAGAACATATTTTGCATCCCCGTTTCCCCTACTGAACGGTGGAATATGATGCCATGCACTCTGCTTGTCATATCTCAGATCCCATCTTGCATTTCTGTAATGCCTCACATGCTGGAGAGTCTTGACATGTTTCACAAACTGCTTTATACGCAGCCAGAATGAGACATGCGACCACTTCTGGGGTGGAAGGGAGCAATAACTGCTTGTGCTGCACTAGGAGGAATAAGATTCTGTCCCGGAAGAAATACTTTTGCATGACATGTCATTAATGTCAGTCTCTGAACACCCAGCAAGCTGCTAGCTGCAAGGTTAACTGCATCTGAAGGACTAGAAATATTACTGCTGGGATGTGAACCTGTAGTTCCAGGCAATCTATTTCTGTCCAATCTGCTAGGCTGTCAATAGCTGTTTTCATCACTTAGATACACTATGGACCAATAACAGATAAATATCAATGTAGATCTTAACTTTCTCTGTCTTTTAGAAAGGGTTATATCTTCTCAAAGGATACCCTTGAGAAAGGAACCAACACCATGTGGGAAAGGATTCAAATTGCCAGAAAATTGTCATCTTCTCTCTCCCACAGCTCCTCACTTGCAGGTTTCTCTTCTCCTCACTGCCCCACAATGTGGGGGTGCAGCTGGCTGAAGAGGCAGCAGTGCAAGAAGTAGTCCTGAAGGTTGGCAGGGCAAAGGCAGAGAAGAAGGGAGGACATGGTTTTGGCTGTGATTCTCAATGAGCTGCACAAATTGCAGAGATTGAGGAGTGCCTGGCAGGAAGGATGTGACACAGGTTCTCTCCTCCCAGTGCCTTCTGCAGCCCTCAGGGTCCTGCACATCCCTCCCCTGGTTGAAGAGATAGCACTGTGACAACTCCTTTGATTATCACAATGCAAGTTTGGAGCTGGCATGTCCCCACTGAACACAAACTTTAATTCAAGCTCCCAATCCTACTCCCACATCACATGTGAGACTCCAGGCATTCCACAGCTTCCGTAACACCTACCTGGAGCATTTTCCAGACTCTACCTGCTCATCTCCATCCTCTTTCCCAAAATCCTGGCATGTTCTGGTGGTCTGAAGGAGAGGCTCCAGTAAGGTTCTTGTTGAGGTACCTGTTGATTGCCTTATAGAGCTTGGGAAGGTACCAGTGAAAAGGCAGGTGATGCTGAGAAGACAGAAAGTAGACCAAGGGCACTTGTGACCTGGACATATTGCTGCTACCAGCTCCTTCCTCAACTGCATTTTTGTTTACTCGTCATTCTGATTTGTAACAGGTTTACAAACTGGCTTTTCTTAGAGAAGGAGAAAGACGGAGAAAAAAATCCCTTTTTTTTTCATGCCGCCCTTTCTTAACATCATCCTGGAGCTAAAAAGGGGAGAGCAATGCACCTTTCTTCCCATACCCTGAGGCGGAACAGAGGAAAGAGCAGTTCCGGTGGCCCTGAGCACTGCCAGGGGCATTGGCTGGCAGCCAAAGAAGACCTGATTTCCAGCTGCACACGCAGCTGCTGTGGTGTGCATCCTACTTCAGCCTGAATCACAGCTGCCAGCAGGAGTGAACACCCAGGTTTGCAGGGGAACGCTGCCTTCAGTGCACCCAGCTCCCTGTGCTCAGGAAACCACAGCCCTGGTTAGCTGTAACACGGGTGAGTGTCTTTAAGCAGTGGGCAGAATACAGGTATTTTATAGAAGGCATTTGCATTTTGGTGAGGTAGAGGATATGAAGTGTTCACCTACAAAACAGAGTCTAATCTACTGAAAAAATTGATTGCTGCTTACACACAGTAGCCCTGAGGCAGTCAATCCATCCCTGGTTCCAAACGGCCATGCAGACACAACAGTCTCCCAAAGCAATCAACTAAGTACTCTGCATGTAGTGCAGCAGAATGTTGGGTACCCCAATATCTGGAGTGTGCTGGAATGTTAACATAGCTTCCTAAGCACTGGTGTAGGAATGAGAGGTCCCCTGATAAGCTCACATACCAGCCTCTTTTTGTAAGATGCTGTGGCTGAACAGGGCTGAAGCCTCACCTCCACTAAAGCTGGATACTGAGCTTGAAATCGGCAAACAAGAAAATCAAGCTAATTCCAGGCTCTGCCTTTCTGTGCCACCACGCACCATCCCAGGTGCTTCTAGTCCCTCAACAGCATCTTCCACCTTGAGACATTTACAGTGTGTCCCTTCACCTTAAAAAGCAGCATGTGGGGCAGAGAGACAGCAAAGCTCTGACATCTCAGAGCCACATCTCTAGCCTTGTGCGTTTCTGTGCAGTGCCAAGAAACATCGGGGTGGCAGCCCTGGGATAGCTGCTCTCTTCAGCCCTGCCTCTTCTCCCTGACCATGACCAAACACAGTTCGGGTTTGGGCCAGGATGTCTGTACCAGCATCCAGCAACGTCATTTGTTCCATCACCTGGACCTGTTGTTTTCAAATGTGCAAAGAGCCAAAGGATATATTTGTTGATGGTGTGTATGTTGGTTACTACCAGGATTGGCAGTTTTAAGGATTTTCCACGTATCGCGTGTCCCGTGTCCATCCACGTTGCGGTGCAGTGACCCAGACACAACACTGACAGCTGCAGGGTAAATAAATAAAAACAGAGTATTTTGATCTTGGAAGGGGAGGTGGCTTGGATGGGAAAGGGGGGCCGGGGTGTCAGCCAGCCAGAACAGGGTGGCCACAGCTGTGATGGGAACAGATGCGGCACAGGGAGCGGGAGCAGGGAATAAAGTTCTGCAAATGCAAGCAATGCTGGAAAGTCTTGGAGAATGGCACGCATATTTGGGACAGGTGGGAGGTGTTTACATTGAAATAAGAAGGATGATGGCTTGACAGAATGCTGGTCATGTTACCTGTGACCCAAACTGACCGACCACAGCTCTTAAGGGCCTAGAACGTCTGAGACCATCATTTCTTTGTCACCTCAGGGCCCACTGAATGTATGTAGAGTCCTGCAAAGTGCTAGGGTTGTCAGTGCTCGTAGGTGTTTTGTCCCTCTCACAAGCAAGCTGATGTTGGCTTTTAGCCATCTTTCATCCCTGTCTAGCTTGTAGTGGGCCTCTGTAGTCGCCTTGTGCAAGCCTTGGACCAGGCAGGCACAAGTCAGTATTGAGACCAGGCTCACCTGAGCAGAAAACCTGACAGTGCGGTCACCAGCACAGCTGGAGCACAGCTGGAAGCACCCAAAAACACCTATCTGACTGACCCAAAACAGCAGCTCTGACGAGGCTGGATCCCAAGCTGGTTACAGTGGTTCATTGGCTTTGGTGTTTGGTTTTGTTTTCGTTGTTTTGGTTGTGTTTTTTTTCTTGGTTGTTTTTTTATAATTCTAGAAGAAGCTATTTCTCGGCTGATGTTTAAATGATGAAACAACTAGAGCTGCACATCTTTTAAATTCTCAGAAGTGGCTCAGCTGCCAGGTGGAGCTCGTCAAGGCTCTTGCAAGGCAGGGATCCTGCTGCTGGCCACTGCCTGACTGAACTGGCATTTTCGTGCAAAACAACTGAGCAGTGTGCTCTCTCTGCTGATGGTCATTAAAGGCAAAAGGCTGTGGGGCTTGTTGCAGGGGATCTTTGCAATACTTTACAGAACTGCCTCCATCCTAAGGACTCATGACAACAAATGATGGGAACAAAATCATTCTTTTCTCCTGGCCCTTTCCATAAAACATTAAAGTCTGGATTTTTCAAGAACCCTGAAAGCAGATGTGTCCCTATTTAAAATTAATGGAGAGCTGGGAATTCACCTCTCTAAGGTGCTACAGAGACCCCAACTAAATGAGCTGAGCTGAGCCCAGCAAAGGCAGAGAGCATGGTTCTGGCATAGCTGTGGGATGAATGCTTAGATCACACCTGTGTTATCCAAGAGTGGTAAGGAGACTTGTCCAAGGTCATTTCATGTTGCGGTGGTGCAATGAAGAACAGAGACCAGGGGATCCATCTCCTGATTCTCTGTTCTGCCTCTAAGCTTTTCTTTTGCTCCTGACTGGTTGCTGACTTGTGTTACTCATGGGAGAAGAGGTCCTTCTAACTTCAGCTATTTCACTGGAGGATGCTCAAAGGCAGCTTGCAAGAAAGTTTGAGCATTTATAATCAAGTTGAAGAAAGGCTCACAAACACAAAGTCATGTTGAGAGACATTCCATGCATTTATTCACACCCTAACCCCTAGATAAAAATAGCTTTATATGTTAAGTTTAGGACCACAGAAAGCCCAGTGGATAGCAAGGGATTATCACAAAAGGGCAGCAAGGCAGTCAGAAAGAGCCTGAGGGACATTTTGTACGATTTCCATGAAGGGAATAATTAATTCAAACTGTATACAGACAGCTCTGGGAGTGTCCACTCTGGAGATGTTCAAAGAGTCCTTTGCTGCTTTGGGCTTACTTTAAATTGAGTGTCCTAAAAAAACACTTCAGCTATGCATTTCATTTCAGTTATACAGAGTGTTTGAATGCCAAGGGATCAGGGAAAAACTTTGTTATTAAAGAGCTGCAAGACTTTAACAAGGTACGCAGTCATTAGAAAGTTGTTGAGTCATGAAAATACTCTCAATAATTTGAAATTAATGTTTAGTGTATGCTGTACCATAAAATGCTTAGATGTTGTGGCCATGGATACTAAGGAAAAGCCTTAAGGCCATGACTACATGAGCAAGTTACCGCAAGGTGAGCTAGGGTGTAATTTTGGAGCGCACCACTTACAATAAGGTAACTTCCCTTTTGCCAGCTCTTGTCCTGGGACCAGTGGAGGAAGCCAAATCCTTGCTGAACATGGCACAGGCTGCCTTTTGCAGTCTGGTGGCTGAGGGCATGCATGTGGCTGGGTACAGCAGAACAGGCAAGGTGCACTAAATCTGTGCAAAAACGGATCTTTTGGTAAGTTTACTCTCCAGCATAGATACAAGGATGGAGGGACTATGTGTAGCAGCCAGTGCCATAGAAATGGGCACAATCTGATAATCAAGAAGGTAACCAGAAAGGGCTGGAACCTAATGTGGAGATTCTGTTTCATGATAAGAACAAATACATACATTAATAAATGCTTACAAATAACAAACAGTGCTCTAGTTTCCTTATACCAGTACCTCTATTGATGAGGTAGAGAAAAATGATGAACTAACAAGGGTTTCCCTCTCTCCTTTCTTTTCCAGAAAAGCACAACTATCTGAATTCAGATGATCTGCTTCTGGTGATCTTCCCTCTCTTTTTCGTCTTTGGATCCTGTCAAGCAAAGTTCATCAAGTTTCACTTATGACTTGTGAAACTTGTTGTTGTGGAATGTGTTCCTGATAAACTCTTTAAAACCAGAACAACAGGGCTCCTGTCCCAAATCAAGGATTCATCCCAGACCCTGGCCTGAGGCTGTCCAATGCTAAGTGGAAAATCACTGTCTTTCTAACCCAAGTCCATGGCATCCTGGAACCTGGAAATTTTTCATTTCAACTCAGTAATGATCATTGCAGGACTTCTCTTTCATTCTTTCCTCCCACTAGTTATTTTAATGAGGGGAGAGCTGTAAGTTTATTTGCTCTCCAGATTTTGGAAACTGCTGTTGTAAAAATGGGAATGGAGCTTCACTAAGAGTCCTGCTACTGCTCAGGTGAGTGGGAGGAAGCTCTTGAGTCCTCCAGACCAGTCCTCCAGGGCAGATCAGCTATCCTGATGTTCAGACCATCTCTACAGTCTCTTCTTCCATCCAGATAGTTGTTATACACATTTGGGGAATGAAAGAAAGAGACCACAAAGGAAGTCATGAGCCTGATGAATATGGCAATCACCTTTCACTGCTTCCTCACAAGGTTGAGCCTTCATCAGATGAGAGTGCAGCTTCCTTTGGAAGGGTGCATTATGCTCAGCAATAACACCTCTTCATCCTGGACAACCCTCTTCTTTCAGGTTCAGACCTAACAATACCATAATCCAGGCTTGCCTCCTTCCCTTGTGGGCTGGCCTGTAGATCAGGGCTGTAGGACTCTCAGTGGTTCATAAGCACCTTACCCAAAGCCAAACTATAAATATAACCTGTTTATATCCTCAAAACCAAGACAGAACTGAAGTACCTTTGCAAGGCCTGGCCTATGCTCTGTAGGTTTTGAAGGCATTATACAATTTTGTGTTTTCTAGGTGTGCAAGGCGGGAGATAGGAAGAGTGGGAATACTATGAATGCCCTTTCTGACCAAGGTCAGAGGGATGTATTTTGGAGCTGCCACACCTTATGTCAAACAGGAGCATGTTGTGGTGGGCACTGCTCAGCATTCCTCATACTCCTTGTGGAAGCAGGGGCAGGATGCAGATCTCAGTGAGCACAGTGCTTGAAATTACACAGAAATTGAACAGAAATAATGGTTCCCTTGCTAGTAAAGAATGACTCGCATTTCTACTGTTGCCCAGCTCTACAATTAGGAAATAGTGTTTTGACGGAGCACAAAGTACTCTGTCTACCTCTCCTATGGTTGTCCCTAAGCATCTGTTTCTTTAGGTACTCACAATATCAGTGTCTCAAGAGTTAAACTACCTGGAAGAAGGGAATTTTAGTAGAAGATCCGGAGTGCTGAACATTATCAGCAGTGTTAATCTGTCACATCTTTCCTGGACTGTACATACCACGCTCCATCACTCTGGCATGTCATGGCCTGCATTATTACAAGATGTACTGAAGCTGTAGCCAGCCATAGTTTGGCATCTCAGTGAACCTTCTGATCCAAGAAAATATGGGAAAGAAAAAATAATAATGCCATTTTCAAATATAAAAAACCCTACTCAAACCAACCCATCTTCATGAAAATCAACCAAAGCAAACTCCAAAACTTATAAGCAAGCATTAAAATAGAATTTTTCAAACACAACTATAGAACAAATCTGTTTGAATTAAAGGTGAGCTAGCCCCTTGATTACACACCATTAAGGGATGCCAGGTGGCTCAAAACCTAGAGTTTTTCTTTGACATTTTCCCCTCATATTCAAACACACAAAAAAAAGAAAAAAAAAAAAGAAAAAAAAAAAAAAAGATTTGTTTTCCTGGTTCCCATTTCCCAGTTCTGTCAAGAACCCAGCCAGCAGCCAGCTGGCCTGAAAACTTCCCATGTTATCTGAGCTTGGAAATGCAGCAGACTCAAGCTGGACCAGTCTTTCGAGTTGACACCACTGGAGTGCCCAGAGCCCACACCCCAGAGCAGACACTGGACTGCAGACACCAGATGAGAGGGAAGGCTCTTGGCCTTATTGTTGTTGTTGAGCTCCTGAAAAGGAGCTAGTGAGAGGAAAAATGTTCTGGATGGGATAAAAAAGTCTCACAGGAATGGATGATCTCACTTGTCCACACACACACGCCCAGATGTACAAATATATATAATTAACTGGAAAATACTGTGTGGTACAAAGGTTTCTTCAGCTTGGGATCATCACAGTTGGGCTAGTTAAGGTTAGTAAAGCCATAACAAAGAGTACTTCCCACACATCTCCTCCTAAGAGCCCTCCTACCACATCATAGCATTTAGTAGGCATTTATATCTGTTGATAGGTACTTCTATGCTTTTCACACAGAGAAAACTAGACATGTGATACAATTAATAAACGTATATGTAACAGTGTATATAGTCATCAGTAAAATAGATGGGCTCTATGCACACACATGCCCTTAAATAGACAGATTGTGGACCCCTTTAAACTGTCGCAAGAGTATAAAAGGGACAGGAGATGAAAAGACAATCCCATTCGAATAACATAAAGAAGAAAAACAAAAAGTACAAATAAAACCAAAAGCTACTGAAGGCAGTCTCCATCTGGTTTTGCCCCTGTGCAGGACATCTGTGGCAGATCAGAGGGAGAGCCATTGTAGTAGGTGGTACTTTGGGATTTTGGGGTTTCTTAAGCAGCCCCATGACAACTTGGAAGAAGTTGCAAAAAGCAGCTCAACTTACAGCCATAAATCACCAGTTTCAAAAGTGTCACAAAACATCTTCTGCATTCCTTTCCCTACTTCCTAGACAGTGCTTCCTAAAGGACACAGCAAAATGCTCCTTGGAGCACAACTGAGACCTTGCCAGCTCAGCAAAGCAGTGAAGTCATTGCATGCATTGCTGGGGTGCCATATTGCATAACAAGCCAGTCCTTGTTTTCTATTCTGTTTCAAAGAGATATACTTTTTTTTTTTCTTTTTAAATCTGGGCTTGTTTGTTTTAAATGGAGCACGTATGCCTCTATTTGTTTTGTTGGCTGGTTGGTTTTTGGTTGGGTTTTATTGATTGTTAGTTTGTTTTTGTTTTTTTTTTTTTTTTGAGGTGGGGGGCAAGGGGAGGGCAATTTTTTAGGTTTTTGTTTAGTTTTGTTTTCCCACAGACTTTCCACTCACCCTGAAGATGAAGTTGTGTCCTTGAATATAGCTGATGGTACCCATGGTTTCCACATTGGAGGTGTACATGGGCATCGTCAGCTGTGACCAGGACATCCTTAATCCTCAGGAGCTACGGTATAAGAGCAAAATCAAACCTTTTCCTTGCAAGAAGCCCCCACACAATTTATTAGAATTTTGTGAAAACTGAAACTGTCTTAATATAACAAAGGAATGAAAGGGAGAGCAAGAAAGGAGCTGAGCTATCTCTGCTTAGGTAACTCCAGAAGCCACTGCATGTTTGTAGCATTAAATGGAAAAAGTTCACTACTTCCACTGTCCTGCTAGTGCAGGACCTGGTCTGTTGTTTGTCTTGCACTGAAGAAATAGGCCAGTGTTTCTCCACAGGAAGGCTTGTCTGGATCCCAGACAAAGAGGGCTCAGGAACACCAGCCCTCAAATAACCTAACCACTCACTCATCCCAACCCTTTACACATTCAGGAAAACTCACCACCACAGCTGCAGATTTCATCCAGCTTCCCCACAAAACAGTTAACGTAATCCCTAATACTAATGTGAGAAGCCAAGAATGGTTATTTTTTAGGTAGCAAGAATGCCCCAAACTTTACTGGTGTTACATAACTTTTAGCTTCTTGTTCCAAGCTCCAAGCTACTGAAAAGCTTGCCTGTTTTTTAAGACTCCAGGTCATTCCTTTCTCTGTGTCCCAGCTGCTCTTCCAATATCTTTTTAAATCGTGTGCTTGTTTCCAGCAAGTGGACTCCAAGTGACAGGAAAAACTCTGTAAGAGAGATTGTCTTCTTGCATATAAATCTTACTTTGAAAGGAGACAGTATTTTTAAAATTAAAGGACTGGATTTTTTTTTTCTACAGTATTTTTGTTCTACCACTTACAGAAACACTTTGTCTCTAGAAGGAAGATGCTTGTTCAACTCTAGCCTGAAACAAGAGGCACAAGGCAGAAATTCCCTATCCTACACATTTTCTGTATGATTGATAAATTTTCTTTTAGTCTGTTTAAAACTTTATTATTTGTCTACATCCATGTGCTCAGGATTTCTGGTAGGGAATGTTACATTCCCCTGAATACAATATAGCACAAATTTTTGGTTTTTTTGGTCTCACTCAAAGATGCCCTAAGATGCCTTCACCATGCTTCACCTAATCCTAAATCAGGAGCACTGGTACTCATGGTACAGACAATTCGGAGATGCTTTGAGGTTCAGCCACACATTGCAAGAGTCTTGACCAAAACATTATTTATTACTGGTTACTCAACAGCAGCAGTAACAACAACAAATATAAGTTTGCAAGAATGAGTTGGGAGTGTCAAAGGCAGAAAAGTTCTACCCCAAAGGCTTATGCTTTATACAAACACAATGGAGAAACAGCATAACACAATAATGAGAAGCTCAGAAAATGGCTTAATATCTCAGACAGTGGACAAGTTTCATATGGGTGTGAACAGACTGTCTAAAGGCAGTTCCTCATCCTTGATGACTTCTTGCATCCATGCCCTGCTCTGATGGACTGGCTGGTACAGCTTCTGCTGAATGCCGTGTCTATCACCAGGATCCGGAAGCAGAACAGAGCTGGAGAACAGCTAGCAGGCCTCTGGCCACACACTTAAAAGTCACTTGAAAATTCCCCTCTGTGAAGCCTGGTGCTGTGGGCTTTTCTTTGTTAAGGGACCCAACTTACTCTCAGTGCAATAGGTAGTATTATGGAGACACCAAGATATTTGGGGACTTTGTGTGTAACTGATGGTAGCTCCTAGTAGGATCTGACATCCTAGACAGAGGAGATACAATCTGCTAAGCACTGTGCCCAGCTGGTTGAACTGACCATTGAGGCACACCTCCAGGTATATAGTTCATTATAAGACAAAGGAGGAGATATAAAAATTCAAGGTGGAGCACTGCCTTGATAGCTGGGTGTTCCTTTCCCAACACCAGAAACAGCAGAAGACCTGTAAGACATGGAGACAAATACAGAACAAATCAACTTTCTCATCTGTTGATGCTTACATGGCCACAGCCAACACAAAAACAGGGAGAGAGATTTGGCTTGCCTTATAGTACAGGTATCTCCATCCAACCTGAGCACTTTAAGCTCATGTCATAGCTGGTAGAAAAAAACAGGCATATTTTTAGGGGCGATTAGCCAGACTTGTTTGGACTGTCAGGTTAAAGTGACTCAGGCCCTAGATGCATCTCTTACTCTTTGCTTGTTAGAAGGGGTGTCTAGACAGCTCAGGTGTAGGTGTTGCCTTGGTGGGATAAATCCCCACTGGAGAACCACATGCTGTACCAAGGCAGCCCCCTGATACCACCTTGGTAAGCAGGGCATGGGGCTACAAACAAAAGAGTCTAGATCCCCATGGGGATTTAGTGGCCTCACTCCTGGATGTCATGCACAGCCACATGTAGCTGCTTGCAAAAACCAGTGCCCAAACACCAGCTCTCCTCTGCTCCTGGTGTGTTTTGGTAACTGCTGTTCCCCTCTTAGAGCTCTGCAGAGACAGCGAGGAGCCACACAGCAAGGAGGGCTAGTGCTGATGAAGCTCCCAATTAACCAGCCTGATGGATGGGCTTCTCTGAGCAACTCTCTCAACATCTGGATGAACACAGGCACACTGCCCTTGCTGTTGCATGGTCTCCAGGGCAACATCTGCAGTGTGTACACAACAGGACCATCAAGTAACTGCTTGTGTGACACTGAACATCATCACAACCTTTTATTCCTGGCACAGGGCACAGAGAGATGAATGAGGCTGATATGAGAAATGCTACCACCCTACTATAATGGATCTAATTCTCCAGTGTCATTTGCCAAAGCTGACTATGTGTCTACACACACATATACACAGACACGCAAACACACCTCACTGCCCTTTGTCTCAATATTGTTCAGTTTTACCAGCACTGCTTACCTTAAAAGGAATTAAGAAAGCCCCAAATCTGTATCTAACACATTCCAAGACACCATGATCTCTTTTTTTTTTTTTTTTTTTAATTAATTTTCACTACTCATGGTCCAATCCTAGTGATGTCCACGTGTAGCAAAGGGCATCAATCCTCATGTTTATATTTGGGAGTGGACTGAAATAATTTGGGATTAAATAATGGTCAGTGAATAGTTTTCATAAGAATGTCTAAATACAAACAGAAATTTCGAGTCCAGTCCTGCATCTATTTGCAGTCAATTCCTTGAACAGCCAAGTTTCAGTAGTAACTCTGAAGATATTTCTAGTAAGAGAGCAAGTGATGTCTGGAAGAGCCTGCAGACAAGTTGCCAGTCCTAAATGCAAAAAGGACTCCAAAGAGAGGATTTAACGAATGAGATTTAGTGTCTTGCACAGTCAGCATTCATGTGAAGAACTTGAAGCTCTATGAACCAGGTACAATGATTTCACCGAGTGCCCTCATGCTCTTGTCTGATGCCCATTAGGTTTCCAGTTGTCCAGATCATGGGAAGCACTGTTAAACAGCTTATTCTAGTCTTGCCATATATATCAAAGTTCAAGCAGCTAGACCCCTTTTGGTACCTGGGCCTATTATGATGACTATGAACTTAATCAATGAAAGGAATTTTCAGCCACTGGGAGCCTTCCCAGAGGCATGAAGAAAGGCAGGTCTGAAGTCAAGGGACAAGGAATGCATTGACTAGTAGGTATACAGGGACTTGCACAGAAATATCTGCATGTGCATGTGAGGGGAAAAGACAACATGAACTAATCCCTTTCCTCGAGGCTATGTCTTTACTCTTTCAGACTGGCACGTGTCTCCTTTGTTTTCGATAATAGAGGTAATTATATCTGAAATGTTAAACTGTAAAGCCATCATGCAATTAAGGGAATTCAAACTGCACAGAGCAATGGAAACATTTAAGGATGGATTATGGACAGAGATTCTGAAAATCATGATCCTTTTTTTCCATCACTTGACTCAAAGACTCAGGCAGTTGACTGCTTTCCACAGGGACTGCCTATCTTCCCACCACAAGATAAGAGAACCACACACTGATTCCAGTGAGAATCACTAGTGTACTGTAGTGGAACAAAACAGCCTTCAGAGAGGGGTTTATGGTTTGTGTTTCCTTTAATTTTTTTTGACCCTTCTTATCACTAAACAAAAGCTTGTGGTCTTTCCTAGATAATCACATTTAAGCTCTTATAAAACCACATTGCCTGGATAAAGCTAGTCTTATGCAACTTGGATAAAGCTTTCCCCTCCCCACCACCCCCGTAATTATTATTGAAGAAATCTATCATATTTTACAGGGAAACCTAAAATACAAAGCACTTAGTTAAAAATAAAGACGAAGTAGTGCATTTCCAAGTCCTCCCACCCTCTAATACTTATATTTGCAAACAAAAGAAGGAAGAAAAAAGGAATGCTAGAAAATAAGACTCATTCTTTACTCATAGGATCACCAGTGACACTCACCTTCCATGGGCAGTGAAGGAGGGAGTGCCTGGGCTTACCCTGCAGTATTATCTCCATGGAAGGCTCTCCAGTTCAATGCTGGAGCAGTGGTGCTGGTGAAAGCAGGGATCCAAGCCATGGAGGCCTTCAGTACAGCATCTGATGTCCTTCACAGCTCTCTATATTGGTGGCTGATGCCCAGGCTCGGGCCCAAGGCATCAGCCCTTGCTGACAAGGAGTGAGCTTGGACTTGCTGCTGCTGGGATGGTGTGTATCTGTGCACAGCTGGCCTGGGCTGCTGGGTCAAAACAGGGAAAGGCACCATGTACTTCCTTATAGGAGGGGGAGGAGAGGGTGGTTTAAGCACAGCCTCAGACATGTTCTTCACCAGAAGAACAGAGTCAGACATGAGGAACTAGAGATTGCTTGGGTCCTGCTAAGTCTATCTGGCTCTTGGTGTCCAGGTGAACTGTATCTGACATTAAGAGCAGAGGAAAGAATCATTTGTACCTTTCTTCCCAACAGCTCTTTCCAAATGAGAACATAGAGTGATTTTTTTGTGGGTGATCTTTGGGCAAAGAATGCCATTACTTACACCCCAGTCACTAGGGGAAATATTTATTACTAATAGGCTTTTGTGGGTCAAGCCCAGGCAAGGAAGATCAAATTGTTGCTTCAGGGCATCCCTTGACTTATAACTGCAGAAATGCTAACAACAAAAAAATGAAATGCAGAATGGAATATGAGTGTACAGGGGTTGACTGGGAATCCATAAGATTTGGTGAGGTATGTTTGTTTTACTTTGGGGTCATATTCTACATAAGAGTAAATGCTAGAAACACATTTAGCATTGTTTGTGTGTTTTGTTTTTTTTGTTTTTTTTTTTTTTTTTTGGTTGTTTTTTATGAGAACTGAATTTCTTAGATAACTTTTTTTGAAATAGCATTACAGCAAAATGCAGGATAAAATTATGAGAGCTGGCTATATTAGTAACTGCTACTCGCACTTCTACATTGCAAAAATGTTGATTAAAAACTACACAACTTTCCTCCATTCACCACATTTGGATCATTAAACAAACCAAATATCTTCATATTTAGAGTATCATCCAACCTTAGTTGAAACCTTTTGACTGTCCTGGGTTTGTTCCCTTGCTGGAATAAGTGGAACAAGTACTCCACCCCTCCTTTTAAATAGACTTAAGCTGTATCATTTAAGTTACTTGGAACAGGGTGCAGGGACCATCAGGAAAGGATTAACTGTAACAGAATCTTTGTGAGGTTAAAAACTGGGCAAGCTGGCCATTTAAACTCTATGATGGGCCATTTGCCTGTAACAAACCAACCTTCCAAAAAACCGGCCTAATTACATGTGTCTACCTTCAAGGTGATGCATGAGGGTTTCTGTTGTTACTGGAAGGTGCCCCAATGGAAATGCCTCCATAAAGCTTTTAAGAAGCCACCAGCTTGGACAGAGCGGACGGGCGGACTGCAGACTAGGATTTATTTAGTGAGAGGCGTGAAAAGCCAGCAATCCAGCCCAGCATTCCCTGGATTTCATCTCTGGCACAAGAAGGGTTTGCATGCTTCCTGCTTGTGGCTTCTACTTTAGCCTGTATTCATTGCTGGGATGCTTCGACACAGCTGTGCTGGTTCATTAACTGCCCAGCATGTCACTCAGCCCAAGCAAATGGCTTTGGGGCAGTGTTTTCCAATGACTCAAGGGAAGGGTAGACCACTCTGTGAGGAACGGAAGGTGTTGGTCTAGGAGATACTTGAGAATCTCATGGGATACATTTAAAATTAAAAACATAGAAGAAGACTCCAGCAAGAGCAGGGCAGCTTCCCACAGCAAAACAGCTGAGATTCAAATGAACATTTCAAGGAATAATCCTCAGCCACTGAGAAACCCTACTGAGACACAAAGCAAGATCACGAAGTGATCAATGAACCAAGATCTCCCTTTGTGCTACAGCTACTATCTCTGGTAGAGACCTCACTGTTCCTGTGGCTTTCCCTGTAGGGTCAAAAGCCAACAGTTTGAGGACACCAAAACAAGCAAAATGGATTCACAGTATGCCCACCCTTTTCTGGTCATCATATCCTGTTATCAGGCAAGACCATTCACTAAATTAGAGCATGTTCAAGCCTTGCCCTTGGATGCTTCAGTTCAGAAGGTGCCCTGCCCTGTTCCAGGAGCTGCGTCAGAGCCATGCTGAGCTGTGCAGCTGCTAGTTGGGTGCTGTTTCCAAAGAAACAGGGTCTGTATTCTGCTGCAAGTGACTCATGCTGAGATCATCCCACTCAGGAAGAGACAGAAGGATCTGTCCCACCTCTTCTTTCAGGGAGGGCTTGTGGCGTGGAGGAGCAAAGAGGGTGCTGCAAGTGGGGAGGTTTGGGGATCCCACTGCCTTGCTCCTTGGACTCCTGTTTTGTGCGGAGGAAAAGGGAGACAGCCCATAAAGAAGACACTGTCTGCCAGCTCACGCTATGGCATCCATCACAGTGACAGCCCTTGGCCAGGGACAGTCTGGGAGAAGCATCCCCAGCACACAGGCCCAGCACACTGCTGCGTCTCTGTTCCTCTCCTCAGCCTTGCTGTAACCCCCACACTGCCTCACCACAGCACAGTCTCCTTGCTCTTGCCTCTCCATGTGCATTAATACAACCCCCTATAACTGCTCACTTCACCCTTCTCATGGGTACTCTCTGGATGACCACTATGGGCCCAGGTAGAATTAGGGAATGTGGATACTTGGCTTTAAAGGCAGGAGATTAGGAAATCCACACGACTCCACAACAAGCACAAAGTCTCCATGACTATTGCCATGTTGGTAATAATCCTATCTCAATAACCAGCTGTGGAGGGGGTCACTCATCCAAAACATTTCCCAAGTAATCCAAAACTAGTTTTAGTTTAAAAATCAGAGTCAGGCTCAGATAGCAAGAAGTGAGCCCAGCACCCCTAGAGTGGCCAGTGCAGTACCCTCTTGAGACACAGCATTGCTCAGCATGAACCATTGAGAGATTTATCCTCACATCTAAATCTCTAGAAACAGAGCTGCTGAAGAAAATAAAGACTTTGTAGTGTTTCTTCCCAATCCATCCTGGTCTGCTTGTCACTGGGTTGTTCTAGCCTTTGACCTGTGCCGTTACAGTTCTTCCCAAACAGGATCTCTGGAAGTCACCTCCCATGCTCATGCACCATGCAGGCTGCTCACGCCTGCTGTTCCAGGCACTCACTGCTGTTCCAATTGCCCATTAGAAACCCAGCTTGGCCCAAAAACTAAGGAGATTGACAAGAACACATTTTGTTGCTCTTCCTGCAAAACTCTTGAACTCCTGAAAGTTGAACACATGAAAGCAATCTGAGGTTAGTGCATAATACACAAACCACATGAAAGACATAATTTAGCATTAGACAAATGTTACCAGAAGCAGGTTGAAACTAATAAAGGTTTTGCATTCAGGTCATAAAAAACAGCCTTTACATCAACTTCTGAGGTGTCCCTATTTAGTGTACTTTGATGGGGGACTAACCAAAAGTGCTTCAATGCTGATACAAGTCAAATACAAAAAACATCCTTTTCTTCACTCTTCCCCCCTCCCCCAGTGAAAAAGATGCTTGCATCCACAGGGCAGCCTCTAAATGGTGACTGAGAATCCAGGATAAATATGGGTCAAAACTGTTTTCTGTTCCCGTTCTAAACCTGTTGAAAGGCCACACCAACAAGCTGAATCCAAGCACTCTGGTAATCCTATAACAGTATTTTTTTAGCACTGCCACAATATACCTTAAAAAACTGGTGCCAGTGATCCAGTTGAAGTACTAGAAGGAAGACTATGTGGTGCCCAGTGTTGCCCACTGACTGTGGCACTGACATGGAGGAAGGAGGGTAGAGATCAGCCTCCAAGCAGCATTAAGGAGCCTGTGTGAGTTCTCTCTTCTGATCCTGGAGGAAGCCACACACAACCTCATGTTAGAAACTTCTGTCCATGGTTGATTCCTATATAGGAGTTATGGAGTCATGTTAGCACTATTTTTACAGATCCCAAAGTCCAGCCTCTCACTTTAAGCCAGTAAAAACCAATAAATTCAACATATTTCAAACAAGATGAAATTCGGAACATAGAGCTGTGTTGCACCTTAAAAAGTGTGTTGGCAGAAGAATTGGATTTACTTTGAAAGTTAGTTTGGTATGAAAGAGCTACACAGCAAAATGCTAAATCCCTTTAGAGAACAGAATGAAATAAAAGCAGATATTTCTTCTCTTAACACCTTGTCAGCAAAATTCCCCTTCTTGGGCAAGAGTTTTTGCTTTTGCAAAATTATTGTGCTAGTTTGCCAATGAAGTTTTTCTAAGAACAACTACCTAAGCAACATAGCTGCTTTCTCATCCTGCCTCTCCCAACACCTCAACACTCCCTTCTGTAGGCCAAGCAGAAATTTCTTTCCCTTGGGGCCTGCAGTGAAACTTATACAAGTTACTGGGAGAAAATGCTGCACTGAGGTGGAACCCAGTTCCCTCTTTCCTCTCTCTTTTAAGTTTCTGACCCTGACTTTCAACTACTGTTCTAGTCGGAGTCTGAGAAATGGATTTATTTCCACTGATGTGCTTTAAACACAGACCTATTAAAAATATGAAGACTGATCAACTTAGAGTTAGGCTGAAAAAAATTCCAGTGTGATTGAAGGTATAACTTCTGAATGATGTACTGGATAAACACAGTTCAATTGATTTTGTGGTCTGCATTCAACCTAGCCTTTAAAAGAAATAGTCTGGATAGATATGTGAATATTAATCAAAACACACTATCACTGAGAATGTTTATAGAACCTTTCTGTAAACTGGGCTATCAGTAAAGACTACAGAAGAGGACAGTCTATATCCTATTTTTAACTCTTTATTCACCAGCTGAGAATAGTTGGAAGAATATCAGAGGTATCACACACTGACCTTAATTAAGATGATGATTCACCCTTTTCTCTCTGAACACAAACAGAATAGCTTAGAGCTGGAAAGCTCACATGCAAAGAGACTTTGGGTGAAGAGGTAACATTTACCATGAAGGGCCTCTTTTGAGGGACAATACAGGGCTCCTGATAGACAAATTATCCCAGACAACATATGTAGTCTCATTCATCTATTTTTTTCTGGAAACCTAGAGAAATACTATTGTGGTTGAGGCGGGAGGTGACATAGGTTTCAGGATACCAGCTTTTTAATTGCAACAGTGTAGTTACCTTTATACAGTCCTGGGTGACACATGTACACACAGCATTGGTTTACTACTATCATAACAACTTATGATTGGACATACAGCCACATGTCTTAACACAATAGGTTAACCTCCTAAGAGGAAACCACTCTGTGTTACAGTCCTACTGTCCGTGGTTAACCCTCTGCCAGGTGTAAGAAGTTCCATCTTCAGTATTTCAGTTTACTGAGAGCCCAGAACCAGCTGGGCTCCCCCACAAAATACAAGTATGAAAGGTATTGGTTTTTGAAAATCTGGAAATCCCAAGTTAACACATCACTTTATTCTGACATTTATAAAATCAGGGCCTTCATCAGTCAATGTATTTATTTTACAAAAAAATAAAACTTGTAACATCAAGAAAACAGAAACAATTGTTTTTATTCTTCAGCATCTAATCTTCTTGTTCCTGCTGAAATGCCCTTCCAGAATAGCTCTAGTAAGAATGCTTGTCTTGTAAGAATTAACATGATGCATTTCAGCATTATTTTTGCTTTGATGGGATCTTCACAAAGTTATTTTCAACAGCAATCTTTTGCTTGACTAAGGAGATACAATATTGACAATATACTGAAGAAGGGAAAATATCTTTCCAGTTTTATCTTTAAGTTGTTCCAGAGGTCTTCAACTGATCCAAACTAAAGTCACTTCTTTAAAAAACAGGATATACCTTAAAAGGTATTATTAATTATATTTCTACCATTGCTCCACAAATAGGTCAACTGTAATCATCACCTATTTTGAATGCCTATAAACTGCTGATAGCTAAAATATTCATACCACTTTACAGTCACGTTAACAAATGCGTTCAGATGAACTAAGGAATTACACCTCTATCTACCACATTCATACACACCTTTTTTGGTAAAAAACATTTTCTCACTGCACTGCAAAGCTTCTGGATTTGGACTTTAAAAGGTGGTGAAAACTAAGAGTGCAGAGTCAACTTCAATCATAGCAGAGTCTGAGTCTTACAAAGATACTTCTGAAGAATGCATATAGACATGAAAGTAAACAAAAACCCCCATTAAATAAAACATTTCAGATCAAGGCTTCAGCAAAATTTCCTTGTTTCAGATCATCCTGGTGACAATACTTTCCTGTAGAAGGAAGAAAAGTGGCCTCTATTTGGTAAACTCAAGGCTCAGAAATCAAAGCAGCCCAGAAGTAAAGTGGAAAAAGACACAGATATGGTTGGATTTGAAGGGTTTTGAGTGCTCCTAGAGAAGCAGGCCAGAAAGTAGTATTTCTAACATGTCAAGAACCCAGATCCAAGGCTCAGACATCCTCCAAACTTGAGGTTTGATCGCATTCAAAGAATACTTGGATTCAATCCCAATTCAGTGAACACCAAAATGTGCCATGCCCATTTCTGGTTTTAAGAGCAAGATTTCAGGCAGACTTCTTTCTCACAGGGCACAGTGTGGGCAGTAGAAAGGTAGAATTTCTCACTGTGCCATTGCTAATGTGCTTTTTTGCTGCCTGGGAAAACAGATCTCTCTTTAGAGAGGAAGGTAGAATAGCAGCCAAGGCCACGGGGCACCACACAGACTGACTGGTAGTCAAAACTGCAAGGTCAGGCTTTGTTAGAGGGAACATCAGGGGTAGGACCTGGCACCTACCAGAGAGATGGTTCTTCTCTTCCCTCCTCTCCCTCATTCCACAAATGTTGGCGGATCCTTCTGGCAGACTATGACTTCAAGCCTTTGAGAAAAGGAGCCTGTCTCTAACTGTTCATTCAAAACCTGATGTCCTGTCCCCTGCCAATGGCTGTGTGCTGATATGGGAACTGTAAATATGGAGAAATGGTTTTGAAATTAACATCTAGTCCCTAAGCTTTTCATAAGATCAATCAAAATCTCACATACAATTTTTTCCACAAATTCTTGCTTTTCCTATCCAACCCTACAGTGAAACTGAAGAATGAAGTTTAGAACCAGACAGCAGAATTTGCATCTGAAGGATTTTATGTCTCTAGATCATGAACAATTTGGAGTGAGAACTCTGATCTATAAATTACCAGAGCCAGAGGACAGCCACGGTCAGATAGGTTGAGAGGTTTGATTTCTGAAAGGATGCCAGCAACAAGGCTGCTTTGAAGGAATATCCTGTATGAACCAGAGTGTAACTGATGGGAAAAGCATCTAATCTCTACTGCAAATGATGGAATAAACCATAGCCATGACTTTTGCTCCAAGAACGGTTTCTGCTGTTAAATGTTGAAGACTTATATGCAGTATGAACTCACCCAACTTCTAACTACCAGTTCTTACTGTACTATTGCCCAAAGAAGCTTCTGTTTCTGAATTTCTCTTCCTTATATAGCATACTTAAAAACCAAACTTTTCTTGACTTGTTGTTTGGTAAACTAAGGAGATGGACTGCACTGTAAGGCGTGTTTGCCAATCCTTCAGTCATTCTTGTGGTTCCTCTCTGAAAGACAGCCAGTTTTTCAACATCCTTCTTTAATTGTGGGTACCACAGCTGGATGGAGTGTTCCCAAAGCAGTTGCACCAATGCCAAACACAGCAGTAAAGTGATCCCGGGGTATATAGACAGGGAATATCAAGTAGGCGTTAGAAAGGATCCAAGGATTGTTTTAGACCCTTTGGCCACAGCACTGGAGTGAGAGATGACACTCAGCCAATTATGCCTTCAAATCCTCAATCCTTTTCCAGATTCCTGTTTCTCAGCTCAGTCTATTCCATCTGGTACACAGATCTCAGATTTTTAATTTCCTTTACCTGTAACATCCTGAAGAGAAAAATTATGTGCTATTTCCATTCTATCGAGAGATCCAGTGAATGAACTAGAACAGATCCAATATGCTGAACTAGTCTTTCTGTCATCTGCTAACATCAGCAGTGTGAAATTCAACCCTTCTCACAGTCACTGCCATACCATTAAGCAACTCAATATAACAAAGGGATCCCCCTAGTAACTCAGCTATTTGATGTGTTTGCACTTTAAATCTATTTACAAATCCCACTTTGAAATCTGTAACTGAAACAGTTGGAATCCATCTGCTATTTTTTTATTTGATACTGTACCATTCAAGTTTATGATAGAATATATATGGGAGCAGGTTAAAGGCTTACAGGAACTTCTTACATCAGTATTAGTATAGTAATCAGCCAGATAGATCTTGTTTTTAAATCTCACTGAAGCTGACCAAAGTTAGTTTCCAAAAATCAATACTAGATGCCTCTTCATGCGATACATTTCTTTAGTATGTAATTCCATATGTATTCCTTAAATATCCTTGAATTTCCTTGACTTAACATTAATGTTAATTATTAATGATCATAGCAATCTATTTAATATATTGATCTAAATTTAGATTTATTTAGCCTCTAGAACTTCCACTGTGTTTCTTATTAGAGATAAAAATAAAAATCTAGGGAGATCCTCTTCAGCTTTGTACTTCTAGGATTTGGAGTTAGAAAAACCCAGTGATTTGCATATGTAACTTTAGGACCTGATTGTTAACATACCCCAAGTTCCAATGAAGTGAAAATTAGTCTAAATTATCTAAAGAAAACATTAATCTTCTGTTTATTTATAAGAAACAAAGAAGGCTCTTTTTATGCCACTACTGTCAATTCTATCACAACCAGTCAACCAATTCAACTACTACAGATTATCTAGCTTGAACTCTATGATTTATTTATCTGATTTTCTAAGTGACAATGTCCTAATCAGACCTTCCATGGGGCACCAGCACTGAAATCTAATTGGACATTTGTGGAAAAAGAAGCAGAAGCAGTTTTCATGGTTATGAAAACAAGGAATCCAAGCATCCTGAAAATATCTGGTGCACAGCACTTCTTTTCAGGCCACAGTTCTACTGTGAGTATTCTCGTATTTCCTTACTCTCTAAAAAGCTGTAGGTTACCTTCTGCCTCACTGATGGCAGACCTGCTCTGTACTGCTTTGAAGTGCTGCCCCCAGGAAAACATGGACTTCAGATTACCAGGAGCCAGCTGCCAAGGGAGATGCTGTTCCAGAACTGTTAAAACTGTGATTCTACTGAAGGTCATTTTCTCCCCGACTGCAGGCTAGCATGGCCCAACTGGCTGCTGTATTAGAATAAACAGATGCTATCAGCACCAGCAACAAATTATCTTCTGAGGCTTTGTGCTTTCATGAGAGTAGCAGGTTGTGGCAAGTCAATTTACATTGAGGATGGAGACGGAGTGAAATGGAGGTTATATCAGCATTAGCAGGCAATTCAGTATGAGGGAAAAGGAACAGTAAATCGAAGCTGTACAACTACAGTGTGAAAGAAGCCATTATCTGTGCACCCATATCACTCCCAGTGAGGTACACAGCAAACCAGATGTGGGCATAGGGAGGTTTAACACCTGAAAAGTATTTGTGTTTTATAGTCAAGTGGTAAAAACCCAGAGAGAGCATGTGCTATGCATGTAAATGTTTTGGGAGATGTAACTGTTCACATGAAACAGTTCCTTGCACCAGGACTTGGGGGTGTGCTGCAGCAGGAGAGGCCAACCCACTGTTTGTTTGCTGTTTCCAGGAGAGCACTTTTCTATGGCTGAGATCCCAGTCCCACCACCAGAGTGGTGGCATAACTCCTCTGTAAGCGTAGGAGAGCACACCACCTTATGTATTTTCACATGCACAAATATTTTAGCCTATGGTATTATGCATAAGTACCTGCATGTAAACCAGCAGAACTTGCTGAAAGACATGGAAGAACTTTATAACAAAATGAGGAATGGAGCTCCATATTCCTAAAACCCAACTTGGGGTTCCAGTGAACAAGACTTGCTGTGACCCAGGCTGGCCTCTGCTACATTCAGACACAGAGCACATCCCTATTTGTGCACAGAACTTCAAGATAACCCTTGAAGACTATGTAATATATTCAGGAAAGGTACTCATTAAAGGCAAGTCATACACCTCTGCTTTTAGCCATCGTATCTCTACACCCATTTCACACTGGCATACAGAGTCTGCACTGCCTTTTTCCTAACATTTCCTTCAGTGTTTTAAGAACAATTCATATTTCTGGTCGGGACTGGGGAGCAATGAAGCCATCTGCTGCAATCTTATTTACAGAAGATATCAGACAGCAATTTCAAAACTAGTCTGGCTTTATTACCACAGTGAAATACACTATTTCATCATTCTTCTGTCAGAATGGAAAGACAAAGCTTTCATGCATCTCCATGCAGGTGACTTTTCCTACCTCTGGACTCAACACATTCTGTGATCTACCTCCCTTCCCATATGGGCTAGCAAAAATATTTATCCCAGCACCCTAGGGCTTTAGCCATGTTGTTTTCTACGGCTGTCAGGCAAATACCTGCAGATATTGATGAGTTTTGATGTTTCACTCATATCAATCCAGAGCTGCCTACACAATCTGGCATTAGTTTTCATTTGCCCAGCCCAGAAAGGAAACTAACCTTACCAGTCCTGAAAGACTTCTGCACAAATGTGAGTGGGTAAGCCACTCGTGCAACTCAAAGATATAGAAATTCCTTTAATTTTTCTATAAGATAACATTTATATTTTTAGACTAGAGGAATACACAAGATTTAGTCATCATTGACCTTCGAGGGCTACATTAGAGCTAGAGGCAAAAAACTAAAAAACCCACATTCTTGCATAGCATTACAAATATTACTTTGTGTTCAATTTGTTTTCTTTTTTCTGACATGAGTTTTGATCATTGTCATATGACTGTGAGGGGTAAAATGAAGCTGTCTCAGTTAGTCTTTCTGAATACGAGAACTTTTAGACATGAGGCAGTTCAGCAACTCAGATTCAAACCAGAACATCATCCTTTAGAGGTACCTCTGTAATTCCACCTGCTGTCCTGATCTAGCAGTTCCCTTACCTTTAGAGTGCAATGAAACTAATGTTCACTAAAGGTCTCCTAGGGGTCGCAGACCACAGGTTTCACTGGAGCAGAACTAATCCTTCCTTTGAATGATTTGAGGGACTTCTCATGCCTTCTTCTTTTCCTATTAAATAACCAATTCAGAACAAAAAAAATATATTCAATAACATGACTCTAAGAGTTCTCAACAATTTCAAGTCAGTAGTCTTTCAAATTCTAGGGCAGTTATGCATGTACAGTTGAAAGCAATCGGTACAAATCTAGATTATTCTTTGAAGAGTCTGTTTGATGTCTCTTTTTCAAACTGCTAGGTGAACCATAATACAAACAAATCAGAGAATCGGCAGCCTGATTTTAAGAGCATTCAACATTAGAAATAAAGAATCCAGTCTCCTGACTCATTCACATGCCTTTGGACTGCTATCAAACCTGGGGTGGGTGCAGCATCTCATCTTTCTAGCATAATGTTTACAATATTCTGTTCTTCCTCTCTCAAACACTGCTGAAGTTCCTTGATTATTCAATTTGGTTCAAAACAGGAGCAGAAGTTTTATTTTCTCTTTCCTAATACGTGTTTATATTTTAGGGAAATCCAGGTGAAATGGCCTGTCATTAGCTTTTCAGGGGCAGATCTATAGATTATACCATAGGCAAATCACTACATTGCTCAACACTTTAAATCATGCTGAAAAAAATCTCAGCAGCGGAAAAAGTCCAAATATTCCTGCCAGAAAATTGGGCTAGCACATTTGAAGCACAAAAGTTTCCGTAGCCAAGTCATTCACATCTGGATTCTTTTAACTTTGTCAGCATGGCCAGACACCCACTTGTATCTGGGTGTTGTGCAATTCCAGCATGAAACTCAAATTCCTACCATGAATCCAGAAGAAGCAGCCTAACACTGCCATCACACCCTTTCTTGTAAATCTTTGGTCCTAGAGAACTTCTTCCAGCTCTATGGTTAGGAATAACTTGTTTTCAGACCAAAGCTGCCTTCTCCAAACCAAGTCCTGTATCCTGGCTGAGTTAGCTGGAGTTAAATCAGCATAAAACTAAAATAGCACAATGGAAACTCAGGCTTACTGTTAAATCATGCTTCTATTTTTATCTGGCAAAGTACTTAAGCATGTGATTGGGATCCACAGAACTTAAGCACATGCTTAAAGTTAGTCCTCCGTTTACATGCATTGTTAACTCAGGGCTTAAAAACCAATTGATTTTGTGAATCTGGCTGAAATACTGTGATTTTTAAAAGGAAACACAATGCTGATACCCAAATATGAAAAGGGATCCATAGGCTGAGGATGCAGAAACCTGCACATCAAGCAGGGAAAACTGAGTGCTAGCAGCTGGGCCAGAAGCTCACGCAAACCTACAGAAAGGAAAAGGAATATTTCCAAGTGAACTGCTGGACGCCGCAAAGCAGGAAACAAATCTTGGAGTTAAGCAAGTTCAACCTTAGCAGAATAGGGACACAAACATGGTGGCACAGGTAAAGCCAAGCTTTATCTAGCCCAGCAGTTGACCTGCAACACTGTGCAAAAGCAGATACTTAGCAGACAGACACATGATACAGTCCATGCACAGAATGGCCACAGTGTTCCAGTTTCCAGCCATAGCAATTTCGGGACTTGAAGCAACTTCCAAGCCCACACAGGCCATTGTGTTTAGTAGCCTCTGATGAATGGATTCTACAAGATTTTCGCTGATCCTATCTTATATTTATTTCATTTTGCTATTTCCAGTATCCATCATCACTTCCACAATAAAATATGAAAAAGTACTCCTTTGATTCAATGCTACTATGCATTCAGTTTCTTTAACACCCTTAGTTCTTGTGTTACAGGAAGGAGGACATGATCAGTTCCCATTCACCTCTTCCATATCATTCATGATTTTATGAGTCTCTGTCAAATGCTTCCTCAGTATTCTAGACTGAAGAGCAATACTTTATTTAGACTTATCCATAAATAAAAATGAGATATTTCACACTTCTGGCTACTCTTATTGTTCTTTTCAATGCCTTTTCTACTTCTAGCACATCTTTTTTTTGAAATTGATTGAACAGTCCTGCATGTAGGAACACTACAGGATGATCAATATGCCTGTCTCTTTCCTGTATATACTGCAGTGGCATAAGCTTTTTGTTTTGTTGTCAACTCTTCCAAAAAACTCTAAAAATTTGTCTTTGTAATTTATAGGACTTCTAGTACTTGTCTGATGTTTCTGGAAAATGAGCAACAATGATTTTATTAATCATTTTCCTGAATAGAAGAAACACAGAAAACATAGCTACCTAGAGGCATGAATGGTCAAGATTATTTTCCCCTGTAAGATTTATGTGCACTGACACTGATTTTGTCTGCCACTGTACTGCCCAATTTCTCAAGATCCTTCTGCAAAGGACCAAAAAGTTTTAGTTATCACTTTGACAGTGATTTTTTGGCATGACTGAATTCATTGCCCTCCCTACTAATTCTTTTTTCCAGGGAGGACTGTTGAAGAACACAGTTGCCCTCCCCCTCCTGCCCCCAAGGGATCACTACAAGGAACATAAAAATTTTCTAGTGTGAAAATTGGCTACTTACAGCTATCTTTTTTTTCATACCTTGGTAAGACCCTTTCAAAATCCATTCAAAACCCATTCAAAACCCCAAGCACACTATATTAAGTGTCACATGCTTTTCCAGGTGCTTATTCATTCCTTTGAAGATCTCCAGGGTTTGCAGTGCATGCGTTTAACTTACAAAGGTCGTGTTAACACACCCGCAGTATATCGTATTTTTGTATGCTGCCACTAAATCTGTTGTAACTTCCTTTCAATTCTTCCTGGTAGAGAAGCCAGACTTCAGTCGCCTGCAGTTCTTTTAATCCCTGCTGGAACTCTTCTTGAGACTGGTGTCACATTAGTTACCTCCTCTGTGATCGAGGTTGACAGGCTGACTGAATCCAAAAGTTTCATACCAGAGTAATTTAGAACATTTGAGTAAATATCATTCGTTCTGGTGATTTGCTATTGTTAATTTCATTCATATCTGTTTTAAAAGCTCTTCTGTTTACAGTTCAATTAGAGGCCATTCCTTGGGCTCAAAACTGGGAGGACTTCCCATTTGCTGTCCAGGCAGTGCCTCTGCTTGCTGACCTCGACTGCTTCTTTCACACCTTGGTCATTTGCTGAACCCACCCTTTGCAAGCAGACTGCCAGCTCCTGTTGTGTTTGGAGGAACTTTTGATATTAGTTTCCATGTCTTTTGTGAGTCACTCCTCAAAATACTTTAGTTTCTATTGTTACAGGTTTACATCTAACTTTTAAGAAATCATATTCCTCTCTGCTTTTTTTGCTTAGGCATGATCTCCACTTTTTAAAGGACACCTTTTTATTTCTAATAGACCCCCTTCCTCCACTCTTTAGTAACTTTTGGGGGAGGGGGTAGGTGAATTTTGGGAACCAATGAGATATGTTTTCTCCACTTTACAGGCATGGTACTTACATTCTTAATTAATGCTCATTAATGTTATTAAAATAAATTAAATTTCTTAAATATTAAAATGCTTTGGAAAAAAAAATTCTGTTATGGTCTTTAAGGTTTTCCTAATGTTATTATTACCAGTGAAATATTGAAATTGACCATGCAGTGGTCACCACTGCCAAGCAATTCTTCAGTGCAACAGCTATAGTTTAAATGAGGTCTTAGTTAAAAGTGTCTTTTCCCTTTTATTGGTTCTGTTTAAAAATGTAAATTAAAATTTGCCCTTTGTATCCTAACTAGGACAAATCTTCTCCAGTCTATTTTCTTGCATACTGTCTTTCCATTTCCTCCGATCTTTCTTAAGTATTTCATGCATGTTTTCACTGCCATGCTCAGATGTTTGAAAGGGTACATTTATTATAATGTTTTTCTTGATTTGGCATGGCAATGTTCAATCCATAGAGAGTGGGTAGTAAACGATAATACAGATAACTGATTTATCTTATTGGACTCTGATTCCCAACCAACTGTGAGTCACTCCTTCAACGGCAAAAATCTATTTTTGTTATTTCCACATAATAATTATCCTGGTAGTACAGCATTGTACTGATTAGCTTCATTCAGTAAGATTTCTGTGAGGCCAGTACATTGAAATTCACCCGTCCTCACTTTATATACATTTAATATTTATAGAAAAGCACAGATTCTTTTGGTCTTGGTTTAGCTGCCTGTCCACATGTGCCCAGTTTAACTGTGGATTTGCTTAGACTGTTGTATTATCTGAACATTATTGATGGCTGTTCTATCGTGCCATGAAGGCACGGAGGGAAACCTGTTATCAGGACGAGTGTATTCGTCTCCAGGACCTCATCTCAAATAATTTTAAAGACTCTCTCAGTACTTGTTTACATTCCCAGTGACATCAGCCCGGCTGCCCCCATTTTAGAAGAGACCATCCTTCCCATCCACTCCTGAGCATCTCTCCTGTCTTCTTCCCACACCACTTCCTTAGACATACATCATGTTTCTCATTGTCTGGGACAAGTATTTCTTGAATACTGCAATGGAGTTCCTGTTCTTTAACATCCCTCCTATCAAAATGTTATGTTTTGCATCCTGGACCTCTCCCTTGTATTTCCTTGGTGCTCATACAACAATGACAAGACATGACACACGAGGAAGGTCACCAGCTCTTCTCCAGTATAATGTCAGAGGCTGCTCAGACACCACAAGATACAAAGCCCTCAGAGCACAGACAAACCACTACATGCTTCCTCCTGGCCCATGCAGCTCCACAGTCTGGTTCTTCCTACCCAGCGGGACTGTGGTTCTTCCAGTATGTCTTGCTTAAGCGGATACACAAAGTCGCCTGGCAAGAGAGAGGGGTCACATGGACAGTATCTTTTGCACACATGTTTACTCATTCAGACTGAAACACAGTTTTATGATTTGCCTTATTGTCTCCTAATTCAAGCACCAACAACAAGACAATCCAATTCTCCCGACCAAATCTCTTCTAAAATTCCATTGTACATTCATCACCCAGAAAACAGAAAGCTTCTTTTATTGCACACCTCAATTCAGAAAAAAACCCAGGTGAACACGTGTTTTCCAGAGAGAAACTTTGGTGCTTATACTTCCTATCAGCCCAGCCCTCATTTTCCTGTGCTTAAGGGAAGCTTTCTTCTATTTAGAAGCCAACCTTCTGGGGAACACAATTGCAATTTTCACATTTTTTTTTCTTTTTTTTCCCTAAAGACTGACCTTGTGTTTAATTTGCAGAGAGCACATGGTTCAGAACAGGTCAAGGAGTTTGGCACACAGACAGGAGGTACCTTCAACCCTCAGTCAATTAAACATGAAATGTAAAACCTGGCAAGTCTTGCATTTAATCCTCTTTGCACCCCTTAACACCCTGCCAAAGATCAGAAATACTTCTCTTCTTAAAAAGAATAAAAGATTTCAGAACACATCATCAACTCCTCCCTTCAGCCCTCAGTACTGACAGTGTTATCTCTATACAAAGTTTCTCCCCCTTTCTCCAGCTTGGCAACAAAACCCAAACTCAATGAATATTTTATATGTGTGTGGTTAATGGAGCATTCTGGCTCCAGTCCATTAGGAACCTTACACAACGGTGTATTAACTGCTCCTCAATGTAACATTTTGAGTCTGTCCAAAAGGGATGTGTGTTTACCAGTTGAGCCAACACACTATTATTGTCCTGTCAGTCGAGTTCCTGTCTTCAGTTGAAGAGCAGGGTCCCTTGCCACAGCAATTTGCCACCATTGTGTTCCCAGCAGCAACCAGAAAAGATTAACCCAGATCCAAAATCTATTTTCCCCTCTATATTTTGAGGTCCGTATCTCATGCGGGATGGGGAACGCCTGCAGTCTTTCCCCTCAGGGATATACACAGGGATAAGCAATGGCATCACAGATTAACATAAGGGCAAATATAAAGCAGTTGAGATCTTTAGTTTTTATGGAAACCAGGCCCCCTTATTCTTCCATCAGCTCTGAAACTGGTATCCTTAAAATCCACCTGATTGATTGAAAAATTGATAGCAAAATGACAACATTTGGCAAAGTATTTATGACCTTCTCACTTTAAAAATCTCCTTTGTTCCTCTGGGCCATCACAGGCAGAACACCATCTCCATCAAAATCAGCACAGATATCTCAGCAGTTAGATGGGCACAGGTCACTCCCCTTTAAACAAGGGACAGTATAATTCTATCCTACACATAAACCATGTCCCCAGTAAATGGTCAAAATAAGACAGGTGCTGGATTTCTCAAATGAAGAGCCCTGTGAGAGTTAGGGGTCCAGATCTGAATGCTCACCTATGCCTCCCTGACAGTTTGTGGAGTGCACAGCAGCTTCCAAAGCGTGAATCATCCCAACCTAAGGCAGATGTCTTAGATGGGTAAGGTGAATGGCATGGGCTGTTTATCACTCCTCACTGAGCAAGGAGAGAGTCTAGATGACAATCTTTAACTTTATGTCTAAGCTTCAGATAACCAAAATCAGGCGAGATGATTCCCAGCCCCAAGGTTTGCAGACTCATTACCAGGCAAGCCACAGACCCTGACAGACTTGGGGCAGAAAATAACAAGATAAAGAAAAGTGCTGATGTGGAAGGACTGATCTCATTCCTTCCCTGCCTGAAAACAGAAAGAGCTGATGTTTCAGAAGGCAAAGCCCATCCTTTGCTCTCATATCATTGTTGAAACACAGTGGAAGAAAGGGAACACTGTTGCTGGATTTCATAGGACTCTGTAGTGCTTCCTACAACATCTCCATGAGGAAGTTACCACCCACGAGGGTCTTAGGTATTACAGGCCAGTAAGCAAGGCCTAGAGTAGCCAGAGAGAGACTTTAGGCCAAAAAATAGATGAGGTGAAGGTTTTTGATAGGTAGGGATCGCCTCTAGACAAATAGTTCCTCCTTACCCAGTAGTGCCTGCACACCCATGACTTACCCAAAAGAGGAAGCAGTGGAAAGGTCTGGAGCTGAAGGATGTGTGAAGGAGTCTCAAAGACACATAATTAAGGATCCATACAAATTTTGAAGGCCTTTCTTATTGCAAAGATTTGGAAGAAAAAGCAATAGTTTCCCCAAGTGCACTGACAAGATCACCGTGTCTCATGTCACACTCAAGAAAGGACAGGCACTGCACAAATGTAATCAAAAGCCATAAATCTGACTGAGCAGGAGCTCAGTTGCTCTGAACACAGCTCTGAAGTCAGGTTGTTTCTCTCTCCCGAGGTGCAGGCAGCAAATCAGTCATTCTACCAGTAGGTAATCCAGTTTCCAGCCCTCCCTCTCCTCCCTCCCAGATCTCTCAGCATTCCCCCCCACACCCCTTAGCGCTATCATCAATGGAAAGTTTTGAGAATTAGCTGAAAACAACCAAAGTGCCTAATTGACTGAAGAAGGGAAATGGCAACTTCCATCATCTCAAAAAGCTGCACCTTTCTCCTACTCATCTCAAAGCTGAATAAAGGAATTAAAAACACAGCCTGGGGCAGCCAGCAGAGATTCACAAGAAGCAGACATTAGTTCTAACTCTAAAAGCTGGGCGTGTGTGTGAGCCAAGGAGTAAACAGAGAAAGGGAGCAGAAACACAGTCTTTGGATTTTAAGAGGAGGAAGGAGAAAGAAAAAAAAATCAGCAAACTCTAAACCTTCCTAATAAAACAAAGATCATTCTGGCAACATGAAATGCTACCCTACCTTGTTTATTTATCGACACAAAGAAAGAAGCAAGTTGGCACCTCAGAGGGTATTAAATGCTGGTTTTTTGCTGACTGAATGACCTCAGCTGAAATATTTTCCATGACAAGAACCCAGAAGATGCTGGCACAATGTCAGACAATAAGATTTTCAGAGTGTATTTACATTCTATCCATGGCCCCAGGCTGTTCCAAACCCATAGGCAGGTGTTGCCTTTATCTCTTCTTTGCTCACCTGGCTCCCTAGCAAAATGTTCTGAGACCTGTGGCTCAGCTGCCTTAACTGTTTGCTGCCTGGTGCTTAGAAAGCTTCATAGACATCTGGAGTCCTGGCAAATAGAGATGGAGACTCCATTTGCCCCTCAAAGGTGATCAGTGAGTGGTGTGTAAGGAGTTTTTGCCAACAAGTAGAAGGAAAACAGTGGTGATGCAATGGTAAAAGACAGCTAAAACCCAGACAAATTCATGCTGAGAAAAAAGATGCCTTTTAAAAGAGGAAGGGAAAAGGTGGTTCTTTCAAGGATGCACAGCATTTTCCATCACTTGGGATCTTTAAGCTAGGTTTGAATAGCTCTCTAAGAAGCAACACTCAAGACGCTGCAGAAGACCAGAGGAGAGGGTCACAATCACAGCTCCAAGTTTTGAAACCTCTGCGGGACAATATTCCACTGTCAAGCACAGGACGCTCACCAACCCACATCCTTACAGTAGTGGACAAAAGGGAGGGATCCAGACTAAGCCACCAAGAACCCCAGGGTTCTGCCTTTCATCTCCATGGTACAAATTCACTACATCACAGACTTCCAGCTTCCAGCTACATGTTCTCCCACAGACTAGTTCCCGAGCTGGTCTTCAGAAAAATGATCTGTTCCATCCCTGCGGTGGAAACGGCCTCCTCTTTGCTCAGATTAATTTGGCTTCTAGTGCACAGCTCCTCTCTCTTGAGTAATAAGCCTCCAGGAGATGCTGTGAGAGGATACGCCCTTCATGCCGCCCAACCAGGAAGAATGATAATTGCACTTTTAACAGCACTACATACAAGGCAGCCACCAAAGCAGAGGAAGCATGAATTAAAGCAGGATAAAAAGGAGGGACTTTACCATCTACCTAATACGGTATTATTCATGCTTTTGGAAAGCTTCCTTTCAGAGAGATAAAAACAGACATAATAGGCAGCCATAAGCAACTGCCTCTGGAAAAGGAAAGGCCTGCCTGCCATCTCACAGCTCTATTCTCATGCTGGACTCACCTTCTACCTTCCCGACCTTCAGGTCCCCCTCCCTTTCCTATCTTCTTGCCGTGTGTCCTTGTTTAACCTGTTCTGTACCCAAATCATCTTCCCCGTGCCCCTGTGCATGGCTCAGGTCTCACACACACACCTTCACTCCTGTTCCCTCCAGTCCCATCACCTTCACCCAACCAAGGAAAATTTTTTTTTTCCTTTCTTCTTCCCTTTCTCTCACTCCTGTCTTGCCTGCAAAATTCGTCAACTCAAATTCACTCCAGACCTACTGTGTGCAAAGCATTTCCCTTTCACATCCCTTCCCCAGCCCACACCCATCAGCTCACTCGTGCCACCCCAAATCAGATAAGATGCAGTCATCTGCTAACTGTGCTTGTAACTGTATTTATGTATTTGTCTGGCCTCACTTTTCACCCAGGAAATGAAAATGTGACCTTATCCTTCAACAAATTTATCATAGTAAACTTCCACTCATAAGCCCAAAACAATGCTGAGTTTTGAACATCTTCACAAAGTAAATTAACCACTGCTCACTTGCATAATGTGTCACTGTCCTTTTCAGTCCTGTCCAACTGGTTATCATAGTGTATAAGTACCTTGCAGCCTTTGCCATTTCTGAAGCTGTTCTGTGCATGCTCTGCAGGACTTGCTGTGCTGGGAAGTGCACCTCCAGGAAGCCTTTCCTGCCAGGTAGAAAAACAAACAAACAAAAAATACACCCAGGTTACACTTCATAAGGATTTTAGGTTCATAGCAAATGGACTCCTAGTGGAAATTTTCAAGAATTCCAATAAAGTTTTACAGTTCAATCCCATCACATTTGGCATCCAATGAGCTAAGGCCCTGTGAAAGCCCTGTAGGCATCTTCAGGTAATGAAATGCCTTTGGAAACAAGGCATAGAAATTGGAAATAGGCATTAAATGTTTAACCAGGTCTGTGGGAAGCTCTTTGGTCCCGATCCCCAGATAAGATCAGGTGAACACATGCATTAAGACCACCACACATGTAGATGTACAGAGAACATATTTTCAAAGTTGTCCCTTCCCTGGCTCTGGACTCCCAACCATCATTACAGACTGGTTTAAAAACAAACCACAAAAAAGAATCTAACAAACAGAAAACTCCCCAACAACCAATCAATCTGTAGTCCTCCTGGGATGAAATAAATAAGCTATGAAGAGCTCCTCTCAGCTGTAACAGCGAGGATAAAAATGGAGGAAAACACAAGACTAACCAGGTACTGCACATGGTATCTGCCACCTTCCATTCCCAGCAGGAGCTCTGAGTAATGCCTGCACTCAGTGTTGCTGCCACTGTCCAACCCAAGGACATCTTTTATACAATGCCTCACTGATAATCCTGTAAGGATTTTCAGCTCTGTCCTGTACAGCATTTTAATTACTCACACTGTTTCAGGAGCTCAATCATTTACAGAAAGTATTTTCATCCCACTAATTGTAGGTTTCCCAGAGGACTCAGTACTGTATTTCGTGTCCTCAGTGCTGTTAAATGCTCTAGGAAAGTATCCAGACTTCCAGAAGTCATTTTTTTGTGTGTAGATATGCTTTCATAGTGTGCATATAGTTTTGGAGAGGAAGAGGGTAAATTGGGGCAAGGAAAATTTTTAGGCATTAAACAGAAATTTTGGCTGTCAACTTTCATGAAAAAAGATCAGAAATACAATATTTTAGGTAATGTTACAGTAGCCTCATCGAAGTCAGCAGCAGGTTTGGAACCTACAATTTCTAATACTAATAGCACACTGGGAAAAGTAATTTCTTTAGTTAGGAGCTAAAGGTTATATCTAGATCTCTAGTGGCATCCACCCTAGGGAATAATTTCCAGCCTCCCAGGACAGGTAGTACAGAACATCTCATGCTGACACCGCCCAGGGCTATCTTGGCTCTAGAGCAGAGCGACCATGCCCACAATGTGTGGCACTTGGCCTTGTGGCCATAAGACATAATAGTTCCTTCTGTGTGTGCTTGAGGTCAACATGCCTAAAATAATTTGAGTCGTGTGGCAGCCCAGGAAGGCAATGATTTTACTGTCTGACATTCAAGGCTGTACTGCATGTCCTGCAAAAGCAGGGGGTGGTGGCAAGGCCCAGCCAAAGAGCACAAGGTCTGGGATGGCTTAGAAGGACTGGAAGGAGCAGATGAAAGCCAAATGTCACAGTTCTGTGCTGCCTTCTGGGAGCAGTCCAGCAGGTTTTCTTTCAGTGGGGTCTAGCTGGTTCACCTCAACACCAGACACAGAAATGGGCTGGGAGGCTGAGATGTCTGGCAGTGTAGGTACATTTCCTGCAGGCTGTCACCCCCCCTGAGCAGGCAAACCATTATAGTCAGAGACCCACAGTTTCCGAATGCAACAACTCAGGCCATGTATTTTGAAGGAAAGAATGGAGGTCTCCAAGTGTATCTGTATAACATATCTGAAAAATAATAATTGTACGGTACTGCATTCCCTGGAGTGCTGGTAACGTCATACCTTCCCTCCATGCCAAGGAAATTTAGACACAGCCCAAGGAGAAAACTGCAATTCTAGTGGAAAAAGGGCTGACATCTGCCAAGTCCCTGAAGCTCACAACACTGGGAGGGTATGGAGACAGCAGGTGGGAGTTCTGTAGCCTAAAGGGGAGCCCCTGTATCTAGTCCCTTCCTATTGGGTACCAAATGCTCTAAAGTGAAGACAATGTTCAGCCTTGTTTTCCATGATCCTGTAACACTGGAAAAGGTTCACAAGTGCTGTCCCACAGATGAAGATACTTGTACATGAATGAGCTGGGTAGTGGCAATCCCTGGTATACACGCTCTTAGTTATATGAAAGGCAGTTTGGCATCTTGGCTCATAACGGGGGCTGTGAGCTGATCAGCACTAAATTATTAGATTGCTGTACCTCAGCTATGACCTTGAGTCTTGAGGAAAAATAGTCTTCATAATTGTGATCTCTGGACTCCTGTAGTATGTAGATCCCAGAAGGCAAGTCTGGTTTACTCTGGCTCTTAGCAAATAAGAATCTGCGTCACAAAACCCATTATCACAGTTGGCATTAACCAGCACTCATCTTACTAATTATCTCTGCAAAAATACCCTGTTGAAATGGCCCAGGCAAGCCAGAAGACCCCTTTACCTTAAATAGCGACCTCTGGGTCCTGTCCTGACAGCAATTTTATCCTGAGAGAATTCACTTTCACTACCCACAACCCTGTACCCTGGCACTCTCACCTGGCATATCTGACTGGAGTGGACCAAGGAGTATTCCAAAAATGGAACTTTTACATCCCCCGCAGGGGTACAAAGCATAGTGCAAACGGCATGACTCAGATGCTGCCTGGAACATGTAATGAGGATATTAAACTAGATCATTGTTTTATAGGTTACTTTATTTTTAATTGGAAAAAAAAAAAAAAAAAAAAGAAAACACACAGGCCAACCAACCTACATATTTGGCCTTCAGATGAATTTTTTGTTTTACGTGACAGCTTTTTCCTCTACTTTAAAATTTGCATAAATACTATCAAGACAGGACACGCATGGTAAAGAATATGCAAAAGCCCAAGCTAAGCCCAGCTGCCTGCCTCTCCCACTGTGATCTGCCAGGACAGCAGAGATCAGTGGGGCTGGTACAGGGAGCAACCCCCCTTCTCCCATGTCACTAGGTCAGGGACTTGGTCCCGCTGGCACAGAGTCTTCTCTTCAGTGACAGACCACAAACAGAGAACCTGGTTTCAGTTCACTCAGGCCTTTTCCTGCACAATCACTGTGATGGTGAAGGGGGCAGTTGCTTATTTTCCTCTGGAAACTGAGAACGAGAAGCTTCAATGTGACCTCCCCTGCCAAGAGGGGAAAGTAGGAGCAGTACGACCATGATAGGCAAGGATGCTGGAAGGAAAGTGTCAACATGAGGTTGTGTTTACCCACACAAGGGTACCCTGCGTGATTTCACACAGATTTAATTCAGCTCGTGCAAACTCCTGTGCAGACGCTTACTTGTGGTTCAGGGAGGTTTTTATCTCTGCTAACAGGATTAGAAAAGGTTTAAGCTAAACCAAAAGAGAAGAATGCACACAAGCACGTTCACAGCTTTGAAAACAAACAAATACTGAACAAATCTGCCTTTAGACATGGCCAAAGCAACCAGAGCTCCATTCCCAGCAGCCCTTCACACAGAGAGCATATTATTTAATGACATCCTCTTTGCTGCTTTTCCTGCTGTACCCCTACCTTACCACCCACTCAGTACAGAAAATTACTGCACTTTAAACCTACATGCTGTTAAATAACTTACATCACTCCAGAATTTGGCCCAAGTAGCCATACTGGCTTATTAAGAGATGTGCAAAACAGCTAAGCAAATTTTTTTTGTCCCTCTAAGAGGGCAGTGGGCAGCAGTGAGCCTGTGTTGTAAGAGCCTGGCACTGTGCTGCAGTAGGAAGAGCCAAAGGCTAAACAGAAGGAGGCTCCAGCTGCTACCCCGCATTCAGCACAGGGAAGCCATTGCTCAAAACAGGTACCACCAAGACTTCCAAAAATCCCTACTGGTGGGAAAACACCTATTTAAACAGTCCTTTTATACTGAGAACACTTGCACAGGTTAATTGAAAGGACATTTGCTGCCTGTCCAAGTAATACTGCTGCCATCTGTACTGAGCACTGCAGCCATTCATCTAGAGGTATAATGTAACCCAGCGGGGAAAGCAAACTTTACTGCATCCTCCTGGAAGGGCAGGGTGGATCTCCATCTGCAGGGCGTGGTTGCTTTGAGGTGGAATTTGGTTGGGAGTGTGGTGTAAATAGCAGGAGTCCCGTGATGTTGGTTCTGGAAAGGTGAGGATGTTGGGTTTACATTTTTTCCAAAAGGTTAGGAGTTGTGGTGAGCCTAAACATCCTGGCATGTCAGCCTGTGCTACCCAGGGGGAAGAGCACCACCTTCTGAATTACCAAGTCAAATTGACTGTAGCAATCAACTTCTTCTAAGTCCCCTTCCAAACACAAACAGGCCCAACCCTGCTTAATTTATGAGATCATAGCCCAAGGCAGTGTAGCTCTCTGGGACATCACTGCCTCACCCATCATCTACAAACATCAGTTGTGCAGGGATGGTATAGATCTCTCCCAGATTTTACACACACAGAGATCTCTGACCAATGACATTAGCCCATTAGAAAGTGCCTGCAGCACCTCTCCAAGGTGGTAGGTAACCAGCAGAGCCATGGAAACAAGAACAGAGCAATGGAGTAATCAGGAACATGTACTGTGCAGATCTCTAACCTCTCTTGACTGTCTTGGAGGGAAAACCTCTTGCCCAAACTGGTGCTTGTCGTTCAAAGATGCCTTTTGTGAACCTTGCCACACCAAGGTTTTGCTGCTCACCTCTACTCCAAGTAGCATATTCATCTTACCATCATTTCGGAACCCATTTGCATTGTTAAAAGAAATTATTTTTCCCTTGATATCTTCAAATCAAAGCTGCCTGAGCTAGAGATCTGTCTTTTGTTAAGGCATGTTGCTATCCTTAATGAGTTTCTTAAATGCGTAATCCATACCTTACACTTCATAAGTCACAAAGTGTTATTGTCCTACAATTCAGGTCTGGTCCAATACTGAAGTAAAAAGTTCTCACTGACTTTTTCCTGAATATGTCCTTTTCATAGCATTGGTTCTCTGACATCAATGCAGAAACCTTCACTGTTACAGAATTAACCTTTTTGACCCACACTTTACACCTGACAAAACAGAGGTCTGACAAGCTGCAGAGGTTCATGAAACGTCAGACTGTGATTCTGCCCCTGAGCTGATATCAGAAGGTCTGAACTCTGGACCCAAGACAGCCCCATAACCACTATCTATCAGTTTCTACAAGATGTGTTGAACACAAAGAATCATGAAACACAGAAAGAATAGGTGAAAAATAACTAATAATCCTCTTGTAGACAGGGCAAAAGTGTTGTAGCTGGTCCATCTGATAATCATTTCATAAGTCGCATCATCTTGGGTGTTCTGCTTGACAGCCTATTCTTAGACATTAGTTCCATTCAACAGTTTCACAAAGAAAATCAAATTAATTAATTGTCAATATGTATACCACTCCTGCAGGCAAAAAAAGCTGAGAAAAGCTGACATTATGTAGAACAGAAGATCAGAATTCAAAATGATCTTGATAATCTGCAAAAACTGGGGAAGTTTAATTTATTAAAAATCAGTACAATAAACTGTGATTGTAGAGGCATCCTTCCTCCCTCCTCAACATGGGTAAGGTCTTGATTGGTGGACTGCCTCTAGCCTCAGATTCACCCTTCAACAAAGATGTGGACAGATTATAGAGTCTATGGAAAAGCAGAAGGTTGGGATACACGATCTCCAGCAACCACATGAGCTGGGGTGTTTAGGCAAGGGGAGAGCTGGTTAAAAGGGAGAAAGAGAGGGACATCTTCAACTGTGTAAAAGGCCACACAAGAAAGGGCTGACAGGGTTTCCAATCAGTCCTCCTTCAGTGGTTGTATGATAAAGTTACTTTTGATACCTGGACCCAACTCTGTAACAACTGTATGATTTATGATTAAGAAAGAAGCTTGAAATAAAATTTAAGGGTAATCTAAAGGTTAAAAAGTTGAAGTTAAAAAAATACTGAAAAAAGTTTGTCTTGTGTCATGATTTGACTTGTGCTGGATGAGAAGATCTAGAACTTTTGATCCCAATTTGGCAATGCTCACTTGCTTCCCTAAAGGGTTTTTGAATGGAACCAGTATCAACCATGTTACCTCCTCGTATTGTCTGTTTTCACTGACATGGGTATCTTGAGCCCAATGCAATTTTCCAAAGCACTCAGGCTGCACAGGAACTCTCTCTATTATATTGCAACTTAGCACTAAACTCTTCCTTATCTTCTTATCTTTCTGCAGAACTTTTTGAAACTCAATCTGATGTGCTCTGCACTGACTTACGTAGCTCTTGCAGTACTCCTCACCTCTCAGATTTCATTCTCTGTGCCCTGCAAGCATCAACATCCAGACTAAGTTTTCCCTCCAGGTATGAGCTTGGCTTTCTCTCAGAGTAGTCTCATTTCCCTACCTTCATGCACACTTGCATTTCCTTAATCAAGAGCATGAACTTCCATTAAATAGGAGAGTCTGAATGACAAGTGTTAGAGTAATTTTTTAACCTATTCTCATTCAGTAGGCACCTTACTTTCCTGCAGACCAGGCACCGCCTCCAGCCTACTCAAAAAGCTGTGCCCTTACTGACACCAGCATCTCATTTTTATCCTGATTTTCAGCTTCTTGTAGACAACAGAAAAAATAGCAACTTGTGCAGATCACATCTAAAACCACGTGCATAAGTTCAAAGATAATTAGCCTTTCAGTTGCTAAATGCTGTGCAAAGCACACATTTAACAGCTAAAACTGATTTTAATCTTTGCTTAATTCTTTTGCCAGAGAGTCCCATTCACTGTGAGGCAGCTGTCTAAATATCTTGGCCCCTTGGGGTGAGGAGACAGCAGAGCCTCTTGCAATGCTCGTGGGTGACCCCACTTGGCCCCTTGCACTGAAAGCCACTTCCAAATCAGTTGGGTCAGAGGATGCTGGTGTGGCTAGACCTCCAAAGAGATAATTTATCTGTGAAGTGCAAAAATTGTCTCTTTCCTTGCTTTGGGTAGTTAGTCCTGAAGTTGTAACAGAAATTTGGGTAGTGAGAGTGGCCAGATGATTAATGCCAAGTAATGGCCATATTAGTGAGGAAGTACATGGATTTACACCCCATTGCCTTCACACTGGCCAGGCAAGAAACCACCAGTCATTGCATCCTTTGCCCCATACGACAGTGTCCCCTTTGAGTCAAAAAAGCCCTGAACAGCCAGAGGGCAACTGCAAACAGTGGCACAGTCACATAACTGTTGTACACAAAATGTAAGACTGATATTTTTTCTTTCATAACACCTATGAGTGCCTGCTTGTAATTATACTCCTCAAAAAAAAAAAAAAAAAAAAAGAATTTTTTTTTATTCATCTCAAATTTTCTTCTGCAGAATGTGATTAGACACTAGTGCTTTCTACAGCCAGGCAGCTTGCACATATCCACACAAAGGGATGACACGAGAATCCAACAACAAAAAATTAATGAATCTGCTCTCTGCAACAGGCAGTATCCTACACCAAGGTTTATTTACCTCAGTGCCTTCATATTTTTCAGTATTTAGGGAACCAAGACATTACTGTGTAATCAGATGATTACCCCTGCATATGGGATATGTAACATAATGAGATGGGAAGGAGTCGAACAAAGAAATGTGCCTATGTGTGAGGTGTGATGAGAAAATAGGATTTGTTCCTTTTAAAAAAAGCTGGTGCACTCCTCAATGGCAGATCATGGCTGATTATATTTTTAGTACTAAACTGCCTTTTTTTAAATTATTTTTCCATCTTTGCTGGACCGGTTTCTCTGCTATTGGCCCTCAGGTTCTAAATAAAATATAGGGAGTGGCATAAAAATTGCATTATTTTCTATACGTTCCTGACACCTAATCAAGCAAGGCTCTCCCTTACAATCACTGTCTAGTTCTTTCCTCCATCAGACCCTTGGAGACCAAGGTCTTGTATGAGGGACAGAGATGAGAACTGTGAAGCACAGCTGGGAGAGGACACAGATTGCAAGAGACATTTGGAAAGCAAACAGTCACAAGAGAAGATTTTCCTTTCAGGCAGATGTTCAGCCAGCCTAAATTGCCAGTCAGTCCCTCTGTCAAATATTTCCCAGTGGGTGGCTCTCAGTAGCCCCCTGCTCAGCACCACACTTTTTTCCCAGGTCTCCTCAGAGATGTGGTGCCAACTGGGAAAAGTAAGGGCTTAGGAGAAGTTCAAATGCCCTATGAATGGCAGGGACTTTTATTTACCTATCACTTACCTACCCTGTATAGTTAGCTGATTGACTGCACAGCCTGTTGAAGAGGGAAAGCTCTAGGCAGAGGAGCATTACAGTTAGTCATAAAAATTATCATGAAGAAATAGCTTTTTTTTTTATTTTCTACCAGGTTCCCTATAAACCCAGTATCTCCAGGTCTAAAAGAGTGTTAATTCACACAAGAATGATAAAAGACTGATCTTCAATAAAGAGCCAAGAGGACTCAGAAATCACACCTAAGAAATTACAGAAAGACTTGTCTAGAAACTGTGGTATAAAAAATAACAACAAATCCATTTGGGATCCTTCAGGCTTGCCTGCAAGCCTTACAGTCACCTTCAGAAGGGCTCACACCCACACTACGATTATACAAGCCCTCTTCTATTGCAAAATCAAACAAAATCCACAGTCTATCAGAAGACAGGTAATAAAAACCATGAGAGTGACATCTATGCCCTCCAAATTGTGACTATTGGCAATTTAATATACCTTTTCCCAGTTTGATCATCCAGGAAATTCTACCCTTTCCTTCTGGAGTGAGGTTGATGGTTGCTGAAGGCCTCCTACAGTTCACCAATGGGCTCAGCATTTGCAGGATACAGCTTCAGATCAATGTTCTTGGCTTGATGGATAAAAATATAAATAAATAAAACCACAACCAAAAAAAGCCTCTGGCAACCCAGAAGAAAGCTTATAATCATTATATTCATTTCCAGGATGTGAACTTTCCATGTCCTTACTGATTTCTCTTATTAGGCAATCATCAAGCACTGATAGGAACTTTTTGCAGGAAATGGGAGTACAATGTGTTTGTAAGAAAAACACCAATAGAGCAGGCAGCCAGTATAAGGCACTTGACATTTCAGGAAATTAAGTTATATTGTGGTCCCAGCTTATAAGTTCAGCAAGACCCATGAGAGAACTTTTTGGAGACCTGCTATGCTTTTATTTCAACAGTGATGGGCACACGGGCTCACTGAGGGCAGTAGCCGTGTGTGCTCTGTCACAGCTGTCCTGCTGCCCTTTCTCTCTCCCGGCAGCTCCTACGCTGCTCAGAGCCTGCATGCCCCAGCCAACTTTGTCCTTTAGATGCTGAGCATGCTGTTCTGGGAGTGAAAAAAAAAAAAGAAAGAGGACTTGGAAGGTCAAAAAAATCCAGTGAAAACAATAATAGAGTTTCAGAGAAAGCCTCAGACCTCTGTCAAACAGAGCTGAATATATTTTTGGGATGCCAAGTTCAAAGCCCAAAGCATGTCACCCCTAGATGACAGATCACTTGGGGGCTGCAGGTATTACGAGTACAAACTTGAGATCCAGGGCCAGGCACTGAAGCTCACAGGGAACAGATTTATAGGCTGTTTCTGTCCACATCAATGCCAAGAGGGCAGAGGATAGGAGATTGAGCAACAGCAGTACACGCAGCAGTACACACAGCAACAGCTGTGTGGGATGTGAAGAGACACCCATCCTGGAATGGAGGGAACAACCACCAAGCTGGTGTTGTTCAGCCATATTCCTGGTGGAATTCCTGCTGATAAACATGGAGACAGAAGACAATGAGCCACCTTATAGAGATATCTCTCCTTTTCCTGAGACTAGCTTAAAGCTGCCTGGGGAAGCTGTGAGCTGCCACTCATGGGCCTGTGTCCCAATAGCCTCTCACCTGCTAAGGTGGCAAGAGAAAGACAGCTATAGCAGAGACAACACACCCTTCCTTTGTGAGGAGGATAGAGAAGAGGGACATCTGGAAGCTGCTGGGGACTGTGTTAAGGCAGTCCCTCTCTCAGGGTAGTGCCACATATGCTCTGCTGGTTGAAATTTGCCTTAAGAGACCAAGGGCTGCACAGGTGCAAACACAACTCAGGTTCCCAAGGCTCCTGGGGGCTCCCCACGTTTTCACATCCAAAAAGCTTGGTTGGTCTTGGAAAGCTTGCAGCATTGCAGCCAGCACCGCTACAATTCCCAGTCAAAGTCTAAGGTGTCACACAGGAAACTACTTTCTCCTCCTGGTAATTTGGTGTGGGCTTAGGGTCTCTCAGCCCACTGAAGTAATCAGTGCTTGCAGTATGTGGCTTTGGACTGATTTGGGAAGGGTAGCTGCCCCACTACTACCCTGTGTACACAGCTGGGCTAAGGGCAGCTTCCATACCCAGCTCAGCCTTCAACTCTGCTGTGTGACCTCAGGCATGCAGACAAAATGCAGCCTTGAGGAGATGTAAAGATCTATTTGAAATCATCCAGCTGAGCAAGAGAGGATCAAGAAGCAATCAGTGCCTCTCAGTCCCCATCGTCCCCACACAGCCCTGCTCCTAAAAGAGGAACAGTCAGGGATCAATCAAACCAAGCACACTCTGCCCATTGAAGAATTACAAGACTGTAAGACAACCCAGCTACAGACCAGTCTAACCAAGACACAGACAAAACCTTTTGTGGAAGAGCCATTGAGAATTCCATAATATTCTGACACCGGTAGCATCTACTCTATCATTTGCAATGGGATCATATAGGGAACTGAGATTAGCTAAGTTAGAGCATGTTGCTAATAACAAGGTTGTGGGTTCAACCTCCATTTGGGCCATTCACTTAAGAGCTGGACTTGATGACCCTTGTGGGTTCCTCCAATTCAAAATATTCTGCAATTCTCTGAAAATCATGTGAATCATGGTAAAACAATTAAAACACTAATGCTGTAAGTATTCACCTCCATATAGGCGTGGAAACCTTCAAGTTTCCTTTTCATTATACAGATGAGATCCTGCTTTTCACTGGTACAATAGAAAACAGCCACAAAAATTCCACACACACAGCATCAGACCCCACGACCAGCCTCGACACGCAGAGCATCAGTAATAAAACACACCCCTGCAGGGATTTAGCACTTTGGCTTGTGCTCAGTTGGGGGACTTGGGCAGGACTTTCACTCTTCAGACTTAAAAAAATATTAATTATAATCAGCTCTGTCATTATGTCAACCCCCGCACTCCCCCTTCCCTGTTAGCAAATGGAAAAGGAGCCGTGTGCTCATGGCATTGTGGATTGCATGAACAAGATGAGGCTCTGTGTGTGTGTGTGTGTACTGCATTTTCCCTGGAAATCAAACAGCAGTTTTAGCAAGGGCATCCTGGGAAGGGCCCTTGAGTGCCAAAAGAGAAATTCAGAGAAACATTCTTTCATTAAAACAATTACAACAGCTGCTGCAGGTACTTCCTTATGCACACATGCAGGCACCCCTCCTTCCTGTCCATCGCACACATTCCCTCTTCCAAAGACGCTCTTGCACAACCAGATGACAAAGTAGTTTTCAACTTAAATCTATGCAGGACCCATGGCCCTTCTCTTACCAACCTGCCATACCTCCCTGGTGCATTTGGCCTCCTCACCCCCATCCTTCCCAATGAACTTCCTGCACACACAAGTGAGGTTTTGCACTGGCACCAAGAGAGGCATTGCAGCCAAGAAGGCTAGAGGCTAGAGAGTGCACAGGGTCTGAAGTGGCAAGACAAGGTGGGGACTTCTCAGGGATTCCTGAAATTATCTCCTTTCCTATAGGGTATCTTTTCCTCCATTTCTAATTGCCTCTTTCCATGAATTGCAGTGGTGGTGTTCTGCAGCACTAAGTGATCAATGATTAAGTGAGGGGTAACGCACCAAAGTTTGAGAATTAGTTCTTTGCCAAACACCTTTGCGCTCATTCCTATGCATGGAAAAATAAAACATCCACCTCCCCATAAAAGCTTGCAAGGCTGCTTCCACAACACCTGGAAACTTTCTCCCCCAGGGTCGTGGTTAGACTAGTTGCAAGGTGCCATTCCTGATTTTCCACTACCCCCTCCCAGTTGCACTGTCACATTCTCCTTCCAGCTCTACTCCACCCACATGTCTGAGCTATCCTTCTTTGGCCTTTCGTAGGGTATCTAGTCTTGCAGCCTGACAGGGTCTCCTTGTTAGATGCCTGTGCAGTGTCTACCAACACAGGGCTGTGATCCACACCTAAAGGCTTCAGGAGAGAAACTGCAAACCCATAATACCAAGGGCCATGCAACTATTCTGTCTCTTATTGGAAAGCCTGCAAAGAGGCAAGAAAATGCAGACACACTGGTGTATCTCCCTTCTCTTACACATGCTCCTCTCCTTTACAGTCTACCTGCATTGCAAGTGGAATTTGAGAAGAGCGTGGGACTCCAGGCAGGACCACTGAGCAGGCCAGGTCATCCCTGGATATGCTGTATGGAGCCATACAGCTGGCTGCAGGGGTTAATCTGTAAATTGATCCAGATGGACAATTACAAGAAAGATTAGGCTCCAACACATGATGGAGGGAAGACTACAGATCCACAGCACTGAAGTATGGTAGAAAACCCATAGCCTAAGACTACTGGCTTCATTTTCACCTTCAGTGTTGCTGCTGTTCACACTTTGACCTGATCGTGCACCCTGCCGTGGTCAAACAGGTACCAGATGCTGCTCTTCAGGTCTGTTAGCATAACACCTTTGCTTTGTGCAGGTGTTGGCAACCACACTTGCATACAAAGCAGGGCAAAATCCAGCCCAGCCTGGAGAGCACAGCTCCAACGTGATCACTGGAGGCTACATTTCACCTGGCAGGCACCACTCTGCAATGGGGCACTGTGGTGCTATAGCATATATGGCAAACACCATCTTGCTCGAGGAAGGCACTTACTTTCATTATCCTCTGTAGCTGGTCCATCCACGATAATGGTTTGCTCCTGCTGCAGCCAATTCTTTGTTCATTTTGGGAACAATAGGAGAAGCAAATGTCATGCTCCAGGCAATTTCCATTTGCCTTAGGGCAGGATGATGTCTCTCTTCACACAGCCACCAGCAGGCTCTAATACCAAAAACAGAAGGACGCTCTGAACAAGACCCAGGCTGATTAGCAAGAAATTTGGATTTCAAGCACTTTCTAGTTAGACTTGCTTGGGACCAACCGCTGCAACTTGCTATGCCTTAACATCTTCAAGGTTAAATGGCTGCCAGTGAACTCCCCACTTGCCTCAACAGCATCTGTCCAAATGCAACAGATATCCAGCTAGCCTCGGTAAAAAATAAGTCAGTAAGCTGGCAGAAAACCTTTTGACCAGCAAGGTAGGCACTGTTCTGTCAGTGGAGGCTTGCAAAACACTTGAGCATCTTTAACAACAGCACTTCAGCTCTGAGGTTTGAACAAGGATAAAAGCACATGCAGTGGGCTCATAGTGGGATGCATAAAAGTGTCCCAGAAGCATGGCATCTAGATAGGAAAAGCATTAAAGTCTGAGAAATGCTTCTGTAGGGGCAGAAAACTGGATGAAGCAGTGAAAGATGTAGCTCAGCAGCTCAGCCCATTGCCCAAAATAACCAGGTGGTGGCATGTGGGATCCTCCCCCACCAAGCCCACCAGCAAATGCACCAGCAATCCCAACGTATGTTCACCCTGTCATCAGCTTTGCTGGGCATTAGTGGTGGACAGCACCCCACCCTGAGAAAACATGGGGCATTCTTGGCACTTCACACTGCAGGCAAGGGCATCAGACACGATGACAAATTCTTTGCCTGCCATATTCAGAGAGGTATGCAGGGGAATACGATCCTGCCCTAAGCAAGTGCCAAGTTTGATTAGGGCTGATCAGTCCAAGATCCCTCCTGTGAGGATCTTGCAAAGAGGGAATTACTGGCCACCCAGAACAAACCCAGAGACAGGAACATGAAGGCTTGTGGGGAGTTTGGCCAAGTCTCTCAAATATATAAAGCAGACTGTCAGAGCCCATGAGAACAGGCAATCTTTCTGTTTGGAAATACAATGCAAAGTGGCACTTCTCCCAGTGCCCTACAACCCAGCATGCATAAGCCACCACAAATGTACATGGCAGAGCCTTCCAGGCATCCCTTGCAACTTGGCACTGACTTGGCCCTTGGAACAGAGAAACTCTGGCCTTTTCCAAAATGATCCGCCTGACACAAGGCTCAAATAGTTGGCTGAGCAGAGTGGGGATCCACCCACATTCCCCTTTGGGCACCCTCTATAGAACCTTGATTGGGTCCTGCTGGGCACCCTCTATGGAACCTTGACTGGGTCCTGTCTTCTCTACTCTCTGCTTCAGTTTCCACTGAGGACAACAGCCCTTTCTCACTTCAACAGAGAGCTATGCCTAAGCACATTAACACTAAAAGGACACCCCAGTATCATGGTGATGGTCTCACCCCACCACAGCCAGCTCTGGGGCACACATTTCATGAAAATTTCCCTCCTTTTGCTCTGCAGGAGCACAGCAATGCCATCACAGATGCCTTGCAGGTCTGCTGAGGCCCACAGTGCTCCAGAGAAGTCAGCAGGGCAGAGCCAAGTCAATGTTCAAGGCCTCTGTGGTTCTTCTGTACTTCCACCAGCCCTAGGAAGTGGGAGTTCCACCTTGGCAAAGATGCCCACAAAATGACAGCTCAGTTCCAAGTTATATTTATTTTTTCCCTGCATGCAAAACACATATCAGTTCTTATGTGTTGTCTTTCTTCTCCCTGTGATGGAAACTCACCCTGCTTCAGCCATCAAACAACAAAGGAAACTACAGAGGCAACTAACATTAAGAAAATCCTGTCCTAAAGACTCCCTCCCCCCACATTTTCCCCACCACCATCTGTTTTGCAAATGGAACAAACTAAACTAAACAAGGTCCTGGTAGCTAAATGCCTTGCATCTCAGAAAGCACATGGATCCCTGTGCCAACATAAACAATCTCACGGATAGTTTACATCAAACAAGTGAACTAATTTCGTCATAAACAAAGGAACAACAAATTGGTTCAAAGCCTGCCATAGTACATTCTGTGGAAACATCCTCCAGCAAAGACAGGAGTAAAATAACCATAGTGGGACCTTCAGTGCATACCCAGCCTGGCAACCTCACCTTCAAAACAGTGTGGGAAGTACAAACCTACTCTTCCTACAGCTCTCCTATAGATTACATGACAGCTAGCTTCCTGCTATTGCTGCAGTGGCAGTCCAATGCAAAAGTTAGCAAAGATCATACATTCTAAAGATCATCCAACCAAAGATCAATGTAGGGAGAAGGGATGATGTGAACCTGTTGCTTGGGTGCATGAGAGAACTGGTTATGGGCTGGCTGAGGGCTGCATAAGGTGCAAGGAGCCATAGTAACTCAATGTCCATGAACCCATTCACAGCAATGTGATGATGCAGTGACAGTAAAAAATAGAAGGGAAGGAACTGTGCTTTCTTCACATGGAGCTTCCTTTTTCCTTGGGCTCACATGCATGCACTGAATTCTGGGATATGAGCAAGTGTCCAACAACTCAACCCAAAACTGATCCTCAGCTAAAGCAAACCACCAACCTGAGAGAGAAATTTGAGGGCTGGGGAGGGAAAGATGGGCTCCCACTTCCATACAAGACTGGAACTAGCCTGGCTTTGTTTCCTGAATCTCCTTTGGGAAGAATCCTAGAGCCACAGCTCCAGCTGGAGTCTCAGATTTGGCTAGGTGTAGGCTGAGGACATCCCCACTTAGACTAGAAGTCCCACCTGGAGTTTGATTTCAGGGGCTCAGGACTGGAGCTTTCAGTACACAAGCCACCAAACTCAGCTCTTTATAAAGATATACTTAAATGTGTTGTAGGTGAATTCAGATGAAACCCCAAGCTTACACTGAAGAAAAAATACTCAGATAGACTTTCCATCAGTTAAGAAACAGATTCTAATTAAACCTGTGCAATTTTCCCAAAGAGGCAGCACTATGCAACTTGAACACAGCAGCTCCTGTCAGAGCCCAAATTTAGGAGATTCATCCAAGTCACCCATTAACTGCCTCTAGTATCACCTTCTTTCGAGTCATCCATGCTCATGGCATGTTTCAATTACCAGGACCTATAAAAAGGCATTTTTGATTCAGACTGTAAAGAGTTGCTACCTAAATACATGTCCCAGAGCATTCCCTCACCCATGTCACTGCCAGGGGTGCAAAAGGAGCCTCCCTCAGAGCAGAAGCAGTTGCTTGGTGGCACCCCACGGATCAGAACTGCGCCTTTCAAAAGCTGCTACCAAGGGAAAAAAAAAATCCAATTGAAAAATCCCTCCCTATGTAATCACTTCAAAGCACATTGATCTGGAACCAAAATACAGCAAACAGATTACTCTCAGATGACCCAGCTCCTGCAGAGACCCATGGAAACCCACACAGCACCCCAAGGCGAGTGCAGAGACTTGGGAAACACTCTGAATCCCAGGGGCCTTGCTAAGTACTGCAGACAATTCTCTTTGGTACCAGTTACAGCAAGAGATCAGGGAAAATGACAAATTAAAGAAGAGTAATAGAAAAAAATATTTTTTTCCTCTCATTGTACATTCCTAGTGGTGGCATACTGCAGAGAGGAATTGAATCAAGCAAATGCATTCCAATTTGGACATATTGATTATTTGACAGCCTCCTATTAAATCAGTAGCTTTAAAAGCTCTTATGTAAAGGACATAGCTGAAATAGAGCTCAAGTTTGGATACAGTCTGTGCTGGAGTAAATAAAAAACAAGTCCATGGATAAGAACAGAATTAGAGTGAATACAACAAGCACACAAAAAAATACTGAAATCAGCTTACAAATTTAATACATTCTGCTGACAGTACGGTGGGGGAGGTTGTTTATTTAATCCAGAGAGTTTTTGGGCATAGAGAAAAACAGAAGTAGAGAAGGCTAAATGCACTATTGCTAGATCCCACTGCAATTTGAGGTTTGCCTCTCCATTTCTATGGTTTGGAACACTTGCTTCTGAAGGCAAAGTTCAAATGAATATTGCCCAGGTGGCACTTTGCAGTCCCCACTTTACTAATGTTCATGCTGGAACAGACAACAAATTGGCAAAATTAGTTTGGAGGGCAGTCAGGGGAGGGATGGAAGCAGCACACGGTTGCCGTGGACTAACCCAGGTTTATCTACACATCATGCTGTACGCTCCCTGGTTCTCATAATTAAAGTGTCTAGACAGGAGATGATGCTGGTGAAGTAGCAAGTAAAAAAGGTTTTGTGGATTTTTTCAGAGGAGTCCAGCTAAAGCACAATGACAGACATAAGAGCTGCAGAACCCAATTGAGATTAGAGCAAGTTTTGACCTGAGTAAAGGTCCTTTCATAACCCTTCATATCCCAAAGGAACTACTAAATCAGAGTACTCAGGAGGGCTCAGATCTTTTGAACCAGCATCAGATTAGAGGTTTCTGCAAAAGTAATTCCAGCTGTGTCTCAGCTTCATCCAGATGCTGGCATTTAGCAGCCTCAACTTGTGTAAACCAGCCTCACTCCACTGAAGTCAACAACAATTGACACCAGCTGAGAATCTGGCTCTCCGTGTGGTTTAAATATAGTCTAAAGAAAGAGAACTTACAGAAGGATTGCCCAATTCCTCATGTCCATTTCCCCCTTGGGCTAGGACTGAATAAGATTATTTTTTCTTTATAATTTAGCTCCAGTTATTTTTAACAATAACATTATGAGCTCACATTTACTATAGCACCTTCCAGCCTTTCAGGCTTTACCAAGAATCATACCAAGAGATGGACACAGCACCAGGATGAAGCCACCTCTGGATGCAAGATAGCAGATCCTCAACATGCACAGAAGCCTGGACACAAACATAATAAATCATTGAGGGTACTAAGACAATTCAGCTTCAGCACCACAAGAGTGAGCCCCAGCCATTTGCACAAAGAAGCAATCCAAGGAGTAGTTTCAAATACTTCTTTAAGCTGACCATAAGATTGCCATGATGTTTTTACAGCCATGCAGGGTGTCACAATCACACACTGTGGCCCTACATCCAGAACACAAGGCCAGATTACCACACATACTGCTGGGGAAAGGCAAGCACAAGTGACCTTTGAGAAAGGAAGAGCAGATGGTTCACTCCTACTGTGACAAACCAGGGCTCTTTGGCACTTCCCCATCTCTTTGGCTCAAATGTCCCTGCAAAACCAAGGGATAAGACTCTGAAGGCAGTTACATGGTAACCTCTGTGTGCAGAGTTGCCAGGTTACGATTCTCCAAAATTCCAGCCACAGTGACAGGTATATTGACTGCTAACCAAGGCAGGGAGGTCATTGGTTTCAGAAAGCTTCAAAGTCTGATATCCCTGGCCAACTCTTATTCAATATGGGAGAGAAACTCAGAAAGTAGAACAGCAGAAATAAGTTGTCTCAGGGCTTAAATCCATGCTGTTATGCTAGAGGTAGTAACACCAAGCTTTGTCAACAGTGGTATGGTCCATTTTATCCAGGATCAGACTAGGAAACTAGGGCCCACTGAGATGCTACCATGTGGGAACAGCTCAGAAACAATATCTTCCAGACAGTCCCCCTCAAGCCACCACAGAGCAATGGAAATGCACTAAATGAAAGCTGTGGCCACCACCCAAATGCTCCATCAAAGACATGAACTCTGGCCTCTTAAAAAAAAAAAAAAAAAAAAGAGAGAGAGAGAGAGAGAAAAAAAGAGAGGAAAAGAAAACCAACACAAACAAAAAAAACCCACCCCAGATCCATTAATGAAAAATAAAGCACAAGGCAAGGGGCGATGAAAACAAATAAAACCAAGGCTGTAAAATGCCTGGTATGTAAGATGTGTTGAAACTTGCTGCTAACAGCAGCTTGAGCAGAAATTCACATGCAGCCGTTCATAAGATGCACAGTAATTGTCTTCTCCGGGAGGCTGTATTATGATGATTTCTTTAAGCAGAGCATAATATCTCTAGCAACAGGATATAATTACAGCAAAGGATATGCCTCTTAACTTCTTTCCACCCCCCCTAGCTGGCTCAGGGAAAGGATCTGGGAGTCAGGGCCTCTGTGGGGAGGGTGAAAGTAGTTTACCCTGTGCTACTGCCCTCGTTACCTACAGCCAAACACGTTTTTGATGGGAGCTTGTGGTGGCACTGCTCTCGCAGGAACCCGATCTCTCTCCCCCTCAGCTTAGGGTAAAACACTCCCAACACTGCAGGACTTTGACAGAGCTGGCAGCAGCCACCAGGCCACTGAAGGAGTTCAGCACAGTCAGCCTACTCTACCAAAAACAAACAGACAAGGGAATGACTCAGAACTGGAACACACTGGTAACACCGTGAGGTGGCAGGACTTCCCACCTCCAGACTGGGACCTTGCTGGCCCCAAATACCCCACTGCAGAGTCCCTCTGGAGTTAGTGTGCCCCGAAAAAAAAGCCAAGGCTCCCAGATAAGAGCTGGCACCATATCCAGCATGGGTCATGTTATCTACAGAGGATGGATGCCACTTCCTGGTGTTTACTTGGCCCACCTGCAGCAGCTGAAATGCCAGAGTTGGTCCTGCTAGCTCAGTTCTCTGAAGTTGGCTGTTCTGCTCCACTTCCACAGCCCTCCTGCGGAGAGGTACAAGTAATCCTATTGCTGTAGCTGTTGAATTAACTCATATAGGGTCCAGAAGTAGAGAAAGATGCAGGCAATGACAGAGCTCCAACATCTGTGAGCTCAGCCGAGGGACTCATTCTCTCACACTGCCTCCATCCGCTCCCAGTACTCACTTCTCCAAATTCCTCTGGAATGGTCCAGTGGCCAACACAGTCAATGGTGGGCAGTGAGATTTGCTGCACTGGGAAGGAGCTCAGTGTGGTGAGGTCCCATTTGCAGACCAGGAGGTAGGAGACTGTGAGCACCACAACATGCTTCTTTTAATTATTTCAGGCATCAGTCCTAGAGGGAAAAAGCACAGGGTTAACCCCCATCCCCATGCCTCTCCCCCCAAACCCAAAAATGCAGTAGTAGGCCCTAGGCTCTGTTGTTGCTAGCCCACACACTGATTATCTCAAAAATCAACCCAGGAGCTCAACCTTCATTTTCCAAAAGCAGCCAGAATAGCAGTGCTCAGTGGCTTGGGCTCTCTGTGCCAGATACTGAGAGCAGAGAGTCTGGAAAGCTTTCAGAGCCCTTTTTCAAGATCCAGACAGGTTTGCATTCCAAGGTAGAAGATGTTTTTTGTAGATGATAGACTGGAAATCTTCTTTTTCTAATATGAAACCGCTAAAAGAATAGCCAACATTTTCCTCACTGGTCTGGAAATTGCATTACAAGTGAGAGTCTGGTTGGTGCAAGTTAGCAAGCTGTGATATCAGTAGGAGAATTTCCCTTCCCATTTACAAAAGGAAATGAATTTTGCATCCACCGGATGGCAGTGTGGGGAGAGCAATCATATTAGTCATAGTATTATTGTTTTCCTTTTAAGCCTCTCAGAAGTCATTGCAGACACAGCAATTCATTGCTTATTAAGATCTCCCTGCATTACAACCAGGGGAAAAAAAAAATCTAGGTCTCATTAATAAACCATCTTCTAGGATCTCTATAAGAAGACACACTCTGTTTAGCCAAGATCATTCAATAAATGATTTGGCTTGTCTGACAAAGGGAAATGATTGATTGGGAAGAGTGTGCTTTAAATAGTTCATTCTTTATAATAAAAGCAAAGGCTTCAGATAGAAATACAAAAAGTAAAAAGGCAGTATTTCTGCTTCAAGAGAAGATAACTCCATGTACCAGGCTGTTGGGTGCTGGCAGCACACACAGAGTTCACTTCAGAGTTCTGACTGTAGGACTGAATTATTCTAAGCCTAAAATGGCAACATCTTCTGCAGTTTCTCTTGCCAAAACATTTCAATGAACAGGAAAGTCTGTTCTACTCTCAGACATCGCAGGACATCAGTTATCAATTACAGAGAGCAAATCTTTGTTTTCTGCATGGCATAAAACTCCAAGTAATGAAGTCGAATGTTAAAATCCAGGTAATTAATACTCCTGAAATCTGTCGTATCACTAGGACAGTTGTCCCAGAATAATAAACAGTGGAAAACCAGGAGAAAACAAAATTTGGGAAGCCAAGCCACTGGCCATTCTATTTCCACTAGAGGGCAATAGGAAACAAGCGACAAAAAACTGGAGGCAAGAAGTCGATGGCGAGCAACTCGTAAAAAATGGTCAAGTTGTGTTTCCCGAGGCAGGACCCGCAGCTGCCCGGTGCTCCCCGGTCCCGGCGGCGCCGCACCTCTCCCGCAGCCCCAGCCCCCGGCTCGCCGGCCCCCGAGCAGCGTCAGGTACCGCCTGCCCTCGGATCCGGGCTTGGGTTTGCCGGGTTAGTCAGTGGAAAATATTCACAGATGGTTTTGGTCTAGCAAACAGCCACAAGTAAAAGAAGTACTTTCAGCGGGATGTATTTAAGCATCATCAAATAGGTGGTCAGATGCCGCCCTGAGCAGATGATTGATCCAACCTAACATATCATTCAATTCCAGATGTTGCAGAGAGCAAGAAAGGAGATGGAAAGACTTCAGCAGCCTGATCTATTTGGCTTTCTGAAGGGAAGGTTTGGAGGTGATTTGATCAAAATCTATTAACATTTCTCAGTGGTGGACTGTCAGAGATGCTAAAAGACTTCACGAATCTAACAAACAAAATTATAACTAGATCCAGAAGCTCAAAGTAAAAGCTGGATAAAATCAAACTGGAAATAATATAAACTTAAAAATTAAAACTTGCAATAATGCCATTGGCTTATCAGTTGAACAAATTATGTAGGGGAGAGTTTTATCCCCCATCCTTGGAGCTCTTAAAACAAGATTTGCTGTCTTCCTGAAATATGTGCTGTAGCTTAACAGTGAATTATTAGCCTTGATGCAGACATTACAGGTACAGGTCTTGTCTGAATGAGGCAGAAGGTGAGACTAGATTAGCAGCGTGGTCTCTTCATGTAATTACAGTCTACAAATATCAAGGTTCTTGTTGCAGAGAATTGTCTTTCAGTTGTAGGGGCTGACTCCCACCTTTGCAAACTCACTTCATGGGCTGTGTCGACACAACAGTGACAGCAGCTCCAAGGACTCTGTCACACAAGGAGCAAAGGTGGCCTACAGCTAATGAGGCAGCTTCTGTTGCCCAGTCATTACCTGTCTCTACAAAGAAAAGGAACATGAGCTTAAATAAACTGTTCTCCACACCAAACTGTCCAGGGCCAACACAGGCCATTCTGTGCCCCAGATGAAGCACTCGTTCCTGGGCTGTGGTACCAGTTGAGAAGAAACTTTGCCAAGAACTAATATGTGAGAGTGATGGAGAAGAGGTGTGGGCCAGTTTCAGTGTTTTGAGCCTCCAGAGATGGTAGTCACAAAAGTCATATAGCACAGAAAGTGATGTCTGCAGTGCCTACCCTTTCTCCTCCCAGTTCCAAGCCACAGAGATCTTTGCTGAAAGGAAAGGAATTTATAGTGGATGCAGCTCCTTGGGACTAGCATGTTGCTCAGACAGCTAGAGACCTGTGATTCAAGCATCCAAAAGCATCATACCACTGAAACACCCCCAGCCTCAGCCCAGCCCTTGTGAGCTTCAGGACAGACAACATAAGAAAAACATTAAAAAAAGCTCAATCTTTCCAACAAGAGACATGGAACATTGCTATTGAAGCTGTAATCTGCTTCCAACCTACACCAAATGCCACCAAGTGCTTTACAGGACTGGACAGTTACAAAACAGACAGAAATGTGATGACAGCACGTTGGTCTTTGCAATAACTTGGGGTCATTTCTCTGTGGAAGCAGCACAGGGAGGTGCAAGACTGAGGCAGGTAGAGAACATAAGCTCATGGCCCACACTCCTCAGTGTAGGAAGGGCTTGCAGAGGCTTCTGAGTGTTTTTGCAAGGCTGAAAGGTGTTGCCAGCAAGCTGAGGGAACAAGCTGGGAGACAGCATAGACATGGCACACTGTGCCAGGCAGATGACAATGGCCAGCTGTGCTGAAGTGGGAGTGCTGGCCCGGGGACTACACCTGTCAGGCCTCCAAAGGTCTGCCTGCCTGCCATTAGCTCCACATGCTGGGCTGACAGCTCAGTTTTCTAAATTGGAAAAAAAAAACACACACCAAATTAAAGCAAGAGGATTTGAAGTGTAAAGGATGATATATTTGGACATTGCACTAGGATTTTTTGACATTTTTGTATTTTGGACATTTGTAGGACAGGCTACAACTGGTCCAACTTCCTCCAAGCATTGCCCCCATGACTTGTCTGCAGCAAATCTCTCCTTCTCCTTCCCCCCACTAACCTTGATTACCCGCACAAACTCATAGATGTCACCTCTGCTTTCTTCAGGCTTCAATTCTCATGTGCCTTGTCACATGTGACCTGTCTAATGTCCGCAGCCTACCCTTAATAAGGAAACCACATCTGAGAGTCATTACTGTTTAGCCAAAGTGATCAACAATTAAACCCCATTTCTTAGCATCAGTCTGCAACACCTTTCTTCTTCTGGCATGCAACCAGAGCAGTTCTACAAATCAACAGTTTGAACCACTTTCCTAGGCAGGTCATCCTCAAAGCAGGAGATCTGGAGTCACTGTGGCTCTCCCCCTTCCCAGAGCCAAGGGCATGTGGAATGCACCTTTATTCACACTCACATGTACAGGAAACACTGTGATCTTAACAGTAAATGCTGGAACCAAGACCATGCTCCTGCACTTCCTACTCAATTTTTGGAACAGGAGAGAGGAGGTTATGGGGCAGCAAGTCTGATACAGGCAGGTGTCAGACTAACACAGGCGGAGGCAGGAAAGTGAAAGCATCTAGGTGGGAGTGGACAGCCAAATTAGGGGTCGAAGGGTTAAGAGAAGAGAGCCCATTATTCATCACTACCACCGTGTTTCAGGCATAAGAAACATTTGGAGCTAATTAGAGGGAGAGCAGAACAATGCACTAGAGAAAGCAACAATGCCCTGGTTCAACCCAGCAGATGAGCTCCGTGCTCAGAGCAAATTGGTCTAAAATGAGTATTGCTCCATCTCAAAACCAGAAAGGTGTGACCTGCTTCTCTGACCCTGGCATCAGCTGGCAGGAAGAGAATTGACAGGATGACTCTTTGTTCCCATCACTGGAGATCGAGCATATTCAGTTCCATTTCAGAAATAAAAGCCAACAGCTTTTCCAGCTGATTTTGGGTAACTAATAACACAGAACTGCACTCATTAACTAAGCTGGCTTGTATTGTAAAGAGCTCCAAGGCAACAACTAAATGGACTTGATATTAACAGCAATGATAGTGTCAATGTGACTTAGAAGCCTTAACTAATAGCCTTAACATTTTCAAATGTAAAATGCATTCAGTTTTTAAAGCTATCTCAATGGACTTTTGTGAGAATTTTGCTCCAAAATAGTAACTGAAACTACAGCACCTGAATGCTAGGCTCTGTGCATGATCTTGGAAGCACTTGGGTCCTTCTCCGAGGAAGACTCCCAGAGAATCATAGTTACTTAACTATAGTTCTGGAAGTTATTTTCCAAAGACTCTTAGAAGTTGCAGTGTCAAGTTAGCTTGGTTTTACTGTGAGTTGATTATTTGCATATCGTCTTTTAGTGAAGATACTCTCACTCTGCTTGCTGATCACAGGGCTCACGCTCTGAAGAAGAAATAAATACTTCAAGTTTTGATGTCTGGGGAAGAAGGGAATATTTTAAAGTCTCAAAAGAAACTCATTTATCAGTGGACTTGTGGGTTACAACTATATATTTTTAGGTATCCTGATTCCCCAATGTTTGCCAACAAAGAAATCTCAAAAAGCTTTAGGTTCTCAGAGCGTCTCAGTGAAATTTGCATTGGCACTCCCTCTGTCTGGTAGTCACTGGACAGGTAGCTGTAAAAATTTCTGTCTATAGACAGAAATTAAGGCACTGATATCTAACAAGCAACAACTACTCTTTATAAGGAATGCCCCCCAAACATTTTCAAACCTTACACAAATCACCACTTCAGCTGAACTAGCTTGAAAGCCACTCTGTTGCATGTTGTGAAGATGTGTCAAAGTGCAGGACCTGGAGGATGGCAGCAGCCTGTCCCAAAGCGAAAATGGTCACATCAGCCAGCCTGACATCCTTAGGAACTCAGCTACACTTCACATCAGGAAGAGCAGGTCACATTGTTTCTGCCCTGAGCCACCCTCCTTTGCTAGATGGGCTATTTAAAAAAAAAAAAAAAGAAAAAAAAAGCAAATACACACGATTGCCCGGACAGACAAGTACTAACTTGAGTATCACTTCTAAAAGGAGGTATTACCTCCAGTGGTTCAGGAAGAATGAAGATGGGCTGACATCAAAGAAGGGCAAGAAATGAAAGCAGGAGGCAAAACTCAATGGCAGGGACAAAATGCCAAGCAAGAGAGCAGAAAGCTAGTCTTTGTGTTTGGAGGACTCCTCAGATCTGGATTCTAAGCTTCTGCCAGAAACTTCCTGCATCTCAGGGCCTATCTGGTACAATGATCCTGGGGAGATCTGAAGAGATTATGAACTGAGGATAGACTATTCCCAAAGGAAAGGGAAGAAGCCTATTGACAGTGTATCTTTCTGTTGCCAAATGATCAAATCAGTTGTTGCAGGCACCTGGATGTATTCCCAGTGCTGTCCACATCAACTGGAAAACAGTAATGTTATTGAGCTCCCTCTGTGTCCACACCAGTTGAAAACTGGCTTTGGAAAAGGAGCTACTTCATCCCCACTTTGTCTGGTGGTTCCAGTCAAATTCTTTGGAGAAGGGACTGGCTAAGGCTCAGGACATGTGTGAACATCACTGAGCACTTGGAAATGCAGCATCAGGTTTGGCCTCTTGCAGCCAAGACCACATAAAAGGCAGACTTGGAACCTTCAACCTGCGATTTAACAACAAGAAGGTATTTCAGTGACATCTGGGAAGAAAACTCTCTGGCTGTGTAGTAAGGCTGTCTGTTGGGTTCAAAGATCTTGATACTGTTTTAGCGAGACCAGCCACTACAAGTAAGAAAACCTTTTATGCAAACTCTTCTACTCTTCTCTGCTTTCACCTGCTCCAACAAGATCAATGGATGCTTCTTATGTGAAGTATCCCTCCTTGCAAGAGCAGAACGTGATTTTTGGTTATGGACTTAGCCTGAGCATCGGACCAGCTGCAAAATGAGTTGGTCCTGAGGTTCACATCCAACCCTGGAGAACAGTGGGAAGCATTCACTGCCACAACTTTGTCATGGAAATGGATATCTTGCAGTAAGTCTGACCTCCTTTCAACAGTCTTTTCAGGCACCTTGAATAACAAATGAGTATATCAATGCCAGTTCTCTATCAGTGATGTTGGCTCCTCCAGCAGCTCTACATTCTCTTACTGGTACAAATGGCCACTCTCCTTCCAGCCACATTAACTTTCACTAACTCAAGATCAGATAGGGACTTCTTTTTCTCCTCTTTAGGATGACAAATAAGAACATGACAAGTTTTTCCCAAAGTATCAAGAAGGGAAGCAGTATGCAAGACAATTAAAATAGGCCTCCTCTCTATAGACGACATTTTGAGGATGATGTCTCAGGCTGATATTCAGCTGTTTTGTACATAATGGCTTTCCAAAGCACCTAAGCCTAATCCTCCAGTATTTACTTCTACACTTTTCAAATGGCTTTGTGAGACCTCAGAATTGTCAGGAGTGGCAATAGATGGTATTCTTGTCTCCACTAAATCGAGGGTGCCACCTGCAAAGATTTTGAAGTACAGAACATTTACACTCCCAGACAAGAGTGATGTGCCACCTATTAGACTGTCATTTACCAAATCCTAGGATTCTCTTAACTAGAAAAAGGCACTGCAGAGAAGCACCGAGTTGCAGCAAAAAGAAAAGCTCTGGCATAAACTTTTATTGTTTCCTTTAAAGAAATTGCTAACAGAGGCCTTTAAAGTGAAACCAATAATGATTCAAGTTTCCAACTCCCCTTGCCTGTTCTGAACAGATCACAGATTCACTGATGTTGACATGTCTGTTATTATTTTTATCTTGTCTAAACAAAGAAAATAGTAATAGCTTCAAAAATGCATCCAGAACTTATAATCAGTAGGTCTCGGAGTACTTTTCAAAAAGGACAGTATAATTATCTCAGTTTTATGAGCAATTATCTGCATTTTAATAGTGGGATAACTAAGACACATGAAGAAGAATTAACTTGCTCAGCTGGCCAATGAAATACCAAGAAACAGAATGAGATATCCTGAATCCCCATCAAATGCCCTCCAGATAACACTCTTGCTAATATAATCAATTAGAAACATTACATATCACCCATCTTCAAAGAATTTCATAAAGAGTGAACAGACATCATCAGTGTTAAACCGCACTGTGGATCTCAGTATCCCACTGCATCATCTGCTTTGATCATCTTTGCTCTGTGCCTATAACTCGTGTAATTAATAGTTCCCATTCTAAGAAGAGTGAGATAATTGACTTATCTAGCAATCACTTCAGAAAGATTATTATTAGAAATAGGTCTGCATTCTAAATATACATGTGCCATTAGATGAGCAAGGCCAAATACCGGCTCCATGAAGCAACACTAGCACCAAGGCTGGCATAATCCAACTGCTTGGGCATTTGTCCTGTGTGCACACACCTCATGTGCCCCACTGTGCTGCACGTCTCCCAGCCTTGCCAGGTCTTCTTTCCAACAATCCATCATCCACACTATCACCACAGCCTGACCCCACATGTACCTTCATGCTCTCTAAAATTCCAGAAACCGAAATAGTTGTCTCTGTATTCTTGATGACATGGACTTTCCATGGCTTGCTCAAACATCCCTGGCTAAAACAAGGGAATGTTGCAAAAGAATGTTAAACTAAACCTGACAATAAAAGACCACAGCCAAAATATAACTACTTCAGCTTCATTTCCAGACCGTCAGTTCAATGTCAAATGTGTAGGTGATGCCTTCACAGAAAGCCACTAACAGTCATTTGCTTTACATCCTGCATTCTTAGCACCCACATAAAAATTACTGAGCTAGCCTACCACCTATTTTCTATCTGCCTAAAATAGATAAAAACTAAATAAACTAATAATGATTTAAAAAAAAATCAGTGTCCTAACATGTCTCATGCAGATGGCAACAAGGCAGACATGACATCCTCACTGACAGTCTGTCATGGAATTCATCACAAGCAAAGACCTACAAGCTCTGAGCAAGCAGTATTTCAGTCACCAAAAACAAAGCATTGAAAACTACCAACGTGATCTGAAAGACCTTGAACTGTTACAACAGAAACTGAGGTGGAAGCACAGGGAGCCTAATGGGTTATTACAGTCATTTATTGGTTTATATAATTTTCTAGCATGTTTAAGTGTTGTTGCACATGCGTTATTTCAGCAGCTTTCCTGAAGCTATATCAAATTTAAAGCAGTGTTAAATGAAATAAGAAAGAAAAGACAATCTGGCTGATTCTGCATGAAGCATAACTATCAATAACTGACACAAAAGGCAGAGCTGGAGGGGAAGACAAATGTGAGGCTACTGTAAGAGGTGTGTAAAGGCCTCACACCACATGTTCCTCTGCCTAGAAAGCCTGCAAGCTTCAACATGAGTGTCTCTTCATGTCATAGCAAAATGCAGAATGAGGAGCATTTTAGATGGTTTCAGCCTCCCTAACATTCCTCCTGCACAGCTCTGATTTAACTGTATTGATCGTCTTCCTCAGAGGAAATAAAGTTGCCTGCCACAGAGAAATGCAAAGCAAAGAAATTAGACAAGAAAGGACTGTAGTTAACAAACTCAGATATTTTTTCTACTAGCAAGGAGGACTCAGTTCTGCAAGTTACTGTCTATACCTTAATACCAAAGCACCTCTGATCCGCCTCCTACCACTGGATTCAAAGTCAGTAAATAATGACTTTCTCACATAATCGTTGTGCTTGGGGTTTTAACCATCTGAATATTAACCTCTAAAATGAAGGTTCAGTTATGAGCATGCTTATATGACTGATTTCATACATTCCTATTATTTGATTCATATAGCCAGAATATTTCATGGCTGAAATCTCCAGACTAGTTTTTCGGAGTATGTAACAAGCCTGAATTGGCAAGATCCAAACCTAAGCACAGGGAACTTGCCTATTAGAGTGTGCTGCTCACAGCAGAGTACAGGCTATGGCACAGCAACAAAGAGCCATTAATTAGACAGTACCAATCCCATGGGTTTAGCTCCATTCCTCTATCCATCACATGTTCTGAACTGTCAAATTCAGGGATAATTATTTCCGCTCCCCCTTTTTTCTTTTGGGTACAATAGCTCATGGACAGCCACTGATGGCAGCTTATGAATATCTCTGCTGATGAGCACGGTTCTCCTGAGGTGCTGTTTTAGAACAGCAGTCTCCAAGACAGAACTAAGGACCATGTTCACACTGTGTCACAGATTAGTGGCTTTCAATGCACCTTTTTTCCTTCCTGAAAGCCTCTCTGCCCATCCCTTAGACTGGCACATCCCTGGCACGGAAACTAAGGACACAGCCTCGTAAGGTGGTTAGCAACTTCTCAGTTTAAAGCACTTAGAATTAAGCTCTTCAAATAACTGATTGACACAATAAATGGCAGCGATTGACCAAGCACATCCTAATACTGTCCTTGTACATTCCCATATTACAATTACCACCATCAAAGAAGGAGTTTCAGTTGGTCACTGCAAGGTAATTTCAGTCTTCTTTACTGTACTCTGCTTCCAAAACATTAGGGAATAAACCCCCATCAATATAACAAATTGGAGGGTAACATACATTAGGAATTTGCTGCAGCTCCAGCCCTCAGTGACTAGCACAGTTTCAAGTGTAAACAAACAAAAGCTGCAATTTGCGCCAACTGTTTACTCTGATTTTAAATCAGGGTTAGCTTTGCCAGTACTAATTATGCCTCCTTTTGTCTTCAAGAAAGCTGGCCGCAGACTAGAGGAAATGAGACCTTTTTTGTGTGTGTTAAATGAGCTGTCTGATTAGATAGATCTCTTTTTACCAGCTTTTACTTCTCCGTCAATGACCAGGGATTTTACAGCATTTACTGTATGTCTTGTCTTCCATCATTACTCAAATATAGATTTAGTCTGTATCCCCACTAGAAGTTAGGAAGGCAGAGATTCATCTGCTGGTGCAAATAACAGCATGAATGCCAGTGAATGAGATCAGGGCAGTTATTTGCCCTGTTAATGTAAGTCAAGAAACTCCAATTCAAATTTGGGGTCATTAAGTCAGAGTGTTTATGATTTTCTTGGCCATATAAAAGCTGAGTATTCCAGATGAGATTCCAGCTCCCAAACAATTCCCAGCATGGATGGACTAATGAACAGTGAAAATAAACTGTTACTGGCTTTGCTTACCATGGTAATGAAGAACTTCCTCATGGGATGCTGCTTTTCACAAGAGTTTGCACAGAGAGTGGGTTTGAAAGCCACAGGTGGGGACTCCCAATCCCAAGCATGGGACTCTCAATCAAGTGTGAATCTGAAGTTTTCCCATTACTGTCTTTGTCATGTTTCTCTTCCAGTTGCTCCATCTGGAACTCTTACTTGTTTTCGCCATCTGACATTTCAACAGCCTAAAAACAAGCAAAACAACCCCTCTAAACAACCAAAATATTTGATCAGATCCTTTATATAAATGAAATGCTAGTGTATGCCAGGCATCTGAACTTGGTAAAAATAAATGAGTGCTTCAAACCCACTATTGTTCTCAAGGTCCCTGACCTTCAAAACATCATTCTATTCTATTTGTAAACAACAGACATTAAGAGAACATGTGAATACCACTTCACCCTTTGGTAGCAGTATCTATCCCAAGACCTGAAAATGTTCTGCAAATATTAGCTAAGACTCTCATTTCTAAAGAACTCCTACCCTTCTACAAATATTAGCTGAATCTCTCCCCACACCACTCAGCTCATAAGAGGTTAGTGCTGTTCTCCAAGTTCAAAAAGGTTGAATGCTCTGACTAAGGTTATTCAAGAGTTCTGCAAAAGACTTGGGCACCAGAAATACAAGTTAATTATACTTTTTATATTTGCCTAAGCATCTGGAAGCTTGTCCAGAGTATCATCTAAACCTATATGCCACTTTTGGAAACTCTAATAACACCAAACTCAAATCTAAACCAATCCAGATTCCATTTATACAAGAGAAAGCAACCAGGAAAACTAGAACAATAGTTTAACCACTCACCTTCTCTCCCCTCTCATAGTCTTTAAATCTCTTTAGTCATTTATCCTTTTGTGCACACCCAGATAAACCAAGGAATAGGAGGCCTCAACTTGTATTCAGCAGGGAACACGAAGTGGCACAGGGGCTGGGAGCAGCACACCACACACTTAAACACCATGGTGATGAACCTAAGTTGAACTCACACAGGTTTCAGGCAAATACCAGCTTAGCACAGCTGGATTGGTACAGTTGGATTGGTTGCTAACCATACATGTATGAACACCAAGATAAGGCCATGGTAACTTCCATATGGTAAACAGCATGAACTTCCTAGGAGGGTTCATTGGAGGCAATTCATCTCCAAAGCACAAAAACCGTGCTTGGCTTTGACTCATGTCTCTCTCTTGTATCTTTTGCAAAACTGGTCATGGACATTATTTAATGGAAGTTTTCAACACGTCTTATTAAAGGGCATCGCTCCCAGCTCTGGCCAAAATTGCAGCTTACAATGATTTTGATTCCCTCTGGGTTATGTTTCCATCAGAGGGTAGGACCACCTTCCCTCTGTGTTGTTTTGGGTCACCAAGACTTACTAAGTAACTCTTCTACTTCAGTTTTACCACGGGAAACAGGTATCAACAAAGATAGAAGCTCAGAGTCTCCATGTTGCAGAGTTGAAATACGAAGCAAAATTTCCAAGTATGCTTTTATTGCCTGTACATGACAATTTATTTCCATTAGAGAATCAATTAAGAATATCTTCCCAAAGAAGGGATACTGCTCTGTATTAACACGAAATTGTACTCGGTCTAAAATGATAAATATAATGTGCAGTCTATAATTATAGATAATGTGTAAGGTTGAGTTTTTTCCCCAGAATTTTCTCTTCTATATTTTATGCAGTCTTGAATCTGAATTGAACCTAAGCTGGAAAAGCTGAGAGATATTGACAGGAGAAAGCAATGGTGATAGCAGTCAGTATGACGTTAAAGTTCTCCAGGGGTTGCTCTTTTGTTGGATAGAAGGGACCAGTCCACAAGGGCGTGGTTTTTGGCTTTTTTACAATGTATTTTTGACTCTTGGAGTGCACTGTGACCATTACACAACATTGATTATGAGTATTCCCAGAGCCTGCTAAGCACTGCAGGAGCAAAAAGAGAAGGTCATGGCAGCCTAAAAGTACTATCTGGTTCCCTCAGTATGGAAAAATATTTGCTACTACAGTGCACTTAAAGCCACAGGTGAAATGCAGAGTAAAAAGTGAGAGCTAGGAGCTTGAACTAGCCAGACAAATTCAGAAGGAAAACCAAACTTCCATCATTAACTTGGGGTTGGGCAGGAAGGTTCAGCACAATGAAGTGATGGATTGTTTCTCTGAATGTCTGCAGCCCAAGACAGGTACCTTTCTGGAGGCAGAAAAGAGGTCCTGGCTTCTGGTGGAAGAGTAACCATGCAGATTTTGGTGGCCTAGCTTATGAAGACCAAACTAGAAACAGCCCATTTCAGCCTTCAGTGCAGTGGTTCAAAGTGGGTAAGGAAAAAAAAATCCAAGAGATATCTGAAACCCACTTTCCTTATTCTGTGATTCAAAGTGCCAGAAAGAAGAGAGAGTTCTTCAATCAATAGAAGTGATTTTTCAATCAGCAGAACTGGCTCACAGGCCAAAAAGGTTGAGAAACACTTAAGAAGCCTGCAGGATTCTCTCTTCCAAGAGATCTACTGGAGGTCATGCTCTCAGGCTGGTAGTGTGCTCACTTCCCAGGCACTCTTGCCACTTCTCTACCCTGCTCTCATCACTGCATCACCATTGTCTCGAATCTGGGTATGTGGTTAAACACCACACCCCTGAACATGGTTACCAGTCTTCAAGCTCTCCAAAGGCTTGAAATGCTTCTGAGGCAATATAGTGGGGCAGAACCTCACAATACTGGGGAGTTTTCTTTTTTTCAAAAGTAGGTTAGGAAAGTGAATCTGCCTCCCATCTGAATAGGCTTCTCCAACTTATAATTCCCTGGCTAAAGAGCTGCTCTAAAACTTCCTCTTAGCCAGTACGATGGAAAACGTCTCCCTCTACTTGTGTTACCCTGCTGCAGATGGTGTAGCAGAGTGCTTAGCTGGAATTACCCTGGCATAAAGCACAGGGAGAAGGACAGACAAGCTTGTTGCTGTATTGCTCCCCCATCACTGCACAGAGGCCCAGAGGCTTCCCCATGTGACTCCTTGAGCTGAACTGGCTCTGCAGGCTCCAGACTTGCCGGGTGAGTCCCCTCACCCTCCCACGCACACAGGTAACAAGAGTCCTCAGTACCATGGGCAGGCTCCTGTTCTGCAAAACACTGTATATATGTAAGCTAAAACTCTCCCTAAGAAACACTTTATGTTTAGACAAAAAGGTAACAAAAAAAGGGGTGCCCTTAATAAGCACAGCCAAAAACCTGGCCTTTTTTTTGCAGAGCAATGCAAAGTTTACCACCAGTGCTGCTAGTGGTGTTTCTGACAGAACAATGGAGTCAGAACCCAGCTGATTTGTCTGGTGCTTCCCACAGCCCATATGTGCATCCAGGGAGAGCTTGGAGCTAGGCAACCTCATCTTTGATGTTGGGTGTCAGGATGAACAGAAGATGAACCTGATTTTGAAATGGTTGTCTTATCTGCTTATGTCACACCACAGACTTCTTCTGAAGCAAGAGTAATTGCATAGCACTCTCATCTTTGCTTTCCTGCTGCCCACCCATCCAGCCATGAGGAAGTCACATACTCCTCTAACAGCTTCCTTGCTTTGCAGCTTACTCCTACTCATTTCAAAGGAGCTGCCAGTGTTGCATTCTCTTCATAGAACCCCAGGGAAGTTCTAACCTCAAAATTAAGCAAAACAAAGTCCTTTGAATATTTTCCAATTAACCTAAGATTGACACTAACACTTTTCTCTTCATGTTCCCACTATTTGAACAATTGGGTTTTTCCTGTATGACCCAATTGCCTGGCCTCTTGCAGCATCAAAGGTCTAAGTAATTTCTTTCTCGAAGATCACTCTGGTTTTAAAACTCAAAATTAAGTTCACTTCTAGGTTGCATCATTTAGTGGAAGAGATCAGAGAAGCCTTACAGCAGCACAAATCCAGGGAAGGTATCAAAGAAGAGACAGCTTAGCAGGTGTCTCATATACTAGCAGCAAGGGCAAGTTAACACTGCTGAAAGCCTTCAGGGTTGCATTCTGCTCCCAGTCTCACAGCATAAATATCCAGAGAAATCCCTTGCTGTCATGACAGAGGGTTAGTTCTGAGTGTCTAGAGCCAGCAGAGAGCATAATTGCAATGCCATAAAAAATGTCAGCATTTGTAATTCATGCAAGATGCTGGAGGTAGCACTGTCTCATTCTGGAGCTTGCAGAAGCATGCTGGCCTTCAGGAGCCTGAAGGCTCTATGGCCTGTTAGTCAAACTTTCTTTGAGTTGATGGTGGTGCTGGAACACAGAAATGCTCTTTCTCAGCTAAAAAAGCAATTCTGCCAGTAAAGTTGCAGGCAGGCTTCTGTGCAACCTGGAACAGAGGGAGACGGCTCCCAACACATAGTAAAGGATCAGCACTGCCTGCAGATGCACAGACCACACAGCACCCAGGGAGCAGCCAACACATCAGAGACAGTGTGTTTATGCCATTTGTCACCCTCTGTTGCTTTGGTAAGGCACAGCTAAAAGATATTGGGCAGATCGCTGGTGTGTCCCCACTGCCGAGGTGGGGAGTTTCTGAGCACTTTCTGTCCATTAGCTTGCAAATGTTGCTCTGAGGAAGGTAAAATATTGTTGCCTACACTTTATAGATAGGAAAAGTGAGGCACAAGAGGGCTAAGCATCCCAATTCTCTCTTCCTACTTTCTAAACCATAAACGACAGTAAATCTTTCCCCCAGTTACTGGAAACAACAGGCCCTTTCTGAAAAAGGGGAGCTGCCCCTTGCCGGAAACAAGTAGCCAAAAGCAGTTGGAGCATCCTGCAGCCTATGCAGTGCCTGACACAGCCCTGAGGTCTTTTCCTCCAGCACATCTCTACGGTCCTTGTCTGCACTCACAAAAATATTCTGTGCTCTGTATGCTCAAGGAGTTCACCTTCAATAAATAATCCGAACAAAGGGAGTTAGTGCTGGCACAATTGCATGGGTTGCTTCAGGGAAAGTTTGCAGCAATGTCAAACTCACCTTTCCTGGTGGTTGCTGCTACTTGCTGGGAAGGAATCCAGCCCCCAAAGGGGAACACTCAGGAATATCAAGAGCCAAAAGCGATTTCGTCCCCATTAGTTAATATCAAATATAAAGGTCACATTCCAGTACACAGTAAGCAGTCATTGCCTCCTTGAAACACAGTTAAGAAAGATCTGGAGTTTAGGATCCTTAAATGAAGAAACAGAAATATAGAAAAATGAAATTTTTGCAGAATAATTGCAGGATAATATTGCTCAGACAGCATCAGTAGCACTTAGATTACTACCTGGAAAAATCCTGGGTCAGAGGAATATTGTGGACTCAATCCAGAGAGCAAGCAGTGACCCCCATGGCCAGTACTGATGAGGATGTCGGACAAAATGGCCAACAGCATCCTTTCTGGTTTTAATAAAATGAAATGTCATTCATTTTCCCTATTGTGGAAAAACAGAGAAAACAGCAGGTCCTTCTGAAGGAAGAGCGAACTTCTTAGTGTTGGGTTAATGTACCAGCCTGAAGCTGTCCAAAAAATGCTGTTGAAGTCTACAGGTATACTGCAATAGGCTTCAGCAGCAAAATGGTCCTTCCCAACTCCGAATTTAAGAGAATGAAGGAAAAGATGAATTTACCTCATGGCCCTCGAGAAATGATTGCAGCCCTACAGAAATGTGGCAGAAGGAATATGAAATTTTGTAAGGATCATGAACACCTAGAACAATAGTAGCAGCTTGTCTGTTAATGTAAGTTACTGGTCTGGCTAACCCAAAGCTGATGGCAAAAACCAGGCTCATTCGTTTATTCTTCAGGCCCTCCATGGCCAGCAGCTGTGCTGCACCCCTGGAACCAGCCCTGGGACAGCACACAGCCTTCACTTAGAACAGGTCAGAAGAGAAAAGCTGTTGGAGGGTACATGTAATGATGGCACATGTTCATAGAGCAGAGGTAAGTGACCCAGAAAATTCCTGTCTTTGGCGTTCCCATAGATTCTCTGCATGGTCTTTTGATAAACCTCTGCCTCACCTTCATTCTCCATCCTCTTCTCTGCAAAGTCCCTTGTTTCTCCAAAAACTTAGGAATAAAAGAACTTTCCCTTCTTCCATGAGTCAAATACACCAGTGATAGCAGATCATATAACAAAAGTTTTATTGCCTAGAAGAGACAACAGTTGTCCCTTAAGATCCCCACCACTACCATGTTGCTGCTAGTTTCTAGTTCCTGGCAAAATCTGGATCAGAAAACTACTTCACTGCTAAATAAGTGCTAGTAGAAATAAGTAAACAGCTTTGCACTCCGTCATACTCCCTCAAAGACTGAGCATGCCAGCAAAAGCAGCACAGACTCTCAGAGCAGTAAATAACCAAGTAGGCAGAGCAAACAAACATTTGAAACTCCGTATGTCAGAAAACCTCTCTTTGGAAATGAGGGGGTGAAAACAGTTTTGTCAGAAAGGAGGAAGCTTTCTCCCCTTCCCTTCTCCTCACTTCCCCAGCCCTTCCTTCCCTTGTTTACTTTGTTTCCCTGTTTCAAACCAAGTAAGAGAAAATCTAGTATTTGTGGAACTGGGCTCTTTCTGTTTAACTCCAGCTGTGCCCACAGCCCGCATACTGGCTTGGTAAAATTTGCCCAGTCTGACAAAGTGGTTTCTCAAGCTTGAAATAAAACCATAGTGATTTTTACACTAGTAAAATAAATGACTGGCCCTTGACAGGACTAGCAATTATCTATGAATTCCAAAGAAAAAACTTGTTGCATGGCACAGCAACGTGCACAGCACTGTGGCAGGGGATTCTGGGGCTTTCTGTGCTTCTTTGCTCCGGCTTTTCAGTCTCTTTTGAAATATGGCAGCACTGGGAGCTCCACAGTAAAAAAAAAAAACAAAAAACAAAAAAACAAAACAAAAAACCAACCAACCAAACAAAAACCAAACAAACAAAACCCAAACAAAACAAAAAACAAACAAAACCCCCAAAACCCCAAACAAACAAACAACAGCAAAAAAAACAAAACAAAGAAAACAAAACACCAAAAAAAATACCACCACCACCAAAAGAAATATCCCCCAGGAAAGCAGCTCAGAGGATTTTTACCTGTCACAGGCATAGGGTTGGAAGGATCTCTCTGCTAGTCTCAGGTCAAGGAAGAAGCAGCATCTGAATTCAGGGGAAAGCTGTTTCCAGGAACATCAACCATAAGGTCCCTTGTGGGAGAGGGGCTCCTGCTGTGGTCCCCCCACAGGGTAGCTGTAACACTTTCTTAATGAGGAATATCTGCACTCATAGACCTGGACATGAAGAGGAAGGCAATTGGCTTTCTTATGTTTGATTTAGGAAGAGTGGCTGCTTTGGGATGTAACACCTGGCTGTTATCAGAGAGGGGCTGGGGCCGGAAACTGCGTTATCAGGTATCAGAGAGCCCCCTTGGACAGGGACTGTGGGAACAGATGCTGACCTCAGCCAGGCAGCATGAAAGCAAACCTCAGCACAAAAGGGCAGGATGCCATGAAATAAGACTCCTTGAGAAAGGAAACAGGGAGAAACCAAAGCTGAAATCTTGATGCTTCTAGGAGACATGGAGAGGCATAAGTGAACAGGAAGAGACATGGCCAGCACAGGGTTGCACAAGGACAGGCTGAGGGTCTGAGCAGTGCCAGTAGCCTGGGCCAGCTGGGGAAAGAGCAGCAACACCTCTGCTGCAACCAAGGGCTGCTTCCAGGGCAGCAAGCAAAACCTGTCAGTGCCAGCCACGCTGCTGCTTTCTGTTTGTCTGCTCACTGAGGTCTGGCAGACAGACTCATCCTTCCATGTCTACCTGGTCAGTGCCCAGCATAGCACCAAGGACCTCTCAGTCTTGTGTGAAGTGAGAGAACAAACCTTTGCCTGGGACAAGACCAATGTAGGGAAGGTAGGCAGCAAGGCCATCCTGCTTTCATGTCTTTTCAGACTGAACATTTTGGAAGGAAATTTGCCTCAGATTTAGCCTCTGTCTGGGATTAATTCAGCTCAAATTTGTAGTCACCGCAGGCAGCAGGGAGGCTGCAATAGCTATTAGAGAACAAGCCAAAGAAGTAAAAGCAAGCAGGGACAAAGAATAGCCCTTGCCCTGCCCCAAAAAACAGAAAGGAGGCATAGGGATTCAAATTAAAAAGCAGCTACTAACTAGTCACCACTACCAGCGAGTCACCTTGGACTGGTCAGCAGCAGGACAGTTGCCTGGCCAGAGTCTGGCTACCAGTAAGCAGGTCTGGCACAACACCGTGGCACACCCTGCTCTGGCATCCAGGCCCCAGCCAAGGAGCCCAGAGCTGACTGGGAAAGCCAGTAGAGCTGAGAGTTGCTGCAATCTGCGGTGAGAGGGAAAAGGGAGGAGTCCCTGCTCCCCACTGTTGCCCTGACAGAGGGATGGAGGGAAGTGGCCAGCTCACCTCCTGTTGCTATTGCTGCTGGCTGGGTGCCTTTAAGGTGTTGGTCATTCTTTTGTTTGGAGGATCCAAGCGGCCAAGATACCCAGAAGGAACAAACTGCAAAAGGAGACGAGGCCCTTGCATAGAGGAGACAGTAAAAATACAAGAGGGGTCAGCAGCCAGCAGCAGCACCCACGGCGACTGACACCCTCACTGCCCCTGCAGACAACGGCACCACGGTCAGAATCTAAAAGAGATGGCAAATCTCTTACGTGAAGGCTGGAGGTGGTTTCCCATGCGCTCCCCTTGGTGCCCGCCGTCCCTCCCCGCACGGCATCGCCGGTCGGACGGGAGGTGGCAGCAGATGGTCGCCGACAGCACCCGGCCGGCACCGCGAGCATCTCCCGGGGACAGCCCGCTACCCGGGGAGAAACCCTTCCCGACTCCCAGGGGCTCGACAAGGAGGACAGAAGGTGCTCCCCGAGAGCATCCGTCCTCCCGGAGTGCGCCGTCTCCCCATCCTGCCCCGCTGGCTCTGAGCCCCCATCCAATTCCACAGACGCCACACCCTGGAAGCGCTTTGCCACAAATTGAGCTGTTTTAAAAACAGCCCGTATCGAGAAAACAGATGGCAGCAGCTAGGGAGCTCTGATTATTATTGATTAATGCAGGATTACAGTTGCCAATAACAGATATTGAGAGCAGCAGAAATTAATACAGATATTGCCAGTGGAAGGAGGGGGAAATTATGGAGCAAAAGCACAAGAAATGATAGAATCATTCAGGTTGGAAAGGAGCTCTAAGATCACCAAGTCCAACCTTTAACCTAACACTGCCAAGTCCACCACTAAACCATGTTCCTAGGCACCAGATCTACATATTTTTAGAACAGTTCCAGAGAAGGAGAAAGACATTTTGTCCAGGTCTGAACATGCTTCCAAACAGTCAAGAATCATGCTCAGATAACATCAGGATCCACAAATGTTTGTCCCCCACATCATCTGTCAGTCTTCACCAGAATAAAACTTCTACTGAAGTTTGGCGTTTTTTGGTTTTGGTTGGGTTTTTTTGTTTGTTTGTTTTTTGTTTTTGTTTGTTTGTTTTTTTTAGTAACTGGAATTATTTTCCAGACATTTGTAATTTCCATTTCCATCTGCCAGGTTAGGAAATACCAATGGTCAATCAGACCAGCCCAGATGAAACAGAGAGTCCCAGAAACCTGTCCCTTCTGTAGCCCTAGGGCTACCTTCCTTGGCAATAGTGTACTGAAACAAAGACATGAAAGAGTCTAGACATCAGTACAAGGAATGGACTGGGACACCTGTCAACCAAGCCCTACCTTTCATCCCATCTCCAGAGTCTGGTGCCTGGGTCACTCCAGTCTCTGTCCCTATTCAGATGCTCGTGTCACACAGCCACCCTCCAGGCAGTGCACTAGTGGTTAATTTGCTCCTCTACCTCCGAGTGAAACTTGAACTTGCAAGCAGTGATGTTTGAAGCCACTCCTTCAACCACCCTTTTTTATTTTCATATGCTGGACCTCACTTCTGTTATATAGTATCTGCCCTTCCAACAGGAGAGGTCTGACAGAAGTGGCATTAGACAGAAAACTGCAGGCAGCTTTCATATTCTCCTCCCAAAAAAACATACCTGTTTCCTAGGAGAACCCCCGAGGAAACATAATGGATCGCAAAGTGCAGTACTGAATGGGAACCCAAAAAGTCACCAAACCATCCCCAATATCTAAAGACTTGATTATCTCCACTTAAAGAATTTCTGGTGTGTTTTTTGGGGGGAGTTGGGTTTGGTTTTTATGGGGGAGTATTTGTCTATTGGTTTTGTTTGATTTTTTTTTTGTTTGTTTGGGTTCTCAAGCAAGGAAAATTGTATAACCTTGTCAGAAATCCATTAAATATTAACTCTTCTTACCCTCAGAAAATACTATCACATGTCTAGGCTGGATCACATTTTTTGTCTCAAGGTAAGCTTGAGACTTTTGGCCCTATCCACAGGCAGTAGGAATGTTTTCTCTTCACAGTATCTGCTTGCATTCTTAAAGACTATTTACAGTGCCCTGTCTTTTCACCTGCAGAAGAACCCTTCAGGTAGAGACCCCTTGATGTAACAGCGACTCACATCGGTTACAATTTATTGGCTTTCATAGATCATTTCAAAATGTAACAAATACAGGGAAGCAGAGGGACAGATCTTGAACCCAGTAGCTCTTCAGTAGTGATGGAAGTCACATAATCCAAAAGTGTGGTTTATTCTGTTGGGGTTTTTTTTGTGGGTTTTTTTTTGGTTGTTTTTTTTTTTAAACCAGATGTACAATCTGTTTACTGAAGACTGTATCGAAGTGGAAGTAGACTTGCCTGCTTTACAGGTTACTATGGAGACATCTTTCCTTTCATTACTCTGTAAACAGACCATGCTACACAGAAGTGAGAAGTGCTTATTTTTGGTCATTCAAAAATTGCCTATGATTAGAACATTTCATGTGCTGTGAACTAGTAAATATCTGAGTAATTTGTTTTCTTTATCCCAAATTTGGCCAAGGGGAACTGAACTGACCAAGAGATAAAGGTCAAAGATACACATTTTACAGCCTTACAGTTCTTCTTTTGAAGTCCCATCAGAGAACTGATGGCTTCCCTTGCTACTAACTTCCCAAAACCTTTGATATTGGTCCCTAGAATAACACGGGAAAATCCCATCAAGCATGAATAATCACACCCCTGCTCCTCAAGCATGTTTCTAAGAAATTATTGTGAATTACTGTGCACAGCATCAGAGTACAAGAATGAGGGATATAAAATATTTGTTGTCTATAGTACTGGCCATTGATTCCCAATGGTCTTCAGGTCTGTAATTTTTTATTAAACTTTTTCTTTAATTTATTTTAGATCATTACAGGTAAATTAACAGCCATTTTCTGTAATCAAAACCACAGCAATGTCATTATCTATAACCCATGGGTCTCCAAAAACACACCTTCAACTTCACACGTATTTCACCAGCACTCTCCAAATGCCCAAGGTATAGCACTTGTCCATCTCAGCCCTTCATATTAATTCCTCTGTACCAACTTCTTGACAATTCAGTACAGTCTGCAGAAACTACAAGAATTTTTTTGTATTTATATTGCTGAAACTGCAGTTTTCTCTCTAAAGCTAGAAATCAGAACTAGAAATAGGACAGTCAGAGATGCAGTAATGGGTGAGGGTAGAAACCAAATGAGAACAGGCAGCAAAACATCAGAAAGTAGAAATGTCAAAGGAAGACAAAGCCCAAATACTTTTGGTCAGCAGAAGTGCTAAGATCACCAAGTTGACCAGCAGTGATAGGACAGAGGAGGTCTCTGTCACACACCATGAGGACAGCATACACTGGCAAACCAGACCTCTTGCTTTTCAAGACAGGGATAGCACTTGGGCAGAGATCTAAGGCATCTGAAATGAACTCTGACAGACTGAATCCACAGGTATTTGAGATCTGAGCCTGCAGGTACTTCCCCCCTCCCAGCACACAGTGGCATCAATGTAAGCAGAGCCTTATGCAGAACCTTGTCTGTCCTTGTCAGGAGGCACCAAAGCACAGGAGCAGAAAGGAGTGCAGCCTAGCTTAAGGTCTCTGGTGATAGAATCTGAGGATATAGGTTAAACCCAAAGAAAATGCCTCCCCAAAAGATAGTCATCCCTTCTTCCCTTTCCAGATGTGTAGAGTTTCTGCTCAGTTATTTACTTTGCAAAACCACTTATTCCAATGTTATTTTTTTTTTTCTTACATGGAAATATGGATGCTTACCAGAAAAACAAATAATTGGGATGAAGCCCAGTTGGATATCACTGAGGCAACTGAGTATGCCGTGTGGAGGAGGAGAAGAGAGAGTTACACAGTTAGGAATTGTCTGTTGTCACATTTAGGGTAAACATGACAAGCAAGAGCTGCTTGTCCTCCCGCTACTGAGGACAAACTAACCACTCACAGTCAGGAAAAAATTGACATCCAGGTTTTCTCAGAAAGAGATTTAAGGATCTGAAATGGGAAGTTACTTGGTAATACTCCCTTTTCTATCCATATTCATATAAGCATGTAAACACACAAGTTTATTCTTAAATTCCATCATGTTTTTCAGATTTTAAACCTGTGCTAAAATACTTTCTTAAACTGCATTTTTATCTTCCTGGATTAAGTTTGGATTAGTCACCTCCCAAGGGAGATGTCTCTTGGTCTACTCAGCTCTCATGATGAAGATTACCCTCATTTTCACTAGCCACTATAAGCAAACACTGCAATAGCCTAAAAGTCAAAAATAAGACCCTGCCAGGCAAATTCTCACATTTTTAATTGAAGTAAAATAAACAGAAAGATCAGGTTGTGTTGAGGCTGGGATGAGCACACCTATTCTCTGTCTCCAAGTAAAGTACAGGGTTTCTCCACAGAAGAACACATGAAATATTCTGACCATCTGGAACTGAGGAAGGTCCAAAGTCTATCTCATCTGATTTCTGGTCCAGGTCTTTTTCCTGTCTAAAAGCATTCTCTAAGAAAAAAAAAAAACCAAACCAAACAACAATACCCAAACAACCAAAAAAACAATCACAAACCCAAATCAAAACAGAAACCAACCAAAAACAAACAAAACAAAAAAACCCACAACAAACCTTCATTAGCCAACAGCTTGTTTCTATTTTTCTCACAAATCTGCCTATAGCTGTTCCCATCTCAGATTGTCACAGCACTGTGACAGGACACTGTCACACAGCACTGTCAGGACACTGAAGTATTCACAAAGCAATATTGCACGTGTGAGAACTAACGAAGGCCAGAGCCCAAGCCAGGTAATACACACTTTCCCATGTCTTAGCTCTACCAAGAACTATGGAGAAGTGTAATAAAGAAAGAAGCAGCTATATCCCACAGGTACATTAGTCTTATTTAAACATAATACTGCCAGGAAGCACTTTGGGATGCTACAGTCATTTATAGCTTCAGCTATACAGAGTTGAAGCTTGCAGGATGGAAATCTTTGATCTACAACCACCTTTCCCTCCTACATCTCAGGATATGAGTTTTTTTGTAATCACACTCCTGAGCTACTAACACTACTTCTGTTCCCAGTTCTTCTCAACAGCCAGATACAGGCCACTCATATGAAATTTTCAGTGAAGTATTTAAGAAAAGGCAGGTGCTAAGATCAAATGCATTCACTCAACAGTGAATTTACTTCTGGCCATAGCTCACAATTTGGGATTCTTCACACATCAAAGGCTCAGGGCACCAAACAAATTGGTGGGTTTGCAAGTAACAAATAACATGGGTGTGCATGAGTAGAACAGATGCTTGTGGTCCTCATGGTGGGACTGACCAAAGAAAGTGATGAATAAGCAGCACTGTGAGCTCATGACTCAGATGCCCATGTCCCAGTCAGGCCACAGCAATAGATTTCTTGCCTCAAACCCAATTCACTTCAGATCCAGCTTATATCTTTCTCACTAAGTCCAGTGCTCTGAGTGCCTCAGGGAAGAAGAACTGAGGACATCCATCAGAGTTGACAGTGAGAAAACACTCTGAATTATTCATAACACTCAAATAGCAAAATTAAAATTAAACTACCTTACATGACAATGGGAAATATGCTAGCACTGAAAAAATTCCAAGGCTACTTTTATGTGCTGCATGAGCTAAAGCTGGAATGAAATACTTAATGGTTAAAAGGCTCTCCTGTTTGTTCTCTCCGTGGATGGATATATTGCTTGTTTTGCCTACATTTATATCAAGTCTTTACATAACTGCTGGCTTCATACTCGAGGCTATCTTCCTGAATCAAAATCTCTCCCATACTGGTAGCAGAAGAGTAGACTGCTTCTAGCTTTTTACCTTGTTAATAATGAACTTGCTCTTGTCTGATTCTCCTTGTCCCCTTCTCCCTGTGCGATACCTGCCTTGGGAAGTACATGGCTTTTGCATCAGTGTTCAAGTCAGTTTTCTGTGCTAGCTTAGATGGCTGTCAGGGCTAGTTTTTGAGGTACGGTCTCCTTTTGAAAGGTTCCGACAAGCTCTGCTAGAGGAGAGTTGGTTCCCAAAATATATTTCTCTCACACTTGTTTTTCAGGGTTCTCCACACTGCAAAGACTAACAGTGTGGTAACGAGAGGCACTCCAGACTGGATTTAATGCTACCATATGCTAGACAGAATGAGAATCCATACTGCAGGAGAGCAGCCGGTACATTTCCACGTTAACAGAAGCCTGATTGCAAATTGCATTTAGTCTCAACAGCTCAGTTCACTGCACACAGATGCCATGGGGGACTGTAAAGTTAGCAAGATGTGGGGGAGTATGGTTGAATTTTTAAAAAAGGGCCTTGGTTGATCTGATGCCACAGACATTTGGAACTGATGCCATGGAAGTAAGTTGCTGCTGCATTTCTTCTGCCAGAAATAAATAAGAATAATAATGTCATGAACTGTTAGTCAAATTACAAACTCTTGTTAGACTGGTGATTGTCTGCTGATACAAACAACAGCATCAGCACCATCAAATGCTTCTCTTATAACTTGGCAGCCAGCACATAAATGAAGTCAGAGAAGAGGAATTTACTCTTTCAAAATAGGTCAGCACGAGATGAGATGGGTTACCAGTCAGAGTGTGCTCCATGTCTCCCTGGGCTGGCTGCAAAGAGCACCTCTTAGTTCTTAAAGCAGACTTCACATAACTGAAGGTATAATGAGACTAAATCAGTGAACTGAGAGGAAAACCTGTCCCATGGATCCTCTCAGAACAGGTAGAGAATGAGAGCTCCTCTCTGCTTACTTGTGCATGACCAACCAAATCAACTTGGTAGCCTCTGTCCAGGGCCTTTGTCACAAAAATACTCAGCTCATCCTAACAGACCTTTTGATGAGCAGCCTGAGCAGAAAAGCCAAGGACTTCTCACTCCCTGGTCTGAGCCACTGGGGCACAGATCCAGGACAATGTAAAGATGCCTGGCAATGTTTTCATGGGATGGTACAGAGGGTTTCACTATCCAAAGCTCCCAAGCCAGCACCAGTGCACAGAGTACTTTTAAATATGAAGTCGAACCATAGGTGCACAATCACTGCATGTAAATGCAGCCCTTTTGCTGCAGGATACATACTTTGCTTCATGAGAATCAGGTGAGGCCTTTTATTCCCTCTTATTCCCCTCACCAGAAAGCATCACACAGTTCAGCTGTTTAGATCAGTGTAGACAGTCTCTCAAGGCCTCTTTTCCAGTCTGACATCTCCATGAAGCATTCCCACATTCTTCAAGAATAAAGAAATGCTTTACCCACCCCCACTGTATAGCCAGCCCACAAAATTCACTGTTAGTGAAGGTCACCAAGTCAAATACTGCAGCTGGGTCATTTTATAGGCATTAATGATCCATGTAGCTCTGAGAATTAAGATAAAAGTGATCTAAATCCTGCTCTTTAGGACATGAGCCAATCTTCTCCATGGTCAGGAAGGAATTGCTGCCACACACGCATCACATAAGGGATTGCACTTCCCACCAGGTGCAAAGGGGAGTTTAATTTCTACCCTCTCTCTCCCACCATGTGTTACCAGGAACCACAGGAGGAGAGCACTGTGTACCACACTTCTGTACTTTCACAGAGGAGTGACCACCAGCCAGAAGATCCAGGGCTTCAGGTTGTTCAGGCATGAAAGTGTTGCATAATTTCCCAAAGCTCTACATTAGCAAGGTGGTAATACCTCCCATGCTCTGCAAGCTGCCTCATGCAGTTCCAGGAATAAAGTGCTATAACTCAGGAATCCCCTACAGCATTGACTTTACATTTCTGGGCAGACTTCACTGCTAGAAAAAAGGCATTTTTCAGACTCTCCCACTAAACATGTTCCCAGGAATCAAGCATTCAAATGAAGAGAGAGAAGAGCCAGTCTCCCAGGAGGTCTTCAAGTAAAGCCCAAACAGCAAGAAAAAATATCATAGATAAGCTCAGATTTCAGACAATAAGAAAAATAGAATCACCCTCCAGCTCTGTCTACAACCCAGGCAGAATGGGTACTACAAACCTGTTGGCGGGGTGTTCCATGTCTAGGGAGCTAGGAGGTTCTCATGAGGAGCAAGGATGATATCTAGAGAGCTACCAAACATGAAGCTTCCCCAAAGAAGGCTTCTTCCTGCCCACAAAGCACCTAAAGTGCATTAGTCATTTGTCTAAGGATGCTAAAGAGACCAGGATAAAGTGCTCAGTGAGAGCTCAACTCTCAATCCCAAACAAAACACAGCAATAGGAATTGCTGGGAGAAGATGGCCAAGTGCCTGGAGTTGTTTGAGCCAACAGCAAGAAGTTTTATGTAGGAAGCAAACCCACTTGAACAGGCAGCTGCTGAGCTGGCTGGTAGTGAGCCATGGAGCTGCCTGCCTCTTGGGTGCCCATGCAGCATAACAAATCAATTTAGACCTGCAAAGTAAACATGAAAGTGAGGTCCAGTTCCCAGCTGGAGCTGACTTCTCCCACGAAACTTGTTCTGTGTTTCCAGGCAGCCATGAAAGCAGAAAATGCCCATCCTTTTATGCAGTTCTTGGCTTTCATTTTTTACTTCTTTTGTTAAATAAATTGGTGGTTTAGGGTTTCCTTCCACTGCTTGGAATACTTTGTGAGGCAACTAACTCCTTTCTGCACTCCAACATGGATGGTTTTGTTGGGCTTCTGCAGCATCCCATGTTGTGTGTTGAGCATGCCAAGGACTAGAAAGATCCAAATCCTAAGGATGTGCAATACTGAGTTTAGTGGTCAACTCTCAAAGTCAGCTCTTTTAGTCGCACCTCAGTTCTATTCACAGCTATCAGATAAGACCCACAGAAATATCATACAATCATAGACTGTTAGGTTAAAGAATGATTAATGATCATCTTGTTCTAAATCCTCCTGCCATGGGCAGAGAACCTTCCACTAAATTGGTTACTCAGACTCCCATCCAGCCTGGTCCTGAACACCTTTAGGGATAGGAAGTCCACAGCCTTCCTGGGTAATCTGTGCCAGTGCCTCACCACCCTTATAGTAAATAATTTCTTCCTAATATCTAATCTATACCTAACCTCCTTCAGCTTACATCCATTCCCCCTTGTCCTATCACTACATGCTCTTCTTAAGAGTCCCTCTCCAGGGACTTTCACCATGAGGAATATCAGCATTTCAAACAAAAGCCCCTATCCTGAATTAGGAAGGAAGGTTAGTGGAATCCTGAGGCTCATTAAAGAATTGGTGCTCCAAGCAAAGTTGTAAAGCTGCAATGAACTCTCAGAATGTGCAAGACTGACTGTCTTCTTATGACTATAAACAGAGGAGACCAGGGTTCTGCTAGCCTGTAGTACAGAGACCTACTTTAGTTTATACATTATCAGTAAATAAAAAAACTAAGAAGTCTAATCCTCACCTCTGTTGTGAAGATTCTCCTAGTAATGAGAACCATAATTATTTCCTGAGCCATTCTTCCTCTTCCCTGCCCTGTTCATCAGTCTCACCAGTATTTTTATCAGTCTTCCTCAGCCATCTTCTGCACAGTACTTTCCTTAAGACTTTTAATTGTTGCTGTAGGTTTTACAGGTTTGGTCTGAGTAGTCAAATCAGGAAGAAGAGCCAATGACCCTATATTCCTTATTCATATCAATACCAGTAGCATAACTCCTGTTTCTGTCAGAAGGCTGTCAGGGCTTTCCTTAAACTTAGGGAAAATGTGTCTAACATAATCATAAAAGGGTGGCCTTTTGGTACTGTATCTGCTAGAAAGATGAGAACTGCATAGCCCATATTAATTTTTTTGAAGCAAAGATGTTAAGATACATACTTTCCATACTTTGGAACAAGGCTCTGAAATCTAACTCAAGTATTGTGGTTGATAATACCTGCCAGGCCCTATCCACATCCATCTGGTTGACACTTCCTATTTCCTAGAACATGGCCCTACAATAGCGCCCTTCAGCTGGGAGAAAAAACACCAGACAGACCTGCTCAGCCTCACCCATATTCCCATCCCAGCAGAGGAAATATCAAGAGGATTTGTTGGCAGACACTGAACACAATGAAACTGCTTCACCACCACCATTTTCCTTTTTTATTTTTTTTTTGAAAGAAGATATGTATAATTTGGCAATACACAGATTCCCATAGACATGTCGTGCAAAGCTTCTCCTTAACGCCATGGCAACCCCATGAACCCTTTGTCCTTTAAAGCCCAAAATCCTGCTCTAAAATATGGAACTTGAGGATGACAATTAAGCTTATTTTTGTTATTAACAAACAATTTCCAGTCTCCTTCTCCAAAACAGCTGAACCACTTTAATTGGAACTTTCCAAAACAAAAAGAAAGAAAACAAAACCAAGACCAACATAAGAGACAAGAAGGACCTTTTGCACAGGAGGCAGGCACCAGCTGAACCAGTTAAAACTCCACAGCCTGTGAGATCCTGCAAACACTGGCTTCTGATGGAAGAGCCTTACCCTCGTTGGTGATCCCCAACATCTGTACCTGTAACGCATGCGCTATGAAGACTGACACTGCTCTGCTGAATGGCCTGCACAAGAGGGGAGAATTACATACCCCTGCTCTTCATAAAGGACTTCTGGTTTAACTGCAAATGCAGGGTTTGACTCAAATGAGAGTAACTCTGCCTGGACGAGGTACTGCAGCTTGCCTACTGCACCGTTACATCACCTCATTTCATACTGCACAGAGGAAAGTCACCCCAAAGGAATAAGTAGGACTGGTCTGGGTGCCAGCCAAGCTTTCTCGGCAGGACACAACTCTTCTTCAGAATTAAACAAGCAAACTAACAAAACACCCTTCCCCTCCCCCCAAAAAACAAACAAAGAAAGAAACAAAAAAACAAACCAACAAACAAAAAGCGTCCACAAAAACCACACATACACAGACAAAATCACGAAAAGAATTGCTGTGGTGGCTCAAAAACCCATTACTGACCATGCGCCATGCAAAGAGCCATAGTTCAACTAGTTCTTCTGAGGTTTTGCTTGGCCTCTTCACCTGATCTTTAAAACTTCCTTGAAATTCTTGCGTATCAAAAGTTTCCCTCTGAGTTGTACTCAAGTTCCAAAGGAAAAAAAAAAAAAACAAAACCAAAAATTGGAAAAAAGTAACAAACACTATGCACCACCTACAAAGCTTTTATTATTGTCCTGCAAACCAAGCCTGTCTGCTTTGAGCTCTTGCTGTTTGATACCTACAGACAGCAGCTGTTTCTCTCTTTGCTTCCTTCTGTCCACACCCAGACAGTTACAAAATACAGAGTACAAATAATGAATAACAAATTGTACCTGGATATCTAGCAGAGATCAACTCAAAATGAATCTTTTCCGTGACTTAAGGGTGATGTGCCTGACATGCTGCAACAGGACAACTCCTTAACGTTCATTCTGGGAGCTTTTTCAAGACCAAGGAGGCTGGAGGGGGAAAACAAACAAAAAACCCACAATGCAGAAGTAATTTCATGTTGGCTTTTTAGGGGCTGAACAGGTCCATTCACAAGTCATTTTATGTCAGATCTCTTCTACACCACTACCTCAACTCTCCTTGGTGAGTTTTGTGACTTGGGACTTCACTCTTAGCTTACTGTTGTCTGAGCAACAAGGTACCACCTTGGTGTTATTATTTCTTCTCCCTCCATTTCAACTCTCCTTTGTTTTTTACAATTATTATTACCAAAATTATTAGTATTATTTTATTGTATTTTATTTCCATTATTAAACTGTTCTTATCCTAATCCATTATGTTTCCTTTTTTTTTTTTTTTTTTCCTATTCTCTTCTCTGCCAGGGGTGGGGGAATGTGCAAGTAGCTTTGTGGTTTGGATTTCCAGGTGGAGTTAAATTACAACATCTCCCCTAAACACATGCTTTCCAAGGAGCAAGCTGTCTGATCGTGCTCCATCTCCAGAGCATCCTTTACCTCTATGCAGAAAGCCATATGCCATCCAAAACAAAAGCAGGGAGCTCATATCTCCTAACTAGGCTAAGCACACCTGTGGCTGGAGGACGACATTCCTCCTGGGACAGCCTCTGGCAATACACCAAGACCACAGATGCATGTTGGCCCTCAGTGCACTCTGGACTCATCACAAGGTCTAGACGTAAAAGCAGATGGCTAAAAATTCAATGGACATCTAAGGGTTAAGCTGCACTTGTTTGATTGTCAGGCACCTGAGATATGAGGACAACACACTGGCACAGTGTAATTGCAACATATTATTAAGTACCTTTCGTCCCCAAAGGCTAAGACACTTTTTAAAAAATAATAAAGCTAATGCACATAATAGCCCGTGTCTTGTTATTTAAGAAACCTCTTCCCGGCATCGGACGTCGACAGTACGTGTAAATGCACTTTCTCCAATAACTATGCACAAGGAGCAGCTTGATGGAGTGCCAGAAAGCACAATGACTGTTCTACCTTAGCAATGTACCGAAGATGACATGTTCCCTTTAGAACTAATTGCTTTATTCAGAAAAAAAAAAAAAAAAAAAAAGCCATTTACTAAATCCTAGCCTGGTCTCTTCCCTTGATGAGCAATTTTAGACTGCACATCAGAGCTTTTGTTTGTTGTTAGAAGACAGGAACAGAAAAGTGTTTTGTTAAGAGATTTTTCAATTTTCATATTTAATAGAAAATAGTTCAGAAGGGTATTTTTCATTATATTATGTGAACATTGGTATTACACATTCTGTTGGGCTTTCCCTTATGTTACTCAAGGCTGACAAGTTCAGGCTGTCAAACACAACCCTCTGCATCAAATAAATTACCCTACATCAAGATCCAGTTATAACTATTGACACAGACCAAGCTACACATCTGAAAGTCAGAAAATATTCTTTGTGATCCTTGTTCTGCATTCTCACATATATAGCATGAAAACACTTTAAGAACTGCTTCCAAAATTCACTGCATTCTTACTGTCAGACTGCTTCTCACCTCCCTATATTAATAAATAAATCAGGAATTCCTCTTCTTGTGCCTTCAAGAGAGAAACAGCTGTAATGACTTCACAGACAAATCAATGCCATTTCCAACAGAAAGATTTCATTTTTTTCTCCCTACTTCGAAAAATTAGAATAATTTCACAACAAGCCCTAGGGAACAAGCTCATGAAAATGCACAGTGCAGACAGCATGAGGAAAAGTGTTTGGTTATATATTTCAGGAGGCAGCAAATGGGTCTATCTGCTGCTCTGCGAGCAGTGAGAATAATTATGCATGCATTTGCTGCATCCCATAATCATCATCATCACAGAGATGACATTTCATAGCTGAGTTGGGAATCTGTCTTTCCCAAAATTATTTTTTGTTTGGAAGGAAAAATCATTCTAAATAATGTCTAGGGAAGATAGATATAGGAAAGCATAGATCTGAGAGTCAGACACACTAGAGTCATAATCCTATCACCAGCTCTCTAAATAATTCTATTATATCATTAACTCCACATTTGCAAAATGGTAACACATCTGTCTGTGGCAGAGTCCCAGGCTACTGGGAATTTCTGTTAGATATTATAAACTGATGCCTTAATGTGAACTAATCAGACTGTGTCTGCATAGAAGAACTCCTGTGGGCTTTTTAAAACCTTGGCCAGATTTGGAGGGGATGACAACTCTCCATTCATTGTTTTATCCTGGTGAAAGAGTCCAGGACCCCAGTCATTGCCTCACTATAGAGTAACAGGCACTAAGTACATGAAGCATCACAAAGAATTGTGCTTATTGAGTGCACCTCTCATTCTCTCATACAACCCAGAAGGAAAGATCTCATCTCTTACTTAGCTTAGTGGTGAAGCATGGGACAGTAGGAAGAAGGATCAGCTTGAGGCACAGTGTTCTCCGTGAACATCCCTTCCCCAGGTGTATTTCCACCCAGTGGGTCATGGGTAATGCCAAAGATATGCCAAAGCCCTGTTATCAAGGGGATGAACTCACCCAGTTGCTCTGGCTGAACCTGCTGCTGTATCACTACAGCACAGAGAAGCCATCCCAGAGCTAATCAGGCTCACATATCTACCTGTGCCTCCCCTCCATTATCCTCTTCTGCTTTCAAAAGAAAACCAGACTCTTACTGATTCCACAGTAGACCATGATAACTGATCACAAAACCACATCTCATAACTTTTTCTTACTGTGATGGTGCTAAACCCAGCCCTGTTCCTTACCTATTCTTCTGCTTGGGTAGAGTAAGGATCAGGACATAGTTGGACCTGTAGCAGTTCCTCCATGAGATAAACTGGATTGTCACGTAGGAAGTAAGTAATTGGCTGCTTTTAACCATAAGACCATTGGTTGAATCATTTCACTTGTCTCCCTTCTTATGGTAGTCCTGAAATCTGGATGTTTTCTTCAAGCAAATAAAACTCAATTCTTTTAAAAAACTAATTTCCATTTTCATTGGAATAGTAATACGATGGAGCCCTATTTATGATAAAAGTGCTAGAAGAGCTTAAAGAGACCTGAGTGCAAATGAGATCCTCACATCTGGAAGAGCTGTCCTGTCATATTAGGTATGAGAGCCTTATTAATGTGCCCACTGGGTTAACACCACAGCACTCCTTTGCCCAGTATTCCAGTGGGACTTCAACTTTCTGATCCATACCAGCTTTTCCCAACAAGGCGGTTTCTACAGGTTGATTGGTACAAAACACCTCAGAGCAAATCTTGGTTTGTAAATGGTTCCATGTGAGCATGTTGTGCCTAAATCTTAATGCTGGGAACATGTATCTGCAAAAATGTCGTTTCAAATGTAATGAAGACTCAAGATCTAAGTTACTCACAAGCTTGCCTTTGTCTGCCTAACACACACGGATCAGCAATTCTTCCTTTTCTGCTATCTAAATATGTAGTAAGTACTTGCAAATGCAAAGCATATTCTCCAGGTGTCCTGTGCAGTACAGTACACACTGTGCAGAAAACTGCTACCAAACCTCAAGCCAGGACAAATTACTGGCTGGACAAGAAAGTAACATTTACCCAACAACATGATGTCACTTATGCATATGTGGGAGGAAGAGAAAAATCTTGATTTGTTATGGTCATAAATGAGGGCACAGCTTGAAATTAATTGATCATGGGTGCCAGTTCCAACTAAAATCCAATGGCAAAACTGGTGCACAAAACTGAACAGGCCAGACTTTCTTCTCCAACACTTTAGCTCACACTTCACTGTTTAGAAGCAGTCAGACCCTCTTTGTCACATTCTAGGGGAAGTTCTGATTAATCATTTGGACCTGAGCTCCCTTGGCAGTGGGGATTGGAAGGGGGAAAATAGGCTAATAACTAAAAGTTTTCTTTATTTAAAGAACATTTAAGGTAGAGAAACAAATAATTAAGGACAAAACTTGCATAAAGATCCTTCAACCAGGAATCCAGTTCACAGCTTGGTCTTTCTTTCTACCTGATTTCCACTATCACAGCATCTCAGCAATTCAGAACCTTACATTATGCCTAATCTTTGAGGCAGGAAGATGTTTTCTGTCCCCTTTCAACAGATACATCTCTGCAGAATTAGCCTAAATGTCCTAACAGTGGCATTCTGTAGGACAACCCTTTCCTGTTGAGTGTCCAATCTTCATTTACTGCAACATGCTTTTTCCTAGCGTTTGCTTTTCCCCACTGATACCTTACACTTCGTTCAGAAAGCAAAGGTCAGCCAATCTGCTTTACTGCCATCTACAATCAATTTAACTTCCTGGCTCTGGGGCACCTTTTGCTGTGCTTAAGACCACTGCCACACAGTTCTGTTTAAATCCAAAATAATTTGCTGACATGGAAATTAAACCATTGTTCTTTTGATGCCAATAAACCAAAGTGCTGAAAATTTAAACAATCATTCCAGAAAAATGGTCAGGAGTATCCACTTTTGTCATCCAGATCAAGAGTGTTCAATTCATAAAAAGCCAAAAGATGAGTTCCCTAAGTACCCATGTCACAAAATTGGAACCTGATTGTGTTTTCTTAGAGCTACTTAATAGAGAGAAGTGTCTTTATTTAGCACCTGTCATCTCAAGTTCCCAAAATGCTCTCTCAAAAATTAAGTTTCCTAATAAGCTTCCTAGCCACACATCAGGCTCCAATTTACAAGGGGTAAACTTGTTTAAGGTCACCCAGCATGGGAAAGAAGAGCTGGGAACCAGCTCCAGGAATCCAGAGGACCACACCCCTCACTAGCCACTAGACCACACAACTGTCCCCATTTCACTCGAGTCATTATTAAGCAGGATAGAAGAACACTGTGGTTTTATTTTATGTTAGCTGAACTCTTGCATTAACATTTTACTGTCCCACTGATGTTTTGCCTAGAACATTCTGTAATCCACAAATTAATATGTGAAGAACATCCAGTACAGTTTGGAAGAATAAAAAAAAAATTACACAAATGGCAAAGAAGTTTTGATTTCCAGCAGTTTCATAAATCAGAAGAGTTGGAGAAAGAAGGTTCCTTATTTTATCACACATAGGCTTGTGTAATGCCAGCAAAACTTCTGCCCTTCCCAAAACCAAGTAGAAACCCTATTGTTGCAGCAAACCCCATCTGGTCACATGGAGAACTTAAAACCTCATGGCATTCTGTTTCACATAGACAGAAAGGAAGTTCTGTTCCAAATACACGACAAGAGCCAAAAATAAATGTGCTCTACCTATGCACAGCATCTGAAGTTTTTGTTGCCTGCTCTTATTCATCACTTTGTGTTTTCTGTGATCTTGCCTTTAGTTTCTGGGGTAAGGATTTCTCTATCCTGCAAATTCTGCACTATTCTCATTTTTGTTAAATGCTTTTTTAAAGGATTCTTATAAGTGGAAGCAGATCCTCCTCTTTTAAGGGCAGATCCATGTTGCATTCAATGAAGTGCAAATCTAAGGCAAAATCCAATCCCTAGTCAGAAAGGCCTTGAGCAAAGTAGCAGGAAACTTGCTCGTGGTAGAGAAGTTTGGATTGGGTATAGGACCTGCTTGCTCAGCGTGCCGCTGGGGAGGAGGCATCCAGTCACAGAGGTCAAGAAAAAACATCACTATCACCAAAGTCCAGTGCTCCAGCCTGACATGGAGACTCAGCATGGAGCTGGGCAGAGCATAAGCCCTAATCTGAACAGTGATTTAAAATCTGTTTAATGCTAACTAATTAGTAAGCATCCCCCATCTGCCGGGTAACATTGGCTGTTTCGCATCAGCACCGCCCGCAGTCGCGATCCCGGCAGAGCCCGGCGATGTCCCGCTGGAGCTCTCCCAGTGCTGAAGGCCGCTCCGCGGAGCTCCCGGAGGGAGCGGAGCACGGAGGAGTTTGACTTTGGAGCGAAGCTGCGAGGAAAACACCAACTACAGGGCTGAAAAGAGACTTAGCGAGACCAACTGACACTGATGGAAGGGGAAATGCCAAAAAGGAACATCAGTATTGCTGGCATGAAACAGATGGAGGAGAGTAAAAGTGTGCTACGTGTCAAGGATTTGAGAAAAGTGCCCCCTTTCTACTTGCCTGGATACTCTACTTAATAAAATGGTACTCTCCCTCTGCCTCTCTTGGCAAACCTAAGAACAGTGTAAAAATCCCCATGATGAAAACAGTTTAAGGGAAACAAAGCCTAGTTCCTCTGGTCATTAGAGGTATTACACCACTTCTCCCAAAAGCAGGACTGTTAACCTCAGTGTCCTTGGCCAGCTTCCAGCTTGGGTCATCAGAGCCTGCACACTGAAATTCAGCTCTCAGCAGTAACCAGAGAAGCTGTCCTGCTTTATCCCTCACAAGTAAACACTGTTCTGTATCAAGATTCCAGTTAGAAGTGGACAACTGTTGCTGAACATCCAGTTCTTTGGATGTGCTTCAGGCATATCTAGAATGGAATAAGCTAATATACAGATCAGAAGGTCAAGGACAGGTAGTTTTAATACATCTCTGGTAGGCACAACACAGCTGTCATGGCCTGACCCAAAGAACAGAGAAGGGGTGAGTCTCCTCTAATTCACCTGGAAGGACAAAACTGAACTTCCATGTCCTAGTTTGAGGCAGTAACTTCCTTAGCACACAAAATAAATTTCATTTTCTCTATCAGAATAACTTTTTGATCCTTTATGAGCACCCACAGACTGATGTAGAAGTGATTCCTCCTGAGACCAGCTCTCATTCTCTGCCCTGGTTGGTATTTTCCCCATCTAGCCTAGGCCACTTCAGGGATCCAGCAGCAGTGGCACACTCAGTGCTGGGTTGATGCTAGTTTGGATTTTGCCAGACTCTATGTCACTCCAGAAACAGTACTGGTAAATACAGTAGCCAGGAGGCTAATGCTGGGTTTGTACTGCACAGAGTAAACCATGAGAGTACCAGGAATTTATGCTGCTCTTTTACTGAGGAGCCTGGAAAGCAAAAATATGTGGAAACAAGTTTTAGCACTCTTGGGCCCATAACAGACCCATCCTGTAGGATCAGGAGAGTGTAAGCTAGTGTTATATGGTTAATCACCTCTCCAAATGGGAAATCTCATAATACAAAAAATTTGAATAGGACAAGCACACTGCAGACATCCCCATTGCATCTATCAAAATGTGCACTCAGGAAAAGACAAAATATGACCTGCTCCACCTCCAGTTAGTATGAGGTCTCAGAACATATGCAGCTACCCAAACTATTATGTATATTACTATTGTGCTTAGAGGCTGTAAACATCTTAGCTGCCCTATAATTAGACCTGCCTAATGTAATCAAACCTGTTCTGTGAGTGAAAGTTCAGGGGCTATTCCCCACCAGGTGACAAGCTATGAGTGAGTATAGCAGGAGTGACACAGCTAACCCTTTTCTCCAAGGGCTAACAGCCTAGACAGGCAAGGGAGACAGAGACAGATTGGCAGAGTAAGGTAGAAGGGAGGAACATTTTAAAGCAATGTAGTTTAAGTGATGGTGACACTGCAAACTTCAGGGGACAAGTGATAAAGACCTATAAGGACATAGCCCAGAGGAATCAGCATCAGGAGAGAATCAGCACTGTGGAGAGCATTTACTGCTGGGTGTCACTGCAACCCATTGAGGTGATAGAGGGAATCTGGCACCAAGGTAAAACCCAGTGCCAGGGAAACCTGTGCCAATGACTTTGTAAGGACACAACACATTACCTAGATGAGCAACGACTGCTTTGATTATGACAGTGGCAAAAGGCAGCCAGCACTGGCCATGCACATTAAAAGAAAGTGCACAAATATTTAAACAGAAATGGGATGCAGCCTCTCAGCTCCTCTGCTGATATCTGGGTGCACACTCCTTCCAAACATGCAGATGGTGAAACCAGTGCAAAGGAAGCTTCAGCAGAGGTTATGGATTTCTGCAGGTTAATGCCACAGTTGAAACAGATGAACATGAGTTGTTGCTTGTATAACAGCAGTGTCCAAAACTTTGGCCCAGAAAGCAGATTTACTACACTACAGTCTGCAAGCATTCAGCAAGTGACAGACTGTTCAAAAGAGTTTGAGATTCAAGTAAATAAGATAAAGACAAGGTCATAGACATGTTTAATAGCTTGCCTGTGGTCATGGGTCATTGGCAGCCTACCCAAAAATACAGCTAATATCTCCTAAGCTGCAGCCGAACGTCTTATCCAAACACCCCACCTTCTCTTTAGCCAATACTTCCTTCTCTCCAACAAATCAGGCCATAAAGAGGACACTTCAAACTACAGTACAGCCTTTTCACTGAAAACAAGCACATTTAAAGATGCCAGCAACTATGTTTCTCCATCTAATGTCAACTGACTAATTTCCTAGTCTTTTGCTAGGACCTCCATCAACATGTTCCTTTCCCATGGGACAAGATCTGTTTTCAACACAACAGTGATGAAAACCTGTGTCTGTAGAAGCTCAAAATTACAATTCTTTCTGCTCTTGTCAGTGGCAACCGGTAGGTCACTGCAGCATGAGCCCCTATTGACTGTCTAAAGTCATTCAATTAATCTTTGTTTGCTGAGAACTCAGGGAATTCAAGTAAGGTCAAAGAGTTAAGAGATCAGGAGACTCTATACTCCCACTGACACAATACTTCCTGAAGAGCTGACACAGACATGTAAGTTACTCCACTGTCAAGAAAACAGAGCTTTCTGCAATCAACACCCTAAGCATATATATATATTTACTGGGAAAGACAGTAAAACATTTGCACAAGCCACTTCTGCTTGCTGACCCTGCTCTCCTCACCATTATAGTGACAAGTTATCCTTCTCAGGAAAAGGCTCCACTTCTTTTTTCGGTTTTCAGACCATTTGTTCTGTAGTTATCATAGGGTTACCCAGACATGCTTATCTGCTTCCTCAGGGGAAAACTAGACAGTCATACCTTGACTGCTCTAGTGCTGGGGACATTATCAGCCCCAAATGCCTCCTTTTTATCTGCTAGGTGTGGAGTAGGACTCTTGAAACACAAATGATAGGAAGGGTGCAGAAAATAATGCTGAAAAAAAAGGAAGTCATGTAAAGAGCTCTAAGCCCACAGAAACAGCCATGCGGACCCAGACATCCTAGAGATGCCACAAAATTGAACTCTGTCCAGGCACATTAAGAGGCAAGAAGTGTGAAAAATATTCTCCTTCATCCAATCTCTGTCCTTCAGAGAAGCTCACCACTGTAACCTTTATCCTTCTGTACAAGGCAGAGACCATGAAGCTAAGAAGCTGAAAAGAACAGGATAGAAGCAGGCAATCAGTGGCAGGAAAAGGAAGGAAACAGTAGGTGTTATTTTGAGAAAGATCTACAGAAGTCATGGATTGTGCCTAGACACAGGTAGGTAGCAGAAAAGTGGCCTCAGTCAGAGATACACCAAACCTGGGTGCTGCCAGAGACTTGATCACAACTGGCTCCTTGACACAAGCCATTCTCAGGCACAACTCCACTATAGGCATGTCCTTCAGCATGTCCCTAAACATGCAAGCACTCAAACTAAGTTCAAAGCTAATGGCTCCCACCTCAGTACTAGGGGCAACATTTCAGACTAGTGATGAAGATTCCACTGATTATGGTCTTCATCACACTGAAGGAGGAGGCAGCACTGGAACAGCCTAGCCAAGTGTGCCTGTCAACTTGCCCAGGCAGGGCAACTAATGGTGCATGCAGGGGTCTGCAGTCATCACCCATGTGATGATCACCCCAGTGCCCAAGAGTTAACACAGGACAACACTTAGCCCAACTTAAAACACAAAGATCTAGTTAAAAGGATCTTGACAGCTTTCCATCAGAGAAGCTTTCATTATTGCAGCTTGGACTGCCTTCATAATTTGCTAATGCAGAACAGATTAGAAGATCTATCTATATATTATGAGATTCTTCATGTTGGTTCAGGAATCCATTTCAGTAGTTAAAATAAGTGACAGCCTCAGAAACCCAGCTTTTCTGATCATCTTACAATTGCATCCTTGTAAACAAGGAGACAGATGTTGCTCTGATCATCAGCAATGGGAAAATAGCTTCTAAATTGCATGTTGAACACAAAGCTGTGCTTGTGTCACCCCCGCAGTTGCATACGTAGCAGGGGATTCCTGGCAGTTATACCCTAACAGGGAGGGCAATCCAGGGCAAGGAAGAGTGGCAGGAGTGTAATTTTGCCAGCAGTGTTAAGCCATAGCAGCTTCCAGTCAGCTCTAGGTTGAGCTAGGGAGGGGAAGCAAGGAGTCATGATTCATAGTGAATCCTTGCTCCAACTTCTCTCTCCTCAACTGAGCAGAGAAGCTGGGTGAAAGACAAGACTGTCCTATTCCTAGGGACAAACTAGGAAGACTTCTGGGGAGCTAGTCACTCTGCAGAGTGATGGGGAGAGCTGTTAATCTTCCAAAATAATCATACAGGGTATATTTATAACACTGACTGCTACAAACAACATCCCCTCCCCTTCTTAGTCTAAAAAATGACTATGCAGACAGAGAGGATGGAGGTGATGGTAAGCAAAACGGTCCTGGGAAAACAGCCCACTGAAAATATTTACAAGGGAAAACATGCATAACTCTGGAGGTGGTCAGTGCTGCTGGCAGACCAACCAGAATGAATTCTTGCCTTCAAGATGACCGCTAGGGTTTGTAACACCTTTGTCAGGAGGCGTCAGCATCCATAATGTATGGATACACATAAGTTCCCTCTTACAAATACAGAGCACTATGATCACCTTCCCTGTATAACTGCCTGCTCTTCTGGGGCAGCTGCATTTCCTTACTCTCTGGCAACATTAGCCAGGCACTGTTCCTCCACATGCCAATGCAGAGGCTGGTAGGAAACAAGGACATCTTTCTTCAGGGGAAAAAAAGGGCAAAAATGAAGCACCATTTTGGGAAGACACAGCAATAATTTATCTGCTTAAGTGATAAATAAAATAGTTTCACATGTAACCTTTGCAATCTCCTGACAGAGCATTCCATGACCAATAGCAGTCCAATGGGCAAACATCTCTCTTCCACATTACCTCCCTCACCCATCCACTAACGCCCACTCGTGGTTTGGCACTGGTGGGTAGCAGTGACCTAGTTTAGCAAGGTCACTCAGGGAACAGCTCGGTATGGCATCTTGCAAAGTATTTCTTGATTTGTTGTGAGAATTCACCACTGAGCCCAACTACATGCCGTGCTGTTGGGAAGGGATTCACTAGAATTAACTCTGCTAATTCCTCTGGAATCTCATCCAAAATTTCTGTTCAGAGAGCTGCATCTGCTTCAGTATTTTTTGAAGACCACCATTAAATGCAAAGTCTTGAAAGGGAGAGAGACAGTATTACACAAAAATGGAGAAGACCTTGTTGCAGAGAATCCATATCCTGCAAGAAAGTAAACCACTTCTCCACTTTGTAATTCAGCTCCCATCACCCAAACATTTAAATCTGTGTCATGCTACAGTGACTCCCAATGCATCACTGGAAGATTTGTGAGCACCTTATCTGTCTTTCCTTATCTCCCAGAGTTTCTCTTTACAGCATTGAGTATTAAAAACTTCTGTGGAAGAAACAATTCTGCACTTATCCTTCTTGCTGTTCAACAACAAACAAGCAGAAACCTGTCTTCTTCTGTACCATCAGACTGAAGATTACTACATTGCTATGTCATCTGATGAAGGGTCAAAGACTGAATATGAGTTTGCCTCTTGACCTTCATACTACCGTTTTTAACACCCTAGATTTTGCAAAGTACATCCCAAATGGAAAAATCTCATTCATTATCTGGAAAGCAAGCATTTCTCATCTGCATCCTACAGCCAGAGAAACTGAGTCATCAGTTGCTTAAGCAACTTCCACTTCCCTAAAAGAGGAACTGGCTTTAGATAATAGTCCTCCCAAATCCACTCAAACACAAAGTTGACACGGACTCATCTCTGTTATTGCTAAAGTCTCCAAGAAGGAAAAGCACTTATTCCAATCTGTGCAATGTCACATTAAAGATGCCTGTGTCCATGGATGCTCCATGAGGTACTGCAGGGAAGCAACACCTTGCACATGGCAAAGGCTACAGTTTAAGTGTGAGATTGATTTCAAGGGTGACCTTAAAGCTCATTTCACAAGAAAGCTCCTGTCTGTCAGCCTGCTCAGAGAGAAGGGGCTGGTGTGGAGCAGCTCCTACATTATTTTTTTCTGCTCTAAGCAGACTAAATCCTTGAAGAGAAGGAAAAGATGTGGTCTCTCCCACCCCAGGCATAACTAGAGGGCTCCTACATGAGAGACCCTGCTCTCCTGCTACCTGCTGCAGCATTGTCAAGAGGGAAACACAGATCCTCAGCAATACTATGGGTTGCTGAAACACAGGTCCAGACTTTCAACTGCCTTCCACAGCACCCAGGTTCTGCAGCAAACTTCCTCCTCCTCCTCCTCTCCCGTTCTCAAGCCCACTCCATGTGTTTTGGCTTTTTTGGGGTGTTTTTCTTTTTACAGCTCACCTCACTTCACACCTGCCTCTTCAGCCTGAGGGCTGGGACTAAGTTGGCAAAAGCTGAAGAAGTTCAGAAGAGAACATACCTGAAAAACAGGCCTTCCTTCTCTCACCAAACAAACCAAGCTTGAGGCAATTCCCACCTTGCAGGCATTACATCCAAAGGACAACACAAATAGAAACAGCCTTGCAAGCAACAGCAAACATCCAAGATTGAAAGGAGTGTGACTTGGCTTTCCTGAGTAGGAGAAGCATTAACCTTCCCTGAGGTCAGAACCCACACAAACATGGGCTTTATTATCAAGGAACAGAAAGAGGCATTGAAGAGACACCAACACCTGACAAAAAGGTTTCATAGCCCAAACCACACTTAGGCTTGGTTCTGTGTATCCACTTGTCCGTAGCTCTCTACCCAATCCCAACATTCCTATATGCTTAAAAGCACCACCAGACTCCTGCCAGGCAGCTACCCCTTCAATGTTACAGGTGCTCTTTGTTTCAGGAAATAAGCAGTGGATTATTCACTCTGTTGATTCATTAATTTCTGCCTGACGGTTTTCGAAATAGCACACGAGGCTTGCCCACTAGCAAGTCCCACAAGAAACAAACCATGACACTAAGAAGGATCCTTCTACTTACTACAAAAATTCAGGATTTTGCTCACAAGTTGGTGATACAATGGCTATGGGGTGTCATACAAAACTACTGTCAAGTTACAGGATCATTTGCTACCAGAATTTTATTTTAAGCTGTGGCTCAAGTTTTTCCTATGATGTGTAAGTTAACACCAAAGTAAGGATTGCAGCTAGGAGAAATTTAATGGTACTGTTTTATGCTGCACATCCTATTAATAACAAGCAGTGCATTGGACAGAAGAAAAATATCTACCTTGTGTATAGTGAACTAACAAGATGACACATACAGATGTTGACACTGGTATGGTATCATGCTGAGGTAGAAAACCTCCTGGAGCAGCTTCTATCTCTGCATTACACAGATTTGTAAGAAAGACAGCAAAATACTGAAGGACTTTACAGATTGATTGGACACAACAGTCTAATGGAGCTGTGAGAAGTTAGGGTAACAACAAGATAGCCTAAACCAGGCAAAGAAACTAAATACTCAGCAATACAGAACCCAGGGAACAACAGAAAAAGTGCTCTGGTGGCTTCCATGGTTTCGCTTTTCCCAAATGGGAAACCCATAATAAATGAGGTTAGATAATTTTTCTGCCTTTTACAGTTCCTTCAGATCCATTTACCTTTTATTTCCAGCTCTTAGCAAAAGAAATCTTATCATCAGCCTAAATTCTGACTTCTAATTGTGAGAGACTGATTCAGGAGTATTTGGAATGTTACAACAATCTTTTTCAATACACGTATCGAGATCTCTGTTTAAACATCTTTAGAGTTTGAGTATGTTTAGGTGCACACTCATAAGTCAAGGCAAGCCTGCAGCCCTGCTCCTTAGCTGCAATCTGGAAAGGACACACTAACAGCATAGTAAGTAGCATTGCTTGGTTAGTCATGACAATAATCAATCCAGTGTGCTTCAGAGTGTACTATTCTACATGAGAATAATAAGGAACAACAACAACCACAAAAAAACCAACCAATTTCAAGCTATTCTCTGAAGAGCATTAAAAATTAAGCCAGATCATACCAGACCGCACACCTACTGTGCCACTTGGAAAAATACTCTCGGAGCAGGGCTCTGGAGTAGCGTCGCTATCTGAAGCAGCATCTCTACAGGTAATGCAAAAGAACAGGCATTACTGCCGTCTGGGCAAAGGGTAGTTTGAGACCTACTTTAGGCAAACATGCAAGAAAAGACACCATTCTTATTTTACTGCTGCCTCTTCTGTGGGTGTGTGATGGAAATAACCCCCATAGAGCTGTTACAAATGTCATGCTGTCTTCAAAAAAACAAAACACCAGGGAATTAGCTGAGATATCAGCACTTTGCCAGAGTACCTGAAACTAACAGCTGGTCTACAGTTTTGTTATAAACTTTAACTACTAACTTCCAAACACAGGGATTTATGTACCCAAGTCTACTGCTGTAGCATTACTGTTACTAAACTGCATGCACAGGATATCTGAAAGGAGGAGTACAACTAGATCTTACTCTGACATCAGGGACTGAAGTGGTGTATCTCAGCACTTCTTGCTCTTCCCAACTGTAGACCTCAAGATAAAAGCAACACAAGTACAAAATAAAACAGGGACAAAATAGGAAACTGAACCCAGTTCAGATGTCCCAAAGGAATGGAACTTCTTGTCTCCGAAGTGTACGGGACCGTACATTTTCCAGCACTTCACTTTTAAGTATCTCCCAGAGGGAAAAATATTTCATGGTCAAATAAGCACCACCATTGGGAAAACCAGCCAACACGTCCCTCTGGAGTTAATGTGGACTAAACACCATGAGAATTACATTTTGACTAAGAAATTCTGTTTCCTCTTACATGATTTCAAAGCTCAGGCTTCAGACCTCAGCTGAGGTCTCAGGCATCAACTCCTTGGACATCTTTGCCTGATTTACTCTGATATCTGCAAACACAATCCAAGATTCACTGAAGTCAATAGAGGAGGTAGTTTAGCTTGAAATAAAGCTTTTTCTCTATTCTAAGTGTCAAGGTTTGCAAAAATAAACGTGTATAAGTTTCCCATGACTCAAAAAGTTTGAATTGTGCATTAGATAGTTATTAGAAAGTGCACTAAGCAAATATTGGTCACTTCTGATAACTGAGCATGAGGTATGTTATTTTTAATGTCTGCCTAACCTCGCCTTAAAAACCTCTAGAGACAGGAACCCCATGACATTCCCAAATACTTCAAAACTACTGCATCAATATATTTACCACTAGGAAGGTTTCTTAAGTGTCCAGTCTGACTCTTGTTACAATTTAAGTGCATTATTTCCCATCCTATCTTCATTGCCATGGAGAACAGTGTCTTTTCCCTCTCTCCACATCAGTTTTTCTACATATTATGAAAACTCTGTTGTAATTTATTTTAATTACAGTTAAGTCAGCTCTTCCCGCCCTCCTTGTTTCGAGGTCAAGCTTTCAAGATACAATTGTTCTCCCTGTTCTCCTTTGGCATCTCCCCATTGTCCACATCTTCCCTGAAATGTGCTCAGCAAATTGTACACAATGCTCCAGCTATTACCCCAGGACTGTGTAGAGTACAAGAATTATACATGACTCTCCTGACACTTACATGAGTAACTAGCTCATGGTCCTTTAGAAATCTGATTTATTCATTCTGCTGCAGCTACATAGCAACTCCAGATATTATTACTGGTCCTTCAAGGTGTGAAATAAGCAGGAAAACTCTTAAAAACTACAAATGCGAGATGTTAAAAAGAATCCCAAATTAGAAGATGGTTTCATTAGAAATTATCATTACATTTAGTTTAAGGGGGGAAAGAAACAAAACCCTCTTCAACCTTTCATTAACTTATCTGTACTGCCTGTGCCAGGTCTGTTTTTAAGTACATTGAAGCCTGACAATACCACTGGAAGAGAAAAAGAAAATGAGCTACTCTCTGGAGGCACTATTATGAATAGCATGTGTTCCTGGCTGTTTCCTCTGGGCCTATTTTATGAATCCGTCCCAAAAAGCAAACAAGCCATTCAGTGTCACCATAAGGTCACTGATGAGCTCAGCCTTTTATTTTGCAGGACAGTAATTAACCTAAAAGTTCTAGGCTACTCAAAATTTCAGCCTGACCCTGAAAGACTGATGCTGCTGAAACAGAGTTAAGCTCTCCTCCCTACTACAGAGACAGCAGCATGGGTGTCTAGTTTGTGCTGGGGTTGTTGACAGAGGAGCCATCTCTCGGGAGGGAGAACACCAAACCCAGGCTTATTGCAGAGAATAATCAGCTTTTTAGTCTTCCCACAGCAGCACAGAAATATTGGCCCCAGAGCATTCCCGATGCTGACAAGGTGCTACACAGGACCTGCATCTCTTCTGCAGCACAAAGCAGTGGTTCACCTGCTGTCTAGGGAAAAAAATGCACAAAACCACTGGTGTGCAGTTCACAACAGGGAAAGTCAAAACAGGTAATCAAACAATCCAATGTGGGTTAAAATACAGAGGTCAGTGTATAAGGCAAAACTAAAAGAAAGAGGATTATTTGAAAGTTCCCCAAACCATGTATTCCTGCTTTCCTCCACCACTTTGGTCTGACATGCTGTTCCCTCACAGGTTGTCATGCTCTTTCTTTATGGGCTTCACTGGCCTTTGAGGTAGCTCATAATAGATTTTTGAACAGCAAAGGCTAGTACTGGACTATTGTTATTCAATGGAACAAGAAGATAGAGGGAAATTAACTTCTTATTTTTTGGGTTCAATGCCCAGACTTATGATCTAGATTCATCTAATTGTACTTGGATCCACAGAACTAGTTCCACCCATTGTAACAAATGGAACCAATTGCAAAATTTGGATGTGGGTCAGTATTTAGAATCCAAGTCAAAGGTTGACAGCAGGCTTTGTTACAACTCCTAATATTTAAAGACTAAGGGAAGAAAGAAATAAGTAGAGAGAAACTGTTTGGTACAGAGCCTTCTGAAGTGCTGAAACCCAGGATATCAGAATACCAGCTGATCACCAGGAACAGAAGATGAAAAAGAGGCATCAGCCAATCTTCTAAACAAGATTAATAATTGAAGGTATTAGGAGGAACATGAAAACACAATTCTTGGTCTGGGTGAACCTCTTTCAGTATTCTGATAGGATTTATTGTCTTAGAAATAATTAGGGAGAGTCTAATAGAAAGCCTAAAGACCTTTCAGCAAGCAAATGAACACCATCAATGTTTTCATACCATTTCATCTACTGCTGCTTCCAAAAGGCTCCCTCCACCCCACTCACTATCCAAAACACCACTATTTCCACCTCCCAGTCTCACAAGGCCTGGAACAGCCACATAACTGTGCTGTGCTTCCAAACACTGCAAGCTGAAAGTTGGGATATTCTGCTTGCAAAATACACACACAGGTTCTGGAAACTGCAGGTGAGCTAATACATTTCAACAAAGTCCATTTTATGCTTCTCTTTCAAACTATTTTCCAAGCTCACACCTAGTGGGTAGGAGAACTAACAGTAGCCTGCACTGGTGAGCACCGTGTGCTGATTCAGTTTCCTCTAATAAAACAGGCTGGTAAGTCAAAGACAAGCAGTGCCATTGTGAGGGGAGGCACAAAGTTGTTACATGCTTCAAGTATGACAGAGGAGCCAGGAACAGCAGGATGGGGACAGAGATGGGCAGCCACATCCTCTCACTTCTTGTGGCCTGTTCACTGGAGAAGGGTAGTCCTACTCACCAAGTAGTCTTCCAGGGACATCAACAAGGCTTGTTAAAGTCTGAGCAGTATTCAAAGATCCTTGGAATCTTAAATCTTGAATTTTAAGTCAGCCAGTTCAAACAGTAAATAGGATGCTTATTTTTGACAGGGAAAGGGTAATTGGCCCTTGGCACTGCTGAGACTCCCACTCTGGACAGAAGAGCTTTCTGCATACCATGGTTCAGCTCAAACACCAGATACAGGCTGTCTACAGGAACAACTGGCTACAAATCTCTGGTCTGTGCATATTAGCTAGTGCCATCCTCCTGAACCAGCTCTTTCTAGGCAGAACTATTTAAAAATTGACCTTAAAATCTCTTCCACTGAGCCAGCAGTAGAAGAAAACCCTGGTTACACTGGAGACTGCTTTCTTCTACCACTCACCAGCACTTCCAAGCATTTGCAAAAGTAAATTGACTGAAGAACAGGAAAAGATGAAGGTTTCAAGTATCTTTCAGACATAGGACTTCAGCACTAGTTTCTGTCAGCTCAGGCAGCAGATGTTGACAGCAGGAGGAGACTGCCCAGCTCTGTTCCACCAGCCCTGATACATGGAAAGAGTGGGGAAAAAAACAACCCAAGAATGTTTCAGCTCGCTAAACATGACAGCTAGACCCCCCAAGCCCCAGGCACAAGGGAAGGTTTGCCCCAAGTTGCTGAAGAGGCATTCATAGTTTGAAGATGGAAGGATTTAAATATCAGCCCTCCAGAGAAAACTTTGGGTTTTTCTGACCAGGCCTACACAATTAAGCCCTCCACATTTCTAACTACACTTTGACAGTTTGAGGCTCTTTTAATCCAGGTTTACTCCCTCCAACTGGGTTGGTGCCCCAGTTCTGAGGCTGGGAGTTCAGACCTGGTGAAGAAGCAAGTTATGTCCTTGTTTCACATGCTTTGAAGGACTGGGAGGCCTGCAACATGTGTTGAACCATGACAAATTCGAGGTGAATTTGTCTTGAGAGACAACAGCGATGCCATAAACAGATTGGTAAAAGTCAAAAATCAACCCCGATATCTACAGGAATACCGCAAGAAGATTAACAACCCGAACTCTCTCAGCCAGCATTGCTTTAAAACACTTTTGTCTTTTGAGGTTGCTTCTCACCCTTGTTTTGTTTTGGGTTTTTTTTGTTTTGGTTTGGTTGTTGTTTTTGGTTTTGTTTGTTTCTTTTAAATAGATTAAGATTCTAAATTAGGCAAGCAGCAGAGATCATCATCCACACCGAACTGAAATCAGCATCCCCAGGTTAAGGGATGCTTACAGGGATAAGCCGTATCTCCAGACCTGAATACCTCTTTAAACTCCAGGGTGAAATCCTGCCTTAGAGACAAGGTCAGGCTTGAGTCCATTTTCCAAAGAAATCTATTCCAGGCCCACTGAGTAATGCTAGGAGAGAATCAAGACACCTAGAGGGCATAAAACCCCCTCCTTCTTTCATAGGTTAATTCTGACATAAACCAGGGGACATAAATATATAAAGGGGGTTAAGAAAAAAAAAAATTCTTTTATGACCAAAGATTTTTGGTCTGCTGAGAGTGATTTTCCATGCCCGCCCCATGCTTTCTGCATGGGCTATTTGAACTGAACAGCGGGACGAGGGGGAGAAAACCATGAAAAAAACCCACCATCATTGCTCGCAAGAGGAAGGGAAGTTGTTCTAGAGGGAAAGAAGGAGACTGACCTGTGCCAGGAGAGGGCGCCCTGTCCAGCGGCAGGCGCAGTCCCCCAGCCCCGGGAGCGGAGCGGCCGCCGGGCGCCTCCACCTGCCTGCGCTCGGCTCCTCCGCTCCCCATCCACCTCTTCATCCCTGTTTATCCCGCACAGCTGGGCATTCATCTTCTCCCATCCGACAGTTAGTTTTTTTTTTTTCCCCGCTCCGCTCGCCTGGCTCCATGTTAGCACTCGGCTGCCTTACATGACACCATGACCTACTTTATTTCCTTTTTTTTTTTTTTTTTAATAATTTATTTTTCTCCCAGAGAATAGCAAAGCGCTGCTTCAGTGTGACTTGCAAGGAGGAAAAGCAAAATTAAGGAGCGCTGGCAGAGCAAACCAGGGCCATTTTCAAAAATTCGTGGCTGTTTGTGAGAGGTTAGGCAAGGAAAGACGAGGCCACTCCAAACTGCACAGCTGAAAACAAAGTGATAACAGGAAGAATAAGAGCAGGGTCTTGTGTTTTGACTTTATTAACTTAACCAAAATCGGAGCCCACCTGGCTCCCACAGAGCTCAGATCAGCTGATTCAGAGGCAAGGGTTAGAAACACCATCACAGACGGCAGCAGTGACTCAGAGAAGCAACTGAGGGAAGAGTGGCTCAGGAGACACTGGCTCATTTCTGTCCTCCCCTACAGACATGATCTAAAGAAAATGCTTACACCCAGAGCCTCCAAGATAATCAATTACATGCCTATATACTAGAAAAGTCAATCAGCTTAACCCTAACCCTGGGGAAATCCTGCTATCTTCCACCACTTTCCAGTGGAAATTATAAATCTACATTCCTTTGAGGATGTGGATTTTAGTCTCCATATGTCTCACTTCCCTGGTGTTTGAGAAGAGATAAAATTCCCCTAATTCTTCAAGGTATTCTGTGCAGCAGACTGTCAGGCATGCCTAATAATGCAGTAAAGGGGTACCTAAAAGAATAATCAGGAAATATCTATGCCTAACATAACTGGAATTTGGTCTGTTCTGTGAGGCCAAATAATCCTTTAAGAATTTTTGATTCTCTTATCCATCCAGACCTCTAGTTCTTGAGCTTTCAGAAGCTTGTCTAGCATGATTTTAAGGGTTCATGGCCATGGTAAACCAGAGCATTCTCAAAACACAAGGATGGTTGTCCTTGGCAGCAAGCTCAGAGCACGACTGCAGCAAGGCAAGCAGTATTAGTCTGCACTCTAGCAAGACTGGAGAGTCAAGACAAGCTATTTCTAGACTGGTATTTGCTTTCTTCATTGCTGGAGAGCTTGCAGGACAAACAGAGTGCATTGCCATGCTTGCAGGCCAAGCCCAAAAGGGTCCTCACAATTTTTACTCTTTTTATTTCAGGACCTGGTTTGCAATGGAGCCAGTGTAGACTTGGTTTGGAAAAAATGGCATGAACCCTGGCAGCATTCATGTGCCTTGGGATAATGCTCAGTGGGACTCACCGGCAGAAGTGTAACCCTGCACCAGGCTGTAAATATCTGACCTAGGGAACAGCTCCAATCACCTGCCACAGCTGTATGCAATTTTCTTCACTCTCAGAGCTTTAATCATTACAGTGCCTGCTGCTAAGGAGGAGCTAAAGACCTCAAAGGCGTAGCACTAAGTTTTGAGAGCTTCTTATATCCAAATTTAGGACCTGACCCAGCTGGGTATCTGCTGGAAGTTACTGCCACTGTACTTACTGGCCACTGATGCATAAGGACTGGGCTACGTTGCTGTTGTTCAGGGAAAGGCATTTTGTTTCACTTACCTCTGGGTAACCCCTTGGAGTCTATTCCTGCTGAGCATGTCAGTAGCTGGGACAAGAGCTGCTGAATGTCCAACCTGTCCCGCTTCGCCAAAATATAGCACTACACCGAGGCCCCATCCATCTGTGTCCCAGATACACCACTAACCATGTGCTGTGTTCAGCTGCACTGGCCCACAGGCAATAGAGATGGAGAAGATAGTACAGTTGGGAATTTTCCAAGTACCAAGCTCTGCTGGAGAGCCAGCTGCAGATTGCAGCCTCTCTCCTGTCACATACCATCCATGCCTCCTTCATAGGACCCACTCTAGGTCATATGTCAGGAGGAGAGAAGGGGAAAAAAAAAAAGAGTGCTGACAAACTGATCTTCACTACAGAATGCATTCCTGAACAGAAAACAGGCTCCAGGGCTCACAACTCAACTGCATACCCCAGCAGCTCCTAAAAATACATCTTAAAAGAAAACCCCACACCTGAAAACTGCTCCTGAGTGCAGAAGACATTGTTCTCTTCTGAGTATCTCTTTTTTCCAGAACCCTTCTAGAACCTGAGCTGCTCTGCTGCATCCCTGCTTAGGGACAACACGGAGCAGCCCAGCACAAGCTGCTCTCAGTTTCCCCCTGCAATTAGCACAGGTAGTGCTTATCCTATTTTAGAGTGACCTGGCTCCTCTGGGGAAAGCCCCTGTCTCCAGTTCACTCAAAGACACAGCAGTTGCTTCTTTGCTCTCGGCTTAAAATGTCCTTGCAAATGGTTGGGATGGGTGAGTATAGGGTAAATGAAAGTCACTACCACCTAGGCATGGAGTATGCACAGGCTCACTGCTAAAGAGCTGGAATGCTTCCCTAGAGTCCACATATAAGTTTCAATGGCCATGCCAAAGGCTCAGGGACCTGCTTTCCAAAAGCCACAGATTCCCCAGGTTGCCCAAAACTTGTGGACAGAAGAGTGAAGCAATCCCCTCTCAGCTGACCCACATGCAAAGAATAAACACAAGAGGCAATTGGCAGCATCAGGGCACCCTGCACTTTCTCAGCCCAAACAGATGCTCTTGGGCTTTGCAGATGTGCAGCTGGCATGCTCCAGGAGCTACTTCCATCCTCAGATGTACCTTAGCATGCCCAGAGCATATCAACACAAGCATCTGAATTCAAACAGGTGCTTTAGAAGCAGATCTACCAGCTGTCCCCACTCAATGCACTTTTGTTCACATCACGGGTTGATCTTGGAGGGTGCAACCTGGACTCCTTTGAGATGAAGCTGGAGTGAGAGATACATGCCAGAGCATATCAGATGCACTCCAGACAGTCACATCCAATCCTAAGGACTGGTCCTCCAAAGCAGAGCTAATTCAGACTAAAACACCCCTAGAAATGCAGATAGCACTGACCTTATATACTCACCACCACCTGATTTACTCCACAGAGCCACTCACTCTACTTAGTGACAGAGAATCACAGAATATTCTGAGTTGGAAGCAACCTGCCCTCAGAACCACTCCAGCTATGCTTTGCTCCCACCCATCTGACTGCTTTCACCTGCTTCTCTTGCCCGGTGCTTTGATGATCAGTCCTGAGAGACAATCCCTGAGCCTTTATTGCTTTGCAATTGCAACAGCTAATTCAAACAGGCCTCTTCACTCTCCCTGCCCAAGATGCCTAAATGGAGTTAATTCATTGCAGTTTTTACTGCTTCCAAATTTGCCTTCTACTGATGTTTCCTCCATTTCACCAGGAACTATCATACTTCAGTTTCAGTTGCAGGAACCATTAACCTGTTATAAATGGGCAATATTGGCCTGGTTTGAAGACCTGGTTCTAGTTCCTCTGCCACAGTAAACAATAGCAGCAAAGCTGCTTGGCACTAGCCACCTTCAGAGAGGCTATTCATATTCTGGTGTTTCTGCATGGTTTACGGCAGGGATTTTGCATTGTTTGTTTTCTGTTCCTCTGCAGACAGTGGCATTGTTAAACAGCATGTGTCCGAGAGAATCCACCCTCTCCATGGGATCTCCTCCCATCTATTATAGCACTTCCCAGAAACCTACTGAGCTCTGGAATAAACAAGTCTCAATGGGGGGACTGAGCCCACACCCAAAAAATAGAGTGCCATGAAGCATCCATAGCAATGAAAGTAACTTGGCCTTGCATGAAACCTTCCTTTTGCCTAATGAAAACCCTGTGCTGTCACCCTTCCTAATGATGTTCTCTTGTCCCTTGCAGGCAAAAGACAAAATAAGGGACTTTTCTCTGACTTGGTCCAACTACAGTATGGGCCAAGAGATACTTTCTTTCTGACCCATGAGCTAGGGCACACAAAGCATTTCACCTTGGACAGAAGGAGCAGAGATCAAACTTTGATACAGATGAACTGGGCAAGTGGGTGGGGAATTCCTCCCAGCACTGAGAAGCTTCCCACAAACTCAGATGGTTTGTTTTTCCTCACCCATGCAAAGTTAGACCAAATGCCAGATTTGGGGACAGGAAGAAAACTCCTCCAAGTCAGATTGCAGCGACCATTCTGTAAATAGCTTTTGTTTGTCCCTTTTTTTTTCAGCCCTGCAGTTTGGGGCCTGATACATCCTCAGTATCATCTAGCCATTCTCTCCTGTCAAACACCCTCACAGCAGCATTGGGAAGCCTTTGCTGGCATTTTGCCTTGCATACATTCACTCATCTTTTGTCATGGGATACAGAGAGATGCTCTGCAACATGTTATAATAGCAAAGGTCAGAAAGACCCTGCTGGTCTAAACATCTCATATGCAGTAAATTAAATTTGTGGCAACTTTGATTTGTTGATTCAGACAGTGCATTTCATACTCACATTCCTAGGGTTTTGGGTTTTCTTCTGGCTGGCAACAGACGTCGAACACTTCTGCTGCACGAGGAAATCACTAGCAGTTAAGACATGGGCTCATTGTATGATCTGTAGCTGGGAACCCACCTCTCTTCTGGGCCAGAGCAGACCTAGACTTACAACCAGTATCAAAGACTGTTCTCCCTCTAGCATGAAAGGGACATATTCTTAAATCCTCCTATGGAAGTTCAGTCCTGCATTTCAAAGATTTTGGCATCTGCCCTTAGATTTGTTCTTTTTTGTATTGGCTTTGAAGAACATTTACACATCTATCTGGATCTTTCAACATGACCGAGTTTACAAGACAGGCACATTTTGCTTCTCTTCATAATTCATTCCCACTATAGTCAAGCTCATACACAGTCAAAGCAGAAGCCCTTCAGAAGCACTGAACCCAGTACTAGGTTGCATAAAAATGATAGTTCCCATATGTCCTTATAAACACCATGCCAAACTGTATTGTACTGTATTTACATTGTGTTAACATCTACCAAATTACCAAGCCAGCAGGAGAACATACACCCATTCACATTTCTAAACAAGGCTTACAGTCTGGGTGAGCATTTAACTTTTTTTTTTTTAAAAAGCAACATCTATGAAAAAAGAGAAAATTTTAGCATAAACTTGGCCTGCAGTTTCATGTTACTTGCCAGAACTAAAACATCTGTATCCTGTGGTATCAGTCTGCTTGGGGACTTTGTTAATTTAGAGGCAGCTAGAGTTTCAGATGGGATTACCCCCGGGAGAGCTTCCTGTCCTCCTGACATTTCACATGGTTCAAAAGAAGAGAATTTAAGCTACCATGACTAAATTCTTTCTCTCTTTTACACTCCAGTTTATTTTCAAGTGTACAATACTATAAAACATGGAACCAGGTCCATTAATACAAACCAAGAACCTGAAACTACACTCTGGAAAGTTCCTTTCCTATCCAGGGATATTTCCTGGCTAGCAGCCTTACGATTTTCCTTGGTCTGGGCTTTCTTTGTAGCTACTAGCTGATCAATCTCAAAGCCTGTAATAGGAGACCCTCACTGTGGTTTTTCAGATGAGGGCCAAACCTGGAGATCACTCTCTGAGGAGACATAGAAAGTCAAAATGTGAAATAGATGAGAGGGATGGTCTGTTAAATGTGTCCCTTCCTAACAGCAGCAGAAGAGCGACTAAGTTCTAGACCTCATGCTCAGCATCATGCAAATCTTTTCCTGGCCTGAATAACTGGGCAGTAGATTGTATTTTTAGGCAAAAGACTGGGATCTTTCCTTTTAATCTATACAGTTACAGGCAACATACCTCTTATTACTTACGGCTGTACACAGTAATGAGTAAGATTAATTCTAAGACCTCTGTGAGACATCTCCAGTACCAAGTCACCTAGCCCAGATTTGAAGCAGAGGCTGAAGTCAGGATAGAGTAAATGTTATCTGTCCTTTACAGGTTGGTGTTGCAGCTTCACTGTGGCTGTAGGTTCTGACTGTGCTGGAGGTTCAGGGGAATTACGGTTGCCTCTTCCAGTATAAAGAGATGTTCAGCAGGATTTAAAGAGCAAAGTGCATCAGTGTCCAGATCAGTCAGAGCTGAAAACTGGAGACCATAATGAGGAGCAAACCTGAACCAGATGAGGGCTGGGGACAAGAAGCTCAGTATGTCACACTAGACTCTGTTGCACAGGCAAGTTGCATGACCTCAGAGCACTGGTAGAACAAGAGAGTTCCCCTACAGAACTACTCAGGCAAGCTTTTCTTGCTGTTTACTCATAAGCCATACTCTCCAGCTTCCCTTACACAGCTCAAAGGACAGTGGCAGCTTTCAGTCAGCTCTCTTAGGACTGATCTAAATGGACAGGCAGAAAAGATAAAAGACCTTCTAAAGTGTTGCTCAGCTGTCCATGAAAGCTGAAACACCAGTGTGGAGGAGCAGTCACAGGCCTCAATTCTTCATGCACTGACACTATGTATCATTGTGGACATATGAAAGTACAGATTCAAATTTGCCATAGTCAAAGTACTAGTTTTTAGCCATTATATTGATGGCAGAAGGAAAAGCACAAAGATGTTTGAAATTCATCATACATGCCTTATTATAACTTTCTGTTTATTCTTCATGTTTGAGACATTTTTTGGGATCTAGAACAAAAGGAACACAGATCCCTACTTTCATAATAGACATGATGTTCAGATACTTCGGTTTGAAACTACACATGCATTTGAGACAATGCAAGTAAAAAGCTTTGCAGTCAGCAGCCTGGTCATAAAACCCAAGGGAGTTCCTGGGTGGTCACATCTGATTCTCCAGGCAACCATATTTTAGACAGCATCTTGGATCATCTCTGCAGGAAAGATCATGCTTAGGTCTTGGATTTCAGTCAGGATTTTGTCCTACTTTTGCATTTGCAATGGTGATGCTGCTGCACTCTCGCTTTGCTTTTCTAACAGCATACACTGAATAACCAGGGTGAGCAGAGGCAAGGTGTGGTTCAAGAAAGGATCTTGTGCATGAAGGAGGACTTAAAGCACGTCCATCAACGTTAAAAGAAAATAAATCAGTCATTTCTCAGGAAGCCTAATTTGCATCAAAACTTGTGGTTTGTTTTGTGGTACTTCAGGCTTGAACTGAAAAAAATGTATGGTAAAATGCCCTTCACTTACACCCACACCCTTTCTCTCCCTTGCTTCCTTGAGGAACTCAGAATCTGATAAAAAGGGGTTGCCACAGGAGCAGGTAGGTCACACATATCCTGAGAGCCCCCAACATGCAGAATGAACCAGATGTGTTTCTAAGAACCAATTCACCCTTTCTGGAAATGAGAAATCAAGCATAAGAACTTGCCTGTGGTCCACAACTTATTTATAGCCACAACTGCAGCTGGAGCTCAGGTCTCCCTGGCCACTAAGAAAGCAGTCTGAGCTCCAGCCATCTGTTTGAAGGTTAGGCAGCCTCCATCTCTGCCAGCTCCCAAACTTAAATGAAAATAGAGTTATTCTTTCTTTTCGTCCATTAAAGCTTCTCCCAAGCTTAGATTTAAGAGCCCAACAGTAACATTTCAAAAATGCCTCAGTGATTTGTGAGCACCAGTCACAGTAATTTCATGCAGACACTGTGGTGAAGACTGACCACTGACCAACTCCTAGTATGGAAATATTTTGGCCACCATCATTTTGAGAGATGGTAAGGAAAGGGCTTTATCTCCAGAGAGACAGTGCAGCCTTTGAAAAACACTTTAGTAATACTTTGTCATGCACAGCGTCAATGCTGGAGTTGCTAGAACTCATTCCTCTGGGATATAAATTCTTTTCCTCAAAATGATATTTAAACTATATAGTCATTGTTTTTGAGCACAGTTCAAGACATTCCTTTTCCCTTAACATATATGCCTGTTTGACCTAAACTTACAAGTTGTGAGAACTCTGAAGGACTTTCGGTAAGTGAGCCAAAATGTGCACAAAAAAATCTAATAAGTTATTCTTGGAGTCAGGGAATGTCCAGTACCTAAACTGTAATTTTCAGTTAGGATGACAGAACATCTTAGAAAAGTCCAAATCTCTCCTGGAATATAACTATCTTTTGTGATGAACACATTTCCTAATATCAGAGTTGTCCAGCCCTTCCTACAGCATCTGAAAAAAGAGGAAAAAAAAAGAATAAAGCAAACACTGTCTTCCTAGAGCATTAATGGGATCTTTCAGCTGGAAGGGCCAACTGATGGGTTGTAAAATGTTGACATTTAATGTCAGTGTAGAAGAGAAATCCCATCCCTCCACCTTCCACAAAAACTTCAGGAAAATGCTTCAAGACCAGTATTTGCTGCTAGCAGAAGCCTTATTGCACATAACCTCCCAGGGGAAGTCTCACAAGAGGAAAGGCTCTCCAAGACAAAGATCTCTTCCAGCCAGCTGGAAAACATCATTAATTTACTCAAGATACTGGGAATTTTGCAGAGCTATGCTAGAGATTTGTGAAATACCCCATATTGTAGATCTCTGGTCTCTAACAAAAATGTGAAAGAAGGGATGGGTTGGAGAAGAAGCCTACAATGGAGAACTCTAATTTCTGGTCTTGCATCTCACCCTCGTTAGGGTAGCACAAGGGAGGTCAGGACTCCCCAGCATTGCACACCTGCTGTATCCAGAGATGAGTGAGCACCCAGCTGCTTGGTTTTCCACTCTCCATACACATCTCCCCCATTCAGAGATGTTCAGGTAAAAGCTCTTGTTAGTCCTTCACAGGCATCATCTGTCAGCCCTAACTAGTCAGCCTCAAGCACACAGAGGTGGTCCCTGCCCAAATGAGGTCCCAGTACTGGTGACAGAGAAGGTTTACATGAGGTGCTCAGTGTCCACACACACCTGTTCAAAGCCAAAAACAGAGCCCAGGAGCCCTGGTTTGCAACCAGAGCCCTTATCCCCCACACACACCTTCCATCACCAGCTGACAGCATATGGTCAGATCTGGGGGTGAAAACAGACTTGCAGCTGAACATGTTTGCACATCAAAACTGAGTTGACTTTTCCTCCTTAGCACAAGTTTAACCTAGGTCACTGCTGAACAAACTCAGTGACCTCCAAGGACTACAGAAAAATGAAGTGCTGTTAACAAACTCTTTGATCGGTAAAGCAAAGGCCTTAGTACCTTTGGGATGAAGGAAACAAACAAACAAAAATTAAAAACATGTAGAATGTAAAAATTAATGGTCACAGAAGATTGGCTTGGCAATGACTCCATGCCAGGTGACCAACTCTAACACCTGGGAGCCATGAGTACCTCAGATCACAGACTCTCAGACATGCTCTCAACGCCACAAAGTGTTTGAAAGCAAAGGGTAATGTGGGGGCAAGGCTGGATTTACTTACTGGCAGCATCCAAACCTGTGCTGACAGAGGGGGCCAGGAAACCAAGCCAGTCATCATTCAGCAGGCAGGTAGGGAGCTCTCTCACAGCTTCCATCATCTGCTTCCATCAGAGCCTCAGTTCCTCCATTAGCACAGCCAGGCTTGCTGCCAGGAGTCAGCAGTGACCATCAGTTAACTACCACAAAGCTGCTCTCCTCAACCTACATTAAACCACAGTCCTTCCCCAGAGCTAGGAGCACTGCAGCTTAACTTCCCTATCCTCCACCACCTTGAAAAAGTAGTAAGAAGAGATGCCATCATGAGTACTTCCTTTGTTGCTGGGCTGGACTTTGCCATTGCTTGTTGCTTGCTCCTCACTTACATCCCAGAAACAGCAGATACTGAACAGACTGAGCCAGCACAAGGGATAAGAGAAGGGCTAACATAGTAACAGGCCCCCTTGAAAGATAAAGAGCAACCACCAGGAATATAAGCTACAAGTATTTTAATTGCCACGTGCATAACCACCACACTGGAAAATTCTCTGAAAATAAGGAAAAAAATTCCCAAACTTTTTATGCTCCTAAAAACTGCTAACACTTCCCAGACAGGAAAAGGTGAGTGGAGGGTCAGTCAAACACCAAAAACCCTGAATGACATATATACAGTTTGGCACACAAATTACCTCTCCAGACAGCTTCTGCAAGACCTAAGCAGCTTAGCAAGCATGTGAAGACCAAGGAAATTTGAAGTGGCAATGAACTATGATGCTCTGAATTAGGTCAATTTTTCAGTTATCTCTGACTTTGGCTTTGCCTGCAGCCCATCACAAACCTTCCATTATGCTGGTCATTTACCTGCGAGGGAAGATGGCTTTGGGATGAGATGTTTAGGCTTTAGACAGGCTAAGTCCACCTCTTGCTTCCTGTTGTAATACCACACCTTCACTTGTACAGGCAGGCTGTAAATACATTAGCAACTTACACCATTCTGGCTCAGTGTGAATGCATCACAGTGTGCAAATCTCTCCTTTCCTCCCCATTCTGCCCTAGGCTTTCGTTTTGTTTTTTCTCTCCCCCTCCCCCCTCTTTCCTGGGAAATGTGATGAAGGAGGGTGGAGTGGCTCAGGCTATGTACAAATATTCAGACAGTCTCTTAGCAATAAATGGATCTCAGTCACTTCTATTATCCGTCTGGCTGTGGCTCCTATTATCTGCTGTGAATTGTAGCAGCGATCTCTGGAACAGCATTCAGGCACCATCATTACTAACTTCCACACCCTCCAAAGGCTGCACTGTAACAAGGCATGCTGGATAATACTTGCCATTAGAAGAGGGAACATAAAGGATTCAAGCTATGACTAACACAGTAAAAGGCTCTGCATGGGGCTTTTACATTCATTGACCTGGGTTTGTTATTAAAGAAAATTCTAGGTTCAAAACCTAGACCTGCATTTTATACAGCACATCATCTGACTTACAGAAAAAGATGATTTCATCCTGTTCTTTCTTACCTCCCCACTCCCCTCTGCTAAATCTTCGTGGAAGACTGCAGCAGGGAAGGCACAGCACAGGTTTGTCTGGAGCTTGCAATCCCTAAATGGGGACCATAAGCCCAAAGTGGCCAGCTTATCAAGCACAACAAAGCTCTAGGAGTCTGCGATTCACTGCAAATGGGGACACTGCGGGGAGCGTCTAGCATTTCAGAGCTGAAAGCCTCCAAAGCAGCACTCAGATGGCTCCTTGTTATGAACAGGAATTTCAGGATCCAAACCCACATCTTACTTCCTTGCGTTTTTCTCAAGCCCTCCAGTTTGTTTGAGGCCCATCTGCAAAGCCTAGATTGAAATCTAATATTCTTCCCCAGGGTAGGATGAGGGTTTTAAGAGAAAACCTCTTAGGTCTCTCTCCCATAGCCAGCAAGGCAAGGCCACAAACATGAGCTCCACCAGTGCTCATTTTCTTATGGGTTTTTACCTAGCAATGGATTGATTTCAGCCTCCCAGTTACAGAACCTCTGAACAGAGGCTTTCCTGAAACTGGGATATTTAAAAAACCTCCCTCTCCTGCATAGCTTCGCTGACACTTTTCTGACTTGGACACCCATTTCACAGCAGGGCTTAATATCTTACTATTACCCATCAGTCAGCATGGCTGAAAAATTAGTCATCAACCTAAAAAGTTCTTAGGAAACACTTGATACTATGATTGCTTTCCTGTGGAATGAAGCAAAAGGAAGAGGTAGGGGAGGGAAGGTGGCTGAAACCTTGCACTTACAGTCCGAACAGCTTTTCCAGCACAGGAACAGCTTCCCCGAGGACCTCAGCCCACAGGGTAGCACCCAGAACCCCGGCTTGGCACAGCCACTCCCACCGCTGATAGCCTGGAGGCAGCTGGCAGAGGCTGCCTTAAATAGAGCTGCTGCTCCCCGCAGCCATCGCTCCGGCGGCACCACCCATGGCTAATGCGGTCCAGATGAAAGTCATTCTTCGTCCGCAGTTGCTCTCAGACCTCAGCTGGGAAGCGCAGCCGGGCGCTTCTCCCTGGTCTGCCCGCGGGCATTGGGGTCCGGGAGCTGGGCTGGCCGCTGTCCCACCCGTGCCCAGAGCAGAGCGGGGATGGGGACAGCAGCTGGCTCTGGAGCACCGTGCCATGGGCTGTGAAGCCCAGGGAAGGGCAGGGCGTGAGGGAAGGAGCACAAGGGGTAAGTCCACAAGGTCTAGGAGGTCAGGGACCTGCGACTGCTGCCATCAGCAACATCTCCTTTCGTGTCTGTGAGTCCCTTAGGCAGAGTTGCCCAGTGCTGTTCTCCTGCATCCTTGGATGCCTTCTGGCCACCCCAAACTGCTGTCACAGGCCACCCTCTGCTCTTGCCACCATTCCTGCACGGTGTCCTGAGAGCTCCTCCAGCCCTGCAGATGGTGAGATGTGCAAGCCTGAGCTGGAGACAGTGAATGGCACTGGAAGAAGAGAAGAATTATAGTGGGAAGATAAGCGAGAAAACTGGGAGTACTTAGAAAGGGCATGGGATTGATCACAACCACAAAAAGCAGGGAAGAACAGAATATTACACCTTTTCATGGCTATTTTCACACCATGCACAGTCAAACTCAAGGCATCTCAGAGTGAAGGGAGAAGTAACCTGTTGATGAAAAACAAGAACCAACAGCCTGTAAAAACATTGTATCTCCTTAAGCAAGATTTTCTATGAGGCAGAGCTTAGCCATTATATGTACCTGCACAACACCACTGCCCTACAGCTGAAAAGGCATTTGCTGGGAAGTGGTTGCCACTGGCTAATAGCCCTTGTGCCCACAGCAGGGCTGGCTGGAGCTGGCAGTTTGAAAAGCTGCATTTTAAGTGGCTTTCTGGTAGGCAATGCCAAACATTTGCAGAGGATGTTTTGAGAAAGGGAAAAAAGAAAAAAAAAAGAAGAAAAAAAAAAAGACTCCCTCCATTTTTATGTTAATAAAAACATATTTGATTTGTATACAGTTTATATGTTTCATAAAAATGTTAATTATTCTCCCAAACAGGGGATAAACAGAGCAATATTTTGCATCCCACCCTTCCCCCTGCCCTACCCTTTATACTTTTATGACGCAGCATTTATTTAAGTCGGAATTGTGCCCAGCTCATTCTGCCTTTCTCATGGCTCATCCGCCCCTCTCTTCCCACTCATAAAAAAAAATAATAACTTGCAAATTCATTTCAGTGGAAATTTGGAAAAACATTATGAAGGAAAAAAGAGTCTCCAAGCATAAAGCATACAAGGACTCCAACACTGCCCCCCTCCCTTTCCACAACTTTTTCCTTTGGTACATACATTTTTCCAAGGTCACCTCGGAGGCTTTTCCTAGTTGGCTATTAAAACAAAAAAAAAAATGCCCGCCCCAAGAAGCACATGAAGCCATCACTGTGGCTTGGACTGTTTCCCTGTGTACGGATGCCATGGGAGAAGCAGCAGGGCGGGGGGGTTGAGCTGATATTTTTCCAAGACTTTTTCTCTCACCAGAGGAGGATGAAGATGGAGTGATGAGTGAGGTTCCATTTGTCTGGCAGCATGAGTCACTCAGCAGCAGTTTCCGATACACATTTTTTTTTTCTTTTTTCTTTCCATTACAGAATTTGGTGTCATTTATTCCTTCCTCCTCCTCAAGAAAAAAAAAATAATAATAAATCCTGCTACTGTTATGTCTAATTTATTCTGGGAACTTGTTTGAGGACCCACCAAACATGGGGGGAAGGGTGATTTGAAACACAATCCAAAATATAATCGGCTCTGGAAGCTTTTAAAGAGACTCCTTTAAGGTCGTGCCAAACCTTAAAGAAGGAAAATACTTCCACTAAATCCCTCCCACCATGAATGGGATCTTGTATGTCTGAGGCTTTTTATTGGCTGGGTGGTTTTGGGTTGTTGTTGGTTGTTTTTTTTTATATCAAAGATGTTACTCTTTCAAATAGGGTCTGAGCTCTGTGGCTTTTCAGCAGGCAGCAAATTCTTGCTCCTCGGGCATGCAGTGATCTGACACAGCCCTCCCCCATGTTGGGTCGGGTTCTCATGCTAAGATCTGGCTCCTGGAGCTTGAGCTGTTGTTTTTTTCTGGAAGCTGTTTTTTCCCCCTCTTCACCCTTTAAAAGCAAAACTAAACAAAACTAAGCCCTTTAAAAAAAAAAAAAAAGCTTCACAGAGCCCAGAAACCCAGCCTGACCTCGCTACTCCTGAAATATTCCCACCGTCTGCAGGCAAAGGCTGGTGCTGCTGGCACAACCTCCACCAGCTCCTCTGCATCCAGCCACTACCAGGGGGTGAAGCAGGAGAAGGCCCCATCACTGGGCAGAGGATGTCACAAGACATTACCCAGTCAATAGTGTTATCAATGTGTGAGCATGGCCAGGCTGCCTCGTATTCCACCCCCCTTCCCCCAGATAACTCTGTTCGGTCTTGCTCCAGGTCTCAGACTGACCAAGCTCCAGCTGTCCCTCTGCTGTGACTCCCCTGTGTGCCTTCTGAAAGAACTGAACCAGGCTTTAAATGAGGACATTGCCTATCCCAGTGCTAAACCAGTCCCCTGCATTGGGAGGCCACAAGGATGATTGCAGAGTTCATCTGTTTAATTACTTTGACGGAAGAGTATCTCAGGGAGCAATGAAAGCACTATTACATTTTGTCTAGAGCTGGAAGTCCTGCTGCCCTATAGCTTTTTCCTTCCAGTTACACATACATCCAGGTCTGGGAATGCATACCACTGTAAATTCTGTCCTACAAGGAATAGCATTAATTCAGCCCCACAGCCTGTACAGTACTTAATCCTGGTTGTTTATTCTTTCAGATGCCACATTTAGCTTCTGCTCCTCTGTCCAAGTCTCAGTCTCAGCTCCACCAGTCCACCCTGTGCTGAGAGAGTAAACAGGAAAACTCAGCAGCAGGGGAAAGCAGCACTCTAGGAGCAAAAATCTTCTTCCTGAGCTCAAAAGGCCTAGGGAAAACACTGCAGGGAAAATGACTGGATGTTTGATTGGAGTGAACCCCATTTTATCTGAAACTGGACACACAGTGGCACCAAAGAAGGGTCCTTTCTCCAACGACTAGGAGGTCAGGGACCCCAAGGCATCCTGGCCACAACAACCTCGTTCTTTACCTGCCACAAGGAGCTTCTCTTCTACATATCAACTTCTTCTCTAGTGCAATTGCACCAAAAACTGCTAAAGCCCATCCTTGTACCAGTGACTCTTCTAACACAGACCAGAAGGCAAGAGAGGAACCCTGGCATCCCTACAGTGTTTACTATTTTATTAACATGCTTCTCATAGGGAATGGCTGCACTTCAAATATTTTATTGCTCTTTCTCTTCCTTCCCCCAGATGGGGGGGAAGCATGTGCTCTTGGACTGCACTGGCAGCTACGTGTAAATGGCTGCAGCAGAAGAAAGCAGCTACAGCCAGACTTTTCCTACCTGGTCGCTGGGTGACTCTGGAGAGCACAACCTTCTGCCTGCCCCGCTCACAGAGTGGCCCAGGTTGCTGTGTGTCCTCAACCAGGCTTTGTGCCATGTGCCAGGCTGACCACTAACTCCCTGTTTTCTGCTTGGCCACTCTTAAAACAGTTGACTATTTGGGGCCGCAAAGCATCTTGGAGACCCCACAAGAAATACTCCCCCTCAGTTCTTATTTCCTGTTTACAATGACATTTTGGAATGTGCTTCCAAGCCAGTGTTTAATCCTTTTACTCTGTCACATTGATTTTGAATCATTCTAGTTTAAGTGTTATGAGTACCAAGACAAATATTTTTTATGAGTCTCAAACCACAAGTATCTTTCTTGACCTTATTTTTAATTTCATCACAAATAATCCCAAGTTTAGTTTGACAGGATCCATCTTCCACAAGCTACCAGAGGCCACCTGATTAAGAACCAGCCTCATGAAAGCAGCTATTTAATGAAATTTAAAGGTGGTTCTGAAAGGAATAGGTTCAGACCTCTAGGCCCACAGTAAAAAAGGGCACATAACCCCCTCTGGGAAAGCAACACGAACTGCTCTGTAAGTAAACTGTGCTCATCCAGCTTTACTTTTCTTATGCTTTACGTTTTGGTAGTTGCCAAAACGAGACTGGTGTCTCCCAAACACAGGTAAACATTATTTATTAAAGGACATTGGAGTCTCTTCCCTGAACAGCCATAGGGTCATCAATCTGAGAGAAATCCAGACATGCAAGTACTGTGGACTCCAAGCACTGCCACATCCATCTGTGGATTTTGTGGCTATTTGCAGCTCAAGACAATTTCAATGCAAACTGAATGGTCAATTCTCTTTGTACAGGAGCACCATGGCATTTTCTGTAAGGGCAACCTGCAGCAGAAAACTCATTGTGGTTTTCTTCCCCATTTGACCAGCATGACCCAGAGGAATGTTTTTCGAATCTGTGAAGGAACCTCACTTAAAGATTGTGAGTTAAAGGGAAGAAAAAGAAGTCAGTGTCACATCAGACTTTTTGTGCCAAACCTCAACATATAGAGATGTGCAATTATGGAATTTCCTGAAATACATTTTTGCTAGAAGGAGAAATGGATACGGGTTACACAGGACTCTGAAGAGCCTCATAGAGCCTCATAAAAGGATATAGGGTCATAACCAAATGACCCAGCGATTGGGGAAAGAATACCACAGCGTCCAGTTTCAGGTGGCAATCCAAATCTGAGCTCTCAAATGCATATGATAAAGGAGGTATCCATGTGCAACATGTGCCAGCATGGGGTTTTTAAGCACTGATTAAACCTGGAGGCAGCAGACCCTGTGTGCCTTGCAGTATGTTGGTGTTACTGGCATGAACCCACTTACTCATTCCCAGGAAAAAAACCAAAACAGTTCTGTTAAAGCAGTGTGTTCTAATCTAAACTTCTCCAACCTTCTCCTAAAATATCAGCACTTCTGGTCAACTGCTTAGTATCATCAAGAGAGAGCTGGAAACTCTCCCAGTGAAAGCGCCCACATCTCACCCCCCCACAAGGCCCTGGGACAGGCAGGGTTTCTTCAGCCCTCACTGCATTCCAATGTGCTCAATGTGCTCACTCACACACGTTTGTGACCTTTTTAAGGGTGGGGTTTTTCCTTTTTTTTTTTTTTTTTTTTCCTGGTCCTCCCAAACCCTAATTATGAATCCAAGGTCGTTATCAGTAATGTCAATTATACAATGGCTGAGCAGCTGCTCCCCCTGTTGCTGGCCTAATAGTGCCATGTTGAAGGAGACAGCAGAATTTCTTGTGCCATTTAAAATTTGCTATATCATGAGTTTCCTTTCAATTGCAAAAGCAGAAAAACAGCTTGAGTACTTTCCCTCCTACATCTTTACTTCAAGCTGTTTTTACAGTCCCCAGTACATCTTTCAACATCTCCTGCCTTAAATACATATCCCAAGGGGAATAAAGAAGACTTTTGAAAGACCAGCTCTTCCCAGATGGTACCTAAAGTCATCTATGATCACAATGATAGGAACTGCTTTAAAATAAACTCTATTGGAGATTTTTGGCTGTGGGAGTATAGGGCAATGGCCATTCATGTGTTGCAAAGTGCTGTACTTAGTACTAAAATACAACTATTTCAGGGCGAGAACTCAGAGGCAGCTCACTAGTGCAGAGCAGCAACAGATAATGCTGATATATAGGAAGCAGAGCAGTATTTACCATGCAACTGAACTGGGGCAGCCTTTCTTCACTTTCATATGTTTTATAACAGTTTAGATAACTAGAAGGAGGTAGCCCCAACAACAAGCCATCAGTTATCAGTGATTTCCTCTTCTGTGCTCGGGGTGAGGAGTGTGGTGTGCCACATCCCACCACGTAGGAAGTGTTAACAAGCACTTTTTCACAGGAGGTATATTGATAACAAATATCAAAAGAGACCTAACTCTTCCCCTTTCACATATATTACGTATTTTTTCCTTCTTCATCTCAGAAGATGAAAGAAGATAGCTGAATTCACATGGGGTGACCTCCTCTGTGACGTCCCTTGCAAGGTCACAAACACCAGCATCACGCCCATTTGCCAAATCTAAAGTTTAGCTTTAGAAGTAATCTGTTTCAGTGCCTCTTTTGTGTAAAGCAATGCTAACGTGATGTTCTACAGGGGAACATAGCTCTTTCAGTTTGCACATCAACTGTTCATAAATGGATTTCTCCTTTACTGATGAGCTACAGGCCTCTTCTCATCCCCACCTTCTTACTTCTCAATCCGAATTTCTAGCTCGCATAACTCCTCCTAGAGCCTCAGAATAAAGTTGGGCTCTTCCTTATTATTAATCCCAACAAGCAGAAGCAATGGGCCAATTTGTCTTGTTGATGCTTACATAATCCCATCTCTGTCCATGTGTTTGCTGTGGCCCCTCTTACTGCATTAACGAGGTTAGAAAGAAAATTAAAAAACCCTTGCAATTGTTAGTGCAGCCAGCAGCAATGACTCAGAACACACAGAGGCTGCAGATCTGGTGAGTAAGATGAAGCTTTTTCTCCCCACACCCCTTTTCTTCCTTTTTTTTTTTTTTTTAAACAGCCTCAGAAAATAGAAAAGCTTCAAAGAATTTGACTCTTTCTCAAAATTGCTGTATGATTAAGGATTTCTGCTGTAGCCACCTTTTCAGATAACTCCAGTCATAGATGAGTTTCTCCAATTTTGCATGGTCTGAGCAGCTCCAGAAGCTGAAGTACCTCCTGATGCCCTTAGGGTTTGCACATCTGGGCTTTAACCATGGGAGATCCAGAACTCTCAGTGTCTTCAAACTATCTGAACTTCCTGCTTAGGCCAGGAGAATGCTGTCAAAACAGACTTCTTTACTGAGTGACTCAGTGCTGCTTTCAGTCCTTGCCAGAAGCCAAGTACAGAGACACGAGGAAAACAAACAGAAGTTACTGAAGCATTTCAGAGTTTTCAGAAAAGTTTGGTTCAGCTTTAATTCCAGTAAAGCTCAGAGAAGGATGAAGCAGAAAAATATTTCCTAACCAAATTCCTCATGCAAAGGCTCTTAGTAGACAAGCATGTGTAAATTTTACAACATTTTTGCATTCCTGGTCAGGGCATGCAAGGTCCTGGAAAATGTACATACAGAATGCATGGAAAAATGCACTAAAGATACCAGCTCAAGTTTTGCCTGCAGCTCCACTCCCACAGCCAACAGACTTCCCTGGAACTGCATGTGTTTCAGAGCAGAATTCAGCCTGGTTTTTTTTTTTTCCTTTATTCCTCCCCCCCCCCGTTGTTTTTGAAGCGGTATAATCACTTTATGGAAGAGCCTGGCAGACACCAAAGGCTGCACGCACACAAGCATGCTTGCTGGGAATTCTCCCCCAGGAATGCTCAGCTTGGATCTGGCCAGCTTTTCATATAATTCAAACAGTAGAATACCAGGTTTTGAAAACAAAATAGTCCAAATATATTTAAGTGTGAAAAACAAAGCTGTATTTGCCTAAAGTTAGAGGAAAAAAATTAAACCCCAGATATGCTCCAAGCCCATTTCCATTCCAAAGCCTATCTTGGATCTGTATTCACACACTCCTCTGTGGGTTGTTTGTGATTAACATCAGTTTGGCACTTTGGAGAAGGAACCATCAGATAGATTACCAGCTCCTTCCCCCCTGCCTCCCCCCAGAAAAAGTACCATAGCTCAAAATAGGACAGAAAAGCAATAACAGTCACACCCCCCACTCCCCACCCCAAGCTTGTGATAATGGCACAATGGAAAATAGTACAACAAAAATGTTGATATGCTATGTAAAAAAGTTAACATGACCTAATCTGGGCCAAAGAACACTGAAATGTCTTCTTCATGACAACATAGTTGATTCCTAACATCACTGAAAAGCAGAGGGAAGTTCTGAGAGTACTGCTACAATTATATTATTTTAACTTTAACCTTTTAGAATTTCCTTTAAATGTAACTGTCTACCTCATGGGGTTTATGACACTGTGATTGCAATAATTCAGCCAGCCTATTATTTGTTTTTAAACTTGTGTTTCATATACATGTATGTGCACAAACTGAAATCCATCTAATGAGAATTCCCTGGTCTTTAAAATTACCAAGAAACTACACAACCATACATGGAGCTCCAGCTTGCAAACCCATCAGGAACACAGGCTCTGCAGCAGGACACATCTCCCATAGCCACAGCCAATCCCAGGGTCTGGACATGCATTTGAACCACCTCCTCCCATCAAATCACCAACACCACAGCACCCCTTGGCACACACAGCTGCAGGGGAAGGGTGGCCATTGCTCCTCCTCAGATTTATCTTGATCAATAGCCTATCTGCAGGCTGGCTAATCCTAACAGATGGTAACCACTGATAATGCACCTTAATAGCAAGCTGAGGTGTTTAACATGTACAGCAAATCTTCCATCTTTACAGTTATTCAGAGCAAAAGAAGCATTTATTTTCCCCTCATAATTTAAAAATTGTAAGTGTCCTATTAATCAAACTAGTTAATTAGGCAATTTGCAAGTCCTCTGAAAAATTCATATGACATGCAAAGTCCAAGGGTTACAAATTTACACAGGACAAGAGGAGTTAACTCTGGCTTTTTAGACAAAATAGAGCCTCTGATTCATCACTGCACCAACTGACTAGCACAGTAAGACCAATTTAGGCAGTTTCTAACAGAGTACAGAACCTAAACCAAACAGCCAACAAAATTAGACCAAAAACCTATGCTTCAAGGGGGGATTCTGACTCCAGGCATAAATTATCAGCTGCATGTTCTTCAGCTGGTGTTTGTAAGGTCACAGTCCCCTCATCAAACTCACTGGAGGTCCAGAAGACAACTTCAATGCATTCTCCCAATTAAATAGCTCGTTTGGATCTAATACAACGTTTATTGACTCCTGGGCCTGTATTGATTCTGAATAGGCTACAGCTAAGGTTTAGTAAATGCCTCGGAGATAAATCAGCATGCAGGTAATAAACTGCAGATCACATAAGCAAACATTACTTAATTATATTCCTATTAATATATTGAGTCTGTAATGAATTTTTGAGGCATTTAATTATCAATTTGACAAGATAATCTAAGGGTAGTTAATGATGGACCAGTAAATTGTTAAAAAAACACAGACACTTAATAAGTCTCCTAACTGACACTGAATTAACTTGCTTTAGCTGTCTGGTTAAATAGACAGCAGTTAATTACAGAGTGCTTAAACAGTCTCACAATTTTAATATATGACCTGCTTTGCAGTGCAGTAACCATACAGCAGGAGACATGGGATTTTCTCCATGTATTTCCTTATGGTGGCTGAATTACTTGCTGTCATAACCACTTTTGTCTTCAGCAAGATTCAGCAGTTAGGCCTTTATTATTTACAAATACAATGGGCTCCTTCCTTTTTAGTGATCAGGAATCATTGTGTGTTTTAGTCCCTGCAGTATTAACAACAGAAAGGGAATTTCTCACTTGTAGGAGCGGTAAGAGTTTTTGGAAAGGGAAGCGATTGCCTTGAATCTTCAAGTGGTCCCTGGGCAGGCAGAGACACCAGCTAAACACCCTGGTTAGCTGTGCATGGCTGAATATTGCTGTCTACATATTAATATATATCCAAGAAATGCTTTATCCAGTGCCGAAGTGCAGCTCCTTATTTGGATAAAACCCGACACTTCACTGTCACAGTGGGTTCAGCACTGACTCATACAAAGATGATCACTTATGTGTTTAGGGCACATAAAAAAAAAAGGCAAGTGAGCCAGCCAAGGCAGCACCAGAGACAAGCATTAATAGTTCATCCCAGAGGTTAACAAATAAGGGTAACAAATATTAATAGCTGTGACACCTACTCTAGGAGTAGCCTCAAGCTAAACTAAGGAATTGCAGCTTCCTGGAGCTAGGAAAGTGGTGGCACTAGTTGGTTTGAAATGTAAAACACTGCTGATATAATCCCGGGTTGTGCATGAATAAAACATTGCAGATCCTTAATCAACTAGAGAAAAACAGTCTTTTAAGAAAAAGAACTTTCAGGAAGTATAAGCAGTGTTGTTTGGCTCTAGGAGTTCAGAGGCCCCTAGTCATCAGTCTCTCCTATCATTAGCTTCAAGAGAAATTTTCAAGTCCTGGTTCTTTTAATTTATTTACTTTGGGGAGCCTTTAAGAATCAAGTCTTTTTCCACAGTAATTATGCAGCGTAAAAGATCTTTCTCCAAAAATAAATAAAAACATTCATGCAATAGCACAAATCCAGGAAGAAGGGCTTTAAAAAGTGAACAAATGTTATGCCACTGGAAAACTTGAGCAGAAACCCCAGCGACCCTTCCTCAGCCAGACATTTGCATGATAGTTCAATGACACCAGCAACATCATTCTTCATTATTAGCAGCTGTGGTAGTGTTAAGTGGCAGGGTTACTGGGCAGAGTTCTTCCATCACAGCCTCCTCAAGGTACAAATTCAGAGGATACAACCCTCAATCTAGGAATGAAGAAGTCCTTCCGAAATCTGTGTCTGTAGCTGCTTTAAGCCATGTCATGTCATGTCATGTCATGTTCTTCAGAGCTAGGCCAAGAAAGACTGAGCAGGGCTGTTGGAAAGCACAAGGTTCCAAGTTTCCCAAGGCATCATTCTCCAGCTCCACCCAAGTGAGAAGAAAAAAGTTTCTGCCACCTGTGGTTTGCCAGCTGGGCTGAGGGCAGCTTGGACACTTCTGCTGGCTGCTGAGGACATCCTAATCTTCAGCTTGAGCAGAGCTGCTTGTGGCCCTGCAGGCCTGTTCTGCCCAGGGAGGCATGAAAAGCCTTAAGGAGTTCTTGCCACTTGGAAAGCATTGCTTGCTACAGGTTTATCAGGGACACAGAGAGGGAAAGGACGGGGTCTTGCCCTCTCGCCCAGCTCCCCCAGACTCAGCACTCATTTCTCATCCACTGAGCAGCAACCTCCCTTCAAGAGGTACTGGGTCATTTCAGGGCAAATCATGGTAAGATCAAGGTCTGAACTACTTCTCCTCACAGAGTGAGCAGCAGCTGAGGCCAAAAGGAATTCACAGCCTTTCAGCTTGTGATGGAGATCGGACCAAGGCTAATTCACAGACCATTCACTCAAGGCAAAAAGGGGAAGCAGAGCTGAGTTTAACCCCTTGTTTAATCAGAGAGAGGGCAGTACTTTCCCTGTTCTGACACCAAGCCAGTGAGGTCAGTGACAGGGTTGTGCTCTGCAGGACCCTTGCTTGTGCCCAGTTGTTTTGGGCACGCCATTAGAGAAATTGTTTTGCCAGAGGTGTTGTCAGAATTACCACCAGCTCTGCATGTGGAACTCAGCACATGCATCACCAACATGTGGTGATTCTCAAAAGCCACTTTTGGTCCCAGCACCCCTTGGGATGTCTAGAAATGGGCTCTCACTGTGTACCACGAAGCACAAGCACAAGCTATGGTGTTTTTGGACTGTCTGGTGATGGAGTGGCTGGTCATGGCATGCAGGCATGATGTGGTTTGGGAGATAGAATCACAGCTGTGGCCCTCAGGATTTTTGGTCATGCTGCTTTGGTACAGATCCAACTGAAAGCTGATGTCCTGCTCTCCAAGACCTTTGCTGCCTCTGATCTATCCCCAGAGGCTCCTTCTGTGTGATTTCTGCTAAGAATAGACAAGACTGTCCCGTTGCCCCAGGGCAGGCAGCTGCCATGCCCTGCTGAGGCTGTAGGTGTGGGCTGTAGGTGCCTCTAGCCCTTCACCTCTCCTCCCCAGCACAGATAAGTGCTCCAGCCTCTGCACATCCCTCCTCCTCTTACACAGATGGTTGCCAGGGTTTCTCTTTGGCTGCTGCATTTGGGCCCAGCTGCAGGAGGGCTCTGCTCCAACACAGGCTCAGCTGGGCTAGCACAATGAGAAAACAAAGGCCCACTCGCTGGGGATCTAAGCCTTTTCAGCTGTTTCCTTTTCCGATGCTTTCATTTCCTCCAAGCAAAATGCTGCTGAAAGGAGGACAGTGAGGCTGTGGCTGCTGCCATAGGCACGGGGGCTTGGATGTCACTACCTGCTTCTTCATTTGGGTCAGTGACTTCAAAGGAGCCTTCACTCAGCTCCTCCCTTAGAGATAATGTTTCTTCTAAACTTACCTGTTTAGAAGAAATATCGATTTCTCACCCAGGTAATCAGTAGAGACCTGGGATCACTCTTCCTTAGAAATAACTGACTGTGCCTGGACCATATTCCTACAGCAGATCCTGGCAGAGGTGCTGGACATCTCAAAGGGAGTGCAGGAAAGACAGAGTCTAGCAGGGACTTCTTGCCTTTTAGCATTTGCTCTGCAGACTTCAAGGCACACAGCAAACCCACAGATGCATTTGGGGAAGTCGTGAGGAACTGGGGTAGCTTGTGCTTTGGCAATTACAGCATCAGATGGGAAAGTGGAGACCGGAATGAAGTGGCTTAATTTATAGCATGGCTTTACTGCCACTGCCTGTAACAGCGAGGGGATAGGGGAATGTTCTGCGTTGGAGGAAGGGAGGCTGCACTCATTTAAAAGTTTTTTTGGCAGGTGACAAAGTTATCCTGGCTGGGCAAGGGAGAAGGTGTTAATCTGCGCATATGTTATGGAAGGAATTAATATTCCCTGACCTTACAAGAACTTTTAAGTTAAAACAAACCAAACTGAAGCACATACTGGAGAATTTCCTAGAGGTGGGCTCCTCAGTGAATCGACACCTCCCCAGGGACACACAGGCCCGGCGCGAATTCGGGAGAGCTGCGGCCCCTCCAAAGGCTGCGGCCCCGCGCCCCGGGCTGAGCCCCGCAGAGCCCCCGGGCCGCACCATCGCGGGCTCGCCGGCAGAGGGCACTCGGGGAGCGGGATTGCCCGGGATGCGCCATCCCGGGATGCGGCGCATTCCCCGCTTGTCCAACGGGGGTCACCTGGAGAGTGAAGGCAGCGCTTTCTCCTGTTTTTCCCGGTTCCGAAAGTGTCGTGTGGCTTATTTTAAATCCGTTTAAAATGGATCAGGAGTAAATGGAATGCATATTCGGGTGGAAAAGCTCATAGGAGGTCCCACCGTGAAGGCACCGGGCACGGAAGTGAGCAGTGGGGTCCTTGGCCAGCCCAGCAAAGTCTCTCCTAAGGATGGATCTCCTCCAGAGGACATGGATGGAAATAAAGCAACTCCGAGGGAGGAGTCTGGCACTGTTGTACCTTTCTTCCCCTCTCCCATCCACCACACCAGTCTCCATCCTGTGACCTGCTCATTGGACAGACACACAGGGTTGTAGGAGATGGGGATTCTTGGAGTTGGAGCACCATCTGGCCAGGACCACCATTTCAGGCCCCGGCTCCCCCCTCCCCTCCGCCCCCTCCCCTCCCCCCCCATCCTTCCAGCCTGCAGAACCCTACCTCACAAGCAAATTTATGTCAAGTTTCACAAAGCAACACGTGTTGTGTCATTTGAGCTCAGGACCCTCCTTGGCCTCTTGGGTGCTGTTTCGCAGCACTGCATCCTTCCCCATGGATGGGAACCAGCCAGCTCTGCCTGCAACCTGTGCTGCCAACACAGGGAGGCAGCTTGTGCAGATGTGGTGGCCAGAAGTGTTGTATAAAGATATTATGGGGACAGAGGAGAGGGGTACATAGGTCTGTGGAGTGATAGCAGCACCTGGTTCCAACCTGCACAAGGGTTGCAGGGGGCTGCAGCCCAGGAAAAGGCCCTTCCTTTGAGCCCCTCTAACCACGAGCAGCAGGAGCAGCATGTCGCTGGAAGTGACTGGTTTGCTCCAGTAGCCTCTTTACAAGCACCAAGGGACGGCTGTTTGGGGACCGCTGGGTTTTTAAAAGGCCACTTATAAGCTTTAATACTGTGCTGGGGGAGAGGGTAAGGAGAAGGGGGGTCAGGGAGGGGTGGTTGCATTGACTGCTTGGGACTTAAAGCTGTAAACCTCTTCTTCCCTCGCTCATTGCTGGGACATTTTTATTGGCGAGATGAAGGGAGACAGAGCACAGCTCCACAACTTGCTCTTCTTCTAGAGGTTAATGACCCAGTTAGCAGCTCTTGGCTGCATTTCCCGACATTTTGCAGACATCAAGACCCGTCTCCCTGCCAAGTACATTCTGTTCCCTGGAGCTCAGCCAATGCATCTCAGATTACTATGTAATGCGACAAAGAGGGAGAGCTGGAGGTGAGGGTGGGGGCTGGAGGGGAGATACGGGAGCTGTTGGGGAGGGGGCAGGAGAGGGTGGGAGAAGGGGAAGCACCACTTCTAAATTTAGCAACTAAGATGGAAATGAAGCTCCCAAGGTGCTTATTTGCTGGATAAAAACGTGAATCCCAGGATGAATTGGAGTGATGCTTCTGGGAAACAGATGCAATCAGCAAATAATTCCCCCCTAGGGACCATGCAAGCCTGCGCTTCCTGGATCTGCTGACAGTCAAGCTCCTGCTTCTGATGCCCTTGTGCCCAGGACAAATACTGTTGGGGAACTGGGGATGCTTTCCTGAATAAGAGTTCAGTATCCCAAGAGGAATGGGGGCTTAGACGGGCAAATGGGGAGAGAAGGGAATGAAGAGGATGCATGTAGGAATGAAATTCCTGCATGGTCTTTAATTTATCTTTTTGTACCCAGGGCAGAAGACGGTGCTTATACACGCTGTGCTTGGTGAGCTTGGCTGCTCCAGATCCAGACACTTGCACAGTAAAGGGAGGAAGGTCAGACCAGAGAGAAAGCTCTCGTGGCAGAGTTGAGCATTCAGCTTGCAGAGTGGCTGAGTTACCAAACCTGTTATTAGCAGGTGTCTGCCATTGCTAGAGGCCAACCCGATCACACACTCCACACATGCTCACAAGCCTTTGCCCAGTTACCAGTCTGGTGTCCTCTCCAAGCCATGCTGGGGTCTTCCCCTGCAGCTCTGATGAGATCTCTTGGCCATTACAAGCACTCAGACCCCCTTTGCCCTTGCAAACCTCTCCTCCCAGGCATCTTGTACCACCTTTCTGATTAAAAACACATTGTTTTCTAGGTGGTTCATTGAACCAGAAACCCTCACATGTTGGCCGTGTTGAAAATGAAGCTTGGGGTCCTGACCTGAGGGAAAATCTTGCAATCCCTCCTATCCCAGGCTGACATCTCTATTACAGCTTTCCCATCCTACCTAGGCACAGTATTTCCTGCTAATCCAGCTCTGGACCTTTGGGAACCTTCTGTTCACAGCTGCTTTGAGAACCTACTAGGCAGACCTGCAGCTCCATCATGCCCTGGGCTGCTTGCACTGCCCTGATGATGTGCCACAAGCCTTTCTCCACTCAGGGCACAGTTTCTGGCACATGGTCATGGTCATGCCAGTTCTCAGCCCCAGCCCTTCCCAGGCCTGAGATTTCCTTCCCTCCCACCTCCAACTGCTGCATCAGCTCCACTTGGTCCCAGCATGTCCCTCATAGTCATCCCAGTCTTGGGCACCTCTGCTCAAGCCCTACACTAATGTAGTAGCTCATCTCAGACAGGCATTCTACCTCACCATGGTCCCAATCTCAGCCCATTCCCTCCCCTGTCTTGCTCCTGCCATATCTGCCTGTTCCCATGTTTTCTCTCCTGGTCCAGCCTGGCCTCTCCAGGGAACAGGGTGGGGGAATTCTCCTCTCCTGCTGCCAGCACACTTCCAGCTGAGCCTGTTGGCACAGCCCTCTTGCAAGTACACATGCTGGGAAACGAGCCTTGTGAGCCTCCTCTGACCAAGAAGTGCATGGACAGTGTCAGGAGCAGTGGGTGAAGGTGGGACTCCAACGAGCAAAGCAGGAGGACTGGGCAGAGCTCAGGGGAGTGGGCTGACACATGCAAGGTGTCAGAGCCTGCCCACAGGACCTGAGATACCCCACAGTCAGGCCCATGCCATGGGCATGCCAGCATTGCTCCAAACCCTGCTCTCTCTCCATGTCCTGGCAGTAGCAGTCAGGCAGGGTCTGCTCTCAGGGCTCTGAGAAAGGGTTAGTCCCTGGCATTGCAGTGCAGCCAGGTTGTGTGCTAGGCAGAGGGGCTGCTCCCTGCTTCAAAGGTGGCTGGATGGAGCCAGGCTCCTGGGTAGCACCTCAGGGCTCCCCCGCTGCTCCCACAGGCTTGACAGGCCCCTTGGTGCCATCCCTCAGGAGGCTGTCTTGTAAAATAGGAAGAAAAGAAACACAGAGGTCTGGCTCAATGGGATTGCTTATCTCCCTGGAGCGGAGCCCTCCCTCCTCTTCAGGAATTATTTCCTTGAAAGACACGAAACAGCACAAAACTGCCTCTTGCTCAGCTCCATCTGCCATGCGGGGGCTGGGTGCCGGGAGGCCACGGTTGCTCACTGCATTTGCCAGACATGGCTTTAGGAGGATTTTTTACCACGTGCAGCCTAAGAAAGAGCTGAGTCGGGTTTACCTGTAACAGGACTTGCTCAGGAAAGTCCTGAAAAAAAAAAAAAAAAAGCATGCTTTTCTGGAGAGGAACTTCCTCAAAAACCACAGTAAATGCCAGCATTTAAAAATCTGGCACTGTGTTACTTCACTGCTAAGCATCTGTCCTCGAGGCCAGCCCCACAGAGAAAGTCATCAGGGGCCAAAGCATCCTTTAAAACACAAGCCTTGGCTAACCACAAACATGCAACCCTCCTGACTTCTAAGCCACATGTCAGCCTCCTCCAAAGGATGAGAAGGTCCAGATGCAGTCCCGCAATGTAGGACAGCTGGGAGGAGGGCACAGGTTGCAGGAAGGAAGGAGCACCTCCTCCCCAAGAGGAGCTGGTGGGGGCATACACAGAGTCTCAATTTTCCAGCAAAGTCAGCCTGATCCTCTTTGTCTGGCTCATGTCCTTCCACAGCAGATGCCCCACTATGGAGAGGAGTCCACATCACAGCACACTGTGCTTGATGCTGCACAAACCCAGCGTGCAGAGCCCTGGCCCAATGCACCTGCCATTTTGCTGCCCAGCAGAGCTGTTTCAGTCAGCAGGGATGGCACAGATGTGCAAATGGGGAAAAGTCTGCCAGAGGCATCTCAGTGTCTGGTACAATGCTGAGAAGATTTACAGCAAAAGTATTGCTGCTATTATCAGTGCCAGAAGCATTTGAGCCCTTATCAGGGTAAACAGTAGCTGAGTAGGTGACTGCTAAGTTCATGCTACTGATGCTTTCCCTACAGATCTGCCCTGGAATAGAAATCATGGCAGTAAAAAAACATCAAGACCAACATATATAAAGACAGAGAAATGTTATAGCCCTATTTATGGAGCAGGGTGAGCCAGGGAAGCACCTCTATATGGGTAGGGAGGTTGTCCTGAGTAGGGAAGTCATGGCAAGAGCTGCGACTTTTGTTGTTTTAGGAGACTAGCAAAAGCCTTGCAATTCCTTGAACTATTGCTGTTTCAATTGGCTCCTGAATTTACCAACTCACAGAAACCATCAGGTAGTATTTGTGCAAGTCCAGGCTCAATTTCTCACCTTTTAACATCATGCCCAGATCCACTGTCCACAGGAAGAAGCAACCCAGGTTGAGCACAATTCATTAGTCCAGTGTGGCCAGCGCAGGAAAGAGCTTAAAGTGCATCAAGGAGGGCTTGACTTTGGCCCTATCTCTAAATGTTTCAACTAATAAGCACAGTTAGGCACGGAAAAGATTGTCTAGGGGGTCTGTGAGGTCTGTATCCTTGAATGCTTTCAGGAACAGGACAGAGGCAAACATCTCTCTGGGCTAGCTTGGGTCCAGCTGGTCCTACCTTGTGGTAGGGTATGGACTAAATGGTCTCCTGCTATGTATCAGACTTTCCCATCCCAGTTTCCAGGAGTGTTTGTTTAGCTTCCCTCTGTCACATGCTGTCCCCTCGCTGTGTGTTCACAGGATGTGTGGCACACTGCTGAGCCTGATGCTGAGCAGGTTGGTCTGACTTCTGAAATCATATTTTCCTTGAAATTAGGATGAGTTTTGAGATATACATAAATGTATAGAATAGCAGAGAATATTTATTAGGGTTGAAATTAACATTGATTGATTTGATTTTTCCTGATTAGGTAATTATGAGAACTAAAGGGGTAATCACCTTTTCGACGAGGAAATGAAACAATCATCCAAGCTAGACAAGTCCTGGGTTTCTAATTTGAGCAGGGGAAAAAAAAAAAGCTACAGGTGAAGATCAAAGAGCAGTATTTATGCCACGTTGTCTCTCACTCTTCGAGCAGACATGGGCTGGGACTTTTCCCACCATACTCATCTCAGTTTTATCCATTTGTATGCTTTGGGAGGTTGAGTGAGGAGAGACACAAGGTTTAGCCGAGGGACTAAAACAATGCAAGGTGCAGATCTTGGCTTACTTCATACCTAGGGGAGGAGGAAGCCTTCCTACCACTCTCCACCTCAGCAGAAGTATGGCCAGATCTGTCAAGTCACTGATGGCAGAATGTGAGGCTCATGAGAGCAGGTCCTGCCTTGCTCCCTTTCCTGGAGCTGTCTCTCATACATCTGCAGCCCATCAGGGCCTCTCCCCCAGAGGTGATCCCTGGTGCCAAACTCACCCAGTGGATGTTTGGGATATCTCCAGGGCTCACATCTTAGCACTCCAGGATTTCTTCCCCAATCAGCAATGTGGGAAAAGGCCACTGAGTGCAGACCTCAGCCTGACACCCCACGTTCAGCAATAGCAACAGGCTTGGACACCCATTCAAGTGCCATGACTCCTTGCCCCCATTCCCACCTGTATTATAATGGAGACCAGGATGAAGAGATGCTCTGGAAAGCCAGCTACCATCAGTCCCTTAAAAACAAAACAAACAAAGGCCTTTTCTCAGTTGCAGTGGCATGAATGGAGGTTAGTCCCCTGGCCCCTCCAGGATGTGGCTGAGATATATCAGGGAAGAGCAGCTGTCAGCATGGATGTGCCTAAAATTAGCTCAAAGAGAAGGTTTCCTCCATTTATTTATTTATTTTCTCCTTAAAAGGCCCCTTCTTATTAGATGCAAATTCAGCACAAAAGCTTCAAGACGGTACAAAGGCTCTGCTAATATTTTTCAATTACACTTTTGTGTTTGAACTGCTTGGGATAGAGGCTGTAGTGATGCAGTGACTCTTTGGCTGGAGAATGTATTTGGAAGAGCTGTACCATGCACGGCAGGTTCAGCTGGTGAGCTGGAGATCAGTGCGTCATTTATTTGGTGTTACAAGAAGGAATCACGGAGAATGGGTCTCTAACCTTAATTTATCTCCTTTCAGATATACACACACCCCTTTCCAACAGGGTTTTAGTATACATTATGGCTTTACCTGCTTTCATTTGCCAGCTTTTCCCTACCATTCATCTCTCCCACCCTCTGGTAACTTCAGGACTCCATCATCAACTTCACTCCCTCAAACTGGAGGGGAAAGCAGGGAGTGGAAAAATCTGAAAGATACTAGATTCCAGCAGGCTTTTTGTCAGAGAGAATTCCCTCAATAAGGCCTTTTGTAAACAAAAGACTGGAAAAACAATTCACTCCTTCTTAGCAAAGAATCCACATATGGCATAGCTCCATAGGAAAGCAGGCTTGATCATTTCTGCTGCTCAGGGAACCAGCTGTTAATTATAGAACTCAAAAAACTTCGTCTCATCACCTCTGTTTGGCTCATGACACGGGGACTGAAATGGGAATACCCATACAGACATTTAGAAGTACTGAAAAATAATAAAAAATAACTATATGGAAAAAAACAACCTGAAATTTCCTTTAATGTGCGTAGTCCATCCCAGAAAAATACCATAATATTTCTGTATACTTACTCCTGGAATGGGCCTTGCAGGACACCAGTATCTACTATCAGATTCTTTCTGACATCTTGCTCCACAGTGACCCACAGCCACTCAGGAGCTGTTTCCTGAGGCTGCTGTCTTTGTGCTGACTTGCTGCTCTCCCAGCTGCCTTCTCTTGCTGCTTTTCATTTTGTACTCTGGTTATCATTTTTTTGAGGTGAGGAATCATTGTCACCATTGCAGTAGGCACAAGGCAAGCCTGGGGCGGGGGGCTTCTAACACAATGTGAAAAGCTGATTAATTAAGTGCGTAGTAAGTAGCAACACCACTGAGGATCACCCCTGCACAAAGTCATGCTATAGTCTGGTGTAGCCTGGTGAAATCATCCTGTACCCTTTGTCTACTGAGTCTGTAAGTATTTGGACCCAAGTTTTTGCTTTGTACAAGCATGAGAAGCGATTTACTACAGACCGGTGCTAACAGAGCATAACTAATAGGTGGGCTGGAGAACTGACTCTGATCAGACCCTTCCATCTAGAGTAGTCTTGATATTCAAGGTCCAGTAGTGAAGCTTCCAAACTGTAGCTTCAGTTTTTTCTGATCTACCAAGTGAATTGGATGAACATGTAAACTGGACCCTGAGGACCTTATGGCTTTTTAATGAGAAGGTGAGACCTATTTACACGCTGCATAAGCTTTTCCCTTGAGACAGCAATCTTGCTCAGGGCTAGAGGCCTGCCCGAGCTACCTGCTACTGTATCCTTATCCTCTTCTCTAGGAAAATACATCAGAGAGCAGAAAGTCAAGCATCTCATGGTATGTCTGGCTTACAAAAATTATCCCCCCTGCCCCATATTGCTCATCCGTCTGCTCTGATGGCATCAGTGTTGCTCTGAACAGCACTGCAAGTAGTGCTGATTGCAGAGCACCAGCAGGAAGATGGGAATCATTAAAGCAACTCAGCCAAAGCCCTGTAATTAATTAGTTAGAAAAGCATCTTGGCGTTATTAGAGAGGCCTCAGCAGAGGAAACGACACCTCCGTTCTAACAGACTCACCTTCCGCCAGAGCTGCTGCTGTGATGTTTGACATTGTGCTGGTGTAAACAGAAATTAGAAGTCAGTGTGACAGGGAGAGGAGCCACTGGCAGGCTGTGCCCTTGGCCAGCGCTGTGCTGTGTGCTGGGAGGTTTCTGTGCTCTGCTCATAGGCAGAAATCAGATCCTGGAAAAGGCTCAGATAAGGATGATTGCTGCTTAACTAGGAAGACCCTGATTTTTGCTGTGATTAAAAGCAAAACCAGATTTCCCAGGGTACTGAACAGAAAGCTGGCTATCCAGGTGTTTGTGATTATAAACAGCCAAGCATAAACAAAGATGCCACCTAAGACTCCAGAAACTGGTGTCTCTTGGGATCTAGACACATGCAGGATGCTGCTGTCCCTGGCAAACATGCACAGGCTGGCTGCATGGAGAACTGGGCCATGATCAGAACTGCATATTCATGGCATGCAAATGTTAAGCTACTGCAAATTCCCACAGCTGTCATCAGCACATATTACCATGGCCATGAGCCCCAGAGATGGAACAACATCCTATGGGGAGCAGCAGGATGCTGCAAGATCTGTGTGTTGCTGAAAATAAGACCATCAAAAGGAAGATGGAAACAGATGACTAAAATAGTCAGGATTGCTTTAAGGACTCTTAGTGTCCTTTGGAGGAAGAGGCCAGGCAATGTAGCGGGTATGTGGGGCAAGGAAGCAGGAGGCCTGGCTCTCCCATTGACCTGCTGTCATACCTTTGGCAAGTCTTTTTTTTCCTGTATGCTAATTTTGCCCATCCCCACTTGGTGCTGTCAGCCTCTAGGAATTCATAAGTCTTGAGTTGGGCCTCCAAACACCATGATTTTGGCTTAAGAATCAAGAGCTATAAGCATATACATATGAATTATGTGCCTTTTTGAGTGGCCTTGTGGATTCTGACTCTTTAGGGATCATATTTCTAACTGAGTGGGTCAGGTTTTTTTATTATGATTATTATTATTTTAAATGAAAGCCAAGAATTTCACATAAACACAGGGCTCTGGCAGCTTGAGTTGGAAGTGCTGCCCACTCTTCATGTGTCCCGTCTACTTAGGGAGTGTCTGAGGCATGGGCTGTCACTGGCATGTCTGCACAGTATCAAGGTTTCTCTTTCCCTAGTCTCAGTTGGCTGTCTGTACTTCCCCAGGACAACAGACCAAAACCTGCCATTCCCATTTCCAGTGAGGTCAGTAGGTGGGATAAGTCCCGTGAGTTTGGCCTGGATTAGAGCACAGGTGACCAGTGGACTGGAAGTGACCTAAGAACAGGCTCCTGAGGGAGATTTTTGGTACATCCTATTTTGTGTTGCAGTCTAACCAAGGTGCTTCAAGTGCTCTTCGAGGTAGCAGAGAACTAAACATTGAGAGCTGTCAGTGCATGCATTTCCTGTTCTCTTTGCCAAACTTCAGACAAGGTCCCTGGCATACTCTGGGCAGAGGTGTGAGAATAAAACTGTACTTAGGTGAACTGCCTTGCTCATCCCATGATGTTGAACGACTCAAATCCCTCATGTTTTACCTTGCAGATGTGTGGATGCACCATGGGAAGCTCCCTGTCTATGAAGCTGTCACCAGCTCTGCGATAACAAGAAGCATGTCTTTGGCTCTCAGCTCTGAAGCTAATCTCTTTACATTCTGAAGTGAAGACATTCTCTGAATAAATGAACAAACTGAGATCTTCAAATGAACAACACATTCTTCCTCAGGTCAACTTTGCAGAGAAAGCAAATATTTCAGGAGAGTATGGTTACTGCTCATAGCTCTCTGGAGCCAGCCTGCAAAATCCTCTGCGGTGGCTGTAAATCTGATGGTGGTTCAGTTTAAGGACCTCGCAGATGCTGTTTCAGACTGATATAATGTACCATAAATGGGATTGAAAGCACACATCTATAGCAGATAAAGCCTTTCTGGTTCATTCAAACACTGAGGAAACCGACCATTGTATATATATGCAATTGGGATTCATCCAAAAGTGAGTGGTAGCCAAAAGAATTTACACATTCCCTGGCTGGGAACATGTTGATTTCAGAAGGCAACAAAGGTAACACAAGGATACAGGGAAACTCCCTTGCCTGGCATTCAGTATTTGAACCTCATCCTTTGATTCACCATGAGAGGGAAGAGTCCCAGGAGCCCCCACCATATAAGATATTCCTCATTTAGAGGCAACAAGGCATTTAGTCTCCATGTGATGGGAAGAAAATAGAAGCTGCTCTCAGAGTCTCAGGCTGAACTTTAGGAAGATTCTGTCTAGCTAAAGCAAAATATCAATTGATACCATGCTTGTGGCATGCATTTCTATGAAGCACTGCAGAGAACGAAATTGGTCCAGAAAGGCTTTGGGGTGCAATTCATCAGCTCTCAGTACCAGATGACAGCCACCAGACCCCCCATATATCAATAGAGGGTAAAGGTGCACCAGTAACTCCAAGTGCACACCATGGCAGGGGGAGCCTGTCTCCAAAATGTGAGACTGTGTCTAATTAAGGAGGTCAGGGAAGGGTCCCCTGGGGCAGATGGCCACATCAGAGGTACGTGGGGCACCCTGGGAAGCTGTGCTCCTGACGGCACTCCCACGTGGGCCACAGAATGAGAGGGATGCGTGGTCTGCTCCTGCCTGGCAGTTTCTGTGCAAAATGGGGCCAATGTGCTGGGAAGCTTCCCACTCCCAAGGAGGGAAGAGGTGGGCCGTGAGTTTAACAAACATTTTGGTATTTGGAAGTCATTCCCAGCTCTCGTTTAACACACAGACTGCATTTCCCGTTGCTAACTGGCAGCAAAGAGCTCATCAACATTTAAATAAGAGGCTTGTTAATGCCAGCGTGAGGCAGGTTTGCATGCCAAGGCTGGCTAAGGTTTCGTGCCAAGGATTTTCTAAGAGAGAATTTCTCTAGGAAACTCCTTTAAAAGGAAGAATTCACTTCTGGTTAAAGAGAGCGAGGGCTTAATTTGAAGAGGTGCTGAGCTGGTTAAGTCAAATGGATGGTGCAAGAGCTAAAAGCCTGTGAAAATCAGACTCCAGCTTTTAAATCAATTAATTAGCTGAAGAATGGCATGTGGTGTTTTGCAACTGATTATGCTTTCTGCAATGCAATAACTGAAGGAAAAAAAGGCTACACATAACCTCTTCCATCAGTGCCACTGACTTGCCCATTGATGTTAAATATACTCAGGTGAGGTTTTAAATGCACCTGTTACCTGAGTGTGGGAGTATTATCATTTACAAATGGACAAATGTACCTCAGTGCAGGGGGGATGTGCAATATTTGGCTCCGTTTCTAGATCTCAAATGAGTCCTGTAAATCACAAAGAATTTTTACTCTGGGATTTTGTTTTGAGCCTTCTATATGGAGACTGAGCCCCCATCTCAGAGCCAATGAAAAGGGAGGGTGCTGGTTTTGGCAAAGCTAGAGAGTCCTGTACTGTATGTCTATATAGCTGGGTTTATTGCCTTTCCTTGTTCTGTCATAGAACAGGAGTAATGTCCGTGGTGTCGGAATATGCACATGGTAATTGGCTTTCGCTGTAATTAAATGCCTTGGTGCCAGTGTTTAATCAGCCGCCAAAGCCGTTTATTGCCTCATATACGGCTGCACCATGAGCATTACCCCTTAATTAGTTGCTGAAATAGTGATGATTTAGCAGCGTCTTTATATTTATACTTTAAGACAGCAGATTCAGTCCAACACCAACAATATTCAAAGATAAAAAAGCAGACCATTCTGCTGTGCAATGATTTGGGCTTATTTGTTTCTCCTTACCTTGTGGAAAGCAGTGTCATGTGTATCTCCTGGTGGCCCCACACTGGAGGTGGCTTAGCACTTGGACAGCAGATGTTATGTCTCTGCTCCACTCCAGGGCTGACCTTGTGTATTTTAAGTGGATTCAGTATCAATAAAACATTGTCCCCAAAAACTCTCTGCAGCAAAAGGAGTGTAGGCTTCATGCCCTTTGACTCAGTTACTAGGACTGCCTGGATCTGGTCTGGCAGACCAGAGGCAGAGAGCTCCCAGTCTTCCTCATGCGAACACCTGGGAGAAGTGATCTCCTTTGTGTCACCAGAATGGCACTTTGTCTTGCATGACCCTGGCAGGTTGTGACAGGTGACACTGCCAGCCCCATCCAAACTCCTCTTCTCCTCTTTCCCTGCTTGTTTTCGCAGCAGTGGTGGTGCCGAGTTATGCAGCCATGCCCCATTTTGTGGGGAATACAGCAGTGAAAGGGCTCACTCAATGTCCATATATCTTCTCCAATTCCAGTTGTCTGTAGGGAAGAGGTCTGGTCTGATCTTTCAGAGCTCCTTGACAGTTAATGGCATGAGAGACATCTCCAGAAAACAGTTCACCCTGTCATGAAGGAGCTGTCAAAGGTGTTGGAGGAATGGCCCTTTGGAAGTGTCCATCTGTCACAGAGGGAGCCCTGCAGCTCACCTGCACTGGGCTCTTCTCTTCCAAACAATCATTCCAAACCCTGCCCAAAACTGCCTGCTAAGACCAGCGCTGGGGACAGATTCCTCAGCTTTCCAGGTTTCTTTCCAGCTTTGAAAACCCCTGAGGAAGCCCCGAAAACTTCTGAAAATCAACTAGAAAGCAAAAGTCATCCTTGCTCAGTAATAAAACTCCATTTGTGATGCAGTAGTAGTCATACAGCAAGTTAGCACAGGTATCATCAAGATAAACACCCCAGACCCACCTTTTTTCAAAGACAGGTGGTTAAATCTACAGTAGCCACAGCTGGAGACAGACACTGCACCAGTAAAATGCAGCTGTATGACTACTACTTCATTTGACCAGGGATGCCACCAATAGAGCAACCTCAGGGCTGACAGATAGTCTATACTACCTCCATCCCACCCTCAGCCCCAAGACGGCTCCCCTTGGCGTCTGGGTCTTAGATACACTTCACTCCCAAAGCTTTCATTGTCTTCAAAGGATTCTTGTAGTCTTTGATTGCAAGAAAAGCTGTGCCAAACTATCGAATTAATAGTTCCCCCACCCTTGGCCCTCACCTCTGGCCCTTGGCCATTTTGATTTGCATGTGGACAACATATCCCTGGACCTTTTCCATTGTAACAAGTTTAGCAAAAAGTACCTTGTGCTATAAAGGAAGTAATAATATCGAGTTTGGAAAACTATATAGCAGCTTGAATAGACTTGAAAGCCCACACCATCACACTCCCTTTACTGCCAAGACAAAGCCTGTCAGACTCCCGTGTCCTGTAGGAACAAGCTGCAGAGTTTGTCCTTTCCTGAGGGAGAACACAGGCCCATCCTGAAGTCCCCTGGGGAAAGGGAGGAGGAACTGGGAGTGAAACTGCTGCCTGTGCCTCCTTCCATGGCTAACAAAGCATCCCCTGACAATAAATAACCTACTAAAGAAGTCCTTCATGTTCCCTGGTGGTGGGAAAGTAAGGATGGGATTTAATTTGCAGCCAAGAATACTTAATTTAGACAGCAGAAAAGACCGTCCAAAGGTGAAGACAGCACCGCTGTGGAGTGGACTGCCAAGGGAGGTTGTAGGATCTCTATCTGCAGGTGTCTTCAAGGTCACACTAGATAAAACTTCCTTGGTAGTGACAAACAGGGAATGGGTTTAGCTGTACTGTGTGCCTTGTGATCTTTCTACAACTCTGAAAGACTGTTTGAAGGTAATCACTTTTGCTGGTAAGGGAGGACAGTACTCATTTCATTTAACCCTTAAAGACACAAACCAAACCTGTCTCAGATGCTCACCTAAAGAAAAGATGACAGACCTTCTCCACTGACTGGAGGGCCACCTTGGACAACAAAGCTGTCTTCCAGCCTGGTAGAGTTTGAGATGAATCCTACCTTGAACACAGTCTGTGCAGCAGGAGATTTCTCAGAGATAAGGGCTTTTATAAAACGGTCCAAGGATAGAAAGGGTATAAAAACAGAGGCTACAAGCAGAGTGCATATACTTAGCATGTATTTTTGGAAAGCTTACCGGGATACACTGGATTCTCCATCACTCGAAGCATTTCAGTCAGGGAAAACGTTTGGTGATGGTTTGGTGCTGTGTCAGGTTCTCTGACTGCAGAGGTGAAGGTCAGGCTGTGTGCTGATCAGTGACATTTTTGAAGCAGATTGGACTAGACCGGGAACAATCCTGATTATTTACCACAATGACAGCTTAGGAACAACTTTCTGGAAGAGACAGGCTTTGCTAACCAGACTTCTTTCTACTCTCCCCAAAACAGTTTGAACAATGTTCCCCCATTCAGCTGCAAAGCAAGGTGCTTGGCTCTGCTGTCAGCGAATCACTACTCAAATTTAGGAACACTTGGGGGCAACTTCCCATATAATCAGATTACTGCATGATTTAGGAATGGAGTGTTCTTTACTGCAAAGGCACTGTTCTTAGGAACAGTGCAAAATTCATGAAAAGACGGCCAGTACAGTGGGGGGTGGCCTCTTTTGGGATGCATTTCTGGCATCCTTACTTCACCCAACAGTGAAACAGGCTCCTGAATTGAAAATGTTGAGGAGCCACACAATGAAATTTTGAACCTAAAAGAGAGAAAGGGAGAGAGAGAGAGGTGGAAGATATGAAGTATAATTGCAGGTGGAGGTTGGGAGAAAGTAAATACCATTCGACTTGAAAAAATAATTTCACATGCTAGCAAACAAAAATGAAATTTATAAGGAGTTTATTGGATTGGTAAAATGTAATAAAAAAGCATTTGTGATACTTCTTCTGCAAAGAAAAAAGGCATCTGGCGATTTTGCATATTTATTTTCCCTTACAAAACATTTGAAAAGCATAACTGATAAAAAGGATAACAACTGAAAGAGCAGAGCAAGAGGAAAATACATCTCAATATAATTGGATAATGCATAATAAAAATACAGAAAACACATGCTTAAAACAGCTTTCATTCTCTTACTGTAAAAAGTCATTTTAAGTGTTGAATAAAAAATATATGCCGGTTGCTCTGAAAATTGCAGTTTAGAAGAGGTAACTAGCCGAGAACAAAATATATATATCTATATGTATTTATAAATATAGAAAATGTGTATATGCTGCATCTGTCCTCAGAACAAATTGGAATAAATGATTTTTAATTCATGCACACAAGTTACCAGAGAAAAAACTTCATTTATTGCCTAACAGATCAATCCTGTAAGGTGCTGATTGCATTTCCTGAGTGCCCTCAAAGCCCTGCGGAAGAAGCCAGTGAGGGAGACAAGTGGCCTGATGGGTTCAATGACAAGGGAGACTACTCAGCAGCTCACAGGAGGTACACTCAGCAACTCACAGGATTCAGGAAAATTCCAATGGCAGCAGGATTAGGCCCCTCACAGACTTGGGTAGTGCTTTTGCTCAGCAAGGAGTAAAGCTCTGGTACCCCCAAGCTCTGACAGACAGGAGACCAGTCCCAAAAGCTCAAGTAATGTTACTTCATTAGGATCTGAGGGCATAGAGTGTGCAGCAGCAGGCATTCCTCATAGAGGGAATGCTTCCTTGTGCCCCCTCCTTGCCCAGATACCTAGGCTAGTGATTCACATTTAAAAGGAAGATGCTTCCCATACCACTGAGAGCCTCCGCCTGCTGATGCAGGACAAGGAGAAGCGTGGCCAGTCACGCTCCCCTCTCAACTGCAACGAAGGCAACAATATAAAACCTTCTCCATCTCAAGGGCTAAACCAACAACTACCATAAAGCTGAAACACCATTCAAACCTGGCCTAGTCACCCACTGTGAATTACTGCACATCCAGTAAAGATCATTGCTGGTGAACCCTCGAGCAGACAGGTCTGCAGCTGGCAGGGATAGGCCAAAGCATAGCAGCTATGTAGGACAAATACGTTCCTGGGGGCACTTCCTCCTTGCAGTCTGAAAGAGCTAAGTCAATCTCCCAGCCTTTGAGGGTGTCTCCATGGGGCATTTAGCCAAGAAAAATCCCTCTAGAATTACCCATGTGTCGTTCAGACCCCCTTGCATCAGCCCAGAGGTAAAGCCAGTGTGAGAGATTGGGCTCTGACACATGAAGAACCTCTGCTGTTCATTCGGGTTGAAAAGTGGAATTACTAAAACTACAGAATTAGTATTCCAGGTCTCTCATTTGACTCACTGGAGGGAATGCACTGGAAGATGCCCTCCAGTCCCTCTGTTGGTCCAAAACACAAGCTGTAGCATGGGAAAGTGCAGGACCCTTAAGGAAGTTGAAGTCTCACCAAAGGAGATCCTTTCTAGCAAGACCACGAGACAAAGTCCAAGCATTACTTTGCTCTGCCCATACCTCTACCAATACTCAGTTCTCACTCTCCACGGGGACAGCAGAGGAGGTCACAGGGGTGCAGTACAGAGCATCAAAACATCATATCTTTCCCTTTTCTATGTTTTCAATACAGCTTGCATTTCCTCTCTGATCACAACAGGGAAGAGTTTGCTAAAACATGATTTTGAGGATTGAAAGTGAGAGCACATCAGCCTTTTTAATACAGTAGCACCAATCAAACACCCTTTGGTTCACCTTGAAATTTTCTCTTTTAGTATTATTTAAAAAATGAATGATGGAGAGCTTATAAGAGACCATATTAAGTGAATAAATTCTGCAGATATGAACTACTGGAGTTCTGATAAGACAGAGACATTTGAGGATTTATACCTAAGTATCTCTGCTACAGAACAGTTGCCTACCAGACAACAGGGTGTGTTAAGCAAGATGACAAGTCATGCTGATGGGATAGACCTAGAACAGATGCTCAGCATTAACCTCTTGTTTCTCTTCTCCATCATCCTCCTAGTTTCCATGCCTGCTCACCACTAGGGCTGTTTCTCTGCTGCCCATGAAGGAGCACAGCAGGTCTCAGAAAAGATACACACTGAAGCAATTGAAATACACTTTTTGTAAAGGGAGCTCTGTCAGTGGCCTACTCATCACCTTGCTGCTTGTTCTGCTGAGATGCTTAGCTACTTAGGCATTAGGCACGTTAGAAATACTACTTTTTAGGTGGAGAAAGCAAAGAGCTAGATCAGACTCTGGAGACAAGGCATGAAATGTCCATTTGCCAAACTGAAATGGCTTTCCAGCCCACACAGAGCTGCCAGTAAAGCACTGGCAGATGCAAAAAAAAAAGTGCCCCAATTCTGTATTTTCAATGGGCACTATCTCAACACAGTTGAAACGCAAACTACAACCTCCGGCTGTGCATTTCAGTGCAAACTGCTCTTATCTCATACAGCCTTGAATGAAACATTAACACAAAGGCAGTCTAATTGGAACAGGATCTTCTCCTCCTCTGCAAATCCTCATAATTGCACACAGTCCCATAGTTAATGGCAGAGAGAAAACAGCTGATTCTGGCAAAATACTTGCACTAGGAAGGCAGGATCAAGGCCTAGGCTGGATGCAGACTCATCATGGGGAGCAGTGCTGGCCATGGAGAGGAGGAGGTGGACCTTGCTCTGTTAGCAGGCTTTCCTCACTCCCACACTGCAGCAGGGTGGAAAGCTGGAGCTGGGGCAAATGTTGTAGAAGAGATGCTGGGCTCTGGCTCTAGTTTAGGGAACACTTCAGAGTGTGTCCTTTTTCTCCTTGGCCAGCACCAAGGAAGAATATAAAAGCAACACAAAACTACACTGAATGGTTATCTCCCTTTCATTTTGAAATCTAAGCACTTCCCCCACTGAAGGCATTCCTCCCACAAAGGATTCCAATTCTGAAAACTCCTCTGTATCAGAGCTGGAAAATATTCTGATCACATTTTCTGGTTCTAAATTCTAGGTAGGCTTTCCTAGACAGAGCTCCTAACTTTTCATTCAGTGCCAAAACCAAAGTGGCTCCATACTCCATGGGGACCAAGGCAAGACTAAGACTCAACAAATGACAAATAAAAATAATGATACGATTGAAAAGCACATGGTCCTGGTTACCAAAAATGCTGAATAAGCAAAGTTTCTATGGAACAGAATTAGCAGGAGATGTAGGAACAGCCATTAAAAAAGTATCAGAGCAATTCTGCCCTTTATGTTTTGCCACATTTATTATTTTCACCTCTCTCTTCTCACAGATGAAATGGGGCAGGCCAGTTCTTTTTCCTATTCAAGTCGGCTTTGCTCTCTGGGCTGTCACGCTGCTGGCACAGACCTGCAGAGACAGGACTTCCCGCACTCTAGGGGAATGCTGAACTGGAGCTATTTTTTAAACATCAAACCATTCCTGTTCACCATACACTCTGCTTCCAAAAATAAAACAAGCATCCAAGTCTTTAAACAATCAGAAGGACCCTTCAAAGTCTCATAACAATATTTTAAACCTGGGGCAGGAGGGATGGGAATGGGAATACATTTTCCTACTAATGCAAAACAATGAAACTGATGTTGCTGGATATGAAATGCTGGGTAATAACAAATCAGAGGTCTGTTGCTGAACCTGTTCTGTCAGCCAGCCCTTGTGAGAAAAAGACAGCAAGAAAGCATTTCTCCTTTGCACTGATGAACTTAAAATGAAAACAGGGGCAATACATGGGAAGGAAGAGGGTAGATAGGTATATGGCATGAAAATTACTTGCCTGAAGCAACCACAGAAGTAGGCAGAAAAATGGTAAATATAATCTGTCTCCTTATTCCCTTAGCCCTGATTCCTAAAACTAGTTTGGGAATGAACTGGGGGAAGGGGAGGAAGGAGCAGCAATTTGAACACAGCAGATGCTCCAGTTAAACCATATCTTCCCAAAGAGGAACCAAGGGTGGGGGCAGGGGAGATGGCTATTATTAATGTCCTTCCGTATATAGCAAAGCAGACATCCTGCATAATGGCAACACAATACATCAATAATAGCCCAAGAATAGCTTCCTACCGGTTTTTTCCCCCTGACAGTTAGAAACATAAAGAGAAAAATCAAGCTGCTGAGATAAATAGCTGAGTCTCCACCCCCACCTCAAATTGCCTTGGCATATTTTAAGAGATAAATGGTTCTATGAGAAATTTAAATAGCTTTCTCTTTTCTTTTTTGGCAGCTGCAGGAACTGGGTCAGGTGTAGAAATTATTAATTTTGAAGCCTGAAAAACCCATGTTTGAAACTAAGTTTTTTTTTTTCCTTTAAAGCATCAACTTTCTTAGAAGCAGAGTTACAAAAAATTAAAAAATAATTGAGGAGTTTTTTTATACAGAAGTCAGGTTAAAAATAATGAAATAACAGTGCAAGCTGCAGAAAAGGGACAATTTGTGTAACACTTTAATGGACACTAAAAGTATCTATAGTGGATTGTTAATGGTGGGGTTTTTTTGCATATTTGCCCAATGGCTTTCATTCCTCTTAATCAAACCTAGCACTGGGAGTCTGCCTTGAAGAAAAAGACGGGGGAGCACCATTCTGTAGCTTTACCCTAACTTTAGTGCATGTTTCCAAAGAGACCAGAGATTACTGCCAAAGTGACCAGCACCAAACACTTCCACTTCCATGAGGAGACCATTTACTACTTAGTTCCAAAGCTCAGGACTGACACTCCAGCAAGCTCATCTGCTTGAGACTGTGCTCACTGATGGTCAGAGCTGGTGAACTGTGGTACTGAACCACATGCAAATCACTGCCTTCCCCCCTTCCACTCAAGTTACTCTTGCTTTACACTGATACCAGGGTTTCTAACCCAGTTTTTCTGCATGATGCCAAAAACCATCTCCCTCCTCATGCCATATGGGGAAGGATCTCTGCAATGATAAAACCTTGAATCTTATAAGAGAAAAAAAGTCAAATCCTGTAGAAACTGCTTTAAGCAAAGAAATGCTGTTAAACTCCCTCACAGGAGAGTCCACTAGTTAAGACCTGTAAAAGGTTCAAATTTCCAGTCCTACAAAGACTCTGAGATCTTGAAAGTTACCCAGCTGGCACACAGCCTGCCTCCACTGCTGCACGGCTGGCAAAACCCCCCTGCTCCTCATGCTCTGTTCCATGTCCCACATCAGACGGACACCTGAGAAGCAGGAGGATTCCCTCGTTTATACTCACTGCACCTCCGCAGGGCTCACAGCGCGTGCTCTCCTTCCCTTAGTGACCAATCAAAAATTTAAAAGGTGACAAAGACCCAGATGTAAATAGAACTGCGGTGCCTAGAAAGTCAGAGCACAGATAGGATCAGAAGACAGACTGTAATTACAGGCCCTGCTACTTATTACATAGGCCAGTTGGGCTACATGAGCCTTTGGTGGAAACTTCCTGTGCAATTAATAAAGGAGAAACAGAATACTTTTGCAATCACTTCTCTAGCTTTCACTGTGGGGGTCCAATCCTGCCATCCTGGATTAGCTCTAATCATAGACAATCTTTCTCTGCATAAACTGAAGGCATCTGTTCTGTAAGATTAAAAAGAAAAAAAAAAAAAGAAAAAAGGACAAAACCCTCATTGCAAACCTACACCATGCAATCAAGAAGGAAAGGAAACCGATCCTTCCTGATCCCCCCCAGATCGTAATCTGACAATGTTTTCAAGGCATCTGGCAAAAAGGAAGAAGAAAGAAGAAAGCTATGAAATATTTAAAATCCTACTTCTGTCAAGAGTATGTGAGAGGGGAAAGGTGAGTTTGAAAGGGTTGCATTATTTGTAAGCTAAAACCTGAAAGCACCATCTTTTGCATAGAGGCATGAGATGCCCTTGGCCTGAGCCAGAGCGGTCCTGAGAACAAGTACCAGGCGCTGATTCAACAGGGACTGGTATGACAAAGTCAAGGCTGTGTGTGAGCGGGACCAAAGCAAGTGTCCTGCAACACCATGGGATGTCCCATGGGACATCAAGGGTAAGGCAATGCCTTAGTGATACCATAAAGTAGCTGTGTCTTTGCAGCCCACAACTGATCCTCCTCATCTAAAGCCTGAATCAGATTTTCAAGAGCATGGGAAGTGGAGCATACTCAAGAGAGGATTTCTCCTAAAGGCATTATTTTTACTGCTGAGACTCTCACTAAACAGACGTGCAAGGAAGGGGAAACTGCCCTGTGAGATCTGAGTTGCATTAAATGACACTTTGCTTTGCTCCTGCACCCAGGATCTTGCCCTTTCCATTCTCAAATCCCAAGTGCTGTGGAGGACCTTTGCAGAAAGGTCTCAGCCAGGCCTGATCAATGGACTGATCCCAATCTGCACCATGAGAAGCAGGCACAGAAACAGGCTGGAGGTGCCCAGGTGTAATAAGGAGGGGAGGCACCAAGCAGATCGTTGGGAGTTTTGATGCTCAACTGAGGCTTTTCTTAGTCACATCCACCTGCCTGCTGTACAGTTCCAGAAGAAACCATAACAGACTTCAGTACAGGCACTGGGCACACAAATGGGACCAAAATGGTCCTGAAACACTGAAACAAAAGGCACTTTGGAACACAACTGGCACAGCCACAATCCCCACAACGCTTGTGTAAGATAGAAAGAATCCCTAGAACGTATTTATCAAAAGCCATTTTATGCAGATTTTTCCTTCTGAATATTTAAAACATGGTGAATATTAAACTTCAGAGATTCTTAATACGTTCCAAAGCCCTACGGACCTTTGAAATGCTAGCTCATCAATATGCAACATCTAATCTTGTCAGGAAAAAAAAAAAAGAGGAAAAAAAAAAGCTATTCATCCTCTGCACACAGAGGTTACAGAGAGAATCCCAAGGAAAAAAAAAACCTTCCAGCATCTTATGCAATAGGTTAAATTTACTCTGGTCGGGAAAGTTTCACTTTCTTCAAGAGAGAAAGTGCCTGTACGTGCATAGCTACTGGAAGCTTCTTCTGAAGTGTGAGGCTGAAACTGTGTAGCTGGATTACAGTAAGTAGTTTATTAAAAAAACAAGGCTTGTGGCTTTGCATCCTGTTCCAGTCCACTGTAGTTTCAGGATCCCCTCTCCAAAGGCCAGCAGACAGTGCGCCACCTAAAAATCCATTCTAGTCCAAAATGCTGTGGTTGAAATGGCTTTGCTTGTTTATAAAGTTTAGTGTTTCGTATCGCTTGCATCTGGCCTTCAGCAGAAAGAAAAGCTCAGTTAAATTGTGCAAATATGTACCAAATGGGAGCAAGGGAAAGCAGCCAAAAATGCTGCATGAGCTTTTGCAGGGCTGCAGCCTTTTAGGAGCACCAGTTAGATGAACTGGATGAGAGGCCAAATTGATTTAGGCTCCAGGCAGGAGCTTAAAACACCACGACATCCAAATTCACAAAGAAAATGTTCTGTTACTGCAACCCCAAATTTCCTGCACATGAAAACAATGTTTTCTTTCATCTTTAGGAGATGCTCGTTCTGTAATCCGACATTTAAAAATGAACAAACAAACAGGAGTCAGCTGACAAAGGATTCTTGCTGGTGAATGGAAGTAGGTCACTCTGCGTATTTAGCCTTTACAGTCTGGCTTAATATTAGTGTTGTACACAGAGCAGTAACAAAACTGCACTGGAGACAGGGAAAGACTCTATTTTTGTCTTTTCTATGAAAATTAGCATTAACATTCTGCATTAATGTACAATACCTCCCCAGCATTTGATATCTGGTTAATTAAAAGAAAAACCACAACCACAAAGGAAACCACACACTAAATTAAACAACAACAAAAAACCCTTACTGGTCAGCCTGAATTTGAAGACATCTCAGTATGAGTAATTGGGCAGAGAGGAATTTTCCTGAAGGAACATAAAAGAAAACGAAAGCTCTACATACAAGACCAAATAAAATCTTCTGTCTCTCACAAATGCAAATTCAGGCTGCCCTTTTACACAAACATATTAAGGGAATAAAACTGGAGGAAAAAATAAAAGAGGAAAAGCTAATAAATTCATTTATGTACCAAAAAAAATATTAAAAAACAAACTATCCTTCAAACATATTTCTTCATGATAAATCCCTGCAATCATGTGGTTCTAAATTACATGGTTAAATATGACTGAAAAAGTAAGGCACAATTTCATAATAATTTTAAAAGCAATAATTATAACAATTTTCTTTGATATCCATATGGCAGGCCATTGATACTAAGGACACACAAAACTACTTTAATAAAGATCTGAAGAAGTTTTTCCAGCTACCAACTAAGACTCACAATACCTCAGTGAAGTAAGTAACAAACCATCTTCACTGCAAAGATGAGTGCACGTTGAGGAAATGGAAAAAGAGGGTAAGAGAGTGGCTTGTGGACGAAGGGAGGCAGAGGTAGGAAAGAAGAGACACCCCAAGTGTGATGTTCCTGGGGAGGGGCTCAAACCCCCAGTAATGTAATGCTAATTACAAAACCTGGGGCTTCCATTTCTTTCCTCAGTCTCTAAAATATCCTGGTAGGTTGAAAAAAGCGGACAAACAAAATTAAAAAAAAAAAAAAAGTTTGAACTGAATGCTCTTGCTACCCACGATCAACCCTGTTGCTTCCACACGTACCAAGCCAAAGAGACCAGGGACAAGTAGTCAGGAGTAAAGCCCAGTGAGGTATAAGTAGCAATACTCAATATTGCAGCCGGTATCTCTACTCAGTTACAGTCCCACAACCACCTTATGTGTGTGTGCACATGCCAGAGAGTGTGGAGCTTAGTTTTTTCAGATCTCAGCAGAAAATTTTCAGGCTGAAGTAAAAGCTGTTCCCCAATGTCCACCAGGAAACCTACCAAGGTTATACTTTTTATCTTAGATTTTTAGATGCTGGATAAATGTTATAATTTCACAGATATAAAATCTGTTTTCTTTCAGGCTCCAAATGCCAGTCAGGCAATTGACTGTTGCACAGTCAAACTTGAAATGCTGAGGAAGCCAGGTAATATTTCTAGAAATGTCTAAGGAGAAATGCCATTCCCAAGCCCAAAAAGGTATGTGGAGGCAATGTTCAATCAGTATCTCTCGATCTTCATGGCAGTTGCCATAATGTGCTTAAATTCTTCAGTAATTTTAGGGGGAAAAAAAAAACAACAAACAAAAAACCCCAAGATAAAAACAAAGAAGAAAACTGCAATTGCCACAGAAAAAGACACTGGAAGTCCCCATAGCCAGCCACTCCACAGCTGTAAGATGGGAAATAAAAATGAACCCAACAGAAATAACACTGTTATTTTAAGAAGAGTCACATTATTTGGATTGTTCTAACAAAGGAAACAGTGACTTCAAAATTAGCAAAACTAGTTAAAAATAGGGAAAAAATATCTTGTGAGAAGTTTCAAAGCTTTTTTTTTTATTTCACCAGGTCCAATATTGAATCATTTCCCAAGAACCCCTGCTTGTTTTTAAGTAGAATTTTTATCCAAAGAAGTTTTCAGAATTGTCACAGAAACTTTAAATTACCAGCAGAAGAAACCCAAGAACTACCCAAAAAAAAACGTGAAAGAAGACATGGGGATTTTAGAAACTAAAATATTTTTTAACAATTCTGAAATTTATTTAGATAAAAATTCAGTATGATTTTAATCATGGGGTGGGGGAACCAACCAAAAAAAGTTGTGGGTAACATTGCAAAAAGAGAGAATTTCTCATTAAAAACAGCCCTTCTGATATCATGTAATTTAGTGTAAAAACTGCAACCAGCTCCAACTGGAAATAGTGTTCTCACAGTTCTCTTAGTTTGTACTTTATTAACCTTTAGGTTACTGAGTAGTTCCTGACCTCCCTCCACAACCAACACTCAGGTACCATCACTAGTGTTTTCTCATGGGAATTTCACCACAGTGAGATTCTTCAACACCCCTCCCCCTGATAGCTCTGACTTGCAGTACTGAAATCTGTATGAGGTGTTGTCTACCCAGCTTAGTGAACAAATTGCAAATCAACACAATGAACCAACTGCAGGAACCAGATATCAATAGAAACCAGTTACAAACTCAAACCCTTTCTGAGACATTCAGCTGAAGCACCAGATGTCTAACATTTATATCCGATGCTGACAGAGGGCAAAGACAGAATTTCCCCCAAGAACCTTCTCCTGGGTCCTGTTATCCCTTGCCTGCCAGACTTTCTCAAAATCAAAAGAAACCAGCATTTATCAAACCTAAGTCATGCTTGACTAACCACGGCCAGTCAGCAGCCATAACAGGTCCAAGGAGATTTCAGAGTGACTTGTTGCATATTCTCTTTAACAACCACCATTTCTTTTAAGACACTTCTTTTTCTCTTTCTTCTCAGGCACATTTTACTGATAAGCAGAAAGTCAACTTAAGGCCCGTGTCTTGGGAAAGCCTCACTCCTGCCATCAGGAAGAATGCTGTTATGTAGAGTTCACTGTGATAAACACTTTGGTACTCCCACACCTCTGTGATTCAGTCATTTACCCGAGTGTTTTGTAGCCATGATAAAAATTAAAATATTTAAAATGAACCAAAAAACAACCCCCCAAATTAAAGGTGCATTATCACATACGCTAAAGAAATGGTGTTGCTTCTGTTTTTAAAAGCAATGTTCAGTGATTAAAATGACAATAAAACAATCTTCCAATTCTTTCTGAAAGGAACAGTCTGGACATTACTGCAGCCACAGAAGATGTGAATTTTTGTCATGATTAAGTCCACCTTAAGAAAAGCAAGAGTTCTTTGGAAAAAGACTCCTTCTTTGGAACAGATAAACAGGATATATTAAAAGTATGTGATAAATATGGTGATGAAGCAATATCCCAGTGGTTCTTAATTGCAGTGCAATTGAGATATGTCCACCAGAATTTCCTAATTAAATCCTGAAGCATCAGAGGGGAGATTTCCATACACATGTGGGTGATGAGAGCCTCTATGATGTACATACAATATTTTTCATATAGATTTATAGCAATTTAAAAAGGCAAAACCACAGAAAATAAAAAAGAGTGTTTTAGACACTCACTCCTTCCAACAGGTAGATGTCTTTGGTATTTTGGGGTGAAAAAAAACCCCATTATTGTACCTTTTCACAGATATGTCAGCTCTAGAAACTAGCCACAGTACCTCAAATATCAACACTGCTCAATCTTTGTCAATCATATTTCATCCATGGAGTATTTAATGCTTGAAAATTTTGACTCTTACCTCCCTGCATGCCAGCCCAACTCACAACAGCACCCTAATAACAGAGATCTAGATCTCCTGGCTGGCCCTGTGCTTTGAAATGGGCTGGAAGCCCAAACCTACATACCAGTAAGCTTTTCTGGAAACAGAAAATAGAACTCCAAAAATAAGCAGTTTGGACCAATCTGTGACTAGTTTAATTTCCATAATATGTCTGGGAAATTGGAAAGAAGCTCTCTCATGCAGAGGGTGGAAGACAAGAAGCCATATGACTTGCTCCAATCCAGCCTATGGCAGGGCCATAAAAAGCCCAAAGGCTCTGGACTTGAGTCCTCCTTGGTCTAAGCCACATTCTCCTGGAAGGTACAACAGCTTCTTTCCATCAGTTACCCCTGCATTATTCAGAAGAGTCTCATCAGCCACTTGATTTAACACTAGGAAGAGTAAGGAAGATCAGAGCTACGTTTGCTGCCTGCTGAATGGCTTATTCTGTATCTGAGTGTATCACATTCTGACTTGTGTTTGTAGAGATGCAAAATGCTCCACAAGGATACAACAGTGTTATCAGTCCTAGCACTGACCTCCTGTGTTTTTGTAGGGTTAGTTCAAACTAAATTTGCTCAACATTTGCAAGCTTTTTTTGATGGCTGGTGGTGCAGACTGTGTGTAAAGAAGCGAGCTCAGAAGGACCTTACATGCCACGGTTCAGGGAGCAGGAGCCCAGGTGGAACCTGGCAGGAGCCAGGGTGCCAAAAAAATCTGTTTACGTCTGAGGCAGTAAAATTTTTGAATGCCAGCGTAGAAACCCAGTATAAAAAGGCAAACTGCTTCAGCACAGCCCCTGTGCTGGTGAAGGACTTCTTTTGCTCAACGATGCCACCCTTCTACAAAGAAGGATTCATTTTAAGCTGTGAATTTTGGGAAACTTCCCTGACACTGGTGAAGTTTGCCAATGTATAAACCATGTAAGGAACAGAGGTTTCAGACTGGTATTTCAGTATTTGAATTTACTGTATGTAGCTAAAGCTATTGAATTTCAGTGGCCTTCCATAAACTGAAAGGAAAGGCACCATTTGCAGGAGCTGCAGTATCACATCACAATTTTTCCTCTTTGTTTCCTATCGTTTCAGCTCATGTAACTTTTCAGCATTAGTGGATATAATCATGCTCTATAATAGAAGTCTCATATAAAGATGAAAGCACCACATACATTTCTTACTGTTTTTCAGTGGGAGTATGAAAAAAATTCTTATAACTTACTCTTAAAAAGTGCCAGTTTGTCACTTATATGGTCAATCAGCCTGAAACTGTTTCAGTTCTACTTCTTAATTTAAGTGCAAAGAAAGGTATTTTCTTTGATTACATCTGCAAATAAGATATTAATGTCAATTCAGTGATATGAAAATTACTCCCTCGCTATGTAATTTGCACCTTAGTTATTATGGGTTTCATGAACAAGAATATTATAGCTGCTCAGTGTGCTGTGGATTTATAATTTTTTGATTTGTTTTTAATTAACCAAACCAAAAAAAACCCCACCACCATCACATGAAAAAAAAAGATTATCTGTGCCCAGTTTTTATTTACCTTGGCATATGTATTAATTCTGGACCAAAACCAAAAATATTGCTGCTGGCCCAGCACTCTACTGCCATGAATTTCACCAGAGACAAGTTATAAGAGGCTGGGACAAAAACAGAAGAGAAAAAAAAGATGCTTACTTTCTAGAACGGCATAGTGAAGGGTTTAATACCTTTAGCTTTCTTAAGACAAAAACTGAACAACAGCAATATGTATTTAGGAGGGTCTTTTTTGCTGCTGTTGAAACAAGATCCTTGATTTTTTTTTTAATGAGAACTCCAGATCATGTGTGTTAACATCAGAGAAATGAATATCACCCCGAGGCTTGAATCCCTGTTACAGTTGAAGGAAAATCCTCCCATTGGAATAACAGGAGGTGGAACAAGATTCTATTGCTTAAATGTCTACCAGAGATCAACACTGCCAGTGGTCCCACTAGAAGGGGGTGTATGAGAGAGTGGCGTAACATTTTTTTGAGCATCGCTTTGCACTGCAGTTCTATGTAGTAATTTTGGGGTTATTTTAACCACTGGGATTTTAGAAATGTGTTTCCAGCATCACATCCTTTAAAGAGCTTCTCATGACTGGCTTGTGCCTCTGGTAAATCAAAAGCATGTTGTGTGTGTGTGTAGTGTACAGTGTGTGCAAGCTCACACCTTTCTGTGATTGCTCATACATTGTGAATTGGAAGCATCAGTACTGAAGAAGTTTATGCAATAGCAAAGTAAAATTTCATGAGTAAAAGAAAAAACCCCTAGTGAACTGGAAGGGAATGGAGACAAGTATGGGCATAAGAAATAACAAATCTCTGTCCCAAGGATACAAGGTCACACCTACAGTCAGGTGCAGTACAGTTGCAGTTAGACTGTTTGTGTTAATGCTGGATCTGCTCTCACACCTTCTAGGGCAGTGGAGCTACTTCTGCTGGTGAAACAGATCCTACTGAAGTCAAAGGGAACCTCCCCATGACCTCAGTGAGAGCTGGCCAGGTTCTCAAAATAACTTGGGAGAAATAACTAGCTCAGCCGTCTTTAACCTTCTACCTTCATGTACTTCTTAAGAAACAGGAATCAAACACAAACATAGGTAGGACCATGTTCAGACCTCCTTCTACAGGCAGGTAACTTAGCTGCTGTGACCACTTAACTCCATCAGCTGCAGATACAGCAGCTGCTCTGACTCACTGCCCTACTGAACATTTGTGTCTAAATTAGATGCTTGTCACAGGCAGTCTGAACATGGTCTCTCAAGTTGCCCTCTTGTTCCAAGGCCTTCCAGTTTTACTTTTTTTTTTTTTTTTTTTTTTAAAATAGAGATTCAGACCCTAGCCTGGAAAGAAATTATGCAAAGCTTGTGCAATATCCCCCGATGGGCATCCTGGGGAGGGTCACAGTTGATACTCAGAGATCAGTGCTGGCCTTGGCAGTCAGAGCCTGGATCCGAGCAGAGTTGCAGGTCTTGCAAAGGATGTGCCCATCCAGAGGGTAACAGCCCTGATTGTCCCCTTCAGACAGGAGGCCACCACAGTCCTAGAAAATAAGCAAACAGAAAGAGGAAAGTAAATAAGAAGAGGCAAGATTAAGCAAAGAATCTATTAGTGAAAGAAACTCTCTCCTCACACTCCACCTTGTAACAGGATCCAGCCTGAGTCAGCATAAAGCATGAAGCTGAGGTACATGATGTCTTTCACGATTAAGCTGTTTTCTGATAAGGGACAATGTTGCAGAGAAGATGGGTTCCCAAGCTCTCTGCTGAATTTAATCCAATTGAAAGTAAAAAGAGATTACTGCCTTCACATTTTTGAGGAAGTAAAGGTCTTTTAGCATTGGAGAAACATCAAACTGAAGCACATTTTTATTAATTCAAAAAAGGATAAAAAAGAAGCATCACTGGAAAGAAAGTATGGTACCAATATCTGACTATAGGTAATCTTCTTTGGAAGAGTTAATGCCAAAAAGTTACAGACCCCTTTCCAGGGGTGACAACTAAGCAAACTCCCTGCCCTCCTTACCAGAACTGTCACCTGTGTTTGTACAATTGGCCAAAAAGGTTGTGTCTTAAAGGAGGATGTCAGGTAGGCACACGGAAACCTCATTTAAAGGCCACCATGCTCCAGAGACCTCAGCCTCTAAGTTTGTAAGGCTGCTAGGAAAGTTGGGAGTTATCCCTCACTGTGTGATCAAACAAGTGCTTGGTCCAAGACTGGTGATGGAGTTGCAGTGAGGGATTAGGGCTCACTTAGAGGCCGTTGCCTCTTCATCATAAATCAGTGTTTGTAAACATACCTGGCAGCAAGTGGTAGAAGGAGGAGTATCATTGTTGTTCCTTTTGAGATAGCTGAGGTACATGGAGGTCAAGGCCAAGTGAGTGTTTGTGTCCTGTGTTCTTTACTGCATCTACTTCTGACATCTGTGTGTGTGAAAGCCTAGGTATCTCAGCAGCCAGAACAGAGGCATGCTGTATGATCACAGAATCATAGAATTATAGAATCAGCTGGGTTGAAAGGACCTCTGAGATTATCAAGTCCAACTCTTGGTCCACTACTGCCATGGTTATTAGACCATGGCCCTGAGTGCCACATCCAAGTTTAGGCTGTACAAAATTTAGTGCAGGAATGCCCCAGCATCTTAAAATATATGTACCCTGAAAGCCAGTGCCAGATTGAGAAGTAAACCAGGTGCTTCAAGTTTCAGCCTAGACCTTTAAACCTTAATCCATCCTTCTTTCTGGTTGAAGTTATTAAAACCTGCAACAGTGATAAGAAATACATTTGGTCTCATTTTCTGACCCTGCCATCTGGATGATGTATTACTCAACAAGTAACACTTCCACTGAAGAATTCTTGAAGGTTCCCTAACACAGCTGCTCCCACATGTTAATAGCTTTAAGCTGATTTTTATTCTCTGTCTTCAGATTCTTACCATCAAAATTACATGAAGTGCATAATGAAAGTGAACAAGGAAAGTAGCACAAAAAGCATTGCACAAAACAAGAACAATCATGTTTATGTGTCCATTAAAATTCTTCAACCCAGAGCCATATGCTGAGTTTCCTGTACAATCTTGCTCAAATTCTAACACGCATTAGCTTTCAAGAACATAAACACGAGCTACATTTGTATCCAAGCTATAATTTATGAAGTTCTCAAATATTAAGCCCTAATTACCTGAGTCACATTCTCTTGCTCTCCTAATGAACCTGTTATAAACAAGGAGCCTGATTTTCTCCTCATTTGCGCTGATATATATGAGGAAAAATTCCTTGCATGCTGAAGTCAATGAAATAATTTGATTGTAGAGCCAGTGTTACATTAGGTTATACCTGTCATGTGTATAACATGAGGCAGTGATGAAGTTGAGCCAGTCTTTGCTTTCTGTCCTTCACAGATTTCCTTGACACAGTGACAGGAATACTAACCTCACATCGGTAGCACTGGACATGGAAGTCACGATCCAAGGCAACAATGCGAACAGTCTCCTCTTGCCCTGGGGCCGGCATGATGGGCTCCTTACACACAGAACATCTCGGGGCAAATTTCCTGAGGAAGGAAGAGACAGTCCCAGTCATCCTCAAACTTGGAGTGAAAGTTTTTGTTAACATGAAACCAGAAACGTGTGCATTTGTACAAATACACACATGTATGTGCAGATATGTCACAGCTGAAGCTTTGCACAGCTGCCTTCTTGGAAAGAAGACAGAAAGGAGCACTTTAGTCTTAAAATGTGTTTTCAGGCTTGTAGGATATTAAAGAGCATTTTGCAGACTTTTAGGAGAGGACTTAAAGAACATCTGACGGGCAGCAAAGCATATTGTGCCTGTCCTAATTAACAACTAAGGTGAATGTCCCATGATTGTGGCACCTGTGCACTGCCACAACCCTTTATCATCTCTCTAAGAAAGTCCATGCAAATCCCAAGGTTAGAAAGATGACAATTTGCTTCAGGAGTATCTCTTGAAAACAAAACCCAAAATATTAAAATTTGGAGATTGGAACAAATAGGTTAAAAGTCTTAATACAGATGGTAAAAAGAATGCACTATACTCATGTGTTGAGGTTTACCTCATCCACTTTAAAATTCTGAGCCATCTTGTGACTTGCTGCATTTTCTAGCTAAAACCAGCTCTCAGTTATCCAATAGTGGGTTTCCAAACTTAAAAGGGAACAAGTCTGGGTGCAGAGACACCAATGTTCTCTCTTACAGTCAGCCTAAGTCAGAATTGTATAGTATAGTGACAATAACTCACTGCATGAAGGGACTTACTTGAATCAGGGTCAACTCAGGGATCAAGAGAAGCACAGGCCTTTCTTTTTCCCCTTATACTGCCCACCATATGCCCATCTGGCTAATTCACCTGTGTTCTGCATTAATTCTGGTTTTGCCCCCTCCCAGTTCCCTTGAGAAGCATCGATCTCTAATCCTAGACAGGTGGGGATGCTTGGGAACATTTAGCCTGTGGTGAAACATTATGTGCTGTTTTGGTTCAAAACCTACGGGTACCAATTCCCTGGCTGCAAATTCTGCTTGCAAAAAAGGAAACTTACACCTCCAGAATCTGCTGCCATATAATGAGAGCCGGGGTCAGGGGCTATAGAGGGACAGAGGGCAAAGCTTATGGCAAACATCAGAACACGAGAAGATCAAAGGCCTTTCTCTTCTGAAATGCCTAGCAAAGATTGACTCTGCCACCCAGCCTGTCACATGAACCACCTCAGAATTAACTAGCTTAGAAAAGAAAAAAAGAGAAATCTATCTGTACCAGGAATAAAGAAAAATATTAATTTCACTGGCAGCAGATGAAAGATGTCTGTGTAGCTGCGATCTAACGAAAAAATGAATTAAACAGTGGCTAAAGCGAGCGCTCTGAAAAATAACTTAAATGGATCATGATATGACCAGAGCTGTAATCGCAATTAATTATATGCTGCTTCATGCAGCCGCTTCCTTTTGCCATTTAGCTCAAATGTGGTACTTAAAAATACTTCAACATTTCTTTGTCCAGACTACAGTCAGTAATTCATTATGAGCCAAATATTATCTTCCAGGACCCTGAGATAACTCCTGCAGATTTCAGGGGATGTGGACGTGCTACTTAGGGCCTGAGCTCAGGGAGAAGCTGAGTTACAGTGTGAGCATCAGCTACAATTTTGTTATCAAGAGGATGTAGATTTAGAACACTCAACCTCCAGATGAGGAGGACATCATCCCTAATCAATTAAAACTGGGCTGGCCAAAGGGCTGCGAAATGTGTGGCTGGCCAAAAACATCCTGAGTGTCATGCCGGATCTCATGCTATTCCCATCATCTTCCCCTCAACCTTTCACTCAGTGATTTTTATGTCCTTTCCTTGGATTGACAGCCTCCCACTTCCCACTCTCAGAGCCCCGAAGTCCATATGCAGTCACTGTCAAAAGACTTCAGTGTGGGACATCAGCTCTGCTCCCAACCTTTCTCCTGAAAGCATGTGAGCCCTTGGCCTAAGGGGCTTGGGGAAGGAGCAGCCTCCAAATCCCACCCTTCAGATGCTCGAGTGCTGCATAAACCTCCTGTTTGGCCTGTGCTCAGGACCGTATTTTACCTTACACACAACTGGTGGCAGACAAAGGCAAGGCCATACAGCAGCTGCCAATTAACCCAGCCCAGCTGAGCTACAGGGAACATTCTCATGTTGGATTCGAACATGCCAGTTGATTGTAGCTGCTTCCTTTGCTGTCAAGTCAGCCTACTTCTTTGAGCTTTCAGACCCACACACTGATGTCATGAGGCTCTAATTAAGTCTAACCCCTTAGAAATTAAGAGATAAATGGTTGAGATGTAAGCTCACATTTGTCAGTATTGATTTCATCTTTTAATTGAGGGGTGTAGTGTATCTGTCTTTTCCATACAGGGCAAACATTTGTGCTCTGATTATATCTACCTGTCTTCCCTAGATTAGTTGTGATGATGGGGGTGGTAGCATGGCAGTGACAGACATTACTTGCAACTATACCTTTCAACTTACTTTAAATAGCAGTTTCACTATAAATTATTACCAGGGCTGTATTTTCAGCAGCTTTAAAAAGCTAATTAGCAACTAGAAACAAAAGGAGCTCTGAGCAGCCTGTGGCCACGGAGATCCCTCTAGCTGGTAAGTAAACACCTGCAGAGTGCAGCAGGACAGGACCTCTCTTAATTGCTCAGTGGAAAAAGCAGTGAGATGCTGATGAGAAAGTGCAGGTACAGGCAGTGAGGAGAAACATGCACATATTGAGGGCAGGGGAAGGCAGAGAACTTAAAACAGAGGGAACACAGAGGTTATCCCTGAATTCAGCCCTAAGCGAAACAGGGATCAAGCAGCATCAGTCCCTAACCAATTAATCTTGTATGCCACAGTGTGCCTGCTTAGGGCAAAGCTCTGCCTACTATTTAAGAGCCTTTGGAGGAAGTGGCAGAGGGTTCAGATCTTCTTGAATACTCAGACTGAAAAAAGAGGACTTTTAGGGACAAACGAGAAAAGACAATAAGCAAAGCACTGACAGCAGCTTAGGCCATACTTATGGAAATCCTCGATGCAGTGGATGTTCCCGCCAGCATCCACAGTGAAGGGGATCCCATCCAGGCTGCGATGGCACATCACACAGGTGAAACAGTGGGGATGATAGGCCTTCCCAGTGGCTCGGAGGATCCTTTCCATGATGGGCTTTGCGCAGACACTGCATTGCTCCAGTGTATTCTGCAAAGAAAACATACACAACAGATGTGAGCACCATCTCAGTGGGACATTTACAAAGGTCAGCTGGGTTGGAGGCTGCTGCTGGTTTACTTGGAAGCTTTAGCCATTTCTTCTAGATAAGTGCAGTACAGTCAACAGTTATCAAAGAGTATGATAACAGCACAGAGCCTGGGTCAAGCCCTTATATAGTGTGACAACACAAACCAGAGCCTTCTCTCAGCAGCTCTGATAAATGATCAGAGAGAGCCCATCAGGTGGGTGTGTCAGACACCGCAGCTTCTGTAGCCAGGAGCACGTGAAGGAGTTCTGCAGCCTGCACTCCTGGGCTTTTGCCTGTGGACTGCCCAGCCTGAGTGACCTTTTGCAGTGGAGATGATTAGAGACAAGCTCCAACAGAGGTCAGTGCAAAGCTGAAGTGCAAACTCCTGGGGCTACACAGAGATCCCCTAACTGCTCTGCCAATACAGATCCCATAAAAATATCTTCATCTGCTTTGTATGAAAATCTTGCTCTTCTTCTCTCACCACAGAGAATACTGTTGAGTCTGGGGATAGAGCAAAGCCGAGGCTGCAACGAAAGCATCGCAAGGACAGGAGTTCAGGATGACTTAAATGGTTCATTTATCTCTGGCCCACAGTGTTTGAGATAATAACTGTGAAATGCCAGCTCTAAGGCCATGATCCTTGCTGCACAGGTTTTACATACTGGCCTGCTCCTGAAGTGCTGGAGCCAAAAAAATTCCCACCTTTCAAGTGGGGTCCATTGAATGATTCATCTCATTTCAACCCTCACTCACCCCTGCAGTTAATTATAGAAACAGCAAGATAATTTTGTTTCAGATGGTTGTCTGTGAACCACACCAGCTCTTCTGACACCAGCTGGGTAACTTACTCTTTCAAACCAAGCACTTTAAAGACACATGCCATGAACAGAGGGTGCAATCCACAAAGATGTGAACAATATCATTTCACTGGAAACACAAAACTTAGGAAAGCAAAATTAATCTACTATTTTTGCTTCATGCACCCTGAAGTTATCAAATAATGTCATTAATCAGCATCTGCATCTTGGGTGAGGTAGAAAAGTCTGTAATTACACTATTGATTATCGTTTAGATAGACAGAAATAAGGAGGGTGGGGAAAGGAAAAAATGTAATGGGACAGAAACATAAAAAAGCTGCTGAAAGGCAGATCATGTTGACAAACACAGGAAGGCTGAAGTTCTTCTGCTTCCTCATGCAACAAAATTCCCAGGGAAAGTAGTGCTTTGACTGACCGCATTGTTATTGTTTCTTTGAGCCAGTATTCTCAGGGGCAAGATCCAGTCCTTACATGTGCAGCCAAAATGTATTGTCAGGAGATGAATCACTCAGGAGCTCAGAAAGGTTACTTCTACATTCATACATTTGCTATCATACATATATCTCTGGGCTGCACATGACTGGTAATGTACAAACATAGAAATACACAAGTTTATAATCAGAAGATCCAAAAGATTGTTTTTGGAAAGGTCTATATGAAAAGTCCTGAATTTCAAACCATATGAGAACTGCCTCACAGATTTGTAAAGAGCGCACAGCCAGACTAGCATTGAATTCAGACTGGATTTTGCTTCGTACCTTGTAATAATGGGCAGGAAAGAATGACTGCTGGCCCTTTTGTCTGGTTGCTGTCACCATCATCATCATTGTAACAGTAGCTGGTATGCCAGAAAAAGCAAGGTCAACAATTTTCTCCTTGGAGAAATAACCTGGCAAATGTACCATTTTGCTTTGCATAAGCAGATCACATCATCTCAGTCCGCATCCATGCTGTTCTCTGTATTTTTCTGCCAAGGAAGGAATGCAGCATACCTGCGGATACTGACGGAAGATTGTGCCTTTCATAAGGTGTTTGCTATGACACCCTCTGAATACACACAAGTACTGAGCGTTTGCCTCACCAAGTCACTGCTTGCTTCTTGTCCAACAGTTGCCAGCAACAGAGGCCAAAGTATGAGAACAGGGCTAGCAAAACACAGCAATTCCTTAGGATGTGCTTCCAGCATCCACTGATTGCTGGTTTAGGGACTTCCTGAGACAGAGCTTGGCTTTTCCCTTAAGCGGCATGTTTCTCCCATGAACTTTCTTGATAATTTTTGAATTCTGATAAACACTGAGCACCCACAACACGACCAGGAGTTCCCTGGCATACAACCACGTTGGGGACTGATCAGCCCAGCAGTTCCCCTGGTCTGCTACCCCTGCCAATGGCCTGGCCTTCCAGACAGCAGCACAGAACACAGCCCACCTGAGACTGTGAACAGAGAAGAACCCTGCAGCACCAATCCAACCTGCAAGGGGATTTAGCACCAAACACCGTGGCCTGGAACTGCTCTCACTATGGATCTAACTCCTGCTCATACATTTCAGATAGGACTGCAAGGGATCATTACAACAACCGTCTTGTCTGAATTTTCATGGTAACACTGACTTTGGTGGGAGTTTCACAGTGACCAGGACAGCAGGCAATCACCCTTATGGGTTATGCCTTCTGAAAACACACATTTTCTGATCCCAAATCTCATCTCTGTCACACTGTTTGACATTCTCACAGCTAAGTAAGACAAGCATTTTAAATTAACCAACTCCCTATTAAACCTTCTATACAACCTGAAAATTAGACCTGAGAAGTTTATTCTTTTCATCCTTCCAAGTCTCTACCAGTGAGGAAAAACAAAGTCATTAGTTTCAGACTCCAGCTCACTCCCTGTCTGGGAGCGTATTTGCTTAAGTCTCTCTCCTTGCTAGAACCCTGGCTCAGCCCCTTCTCTTCAAGGTGTTACCAGATGATGCCAAAGGGAAAGCTTCCTTGATTCACACCCATTTGACATCAGGTTGCTCTAAGGCAGGATTTGGCCTGTGGAGCTAACAGGGTTTTCTTTGACTCTCTAATCAGGTTATCCCACATGCCAAAGTGCTGCCCCAGCAGCTAACAACCTGCATAAATGTATTTCTGCACATTACGGGAATGGCATCCCTGCTGGATTATAAGTTTGGCTTCTTGATTTTGCTCTCTTTCACAGTTTAGCTAACTCTCCTAGCACCTCCTGGAGCTTTCAAATCTACAAAAAGCCAAACAAGATGAAGAAAAATGCCTATAAGACCTATTTTTCTTCTTTTCTCCCAAGCTGTTGCCAGCTCTCTGTGTAATCAACAGGTAGAGCTGAGTGCTTCTGATCAGCTACACCGAGGACTAAGACAAGGCACAGAGAAGAAACATGAGAAACAGCTAGGAAAAATTAGGCCCTAGGGGCTGTGGTCAAATTCATAAGAATATGGTCCACAAATCCAGTGTGGGTTGAGGGGAAAATTTACGAACCTTCTCCCATACTTTGGCTAAGAGGAAGGGAGAGCCCTTCTTTTTTAGAGACATTTGTATCTCCAAATCCAGTTTGGATTTGAAAATCACAGGGAAGGAACCATCCACTTCTAAGTGGAAGGTTGGCACAATGTTAAAAGCTGAGTCTGGGCCCAGGTTTTCTGAAGGCAGAACTGCTTATCCATGGCAAAGAAAAAGAATCTCACATGGAGAGAATAAAGCAAATAGCAGCCAGAAAAATAACCCAAGCAAAGGCACACTAAAACACAACGAAAGAACTGAAATGACCAGGATATCAAGCATCAGCTTGCAAGTAAAAACTCAGAGACTTAAACACATGCAACACAATCAGTGGCAAAGTGGGAACAAACTGCTTGGGACCAAGCATCTAGAAGCAAGTGGTGGTGGGAGTTGTTTGACCTCCCTAAAGCAATACTTGTCCCTTCAGAAACCACAGAAAGCCAAAGGGAGTCACTCTGCAGACATCAAGTTTAAATATGGGACATGAAGTGAAACCCTAGACTGCTGGGAAAGACTTCTGGGTTGCAAGAGCCATTGAAGACTTGAGCAGGGAAGTGTTTGAATCCCCTCCTGAAAATTTCACATCCCAGATGGCAAGGTGGCAAACAGCTCTGGGGAGCAGAGGTGCAGTGACAGCCTATGGGTTGCAGCTCATCCTGCTTCCCTAATGCTGCAGATTATAACCCCTCATATCCAAATTTTGGGTGACAGCAGTAACTCACAAGATCGTGCAGCACAAAGACTCTCCCACAACGACCTAGCAATGAGTGCACAAGAAAAGCCACACAGATTAGTCATTGCGTCTTCTGTATTGGCAATGCATCCCAAACTCTAATGAACATAAATAATCTCTCTTGCACTCTGAACACCAGACAGAGGAGAGCTCACGCACAGAGACATGAGCATGGTACTGCTTATTTTGCTCAGAGACGGGAGGGAAGTTGCTGGAATAAAGTACATTGGCAACTCATGCACAGGGACACAACCTCACTTTCTGTGAGTATTGCAGGAGAAACACATTTTTTGAAGTGACTGAGCAGAGGAGATGGTATTAAGCCACATGAATCAAAAGTGACTGTTGTGCTAAAAACAGGCACATGGTCAAATGCTATAGTTGAACAGTAACTTAGTAAAGTGTGGTAAGTGACTTGCTTTAAATCTTGTGACTCCGTCCTTCATTTCCTCAGACGGCGAGGAGAGCAGAGCAGCAGACATTTTTCCCCTTGTGGGATAATTTTTGAGGCTTGAAAATGTTTCCATACTTAAGTGAAGACAGAACACTTTAATCTCAAGAAGTCTGGTGAATTTATAAACCCCAAATTAGATCAGGTCAATTGAAACAGTGCACTTCAAATAATTTCAAATGGTTTCATTTAGGTTTTGGGTCTGAAAATATATAGTTGGATTACAAATTATATATAAAGCAGACATTGGTGGCAGGGGGGTTAAGTATCGAGATGTAATTTCAACACTTTCAAACTCTTTTTTGGCATTACTTCTAGAAAAGGAAAATCCAAGACCTGATTTCCACCTCAGGCTCCCCAACTGCTATCTCCACAAATGGGTAGATCTTGGAAAAGTAACATTTAAGTCACTAAAAGCTATCACAAAATTCCTTCCTGCATATTTGAGGAGACAGTTTGGGCTTGAGTTAATCCTTCTCCCCTAGACTGACGAGCTGGACACATTATTATCAGTGGATGACATGCTCCTTCCCTTCCTGTTGCTCTCTGAGGGATGGCTGCAGAAACACCTCAGCTGATGCTCTGACCTTCAGACCATGTTGCCATAGCTGCATCAGTGTGTTGGGGTAAAAGATGTGACCCCTGACAATCCAAAATATCCTGGAAAAAAACCCTAATTCAGACACAACGGTAATCAGTGAGGCTGTTCTTTAGATAGTATAGCTTGTTTTGCTGGGAGATGCAAAGGAAGATACTGGAATAAATTACATTGGCAACCCTGCAGCATTACCAGCATGCTGGTAACTAGTCTGAGCTGTGCATACAGCTACCACTTGCACAGGGCAGACTCTGGCCCTGGAGGTTACTGTATTCAGTGGCTTTCAAATTGTTCTTCCATTCGGCTCAGTTTTTAGTGGCTTTCCCAGCACAGTAGCAATACCACAGCTGGCATGCTTCTCCTCTGCTGGAATTTGCTTTTCTTCAGGAAAACTGAATTCAGCTTTGTAGTTTTGGACGTGGAGCAGCTGGAGGTGAATCAGGCAGAAAGTCCTCTTAGTATACAGGATGAAGGAGTCCCTTCCCCCTGCCCTGTAACTATTAAAGACGAGGTATGTTTTATGGCTTATGCTAGCAGCAAAGATGACAATGACATGCAGTTGAGTCCACAAATGTGCACTAACAGAAGGGCCACGATGAAAATGGAACAGCAATTGAGAAATGCTTCTTAAATGACATGCAGATGTCAAAATACGCTCTACAGTGTGAGGAGGAAGGAGCTCCACTTGCTAAGATAGCTGTCTTATCAAGGAAAGGCCGAGGGATGGCTTTACCATTGTCTGAGCATACCAAAGGCTGAAGAGGAAATGTACAAAAGACTGCTGGATGTGGAAGGCACATAAGCTGGCCATACTAACAGCGGAATGGTATATACTTTTAATGGTGAATCTAATTAATGTTTGGAATACCACAGGCAGGGACTAGATGACTTCTCTGACGTTCAGTGCTAGTTTAGATAAGACCCACATCTGTTTCTAGTACTACTAAGTTGAGAGTGAGGGAGGAACGTCAGGGTTAAATGATCTGCTCTGCATTATGCTCAGTGTCCAACCACAATCACATTGACTCCTTCCAGCTAAAAATCCACAAGAAGCCTTGCGTTGGAAATTACTGAACTACTTTCTGGCACTCAAAGCCACTCATCTTTTGTACATTCCTTGCTCTGACAACACAGAGATCTTTGTCCCTTTAAAACAGCAGTGCCTATGAATGTAAGAAATGTGTGAACTGTCCTCCCAATTGGTAGGCTGGAAGATAAAAAGCCTGGATTTTACTTCTGACTTTTAAACCAAGTAACTGCCATAGGCAAAGCATTCCCATGCTCTGTGCCTCAGTTGGCCTGTAAATCAAATGGCTGCAAAAGTTACATATTCCAGTGAGAAACTGGATGCTGTTAGGTTTGACAAATACTTATGAAGTAGTCTGTGTGCCTGAATTGTTACTTAATGGAAACAATGCATTTTTAGCAGCAAAAATTAATTTTTTTTTATTTGTAATGATTGGAATGCATCTCAAAAGTCAGCCAGGTCTGACCTTGGGAGGCGCAGTACCGGGGAACAACATTCACAATACTCCAAGGTGGCTACAGCCATTTGCAAGATTAAAGTATTTTAATAGTGGGGAAATGCTTCTAACTTAGAGTCGACTTGAAAAAAGCATGGAGAATAAAGAAGTCTATGCATATGAAATTTTTTCAACAACAATAATTACAGTTGCATGGAATACTGCAGTAAGCCAAGCAACTGAAAGCACCCTTAGCAACTGCTATGTAAATGGACATTATTAAATGTCTTGGTAATGAGCCCCAGTTCCTTCAGTAATTTTCTGGGGAGGCTGGATTTCCAAACCTTCTCACACCATGTCTACTGCCACCAGAAGAGGGGAGCTACATACCCCCCATAGAACTGAAGCAGTTCATGCTGCATGTTGGTGAGTACAGCTCATACTTACTGTTAGCACTGCCAAGCACACCAAACAGCAGGTATGAACCTCGGTATAACCATGTGAAGTCGGTCACACTACACCAGGACTGCATGGGGACCAGAAAACATCCAACCAGTAAGCTGGGGCAGGCTTTTAGAATGCTGGGGAGAGGAGCATTTGTAAAGCAAAGCAGCACCGGCAGAGCACAGGAGACAAGCCTGCTTGGCAGGGAGGGATGATCTGATAAGACAGCTTCCATCTCCTATTTCTTCAATCCAAGAAGATCCTAAGTGCACGACCAGACCTTCATTCCAAGCTGTTGCATAATACAACGCCTGGCGCAGGATGCTGATTTTCAAAGATTTCTAATTTGAAGGAAATCCCTCAAAATCCTTTCCAGAATGTCAGAGGTAAACAGTTTGTTCAAGGCTTCTGCAGCTCAGGCGAACTGGCACAGAGCTACCGCGGAAATCCCTGGCCCGCGTCGCACAAGGCAGCCATGCCTCAGCAGATTAGTGTTGCTTCACACCGCTGTGGTCGCTACCTAGAGATAAATCATCCCATGGCTTTGCTGAATGCAGAAAGATGTGTTTGAGGATTTGTTAGGGCCCTTTTCCTGCTGAAGTGAACCTTGGTAGCTTTAAAAACTATGATATTCTATTAGCTTTGCTCCTGAGGGACAGGGGGAATACATGGCAGGTTTTGATAGCCCTGTGTTTTTATCTATTATTAACACACAAACACATCAGGTGAGAGCACCTACAGATCATAACTCAGGACTCTGCAGTACAAAGTGCTCTGGGGCATAAAGCATAGCTGTTCTTTATGGCCAGGCACTTCCAGTCTTTGTGCTATAGATGTAGTGCTGCTTGCTGTACAAATTCTCACCATCAAATCCATCTCTTCCCTCAAAACACGATGTGCCTGACCTTGCACGTCACCCTGGGAGTTTTGCCTAAATAAAGACTATAGGTTCTGTCCTGTTGTGATTACTTTCTGCGCAGGCAGCAGAATTACATGCAGCTGGGAGATGTGGCATACAGCAAGCACATACACTCTGCTCCTTGTTTAGGCACAATTGTGGACAACACAGAGATTTCAAGCTTAATTAGCAACACCAAGGAAGCTGTTAGAGAGGCATTTCCAACCGCTTGCAGTTTAAGCTGATTAGAACTTTGCAAAAACAAAACAAAATTGTGTAGCAAAAATGTGAGGCTAAAATTCAAGTCAAACTGAGCCGCATCAAAGGAAATAAAGAAGTGACAATCGGCAAGAAGTGGGCTCTTTTTCTTTTCCTTTGGTGGTGAATTTAATTTCATAGTCTTTAATAAACCCAATGTTCCAATCCAAGCTTGCCACTCTGGCAAAGAGCTTAACCAAAATAACACTGGAACTCTGAGCTGGCGGACCAAAGAGACTATAAATTGGTCAAATCTGGGCACAATACAAGAAAAAAAATCCAAAATTCCATTCAATATTCCTGTTTTAGAATTTTGATGTAACTGACCATTGACATGGAAATGTTATCTTGACCTTAACTGCTAAAGCTGACTTGCAGAGGAAAAAATGACTGACTCTGTGACATCTTGGTGGTTATTTATAGTTCCCCTCACCCTCCCCTTTCTTGGTATTTTTACATTAGAAATGAATTCTCGCCTGCCATGCGCTTCCTCAAGGATTCTCCAAGCAATGCAAGAATTTGTGACATAAAAACCATCATGAAAATGGAAACTTGTTGATTAACATGGAAAACAAATTTTAGTTAGAAACTCTGTCAGTAAACTAGCATCCAGCAAAGCTGAGCTTGCTTTGGTTACAGATTGGACACTACCAGCTTTTTAACTACAACCTGTTTAAAGTTGGCATTTTCTGCTTTCTGTGCTCTCCAGGATAGATTTCCTGGAGAAACCAAGGGAAAAGACAGGGCTACTGTTCAAGAATCCAGGTTCTCCTGAAGTTTGTAAGAAAAAAAAAAAAAAGAAAAAAAAAAGAAAAAAAAAGAAAAAAAAGAAAAAAAAGAAGAAAAAAAAAAAGGCAGAGTCCTTCCCATTCACTCCTTGAGAATAAAAATCCCTCATCTCTCCAAACCACAAGAAAAGGCCACAACCTATTTTCATTTGTTTATTTCAAGTCACAGATAAGGGCATCTCTAAGTTGCTTCTAACAGCTACTAAATAAATTAAATATTTCAGCTAGATATCAGTTTAACAGCTACCCGTACCACCTTAATTGCTCAAAGAGAATGCAAAGCTTCTCCTGAATATCTCATATAAGTCACAAGAGAAAATCATGTTTTCTGGTGTCAGGGACAGAGCAGTGGAAAAAAAGGGTGCTTGGCTTCTGTCCTTGGGTTCCCCAGTGACTCAGAGAATAATTTCAATATTTCATTATTTTCTACCTCTGTCCTTCACATGATCTATGGAGTGAGTTTAGTAAACTATTAGGAGGCCTGTGGTGTTCTGACAGAAGTCACATCTCCATTATGAACACCAAGGCTGGCACCTGGAACTACCAAGAAACAAACACGCCCTCAAAATGAAACTGAAAACCCAAGCAAGAAGGTAATGAGCTTTTGCACAGAATTTCACGGAGCTTTCAGTGAAACACCTTTTGAATGCAAGATAATATTTTTTCAGTGTATACGTGCAAGTTGTGAAATACAGGTCATGGCAACAGTTCAGCATAAAAATAGCTGCATTTAATAGATAACATAATCCAGTATAAAGTTTGGAATAAACTCCACCAAAACTCTCACAATACTTGGATGCTGCTGCTACCCAAACAGACACTGAGAATATGATTTTTCCAAATACCTGATATGTTTCTTAAAGAGTTGCCAAATGCATTTATGTCCCTGACATGAGGAGAACGTCTTGGAGCCTTTAGGACAGTGGGAGACTTATCTGTACCTGGAATACAAGGGCTGAAAACCTTTGTGGGTACTCTGAGATCCTTCCAAAGGGTGGGGGAAAGGGGGCTTCTTATTTCCTGAAGAAAGCTTCCTAAATGAAATGTGTATTTTTAAAGATTTTGAAAGAAAACTGGGCAGGGCCCAGAGACAACTGGCACAGGTCACTGTCAAGAATAACAGAAAACAGTATTTAGTGAGTCAATGTAAGGCAAGAACTGTGTTTGTATACTCTTTCCCCTCTACACCAAGACTAAAAATTTTATATTTTTGGGGGCCAGGATTTGTTCAGAGGCTTGCACTGAGTTATCCCCTGGAGTGACACCCATTCTTCTATCTAGAGTCAGACTTTAATTGGAAATAAATCCAGGCTGCTGAGTAAGTCCAGGGTCAAGTATATCACCTACTGGCATTATTTTTAGATGCAATGACATCCCTATTCTTTTCATTCAGGTGACCTGGATGTTTCCTTCAGTTCCTGGTCTGGAGAAGCAAGTATGAGCCACCTGCTGAGATAAGAGTGACAAAGAAGGAAGGGATACAAAAAGGGAAAATTGAGACAGCTGTGTAAGAAGAATCCAGACAAGGCATAGCACAGATAACAGAACTTCCCAAAGAGGTCAAGTGAGATGTGAAAAAAGTGAAAGTTGGAGACTGATGTTCCATGCTGGGAATCTATCCATCACCTTCCTTCCTTCACTATGAGATGATCTCATCCACAGAAAGACAGACAGAGAAGATGATTTACATCAGTTGTTCTGCACCTCTTGCCCACCTCCAAGGGTGCTTCTGCTAGAACTCAGCTTGCAGTACAGCTGGGAGAGAGATGGCAGAGTATTCCTTCTAAACTTACAAACAGATACCCAGGCTATAGATCAGATCCCTCCTGGAAAAACTTGTGAAAAGTAAACCAAAAGCTTTGGGCTACTCTACTGTTCAAGATATTGTTGTGAGGCTATTGGACAGAAGATTCCTTGCAACATAATTGTCTACCTAGTTGATCTAATCTCTTAGCAGTGTTCCTTTGCTTTCAATCCAGAAAAAGACTCTCTGTAAAAAACCCCCAAAACCAGTTTTATTATTTTGGACAGACAATATGGAGACTTGGATACTGAGATCTTGGATGGCAAAACTGTTGGAAAGCAAATAAGAATGTCTTAGGCTCAAAGTTGCACCAAGAGCAGATGGGCATGTCTAAGTAGGTGGTAATTCTCTGGTGTCAGCAGGGTTAGTCAAGGATGTTCAGAGAAGGAAACCTGCATTCAAGTAATTTCTTTCCCTTTCATCACCACAAGAAATTTTGGATTAATTTGGAATATGAAGGACACTGGTTTGAGCTGTCAGAAAGGTTTATGTCAGAGCAGGGCAGACCAAAAATCAAGATGACAGTTGGCATTTCTTTACCAGGTCTTTCACATCACTTGAGGAAACTGCCCTGGATGCTATTTCAAGTTGAAAAGCACAGCAACTGAACACTGTGCTAGTCAACTAACTGTCAGTCCCTAGTATACACTAACCAGATTACTCCTGAGTTTGTGAAAACAACACCAAAGGCTTTCAGCCAAACACTATGTTTTAAAAAAGAAACAGCAGTTGACAACAACAGCAAAACCCAAAGTGAATGGAGCTTTTGAAAAGAAGAGATTCACTTGGGCACACACAGCAATAGCACGAACTCCAGTGTCTTGTGACAGCGCTTAAGAATCAACAAGCAAAGCAGAACAGCAACAGCGGGAGAAACCAACTTGTCCAACCTCACTGTTTTCCTAGTGACATAGTTACATAAGAAATGTGCATTTATATAAACACCCTGAATGTATAATAGATATTATATAACATGTCCATTCTCCAGTCAATATCATCCTCTCTGTGTATGGACTCTCAGGCTGAAATCACAGTGGTTATGGAATATAGAGGAAAAACCAACATTATTCCAGGATCATTCTGTTCTATAACTGTTCCATTCTGTTATGGGGATTTTCTTTCCATAACAGTGGAAAAGACCATGCTCCAGTGTTTCTCATAGTATTTTAAAAGGTCTGAGATCACCTGCATCAATGGTTGTTTCCCAGCATAACTGCTGAATTGCTCATTTCCATCCTAATACAAGTTACTTTCAACTTTCCTTTCTGAGGACCAGAAATTGCCATCTCCCCAGCAAGAACATCTGAACACCCAAAGTAATCCGACTCTCATGTTTTGCCAAGCAATTCATGCAAAGTAAAACTGGTACAGGCCCACATCTTTCCATACACAGTTTCCAATGTAGTGGAGCTATAAGGAACGAAAGAAGGAAGGGCCAATCTTCAGACTCTAACTATGGACCAGACCCAGCTGAAAAGAGACAAGACAGCCTAGTATTAAAACATGGCTCTTGTACCTGAGTGATCCAACTTATGCAGGCAATAAGGACAAGTGCTGGTGGTCTCCTAATGAAAGGAACACATTTTGTTGCTGGCACTGTACTACTCTGCTGTGCAAAGTGGTCCCTCCCTACACACATTCCCACATCAGCTTCCAAAGAGATGAGGGAGAAGAACAGAGGGACAGGGAGTGGCAGTGAAGGGTGGGGAACAAGGAAGTGATCTAGGGCTTACTGAGTCATCCTCTTTTTCAAAGTTTGTTGCTGGGGCAGCATAGCCCAGCTCTGCCCTACCTGCAAGTTTTCCTACAGAAAAGTTAATGTTGGCTCCTTCACATGCAGCATGAGTCCTGCCAGTTCCACAAGGGCAGCTAAGGAGTCTTGCTGGAAATCTGGCCCCAGAGAGAAGCAGCAGTGGAAAGCAGCCATTTCAGAAGCACATTATTAAGCCATCAGACCAGTAGCTACAGGATCCCCATGGAAAAGTTGATCCAGGCACTTTGTATAATTACTTGAGCCTTCCCAGAGTCATTTATTCCCCTTTGTGGTTGGCAGGGAAAGTCAGTATCTTCTGGAGCTGCAAAGTCATAGGGCTTTTTACGAAGCCAGGTTTGTAGGTGAAGACATTTCCCTTTGCAAAACCTTTGCTGGAGCACACACTGCTCAGCAGCAGTCCAGGCTAATGCAGCAAGTTCAAATGAGCATGGTATGTAGGCAAGTTTAAGCTTTCCATTTGCTTTACCTACATATGTTTTAACACTCACGTTTTTAGATGAAGAGGCATAAAAATAGCTTAATTGTGCAAACTGCCTACAGTACTGCTGGACTCCATCTGTGGGAAAAAACTGAAGTTTAAGTTTTATTAAAATTGCACATGTTTCCAGGAGGTTGCTAATTATCCTGCGTGTTTTACACAGTATTTCTGGCTCCAGGGTCTTTCTGCACTATTCTGAAAGAAGCCCAACACAAAAATATTTGAGCTGAGATGTGGAATGTGTGACTGAAAACAAGGCACTCACTCCAGGGTTCAACTGACCCCACATATCCTAGTTCTTATCAGGCTTTGGAAAACACTTTGAGGTCTGCTGTTGAGAAAATACTGCCCGGATACCAAAGACCTGTCTTTCCCATTTAGTTCTCCATCTTCCACGCACTTTAAACTCCACTGCTTGCCTGGCATTCCTGGGACTACAGCTGGGTGTACAGCTGATTTTTTCAGGGCCTGATGTGTGAATGAAGTCACTGTGGGTACACTGTGGGTACAACCCTTTTAACTACCAAACGCTCACAGTCACACACTGCAAAGTGTCCTCAGGGATAGGGTGTTCTATACTTTAGGGTGGTTAATTCAAACCACCTTTTCTTAAAGACACTCCATGCCTGCAGCTTGAGTTGGGGTATGTTCAGCATCCTGGAATAAACAAAAACAAAGCAGTCCATAGTCTCTCACGGAGAAGACAATCCACAAGATGGCTGGAAAGAAGGCCAATTTTTGAAAACAGCAGCTTTTACCTCTTCTGACCTAGGTAGCTGACCCCCCAAGCACAACCTCTAAGTGTTTTTCTTGTGCTTCCTGAACAAAGGCAGACAAATCTCCAATGGCCATAAATCACCATTCTTCAGTGGTATCAGCTGGAGTTACTGACAGCTGGACTTGCCATGGCAGTGGTGTAACAGGAGGAATGTGTTAGCTAGTGCCATGTATGGGACACAAGGATCTTGTCAACACACTATGTGCATGCTTCCCAACTTCCCACCATGCCTGGGCTCTCTGCTCTCTTCTGAGAACGTGACAAAATAAAAACAAAACAAGGCACCATTCCTTTTACCCCACATCCACAGTTTGTGAGGTCCTTGGTGCTATCATAGCACTGTTTCTGTGCAGAAACCCTGGAAACTGATCTACTTGGGATTTTTTTTGCTTCACAGGTTTGACTAAATCAAGACTTCACAGTGCCTGGGCATAGCCTGAAGGCATCAAGAGATACAGACTTTCTGCCTAGTAACCTTTGCTCCAGGTGTAACCAGTCATGCTGTTCATGTGTGTCTGCTTTCACCACTGCTCTGCCTTTCAACTATAAAAGTTTCTTTATCAGCCAGGACATCACCTTAGAACAGATACAGGATTCTGTTCTCTCACCAACGCTGCCCTTGGTATAAAACCACTCTTCCCCTAGGCTTTACAAGCAGGTCATCTGCAATGACTGGTACCAGCTCTTTTTGCCACAGCACTGGAAGGTTCCCTTAGCTGGCAATACAGAAGGTTCTGCTCCTTCCTCAGAAAGACACTTTGCAGGATGAGCCTCCAGCTGTAGATAAAGGTGGTGTGCCAGAAGATGATGGTTTTGTTCCTGGACAAATAGATGGCCTCACAGTTGAGTGTATTAAACCAATTTTGCTCAAAGCAGTCCAGGATGTTCATCAGTCCATGCCTCTCCATTCCACTGATCTGACATATTATTAATCCACTAATTTTATCAGTAATTATTTTTTGCTTTGTTGCTAATAACAGACCACAGATAAGCATCAAGCACTTATCAGATGTCACAGCTCTGCAGTACCACCCTAGAAATCCATTTCAGCCATGCTCTTTTCACATGATTTCTCTTGTAGGGACAGTTGCACTGGTCCCAGAGATGTGGCTGGGGGACGGATGGTTTAACCCAGGCTGCCTGGTTACTATCACAGGGAGTCTTAAGTAGAAGCCATTAATGAGCCGTGTGATTTAATGGCATTTCAGGGTTTGTATAATGTGTGGTGGTTACTCCACATGGCTATATAAAATAAAAACTTCAGTTTAGGAAATGTTTTCAGAAAGATTTAAGGAGGAAAAGTATTTTACCTTACTACAGGCAAAATAAAAAATAAAAAATTGCTAATTACTCTGACAAGCCCCTGGAAAGTAGCAAGCTGACTTAGGCTGTTACTGTGTAGATGATAATTGTGTTTAGGCATCTCTAAATGATGACAACATTTTCAAAGCTACTGGTCAAGCCTACTTCTGCAACAAGTAAAGGGCTCAAAATCATCATGCAAAGATGATCCTAGGGCTGGAAACATGGAGAGAGCTAGAAGTCTATTCCCCAAAAGACAAAACTGCAGTGTAAAAGAAAGTGCAGTCCTAATGGTAGATATTTCACAAATACAACCAGGAGAAAAAGATGTGAAAGATCCCTTGGGAAGAAACTAGGAAGCATCTTAAACAGCTGATACAGAATGAGAGGAACCTCTGAAACTAATCTAAAGTAGTTTAATGCACCTATAACTCCATTTCTGTAAGCTGCAACTTTATAAACCTTTTTAACTATTCAGTGTCTATTGGATGTTACACTTATTTACTGTAACCTGAATGCAGTTTGAATTAATGGCAATGATGTTATGTTAGGGTACTCAGAGTGGAGAACCAGGAACCTCTAGAGATGCCCTCTGTCAACAACACACTGCTGCAGAGAATAGAATGTGTTTTCCCTTAGCTGTTATTGCTGGCCTAGTTGATGGTAAGGCACAGAAGAGATATCCAGCTAGGGTAGGCTCCCAGAATCCCAAGACCATGGCAATCCAGTCAGCTGAGCTCTCTGAACTCACTCCACGCAAGTCTCGATGAACAAACAATTAACGTCAACCCATTTCTCAGGAAAGTAAAACTAAGGCACAGTGAAGCAACCCAAGCTGAGCAAAAAACAGACATAAGGCAACAAAGAATTCAGAACAGAAGCCAGGGATGTGAGATATGGGCCCAGAACAGTGTTCAAATAGTTTAGCTTCAGCTACCTTAAGTTAACCAGATTTCTTCTTTCCCTCCTGCTGCTTCAGGGTACTCTCAACTGCTTTGGCATGCCTGAGGCCAGCAAGCAGACCTGCTGGATTATAGATCTAGGAGCTAAGGAAACACTGAGGGGAAGAACTGGCAGGCACCTGAATGGACATAATGATAGTCTGTGCAGGAAGAGGAAAAAGCTATTTCCCAGCTGTCTCCCAGAGCCCTCTTGTTAGCCCTCTACAGAGGACAAGAGGTAACTCAAGTACCAGGAAAACATCTCAGGGGAACGTGGACAGAAAACCTTAGGGTTGAATGCAGCTCTAACAGCCTGGCCATGCCACCCCAAATAGCTGGTGTCACAGAGGGGCACACAGTAACTCAGCTGCCCTTACATACCCTATATGGGGCAAAAGCAGCACCACCGGGCCACTTTACCATGCTGGGACCTCCTCCCTATGAAGCAGAGCAAGAGTTCCTTCTTTTGGCAGACTTGTGAAGGGCTCATTACATTTTCCTCTCCCTTTCCTACAGGTGCTGCCACTTGGCACATAACAGCTGACATATCCCCTACACATGCACACGAGCTTTGTAAATCCTGTGTAGGAACACTTTAGCTCAGACATGCAAGATGAACTCCATTCATAATGGAAGAAGAGTTACCTAAGTACACACACACTTTTAAAGTCTTTGGCAAGGATTTCAGAGGATAGGGTAGTCTCTACCCTATGCCTTCATATGCCAGGATATTTTCCAAAATGACTTGTGGTTTAGATCCCATTCACTTCCTAAGAAACAGTATTTTTTCCACCAAAACCTTCTGGAAAAGAAATCTATTGTAGAAAGGGGCAGCTGCACCTTGCAGATATGCACAGCTGAAGATCTTTTATGTAAGACTCCCCCTGACTGTGTAGAGAGCTGTTAAGATGTCAGATCATGGTTTGTTGCTCTCAGGGAGGCTGCTGCAGCACTCAGTCAGAACAAGTTTACGTCTTGGAGGAATTAATTTGTCTGAATAATGTCATCCTGGTTAAACAAAATGTTAGGGAAAATATTGCAGCATTCTGGTGCACCTCCCTGAACTGATGCCTATATATGGGGATTAGCCAGCATGAAAGGGATCCTGCTGAGTCAAACTGGATTATAGCAGTATTATTTTATAGAGAAAGAAGAAAAGGGAAGGGAGGGAGGGAGGAGCTAGAGAAACCTTGCAAAAACATCAGCTGTTTGACATACTAAAGCAAACAGCACAGATGTGAAAATGTTGCCCACTTACACAAGTGCATCAGAGCCAGGCCAGTTGATAGCAGCAACCAAAAATAAGTTTTTACCCCTTTTAGCCCTGCAGGCAACACAGCTCCCAGAAAGCAAGGTGGACTCTCACCCTTTCCCAGGCATCAGGAGATGTGTTGTCTGTGTTCCCATCAGGCACTAGTGCTGTAGTGGCATGCTGGTGGTGGTGATATTCCTCACATGGGGAGGATGTCCTGGAGAGCCTTGCCAGGCCTTCCCAATTGCCTGAATAGCACATAAGGGGGCAAATGAGTTTTCAGACTCAGTTCTCAGAGCCCTTGGGGAGCTGGTGCAGATGACAGGAAGGGAAGACATGCAGTTTTCAACAAAGTCACAGAGGTGTCTCCATTTTTCACCACCAGGCACTCACACAACCATTTATGTGGTGATTGTTCAATGCTGGCTGGAGATTCAGGACTGGTGGCAACTCACAAATGGGACATGCCCTTGTATATCTTGTTTGCAGAGCTGTATCTGCAGTGTGTTCTAAGAACATGCCTTGAGGGTTAATGTCCTCTCTCTCCAGCAAACAGCTTGACCTTAGAGTAATAGCATCAGTTCCTCTGCCTGTCTCAACTCTGGCCCAGCAAATATTTACCTGTGCTCACCCAAAAGAAAGCAAGAGATGCTGACACCAACCATCTGCACTCTGCAATGCAAGGGCAGAAGACTGGGAAAATATCTTATATCTGAGGTCAGTGAACAGTGGGACTGTGCAAAGGGCCTTAGGGTGGGTGAAGACAACTGCCCCACAATTATGTCACTAAAGGGCAGATCCTACTTAAGCAAATAAAAGCAGCAAAACTCAGGCAGTGGAAGAGGTGGCACATGTTAGGCCAGAAAAATGCCACAATAAGAGGTAAGAACTGTGCTTCTCTTTGCAGTGCATCTATTCAGCAATGCTGGTCTTGGTGTGTCATAATCCCCATGCCTGCGCCTCCTGGGAAGTGTCAGTCTAACTGAGTGTGGTGGATTGTGCTAAAAGTTGTGCTTTACAACACTGAGCTGAAGACTGCTGTGGCAGCAGTGGAAAAACACTCCTCCATCCTCCACTGACCAGTGCCAGAATATCCAGTGCAACGCTAAGTTAGTCAGAGCTTACAAACACATGGTTTGAAAGGGAAAAATTCAAATGGATTTGAGTCATGGGAGTATTAAAAAATTCTCAAAAAACCAAATAGAACATATCAGTCATGTTGTAACTTAGAAAGCCAAAATTTCCTCCCAAAGACAGCAGTGAAACAGTTTCCAAGATTCCAGGACGCATCTCTGTCTGGAGCTAATATAGATTATTTTTTTTAATCCAAGTTTCAAGCCCAGCAAAATCCATTTCTGACAACAAGCACCCCTCCTGCCAGCCAGCCAAAGAAATCATACCACGTCTCCCTAACCCACACCTTTCGCCCACAGGTAGCATTGTAGCCTGTACAGCTCATCCCACCAGCATTGCCATGGTGACCACCACACACCTCCCATGGATTAAGACCCTTTTCCATCTCCTTTTTTAGTCAGTAGTATCAGCCCTGTGTTTTTCCTAGAGGGGAGCTGGAGCATGTTGGGAGCCTGTGGTGGGAAGACAGGCATAGTCCTGACCCACATCTTCCCAATGAACACTCTGTCAAAGACACACTCACATTCCTCCCTGCCCTTCTCTGGCCCTGCAGATCCCAGGGTATTTTCTGTGTGCTGACTTCAGCTGGAGTTGCAACAAGACCTCTTCCTGAGCAGCCTTTTCTCTCACATCTCCCCTACATCTCAGAAAGGGCAGTCTTGGCATAGTTTTGCCTCCAGTTAAGGCAGCTTCAGAACCTGGTTTCCACTCATCTGCAAGGCCCATGTCCTAACCACTTACGTGTCATAAAATAATCTAAGCATATTGCATTTCTTTTTCTGACCATGCCAAAGAAAATGGTCAGAACTGCCTTTTCTGGTGGAGTCAGTTCTGAACAAGAGTGAATTAGAGCATGACTAAACAACCAGGCCACGCAGGAGCTATAGGTGGAGGAAAACCTACTTTCTAGGTACTCAGATGTGGCTTGCCTTAAATACACCGAGCAAAGGTGACACCAGTACTGAGGTGATGGCAAGAGAGTTGTAGGTAGGGCTGGTTAAAATATTCTTCCCTAAGAGGTACCAATGAGTCTCCACCATTACTCCCAAGACACATGCACGTCAGCCCAACCATGTGGCTTGTATCTAGATGAAGTTATCTGGAATGAATTCCATGACAAGCATCAAGCCCATTTAACAGAAATCCCCTTGTCTCTAAATCAGGCAAAAATGTGCTCCCTTAAAGAAACAGCAGTAAAAAAACAAAACAACACCCCACACTCCCTGTGTGTAAGCATCAGTAAACACTAAGTAGTTTAATACATTTTGCAAAAGTAAAACCAGAATAAATGCCTTTTCTCCAGCACATAAGGAACAAATTATTACCTCATTGTCTTCAGTAATTATTCAAGCAACGCATTTAAACATTCAGGGAGAAGAATGTTTGCTAAAATATTGTTATGTAACATGGGGAAAATGACTAATTCTGCCCTTGATCTTTTCCTATTTTGCTCCAAGTAAGAGTCACCAGAACTTATCCTCTGGTCAAAGCAGCAGCACGACTGAATTCTGACCCAATTCCCCCAGTGGCTTTTACAGTGGGCCGATCCTATCCCAGGCAGCTGAGCTATTCCAGAATTACTGAGCATAACTGTCTTCTGAATCAGTCCTTCAGGGCTGCATGTTTCCAAAGACAGGTGGAATAAACAACACACATTTCTCCATGCGCCCTGCTGACGGAGGTCAGAGATCACTTCCAGTTTCTCATGACTTGTGAGGAGTCTGGAGCCTTACACATAAGCCAAGTGGGGCCAACTCCATCCAGCAGTTGAATGCACACTTTAGTAAGTGCTGATTCATGGAAGGGATTTGCTACATGAATCAGTCTCCTGACAGCAGATTCAGAAGTTATTGAAGACCTGTTCTGTGTATCCTTATTTCCAGTCCATTTGCATCAACAGTATACATAAAAGAAACAGACCTGTCTGTTCTTACAGACACCTACAAGAAGCAACCATTTTCCTATTCTAGTGGAAAAAAAAACCCAAAAAAACAACAAAAATTAAATTTGAGATTGAAAAACTTTCAATGGCCTTTTTTAAGTTGTGACCCAATCTATTTTGTAATGGCATGAAACCTGTCCACCATACACAGAATGAAGGTGACACTGACCATGGGGGTCTTGTGTCAGAAGAGGTCTAGTCACACTGGTAAGAAAAAATGCTGTTTAAAGCTTCAGGAGTGCCTGTGAGTTCCCTTCCTAAACGAAAAATTGCATGGGAAATGTCCAAGCCTGCCACACTTTTGAGAATCAGCTTTTCAGTAGTGGGGAGAAAAGAAAAAAAAAAGAAAAATCTGTTCTTGGAGTTCCCATTCAAAGCTTTAAGATTCCATCTTTCAAACCCTGTGATTAAAGATTTTCATTTTGGGCGATAACTGGGATGAAAACAAATTGTCAATGATCTTCAGCTGAAATCCATCTTGTGCAACTTTGTCCCTAAGTCACTGGAGATGCAGAGGTGGGATTTAGGTCTCACAGGGCTGTGTTGCCCCATCCTGATGCAGTCCTCATTAGGCTGGGATTGTGTTTTCATCCTTCCTATAACCTCCAACAAGGAGCTATGCTTTTGTCATGCATAATACTATGCATGATTATACAGTCTGGAGAAGTCTACATCTTGCTAAGCTTGGAGTTAAGAGGGAGAAAAGTTATTGAAATCAAGTATTTGGGATATATCCATATATTTCCACAGCTAGAATCCAGCACCTTGGAGCCAACTCTATAACATTTTCCCCCTTTTCCAAAGACTGAGGTTCAAAGACACTCATGAAGCTGTGTCACTGCGTTAACCTGTACTGGTTAACTGGTTTACCCAATCTGCCACAGAGATCCTCCCAATCATCACCCACTGAACACCTGTTACAGCAAGTCTGTTATTTTTAATTAACAGCTGAAGTAAAATTACCAGTTCAGTCCTCAGTGAGTTTGACTTGAATCCATATCCCCTCAGTAACAGAGAGGTCTCCTGTTAGTGGAGGAAAATGCATCAGCCTGCTAAAGGATGGCTAGGCAGAAAGCCCTTGACCATACTAGAAATTTTCAGAAGGCAAACAAGGCTCCTTCTCCAGCTAGAGCACCAGGACTTATTTTGCAATTAGAAAAGAAAAGATAAAGGGACAAGCAAATTTCCTGCTGTGATTGGGCATTTGCAATACAGTCCCTATAACTACATCTCATTCCTAGCGGTACCAGTCTACACAGTACTGGGTTATTATGTAGTGTCTTGGACTGCTTGGAGGTAATAAGCATTCACCGAAAATGGACTGCTATTAGCCACTGGCAAAAGCTGATTATAATAGTGCCAGCACTGGAATATGTTTTCCACCCATTTACAAGAGGAGTAAAATAACAGGAGAAAAAAAAATCACATTTGCCAATGTTTGGAGCATAGTGTGCTCTACATACAATTATCAAGAGAATGACAGGAAATTGACCCATTTACTCAGAAAAGTTCCTATCGTGTTCTGCACTATTTCATTTCATGCCCATTTGAGAACAAGTCATTTCTCTTCAGGGCAGAAGATAAATTGTCAGCTCGTACACACATCTCTTTTCATTGCCAGGCACAAAAATATCACAAAGAAACATTTTCCTTCCCTCTGCTTAATTTTCTTCTTCTTCTTCATCTCCTCTAATAAACGGTGCTAACTATAAAAGTCAACGGACTGTAAATAAACTCAATTCTATTCCTACCTTACCTTATGATTGATTTTTGGACATAATGTATTCCACCCACAAGGTCTCTTGCCTGACTCAACCGCTTTTCTCAGTACCACAGAAAAATCAGATAACAACCTCGGTGGAATAGCTTTATGTAAAAACAGAAACATTTGGCAACTACAGTTTTCTTAATGGCACGCTGTAATACGTGTTACACCGCATTAGGGCCCAGCAGACAGGCTTTGTGTCAGCACGAAGAGCGCGTGTCCTGCGGTGGGAGCTCCGAGCATTTAGGCAGAGGGCCTGCCAGCAGTGCCATTACAGAAACAGCAGCATGAAGTGGTGTTTGGATTATCCTATACACACCTTGTACAGGGTGTGGAAAAGCTCCATCCATCTTCCCAGCTGAGCCCTTGGACTTACCCTGTCATCTGACCCAACTAGTTCTCTCACACTGAACGTGCTTGAGGCTCACAACCATCAAACACCATTTTAGTCCTTAGCTGGTGTTTTTGTTCCTTCACACAAGTTTCTTGAGGTTTAAATTAGAGCAGCTCCACAAATCCTGAGTTCACACAGCTTTTCCTGCAGATGGTATGTTGACCAGCACACCTCAGCTGATCCTCTAGCCCTTGGTCTGCAAGGTCCATAGTGCACACAGCGCTGAACATGCTGTCCATTTAATGTAGGACTTTATATTCAATCTGATCACTCAACACTGTTCTTTCACCTGGATATTAGCTCCCCTGTGCGCTTCCATCCTGGAGCACCATTTGTAGGAGTGAAAATGACCAATCATTTGGAGCAGGAAATGAGATGGGGAAGGGAGCCCAGAGTCAGCACCAGCCTCATTAGCAGCAGCCCTTCAGTCCTAGATTTAGAGCAGTAAATCCCATATTTTGCAGAGAAACCAGTCATAGTCAATGCTATAGCCAGAATAACACTTTCTATGATGGAAATATCAGAATATCAGCCTGGGAAGTGCAAGGGAAAGAAGAGCCTTTCTTCTCAAGCAAGCAAAATATTCAAGGTTCTGCTAATTTACACTCAGACTACCTCCCTCCCACCCCCTCAAAACCCGTTTCCCAGTTAGGAAAAGGGATTAGCAAAGTAACAAAAGGAAGACTTTCCAGGTCATGAATCATGCAGAAATTATAGCCAAAACCAAATTGTTGGGGTCTGCTCTTTGTCCCAGTGAAACGCTGTTTGCTGCTGCTCAGTACAGAGCCCAGCTGCCTCTGAAACCCAGAGTCTGCACATGCCTACAGGGAATGTGAAAAAGAGGGAGAGAGAAATGAAACAGCTCCCTGCCTCTCAGTGAGGCTGACAGCATGGACCTCTGGACATCTGTAAGAAAACAGCAGAGATCATTACCTGCTTGGGAATAGGATTGCTGTTGGCCTCTATGAGGGCAGCCAGATTCCCTCAACTCCCTAGAAGAACTGTGAAAGCATTAAGAGACACTTTTACCTTCCTGTCTTCATCAGCTGAGAAAATAATTTCCTGTGGTTAATTACACATTTTAGCACCAAGGTAGTGATTGTCCTCTAACTGCAAACATCTGCCTCCAGCCTGGGGTGGAGCCCAACTCTGACCATGGGACCTTGGGCATGGGCAGCTGCAGGATGGGATGGCGGTCCCTCACCTCCTGTCCTGTTATGCATATGCAGTCATGGGAACATTGAAGAAATGGGATCCAGCACTGGGGTGCCAGCTCCTGACTGTGTGCAGCCTCCTGCTATGTGCCAGCTCCAGCCAGTCCTCCTCCCAGCTGCCCTCCCTGCTTGCTCAAAGCCCACAAAGCCCTTTGGGTCTGTTAGCAACCAGGAGGAGCTGAGCTCTTCTCTTAAGGTCAGATTCTAAGCCCACCAATCCACACATCTGTGGCAATTTTTCCACTCACAGGATACAGTTCCAGTTTTCATCAGGCAATTGCTTGCTGCTTATACACAGACCAGGCTCATTGGGCTCACTCTTGCTCACTTAGAAGACAACTAAATTCTTCCTAACACTGAGAAAAAGAAGACAGTGCTCTTCAAATGCACACCCCACTCCTTGCTTCCTATTTCTTTGTTTATAAATGTTGAAGTATGAGCTCCATACTGTTGCCACAGCCCTGAAGCCACATTAATTCCCACATATGGGTGAGAGAACGGATGTGGCCCATCCACCACCCATACAGGAGAAAACTTCATTGCATACAAGAAAATTTGCTTCACTTCATACATCAATGCTCACCTTCTCTCAATATGACAAAAAACCCCAAAGAATAAAGGAAACAAACATCTTCCTCTGCCAATACATGCATACAACATGCACAAATATTTTGGAAAATTGAAGAATCTGTAGATGGAGGGATTGGTGCCAGATTTTAAAAATTATTAAACATTATGTACAAAGAAAACATAATGAGCTCCTATGGGATGTAGAAAAAATTACCCATGAATGAGAGGAAAATGGATAACCACTCCTGGGTTTGCCACTGGTGAATTATTTAATAATCACTCCCCAGCAGATGGAATATATTTATCCACCCCATTGGAGCACACTTTGCAATTTATTTACACTGCTTTAAAATATGATTATTTATTTAAAAAATAAACAAGGTATCCACAAGGGAAAAGGGAAGCAAACACAAGCTTAGAGGGGGGAAAAACATGTTTTGAGCATTTCAGTTCAATTTAGGGAATTTCCACTTCTTTACTTCTACTTTAAAAACCAGAAATTGAAAACTCTTTTAATCAAGCCAGTCTAGGTTCCTCACACACTTAAGAGGATCACTATGAGATGGGGTCTATGTGTCTTACACTTTCATTAGCCACACTGTCTTGGGCACCAGAAATCTGATGCAGCTCCTATTAATATAAAAGAAAACATGCAAATTGGGATCAGTGGGACCAGCCCCATACCTTGGACTAATTTGATTTACAGGATCTAGTTTGTCTAAGCTAGGGTGATCCTACACCCATGGCTCAAACAGCACTCAGCCTTGCCATTTAATTAGCTACTTATTCTAAAATGCAAAGGGTACCATTTAGCAAAATTCGAAAATGCAAAAGGTACCCTTTAGTACTGTGTAAGTACATAAATATACTGCCTGCTCCCAAAATTAAAACAGCAATTGTGAGCAAAAGGCTCTACCCACTCAACAGCAAAGTGTGCTACTGGTAACTGCAGACTGATTCGGACCTGAGGGAAAAGTCTGCAAGAGGAACAAATACCTTTCCCAGGCAAATGACAAATCACTTCAGACTGAATTCAGGCTTTCAGATTCTTCCAGTGCAAGTCTGTGTGTACATACAGGTATATATTAGCCATGGAAGGCTGCACAGAAACTCTATTACCCAGCCGAGCACAGGTGTTTTTAGGAGTCAGAAGTCATTTGGGAGAGAAGAGGTCAAGAGAGACTCCACAGCACAACATACTCTGTTACACATACTCTATTTTTCATGTTACGCATACTTTACAAAGTTTTTATACTTTGCTGACAGAAAACAAAGAACAACCCCAACCCCTAAACTACTGTCCCCTCACCAAGGAAAAATCTAGTCACTATTCATTACTCCTCCCAGTTTTTCAATAATCCATTCTGATTTCCTCTAAGGCCAGTGAAGTTTATTTACAGATCTCAAATGTAGGAGAGTTCCATGATGAAATCACCAATAGTTACTGGAGACGTAACACTTTATAAAGTGACTAAAGAATAAGATTACTCAGTAGTAAGAGTTTAAGTCTCATTGTTAAGAGTGGGTTAGCAAACCAAAGGCAGCAAATTCCTCAGTCATTTAAGTGCTTTTGAAAATGTTTCTCCAGGACCTGAAGATAATTTCTCTCTCATACGTTGCTTCTACTCCCCAGACCAAGAAAAACTGCAGATAATGTGAATCAAGAATAGATATTTTGTAAAAGATACCACCTTAAAAAATAGAAATCTGTTAGACTAAAATCCAACTGCAGGCATGGATGCCAATGCTTTACCAGCTAGCTATTTCAGTAAAAGGGCTGCTCTATAGACTCTCCCATATAGTGAATGCTATACATCTTTAATGTTGGAATGAACTACTAGAATAGTATTGCTTAGTTCAGACTGAGGAGAGCAAATCAGTGTGTCCTCCTCACTGGGAAAGGGGTCAAACAAAAGCAAATCCTCTCGTGAACTGAGAGTGCTGCACTTTTTAACAAAAAAATCCAAACTGACCTCTAAAATCTCAACACCCTGGAAGAGTAAGAGCAACTTCACTGCATATTATTTCTGTAAAGACAGATACCAGATTTCAAAGATTACTTCCACCACAACAACCTAACACATGATTACAGACAGTACAGATACCCACGTCTGCTGGGATGTGGACAGTACAGACAAGGGAACAAAGGACTCCCCTACACTCTCCTGAGAAAGCAAAATGGAAGTGTCGAACACCTCATGTGGAGTTATGCGCTCATTTATTTTAAAGACAGAAAGGATTAAATACATCTACATAAAGGAAAGCAAAAGTGTTTAAACAACAATAAAAAAAGATTTAGTGGCATTAATAAAGAACTCCCTTAAACCAGCATGTCACCATTAAAGTAATTAATAGGGCATGCAAGACACTTCAGCAGAAAGCAAGCAGTGCTTACATTAGAGCCTTTTAAGTTTTCACATGACCTCAAGACAGACTCAGGCATTCCTGTGCAAAACTACCCTCTAAAACAGAGATGGGGGCATTCAAGTCTATAAAAGAGTGATTTTAAAATTTAACTGATATAGTCTAAGTCTAAAATGCAAAGGTTAAGGGAATATTAGAAGGGCAATAATTCTATCTGATTAAACTTTTATCCGAAGTAACAATAAAATGTTCAAAATGAATTAAAGATTTTATTAACAGATGCAGAGGCTCTATAAAGGAGTTTGAAATCTAAGTACTAGAGAGGAGAATTTTTTCTTTTTTTTTTCTCTGGATGGAGGTGATATTGCTATAAAACTTTAATCTTATTGCCATGCCACAGTGAAAGTAAAACTGTCAGAGGTAATAGAGCAAATCAGAATTGCTTTCTCTCCCTGCTCTGTATTGCAAGGCCCTCTTTCCAGCATATAAGAATATGCACATTCTGAGTCTGGCATTGATACTATAGGTGACAGATGCATGCAGACAGGTTATGGGCTGACGACTCACCTGGACTTCTGCTGGTTTCAATAGTCCCCATGTGGTAAGTACAGCCACATTACATGGACCATTCCAAATGAGTACTGAGCAAAAATTGGTGCTGTGCCACCAGGGACTCTTCAGAACATTTCAGCCTTTCCAAAATGGAATTAACTATTTCAGGACAGTTTCAGACATTTTAGTTGTTTATTGCTACCTGTAAGAGGATTACACCAATTTCTGAGCCCTTGAACAAAGGCATTTCACTACTTTAGAATGATCAAATTTAGGCCAGCCATAAAACTATGGAACAGGATAAAATAAAAGACTTTTGTGAAAATTATTACTAAAAGCAGGACATATATATGACTCAGAGCAGAGCTCAGCTCCATCAGGGCATTTATCAGCCATGATTTAGGCCATCACTAATTCTTCCTTCTGTTTTGCTGCCGTTAAATTCTGGCAACTTGGTTGCCTTGGTGATGGCTGCAGTGTCTGTGGCAGATGCACTGGAAGGCATCCTGCAAAGGGGTTTGGCTTTTCTGGGAATTCTTGAGCCTTTTGAATGTTGGCAGGAGTGCTGTGATAGCCACCTGTTCCACCACCCTCCAACCCACCAATGTCAGCACTGAGCAAAACCTGCCCCCAGCCCACCCCTGTCACACACCACATCCTCCTTGTGAGGACCCAGGGCTCAACCTCTCTCAGTCCCTGCAAAGCCCCAAGTCAGCCCAAAAGGCAGCTTCAGGGATTCCCACACCCTTCTTTTGCCTTGCAGTACCCACAACAAAACCACAGCTCCTAAGAGGAGCAACTGACTGCAAATTGCCAGGGAGATCAGCATGTCAAACAAATATTTTTCTTTTCACAACAGAACATAAATATTTGGCAGCACATTTAATTTAAAAAGTCTAGAAGTTACTAAAAGAGAGTGGTGAATGTTGCTACGATGTTCGTTTGCTTCCTAAAATATGACCACTCACAGATGGTTTGCTGTAGGAAATATTAAATAAATTTTTAAAGTGTTGTCTGGCTTGAACACAGATTGCATTTACACAGATACCTTTGTTGGTGGAATGCCAAGATGGTGTATTGGTTCAAACACAACCTTAAACAAAAAAACTACCTTGTCAGGAGTTAATGGAATATTCATACTTAAAATCTCAATCCCTGATAACATCTGAGCATTAATTTACATTTCAACACTGCTATTTTTTACCCCTCTTGCTATATTTCCTTTCACAAACAAGGGAAAATATCCAGATTTGATCAATAGCAACTTTTAGGTTTTGTGCACAATAACCATTATTTTTTAGATTTTCAGAGCAGTTTGAAAAGATGGGAGGCACTGCAGGTCTCGCCAGCCACATTAACCAATGTGCTCTCTGGTCCCGTGAAGGCGGCTACCTACCAGTGCACAATAATCTCTTGTCCCCAGCAAATGCTACAGCACCAGAGTTGAGCTATAATCTGTTTTTCCTTCTGCCCAAAATACCCCAGTGGATGATTTACCTCTTCTTTCAATATTGTGCTTGGCCCCACAGCTTTGTAATCAATGCAGATGAGAAGAAGCAACAGTCTTACAATTTGCTTTGTCCCTACGTGAGTACCAAGCACTCTCTATACTCTTAGAATCAATAAACTTTGCCTCCTGTCATCGTTCCCATTTGTTGTGCTTTCCCTACAATGGCATGATTTTTTTCTTTTTTTCTAACCATAAAACTCCCAAGGCCATTTGGGTTTGTGTGTGTGTGATGGCAAGTTAAACAGTTTCCTCCACTGCAAACAAACACCGCACGCAGGCAAACCATGTCCTGGAGTGAAGAACAGCGGCAAGACACTAGAGGGAGGATCAACCCACAAGAGTGAGCTTTTGCCAGAGCAAATTCTTTGGAGTGTGGCTTCACCAAGGAGACGGCTCAAGTGGCACACTGCAAGAGGCTGCTAGCCTCTCTGGCACGCAGGCTTGCAAATTGCTGTCTGGACTGAAGGAAGAGGGCAAATGGAACCGAGAGAGAGAGAAGACTTTGTTCTCTGCAATGCTGTTAAGGGGAAACCATACCTGCTAAATCCAAACACGCCCATTCCATGATAGATTCAGCTCTGTTACCCACAGATACTGCAGCCTAGTTGCAAGGCCTATGCTTTAACAGCAGCTCTGCACAGGAGCAGTGGTGAAAAAAGCTGTTTATTTACTTCAGTGAGTTCTCCTTTTTTTTATGTCTGGACATTGCAACACTTTGACATCACTGCCTTAGAAAGGACAGAGCTCCATAACACACAGTTCTGATGGAAACACACACCTAAATTATAGGCCCAATTTCAAATAAATCACAGCCTTTCCAAAATAATTGTCTTCAGCAGTTTGAATTGACAAATAACTACGCAGGGTTACAAGCAAGCAGTAGGACTTCACAGAAAGGAATACTGTCATGGTATCTCCCACCCTCTTGGGTTTTCCAAGAGCCCTCACTCTGCTTTCAGCTGCTTATTCATATTCATGTCCAGGCTCAAAACAGCAGTGGTTAGAAGAGGGGAAGAAAAGTAGCTCACTCACTTGAAGATCTTTCAGGCTGAACTGCAACTAGAAAATTTGTAGAAACTACATAGAAAATTTGTATGTGGAAAACCTGAGCTGTTGAGTGCAGGATGTGTTTGTGGTCCTGGATAGGTAACTCAAGTTCAGAACTGGAACAAGCAAGGTTAGAAAACACTCCTGGGTCTGCCCTTGCCTAGATTTTAATTGTTTTTAAAAGAGGTTTGCCCCACCTGTCCTTGAAGGCTTCCAACAACGGAGATCCATGCTGTAAACAAACTGCATTTAATTTTCTTAGGGTCAGATCTCCATCTGCAATATGGAGGCAATGCCTTTTCCCTAGACCAAGAAGGTCTTTGGAGGCAGACACTGTCATTCACTGACACACCACAATGAGAGTTTATTAAAGTGGGATCTCTAGATGCTACTTGGGTAGCAAAGGGTGAAAGCAGCAAGTTTACTGAAGAGGTGGTAAAATACAATTGAAAGAAAAGAGATGAATGCTGTAAACACTGGATGTGACTTGTCATCTAATACCCATCTACAGCTGACTGTAAATGAGGAAAATTTTCCTGCCTCTACAAAGATGCTGGTGAGTAAGACTTTATTCTTTCCTTATAAGCTGTTTCTTCTAAGTTGCAAAGGCAGAAGAGTGTTGGGATACCTTCTACAGGGAAGGCTCAACACAGCTAAAAGTCATTGCTGAATGGCTTCACCATCCTTTCAACTGTAGTATGATCCATAAGCGGATGCATAGCCGGAAGCCACAAAATCCCATTAGTCCTGCAGAAAGAGAGACTATTTTCTTCCAAAGAATATACAGTTGGTCAGTAGAATTCACCCCGCAAGGCAGGAAATTTACTGAATGGCAGCAGCTGGTTCTTCACAGAATCATCTTTTCGGTCACTAAGAACTCCCTCCACAAAATTTCGCATGGCATAGTTTTCTAGATTATATATGTCAAATCAATGCTTAGTTCATATAATCAAAATATGAAAAATGCTTCTAATTATAAAAGCACAAGGCAGAGACAAGAAAACAATTCAAGTTGTTATGGGGGTCAGCATATGCAGGAAGAAAGATCAGGATTCCTGCATTCTAGCAAGCCATCACAAAGGTCTCAAGCAAGCCCAGATGTGGAGGGGGAGCATTCACCTAATAAGGACACGTTTTTAACTATGGCCTATGAAAAGGAGCGGGAAGTGATTCATCCCTAGCAAAACTTCTCACCATCAAGGCATCACTGAACTAGTTCACCAGTGCTTCATGCCTGATCTTCCAAAACAAAATTATCTATTAAAATGCTGTCCAGCCTATGGTAACTTTTCCAAAAATATCCCCCTCATAACACTACCAACACTGGTAGCATCGAGTTTCTCTACCTCCACAATCCATAGCTGGTCTTCCTCTAAAGCAACACTCTAGCCAGCTTTCTGGAAAGTCAATTATACCAAGGTATATTGGCCTCAGAGAATCCATCGCCAAGGCGAGCCCAATGCAATTCTTGGCAGGGCTCATTCTCATTGTCTTCCAAGAGCACTATGAATTTTCCCTCTTACAGGCTTGGTTTGCAGACTTCTTGTCCTCTGTCCTTGTTGGACAGCAAGATGAATTGGCCCTGTCTTCTTTAATATTAGCCTCTGGGTCTCCACAGAGGAATTCCTATATAGAATTACCTCATCATCTCATGGTACACTTTCTCTACTTTCTTTGTAAATCCAGTTTAGAAAGGAGGTTATTGATCACTGGTGACTCCCCCACTCATCCCTGCAAAGGAACCTTTTCCCCCATCTCATAACAAAGTAAGAGGTATGTCCCATCTCCTATAGCAGCTGGTAGGCCACTTTAACCACAGATGCAGGCTTCCAGAGGGTCAGCTAAGTTCAGCTGTTCCAGTTCTGACAGAAGCTGCTTCGTTGACATTTTCTCTCATACACACATTTTTGTACCTCCTAGAGTTGGACTCCTGGAAGCTCAAGGTGCAGCTTATGCAAGAGTATCCCATCCTCCTCTATCCATGTCCTGATTGCATAAGACCATTTACCACTCCAAGCAGTAGCATTGAGCATATGGCCACCAGTCCTCCACCACCCATCTGTATCTTTTGTATCAACTGTTGCTGGGTGCTATCAATAGAAAGGGCCATTACTCTTAAGGGATTTAATAATTTTTCACTTTTACAAGTGATCAGTTTACCAGAAGTAACAGTCTTCCCTCGCCACAATGTTTTTCCAAACAAATTACCAACTGGGCCTAGGCTGTCAAAATTATCAAAGTTAATAATCAACAGGAATAAAACACGCCTGTAAGCAAACAAAAACTCTGTATCTGTTTTTTTTTTTTTTTTGTCTGCTATGCCCACGGACCACTTCTGTTGTGGGTAAGAAATACCCAGGGCAGGAGCCTGCTGCTGCCTGGCACAGCCCAGCTGCATCTCTCTGCTACAGGAGCTAAGACTTAATGCTTTTCGATCCACGGGTCAGAGGTTCAGCTCCCTGCTGCTGATGACTCACACAGGAGCACCGTACTAAAACTAGCAACACCAGCTTTTTTCTAGGAGAGGATTGAAGAGAAGCATTGATCTCAACGAAATATTTCCAGGGCAAAAAAATTCCACCACGTAAAGAGTGCGTGACTTCTCTTTAGTTTATTTTATATTTTTGTTCCAGTTGTCATTTTGAATTCAAACTCTTTGGAAAGCAGGCATAATAGTCTTAATGATCCCATTGAGCAGTTTAAATTCAAATTGTGGAGCACTCGCAATACCATGCTGGCAGCACTTTCCATAAATTACTCTCAAATTCAATACGTTGCTTGACAAAAACAAGAATAAAAGGCTTTTTACTTTAAAAAGAAGAAAACTTGTATCATAAAAAAAAAAATCTTTAAATTATAGTTTCTCTTTTTTGGTCCAATTTAAATTGTTACATAGTTGCTAAATTAGTGCTGTAATCCCTGCTTACAAATTGCAGAATTATTTTTAAAAATAGATGTAGTTTTACCGCAGGGATCAACCTTACACTTTAGACCGTATGTGCTGGAGGAAGCTGCTCTTGCACAGCCTTCAACCAAACACACTCATGTGCACACACAGGGTGAGGTTTACAATACCAGTCACGCTGAAGCCGATAGCAGTCTTACCAGAGACTTCAATAACCACAAATTGAGTTAACACTGACATTTCAAAATGATTAGCAAATTCAAGCTTTCCCAGGATGCTCAATGGCACTAGTGGCTCTGGTTGTACCTTTTCTTAAAATATCAGCATTTCTCTTGTGTTCTATTCTGAACTATCTTCTCCTACTGAACTACAGACACTGACAGGTCAGGAAGTTAGACACTTGTAAGAGAGAAAAACCTCAAAGATATACTGTTTTCTCCTCACAAAACAAGTATTTGGGGGGAAAAGAAAAAAACCAGGGGATCACTATGGTCCTGACTTTAAAGCTGGGGAAAAGCAATAATCAGGGCACAACTTCCACGCACAATTTTTCCTCCTTCAAGCTCTTTCACAGCTTTAGTACTATGGAAAGATGAATTTCACCTGCAAAATCCTAAGTGATCTTTGGGGATGGGTTTAAGGTCATGTCATCAATATCTCCCAGCGCACAGCAGAAACAGGAAATCTCAATCCCTGTGTCTCCATAGGGCACTGCAGAGCACACCCCCTATTTTCCCCCACTCTAGCTAGACAGACATGAGAGTTTCTTTCTTCTCCTTCAATCGCTCATCATTTCTAACCCACTACTTCTCTGAACTCTTTCAGCTGACCCAGGCTATTTCTGCTTTCCTGTATCCTTCCCAATCACACCATGGTCCTTCCCTCAGATGGGTCACATTGACTTGGAGGCAAACAGAAGAAACCCTCAGAGGCCAGGAGCATCTGCAAGATCTCGCTGTGTCCTGTGTTAACTGCAGGAGCTCAGATCTTCTCAGCCTCAGAGTTTGTATCTCCAACTGCCAAGCACCAGACTGCCAGGAGAGGGGATGGAGGAAAATTTCCATGTCCTGGAGAAAGTTATCTGGACATCAAAGAACATCCCATTCACAAAACAGCAGCATTTCTCTCACCAGACTGGTGTGTCTGGTTAACCTTGTGTTCAGTCCTTACGATAACACAGTATTTGGAAAGCGGACAGCTGGCACTGCTCTAACATCTTGCTTTTCAGTCTTTTATAACAACAATTCCAATGACACTACCCTTAACCTTTTCCTTGCTCTGAGTCCAGTGCTAAAATCTCTTCCACTACTTAAAAGGAAGCAAACCAGATGTTCTTTTGTCAGAAATTTGCCCTGTAAGGGAGGGAAAAAAATACACCGATAACATACTGCAGACACAGCATTCAGCACGTGCACAGCAGTGCACTGGTTACACTGGAAACCCTATCATGATATTTCAGATGTTACTTGACTGTCGTAATGACTATGAAACATCTGTCTCCTATTAACACTTTAGTTTTTACAGTTGCTTTCAGTTCAGCAGAAGTGTCTTAATGGAGAAGACTGGTACTCTTTTAGAAATAACATCAATAATGAAAGAATCCTTGGATGCAGAGCAAAACCAGCAAACACACTGGCAACAGAACTTGCTGCAATCGTACGATGTAACAGGAAATGACAGTGATGGGCTTTTTTTGTGAGGGAGGGGGGCGTGTTTTGTGAAAGAAATTAACTTTGGTACTCAAATTCCCATTAGGAAAAATATTTATTTTCAAACAGGTGATTGATCTCCTTAGATGTTATTTCAGACTTTTGGGGAATTTCATCTTAACTGGGTCACTGATAAATAAAACCAGAAACAAAAACAAAGAAAACCCCTTCTGCGGGCTATTTAGGCTTGGTATTGACTAACCAGTAATTAAATACAGCTCTTCACAGTAATCTTAATTATGGCTTCACTGCACCACAATTAAGAAGAGTCACATAACAAACTGAGAAGATTAGCCAATTCTAATTGCTGAAAAACATTTATTTTTATTTTTGTGCATAGTTTTTGAGTGCATAAGGCCACAAAGTCACACAAGTGAATTATTAAAAAACAATCAAAGACTTCAAGAATTTATATATCACAACTAGGCAAGTACTATAGTTTATTTTCATTAAATAAATGAAGCCTCCGTGGTTTGCATCAGAGGTCAAGAGTCTTGGACTTGGGAAAATGGGGTTGTGTGCTAGAAATCAGTGTGAATTAGGTAGACCAGTAAACAAGTTTCATTGAATTACTCAGACTTATGCCAGCTGAAAACCCTATTTTTTTAGTTGGCCACTGCCATGAATTAACTGTGTAGTCTTGGGCTAGTCACACAGGTTGCACCTTTCATGTGAATTCAGATCCAGAGGTATCTGAGTCTAGGCATTTCAGTCCAATTGACTTCCTACAGACCTAGGGTTCCTAGTATCCAAGCTGTTTTCTGATCACAGGACTTGAAGCTCAAAAAAAAAAAAAAGTGAGGCCACACTTCAGAAGAATCCTTAAGCACAGGCTAGATTAACTCTCATTGAGTTCAGTATAACTGCATCACACATCTAAAGGCATCTAAAGACAAAAGCATTCAGACTGTGCCTCATCAATTTAAGGGTCCCCAATTCATCTGCAAGAAGAATTTGCAAGCCTATCTCAAGACTTCAGTGTACTTAGGCATTCATTATCCTTCTGAAGCCAATGCAGACCTCATTCCATTGAAAAATCAATAAGACACAGGCTCTAGGACACAAATTCCTCAGACCCAAAGCCAGTAGCATGGCAAGTGCTTAGATCCCTTGTGAATCTGGCTTTTAGCACAGCTGAGTCCTGAGCTTTCTGAAAGGTACTGAGACTTAGGCTTCCAATATTTGTTTCTTCCATATTTAAGAGTTTAATGCATGCTTGGCTTTTTGTTTTTTTCTTTACTGCCTCAGATTGCCAGATTCCAGCTTCCCATTTCCCACTCACAGTACCAGCTGTCCAGCTACACATACACAGCCCTGTCAGCACTGCCATCCTTTCCTCTGCATGTGCAGCAGCAGATGGATCCAGACGTGTTTTGGGTTAAGTCCATAACCAGGTTTTTGTGGACTGCATGGATAAACACTTAAAGGCCCCTTCTGGTTATATAAAAGGAAGCTATTAAACGTTTACTCTTTCCTCTGTACTCAGAGCTGCAAAGCCATATCACAGAATGTACAAACGCAGATGCAACCAGGCAATTATCATTCCTTTATCCCTTAAATAGATAGAAGATAAATTTGAAAGAAAATGAGGAACAGAATCCTTCTCCCTTTCCTTTTTTATCCTTTTATCTCCCAATGTAGGAAGTTTACTGAACCCTTGCCAACAATTCACTCAGGCTAATGAAGTGTATAAGTAATGGGATTAAATAATCTTAAACCATTACTACAGTGGCTAATGCAGATGTTTTCCCAAACTAAAGCAGATGAGTGGTGAAGAATGCGTGCTTGATTTAAAAAAGAGGAAAAGAAAGTATCAATCTGCAAGCAGATGAAGTCAATTCCAGCCTGAAGTCAATGAAATGTTTAATTCCAGTTACATAAAGTTGTTCCAATTATATTATGAATGCACCTTTCTAAAGTCTGCAGTGCTTTGCACATGGTCAAACTTTCCACAAAATGAACCTTAAATTTTTTATGGTACAATCATTTTAGTGCAAACAAAAATAGAAATGATTCAAAAGGTACATATTCCATCAAAAGATCATTTAGCTTTTAAAAACAAATTAACAAGGCCCACCTATCACTGCCATTGTAAATAAGACAGAATCCTCCCTTTTTATATTCAATACTTCAGTAATAGTCCCACTGCTAAGGCTCTGTAGAAATAGGAAGAACACTGAGATATTGGTGGCATTTTCAAAAATATGTGTTATTCCTTGAATTATTATTGGAATGCCAGAAACATCAAGAAAAGCATCAATTTTTACTTTCAGAAGTGCAAATCCAATTCTGAAAGAGTCTTAGGCCTGGTGTCTATAAGAACATAGAACTGGATGTTTAGAGAAAGACCTATCAACGCTTCAGAAATGTTTTGGTTCTTGATTTAATCTAAGATACAAGGATTACCCTTATATACTAGATGCTTAGGTCACACCAAGGTAAGGCCTGAGGTACATTATGTGATGTTTCTTTAATTTGCACCTGCACAATTGGTCCCAGCAGCTCTTATAGGAGCCCCTTACAAGATGTAGTTCCTCAGAACAACTGTTAATTGTTTTCTTTAAGACCTTGTTGGAGGCATGAAATCAAATTTTAGGGTAAGGTAAGCTTCAAAAGATATCTAATCCAAAGACAGTTCAGTAGAAAAACTTCCATCAGGTAACGCAAAGGCCTTTATTTTAGAAGTTTCACAGCTCTCTTGCATCCCACCTCCTTAATCTTAGTGGGCACCACAGTCTGTAAACTTTTTGGTATTAGGTTTCCCAGTATAGAAAACTAAGGGCAACACTACTGCTAAAAAATCACTGCATATTCTGCTCCTTACAGAAATGAAAAATGACAAAAATCATCTATTTCCCCTCCATTGTTTTTTCCTGTCCCACTTCTTTTTGGAGACAGGTCAGACCAGGAAAAGAGATTCATCCAGTAAGTTGAAAAACATCAGAGTTCTTCTGAAGACCATGGAAAAACCAGGTGCCCACAGTACTGCCGCAAGATTATCAGATTTTAACTGCAAGGCAACTTTACAGCAATGAAGGAAATCAATGTTTCCCATGTCTGTGCATTAAAGTCAGGGCACAAAGAAGAACAGCTACTTACAATATAGCAGGGTTCACAATAGGCTTTCTTCTCCACTGCGTAGAAAGGCTGTCCCCTCAGCTTGCTCTTGCACGTCATGCAGGTGAAACACTCCACATGGAAGACCTGGTCCATGGCTGTGCAACCGGTGCCTTCTCCAACAACATTCTTCCCACAGCGGGCACAGCAGCCTGTCAGCAAAGGGAAAGGATGTGAGTCAAAGCAAGCTCCTGGACTCAGCTGCAGAGAAGATTCTTCCACACAGCTGTGCTGCACAGGTGTAAGGGGGACACAGCAGCTCAGACAACAGAGGAGCAATTTGTGCCACTGCTGGCAAAGATCTAGCATCCCTGTAAGGCACTCTGGTGCTGGCCCATATGAAAAGATCTAGAAAGGACTGAAACTGGCTCCCAAGACTGCAGTGATATCAGTTTTGCTGCTGCTTCACTATAAGGAGTTTGAGCCTCAGACACAAACCATCCAGCTATCACCTAACCCAGCTATATAGTCATCCTCAGCTCATCAGTTAGATGTGATAAACCTGTGCCTAAAGCTTTGGCCTCCACATTAAAAGATTTTGTGGTAGGATGCCTCACAAAAGCTGCCTAGTGGCAGTACAGTTGCTACCATTTAAAGAGTAGTATTTGCTTGTACAGCTTTAACCAATTCTCTCAATGAAGCCAATTTTTTTTCTGTTCAGAGATTAATAATGATTAAGATATTGTGTCTATTTAAGCACAGAAACTATTCCTAAAGAAACTGATGTGTGGATACTTTATTCTTACCATCCTTCAAGAAAGGTCTATCAGAACCTGCTACTAAAGACTTTTAAGTATATACAAGCCTTAAGAGCTCTGTCTGTTTTTCAAAAAGGTCCCTAATGTCACTCAGAAACGCATAACAAAAAATCTGCAGACACACACACACACATATACAAAAGGCTTCCTGCCTTGTTCAGATTGTTGTTAAAAATGTTATGTGGCAGATAGATTTCAAGTGAAGAAAAGATTTTCTTAGATCATGGGAAAGACATTTTCCCATAAAAGACTGTGGTGCAGTGATGATGGAAGAGGTGGGTGGAAGACACACCCTTGCCATTTTTCTCTGTCATTCAAGTTCTAGAAAATGGACATAGCCCGTGTAGGTCTGATGTCCTTACCCAACGATCAGTGTTGGAAAAGGTATTAAGGACAACCTCAGCCACCCTATGCAGGAGAACTCCACCAAAGCTAATAGAGCAAATGTGTTCTGGGACATTGCCCCAGTCAAAATGGTATTGTCCAGTTTCAGACTAACTGTGGTGTCTCCAGTCATGGGGCCCTGCACTTCTTGAAGGCTCCACGGGTGGAGTGGTACAGTCACTGAGGGTGGGAAGGAGGGGAAGGGAAGCAAGAGCTAAGGTATGAGCAGGAAGGCAGACTAAGTTCAATATAGAATTATTCATAAATGCATACACAAATAATACGTATCTGATAATTAACAATCCAGAAACAATATGATGCTCTCTCATACCACGGTCTGCATTTATTGGGCTTTTCGAGCATATATTGCACAACTTTCTTAAAGGACTTGGACATATCTTGTCATCCCAAGAGCAGGGCTGCTGTCCTTAGGCAGTGCACTGTCAATATCCCTGCACTCACATCATCTTTCCTGCCTATCCCAGACTCCAGTAAGCTACATTCAGGGAACAAAGCATGTAAGCTACTTTTGGATCCCTCAGGATGTGGCAGGATGATATATATACACATTTGAGATATATTAGGAAAGCTTGGAAAAAACCCCAGATCATTATGATTTGCTACAACGGCATAACCGTAGTTGGCTTTATACAGGAGAGACAGTTCCTGACACAAACAGCTCCCAGCCTGAGCAATGTGGAGAGAGAAGTCACCAGATGAATCCAGAAAGTCCCCAAAAAGGAATTAATAATGCTGTATGTGAACTTAACTTTCTTTAGCATTTGTTATTAGTGTTTTGATTGACAGTGTTGTGCTTTAATTACTCCACTGTAGCACTTGTAGTGAGTATTCCTTTTTTATGAGCAGAGGAGGAATGCAGGTTTCCCAGCATTAACCCAGGTGGTGAGGCTACCGAGCATGGGGGAAGAATGGAAAAAACCACAAGGACTAGGAAGCAAAAAAACCCAAACCCAGTGGACAGAATCACAGGGGCAGCACTGCACTGGGAAGGAGGCAGAAGATACCTACTGTGTATACCACAGGAGCTGCATGTACCATGAGAGAGCACCACTCAGTCCTGCATGTGGACATGACAGAGCGTGCTCCAGGGCCTTCTCCAAACATCTCGTGTAGCTGGGCTGTAATACGAAGAGATGTCTGGGGAGCAGTTAATATCTCTATATATAAAACATGAAATTGAAAGCCATTAGTGTATTACTTTACACAGTGTTTTTCCAGAGGGAATATTCCGCTGAAGAATTTATTTTCCCTAGTGTGCCATTCTGTGATCATCCGGTATTATTTTTATGAGGCATTTGGACATGGAATAATGTAGCGTCTATGCAAACACTTCTCAGCTTTCTTTGTTAACATCTGAGCAGAACATGTGGGAATCTTTTCTTCCCCTCCTCCTCTTCTCACATTCATGATTTAGGCAGCTCTGGTATACTTCAGCATTTATCTTCCTGTTTGACCAAGGCATCTCTCCATTTGCTGAAGAAGAAGCTGTCTACATGTAGACCATACTTCTGGCTATACTTGTGCTGGGAGACCCGGGCCTGTTTCCTAACTCAGATACTCTTTTAATATCTGACAAGTCACTCAATGCCTTTGTACCTCTGTCCTCTCTTCCAGCAATGAGCATAAAGACATTTTCTCTGTCTCTCAAAGGTGCTCTGAGGTTACATTCCTCCATAATTCTGAGGCATTCCCCAGCTAATTACTGGTGGTCAGGTACAAACCAAAGAGTAGCACAACACAAGTCTTGGCCAACTTCTCCCCTTTAAGTTAGTTTCCTTAGGCTTTCCTTCCTCTTTCTGGGTTTTTCCACAGAAGATTCCCATTCAGGCAGTGACAGACTTAACCTGTCTACATTTATGAGAAATCCAGTTTCTGCTATTAAGTACACAGACAGAAATAATCCTGTAAACTGTTGTACAGGAAAGCTTAAAGAAAGTTTCCTTTTATATAAGTTTATATGCAAATTATAACGCTGTGGCCTTGAGCAAACCATGTTTTTCATGAGGTATGGTCACTCCAGTGAGAATCAAAACACAAGCTCTGTGCCTAGCAACTCTCCCAACTGACTCACTCACCCAGAAGGTAAAAGTAAACAAGCCAAAATATCCAGTTTGGGAGATTACACTGAGGTGGCTGGATCCATGTGGAGGTATGCGGGCATATACCCAACTGATCTGTCTTGAAATGATGTGACCGCTGGAGACTGCACCTTCTGCAGAACTCACAAGACTTCTGCAAAAGCTGGTCTGTTCTCCCAACTCCTGCATCTTGCTCAAATTTAGTTGAAAATGGCTATTAGTTTCAAGTGTTGGTGAGGGAGGAATTGACAAGCAGACAGGCACATGCACACAGGCAGTGTGATTGCACAAGCCTCATTTCCTTAGAAAACCAGAAAAACCCCACTAAAAACAATGTATCTATCATTATGTCTGATAAAAACAAAACAAAGGTCTGCTTTTCCTGCTTGCCAGTTACCAACAGCGAAGGTATTTGTGGTTGGGCTCACCACAATTAAGTGCCCACACATGTTCCCCATTTTAATATTTTCATACTGGCTGAAATAACCCAGTGTTGTGTTCAGAATACCCGTTAGTGAATACAGAACAAGTTGCACTGCTTATTGGGAAAGAAGTAGCAAAGTTTGCAAGACTCAAGAACAAACAGATTGCACAAAAAAAAGATTACACAAATAATCTAAGAGAAAAATAGCAGGCAGTGTATTACAGTAGAAACACAGAACAACGTGACCCATTTGCTTCCCACAGAGACAAACAGCACTTAAAAGGCAGCTTAAAGACAAAGGACAAAATTAGCACTAAACTGCATGAAGATGAAACTATGTCATTTCAACATTCTTCTTTTGCCCCTTCAGCCCTTTTTAGATCCTTTTTCAAGATCACTTCAGTAAAACTAGAAGGCGATACGTTGGCAGCAAGCCTGGGAGACCGGAGTCCTCTACTTTTGCATGAAAGAGGTTCATAACTTTGCCTGTGCCATGACCTTCCTTCAGCATTGCCTGGCTGCCACATGTTGGTCTTACCTTGAGGGGACATACAGAAGTGTCCACAGAGGCCTCCTTTCTGAAAATGCCATTGTAGTGAGTGGATCACCTGGAAACACTTCAACAGCTGAAAGGATACATCAGCTACTATACTTTATTCTGAAACCTCCTCATTTACTGTCTTCTATTGTGTAAAAACTATTGCGAATCTGAAGGAAGAGGGGGAATGGAGGAAAGGAGCTCATATTGCACATGATGCCATGTTCTAACTTCTCGTTATTTTATTACACGTTATATTATTACATGTTTTTTGCCTATACCACCACAGATCTTGGAGCAGTCCCATTGTGCTAGATATTGGAGAAACAGAGAATTCAAAGAAGGGCCCAACTGCAGGAGTTTACAATCTAATACAAGCACTAACAACTGGGTAGAGATAGGAGATAGAAGGAAGCAATCAGACAAAACAGTCAGCAAGGAAAAACTGTGGTCTCAGCACTCTAAATGTTTTATTATTGACAAGGAGTCTGTAGACAGCCCAGCAAAGGAAAAGGTTAAGGGAGAATTTGAAAGAGGACCTGGAGGGAGTGTAAAGGAGGTTTAATGGGATACTTCTGAGGGAAGGACAAAGACAGAACAAAACGGAATGTAAGTGCTTGAAGACTGAACACAGACACCTTCAGATGGGAAGGATGAGTTGGTATGTCACTAGAGAATACTAGAGGAAAAAGGGTGCGAATAGGTCATTACAGGTCATGCAGCTAAAGACATGAAGCTTCTGTTTGATATGATACAGAAATGAAACCAGAGGAGAGACATTCAGGAGCTGGAGTCAATGATCCTTGCAGGTCCCTTACAACTCAGGATATTCTATGATTCTACAATTAAGAGGCAGGAATGATCTGGCCTAAGTTACAGCTAGAGAGTTATTTCTGCAGCTAGTTGAGCATGAACGGGAGAAATCACATTTTTTGAAAAGGATGTTGCAGAGATTCAAGGTCACTGGAGCTTGGATGTAGGTTTTATCTGTGAAGACGAATATAAAAGGCCATAATCTGACCTGTTACTCAGAAAAAGTTTTAAGATTTAGCCAGAAACTGGGCATGATCTTAAGATGAGGAATTAGATACCGAGCATCCAACCTTATCTGGGACATGCATCATTTTTAAACATCAGATTAAGAATGTGAGCCAATCAGACAAACATCCACCACTGGATGGATAATGGAATAGGTATATGCCATACTAATGCTTACGGCATAGTATTCTCATAGCAATCACGCTGGAGCCAAAGACAGAGAGAGGTAAGGTAACTCCATCCAGCTTGCCTGAGATGTTCCTGTTTGCCCAGTCAAAGACTGCATTAGCCTTTTTTTAGGCTACAGCATTATTTATCTGTCATACCTACTCAGATATAAGCCACTGGGGGCACTGGCTGTCTCTTGCTATGTGATGTACCATGCCTAACACAGGCAATTCAGGCAATAACTACTGATGCCAAGAGTAAAGAAAGCAGAGAAAAAAATGTGGAAACCTCTCCACAAAGGTTTAAATTAATGAATTCAAAGCATGCATTCTATGTAGAGAAGAGAGAGGGGATAATTTTCTGATAAAAGCATCAAAGTAGGAAGGTTGCATTTGCTGAAATGTGGGGAAAAAACATTGATATCTCAAAAAACTCTGCTTGATGGAAAAAAACTGTTTCCCACCTAACTGTACTGTGGGAATATACCACAAGGTCATATCCTCAGTGTCTATCAATTACACAATTTCCCTTGATCAGCTAAGTGTATTCCCTGGTTGTCACTGCAGCCCTGATACACTCTGCAAGAAAGAACTAAAAAAACAAAGCATGCTGGTTACAAAACTGTACCAAGAACATTTTTAAAATACATAAATACATTGAACAAAATATCTCTCTAAAAGTCCCCCTGGCAGCCTCAAGACACCCAGTATTTCCGCTGCGTTATTTTTCTAATCATCTCTGTTTAGAGTTCGCCAGCGAATGCATTTTAGAGATTCATGACACATTCTGCTTTTGGATGGCTTTGAATCAGCTGGCAGTAAATGTGGAAAAATCATTACTCCTAATGAAGAAATATTGATGACAAAACAGCATTTCGAGGACAACGTTGACCATAAGTCAACAGTGTAAGAAGACTTTCCCCTCTGTCCCTCCTCTTTCCTAATGACTTTTATCCAAGGATTTTCATGCATTTCCCAAGCATGTGGGATTACTCAGGACACCTATGTCAGACAGGAGCAATTATTTCATTTTAAAGGGATACAGGAGCAGAAATTGATCCATTAGGATAACAGTTAACAGCAGCCCTTAAATGCCAGTACACCTTAATCAAGTCTAGTTTCAATGTTAGGAGCTTCTGCCAACTCTTAAGCACCCAACAGGTCCTGAGTTCTTCGATTTGTCCAAAGGGAATAAAATAGGAATCTCTGGTCCACAAGGGAGGCTTTATTCTCTTTCTACAGAGCATGGGAGGTACATGTCTGTGATCATGCTAGAGAAAGATGCATTGGTCATAATGGCCCCAGAGTGATTCTGACACTTTGGCCCTCAGGGCACTTCAATAATGTTACGAAGGGAAACCCAAAGGCATTTTGTAGGAAAGTATGTTATTTTGCTCATCTTATCCTTGTTTTCCTTACCTATCCCTTTTTTGCTTTTGAACTCAGACTTTTCACTGAGTGGGAAGCCCTTGGCAATGGTTCATTGTGCCAGGATCCAAGCTTGAAGTATCACCATTTGACAGGAGCAGGCTGTATGCATCAGTTGTCTTACACAGCCTTTGGACAAGAGACAGATCAATCTTAATTCCCTCTCCTTCAGCAGACATCAGAAAACACAATCTTTCACAGTAAACATAGCTTCATGCTGTAGTGTGTGCCTGAAACACTTCATAAATTAAATCCAAGGCCGTGATTTAATTACTGTGTCCTGGTTATTCTGCTTTAACTGTGTTGCACTTGTACTCCAGATGTACAGGTCCCTGCAGTGACCTACTTGTCACTTGTACTGTACGGCACTGAGCAGTAGCTGCACTCTTGTGTTGTTTGCATCCCTTTCCTCTGACCACAATACAAATTCATATTCTCACTTTGCTTGGCTGCAAACCTGACACATTCTCGGTATGCCCCGGAGGTCCCATTCCACACCACACAGCAAATGCACTGCAACTGTGCAGGCTCTCTCTGCCAACACTTCACTGTACCTTTTAAAACACTTCTCCATTCTGCTCACCACAAGTTTACTGTCTCAGCCAATCATTAACCCTCATGGTGAATCTTTCCAACACCCCAGGAAAGGTAGAGGACTGGTAGGAACTTGAGACCCATACAGGTTAAATAACATTTCAAGGGTCACACAAGAAGTTTATGATGGAGCCAGGAACTGAACCCACGTCTTCTCAATCCCAGTCTAGTTTCTTTAACCACAAGACCATCTCTGAAAAGGCCTGATGGTGAGAATGTCTTGCGACATGAAAACTTCTCAATTTCCAAGGGAGCTCGCTGCACCAGTCCTGCTGAAATCCTTTCCTCAGGAGGAGGAATGTGCTCCCTGTGCAGACCACACCACCACTCTCTGGTAGCCTGGCTGAGCTATGTAGCACCAGAGTACAGAGTTTTGTGCCTCTGCTACTGTCCTCTGTTTAATGACACAGAAGGAAAGGCCTCTGCTTTCTTCAACATCCATGAGGTGATGATCCTTTACACATCTACAGCATCCTCTCCTCAACTCCCTGGGACAACAGAGACAATTTAGCTTGTTTCTGATATAAAGAAGAAAACAATGAGAGATACCTTCCTAAATTATTGCAACCACAAAAATAAAGGTTTGCAGAGGAGTGCACCTGATTTTCCCACAAAGCTATAAAAAATCAAGTTGAACAGGATCTTGAGAAGTCACAAAACTATCTTACTGCCCTGAAGGCAGGATCAGCTCTCTCTGCAGCATTCTTGATAGATACTTGTTGAACCTGTTCCCAAGAGCCTTCAGCAACAGAGATTTCACCAACCACTTGGGCAAAAAATCTCAGCAAGTATCCAATCTCACCATTAGTGAGCCTTTCTGCCATCCAACCACTATGCTCCTCTCAGCAAGCTCAGCCAATGCCTTTTTCCTCTATTCACAATGGACATAAAGAACACAGACAGGCTTGGTTTGATCTACACCATTTGTACAGGAACAAACGAAAGATGCCCCCGCTCACAGACAAGTGCAACTGTGAGCCCCACACATCGATGAGGTGCCAGTCCCTGACTCGGGTGATCTGCAGTGAGTGTGCCAGCCCAGTGGGGGTCAGTGATGCTCTACAGTATTTAAGGTCCCAGATACGTTTTTTGCAGCATGCTTTGCTATTTTTTTTGTTGCTGTTGTTACATTGTGTCAACTTTTTGGCACGTGTTTTACCATGTGCGAACGGGTTGAAATAGAGCCTCCCTAACATCTGGAGACAAAAGAAAGGGGGTGAAAAAAAGAATTTGAGAAAGGAAACATTCCTCCCTTTGCTAATCGATCAAGGAAATGCAAGGGAGAGAGTAAAATGTACTCTATTTCCTTTATAAATGTTTCCTTTAAATGCTGATGAAAGTTGCCAGATGACAAAGACTACAGTTGTATGTGCACTGAAGGGCCTCAGCTCGGGAAGCAGAGGAGAGAGTTGTCAGTGTAGCTTTGCCAGACGGTCTCAGACAGGGCACGGGGAATTGTCCGTGGAAGCCACAGCAATTCCTCCTCCAGCTCATGCCCCCCGGCTCTCCAACACTGCAAACAGGGTGCCATGTCCCCTGTTGTGTCCTGGGCACTCCCTGCTACCTGCTTGCCTTTCGTACTGCTCCTAGCCTGGGCTGAACACTAGGCATGGATATGGTAAAGAAAAGCAGTTTTAGTTGCAAATGTGGAGTTGGATGGAAAGAAGTAACATTTCATAATTATTCTTTTTTTTTTTTTTTTTTTTTTTTAAATTAAAACCATGTTTGTGTTTGTGGGTAAGACTTTCAAAGCACCGATTTCGACCAAAATCCCTGGCCAACAAACAGCTAACTAAGGAGTGAAATAACTTCATTTAGTAAAAGAAAAAAAAAATAAAGGATTCATACTTTCACAGAAGTCCTCCACCATCCTGTGCCATCACTCCTCTCCTTCAGGGCAAACTGATCACATATAGTAAGTTGAAAAAACAAGCGACATGGAAACCTCTTTTTTTTCCAAAATAAAAATTTTCTCTTTACCTTCCATAGGAAAATGGGAGTTTTAAAAATAAAAATTACTTTTCTCCTTGGAACACATCACTAATGCTGAAATCTTATTTTTTTGTCAGATGTTACCAATACATGGCATCTAGGGAACAACCTTGGCAGCTCTGTACTCACTGAAGGTGAGGTTATCAGCTAAGTTCTAATGGGGCTTGCAGAAAACCTCTCTCTGGGCAACTTATCCTAAAGCTGATCCTGTGAGGTTTTGCCCCTCCTGGGAAGGAAGCTGCTGTCAGAGCTGTAGGTCAGAAAAACATTGGCAGTTCTGGTGATCCCAGCAGCAACAACGACTGAGCCAGGTTCCTTTGCACTTACACTTGCAAAGCCATATTGCATGATGGACCCTGGACAGCGGAAATACCAAATATATGATGGCTCACAAGGTGAGCAACCATGCTTGTCTGAATCTCCTGCAGGGGATGGCAGGATAGGAGGTAGAATTCACTCCTCCTTGCCCCCTCAGCAGGGGTGATGGGCAGGGGGGCATTACCTGGGCTATCCCCTAGCCTGCTGGGCTTGCTCTGTAATGCTGCACCAGATTTCAGGATCCTCTTTCAGAAAGCCACCAAAAAATACCCTGCAATTACTGAGACGGCCGGTGGCAAAGCCCCAGCCAGCAGCTATGAGGGGCAGCTCCCCCCAGCCCGTCTGGGTCCCCTTGCAGGTGTCACTCCGAGTGTGCTGTCCCATCCTGCCCCCACACTGACTCAGGAGATTAGATTTGCTGGTAGAGCAGTGAAGGGTAGTTTCAGGGGCTGCTGCACTTGACCCTGTACACAAGCAATGGTTGCAAAACAGCAGATCTGGAGGCCAGACAAGCTGGTCTCCTCAGATGATGTTTGTTGTGCAATGCATCTTCTCCCACCCACTCCTCCAGGTGGGAAGGACCAGCAACCGGCTGCCCACAGGCTCATGTTGCTGTTCAGTGCAAACACGCCTTAAACATAGATCAAACCCTCCTCAGCTCTTGCTTTTTTAAGAGCTGAACTGAGAGCACAGTCAGAAGGGACCAGCTAAGACTCACACTGACATAGACAGCAGCAGCCTTTATGTCTGGGTCAAAAATGAGTTGTCTTTTACTGCATTCCCAAAGGACTACAGTTAGGTTTGCCACTTAGAGCAAGAAAGCAGTCTCAGGGAGTCCAAGCAACGCGGCACAGCTCTGTGGTGTCAGGTGCTGAGCAAAGACACAGTAAACAATGTAACCTTTCCAAAAGAAAAGTTGCATCTCCATCTCCAACTGTGTCCATGTTGCATAAGGGCACTTCAAACCTTTTCTGTCCCCCTGCCCAGCCAATCCATTTCATAAGCCCAGGACAGGCGCCATCAGTGTGTTCACCAGACTCAAGCCCAAGCCAAAAATCACATCCGCTGCTGGGCATGAATGACTCAATTCACTCTTCCATAGCCTGGCTGTGTTCCAGCTGGTATTTGGCAGCTTGTCTCTGCCTTGTGGCATCACTGGGAGGGTGGTGGCATAAAGTGATTTTTACCAAAGGCTCTGTTCAGTGGTGAAGGTGAAAACCTCTGAGTAACGGCAAAGTTTTGAGTCAGAGATGCTTGCTGTGCCATTGGCTCTGGCCTACCAACCTGGCATGTCTCCCGCATGCTTGATGGGGAAAAACGTCTGACAAGAAAACAAAAAACAGGAAGGGAACCTGTCACCCCACTGCTAAAAGTGGGGGGGAAAAAAAAAAAAAAGATAAAAAAAGAAAAATTGGAGAGAGGCTGGATTCAACAAAGATTAGAGTCCTGAACAAATGGTAGCTCTCATAGGCCTAACAAGTTTGAGGCCTGGGGTTTTCAAAGGTGTCTGGCTGCATTAGAAGAAGATGCCACACCAAATTTCAACCAGCACCTCATTTATTTAAGGTCTTCTGAAAACCCTGCCTTTCACAATCCAGCACCAGCCCAAAACTTCCTTGCTGTTTTGAAACATGCGCTGTCTGCCTTTTGACAGCAGCCCTACCATAAATCACATCCCTCAGGCACTGGAAATCACCTCACCTGTGTGCTGAACATCCACTATCCCTTGCAATGAATTCCATCGCTCCAGATTTGTCAGTAGCTGGAATTAACAAACACTGTGTTTTTTTCTCATTAAAGCAACCTACTGGACAGAGGTTTCCTTCTTCACCCCAAAATCTGAGACTTTTCCAACTAGGTACAAGGTCCAATATTTGTTTACTTTCTTGGACAAGTAAAAGGAACTTTAGAACCTGGGATGGAGAAACACTCTGATCCTGTAAGGGACATGCAACATTTTTTCCTATTCAGGATGACCACACATGTCATAACCTTAAAATGTGACATTGGTATTGAGAGCAAAAGTCTTTTTAAAATATCATTCGATGCTGGTGACACCATATTTATTAGGTTGAGGTAATAAAGCAATCATTATAATTCTGTTCATCCTTTGGGTCACAGGACCTGCTTTTACTGGCTGGGGAAGACAGAAAGTAATACTGATAACTCTCTAATTTCAAGATGACCTGTGGCACATGCTTCATCTGGAGCCCATGATGGAGCACTATGATATCAAGTATCCATGGATCATCATTCCCACCTGATAGTCACATTCTCAGAGCTTGCTGGAAAAGGATATTAAAGTTTTCCTGCCTGGCCTCTATTACAAGGGAATTAGTGTAAAATATGAGATACATATTTATAACAATTATTATTTTATATAAAGAAAGGATGTGGAAAATCCATCTGCACAACTGCATGTGTCACTCTCACACATCCTACGGCTTTTGATTCAAAATTAGCAAGGCTTAAAAAATAATAAGTTAAAAAAAACCCTCACACCATAAAGCCAAGCTCTTAAGTGGCCCAAAGACTGATCTGTTTGAGATGGTGGTTTAGACGCTAGGGCCTGTTAACTAATAGTAGGAGACATGAGAATTATGGGTACTGATCCATATTTATCATGATACAGGCTGTCCTGACATTTAATCTTAAGCCCTCTATGGGGAGGCTCTGATGTTGACCAGCATCTACACAGGCGCGCTCAAAGTATTACTCATCACACTTCTAACATGGAAGGTTCTTCCTAAATTGGCTTCCATGCGAAGGGCACCAATCCCTGTCTCCTGAATTATTCACGGAATTCTTGACCTGAAAATTTTGTGCCCATGGAAACTGAAACCCCCAAAGCTTTCCCTCCTCGTGACAGGGCTGAACCAATTGGAAAGGACTGATCCGATATCCAGAGCTCGTGATGAGTTCTGCCAGTCCAACGTCCTTGAGCGGGCATTAGGAAAGGCCATCAGCAGCAGGGATTGTAGGTGTTTGCCAAAAAACTCAGTGTTGAAAAACGTCCTGAACATGCTGTATCAGTGATGGCAACTTCTGAATGAGTAAGTTGGCAAATGGTTGTGCTCTGAACTTTTACTGGTTTCCTACATACCTGGGAGTTCGATAGGAGAGAACGATAGGTGTATCTAATCCTCATTAACCACTTTGGTATGACAGTAGTGAAAACTTGTTTACATGTGATAACGGAACCATTAGAAATCCACTAGACCTCCAAATTTAGATCTGAGGTACGTGTAGAGACACTCAGTTTATCCCAAGCCTGATTTTAGCTGATGTAAACTTAGTCAACTTCATGTACTTTGGAATTTATATGACCAAACCCACAAAGCCAATGCTGGTTTAAGTCAGTTGGTTTCCGTTTGCACATAAAATGATGCAACTTTATTATGTTGACAAAGTCAGATGCAATGGGTAGATGAGGGAAACTATTATTCACACTCCAGTATAGGAAATAGTGTGGGAGACTTCTGTCCCAGTGAAAGGCTGCAACTGACAAAAGCCTTCGACACAGAACTGCAGCAATCTGAGACTCAATGCAACTGAGACTTCAAACATTTTGGAAATAGTTCTTATTGTTTTCCATTGCTCTAAGCATCCCCTTTGCAGCCTCTGCTCAGGTGAAGATCTATAAAACAAAATGCATTATGTAGCTTGTGGGAAGTCCACAACCCATGTTCTAGACCAGATGACTCCAGATAGGCTTCATGATCCATGTCCAAACATTAAAATACCTGCAAAAAAGTCTGAATTCCAGTACTGCTACATGAGAAAGTCAAAGCAACCTCAATAAGAAAAAAGAGACTGGCATTTTGTAAACCACAGACTGAAGACTTATGAAATTCTTTTCATGCAGATGAGTCCTGTCTGAGGTATTAAGGGTTACCACGGGATATTCCTATCTAAGAGTGACATAAAATTAATAAATTGCCATGGGAAAACAATATTAATACATCATTTTACAGTGTTATTTCTCCTGCATATTGTTTTGTTATCCTCTGTCCCCAGAGCACAAGCATGAAGCCACTGCACACACTGATCTCCTGAGAGTTTAGGCAATATTTACTCAGTCAGACCTCTAGCCAAGCTGATGTCAGTTGGAGAATCTTCTAGTCAACACACACCTATCGAAACGTGACCCACTATGTGTCACAATTAGACCATGATCCAAAACATCATCCCGTAAAATGTTGTCTGTTCTTCTGAACAACTGTAATTTTCCTAGGCCAGAAGAGCTCTTGCGATCAGACATTTGTTGGATGCACACCATTCCTACTTGCTGCCTAACAGCTTTATTCGTAGTATCAGGACTTTGGTACTTTACAAAGGACTCAAGTTCACAGGTTAGTCACCTTGTCTTCCCTCCTTAAATAAAAGAAAGTTGTGCTGCAAAGGGAAATAGGCAACAAGACTGTGTGTGAACACTTGCAATTGTACAAAACAGAAGGAAGCAGAATCTGGCAGACTTGCAAACAGCTTCATTACGGCTCTGCATCCACATGCCCTGCTGCAATCAGAGCAAAGAAAAAACAGAAAAACCACCAAGATCCCACGACTAATTGGCTTTCTATGATGTATTGTTTTTGTTTAAAAGACCAAGCTATGCTCAGGTCAATGGGCCTATGAACAAAGCCCTTTACTCATGACCAGGCATGATCAGGGCTAGCTCAGGGCACAGATCTGTAACCCCAGAACAGCAATGTCCCTCTGCCCTAAGTTTGGAGGTGCCCTCTTTTCCAGTGCCTATCTCTGACCCTCCTGCTGAGATTCCTGAAACTTGCATTACCTGAGCAGTTTTTTCCCTAAGCCCTCAAAACCTGGAAGTATGTGTCTCTCCCCTGCATGAGTGAACTCACTCAATTTAGAGACAGCAGTGCAGAAAGAGACCAGAAGAGTTTAAATGACAAGCTTTCACTAGGAGCTGGCCATATAACTAATACAGACCTTCTGGCTCTCCTCAGCTGCCCTTCTGAAGGAGGGATGCCATGGAGATGGCAGTGTACCAGCTGTGCACATCTGCAGTGCACATGCTCCACTTTCTTCACCTTTTGAATTCTGCCTGTGAAAAAACAGTAGAAATAAATCTGACCATAAGCAACTCCATTTTTTGGTCCCCTCCCCTTCTTGTTGTCTTGCATGGAAATTGAGGTTATGGTTGCCTTAGCATCAGTAGTGGCCTAATGGTACTACACAAGCACAGCACACTGAAGCCTGTGCTTTGCCATTTTATCTTTAGAAGACAATGTTTTTAGGCATATACAGATAAATGATGGAATATTTAAAAATGTCCCACTAAAACATGCACTGCTGTAGCCATACCCTCCCCAGTTCTGTCCTCCCACCACACCTTCCTCCCTCCTCTAAACACACATATCAGATTTGCCAGTGCTGGAGACAGTTACACTTCACAAGACCATGTAGGCATCGAAAGCTGGATCAGTTGATGTGAGATGTTGAGATGGAGAACAGGAAGGAAAGGAACGTCATTAGGATCCTAAGTCCTAGTAGCGTCCTGCACTATATATATGTGTGTACACACACACACACACACACACACACACACACACACATTTGCATGTACATTTTAAGATTCTCACTAATTTCAGCCATGGGACAGCAATGAGAAGCAGCTGCCCAGCTCGTGGAGATGACAACAAGAACACGTGACCAGAATCAGCTCCACGCTGGCAATGACGATCACTAGGACTTTCCTGTCCAGGAGAGCTGGCTGCATATGTCAGTCTTCTGCACAGCATAAAGGGCCCACATTAGAGTTTCTTCTAAATGTTTCCTTTCAGTTCAGCCAGACACAACTACTTAGCTCATGTAATCACAAATAAACTCTTCATTAAAAAGAGTGCAAAGTCAGTATTGTCATGTCCCAGCCATTTATCAATACAAGTGAAAATTCAAGGTAAAAGGTTTCAGGATTTCTGCAGCATATTTTTTCGGAAGTCAGATGCTGAATTCACTTGTCGCTCAGGGCAAGTACATAATGAGGAAATGGAGACATTTTAAAAGCTGGGTTTTTTTCAAGTGTAATTTTAAATCACAACAAAAGCCACCAAACCCCCCTCCCCTCAAAAAACTTTCTCTATTTCCAACCTGCACTCACAAAGACTGCTGTATATCATCTGCCCAGTCAGCCCCTGACAGCACAGACTGAATCAGAACATGCACTGAGCAGATAGTAAGTTATTAACCTCTCAAGATATTGTCTGGAACCAGAACTTGTTGAGGAAATTGTATACTAAAGTTGAACACTGCTGCTAGCTGAACACAGCCTGATTCACAGCTTTAAACAAACAGTTTAGCATGGCTGGGACAGTAATTTGGAAGGATCTACGAGAGAAAATAATTCATACTCCACATCCAACTGTCTGTCTTTAGCAGTGGACAGTGTCTTAGGCTCTGAAATACGGTTCCACCCACACCTCTAAAGTCTCTACAGAGGGGTCTGCTATTGCCAGGTGTTTCACTGAACCACTGTGCTCAGTGGGGAGATAAATTTTGTCAACTGTCAAAACCCATATAACCTACCTGTGCTGTCACCTTTTGACCCTGGTGCTGTGAACACAGTTGTTCAGGGCTTTGGCTCTTAGCTCCCACTTCCAGAAGTAACTATTTGGACATCTCTGTGCATGTCTTGGCAGACACACAAGTAAAAAAAAGCAAATGAGCAAGTTCATAAATGAAAGCTGGTGACAAGGCATCAGATGTGGTCTCCCATCTCCGGTTTGCATCCATAGTGACCCTCATGCTACTGAAGTTTTCCATTTCCCTCAATGGGGCTGACTCAGGCAAGGCCACGGGACAGGCACAGTGCTTTGCCACTCTCTTCTATTCAGCTGACAAAATCTGTGCTGGCACAGTGCAGGCAGGTGACATCTCAACTGCAGGTTTCACAAATCAAAACAGGTTTACTCTCAGCTGCTGGTAATATCCCAAATGTCTGCTGGGGCTGGCTTCTTGTGATCTGTCTGCCAGTTTGGGATGTCAGTCTCCTGACTTTTGAGCACCAGTTGTGACCTTGGATTGTAGCCAGAGATGTGAAAACCATGTTCAGGTTTAACATGACACGATGAACAGCAAGGTGCATTTGGAGAAATAAAAACAGTGCAGTTTACTAAAACCAGCAGGAAAGTTAGGCTACTTTTGATTCTTTTCATTCTTTTAATCCTCCCCTACCTCTGTACCATGGAGAAACACTCTATATTGATTATGCTGACATTGATAGCAGAGCTGGACTTTTTTTTCCCCCACATCTCAGATGAGAAAGTGGGTTATGATTCATCTCACAGAATCTGAGTCAAAGCAATTCCTTATAAAAAAAGAAAAAAAAACCCAAACAGTTTTGATGCATTTCCATCAAAAGAGAAGAGGCTGGAGAACACTCAGCAAATGAGGCAGTTCTCTTTAATTCTTCTTTTTACCACATTTCACTCTCAGATAAAATTTGGCCTTTCCCCCCACTGAAAATAACTCATTCTGAGTTAATGACACTCAAAATACCCCCAAAAGGTACTGGCAAAAGACAAACCACCCTATCAAAAAAGACAGAATAAAACAAATGCCACCAAAATGGTACACCCCCGTGGAACGGTGATTGCTAGACTGGAAAGTAACAGATTACTATGGTGAATTATCAATTTTCCTTATAGCCTTGAACTATCTCAATGCAGAAGTGTGATAACATTAATGGGTACATCATATTAACTGCAGTTACAGATACTCAGTGTGGTCCTGGAGCACTTTCCCCCCTTTCTTGTTTCCACAGCCTTGTTATTAATCCTGGAAAATAGGGCTTGTGCTCTACATGCTGGGAAGAGCCTTCAGAGTGGTTGTGATTCCTCATCAGACAGGGCTCACAGGTGCTCTTTGGTTTATTTTTGCATAAAATAAAGAGTCTGGCCACAGTTTTGGGTAAGGCATGGAACTTGAACGAATTCTAGGCTCAATTCCCACATTGCTTCTGGATCTCAGGATGACTCTGGGTGACTCACCTAAACTCTGCCAGTCAGCCCCTTGTTTGTAAACTAAGGACAGTAATTTCCTGGTCCTTGCCATATTTTCAGCTTCAGAGCTCTGAGGGATGCATACTATTTCCTACTCCATGTTTAATTTGCACATCATCCAGCACGGCCACAGCCTTGCTGTCAGGCCTTGGACGTTACTGCAGCACAATGAGCTGTAATATAACATGGAAGCAAACTTCAAATTTAGAGCATCCAGCTTCAAACAATAGGTGAGATGTTTTCAGTTTCAAAAAGGAAAAAAAAAAAAAAAGGGGTCATTTATGCCAGGTCATGCACACAACTAACTCAAAACAAAGAGAAACTAATCTGCTTTTACATTACTGGGACAAAGATTTCTCCAGGACTGCATGGCTGGAAGGGTTTTGAACTCCAGCTCTGAAACTGAATGCTTGTACCTCACTCCACAACTCTGCCATAAGTCATGACCAAAAAGAAATGTCAGGGCTTAAAACACTCCAAAGCTCCATCTGAAAATTATTTCTATAATACTACAGTCCAGACAAACATTCTCTTTCACAGGCACACATACATACACCCCCTTCTTAAAACACCTGTACATGAGAATTTAGTGATTAGGATATCCTGGATGGAAATTCCTGGTTTCACTCATCTCCATAAAACTCATCTAACAGAAGGAGAGGGAGAACCAACCTTTTCCATCCCATGTGCCCTAAGAAGAACAGCTTGTCTTCAGTTCTTGGCCTCAGCAAGGAGATTCCCAACCAGGGATCCTCCAGGTACCACAGTTTATGGTTTTTAGTGAAGTGATGACATACCCACAGAGAACCCCCCTGAGACCAGCCAGCTCATTTCATGTGGGGCAGGAAACAGCCAGAAGGTAGGTCCCACTTTCGCTTCTTAATGATGTGAGTTGGCTACAGACTAATGACCTGCAGCCAAAGACTTGACAGCTCGTTATCAATTCTTCAGCCATTTCAGTCCACAGAGAATTTACTTTGGGCATGCAAATTTATCATGAACAAGCTGGATTATCTTTAAACTGTTTCTCAAATTAAGGTAGAAAGATTTGCTTTGTTTTCATGTAGGACTATTAATTTTTGTGGGGTTGGCTAACACCCTCATCACTGTTCGAAGTTTTTTCAGAAAGAGGCTGAGGTTTCCTATCCATTTTTAGAGTTCTTGGTACACTAAGGGCCCTATCACAACAAGAAAAATACTTACCATGCTCATGGATTATTTTGCTTTCCACGGTCATATTAATTTTTAAACATGCTGGAGAATCCTGAAGAATACAGATGTACTTTCGAAAGAAACATCCCTGATATTTCATTATCACATTTCACTCCTTTTAGAAGACAGTAGGAAATTGTCAGCTTTTATTTACTGATTTTTGGGACAAATCTAATTCCACTCATGGCCTAAAACCCATCTCTGTTTCACAGCATACAGGTGATCACGGAAATCCCTTTGATAAAGTGCTACCTTAGTATTCTAAACTTATTCTCCATTAAATAATTTCTGCATCAAATTAGTTCTGTTCAAAAGTAAAAATATGTCTAGGTTGACTGCCAGCAACTCAAACTAGAGACTTAAAAACACAGAGGAAGTCATGCTGCTTGCTACCTGTTCCAGCTGGGATTTTATCACCAACAACAACAAAGGGTAATTTTGGGTTTGATGCAAGATTTAGATCCCATCTGTGAAGCAGTGCTGGTGTCTGAAGAGACTTGCTTCAGAAACACTCAGGATACAAAGTCCCAACCACTCTTGTGTGGCTAAGAAGGGGAGAAAGGGAAGGTAAGTATCCTACCTCCTGGCACATGTGGGTACCAGGTGCTCAGGATTTACAGAAGTGCAACTTTCCCTCATTCCCCACTGCTACATCTGCTGGATCTTCATTAAGAGATGTGCACTGAAGTCTTTATAAGGCTACAATCTCTGGCATAAAAAGACCTAGGTGATTCGCTGCACAAAACATTTTTCCCACAATTTCTACAGACTAGATTGTGGATCAGATCAACAGCATGAAGAATCAAACTTTTGCATCCATTTACAGTCTTTCAAATGCTTGAAAAGCAACTTAGACCAGCTCCCAGCCACTTGCCTTTCTCATGGCCAGAGATAAATGCAAGTAGATATGGTATATTTTGCTCTCCAACCACTCACTGTCCGCCTTTTTGTCTCTTCTTACTTGGGAAGTGTGGGCTAAAATTTGCCCTCTAGGTGAGATTACTCGTACAACTTTTCTCTCCAAACTCTACCTGGACTTGCTGTGCAAGGATGCTGGCAGGCACAGGACTCCCTGAAAGGAAGCTCGAGGGGGGTGGTAAGTACTGACAGAAGTGAGACTGAAGAAACAGGCTCTGAAAGCCATTTACCAAGGTAATTAAAGCCTCTGGGGAGCAGAGGGAGGGTGACTCCACTTGCGGCATGCCACAAGAGGGCTGCTGGAGGTTGATGGTGCCGCACTGTGACCTTCCTGAACACAGGTTGCTCCCAGCCTTTGTAGCCTGTGTGTAAATGCTGGAATATGGCTTGAACATAAAAAATAATGACTTGAACTACAATGGAGAAAAGGGTCCCTATTATATGTCTGTTCCTCCTGCTTTTGTGAGTGGTTATATAACAGAAAATGACTGTCGGCTCATCAGTTGTTGAAAATCTAACCTACTATTTTCTGACCCAGATGTTGTTCAGATGAAGATGTACGCCATCTTGCACCAGAACCCCTGCCTTTAAATGAAAGACATGATGACACATCACATTACATGGCAAAATTACAATGCAATTATGCTTTAGTAATAATAATATGCTTCATTTAATAGTAACCTTTTCAGAAGAGATCTAATAGTACAGGCAAAATACGACAACTTTCAGTTTCTTTTTCTGATGGTAATTCAGATGAAACCAAGAGGCTACTTACGCCTCTTGGAGGCTACAAATATTCCTGACCAAGACAGAAATGTAATGCAGACCATGTTCAGTTTAGAGACCCCAGAATGGTTTAGCACACAGAGCCACATCGAAGGAAACAAAGGCACCATGAACTCAAGGAAGTTGCACCTGGACAATCTAGTGTGCTTCCTCATCTGAAAGTTCTATGCCTCTACCACACTCTATGCCACACCATACTTGGACTGCTACCTGCTAAACTGTGTCCTGCCCCTCGAGAAGTAAAAGGGAACACATTCGACACTGTTTGGACACCAGGTCTCTGGCCCTAGTGAAGGATTTATAGCTTATGAATGGAAGCCTAATGGAGACATAAAACTACTGATAGGAAAGGCTGACAGAGCCCTGACAGATTCAATATGGTGCCATGTATCATTCTTTAATCTTAACTGTGACATGGCATCTCAGAGAACCATTGTCGATGAAGGCTTCTCCATGGGAGGCATTCATACAATTGCTGCTGTTAATCACCTCCTGAAAACTGTGTGAAAAGGGAAAAAATTAAGTTTAGAAAGGTAAAATGATCCTCCGCAGGTGTCACAAGAGGTCAGGATGAGGAGCAGAAAAGGAAGTCAAGCGTGCTGCTTGTTGGCCTTGCTCCTCAGCCCAACACTGCACCATCTCTCCCCTTGTCAAAGTCTGGGGATACAGAAAATACACATAAGAAAACTACATATCCTGAATTATCATCTCTGAGATAAATTAAGGTCCCTTTACTGCACAAACTGAGTATTTCCAACAGGACCATTCTAGCATCTCTCTTCTCCCCATGTGCACACTGGAACTACAAAAGGAGACTACTATATTATCCAATACATAAAACTTTTAGTTCCTTTGGTAGCTCTGAGCTATGGTGAAAAACCAGTGAAAGTTCCTTCCCACTAGTCAGGGAAACTCTGCTGTGAGGAGTGACTCAGCTGGGACATAGTCCAGAAGGCAACAGGAGATGAGGGGCCCCGATGGCACTTTTCCAGTCTTAATCAGCACTGTCTACACGGTGATAGAGACTGATAAGCTGCCAGAAGTCATTTCTTTCTATGAGACTTGAAACAGTGGTCCAGAACAGTTGTGATCTTTGTGTGTGTGTATTTTATCGGGGTTTTTTTAAATGCAAAATCAAAGGCTGTAATTTCCCTTGGCGGCCAACAAACAATTCTGATAGTTTCATTCTAATCTCCTATAAGTATCCATTTCTCCTCTCTCAACCTTAACCAATTTCCACTCCACACAGCATTATTTTTTTCAAACAAATCAGACATGCCTGTCTACAATAGCACATTTATCAACAGGCAGGGCTGTGATAGAGAGAAACTATCTCTACCGCAGAGTGCATAACACATTTGGGAATCCTTTCTAATAAAAAGGGATTTGATTAAAGACAGCCAACTACCACAGATCAGCAGTAAAGAAGGAAGAGCAGCTTAGACTTAAAAGACTTCAATCTGCTGATCTGCCAAGGACTTCCCAGGAGAAGTCACTTCATAAGTCACTCCAGAACCTACAGGAGGGTAGGAGGGGACATACATTTGGGGTGCTTGGACTTATTATAGTAGTCTGGCCTTAACAAAATCAGGTTAGGTAGAATATACAACATGCATGTTTAACTCCTAAAAATGTACATTGATTTTTTTTTTTAATTATTATGCTTACTGATGATACCTCCATGCTCAAGCACTGCCTTGCCAATGGAGCTAGAGTATTTCCCAGTGGCTGGATTGTGCTGCTGTGACAAGCCTAGGCAACACACAGCTGTCAACTGTAATCTTGCTGCTCCGAAGTGTGTCTCCTGCATGCTGCTTCTGGCTCCCACCACGCATCCCAGCTCCCTGGGAAGGCACTGTGATTCGTGCCACGCTACCAGCTGTGTGTGCTCGCGTGAGCAACACTTGCCCAGAACAGTTCCCCCAACCCTGAAACCACCTTCAGTAATTTCCACCCAGGGAAGCTGCAGAGAGGTGCAGTGAGCACAGACTGGATGGAAGTTCTGGCTGACCTGCTGCCCTGAGCTCAGCTCACTTGGTCTGCCAGCAGTACCAACCAGCATTTCCAGGGCAAAGAGACAACTTCAGTGACTCCTAGTCCTCTTCCCTCCCAAGGAACCTCTGCTCTGCCCACTGCTGGGCATATTCTGCTGACTCCAGAATCAAGATGGCTTGACTGAAAACCAGAGATACAGCAAGTGAAATCACAGAAGGAAAATGGTTACGAAAAAGATTCCAGAGTGCTGACGGGCCAAGTAAAATGACCTTTCTCCAGCCTGACAGTTCAAATGTAATTATTCCAACAAATTATTTTTATGACTTAATATAACGCCTTGCAGCTTTCTAGCAAGGTTAATTAGATTCCTCAATTCAAAACCTATCTGCACTTAACCAACTTTTAATATGCTGAAATCCAGTTTTCTAAATTCAAACTAATAAAAGTGATTAGTTGACAGCTATCTGGTATGCTACAATTACCATGGCATTTAGACCTCAGGCATAAGATATTTAATGCAAATCAGAGTCAATGTCTCTGCCCATTTGTCCTTTTTCTGATTATTTGATCAATGTGCCATATGAATCCTGTACAGTCCACACTACCACACTAAATAAATAAAGCACAAGGGCAGAGATATTATTTGAGACAGTTAACCAAAGTTGAAAGACTCTTTTTTTCCTCCCACACTTAATTTTTTCCTTCCACATGAGTACGAAGTTACTGAAAGGCACTGGCTGACAGCTTAAGTAGAAATGGGTATTTAGTTCTGACATAGCCAGAATTAGTACAGAACTCCCGTCCTGCACTGCCGTATCAAAGGGCTTCATCTATTATGACTCCAGAGACCATCTTCCCCCAGGGAAGAGCTTGGGCTGGAACAAACCTAGGAGGATGAGAGCAGCCTACCACTTTGATGGTATCCAACCATAAAAAGTAGTTGTGGTCCTGCATTATGTATCTTTTTAGATAGATAATGCTCCCAAATGGCTGTGTGGGGCATAGCATGCTTAGAAAGCTGAGGAGGTGATTAGCCCAACACATGGCTCTTCTGCACATCAGGAATGCCAGGGCTGGACACTGCTTCAGAGATGAGCTTCAGCAGCATACACTCAGTGCAATTAGAAAAGCAATCAGGTGCAGCTGGTGATTACACATCACCTGCCCAAGGTAGGATTAAGGTTGTTTGATTTTCATCTTCCACCTTGCATCGTGAATGATTATTCCATTTTTGATCATGCCATCACTTAAACACTGGCAAAACACGTGAATGCTCTGAAGCCTCCTTTCCATTTTGTTGTCTCCTGCTGAGTTAAGAGCTATTGGCATGGCATCGTTCTGACCTTACATCTGATAGCCAAATTGAAGACCTCACACTGAGGGACTTTATGTTCCAACCGTTTGAGCTATGCATCCCTTTTGGATGAAGAAACTTTGATGTACCACCATCTTAGGCATACAGTATTAGTCTGCAAGATCTGAGCTTTTCAGCTTCATAAATTCAAGAGCTAAACAAAACTAAAGCTTCACTTCAGGAAGCAATTTCTGAGCTGTGAGGAAAATTAATCACTAGAACAGCTTATCAGGGTAGGTGGTTGACTCACAATTGCTCGAAGTCTTTCAGATAAGATTAGATTTTTATTTTTTAAAGTCATGATTCAATCATGTTTCTGGGACAAACTGAGAGTAAGACATTAGGCAGTATAATGGCAAGGTCCTTTCTGACCTTGAAGCCTGTGCATCTCCAAATTCTTTGTTCATCTGCCTACTTTCCTGGGCTAAAAGGAAAACCGGATAGGCTCTGGTCCATCAACCAACTCCTGCCACACAGTTCTACATTAAGAAAATTACTATAATCAAATCTCATGCTTCAGGGCTTCAGCCATTTGCCTGAAGGGAGCAGGAAAGAAGTTTCTCCTGCCCAGTTAATGGCTAAATGTTATGTTTATTTGGTTGTTGCTTCATGTTTAAAACATCAGAGAGTGAACCCAAATAGCAATGGGCAGAGATGAAGTCAAACCCATCAACACAGAAAATGCTCTTTGGCTATTCTCTATTCAATTAGTCATTCCGGCTCACACCTCAGATCAGTGATAGTCATCAACTCTGATGACTACCAGTGTTGACAGAGAAGATATTTTGGTTGTGAGGGTGGAGACCACAGAAGATAGAAGGTACTGATGACAATGGGGACTGATATCAACTCCATCTACAAGGGCAATGTTTGTTTGATTAGAACATCTTAACCTGCCCATGTTATCAGATTCTTGTCACTGCGAGATCCTCATTTATTAGTTAAACCTTGATCCCATTTGTTTTTGGATTAAACCAGATCACAAAAGTTTCTTTAAGCCAGAAATGTTTTGATCCACTCAAACTCTACAGCAAATAGAGCTAGGGAGCAATCTAAATGAAATTTTTAAGAAATTATGAAATAAAGAAAGATAAAGAACCCAGAATGAATGGCCTGCCCCAGTATTTAACTTTACAAACTGTAGCAGTTTGTTTCCTAACAATACTATTACCCAAGCCTGTAAGAAACTAAGCATACAAGCAGATGCCTCAAATGTGCCCAAGACTTGACCTTAATGCAGAGTTCAGACCCCACATCACCTATCTTTCATATAAAGGCAAGGTATACATTCTACACCTACAGATATCTAAGATAATTCCTTTCTACACCACTTAAGAAGGAAATTAGACAATTATCTTTTTCTGGGCAAGGAAGACAATACAGTTATGAGTGAACAGGTCCCCATGTATAACCACCCTAACCAACTCAAAATGGATTTCCTTTTTATCTGTGCCAGCACACAGAAAATGAAAAACCATGCCTTAGAAGCAGAACACATTGACACTTCTATGTTTTTTGCAGCTGGAATGAGAAGGGAGCAATGGGGCAGGCAGGCAAGACAACACACCACACCTGAGTTCAGACAGGTAGCCAAAGAGCTGGGGACAGATGGTGTGAAAATGAACCAGACATTGAAAAATTCAACCTTAAAACCAGAAAGATTACAAACATATAGTGAGTGAGCATGAGATTTATGCTGAAATTACAGAGGAATTCCTATGGCTGATTACACTTCCAGCCCAAGCGTGGAAAGCACATCCATCAATACGAGTGTCACTACGTTACCAGTGCAGCTGTCGGGCCTCCCCATTACTGCACCCGGTAAATATGGAAGAGGGCTATGGACACTTGTGACAAGGCTCACCAAAGTAGTCATCAGAGGGAGGATTCTCCATGTCATACAGCATTTTCTTGGTCAGATGTTCCAGCTCATCCTCAGGCCTGAAGGCAGGAGTGCTTGATGCAGGTCCAGAGCTTGGATATCCACTCTGGAAAAAAAGGACAGTCTGTGATGTGATATAAAAAGCATTCACACAAAGTAAGAGGGTCTGTTGGTTGTTCAGTGTTGAACTTCATTCTTTATCTTGTTTTTGCTTTCTTTAAACCCCAAGGGATTCAAGCAAGTAAACATCTCACTTATAATAATGGCCAGTCTTCGCGAGCAAAGATCCGGGGAAGGTCTTTACACCTTCCAGCCTGCGCATTGGATTTTTTAGGTGAGACACAGTGTGCGCGGAACTGAGCCCACCCTTTAATCCTAAGGTTCATCTGCCGGGGCCAAGCAAGCTTGGACGGTGGCAGCGAGGTCCTTAGGACGTAGATGGATTGCCTATTTAAGGGTTAACGAGCTCCATCAGCCCGAGAGTGGCCCTGATCGGGAATCGAACCCGGGCCTCGGCGGTGATAGCGCCGCGCCTTTACCACTAGACCACCATCTCACTTAATGTAATGAAAATGGACTCTGAGAAACATCCAGTGAGATGCTATATATCCTCCGAGAATGAGAAGTATTCTCTGCCTCATAATTAGGTGTCAACTGGGTAACATATAATAATAAATAAAGGGGAAAATTATTTCAAGGATAACTTGATACAAATGCTTTCCAACACTAAAAAAGGCTTTGGAAGTATTTAAGTTTGGACTTAGTAAAAGCTTCCATCACTTAACAACTCAACATAAAAGATGCTAGAACAATCATTCCTACAGTGGTGGAATATATGGACAGAAACTCATAATTCAAAGCTGCTAGTTATGTTCTCTTCTTGTTTGTTTTGACACAAATTCAGCTATTAACATTAGTGAGACCAGGAGGTGGTCCACAGATTTTTAGTATTAGGGATACAAGTAGTTTAGTATGGATGCAGAAACTGAGTTCTCTTGGCCTTCATATGCTAACAGCTGGATACAGTATTTGCAGTCTGTTTCAGAGCATCTTCTCCCTGAAAAACACCGGAAGTATGGGCATATTTTGAGAAGCACAGAATTAGTCTTATGCCTAGAAGTTTCTTAGAAGAAGCTAAGTTTAGTGTCCATAATAAGAAACTCGGTCATTTCAGGATTAAAAAATGCTGACACCAGCTTTCCTTGTGTGCACTGCTTTCTTGAAAGACTTGTATATGAATTCTAACTTATTTATGAAACATAGCATTTCAGTAAAGCAAGTGATTTCATTGATTAATTGCTGCCTTCATCACAGATTGGACTTTTGATATGAAACAAGGAAGCATTTTTCTATGCTCCATGCCTACTTACATGGCAAGAAAATGTAAAATCACCAGAGAAACAATGCACTGGCCACTTCTATCTGGCTTACAGAGACTACACCTGACACAAAGAATCTTTATTGAGCCAGTGATGTTCAACAAAGAACAGCACGTTTAAAGCACTGCACTGCAAGAGAACTCACTAAATGCTTTCATGCTTTTCTCTTTCAGGTAAGAAAGAGACTTCAAATGAGACATCAATCAATGTAGAGAAGGTCTCAGAATGATGCTTAGCAATAATATATCAATTATCCACTCCTAAAAACCAAACACTTGCATGTTCCTAACCATACTTATTTTCCAGGTCCATGCTAAGTTGTACACCATTACCCTCCTCACTTGTTGGCCTGATCTTCCTCACAGGCACTGCTCCCATGAGCACACGCCTGTGCTCCCTGGAAGGGCTGGATTTGCTGTGCACACACGATGCAGAAGTTGTACCTGTTGCCTGCCCGACAACTGCTCTGTGGTGGAACAGCAGAAGTGCACAAGGGAGAGGGGTGACACAGTCCCCTGGGAAAAAAAGTGTACCTGGAATAAGCCCCAGGCTGGATGAATTTTCATGAAGGGTTGTGTGAGGTCTGTTTGCCATACATGCACTCCCTGACTGAGAATACAGATTGGACCTACCACACATTCAGGTTTTCCCATAGATGTTTCCTTTTTTTGTTTATGATTTTTTTTTCTGAACAATAATTAAGGATTTTGTGCATTTCTCTAGGAATTCCAGTTGCCTAGCAGTTGTTCTGAGGAGGCTGCTGAACATCTGAAAATCCTCAATGTCCACACACAGAGCAGTAAACTTCATTGTACAAATGCAACCATGCCGACATGTTTGTGCTACCAAAACTTACGTTTTCATGTGGGGAGGCAGGCAGTATAGTGCACAGGAATTACATTTGCTTTCTAAGTCATGTAAATGCCATCTCTGTGGGATACATAATTTTGGTGGGGATAAGGCCATTCATATGACCAGAAGTTTCATAGCTGGATATTAGACGCAGAACACTCAAGACTCGCTTTGCCAGTGCTTTGTGGCTGTTTTTAGAAGTCTAGTTTACAACTGTTTCATTAGAAATAATAAATAGCATAACCCTAAGAAAAAAAAAAGGTTTATTAATAAGCCAATTAAAGGTGTCAAATGTAAAGCATTTAATCTTGGAACAACGTATTTTTTCCCTTTGCTCTCTTGTTCCTAAGAGCTGATCATGAATCTCGCCCAAACATATATTTTAACACAGCAAGTGCAGCCAAGGATTTATTAGCCTGAGAAATCAATCGGGCAACTGAGCTTCTCAAAGTATTATTTTAGGTATTGTACCTATTGTACCTATTTCACTTTCCATGCAGAAAAGAATGACCATTGCCATCTCACCAGCAGAGACTCCTTTCATTCTTCTTGCATGGAGAAGACAGTACAGCCCAAAGCTGCTGATGGCCCTCATCCCTGTATTTCCCCCATTTGCTCTCTCTGGTTTTGGAGGCCACATTGCCTCACACACACAATAAATAGGCCACTCTTGTATTTTATCTACATTGCACATTTCCAAACCAGGCAGATTTCTTATCCAATACTCAATGTCAGCTAAAATAACAAATACCAACCACAATGTTATGAGATGCTTTAACTTATTTTGACTAAAATGCTATGCCTTTTTGACCAGCATTTAAGCAGCGCTAGGCACATCTTTTTCCTCCTTGCATGGCACATGCTTGACTACGTGCCTCCAGGAAAATGCATTTCATGCGTACGAATGTGCAGTTGAGTTTGCTGGGACATGCACACACACAAACATAGAGAGAAAAGTGTATCTTTAGTCCAATCTAAAATGCTTGTTTCAGCAAAACAGTTTCCTTCCTCCTCTTTGTTAGGTCAGGGTAAAAATATAACACTGGCTTTCCTTACAAAACAGAGTTGTGGTGTTGTTGTTTATATTAAACTTCCTCTATTTTCTCCTGATTTGTACAATGACCAAGGCTGTCTAGAAATACAATTTGCTGTCTTATCTACCACAGTCACCTTTGTGGGTTCTCTTTTCTCCATGATGCCTCAATGCACGCAAATATCCACTTCCTTAGCTAAACACATCTCAAAGATGGGGTCTAAACTGAATTGCCACATGGCCTCCCAAATTCCCTGAGCACCACTCTGTCTGACTAACCACAGAAAAATCAGGGATGATAAACTGACCCAGAAAAATGGAAAGAAGCCTTGGTCAGCAAAAAGATGTTTTTGCTTTGGTCAGCAAAAACCCTGCCAGCACTCCCAGGGTTAAACTCTGTGGCAGAAAATATCTTCATGCTACAAAGGAAGTGAGCTAATCACTTGTGCCACTATCAAAGCACTGCAACAACATCTGGCTCATCTTCCTCATTTAAGTTCAGTTCCTAAAAAGCCAAGTCAAAAGAAGCAGTCCCGTGGAATCACTGTATAATTATTTTGGTACACAAAGTTGATACTTGTTTCAGTGCTTCCCTGGCACGTTTTCTACTCAGGCCTCACTGGTACAATCAGCTGTCTCTGACGTATGGGCTGCCCAGAGCATTTGCCAATGAGAACATTCCCCATCCACATGAAAATACCTACCCAAAGGGGTAAAAGCCACAGTGCAAAATATGCAAAGACAACTGAAGATGGTGCTTTGATGAATGCACCATCACTCCAGAAAACACTGTATGTAGTGATTTCTCTTGTCCATTTGCAAATACTGTAGAAGAAGCTTCTTCTCTCTCAAAGAAATTAACTTCAATTATGTGTTCCCAATTACAGAAACATGGAAATTATCTTCTTTACAGAGGGTAGAATCAGCCCAATTTGGAACTGAAAAGCAGACAGAAACATCTTTTACTGATAGTGACTTTCCCTTTAATTTTCTTTTTCCTTGTTCAACTGCATAAAGTTGGACCTTTCCCTTCACTTCATGCACCAAAACTGATCATCAGTTAAAAGAATAGTTAAATAGCATCACAGCATATTTTTTATTCAACAATCTAACAAAGACCACACTTCTTCATTTAAATTATTGACTATCCAAAACAATTGCAAACTTTCAGAGCAAGAAATCCAGCATGGTGCCATGTCTTTCATGAGTTGTGCTCTCAAATAAATATCAAGATTCCCTACAGCTGTATTTCAGTTTCTAATTAAGGCCAACTCTTACAGAGGAGATGCAATAGAAAAAAAATATTTTCATTCTTGATTTGTTTTCCCAGTGAAAGGTTACTGCTGCCAGAGTACATACAGATTCCTGAAAAGACAATTCTGCCTGAAATCCTTGCAACATGCACGTTCCTTGATTTACTCCTGCTTGGAGAGTAACTCATGAAGATCCTTTGAGGAAGCTTCCCTGCATGACGAGATTTCCACTGACAGCCAGTGCCTTCTGGCCCATACCAGCAACTCAAAATCACAAGTCTTTGGCCTGGCAGGAGAGAAGACTCCCCTGGGACACGCCAGAATGGGACAAGCCACCAGTTGCCTTGCTGCCCACCTGCCCTGCCATCACTTCCCACAGCAAACCAGCAATCCAGAACACACAGTTCTGGTAGCAGAGCCCTCATTTGTTAAACACTGCTTGCTTTGAAATAGGACGGTTTTGTAACTGCTTCAAAGCTCTAGAGGATATTTTTCTTTATTTTTAAACTTCATTATTGTAACTGTATCCTTACTTAGCTATCTAAGCACACTGACTGTCCTATTCTAATCCTGCTAAGCTCTTAGTTTCAGTGATCTCTTGTGACATTAAGCTACACAGAATTTGAGTAATAACAACAAAAATATTTTCCTCTGTTTCAACTTTACAGTCTGCAATTTTGCCTCTTTTTTCTTACACTGTGAAACTGGGACGCAGACAGGTAGGAAGGGGAGGTATCTTGTTGATAGTTTTAAAAGCAAAACAATAGAGCCAGATAGCAAAATCACTAAAGAGCTGAGAAGTTTCCCAGACTTCGAAAATCAGGCTGCTCATATAGATGTTTATTTTGACTCACCAGAGCAGAACTTTTAGCTTACAGTCACGAAACTGAAATCTTTGTGTACTGATATTGAATTCAACAGGATCACCATACATATATCCTAATTACTCTGTAAAATGGGTTTAACAATATTTCTCTCTTAATTAATCAGTGCCTGCAGAGCTCTCCAAGCTTCTGCAATGTAAGTGACTACACAGAGACGGAGTGTTTTATTAATCATGAAGCATGGTAACAAATGAACATGACTGTTTTGTCCTTGGACTGTTTTATGCTATTATATGCAAACAGACTAAGTAGCTTTTCTTGCTATTCTTCATGTTCTCACTAATGTTTCGAATCTGGAAGGGCGGGTTATTTTTGCTAGGTATTATAAAAGCTGGATAATCTGTAAACACTGCTATCTGCTTCTTGCTTCTGCACTGAGCACGACTGTTAAATGACACCTTCCACTGACATTATGGCAAGTAATTGTGGACTGTTTATATATTCAGGGTTAACAGCAGATGAGCTAGATTTTTATGGAGCAACATTGGCCATTTCTCATTAGAAAAAGCAAAACAAACAGATCTTCAAGTAATAAATTTTTTACATGTTATTTCAGAAAACAGCAGATTTAAGCTATATTTCACATAAGAACAGCTATAAAATACTACATTTTAATGTCCCATTGGTGCTTAAATGTATACACAGAAACAAATTCAGCAGTGCCTGATCTTGCCTGGGGCCTCTCGGCCCTATCACTACACAAATATGCTTTACTTGTAAAGGCTTATCTCATATGAAAAGGGGAGCAGGCTGTTTTTCCATTAACCCCACTTATTTTGATAACAGACATTTTAGGCACTTTTAAAAAAAGCCAGGAACTCAAGGCACAAGCTGGATGGTACTACTGAGTGGGAGAATGAGGCATCACCCATCTACATGCAAATAAAGAGATTGCATCATTTTAGCCCTATGGTTTTGGCTGGAAGAGCTTAGTCTGCTTTATAAAATTACATCAGGAGTTCCTGCGCTTCCTTGTCTATTGTTTCAAGATTGAAGGCTTTATTCTGCTCTAAGCTGCTTGCCTTGCCACATCTCTCTGGGCTCAGAGTCAAGCACTCTCTTACTCCCATGTATCATTACCAGCAGTAAAGACCCTATAGGTTGCTTATCAACTCCCCTCCTTTCTGTTGTAATACTGTAGGCTTCCAGGATGGCCTTCAAAGCATTAATTAATTAAGCATTATATTTACTGCTATCAACAGGTCAAAATCTGCATTTCAGAGTAGGAGCCATAAGCATCCATATGAGATGACAGTCTCAAAGTCTTGGTCCCAAGCTGCACAGGGATGTGCTGTACAGGGGTTTGAATTCGCTTCTTGTCATCTTGGCTATACATCTTGGGGTGCACAGTGCCATCTAGGGCTTCTTGCCTGGGCAGGTGATGAGCCTCAAGACCTGTACAGAGCTGCCTTGTGCAAGTCCAAGGCAGCACTACTGAAAGATATCAAGCTGTGGGGGACTCCAATTGCAGTGACTGGCACTCCAAAGTGGGGCTCGTGGTCTCCCCATCAACCGAGCCATATTCCCATCTTGGAGGACAAGCACAGGGGCAAACCTAATAAAAATGGGAATGCTCCAATATTCATACTGATGAAAAGAGATGTGTTTGCTGACACAGCACACAACTCGCCCAGACGATTCATTGCCACAATGAAACAACTGAAAGAAGTGCCTTCCTTCCAAAGCCTACCTTTCCAGAAACGTCCTTAAAAATCCAAGGAAATAATCGAGCTTTGCCCTTGCTTAAGTGTTTCATTTGCAAAGCACTTCACAGAGGCAGAGCTCAACTGTTTTCACAGACAATGAAAAGCAACACCGCAGGATGGGCTCACACACCCCCCCGGTGCAGCGACCGCAGCGCCCAGGGATCTCACCACCATTCACCGTGTGGAGCTGGGGGTTGGACCGGGTGCTTCTGCGATGAGCAACACCTGCCCTGCGGTTCAGGTTCGCCACCCAGTGAAAAAACAGGCTGTCCCAGCTGCAGTGCCTTATCAGGTAACAAAAACAGAACTGCTGGGGCATCACTTGTTTCAAAAGAAAAATAAATCTCACCATTTTAGTGGTACTAATTCTGCATGTGAAACCTGCATTCATACTGTATTAACAGTTTAAATATAGCTTTCTTGCCAGATGCCTGAATATGCTAGAAAAGATACTTAAAATATGCAAATTGTGTTTCTGTTTTAATAACACAAAGAAACCTAAAATCACATCACTTTCCATCACCAAGACAGTTTTTAATATAAGCTTTTTTCATGTGAAAACTATAACAGCAAACAAATGGTTAACCAAATGTGTTTAACCCACAATCTGTAGTCTCACTTTTAGTCAACTGTGACATGGGCCATTACACTTCCCAGGACACCAGTGACTTAAATGAAGACTACACATTTTGCTTAACATTAAAAGATTATATATATAAATTACAGTAAAAAAAAAGCTTCTCAGAATAGAGTGGGGGCTTGGTTCAATATCCATAGCATTGGAGGGTTGGATTCCTGAGCTTTATCCTCAGCAATAATCTTAACCAGTCTGATCCTGCACCCTGCTGTTATAAATGATGTTCATAATGCTTGGCTGTCTCAAGAGAGTTTGAGAGTCTCAATGAACTCTTGATTACAAAATGCTTTGAGATCCTTGAATGAAAGACGCTAAATGAGTACAAATTATGACTATTATTAATTACCTTTAGTAGCCAAAATTGTGCCTGCTTTCACTCACATGTGCCTACATTTTGCCTGCTAAGATTATAACATTTTCAAAACAAATACTGGTCTCAAACATGCCCCTCAGTGATCTTGTATAAATAAAAATGATAAGAATAAATATTAGAGAAATCAATAGTATGGCAAATCAAATTCCCACTGGACTAAGACATTACTTCTTATTTCATGACTGGAATATTTCTCCATTTTACTTATGTTCTGATCCCAGAATTATCTGTTCTCTTTTCGTCATGTGCAGGTGCTTTTGCTCTTAGAGCTTTGCTGTTTTTCTTTTAACTTTGCACAGGCCACGTTTCTTGAAGTGGTTACTGGAGGATTCTAACCCTTCCTAACAAAATGGGTACAAGTTCCTTTGGAAAGAAGGTGGGGAGCTCTGAACCTATCAGAGACTGTAAGCACTGCGTAGGAACCTTCGTTTGACTTTCAGTGACTGAGTCAGGGAAAACGAGGCAGAAATTTAAGAGACAGTCCAGACATCTGGATTCTGCCCAGGTCATCTACTGTGCTCGCCTCTCAGCTGAGGTGTGTTTCAAGGGTGACAAAAAATTTTCAAAGTGACACCTTTTCCAGTGATGCAAGAGAAAAGAGAATTTGCAAATAATAATGAGAAGATTGCTATTCATCAAAGTCAGAGGAAGAGCTCATTTGCTTGCACCTCCAGGTCTTTTGGTTGAGACTGTAGAGAAGAGTATTAAAAGGGTACTGATATAGCTCAAGACAATCTGTAGGCAGTAAAGATCAGAGTTCATCTCATCTCTGCCTCAATTAGAGCATCTCTATATTTTATACCATCTATATGGATGTTTCTATTGCTGAATTGCTTTATTCACCTTTAAGAGACTGAAGCTTTACTGCATTTAAAACAATTAATTCTCCTCATCAAGAGCCTTCTGTAGGTATCTGCAGGTCGCCTAAATCTCAGCTCAGCCATCTAACATCATATCAAGTGCCATTTGCAAACATGTGTTATTTAATTCATGAGAAGAAATTACTCAGACTGTCAGTGTTGAGCAGACCACATGCACCACTTCTAACAGCAAGCTTGGCCTCTCTGCTGTCTCCAGCCCAAGCAAGGACAATGGCCTCTTCACAAAATTACCAGACTGGAGTTCATCATGACTGGTGTTTAAAAACTTAGAGAACCCTCTCACCTCGTATGAAATGGAGGTGCCCACCAAAAATGGGCCCTTTGCCTGCAGAGCTTATGCTACTCACTCACATTAGGGCCTGGAAAGGGTCTGACAGCAAGCTCATGGTGCAGCCTCACCCACTGGGCATTAGCTGTCCTTGCAGGTGCTACTGTGATGCTGAGCAACGTCAGGCAGAGGATAGGACACACTGGCAGTATGGAAAAAGGTGGTGAAACCAAAGAGTGCCATCAGGAGCAAAGGGAGTTATGCACAAGAAAAGGAGGAGAGAGTGAAGGGCTGCAGCCTCCAGTGAATGTCATCTTGATAGCCTAAGCACTGCTGCTTGTACATGTTTCACTATCAATTACCTCAAGATAATCAGAAATAATATTTTCAAAAAAAGCAGTGCCAAATTCTATACTGCACTTGGAGCAAAAAGGCCAGGGTAAATGCCCGTCATCTAGATTATCATTTATTTCACCCAATGTACTTATGAAAATGATCTCTCATTTGGCTCACAGCAGTAGAAATTTCTCAACAAAGTCATAATTCTCCTGTAATAGAGTCCAGGGCAGTTAAGTATTACTCAAATAAAAGTTCCAAGTCTCCCTTGAAACACTGTCCTTGCTCAGGAATTTCCCACAATCACAAGGGAGGCGGGACAAAAGGGCAGCAAGAGATGAGGAATGATGTTCCCTCAGAGAGAATCACAGGCTGAAGACCCAGAACATCCCATGTGGTGGCCAAATTGTGGCAGGAAAGCAAAGAAGCAGGGATTATGGGCTATTGAAAAAATGCTGTAGGATATTTCACCATAGGTCTCAACTCTCTTGCAACCTGCTGGAACAGGAGTGAAGATCTGAGTTTGCTGTGCTATTCCAATTGCGGATGCTACGAATCCTGCTCCTGCATAGGGCAGGAGATGGCCCTGGGCAGAGAAGAGCCACAGGAGCAGAGGTCAAGGTCAGATCTGGAATGAGGCCTCCGGCAATCAGGGGAGAGAACTAGGGAAAAGAGAAATTAGCCCTTACCAATGCAAATATAACAATTAAAAAAGGTAGAACTACAAAGGCAAGAAAAAAATGCTGGTAGGAAGAGAGGAAGACCAGTCAGAAGGCAGCATGCAGTAAGGGATTTAAGCCAGAGCCCAGTATCTGGGATGAGATAGAGAGGATGAAAAAAGCTCAGCCTGGCTAGAAGCTTCCAGAGCTGGCAAGAATTCATGGAAAGAGCACTGTATGCACTCACTGCGTAAAGGAGAGTGGTTTAGGGAAGACTAGTGTGCAAAGGAGCTGTATGAAATGGAAAGATGGACTAATGGTATCCTCAGAGCAGGGAGCAAGCAGAAAACGATGAGAAAATGAGAGGTGTCAGCATCAGATGATTTTACTGAATCACTTCCCTTGTCCAAGAACTATCAAGTGCTAATCAAACCCAGCATTTTCAGTCCATGGGATTGGTCAGATGCTTCAAGATACTTCTCTCTGTGTGTTCTTGATGGGACATCAGGGAGGGTAGGCACCCAGGGCAGAGCACTACACCCTCAGACTCACTTGAATCCCATATGGAAGGGTTATATTGGGTTTCAGTGTCACATGCTCCTTCTTTCACTTCACCTGCCACATGTACTGCGGGATCCCATGTCTGTCACAGGCATGCTTTCCAGCCAAATGGAAAACTACTGTGTGGCCAGGATGATCAAGATGGTAATAGGTGTTTGTGCTAGGGCTTGTGCTGTGTGCTACAGAAGTACCTATGGAGCAATGAGAAGAAATTCCCTGCTTTGTGCTAGAGCCAGAAGGGAATATGAGATTCCCTGGTTTCAGAGCTATTCTACTGCTTTCACTCATCCTCTGCTTTCCCATCAGCCTCGTGAAAAGCCCTAGGATCTTGGCAGCCAAACCAGGCTGTGCACTAAGGAAGGGAATCTAAATTTCCCCAGTTGCAGCCTCTAAGGCTGCTGCCATCCTGAGGGCACAGCCACTGAACTAACATACAGACCTAATGATCTGCACTGTTCAAGGCATCAAATGCTTGAAGAAACTCACCCTGCTCAGAAGGCCATGCTCGAGCTGTATTTCTGTGCCATCTTTTATGTGAGGCTGGGACTCACTCTGAGGAGGTCAGGAAAAAACTGATGGCTCAGTAAATAAGGGATACTTGGGAGAGTTAGCAGAACTGACAGCTCAGCAATATCCATGTTTAGTTGTCAGAACATTCCTCCACGTACAGAGATGCAGATAAGAAGGTTGTCCACATTCATCTTGGGTTAGAGATGAGCTTATCTCACTAATTGGTTGAGCAGCACTTCGTGAAGAACAGAGCCAACTGGAAGAAGTGGTGGCATGTGAGACTAGAACTGAGGAGGGTGAGGACTGTGGCTGGACATAATATTGCACATGGACCATTTTGTCTGTGAACTGTTTTTGTGTCCTGTTCAACCACAACAACAGCAGCAGCCTCCTTCTGTTTTTTAATGATTAAGCAGCTCGCAGGTTGACTGAGCAAAGGCTGAAGGGGAAAAACAAAGATATACATACATATATATAATTCTGCTGCAGAAGTTACTTGAAAAGGATGGGTTAGACTTTCAGATGGTGCCAGTCAGAGTTGCTCCAGGGAACTCGCTGATTTACACAGCAGTGGAGGATCTAGCTCAGCATGCCAAAGTGAGCAATATACTCAGGTGTACACTGGCTGGTCGAGAGGCACTATTTGAGTCAACAAGGCTGTCCAAGCTTGGCCCAGACTAACTGTAGCCCCCTGAGTCCTCAGCTGCATTTGTCTTTCACATGAACATATGACACAGGGAGAAAACTGGCTCCCAGACTGCCAGACCAAAAGTGAACAAAGACCCCATCTCTGGGGATATGGGTGATTGAAACCTGCTTCCTTGCAGGTGACACTCTAGGGCTTAGTTAAAAGTTCCTGTTCCCAGCTGTGGGACCCATATCAGCCTGGCTTTCACGGGGCCTTGGCTTGCAAACTCCCAGCTCAAACTATTATTTTTTTCCAGGGCCTCCTCTATCCTTTCTCCTTCTGAGGAGCTGGCTCCCTCTTGAAAAGGACCCTCAGAGCAAGTGTGCCTCCTCTACCTTCCTTCTTATCTAGCCTTGTTCCTAAGAGCCATGCAAATTTCAAAAGCATATCTAGAAAAAAGTTGTGACCATCAAACGCTTTACAGACGCCTTTCCTTTCTTTCCCTCCAAACTATGTATTCTGCTCTCTAAGCTCCCTTTCTGTCTCTCTGCATTAGCTTTACACTATTAAATAAGGAGCTCAGGCCCCCATCCTGTGTAGGAATCTCATCTGAAAAGAACTCACACACTTTAGAGGGTTTGCAGTCTGGAGGAGGAGAAGCAGTGAGGCCAGTAAATGCTGGAAGAAATTGCCTGGGGAGAGTCTGTGATTTCCATCACTGAGGCTTTTCAGAGTAGGAACAAACAAATATTTGTGAAGAATAGCTTAGGCAGAGTTGATCCTGTCTCTGAGCAGCAGACAGATCTTCAAGTCTGTTCCAGCTTTATTGTTTATGCTTCTGTGATTGTGATAGCAGTTGTGACATATTCTGCAACGGAGTTGAGCAAAGCCAGCTGAAAGCCCTATGGATCATCTTCAGGGCTGAAGCTGCTTACAGGAAAGAAAGCTCATGTGCAGTGTTAAGTTACTTGATGGTTCCAGATGCTAAATGAAAGAAACTTCATTCAGAAATGGTAAGACGAAGAATCAGGTCCTAAGCAGGCCCTGCCCTGCTTTTACTATCTTCAAGACGTTCTGTCTCCAGCTTTGATTCCAGGTGCAAGAGGCAGCACATTCAGAGCACCCACTGTACGGGCTGTAAAAATTTGTGTTAGACAAATAACCGGCTTCTTTTGTCCTGGTCCTCAGGAATGCCCATCTGGCACTTGGTGCTGAATCTCTATTAAAACCTCCCAGAAACTAGACAGGATGCAGAAAGTCTGGCCAGGAGCATAGAAATGGCAGGCAAAGAAGCATTCAGAAAATTGTCAAAGGTGCCCCAGACAGCAAAAAGTTGTGCAAAGACCCACATGTTGTCTGCAGTGCACGAAAGGAAAGAAGTTTCTCCAGAAACATCAACACAATCTCTCCCTGCAATACCACCTTACAGAAAGAATAAATGGTAGGGGAGCTATCTAATCTACTCATCGCAAAGTCTTTAAGTCACAAGACAGTATTTACTAGCTGGTACCAGACAACATTCAAGCAAGAACAGAAAGTCACTTTCCCAACCCTTCTTGTGAATTGCTCCCATCTGTGTAAGAGAGTAATCCAAAGCCCTTATGCCCATGACAGCACTGAAATCACATGCTTCATTTTTTAAACCCAAAATAGTGCGAGTCAGACCACAGCAAGGCTCGCACAGCCCATGCAGCTGCACTGATGAAGAGGAGCCACTGGAAGTGGCTCTGGGGGCACAGGTTGCTAGGGAACGTTGCAAAGACACTGCAGATTTCCCCGCCACTCTGGCTCTTTCCCCTTTTCCCACCTCGCTTGAGCTGTGCCAGCGTCTTCGCCCCGAGAGTGTCGTTCTTCCTGTCTGAAGTGTGCAAAAACAAATCTGCCAGCAACAATGGAACACGATTGCTTGGCATGTTTTCCCAAGGAAAGAAATCTCTCTAGCATTTGATTTTCAGAGGCAGACAGCTGATGAGTTGAGAAAAGAATCCACTCTTGCCATTTTCTCCATGTCTGTGTGTTATTTCATTCAACCTGTGTCATGGTTAAGGGTGGGTGGCAAGCCCAGGCGGTACAACTCAACAGGCTGACTTTGTGGGAATCATGCCAGTTTGCAGATTGCAAGCCATGGAGCCCTGAGTGTCACACTGTGCCCTCTGGACCCCTCCTCTAGCCCTAACATGCTGCACTTTGGGAGGCAGTTGCAGGAGCCAGCACAGCTCTGTGAACGTGTCTGGGCACCACACAGTGCTCACCACTCCAGTAGGCAGTGGGGTTTATGAGAAAGGGCACACAAACAAGGGAAGGGCTACCAGAGAACTGAGAGGGAAGGAAAAGGAAACTCCTGCCTTGTTAAGAAAGAGCTAGGATAAGGAAAGACCAGTGACCAAGGTGGAAACACAAGGCTTTCCAGTATTAATCAATCTTTAAACAATTTGACTGATTAGGAAATGCAATGCTCCCTACTGAGGCATTAGAGATTTATATTTAGATGTTAGGTGTTGTTTTTCACCCTGTGTTATTTTTAGCTACGAGTTGATGCTAGGTTGGTGGTGGCTGCTGTTGGATCAATGAGGTTCCCCCGTGATGGCAGCTGGGTGAGATATGACAATAGGAAGCGGGATGTCATTTGCCTCAGGATGCTGCCTACTGCTGGAATCCCTATCTGCACAAGGAAACAGTGTGAGTGGCTGGTCCCAGATCTGTACTCACACCCTGAGGCTGCTGGCCTGGTCAAATGTCCTTCAGTACCAACAAGGACTTAATCAAACCCTAAAAGCAGCAAAGGAGAGACACCTAAAAGGCCTGTATAACTAAGAAATAATAAGAGAGAAGAGATTTGTAAGTGATTTTGAGAGACTGCCTAATAAACCTCCTTATCCCAAGAAAGAATAAAATAATGTACATGTTCAAGGACCTATTAGATATGTTAATTCTGGAGATAGAGGAAGAAGCACTACACTTTCCTAGTAATAGCACACCATAAATCTTGTAACCACAACACACTTTGGACAAGGAGAAACTCACGTAATCCCCAGTGCAGACCAGATCTGCAGTTTCTACCCACTGCAGCATCCTGTCTTTGAGAGGGACCATCAAAGCAGTAAAAAAAAATTCAAGAAGTGTAAACCAATAAAATACTAAATAGTATGTCAAAAGACTAATTTCTTTTTCACTCCATGTAATTTATAATTAGACTCCTTTTAGATAGGAGGATTTATGTTTCTTCCTAAAAACAGAGCCGCAGTGTGACAGCATGCTTTCTTATCTCATGACAAGCCACTCAAGGATGGTCAAGGTCTTATCTTGAACTTCACTCAGCAGCACAGCAGCAGCACACCAATATGCAAACACCTTCCATGGACTCATGTTATGTATCATGTGCTAACCTCTACACAAACAAGGATGCTTCTCATTTTATGAGGGAATACAGAAAGCTGAATGCAAGTGCATGCCAGTACATCAGCATTCCTGTAGAAAAGTTGCCCTGCACCACTGTGTCATCCTCCAGAGACCCTGTAGCACGACCTCAAAAATGAGAAAGAGCCAGCATTTTCTAAAACAATACCGTGAACACTACTAGCCCACTTCCATTTTCCTTTCAATCTACATTTCAAAAATTATATTCACCTGCAGAGACATGCTAGGCTGATACATGTCAAGCACACTTTATACCTCAGTTCAAGCCATATGGCTCTAATAATAGTGGCTAATAAAGGGAGGATATGTCTTCACCTGTAATTTTTCAAATCTCATCAAAAAATGGTACACACAGAACACTGCAGACTGCAGCACAGCACGTGTGCTCAGTCACATTTTGCACTGCTCTGCACTTGCTGTGCTAATGGCCCTTAATTAATATGCATAACCAACTCAGTATCAAGGGCAAAAAGTGTTTGCAGAAATGGTACCTTAAATTAAAACAAACAAAGCAACAGCAGGTTTATTAAAAGTGCATTTTGGGACCAGAGCCCTGTAGCAGACTTTGGAAATAACCAAGAACAGAGGACATCAAGTTATCTAATGGGCTTTTGGCAATCATTTTACATCAGAAATAAATTTTCTGGTAGTACAGAGACAAATGCTCAAGGCCAACCTTGACATCTTGGTCTTGGCATATCTCAATAAACTCTGTAGTTAAAATCATCCATTAGGCGCTTCCAGAAAAGACAGCCAGTAGATTTCTCACAGAGGAAAAGCAGCAAGTAGCAAACATAGCTAACTTAATCAAGCTTAATGGAAAGGAAGCAAGGGCTATGACTGGTATTAACACCCCGGTCTAGAGGTAGGGGATTTCCAACTAATTTATTGTGGAAAAAAGTATCATTCACAAAGTCATCCACAGAGTACATACTGCACCACAGTGTTTAATAGAATAGCCTGGCATCATCTGACTCCAGATGAAAGAGTAAGAGGATATATTTATACCGCACATGACTCCAGCCTCCAAGAATGCACCTCAAGGCAGTAGCAATGTGATCTTTTAGCCAATGATGTCCTTAGCCTGCCACAACTACTGTGCCAATCTGCCACAAAAGTATAGGTGTGTGCAGGCAGGGTTGCTGGGGGAGGCTGCAGTACGGTTAGCAATCCAGCGTGCTTTGCTTCACTACTGAGGTACTCACTGTCTTCCAGCTGCCTCCCACAACTCTGAATGAGCCTGAGGGTCAAGCAAAGTCTTCCAGGTGACTTTTTGCTTATGGAAGAGAAAACCAACAAGCCATAGAGAGGCTGAGCTGGCAGATGCACAGCGAGCTGCAGCAGATGGGTGCCCTTGGAGAGCCTAGCCATATGTACGTGGCCAGAGAGGATGCACAGACTCAAACTTCACAGCTCACCTCTGGGCTGAGCTAAAACCATGTTCTCTGAACCTGACAAACCCTATAGAAAAGAGAGGCCTTCTCCAAGGGATGGAGGCAAGGCACAAGGCCATGCCAATGACATACTTTTCACATAAAGGCTGAGATGTTAAGCCTACACTAAGGGGGACTATGGGACACAAGTCTCCACTGAGGTCCAGGTCCTGAGTCTGACTTGGCTGTACACAAACACACTTGGAGTGACTTTTCTCTAGGGACTGCAGATCAACTAAGATCAGACTCCATATTGTCTAATTGCTCAGGGTAACACAGATTTCAGTACAGCACCTAAACGTTAATTCCCGCCTTACTGTCATGTTTCTTGGTTCAGCTCTTTGGGAGTATTTTTCATCTCATGGGTTAAGAAACCAAGAGACAGTGGCAAGGAAAAGAATAAGATGACCATTTGCCTTCTCAAGCAACTAACTGTTATCTCCTATCATTCAGGGGAGCCAGCTATTTGCTGTACATATACAAAAAAGTTTCCATCTGTGGCAGAGGTATTTTGCACATAGAGAAAATGCCAAAGCTTACATTCCTCTTTTAGGGGTCATATCTCTTGATACACATGACCCTACTGAAAAGCATTCAACTGGGGACACTTCTTGTTAACACCACAGAAAGAACCATCATTAAAAATCCAAGCCTTCTGCAAAGGGAGGGGGAAAAAATCATGTTGCTAAATGCCTCATTTCAAACTACACATTTTTAGTCCACTATCTATTTTTCTCCTTAGCAGCTTTTGAATTTTCAGATCAGATCCCTGCCAACACCTGCACTCTCTGCTCAATGAGTACTAGTGCTAGCATGCTAGTACTAGCTCTAGTATGAGAAATAGATGATGCACAGTTCACGGCTGCCTCCACTTTGCATCCCATGCGCTTTCCCAAAGCTGGCTGCTGTGTTCTCAGCGACCTGAGAAGAAATACTTGTTCCCTTCGTAATTAGGATTCACAGTAAATGCGGGAAGCGAAGCAAAAAGAACACAATGTTCAAAGCTGCCACTCATGGTTAAATAATTAGTCAATATTACGCTCAAATGCTGCCTCCAGTGTTCATGCCAATCTGTACGGGGAGGCATTTGTCCTTACATTACTTTGGCACCTCATTTCAGTAATTTCTATAAGCTGGCAGTCTGGCCTCAGCGGAGAATGGGTCACACCACTGCTAATTCAGATAGATTACTAAATACAAATAAGAATGGTGAGAGATTAAAGGTGGTGAGGTGTTAACAAAGCTTTGGTAAGTAATATGTGCAAGAAATCCTTTCACCTGATTTTTATAAAGTGGGCCTTGTCTAAAAACAAGGGGGTAATTAGCTGATAACTAATGCAGAACCATAATCCTGTTTGGTCACACACAGAGAAGCGTTATTGGTTCCCAATAAGAGGGATTTCATTGCTTCTCCATGTTGCATTGGAGCCCACTCCATTTGCTCACCAACCTGTGATACTGTGGGTCCTGGTGGGACCCTGAAACGCTTCCCTAGTCTGGAAACTGCCATTTGCTGAGACATTGTTCCATCTGCACATTCATGTTGCACTGCCCAGTGCAATGTTTACCATAGCTGTATTTTTCCCCATAGCATTTGTGTGTGCTACAAGGATTTCCTGACAAGAGGAGTTGTGATGGTTTATAACTGATCTAGAGTTGAACTTGATTCTTTTGGAGTGCTAGGTGATGCCTGAATGAATGCTCCTGTTTGTCTAAATAGGCTAACTTAGGAAGCATTTCATGAGCTATAGGAACAAGTACAGACCAACCCCTGGAATGTTCCTGCGTCACCTTCACAGCCATTCTAAAGCTCTTCCATCAAAGGAATGGAGACTGTGTCAACATATAACTTAAACACATAGCAGCTGCCTGGCTCGTACCTGGTTAGGCAAAGGAACTTTCACTTCCACCTCATGCCATCCAAAGGCAGGAGTACTACAGACATGAATTTTTACTTTGTTGTAAAATAGAAGCAGGAAAAAAAGCCAGTTCTGGCATAGAGCACCCTTCCAGCTCTGTTGAATCATGAGCCCCTGCTGGGAAGCTGTCCACAAGGAACAACATTATGATCTTAAGAAAAACTTTCTTCCCATGGATTTCACTAAGACCAAACTCAATAAGGGTCAATAAAACAGCCACATACCACAGATTTGGCAACAAATGGTGATCTGCAGCACGAAGAAGCCCAACAAAACACCAACTCCCTTTCATAATGTTGCTCGCTCCTGGAAAGAAGAGTTTCCCCTAATCTTTTCCTGGTGTAGAGACTATTCTGATCTGGGCTACTAGAAGCATCACTAATGAAACCAACAGCATCACTCATAAAAAACAAAAGTATGTCTCACAAGCAGGTCCTGCAAACGCATCCAGCCAGCCGAGTGCAGTCCTAATTTACAGTACCTGTCGCATATGGAGACTAAGGAGCACTGAGGCAAGGGGGGGTGTGCCTGGACACCCTGCCCGACCTTTAACCATGTGAAAAAGGTGAGAGAGGAGAAACACTGGTAAGAGAACTCTGAAATGATTCACTTTGTCTGAGTTTTACTATGCGTGCCTGACAGTGACTTCATTAATCAGAAAGCTCACATCTGGGTAGCTACTCTCCCCTGGCTGCTTCACCCATCCACACAGCTTGCTGGGGAAAAGAGAGTGAGATGGGATCCAAATTAGAAACTATTTATGATTATTGAAGTAAAAAATTAATTGCTTTTTCTGCCCTTCTTCCCCCATTCTGAAACACCCCTCCCAGGGAAATTTGTGCTGAGAAGTCCTTGTGAACAAACACATGGAGAGTAACAGAACATGGTCCATATGTACCAGTAACCAAAAATAAACTGAAATCTGAAATCCATACAGTCAAGTGGATTCACAATGTCTACCTCTATACCAACAGTAACAGATGGTTAGTGAACTGTTACAAGACAGACCAAGACTAGTTAAACAGATGGGTAGTATTATTTTTATACTGGTTTATAAGTGAATATTTAAGTTTTCACTAGGTTATCTGAAACACCATCAAAGAAGCTCACAAAATCCCCATCTAGCCAAAACTGAATTCCATGAAAGCTTCTGCCCAAGGAAGGTACTGAGCTTCTTATGGACTTTTGCTGATGCTGCTAATGTGGCAAAACCTTCGGAGTTCAGGAAGGACGGCCCAAGACTGCACACCTCTGGATGCCCCACAGAGCTCTGTCCAATGTTGAAAGAGTTGGGGCAGCAGTAGCAGTGGAATGTGAATCACAGGGCTCCTCTGGCTGCAACCTTTCATCTCTTCCTTTAACAGGTTTTGTTCCTCTTACTATGTCACAAACCAGTTGAGATCCACAGCTGCACCTCAACTCAGGCCGAGCGGACAGAAGTGGCGAGCAAGGGCCATTACAGAGGGGGAAAGGGAAACGGGGCATTTTAGAAAAGACATGCATTCAAAGACTTGTCCACGTTGAAGGGATGCAAGAGAAAGACCAAATATATAGCTGGCTTCTCAGACCTCTCTCCATTTTTGCAGCTGGCATTACTGTTTTTACAAGTCTCACCCACAGACACACTAGTCAGGTTCACTTTCCCCTTCTTTGGGCTTAAGCAGAACATCTCAGCTCACAAAAGGGGAGGACAGACTAAAAAATAAGTTAATTAGCAGTTCACAGTACCTTAAATCACATCAGAAACCTAACCCAACATTTGCTGAAGACATTGACACATTTTGCTGCCTGACATAACAAATTAAGAAATTAGGCTTTTAAAAAAATAATGAACACCCTGTGACAATCTCAGCAGCCCACTGTTTTCAAGGTGGGCAGAAGACTATTAGAGACAACCACATTCACTGAACTGCAAGAGGGGAAATGCCTGTAAGTGCCCAAAAAGTGAAAGAATCAGTCTCCTGTCTACAAGATGCCTGGTTCACATCCACCCTACACCTTTTTTAGCATTCCTGCAGCAGGTAGGTGCAGATTAGTTAACCCCCACTTTAAAACCATTTTTTACAACCAGAGTGATGCACAAAGGCTTCAAGTGTGACTATGACTCAGGTGTCCCTTCAGCATTATTGCTGCAATCAGATGGTCACAATTGTTAGAAGAGCACTTGGTTTTGAAATCCACCATCCAAATCCATTTCTTACATTTCAGAGTGACCATTATCTTCTCACTGCTTGAAATACTGCTGACTACTGCTATGAAGCTGTAGGGGTTTGCCTGCAAGCCTCAGAAGAGCTTGTACTTGCACTTCTTTATAAAGAAGTTCCACTTAATGGTTGCATTATCTGTCCAGCTGCCACCAGAAAATAGTGCTAAAGAAAAATGAAACTCTCTTTGCAAGTATTTATTTATAATTTACTAAGGGCTAACAGTATCCAGTGACAAAACCCAAAAAGTTGTCATTGAAATATTTCATTTACCTAACAGCTTGAAATCTCCAGGCTGCAGATTATGTGCACACATGCCTGTGTGCTAAGTCTTCAATTAAAGAAAATGTAAAAGCTTTGCAGTTTAGCCACTGGGAGACTTTTAAGCATTCGCAGCTTCATCTCTTTGCACATGAAATGTTAATGGGTCAACCATGAACAGTTGGCTCCACAGATAATGGTTCAGATAACAGTGGCTTTGTGATACCTATCACTAGGCTTCAGAGGTGAGGGGGCCTGTCTTGCTTTGTAGTAAATGACATCTAGTCAGCATGTCACGTTCTCCAGTCAGTTCAGGAGTCCATTACATCTAGATAACACCCTTTCTGCTCTCTGGCTCATGTTTATTAATACCGCATGCAACTTGGTGATTCATCAGAGAAGATGGAGTGGTGTTCTGCAGCAGGCAGACAGCCTCCAGTGGATCCACTGCCCTGGCTGAAGTTCACCACAGGGCCTTTAATTTCATGAATTCCTGAAAGTCCAGCGCTGTTACAGAACAAGCTCATAACTGCACCTGACAAAGGTTCTGGGCTTGTCAAAATAGGTCTGATTTGTATGTTGTATAAACATTAAAAGTTTGGAAGTTTAGCATTAAGCCTTCAGTTATTTAAATGGCATTTTAAAATATGCATGACTAGAGAGATATTTGCAGAACACATCGTTGTTATCATGGTTGATAGCCAGAACAGGAGAGCAGTCTACGCTGTGCTGCTCTGTGCTGTTCCACAAACAGGACAGCAATCTACTGCAGCTCTCAGGCCAAGTGTCATAGTTCACTGCACTCTGCTGTGGAAATTAGTTTTCAGAGACCCTCTAGCAATTACACAGAAAAGGCTTTGTAGTTTTGCTTGGTAGTTTAAAATAAATCCAACTGAGGAACTGGCAATACTAAAACCGCTTTCAAATGTAGCAAGGACTTTATGCCTGATGCACCAGAGGTCAACGTTTTGAAATTCTTTGCACTAAACTTATATTACTGTTACTTCTTTCCCTTGGGCATGCTTGCAACATCCGATTTCCACTCCTTCAGTCTCAGTCTTTTTAACATACCCTCTCCATGCTCTGCTTTGGGTACCAGCAGAAAGAAGTAATGAGAGAAGAAAACCAAGATTTTTCAAAAATATAACCCCAGGTATATAGTATACACACATATAATACATACAATATATACAATATACACACAGACAGCATAGCTATACAAACACACATACACCTACAAAGCATCTAGGTCACGAATCTGGGAATCTCAATGAAGCAAACTAAAAGTGTTACAACAACAGTCTTTAGAATATGGAGTCACTTGTCTTAGTGCCTAATGCAGGAAATTCCATCTTGGGCCTGCATTCCTAAACTCATCTCAGAGGACAAGAGTTTTCAGACACTGGAGCTGTGATCCTCTGAAATAGCATGGGAAAAAGGAAAGGATAGCTGTACACTCTGTACTAAGACATAACACAGTTTGCTGCTGCTACTTTTTTGACTAAGTGCATGCATGTTTTATGGGTGCTCTGGTCAAGTATGAGAATGTAATTTGCAGGAAGACTGAAAAATACAAGGACAGTTAAAGGACCTTTGGCGTGACTAAATTTCACATAAGGCAAAAAAAAATTGTTGCTTGCTATATCATAGGTGAAATTCTGGCTCAGCCAGAGTCAATGGGAGTTTAGCCAAGGCCAGGTTTTCAAACTGTAATTTCTCTTCAGAGACCAGCTCAACCTAGTATCAGATTTACCTCACAGTCTGATTTTATCTCTGGAGAATGGGGTTTTTTGAGGGGTAATGCAAGAGTGACTGTTCCACTAAATGAACAGTGGAAAAAGATACACCAGATAACTATTGTTATAACAAAAGCTATTAATATTACATTTAACTTAACTTTGATAAATATACAATCACAGAACCACTGTACCACACTTTTCAAAAACAGCAGTCTGCTGAAGCTTGGAGGATAAGCAAATCCCTGCTTTTTAAGAAATAGAAATACCTAAAATAATTTCAACAACTAAAAAGCCATTCCTCTCTGTTAAACAGAGACACACTTTTTAGATACTATTCAATCCAATTTGGAATTTTTGGAACAACGTGGAGTCAGGGTGGTTGCTAAAGCAGTTATATTAGTTGTTACAATTATATCTTTCTTCTACACAAAGCCATAAACCTTCCCACTTGTTGCATAATGTTGCAATTACTCCATAAACTCTGCCAGTCAGTTCATCGACTGCAAAATAAAGTGTCAGTGAGAGCCACTGGCCTGCACAGTGGATGAGAATGCAAATGGTAACCAGGGAGTTCACCAAACAGATTTATAGAGGAGAGTTTATTGGCTGTTATCAAAATGTCCACAAGATTCAAACTTTCCTCAGCAAATAAAATTTTTGACTGTAAAACAACAATATTGCAATGGAACTTTCCACTGCAAGATGTGAATGAGAGAAGGAAATGCTGCTGCACTCAGGGAGGTCATGCTCGCCTCGACTGCTGCCCTGCAGGTCTTAACTGCCCTTCTTAACGCCCAGGGTTAAAAACATCCCCTTGCTCTACATGGTGGTTGGCCATGTAAAGGGATTTTCCAGAGGGATTGGAAAATGCTCAGCTTTTCCCAGGGTGGGAAGAGAAGCTCATGCTCTGACTAGGAACAAGGAATATGGAAAAAATGCCAGCAAGTTAGTTTTTATCTTCAATTTCTTGGACTACTGCACACTATCAAAAGCCTTTTGCTTCTTCAAACCCTGCAGTTCCTCTTCAGCTGAGCTGTGAAGTTGTTTCATCAACAAACTCAATAAAAACTCTCAATGACAAGCCTGGAAGATTTATGATTTTTGTCATCTTTTAAATAGCCATCATAAAAAAAATATTGTCAAGTTGCTGAATTCATTTGCTGGGAATTGACACTTACTGATAGCTGCTGCTAAGGGATAATGTGGTGACCTGCTACAGTAACGACCAGATAAGAGCTGGCAGTAAACCAAAAGGGGAAAAGGACTTCAGGTCAAACATTTTCAAATTCACATGCCTGAAGTCAAGCTTTAAAATGCATCTGTAAACACTAAATGAGAGGTCACCTTTTTTGAACTGCTGCATCCCTTCAGCCCCTACTGAAGTCAAATGCATTGTGCTGTGGAAAATCATACCTTGGGCTGCTTCTTTAGTAGCCAAATAGAGATGTATAAATCTAATTCAGGGTGCCAGAAAGAAAAAACTGGCCTCAAAGGAAAGAAAAAGAAGAGTGATCGATGTGTTACAGCTGCAGTGTCACACTCTCACTGCACAGTTATTTCTAATGAGAAAGATCAGCTGCTAACTTGTGTTGGCAAAACTGGGGTTTGAGGCCTTGATTTCATATTGTAGGAAAAAAAAATCATGATTTGGCAACACAACTGAAGATTTCCCTCTTTTCGGGAACAAAGAAGACAAGGCATCTCAGGTTTCAAACCCACCCAAATTTACAAAAAGCCTGTCTGCTCACCGCCCCCATGCCAGGCCTGTATCACTGTTAACACCAAACTTGGCATGGAGGAAATATCTTGTCAGGCCTGGCTAAGCCTGGGCACCCTCACGGCACCACACCAACAGGAATTCAGGTCAGGAACCAAAAGGTATTCGGTAGCAACACTGGGACTCCCAACCAGAAACGGCCATTGCCAGGAGAAGTGTCTGGGAGCTGCTCTTTGAGGTATACTCAATCCTGTTTTGGTGATGGGAATGGGATGAGATAGTCTCCATCCCTCCCAGCCTTTACATCTCTAAGATTCAATGAACTGAGGCATCTTGGGTGACACCAAGGCATGTGGCTTGCACATTTTTAGCAGAAAGACATCCAAACTTCCTCTCTGCCAGCAGGAAAGACTTATAGCATTCCATGCTGCTCTATATGCTGAAAATGAATAGGGAAAGTGTAGCCCGAACGGGGAGACAGCTGCAGGGACCCATTAGTTAGATTCCACTCTCAGAAGGGATTTTCCTTATTCCTCTCCATGCTTCTTTCCACACAGTCACTGAGTCCCCACTATGTTTCCTAAAACTGTTGGTCGTTATCACCCCATTTGTTACATGCTCCTCATTGCTGCAGAACACAAGTAGGAAATGATACCTTGTCCCTAACAAAGGTCACAGATCCACAGAGCTGGTCTACCAGAACTGCCAACTCCAAGGCATCCTTTCTGTAATGCCACCAAAAAGCAAGGAGAGCAGAGGCTGCCCAGCTTGGATGCTGCATTATAGAGCTGTTGTCTGTTGATGGACAAGAGTTAGGGTGGCGACCACACTGAGAAAATTTTGGTTTCAGCACTTGAGTGGCATATTGTGTGCTAAATGCTTCAGTCTGTCCCTGTAACATGACCTGAAACCCAAAGAAATCCACTGGGTGTGAATCTTCATGCTTAATTTGTTCAGGTTTGCACCAAACTCTGTAAACATGGCTATCAGTGCAGAACAGCAGTGACGTGGGGGGAGTGATGGATTCTCACCATGGACAAAAGTGGGTAGTGAAGGTATGAACCTGAAGATGAATACCTAGGGCCAACCAGTGGTAATCCTAGTCCCAGTCATGACTATCCACCCAGATATCTGAATAGAGGTGGTGATAAAATGGAGAAGTGTGAGGATCACAGCAAAGAAGCAAATGAAGCTGCAGACAAGTGAATAAATAATAGATCCTGGGTGTGCAAGCTACAACCAGATAACCAGGAAGGAAAAGTCTGTATAAATTCAGAGAGAAAAACCAAAACTACTGTAACCAAGAACAAAGACAGTATGCTTCATTATGCTGGTTTTGGCTTAAACAGTGACATTTGGACAGTCTCAGAGTTAATGAATTAAGAAGAAGGAATAAAATTAACAACAATCTTACAGGCTAACCCAGAGATACTGGGAAATAGGCACAATCATGAGCTACTGGCTGAAGAACAGTCTGGACATGTCAAGGCTCAGGGACTGGGCAAGTGACATCCAGGAGGTTACTGACTACCACAGGGCCTTGCAACACAGAGCACTCACATATTTCAGCATGAGCAACCCGGTCAGTTAAAAATCCCATGGGATTTAAACAAAACATGGCTCTTTATCAATAGACTGAATGCTGAGAATGAGAAACCTGATTGTGAGGCAGATGCCAGAGCCCACAGCCAGTGAAAGTTGTTATGCACCAGAGGACATGGCCAGACAAGGCTTTGGGCCTGAAATGACTGGGACAGGAGAAGCATATTTTTTCATTTTAATGCACTGCTTTTTCCTGCACCGTGTGGTTACAACAGTGCAGGTGACACTGCAGTTGAATGGTGACACCACATACCACAAAGACTAACTTCTCACAGCTCTTCTTGGGGCTGAAGAGGTGAAATCTGACCATGGTTTTCATCTGGTTAGTCTTAGGTAATTCAATAGGGTTGCTAAATGAGGTGCAGAAATTGTCCCTCGCTTGAGACTACTGCAGTCTCTCGAGCTCAGGGCTCGGCTCTAGTAGCCAAACTGAAGTGCAAACCTCATGTCTGTAAAAACTGTCTCGCAGGCAATAGGAAACTACGCTTCATTACACAGCAACTCAGCAGCTTGCACATGTGCTATGTTTTGTAGTGTAACAGATTTAGGAATAACAATGTCAAGTATGGAAAAGTAAAAGTCAGGAAGATTTCTCAAAGCTTTTGACAAGGTTTGCAGTCACTTCCCTGTGGTTTCTTGTTTCTCTCACACTTAGCAGAAGAGATGCATGCTAGAGCTCTGTCAAAAGCCTTTAGAGTCACTCTAGCCTAAATTCCAGGCACTGGGGTTCCTAAGCACTGTCCTATGCAATCAGAAAATCATGGAATCAACCAGATCGGCAGAGACCTCCCAGATCATCAAGTCCATAACCATCCCAAAGCTGCCTCTGTTTGTGGTAGACATCAATCCTTAGTGTCCTGCTTTCTCTAGGTCTTTCATTCCACCTTGATTTGCTCTGGAGCAAACAGGGCTTCTATGCTTTTTCAGTGCTTGCTCCTCTGCTTTGGTCAGTTACTGCTTTTTCCTGCTGAAACTTTCTGCCTTCTCTTCTTCATATAGGAAATTTTATCAATGATTCAGAGGGCAACATATTCACCTCTAGAATGATTGCAGGACCAAGGCCTTGCTGTCCTGTTAACACATGTAGACTTCATTTCTCTCTGGAGCCAAGGGTCAGAGAAAGCTGGAAATGTGCAGGTTCTTCCATATGCAAGAGCTCTCTGCCTTTTATTTGCATCTTAGGTGCTGTAAGGAAATAAAGAGACAGCATTTCTGTTGCCCTTCTAAATGATGCAGGTTCTGCAGGATCTGTCTCATAGCCAGCCCTAGAAACAGTAGCAAATGCTGTTCATACATGTATATCTCTGGAGAAACTCTGTTCAGTAACATATCCGAGAGAGGAGACTTTTCAAAGAGAAGGCAGAACAAAGTGTTTGACCCCCTTGTGATCACTGCTGTCAATACATCCTAATGTCACCCCTCCAGGCCAAATCACAATTGTTAACATTCATTATAGGGCATCATCTCCTCAGCTCTGGGCATCCCAAAACAGGCAAGAGCGGCTGGGTGCGCTTCTTTTGAAAAGCAGGTGCACAGGCACATCTTCTGAATGCTGCAAGTATGCAAGAGAAAAATAACATTCCCTTTCTTGGAACTTATTTTCTGAGGCTGAACAATTCACAAAGAGAAACTGTTAGTGCGAACACTCAAAAGGTCAATCTCTATTAAATAAACAGAGAGAGAGTGATGAAAGGGGTTAGTTGTTATTAATGAAGCTGAGATGATCACAAGTCAAAAAAAGCAAAGCAGTAATGAAGACAGAGCACTGTAAGCATGCTAGAAATTTTGGCAATATCACATGTGAAGACACAAAAAGCAAAAGTTACATTCCCCAGCCTGAGATGGGGTATGCCCCCAAAAAATCCTTCTTTACTTCTCCCTGGGATTGTCAGCTACTTTCACTCAGTTTAGGAGGATCAACAACTTGTTTTGCACTAGAAATGTGCATCAACTCTCCCCTCATAAATCCTATATTCATACTAAAAAAAAAGGATGAAAACAAACCTGATTTTCACCTTCTACACAAATCTTGCTTTATCTTCAAGCTTGTATAGAACTTCCCTCCAAATCAGATGCACATTTTTCCCTGACATACAATACCACTAAAACATGGTGTGTAGTTCACACTGTACAAAGTCAATTAAGAAAAACAAAAAGCAAACAAAGCCAATTAAGAAAAACAAAAAGCAAACAAAAAAAAAGATGATGACAACGTTAAGACAAACAATAATAGTTAAAAATACTTAGGGAAACTTTGATGACGTAAATCCTGTCCGTAGCTTTCCTATTTTACTGTGTTTACTTTTGGGACTTGCTTGTTTACCAGTCACGTGGCAGCTTTACACTGACTATAAAGACATACGTTACATAAAATGCAGAACTGTAGAAATTACAGATCAGTTCTTGGCTCTGAGGTGAAATTCAAATCTGATTATGTATCCCAGTTAAGAACTGCCTTTCCTATAATGAGCTAAGCTTCAAACATCAGCACAGTCAAAATTTGGCTCTATAGTTTGCAGCTTGACCCTAGGTAAACCTCAAACAGAACCATTTGTGGTTCAAAACAAACAAATAAAAAAATCCCTTGATGTTTCTGAGTCATCATATTGCACTAGTTGCATTTTCAAAGGTGAATTTGTCTCAGTCGGTCAGAGAGCTTTTTGCGGGATCAGTAAGTGCTCTGTGGCTCAAAGGCGATTTGGCATCAAGGACACCACTCCTATGGAGGGAGGACCTATGTGAAAACAGCCATGTGTTCACAACATGCAGAGTTTCACATGCAAGGCTGAGAGGACTATTCCAAACTGCTTGGAGCTGAGCCCCAGCTCGCTGAGAACAAGGAGAGCACTTTGATATTCACTTTCCTGTGAATATCAAAACATTTGCTAAAGGGGCAGGATAAAATCTTTCCTCACACACCAGTAAAACCTCTTCATGCCATTGCATATTGTGCTGTATGTCTTGCCCTTTTCCTGCTGGCATCCATCCAGGGCAGTGTAATTAGAAGACATATGGTGTGACAAAATCAAATGATATGTTGAATACACACAGATCAACGGCCCCAGCTCAACAGGTGCCAGTGTCCCACCACAAGTGAACAAAGGTGCTCAACTAAGCCAGTAGTTCCCTAGACAATGAATGACAACAGAAAACTCTCCAAACCAAGACTGGGACCAAAGCAGCTCATGCACTGGTGGGAAAATTAGCAGGTCTCTCACAAGGCTGATCTGCATACATGGCACCATCAGATTTGCAAATGACACTGTTAAGAAGAGAAATGGATACATGCAATGGCCTTCCACGAGACAAGATTGTATAAACTGGTGAGTCTAACATCTTGGTTTGGGGAAAAAAAACAAAACAAACAAACAAAAAACCCACAACAACAAAAAAGAACTACTGGTGCTACTGATCAGGGTGCTGAGGACACAGGAAAAGAAACAGCAATGAACTTCTGTAACTCACTGCTACAAAAAAAGAACCAAGACAAATACTACTGGATCAACAGAGCATCAAATATGATGAAAACTTGGCCCTTGTCTTGACCCATCACCTTTAGGTTAAAAACTGTTTATGTTAAAACAAGAAAAATGAGGGAAGGAAATGCCTCTGCAAGGTGCTCAGAGCTTCCAACAGAAGTCATACAAATTCCTTCTACCTTGTTAGAAGATACAAGAGAGATGTAGAATGAGAGGGTGCATTCATGAATCAGCAAGTATTAATGTGTGTTGTGGTGGCAAGAGAGTGAAAGCAGAGAGAGATCGAACAAGCAGGACTGACTATGCCTTCAGCTACACTGAAAGCTTTTCTTGAGGTTTGCTCTGTCAGTGTCATCCACAGGACAAATTTTGGGTTTGCTGTGTTGTCAGGCTGTCTCAGCCTTTGGACTAAGACAAGGTAGGGGATAAACTTACATGCTGTGTGGACAGTGCTATCTCTTAATAAACAAGACAACCAAAGGATTAATTGAGATAACATTTTACTAAAGGCAGCTGTGACCGCTGGCTGTCCCCTTTCCCTTGTGCTCTGAAATGAGAAGACAAGGCAGCTGTGCTCTGATGTGCAAAGACACACTCAAACCCACCCATATTAGCTCTGCTCACTGCCCCATGCCTGTGCATCCCAGCCAGGGAGGCAATGTCATTCTGTAGGATCACCTGAAAGACATCCTGACTTCAGCTCCTGGTCTAGGCTTAGCAGTGGTGCTCAGCAGCTCCCAGGAGGAAACCCAGACATGGCCCTTTCCCTCAGAGCTTCTCTGACAATCCAGCAAAGCAGGAACAAAGGAAAACTGAGAGACTCATTGAAACTTGGATTTGGCGGTTTGGATGGCCTCACACAAACTCCTCAGACCTTACAGGTGCCACTACAACTTCCCCTTTTCAGGGGAAGCACAGACCACTGCATGCCAAAACCTCTGGGTTCACTTCCCCTCTTCAACACCACTTTCACTTTGGACTTGGGCATGTTAGTTAAACCAAACAAAGTTTGGTTTTCACATCTGTATGATGAGTGTTGCCTATTCAGAGGCATTCTTATGGTTTCAATGCTTGCACACAGTCGTTTCTAGACTTCTTCCCTTGGGGTAGATTTAGTGATCCCACCACAGTTCCTATGAAAGGAGACTGAGTCACCTGAATCACACATGCCTGGGCAAGCAGGTTGATGGGGGAAATCAGTGTGGAAAAGGTCATCCACAGTAAACCCCAGGGGAAAGGAAAGTAATACAGGGACCAAGCTGTCAAACCAAGCTGGCAAATTCTTTGATCAGGGTGTGATGAAGGCTGAAATTAGTCCACTTAAATCATCATATTTTGTTTGAAAACAACTTACTGCACACGTTCGGCTGAAGGCCACAAGTTGCAGTCCTCAGCCTTAGCAATTCAAATGTCATGGATAGAAGGCACAAAAGAGCAGAAATCACGGATGACCAGCCCACACTAAGAACATGGGTAGAGCTCTAGAAGTGCAATTACCCAGCTGATATTTGCCTACATACATGTGCATACATCTGAGTGTTAATATCCCTCAGCAAACCTTGGACTAAATGTACACCAGTAATTGCCAAGTTGCTTCTTTTTCTCAGTTAGGTTTTTACATTTATTCTTGTAGTCCCATGATTTATGAGTCCTCATGGTTCTCCCAGCACTCCAGTCTCTTGGGCTCCTGCCAATCTAAATCTACCCAGTGGTAGTCACAGAGGTCTGAGGAAAGCAACACACCTTTGCCAAGGAACTGCAGTGTCCTGCAATTCAAGCACAAAATCAGTGTTGGGGAAGAAAGGCATCTGCAGAACAGCTGAGGCAGATATGAGCTGATATGAAACCATGAGCAATAAACTCTCATCAGCAAAAGTTCAGTGTAGCTGTCTTGCTCACTGCCATCACAATGCTCTGGACGGTGTATACTGAACCTTATATATATTCATCACCGAGGAGGAGTGAACAGCTTCAACTTGTGCAGAGCATAAGAGAAGCAGGAAAAAAATATCTCTCCAAGAAAAATAGGATGTGGATTCAGAGAAATCCCTATGGGAAAAATTAGGAGTAGGGGGCTTGGAAAGAAAGTCCATGAGGAAACATGTATCTGTAAAAGTGGCCCAAGTTTTCAACATTCTTTCTGCTTCATATCTGTGAGGATGCGTGTTTACAACCAACCCATTCTGACAACTACCTTTGCTCTCTACCTATACTGTCAACAGTCCTTTCTGACGAGTCTTACATCACTGGTAGTGTCTGTTCAGAAACAACCTCAATCAGTCACAGACCACTCTGAAGCCCTCCCCCACCCCCCCAAAATGGATGCGTATCCACTGCAAGGTGTCATTTACTTGAGCTGTTCTGTTACAACATTCCTCTTCCTTCTTATTTACAAGAACTCACACATGGATATCTTTTAATATGGGAAGTAAAATCTGTTTCCTCAGAAGCAATGCCTCATGAAAGAAGTATCAAAAAAAATCTAAGACTAGTAAACAGCAGACCAAGCTCTCCTCCATACCAGCAGGTATAAGGTGTCGATTCCCCAAGAGCTAACCATAGTCACTAGCATCAGAAATAGGTTCAATGTATAATTGTTTTAGGCAGGCAGGAAGTAATAGAAGAATACAGGAATAGAATAGAGAATAGAAGAGGCTACTCTATGATTTACTCAGTCTCCTAGTTGTTCCTTGAGAATGATGACAAATACTACGTTAGCCTCTGATCTATACTCCCAGCTGTTACTAAATCAATAGAGTTGCTCCAAAGTCAATACAGCTATATTGACATCACTCTTGTCCAATATACATACCACAAAATGGTAACCTGTACATTACAACTCAAGTGCCTTCATAGGATGGATCAAACTCATTGTTCAAATATTATCCTATAGGGGCTTCATATATGTGGTGTCATATCTGCTGCAGCTTTTTTGGATGTTTGTTTCCATTCCTGGTTTCTTGTCTCATTCCAGCAACAGCTGGAATTATTGTACAGACGTAGCCTGACTCCAGCTGTAAAACAGTTCCTTTCATAAATGAGTTTGTTTTACAGCCTTCTAAAACCAAATGGGGCATAACGTGGCCACCAAATGTCTAATGAACCATCCCATACTGAACACCAAAGGAAACTGGTTGAACAATCCTGAACACTGGGCAACAACATTTATCTCCCACATTCTTTCCATCTGGTTCCCCATAAAACATGCAGATGCTTTAGTAACACAAAAGCCTGAGATGTCAGTAGTCATGCCTGATCTCACCGGCCTTTCTCCAAGGTTGGCAACAAAATAAAACAGGGACATATGCCATGGTGAGGCCCTGTGTGTTCTTGGTCTAAGTGCACACACAGCAGATGAGAGAGAGGGCCACATTCACCCTAAATCCCACCAAAGCCCTTGATCCAGACAAGGTCAGAACCGTGCACTAATCCTCAAGGCTAGCATGTATATACCTCACTGTCCTAAAGCTAACTCATTCGTAAAACCTTATAACTTGATTAATTAGATCATTCTCCACCTCTGAGACACCCTTTTTATCTGCCTGGAACAGGTCTTTGCTATCTGTCTGTCACCAATGGAGGAGAAAGTCATGGGGCTGTTACCCATGTGAGCCTGGTTGGATTACTTTCTCCCTCTGTGAGTATGGGGAAATGATCATAAAAGCCTGATATTGCCATACGCATTTCAGAGGCTTTGTGAAGAATTTCGTTGATTCTTAAGAGAGCTCTGATAACATAAAACACTACATAAATGTTAAAAGTTAACTGTTTTTAATAGTCACAGATTTAAGAGAGGTCTTTTCCTCATTTCCATACAAAGCTGCAGAAATATCCTTCATTTCAAATAACCACTGTGCCTGCTGTGAGAGGCTCTGCACATGATTTCCATTGCCTTTCACACAGAAAATAGGAATACTACTTTGCATTTATAGACTTTAAAACTAATTTGAAGACAATCAAGTCTCAAAACCCCCTCTGTGATACAGGAAGCAAACATTATACCTGTTTTACAGAGGAAGCTAAGAAGAAAAAAGGTTAAACTACAAAGTCTAGAGCCAGAAAGGAGACATTTGATAAATCAGGCATGCTAGTACGGTCTATCTAGACCCACACTTAATCACTTGTTCTCCTTATTAAACAGTTAACTCTTCTGATCCCAAAGTTCTATACAGTAGAGTGTACAAACTATATGGTGAGAGTGGCCACAGCATTTATCTGTATTACCATCATATTTAATCTTCTGTAGATACTTCTGTTGACCACAGAGGGATCCTGGAATTGCATGAGGGCACTTATTCCATTTTCTAACATGTGTGGCACTAGAAAATTGTTGACGACTAAAAGTTAACCAAACATTTATTTTTAGAACCCAAGTCCAACCTTACAGCGTCTGGACTCATAACTACCCATTTCTCTGACATTAAGCTGAGCTACCACATAAGAAAATTGCTAGAATGATAGTATTTCCAGGGCATATTGAGTCACTGTCCAACATCTAAATTGGGAAATAAAATAATTTCTCAGCAACTGGCTGCACAGTGGGAGGCAAAGTTTGCAGGAACTCAGCTTGTATAGAAAAATTCAGGTCTCTACTTTAAAACAGGTTCCTCATCACTAAATATGTCTGGTTTTTGTAAAATTTCCCAATGACAGAAAAGCAATTAGGTCCCATGGTATTGATTTCTTGGCATTATCTAGTATTTAGAACAATTATTAAGCAACACTAGCAGAATTATAATGGTGATAACCAGGGAGCAGCAACAGCAGCACCATGGAGACTCAAAAACATGTATCATTTTTTAATCTGATCCATCCTAGAGATGTGCCGTGGTACCTGCCTGAAGGCTCTTTCTGACTAGTCCCTGGAGAATGATGCCTATGAACCTCAACCCTGCCTACACAGCAGGAATTCCCAGCCCAAGAGAGACCACCGTGGCTTGCTTCCTCAATGTCCCATGGGGAATGTTAATGTGAAAGAGTAAAGAAGTCCCTAGGGTAGTGTTCTTTTGCTTTTTTAATTTGCATACATTTTTATTTTCTCCCTTGGACGTGCAGGCCCCCACATAATGAATTTAAGCTTCTGACAACAGGCTTTCATAGATCAGGGGAAGTACAGCTCAGAATTAATTTGCTGACACTTGGGATTTGTAAGGTGAAAGCCACTGATCTCCAGCCTCGGATAGCCTGTCCTCCACAGGAGAAAGCTGTCTACGGTCGGTCCCACAGTTAATGATTAACTACTAAATGGAAGCAGAAGGGCTGATGAGAGTGATGTGGGTTTAAGACTGCATGTTTTTGTATCCTTTTTGAAAGAAGAAACAGATGTTTTCAACCACAAACCTCCATTCCACAAATCTCTTCCTCTGGCTGTTACCTTGGGGCAGTGACTTCCAAAAGCTGAATTAAAACACAAACAAATTAATTGTTTTGCTGGAAAGCTTGGAAAAGAGTCTGGGGCAAAGTCAGAGGTTGAACGCATTCTCTCACACAGCAGCACATCTCCTGCCTGCTCAGAAGGCAGGAGACAGCATTGGAAGATCCTGTTCTAACATAGTTTTTTTTTTTTCTGGTAATCAGGGTCTCCAAGAGTGCCAGTTCAACTGGAGAAGAGCCCTGGAAAGTCTTCTGCTTTGTCAGCGACATGGTCTCAAGTAAAACCCCGTCTCATCTGTCAAAGTACAGCTTGAATGCTTTCACTAGCATTAATTTAAATTTCTAAACAAACACCAGACATACCAACTTGTGTAATGCTGAAAAAGTTAATTTTATCTGAGATGTCTGGGTTTTCTCCCTCTTTTTTCTCCCACTTTAAATTGATGCCATCTTGATTTGATTTTTTTTTTATCAAATGGGGGCATTTTTGAGCACTGCTTGCAGATAAGCATTTGTATGCATTTTCCATCTTTTAACTAACGAACAGAAGGGGAATGAAGTTAATTTTTCTAGCAGCCTGCTGTGATATAAATAAAAATAATAGGTACATTCACAGATTTTGAACTTTTTACAGCCACTGCTGCAAAAAGCAATTTTAATTTATAACCACAAATTCTTGCAAAACATATAACGAAGACATAATAAAATGGAATGTTTATCCTGTGGCTCCCATTAGACCTCTTCCGTTCGATGGTTGTAACTAATGACTTGTTTTTCCACTTTTGTATTGGAAGCCTTATTACTGGGCTGCACAGAGCATACCTTATTTGATTTCCCTAGCAATATCAGCACCTCTCACTGAAGCCTGCAATTAGATGTTCATGAAATAATATTAAAAAGCTGCATAATCTCATCTGTGGTCAAAAATTAAGAAAAAAAAAAGAAAGAAAAAAGCCAGTAACAAACCAGCTCTGTTTGTATAATATTATACTGAGTACAATAGACTAATGTTCACTCCAGTGCATGTGTCCTTTTGACTAACCGCTTCTATCTGACAACCTTTTTTTGGCAACAGAACACATTGTACTTTTTGGATAATTGACTGTGGAATATAACGTTGTTTATTCAAAAGCAGGTCACACAGAACTGAGCTTCCAGTTGTCTTTATCCTTTTACCTTTCTTATCTTCATGCTGTTTAAATTTATGCTGAATTTCTTTTAATTACAATAGGGTTTTAATTGTTGTACTGTACTTACTCAATAGAAGGTGACCTGATGGTGAAGTGGTATAGAAAGGTGGGTAGGAAGCTAAATTCAGATGTGAAAACTATATTTGGACATATTTATTGGAGAACAACCTCACAAAGAAACAAACACAAGCTCATGCACTCCCAATACCCTCTGTTACCTACAGGGCTATGTCTGCCTGCAATACAACTGCATTGTTTCTCTGTACTGAAAAATCTACTAGAAAGACTCATCCATCACTTGCCCAGTGATCTGGAAATTCTACAGCAGCAAAAAGCCCAATTTTAAGCTTAAGCCTTGGAGGACAAGAACCCTCAGGGAAAGTGATGCGGAAACACGTAGAAGTCATGAAAAATCTAGATTATGGGAAACACAGTTAAGGAAAGGGGTTCAGGAGAAACTTTTAACTGAAGTATTCAAATAAGGTCATGCAAGAATTGATGCATGTTTTGGGATGCAGCCTCAGGGAAGAGAGGTGACAAGTGAGTGTTGCTTAATAGGAGGGAGAAAGGACTGATGCAGTAAAAGGAACAGAAAAGCAGCCTTCCAACAAAAGCTGGAGAAGGAGATGTAGGGCACCTTTCTGATGCTGATCATCAGATCTAGGAAACACAACTGTCATCTGGGACTTTTAAGTCTGCAAGACACTCTTGAAATGGAGGTTTACAATATACAAATGTTGCAAGAGACTTTCTCATGGAGATTTCTTCTCTTGAACAACTTGAATTGCAAAATAAAACCCACCAGGCTTCCTGGTGACAGCGTAGAAGGAATACATCAGTGGCATATACACAGCAGGAGTTTCCTTGTCCACTTAGGTAATTTTTCTCCCTGAAAAACGCATGAGTTTTCTCTTTAAGCTCCTTCACAGTAACAACAGAAAAGAACGTGATTCATTTAACAAGGAACCAGCTCTCAAAAAGCTGGAGGAAACCCCTGAAAAAAATATCCTTCAGGTATTGGCAGAGTCTAACTAGGCAATAATGGGATGAAAATTATGACAGTTAATCTCAGGTGTGGTTCCATTTTACTGATGACTAAAGTAATGCTAATACGTCAGGTTAAGTTACTGCTGATTCATTAAAGGAAATTTTGTTTGTTTGTTTGTTTAGAAAAAGATTTAATTGGGAGAATGAGTGATACTGACAGTAATACTAATTCATCCGTCTGTACTGGTGCTAAACCACACCGTGGAAAATCCTTGCGAATGCCAGATTGATCAGCTAACACACAGCAGCTCCGCTCTTCTAATTTGTTTTGTGTAGCTGACTTCAGACAGCCCATTTCAATCCGGACTATTTTGAGGATCCATGTGAAAATAAGTCACTGCCCTATTAGTGTGGATAAAAAGGCATATGAATATTACTCTGCTACAAGCAAGACGTAGTTCATCTGATATTTTTTCCAGCAGAGAGAATATACTGCATCTGGAACAAAGAAGAAAATGTGACTGGAAAGTTTAGAGCCCTTAAATTAATTCCCTAGACAAAATGTTGAGGCATCATATTCATAATATCATGTTATGTAACTTGCTCTGGAGCCAGGCAGCTACTAAGTGAAATAGTATGAGTTATAAAAACAAAATATTGTTGTGAAAACAATTTTACAGCTTTATAATTCACTATTATTTTCATTTAAGAACAAAACTGTCAGTGTAATTGCAGATTCTGTTTGCCTTGCAGGAGTTCTTTCAGCTTATGATAGGAAACCTCTTTTTTTTTTTTTTTTAACTTCTTTTTTTCCCCAAAGGCTGCTATTAAATTTACTATATTGTGTTTCTTTATAGTTATTCAGAGGTAAATCCTAACAGGAAGCCCATTATGTGGACACCTAAGCTAGTTTAGTACCAGATCATTTATGATCAGTAAATGTAACCATATATTAGCAACTCTTTCATACTATTACCCTTGGATAAAAAAATATTACATCAGCAGTCATTACCGACTACTTTCTACTCTTTATAACTGAATATCTATTTTTGGCTGGCACTGCTCACTGTGCACCATGACCATTTTCTAACTTGCCTGCTCAGAGAAGTACTAGGCTCAAGAGTCTAGTTGTGCACAACCAGGCCTATCCATGGAGAAATGAGTCAGCTTTTAAACTGTGCACAGCTCCCTACACAAAGTGATCCTTCAGTAATTAACCACTACTATTATACACGTACATGTGCCATTAAGGACTGGATTAAGATCACAAATATGCTTCACAGAGCTCAGTGGGAAAACCACCCAAATGTAGGATGACCCATTCCAAATGACATGGACAAAGTATCACATCACCCAAAGCATCACTGTGTTGTTAGCACAGTGACTCCTCTTAACATCAGTCATTAGCCTAAAGAGTTTCACACCAACAGGGTCTGAAGAGAGAGACCTTCTCAAACAGAAGAGCCACACAATGACACCAAGATGCTCCATGTCTCCTTGTTCTCCCCAGCGCTCTTAATCAATTGGTGCGTAAGCTTGGGCAAGTTTTCCAACCCATTCATGTCCTAGCTTCATTGCAATAAACTTGGCAATGACACAGAGGTTATCTGACAGAAGAACACTTCCCCACACGCTCTGGTGCCTTGGCTTTGAAAGAATTACAATATAGTTGGACTTCAGTGTATTTGAAAAATGGAAGGAAACAGCTCCTCCAGTAATCAGCAGCACCATCACAACGACATGCAGCAGCCAGAGTATGCCTGCGAATTAAGAGGCACTCACTTTTACAAGTGCTGTTTTCTGTACTGAAAGCTGTAAACCAGCAGCAAGGCCAGCCACCCTCACCATGCTGCAGACCAGGCCATCCTTTAGAGACCTGAGCTCAGCTGGCCCCAGGGTTCAGGCGAGCACCACTGCTTGAAAACCAGAGAGCCTCCCCATCAGATGTTCTCTAAGTATACAGTCACTGCATTAAAATGACCTCAGATCCAAAATTCTTATCTGTTAGACTGTAACATGGTCTGGCAGTATCTCTCCAGGTAGACACTTGGTTATCAAGAGTTAACCAGCACAACAGAGCCCTTGATTAACTCCAAGGTTGCCCCATGCCTTATCATGTGTGGAGGCATTGTCTTCAGCTTATTTTAAGAAGGAGCAAGAAAGAACATCCAGGTATTATGCCAAAAGCCTCTTTCTCAATTATTCCTCTTATTTTACTAACCCATTGTGGCTGAATAAAGGTTTAAGCTGAAAAAGCTGCATCCTAAAGCTTTAAATTTAAGTTGGTTTCTCAGTATATACTGACCTGACTTATTCTTGTAGCTGCAGGCTCCCTCTTACCTTTAACTTCAAGGTAATTGTTTGGCAAATCTTTGTTTCATTATTTATGGAAAATATATGATTCCTAAGAGAAAAATCTGATTAATTGCTCTGTCATCAGCTGGTTCCTGCTAGTATATGGAGTGCTTAAATAATAAAAATATAATACAAAGCACAAAGACTAAAGTTCTCAAATGAAAACGTTAAATATATTTCATGCCAAGAATTGGGTTCTTTCAAAAGTTTACAGTGTAAACCAGACTGTGTTGGGTTCCTGAAGTCAGGATAAGCACACTGTTCTGAGAAACACTCTTTGTACCTCTTGCCAACACCTTATTACCTAAAAAAACCACAAAGATTTTGATGCAGAGATTTATAATACCTTGAAGAGGAAAACATTATTCTCAATGCCACAGAGTACTATCAGGTCCTAACTGAGTTTCTCATTGTTAAACACCACTGCCTTCTTCCCCTCCTCCTCATTTTAACAGAAGCAATAGCATTTAATTTAATCCACCCAGAAGCAATGACAGAGTCAGCAGTTGATATACAGCTAGTGCTGGTTAGAACTCTGAATTACTGTTTTGTGAAGAATGTCAACATTTTGACATTTGTTGCTATTCTCAGGGTAGAAAGGAACTACATATTCATCTGAAAATTTTGAAATGTCACACTGAACTCGCAAATTTAACTCTGAATTTCAGAATTTCACCTTCTATTCCATTTTACAGTAGTTTTCAGTCTTTTTTAATTCATTAAATGCCAAAGCAGAGTATTTTAAATAAGTCTTTTTAATTCTACTTTGTTTTGTTTTATTTTAGCATATTAAAACTATGGAAAGCCACTGTCCCACACTGACAGAAAACCAACTTCAACCATCATTTTACTCTGTCTCTAAATCCCATCCAGTGAAAATTTTTGAGACTTGACTTTTGTGAAAAAGACACTTGGGTGGAGACACATAATTTTGGGTGAGAAGCGCTATACAAGCTGCCTACCTTTCTCCACCAAGTCAAAAGCAACACTAAAAAAGAATATATCCCTGTGAAAGCAGGAGGGAATCTGGTAGACTGCATTTATTCATCTGCAGAGAACAAAAAATTTCTAGTTGCTAGATTAACAGCAAACAGCTAGTGAATTAGTCCCAGTTCAAAAACAGGTGCTGGAGGTATCCACTTTATGTGAGAGATGGCAGACTGTAAAAATTATTAAACCAGTACAGGAGAAGTGCATCAGTCATAGCAAAGGACACCAGCGAGCATATGTTTGTGAGGCAAAGATGAAACTTGCAAGTGAATGTCTCTATCACAGGTATTAAATCAGTGGAAAAACTGACAAAAGCAGTGTAAAATGAGAAAATAGCAAGCCATAATGGTCCTTTTTGGGCACTGAAAGCTTCATGAGCACCATAGGTGCTGGGTGTAGCAGGCAGCAAAGAAACCACCTCCAGCAGTGCAGAAATGATGTGGTGGCTGAGGTCTGGTAATCACAAGTGGTCACCACCACCTAAACCATGCCAAAAGCATAAGCTACCTCATTAATTTTACCTCCTGATTTCCAGTTGTCTTGCCACTTTTCATGGTGCTTACCTCAAAAGGTGCACAATACTGAAAGGTCATCTGAAGAGAGGGCCATGCTTCATATGCACTGATGACTCTTTATGCATGAATGGGGACAGTGAGACCCGTGGCTGCTTTGGGCTGACCAGGTTAAGGAACTCGTGCACTTGTGCCATGTCAGGGAGAACAGACACAGTTACTGCAGGGACACTGCTCCTTTTCTCCTTCTAGAAAATCTGCAGGAAAGGAGCACGGACTTGGATGCTGTACTAAATCAGAGCTACAAGACACTTCTGTCCTCTCCAAATTGGCAAATCATTCTCAAGAGGTCAATGTTTTTGTTTAGATTTCTCCCATTCTGGATGAAAACCACAAGCTCTCTCAAATTACTTCAGTGGTACCCAGTCTGGATGTTGAAAGCGTGCAGGTTCCTTTAGGAAGGAATGCCGTTCCCCAAGCCTATGAGTAGCAGAAGGAGAATAGCTGGGACCTGAGATCTAGGAAGAACAGACCTCCCAGTGGCCACCCCTCAAATACATCAGGAGATACAAGAGGTTCCTGAAAGGTTCATAAATCCACCTGGGAGACATCTAATAGTGTCTCAAAAACTTTCAAACATGACCAAAACCAGTAAAAGTACCTAGACTTATTTTGAGATAAGAGAGCTCAACAAAGGTAATTGGTGTCTTAACCAGCCCAGCACAGAAACATTTGATAGCTAAGCTGGTCAGTGGTAGGAGTTTTATCACCCCTGCTTTGGCCACAGGGCAAAGTTTCAGTAATTCTCCATGACAGAAACATGCTTTGTCATTTGTCCACTGTGGATATCTTGCTGCCAGAAATCAGCATACCTAATGAGCCACCCTGATCTTGTGCATTCTGGCCTTTGGGAGGGGGGAAGTTAAAAGAGAGGATACAGATTTTGACTTGGTCTGAGTAGGCACAGCACTGCTGACAAAAAGCACAGGAGTAGTTGATTGTGTCACGTGTTTCTGTGATGGTCTCATGGGAGCTCTGCTGCTGCTTCTACAAAAATCCCCACCACCTACCATCCAGAGAAGAAAGCTCCTGAGGTTTTTCAGCCCTTGAAGCACATGGAGGTTTAAATGAGGACATGTACTCCACCAGATCATTTCCTAACTAGGACTTGGGCACTAATGCTAGATAGAGTGCTGGGAAAGACTAAAATGCCCAGACACTTCACATGCATGATTCTCACTCCATAACTGGCCCAAGGACAGAATGCAATGCAGAGTTGTGAGTGAGTAAAACTCATTGTTCTCAGCAGGCTTTAAGAACCAGTACAGATTATTTGCTGTTCCCATACCAATCCAGATTTATTTTGGATCAGCAGTGACTTCAACATGATTAGTACACAGCAAAAAACACTGAGCCACAGTGCCATGAACCTCTTCCTAGCCAGAATGCTAAATATATACTTTTTTTTTTGACCCTCTGAAAACCCTTAAAAAATTAAATGAAAAATTTTACCTCTCAAAGTGATGGATCATATTAAAATTAAGAACTATGAACTTTTAATCTGAGATGGATTTGCTACAATATCCTTAATATGTTGCACACAAAGTGCATTCAAGATTAAGAAGGCACTGTTTTGAATACATTTAGAAATTGGTTTATATTTTAAAATAATTCCCTTGAAAGAAATAAGATTCCTAAAGGTCGTCTTGCATTTTATGATATGCACTAATGCCTGCTTCTTACACTGGATTCCCAAATCTATTTCCTTAACTGAAAGGCCTCAAAACAACCTTGAAAAGGCAAAACACAATAAAATGCAGAAGCCAGTTGTGTTCAGGAAAATAAGTTAACATTCATATTGTAGCCAAATCAAATTACAGTGACAGTTCTCCCTATCAGGTATCTGGCTCTAATATTGCCTTTCTTTTTTTTTTTTTCCTTTTAAATAAAATAATTCCAGGAGTTGATTTTATGAATTAGTTAGTCTGCAGAGGAAGAGAACAGCACGTAGTAAGACTGGACAACACTGTTTCAATGGCAAAGCATACAGTGTTTTATTACTGAGCATTTCCTGTTAAGACTCTTAGATCACCTTTAATTCTTCACCAATTAAACTATATATGTTACAAAGCAATGACTGAGCAGAGTCTGCCACCAATATGTTACAGAAGACTTGTAAGTTAAAAAGTGAAATAGGCAATAACACAGTTATTTAGCTCGTTGGATGAGAAAGAAAGTTTCTGGAGGGATTTATCACCAAGCAAATAATAGCCTGTTCTGCAGAAGAACTGAAATTATTTTTTATAGAGATATTTATGAAGTATTTCTGCATGTGTATTTGCAAATGCCACGTGCACACATACAAACATATATATAAAAATATATACATGCAGACATGAAACCCCAAACTTAAGCTAAATTAAAACGTCCCTCCAGCTTTGTAATGCAAATGAGACTAACAGGCTTGTGCTGTTTGTGGTTCAAGATGATTTGCGTTTCCATAGAGATGCTGACTGAACTACAGTTTTTAAATTTTTTATATATATAAGCCTACTTGTATCTATAAAAGTCTAAATATGGATCCGCTGTACCTCAGCATTTCCTCAGTGACTCCACTGGAACCACAACAATTTACACCAGTTAAGGCTATGTGCAAATTTTGTGTCTTTTTGCGATTTTTCAGTTTAAGCTCTATACCAAGTACCTGCAGAGCTGAGAGTTTGCTATTTCTCTCCTGAATCCTAAGCTTCTTGGTAAGGAAGGGGAAGAAAAGAGAAAAAGCAGTTTCTTAGCTGCTAGTAGATAATATTCCAAGGACTTGTGTAATTTCTTGCCCTCCCTAAACTGCCTTGAGGAACACCTTTGCCTTCAAAAGTTTCCAATGTCAGGAAACCTGGAATTCAAGGAAGACAGTCTGTGTGCTGTTAGAGAAGGAAATAACAAAAGGATAGGGTTTCTGTTATGTATCAGAAGCTTTTTCCCCTTTCCCTGTCAGCACCCATAAACCCAAAAGCAGGATGTGCTCAGACATGTCAGGGTGGGCCTGGGCAGTGATGGTGTCACTGACACCCTGCCTCACCCTTTGGTGGAGCCTCAGCTTGTCATGCACAAGGGCCCTGCAAAGCTACAGTGCCTCTGTGCCCCCAGAGCCACATAAAAGGCTTCCACCAGCAGAAGTGACAAAAGCCAGACAGGGCCAGCTTGGGCAGAGAAACCAGGCAGACCAGTTTAACTTTCTATTTCAACTTGACTTCACTTTATGAGGTCCAGGCATTGGCTGAAGTGGATGGAGGCCACCCGGCGTACCATCACCGGAGAAGAAAACCAGAGCCAAGCTCTGCAGGAACTCATTTCCATGTGGTTTCAGTGATAAGTGATCTTTGAACAGTGACACACCAGAGGACAACCTCCACAATCACTGTGAACCACAATCAAAACCAGCCTCTCATGTACCTCCCATCTGCCTGAGGAGAGGGAGGATTACAAGTTGAACCAGGGTTGTCCACAAGCACATGGAGCAGAAGCTCTCACCCAACCCCTCACTTCATCTTTGAGGGCCCAGAAGGGAAGACCCCAGTGCAGCGATGCTGTATGGAGGCATGGCCAGGGAGCTCCTTGGGCAGTGGCATGTCACAGGGACAAAGCCTCCCTCCTGCCTGTGGGGTGACACCATACCTCCACACATGACATTGGCTCATCTTTGGAGGCTGATGGCTTTTCTAAGCCCCCACAAAGCCTCTTTTCAAAGCAGATGAGACTTCCCTATTTCCAGTTTTTAAGATGCCATACAGAGGGAGAACTGCCCCACGTCTGCAATGGCACCACTTTCTCAACACCTTTCAGAGACGGTCCCAAGCCACGTTCAGCCATGTGGCTCTCCAATCCCATGGGGGGTGAGCACCCACATCTCCTACCTTCTGCTGCAGGGTGGGCGGCTGTGGGGCCAGCACCGGGTCAGTGATATAGGTCTTCTTACTGCCTGGCGGCTGGTAGAGCCCAGGAGGAGCCTGGCCCATGGCGTTACTAGCAGGATATGCTGGCTCAGCCTTCCAGGAGCTCTGTGGCACGTAGGGCGCTTCGGAGCCATTTCTTCCCCCGTACCCCCCGTAGTAGGGGTCCTGGTAGCGGCCCTGCGGAGGCGCATATCCATAGGCGGGCTCCGCAGGCCGGGCGGGCGGTGGAGCGTAGCCGTAGTCGGGCCCGTGGGGCTGTGGCGCTCCGTACTGCGGGGCGGAGGGCTGGCGGGACGGCGGGGCCGCGTAGGGCTGGCCGGGCCCCAGGCTGCCATAGTGCGTGGGCTGCAGGCCGGGCGGCTGGTAGTGCGGGCTGGGCTGCGCCGTCCTCACCTGGACGTTGAAGGCCGGGCGGCTGGGCGTGGAGGCCGTGGCGTAGGAGGCCGGCACTGGCTGCGGTTTCAGAGTGCCCACAGGAGTGACCGGGATGGGCGCCGGCTGCCCCGGGCCCTTGGCAGTGGATTTCTTGGTGGCGGTCAGCGGAGGCTGGTTGGGGATGATCATCCGCTTGTGGCCAGTAACAGGGGTGGACACGGATGGGGTGGTGGCGGCAGAGCTGCTCGAGGTCCCAGAGACCTGGGGAGCAAGGAAAAAGAGACACAACGTCAGCCGGATCAAGAAGCGAGGGGTTAGGTGGAAACAGGGATTTACAGTAACAGCTGTGCAGCAACTCAAACTGCTTAGAAAAGCAGGAATGTACCTGAGACTATGCATTATAAAATGGTAATAGCAATCTACCCCTGCTCTGACAGAACAGGGACAGCAGCACGGCAGCCAAGTAGAACTGCTGTGCGAGGCATTTCATCTCTCCTTGCAGTTTTCTCCTCTGCCTCCAAACAAATAAACAAAGTAAAAAATGATAAATGAAAAAAAAAAAAAAGGGAGACTCACTGGAGAATAATTAGGGGAAACCCCTGGCATTCCTGTGAAAATACAAGTGTTTTGAAAAAGAGAGAAAATGAGATCATAGTCTCTATGGAGACATGAGATCCCTTGGATCCCTAGAGCACTTGTAAGGTTCTGCCCTAATACAAGAGTACTTTAACTGTGCAGGAGGCAGCAGGGTGGGATGGCCTAAAAGTATGTCCCAAACTGTAAGAATCAACTTAAATGAAAGCACAACATGGAGGTATCCCTAACCTGGATGTGCTGTTTGAAAACCTGGAGTGACCCCAGAGAAGGCAAATGTTACACATGCTTCACTAAAGGGCAGAAAGGTGGGCAGGATTCCCAAGATTCAGAAGTCAGCTCCCACCATGGCAGTCATGTAACCCTGCACCAATGCCCCAGGCACAGCAGTGTTGGGGCAGCCAGGGAAGAGCATCACAGCAAATGATGCCGTTTCCTGCAATTTGGTCACGGAATGAAGCTTTGGTGCAGTGACGCCAACCTAATAGGCATTGTACATCCTTCAGTCTAATGTACTTGTTTGTCTGCCTTACCTCGCATTTAAATATTCAAAAACACCAGTGTGAAAAGACATCTTTGTTAAAGGACTAATAATGTGAAACAGTTTCTGAAGAACACTGAAGAACACTCTTCAAGTTTTTTCACTAAATCATAGAAGAGGAAACTTGAACTTCTGGACTTTAGGATTAGGTAAAATTTCTTGTATCTTTATTTTACTTTATTCTGAAAGAGTACCTGAATGTTATGCATTCCTATACAGAGATGCATTTAAGTGAAGATGTAGTTTGACTGCACCTAACACTACAGTTACACCAAGTTATATTTCATCCAAACTTCCTGCACTAGGCTTGATGTCATCCATGATCTGCTCGATAACCTACAAGTTCACAGCAGCCCAAAGTCAGACCAGTTCAGCTCTCACCCATGGTTATGTTCACTCTAAGGCACGTGCTACCTTTCTCTAAATGACCAATCTTGTATTTGTTCTCAGTGTTCCTGCTTTATGCTAGCACCCTGACCTCTACCAACTGCCCCATCACCCTCTTGCCAGGGAGAGCGGGGGGCTCTTCTGGACACCCCACACGGGCTGTACCGGCCCAGAGAAATCCTCTGCCTGGTCAGCAGGTGGCGACAATCAATTGCTGCCAAACCACCCAGGGCACTGGCTGGAGAGGAACTTCAACCACCCATGTCTCTGAGCCTCTAAGGGTTCCAAACTCACCTCCCATAGAAGGTGGGAGAAAGTAGGACACTGCCTCGCAACATTTGGCAACCACTTCACACGAAGAAAAGGGAGATAAGCGCAAGCCACTCAACTTCTGGTCCATAGACCACAAGTAAGTCTACTAAAGGGTAAGGAAACTCTACCACCCAACTGGTAGCTCTTCCCTGGTGATGTGAAAATATTTTTTTGCTGATGCACTGGTAAAGACCTTATTCCTGCAATCACACCTTCAGGGCAAACCTCCCATGACAGTAAACCTCCCAGGAGGAAACACTACAAATCATCAAGAGAACCCAAGCAAATAAGAGCATCAATCTGTTCTGAGTTACGTAAAAGGTGTGCATGCAGAGGTGGGGAATAATAAGGCAGAAAACTTCTGCTGGAGGAAAAACATCTAAATGTATTCACACACTGACCTTGCTAACAGATCCATGACAAGGTAGCACATAGACTGAAGAGATTTTGAAACTGAGAGCAAGGAAGAGCTGAAGTGTGTCTCAGTTGAACTGCAAGGCCAGAGAAAGGTAAGGGCCTGTAGTCCTCCCTTAATACTGCTCTATTCTTCTATTTCTGAAACACCTGAAGACGAGCAGGCATTTCTCCATCCTTGTGTCAGAGCAGAACTACACCAGCACTCACTGCTAGCAAGAAAACTTGTTTTCTGTCAGAATTGTTCTCCCATGTCAGGTTGGCATTTATGCCTGGGAGTGTCAGAAACTTTCCCATTTCCTCACCTATTTCATTCTTGTAAATGACAGTAGTTTGTCCACTTACTGTAATGGGATGAAAGGTCTATGATGCGGCACTGTGTAATTACCACCAGAAAAGCATTTTTCTTTTCCATGTGAAGAGGGAGAAGGCAGATAATGCTATAAAGACAATGGCCCAGCAGAGAGAGAGAGAAAAACCAAACCAAAACAACATAAATGAGCCCTATTCATCACATTATATATTTCTGAATGCAGACTCTGGAAGCAGGTGATGACAACTCAACTAAACCTCTTACAATGAAAGTCTATCCTATCCGAAGAACTGGGGGACTTTATTCTTAAGTATAAACATCCACATAACATTTCACTTGATGTGCTGATGCCAGCGTCCTGCCTGGACTGGAATATACCCTAAGAATGAATGATAAACCATTTCTCCACAAAAAAAACCCTCATGGTCTACTGACTGGCACTGAGCAGCTCTTGTGTTTCACACTACAAGGAGGATGAGCTGGGAGTATCTCCTCCTGCACCAGAACCCAGTGAAGGAAGGTGCCAAGTTCGGGGTGCCTGGGCCAGAGGCCAAGCTTTGCCATCAACTTACAGTGAAGGCTTGAGCTAACAAGTACCAGCTGCACTGTGGCATCAAACCACAGGCTGCCTTGAGGAGGAGGAAGTTTGCATCAGTAGGAGTCCCCAGAGGCGCCCTGTGTGACTCATTTTGAATTCCTCTGAGGGCTCTGGGCAAGTGTGTGATGAAAGCTGGGTTTTAGGGGGGGAGGTGTAAGGCTAAACTGATGTGGTATAGTAGAGAAATGGGATAGATTAGAGGGAGTTTACCACTACTGGAGCACTGATGATTTAGGGGGACAAATTGGCTGTAACTCTTGAGCAAGGGTACAGGTGAGGTATCACCATAAATGCTCTGCCCTTTTGCCTGGGAGACAGAAGGGTGGCCACAGTCCAACCATGCACTCAAATATCACCTCAGGCTTAAACCTCTAGATTACTAATGGATTAAGAAAAAAACTTTTTAAATGTACATGAACTATGGACAAGATTCCTACTCTGAGGACAGGAATGTGTGGAAGGATAAGAGAAGGGCACGCAGATACCACTGGGAAGAGAGATTTCAATAGATGTCTGGAAGGCACTCGGAGGATAGGAGGGATGGATGAGGCTATAAAGATGCCAGGTAGATGGAGTAATGAACAGAAAGCTGGTAAGGCCTTTCTACATCACTGGGTAGAGTCCTAGCAAAACAGATGACTATCACAAATGTTTCATCCAAGGAAATCCATAGAAATTCTACCAGCACAACAAAGTAGACTCATCCAAAAGCACATTGAAGTGACAGCCCAGAATCATGAAAACAAATAGAAAGAGGAAAAAGAAAATGGAGAAGGGCAAAGAGAGGATTCATAGGAGTACAGGCATCCCTTTCTCCAGCAGCTCCTGGACAGCTCATTTCAAAACCATACTGCATTTGCATGTGACTATCGCAGCCAAACACGCTCTCTGACATCCTCTAAGGGCTGTTTTCAGAGGAAGACAGGCTTTCCTCTGTTCACCATGCCATGATGAAACTGTCTGACACACTTTGCAAGTGCAAATTAGAACCACGCTACTTACCATCAACCCCTTCTTGCAAATTCATATTTGCAAAGAGAGTAAACTAGAAACCCCAGGTGTTGATAACACAGAGTTGTTAAGAGAAACTAGAGTAGGAAGGAGTTAAATTCAGAACCTCATCTACCACAAGCATAATAATACAAAATCTTTTTTTTTAATGGGAAAGCACAAGAGCCTTGTTTAAACACAGATGGAAGTACCTAAATGTACTGCCTCTTCTACAAATGAATTATCCAGCAGTTCAAATAGAGGTGAACTAATACTGACAAAATCAAGTAAAACTCAATCAATGTGGGAGGAAAAAAACCCCAAAACCCTTCTCCTAAAAAAAAGTTAGCATATATAACCACGAGGGGAATAATTTTGCTTGGCAACTCCTGCCTTGTCTTCTTAAATGTAGAGAAAGTTTATAAGCATTTGCAGGAGTTTCTTGTATCAACCATCGTAGGAGAAGTCTATGGTGTTGTGACAAACCTGTGCTGTCCAAGAGGTCTGACTGTCAAAGCTGGGTACCTGGATTCAAAGCTACCCTGGTGGGGAAACCTGAAATCCTGAGTATCAGTGACTCTTCATTCTGTAGAAATTATTTACATAGATCTTAAATTAAATTCAATGTATATCTACAACTAAAAAGTCATCACACAGATACGAGGGACGAAACCTGTTGTTCTATAGAAATTAACCTATAATTCTACACCATTTGTTGGGGTTAAACCTTAAAAAGAGTACAGAATAACCATAGTCTACAGCAGAGGCATGATTCTATATGACCAGCTGGAATCCTTATGAAAAGAACTTCACTGTCCTTTTATTTTGTGCATTTGTGGAATAACTTTTATAGAATCTCCTCAGTTACTCAGGTTTCACAGACTGTATCAAAAATGCCAACACAAAGTTTATCACATTCTATTCTATTCTTCAGGCATTTTTCATTAAGGTACAGTTGAATAGCTTTAGCCCTTTAGCTGTCCAATTATCACATATAAAGATACATTACTCTAGCTCAGTGGTTTTCAACCTTTATGCTCGGCAGCCCCCAAACATTTTTCAGAAGACACAAGCTCCTTTATGGAGAAAGTTAATCTATTAACAATAAACATGGGGTTTTAAGTTACCTTTCATTGAATTCTTCTCAGTTATCTTAGAAGTGATCCATGGAAACCCAGGGTTTACAGAGCAGAGGTTGAGAACCACGGCTCAAGCTGGGGCTGCCTTTTTCAGGCATTTCAGTCACTAATTACACCAGGATAGGAATGAAACAACCCCTCTTCCTCGAAAGGCAGAAACCTGGCAACTACCGGTGGGCTGAACCCAGGACGCAGCATTCTCAGGGGGCTGCCAGTTCAATGGGCCAGCGCAGCATCTTTCCTCCTAACTCAGTTGCATGGCCCACCTACACAAGCTGGACTGAAACACAGGGTGAGCTCAGGATGTGCCATCTGAAATCTTTTAAGTATCAATCAGTGATGGTGGCAGTTGGAGGCCTGGGTGGGAAAGGCAGTGAAGGGTGTAAAATTAACTTGGCTTCTCCTAACGCCAATGATGGGCATTCACCTTGGCTAGATGGAGGTGCTTTAAGCTCTCTCTTTCTGAAATGTACCTTAACGGGGTCATTTATCCTGTTCTAATATTGAAGACTAAAACAGGGAGATGAATCATTCACTGGAGGAATCTACTTCACTCCACTGACTGTAAAAGAAGCATAAAAACAGGCAAGACAATTCACTGAATATTTAGACAGAACAAGTTAGTGGAGACAAATTCCACAATAAGCAGGTAATTTTCATGTGACTGTAAGAAGCACAGATCCCTTTCCCCTGCATTAAGTGCACTGCCACTCAAGTTCAGCTAGTACAGCACACCAAAGGGAGTGCCAGCAGCTCAGATGATATGACAGGATCCTGCCATGCCACGGAGCAAATGTATGACCAAGAGGCTGTGCTGCAAGTGTATTTCTAGAGTATGAGGGGGGGTGACACAACTGGGATGCCCTTTCCCACCTCCTTTTCCACCTCTGTGCTGAACAGTGGCTCCTGCTAGAACTGGAGCTGCTGCTTTGCCAGGAGCAGCAGCTGGGCTGAGCCTCCCTCCTGCCTGAGGTAGCAAATCTCACCTCCCCCTCAATTTGGGAAGGATAACTCTTGAGAAAAATCAAATACTCTGCTTTGAAACCTGGGCCTTTAGGTACCTGAAAATGCAAACTGGCATTTTAGGGGGTTTCCTGAAGTGTAGACACATCTAACTCCTGCTGACTTCAAATTCTGTATTTGAACAAGCTGCCTTGCTAGTGATAATGCAAGGCCAGGTTCCCCTGAACATATCCTCTTTTTCTGTCTGAAATAACATCTGGGTGAAAAAGAGAAATCTGGCCTTTTATTTGGGACTTGCAGATGCCTCGAGTCCTGGTAGAGCTCCAGCTGGGTTGTTAATGTCCAAAGGTCTTGGGGTAGATGTACTGCTCCAATTTAGCATACCTGATGCATTTTCAATATACAGCATTCTTTGGCCTTCTTTATAATGTCCAGGTGGTTCAAGCACACTGAGGACACATCTCTGCAACTCTGCACTGCTGCTATGTGGTGCACACAGCTCAGCTCAGTTGCTAACACAGATTTCTTTAAGTGTCAAAATGTCCTTAGAATCCAGTTCAAAGTTTTGAATTTGGGGCCAAACCTTAAACCCCTCAGCCAAAACATGTTTGCAATCAGATGAAGTTTTTCTTTAGAGTTTCATCATTCTCTCATTTCCAGTTTGCAGCTGACAAGCTAGTGTCACGGATATTTGGGCTGCGCACGTATCAGCAGCCACACTCATACTTCACAGATGTGGGATTCAGTTTGTTGGCTCGATCACCAGCAGCCATCAAGGTTCTCAAACAGACTGCTCCTAGGCATTGTACCAAAAGAAGAAGAGGAGAAATCTAATAAAGTGTTCATCTCTGGTTCTCAGATGAAGAGAATACCTTACGAATCCCATAAAGTGTTACAAGAGCACAACTGCTTCTGAGCTTTGATCTGTTTTTCAGCTGCTACCAGGGGTGGAAAAGGAGTCAACACAGTTGCTAATGTTTCTGCTTCATAACCTCTTTTGTACTTCTTGTCATGGCTCAGCTTGAAACCACAGGAGAAGATGGTGCACAAAAGAAAAGATGGTAATAGTTGACTTCCAAGATTTTATCATGGAAAACAGCCTTCCACAACTGACGAGTGAAGTTACAGACACACACCTTGGTTTCAGTATGAGTGTCAAGTGTTTTAGGCATCCTGGGTTTCCACTTTGCAACACTCCATTAATTCCACACATCTGAAAGTTTTGGTCTCCAAAACACAACCGTTTTATGCCAAGGAATAATTTTCTCCTCAGTTTCATATTTAATTTTTTATTTGTTTACCTAATATTATCACTAGGATGACTACTATGAGCTTTTTTATTTGCTTTTCCTTTTCTGATGACTGATCATCTGGTATTTATGAGAAGGACTCTGTGAGAGATCAGTTTTTAAAGATGTGCAAACAATTGACCTAAATACTTTCAAGGCTGTGGACAGTCAAGGGCCATAATTTAAGCTTAATTCATTTAAAAGGCTAGTTACGATTAAAACTCTTCTATTTAAGCAATTCCACTTGACCACTTCAAATGCAATAGCAACTTCATGCAAAAGAACATCAGATAGCAGCATGAGAAATAACTTTGCCAAGAAGCTACAGAAGATGCCAGTCAGGAGGAGTTAAATATTTTCTGAATTCATCTTGAGGTACTTTTGTGATTTCCCACTCTCATCACTAAAATGACAAATTTGTACCCATCTGGACTTCAGGAATATGCAATGGCAGCCCCCTGCATTGACTTAATCAGTGGCACATGGACCACAGCCCTTTGGTCACACCAAAAAGCAGAACTACTGAGGACAATCCCCAAACCGAAGACCACAAAACGAATTGCATGGTACCACGTGAAGACAAGTCACTGTGTGCATGGAACAGTGAAACTGAGCTCCTTAAGGAGTATCTCTCCAAGGCTTAGCAACACAGGAATGTGCAAAGCATTTCCATTCACCAAACTGGGCCCTTTTAATAGGCTGAACAAATTCCCTTGCTTAATTTAGGCAAAATATCGCCATGCCGTGATAACGGGGAAGCCCCCACCTCCCTATAAATAAGAACTTTGGGTAAGCAAAGCATTTTTATGACTTTTGCTATTACTAATCTAGTGAAACCTAAAGTATCAGAATTACACCATCCACAGATTTTAAAACGATTTTTTCCTTCCCTTTATAACTTGCTATTTGTAATGGAAAAGAAGTTCCTGTGCATGATAAATATGGGCAGGTTTGAGGTTATACAGATTATGCCGCTATCCATGGATGCGCATCATGATTATAAAAAAAAGGATTAAGAAGGTATAATAGAAGAAGCATGAGTGAGGGCAAGAGGTCTGCACCTGTGAGGGACACAACAAAATTATGTGTACATGAAGCCTTCCAGAGAAGTCATCTACAATTTATATGGAAAAGTTATCATTTTCTATTGTATGTGGAACAATGGATCTAAACAACAGTCCAACACCTCTATAAAAGCTTCTCATTTCCTACTAAATTTCAAAGGAGTTTTAGAGTGTTTATAGAGTATACAAGCTTTCTTCCTTTATTAATTTTAGAGAATACTAAGAGAGTGTGCATATGCACACATAAAATAATACGAAATACAGCTGCACTCAGACACTACTTGGTTTACTTTGTGTTACTTGTTATTTGTTTACAATTCCGTTTATTTGCTGCATTGCATGCATTTATAACCTATTTATCTTTTCCAATTCTAAAACTCTATTAAACCAGATTTAAAACATTATCCTACCAGAGGGCATAAACATTTTTGAATGTTAGTATTGTCTCTATTTCCTGTGAAAACCATGTGTTTTTATTCTTCTTTTCCCCACGTTTAAAGCCTTTGCAAATAGCAGTACACAAGAGCAGAAGCATCAGCGAACAATTCCGTGTTCATACAACATCTGCTTTCTTATGGTTCACTTGAGGTCCAGAACCCACTGTCATCTGCCAGTATTTTTAGTGGGCTACAAAATGATTCCAGTTAATAACTTGAGTGGTTAGCAGCAGAGAGAAACTATACAGCCTCACCAAAAAAATAAGAGCTTAACCAAAAAAAAACCCATAAAAGACAGGCAGATGTGACAGAGAGGTTATTTTCCTATTAGGTTCAACGTACACCTTTCCAAAAGGCTGATGAGCTCCAACAACAGGTCAAATTTAACTGTTTTCCCAGATGGCTCCTTCTGGGAAGTGGAGTGGAACGTTCCCTCATTTATCCATCTGCCTGGGTTATCACCACTGCCCGAAATACCTTAGTCTTTCCACAATATCACAGACTCCAAGGACGACGTTGAGAAAGCTGATTGGAAAAGGTTTTCTTTCACCTGCTGCAGCTTTTAAAATTATTCTCTAGGTACATAAATACATACACCAAGACACATTAGAATTTACCCCCTGCAACAATTCTAGTCAAAATACCAGGGCAGTACTGTAACCAGTGAGAAAAAAGCAAAAGAGAGAACATTAATTTATAGCACAAGCAAAAATGCCATCTGTACCACAGAATACATGAGCATAAAACAATACAGAAAGATAGTTTATTTTTAAATTAAAGTATTAACTCACTGTTTCTGCATTATTTTTCTCTTTTCATACAGAACATATAATTACATTAAATGTATGGTAAAATGTTTACTCAAAAGAAACATTGATAAAAATTTAGAATCATAACAGTATCACTCTAAAAAGCCTGTGTAAAGCAATGTCAAACCCATTGCCTCACCAGGCTTCATTCTGTTGTAAATGGCATTATAAATTAATCCAGTTTTCTTAAATATGCCTTGAGGAAACAAAACCACAAATAGCCATTGTAAGCTTTAACATTAAAAAACCACAAAAAAATAAAAGAACAAAAAAACCTCTTCTCTTCATTCTCATCCAGAATGCAAGAGCTGTGTTTTCAATGACTGATATTGCTGACTAGGTTATATACTTAGTCCAAAAATATCAAACTTTTTTTGATACAGCTAAGTCCTACATCCTAGTTTAATACTAGGCTTTCTCCTATGCCACACTCATTTCAGCTCAGAAAGTTTCAGGAAAAAAAAAACGTTGCTAAACTTCATCAACAACAACATAATGAGCCCGATTAAGTTACGATTTATAATTTTCTTCGTTTACACTGCTCTTAGACCAAAATAACATCCCAAGATATTTGCTCCATGTCTTGCTGATCAGTTTATCACAGTCACAGCTGAAAACTAAAATATTCTTCAATACCCCTTGCTGCCTGAAGTACATTTTTTGGAAGTGCCTTATATCAAGCCAGATTCTGATCTCAGTGACACTGGTGCCCTATTATCTTCAGCAGATTTACTCCAAACACGCTGGTTGTTGCAGATCCTGATTTGGCCTACCACTGCCTCTGAATTCAGAGGGTTTTCCTGCCCACTGGGAACACAGCGGAGGTTTCTATGCAAACAGTAATGAATCCTACAAATCTAACCTCCTCCAGGTAATAATCACCTAGCTTTGTTCAGAACTCAACATGCTAGAGATCTTGGCAATTCACACTGCTGCAACCTGAGCAACAAAATGATTTATAATCAAGGTTAAATATAGCCTGCACTGGACTAAACCTCAGCACCTCTAGAGGACTCAGCTCAGCACGTCACAGCAGCAGCAGCGCCAGCCCAGTTCCCAGGCCAGCTGCGCACCCTGACCCGTGCACCCAACCACAAGCCCTTCTGCATTAGGAATTAAACCCAAGTGTGCTAATTCAAAACAAACAGACATATCCTCCTTCTCTCCTCACTTCTTTCCTTGTGGTAGATGTATAAATGCATACTGATGGCTACTGGAATTTATAGTCTAACTGATTTTGACATTTTTAACTTTAGAATTTGAAAAAGTGACTTTCTAGCCCTGCGGCAGGAGTACTAAATGCTAAAAACTTTGGGACTAGGGAGTATTAATTTAGTCCTTCTGAGCAACTTGGCTTCAACAATGTTCTAACAAGGGATCAACGCTCTCCAAAACTCAGCAGTGGACGCCCAAAAACTGCAAGGAATTTTGGATCCAAAATGGAGTTTCATGGCTTTCATTCTTGTTTGTCACTGGTCAAACTAAATGCCAGACCTGAACTCAAGGAGAGTGGGAAGAATTGAGGTCTAGATCTGAATTTACCATGGGATTAAATCATATTTCATTTCTAGTTTGCAATGCATCCTTTTTTTTTTTTCTTTTGTGGTTTGTGATGTATTTGTATTTTAAGAAAAAAAATTATGCACAGAGAAAGCATCCTGGCATCACAAGTCATCAATAAATCTTTTTTCCATAACAACCCACAAGAATTCACTGCAGGACCCAATTGTTAAAACACAAAGCAATGACATTCTATAAGCTTTCAGAAGTATCATTCTAACCCTTGTGGACTCGATGAATTCTCTAAATGAGTCACTGGCTTTTCAATGGAATTGTCAAAACTTAGGTTAAGCCAGGTTAATTCCCTCCTCTCTTTAATTCAGAAGTTCAGCTGCAGCACATGGCTTTCCAGTGAAAAGATCTAAATGCAGAACCCATTCACCCTGAACAGGAAATCTCACAGGGCCCAAAGCTCATTTTTTCCTAAAAGCTAGAGATAAGCCACACTTATGGGAAAAAGAGTGATTTCTGATGTCTCGTGAGCCATGTGATGTAAAAATCAATATTCCTCTTACATGGCACAAATAATTTCTCTCTGAAGGTCAAAGGACAGTGGTTGAAGTTACTATGACTGGGAGGGAGAAAGGGCAGCTGTGAGAAATGGGGGATGAGGAAAGCAGACACTTTAACCAGAGCAGGGACAAGGGAGATGCTGAAAACAACCCTTCTAACCAAAGCAAACAGCAGATGTGGCATTTATCATACGATCATAGACAGGCTTGGGTTGGACAGGACTTTCAAATTCATCTAGTTCCAAGTCCCCTGCCATAGGCAGGGCACTTTCCACTAGACCAGGTTGCTCAAAGCCCCATCCAGCCTGGGCTTGAACACTTCCAGGGATGGGACAGCCACATTTTCTCTGGGCTACCTCTGCCAGTGCCTCAACCACCCTCACAGGGAAGAATTTCTTCATTATATGTAATTTAAATCTGCCCTCTTTCGGTTAAAAGCCATTATCCCTTGCCCTGTCACTATATCCCCTTGTCAAAAGTCCATTTGGGGTTGGGCTGAGGTGGAAAGTTTTCCTGGGCTTATCATACTCTTTGTAACGGCATAAACTACGCTAAAGGTAGAACAAGCTTTTATACTCCCACTCCTACTGTGCCAGAAGATCAATTGAAAACAATACTTCCCAGTTGGTCAGGGAAAAACTCCTAAATTTTCAGGCTAAATAGTTCATGCTCATTTTGACCTTAGGAATGGGTACAACAAACAAGATTCACAGCTAATCATGCCATGGATATTGATGGTCTATACAAATTTGGAAGGCTAAAGAGAGTTTACCAGTTTCAACCACTGAGAATACGTCCTAAAGAGGAAAGGATTTGTCTCAGCTATAATTAATTCCTTTTTTTTGAATTATATAAGAAAAACCTAATTGCAATTAAAAAAAATATGGAAAAGAAAAAAATACTAGAAAAAGGGATAAAGAAAAAGAAAAGAAATAGTTTTCTCTACTCCTACTGCAAAGAAATATTTATTTGAAGGCTCTGGACCTCTTTCAAAAAAAAAAGAAGTTTTCAAGAGTGCAGAAAAAGCTTAAAACACAAAAACTAAACAGCTTGATGGAAAACTAAGAAGAAATTGAAACAAGTTTTCTTTAAAGAGAAAACAAAAACAATTTTGAACTGATCCCATGATATTTTTAACAGCTGGAATTGATAATGCTGAACTTGGCCATAATTCTACTATATTTAGCTTTGTATCAAAGTCCGCACGACTCTTCCATGAGACAGACAAATAGATATACAGGCTGACAGACAGATGGATAGATACACAAAAAGAAAAAGGAAAATATAATTAGGAAAGGGAACATTTTCTTGTCTGTTCTTTCAGTATGATTTTTTTTTCATTTCAATTTCTACCTTATTATTTCCTATAAGTAGAAACAGATTTTTCTCCCTTTCAAAAAATTCTTAAACAGAAAACCTCCTTTGACAGTTTCAACAGCAGATTAATCACTTTTGCAACCCACAAAAAAAAGTTTTCTGGAAAGCATAACTGTCTGTAAATGTAAATGACAGAATTACTCTCTCTTATGCTAAGACGCCTACACATTCTCTCACTTCCATGACTCAGCACCAGATAAAAGCTTGTGAGATAATAAGCAGCAAACCTTCCTTCAGAAGAATAAAAATAGTTAAAAAACCCAATTCTAGCTTCCCCCCTCAAAAAAAAAAAAAAAAAGAATAAATCCCCATGTTGTTTGTTAAACCAAATTCTGCCAATGGATTCTTCTCCCATTGAAATAAGATACAAATATCCTAAGGACTTCAGACAAGAGAGGGACCAGGTTCAAGCAGTATAAAAAATCCAAACACATGCAAACATGAGAGGCTTTGCTTTTTCTCCAAATGAGCAAGAACGGGTCTGTTGCAACAAAGAGGAATTTTATTACTGTTCATCTCCTGCCTTGCTCTAATTTGGTAAACAAATGAGTTGAAATTTTGCTCACCTATAATGAAAATTTCCAGGCACTCTAAGGCAATGCACTCATGCCAAAAATTGCAGAAACCCGTGGGGAAGGGAGGGGAATTCTAGTGGGACTTCCCCTTCTGCCCTGCCGTCCTTGTCTGACTCGAGCTTGTTATAGCCACAATAACTTCTCCTTCAGCAAACCAAGTAAGGGCAGACCCTTCACACCAAAATATGACTCTTAATTTGGATAAATCTTTGGGGGAAAAAAAAAAAAAAAGCTGAAAAAGTGGAGTACAGACCTCAGCTCTTGTGATGCCCCTGAAACAAACAGGCATGGTCTTGATAACATCATATTGCCAGTCAGCTTTTGAATGCAACTAGAACAAAAAGAGCCTTCTCCTCTCCATATGCTCGTCAGCCCCAGCACACAGGTTAATTAAACAAAGGCTAGTAATTAAGAGAGGGCTGATTACTTCCTTATTGAGAAGAGATCCTATGGACTTGATGAGGAAAGGGATGACTTCCCAAGCCTCAGTACAGCCTGGAGTCCCCTTGCTGAGTGATGGACATTTCTTCTAAGAGCTTCCACCACCTCATGTGCTGGGTGGGTCACCATGAGTCCATGCCCCTTGGAGCAGCTCACTCTACCAGGAGGTGAAAGTCACTAGTAAATAAAGCAGGAAAATGCTGCTTATGCCCATCACCTCTGGAGGAAGTAGAATCTAGGCAAGGAGTACCACAGCCCCTCCTGAACACAGTGATGGCTTTTATATTTTTTACATCAAAAATAGTAAATTAATGGAATTAGCCATTAAAATTTAAATTCAAAGGAAAGCTCCAGGGTAAGGCATCCCAGGCACTTCTTGACAGCAGGATGCTTTGAACTGAGCCAGAGGCTGAATAAAACTCTTCGAAATACCTTCATTAACAAAGTGCACCTGCTCTGGCAGGAGGCTGGGGAGCAGAGCCCACGTCTCCCTGTGGTGCTGGCAGGGCCACTGCTGGAGCACATGTGTCCCACACAGACCAAGGAATGGGCAGGAGCATCCCCAGCTCAGCTGCTCCCTATCACTGCACAGAGAACTGAGCAAACAGAGCAGTGCTGGGATGCTCTGGCTCAGCTGGTTGCCAGGCGGGTGAAACACTGCCGCTGACAAATTCAGTGCCTCTCATTTTTATAAAGCAATGGCTTGAAATTCTGGCCCAGGTCCTCTGAGCGCTGGGTACTTCTCAAAGAGAGCAACCAGAGATGGGAGAGGCATAGGAAGAGGGGTCCCATGCACACAAACACCATCCCTTTATCCCAGTGTTCTCAAGGAAAAACCTTGTGAGCTTTAGATAAGAATTTGCAGGCCCAGAAAATGAGAACACTGGCACATGTGCACTCGTGTCTCAAAACCATGCTCTTTATTTCACAAATAACAGATTTCCATGTCCAAATTCGACTGAAAGCAGGTGTAGCTCCAGTGGTTTCTGTGCAGCCACATCTGCTCATACTCCAGGGCAAATGCCAAACTATTTATTGCTACTTAAAATTTATTGCATTTTTAGTCCTCCATCCCAAAACTGCTTTTGTTCAAAAATTCCTTTTAAATCCTTGTATGCTGACTGGATAAATCAAGTCTGACAATTAAAATGGTAAATTGTTCAGAACCTCAGAGTTTCCACCTGAGGATCTCCAAATACTTCTGGAACTTAAATACACTTAATCACTCCCATGCTTCTTGAAAAAAAGGAAAAAAAAAAAAAAGTAAAAGCATCCTTTTTAATTCTCTTTTCATAGATGAAAAACTGAGGTCCTGGGAGCCCCAAAAGGCCTGTTAGGAAGCCGCTTGCCCCAAAGACTCCTTATCCAGTAAATCAGAGGCAGGGCTGGGAAGGGAAATCAGGAGTTTCAGCAACTCTCAGTCCTCTTGTTCTCACCACTTCATCAAACAACAGGCACAGTGATGTGATCATGCAGTTGTCAGTGTTTTCCCTCAAGGGGCTGGACAGAAGATGCTGAAAGCATTTGATCCTCATGGTATTAAATGTGAGCACTGAACGGTATTGTTCGATGCTGAAAATTCAGACATAAATAACTGGCTTGTTTCAAGTGAGTAAAAGGATGTCTGTGTTTGCAGGAATCTCACAAGAGGGAGTAGAGAACCAGGGTGTTCCTTTTCTTTTATTATTACCTTTTTATTTCTTTTGTGGCGGTGTCTGGAAATAACCCATCAGACAGAGGAGCTGCTCCCACTGCTGCTGTGGCAGATGGCAAGCAGGGCTCGAGAGCGGGGCTCTGCCTCGGCAGGGCTGTGTGGGGAATTCTGCAGCGGGAGGAAACAAGGCGAAATGTGCAGGCTGCCGTCTGCATTCAGATCAAGCGCTGTCTGTTGCTAGCAGCACAAGTTGTTCTGAAAACAAGAGTCAATCATCTGTAGCCTTATTTCTGTACATTTCCTGCAGGGGTCTCATGAAATAAATGAGAATAAATGTAAGGGCGAGAGTTCCTATTAGGAGCAGCCTCATCAGCATCACCCAGCCAAGCATTTACGTCATCAGCATGCTAATTTAATCAGACCTGAGCAGTGATGCTATAAATGGATTACCATCCCAGCTAGTGTGGTTACCGAGGTAACTCAGCCCTTTGTGCCACAGATACAATCGGCTTAATGATAATAAAAACCTCAGCACAAATGAAACAGAAGGAAAAGCCTGACAGGGCTGACGCATACACGACCCTTTCTATCCCCTCCCCCCTCCCCTTCCTCAACCTCAGCCGCTCACTGCAATAAAATTAAGTGCTGCTGTGATCCGTATGCACAGCATTCCCATAGGGAACACGCAAGTAAATAGAACCCGCGGAAATAATTAATACAGGCCAACAATGAATGTCGTCAGCACTACTTAGTCATTCCACCAACCCTGAATGGCAGAGGGACACAGCCAGAAACACTGTATAGGCAGACTCCAAAGATCCTGCAAAGGGCTTCAGAGAAGTGGTTGCTCCCTGCCCAGGCAGCATTAATTACATCATGGAGTGCTTGGACCAAGAGCTGACTGCAATGGTGAGTCTACTCACAGCCCACCCTGCCAAGGGGGAGCATTTCCACACCATCTCCTGCTCTGCCAAAACTGGAGGTGACCTGACATTGGTCAGTCCAAAGGCCAGGGAGAAATTCAGCTACAACATTGCCAACCCAGAGGTGGAGGTGACCTATGTCCTTTGCGGGTATGGCTGAAGTGGGACTTTGGGGTTTCCCGCAAAGCCCATCTCTGCAAAATCAGCCTACTCACCCCCCAGCTTAGTCTGGGAAAGAACATCCCTTGGAAAATGCTAGCCTAAATGAGCTAAAAGGCAGTGACATCCATGCCTTAAAATGGGCAGAAGGTCATACTTTCAGTTCCTCTAGTTCTTTCCCGATTGAGCACGAAGTTCCCTGTGGATGCTGAATGCCATACACTTTCCTACTCAGATGCCAAACACCAAATTTCCCAAAGCATTCAAGATTTGACTTTCTACTCCTCCTACCCAAAATCCCAGCAACTGTGAGCAAAACCACCAGCCTGTAAGCGCTCAGCTGCCACAGCAGCTCAGGCATTTCACCTGCCCTTACTTCAAGTCACCACCTCCTCACCTACCAGTTCTTCATCTGAAAACACCGAACACAACAACTGCACCAGGAGTGGGAGTGCACACTGTAATCTCAGGTCCATCAGGCTCCTAGTGTGTATTGCTCCAGTCCAGGCAGGATCTGAAGGGATTAGCATGAGATGAATAACTTTTGATGGATTCCTCAGAAGTGCAATGAATTCTCCATTGCCCGTCACATGAACACACAGCTGCTTTGTAAATGCCAAAACACATCTCACAAAGAGACTTCCCAACATTTAAAACATGAACAGTAATGGCTGTGCCCTTGCCTTTTCTTCACAGAATAAAAGCTCTGTGTGTGTTGGTGGAGGGACTGCACGAGGGCAGCTCACTCCACCTATGTAAGAACATCTCAGCAACCCAACCCAGCACTTCTTCACTGAGCAGAAGTACCCAAGTGCTTGGACTCAAAACAAGCATTAGTGAGATCAGCTCTTCCAGAAAAGAAAGCTCTTTCTGAAGTGGCAGAACCCCAGCAAAGTCAAAGCTGCTTCTGTGCACTGCATCATGTCCCTGCAATGAGCAATAACAGCAGATATGTCTACAGAAAAGACACATCCAGGCTCATCTCTTGGGAAATCTCACTAAATACTTTCTCACTCCTCCACCACACACAGAAGAGCACCGGTCCTCCTGGGAAATTTATTACATACTTCTAGAGAAATAGTTAAGTAATTCCTTTAGGAGCCCTTTTAGATCAGATTACAGGAGTACACTTTTCCCTAGAAAGGAGAGAATCCTATGCAAATGACAGCAAATTACTATGAGAAGTTACGTTCTTGGTTGGAAACAACTGACTGACTGAAAGCACAAGAGCTGTGTGTCCCGATCTAACTGTGACCTCACGGCAGCCAGGCAGGTGAGATGCAAATAACCCCAGGAAAGAGGCTGGGGGGATAGAAATCCTCAAACCAGAAGGCAGATGGTAGAGCACCAGAATGCACAGCTCTGGAAATGGCACGGCTGTTGATGTGAGAAGGAAGCCATCACCTTTGCTTCAATTTAAAAGTCATCCTGACAGCTTGAGAGATTGTAACATTTAAGTGACACAGTGACAGCTTGATCCAGTCAACAATTGCAATTCACAGACGTGCTCTAAACACAAACCCTGCTTCCCCGGGTGTGAAGCAGCCGCTCAGTTGGGAAAGGCATGTAGCAAAAGGGAGATGTAACATTAAAAATGTTCCTCCAGGATCGTGGCTTGGCCAGTTATTCTGCATATACTGTGTTGGAGAGACTAGACTAGGGCTCTCTCCATCCTTGTGGCACAGAAAGGATATGAGCCAGGCTGGTAGATGGAAAGAAAAGGAGAAGGACTGGCATCAATGTCAAGTGTTCCATTCATTTCAATAGGAGTTACAGGTGTGTAGCTCTTCAGAGAAAGCCCTTAAATAGTTTTGCTGCCACAATCAAGTGAAAACTGAACCATGCAGTCTCCCTTTTCCCTTGCTCCTCCTGACAGCCAGGTGGACCCTGAGGTGCTTACAGCAATGCAGAACATCCCCAGATGACTGCAGGCATCCCAGTCACATTAAAAAGAGAATTAGGTGATCATTAAAATTTACAGTACACTTCTAACCTCTTTATACTTAGATGCTTGTTCTCTTGGCCCTGAAGTTATAACTAGTGGTATGTTGAGTCTAATAATGGCATTTTTTTTTTACTATTTCCCCCCCTCCTCCCCGTCCTGCTTATACAATTCAGTGCTGTGGAACAATGCCAGAGTAACAATCCACAGGCACCAATGTCCCTCAGCAGATAAAGAACAGCCAGTGCTGGCATTTCTTTCCCAGAAGTGTGTCCTTTTAGGTCCCCACAGCACATCTGGGAGGGATTGCTCTGAGCCTCTCTGGAGATGACTTCTCAAAACAATAGGATTTCTGGGAATTTGCAAAGGGGTTCTAACCCGTGGTACCAGTTGAATCAATCACCAAAAAGGAAATACTGGAGAATTTGTCCACAAAAAACAACCCTGAGTCAATAGGCCAAATACTTATTTCATCCCTTCCAACTGTAATGGTAAAGTGCTACTCTGCCCCTTCCTGCTGCTCAAAGGTCTTGCCATCCACAGGCAACATCAAAAGAACGATTTTGTTATTGTCACTAGTAACACGACTTTTTCAGTGACCCACAAAAGTAGAGCACCACAACACGTGCTTACCAATGGTCAGACCTCCACACATAGTCTAATGCATTTAGAAAACAAGTGTAACCAAGCTCATTTCTCTGTTTCAGGTTGTCTTAAAATCAAATTAAATAAATAAAAAGCTGAAATATTTTCACAGCTTTTGACTTCCCAAAGGTATATTTTATACATTAAGACAGTGACCATCCTAAACAGAGGAATCAGTGGCTACTACAGAGCTTGCTGCCTTTGGAACATCTGCTCTGATTTGCAAGTCCTTCAGATAGCAAAGGAAGCCAGAAAATAAAACCTTCAGTAATGGCTCATTTCCAAGCCCTTATGGACAGATCAGTGGCTGAGCACTGAATTTTCTTAGAGAGAAAGCAGGGCATCCTTGGCTGTCACTGTGCACAAAGGCAGGTAGTGACTGCGAGCTCAGGACTTGGTCTCAGACATCTGGGGGAGATCACCTGCTGCCCCTGCCTGAGCCACCTCAGACTTCAGCTCCCTTGGGGAATGGGAGTTGGTCAAAGCAACCCCCTGATGATGCAGTACGGCCTCACCTCTTCCAAGTAAATCATGCTTTAAAGAGACCTCTGGAGATTGTTCAGTCCAGTCCAGTCCTCTCCTTTAGGGTAAGACTGACCCTGCCTAAACTGCTCCTGAAATACCTTTGTACAACCTGACCTAAAGCCCCTCCAGTAAGCCAGGACCTACCATTTCTCCATGCCATCTTTTCCTGGGGTTACCTATTCCTCCTGTGGCAGTTTTACCCTAATGGCTAATCTAAATCTCTGGCTGGATTTTAAGTCCCAGACATTGTGCTTTCCAATGTAGATGTGTCATTCCCCTTTTCTTTTGCAGCTGGAAGCAGACAGACCCTGAACAATTAGGAGGCAAGAACACCCACAGGGAAGAGGTTATTTACATAAACAGGATCACAATGTGTGTGTGTTTATATATTTATTACTTACAAAAAATACTGCAATCTCTTTTATTTTCTAATTAAAAGACCCAGTTTGCCCTGCTGCACAATTGCTAAGCAGATTTAAAATGGGGACTTCAGTAGCTATTTTATGGCTAATCAAATGAGTAAATATAATGATCTGCTCCAATTCCCATTCTGATTACACAGTGTAGCTATTTCATTCCCTCAATAAGCTCCTTGCACCCAAAAAGAATAGTTTAACAAGCTTCAGAGCAGAATGTTAGGCTCAATTTCTCTAAAGGGTAATAGAGTGGGAGTGTCTGTATAATTAGCTTTGTTGGGCTCCCTCCCTCACTTTACAATACTTTCTATACAGAGCTTTCACTGTCTCTCCAGGTCTCCATGTTAAAGCAGAAAAATAATGCAGAGCACATTAGATTCATACTGGTTGCACAGAGGAGTTCTGGAAGATAAGAAAAGAGCTGGAGAAGTGCTAGCTCATTCAGCCCAAAAGGGCTCAAGTTTTAATTTAGCTTTTGCAATAAAAGCACACATGTTCACATACATAGCTTATTCATCTCTAATGTCCTGAACTCTTAGAGGTTTCTGAAAGTTAAGATCTGCCAGACTACTAACACACTGATCAAACCATAACATAAATCACTGAAGTACACTCAACAGTTTCTTCTCTGCATAGAACTTGAACTTAAATTAACAGCACACAATCTATAACGCAAAACATTACCTAACACATTTGGAAGAGTCTGATGTTGAATTCCCTTATAGAAAATAAATCTATTTGATATACTGATTTTTCACTGCAAGAAACGATTTTTTTACATAAGCAGGTAAAACTGTAATATTTTAGTGCTTGCAGAAGAATTTTCAGATGAAGATTTGGAAATCCCTTCTGAAGTCAGCCAGCCAGGTGGGATATGTGACTACTACCATCTCTACTTTACAGATGGGAAACTTAATGCTAGAAAAATTAAAAATCTTATTGAAAATAAAGGGTTGTGTCAGAGATCTGTGAGGAAAGGGAAAAGTACTCCAAAGTACTGTGGCTGCATTAGACCTCTCTCAAATCAGTCATCTTGTATCTCTCCTACCACTTTGTATTTGAAAGCACCAAAGTGCCATGGATACTGTCTTTGGAAGTCACACAAGAAGTCTGGCAAAGAGGGCAAAATCTAGTCAAATCATTTAAACCTGCAATGACTGAGGGGAAAAAAAAAATCAAAATCCCTCCAAAACAAACCAGAAAAAAGCAGGGTTCTACGGAAATTGCTCTGAAAGTTCCACAGCTGAATCACAGGCTTCACCTCTAATACACAAAATCCACAGTTGATCCATTGCTTCACAGTAAGTCAACAGCAAATAAAAAATAGAGTAACACAGGTCCAATAGCCACTTGCTTTTTTTTTTTTTTTGCATATAAGATCACCAATTTGCAGTTAGATAGCAACATTTGATCAGAAACAAACAGATACTGCACTTAAATATTTCAAATTCTCTGAAATAACTAAGTATCCCAGGAGCCTTGAAAAGAGACAGCTAAATTCTGAGTGGTACCAACAGGAGGAAAGATTGTTCTGTCTCTTCCATTGCTAGGAAAAAAAAAAACAAACAACCAAAAACAGGAAAAAAAGCAACAGGAAACCACCCTAGTGGGAGGTAAATGGAAAAAAATTGAGAATAAGGTGTGTCTGCCCCACCTCCGTGGGACTCCTTTGCCATGGGATGCTTTAAATTCCAGAGATTTACATGCATTCATAATGCAACTGGATGATCTAATGAAAGAAAAATCCCTGACTGAATATAAAGGAAGACATAATTTTTATCAAGCCAGTCTCTACGAGCAACAAATTCTTACATAAAGGGAAATATTCGGAGGCAGTGTTGCTATGAATTTGCACCACTCTTGTCTTCTTTCTTAGGTGTTCAGTAGGAAGAACACTAAGCTGGAGTGACCATTCATCTGACACAGGATGAACAAGTTCAGGTTTTTAATTTCAGGCCTATATACTCTGACAGAAGACAGAAAGATACTGAAAATCCAAGGCTTGAATTCCAATTTTTGATGCAGGCAGGTTCTTTTTCTAGAAACTAGACCTGAGATACTTCTGTCTTTACCAAAAACCCAGCACACAACCAACACTATAATGATATGAGTCAGAACAAAATGTCCTAGACTGAATACACTCCAGATGTGACTTCCTTCCAAGCTCAGTTGCAAACTACAAAGTCCTACAACAAGAGCATTTATTTGAGTCCAGGAAGCAGGATACCAAAATGCTTTTATCAAATAAGCCAAGCTGGAGCTGAAGCTGAGTCTTCACAACAGCCAGCATTTGAGATGTTCAAGAAAGCTTGAGAGGTAAATAAGATACTAAAAATTCCCCAAAGGATAGTCTTCCAGCAGTGAAACCACAGTCTATTCTGCATGCAAAAAGTCCAATTAACAGAGGGCCAGTCAACAGGATGTGACAGAATTAGGGCTGGATGCACTGGTACCTCTCCAGACAGTGCCTCTCCCAGGGAAATGGCAGTTCTGAGCACTAATCTTTACTGCCTCCCTTTTACCACACTGCACTTGTGTAGGGCACAACATTCCACTTGGGAAGCCAGTTCAAGCATCTTTGCAGAACAAGAGAATCACTTTCATATTTCCTTGAGTGGTAAGCTTACACTCCTGGGCAGGTGGAGCTTGTTAGCCCTTAAAGGCAACCCACCTACGTCCTGAGGACCTCGCTGCCACCGTCCAAGCTCGCTTGGCCCCGGCAGATGAACCTTAGGATTAAAGGGTGGGCTCAGTTCCGCGCACACTGTGTCTCACCTAAAAAATCCAATGCGCAGGCTGGAAGGTGTAAAGACCTTCCCCGGATCTTCGCTCGCGAAGATGGGCCATTATTTATTATAAGCTTACAGCTCCTCAGAGGTGAGTACTAGCAGATTGAGGGACCTGGTTTGGATGTATAGAGAATTCTTAAGCTGTTCTAGCAGAGAATAGCTTGAAAACGAAGAACAGCACCTTGATAAGTATTTCAAAGACAAACAGATATCTGCTTCAGTGTTGGCTCTACCAGCTTAGCTGCACAGAAAAGTGAAATGGCTGCACAAGCTTGCAAGGCTCAACATAAGCCTTGGTGAGAGATACTCTACCCCAATCCACCACGCTACCACCACAGAAGAGTGGAGAGAATAAAGACCCAGAGGTCCAGGTGCAAATACTATAGGGTCACGAATAGTACAACATCACCTATGCATCCTCACTGCACCAGGTACTGAACAATCACCTAAACACCTTACACTGAGCAGGTAGGCATGGAAATGTTTTTTTCCCTATTTAACTGAAGTGCCCAGAGGCACTAGACGGCTCAGTCAAGGTTGCACAACAGCAAGCAGGGGTGTGGGAGTCTCTGGGACACATCTACAACACAGTTCTGAGAAGAACTCACCTGTTTTGTTAACAGAAAGTCCAGGCTAGTGATGGATGCTTCAGACTGAGTATTTCTTTCCTCCTCACTCTTTCAGTGTAGCTTTAGTATCTTTAGTAAGCCAAGAGGAAACAACTGTAAAGTTGATGCCAATCAGTCCAGCCTGATCTTTCTCAGGGCCAAAGCCCCAAATTCCTTACCCGGCAAGGCTCTGACAGATGTATCTGAGAATCCTGCAGAGTGCAGCAAGGAAAGTCCCTTCAGGGCTCAAGCTGCTATTTTACAACAAGAGACATTTTTAGCCTATAATTTTATCTCTTCCATCTCTCCCCATTGCTTCAAATTAAAATAAACATGGACCAGGGCCTAGGATTTTATCTGTCACATATTGCTATCATTAAACACACTTGAAATGAGTGGGTTTAGTTCAAATAAAACTGTCTCTTCCCTCTCCCTTTTTCAGCTCAACAAACATAAAATAGGAAACTGCACTCCAATACATTCAAGAAGCAACACACGTTACATCATGAATAGATGATCCATCTGGCAAGCTGACACGGTAATAAGTTTGCTTAATTGTCAGGTCAGGCATATTACAGATCCAGTCTGTCAGTCCTTTTATTACAGCTCTGTACTGGGGAACTTCAACCTCCTTGCACTCTGCATGTATAGATGTGGTATGCATCCATATGGTATGAGCACACACACATGGACACATATGAAGTGTCACTTGGAAAAAGGAGATTAAATTAAAAAAGGAAATACTGAAGTCAAATAGCTCTTAGCAGCTGTATACATTTCAGTCTGGAATAATCACCCAAAGAAAGCAATGAGATATTTACATTTAATTTATTTGAAACTGGGCTGGTGAAAGCACTGATTATAGGGGATAATCCAGCACTGCCTCACAAGCAAAAGAGCCAGAGATCCTCAGATGTTCCCTCCATTTATACTTTTTAAGTGATCAGCCCATCATTTTGTTTTTGGCTCCATGCAGCTCCTATCATGCAGACGGTCTCCTGAGATTGTCCATATGTCCTCCTGAGAAATCACTGAGTACATTCAGCAAATGACTGAATTCGTCAAATGGATGCTTTGCCTTTAAAAAGCCCACAAAACAAAACAAACACCACCTTTTTCCTCCTTTGTGCCTTACCTCATCTTCTTCTCTCCATTAATGAGCTCAATTGTGAAGTGCTTTACTTACAGGAAGGCTTTAAGGTGTTCTGAAATACAATTTGTAGGAAGGACGCCAAATGTAAATTGTATTCTCTAGACCTGCATGCATTTGTGATTTTACATGAGCACGCACACATATGTTCAATATCAAAGCAGCAGGTGTTCTCTAAAGTTTTATTGCCGTTAGTTAGAAATGACCACATTACTCAACAGTGTCAAAGCCAAGTCTTGTCACAGGCAAGTCTTGCCAGAAAGCCTGATGGTTTCCAGTATTAAACAGCCCTGCTTTGGGGTGCCGGCTCTGGCTCTTCCAGAAACCTCCAAAACCTAACAGTGATCTACATTTACCCGAAAGAAGCACTTAACAATTGTATCCTCTGCGTGGTATCTCCATAGCTTTTTAAGAAAAGAGTGCTGTTGAGAGCACAGTAGCAGCTCTCTATCACTGGGGCTTCATAAAACACCATGACCTTCATGGCCACCCTATTCCACAGCCTGATCCCCTGTCTTGCACTCTGGACATTAGCTGATGATGAGGACTCCAGTCAAAATCTTTCCAGAAAAAGATTAATTAGAATCCAAAACAATATTTGCACTATCTCCCTGCTGAACTATACAGCGCTGAAAAAATCCAGCTGAACAACAGTAGTTTATCCATCACTGTTTAAGGCTGCAAAAGGGTTTTAACTGCAAAGATATTCCATGTAATGCACAGTTCATCCTTCTGCAAACCAGCACAGGAATCAACCCCACTACCTTCTCTTCCCCTCTTCATAATCACAGCTTGACACTGCATGTGCATCCAGGCTTTCTGCTGGATGGAAACAGGGCTGTGCCTCCCATCTTTCTTGAATTCCCCTTGGATCACAAGTTAGTGCTTTTGGAAGAAGGCACAAAAATTGCCTGAGACCTCAGGGTGACTGGAGTGATTGGTGTACACAATATGGCAATTCTTCACGGCTCTGAGCTCCCTGGGATAGGAATGGGCTCTCATTGACATCTTACAAATCATTCCAGAGTGGGTAACATACTCAGTCTCTTGTCAACCCAAAGATAAACAACAGTGCTACTTATGGCAGTACAGCGAAGTCTCTGACCTGGGTTATGCTGACAACCAGGTGAGACAATTGCAACCTACCTACCTTTATTTACACATAATGCCACGCAAACTGCACAATCTGCCCTTGTTCTTACTGTACTTACGCACATGAAACTACTTCCTTCCAAGTGAGGAATTCATTGTAAGACTCAAAATATTTTGTTTGGGCAGGGAGGAATCAGTCTTAGACTGCAAACATTGGCAGAAGTATTTAAAACTGCTTCAAAATCTCATTTTTATGGCCAGGTCCATTTTTTGTTTAGTTTTTGTTTTTAAATCTGTGGGAGAAGACAGTAATACTCATTGGACCAACACATTATTGATCTCCCATAGAAACAGCAGTTAGTTAAGAGTGCTCACTTTCAGCAGTGAAGCAGCATGTTAGTTTTATCTTGCTGTAATATTTTTTTTTCCATTTCTTCCTCTTTTACATACTCAGAGAAGTTTCCTATTCACTACTGAAACACCATATGGTGATAATATATGCTAACACAGGCACAGTGACACAGTCCACAAGCCTGCTATTGAGTAAAAGTTGACAACATAAGGTTGAGAGAATTGTAAGTGCTTCCAAGCCACAATAAATACGTCACCTAATTGCATTTTACTGTGATGCAAAGAAGTCTGAGTCAAGGAAGGAACTTCCTTACAATGAAACTGTAACAGCCTGGAGTAATTTACAGTTATTTGAAGAGCTATAGCAAGGATCTATCAATTCATGACTTTCAGATACAGGCTGGGTGTGGGTTGGGGATTTTTTTTAGACTAGGCAGCTTTAATACATAGAAAGAGACAATGCATTTCAGCATCACAGCCATCTCTCAAAAGGTTCCAGACAGGAAGGCAAAAGGCAATCAATAAGAGAAAATATAGACAGAGCCCCTCAAACCGTTCACAGACGCCTCTGCCTCTTACTTTAATGAACGAGGTTTTGAACTAGGAACATCTTGGAAACAATCCTGACATATGTTCAGGCTACAAATGTATCGTGTTTTTTTACATTTCTATAGGGCTCTAGATCCTTACAGGTGGCCCTGCCTGAAATGACGATGGGAACAGATCTGCCCTGCCTTTGCACTGGCCATCAAGGGTTCTAGGGAGAGGTTCTCCCTCCCTAGAGATAGGTTAAGGTAGAGTCTCATAAAAACACACCATGCACAACAGTACAGACCAGCAAATGACAACACTATCTCAGAAATCACTGATGTCTGCCCACTGATGTCTGCCCCAAGGTCCTGTTCTACAATAAGCTATGTAGCATGGTCTCTCTGTGCCTCAGTTCTCCCTTTGCAGAACAAAAGAATCAAACTTCTTCCTCCTCAGGGCACAATGCATGAAAAGTTGAAAATGTTCATGCAAACAGGCACCAGTAAACAATCAGGACTAATTTGGGAAGGTCACACTTTAAATGCCAGGGCTTCCCAGTGTGCTTGACCCTCTACCTTTCAAATGTATTTAGAAACTAAAACTGCAGAAGGTAGCTGCTCTTCTCTTCTAAAGAGCACAACTCAAGAGTATCTCCCATCAGCAGGATCTATGCCTGCCCTGCAATGGTCTCTGGATAGATTCGAGACAATTCAAAGGCATACCAAGGCAATGCCCTTCTTGTTGTGACTGTAATGCACAAACCACAGAGTCATCATTCCCACTTTGGTGGAAATGGCCTGGGGAATATGTCCAGCACAGGCCACAGTGGGAGCAAAGTCCCAAGTGATGTATTGCCATGCAGGTGTTTCTATAAGTTGCTGTGCTGTTCCCTTGGCTCTGAACTATTTCCTTTCCCCAGCAGAGAGGGAAGTGCAGCTGGTTCCTCCTGTGTGCAGAAGAGAAAAACACAACACAAAAGGAACAAAAACCATAGAGAGCAGAGCAAAGGAAGTCTGATTTCCTATGGACTTGTGTCTTGCGTCTTGAGCAGACTCTGACCCTTCCTGTTCTCATTTGTTACCTCTCCTGACTGCCCCTCCTGCTTCCCTTCTCCCCCAAGTATTAGCCTTGGCATTTGTGTGTGTATGTCAGCCAAACAACCCATGTTCAAGTCAGAGATGCTGGTTACAGTGCAGTCTGGAAGAGCAAAAGTTCAGATTGCCTGCAAGACACGTAGCAGGCTGGGAGCTCACTGCGCACATGTGCGGACAGGCCAGCCCGTGGGCCACAGAGAGGACAGCCAGCACCTCACTGCAGCTCCCCTGGACACGGATCTGAGTCCCTCCTGCCTGGCACCGAGTTCTTCACATGTATACCTGTCTCTTAGACCCACTTAAAAGTGGTCACAGAATTCAAACCATATGTGGGGAGCAGCCAACTGCTGGACATCGATGGGTGCAGAGTAGGAAAAATTAATCAACTTTGCTTTCGGTTCAAAACTCTCCAACTATTTCCTTGGCAGGCATTGGGCAGGAGAGCGGCTGCCACACGCGTGGGGAAATCGCCGCCTTGCGCCAGAGGACTAAGTTCAACTTCTAGCCACACACAGCTGGGAGGAAGAAACTTCCCACTTATGGAGTGCTGGGTAGATCAGAGAGTGATGATACAGGTCGAGGACACCACAACTTTCTGGGCCTGAAGCTTTGAATTCTTGTGGGTTTGCTGTCAAGGCATCACATCAAGAAGTCTGTTGACTGTAAATCACAAAACTGTAGCTGAGTATCAAACAACACCGTCCCACAGAAGAAACATAAGGGTTTTTATTTCCCCTGCTTGGTTCACTCACTCCAAGGCAGAGATGGATGCATTTCTCCATACCCAACACCTCCCTAAATCCTCCTGACAGGGAAGGTTCTCATGTACCTCTGCCCATCCACTCACATGGGCTATCAGAGGAGGATAAATCCATGACAGGGTGCCCATGTTGTGACCTCAGTTCCTCTGGTGACCCAGGCACAAACCAAGTCATTTGATCTCCCAGTGCCTTGGTTCCTCTCCTGCTCATGAGACAGCCAGCATACTTCCCTATTTCACAGGGCTGCTGTCATGGTGGTAAACCTGACGCCGCTGAAGCACTCAGATGCATCGACCCATGAAAGAACACAAGCAGAGTCTATGTCCCAACAAAACACAGGTCTCTGCCCTAGAGGCAGCTGCTCTTCTCTGGTTGGACACACGGACAGCTTGTGAAGTGTGTCGGGTCCCTTTGAGAAGAGTGCCAAACCACAGCGAGTGCCAAAAAGTGAGGATGGGGAAATGATGACAGGCTTCCTGAGATGATAGTATACAGTGCCTTGGTCCCGTGGTGGGGAAAAAGATACAAAACAAAACATAACAATAGGTAGAAGGCCTTGAATAGCTTTAGAGAACAACAGCTCTGCTCTCAACTACTCACAGCAAAACAATCACAAATGCAGAATGAGAAAAAGATCAAATTATGAGGTACTATTTGCTTTTTATCACTGTTCCCAAAGTAAATGTTTATCTTTATCCGCACACAAATTTGAGATGCCTGCACAGATTTTAAAGTCCAATATATCCAACACTAGTCATCATCTAAAGCTGTAGCCAAGCACGTAGGCAGGAAACCCAAATGGATGCAAAAAAAGAGAAAGGGGAAAGAGGAAAACAAAACCTTACTGATATTACTGTGAACTTGATTATATATCAGAAAAAAGAAACAGCAGGAGTAGTGCTGCTTTATTTTCACTCTGATGATAGTACAAGAGGAAGAAATAATACCCTGCAAAGGTCACTCTTATCCTGTTCATCTGTGACAAGCTGATAATCTGGGATCTCAGAAAACTTTCTTTAAAAATCTTCACGGACATGCTCTTATCAAAAGGATTAAGGTTTAATACATACCGGCAGATGCAACAGATTCAAGCATCTGCTAATCAGAGCAGAGTCAGTTCACTGCATTCACTGGCTGGAGCTGATGAGTAAAGGAAGGTTTCCCCTTCATATAGAGAAAGTGCACCCCTGGGGTGCTCCTAGAAAGCTTCAACCCTAGGACCATCTCAAACACCACCCATGCAGGGTGGGAATGCCTTTGGAGAGGGGAACCACAGGACGAAGGGCTTCTGGATACAGAGGCTTTGCTTTTTGAGGCTGGGAGGAACCTACTGAAATTACTCCAGACGTCCTTTTCTACTTTCAGTAATTCACAAGGATTTTGCAGACAGCACAAAGCCAGCATGCTGCAGCCAGAAGCAGGAGTGCAGCTCTCAGAGTTGACCCCATCTTTAAAACAGTCCATGCAATTCCTGATGTCTATGACAAACGTGTCACAGTCCACTGAGAATGCCCCAGGCAGTAGCCCTGCAGTGAGCCTGCACAAGCCCTCTGATGCTGCTACAAGTGTTGGAGCTCACCAGCTCAAGGCCAGCTTGGGCACACCTCTGTGAGACACTGTCATCCCTTTGCGCACACATGAGCCATCCAAGTCAGTGGCAAAATGGCAGCACTCACAGCCTTCAGAAAAAGCACTATGCAGCGCAGAAGCTCTGAAATAGTTGGATGGTCCTAGTAAAAGGTCATCAACCCTTTAGGATGGACAGGGGATGCTTCTCAGTTTCAGCAGATGGGTTTATTCCCAATGAGCCTCTCTGTTGTACAAGCAAATAGATTAAAAAGCCCAAAAAACCCAAAATGCACAGACTTCAAGTGAACAAATACACAGAACCCCTTGCAACTGGGAAAGCACTGCCTGGCTACCCTGCTGTGCTGCTGGATACAGAAGTCTCTTTGGCAAAGCTGTGCAGGTACCCACAGATTAGACATGCTCAGACCAGCAGAAATAGGCTAGGGAACTTTTATTTACTTCAAATATCATATGTGAGGATGGCAGAAGCTAAGCCATTGACTTCAGCCCAAACTGAACGTCTGAAACAGCCACATCCCCCCGAGTCCCATAACTGAGGAACCATAAAACTCTCTGTCACATGAATGCTACAGGAGGGAGGAATTAATTCTGAACCCACCACATCAATCTCAATCTGTTTGTACCCCTAAATTTTCTTTTTTAAAAGAAAGAAAAATATTCCTGACAACAACTGGGATGCCAGCAAACACTCCGTGGACTGCACTTGCAAAAAATCCTTTTGGTGCGTACCAACTTAAGCAGCCAAGCTCAGGCAAATAACAGGAACAATGAAAGTGACTCTGAGCCTGGACTAGCAAATTTGCACAGACTGTTTTGAGTACAGATTCAGCAATCTGGTTTTCACAGGGTCTCATAGCCCTGACCAAGAGCAATCATAAGGATCTTTCTCTAAGCTGGAGGAATGTGCTGCTCCTTGCTGAGTAGGAGGCTTTATTCATGGTTGGAGATACAGCTCTGCACAAACAAAGATAAAACACCCGAACTCTTAGCCATGCATTCCTGATACAGCTCTAAGTGGGGCACTAAAATTAGAAATTCACATAGAAGAGTCCTCCTAGGAGTCTTCAGCACTCAACATTTTGCCTTGTTCCATGGTTTGCCATCCTACAGCTGATACTGTTCAGTCCTGTTCCATCATTCTGAAAGAAAATACATCCATTGCCTTTTCACTGCTTTTATTATCCTCACCTGGTTGTCAGAAAAAGTGATGGAATAACAACCAGCGCTGTCAAACATTTAAATCCCTTTTAAACTCCAGTCATTACATGACATTATTTCCCAGTATGTTTGGAACGTAATGAAAATGTATCACTGATTTTTTAATTTACTTTACTTTTTTTATTGTTCTGTAGCTCACATTGAGAATAAGCTTCTTTTCCTTCCAAATATTGCTCACTTCTGCTGACAGTGTTGGATAGTGGTAGATGTCTAGTACTAGGGGCAATGACACAGAGGCAGGGACACAGGCATAAACCCTCACATATCTTGCCTAACTCTGCCTTAATTTTCCCCATCTGTTAGATGAAAAAAATTAATTTCTTTCTCTTTTCCACTACCTGTACAACCACATCACCTTCAAACCAGACCACAGTTTCACACTGCTATGTGCCATACACATGGGTAGTAAGAGGCAATTCACACTGAAGAGGTTCCAGGCTACAAGGACAGAAGAGATTTTGAGAGGAAGCAATGAGGAAATGCTATGTTCAAGGTAATTTAACACAGTGGTGGCAGCTGGGAATGAAACAGGTCTTCAGAGTGCCAGCCCACTTCCCTCCAGATCAAGGTACCACTGAGAACTGTACACAAATGGATTTCATCTTGACCATGATGCATGGTCAAACAAGTTTTTTGCTATTTAAATACTTCACAAATATTGGCAACACAGTATTTGCTTTTAAAAAAATATTAAATACCTCCAGACCAGGTACATCTTATTACTTGGTACACCTCCCACAAAGTGCTATTTTGCCAAACAGATATTCTGTTGGAAATTTGGGATAAAACTCAAGAGTTTCAGAAGGTAGGTGTCCAATTCCAGACCAAGCAATCAGCGTTCAATACATAATTCACAGCAGGGGCAAGAAATCCTGAGCTTACGTGTGCTGCTATTTCCAGTATTTCATTTTCACAGTCTCTGCTGGAAGTCCTCTCTCCAACGCCACAAAGTTTTCTTGTTTTTCAAAAAATGCAAACATTTATTTTATGGGCTGAAATTTGGCTTTTTTTTTTTTCTTAAGCTCTTGTTGAACTGATGTCTTAAGCAAGGATTTAAGCAGAACAGATAAAAACTGGGAAAAATACCATTTAAGAGAGGAGCCAGATGACTGCAGCATTCACCAGGCCTCTGCTCAGGGGTTCACACAATTTAGGACTAGCTCCTGTTCCCATCCACAAAAGTTATGCACCTCATGTCTTGTCTTTTACTAATGCCTCCTTTTACTAATGAAAGACACAGTGGGTTCTCTGCCTCTGAACTTTCCAATGCGTTCCTGAAATTTAGAAGGTGTTATATGTACACAGAAACACACTGCAGCTACACAAGAGGAGCTCTGTGCTTTACTCATCACACTAGCACTTCCAAGCTTTACCAAGTGAGAGGAAAATATTAATTAGATCTTTTTCATAGTGCATCTGCAGTTCTTCAAACAATACCCAAGGCAAGCTAAATCTCACATGACACTGCAGTCACTGTAATTTTGAGATCATGTTGGTCATCTTCTCCGTTCCAATTCATTGTATCAGAGGGCTGGAACTCGTCATGATGGTGAAGGTCACACAGGTCCTTTCTAAAACTTAAGCTCAAGCAGAACTCTTTGAATATGGTCTCTCCTACAGCACCTCACACGACAGAAAACATCCTTAGATGCTGCTGTGTTGAGGCTAAAAATGATGATTTAGTCTTGTAATTTTCCCTGCTTTTAGAGATGTGCAATTTTCAAAGGTAAAGCCTGCATTTTAATCACTTCTGACTGGTTCTGTGATTCAGAGAGACTTTCACTTGCAAGACATGGATTCAGCCTGGCTCTGAGGTTATAGTGATTGAAAGCTACCCACGTGTTATTGATGGCCAATATGAAAATATCAGTGGCTAAAAAACCTCTGCTGCAGGGGACTCTCTCAACAACTGCCTCAAGACAGAGACAAGAACTTTCCAAACACAAAACCTGAGAGAATCTTTCACTTTGAGGTTTAGAGACATTGAGGTTGACTCCTGCAGGGATACCCGACTTGCAGAAGGATCCTATCCCACCAATCCTGCTGATATGTGAAGGAAAGGTGTTTTCTGCTCCATAAAGGATCCATGTTGAGAAAATGCTTTTCAAACTCATCACTTCAGAGGAGAGGGCAACACAGCTCTGCAGTACAGCAACATCCTACCTTCTCTTACCATTGCATGGGAAGCAGCCATCAGCCACCTTTGCTTTCCAACTCAGCTGCCTTCAGTTAGGCAGGACCATCGGATACAAGGAGGGTACTGCTGACCATAGGTGTCCAAATTCTGTCCCTACCTTCTATTAATTGTGGTCATTTTAAGCTCATGGCAGTGTCCTTGTCACCAACCCAGGACAAAAAAATTGTTTTTAGAGTGACACCCAGGTAAGCAATGCAGGGATGGTGCAGAAATTCAAAGCAGGCCTGCTGGCTAAGGGACATTGTCTGGGATTGGCCCACCCATTCTGAGAAACATTATGGACTTTCCAGACCTACTGCAGAGAGCACACATCTCTCTGTGTCAGAGGCACCTCCTGGTGCAGTGTGTCTCTTTGCAATCTTGAACTCATACCAAGGATCAATAGAGCTTCCCTTCCCTCTGTGTGAATTTATGCCAATGGGCAGGGTATGTTAAACAAACTGTTTGTCATTACCCTGCTATCACTCCTACTCCCCTGAGAGAGGACTATGTTACCATTTAGCTTATGTTGCTTTAAAACTGTCTTGAAGATAATATAAAAGAGGAACCTAACAATAAAATTTCTCTTATTCCAGAATAGGAATATCCCCAAGGGCAAGGTATTCCTATAAAATTATTATAATGCTTTAACCGCATAAGCACAACTGAAAATGTCTTCTCTGACAACAAGTCGTAACTCTATTTTCCTATCTGCAGCCATTAACCTGATAAATTTGGGAAGGTCAGCTAAGGTGTAATCCAATAAATGTGCTCATGTTCTGAGTAAGTACCTTACAATTTGCAGCCTAATCTATTATCCTACTATAAGACCATCAAATGACTCACCAGTTTTAATACTTAGTACAGATCAAACAAAAGAAAATATCAAAGCTTTATGTTCTAGTTCCACCTTTCAAGGACTTGTTTGAGTATTCTTTAATTACAGCAGATGATACATCCAACTCTGGCATTTTCTTTCTCTAACAGCTCAAGTTAAAAGTTGCTGTAGCTGCACTTTTCACAGGACATCATTATGTTAACCAGTAAGTCCTGAAAAGCCTGATAAACTGAACAAAAGAAATTAGGATTTGATCCTAGAGTTTAGCTTCTTCTGCCCACCGAACTGCACAGTGTGTAATGCACCTGGGACACTCACCATCCTGGGTAAGGGGGGACAAATCTGCAGAGCCCCCACCTGAGCTGTGGGCAAAAAGCCATGGGAACGAGCATGTGCCCCAAGCAGCACATGTCATCTTGGAAGGTGATGCCCAAACTTGGGCTATGACTTAAAATCTTCCAGAAACTCAAATGCTTCTACAGAAGTTTGCAACAGAATGCTGTGAATTTTTTATTTATCTTTTTTAATGGTAAAAGTGTAAAATAAAAGTGAAAAAAACAACCTATTCACAGAACCCCAGATCACAAAGGAAGAAGTATCAGGAGGCAGTCATCAGCAATGTCAGCGAACTGCAAATGCTCAGCAAAATGGGCACAGAATTTACTACAAAGATATTGGAGCTGACCAGGGGCATTGACAATGCACAGGTGGAGCACAAATGTGTTTCAGTTAACTCTCAACAGTGTTCTGACACTACAAAGCATTTCCCAGTAATAGTGTGCATTTGTGTGTGCTTGGCCCACATAAACAAAATGAACATGGGCTATTCAAAGCAGTGCGTGAGCAGAACTTGTCTCATTTATCGCAACAACAAAAACTCACTGGGAAAAGGACTGAATTGTATCTGGTTTACATTGTTGCTCTTTTTGACTGACTAACCCAAATTAGACTGTTTTCAAGGACAAGTCTGTAATTTTATGCAATAACTGTGCACATGCTGCTAGAATGAAAGAAGAGTTTAACAGGGAGGTCCCTGCAGAAGGGATGGGAAACTCAGAGCCTCAGTGGCAGATGGACACTTCCAAAAGTGCACAAATCTAATTTCACTTTGCTTTTGCTCAGTTCACAGACTTAAACATGTGCAATTCTAAACAGACTCTGATCACTACTTTAGTTCTGCTCCAAAAGTATCGGTTCTCAGCTACTTAAAAGAAATGCAGCAATGAAATGAACCAAAAAAGCCACAAACCAAAGAGAAGGTTTATATGGGTGTGTGCCCATCACTCACCTATCCCTTTGATACTTTCGACTTCAGGGGTTTAGTAAGATTAATACAGCATATATATAGCTGCATACATCCCTACAGACATTTAAGAAATGAGACCAGTCATGAAATTAGGAAGGAAAAACAAGGCACAACTGGGCACAAACATATCTGGGATGATTTTATGAGATTTTATGAGATCCCAAGAATTGCCCTGTTTTAAAGTGCCACCAGGGTGTCACCACTTCCTCTGATAGATAGATGACATCTCATCAGAACTTAAATAGCTCCACTCAAGCACTACCTAGGATGAGTGACAAAAATTAGCCGAGCCACTGACACCCCTGCAGTCCTCGTCTAGACACAGCAGAGAAGTGTGAATTCCTGTCTGCCTTGCTGGGCTACAGCCACCCTGACAGCTGAGCTATGGTCCAAGCCACTTCATCGCCACTGATTAGATGACAAAAAACAAAAGAAAACAACTTGAGACACAAATATCTGGATCCTTCTGGTGGCATGACAGATAAAAGTTAACAAAACAGAAAAATGACAAGAAAATAAAAGCAAAGAAGTACTTATGAACTGAGCAGGTTTTAATTCACAAGCTATTGTTGGTTGAAAGTTGAGGAGAATGAAATGCCAATTTTGCAATGCCAGTATTTCTCTAACAGTCTCCGTGGCAATCTAACAATCGGGATCAGAGGCCCTTCGCTCAGAGGTGCGGCAGCTTTTGAGCCGGTGCCCCCTCAGAGCAGCTGCGCCCTTCTCCCCATTGACAGCCACATCTGGATGCTATCAGGAGGAACTGGCATGCCTGCTCGCAACAAATACCAAGCAGTTAGCAAATTGACTCCAGAAGTCGATGCTGGCCCCTTTCCCACTCTCTGTTTATGCAACGTGCCACTAACCTGTTGGGTCCGAGGTTTGTATGGAGAGCTGCTCTCCAGGTCGGCCAGGATGCTGGTCAGAGAGTCAATTTCTGCATCTAAACTGGACCGCCTCTCTTCAAGCGTCTTGCCACCAGGATTCACCTTAAAGAAGAAAAAAATTCCAGTTATTCAAACCACTTGGCCTGGTACATGATTTCTTACTCATAGAGCTGCGACCATGTCCATCAATAACTTGCAGAGACAAACAGGCTGAAATGCTATAGTTCCCTCCAGAATAAGCAGTAAGCCTCCATCTCACAGGGATTTATGCTGCTTTGGGGCTTTTCTTCTTGTATTTCCCACAATGGGAAATGTGAATGAAATACACTGTGTTAAACTGACTTGGAGGATTAACAATTCGGCAATTCGCTGCTGAGGTGAAGAGGCAGGACACCAAGAATACCCATCTGGGAAAACATAGCTGGGGACAGGTTGAACAGGATCCAGAACCTGGATCCTGAGAGCATCTCCTCTGCCACGTCCCCCTCCCAGGCAAAGCACAAAGAAAGAAGAGCTGCCCTAGTGCCAGCCACAGAGAAGCCATAGTGGTCAGCGACCACCCACATGCACCTATTCTTATTCTAAATCAATTCCTGGTAACTGTACCTGTCTGATTCAACACTTCTTCACAAATTCCATCTGAAAAATGAGCCCCTTCAAGGAAGAGTGGAAAGGTTCAATCCATTTCTAGCAGATTCAAGGTGAAGGGTGTGATTTGCAATAAGCAGTCACAAAATAGCATAAATAAGGTCCCTGTAAAAAGGCTATTGTGCAGGAAACCCCAGAAAAAAATGACAACATGCAGCCAGGACCCTTTCTAATTCAACACATTTTGCTTTCTCTATGCTTTCTCTATGCCCAGCCCCACTTGTACCCAGACTGGTAGGGACACTCCCTTGGAGGGGAAGAGACACGAATTTTCACCACCAACACCCACCTCAAAAAGTAAAACCCAAGTCTCAGCACTACAGGAGTGCATGTGACCCCTAAGACACTATTCAAGGGCTGCACCGCAAGCCCTGCTAGAATAAGTATTTTAAAAGAGGACTCGTTCACATGCTTTGTTTTTGATCAATTAACCTACTCCAACACTTCTGGAAAGGACCTCTGCACTGTACAGCCCAACCCAACAGTGGTACATCCTGACAGGGCACAAAGGCAGGTATAGACTAGGAAACATCTTCCTCTTTAATGTTTTCAGTGCTTTGGAAATTAGGCAGCTCCATTAGGAATGTGAAATTTAAGAAAAGCAGCTAAGGATCCCTACAGTGTTGGAAGTAGGTGCCAGGAGCCAGCCCCACTAAGCCAGCCCACAATATCAGGGCATGCACAGAAATCAAAGTTCTTGAGTCAAAGGAAATATTACACTGAAAGTCTTCTCTCAACATGAGTTAATTTTCTTCTGTCTTTCCATTTTTTACTTATCTGCAGAGTCTCTCCACGTATGTGCAACCACAGAGTTCAGTGCAGAAGAGCTCATTCAGAGCTTGACGACTTCAATAATAAAAATACCAAAGAATTACCTAACAACTCACCTAATTTCAACTGCAAAGCCTGTTCAGACCATACCAGCACCTCCCCACAGACAATCCAGCTCTGTTTGCCTTCACTCTCACCAAGTCACTTCAATTTTCCAAGCCAAAAATTTGCCTTTTCCTTTGGCTCACTGGCTGTTCCAGATAGTTTTTATTTAAATTTCATTTCAGGAGTATTTGATCATTACCTGTTTTACAGAACTCCCCAGTCATCAATCTGACATATAAGTGGCAAGTTGGTCAATGAGAGACAGGTTATGTAAAGTAGACAGGCTATTTGTTGGCCAAACTTATACGTGCTGAGGCATTCATTAGTTCCTAATGATTATTAAATTTTATTGGATTACAGTAAATTTGGCTTGACTAACAAGAAAATGGAAGCTCCTATGTGCTTTATGTAAGAACACCACATTTAAAAGGCTGAGAGTCAGGTTAGAAACTATTTAAAAACTCGACTCTTCTTGCCTATTTTTATTATAGAGCCAAAGTCTTTCCATCCAAACTATTGTTCAAAAAAAGAGAAATATTTTTCACAGGAATTACCCCAGACCCTTACTCCTGGTTAACTGTAGGCACCTGGATTTTTATATCTCCAAAAGTACAATTTCCTTTCCACTTCATGGCTCTTGTTTGGTTTTTCTCCATCCTCCAAGTTGTTGGTCTATAACTGCCACAGGCTTCCCAGACAGAAAAACTGTGACTGCTCCACTCCAGCGAATTTTTAAGCCAAGCAGCCAAAAGTCAGCCTGGAAAGGAGAGGGGAGATGCAAAGGGCATCCAAGACCCCAGCATGTGTGAGGTGATAAATCAAGGGAATGACAGACCCAGGAATAAACCTGGAGTACACACAGGACCTGCTTGGCACCCTGGTCCTGGAGAGAAGGGATGGTGGTAGATGAGAAGATCAGCCAATTTCATTTCTGCTTCTTAGCATTTCTGGGCCATGTTATTCCCAGGTTCTCATTCCCCAGAACAATTATGCAATAGCTGACTAGCAAACACTGCAGAACAAGTTGTAAGGTTGTAAAAGTTAAATGTCCTTAGGAAACCTAGAAAAATAAAATAAAATAGAATGGAAACATCTCTATTGATTCTGGGCTCTGTAAAAGATTTATTTATTCAATTAAAACATAATCAACATAGATTAAAAGCCCAGTTATACAAATGTTGGAGCACAATGCAGTACAAAAGTGCCAACAAATAACACTACCGATATGTGTCAGGGCCTAATAGGACAGGAATGGACTTTGGAGACATTTAAGAAATGGTAATCTGTGCAAAGACAGATTCCTGCTTGTTTCCTCTTCCCCATGTCCACAGATCTTGCATCTGCTCTCTTCCCATAATGCTCCATATTCAACTGAAGGATTTGCTGCATGGGGAAACAGGAGAAGCGTTTGCAACACCAACTTCAGCAACAGAGGGTTAAGTTATTTCTCTTCCCATGCTCTTTGTCATGACGTTGCTATAAAAGTTTTATGATATTGTTCTGGAACAAAACCCAAGCACCAGGTCCCAAAGCACAACAGGTTCACACAGACACGGCTCTGCTCTGAGGAACCCAGACTGGTTAAGCTCACGACCTCGCAGATACAAACACCGGAACCAGAAAGAACTGCTAATTCTATTTCTGTCTGGATTTATGGCATTGTTGCAGACATGTCGCTTGTGCACCCCCTCTTTCAGCCAGCAGAATATGGAAAAATGGGTTTAAAAAGAAAAAGGATGCTATCTTTGGCTCAGGCAATGTGAGTTCGACAGAAAGCAAACATAAGCCAACCCAGTCCAACAAATTACTCACGCCAGAGACCATCCACTCACGTGAACTTCTGCAACGCCTACACTCCTATCCCCTGGCTCAGTCCCTGCTGTGAGTCAAAAGACAGAAAAACAGCAGAAAGCTTCACTGCTTGGCTTGTTTGTCCGCCCCTGAATTCCTGGTGTGCAGCTCAGAGCAGCTGTGATGGTAATCTACTCCTGAGCTCTGTCAACTGACTCTGCTCTGATGAAAATTTGCTTTACTTTTGCTAATCCTTCCACCCAACACCAGTGAGTGCCACAGGTCCCCCCGCACCACCCCAAGGGACATTCATTTGAGAACATGCAGTGCAGATGTCAACTCAGGGGCTCAAATTTTGCCTCACTGTTCTAAAAGAGTTGTAAGACTATTCACCGAGCTAAAAGGCATGAAAAGCACAGTGATTTCCCCTAGATGTCACCTCTTCCTACAACGCCAGATCACCTACTCTTATCACATTTTGCAGCTTTCAGCAGAGAAACAAGAACACTTCTTGTTTATCCAAGCCAGCTCCTTGCAGTGGGCTCAAGGAGAGGAATCTGGTTCCCAGATGTCCTCCCTAGCTCCTGCTCCAAATTCCTTTCCCTACCCAGACCCAGACATCTCTCTTTTATTCTCCGTTTTCCCCTCTCTCCATGGCCTGTTTGCTACCCTGTAATGCTGTAGCTCAGGACAGGCATTAGCCCCTGAGACAAGAGATGCAATATGGGCTGCCAGCTTGGCCTCTGAGCCTCTACAGGAAATGATGCTGATGCCTGGTGGTGTGGATGTGTCAGGGAAACATGGAGGGTGGCTTTGCAGCAGCAACCTGCTGACAAGACATGGACAGTTACAAGTAACTCCAGCATTCCAGTGTGTATTTTCTACCAACACAAGGCAATGGCCAAACTCCTGAAAACTGTGAGACCATCTGGACTTTGCTCACCACAGTGCAATTTACCAGCATCGATATCCACCATGTCTCCATCCACCTCAGCCTTGCTCAAGTCTCATGTAATGGAGGTTGAGCTGAGCGTGTTTCCTGAGCATTGTGACCAGCTCATCCTCTGAGCTGTGCCCAGGAACACGAGCTGTCATTAGTGGGAAATGTAGTGCTGTTTTATCTGCACAGACACATCCAAGACAGCAGAGCTACAGCTAAACATGCAACCTTCCTTGTAGCATCAGCCTGCTCCACACACCGTGCTATCACAAGTCACTGATAACCTCATAACTCTAAAGTGAAAGACTGGAGATGAACACCATGAATGTATGAAAGTTGGGGGCCTGAAGTACCTTCTGCTCCTGGTTCTTGGTTTTACTGGAAGCCCGAGGTGCTCAGGAGCTCTTGTTGAGCTGCAACACGTCAACACTGTTTGCACTTACACATCCAAGAATGGGGAAAAGTAGGGAGCAGAAAAGCCTTCTGAAGCAAAGGAAGGACTAAACTAATGAGGGGAGCAAGTGGAATTTAGGCAAATCAGAGGCTGTGAGCAGGTGTAATATAGAAGGACTTTTGCCCTGAAAGACGTTATTGTCTTTTTCTCCAGTAAAAGCCAATGAGCCACAGCTGATAAATTCAGTGACCACTGTCTGCTTCCACCAGGCTGCACTCACCACAGCCGCCTGTCATGCTCTACAGGCTGTCTGAATCCTGGGGTAGGCACAGAGATGGTGGAAAGAGCAAATAGAACAGTCTCCAAACAAGGAGTGAGCTTCTCCTCATGCTCCATGGCCTTGGGCACTGGGCTTAGACAGAGCCACAGACAGCAAGAAGGATGGGGCTCTTATTTCCTATTTTAGCTAGGGGCAGGTAAAGGAGAGAAAAGTGTTTGACCTTAATGGTATTCACTATACTTATAGGAAGAAACTGGGAGAAATGTTAACCAGGAAGAAGAAAGGAAGTGATTCAGTCTTGATATACTTCAGGCTGGGGGTTGTGTTTAATTTTTCCTTTTTTTCTCTCTTTCTTTGCTCTTTCTCCAACAATTTCACTGCCGGAGGCAAGGTCCTTTTCAGACACACATCCCTACTACTTCATCTCTCTCTCATTCTTCTTTCCAAGGTCACAAAAGCCATCTAAAGCTCAAAGAGACATTGCAATGGCAAAAAGATGCATCCTGAAGGGCATCTATCAGGAAAATGAAGCACCCTGAAGAGTTGCATTGTCTATTCTCCCCTGAGCCTACAGACAAGTGCAAACATTTTCTTCCAAATTCTTAATGTAAATTAAAACAGTCCCAAGAGGCTGCACCCCCCCACACGCACATGGAGACGAGAGCTGACTGCAGCATTCAGGGCAAGGGGGGTCTGAGATGCTTGATTGATGCCTAATCTCCATTCCAGGCACCAAGGAGGGGCTGGAAAAGAAGTCGTGCCCTTTAAAAACAGAAAGATTGAGTCTTTTGAAACAAATCTGAAATGATGGAAGATTTCAGCAGATGTGACCGCAGTGATTTCACCAGATGTGATTGTATCAAGGATCTAATAGAAAAGAACTTCCCTGCTGTTCCATCAGGCTAAAGCCAGGCCTGAAATATCCTTTTTAGTCTTTTGATGACATCAAGGATAAAAGCCAAAGGGAGGTTAGGTTTTGATTTATTTTTTCCCCTGCTTTTCTTTTTTTCAGGTACAGAATAGTTTTACCTGGTTTGTGTTTCTGGATATTAGCAGGACCAAAGGAAAACACTTCAAAAGTTTAAAGAGGGCTGTTCAAAGGCACCATTTGGTGTCTCTCAGATGCTGCTGTCATTTAATCGAGCAACATTCCTACAACTGCAGCCACTTCTGAAGATCTCATCATAAGGAGACAGGTGGGCCTACCTGGAACAGGGCTTAAGTGGGGTGGCGGTAATCACCCACTAAATGCCAGCCTACATTTACTGTCCCAAAAAGGGCCAATAAATGTGCCAAATATCTTCCCCTGGCAAAATTCACAACAGCAGCTGTGTCACTGTAAAATGCAGGAGACACAGTGGGGTAAAGGGAGCTGCACTCCTCAGGTTCAAGCGCAGCTCAGCCAGACCTATGGCATGGGTTTGGCATAGCCACAGTCCCACATTCCATTTCTCCACTCATGGAAAACACAGATAGCACTGGGTATCCAGACTGAACTAATTTCTGAAGCAACAAGGTATTATAAAGAACTGCATGAACTTTCAGTTGGGGCACATGAACAAGCAGATCATGAAAAGTTTTTTGCTAATGCTAAGCATTTCTAGAAGACACCTTGCAAAACCTTAACAACTGATTTAAGAACTCACTGTGGTATAGAAAGCTTATGAAAAGGACAAATAATAAAACTATTTTTAAAAAAACAACACAGAGAAAGCAGATAACAGAAGAAAGCATGAAACTAGAAGGCAACAATCTCAAAACAAAGAAAACGGAATAGGTGTTTTGTCACACAATGCACTACTAAGCTGTGGAGCTACTTTTGCTGCAAGATGCTGCGGTTGCTACGAGTTTACATAGATTTAAAAAGCAGCAGGAGCAACATGGAAGAAAACTCCACCAAGATACATAATAAATAAAAAGTGTTCTGTGCATCTCCTTTTGCATTTTTCTCTGGCCAGCAGTGATCTGATTTGGCTCTACAGATATTCACATAGACCCTCCACTTGTGTTTTCTATCTGCCCACTGACATCTGCCAGTCACCTCTGCTGGTGGGCACATTTCGGTCCATTAGTGCCAGGGTTTGGACCAACACCTTTAAACCCACTTCTTCCTTCCTTGTTGCAAAAACAACAGAAACCACAGTCAACTGCACTCAGCCTCCTGGGATGCATAGATGAAAGACAGCAAAGACTCTGTTGCAGTTATGAATCTGTATGACAATAAAGAATTATATTTCCCTAGAGATTTGTGTGACAGGCACTGCTCACATACAATACCTAGGAAACATCCTCATCCCAAGGAGCTTATTGTCAACTGGATATGAGCCCTGGGAAGAGAAAGCAGGTAGAGGGGTGGGAGCAAGGTGCTGCAACTTGGAGATACAACCAAGTTCCCTTCAGGCTACCAAGATAAAGACATTAATCCACTGGGCCAAGCCAGCTCCTTAAAAGACACTTAATTCTCCGTATTTGCTGTCCTAGCCCTGACAAACACACCAGAAGACAACAAACCCCTGCCCAGGAAAATCTAAGAAATCCAAGCTCCACCTGCAAATTCACTGCAGGATGGCCAAAATTTCACATGACCAGAAGGCTGGATCTGAGATGCTGCCATGCCAAGCACTGGCTTATGGGCCAGTGGTCATCTTCATCACTGTTTATTAAGCCATTGCCCTCTGCTTAACATGAGCAGGGCCCCAATCCTAAAACCAGCATCTCGGCTCTGCTTGGGGGCAGCATGCACAGTGTGAATCTGCAGCAGAGTTCAGGACTACACTGCCTTGCCAGCAGCTCCTAACCCTAACACTGGAGGGAATATTTTGCCACAAACACCCATGGTTTGTCCATACTTCTCAAGAGGATTTGGCCCTGGAGATTAAGCAGAATAGGCAGAAGCAAAAAAAATGATGGAACTGCATGACAGAAGTTTAGCCAACAGGCCTGGGACACTCTCTGCTGAAGCACTGGGACAAAGGCCAGCAGCAGACATCTCTTGTGGCTGTGGTGGGACATGGACAACAGACCATGAGAGGATTTGCAGCACTCCCTGTCCTGTTGCCACCTCTGAGGACAACAGAAGGCAATTATGTGACAGGAATAAAGAGCTTCTGATCACTGAGTTTTGCCCATGGAAAGAAGTCCATGGTTAGCTAAAAGGGGTTTTTGAAACTGCAGTGCTTCTCTGGGCCTCTACACTGAGAAACAGGAAAATGGCAAATGCTGTTCAGTCGAACAGAAGATCTTCGTACTGTGGGCCAGCTAGTATGTGGGGAAGAGGCACGGTAATCCTCAGCACATGAAAGCAACAGGATGGATTTGATAAGGAACAGTCAGGGGATGAAGAGAGAGGAGGAGTCCCACGAGCCGACATCTGCCAGAGCAGCCGACCCGACAGTCCTGAGAGTTTACTTAACATGTCTGATCAAAAGCTTTGGGAGTCTTGTCTGTGTTAAGTGCTACCAGATGCAAAATCAGCAGCAAGATGAGAAGTGTATTAATAAACTAAGGAGGCACATAAAGTTATTTGAAAACTGAATGGGGAAGATGGGGAGAGAAGGGGGAGAATAAAACCAGTTTATTTTTCCATTAAGGCAATTTAATATTCTCCGTGTGGAGTTACAATCACTCGTCCTTGGGAATTAAATTGAATTAGTGAAACATTCCTGTTCATCAGCAGAATATACAATATGAAGTGGGATATATTATTTTTTTCTTTATGCTTTCAGCAGGACAGTGCTGCCTCTTTATTCACAGGGCAAGAACAGCTGGCCATGAAATCCTTATGACCCAGCATGACTTTCACTGACTTTAACTAACTTTACAGCAGCAGGGAATATATCCCTTCTCTTTTAATTAATGCAATTACATTAGGACTCATTATTGACAATTATGGTGCCTGCTAAAAGTTTCCCCTTTCTTTGCCCACTCCCCCACCAACTTAAAATCTGCTCCAATATCGTCACAAATTAATGTTTAATTAGCCATCAAGCAGAGCTGATGTTCCCTGCAGAGTATTGCTGCTTACAGAAAAACTGAGAAATAGGAGAACATAGTGGATATTTCATCATCTGCCTTCAAGGGGAAGCATAAAAGAGTAACCAATTACCCCAATACAGTTGTGAAGTTTAATCAATGTAGAAACCAAATAGCTCATTAAGTGTCCAGTGCAATAATGGAAGACCGTCCCACTGAGTCATACAACGTGAATGTTACATTTCTAAAAGATCCAACGGTGATGTCAAAGAGCAAAGACTCCCTTCATCTCCACATCCTGGCCAAGTTGTGATCGTCTTTCCTTTTCTGGCATAAGAAAAGAAGTAAGAGGAGGATGCCTCCAACAGCACGGGATGGATCTGACAAGCCATGAATTACACGTTCTGTGCACAAGGCAATCTGTCAGACCCAGCCCCCAAACTCTGGATTTATACCCCATAGGGGAAAACCACACCAAACACTGTCTCCTGCCTGGTGCTGCGCCATCCAGGAGCAAGGAAAGCAAGAAAAGCTGAAGGTGATTTTACTCCTTTCAACACTTGTGGCGAGTCTGGCGCTGACATATTGTGTCCAGTATGGGAGACAGCACTGTAAAAACTTGAGAGATGCCCCAGAAAACAGAAACAGCTGCAAAGGAGACACGTAGAAAGCCCACTTGGTTTCACCTGTGAAGGAGATTGAGTAGCTCGACAGCAATATCTAAACTGCTTCACAGAATGAAAATGCCAGATACCAGGAGACTGTCCAACCTAGCAAACCAGAAAAACATACAGAGGTTGGGAAGTCAAAGCTAAAGAAATTCCATTTAGAAATAACAGAGATACTCATTTATGTGTAATACTGCACATAATTAAATGTTAAAACAAACTTCCAAAATTTCTCCACCTCTTGATGTCTGTGGATCAAGGCTTGATGCCTTTGGTCTCCCTGGGTGACCAGGCAAAGCTTTATGATCTGTGTTTGCAGAAGGGCACAGCTGACAATTTAATGACTCTGCCTGGCCCCTACATCCACAGAGGTGAGAAAGAAACAGCTCTGCCACATCCATAAAGATCTATTGACATCACTTTGTGTTTGCAGCGCTTTAACTGGAAATTAAATTTACATGAACAAACTCTACCCTACACAAGACTGAATATTGTGACAGTTAAATAAAGAGCTTTTTAAAAGGCACATGTCTCAGGCAATTTTAATCAAAAAGGATAGGTTTTGTTAAAGCTACCAATTTCAGAAAATTAAGGTTGACTAAAACTGTTTTTAAAAACTCCTTTTGGAATTTAATCACATATTGGAAACCCATATGCAGCTGCTTGTGTCACCTGCAAAAAGGCTGTATAAAACACAAGCATATGCTTAATTTTACACGTGTGCTTAAGTTCTATCAACTTTAATGAAGTTTAAGCACACAGCCAAGCTTCTCTGAATTTGCAAAAGCATTCCTGAGCATGGGCTGTAAAGCTACTAGGAAATCACCCCTGAGAAAAAAAAAAAGTAGTATTAAAATTGACCAGTCAATTTTCACAGCCTGAGTAAGCACCAGGTCCAGAAATTAAACATATAATAACATACTTCTCTGAGTTTGTTTGCTTGTTTTGTTGTAATAGGAAGGAGTGAGTGCCAAAATGTTTGCAAGAATTCCCAGTGAACCTGGCAAAATATCAGCAAAATGGATGTATAAAACTACATGAAAGTCAATGGCTTGGGTTCGGCTTCTGCGGAAATGAGTCATGTTAAAAATCTATGTATGTCTCAAAACTGAGAAGAGGAAAGTCTGGACCCTGCCTCACCCTACATGTTTTTGGAGTGGTCAATGGCTGGAGTCCATGGGGTAGGCAAGCCTCAGCTGGGCAAACCCCACAGCTCTGATTCACTGAGGAAGGTTCTTGCATTCAAGAAATATGCAATCTCATTTTCCAAACCATTAGGCCCACTTCTACATTCCCTTCCATGATGCCAGATGTGTGGCTGGTATTGGATTTGGCTGGTAGACCATGGGGTTTTCTTTCTTTTTTTAACAACAACCTCCTCGTTTAGACACCTTACGTTCTACACATCTCCTAAGTGAGAACCTCAGCTTAAGAAAACAGACATGAATTACAGAGAAAGCTGAACAACAAATAAATTGTGCTGCCCAAAGATAGCTGCAAACCCCTGCTGTGAGAAACCCCAGTGTGCAGATCCCCCCCAGATGAACTCCAAAGTTTAATTTGATACTGTCCATATGGAGATAAATGAATGTAAGCCGCTGTCTTTCAATAAGAATTCATGCATCAGAAAAGGTAGTGCCTCCAGCACACATAAGAAGCCAAATGGTGTTTAATTCTTCAAAGAAAGCGTATTCCTTACCTAAGTGTCTTTAAGAGGCTCATCTGACCTCAGAACTGACCCCACGCTGCTCTCTGATGACAACCCTCCCACCACTCATGGGACACCTGGTTGTCTCTACAGATCTCAGCAGTGGCATCTTTTGGGAACACACAGAGAGAGGTTCTGCAGGTCAGAACTGGGGGAATTTGCAGAGCCAGAGACAGGGGGAGGAAGGGAAGAGCGACACAGGAGTGCGTGGAGTAACAGAGCTGAAGAAGGCTAGACCTGGAATGTGACAAGACATGAGACTGTTTCCATAGCAAAAGAGAGACACAGAGATGAGGAGACGGAGAGGGAAGGAACTGTAGCTCAGGACTGCTGAATAAAAGGAGTTTTTACAGCACCTCTGTCACTTGCTGGCTTCAGCAATACGTGGAGTTGCTACAGCTTTCCCAAACATTTATATTTTACTTCTCACACCACTACAATCAACACTAAAAACATCATATGATGTTTTCCAGATGCTTTTTCTTACCTGTTTTTTGTGTGTTAAAGCTAATCAACATCATGCATTTTCATCAGCAAATCAAACTGAAAAATACAATTGTGGAGAATGGTCCTTCAAAGACAGAGCTCAATGGCAGAAGACACTTAAAATCATGTCTGGAACAAATTCCTTCAGTTCTGGCTACAACATTTCTCATTGATATTTCTACTACCTTTCAGCTTGCTCAGTCCCTGTGCTGCACACACTTTACAGAGGCAACATTTTCTAACAACAAAACCACCCTTCATGGCAGCTGAAGCTGGTTTTCCCCAGCAATGGAATCTGAAAAACAGAGACAGGAACTTGCATTTCAGCCACTTCCATTCTTGGAAATTAGATGATCTCGCAACTTCTCTATATCCACATCTCATTACTGCCAGATAGAATTTCCATCAAAAATAGGATGAAGTTTGCCTTACTCTTTGAAAAGCTCCAGGACTGTAAACCCGAATTTAGCTTCTCCAGTCATTATGGCTCTATTTCCTCTTCTCTTATTGACTAAAGCTCTTTTCTACACTGCAAAGGATCATAGTACTTTAAGCACCAAAAACAAGGTGGAAATCAGACTGTCTGCTCTGTCATGTTCCAAGCTACCACCACGCCCAAGCTGCATGGAAAGACTTTGACTTTCTAAACTACATCTTCCAACCCCAACCAGCTTCATAGAAAAGGTATAATAATTTGTCTCTGAAATTTTTAGCATTCCTTCTTGCTACTGACAGTGTTTGTTTTAGCCTTGCTTATTGCTGCATTACAGTTCCCTCATGCAACACAGGCTACCCAGGATTTGAGACAGTAGCAACCCAAGAGACTTGTCCTAGAACCTACTAATCCAACAGAAGATTTGAACAGCACTCAGAAATAAGAAGAATGGAAACTTCTTTTGCATTGGTCATATTATCTAACATTTCATCACACAGCTCATCTACTTTGATGGGAGAATTCCCACATCTTCATTATCTTTTTATTTTCCCTCTGCTTAAATAATTCTACCTTGGATACAATGATGTATTCACTGGTTTTTTGTCTGCCACTTGCTGATACTAGCTCTGAAAGGATAAAACTGCCTGCTTTTTTTGCATGCTCTCATGCCTCCCCTTTTACTTTCTACATTCATGTCTCTATTATCCGCGGGTGGATAGTCCAGGTTATAGATTACCTCTCTGCAGGTGCCAACTGCAGCTGACTCCAGCACTGGCAGTGTGACAGTGTCCCACAAAGATGTGCCCACAGGACCAAGGAGATGCCCACCAGGGCTTTTAATATCAGACCCAGCACCAGGGGACCACAGCCTTCTGTTCAGACCCAAGCCAGCACATGCACTGTGTCTTAACCTGGGATGGATTTACCTTCATCATCTCTGATCATTATTTCTGATCAGCAATATTTTTGACCTTTCTGTTTCCTCTCATGACTTCTTAGAAGGTCCTATACCCTTATTTACACATGATCTGTATTAGGCTTTTGCTTTCTTCTGTTCCCTCACCTCATCATGCTGTCTGGCTGATTATCAAAAGCTGTCCTGTTCCATCTCTGAAAGCATCTTCCAGTTTCAGTCACAGCCCTCTTCCCAAAGAAGGCACAAGTGTGCCCAGTGCAGGTCCCAGCACATCCTGAGTGCTGGATTACTATACTAAACAATAACAAATATATTAAATAACACAGTAATAAGCATGATGAAAATAATGAGCACAGTTAACTGTTTGGATCCTTGCTTACTTTGTAGCCCTTGCCGAGAGGTTCAGCTATTAAAGGCTGTCTTGCATTATAACATTGCCAAGATATTAATAGCCAGGCAGGGAGATGAATGGCACGCTTACGCCATACAATTAAAACTTTTCCAGTTTACCCTTTCAGTAAAATTTGTGGTTTATAATAAGCATCTTTGTCTATTCTGAAGAGAGTAAGGATTGGAAAGTTACATAGATGGGAACAGAGGTTCATTAAAGATTTAAAATAGAATGTGGTTTGGCACTGTAAAACAAACATGCGTATAAGATGGGTTGCATCAAGAGCTGCCTGAAAGAAGTGCTCAGGGTTCCTTCTCTCTTGTGATTCTGGATCTGCTGGTCATGCTACCCAAAAAAAGGGGCAAAAAAAGCAGCATAAAAAATGTGCATGCTTGTTCCCAATAATGTAGAGGTCTGCTCTATATCCTCACTCATGATGCATTTCTTGTACATATAGGGTATATAAATATACACAAGTGAGAAAAACATGCATTTTATCTCTCATTCATCCTGATATTCATCAACACATACAGATGTTATTGTACTGATTTTTCTCACCTCAGAGCCTAGAAACCCCTATTATAGAGCAAACACATATTGACATGTAGAGACCCAGTGAGCATTTAAGCATACAGAGAGCATACATGTTATTTAACTCTAATTTAGAGCACAGCACATTCCAGTTTTTCAAACACATGAGGAAGGCAGAAGTATGGAGATAGATGAAAAGCATTCCTGCAAAGCCAAGGTTTGAGTAAGAGAGTTACCATTATCAGGTAATCTATTTATACTGTTGGACACAGCTTCAATTTAGATAAAAGGCAGATGCTTATCACATGGATTTTAATAAATCAGGTTAGGAGTCCCAGAAATCTGCAAAAGCTGGATCTCGAATGGCAAGCAATACACACAGACTATGGCTTTATTTACAGAGTTGCTGGGAGCTACTGCTGCCTGCCCAGAGTCAGGCAGTCCGGTCAGCAGCGAGAGCTGCCCTGTGTTACCCAATGTTCCTCGCCAGCAAGCACTTACACCCAGGCCAATAATTCCGATGATTAACAAAATCTAGCACTAGAGGGAGGCTGAACACATGTTCTGCTCTCTTTGGCCTTTTCAGCTTCTCCAAACATAAAGAGGCAGGTGATTTAAGCTAGCCCAGCACCCACAAGCAGAACCCAGCCTCCAAACAGGAGACGTGCTATTTAAAGCAGCACCCCCCATTGGCAAAATTCATGCTCCTTCCTCCCCAGCTATCTGGCAAAACGTGTACCCAAAATGAAGAAATAAATTTTGAAAAAATAATAACTTAAAAAATAAAAAAAAAAATTTCCTCTGTTCTGGCTGTTTCTTCAGCCGGTGAGTCACAGCCCACAGAGGCACCAGCGCTCGCGGGGAGCGGAGTCAGGCAGCGAAACACCTGGCAGCCTCCTCCGTAACAAGGATGAGGCTCTCGCTTCTCGCATCTATCAACACATTCCCACCTTCTCCCAGGCGCGAGCACAGGTCTCCTCTGAGCAGCCTCGCGAAGGAAGGCACACACGCCTTCAGACGGCGTTTCAGATTTTCTCTTTCCAAAATTCTTTGGCATCAGGAATATGAGCTCTTTGTCTGATTTTCCGCATATCACAACAGGATGATGGGACCAGTGAGTTCAGTAGGTCTGAATGTGAGAATAGTTCCCTACCCGTGTAGCTGCAGCCCTGCAGACTCTCCAAGCATAGGTGGTTATAACAAGAACCGGAATATTAAACTATTTTATATTGCACTTTACGCAACTGCTCAAAGTCTGATTATTTCTACACTTTAACCCCCAACCTAAAACCGTTTCTTCACATCCTTTTTGATATATCCCAAATTCTTCCTGTGCTCAGCCACTGATGGTATTTACTCATTAATTTGCAGTTCTTACAGTAGTGAGGTAGTGGGATGTAGCAGATCTCCTGCTCTGGGATGCAGGAGATCTTGGTCCTGTTTTTAGCCTGCTGCTGGTCAGCTTGGTGACCTAGGCAAAGCACTTTCCCTGTTCCAGCTTCCTTATCAGGAAGCAACTGGTATTTCTTTTGTAAAGTGTTTTGTGGTCTGTCAGTAAAAACCACACTGATAACAGCCAGGGGTTGCTGGGAAAGAGGTGATCTCCAGCTGAACACAATCCTCTCCGTCCCATGTTGCAGCAGCATCTCAGATCCCAAATGAAAATCACACCCATTAGTGGATGCAGGTAATGAGTAGCAATTTTTAAATGGATGTTTTCCCAAGGTGGCCCTTGGCAAGTTGGCAGCTGAGGGTCATATCTGCTCTCTGCCACTCAGGTCCTGCCCCAACATGAAATTGCTGGGCTCTGAACCTCTCCTTTAAGGAGAACTGGTCATTTCAAAGCCAGTGGAGACCTGAAGCCCCTGTAGCACTCGTGACCCTCAAGACAGCCTTCATGAGGATGGGGTACAGGGACCGGCTTCCTGCATACAGTCCTCATCCCTAAGCAACCCTGTGTGGCAAGGAAGAAAGAAATTGCCAGTGCCACAAGCAAGGGTACTCTCTGTGAGCAAACAGGGCACTTGAGAGGTGGCTGATGAGAGTTTTTCACTTTTGCTTTCCCTGTCCTGGGCAGAATGCCTGTTTTGAAACTAGAAGGCAAAAACATAACAAAAATCTCCCTCCCTCCCAGATCTATCTATTTCCCTTCGACAAAAAGTGATTTCATTTTCTTCCCGTCCAGAATTTTTTTTCTTTCTCTTTCAAACTGAGCCCAGGCCAACGTGGCAAAAGGCTCTTTGCTCATGTCCTTATTTGTCAAACACACCATCGCCGCGCCCTCACCACCATTCTGGGAACAAGTCCTTGCCTTTGCTGGCTGACTGCAGCTGAAGGGGAACTTCCCAACACAACTCTTCCCCAGCCCAAACACACTCTTTTTAAAATAAATATTTCCTTTTCTTTCTTTTTTTTTTTTTAAAGCATTCCAGTTAATAAGAAAAGAGTTCAAATTTCTTTCCCCTTTCCTCCCCAGCACTGCTGTGAATTTGAATATGACAGATCTAGATGAAAAAACAGAAATTACAAGAAAATGCCAGATCTATCACAAAGGTATGTCACGACCCAGCTCTCCTCTGATTTCCATCAGAGCATAAGTGAGATACTAAAGTACCTTTTTGGATCTGATCCTAAGTGGCCAGTTCCACTGTCTAAAGAGATCCAGAGATAAACAGGCCTGTGAAAACTGGGTATTATTATTTTAACCACTGCTCTTAAGCTACAACCTTAACTGCAATAATCTGTGCAGCTTTTAGCCATTTGCTAACAGTAACACGAAATGATAATAAACTAAACGCATATTCTGCTGCCCTCATCAACTTAACACTTAGCATGAAAAGCTTTAGCCTTATTTCATAAGCTGTCATCTGCACTGTGCCATTCAGACAGAAACTTCTGAGGTAAAATGGTTGATTTGCTATAACAGATAAATTTCAAACTCTGGAGTAGATCTGGAGGGCTCTCACCGGGTCCACAGGGACCAAACTTCCCCAGGCAGTAGCTTCAGGCCTGGTCAATGGTCAGGAAGAGGGTCTGCTGCTCCACCACTTACATTTAGCAATGGGGAAACTGAGGCATGGAAATAAAATGGTCTGGCATTGGAGAGCAAAATCAGCCTGTTGGAGCACAACACATGCTCCCGAGATCCCTGATTTCAGGCAACCACATCCTGAGGGCTAAGAACGGATTCCCAGCAGAAGGAACAGTCACCACTCATTCTTCTCTTTTAGCACAAGAATGTCTGTCCAGCGTCATGAAAATTACTGTTTTCACAAAGGCACTGAGCAGCTTTCTCCATCACCACCTGCCCTTTTCCTCCTCTCTTGGGCTTTACATCTTGCTTCAGCATAGCTTTAGCTGCTCTTGAAAGATAAGGAGCTGATCTTGCAACACAAAACCCTGCTGGCTCCTGACTTTAGCCCTGACTTTTGTCTGCTCCTGATCTACAGAGGACAGAAGGGGAAAGAAATGGGAATAAGTGACAAGAGAGCACAGATTAAAGGCAGGGAGTCATGTTTGCTGCATAAGAGTACATCTGGAGTGGTGACAGGCAGGAGTGCTCAGGTACAACCCATCGGTTCACCTTCCTCCCAACAGGATACCATGCAAAGGAATCTTGCTCTAACCAAGCTTCTGCCAAAACCCAACACTGAACACAGCTCTAGCCCCAGTTTCCCAAAGCCAGAGAGAAAGGTGTGACACACAGCAATTTCATGAGTTCAGCAGGAAGAGCCATCCTGTTGGGTGGTTCTACCAAGGGGCACTTGCCCATGACAGCCTCGAGCAGGACAGGCACACTTCTGGACCCATGGCAGGAGGGAGGCATGTGAAGCTGAAGACAGGAGCTCCTCTTCGGGTACGTGGCAAGAGGGAAGCCTGACCCTGAGCAATCCCACCTCGGCCCTTTCCCACTACCCAGGCTCCTGTGCAGGCAGCCGTGCAGGCAATGCCCTGCCTTTGCCAGGAGCCTGCTGTTCCACGTCTTCCCAGGGTGCTCTGGAAGCTCCCCAGCTCCCACGGGGTCCACTCTTCTCAGAGAGATAAAAGACAGAACAACACTTGCTGGGGAATTACTTCATTCCCCCAAGGCTGGGAAAAGCCATGCTCGCACTTGGCGAATGTCCCTGACGGCTGCAGCCTTTCCTGGCAAGGGAGAGTGCAATCCACATTAACCCCTTCCTGCTCACAGGCTGCTTCCAACACCGAACCCACTGCAGGAACAGGCTGAGGCTTTATGATAGCATCTGAACATCTCGCCACGGGCAAGAGATCACAGCAAGCCCATGAGGGAGGGAAATGTTTTTTTTTTACTGAGGCACAAAGTAGATGAATTGACTCGAGTTTGTGAGAGGGTCAGGAACTAAGTCAGGTCTCTTGAATCCTGTTTAACATCTGCCTGCTGGCCTATTCTCAGGTTCAAACCCACCGAGAGACACAGGACAGCCACAGTCTTCCAGGGCCATCAAGGGCAGCCACATGGCTGTCGGTATGGGGTTACACAACTCTCACCAGCCTCAAACCTAGACCATGCTCTCTTTGTTCTCACTACTCCTCACAGAAGGCTCTTCCAGACCTTTGGAGCCGCAGTGCTTATAAAATTTCTAAACACCAGCATGAAGGTACTCCTGGCAAGCTCAGTGCCTCTCCTGTTTCTGCACCAACACTCACACAGAGCTGAATTAGGGGCTTAATCCCCAAATGTATTTCAAATTTGCAACTATACCTCTCCTCAGCCTTCCTTTTGCTCAGCTAACAAGTCAAACTCTTCTAGTCTCTCCTGGCAAGATCGGCTCTTTACTCCTTGATCACCTCAACTGCCTGTCCCTGCAGCCTGAATGCATCTCTGCGGAATGTGCCTGAGCAAGCACAACAGTAGCCAGCACTCCAGGCAAGCTTGCAATGTCTGCACAAACATGCTCATACTTTTCAAAGGTATTCAGGGTATGTCCACATCCACTTTGGACATGCCATCATCACCTGATGCATCTTAGAAGCTGTATTTTCATCCAGATGGCAAAGCTAGAAGATCTAATCCAGCAAAGAGGGGGTGAAAAGCGTCTCAGTGACATCACTGAAGCCTGGGCCAGGGTTTATTTGCTTCACTTAATTTTAGGCACTGAAACAAAGCACTTTTAGGATCAGATTACTGCCCTGAAGTCTCTCCATAGTCCATGGAAGGAGATGGCCATTCCAGAAAACAATTCATTCTGGGAAGGCTTCACTCCCATCCACCATCACAAGGACACAAGGCAATTAGTCTTCTAATTCAAGCCGGATGGGAGAAATCCTTTAATAGCCCAGCAAGTTTTGAATGGAAATATTCCCTGCTTGAGAAACACAGCTTGCTAAAGTTGACTTGGTTATTCCTGACACATGATTTTTAACCACAGAACTTCGCCACCTCATTTTATTAGCATTCATTCATTTCCACAATTTCTGGGTCAGCTCTGCATGAAGGATAAAATTCTTGTCTTCTTACCTGCACATTGTAAGAAACATCATCCAGAGGGGGTGGGGGAGGAAAGGCACCTTGTGGTGATGTGATATGCCCGAGGTCATCCACAGGAGGTGGCGGGGGAGGAAGAAAGTCACCTAGAAGAGAGAATGGGAGAATTTAGGCTCACCAGCATTTCCCCACATCGTGGCATGGATGATCAGGACGAACCCTGCCCTACTCGCAGCTCTGCCAATTGGTTTCATGGCACAGGACAAAACACACTGTTTCACCACTAAATCTTCAGCTGCACCCTCCACCCCTCCCTGCCTCAGGAGATAGCTATGACAGCTCAGTAACACTGGCAGATTGCTTAGAGGTGCTCACACTCCATAGTAAAAGGTGACATGCCACAAAGTCTAAAGGCACCAATGAGCAGCTCCACAGATCAAAGTCGCATTTCAAACCTGCCACAGGCAACTAAAAAACTTGCAACAATGAACACTCCATTTCTAACCTTGCAATGGATCCCATCCAATTCACTCCCATTGTGTGCTATGCCAGCTCTTCTTGATCCCTATAAAGTGCTATCTAAAAGCAGGGATTCCCTGCTGCAGAAGACATACAGAAGGCTGGAGTAGGAACCCAAAATACAGACCTGTCCATCTCCTACGTCCCTGTTGCCAGCAGGCAGCCACTTTATAGCTCCCTTTTCCTATCAGAACTTCATAGTTTCATGTAAAGAACTTCTGGGAAGATCACAGGGTCTTCTCAGTGACAACAGCCATGTGACGGGCCAGTTGCAAGGATAGAAGTGTCCACCTCTTTTAACTCAGGAGGATATTTACAAGGAGGCTGATGAACAAAATTTCTACACCTCCATTTGCTTATCTTAAACTTCCAGAAGAGCCGATGGGATGACAAAGCAGCATCCTGGCTATGAAGCCATTCAGCTTAGATGAAATGGGAGATGAGAGGAGAGAGAAGTTATCCTTGAGAATTTTTATGTGACATGGGAGCACCAAACAGAAAGAAAACACGGATAGAGCACACCACACTGCCACGCTCTCAAAGCACCTCCTAAGGGTGGAAAAGGAGTGTTTGCCACTAATACTGGATTTGTCTCCTGGCAAAGCAGCTGCCTGCAACTTGGACCACTTTGGTATGTTTTTATTTCTCCTTATGAAGCTTGATGCTGCAAAGTAGAGCTGTTCGCAGTTGGCTCTACTGTGTGCAGCACCTGGCATGGAAGTTACGGATTAATAGAAGTGTGATATGTCACGTCTATAGGAACTGTTGCTTTTGGAGGATTTTAACCCCTTTGGAAGGAAATACGAGCTCCCTGCCTGACCCTCCCTATCTCCATGCAGCATCACACTGCCCCCGGCTAAAGGCCCTCAGTACCATCCCCAAATTCCACAGAGCAGGCTCAGGTCAGAGAAGTGCTGAGCCAAACCCCTGTGACCTGCAGTCCTCTGGGCCACTTGTGCCTGGGTTCAAAGCCCTGGGCTCAGTCTACCCCAGGCATGGGCACCAACTGGGCAGCACCACCAGCATGGCACCTCCATGCAATCTGCCATGGGAAACACAGAGGTCTGCAGCCCTGGAAAGTTTTTCTGTTCTATTTCAAATCACTCTGTGAAAGACACAAACTCTCCCTAGGACTTTCAGGGATGTTATTTCCCAGAAAGTTGTTTCTTCCCATTTTCCCCAAAGTGAGTATGAATGGGACTCAAAAAAACCCCCTCTGAATCCCCAAGAAAGTATCATCCTAAATACAGATGCTCAAAGACAGTTCGTAAACAACACACTGAAAACTAATTTAAGACAATCACATTGCTCCAATACATAAAATCCCATGAAACCTACTGGTTCATGCTATTATAGAGTTCAGGATTGATTTTTTAAAAAATTATGTCCAATAACATCTGCAATATCCTCATCTATGCCCTGTAATTAATCCAATCTTTTATTTCAAATCATCTGAAATAAAATACAGAGTAAAAAGAAAAGCAGAAATATTTTGAAATTAGTATCTAAGTGTTTAGTTCTAAAAAATGCTGGGATGTTTGAGTGCTAAGTAAATTTTTCTCCTTTGCTCTGAAAATGACCCTGCAACCAGCCAACACGATTTTGCAAATGAATTCAACTCCAGAGGACACATACTTCCCAAAAAATATGCTTCAGATAATGTTTCTCCAGTAAGTCCCGGCTCCGATGCCAAAGACTGATCTCCCTGCACAGCACATTAGTCAGATACTCTTGCTTTATTACAACGCTCCTAAACACCTAAGAAAAATCAAGGTAGAGAATGTGTTGGAGGGGATGAGAGAGGGAAAAGGGCAGGTTTTGTGCATAAACAGAAGGGGAAAATAACAATTGCTATAACAGAAGAGGAAAACAATGACTGTTAAAACAAATACAAACCAAATAACATTTTGCCCCTTTGGAAGATCCATTCCTCCTGGAAGAAAAAACACAGTGGCAAGATTTTTCAGGAAAGTAGCTTAAAACTTTTTTCTGTCTTTCAGAAAAGGACAGAAAAAGAGAAGAGTCCTCTCCTGGAGTTTGGAAGAAAACACTCTTCTTTGCAGTAGGAGACAGCTGGCTTTATTGCATCCCAGACCAGCTCTTCTGACTATGTCCCATGTTGGATAAGCTGCTGGCTCCACTCACCCCACAAATGGGAAGGTTTTTAGACTGGGAAGCAGAGAGCAGATGCCTGATGAACTGGGGGGACCTTGCAGATGTTTGGCCTTTTCCTGGTCCTCTGTGAACAGATGGGCTTTTCTCCTTCACAACTTTAGTTATTTATTCTGCCACTGCGCTTTCCTCTTTCCCACACACAGCCACAGGACCCGATGCTGTTCCCACTGCACTCGCGGGAGAGTATTCCCTTGGATGCAGAAGGGAAAGCTGTTACTGTATTATTATTATTGGCATTGCTGGAAGTCTCCCTCAGGCAGAGAGGGAAGCATGCAAAGACTAAAATCTGTGTCCTGGGAAGCCTATGATTCCAGATGACGTGTGGAAGAAACAGGCCTACATTTCAGGGAGTAAAAAAGGAGCTTACACTCCCTTTAAGCAGGGTGTCCCTAAAATGCTTTGCAAGCAGACAGATTTCACTTGCTTAGAGCTGGGCAAGGCATGGGAGAAGGCAGGAAAGTCCATGTTCAGAGGGAACATATCACTGCCACCCACTGCTGACCACCTTTAGCATCAGTTTTGTGGGTAGCTGTCTGGGGAAGGGCCCATTCCCTGTTCTGCATGGATTCAGCAGAAGCCACAGGGGAATGGGGCTCTGGGTTACCAGTTAACCATGGGCTGATGGAGGGCACATCCCATCCTGAGCACTCACCCTCTTCTGACTGATTTAATCCGGCTTTGAATAAGGATAAGATGGGCAAAAGGCTCATTAGTATTGATTATTGTTCAGCACCAAGACTGGCATTTTCATTGACTTTCACCTGCTGTCAGCCTGAACACTTGGATGTACTTCAAGCTGTAAGAGTGACTGCACTGACTTCTGTCAAAGAGACATCAAGGCACCTCCAGAAAGCAATTTGTACATCAAGGAGGTGAAGGGACTTGCCTTCCGATGGCAAGTCTCCCCATGGAGGCAGCCTGGGGCAGACATGTTCGGAGGAGGGAATCACATCCTGCCCCTCCTCACACTGCGACACAGCCTGCCTTCAGCTCTTACAGTGAGAAATCTCTACCCATTACCATACATTTAGCAGAGAAAATAAACACTCCCTGATGCACCAGCTACTTGTTCCTTCTTCCTAACAGCTGTGAAGACCGTGAGTCAACCTACAAATGGGCTGTGCAGTGAGAGACACGAGCCAGCTTGGTTATTTCAGACACGACGGCGCAACGTGCCGTGAAACCGCAGCTCTGAGCTCTTCTCTCAGCACTCGTGCCTGCCTCTGTGACGGGGCATCACCTGATGCAACCACGAGAGATGACACTGCCAGCCCTGGTAATGTTCCACTCTAAGCAATATAATGCTTGTATATTGTACATCCAAAGTAATTAGACAGAAATTAAGTGAGTCCATCATGGCTATGCTGGGAAACTACAGCAGAGCCATAAGGAGAAGTGATGCCTCCCAGGCCCCAGCCTGGTTTTTGGCTGTGATCTAATCTGTGCCACTGCAGATGCACTTGCAAGGTGTTACCCTTCTCTGCCCCAAAATTTCCTCTTACACTTCTCAAGGAGATTTGGGCATTTCATTATTACAATTTTAAGTATACAAATAAAAAACTGTTCAAAGCCTTAACAGACATCTACAGCAGCACAAGCTTGTCAGGTTGAATAGAAACTCATAACATTTTTGCCATTGGTTGCCTGATGCCTTCTGGGTCCAAGTATGAGCTGAGAAAAACATTCTGCCTCGTGCACCAAGAACTGTTCTCACTTACAGTCTAACCTTTAAATTTTTAAGTGCACTTCAGCTTTTGCTGGATCAGGCTCGTGTCTCAAGTCTTTGTTTTCAGGAGATACATCTGCCAGTCAACAAATGAACTGCAGCACAGTGATTGTCTCTCCCCTTGACTGACACAGTTGTTTAGGCATGAAGATTTGCAGCTTTGAAACTTCTAGATATGAAGAAGGTCTCACATGTTCAGTAAGAAGAGACTCTTTGGGGAACAAGACGAAGAGACAAAAAAGCAAAACACCGTATTTTCTCTGAAACAATAAGTTACTGAAACCTATCAACTAACAAAACTGGGTTCACACTAGTCTTCCAAGATCTCTGGCTGACATCTGAGGACTATATGCCCAGTTGTTTCTCATTTTTCACCTTCCAAGCAAAAATAACCCTTTCTCATTGTCATATTGATAATTTCTGCCCCTGAAGCTGATCTGGAATCAGTTTGAATCATCCGAAAAACACAGTTCAGCCCTTACTCAGAGACCAGACTAAGGACAGTGACGGAGCAAATCCCCTGATGTATTTCTGTTCTGATCCACACGGACTCCATTTGGCAAAGTACTGAGCAGACACAGGCACTGCCCGGTCAAGTGTTTACCTTCTACTGCAGAAAGCCAAAGCTTGCAATTTGATGATCTACAGTGAAACAATTAAGATTTACACTAAACTCTAATTCATTGAGGACTAGGTCAAAATACAGTTGATTGAGGCTACCATGAACTTGTATTCCACAATAACCGTTGAAAAAGCCTGCAGAATATCACAGTATTACTGAGTGGTCTGGGAAACTTCATGCTGCAAAATGACGTCACAGGATTTTTATAGAAAACTTCAGCTAGATGTGACCTGGTGGCTCTTAGGTGTGAACACACATCTTACTAAGTTTCCCAAAATGAACATTTTCCTGTAATATCTGTACTTAACACAAATAGCTAGACAAGAAAAGCACATTGTTAAAATCACGTTTTTTTGATCACAACCACCTTGCAAGAGGTCACTGACACCACATCAGTACAGGGGAAACTGTGGCATGATGACACACACCAGCTCCTCAATCCACCTAAACACTGGCCTGTGATTCCTAAAATAAAGCACCTCCAACAACCCAAAGCACTGTTTAAATTACCACTCTTACCAATCACTAATCCTACCATTTCAACTACTTGTGCTAATCAGCTACTGTATTAATAAGCATGAGGGAGAAAAAAAAAACACCACACTGGCTAATTTCATCCTCTGCATTTAAAAAAGGAATACTGAGTCTGTCAGGTAGTTGCACTGAAAATTTACTTCACCACCTGCTAGCTGAAATATTGCTTTTATGGATTTATATTGTATTAAAAGGTCACTGGCTGTTTAAGTCTTAAACAGTTTTAATCATTCTAAAAGTCTCTTAACAGTAAGAAAAGGAAGCTCAGAACAAACAGCAGCAGGGATTCTAATTAAAAGGGCCAATTCATCTAATTTTATTTGGGGTTAATTATTCAGGATTCACTCTCTGATGTGTAAGGAATAGCAATTAGTAATTTTAGTGATTTGAGGAACATTGGAGGTGTAATCAGTTAAAATGAGTGAGTGTTTACAACACAAGATGTTGAATTAGTTTCTCCCAGCTGGAGAACAGGAACATTAGTCCCCTACAGTTCAGGACTATGAATCGCAGTCCTGCTTAAAATATTCTCTTCAAATAAAAAAAAACCCCACACCACATGCCAACAATCATCTGGTAATTTTGTTTACTACATGGAAAGTCAATAGGCAACATGTACCATGCCAGTTTATGCATCCTTACCTCCACCCTCACCCTGCCATCCAACTACTCAAACCCCTGGCATTCACTGGAAACAATTCCCAGCAATTTTCCTATCTGTACAACTCCAGCCAGACTACAACCCTCTTGCCTTTCACCACAGCTGGCTGAGATAATGGAAGAAGCAGCCTGTGAAACTTTGAAATGTTAATTAACTTCAGTGGTTAAACATACAGAGGAAAAATGACCGTGCGATTAACTTAAAACCTCTAGGTACAATTCCTCCTGCAAACACAAATCCAAAATAGCTCTGCTGGAATTGCTCTGGATTTCTTCCAGTGTTACTAGAGCCAGACTAAGGTACTAAAGCTTTCAGGAGTAGCAGATGAGACTCTGATGGGGACATAGAAGCTGCGTGGGAGAGTGCCAACGGGGAGATCCGGCACTGGCTGCATTGAGATTTGGGTCTGAGCTGAGGCAGCAGTTCAAAAGCCATTTTTTACCCCCCTCAGGAGGTTTTACCTCCATAGCCAGGTGCTGCAGTGGGACTGGAGGCTGGACCCTTTGCATTGCCCACAAGTTAGTGACTGTTAAAAGGAGCGGCACTGGCACACCAGGCCAGGCTCACTGCAAATGATGCAGCTTTTAGTGAGCAACTTAATTTAGAACAAACAGATGCTGTCATTAGTGTCCTGCACACAGATCTTTCACTCCAGCTCTGGTCACCAAAGGGGGAAATCCCCTCCACCCCGGGGTTCACAACAGAACTCACTGACCTCCCTCTCAAAACACCCCAAAGGCAGTAATTAGCACGAGGGTAGGAAGTAAGGGCTCAGTTCCCCAAATTATGCAAAATCTCAGCTGATTCGCCACAGTGGGTGCCCCTCATTGTGAAAACAGTGTGTTTTTTTGATGAGACTGCATCTTCATTCAGCTTGTGGCTGTAGACACCAAGCTGTGCCATCCTTCCCAGCAAAGTGCAGCTGATGTTCTTACCCCAAAGGTCACAGGGGCAGGCAGGTATAATCCAGTGCTGGGCTGCCCTCCCCCAGCACATCAGCCAAACTTCCTACACATCACACCTGCAATACACACCACTAAGTACAAAGCCATGGATACAAGGCTGCATTTTGAGTCTTCAGCTTATTTTTCCACATGACTGTGGGGCAGAGCACTCCACCCAACGTGCCACACCAACCTCTCTGTCACGGAGGTGACTTATTTTGTTCACCTCAACGACCTGTTTTCTAAACATCATGCAAGTAAACCAGCTCTGCTCCTGCTCCAAACACGTCACAAGTGGCAGTTATCTCTGCAACGCTGATGTCTGCTAAGATGAGAGGTCTGCTAGTATCAGAACTCAGCTCTATGGAAAATACATCAGTCCTTTACTAAAGCTTAGTGGAGGACTAAAGCTGAGCCAATGCAAGAAACAGCCCACGGCACTGTAAAACTTTAATTAAAATCTGTGCTAAAATAGAAGGAGGAAGAAGAGCTGTAAGATTAGCAAAGAAGTTCTAAGCACCATTCCTTGTCATACATTTATTTTAGGATGCTGGAGATGTCACCTAACCCCACCGTGCCTCTGCATACAAGCATGAAAATCTTTCCTTTGCCTTCTCTCCAGTGTTTATTTGTAGAAGTAAGCATAGAGTCCATCTTATTTGTGCAGCAATAAGTATTAGATCCCACTTTCAGGTGCAGCTACTCAGGTCCAATAACAGGGACAAAAGTAGTTCTGAATGATTCTTTAAAAAAATACAGAAAATATCCTGATAGAGATGCAGAGATTTCTACACAAACAGGTGGAAATCAGGGCATCTAAGTCAAAAGAGCAAACCCTGTCTTGGAGGGGAAAAAGGCTGCATTCACACACACCATCCTTCTCCTCTGCAGAGTGAACGGTCCATGAAACAACTCAACGAGGGAAACGCTGCCTCACTCAGAACAAAACTGGAAAAGGTTATCTATTTGTTTATTAGATTATGGTGTTGAACTCATTCGTTCATTGCTAAGAGCTTCTGACAAGAGTTGACATATGCATTAATTTACCAAAGAGGGCTGTTGTGAAGGAGTTGAAAAAAATGAGCTACGCCACTAGATTAGGACCTCATTCCCCCTGGCTGCTGTTTCATGGCACAATGAAAATGAGTCTGTTTTTTCTGGTCAGTTTTCTCTCCTGAGGTAGCAGACAGGGATGATGTGAACCATGTCCTTCAGATACAACCTATCTTATCTCCAACCAAACCTCCTCTGTGCCTGGTGATTATGAAATATAAAACAGCGCACAAATCGCAAATAAACATCTCCCAGAGCTCTTCACTGCCAAGGGGCTTCCTCAAGTTCTGGAAGCTGCAGCCAACAGTTTTAGGCAATGTTTCATTTATCTTTGTCTACAACTGTTTTCGTACTGTGTTCCTATTTTGTGGGCGAACTGCAGTCTGAACAGGCAGAGGAAACCCATGTGTTGCAGCCTTGGCTTAAGCCTCACAGTCAGCAGTGGCCTGTGCTGCAGAACATCTGGAAGTGCTGGATCCATTCTCTTTGCCCAGCATGCAAGGAAGAGAGACAACAAAAATCACTGCCCTAAGCAGACCATCCCTGGGTGATGGGTTCAACCTTCCTGCAAATGTGTTCTCCTCACTAAGTCTTCTGTTCCTTGTTTTGAGAGACTGGAGGAAAAACACCAAGTGGGAAATGTGTGTGCAGTGCTCAGATGAACTGATCAAACCAACCCCAAAGACTGGCTTTCAAACTGGGTCATTTAGTTCCTCCCATCCTCTTTGCCACACCTCCCTATGTAACGCTTACAAATGTCCACACTTGGAAAGATTAAAGCAAAATGTGTCTTCATGAGATGTATCTCAGTTCACTGTTTACACTAATACAAACAGCACTGCCTTTCTTCCTCCTATTGCACGTAATCAGTGCTACTGGGGAGCCGAAAAGTGACTAGATTTTCTTTCTGCTAGAAAGTAATTGCTTTCTTATTCACCAGTGTAAGAGTTAAATACTAAATTACCTCCTTAATCCCTGGAGATAATATAAGATAAAATTAAATGTTGGATATGTAGAATTCACCTCTATCTTGTTTTTTCAAATTAAATAGCTAATGCTCCATATCCAAATTTTAGGGATATGGTTTAGTGGTGGACTTGGTAGCGTTCAGTTAATGGCTGGACTTCATCTTAAAATCTTATCCAATCTAAATAATTCTGTGATTCTACCTCGATATATAAGTTTATATAAATAAATATTTATAGGGAGTGGTGGTAGTTTGGTTCCTTTTGCAGATACCTACTAAAAATATCACATGTGATCTGGTTGGCTCATGGAAGAAAAATGGGATTAAAATCAAAAGAAAATAAAAAAAGAGGGGGTTATGTGTATCTTTCCCTGGGTAGATTCCCCCTGGAAGTGTTCTACATCCTCTCTACTGTACTTCTTGATAACAGAGAACACAGAGGAGAAAAACAAATGATGCAGGTTTTCTCTTCTTTGAAATGAATTTTACCCTAAAACACTGATGCACAAGCTTTCTGTACCAAGGACGACTTTCCAACAAGCCAAAGTTACTATACACACTTACCTGTGCAGTTATTGCCATATTTTGAGCAGAAATGCTTTAAAATTTACACTTTTGCATAATTCAGCAAAGTAACTGGTTAGGAAAGAACATGCTAAACTGACTTTTTAGGTAAGTAACTACACTTATTTTTCCATATTCCACAAAATCCCCTACCAAGAACCATCCCATCCTTCTCCTGGCTAGTGAGAGCACTGAGGTGAGGAAAACAATTTCCCATCAGAGAGCATTTCCCATCATGAGCAACTTAAAGTGGGCAAGGAAAAGGTGAATAACTGAGTCACAGAAAGGACCTCCCAAGCCTAAGAATCATCTTCCCATTCAGGACACTGATGATAATAGCATTCGCTCCCTAAACTGAACCAGGCAGACTGCCCATCCCCAGAACAGAAGCAGGGATAGACCTGTGCTGTTTTGGAAGGCAACACAGTTCTGATCTTACACTCCCAACAGGAACAACCATGAGATAGCAGTTATCCAAGCACACATTTTACACATTTTAAGCTTCTGACCATTCTGAGAAAGCAGTTGATCAAACCAGCAGTTGTGCTGTAATTCTGCTCAGCATATGGTGCCTCCCTTCCAGAGAAAAAGTATTAGGGTCTGGCAGAAGCCCAGAGTAACTGAGAGGGTGCCCTCACCATAAAAGCAGGGTCAATTATTTGGTGTAGAGAAACCTGTGCGAGATCACTTTCAGATTGAATTAAAACTTTTCTATTTAAACAACAGAAAACAAATTACTGAAATATTTGTGGATATTGTTAAAAGGAAAAATGCGGAAGAAAATTAAAATCCTCTGCTAAGATTGTGGTTTTGTCTGAAAAGCCAGAGATTTTATTCTTAAAATAAAATGTTGCGGAAAAAAAGGGTAACAAATTGTAGTAACATATTGCTACAGTTTCTAGGTTGGACTTCTGAAATCTTCATTCTGAGGTTTGGTTTTCCCTCAGAACCATTACTCAGACAACTTTAGCAAAAGAAAAATTAAATTAGGCTGGTGGGGAGCCTGTCTTGATTTTCTTTAGTTCTAACTTTTATTCCAGCTTTTCTGCAGGAAAGTGCAAATCTATCCTTTTCAGATTAATGATTGATCTTCATTCTAAATTCCTACTTCAATATTAATAACCTCTCAGAAAACAATTAAAATAGATATATTGTTGGAGTCTGTGCTCAGGGAGCAAGAGAAGAGGATAAATCTTATATGATCACAAAAGCCTCTGTCATACTTGCAGGTCTGCTGATGCCTGCAGTGACAGACAACGGTATCCACTGTAATATACACGTCTCCCCACATGCCTGGAGCGGTGAATGGGAAGGAGGGAGTGCTTAGCAGCACAATGGAAGAGTTGGATGGTCCCTCTCAACACCTAACAAGAATCCCTCCATCAATGAGGTGGAAAGAGTAGGTCTTTTCCTCCATCAGATAGAAATGATGCAGGAAGAACAACTTCCAACTTGACATTACCAGCAAGTGCAAACAGCCAGAGAGACCTCAGGCAGGTTCTTTGCTTGGAAATTATTTTAACGCACAGAAGTGCCTGATGTGCTGAGGCCTTAAGATGAATCATGAACCCTACGTCATTCAGAGTTGCTTATCAGCTCTGAGAATTTTCTAGCCAGCGTCTCTACCTTCTTCTTGAATCACAGCAAGGACAGAAGTGTCTCCCCCATGACCTAAGCAGTGCCATGGAGCTGAGGACTATCATTACTCTCTTGCCTTTTTCCAGTTCCAAGGGAAGCAATGGGGAGGCTGTGGTGCTGCTTCCAATGGGGTGTTTTCACAACATAAAATGAGAAAGCTCTCTTCCCCGGTAAGGGTGCACATGGAGATACTTAAGGTTGAAGAATTTTCTTACAGGATGGTTAGAGGACTGGGAACACTTCTCCTACAAAGAAAGGCTGAGAGAGTTAAGGTTGTTCAGCCTGGAGAAGAGAGGGCTCCATGGAGACCTTAGAGCCCCTTCCAGTACCTGAAGGAGGTTTACAGGAAGGCTGGGGAGGGACTTCTTGCAAGGGCAGGTAGTGACAAAACAAGGGAAAATGGCTTTAAACTGAGAGCATGTTTATACATTACTTATGGGGAAAAAATTTTTTACCACAAGGGTGGTGAGGCCCTGGCACAAACTGCCCAGAGAAGCTGTGGACTCCCCATACCTGGACATGTTCAAGGCCTGGCTCGATGGGGCTTTGAGCAACCTGGTCTCGTAGGTGTCCCTGTCCACGGTCAAAGGGGTTGAACTGGATGGTCTTCAAGGTCCCTTCCAACCCAAACCATTTGATGATTCTGTGATATGATTCTATGATCATCTTTGGCACAGTGAAACAAGCTTGAGTCATGGTCCTAGTGTTCTCCTAGAGGAGAAACACCCGACTTTGGGGAGCATTAACCAGCTCTGCTACATGAAACTGAACAGCAGCAAGTTGTGAAAACTCACACTGCAATTTTGCAATGCATGACTTGCTGCATGCAGTCATCCAAGGTGACTGTTTTATACAGAAGCAAAGTTCATTCCTAGAGGATTTAAACAATCACAGTCAGATTTCCTTGATGAAAGACACTCAAGTGAATAACAACTTTATATAAAGAGAAAACATGGCATGTTTAGGTACCTGGCCTGTCAAGAAAACAAGAAGCAATCAAGAACACATCTGAGAATGTTCTGAAGTTAGCCACTGTTTATTTTGCTACACAAAGAATTTTAAATTTAAAATACAGGTATAACCTAGCTTTAAAATCCCGTAACACATCTAGGCGAAACCCAAATATGTATGTTGAAGATCATTGAAAGAACAAGATTCTCTGCTTTCACAAGACTCTGAGATTTACCTCAATAGCCTTGTCAGGTCATACTTATCACATTAAGTCATGGTGATTAACATCTTGATTGATTAAAATCTTTAATTCCATTTGATTTAGAAAACTAATTTAAGAACCACTCAGACAAGAGCCCAAGTCTGGATCTGATCACAAGCAGAGAATAGGACACTGTGGCTGCAGCACTGGTATCTGCTAGCCTCATTCTTCAAAACATTGCACCTAAAATCATCTAGCCAAGAGAGGTAACTAAAGGTGTGTGTCAGGTCAGTCAGAAAAACCTTTCAAGGCAATGGTTCTGCAGTCATTATGAGAAAGCAGATAAAACCTACTTTGGCTCTCGTTTACTATATATTTAACATTTGCAAGAGAAAGATCAGATGACTACTTAAAGCTTAGGATGATGCATGCCATCTCCAAGTTATTCTTGAGCTTGAAATGTTTAATGTTTCATGTGGTTTGGAAATGGTTTAAATTCCTTGATGAATTTTTTATACCATACACAATTTAGCCTTTATCAAAAAAATCCCCTTCAATTAGGAACTTTGCAAAAAATGCAGAAATTCTTTGGAAAGCTTCTCAACACTTTATTTCCCTGATTTTCTGTTTACCATTTTTTGGTTTGCTAAGGTCTGTATAACATATATTCTCAAGTGGATATTCCTACTGAAGTTATCAGGACTTCGCCATTTGTGCTACTCAGAGAAAATCAACTCTGTTTTCTTTTCCCCTCTCTCTCTCTCCATGACTTTATCTTAAGTGAGGAGAATAGGAAGAGAGAAGAGCACTGGGGACGGGCTAAAACATTGCAGACTTCTGGATGGACCCAGCTTTTTACCCTGACCCCCCCATCAGGAGCTGTAAATTGGCAGCAGCTGTGGAGCAAAGCCGGCAGGCGGGCAGCCTTTGGCAGCAGAGCTGGCAGCAGGCACGTCATTCCCAGTGCAGGAGATGCGGCAGGAAAACAAGCATAATTAGAGCACTGCAATGTGCCAGCTATTCTTGGAGGCAGAACAGCCCCTCAGGAGCTATTGCAGGAGAGCGAAGCGAGGACAGCCCTCGGACCACTCCAACCCACGTCACAGGCATCCCCAGGAACATAAAGCCATCCTCCCATGTTCTGCCCTGCCCCACAGCTCAGGCTAAACACGCTGTCTCTCTGCTGCTTTTGTTCTCGGAACACCTTCATTATGCTGAGCATACATCCCCTAAGGTTCCGGGAATATTAACATAAGCCACCCACAAATATTATTTTAAAGAAGTGATTCCCATAGTCCTCCTATTTTTGGAGATGCATCTTAAAAAAGCTTCCCTAATATACTGGAACAGGCCCCATATTGTGTCTTCATGAAAAGAATCCAACTTTATGCTCCTAAATTCACTGGTAAGCAGTTCAGACTTCCTTTTATATTGTAAGATTTCCTTCCCATAAGACGCAAGATATATTGCCTCAAGGGAAAAGCAGCTTTATGAAGAGGAAGCTACGTGTGCCAGAATTGTTCTCTGCCATTATCTGCAACATCCTTTCTCCCTCCTATTGTTTTAATAAAGCTGGTCACCAGAAGAACCTGCAGCAAAAATGCCAAAACCCTCAGCAGAGTATCTACCTGCTAAGAGCCCCAAAGAACATCTTCTCTTCACTCAGAAAAACTGGTTTCTGTGCATACCACATATGCAGTGCTGATAGAAACGTGACTCTGCTAACAGACCTGCTTTTGGCTGTTCCCACCAGAAAAACGTCTGAGGAATGGATGATTCTCCAGTCATCTCCCACCATAAATTCTACATATATTTTTGTAGAATTTTATTGAATAAAAGGATGCAGAAGAAAAAAAGGAAAGAAAAAAAATCAACAAAAAAAACAACCAACCAACCAACAAAAAAACAAAGGGAGAGGAAACACATTAAGTGGTAACCCATGTTACAGGGAGGAAAAAACCAAAACAATCTTAAAAATCTGCTGTCTGATGTTCCTACATATGACCCCTCATGCACACACGTGCTTGCATGCAGCACAGACTCAGTTACACTCTTAAGTTCAAGAGCATTCTTAAATGTTATGTCCCATGGGCCTTCACAAAGTATGTATCAAATCAGGCATTTTCTGAAATGCTTTGCTAAGCAAAAGGATCAGTTTACGTATTTTCCCCAAAGATTCTGCTGAAATGAGGCTAAATGGTTGCACCGGTAACTCTCAGGAGATACTCAATTCTTCCCTGAAGCATTCATTTGCTGCGATTTCCCTCTAGTACATTCAGCTTTGGGGAATCACTACAGGAAACTGGGATCAGGGAATTCTCAGTGTTAGAAATGACAGTATTACCCAGGGTAGCTAAAGTAACCACAAATCCCTCCCCACTGATCCAGATTCCACCAGGGCCACTGACATCTCTTCAATTTCCATTAAAAATCTCCTCTAGGGGGTATAATCTCCCCAAAATCAAGCACAGGGAAATCCAGTGTTCCCTCAAATCAGAATCTGCTTGATTTGGGACAAAAGGAATCTGCTGTCAGGAGGACTGGAGTTGCTAAAAATAAGCAAATATTCCCAATGTTTCTGCACTTCTCTCCCTGAAGTGAAATGATCAAGAGGATTAATTTTAGAGTATGCACAGTTTTCATGTGAAAAAACCCAAGTTGCATCTTAGCTTTTAAGCAAAGACCAGATGGAAAGTCTATCATTAGAAATGCCAAAGGGAGAATACACTCAAAGTTCGCTTCAGGATGGAAAGGTCATTTCTAGTCATCCTTGTTTTAAATGTTCTCAGAAGCACTCAAGCTTTTTGTAATAAGATGGTTTTCTTTCAGTTTATCAATTTGACTTCTTCCAAAATAAAATATTAAAAAAAAAAATCTCCAAAACAAAACAAAAATCACCAAACAATACAAGACAGAAACTTTAAAGGCAGGCGCCAGCTCCCTTTTTTTTTCCTCTCCACAGCAAAAGAGTCATTAAATTTTTAATGAATTATTGTTTAGATGACAAGAAATGCCACAAAAATGATCTGCTGATTCCACCCAGGGGTGTTTACTTAGAGCTTCACGGGGAGATTTATGAGACGACAGGCAACAGACGATGTGTCAATGAAGTCTGAGAAGCAATGCTTCGTTTATCAGGTACCAATGTCAATGAAGAACATGTCAACCTGATGAGAAATGGATCAGGCTTTTCTGCTGTGTTCAAAGCAACATCCCAAACCCCCAGTGAAGACCATATGCAGCTGACCTATATCCACCAGCCCATCTGGATTGTAACTCCATGCTACTGGTTGTAAATCTGAGCTGTTCAGTAAGGACCTCCTTTGGTCCAAAGATGCCTTCTTAACATTAGTAGCACACAAAGGTGGCAAAATTGCGATCCATCATGTTCACTGGAGTCATGAGGGTGACCTGAAGATAATACAGTGCTTACAGCTTAACTCACTTGCTAACTCATCTGAGAGCTACAAAAATGCAGCTTCCACTGAGATTTCACCAGTCCCTTGTCTCCACATGCCAGCTAACTGGGAAACAAACTCCTTCCCCAAGAAGATAAGCCCACAGCTGAAGTACTGTATGTGAATAAGCTTGCTGGGACACAGCGTCCAGACCCTAACAGGAAAACATTTAATCAAATACAGAAAACTCCATTCTCTTGTTTTCCAACAAATATAAAAAAAGCACATAGATATGGCAATATAAAATTGGCATTTTCACAGTAAACACATCTGTGTCCCAGTGCAGATTATTCCCAATAAAAACTGGAGCTACTGGCTAAAGCTAAAAGTGTTTTTTCCTTGCGGGCTGTGCCTTTTCTCAGCTCAACTAGGCCACCTCTGACAAGAAGTATCTGACTCCAGGTCTTCCTCTATATAAATCCTCTCAGAGGACACACCACTGACCTAACTGAGTGGCAACTGGGCTGTGCAAGTGTCAGAGGGAAATGTGCCCTGTGGTACTGCTGAATGAGGGACAACCAGACAAAACAAAGATTCCATTCTCAAAAGCACGCTAAAGTGTTGGGATCAGCAAACAAATGCTTTGTTGTTTCTTGGCCCCTTGCAAATGGTGATTATTCCATATGAATTAATTAAAAAGCAAGGACAGAATTCTCCAAGCTCTCTTTAGAAACCTTCTCTTAATCCTCTTTTTAATCATTTACCATTTGCAATAAGGAAGGAGGAACAAGGAGGCAAGAAATCTGAGATGATCAAACCTTCCCTAGTCCCCAGAATTAGACATTCACTGCCTTCCAGTAGTCTTGACTAATCATTTTAATAAGTAGTTAAAAGATTTTGCAATACTTATAGAAATAAGATGCACCTTCCTGCTCCTTCTGTTGTCTCATGAGTTTTCCAGATCCTCTCATAAAGAGCTTTGATGACAGAGCCAGAACTGCTACAAGAGAAAGCTCTGATTTCAGCCCATGTCAGTCACTGTCTGAATGCTGAGAAACCCCTTCACAGCTCTTGGATAACAGAGAAAAAACAAGGCTGGAAAAAAAAAAGCCAAAAAAAAAGGGTAGCTTGAGCCCTAAAATCAGAACCACATTTGCAGGATAGAAAAAAAAAAAAAAACCCTCTGGACTTAGCGTAAACTAAGCATTGGTCAAGTATTAGGAGAAGGAGACAGGGAGCCTCACAATTCTGTTTCTGCAGCCCCACATTTGTGGTGACAACTGCACTTTCCTCTGATTAAAAGTGACCTTTAGGTCCTGACATTTAGGTCCAGATTCTCCAACTTGTGTTACCTCCGCCTCCAGTTTCACAGGTGGAATTCATAGCACTTTAACGTTTAAATAGTTGGCAACGTTCATCAAACACGAGCCCATGTCTTACCCAATAGAATCTTAAAATGGAATATTCCCACTCCAGAGACCCATGCCATGCTGGATCGTCAACTTACACGAGGTATTGGATGAGCCATATCTCTTAGGAAAATCAACATACCAAGTAGAAGCTCATCTCTCAAAATAGTCACCCTGCTACTTTATTTCTCTTTTATTTGTTTCCCTACTGCAGTTACAAAATGCATTCTCACTGGGGCAAAAGGGATCGTTAGCCAGAGCACTTTTGGATGCAAAGAGGCAATGCTAAATGTACACCAGAAACAGAAATACTATAATGATCTTTCCACACAAGAAGGCATAAAAAGGCAAATGGACCCTCCATTAGCTTGTCTCCATGATATCTCAGGAAAAGATCATATACTCAGAACGGAATCATGGTGATTCAGCAATTTCTGGTTTAAAAAGTCCAACTGTGACTGTAGGGAAATAGCTCATCTGTGGTCACACATCACATCTCTTATCTTGGATTAGCTGCTAAATTTGAAGTATTTTCTGTCTATCCAGTAAGAGCGATTTACTGGTACGGAAAAATGGTTTAAATATCATGAGTTTTTAGGCTCTGCCAAACCACTCCTTCTGCACCTATGTTTAAAAGACTCTTGACCCTAGTGAGGGAAGCGCACAGTTGGACAAAACATAGAGATCTGGCAGCAGGAGATCCACCAGCCCAATCCCCTCCTGCTGCTGCAAGGTCACCTCTCCCTCCTGAGTGCACATGTCCCTTTATACCTCTCCCTCCTGAGAGCACCTGATGCACCCAGAGAAGTTGGTCAAGTATTCTCATGTTTCAAACGCAACTGACTTTTCGGGCATAGGGAAGGGTTACAGCCTTAAACTTTGCAGGATCCCCATTGTAATGGATGGGTCAACAAGGAAAATCCAATTATGAATTTAATCCAAATCTAAGGCACTGAATGGACTAAGTAAAAGATGAGGAATACACTGCAACCCTTCATGCATTACCTGGTATAACTGTTTGGTCTCCTGTTCAAGCTGATACCAGAGGAGATGCAGGCCAGTTGTGATTTTACCCAGCTCATACCTCCTTCAGGTGTTGCCTGTTGTCTTTATAAATTCATTTTTATGTAAGACAGTTGTGTCAGACCTGAGCTCCCAGTGCAATTTTCCTTCTATACTTGCAGAATTAATTCAGTGCGCCAGGTTCTTTTTCTCCTTGGGCACCACACAAAGAATTACAAATGGCTCTATTTGTGCTCAGCTGGTACAAAAGTGATGTCAAAAGTGTAACGGGAAGGAGGAAAGGACCCAATTACAAAAGCAAGATCTGTGAGATAATCTTGGTTCCAGGACAGTGAGCAGAGGCAATAAGGAAGGTCTCATCTATCTGTCAATTGGGGTCATTCAATGAGCATGTTATCGAGAGGAAAGGTGGCAACTCGAAGTGCCAATTACAACTTTCCAGATTCAAACTGTGCTTCAGCCTCTTCTGCCCCCTGTGCCATCATGACTAACATGACAGGAAGGTCAGAATTTGTTACAGGAATTCAGTTTTCAAGAAGGAGCCCAACTGTACTGCTGATTAACAACCGATTGGTAGTTTTGCAGAAGTTGCTCTGGCTGGGGGGCTGTGCTGAGGAAGTGTATGGTGTTGACTTCCCAAACTGAGTCACTTCTGTAAGCCCTGGGGTGGTATTTATAGAGTTGGGGGAAAATTTCCAGGAAACATCACTTACTGGTACTCACGAAAATAGCAAGGAAAGTCTTCAATTACTAAACTTTTAAGGAAGAAGGTCTTTTTTCTTTATGACACAACAGCAAAGCAGCAGCCTCTATGATTTGCTTGGAAGAAGTTGCAATTAATATTGTTCCTTATCTCACTTTTCCTTGACAGTAGTAGATGTTGTTCTTAAGCTATTAATTCTGTACAGCTGCAAGGTTGAGCTTTTTCTCCTCTCTTCTACAGATTATTTACAGGATAAGATGCTGAAGTCAGCCTTGTCTGCAAAAACTTTAGAAAGACTTGCATGAACACAGGTACCAACAACAGCTCAACCATCACAGCCCAGAGATCAGCCTGAACTGTCCAGAATCCAATTTGGGTGAATGGCTGTAGCCTTCATTAAACCATGTGAATCTGAAGGTACCCTGTTACTGGAAGTCAAACTATCCCCTGCAGAGTCTGTTGATGCCTCTGCACAATCTAGACATGCCCTGGTATCACAAAGCAGACAGAAGCAGATAAGGGCACCAGTACTTGAATCAGACACCTACACGCCTGTTCACACATGCAACAGTGCCCTTATGTCTCCTCAAAGCCAGGGACTAAGCCAGGCTTTCAGAAACATTTTGTCCCTGCAATACTTTTAAGGATGTAACCACAAATCTCGCGAGTCTCAGCCATCTCAGAGTATGTGCCTTTCCATTCAACATAGATTTATGCTCTTGCTTAGTGAGGGTGGGCAGACCATGCCAGACCATCCCCTTCCCCTAAGCAGCCAGTATATCCCCTGGTAGGAAGTAGACTGCTGGCCACAGAAGCGCAACATTCTGGGTACAAAAAAAAAATCTTTTAAAAGTATAAGGTCCAAGCACACAAGCTTGTCCCCACCCTGTACACAAACTGAAAATGCCTGGATTTATTACTATGACTTCCAGGCTGTCCCCACAACCACTCTCCCCTCTGAGACCTGGGGACAATACTGGCCAAACAGTCTTTTAGAAGGCCTCAAAGATGTTCCCCTATAAGTTTTACACAAACCAGTAGCTTGGAAGAGGACAAAAAATCAGGATAATGAGAAAAAGGCTGCTGGCAGGAACTTGACCAGTACCTGCTCTGTTTGACCTCTCAGCTGGGCACTCCCAGCACAGCTTCTGGGAGGCCATGTCGGGTCCAGCTCTCTGCCAAGCTGTCAATCAGCACAGCACACAGTCTGGGACACTCATGGGACGTGACACCCCGTGCAATGCAATGGAGATCCAACAAGTTTGTTTTGTACGTGCCACTGTGGCATTGGCAGATACAGCAACGTGCTTTGGCTCGTACTGACATGGGAAGCATTCAAAGCACTCATGCAGAGATAAGACGCTCCCCTCATCTCCTGCCTGAGACACACTGACCTCCCCTCCCTCCCTTCTCCTTGGCATTGTTAAAAATATAAAAATCTGTCACTTATTTTTTTTTGTTAAATGTCTCTGTTTCAAAGGGTTCTCCCCCTTTTTTCTGAGACCAATTAAAAATAAAAGTTTACCAGAAAGACAACAAGAAAAAAAAAAAACCTGTCTGATACCATTGGATCCAGCCTGCAAGGATCTCACACATAAAAGAATTATGTCCCTGAGCACTTTCCAACAGTCTTTCAGAAAATTTCATCTTTCTACTTCCCTGGCTGGATAGTCTGTTTGAGTAATTTTCTCTTTCTCCTGGGGCTGGTTGCTAAGAGACGCGCTATTACTTCTCCCTCTCTTATGACCCGATTACTGTGATCAGCAAAGACAGCGTGCAGACAACAGCCTGACACGGCTCATACAAGAACATCGGGCTCGTTACAAAATGATGGACTGTATTAACACTCCGCAGCCCCTTCGCTCGCCGTGGCCTTTGCAGAGACTCCAGGCACAACTGGGGGCTTTTACTTCCCTGGTTTCTGAAGTGCATGTTCAAACATTTTAAATCACAGGACTGGGAAAGGAAAAGAATGGACTTTTACCTCCTGTGCTTCACTGTCTGCCAGCCAGAGAGGTGTTAACGGATCCTCACTGAGCAACCCTCCTTTTCTTACCCTTCCTGAGAAGTGGCCTAGGAACTATGATTATTCCTTTCCCTTCTCTTGAAAAAAAACTTTGCATATACATAGCACAGTTTATGTTCGAACATTCCCTTGAAGGGTTTGACAGCATATTGTAAAGCTGATTATGACACCTCAGGGGCTGAGAGATGATCCGGTCCTGCAAAGAGCTAGGATGGATTGCTCTGGATAAGGAAAGCAACTGGAAATAGTTCCAACTGTAGGTGCACAGTGATCCCAAGGAGGGCACTGGGATGCCCAACAGGTTCCCAGTTCATGCAGAAACAGTCACAGATTGGCACTGACCCTGCTAAAAAGCCATAGGGGATGGGGCCGGTGGAGTACAGACTGGGATCTTGTACTGAGGGATATGTGGGGCAAAAATATAAGGTAAGTTGGTTTTTTGATGTTATTACAAAAGAACAGGTCTGCCCAAGTTTGGGCCACCAACCTCAGAGACCATCAGTTCCACTTATTCCAAACTTGTATAATTTCTTCTATTAAACCTCTTCTTAAAAGATTGTGTTTACCTACACTATTTTAGCACTGTTTTCCTACCCTTGAGAGTCCCTTCTCCTCCCACCAGCTCACTCAGGGCAGTTTCTCAGTCAGGACCCCTGGACAGACCCCTGATGCCACAGGTACTGCACAATATCTGGAAAAGCCAGTTACTAAATCTTTCCAAGTGGAACAGAGGTGGCCCAGATGCACAGGTCCCTTTCTCACGTCCATGCCATTTCCCATAACTTCAATTCTTGGCAAAACAAATGTCAGTTGTCATGCCAGCACCATTTCTATCAATCAGCCCTTCATGCCAGGCTTGGCTTTATGGTTTGGGTCACAGCTAGACCCTTCCTTAGTCTTTGCCATCACAGAAATTAAGAGCTGGAAAAGACCTATGAGTCTGTAGTGCTTCACAACTCCTCAAATAGTTTGGGTAAATCCCCAGTGGCACCCCTAGGACATGCCTGAGCTTTCTTCCACGGCTATGACTTTCCAGCGTGCGTGCTACTTAAAGAAGGAGGCAGAAGGGAAATTTTAGATAGTGATGTCTGGTTATTAGGAACTAGAGCAGAGCCCTGCTCATCTCTGGCAAAATCACCCTCCCCAGGCCAAGTAGAGCCACAGGACTCTCAGTCCTGCTCACAGACCCTCGACTCATGTGCCAAGTCCATCTCAACATGCTTTGCTTAGCAACAAGCATTTTGGGCCTTGTATATTTAGCCCAAATTGTAGTTGTGTAGTGTTCACTGCCAGAAATGCCTGCTCTTTGGCCACAAGTACAGCTTCTGTGGCTTCAAGAGTTGCTCATTCATTCTTCTAACCTTTTATTAGACCAACCTGTAATATAATCCAATAGACATTTACTGGTCGCTCTGACTTAGCAGGACTCAGTCTGGCAAAGTAAAAAGCATTAGGCAGAGAAAAGGAAAAACAATCCTCTACCGTAACAGTTAAGTTTTCAGAGTGCAGAAGAGCTGCACTGTGTGAACGAGGGGAAAAAAAAAATATTACTCGACTGTTAACTGTCGTATAACAATTGTTATTATTTAACAGAGTAGCATCTGGAGGATGTTAAAATTTCTAATTAAAATAAAAGGGACAAGTGTTGCCTGCTTGAATTCAAGCTATTTCTGCATTAGCAATGCTCTCATGGTTTCATTGGGCACTACAGCCCTTAAAAACTATATACAGGACAAACATAATATTTTTAAAAGTAGGTTTGATATGGCTGATGACAGTTGTTTGCAATTCAAGTTACAAAAAGACAGTTCCTTTCCATTTCAGTGTATGTCATTAATGTCTTGTCTTTCTCTTTTTCCCTTCCCTTTCTGTCCTTTTTCTTTATTCTACCCAAAGTATTTCTTTATTCTACCCAAAGTGGTTCACAGAGCAGGCCACTGCTAAGATGAATCATTATTCAATGTTTGAAATAATGAAGTGGAAAAATTAAAAATAATATCTTGGAAGAACAGACAGACAGGAGGGAAAAAAAACTGAGAAAAAAATAGGCATGGCAGAAAAAAATTAAAAATCTACCTGCTGAGGAGTGCAATGTTTGCTTTATGATACCAAATAACTGAGAAAATACAAGCTCACTCACTAGAATGAAACCCAAGGCTAGGCACTACTTCAAGTAGTTCACAAATAAGAGGCAATGTGTTCCAGAGCCTGTGAAAATTTAATATTTGTAATTCTAACAAAACACAGTCAGAATACTTAATAAAACCTGGTGGCTTGACGTGACATTTTGTGAACTACAGATAAGTATACTGGTTCAATAACAGTTTTTATGCACTTGTTTTATGCTGAAGTTTTTCTCAGTGTCTTTTTCTGAGGTGGTATTTCAGAAAAAAAAAAAAAAAAAAAAAAAGGCAGATGGAGACACTGTTATCCAGCACAACAACTTTTGGGATGACTGCTATCAAAACAAAAGACCCCACACAGAGCCAGTTTATTTACACTGGTGAGAATCACAGGTCCTGATACCAGTCACTGTTCTGTGGACAACTGGGCAAAACTCCATGTCTCCATAACTCATATGCTATTGAGTGGAGGGATGATGCCCAAGCACAAAGGCATCAGCTTGGTCTCACGCCTCTTCAACACAGCTCAGCTTGCTTGGGGCAGTTTAAATCCACTATTATACAAATGAGAACCACCACTCATTTCCAACTGGTTTCACTTGGTTCCTAACCAACGGGAAAGAGGATGTCATTAGAGAGAAATCAATGGAGACTTCCGAAAGGCTGCTCCAAACTGGTTCACAGCTACTTCTTAATGAGGGACCCCCACCTTCCTGCTTGTTCTGCAGTGTTAGGGGGCTTTGTTTGTGCTTTAAATGCTCTTGTGTAGAAGGTAGCAAACCCACGACAAAGAGGCCTAGAGCTTCAAGTTCATTTTCACTGGCTATATTTTGAAAGAGCCTGTGGATGATGCAGTTCTGACACTAATGAATAAAGTATTGCTTCATCTGCTGCATTTCATTCAGCGCAAAAAACACAGGGAAGAATGAGGGCAAGCATTCAGAAATACTTTAAAAGTTTATTATAAACACTTTAAAAAAGCTTTTTCTGAAAAAACAAGCACTAACACGGGGGCTGTGCTCAGGCTCAGTCAGGATGATTTGCAACAGTAAGGTTACCTCTTTATTCAAACTACATTTTTCAACTCCGCTTTTTTTCAAGCTCAGTCCTGTGAGGGATAGGACCGTAGCATCCATTGCAATGACAGGACCAGGAAAGCGTTAGAGCACTTCTTAGCCAGGACAATTTTTGTTTGTCCCACCACTGAGACACTGTCACCCCCCTGAAGCATCAATGATTTTTTCAGCTGGTGGCAGAGCTGAGGAACAAGGTAGGGACCAGCAGATCCCACTGAAATACCCTGGTAGTCACAGGACTTAATTCAGCATCAAACTGACAGAGTAACAACATATTCCCATGCCTCATCTGGGCTGCAGCAATGGTCCACAACACATGCAGGACAGCCAGCTCCTGCTTCTGCCACGATAAGAGACTCAATTGCATTATCTCATGTTAATGCACACACAAATCAGCACTGGAATGGCCAAGACATCTCATTTTGCCTGCACCCCAGACCTCTTCCAACAACCAGCACAGCACTGCAGAAGCTCAAGAGATACACCAAGGAGCCGGTGCACCACCCCTCTGCCTCTCAACCAGGACAACCCTTCCACTAGAACGAATTTCTCCTGCTATGGGGTATGGGCCCAGTACAAACAAGCAGAAAAAAAAAAAACACCAAAAAAACATCACAAACCCCACAGAATCTTTCAAGTCAGCCTGAATTTATTCTTTCAGGGCTCTCAATGCAAATAATGAATAGACTCTGGACCTGATTAGCTTCTATGAACTGTCAAAGATTGCAGAGGTGGGAACAGCAAAGCTACAACAGAGTGTCTAGTCCAATAAATCCATACCCAAGCTTCAAAAATTAAGGCAGAGCTACTGATAGCAGCTGCTGTAAACAAAACCCACTAGGTATATCTGTCTGTAAAAAAAAATACAATAACAAAACAATAAACAGCCTAACAGTTCATGCTCCCAGTCCCCTACAGACATAGCAGAACATAATTTGTTAGTGCTCAAAAGGCTCTACACGAAAGAAGAGGAGGAGGGCACGGAGAGTCAAGCCTTGGGAAACTTGGATCAGCTGTGCTCGAGCATACACGGTGGTGTCAACAACATAACCTTACCCTGGAGCTCGTCCTGCTGTTGTGCTTTGTGTCATGAGTGACTTGCCCAATCTACCAACCAAGGTAAATGGAAAGAGATGGTTTAAAAAAAAAGTAATTAAAACCTCAAAGACCTTCACATGAGACTTGTTGTTCACCATACCTGAAAGGCACCCAGGAAAGGAAGAATGAAAGAGATTGCTTTGAGTCTCATCCCTTCATTTAGTTTCCACTATTAAATCCATGTTAACTGTTTCTGCACCAAGGTGGCAACCACAAAGAAAGACATCAGCACTAAAAAATACCGAATTTAGAAGGACCCAACTGCATAAACCGGAGTGGCTACTTTTGTAAAGCATGTCCTGGGAGCCTCAGAGGGAGACAAAGAAGTACATCCAAGCACGAAGCAGCCCCACAAACCAAGTGACTGCCCTATGAGAGATGCTGGCTGCACCTCCCTTTCTGGCCAGGGCTGGCAGTGCAGCATTTCAGTCTGTCTCAGGCAGCTTCAGAAACATGCGTGGTCCAATTCATATGACAAAGGGCACCGCAAGAATATGAGGAGTTTGTCTTTTTTTGGGAGTGGAAATGATCATCTTTACAGGAGCAGGAGATCTTCTGGCAGCCAAGCAGTGATGTGGTACTTCCCATTAGGTAATGTACCTTCCCTACCACCGTGAAATCATCCTCCATGTGACTGCACACAGTGGTAGAAGAGTGCATTCAACCCACAGGGAGCTGTGCTAGTGCTCACAAATGCTGGACTGGGAAGCCCAACCCTGCAATCCAGCTGAGCCTCTCCAGCTCACCAATGTGCTCCACCTGTTTCAGCATAGTGTCATCTTTCTGGGACTTGCAGAGCTTTGTTTGGAGGGGAAGGGGAAAGGAGCTTTTATGGTTACCCAAACAAGCTTCAAGCCAGAAGGATCCAAACTAAAAGGCACCTCACACCACAAAGCTTGCCACTCACTGCGCTCAAGCCCTCCAATGGCCCCAGCTCAGGCTTTTCTGAGGATCTCAGACTGACAGCAGATTTTTACACATTTTTGAAGCCCCTGATTCTGGCCTCACAACCCCCGGTACTGTCCCAGCACATCCTGACTGCCCTGCCTCAGCGGCTCTTGTGTGGGAGCAGCTGCCAGCTCTCCTCCCCATGCCACGGAGTGCGCAATCCCACGCCAGCACCACCAGCCCCATGGCAGTGGGCACAAAGCCAGCGGATCAGCCATCACCAACCTCACTCCACACCAGAGGCCTCCTTAGTCTGCCCTGAGGGTTAGGTCCCATTTTGTGGATCTAGGAAAAGGAGGAGAAAAGGGAATTTGCTTCGTCTGCAAGCTATACATCCTTTCCATCTTCCTGAGCCCAGCATAGATAGGAACAGCTGTGTGGTAACGCTTCCGTAAGGGTCCAGCTCTGTTGAAGATACTGAAATACCAATTTAAGTATAAAAGCTGGAGTAGGAGAGAAGTAAGTGGCAGGGAAAGGAGGAAGGGCAACCACAGAATCACAGAAAGGTTTGGCTTGGAAAGGACCTTGAAAGATTATCCAATCCAACCTCATCTGCCATCAGCTGGAATATCTTTCACTCGATCGGGTTGCTCAAAGCCCTGCCAAACCTGACCTTGAGGACTTTGAATGATGGGGCATCCAATGCTTTTAAAAGAAACAAAATTAATACAAACTCCTTGGAAAAAGGCATTACTTTGATTGAGATTTGTTTTTGGTCAATGAGTACAGAGGACAAACCCTGCTATGCACAGTGCTGGGCAGGGTCTGCTGAGGAACAGAGGGAGGAGACATATAACACCAAACACCATCATCCTTGGCCATAACACCAAACACATGAGCATGGAGAAAGAAGTGGACTCTCAGGACCCATGGTTGGATGCTGCCTCATCCATCTCAGGACTCATCTCCTCCCAGCACGAAGAGAAGATGCTCTCAACCTTCAAACACATCTAGCTCCATCCAAGGACCACCTTGACTCTGGGTAAACTCTTTTAGAGCTCCTGCTTCAGTGTCTGGACATCTAATTTTGATTTCCAGCCTAACTCATCAGCAGCTACACTTCCAATGCACACTTGTTCATCTTGTAGGTAAACATCTTCCCCAAGCTCAAACAGCTCTCCTCTCTCTGTGGGGTAAATACAGAATTGTGTAAGATGACGAGCACCTGCACTTCCCAGGAGCTGTGGTGCTCATGCCTCCCAGGATCAGGCAAGGTTAATCCCCTGCAAACCATCACAGTGGGGAATGGAAGCACTAAATCCTCCAGAAATCCAGCCCAGACCACAGCACGTGGAAGTCTGGTCTGGTGTTTGTAGCACCTATAAAAACACAGCTGTGCCCACCTTTTCAGCTCTCTGCATGGCAGAGACCTGTGCAGAATGTTAGGCAGAGCTGTGGTCTTACTGATGATAATGATGATTATCATTATTACTTCTACCACTACTGCAGTCATACCCAGGGGCCCCCAAACAGATCTCTACAAAAGAAAGAAATGGTCTCTGCTTTGATGAGTTGATAAATATAGTCTGAAACAAGTAGCAGCAACTCAGCATGGTAAATAGCAAGGAAGGGGGCTGGCAGAACCAGGAAAATCGCTCACTTCACTGGTCTAAACCACACACACATTGAGTGCTTCAAATTACATTAAAACGCTGCTGGTTTATAAACTGTTGGCTGTTGTGATTTCACTTTTTTCAGTCATGTAGCCATTTCCAACTTCTTTTAAAGTTTCATTAAGTAGCTTTTAATCAGCACCTTCTAGCTGATTTTTGTGCAGGTGTCAGGAAAAGAAAAATAAAATCAAAGTCAAGGTGAGACCAAGCAAATGCTTTGGTGGGAGGGAGAAGGGGGTGCAATCACTCCTCCTACATGTGCACACAGTACCTGCTCCACTGTCACTCCAGTGGCTTTTCCCTGTGCTTTCAATATGATCAAGGAATAAAATCACAAATGTGATCAGACAGACCTGCCACATGGGAGCAACACACCTACAAAATAATGATAGAGAAACACAAGGCCAGAGGATGCATATTACTGAATGTTAAAAGCAACAAGCTGAAGAAATTACCAGGAACAGAATTCGCCAGTCTCCCAGAAAAATAATATTCCAGCTGCCAAAGGCTGCAGGGAACCAGCTCCAGCAACGCTGGTGGGGCAGGCAATGCTGTGATGTGCACAGGGACCCTCTGCCCCATCACAGCCCCAGAACAGCCCTTCCCCTGAGCGGAACCACTGCTCCCACTCATGACTGGCAAAAGGAAGCACGTAATTCCCTATATTCCTCCACCAAAGCAGCTCTGGCAGGATAGAAGGGATGAAAACACACCAGGATACAAGGGGATGCTGCAGCTCCCCCATCTACAGACTCACAGCCAACCAGATGGGAAAGACCTGTGACCAACAGAGAACAAATTTAGGCAAAATGACTCACAGTGCCCCTGTACTCAGGGAACCAGCGGGGCACGGAGCTGTCTCCCAGGCTGAACTATTGCTGCAAAAGCAGGGAGGTCATTGAAAAAACAATTAGGGAGCCTGGAGGAGAGAAGGGAGCCATAGAAAGTGAATGAAGCACGTTGGGCTAAATGTTTCTCACTGCTCTGCTCTCGCCTGCCAGATCCCAGAAGCCTCATGTTCTCAGGGTTATATATGGCTGGGTAATGGCTTTGCACGGGCTGCTGACAGCGACCAGCAGCATGTCACCTTTTGAAAGTGGATTAGCTTAAGCTGCAGGCACGCTGTCACATCACTAAGCCTGTCTCTGACCAGGTCTTGGCCAACCCTGAGCTCTTCCAGGCCTGTCAGATAAGGACAGGATCCCCAAACGCCCAGCATCAGACAAGGTAAGGGACTGGCACTGACAAAGTCCCCCTGTGAGCTCCTGATTGTCTCCCGGTTTCCAACAGACCTGGTGATGCCTGATTGTTTGTGGGACCAGACACTTAGGGTTGCATTAGAAATGTTTGTGTGTGTTGTCTCCCCTTCTCAGCCTGCAGTGCCTGCTGTGCTCTTTGGGAAAGCCTCCTTCTCCAAATGCCAAGAAACACAGAATTTTTAGAGGGTGATAACGCTCCTGAGTCACATATAATCAGACCCACAATCACTAAAGCACTCGCAATTAAGACATGCTGACTTTTTTCACCCAAAAATAAGTGATTGATAAAGAACAGTTTTCCTAGGAAAAAAGAGGATTATTTTCCATTATTATTTTTAATTTCAAGAGAATCAGAAAAATAAGAATTTCCACTTGACTTGAAGGTGACATTTTCACTGCATTTCAGAGTGGATTACTTTTTACTTTTTAAATTCCAAATGTCTTTCTCTTCCTATTTCTCGCTAAGTTTTGTTACTGAAGGCAGTAGAACAGGTGCATATGACTTCGCTTTTCCCCCTCCAACACATTTTCTTTTTTTGTTCTGAATTCTCTGAAGTTAGAATGGCAGAGGAAAAAAACGAAAACACTCAGACTTTTCCAACTTTCCTACAAGCTATCCTTCACTTTAGAAAATCACTTAAGTGCAAGATTTAATGTGCTGCTTTGTTTTTATTTCTCCTTTCCATTATTCTGTAGCCTTCCTGAAAATGCATACAACTTACAAAAGACAGAGCAGAAAGAGGAAAAAATATACAGATGATATTTAACTTATTGTACTCAATACAAAGAGGGAAACATGACGACGGAACAAAGTAGAGCATCCAAAACCATACACAAAAGCTATTTGGGCAATTTTCTTTAACACAACTGAGCTTTTCTTTTGAGGAAGAGTTAAAGAGGAGGAGGAGAAAGAGTGTTCCACCCATTTCTAACCATAGCAAATCACCACAAACAGAAAAGTCACGCCTTGCCAAGACAGCTACCACTCTTTCCTAAAATCCTTGGCTTTCTCCTTGTTTCTGCTGCAGTAAGGTTACATCACACACTCTCCAGTGTCAGTCAGGGGCATCCTGGGTGCTCCAACGGGCAGGTTTCCAGTTGCAAACACCAGAGGCGCTTCCAACCATGCACTCCTGATGCTGAGAATTCCCTCCCATCATGTGTCCACAAGCCAGGCACCCAAATCCCACGCTTGCTGCTCAGTCACATGAAGAGGGGAAGACTTTAAAAGCAGAAGGTAGAAGGCCAACACACAGTGACTGGCAGGCATTTGTTTTGCTAACTTAACAGCTCCAGAGGCTATGGCAATGGTCATGTAAACATCCTTTGAATTATTTCATATTCAAGAGTGTTCTATAGTAGAGGGAAAAGAATAAAACAATCCAGCCAGCAGCCTGGAGAGGAAGCACTTCTAGATTCGTTCTGCCAAACTTATGCCCTACAACGCCCAATTATACCCATATTCCCACGAATCAGTACTGAAAAGGGTTGTTAGAGCCCAAGTTCCTTGAATCATCACATGTCAGCAGAGGCCAATAAGCAAAATCCTTTCAAAAGTATCAGTCTTGGACATGGGGCATCTGCTTCCAATTAAAACCAAGAAAGACCTGTCCCCATGTCCTCCCCCAGCCCTACACCTCTTAGGAGGATAGGTAGCCAGAGCAAGTGTAGGAGATACCAGCACACTCTTCTTGAAATGAATGATCTGAAACAGGGAGGCTTCCACAAACTCACCAACAAAGAGCAAGTCAGGAATAGCCTGTGTTACCAGCCAATTTCTCTGAATTAGTTGTGGTTCCTTCCTAAAAAAATAAATACTCACCATCACCTCCCGGTTGCTTGTATGGGTTGTACTTTGGTTTGGGGGCAACGACAGGTGCAAACTTCTTTGGAGTCTGCTGGGTGGACACCGAGATGCTGGGAGTCCCAAAGGTGTGTGTGGTCTCCATCCTTGCAGTAACGTGACCAACAGGCTCATTGGTACTCTTGGGTGGCAGCCAGGACGGGTGGGACATGGTTCAAATCTGAGAGGAGAGGCAAAGTGTCACACGGGTATTAGGAATTTAGGCTGGGGAAACAACAGTTAGATTCCTACTATTCTGCTGTTTTATGAAATCAAACCTACAAAGCCCTTTAACATGTTTAACTAGTGTATGTTTCACTTTAAACAATATTGCTCCTAATGTATAGGACTTTAGATACCAACTTGTCTTTCTTTTCCCAGCACGTCAGTTACTGATTATTGTTGGTGCCTACAAAAACCAATGCTATTTTCCTCTTCAAACCAGAGCAGAGAGAGGTTGATACCCTGAAGCAGCCCATCAATCCCACCACCCATTCAGCACAGTAGTGATGTATTTGCCTTTCCCTATTAGGCTTTTGTGAGTACTTTAAAGTACAAAAGTGCAGGTGGTCTGGGGACAAGCCTAGTCACAGACAGGCAGATACTTCCAAAATACACTTTTAGCACTTTTTCACGTCATTTAGGACCCCATGCCCCAGTGATTTTCATTCAGACTTTTAAGAAAAAGGATTTCAAAAGCAGCTAATCATTCTTGATCCCTCCATTTCTGAATGCCCAGCTTAAGACATTTTAAAAGCATATCAATTTTGAAAAAAATGCCAGAATCCCACAATTGCTGACAACCAGGCTCCTTTTAGACATCTTGACTTGTGTAACAGAAAACAGAGGCAGCCCAAATCATTACTTATTTATGAAAATCTTGGCTTTGGCCTCTTAAAAAGCCTACATCACTTTTGAGAACTGGACTCAGATGCTGCTGAAAATGTTGCCCATAAAAATCCTGTTCGTTGCAATAAACAAGTGCTTTTCACCACACACAAAGCATATTCGCTGGGTAACAACCATAGTCCTACAGTACTATCAGATGATTCTATGGAGCTGGATTTGAGAAGTGTTGGGGAAATGAAGACCCCATACAGACAAAAGCTAATGCTAATTTTGGAGCTCTTGAGCACCTTGTCACTCTTGCCCACACACTGCTTTGGTCTCAGAACTCCTCAAGGCCACCAAAGACGGCAGGCAGCTGTGACCCGAACAGGAAAGATTTGTTCTGCTCATGGAAACAGATCAGTACAAGAGATAGCACCAAACCATGGGAGACATGAGCAGACTGCCATGGTAGAAAGGCACTTCAACCTGGGAACAACAGGACAAAGCAGAGATGCTGCTGGATTCACACAAAGGTGGTCTCTAACTGCAGTAGTAAATGGGATGCTGGGGCTGAGATGGAAGAGAGTTGTAGCTCTGCTGGGCATGCCACCAAGGGCTTTATCAGTGTGGACAGTTACCTGAGCGCAGGGTGGGAAATAGAAAGGGGAAAGATGAAAGGTGGCCATTTGGCAGGTGCAGACCCCCTTGGAGGGGCCACGCCCAGCCTACCTGGGCATACTCCTAGTGCTGCACAGCTAAGACTTCCATGCACACATGCTTCTCCAAGAAATAATAACACTGAGCTCTTCAACCAGCCCACAGGGTTACACAGAACATTTAGGTAGGTAGAAGACATACCCAATATCACATTTAAGTCTACCTAGAGAAAACAAAGCAGAAAGGACACTGTTTCCTTTTTTTAGTTCCTAATTTGGGCTAACACATCACTAGAAATGTCAAGACTAAGCTTTTAGGAATTAGGAACAGAATTATTTTGCCAGCTTATCCTGGCTGCATCCTACAACCTTCATGGTGGAACCAATTCAGTTGAGTCTTTTCATCAAAGCAGCAAATGAAGACTCTTGGGTATAAACTAGAGAATGTATTCCTGTGGGCTCCTGTATGGATAACCACGTCCTATCAATTTGTTTTTGGCAATGCTGAGACAGTCAGGGGAAAGGATCAAGGTCTCCACATGGTAGTGCAGGAACAGAACCTCCAGCTAACAGTTTACAGTTCAACTGTTTAAACTGAGGGATATACACGAGTGCTTATTCCAACATGATAAATTTACTCCAGGTAACAGGTTTCCTACTTCAGGAGTAATTTCTACTTTGAGTCCCAATGTCTGACCCAACATCAGAAACCAGACAATTTATAGTCATCTTCCACCTCTATCACTCCTTGCACAAGAGAGGAACTGGCGAATGCCAAACATCAGTCCCAACAGCTTTGTCTCTTCCTGGCCATGCAGTCTGACTGTTTGACATGCAGACAGTAGTTTCACAGTTCCTACCATTACAAAGTGAGCCTGCTGCACTAGGAATCCAATACCAGTGAAAAGAAGACACAGGCTGGCTAGAAATGAGGCAGACAGTAGCATGGCAGGAGGAGCCTGGAAAAGGACAAGTATCGAAGGCTGAACTGCAAGGATGTGACTTTCCTCCTCCATCCGCCTGTCATCCAAACCTATGGTAAGAGTGCAGAGCATCATTCTGAAAGCAAGAAGTGAAAGGCAGGTCCTCCCCACAGGGCTGGAGAGCAAACCAGCCATGACACGTGGAGGCTGTGGGCATGGGAACCACGGTCCCTCTGCCTGGTACTTCCCATTACTAACACCAACCCCGATGGACCTTGAAAATGACTGTCACTCCATCAGTAACATTCACCTACACTGATGCTTCCTCCTCCCACATTCTTCAAAACTGTAAAAGCAGCAATAAAATTCAAGCAACTATCTAGGTTTTAAGAACAGAGAGCAATGAGGGCACTCAGCCCTAAGAGCAAAACGAAACAAGTCTGCGCTCTTCAGAGTTATTACACCTGAAGACAGCTGCACCTTACCCATTGCTAAAAGCATCCTGGAGTTTAATTCTAACAGGTTTTCAGCCTCTGGCTGGACATTTCATATGAAAGAGCATCCTGTTGCATGAAGCACCCTCAGACCCTGGACATTATCTCCATTCTGACTCAAAAGAAACAAAACAAAACAAAAATATCCCAGCACTAACTAGATCATCACCATTGCTGTTCTGGAATGTTCCTTAACCACCTCCCAGGCTGCCAGGTTGGTGGCAAGGATGGGTTGCACAATGCACAAACCAAGGATGTCTGTCTCAGAAGCCAGGTTTGCACAGCACTGAGATGGCTGAAGACAATGAGAATTTCAGTGAATGAGCTTAAGGAGCAGAACGCTCCTATGGACAGCTTGGGAGTGTGAGGAACACACTGCAGTAACTCAGCTGCTGATTGTAAGCTGGTACACAGCTCCCCCTCAGCTAAACTCTAATGCCTTTGTTTGGCCATGGTGGTATTTTCTAATTGTTTCCCTGCTAGCCTTTTCTCTTCCTCTTTCTCCCCCTCTCATTTTCTGTTATGCATTTACTGTCACTTGTTTTTGCTATCTGTGCCTTGACAGTGTTTTCAGCAAGTTCCCTTTTCCTCATCGGTTCCAACCCCAGCTCCCCAGCCTCAATTAAATTTAGCCTAACTACTCTGCAAGATCATAAAAAAAGAACATGAATTAATCTTTTTTTAACAGCTGAAGCTAAACTTCGGGGTTTACTGTTATTTTACCCCCATTTTGTCAGCTGGTAAAAGGCCAAAAGCAAAGAAAAATGTAAGGGACAGGGGTTTGGAGAGAGGCACAGACCCTCTGTAGACTTCTCCACAGTGGAGAACCCTGGCTAGTTCAGACAAAGCCATCAGTGTTCCCTCTCCATTCCCTGCAATATTGCCTATTTTCAGTCAGAAGTTTCTTTGGAGCAAAACATTTTGTGATGTAGACAAGTAATCAAACAGCACAGATAAACCTGGGTCTATAACTAATCCCTTTAACTCTAAACTTACTCTTATGTCACTGTCTCTGCGTCACTGTGGTTCCTGCACTTGAATGAGAACCTCCAGAAGATACTGGCAGTGCTTTTCTGGCTCGCCAGCAAACACACCTTCCACTTTTGAGGTGTTTTCTTCCATAAAAAGTTATTTTTCACAGAAAAGTTAACCTATAGGTTAAACATACAGCTGCCCCCACATTTCTACTTCAAGCAAATCATTCTTCAGGTGTGGTTTGCATTCAGTGAGCCCCTTCCTGGCAAACCTGAATAAATCTAGTCATGCAACATTTAACACAGTAAAGTTGGAAAAACCTTTGTCAGCAGAGCTCCTGCCCTGGGAACCCTCTCAGATGCTCAGCCACCTTTTACTTCCTCGTCAGTGCCATGTCTCCTGTCTTGGCTGAAGCCTTCTGAAATTCTGCCCACCACTGTCCCATAGCCATCCCTGGTCAGCAGTAACTCACAACAGCTCTGTTCCTGATCTGACTGCTACAAGCTCACTGACCACTCTGGCAACACTCACTTCCCAAATTCACTGCCCTATCCCAGGAAAAAAAAATCCCCTAAATCTTCTTTGCGTCGCTGCTTCAAAAGCCTTTCTCACTGACCGTCTCAACCAGCCCTTCTGCACTGAACTGTATCCAACTATTGCTCTACCAAGCTTCTGTTGAGCTAAAGAATATTTGTTATGAAGTACACGTAGCCCCAACTGAAACAATGCAAGTGGTGGAGAATCCAACACAACATTAGGTAAATTGTTTGGACAAGCAATTAAGCACCGTAATTACAACTTCTCCTGTATGTCTGGCTTTAAATTTAGATAGCTCTGCTTCCAACCATTGCATTTTGTTATGCTCTTGTCATCTGCATTACAGACCTGCCTCTCTTAGTTATGCAGATCCTTTCAGAACACAGCCAGGTCATTGGTTAAATCAAATCAAAACATTTAAATTAAGTATCAATTAAACTCCCTGTAAAGGGCAGACTTCTCTTGATCCTTTCATGTATGTTTATTCTGAATTCTCTTTAATTTTCCAGCTACCTTCTATGAAATGGTGGATGATAGAGTAAGAACATTTTTTCAAGAATGGCAACTTAAAATAGAATGGATAAAATGATGAATAATATTAAAAAAAAAAAACCAAGAAACAACCTGACTGAAATCAGCTGTGGATGCCTGAGGTTCTGTTATCCTTCCTTCCTTGGAAGCATTAGTCATCACCTACTTTTGGAGGCAGAGGATAAGACCAGACTAACCATGATAAATAACATTAAGAGCAAAGAGTGAAATCACGCTGCATAAATAAGGAAAACAGTGTGCTCTGGTTCTATCATTAGAATGATCTTAATGCTGTAAGTTCAGAAAATTCTAACCATGAAAGAATACACCACAGCAGAGGAACTGGAATCCACGAATCCCAAGCTGAGACCGCATTATCTAAAAATGTCAGACCAGGAATATCAATAGAAGATAATACCAAGCAGTAATAAAAGCCTAACAAGGCTTTTTTTGTTGCCCTTTTTTATTTATTTATTTTTAATGTGTAGGCATTTAGAGCTTGTTTTTGCTTTTAATTATAGGATGTCATTCACATTTGAGAAGCAAAGGTAAAACAATGAGGGTTCCAAGTCAATTTACCCTCACATCAGATAAGCACTGGAAAGGTAGAGTACCAATTTGTCTACTTTTGAAATTGTTAGTACATTCATCTCTGAGACAAGCTCGCTTTTCTGTGATTAGACTGTACCCAAATAAATCTTCATTTCATTTTTGTATTTATAACATGGACCAAATGCTCCTTGGATGTTGATGGACTTCATCAAGACAGAAGATTCTGTCCCTGAGTTAATTAAGCTAATGCTTCATAGTGGGTAGCAACACTGTTTAACAAAAAACGAGCAACAACCATCTGTGCTTCCAGACAGTCTGCTCTGTCTTCCATCCCACACCTTCCTAAATTCATTGGCTTGATGTAGGTCTATGATGTCCTGTCCTAGTATCACCCATGCACAGTGAACCATCACTCCTAACGTCACAGGACTGACCGGATATGACAGTAGATGTGACTGAATGCCTTGTCAGGGCTTTTCTCTGATACACGATCCAGACATCACCTTCCCTAGATAACCTGAGTTTGTCCCTAAAGGCGTACAAGAGATGGATAGAAAGGCAAAATGCATCCTCCCCACTCTCTCTTCTCTTTCATCCTTGTAAAAGAACTCAAAGTGAAAACTTCTGACTTCACCTTTCAGCTGAGTTTTAAAGATCAGCTCTAGAATTGAGCCGAGAGGACACCCTTCACAACACAAAATCACGCCACTCGTTCATTGCCCCTTTCTGTTAGAGGTGCAACCTACAAGACTGGAAGTCTCTGAGCTCATCTGTCTTCATTCTTCTGCCTAAAATTCCCAAACTGCAAAACCAAATGCGCTGCTAAAATACAGTTGTTTGCTTTGTCCCCATCACCTCCACTAATTAGTCAAATGCAGTAATTGAGGCTGACCAGAGAGATTTGCTCTTTACAAACTCCCAGTATTGTTTGTTTTTCTTGGCACTGTTCCCCTCTGAGTGTTAAATGGATTTCTTTCTCCATTTATGGTTGATGATCTCTAGCCATGAAGCTCTCCTACTTCTTGTGGCCTTCAAAAGAGGATACAATGTCAAAATTCTGATCTCATTAGAGGTCTTTAACCAAACATAGGAAGTGCCATAGGTACTTATAAACTCAGCACAAGCTCTCCTGGGATGTCTTTCCCATATGGTACTACTTATCTTCCTCAATTCTACATCGTATGGGAAATTATGTGATTTTGGAAATTGGGATTTCTTTGAAACTCCCTTAACCATTGCTGATCTGCACAACATCTCTCCAAATTTAAGTCCTGTAATATTAACCAGTCCAAAAAAGCTCCTCCCCCAAACCCTCCCAGTGGCAAATGGATTCCAAACCTTTGTGCTCCTCAAACATCACTTCAACAACCAGAACTGCAAAACTTCAGGAACAACTCTGAGCACCAGGAATCCCGTGCACAGAGCTGATGTGACCTCTACTACCAGTGAGCTGAGAAGAGTCAACGAGCCACCAAGACACTTCAAGAGGTGTTAAAGAGGAATGGAAAACGGTCACTCTCCAGTCACTGCCTTTTTGATGATATGCAAACTCGGACATGCACATGGACTCCGAGTTCTTGTGGCACATTTCTCCTCAAGATCCATTGTACACAGTGTACAGACATTTCCTGATTCTTTGTTGTAGTCTTTCACAGCAGGTGTCAGCTGGAGCAAGTTTAACTCTGCCTCTTCCCCTCAGATCCAGAGTTTTTTTCAATTGCCTGGATAAGGCAGGCATTTTTATCTTCATTCCAATTCCCTCAAAGTAAAATAAATAAAAAAGTAAATGAAATCAAAAGTCACTTCTCCAGTTAAATAGGGCTGAGAGCATTTACCTATTTCCTGCTGTGGGACATTGCTAATGTAATCAGAGGAATTAAAGGAGGAAAAAAACCTAGTTAGAGCACTGCTTATGCTGAATTATTCCTCGAAGAATATAGGCTAGCAATGTCTCACTCTGGCTTTAACAGGTTCAATCAAACTTCCATGCGATCTTCCAGAAGACTTGACTTAAATTCAAAGTTCACCCTGAGTAAGGTTTGAGTAAGGTTGGCCCAGATAACCTCCAGAGATTCCTGGAGGGGATGATACTAGTCTGTGACTCCAAAACCCCAGACTTCCTGCTGTAACTTTATTTATATTCAATCTGGTTTGGAATTCCTGTATCCCCCTTAAGATACACCAGCATTATCACCTACTGGCAATGCAACATTATGTTCCTTATTCTTTAGTTGCAGTGGTTTGGAAAGGGACAGAGTTCGTGCCCATTCTTGAAAGTCAATAACCAATACTTGGAAAATAACCTTTTTTTCCCTAGCACAGCTGCATTCACACTTCATTTTTCTGCCAGCAGATCTACACCAGTTTGGGATGTGACCTTAGTTGTACATACTAAAGTAACTGCAACTTCTACAGTATTACTCAGACATAAACAGAAGACAGCAAGTCCATGGTGGAGATTGCAAATATGTGATGGTACAGAATAGTCTCTCTGGTACAAAGATACTTGACACAGGTTAATATCCTCATGACAATAGTTCATCAGACACCAACCCAGTATCATCATAATTCTTACACCAAAACCCTGCTGCTGGGACAACCTTGATATCAACCAAGACGTTCATGTCAAGTTTAAGTTCCCCCTCTTGGCTCATCTCTCTTATATCAGCTTCGATAGTAGAAAAGTAGAAGAGCAAACTAAACATAAAACTTCTTTGCTTTCCCCATATAATTGCATTAGTAGTTTTGGGATTAAATGCTGGCTATTTGAATTTGACTGCTGTTGCAAAACATACACATAAAAACTGATGAATGAGATCTTCTCTTACAGCCATGTCACATCCTGTTGTCCGATGACAAACTAGGCTTTAAAATCCCAATAAATTGAACTTGACTGGTCCATGTGCACTGAAGCAAAGAAACAGATCTATATATAACTCTAATGACTGCATTACAATTTCACCAGAGAGCAAGCTGATTCCTGACTTCCGTGGCTTGTGACAATTCAAACATAATCATATTGGATAAAACATTAATCCAAGGACTTAGCTACTTGTGGTCACAATAAGCCCCAGGGAAATTGCAACGGAGGAGGTAGACCTGCTGGCTTACTCAAATACAGCAAAGTTTATGGCTGAACCTAAAGAGCTGAGCCAGAAGGTAGCTCTGAGCCAGACAAATTTCTTCCAATTGTTAAAGCCTCTCTTCCTGATAACCTGACCTACGAGTTAGTGAGGATGTTGCTACACCACAATGAAAAGTTTGAGATGGATGTTTCAGAACTTTATGTATAAAATGAGAGAGGAAATTATTAATAGAGACAGTAAAAACAGGCAGAATGATGCAGAAAGGTTATTTTGGGAGTTTCAGACCATGAGCTCCCTTGCACAAATACTATTTTCCTGCATACAGTTTATTTTCAAGACCTCTTTGCCAAAAAAAAAAAAAAAAAAGAAAAAAAAGCTGCCTTTATTCCTTTTGTGTACATATTCAGTGTCTTGCCTATAGCACTGCTCAGTACTTGGCTTTCTACTTCAGGAAGGGATTGCCAAGCAACACAGAGCTTATCCATCAAATAAAATGGTTAAGGGACTGGACTTCTCAACCAGTGCAGACGTACTGGAATCAGGCCTATCAAGAGTCCCACATAAGAGAAAAGCAAACAGGACAACAAGAGATGGCAAGGTTAAGGCAGTTAGAGCAAGCTCAGGGAGTCTGGATGCTGATGCTGGCTGTAAAAAAAAAGGAAAGTGCAGAACTAACATTCAGCTCAGCTATGAGATACCAATAAGACCCCAGTGGGACCAAATGGAACCATGGCAGCATATTGACACACACAGATAATTGTATCAGCTTTGCAGAGCGCTCTGTGTGTGTGTGTGTCTCAGCCTGGGGAGAAATAGCAGGGATCTGGGCTCAGTGGGAGTGAATGGAGTGAACAAAGAAACAGTGCAGAGCTTGAGGTTGTACCAAGTAAGGCTAGTGTGGGTGTAGGCAGGTTTTCTTCAATTTACTATGGGGACCGTGCACTTTGCTGCTCTTCTAAACTAGCTGTAGTTGCAGGAAGAGTCAGCTGCTGCTGTCCCTGGAAGAAAATATATCTGCTATTGTCACTCTGAACTCAAAGCCATCAAGAGGGTTTCTGTGAATGGAAAAGGAGCTGCAGCCCAGAACACAGGCACAGCACAGGCCCTACTCAGGAAGGAAGCACGTGCAGGCCTGATGCCATCATACACTTCTTGTGACACCTCAAAGAGTTGGCAGTACAATCCAGACTGAAACTTTTTAATGCCTAAAAAGAAAGCAATTAAATCAATTCATGGACAGGAACTGTGTCCAGGATCAAAATCTTTAATCCCTCATTCTTTTCATCCCACCTGATCTACTTAACTTTCCTGTCCCAGATCCCAAGCCATCCTGGAAGTCACAGCTTCAAGTATAACAAATCCCTGGAAGACTTCTTCTTCCAGAGCACTTCACCAACCTGTGTTTCAGTTTTGACAGCACAGCCCATGGCACTTTGCAAATAATCAGGGGAAATAGCCTTTTTCCTATGGAAAATCCTGTACCCTAACACACAGAAGAGCGAATGCTGCCAGATTACTGGGAATTGATGTTTTGGAGAGATTGCTAATGGAAGCAAGATATTTGAGTGCATAAAACTGTAGGAAAGGAAGTACACAAACCCCTTTGTATAAACAGTCAGAAAAAAGGCTACAGTTCTCTGAGTTTCATGACAACAGGTGATTTGACATCATCAAGACATGAGCACGCCAGTGTCATCTTGTCTCCCTTCTGCAACACAAAGCAAAAATCAAGATTTAAGTGCTTCCTCCTTTAAGAAGCTAAAAGCCTGCAGTACTGTCAGGAAAGAAAGAGGATCTCTGCAGGTTACCAAGCCCTGCTTTTAGCAGGAGACTGGACTATCACCAATGCTAGATAAAGCTTGCTGTGGCTTTGTTCTTGAAAACCTTGAAAATGAAGAATTCCCTGCTGCCCGGTGATTTGTTCAAGTGTTACACTACTTTCTCAGTGAAAATGTTTTTTCCAGCTCTCCAATTGAATCTCCCAATCTATTATGCATGTCCGTGGCACTTCGTTTTGCCATCTGGACAGAAGCATTTGGCTCTGTCATCTTCACAATGCCCCTGGTAGCAGTCACAGGCTGCCATTGGATCACTCCTTTGCCTCCTTTCCATCACAGCCAGAAGCCAAAGCACTCTCAGCCTCATCTTGTAGGCCATGTGCTCTAGGTCCCTGACTCACCCTCCTCTGGACCCTCTCCAGCTCTTCAACATCCCACTTCAACTGTTGGATGCAAGACAGCCTCCTTGATGGATAACAGCCTCAACAGCAGGGAGTAAAGGTGGACAATAACATCTCAATCTACTGTCCAGGCTCCCCCTGAAGCAGCCCCATGTCCAGTTTGCTTTATTGGCAATAACAGGACACACTGGACTCATATTTGACTGGGTGTTCACAGCCTACTCCAGCCCTTTTGTCAAGAAATAAAGGAGAATAAAAGGCATAATTTGAGATAGTGCCTAAGTTGGAGGAACTCCACAATGTCCATGGTCACACAGGATGTGGGGTAGGTCACATTAGCTACCTCTACGCTATTTGCAAAGAAAAAAAAAAACATAACATTGAGAGCTCATTGAAAAAATACCTATTCAAAGAGGGGGGGGTCTGGAAGCACAGGGAAATGGGTGAAGAAGAATACTAAAAGCAAAGGCAAAGCACACCATGACACTGGAGCACATCAAGATAAATCTATGGTTTAGTAACTGTAGAACATTAGTTCTGCTCTGAATAGAAACTTGTGACAGAAGACAAGTGTTTGAGATTTGATTTTCAATTCTACTTTGAAACTCATAAAACCACAAAGCACCAGCCCAAGAAACTGCTGCTCTTCCCTTTTAACTCTGTGTCCGTTCATTCAAGGACAGTGATACGCAAAGCTCTGGGTGATATTTCCCCAGCTATTGCAAACCACAGTGCCAGAAATTAAGTTAATCCAGCCAGGGCCTCACAAGTTTGCTAAACAAGCTCATCATATTAAAAAACTGACTCCAATTGCTCTACCACCATCGCATTAATGTCTTCTGGTTTTGACCACCCAAATTAATCATTTGTTCCCCTTTCCAGAAATCAGTAGGAAGTTTTCTTGTGACAAAGGAGTTTCCATACTAGACTGGCCACATCAGTTCCCTAGATGTGAAACAGCTCAAACCTGGCAATCTCTAGGAAAACATTACAAGGCTCTTTTACCTTCTCACTGCACCTTCTGAGAAGAGATTGGCAGCGTGTGGTGGAAGAGGGGAAATGAATCATGAGCAGAGGGAACTTCTGGAGGGAAGGAAGAACCAAACTTTTAATGTATCTAGAGATAGTTACATGCTGCTGCATTTTAGCCACTGCTGGCAAGCACGCACTTCTGAGCTATGCTCAGGCAGGCAGCTGGGCCGTGCAGCTGGTAAGCACACACACAGCTCCATTTATCAAGTGCCCTTCAATAGTTGCTACCACTATCTCACAGGTCTAAGGCAAAGCATGTTCCCACACACAACTAAGCATCTGAAAGGCATTTCAGCATGCCTTTGCTGTGTAACGCACATATTTCTCTTTCAAAGTAACACCGCTGCCAACACCTTAATCATTCCTTGGGGACCTTCAACCACGTCAGCCCTTAAGTGCTTCATTACCTCCAGTGCACTCCTGCAGAGCTCACATCCCAGGTGAGCTGTATGAGCACAGCTCTCTGTCAGCTAAAGAGAGCAGACTGAGCTGCAGGAGATCAGAATCAGTGCAAATCAGGTCTAACAGCCTATCTTCCATCACTCTGTTCCCACAAGTTTGGCCTCGTTTACTGAAGAATATCTAGGACAAAAGGCAAGACAGCAACAAGAAACTATGTTTGAGACTAAAATTATTGCACGATTCTTCTCATGAGATCCTGTGGGAGAGAAGATGCTTGTTCCTCTGCATGGACACTTCAAGGGGTCATGGAGACCAGCCAAAGAACCTTAACTGAGGCACCTGAGTTGTATGTACATCCCCAAAGCTTTCATGTTTTTAAGTTATAAACTATTGCCTTAAATCACAAAAAATACTAAGTTTTGGAGTTGTATTGATATGTTCTTGGCACAGAAAAAAAACAAACACCTGCAAATGCAACCAGTACAGAAACCTGAGCTGCCCTTTGTTTCTGCAGGGCTTAAAACATTAAGGGGAAAACCTAAGGAACAAATTACAGTGATCCATGGAAAGATGCAGTCTGTTAGGACTGGTACACAGATACATATTTTGACATTAGCTTGAGCATATGAAGGCATAACCCATGCTTTGAAGCTTCTAGATTGCTCCATCACCTTCCTTGAGATGACACTGCTGGAGGGATATCCTAAGGAGTCATTTCCAAGTCAAGCCCCTTTTTAAAACAAGCTACCCCAGGGCCATTTTTTTCATGAAGCACCATCAGTAGGGAAGAGCTTCACCTGCTCTCTTCATGTCAGACCCACCCCCATCCAGTGCCCTTCCTGTTGAAGTTATGATCCAATAGCTCAGAATGATGTAGGAAGGTCATTTAATCATGCAAGGAATACAAACTCATGCACACATATATGCATAGACATTTGCACACCCCTGATTTTTTGATTTTACAGCATTTGCTCAGGAAACTGGTAGAGGGAAAGAATAAGGAGAGAAACCAACAGTTGCTCACATGGATCAACACTTCCAGGCTCTCTCTTTTGCAGCTCATCTCACTCATACTTGTGGTTTCAACATGTGATTCACATTAGGTCCCTCTGCTTGCCATTTAATGCTTCTGCTAAACAGATGTGAATTTATTTAGTCACAGAGCCTGCTCTTTACACTGCCTCTTTGTAGAACAGATGGGCTTTTTTTTCCCCTGTTCAACAGTATTCAGATAACGATCATACCCAGTGCACAGGTTTGCTTGACAATTTCATATGAAAAGGAACAACACATGAACATAGTCGTGTTCTCACAGTTCTTTTCAGCAGCTTGGACACACCACCAGAAGCGATGGCGCTGATGCAAAACGCCCAACTGCAACACCGGCAGCACCCAGAGAAGACCAAGACCTCAGGGATCCCAGAGATCAGCCCCAGAACTTCAGGCAAATGAGTGATGCACACTGCACCCAGCAGGGTCCAGAAGACACGACTCCACCACATGCACATCACAAAACACATCTGCTTGAAAGCTCGGATGGAAGGGTGAGCTGAATGAAGGGTAAGCTCCTGCAACATTCATGGGGACATAAAAACAGCATCTCTTGGGACTCCTCAGCATGGTGAAATAGCCTGGAAAAGCTATCCGCTCCCTGTGTGGGCATTCTTCTTTCTGCACTGAGAGTGCCTTTGGCACTGGATGAAGCAGAACTGCACAAAGGCCTTCTCAGAGCAGAATAAGACTGCCCACATGAGAAGTACACTCAGAACAGTTATTGCACTTTAAATTCACACCCTGGCTTTGTTTCGCAATAGCTTCCCTGAGCAGAAAGGCCCTTGGCTTCAGATTCAATTTCTCCTCATATTATCAGTAGCTGAGCTCTGCTCCCATCTGAGGGTAGTATATGGCCTATACAAGAGGCCAAAGTACAATCTTGGAGGAGAAAGATGAGCTTCACAGTGACTTTGCACTATCCTGTATGTGGATGTGCCTGTATATTGCTTTAGTAACTCAACAATGATGCTTCACCATAGCAAATGGCCCTGCTGTGTGGGTAAATCACCTCTGCTCTACCAAAGAAATCAAGCACAGGAGGTGTATATATGGAATACACAAATGTCATGCCCACACTTGTGCAAGCATCTAATCCCTTTTCAAAAGCTACAGGCCTGTCCCTCAGACACAGCTTTGCCCGCCATGCACTGCCCATCTGTTACAAAGATGACCTCAGTTTCCAGAAGAATATACTTAGAACTCACCATAAGAAAAAAATTATATATATATACACACACATTTTAAATGTGGTTAAAATTTGGTTATCTGGACAATGAGACTCCCAAGTTTCACAAGGGAAGTAAAAGTGGAATTCTCTGCCTGAAAGGCAGCTGGGACACGCCATTAACACCCTCCCTGGGGGCCCTAAAGCTGAACATTTACAAGAGCAGAAAAATATGTGTGGCTTTCTTTTGGGGAGGCGTGCATACAATTAGGTAGTATTAAAAAGCTAGTAGGTATTAGGCAGAAAAATATTTTCAATAACAGAAGACTGGGACTGAAAAGGACAGCTGAGTTCTTGCAGGGCAATAGGCACTTCCAGCTACAAAGCACTTCGTGTCTTCTGAGAGTTTTTTCTTTCTTTTTTTCTTGGCAAGCTCTGAACCACCACGGTATAATTTTCATTCCTCCTAATGACCGTGCTATCCAAATACTCTGTCTATGGACCATACACCAGCACTTCATTCTTTTGTACATCTTAAGAAGCGACAAAGAAAAACACTATGAAAGAGACTTTCATAAGCATAAAGCAAATTGATGTGCCCAATTCCCAGAGGCTGGTTGCTTAACCTTCAATAATGAGGCTTCAGTAACTTTGACCAGTCAAACAATGTGCTTTGCTTTCTCTCCTCCATGTGAGAGAAATGCAATTCCCTCCCATTTTGTCCCACCTGCTCTGCAGACCTGGTGGGGATGGTGCTCCTGGTGGGGCAGGACCAATAACAAGACAGAACATGGCATCAGGAACAGGGATCACCTGCCATTCCCTCAGGACATGAAGAAAACCTTTTCAGGCATCACTCTCCATCTGCATCCTGCTTTCCCTGACACTTCCATCCAGACACTGGGGACAACATTTAGCCCTTTCTTTACAACACTGAGCTCAGAGACAAGACATGCTCTGTAAGGGCTATCCCACCGCAAAGTGCACAGAATCAAAAGGCATCCAAAATGCTAAGTATGGATATACAGATTCCAGTGGAGGGTTAAAACAGAGGGGGAACAGAGCTGGCAAAGGCTCATGATGGATATCAGTGAGCTGTTCAGAAGAAAATTAAGAAAACATTTTGAATCCCCTCCTAAAAAGGAACAAATAAGTCCAACACGCCAACAGAAGGGGATTTTTTGCATCTCTGAATGATAGCGCTTCGCTTTTACGGCCTCCGGCTGCTTGGGAAATTCAAAACTATTCCTCTGAAGAATTCACTTGGACAAGCTTTATGGCTTTGATCAGTTAACTATTTTTTAATGCTAATCCACCCCAGTGATATTTGTCCTCCTTTTCCCCATGTGCACAGAAGCACAGACACAGATAAACACTACACAAAAGCAAACATTAGCCAGATGAACAGTCAGGAACAATGACATCCAGAGCCCATAACCAAACACCAACTCCATTCTGTTTTATTCTCTTCTGTTCTAGCAGTTCAAGATCCTTTGGCCCAGTATGACCTGCTAATGGAAATTCAGGAATCAAATTTCAGTGCCCAGAAGGTATAATGTTTGTGCAGTGATTTGGTCACAAGTATTCTCACTTGAGTAAAAATTTAAATAATTTCCTCTAAAAGTTGGAATAAAACACATGGCTGAGAGGCCTTATCAGAAACTTAACACAAATCTCTGCAAGTAGCCCAAGTGCTGCCCTGTCCTCCAGACTAACAAATAAAGGTGCAGAAATTGTGATTTGCTTACATTTATGAAGCAAAGATTAAAAATGAGCCAAGAGCAGGACTGAAGTTACTAGACACCCATCACCCCACTGAAATTACTCCAACCTGCCCCACAATCTCAGGAGTACAACCTGAGCGCCACGCTAAGCCAAACTTCATCTACAGTCTCAACATACAAACCTGTCTCCTTCTTTAGGGCACCAAAGTCAAACTGTGTACAAGAACATGCCAAGTATCTAAGCAATTACTCAATTATCTGTCATATTAGTTGCACCACTGTGACATCCCATGACATATACAGCAGCCACTACACTAAAAAGAAACCCTGACTAAGGGACAGTCCCTGCTCTGCAGCATCTCTGGTATTGAGGCTGTTATCTGCATTCTGCTTGCTGTCTTTGGGTAACAGATTCAGGCGGTATTTCCTGTGGCAGAGAATTACACAGGCTGATTACCCTCTGTGGAAAAGTGAAGAAATCCTGGAAGCAATTTTCTGTCTCGATTGTTCCCAGAGCGCAGGAACAATCTTTTATCCCTCTTCCTATTTTCTGCTCAATGCCATCCAGGCTCGGCAGGCAGAATCCATCACGACGACACCTCGGGTCTGGGCCCTGCAAACACTCATCCAGGTGAAACTCCACACATGAGTAGCCCAACAAACTTCAACCAGTGCCAGCCTTGAACTCGGCCACAACCGTTTTAGAGGACAAAATGACTGGAATGAGATACGTGAGAGACTCAAAGTACCTAGGAAATGTTCAGTCCTAGGTAGGACCAGGCTTATCTCAACAGAGTAACACAGATAAAGTTTTTGTGATGCACATCTTAATGTAGCTCTCTCAAAATTCATCACCAGATATTCCCAGGCACATGGTGTGACTCTTGGGGTGTCCTGCGTAGGACCAGGAGTTAGACTTGAGATAATCCTGATGGCTCCTTTCCAACTTAGCATAATTTATCCTTCTACAATATTTAAAGGAAATCTGGAAAAGGAGCTGTACCTGACAATTGTATATCACAGGTAGAGCTACTAAGACAAAAAGATAATTTTCTCAAACTAAAAATTTCATTACCCAGGGCAGGGTGGTGGGTGGGTAAGGGGTAAGAGGACACACTCATATTCAGAATTATTCAATCAGAAATCATTTTCCATCCAAATGAATTTTGATATAAAATATTAAATTTTTCCTAATCAGTGGGGCTTAAACATCAGTCAAAATAGTTCTTTGAATTGACACTGTCAGCGCCAGAGTGGGAGAACAATCTCTTTGGATAATCTGCACCCAAAAGCAGGTACTCCCTTTTCAGTTGTGTTGCTACTTTTTTTAATAAAGGTAACATTAAAAATATTATCACTTTTCAGCCAATGCTGCTGGGGGAGGGAAAGTAGGGGGCTGCAGGCCTGCTGCAGAATTGCACAGCCAATCTTAGTATCGCCTAATTTCCAAATGAGGAATTTGGTAGTAAACAAACTTTTTCCTTGTACACAAACATTTTTAATTTCATGCCCTGCTAATCATACATCTGTTAGAGCTCCTTTTCCATCCATTGCACTAACGATAATAAAAGAAAAATCATTGCACTAACAACGTGGTTTGTCTAAAATGAAAACTGAATAATAACCAGTGCTCCTCTGTGGGATGAGGCAAAGCAGCAGCACTCACTCGTCGGAGTGATGTGGTTTGAAAAGTGACCCCCTCACGTACGTCTCGCTAGTGGCCCTCGCTGCTGGCAACCCCTCTGCCACTGCTATGTTTGTGTAAGAACCTTTTTGGGAATGGCTTCACGTGACAGCTTCTCCCAGGCTTCCTGGCAGTCCACAACAGGCACCACCATTAGCAAAACTCCTGTACTTTGCCTCACACACCAGTTACCTCCGTCCCCCCATTCCTCTCCCTTTTATTTTTTCCTCACCTCCTCTATGAGCAGGATATTACTGTGATGGATGCTACAACACTGCCTTCACCTACCCAAGTCTCTTTTCACTGGTGAGATCCAGTGCGCCTCTTGTACCAGACCTCAGATATGTTCAGTGCCTTTACCTGTGCCTTTCACATACAAGAGCTCACTAATATGCTACTCGAAAGTGCACTTAAATATGTGACTACACCCCTGAAAACAAGTTTTTATCACCTCTTCAATAACATTAGTGAAAGTGTCATGGTTGTTATTTAATAGACATGCCCAGCTGAAATGCCAAGTTAAACAGGCCCCAAGAAATACCCACAATCAAGACCATCTGATTTGGCCTAAGGAGGAAATTTTTTACAATAAGACACCGGGATGAGTTGCCTAGAGAAGCTGTGGATGCCCCATTCCTGGAAGTTTTCAAAGCTAGGTTGGATGGGGCTTGGAGCAACCTCATCTAATGGAAGGTATTCCTGCCCATGGCAGAGGCATTGAAACAGTCTTTAAAGTTCCCTTCCAACACAAACCTTTCTATGATTTTAAGATTCTAAGATTTACTGCCTTGCATTGCCCACACTCCTCTTTTCTGGATTGCTGACACACAGCTTTTACCTTCTTAGACTCCTCCTATTCCCATAGCTGTGCTGGGCAAACTCCAAATCAGAAATATTGCACTTGTAAGACCTATGCAATGGTAGCTGAGAGTTTTAATAAGCAACAGGAATCCATCTGAAGCCCCAAGCAATGTGGCACAAAGACGTTCTGGGTGGAGGTACATTACTCTGCTACACCTGGGAGTCCTCTCTGGCCTCCAGTCCTCACATTAGCACACGGAACCCTCTCCTCCTTCCAGAGGCTATTTTCTAAAGCACAGTTATCTATATAAGCTCTCCCTTGTCTTCACCAGGAAGTGCAGTTGTTTGACTAATCGGCTTTAAGGCTTTTTTGAGTTAACTAATATCAATTAATTACTCCCATTTTGCAGATAAGCAAACGAACAAAAAAAGGGAAACATCCTGGTCTAAATTAGTGGAAGGGATTTTAGGGCACAAACACACTCCTTGACCTGAGTCCAGAGTAATCACTAGGGTGAGGACCTTGGCATCCCCAGCCTCCTCATCCTCCAGAAGCAACACCAACCCTGCCCTGCACAACCAGCCCTTCAGCTCACTGAGGATGTGTGGGCAGCCTTTATTTTTATTTTTAAATTGATTTTTTCTTTATTTTACTTGTGCCTTCATGCTAAAGCTATAGGGATTTGTACTGCTACTGTACAAGCCAGCTTTTTATTACCCAATACACAGTTTTAGCCCAGTTGCCCCAAATGCAGAGTTACCCCTGAAGGCATCAGCACTGTTCTGTCAGGGCTCATTTCTGAGCCTGAGCACTGCACACAGCAGATTTGGGATGACCACGCACGGCAAAGCGATCCAAACCAGACTGTATCTAAGACTAGGTTACCATGACCAGCAAGAACACAGGCAGTGGTACCTCCCCTTTGTCAATACACAAAAGCATTCAGTTCTGGATTCTTCTGACCACCAATCAAAGTGTATTCAATCAAACAACCCTACCAGAATTAACAGGGAAAAGAATAAAAAAAGACTTGGTTGAGCAAAAGTACTCTTAGACACATTTGATGTAATAGTCATATGATTAACAAACTGTCATATCAAAGTTTTCTGCAAAGTAGGAACACTCTGACAGTTCATATTTTAAAAACTGACATTTTGATTCATTACTGTAAATAGCACTCTGTATTAAATATTGTGACAAGGCATACAGTGTATTTTTGAGCTCTGTAACATTTAGGAAGTACTGGATTTTTTTAACTTTTTTTTTTTTTAAGCACGTATAATATCACAAGCAGTTAAAGCAGAACCCCACGAAAGCTTCTAGAGGAGAGAATCATGATTTCTGGAATAACCTATTTCTCTGCCATCATCTCAAGCACTGCTGGGAACTTAGGCCCACAAGGATCTTAATGTACTGTTTGCATAATAAAATAGGGAATTGTCTCACAGAACAAAAGAGCTATATGGAAAGTGGCTACATTAAATAATGTAAAATTACTCACTAGCAAATCATCCTGAAGTTTGCATAAGAGGAAGAACACTAAAAGGTGCTGAATTACCACTCAGAATATTTGAGTGCAGGTTCATAACTGAGATAAACAACACCATGTCGAAATGACTGCCCAAATGTGTATCTTGATTATCCCCCCAGTCTTTAGCCACATGTTTTGCTCCCTCCTCTGTCTCACCACTCCCTTTTTTCTTATAAAGTATAAAAATGGGAAATGAGGGTTGGGGCACAGGGACAGCAGGATCGCCTCTTCCAGCAACAGCACAAACTCAGACTGGTTGAACCTGCTTGTGAAACCACCACTTGAGTTCAGTTATTGCCCATCTTCCCCAACAATCAGAGACCTTCACATCCTTCTCAGCAGCTCAGTTTTGTCCGCTTAGACTGTGAGGTCTTACAGACAGGAGGTGGCTACCCCTGTGCACATTTGCGCAAGCAGACCTCAGCCAGTCCCCTGGGACCTGCTGAAACCCAAACGTGGGCAGAGAACTGCTACCAACCCCTGCAGCCAGCACAGCCATGCCCATCCCAGGCAGAGGTGGAGCAGGCAGCACTTCCCTCACTGCCAGGGTGAGTGGGAAGGACTGACTGCCCAATTGGAGCTGTCAAGGACTTCTCCTTGTACAGGGGTCCACAGCAAGGCAGCTCACACTGTAGGGATGCTGTGAGCCACTACAACCAACCCATCAATCAAGAGCACTTAACTCCCTTATTGCTCATGGTCCCCTTTCCATGGGTCACCAGTATCAGGACAATCAGGACTGGGACCAGAAGCAATAATGCAAATGTTCTGCATTTTCTCAAAAGTAAATCCCTTGACAGAGAAATTAAAAATAACAGCCCAAGCCAACACATAAAGACCTAGATAGAACAGCAGAGGAAAAACAGAGGCTGCTCAGCCTGTTTGCAAGATGCTCAGGTTCTAAGAGGACTTTAGTCCAGGGCTTCAGAAAATAAAATGGTTACCATTATCATTGCTTGCAGCCAGCTGCAAGTGGAGCTCTGGGCTCAGAGAGAATGGATATGCTGCCATAAACATGAGCCTAGCCCGGGACATGGTGAGGCAGTCACGCACACCGACGATGGATCACAGCACTGTTCTAACAGGAGTTTGATCCAGCACAGCCTGCCTTTCCCCAGGAGCAACTACACACCTCTCACATGCTGAAAATCTTGTGGATGTGTTTGCATGCCAGCAAGTGTGGTAGTAGTAGTGGTCTAGCCAGACATCCAAAACATATTGGCACCACTATAATTTGTCCATTCACCAATATGTTTTCCTAAAAACGCCCATATGCTTTTCCTGCAGTTCCCATATGCTTTTGCAAAGAGAAACAAAAACATTTTGTTAGTTGTGAGCGATTGATCGCCACATATTTCACAGAACTCAAGTAGAAAAACAACAACAACAACAACAACAAAAAAGCAGTCAGCTGCTTCCCCCTCCCTTTCCTCTCTGTTCACAGAGGGAACTGTGAAGAGCAGGAAAAAATTCAGCCCACAGCAAAATACACACACCGCTCATTTTTTTTGCACTGCAAGATATTCTAGGAATTACAGGAGGAATCTTCATTAAAAACAAGCTATCAAAGATCTGGCAGCCAGTGGCATACCAGACAGTAATTCAGCGTTGGGTGTTCAGCTCAGCACTCACTCGGGTCTGTGCTGCGGACAGCGCAGCCCACAGGAATCCAAGCTCCTGGAGAAGCACATTAAACAAGCCTGGCGGTGGGGGGACAGCATGGTAAAGAGATTACAGCCCTTCCAATTCACAGGACATCTCATTTGATGCCAAATCTATCTCTACCCACAGGTATAAAGCCCCCTATCACATGTAGGGCTTTCCAGGGAGGTGCTGCCTTGCTAACGTGAATCCTTAAAGCAGCCAGAGGGCAAGGGAGCAGGCAGGCTGCTCAGTTCAACTGGGAGCAGGCACGAGGGTGTACAAGTGCGTCTGTGTCAAGGCTGGAGCTTGTGGGAACCGAAGCTGTTTAGTTAGAGACTCATTAAGAAACAGCAGACCCAGGGCCAATGTTCAAAGAGGAGCAATGGGAAACATTTCTCTGGAGAAAGATTAGTGTGTGTTCTTCTTTACACAAATAAAATTAAAGAGAGAATCATAATATAGACAAATCAATTAACTTCTGAAAAACCAAGGGCACTGCATGCAAGAGCAGATGACAGGGGAAAAGCTTTGTTACAGGGCCACTGAAGCAGTGCATAGCCTTTCTCCCCTGGAGAAGAATTCAGCTATTGCTAAGTTTTGATGGATATTTGCTGAAGTTCTGATGTTTAGCCCTGGCTTCATCACACTCACTGTTACAGGAACACAGCAGCTTCCTTCCTAAAATGTCCATACCTATATTTCATTAAAACTCTATGCACTAAGAGCTTGGGATCATCTTTGTGAAGACTATGGAAAATACCCAAAGGCAGAGGTCAAAGGAGTCCAGGGGTGCTTGATTCAGTAGTTTCAGCCTAAAGGTAGGAGATGGAGGTTGACAACCTATACATGACACCCAGAACTACATGCATCTTTCTATCAGAATAAACTTTCTGTGACACAGTCCCATGTTCTACAGTTCTCTAACAAATTTAACCAGGAATGCTCTTTGCAAAGTTAGTGTTTTCTTAAAATGATCTAATCTCACACCAAGCCTAATGAGAAGCCAGATGCAACAGGTCAAGAGCCCAATTTTTCACAGAAAGAAAGCTGAAAACCCAGTCAGGAGAAGAGAAATTAATCTCTTGCACAGGACACAGAGTAAAAAACCAATTTGTTGGAGACAGCTTGCTTGGCAAGATACATTTTATGATATGTTTTTGTCTTGAGAGGAGTTGTAAGTACCTGAAAATCTGACTTCACCACTCACAAATGTATTGATGTTATTGCTCAAGCTCTGAACAGAAAGCAAAACTAATAATGCCTCATTCATTTAACAGTATAAAACGATGGGCTTTTTCTTAGATTTCATATTTACAGCAACCCACTGGGACAGTTTATTAGACTTAGCCAGGAAAGCTGCCACAGAAAGAGTGAGACTAATAGAAGAGCTGCCATTAATCTTCCATAACCCAGCAACTGGGAAGATCAGGCCTTGAACCAAATTCCACTCTCTTGCTATTAATCTCCTGTCCTCTACTTATTAATCCCTGGTCTGTCTTTGTCTTTCAACATTTATTAATGACCCCTGTTTGCAGTAAATAGGATGCTGAAATCTCATCTCCAGCTAGCCATAATTTACACAACAACAACAACAAAATAAAAAAAATAAACCCAAGAAGAGGGTAAAGGAAGAAAGGAGGGATGTGCATTGCATAGGAAAAGGGAAGAATGAAAATGCCTTTATATTCAGTGACACAAGAGGGTGAAGAAGCACTGCGCCTTATTTGGCATATCACATAGACATCTCAAGGTCCTCAAGTCAGGTAACATCATGGTAAATAAAGAAGCTCCACTAGTCAAAACTACCAGGATAGCAGTTCATTCATTATCTGTTTCTCATAAAGGCTGCATGCTGCTTTCTTCCCACAGGAGCCACGACTTTGCTGCACCTCTAGCACCCTTTTGTCTCCTGGGATGGCACAACTGAGAGAGGCTTGAGGACAGACCCACTACCCTGACACTGTTCCTGAAATTAATTTGCTCCTGATATGAATTTCTACTCATCCATTGAAGCATGGCTAATTAAAACTAATAATACAGTCAGCTCTCCATCACCAGCTGGGAGCATCTCCAGCCTGCAGAGCCACATCATGAATGGGGAATGAATTCAGATCCACAAGCAAGAAAGTTTTGTTCAAAAAGAAGTCAAAGCGATATGGCCCAGAGAACCAAGCAATTGTTCCCATACAACACCTCCACTCCCAGGAGAGCCTGAACGCTTCCTGCTTCTAGACCTCAACCCTTCTGGGCAGGCTGGCCTCCCACCACCCCAGGCTTTGGAGACATGCCCATCAGTTGCTGAACAACCAAACATGGTATCAAGGTCTTTCCACTCTCCCTAAACTCAGCAGTTGGCAAAAGCCCTTGGAGTTAATCCATTCCTCACCTGGAAGCAAGGCGGCCCCTTCAGGCACCCAGACGGATGTACAGACAGACTCTTCCAAGGGACCTCTGCAGGTGCAAACAGAAAGGTCAGAATCAACATTTTGCTCATTGTAAAAGCAGAAAGTAAATCAAGCTGGCTGTAACACCTCGCCAAAAAAACAACCCCAAAAGGGCACATAAGGCCAGCTGCCCTCCTGTACAGAGCAAACCATAGCTTTTTTTCCCCTCTCTGAAACAACTCGTGTGTCAGTCTGTCCTTGTTTTGACCCATATAAGGGTTTTTCACACATTGGCAGCACAGATTACATCTGAGCAAGAGCTGAAGTAGCTGAGGTTTCTTTGGAAGAGAAGCTACTTGTTTTAAATCACTGTAGAGCTGGTGAAAGGCACTGACGTAAGGGCTGCAGGTAACAAAGTCCCTTTCAAAGCCTGACCAGACGCCCTTCTGCTTCTCATGCTTAAAAGGCGTCTTCTTCCCAAGCCTCTACTGCTGCTCAGGCCAACGGTGAGTCATTCTCACAGCACTGGCTTTGCCATGCAAGCATCAAGAAGCACCCAAGATGGGATGCGTTAAACACACAGTCGTTGTGGAAAAAGAGTCAGGCTGGGACAGCCCAAACCATACCTCCATCTACAGCCCTGGTTTCCTTTTTGGGTGTCTCCAAAGACACCCAATTAAAAAAAAACACAGGTCTTCTAAGTTACCACAAGCTGCTTTCAACCAGCAGTCTTTTACACTTCCAGCTTATTGATATTTGAGACTATCTGATGTTTTCTATTTCCTTTCATCTCAGTCTTGAAGAAGAAATGAGCAAGTTCAAAAAATACTAGTGATGATTAATGAAAGGTCCACCTCTCCCTGCCCCAGCTCTCCCAGCCCACCATGCTCCTGGTTGCACCAGGTTACCCCCAATTCCTCCTAACTGCATCCTTACCCCTATTTTCCTGAGATTAGCCAAGGATTAAGTCATTAAAGAGAGGAAGGAGAGACATATCTAGCCAGTCACAAACATGATTTTTTTAAGGAAACCAGGCTAAACCTCATTAGACCCACCATCAGCTGTCTTTGCTCCAGAGAAGTGGGTCTGGCAGGGCAGCAGCTTTGCGCTCCTGGTCCGCAGTGATGAAGAGGAGCAGAACAGCAGCAGTTGCTTCAGATCCACACCAAAGCATAAGAAGCACAGAAAAATTTGCTGAGGACCTGCCCACACAGACACTGGATATTCTTTTCATATTTGCCATGACAAAAAATTTGCGTTAACATTTTTGCAAGCACTGTAAGCCTGTATCAAGTATCAGCAAAGAGGCAGACAGGTGTCCTGACCACAGAAGAGACAGCATATGCAAACAGTTTGGAATTTATTATTATTATTTTTTAAAGAGAGAAACAAATCCCAGAGATTTTTCTGTGCATGATACATTTTCTGCTCCCTGTTTGATGTTGCTTTCAGATTTCAGACTTCAAATAGCTAACGCTAACCTATGCCTCAAGCCTGCTTTAAACTAATGGCCCTTATGTGACCAGAAATGAACGCATGGTGAATCACTTATGCCACACACAGTGGGGGTGATGAGCGGTGGCCCATGTCTCCTGATGGCTGCAGGGACACGTGTAAGTTGGGGGAAAGGAGAACCCAGCTCCCTCTGCATCACAGCCAGATAACTCAGCATAGTGTCTTTGCATTTTTTTTTTTGGAGACGGAAAACACAAACTCCAGGTCAACAGCCCAACCCCAAGCAGTCAGAGAGAACAACCTAACCACTGGCATTTTCTGCAAAGTCGAGAGAGAGAAAGAGAGAGAGAGGGAGAATCTGCACAGGTTGCACTTCCACTCCCTCTTGCTTGCCTTTGGGAGATGCTTAAGAGAAGCTGCATTTTAATTAGTAGCCCCAACCAAGGGAATCTGATCTTGACAATAATGGAAAGAGAGCAATCCAAAGTTACAGACTTCAGGGTATGTGGGTCCCAGCCCTTCACTTCTTTGCTGACATTACTGCTTCCAGGAATTAAATCAAAACCCCACTTAACTTCACAGAGGTTGCAATTTGCATTTAAAGCACTACCTAAGCCTCAGTTGTAATAAACAGATATAGCTCCACTGAAATCCAAGGAGTTATTCTGATTTTGTCTGGTTACAGATCTACAGACGCATAAACATTACAGCTCATGCAACCTCCAGCTAAGTATCTTCTAATGGAAGACCATTATCTTTGTCAGATTGATTGGGATAACTTCTTTAAAATACTCTTGAAGACTCACTAGAATCACTGGGGTTTTTTATTCATATATTTTAAGAATAAACCCCAGCAGCTACTAAACACCGGAAGAACACAGGATAACCTTCTACAAACAAACCTTGAGTGGAGATATAACTATAGTTTGTAATTTTTTTTGGGAAATTGGTAAAATGGAGGGAGGAAAGAAAACAGAAAAATGAAACCGAGCTGTGCACACACACTGAGAAATCAAATATTATTTGACAGATAATGAATGAAAAAGAAGCACAGGGAATAAGGAAGTGAAATCATGTAATTCTGTCCTCCTTTTGAGCCTTATTAAATTATATTTTGGGTATAATGCCCAGACAATATGTCATGCACCCAAGGAAAAACAGCTGCATTTCACTGGCTGTCACTTGCTGATCTCAGGATGGTCTCCTCTCCCTCAGCCTTCCTCACCTCCTTGTAATAACCACCCAGAGATAAGCTTGTACTGACCATGCTCCCAGGAGCAGAGCAGTGCTACTGACCGGTTTTACAGACCTCTGCCCAGGGGTGGATGCTGCCAAACATCACTACATCCATGCCATGGAGCTACTGTTGCCTTCTTTAAACCATCTCACCGAATGAACTGGCTCCCTTGGGCAAAAGGCCACTCTATCAGCTGTAACCAAGCTCCTGTTCAGACCGCTGCATTGCCACAGCTTTGCTGATAAAGGAGAATCCTGGTTTGTTTAGGTTTTTTCATTTTTTCTGGTCAATTTATAGTGCCAAGTATAAATTACAAGCCAAGCCTAAAGCAGGGAGAGGTGGAAGAGTCTGGCTTAACATTTAGCAGAAAATCCACAAGCATCCCAGGCCCTGCCATGGGATTCAGGTGCTGATTACAAAGGCCCACCAGCACAAAGAAGTCCCTTTGAGCAGCTCCTCAATCTGCGAGCCTTCTGAAGGGGCACCTCTGACCAGCATCACTGCCTGGGTCAGCCAGACAAAAGGGTGGTGGGGAACGTTTGAGCTATTTCATCATCTGATTTTCATTTCATTCATTCATCACTCAAGCCAGGGAAATACTCTGATACACCTGTTTGGGTGCCTCTCTCTTCATACACAGATTTGTAAACCGCCACAAGTTAGGCAAGGCGGCAGCACCACCAGGTCCTGTGCTAATGATGTAGCAAGGCCACTGTGGTGCCAGCCTGTATCTCACAGGCACTGGGCTGTAGGATGGCAGCAGATGAGAGCCACACGTCTGAGTTGCTCTTCTAGGCTGGCAGGTCACCACACTTCAGGTATGGCTGTCACACTCACACAGGTGCCTGCACCGACAACAGCTCTGTACTGGCTCAAAAAGGGAAAGGGTAGAGAGGAACACAGCCACTCAACACCCACCCACCCTCAGTGTGTGTACAGGGGTGGTGGGAGACAGGGATATTTAGAGCCCCCCAGAGCCCCCTCCTGCTCCTCCAGCCCTGAATGCAGCCTTAAAAATCCATAGCTCCAGATAGCTAGCCCAGATGCTGCTACTCCAGTTCAGTGGAGAGAGAATGAGTTCAATTTTGCAATCAAATAGGAAGTATTAGTTTTTGGTAGAATCAAAAAGACACACCCCATTCAAATCAAAAATAAAACAGAAAAAGTGAGACAGAGAAACAGTCTCCTCCATTGCTTCCATGTCTGAGAGTTGCTCCCAGTTGCAACCAAAGCTCAGGTAGCTCAGGTGCAGCAGGAAAGCCATCCCAGTTTGCCAGCATCACGCTCCATGGTACTGTCCTCCTGTACCAAAGTGCTACTGAACTGTGAGAGCAGCTTCTCTGGGAGAGGATGCTTGGACATGCCGCTCATGGCTCCCCAGCATCGTCTGCGGAACTGGATCTCCAGGGACAGTAGATCTGGGACAACAATCACACACGTTCCTTTTGCACTGCAAATCAAGTCAAACCACAAGCATAAGGAGCATCCAGGAGCACAGCACATCCAGTACCCAAGTAGGAAGCGGCTGCCAGCCCCACACCCAACCCCTACCACGTGCAGTGGGCAGGTTTGCTCCCTGCCTGAGGACTTTCTTTTCACCAGTCGATGTAGGAGCTTCCCAGACAGACCCAAGAGAAAGTCAGGCACAGCTCAAATAAGCACCTGGACCTACAAACAACAGATTAAATTCTCAAGCTACAAAACTATGTTTTAGCAAAAGTGTAATTGAACTCCATGTACTTGTTACATTTCTAAATATACTCTGGTTGTCAAGACAACAAAGAGACTGATGGATCTCTAAAGTGTACTGTATCTATTTAATTGTCAGCATTTCAAACTGACTCAAGGAGGGAAAAAAATGCTGCGTGATAAGTCTAATTGTCATGGTTACCACCGGCTAACCCCACAATAAAAATATATATATTCTGGCTAAATGTGCCAAGCCACGTGAGGAGCAGATGGGAGACATTCTCATTACTGCAACAGCCTCCACTGGAAAACTAAACTTGAGGAAAGATGTGAGAGACTTCACAGAGATCTCAGACACAACAGACACCGTGGGCTGCATCTTCCCAGTCGTTTGGCAGCAGTTGCTCAGGCTTTTCCGCTGTGCTTATTCACCCCATGAGTGTTGGGACAACCCATGGGGCTGGGGCTGCATAGCTTGAGAGCATTCTGTTTTGGGGATTTCATCCCTCCCTGTAGAGAGCCTGAGATGCGAGATGTTACTCCTTAAAAGCCTCTGACAACATCTGATGTGCAACTGCCTGGGTTTTGCACTCCCACCCTCACCTGCTTGCCCTCCTCCCTCCAGGGGGCTGTATCCAAGCCCACAGCCATGGCTCTGCCAGGAGGCTGCTACAGTCTGGACCTTCTGCTCTCATACCATTAACAGCTAAAGCAAGGGTATGTCCAGGCTTGGGGAGGAGAAACAAGTGGAAAGAAACAGTTGGCCAATACTGCAAATACATCGGCCTGAAGCTGAGCTGGAAAACATCATGGACCCCCAGCAAGCCTCTGCAACCCATCTGACAAGCACGATTCAGCAGTGTGAAGAGCCCCACTATTCACAAGGTCCCTTCTGAAAGAGATGTTTTCCAAAAAATGCCTCAAACACTGGCTTTTTACATGGAAGACCTCCACAACAACATCTGGTTTATCTACCTGCATATAAAATGATTACGGTTCTTCTTCACTGACCAAAACTCATCCATCTACACTCAGTTCCCACTTTCCTTTCATTAAACCAAAACTTAAGTTGCAGGAGAAAGGCACGAGTGTCATCCAGGTACGACAAGCAATGGAAAACAACTTCAATTCACTCGGTGAGCATTGACTTAAAAGCTGGACTCAATGATCCTCGTGGGGGGTCCCTTCCAACTCAGAATGTTCTGTGATTTCAATCAATGGGCAGGTTTCCAATTAGTTTGAATCTTCCCCAACATTTTTGACAGAAAGCACCTCAAAGCTGAATCATACTTAAAAATCTCCCCCAAACTGTTGCACTCCTTTATACAGATAAAAGCTCTGCAACAGACACTTTCATGGAAACCATAAGGCATTGCCTAAAACCATCTCCAGGAGAGCCATGAAATAAAATCTGTTTGGAAAACACTGCTTAAGAGAAACATCACTTCCCAGGCGCCTCAAGCAACACATTTGAGTTTGTGATATTTTCCCTGGAGCTTGTCCCTGCTCTTCACCAAGACGAACAATTTCTGAATTTCAAATATGAGGTTCTTCCTGATGTAAAATGAACTTTCATGCCTACCAGTACAGTCACTGTGTGGTTCATCTTGCCTGCTGCTTCACAGAGTGGTCTGCGCACAGAGATGGGCAGCGAACGTCAAAACAGAAGTAGCACAGAAGGGTTATTTCCGGGGCTTGTGTGAGAATTACTTCAAATACTACTTAAGTTAGGAGGTAAAAAGGAGTTTTTGGCATGAAGAGGACTTTGGTCTAATGAAAGTCAAAGGGACTTAAAGGCAACTGGTTTTTTACAAGTATTTGGGTACACCCAAACTAACGCAGCATCAGCATTTTGTCCCTTGATGCCCAAATCATTTTGAAATTAAATATTACCCATAAGGAACTTCAAAGAGCTAACAGTCCTCCTAAAAGCTGTATCCAGAGCTTAGCTGAGCTGAAATCCCAAACAACCAAAAGCTTAAAATCATGCTCCTATTTCAACACCATACGAGTATAGGAATCTAACTTCGGTTTTCCTGTTACTGAAAGTGCTCGCCTAGGGCTCCAGGCTTTTACAGTTATGGCTTTGGGACAACTATTACATTCTGTTCTAACAAAGTACGTGCTCTCTGGAGCAAACTTCCCAGGATGACTCCTTTGCTTTGGCACAAATGGACTCATTTGGTTTAGATAAAAGGATGTTCCCTTGCATCATTTTCATTTGATTTTTTTTTTGTAAGATAGAGAAACAGTTAATTTTGCTAAATGAGTGCTCTGTTGCCATGACTTCACTGCAGACAAACACAAAGCCATCAAGCTCCTTTTCCTTGGGCACTGGTTTTTTTTTAAACAGGTATTTGATCATCTTGATTCTTTTCTCAACATCTGGATTCCAAGCAATATCCTGTTGTCAAATACATAATGGCTATAGCTACTCAGTAAATTATGGAGATATTCCTGCACATATTCATTCCACCACAATCCACCTCTGCCAGCTGTGCCAATGCACACTCTATGACTCCTTATGCAGGGCAGTGCAGCCTGCAACAGTAGGCAGCAAATCTCTCCAAATGAAACCCTAAATGTATGAGATTAGTCCCTGAAAGTCATAATTCCCATGCTCCCACCAAAGACCAAAGGATGGCTCCATCCTAGTCACTGTCAAGCCAGACTGTTGCCCAGGATTTTGCCCTAGTCTAAAACCAGAAGCCTGAAGTCCTTCCCACTGCCTCAGTTTCTCTCATGGATGAAAAGGGCTGCATGTACGTGCCACCTGCCTCTGTGGGGTGTTACAATAGTGGCTAAGTTAATATTCATGAAGTACACTGGGGATTAAGAATATTACAGACTTTACTAAGGGAGAGGGTTTTTTCTTTTTTCTTTTTTAATGTTTGCATTGAATAGACAGACTAAGTAGAAACAGCATTTGTAGCCTGCAGTCATTATCCTAGTAAATGGCTTATTACAGCATGCAGCCTACCAGCTCACCTCCAACCAGTCTCGCTTAAACGCATGTAGGTGGAAGTGTTGCTCATTCTAGAGAACTTTCTTTTTCACTGTCTCTGTCTGATGGAGACTCTGGATAGCTGGGCTCACAAGACAGGGCTTAGGATATAAATACTTCAGTATGAGCTTGTACCTATTTACAGCAATCACAGAACAATTAATTACTTCCCATCTAAGACTAATTCCTGTCTCTTCCAAAAAGACTGAAGGGGGGTGAGTTTTGTTTCTAGACTTTCAATTTCCTGATGAGTCATAGCAGACACACTACAATAAGTTCAATACTTCAATCAGACTGTTTCTTATCCAGATATATTCAATACATTACTAAGATGTGGAGAGTGCTATTTTAAGAACTGATTTCAGGCATTGTATGCATAATGTTTTCTCATCTGACCATGTGCTTTCTCCTGGATGAGACAGATGTACCTCCTCCTACAACACCATCCCTTATCCTCCCCCCAAAATCATATAGGTAAATAAACACTGCAAAAGCAGAAAGTGAAGAATTGCGCACTTGGTGCACTGATTCTTACAACACACAGCCCTTCAGTACATATCCCTCTCTCCCACTTCACTAGTTCATTCCCTGCCCTTTGGCAATAAAATAACTTATGTGACAGCAGCATCTGACAAGAAGAAAACATTCACAGACTACACAGGTTGCAACAAGTCCACAGCGTCTTGCTTTCTTCGTTCTAGGGCCAAGAATCATACATTTATTGTTCTGCCCCAAGGAGCAACTCTGCATCCCTGTACGAATCCTCAGTTGTCCCCAGTTCCCACGCCACCCACTCACAAGCTCCCAGGCTCCATCAAGCAGGCAAGAGACTCTTCGCCCAACCTTCAAGTAGCAACATAGATTTTGGGGACCAGCAGGTGCCCTCTGGTCCTCATTATTTACTTAATTGAACAGACTTAGATATAATTTATTGTGTCAATTGGGCAATTGATCCCAGCTGGGTCATTTGAGTCTACAACAGGTTGCACTCAGCATCAGCCTGACCACAGCCAGTTGAGGAGACGCCTCACCCAAGCAGACTATCAAGAGCAGAGCAGTGGTAGCAATGGTCACATCTCCACAGACCATGCACTTGCCTAGGTTCTCAGAAGCAATGCAATTAAAAGCTCCCAGAAACCAACAGCTCCCTAAAAAACGTGTGGCTATGACGACAAATAGATTAACTACCATGCTTGGGTGAGAGAGACTAGGTACTCATGACAGATAGCTATGCTCTCGTTTTGAGAGTTGCTAGGGTGCCATCAAGGACATCTGCTGCTCTAAGAGCAGCCACTGCACAGACACCACTTCAAGACTACCCCTGTGCTAATTGCTAACAGCAGTTTTCCCCATGGCACAACTGGACTATGCAAGCAGTTTCTAGGCAAACAGCAGTAGTGCCAGTTTCTGCCAAGCCCATGCTAATTGCAAGTGATTCCAGCTCAAATGCACTTAAGTCAGAAAGTATTAAGGTGATGTGTAACCAAGGTCTCACATTCGTCTCACCAGCTCTCCTGTGGTGAATGAACCTACAATCAGCCATGAAGATCTGTCACTGTCTTCTTTCTTTCTTCCTCCTTGGAAAAACTTTCACAAAAATTCTAATTTTAAGCCAACAAAAATGCAGAACGTTTTCGATCCTCACAATGCCCTGAGCCTGTTAGTGTAATTGAACTGTCAAAGCAACACAGAGGACACGGCCACCGATATTCCGTTAAAGGCAAGAGATCCTCCAAGGATCAATGTCTCCTCAGGTATCACATTTATCTCAAAACTTGAGGGGACCTTACGAACGTTCAACTAGTTTCATAGATTCTGTGGAAACGGAAAGGGCAAGTGGGGGAGGATCATTTCACGTGCCTAAGCCCAACTCGGAAGGACCAAGAAAAAGAACAGACTGAGCTGGGGTTTAAGTTTAAAATATGGTAAGTGTCCCCTTGAGTAGGCTCAGTTAAGTCACTAAGGTAAGAATATTCACCCAAATTGTATTGGCTTCCATTAAATACACTGTTATCTCAGTCTAGGTGTTTATGGGACAGCCACTAGGCTCCACAAGATCTACAAAGACATTCACTTAGACATGCAGGTGACAGAGCAACACAACTTGTGGGAGCTGTCATAGTCCCAGCAGAGACCATGAGCCAGTGGTCTTGGCTGTGCTGCAAAAGGTGCCTGTGGAGTCAGTGCCCCAAAACTAGTGCAAGCAACTTTCTTAAAGTTAGTGGTATGAATAAAGAGAAAATACAGGACCATGCAGAAAAAAAAAAAAAAAAAAGAACCTCAACTTAAAGTGGATCGTAAATTCTCTTTTTTCTTTTGGAGAACAGTGCTGGTAGCATATGGGTCTGCAGCCTTAACAGACAGCTGATGAAATTCAGGCTCATCTCATATTCTTAAAACATGCAAGACCAGGATTCTCCCATGCCAGGCAGTTAAGTCCACGTGCCTTCCTAAAAAGCCATTTGGAAAGTTTCTAAATGCAGTAGGAGAAAAATAATCCTGCTTGGTCCACATCTGTGTCTCCCTCTCCTCCCATTAGCACATGGGGAGAAGGTTGACTTAGAGCAATACAAGATTTCAATTTGAATATGAATCACTCCCCTGGTGAGAAAACAAAGTAGAAACCCATTTCACATCAGCCTTATCTGAAGATATAATGAAACCTGACATATCTAACAGGAGCAATGGAAGTAAAACATGGAGAAAATACTGGCTCAGACAAACAACAACACTTTGCATTTGAGAGGATCCCAAAGTGCTTTACAAACCAATAGAGGCAGGAATAATTTCATCTGCCACTGAAATGTGGCTACCTCTGGGTGGATACTTAGCTCAGCACCACACTGTAGTTCATGATGGAGGGAAGAACTGTGTGAGAGTTCAGGACTACATGATCCTTCAGTGAGAACTGGACCACTCTCCTGGAAAGTGGAAGTTGAGTTTAATTTTGTTTCATATGATTCAAAATGCCACTATGTGGGCCGAGCACCAGAATACTACAGGCATGTGACGTTGTACTTAAAAAAAGTGACCGGCTGTTAAAAAGATGGAAATCCAACTCACATATGCTGGTACTCTCCAGCTTCTGGTTCAAATGGTTACAGAAAACAGCAGCAAGGTAGAGGATTAAAATTTCTGAACCTGCCTTTAACAATTAACAATTTAATAATTTAAATAGGAAATTAACAAATTAATTTCTTAACCTCCACAGGGCTGAAGGATCATGATTTCCTGCCCCTGGTTCATCTGCTATCTCCAGATAGAGTTCAGGGTAAATCATTTCTCCCCTCCCCAGCTCCCAACCAGCAGGCACAGTGATATTCAGCCACTACTGGGAACAGTCCAGAAGAAAGCACAGCTCTACCATTTAACACTGCTATTGAATGTCAGTCTTGTGCATCACCAGCTTTACCAAAACATTGACAGAAACACCTTTTTCACTCTCACTCTTTTTCCACCTTCACTCTTCTCATCCACCTGCTGTGACTGTGGTTCACTTCACTGGAGATTGTCATGACCTGTTGTTACAGAGTTGGTCAACAGAGACTTGTTCCAAAAATCAGGCTTTTCTCATGCTACTGAAACATCAACATGCAAGTACATAAATCCTTCAGGGTAGAAGCCCTGAGCAAGTGATCTGCATGTTTCCAGAGCGAAATGTTTACTTCTCTTCCTGGCAGCATCTGGGTGCTTGCAGACTATTCATCTGCATCTTGGAAACAGCTCTTTAGTCCTACGAACACATCAACAATTCACCTTGACTCAAAAGAATGGTTTTCCGAGCTCTGAGGAAACAATGAACAAAATCATCATCTTTTTCGTATTTTTTTGCCAAATGTCTGTTAAAGCTTTTCTGAAAGGAGTTTACTTAATCTTTTCCCACATTACATTATATATACAGCTGTTATTCCAGAAACAAAACAAAACTTGGTGCACAAATGCAAACAAATCTGGGTTTGGCCTGATCTGCCTAAACCAAAAGCCAACTTCCTCTCCTACTGGCTCAAGAACAGAGACCCAAAGCCAGCAAGTTCCTAACATTTCTGAGATGCTGACTTTTGGGTAGGTTTGTGCAAGTTTATCTTCAGTGCCTTGGGACTGCATGAAAATTCAATGGAAAATGCCCTCAGAATGAACATGGATTTGAACACCAATTTGGACAAGTACTACAAAGCCATTTTATTCTGTAGAAGTGACATCTCTCCAACCATGCAGTCATGTTATTGACAGTTGGAGACTCATCCTCATCTTGGTTTAAAGAGACCTAATTAATTTGGTTTTCCGGGGGGAAGGGTGGGGGGGAATCAACAAGCCAATAAACAAGAAAGTAAAATTACAATGAGCTGAACATGACATACAGGTTAAGTGAATTGCCAGGGAATTCAGGTAAAAATTCACCACTGATTCATCAAACAAATCATTGAGATGTCTTAAGAACAAGCTATCAAGAGAAGTCACTCTTCCTCTCCACCTTTTATTCTCAGTTACTGCTGGAAGTGACCTTTTCTGCAAATCTCTAGACCATTTTGAAGTGCTGGAGACTTTAAGAAGTGAAAATTAGTTCTCGAAAGGAACTAAACTGCTTCAAAACCCTTTTATTAAAGGTTCTGTCTGGCTTTTTTCTCACAGTTGGGTATTTAGGATAACCCACCACGAAAAAATAACCACTGTGCAGTTCTAATTAAGAGTCCCATTGGGTTCAAGGCCACCTGGTCTAGTGGAAGGTGCCCCTGCCCATAGCAGGGGAGGGTTGGAATAAGATGATCTTTTATGATCCCTTTCAAACCAACTCATCTATGACTCTCTGAGAGACCCAAATTTGGTGACAGAAGTGCTCTTTAAGTTATAGAAACCAAGCAAGATAGCAGTCATTGAAACCAGGGGAAAGAGGTGTCCAATGCCACTGGCCCAAGCCACTGCCAAAACCCAAGGAGAACCAAGGATCCCCTTCCCTCAGATCTGCCCACAGCCTCGAGAAGGGCTCCGGCAGGGAGCTGGCACTGCCTGCAGCCAGCAGATTCCAGAATCTGCTCAGCCTGGTAGAAGAGTAGGAGGTGAGACTGCTGGCAGGAGCAGGCGGAGCAGCAGAGCTGGTGGAGATCATAAATGGGAGAGTGTTGTAAAACACGGAGGTGAGCACAGACTGATACTCACCTTCACAGTTCCCCCCGAAAAGCACACACCTCGTCAGACTCTCACAGCTTTGAAACGCATCCAGACTTCGCTGGATCGATCCAGGAACCTCATTCGTATGCATGTTTGCTCTCACACGCAAACACAGCAAGGTTTTAACCACACACATTTTGCACAAGTCCCACAGGCCCAAACTTTCAGGTTACTCAGGAAACTTGGACTTAAATGGGATTCTAAACCAAAGGAAAGAGAGATTATAGATAAAGGCAAAGACCACAAAGAACTGCAGAGCAATTTGAGTTAGAAGGGAGCTTTAGAGGAGTCCAACGCTGAGGTACTCCAAAAAACACCCAATCTTCAGAGGATCTTTTTCTTAAAACAGGACTTACTTAAAAGATTGTACAAACTGCTTTAGTCATACGAAAAGATGGTCTGGGCTCTCTTCATTTAATATCACCCCTCAGTGGAAAGTTCTCATCAAAGCTATAATATATTCAGTTCCAGAAGAACAATTAGGTGACATTAGATAAGTATTTGTAACTCTCAGAAATAAATGGCCTTGCTATTTATCAGTATGTGCTGTGCCTTTAAAAGTTTCCAAAAGCAATGGTCTGGTTCTGTGCATACTGGAATATTCAAGAGCATTTCATATCTATTCTCATATCAAGAAAAGAGCAATTAGATCAATAATGAAACAGGAGTGCTCCCTTTTACTTTCTGTGGTTTGCAAAGAGGTTCATGTTTCTGTGTGAGCACAGCTCTTGTTTTAGAGATGTGAAAGTGTGTGGTTTGTGCGATACCCAGTTTCTTCTAATATTCGAGTTTCTGTTGTTATCTACCTACAATTTACAGTAAAGCATCCTTTATTCTCACACCTCTCAATCTCAAAATTAGATCAATTTTCCCAACAAGATTTTATTACCCATGTAGACCTTTTACAAATACTGGAAAGATCAGCAACACCATACTCCTCACTAATACAGCATGAAATCACAGAAGACAGCATTAGTGTTACGAAGTCTACCTATGCATGCATCTGTGTATACAGACACATGAAGCAATAAATACAAGTTCTTCTTTGGGGAAAAGGACCATTTTTTTGTTTAAAAAAGCAACTAGAAATTCATGCCAACAGGCCCAAGGCACCACATGCAGTAGGTAAAGATTACTGAGCAATATTTAAACCACTGGGTATATATCATTGTTATGCTATTTATTGTGATTAGATTATTACTATTTTCAAAACTATTCAAAATATTTAGAACTTCTACCCATCCTTGCCTCTGCAGAGCATGAATCTAATTCTAGCAAAAATTTCTTAAAAACCCTCCAAATGGAAGGACACTGCAATTACTGGGGATGGGTAATCTGCTGGCTCCAGCATCAAACCAAACCATGCCATTTATAGAATTTTGACCCTCTGCACAATAGACAAGAGCACTGATATTTTAGCTCAAAATGTTCATTTTCCAAATAGCTGTTTCTGGCTATGTGCTCTCCTCCAGAATGCTTGGCTGTGCTCTCCCTGTGGCTCTCAGAGAAATGTATCTTTGTCAAATATACTGAAGGTCCCAAGGAGAAAGTTCACCTGCTGCTAACAACACCAACATCAACTCAACAATAAAAAACTAAAACCAACTGGAATACTAAATAGTTCTGAAAAAGCAAGGTTTTCAACCCTGTTGGGAGTCATCTGGTCAGTTCTGTAGTCTGAGCCTACTAAACACACACACTAAGGACTCTGTATCACTTCTCAGTGATACCCCGTTCTGCATCTCTCTGGAGTATCATTTGCTCACATATATTCTTAATGGTCATAAAATCGTCATGCCCTACCTGGCATTAATTTAATGATGATGGCATAACACTGCATTACCAAGTCATCCAGATGCTTTGACTAAGATTAATTCAGGAAGCCAGGACACAAATGTTCAAACTCCTTGATGTATCTCGTACCCACCAGGAGAGGACTTGGCTTTCAGCCAGTCTGCATAAATCCTGGTGGGATTAGTCAATGTTCAAGAGGCTCCTTTATGGGATAAGTAAAGAGGTCAAGTACTGAGATCTAAAAAAAGGACATGATGGGTGTATATAATCCCCCACAAGGCACATCCCTCCACCCTTTACAGCCAGCAATAGAGATGACTAAGGGCACACAGCAAAAACCATTATAACCAAGGCAATGGAAATGAAACTGGTAAATGTACCATTTATCATGTCATCTTAACATGAAATGAATGTATCTGATTTTATCACCAAAGATGCCAAAAAGCACATGTTTGGAAGAGATGAAGAGAGAGAATCATTAGACTACCGCTTATCCAGTTCTAGCTCAAGCGGAACTGCTGAAGTGTTCTAGTTTTGTTCCTCTGGATTCCCTGCAGATGAGCCAAGAGCCCTGATGCTCTTGGGAAATATCAGTAGCTAAATCTGGACTAGCACAAGACTCTTTAAAATATCCTTCTCAACCATTTGGGCAATGCTCAACAAAAGTAAAATACAACACACTCTACTATAAAGGTGCTGAAGTTAGGCATTGCCACTGTGGGCAGCTGCAGGTCAGAAAGTATTGTTTGACCAAGTGTTTAAATCTGGGGGTGGGTGTTAAACCAAAAATATTCTTCTAAATCAAGGTCACAGTCAATCACAGTGACCATGGAGCTCAAGCGTGCCAAATTTCAAAGGTATTTGGTTTTCCCACTGCTATCTTCATGTAGGAAACCTGACTGTCTCCTGCATCCAAGCCCCTCCAGCCTCAGGTATTTCTCCAACTTGGATAACAGCTCAAGTCAATGCTGGGAACATCTCCAAAAATCTCTCTGGAAACTGGCATGATAATAGAAGTTTTGCCGAAGTCACATGGCTCTCAAGAACCTCAAGATGAGCTATCAGGAAGTGGGAGCCATCTCAAACCAGCCACAAGCACCTTGACAACAGAATCCCATCAGCAACACAGCATCAGTCATTGCCCTCATCTGGGAGCTTGGCCATTATAAAATGCTGGGAAAAGCTCTTCCATTTTCTACCACCCAGAGATCAGTTCACTAATCACCACCATGGATGCTAACTGCCTTCCCTCACCCATAACCCAGCTAGGATTTGGACCACTGAGAAGTTTTCTCCTCATCCTCCAGACCCGCTTGTGCATCCTCTCCCTCATCTCAAAGCTAACAGAGTTTGTCACCAGCTCTGAGCAACCTTGGCACAAACAATAATTCTTACCTCTCTAAACAAGAATTTGGAAAAGCAGCTTTTGTTGGACAGGTATGTCTGGCTGAGATTTGTGATCAGATGCAACGCATGGTGCAGTGTGCAACCTGGAGAAATATTACCATCAGCTAACAGCAGCACAGATTTCTTTCCTCCCTGTCCCTCGTTAGCCTCGAAAGCTGGCCTTGCCAGCAGCAGTAATGCAAGCTGAGACAACAAAGCACATTAATGATGGGCCCCATCATGTTCCATATTAATTACCGTAGCTAACAGTAAACTGCTGGTTATAAATTATATTTTGATAAACTGCCCTTTCTTTGACAAGCCAGCTCCAATGTTTAATGTTGCACTTAATCCTCAGATAATACCCCAGGAGTCCTCACTGTGCCCAGCAACAAATCAAAGCAACCTTCAAAAGGCTGGCATAGGTCCCCTTTTCCTACACACCCCGACCTGAAACTATCCCATTGCATCAACTTTGTTATAGGTCATACCTAAAGGCTGAGTTACCAAAACCAGCAGCACACTCAGTTACCAAGTGTCCTACATAGCTGCCCCAGCACTTCCCTACACTGGTAAAAGCCATGTACATGTTATACATGTGTAACAGTTTTCCAGAAATGCTGCCCTGCTATATTGTTCTAGAGGGTAAAATAGCAGGGTAGTAATCCCCAGAATATCTTAACATTCAGAGTATAAGAGATTTACTTCTACCTGGGACCGAAATAGTCAACGAAAATCTTTATCCAAAACCATCATATTCTTATTTTTGTTTCTTTTTAATTCAGTGACATTTAGATAGCAGAACAGCTGTTAGCAAAGGTCTAGGAGAGGTGGAATACCATTTTCTATATAAAGAAAAATGTTTTGGAGGAAACTGCAATTTGACAAAAATACCTATTTAGCAAAGTACATTTTAAAAAGTAGAAAAATATGTTCCACTTTTCCTAAGGTAGCAAAAGATTCACCACAGCTCATGAAAAGAAGTCTAAGTCTTAGGAATAAAATGTACATCCAGGCAAATAAGGAGGAGGGGTGTGTCCTTTAAGAAGAAGCATGGGGAGAGACCCTCCTTAGTCTCAGATGTGCCCATCACCTCCCACCACCATCAATACACATGAAAAAACTAACCACGGTCCTCCCAAAGAGCTGGTCCAGCTCTCATCATTGACAGCCAGGAGTTTGCAGATGGCTATAGAGAGTCTGGCACAGTCAACACTCTCCTTCATTTTACTCTGAAGGCACAAATCACCACACCCAGCAAGAATAAGATGCTGCACCTGTTATTTGCAGCACTAAAAACCCAACAGCTCGGGATCAGCAGCAGCAACTGATAATCCCATCCTCTCCTCCATGGAAGGACGTCAAGCCCTGTGGCCTCACTGCAAGCTGCAAATTAAAAATGCTTACAGCAGTCAAGGGTTCAGTCTTGTTCTTCCACCACTGGTGGCAGATGGTACAGTGCTATTATTAAATCTTGATTTCCAGCTTATAATAACAGTTGTATGAAACCTTCTGCACTATGAAAAAAAATTCACTTTTATTTTGAGAAAAAAGAAGTCCTACAGTTAAATAACTTTTCTCTTTTAAAAATTTCTTTCAAAAATTCGTAACATACTTCTCCTAATTGGAAACACATGGAAAATAGGATATGGCCATATTAGTTAAAGGTCAGTGCACATTTACCCACCTCTTTCAAAACTGACAGTATTGTCATGACAGCCATAAAAGCTGCTTTGAATTTTAGTTCCCTAGAAAGTAAATATAAGGAATCCCAAAGCTGTAACCACAAGTGCCACAGCTCTTAACACTGATGTCATATTTAGCTGAATTTGTGCTGCAGAAGTCAGAATGCTAAAGCTTCAAAATCAGCTCATCTATGGTGTACTGGAAGGGCACAGTAATTATCCCCCAGCCCATTGCCCTAGGCATGTACCACAATGCCTTCATTTGATGCAGCATTAAGAGCAGATTGTGTTTTATTCCCAAGCATTTAGCATGGGGCACTGCAGGGCTGCTGGGATCATTTAAGGGGCTTCTGCAACCAACTATCTCACACTACTGTATGGTTTTTTTTTTAGTTTGCAACTGCTCCTTCCAACTACCAAACTAATGTTCTCCTTTTTGTTTAGGAACCAGTTTACATTCACCTGAATCAATTTGTTTCTGTATCAATTAGCCAGGGCAAAGGGGGTTGCCTTTTAGACCTTCTTCTAGTACTTTAGACATAAGGGGACAGTATAATTAATAGATGTCAGGCACAGTCCCCCTTGATGCATTGATTTCCTCCTACTTAGAAAACACTTAGGAAGAGCACAATCACCCCTGGCTGTCAGGGGTCCTCATAAAATCCATAGGCTTGAAACCACAGAAACTGCTAATCATTTTGGATGCTGAGAAGGGGGGAAGCAGAATCGGATCTTTGTAAAGCAGAGGAAATTTCTTATTAACTGCAACACCTGAGCGGACTTCAGAGGGAGCTCACAGGAATGCCAAAAGCCAATGCCAAAAGCAGCTGCACAGCCTAAAGCTTCCAGAGCAAGAGGCAACTAAGAAAAATCCTTTTGCTCCCAAGTTGCATTAAGGGAGATGGGAACACTCCTCCTGAGCTTGGAACATCTGCATCACCCAGACCAGGGATCACTGCAGCAATACCAGTTTGCTTCCCCCAGTCACACCATGTCACAGTCATCACCTTTCTGTTGCAGATAATCTGGGCTTTACCAAGCTGTCTACATATTGAGTTGAACTTCTAGGAAAAACAACATTTTATGACTATACACCTTAGTTATTTCCTTTTCAGGTTTAATTTTTTCCACCTCTTACATAAAGTCCTCAAAAAAAAAAAAAATATATATCTCACTGTATTTGATTACTTTCATTACCATGTAGTTCTGCCCAGGAAAGCACTGCTAAGAAACCACACAAGACCAGTATTTGTGCAAAGCTAGTTAAAATATCTTCATCCTGCAAATATTAAACCTCCCAGCACACACCACACCAATAAAAAGCACAGAAAGAAGACCATCCACAAGCATATCAGGCAAGCTTGCTGAATATTATGCTTAGCTTTGCACAAGCAATAAAGCATTTTTCACTGTGCACAGAAACTCAAATCCAAAAATGCCTACCCAGAACTGCTCACTCTTACCCACCCCACAAGGCACAGGAGACCAATCCTAATTTTAAAGAAAAAAATATCCTTTCTTCTATTTGCTGAGTCTCTCTGGAGAGATAACAGCACTTTGGTTGGGCAGCATGTTTAATAAGAGATGATGGGGAAAGAAAGGTTCTCCAAGAAAGGAGATGTTAGTGCCCATGCAGCCCGCACACTGCAACTGTCATATTTCAAACCAATATAAATAGCATATTGTTACATCTCTCTCTTTAGAAGTCAGAAAACACTCCCTTCAGTGTTTACCTCAAAAATACTGCCCTATGTCAGCATCTAGACAATTCAGTGACCTGATCTCTGACACAGAGAGATGCCCAGTGGAGAACAGACAGAGGTAAAAGCTGGTCTGAAGCACCACATGCACATGGTCCCGCACCACCACCCACCAAAGCACACATTTACAGGCAGCTCCACCCTTGCAGCCTGCAAGGGCTGAATGCCTTTTCCTGTGGAAACCTTTCCACGATGCTAATCTACTACAGAAGAAAAATCACTAGAGGAGGACACCCAATAGCTTCCAGCCACAACACAACACGCCTTCAGCAAGACCTTTGATTTTCACAGGCACACACTGAAGTTGTTCTTCACAACAAAGAACAGCCTGTCTGTTGCATAACTAACCTTAGGTTGCATTAGATAAGTTGTGCCTTCTCACAGATCAACTGACCTTAAATAATGTCCCCAGTGTATTCAGAGCCAATAGGTTTCTCTTTTAGAGCTCAACTGACAGGTCTTCTCCTTCCAGCTATTTCCTCAGAAAGGCACACAAAGAAGGTTTCAAGAGAAATCTCATGCTTACTGTTCCAAGAGTAGCTTTCCAGGCCAAAAATGAAGGCCAAGATCTCAGCTCCAGAGTTGCATCTCCCTTTGAAGGCTTCTTCAGCACTTCACTGCAACAGTACAAGTGAAAGCCTTGGCAGGACAGAACCGGGACTGAAGCGGATGATAACTGGAAAACTCAGTGTATATTGGGAAAGCTTGCTGCAATTCTGCCACTGAGTCAAGACAGAAAGGAACAGTCAGCCATGCCGATGAAGCACTGCTTTGTATTCTGGATAAGGCAAAACAAAGCTCTGGTGATGAGGAGCTTTCACATGTCATGCAAGGGTCAGCAACAAGGCAAATTCCACCATGGCATTTCCGTTTCATTGCCCAACCCATTAGTATGAGCAGATACAGCAGGATCTTTCATTGCTTATCCAAAAATGGTATTTAACATAGCTGTGCAGCATCACCCCACTGCCACATTCCACTCTAGAGGTGGGCTATCAGTCCTTGCACAAAGCTGAAGTCAAGTGGCACTGTGCAATGAGGAGATGAGCTCCTTTAATATCATTTCTACAGTCCACATCCAGGGTGCAAGATGATGCAGGAGCTCTGCAGCTGCCGCAGAGGTGGAAACACCCAGGAAGAGATGGAGACAGAGTGAAAGTAAGCAAGTCTCAGCACCACTCCTATCAGGTTGTTTCATTGTCCACACAGATGTCTGTGCACTCCCTGTAACATTTTAGAAGCAAAATGCCCTGCAAAGCAGGGCCAGATCCCTCTGGTACCAAAGCAACTACCCAACAAATCCACAGCAAAGACTGAGGCACTAAAAGCCTCTCTGTTTTCTGGCACCAGCTTAGCTGTCATACAGGCCCCACTTAAGCACCCATTTCCTACTTACAAATCAGGGCCCATGGGGCTTCCCTTCTTGCTACATATTGCTCCACTCATCCAACCGCTGCTCAGTGATAGTTTTGGCATCAGGGCAGATAAAGCACACACATCCAGTCGAGCACATTAGGGTAGAAGCCCTGCCTCACCTCTTGCAATCAGCCAAACTAGGCTTCATTGATAAGGCTCTGATTTACAGAAGAGCCACATTATTCCACATTCGGGCCATCATCACCTCTTGCTGTAAGCACAAGAGCCCAGACTTGTGAGGGTTGTTCATGCCAGAGGAGGTCCACAGCTGCTGAGGAGCTTTCTAGTAAATTGAGCCCTGATGGCAAAGGAAAGGGCTTGCAGAGCAGAGTTACAGGAATCTATTCCTCCTGCATTAGTCAGCATATACGAATACATCCTCTTTACTTCATTAAATTTTAATTGGAGTACATATGAATAGGCTTTGCTGGTTACTTAATCAAAACAGGTCTGAGTACAAGGTGTTCACATGAAAAGCTAGAAAGCAACATCCTTTCTAGCTTTTCTTTTGGATTTTTTAGGCATCCGCTGTCGATTTCTTCAGGTCAGTTAACATTTTAGGGCTGCTGCAAAGAACCATGAAAAGCAGCCACAAAGTGCAAATAAAGCACTGTGAAGAGAAACAGGACACAGATCATTAACCCTGCATTCCTCTCTAGTATCCAGACAAAAATTAAATGCAAAATCCCAGAGCAGATGTTGTATTAGTGAGCTGATCAGTAGTGCTAAACACAAGGATGGTTTTGCTGCTGTGTGTCATGAGCTGCCTGGACTGCCTGAAGTTTCACTATTTTAAGCATCCTTAGGTAGTCTGAAACCACAGCAGATTTGAACCCATAAAAAAATCCTACTCGTAAACTTTGGGATTTCCTCAGTAATCGCATTCTCTGCAACACAGACGCTTATTTGTTAAAACACGCTTTCCCTGAGCTTTGATAAACTTTGCATGTACTTTCTTGTCTGCCTAGAAAAGGAGAACGACCTCCAGAACTCTTTCCTTACTAAAACCATGAGCTGTATGAGCAGATTCTCAACTTCCATAAAATCCATTCAGTTGGTACAGCTTGAACTGACTTAAAACACTTTACACCGGCTGAAAATCTACCACTAAAGCTACTCCAGTTGCAAGAGGCACAGTTGGTGATGGGAGCCCAGTGCCCGAATGCGTGAGAAACAAAAAGCAGCTCTGTTGTTCTGCACAGCACTGTTTGCTAAGTGAATCAACAAAAACAACCAAAACCAAACAGACAAAATAAAAAATAAAATTTAAAAAAAAAAAAAAAAAAAAGGAACTTCAGCAGTTTAAAACCACAACAAAGAACTTACTGGCCTGATCCTGCACACTTGCTCAAAAGTGTATATATTCTGTACAGTGACAGGTTCTGGCAGCCTGGGACTGACACACTTTCTATGGCAATGTCCTAATATTAGAAAAATTTGGTCATAAGCTAAAAATGTTACAGAAATAGCATAGGATCATAAGTTACGAGCTGAGTCAGAACTTGATCTGCTACTTGACTTTTACACTATTTTATTCTTTTTTAAAAAGCACATCATGCTGTGGGTTTTTTTTAAACAGTTTGCTGTTGCCATCACTTATGAAGAAGAATGAGCTTTTGTAGAGGAGGAAGAAAGTAATTTAAAATAGCAAAAATCAATCTGCTGGGAAGCAAAGGACACAGATCCACTCACACACCAGAGCCCCATGTGTAGTAAGCCCTCACCACATCCCCTCTGTGTGCCAGCCCTGGTGGGCAAAGGGCTGTCTCCTGCTCAGGCACATACAAGGAGTCCTCCATCAGAAGTCCAGGGATGTTTATGGGATTGTACACGGTAGTAGAGTGCCCTAATTCCCAGGAATCTTGCGTGTGCAATGCAGTCTTCTGCATAGAAGCATTTTATTTGCACTCTGTACTTGTAAATCATTGGTAAATAATTAACAGACAGCATAAGCATGTAACAGAACTGAGTCGCAGGTGTTAGCGACGGAAAACTGCTATAAATGGATATGTCACAGCAATAAGCTGCCTGTTCACCTGTTGGGTGCAGGAATTAAACAATTCTGTTTTCATGAATTAACCCCTGACATCCAGAACCTTACTAGGAAGCCTATCTATATTCCTCCTCTGTTATTTATGATCATAACTTTTCCTCCTTTCACAGCTTAGAGAGTCTTTAAATGAAGAATCTATGGATTGCCCCAGGCTCCTACTTACTAGGTAGAGCCTGAGGGTCACAAACAGGTCCATTCATCCATCCCAGGGAGCGAGGAAGAGATTGGAGCAAGGAGGCTTGCACCACCATGCTGTTTGGAGCTACCAGACTTGCTGGCTGGCTGCAGCAGCAGAAAAGGATCTCTTAAGTCTGAACACACAAACACAGCACAGGAGGAGACCCCCTTGTTCCACATCTCCTCTTCAGTTTTCCCCTCCTTCCTGCTGCCCCACGTCCTACAGGGTGTTTCCACAAATAGCCCAAGAGATACTCTTTTCACTACTTACAGCAGGAAGGCAGAGAAGCAGAAATCCTCCTGCCAGGAGTGACACTGCAAAGAACCCAAAACACCAAAGACATTCAGCATCAAAACATTTCAGCCACAAACACTCAGCTGCTGGAAGGGCAAGAGGCAGAAGTCTGCTAAAACAACAAGGAAAGGGGAAAGCACGAGTCCTTGGAGACAAGTGGATGAAAGCTACTCAATCCAAGGCGGTGCACTGAGAGAAATAAATCATCAGTGTCTCACCATCCTTTGCTGTGGGTCCCTCAGAAAACACATGGATCCTGGTTCATCTGTACCTCTGCCTGGAAACAAAACCCCAACAGGCCCTTTTCTGACAGCAACTTAAAAAGGTTTAAGCTCACTTCACCATGCTTGTTTTGGTTTTGAATACAGTAACATACAAGCATTGAATTCTTGAATTTGTTTTTTTCAAAGTACAGCTCCCATAAGCTTAAAAGTAAATGGGAGTGCTTTGCTTCCTGGGGTATGGAACTGGAACATTTTTCTAGCACCTAATAAAACATTGTTTGGTTGATACTAACCATTAAAATATGTGTTTCAAGTCATGTAATGTTCCCTGTGAAATTTGCCTTTTTGCTCCATGAAAAAAAGGGCACTGAAAGGAATCCTGCAGCCATAAGGATCTCACTTAATTCATGGAAGTATCATTTTAAAAGCCTCACAACATGATCAAAGCACTGTTGAGAACAGATGTTCCAGGCTTTACAAACTCCAGCATAAGTATTTTTTATGACATTTATCACTGCTAAATTCTTTCATCCATTTTTTTTTCCCTGCAAGAAGCATGCAGGCACTTTCCTCCTCAAGGAAGATGTGTTCACATGTGGACTCATCTCCAGAGAGACTCTCTTGTCCCAGCATCCCTCCCCATCCACCGTGAAGCAGAGCATGAGGTGTACCCAGTGGCTATGGTAGCAGCCAGACTCCAGCAGCACCAGTTCTGCAGAGCTGGGCATGGTGTTTCCCACCTCACAAGGGGAATTTGATGTAGGAATCACTGTGTCACTGTATTACCTAAACCATGTCTCTCAAGCTTTTACACAGACTCTCTCCCAGAAATGTCATCACTCCACTACCCTTACACCAGACTACAGCCTATAAAGCCCTCCATAAGGTCTGTTTTTGTTGACAAGGCACATACTATCATCACCCCTCCAGATCACACCAGGCCACCACTGTCTTGACAAGCTCTGAGCAGCCTCATCCAACCTTGAAGTTAACTCTGTTTTGAGCCAGGAGCAGCACAATAGACCTGCAAGGTCCTTTCTCCCCAAAACTGCTGGAGGCCTACAGATTCCAGGTGCGAGCCACACGGAAATGTCCTCGACCACGTCAACACCCCAAGAAAACACTTTCCGTGGTCCCCCAGCTCCTGCTATGAATGTGGAACCCTGTACCTGTGCACAGGACCTATAAGGGTGCTTCCCTGGCCCTAGCAGAAAACTCTCTCCTAGCTACAAGGCCAGATGCAAGCAGGAGATGTTCAGGTAGCTGATGCCTTGGGCACTACCAAACCCAGACAAGCAAAGCCAGAGGGAGTAACAATGGGGAGCTGCAGGTCTGTGCAGGAATCTGTTTGTTCCTGAGAGAGCAGCAAGTCCCTATTCCTATAGGTGATCATGGAGGCAGAGAGCACATACTTCAGCGGCAATTCAAATCAGTTAAATTTCCACCAAGAGCAAAGTTCCCAGGAAGTTTAGCTTTAGTCAGTTTCTGTGTACTCATATTCCCAGGAGCATCACCAAGCTCTCTGTTGACAGAAAGTCTAAACACCATACAGTGCTAGGCAGTTTCATGAGAGTGAGCTGTGCACCAACGCAATACTCAACTACCCTCGAATCTGAAACATACAATTCATCTCTGAATAATAACATTGCGTTTTTATCCCACCCTCAAAAAAAGAGATCTGAAACAACCATTCTACATATTCACAGAAGAAGCTGTTTGTGAAGAGGACCCCACAAGCACATCACTTCTCTAATATGTGCCCAGCTTAGTTTCACCTGCTTCCATGTGCTCCCTTCCCAATTCCTACAACCTGCTTGCAGATCCTGTTTCACTATGAACACAAGCTTCTTCCCTGTGGCAGCAGCACTGCCTTCACTTCTCCTCATGGTAAACTTAGACAACAGTCAAAATGGGAGCAAAAAAAACAGACACATTTACAAGTCTGAAGGGTGCTTGAGGAGCAAAAGCAAGCAGAGAGAGGGTCTGTAAAAAGGCTCCACCAGCAAAGGAATCCCAAGCAATCACAGCAAGTCTTCCTCTCACCACATAAATGTGCTTTTCTCAATGGACTTCTTAGTCTAAGGATTTCTTGTGTTGTTTAAAACTCATTTACTTCTTCATTTATGAGGTACAACTTTTTATTTTAAATGCACATAGAAAATTTGTTGAAACTTAAAATACTCACATGAAATTTTGCCATGCTGGTATCAGGGACTTTACTTTCTGTGTGTATGTGCACAAGCAGGTGCATGCACAAAAACAGACGTGCATTCACATCCGTGCTATATATCTTCTGGAAAAGGACTGTTCCCATAAATGTCCTCAAAGTCAGAAAAGGAACAGAGGGAGTGTGCAGCACTGTCACACAGCCAGGCCATGCTCCACTGCTCCAGCCTCCGAGACAACCAGCACTGACATCAAAGTCCATTTTCCTGCAGGTCCCATCCAGTCCCTCCCCTTGTCTGCAAGTGCATCACCCCTGCAGCACACGGCTATATTGACTCCCAGGCTGCAGCCAGTGGTGGGACAAAAGGCTGGGCCACTCCTGCCTTCGTGCTGCTCTGGTGACAGTGCCATCAGCCACAGAGGGGGAGGACAGTGTCTTCAGGGTCTGGGATGCAACGAGGGAATCCAGGTCAGCATCAGAATTTAACAGAATTGTTCTGCCAAGTTATTAACATCAGTCCTGCTCCAGACCTGAGTTTGTTTCGCTGTCTTGCCTTCCCACTCTAAATGAATTTGCCGAGCAATTTTAAGAAACAGAAAAAGGCTGTGACCAATTTTCAGGCCTTCTGATTTAGACATTAAAAAAAAGAAAAAAAACACCCTACAATGTTTCCCTCTTGTTTTTCTAAATAAAAATAATGTATAGCCCTAACTGGATAATAAATATGCTCAAAAGCTGTCCTTAAGTAAAAGCTTTTGATAACAAATTGCCTGTGCTAACCGCTATTTTACTGTTGAATTTTTTATTGTTGCTTAAGCACTGCAATTATGCTAATAAGCCTGAGAGGATGGTACACTAAAGCATTGAATGTGACAGATATAATACTCAATAAAATGTTAATCTTACCTGAAAATTGGAATCAAACAGCCTTATTAGTATTTATGGATATGGCATCTCCAACATGTTTCTTAAGAGGTATATATATATGCAATAGATATTTCTAAATATACCCTACTATTTCTCATGCCTCCATACAATTTAATTCCAGGTGGCTATTACCCCTGCTGCTAATTGCCAGTCCCTTTTGGAATAAGGAAAAAAAAGAGCGTCGCCTTCTGGGCCATGCAAAACTCCTGCATGTGGAAGGGCTTTTCCCCTTGGCACCTGAAGGATGGCAGCTGTCCATGGGGATGGGGACACCTCTCCCCAGCTCATGGCATGGCCACCAGGCTTGTGAGGGTATGGCACCACACAACAAAGGCACTGCTCTGCCATCCTCAGTTCTCCTTTTCTCCCATATCTTCTCCTTTTATGAGCGAGGCAGGTAAATCCAGAAAAGGGTTATTTACAGGTGTCGGAAAAATGACTTCTGGATTTGAAGATGGGCCTAAAGACAAATTTATTTTATTTTAAAACTTCTCAGCCAGTGCTGACAGGGAACCAGACCCATCTGCTTCACTGCAAGTTACGGCGCTGCTGACTTGGACCAAGAGCTGCTGAGCTGTCGCAGGGATCTGGTACAGAGCTGTTGCATGACCTTCCACAAGCTGCATTGCTTTTTGCACCATTATTTCACCACCCAGTCCCAGTCTAATTTCTCAACTGATGGCATAACTTTTTTCAGGGAACTTGCTGCCTTTCACCACATGGAGCTTTTTTTTTTTTTTTTTTTTGGCCAAACCTATCTGAGTTTCAGATCCAGCCTCAGAGCTCCACTAACATGAACTTCCTGTGGTCAAAGCAAGCGATCTTCATTACCTTCACTTTCTCATCTATGGAAAGAAGAATAGATAACCTCAGAAGAGCCACATACTTCTGACAAACTATTTCTATACAACAGACTGTGTGGCTTTCAAACACTGCATGTTAATGCCTTAATAGCAGCTGCTGGCTCCCAATGTCACTCCTCATGCTGCTCCCACCCAGAGGAGTCGATTCTGCTGACAGGACAGCAGAAACACTGACAATCGCCATTATATTTCCTGACAGTTAAGCAAGATTCTTGCCACTGGATGCTGCAAGCCTCCTTGGTGGCAAACATTAGGTGGGAGACATCTAGGAACTGTTTCCATGAACAGTCACAACAAGGTAAAAAGGAACCAGCTTCCCACCGAAATCTGGGATTCTCAAAGCACTCAGAGATCACAGCAAGCAACCCACAGGACACAACTCACAACATACCAGGATGCACTAGGGCTTTCCTAAGCGACTCTTGGAACACACGCTGGCTTGCACTGAAGGCGAGGATCGAGTGCAAGGATGGGAACAGGATGGCTTTGCAGGACAGAGCTTAGAGAAGCTCCACAAAATCTCATTTGCAAGTGAAAGCAAGGAGCACAGTAGTAGAGGAAAAAAAATTCAGTTGCAAAATCAAAGAAAACTACTAATTGACTAAGCTGGCACCTTGAAGAGTCAGGAGATACACCCAGGGATCCTCCACCCCAAGTGAGCCCCAGCATCAGATGCCAAATTTCAGGTGCAGCCACCAAGTTACCCAGGCACAGAGCCGCACAGTGCTGCAGGACTGCAAGGCAGCCACTCCCATAGAGGTGGCAGGACTCATCCCTGCCATGTTAAGTGAGTCTTGTCATTATTTTCAACCCTGCAAGGAAATCTAAATTGAACTTTGGTATACTGTTTTCTTTTGCTAAGCAGCAATGCTTGAATGTTAACTCTGGTCATGACAGGCATATTTATGGAGCATTCTTTGCAAATAATCTTACCCTGACCAGTCCGAAAGGTCAGAATCATAAAAAATAATAACAACAATAAAAGAAGCACAAGGCTGGAAAGGCATCACTGCCATTGGTACAACCGTTCAACTTATTAACCGTCCTTGAAACAAGGTGAACTGCAAGGTCTTGGATTTATTTGATTGATTGAGATCAAAAGATCAGGGGGGCACACAGTAAATTGTATCTTTCCATGAACGCATTTTGCTTTCAAGATTTCAACGGATAGTTGCAGGAATTGAAAAGCTCAAGGGGGGCAGGGAGGAGAAGAGAACAAAAAAGTACAAAGGTGACTTCAGAAAGGCATCCCTTATTTCTCTTTTGACACCATCTGCATTTCTTAGCACTATTTGAAAGTTTCTTCCATGTTGCCATACCCCTGGGACACAACAGCTTATCTCTGCTAAGCAGAGGATGATAACGAGCAATAAGACACTAGTGTTACTCGAGGGGAGACACCAGTATTTGCTGACACCAAGAATGAAATATAACTACTAGAGAAACCAAAGTCCAACAAGAGGTTGAAGAAATTCCCACTGAATTTCAGATGCCCTGTGAGATAAGAAAGGTATCTCACTGATCTTCTTAACCAGCCTGAGGAAGACAAAGCACCTGAACCCCACTCTTCTCAGTCTGCTGGCTCAGAAGCTGCCTGAGCCCAGGCTCAGTTTATCATCAGCAGCTCCCATGGAAGGGAGGAAGAAGCAAGGGAACTAAAGGAGCCGCCATCCTCAGAATATCATTTATTTCAAGACCCAGCTGGTGAGCCAGCATTTTTAAAGTCAGGAAGACCCTGCTGTGTTTGCTGTCAAGACACAACAAAGAAACACAATGGAGAACAAGAACAGAGGAACAAGAGAAGAAAAATTAAACTTTCCTCCATTTCATCAGCCCTGGCTCCAATCTCTCTGTGTTCCACATGATATTTGTATTTTGCTCAGTTTATCTTTATTTGTAGCATTGTGTTCTCATGTCACTATAAAACAGGTGAGACTGCCCACCTGAGAGTAAAACCCTTACATGGACCACAGAAGAGAACCAAACTCACAGAAACTTTCTACAAAGGAGCTAGAATTGATAAAACCTCCTATTTTACCACAAGTTTATGCTGCATGCCAGCAACAGAGGATTAAACCTCTTCTCACTGAGCGTATCCTTCCCTCCAAAATAACATCACCATTCAGGTAACAAAGACACTGAGCACCAGAGTTAATTGCTGTTGTATCAATTCATCATCAAACCATGCAGCTCATTCTGCACAGATGCACTGAGCTTTGCCTTTCAAACTATCAGCTTTAAAGCAGGAGATCATCACTAGTGCCTCAGCCAAACTTAAGTTTAGAACTTGTCTTATTTACAGTGGACAGATTTACAGTTTTTTCCCCCCTTTCTCCATGACAAGTTCCTTATTTCCAAAATTTACAAGCTGAGGCACCAGTACTGCTTGACTTCTCTTGCTGTTCTGCTTCTGCCCAAACCACATTCTCAATCTCTGCATGTGCATTTCTCTTCTTACCCCAAGAGAGCAGACAGCTGGGTATCACGAGACTGTTTCAAGAGGAGACGCTCACATCCAAAGGCTGATGCATTCAGGCACACCCCAGTTACAAAGTACTCTGAAACATGGAAAAGAAAATAATTGTCTTCAGTATGTTAGACAGTACAGTCCACTAGTAAAGGAAAACCCAACAACTCTGAAGTGGAATTTTTCCCACCCCATTATTTAACATGCAAACAGATCTTCAAAAGCAACATCAATGACTGAAGATACATCATGAGCCACCACTCAAACTTGGCCACGCTTTCTCTGACAACCACCATAAGGGTTTGATAAATCTCTGTTCTAACAAAGTGTTCATGGATTTTGCAGAAAGTTCTGCCAGGTTGTAAGTTATAGGCAGCACACATCAAAATAAAATGGCTCCAACTCCAAACATTTATGTACTGTGACAGAGGACAAATCTTAATGTTACCAGTGGTGACTTTATTTACATTGTCACTGAAACCAACAGAGACAAGACTTCTAGTCTACTCTGAGATTTAAATGTGTGTAATTATGGGAGAGACCCAGAGGATAAAAGTCAGGCCTTATGAATGGCTGAATAACTTCTGTGTTCCCAACATAGTCCTTACCTCCATCTTCAGGATATTCCACCTAGAAAAAAATGAAATCTTTCTCATTAACCCAAGGGTTTGGTGACAATGTAGAAAGAATAAAGAAAGGATTTACATTAAGTAGTGTTTGGAAACAAAGGGGAGAGTTCCAAATATCAAGAACATCCCAAATTTTATGAGAGATAACAAGTAAAAAGGGAGAGCAGCAATAATACATTTCCCATCCTACTTCTGGAGACCCTCAGAAAAGCAGAGCTAAATAGTAGAAGATAATTTGCCACAACTGCATCTTTCAGCAGTAGATCACCTTTTGCACCCTATCTCATCTAAATTCCTGCCTCCTCTCAGCAGGGGCTGCTCCTGGTCCCAAAGGATCAAGTGACTTTGTAACAAAGACGCCTTTTCCAAGGGCTGAAGCCAAGAAACACTCAATTTGCCACCTGCTGTGAAAACAAGATACCTGTTGCACATCTAAGAGTGTGCCAATGCAACAACTTGGGGTCTTCTCTTTCGCATGCATCATCCATCCAACTGTCCCTCTGGCTGCTGCACTTTGTCCATCTCCAAGTTTGTACTTGGGATGTTTTGTTTTCTTTTCCTCCGCAATCCTTCTCAGCTGCCCTGGGCTTTTGCTTTCCTTCATCACTTACACTCTTACCAATGCCAACATTTACAGCCAGCCAGCCCAACTGCTGTCAGCACAGGAAGGTGACAAACTCCTATTTAACACAGATTTGATAACAGAAGTACTGTTTCCAATGCTAAAGAGGAATACCTGCACCAATAACGTCCCTAACGTGGCACACAGTAGCTGAGGAGAAAGAGAAATAAATGCCTCTTAATGAAGATGAAAAACTCAAAAGCATCTCAAAATATATGATGGACAAGTTAATAAGAGTTTAAATGTACGCTCATCTTTAAGAATGAAAAGAGCTCCAAGGACTTCAGCAAGATCATCTGCAGCATCAGACATATTACCTCCCAAAATACTAGTGGGATAAGGATGTTTAGCAAGGGATAGAGATATGAGGAATGCTTCCACCAAGAAAATACACCCATTTCTACAGCTGAATTACAACAGCTGTTGAAAACCATGGAGTAGCATTGAATGGCAGCCCAGGACAGGGAGCCAAGACGACTACCACATGCAATTGAAACTGCCAAGGGATTAAGTTAGGTCAAATGTAATTACACAAATTGGATCCTGGCCAGAGTACTGGCTGGTTTAAGAAAATTAGAAGAGGTGTTCAAAAGTTTCAGAGATGGAGTCCTCCTCCTGTTAATTATTTGGTGAGTCAGTCACTGAAGTCTCTACTCTGGGAGGCTGTCTGAAAAAGGGGAAAAAATGAGGCATAAACTTGAAAGGCATTAGAAGCGATTAGCAAAAGCCTTTGTTCTCCATGGCAATCCTTGCTGCACCAGTGCGCGAAAGCCTTTCATGTTCATGCTGAAAAGTGGCCTTAGTTCCTTTGATACTTCTGTGAGGAAGCATTTAAATTTACAAATATCCTGCTGACAGAAGTTACAGACAACAGTCGAGGAACTTGTGCTCAGCCCAGCCAGATCATACCCATCTCTCAGGCAGCCAGTACTCCTGTTGAAAGGAGGAATGACAACACAGGCACACACTCACTGAGACCTGAAGGCTCTACTTGCTAGTGGTGTATGAAAGCCAAGTCACGTCAATAAGAAGGTTGCAGCCATGTGGGACAGTGGTCTCCTTGCCTTCATTCAGTTTTCAGAAGATGGGGAGCACGCAAGGCAGGCATGGTAAGGAGACCAGAAAGGATGCTTTGTGGTCTGGCAGCTAAGCATCACTTGGAAAGATTAGATCCTGTTTATGCCTCTGCCATAAACCTTCGGAACGATACAAGCAAAGTCACATATATCAATTTTTTCCCACATATTTATTGCTTTGCCTTTCCTGGCTAAGATACAGAAAGATCATGTCCAGAAGAGACAAGAACTACCAGTCAGAGACTGAGATTCTCTGTTCAACCTTTAATTGAGACTTCTACTATAATCATGTACAGTGCTACAAAACATGAAGTGTTCTGAAAAAACAGGCCTTGTAAGTCTCAGTTTTGGCACCTGAAAGAAGTAGATGCCTCTGTTACTTCTGCATCTGGAAGTCATCATTAGAGATACACTCATTGCTGTCTCTGAAGCAGCTGGATGCGACAATAAAAGCATTACAGAATTGGAGATTAACCTTTTTGGGTAGTTTATTCAGTGAAATGTTCAGATGATGCACATTAAACAAACCATTTTTTGACTGATGCGAAAAAAATAGAGAGAGATTAAATAACTATCTTCTCAACAAGTGCCATACACCAGGCATGTCAAGTGACATGGCTTCCTCTTGCAGTGACAGCAGGTGAACACGCAACTGACGCCTCTGCCATATTGATTTCGTGCCGTCTCCCCCCCCTCCCCCCCTTTTTTTTTTAACTTTTCATAAAACAAGCCAGGAAAAGGCAGACATTTCACAGCACAGACTGGTGCAATTTGTGCTAATGGCCCAAGTGTAGATGCAAGCAGCAGCTTGCTTCTCTCTGCGTGGAACAGCCAACGGAGACAAGTTCTGGTGGTACAACTGCTACTATGGCACACCTTGCCCCAGCAACACCTCCTCCTCCCATGGCTCCACAACAAGCAGGGCAAGAACTAAGAGGACAGGAGAAAATCTCTGCTGTCTTGCCATTCTGTGCAAAATCCAGGGGCAAATGTGGAAAATGTGAAAATGAGGAAATATGGAAAAATGTTGCAATCTGTGCTGACCACACACAAGCTGTTGGTCTTCCAAAAGACAGTTAAGTGTTCTTCCAGGTAGCAAAACCACAACTGTCCTAAATTCCTCATCCCTGGCAATCCTATGACAAGGCAATCACTCCCTTGGAATCCCCAGGCACCACACAGATTTCTAAATAGGAGCAAACCAGCATGGCAATTCCTCCCATTCTTCCCAAACACCTTCCAAACAGCTTCCACTGAAGCCACTCCCACTGGAAAAACCCAGAAAAAGAGGTTTTGACAACAATAGAGACCTAGTATAGGAAATAAGACCAAAGGGGTACAAGTCAGAGAAGATTGTAAGCAGCAGGTATTATAGTGCTTTTTTGAGTTTAAATTATTCAGCAAGGTCAACACAGAGCATGTATTTACCTCCAGGCCTGTATATGCCCGAGGATACCCACACCGACAGTGCTGAGACGGAGGCAGCACTTCACCCATGCCGGGTTTCTGCAGCAGAGGCCCCTGGCAGCTCCTGGCCCTGAGCATCCTCATTAGCAACAGGTGGAGGGGACACCTGACAACAACGTCATTGCCCTGAACAGCACAGGCCCCAGCCCTTCTCCTCTAGCCGGGATGAAAAGCTGGGCAGGGCATTCCCATTGCAAGGAACACCAGAGCCAGAGCCACTGCATCACCAGTGCCATGTGTGGGTACCACTGCAAGTCAGGGGAAAGCACAGGGCTGATTCTACACACACTACAAAGAATAGACTTTTCAGCATAACGAATACACTGGGCCAAGGCAGACTGGAGGGTTTCATGACAAAGAGGGGCCTGGTGCCAAGAGAAGCATGTAGGGGGACATCCCCCTGAGGCAGTAATGGTGATTAACTGATGGAGATAACGGCCTCCAGCACCTGAAATGAAGCACAAGGAAATGGAAGAGAAAGGACTAATGCCGAGTGGCAACAGAGTCAGGGTTGTTGTTCATATAAGGATTTTTTCTTGCCTAGGTTACTCAATGTTAAAAAACGTTTCCACATGTAGGGACATCCTGCTCACTGTATTAAATTAAAGGGATGATTCAAGAGGGAACAGCTTTCAGTAGGCAGGGGGGAAAAAAATCAATTTCAGGTTGCTACGGACAACTGGGCTGTCTCCTGTAAAACAGAATCGGATTCAGCTCTACGAACCTGAACACAAAACATTCCCTCAAATACAACATACACAGGCTCACTAAATTAATGAATACAATAAAATACAGACTTGTGTCATCTCCCAGGATTTTTGGCTGAAGTAAGGACGTGCTCAAACCTGCTAATTACTGCAAAATACAGGACTGGAGTTTGACTCAGCAGTGGCTTTCTGACTGCCAGTCCAACACCAACTGCTGCCTTGGCTATTTGATGGCCAAATAAACCAGAGCAGTGCTCAGATTCACCTTGCTCTGGGCACTTTCATGTGCTCTGGGCTTTCAGCGGGATCTAAAGCTATGTTCTGCTGATCCAGGCCCCTGTAGATCTCAGCTAGAAGGGACAGCAAAAGCTCAGCCTAAGGCTTACAAGAATGTCCTAGCTGATACTGGACAGAGGCAGTTTTAACCTGCCCACAATCCGTGAATAGCCTAAATAGAAAGAACATTTCGATCTTAGCAGCTGACCTCTGGTCACAGCTGCCAGCAGGAACCTTGCATGGACAGACCACTGGGGACAACATGGTGGCCACAGTCCAAGAGGTGTCCTCTCCCCACACCTTGTATTGGAATAATTTCAAGTAGGTTTTAAGCACTATCCCCACTCTCTGCAGAAAGAAAAGACGTCTAGGCCACCACATGCATGGATACCACCTCCATTCCTGTGTGACCTTCTCCTCCAGCACTCTATCCATCAGCAGCCCAGAGCACTCAGACCCCTCTGCAAAGCACAGATCCCTCAGTCCTCGCACCCTGGGAGCCTCACCACTCTGGGTTGCAGCCACACAGCTAGTCATGTTGCTGTAGTCACACTGAGCTGAGCACCAACCATGAAGCATCCTTCTGTACCACTGACTGACACAGGAGACAGACATCAGGTCATCACAGCAGCCTGCTGAGAAAATGTAGGGTATGCGCTGGATGCTGGACTCCAAACCCCTGATCAGATAATCTGGAGCAGAGATGAGGCACTGGATTATGTACCCTCCACAACAGCTGTTAAGGAATCAAACAAATCCATCTAGATCAATCTCTCCATCAAGGCTAGAGGAAACATCATCCTCATCCCACGACAGTGTAAGTCTTAACTTTATGGAGCAGTTGATAATTTTCCAATGAAACTTACCATCAAAATATAAGATTTTATTAGCAAAACCAATGATGTGTGCAGAGACAGTCCCTCATGTGTCTTACAAAAAAATAAAAAACATCTATGAATAAATCTGACAGCAATAAAGAACATTGTGCAATTATTACAGCTGTTTTACAGGACTATCTAATAATGACAGCCCATACTTCTGATAAGAAACCTTAAGGCAGCACCACAAAAAATATATATATAAAAGGAATAGAAGCACAGCATTCCCCTATACTTAGAGGGCGTAAACACGGTGCCTGCTTTGTGTTTATTGACTTACATTTTTTTTCCCAAGAAGATAACATCCTGGAAACAAAACCACACAAACATTTACAGAAATATTTACCAGTCACCTATCTCTTTCTCCTTCTCCACCAGTTCCAGTGCTTCGTTGCATTAGAAAAGCAACCAGTGAAAATTTACTCCTATTTAAACCTAGCAGAAATGGAAGCAAGACAGAGAGACTGTGACCTTTCAGCACCCACAAAACTCATGATGGTCCTTAAACCACGCACACAGGTCAGATATCTGCAACATCCAAGTGCCTTCTGCAAGCAATACACCCAGTGGGGACACAGGAGTGGAGTCCTGACACCCATTTCTTCCACCAAGTTCACTGGTTTCCCAGGATAGCAGCCACAATGCCCAACCTGCAGCCAGGGCTCTGCAGCCACCTGAGTGCAGCTGCTGTCCAATATTTCATCCAGTAGCAGCTGTGGAGCTGGGCAGTTGGAGCAGTTGGATCTGCCCATCTCCAGAAAAAAGCCAGGCATGGTCAGGAACCCAACTGCATGTCCAGCACCCCAAGCACTCACTATCCCAAGCACTCACTTCCCACAGGATGCTCTGAGTGTATCCAATCCTACCAGCTTGCCAGTCTCCTGTTTGCAACTGGCAACCATCATCCACGTCAATACTTTCATAAAGAACTCACACAGTCAAAACATCAACTCACCACAAATCTAATATTCACCAATCCCACTGTTCAACTTTGCATGGAGGTCTGGCTAATGCACCAGGAGCACCACTACGCCCCATTTATAGCAAGATGCTCAACAATACACTTATGTGAAACGGTGTCAAAAAAGAACACCTGGTAGTTCTACCCCAAACATTTTGCCTAGCAGCCATAGCTACCTTTTCACAAGAGCCAAAGGTCCACTCTCTACTCCATCTGGCTTGAAACAACCTCCGGATGCACGTGGGGATGGATGAGGAAAGAGTAACAAGAATACTCAACAGATGTTTCCATTAGCATAGATTTGCCATTCATTTCTCTTTCTTCTGCCGTCAAACTCCTTTATTACCCTCACTGGATAATTTACAGTGCTTGTTGCAAAGTACAGTCTCTAAGAACAGAGACAGTAAACACTTGATAATGTAGAAGTTCAAAGAGTTGAGCCATGCATGACCTGCAAGCAGATTGTTGCTATTTCCTTGCACGCATAAAAGGGCTTTGCCTTCATGCGATGCTGGAACTTGTCATCATGAAACACCCTCCTATTACAACATGGCCCAGAGGAGCTACTATTTTGGGTCCTAATAATGTGCTTGGTTTTACAGGAAAGCAAGAAGGCAAGTAACATGGAACAACCCAGCTGTCAAGTAGAGAAACAGATGGGATCTTCACAAAGCTACACAGATTGCCTTAGTCAAGTGCTGTCACAGCCCATCCTCAAGATGGGAAAGCACAGCGCAGGAGCTAGATGAAAGGAGCTTGTGAAATTAAGTAGCATCATCACCTCCACAAGGCCTGTGAAGAAACAATAGGGAACTGCTTTTCAGGCACTCTGATCCCAAAGCAGTAAAACATGACTCAAAGTTGTCAGGTTGCTTTTTCCCTCGTTAGAAAAGCCTTTTGGCTGAGTGACAATTGCCCAATTCTCCCACCTGTTTGGTACCCATGAAACACAGAGAGCATCCACGGAAGCACAAGTCACATCTGTGGTCTTGGAAAAGCTCTCCCTTTGGAAATAAGCACAAACCAGGCTGACTGGAGGTGTCCCTGCTAACGTGGGCCCAGGTGCTGGCGAGCAGGCAGGCTGCCCATGTGCAGAGAGCGCCCACGATTCACCCCTCCGTGGCTTCCAGTCCACAATTTGGCTTCTAAACAATCTAGGAAACCACAACACCTGCCATGGCAGTTCAGCTCCCATGTCACTGAAGAAGGTGCCTTTGCATACCATGAATCAGTGGCACACGAGGAGAGATGATGGACTGGCCTGACCTTCCTCATTCGTCTCAGGAGGGTGCTACACCCAAGCTAACAAATCCGTTTAGGAAATTCAGGCCCATATCTAATAGATAGAGGACCTGTGCTTTGTACTTCCAGTCTCAGCCCAGATCAGAGCACCTCAAGTCAGCTATTCACGCCCACAGTTATTCAAACAACAAAGGCTGAAGCCAGATTATGAATGAAGCAACAGGATCGATTGTCTTATCTACCCTCCCCCTCCCACTAACTGGAAGATGCTATTCAGGGAAAATATAATTTAAAGGTGGAGGCTAACAATGAATCAGATTGATTTTTAGATGAAGAAAATAGATGTAATTGCAGTCTACCTGCTTACAGTTTGCCAAGTGAGAGTAAGTTTCAGGCCAATCAGGCCTCCTCTTCCCTTCCTTATTCCAGCCCCTTTCCCTCTTCTGTCCCCCACCAAAGAAAGAAAAAAACCTTACAGAAAGAAATTCCTTTACACAAGACAATTAAGTGTTGCTCAGAGCCAGCTCAATGCTAGCTTTCCTCTCCCTGCTAAACAGTACAGAGCCTGAATTAATGGATGTACAGAGGGTCTACTTTCCAGGGAAAAGCAAATTCCGAGTTTGCAGCTGAGAGGAATGCATCGTATGTCTGGTATTCACGCTGCGCCCTCTTTTCCTCTTTCTTTTTTTGGCCATATAAGGAGCTGAGCACAGCAGGCTGGGCCAGGGAGCGCAGCGCTGCGTGCTCAGCACCGTTAGCCTTCCGACTTTGTTTGCCTTTACTGGAAATCCAATAAATCCATCCAGGAAAAAAGCTAGTGCATATGCCATGGAGTGTCAGGCTCAGACATCGCGTTCCTGAGATGCAGGATAAAAAGAGAAGCAAGCTGAACAAGACCAGCCCAGCAAGTGCTCCCACAGAGCTGCAAGCACACGTACACTGCACAAGCAATAATTTCCTTCATTACGTGGCAGGGAAAGGGGTTGATAACTCAAAAACTAGAGACTATTGCAGCTCCAGTCCTAAAGGGTTGTTTCCGAGATTTGCAGCACTCAAATCATACCTGCACAGAAAATAAAGGACAACCTGGCCTTCAGTGCATGCAGCTGGGGCTGCATGTGCCCTTAGCCACAGAGAAATAGATCCTCTCTAATACAGGTTATAAACAGGAGTGTGGGACTGCACTTTAGAGATGTAAATTGCTGGGAATTTTTCCTAGAGTCCTGACAATCTCTAAGTTTGAGACTATTGCAGCAATTTCAGCGGCAGACTGGGATTTCCATATCCCCAATGCAATTACAATATTACAGCCTAAAAAATAAAACCTTTTTGCCATTACTGCTGCTTCTGTAAACAACAGACTGTTCCTGTGGGCACCCAGGGCGCTGCATGAACAAAAAGAGAGGAGAAGACACACATCATACTACCTTCCCTTTATGGAGATTGAAGGGTGCTGCCCCATGGGACGACAACAGCAGCCATCAGAGCCCCTTATGGGTGGCCCCAGGACCACAGAGCGGGGCAGAAGCCCACAAGCAACCCAAACTCACATGAACACCCTGTCCTCCCACCTCTGCCAAGCACATGAAGTTCCATCCCCTCCCCAGCACTAACACCTGTGGGCTGCAGCTCCCCATTGCCACCCTCTCTTTGGAGGTCCCCTCCCAGCCCCTGCAGCTGCCTACTCCCAACCCTCCACCTGCACAAGGGAACGGGAAGGACAGCAGCCAGAAACCTCTTCATGACATCCGAAAACAGACTTCAGCCTTCACCTGTTGTATCCCAGATGGAGCCAGGGAAGCACCAAGTGGAGTGACTTGGATGAAGACACACAGCTGAAACTTGACTGGGGGAAGGGAAAGTTTCTAGCCTCATTAATAACAGCCTGAAATTAAAAGCAGAGCTTGCAGTACAGCTGCAATTTCAGCCACCCCGCTGCTTGTGTTAACAGTGTGGCTTTACTATGGTCAGGGATTAAAAACAGCTTCAACAATTAAAGGAGGGAAAAGAAAGAAAATAATGACTGCACGAAAGAACCACTACCAACAAAAATCAGTAAAATAAAAAATTCCTGCGGCTGGAATGATTAGCATGAGTGAATGCTTCCTTCCCCGCTGCCAACAGGCCCACACATGTTCCCTGCCAAGCGCATCTGTCCCCTACCTTTGCGAAACCACCCGCTGCCCTGTGTCTCAGCACCAGCCACCGTCAGTCTCCCCAGAGATGTCACCTCCTGCCAAGAGTAGGTGCTCTGCAACCACCCTGCTCTAAGCAGACAGCTTGGAAACCTTCCTTACTCTTGCTGTCTAAATGCTACAGCATTAGGAGCAAAAAGAGAAAGAAAAAGACTTTGAATAAATGACTAATATGCCTCTAACTCCTCAGGAGGCACCGGTCCTCGCCGAGCAGCCACAGAAGCAGGAGGGGAGAGCGGTGGGGTGGATCAGCAGACCCAGACAGCTCCTCACAAGATTGGAGAAGAAACACGCCTGTGTCTCTTGGAGATGAGCTGGTTGCTTAAGGGTTCCTGAAAGCAGTCACCCTGCATTCCCCAGCACCTGCCCACAGCAGCCCTGACACCACCACAAATGAGCTGCCAGCAGGAAGTCTCAGTCTGTCATGTCTCAATACAACAGTTGATGCCTTTGAGGGATTGGCCAATAATGCTGAGATTGAACCTACCCTCTCTTCTTTATAAGAATTAAAAGCAATATATTCATGAGAAAGAGGAAAACTATCTCCCTTATCCTTTCACCACTTTTGTGACAAGAGCAGTTCCTGGAGATATCACCTTTCGGGCAATCACTTATGTTCACTGCCAAAGCTACTGAGGACCAGAATTCCCTTAAAGGCCAAAAATATCACAGACCAAGCTCACACTTTTTCTCAATAGTGTTTCTGCTCTCTGCCCTCAACAGGTTTGCAGCCCAGTTGACTAGAAATTTTGGAGTTTGGGATTTTTTTACTCCTTTTATTTCACTAATAAAATAGTGCCTTTGCCTTTGAACAACAAAAAAAAGTAAGCACAGCCACAGCATTGCAGGAAGGTAAAAGTTTTCCCTCATCCACACCTACAGCTCTTTCACCACTGCAGAACATTTGGCTTTCAAAATCATCCCAACCATGGCCCCTCAACCAAAGCCCCTGCCTTTGCACTATGAGGATATTAACACGAGAACCACAGGACATTTGCAGAGATATGCTCTGGGCAAATTCCAGCAGCTACCACAGAGCTTCAGTGCTCCAGAGCCAACCTCCCAACACAACCGTGGTCATCCTTACCCAAACAACAGACCTACATTCCTCCAGTGCTTCCCATGGGGACACACTGGACAGATTTGGTCCTCAGAGCAACATCAACCCAGCAGCAAAAGCAATGCTAGGAACACCCAACAGATCTGACCCCCATTCCTGCTCTGGGACAGATTCAGAATCATTTTCCATAGGGGATTGAAGTCACATCCCTGCCAAGAGAGTTATTAGTTGACGGAAAAAGTCTTTGCCATATCTGGAGACAAAACAGTGGATTCAGGAAAATTCTTGCCGCAACAAAAAGACGATGATGCCCAACCAATCCACTGTTGTGTGACAATGCAAGGGTCCAGACATCTGCCCTCAAAAACCAGCCAAAAGCACTTTACACTATTTGCTTTCATAAGCCCAGAAACTCCAAGGCAGTTTGGGCAATCCCTTCACAATTCCCTTCATTGTAGCGTATGACGTGTTTCAACAGAACTTTATTTGAAGCTATGTCTGCAAAAATATCACAGTTAAGGTGGCAAGTCCCCAGGAAGCCACACAGCTGTCTGCACCATGTCCAGGGCTGGTTTGGTATCACGCAAAAACCAAAACCTCCATTCTTTTTACCCAGAAGTCTCCAGTATTTCAAAAACATTTAAAATAAAGCTAAGAAACCCCACAATACACTTTCTCAGACACCAGAGTACTTTCACAATACCAAGGTGACTGCAATCAAAAATCACCGTGGCTTAACAAATTTCAGTGAAGTGACTTCTCGGTGGTTTCAGTTAAAGAGCTTTGCCTCGCCTTTTCAGCAGGCTGGGAGAACACGTGGCCATGGCAACTTCAGCTGTGAGAACAAACCAACTCCCTGCAGCCTCACAGCCCCACCATGGAAAGCACCATCCCCACTCTGCAGACAGAAAGCATGGAAGTTCTCATGAACTATAAAAGCTCTTGAATTTCCATTAGAGAGTTACTGGAATTTATTGGGTTAAGCATGCTAATATATCAAAACCACCAAGGACTTAAACTTTGTACCTATACAATGCAAGCCCTGAGATTCTGTCCTCCTATTGATAAAGTACCTTTGTATTAATGGGGCTTAAAACGGATTTTAACCATTAGCTGAGAACTTTCCTCCGTAAAAGGGAGTCATCCAGGTACATTCATAGGAGCATACTTCCTGTTCTTCCTGAAGTTGGAAGGTTTTGCTTGAGCCAACGCTAGAGAGAGGACTTGATCAGAAAAGCACCCAGCGTCACTGCTGGTCTTGGCAAGATTGGATTTACTACAGCAAGGACTAGAAAGAAGATCTGCCTAGTCTGAAGGCCAGAAGTCCAAAAGGCAAGCCAAAAAGTAACTCATTCCCTTTCCTAACAAACCGTGTTTTCAGCTGGAAGTTGCTTGGCAGCCTTCCTACCAGAGGATGCTACAGGTCAAGACAAGGGTTCATTCCCGGCCAGGCCGAGTGGGGACATATGAAACACAAGAACAGACAGTGCTTTGCAAACAGGGCCTGGAACACCACAAGGATTGCATCTGCTGGGCAGTAAGGGATGCTGCTGGCCAGGGCTGACGGGCTCCAGGAAGTACTGACCTTCCAGAGAGCAAGGATGGGGTAAGCACTGAGGCACAAACAGGAGTAGCCAAGGCCAAGTCTTCAGGCAACCAGCTGCACCACACCAGCCTCACGAACACCTTTGGTTTCTTGTTTCTGTGAAGAATCAAACATAATGGCATTCTATAAGAAAAATGTCACTTAAACTCCTTATTAAAGGTAATTTCCTCCCCCACCCCTTTTTCATTAGCAACACTCAAGCATTCATCAAATGATCCTGTTACTTCCAGGTAAAACATTAGTCTTTTTAAAAAGAACCTACATATTAGCACTGTCTATTGTTATAACCATAAAAAGTTCTACCAAAAAATCAATTTAGAAGCACAGTGTCCCATCCACCTGAATAGGAATTTATCTTAGATAAACCTCATACACAGGGAAACCCATAAGTGCTTGGGGAACAATGCTCTTATGGGGAAAAGATGCAACAATAACTACATTAGTTTTCCCTTCTAGGCAATAGCTTTCCACTTAGATTTTATACAGTGCACCTGCTTATTATTCTTATTACAAGATATTCCATTCAAATCCATGCTGCAAGCATCCCACTCATCACAAAGAGACTTCAGGACGGCAAAAAAAAAAAACAAACCAAACATTAAAGGAAAGCAATCTGTAGTAGCACATTGCACCACACTGATTTCAAGCAGGCTGTCATTCTGATCACACCAGACCGCATTTCAACTCCAACAGTATCCTTCAGTGAAACGCCCCTGTTACAGCACTGTTCTTGCTACATGGAGTCCTTTTGAAATGAATGGTACAAATTCTCTCAGTCTTTTGAAAAGAACTGTGTTGCTCAGAGGGCTTCAACTTTTCACACCATCTTTTCCAATAACTTGCAAAGCAGTAAGGCCAAAACAGGCCATTCTTCAAGGCAAGAATTAAAAATAAATAAATCAGCACTTTCCTTGGGAAGGAACTACAGAACAGGGCTGTGAATCCCAACTCAAGAGAGCCTTATGTGTCATTCCAGATATAGGACAACTCAGAAAATCACTTAAGTACACGATTAACTGTAATATGCGCTTAAGTTGCTTTGACTTCCGTAGGACTTAAGCATATACTTACGTTCTTTCCTGTACAGAAATACTCTCTTAAACCAGATCCTGTTTTGTAGGGTTGCTGCACATATACACACACACTCACGTGCAGCTCATGCCCTCAGGAAAGCTCTGGCTCCCCAGCCTAGCTGCAAACCAGACTGCCTGAATTTTGTGCCTACATACAGACCAAAGTGTTTCTTTCATTCAGAGCTTTAAATAACCACCCTGAGGTCTGGAAGTACTTCATCTTGGACAGGGGCATGAGAAAAGACAGCAATTTCCTCCCAGCCTTCCACCACGCTACTTCACTGGGCATGTGTGACTGCTAAACTTTGTCATTTCTGGTCTTTCAGATGCCTGGAGTCTTCTGTGGCCCAGGACAGCATTATAAGGCAGACACCAGAAAACAAGGTGTAACTCCATTGGCATCCCTTTCCTCCCAGGATGCTCCGCACCAAACCCAGAAATGTCTTTGATTTCCAGTTCACTGTGTGATGGAGGAGAAGGGTTATGGAGTGATGAGGCAGCCAACCACTCACAAAAGACCACAGATACTGGCCCACATTATACTCAAAGGGACCACCATGTAACCCACCATATCCCCCCACCACGGCAGATAGTGCAGTGTTGTCTCACATAGGCAACCGCAGAGCCAAGAGCAAGGAAGGATGCAATAAGTGACAGAGAACATTCTTTAGTCCTTCTCAGCAAGGGAAGGGCTGAAGGACTACAGCAATGAACAAGAGGCATCTGAACCAGCCCTATCATCAAGGACTCGCATGTTTCCAAAGAGAACCTCAGCCAAAAAAACCTCTTTGCTGATCCCTCCTCTCACCAGCTACTCTCTTGCTATTAGAGTTAATTGCAAGCACATTGTTCCTACAGCTTGTCTGATAGAAAGGAACTCCTGCTATGCAGGGGCTTGGTTTTCCCATTTTCTCCATTCTCAAGGCAATGCAATAAATTATTATTGTATATGTTGGCTTAGCAAACAACTAAAGCATCCATGCTGAGTGCCTGCGCAGGACCATGCTGTTTCTCAGTGTGATCTGAAATAGCCAAGATATTAAAACCCCACACAGAATTGAGTTTCTAATGGAAAAATAGATGTGCCAGATACTGACACTGATGATTATTGTGCTAGCATGGGATAGAGCCCAAACCCCTCCAGGTTAGAGGGCTGAGCCTTCCCTGTTCCTCAGTGACCCACATTACAGTCTATCTGCTCCCACATCAACCCACTTCCTCAGGTTACTTGCCCAAAAGATGGATGTACACTATCCTTTCCCAGCCCTGGCCTTTCCCCTGCACTAATCATCACTCTGTTCCAGTGACTACCCCTCCTGGATAAGGGATCAACAAGATCTTTGGTGCTGAAGATGGCATGGGAGAAGAAACACTTCACGGAAAGACATCAAATGATGCATCCAGGTTTTGGATTCCACCAGTTCAATGGCTCAACACAATCCTCCATTTGGGGAAGCACCAGCTGAACAAAACTCAACTCTGTTCAGTAGTGCAAGTTGACTATATTTTACTTCTTGAAAAATCCCTTTCTTACAGATGCCATGCACTGAAAATACTATGATGAGAAATCTCTGCAGATTCAAGATATCAAGGTCTTAAGATCATAACCCTTTTCAAGAAAGGATCAGGACAGCAAACCACACATTCCCAGCACACCTACAACTTCTCCATGCCCAAGATGGGTGTCTAATTCAAATCCACCCTGGCCTTTTTAAAGTTCTTCTCTCCAAGATAGTGAAACAGGCTCCAGGAGCAACAGAGATGCCTGATCTGTTAGCTTTGTGCCCAAAGCCAAGACCAAAGGTGCTGCTTTACCAGAGCAGCAGGGAGGAGGTTGCCAACCAACATTATTCTCTACTGCAACACAACTTCGGGGCTTTCCCCCACCACTCTGGGATCTCCAGCACTCTGTGCAGGGGATTCTGCATCTCCAGTAGTGTGGAGGCTCACAGAGCTGGGGAGAAGTCTCAACATGCACTTCCACACAGGGGGGTGATGGGGTTTGACCTCGAGGGTCTCTGTGACAGTCCTGCATTGAATACAAGACACACAGTAACGCTGAGCCTTGTTCCAGCTGAAAGCTAAATGCCTGTCTTCCCCTCTCAAAACACAGAAATGTCAAAATATCTGCTCATCAGACAAATTACAGAAACAATCAAAGATCACATAGCAACTGCAGGGAGGAGAGTCACCGCTGCAAGCCTGCCCCAGGGAAGTGCAGCATCCCAACATATAAAACTAAACACCCTCAAAAGTGAAAATAATACAGGAAAGTGTACTGCCTGTTATTTAAATATGGATTTCTATTACAGAAACTCACCAGGAACCTGCCCCCACCCCCCCCCCGCCCTCGACCCCTGCAGGGTAACACATTATCTTCTTCCAAAGGTGACAACAGATCAAATAAGAACAGGAGTGACAAAGAGGCAGGAGGAGGGGAGTTGCAGGACGATGCAACTTCCCGCTTCAAAGCAACAAAGTCTTTCTTCCATCAAGTTCATTTGAGTATCAACAAGGGTAAAACTTAAGAAAAACACAGGTAGTTTCAGGATCTACACTTATACTGAGTTGCTTGCCTGCCTTTTCAGTATGGTAAAAAAAAAAAAAAATTAAAAACCCCGGTGGTTTTCAGTAGTTTCTTTCTCTCCTGGTTGCTGTGGAAAAGTCTTGTAGAAATTAAATACTTTGAAACACAAACATGATTGAACACATTGAAGCAAAATTGAAAAAAATGGCTTTTTCCCCCCAAATTATAGTGTGAAATTTCGATAGAAGGAAATATATTTCTTTGAAGTCAGCACTGTCCTTTCAAGTTGACCTTCAGTAACCTGAATCACATGTCCAAGACCACCAACAGGATGTAATTTTCATCTCCAAAGCTTTGGTCTTATAGGATTTATTGTTTAAGCTGTGAGAGAGGGAAGCACATTACATACTGCTGATGGTGCATTTGCGCATGTGAACAAAGATGAGGGTGAGGTGAGATTAGGACAAGCTCAGAATTAGCTCAGTGGGTTATTTATTCCATGACAGCACAGATTAAAAGGGCTGACTGTCCCTTTGGCCTTACAGGCACTCATGTGAGTTATCAAGCACGTTTTATGTTGCAGGAAAGAGGAGGAGATATTATCATCCAGGTAAATATCTCAATAAACGCCTGGAGTATTCAATGAACAGCACTTTGCATGTGATTAGCATGACACCTCCCAGGATCCAAAAATACCTTACAAGGAAATGCTCTTTTTAAGCCTCACTGGGGCGGGTGGACTGGATCAGTCCCAGCTGAGAGGCAAATACGCTGAGTCAGAGGGATCAGCTCCCCAGTCCAGGATCTCACGATCTTCAGGCAGGGCCAGCCTTGCCCAGTATGCTCCAGTTCAGCAGCAACACATTCCATGGAAGCCTCCTGGTCCCAGCCTGGTGCAGACAAGCACTTTGCTCACACCCTGTCCTACTGGACCAGCCTTCACTGAGGCTCTCAAGGGATTTAGTAGCAGATTCAGTAGTAAAAACCAGATGGCCTCATTCCTACTGACCCATTGTCACCGTAACATATTTCTCATTTCCAAGCAACTGGCTGTTCTCTCTCAGTCCTGGTTAATATTATTTGTGTTTTAATGCTTTCTAGGAACCATTCCAGCTTTACATCACAACAAATACCACCGGGTAGGGGAAACACTTAATCTGGCTGCCCTTGTTTTCAGTACTTCGCTTTAGGAACTAGTCCAAGCAGTCAGAGAAACAGCAGTGCTTGCCCCATGGTCAGAACCCTCCCCACATACACTCAGCCCCATTGAGAATGTGGCCTGTAAGTCTGAAGGTGGCTTTCCATCAAGGCTGAATTCTGGATCTCCTCCAGAAATCCTCCAAGGAGTGTGAATAAGCTAAATAAAGAGAAATCCACAAAAGTTTGTGATCAAATGACTCTTTGGGTTTTTTTTTTCTTTGCAGACACATTGGGTATTTCCCATTTTCTTCCTCTTGGTCTCACCAGCAGCAGGTCTTTCTCCAGCCATCATTACCAAAGTAAACACCCAACTACAGCTGAGCAACTGCTGTACAAAATCCAGGAGGAGGTTTTTGTCACCACCTCATGCTCGGAGCTTTCACTGAACTGCTCATTGACCACACACCTCACAACTTCCTTTCTGAGCCACTCCTTTATAGGCCATTGCTTTCACCAAGATATTAAAACTCACTTGTCCCTTCCTTGCCATCCTCAGGTCCAACTCATGAAACTCATGCTTTACAGTAGCCAGGATGACCTTCAGGTCTGCCTCCTGCCAGAGCAAGAGCTCTTCAGCCAGAGTAACGTTTTGTTCCAGACTGTGTTGGTTATGTAAGACTTTTTGGAGGGATGTTTTTCTTCTCAACACACAGCCTGCTCAGGTCAGGAGGAAGTAGGTAGAAAAGGTGAGCACAGATCAGGCACATTGACCGTGGATATCTGGGTTCAAGTTTGCTCTGAAGCTCAAAACAGACCCCAGTCTGAATCTGTTCGCACAGAGTAGTTTTATCCTTGCACCAGTTTGAGTCAGAATAACTCACTTTCATCTTCTTTTAAATAAGAAGCTGTTTTCTTGCTGAGCAGGGATGTAACCAGATCAACAGGGACTTACAGGTCAGCTCCTTGTCTTGCAATTCCACCTCTTATTTGCAGTTTGTGCATTATGTACTCTCACAAAGAGGAGCCAAAAGAAAACAAAAGAAGACAGAGAACCCAATCAAGGATATCTTCTTTTTGGGACAGGCAGGACAAGCTCACAAGGGAACTGTCACCAGTTCGCCCCAGGGAGGGAAGAGTAGTGGGGGGGGGGGAGCTCAGTGTTACAACATGTTAACTATTACCCACAGATTTTCTCAGGAACTCATAACCCACACCCAGGACCTTAGGAGCATGTCTGCAGGGTGCAGACAATGAGGAAATCAGGAAGGGAGGAGGAGGAGATACCTTAAATCAGCAGGAAAGCATAAAGAGCTTGAAGCCAGAGATTATCAACCAGACAGAATTACACAGTCATGCTGCTGAGAGAAGGAGGGTAAACAAGGCAGGCTGTACACTGTTAGAGTCCCAAAGTACAGAAAAAACAGACAAGAGCCACAACTGACCAAGGGAATTACATTAAAATACAGATTACACAGCATCCACCAGCATAAAAAAAAAAAATCCTCAAGAAACTTTACATATCTCTTCCCAATAAACCACACGATGATGTGGAGAGCAGAGAGCGTATGAGCTCCAGGTAGCACCTGGAGGTCTACTATCAATTTATTCTCAGGAAGAACTCCCACCACCAAGAAATAACACTTGGACATGATTTTTAGTCAATATAGTGGTGTTTTGAAGAGGATGGAGCTTTGTAATGCAGTATTTTTCTTAAACTAAAGAAGAAATAGAAAGTTTGAAAGTTCAGATTCTGGAGAGGCCTGAGGGTTTTATGGAAGGCAGGGTATCCTTCTGAATTTTTCCCCCACGCAAAAACATTTAGCATTTTCCACCCAAGAACTAGTTTAGAACCCTGCACAGCAACAACCTCTGCTCCACCAGTGACGGTTGGAAGCACTTCGACAAGGCTTCCACCACTCCTGGAAGTGTCTATGCCCAGGTGGATCAGGCTCTGAGCAGCCTGGTCCAGTGGAAGGTGTCCCTGCCCATGACAGGGGTGTTGGAACCAGACAGTCTTTAATATTTCTTCTAAACCATTCAAAGATTCTAAGACTTGCACAGCCCTTCTTTCAGACTCCAAATTAATCTTCTGCTCACATTAGCTTGTATTATTTCCTAGGGTTATATTTATATTATTATATAAATATATAATATAAGAGAGTCATATTTATATTTATAAATATAATAAATATAAATTATATAATATATATCATCTATAATAAATATAAGTAAATTTATAAATATTAAAATAATAAAGAGGGTTATATTTATAACTCTCTTATATACTTATAACCAGTGGACAGAATCAGGACATCTCAGTTTTGGGAGGAGGAAACATTTACATTGTTTCCATAGCAGAACCACTGACTGTGCCACATACAGCCCTAGCACATTTCTCACCTCCACTCCTTCCTGTGCCACTCCAGCTCTCAAGCATTGTTTTTCTGCAGGTACCACAATCCCACCCACTACACAATGTACTAAATGCTTGCTTTGAGTTTTTGGTTGGTTGCTTTTTTTCTTTAACCAAATGACATTTTTCAAACTAGATGACTTTTTCCACTTTAAATGTTAACAAGAGGGTGGAGGAGAAAGGAAGCCAATCAGTTCATCTTTCTCCTCTGGTTAGAAGCAACACTGCCTTTACTCTCTTATGCAGCAGCACTACTCAAATATATTTCCTTCACCAAAATGTTTCAATAATGCAGTGAAACTACCTACTCAGATGACTAGCCTATACATCCTCTCTTTTCTACCTCTTGTCAATCAGCATTGCTGAATGCATTAGAAACAGTTGTTCTCTTTTGTATTTTACCAAGCTTTTTCACATTTGACACCATGTCCTTCCTGCTATTAAATGCCCCAAGGGGCAGAGCAACTCAGGCATCACGAACATACACCAGACAAATCTTCTAAAGCTGCTCCAGGCTAATACACAGAAATCAGAAGTGCAAGGTTTAGAACTGAAGTTTTTAATCTAACAAGTTCCTTGTGTTGAGAACAAAATTCAGCCACAAAGCCAACAAAGGTTGAAGATTGTGCCTCATCCCCTCCTCAGCCTCCTGGAGCATCAGAAAATGTTTTACACAAGACAAAGGCAATTTTTGTCCTTTTCCAGGCATGTTAATGACAATAGTTATGATTTTCAGCCCAGTTCATCTTCCTGCTCGAGCACAAACCACACACTGCTTGGTCCTGTCAGATGAGAGCACCAAGGTGAGCAGTGGGGAAGGTGAACTTCTCTACGTGATAAAAAAGAGGGAAACCCCACAGCTCTTGATTTTGATGCATGAAGCAGCTTTAACCACAGAGACCACTTCAAAAGACAGCCAGGACAACCAGCAACTGCTTGGATACAGGGACAACAGGGAGGAGAACCAACTTATATCCAGAGTGACTTCTGTCAGGGAGAAGTGAAGGTGTTGTTCTAACATTCACCTCATACACACAGACGCAATACTTTTTGTTTTCCTCCCTCTTCAGGAGCTCTCCTCCTGATCACAGAAGTTTCTAAAGAGACACTGTTTCCTCTCCTACAGCATACATCAGTATTTTAAGTGCCCACCAACAGGTCCAGCTTTAGCCCTCCCCTTCAGTCCTGCTCTGCCTCTTTCCAAAAGAGGGAAAAAAAAGGTTGGGATCACTTTGGAGGTGCCACACTATTTGTGTGAGGTGAGCGACAAGCCCTGTTGCAGTTCCCAGGTGTGGCAGAGGGAAGAGGAAGCTCTGCCACTGATGCAACCGATCCCTCTGATCTGAATGCCAACACGTGAGCCGGCAACCTGCCCAGTTACAGATCTTGCACCATTTGGATCCACTTTCTCCTGAGAAACATGAGATGAGGGGATGTGAACATGTTACCAAAGAAGTAAGAGCACCTCAGTAACACCACACTAAAGGGGTGGCAGGAGGGGTTACACAGCACTGTGGGAAAGCAAAACAATCTCAACATTCCCCACTGTCCCAGCAGTCTCTAGGGACAGTCTGCTTCACAAGCCCAGGTTTCTGCTGGAGATCATCAGCTCCAGCGCCACCTGCTCCGCCAGCCACCAGCTCCCCGAGGGTTTCTCACTGTCCAAGAGGCCCATGACCGCTGGCAATGTCACACTGCCCACCCAGAAAGGCAACACTGAAATCTACTCCTATTTTCCATGAGCTAAGCAAAACAGCTTAAATATTACCCAGCACTGCCAGCCCTTGTGATGGGTAAATGCTTTTGCGATCAGGGGGACATCTTTATTTAAATGGCATCTGTATGGCAGGTGGAACTTCAGATTCATCACCCAATTCATTTGTGTCAAACCCTTATGCAACCAGTGCCGGCGTGCCCCATCACTCACCCAGCCTGCTCATACAAAAGGACCATGTGCCAAGCATGACCCCCCTATTAAAATCAGCATCATCCAGCTTTTTATAGAAAACAGCTGATCTCCAAAGGACTCTCTGCTACCATAAAATGAATTGCAAAAATCTCAGGGCCAGTCACATGGCTTGAGATCTATCCACCCAGGTAGGTAGCAACTTCAGAAAACTGACAGAAAATATGCCCCATGCAAATCACTTTATTTCTGGAGGAACAGAGCTTTTTTTCCCTCCATGTTTTAGCTTGCTCCCCCTTCCAAAATAGCCTGAACTTAGTCAAAAAAAGGCATGTTCATTTTGGAATGAAGCTGCATGCACACAAAGTGCTCACAGAAGAGCTGTGGCAGAACAACTTGTTCCTCAATAGCTATTCTGAACCACGTCTCAGTAACAGATCCAGAGCACATCTCTGTAAACGAGACGTGTTGATCTGACAACCTGGTTTAAGTGGTGGGTAGAAGCTTAGAACTTTTACAACTACGTGAGCTCTCACTGACAATTACCTTGAACTAAGGGCACATTGACCTAAGAAAAACTAGACATTGTTCACTTCTTTTTTAGAGATCTGCTTTGCATCTTCAAGCGTTCAGAAGTCATCAGTCCAGCCCCAGAGCTGGTAGCTTAAAAACCAGTCCAATAAAAATCTGTGTTTTTAAAGCCTCCTGTTTGGGAAAAGAGAGTCTTTTTTCCAAAACTTTCCTAAACAGCCACAAGGCCGAGAAACTTAAGTTTATTTTAAATGGAAGACTCAATATTAAAGGAAATTAAGAGATTTAAGGGAGCAGAGGCTATAAAAGACTTTATATATCTCAGAGCTTACAACAAGATCACAATCAGTAGAAATCACTGAACATCTTGAACATTAAGGCTAAGACCCTGAATATCTCAACACTCCATTTTGCTTATTATTAGTATTTGTGATTGTAAGGTCCCAGATCAAAAAGTGCTTCAGAAGAGTGACCTTTATCCTCATTGCTTTCTCACAGCCTGAACACTGAAGGGAGAAAACTTATTGAAATACAGTGTTAGTACTTTTCTGATTTTTTTTCCCCCATTCAAAATACCACTACATTAAAAGCACTACTTAATGCAATGCCTTTCCACATGCTCTGCTTCATCGTCTCAGTATCCAGGACTCTGGCATAGTGAGAAAATCTTTAGGAAGCGACATTTAAACAAAATAAACTGCAGAATTTTTCCCCCAAAAGGTTTCACAGGGTTAGGGTTTTATACAATAGCTTGTTTTTACAAATTGTATATTCAGGATCCGGTTTAAATTGGTGTCTTGTTTCAGCCACCCTGCCTAAAACATGCACTTACTTCCTTTACAGACATGTGAATTTGTTCACTGTGGCCAACTCATACCACATCCCTATTGGATACATATGCATATACATACAGGCATGTGCTGTCTCATCTGGAGCTGGCTATGACCCACACAGGGCTCATTCATCCAGGAGAGGGGTTCCAAAAGCGTTATCTGCACCCAAAGCAGTTTAGTGTTACTGGGCTGAAAGGAAACAGAGAAACATTCTGTTTATAGGCTGTAGAGCCCAATGGATAAACAAGTGCACCTCAGTTAAATGAAGGGGGGGGATAAATAAAAGGGTAAAAAGAGAGACTTAGCGGGTATGAGGATAACAAAATACCAGCTGGGCTGGATGCCTGGCAGCACAACCGAAGGCTGCTGATGGCCCCACATGCTGCAGGGCTGCAGAATGTACAGAATGTGCCGCCACGCCGGGGCTGCCGGCTCCCCCGACCCCACCGCGGCCAGACCCTCCTCATCTTTCATCCCAGTGCTGGGCCACTTCCTGGCACCCAGTGAGGCGACACCGGAGATACTTTTCCACCCCCCTCCTCTCTGCTCTCCCAACACACGCCCACACCACCAAAGCTTTCTATGTATTTTGTGTTTCATCTGCCAGTCGGGCCACACCACAGATGCTCGGGGTTTTTGCAAGGCCACAGGTGGAAGGGCGGTGAGCAAGGTCAGGGCTCACTGCAGTCATCCCTCTCTGCCAGCCATGTGGGGAAGATGAGAGCCTTCCCTTGGCATCTGTTGCTGGTCATGGGAGGAGGTGGACCCTAGGCTGGATGGACACTGTCTGATCTGACCCAGTGTCACTGCTGTAGGGCCCATTCCCCAGCTACAGCAGGGATAACACAGCCCCAAGCCGTGTCCCTGCCACACCTCTCCTGTCAGGAAAACACTGAAATTCCATCTCCAGGTTAGAAGGAGGTACCAAGCTTATTCTCAGTTGAATTATCATTTGTGTACATTGGCCTGACATGAGTGAGTGAGTGGGTCTGGGCCAGAACTGTGGGATGGATGCAAACACCCTACAAACATCCCTCTGCTTCTGACATTGTTCAGTCCATCATTAAAGTGATAAAAAAGCTTGAGGTTCTACCTTGGTCCAGACCCAACAGCCCCTTATGTCTCCAACAGGTGTAAACCCAAAATACTCTTCTGCTCTTGGGTTGCTCTTGACCAGGAATCAGAAACTCTCTGGCCATTCAACACCTGCCAAGGCACAAGTGTCATGGCAATGGTGACTCACAAGGCCAGTTCTGTGGAGCTCCAGGCTACCTCCACCCTACAGCAAATACTCCCTGAATAACACCACAACTCTGCAAAGAGCTGGCAGACAAGGATGTCTGGCCAGTGTTGACAACACCCTACCAAGCCACAGGCAAACTGAGCAGGGAACATGACATACCTGATGGGCTCAGTCAAGTAATAAGCACCACAGGGATTCTTCCTACTTGGCCAATCTTCACGTGAAGTTTCTAATTCCACTTTACACACCTTTGCTGCTCCACTGATCATTTTCTCCCCTCACCAATGAACATGGGCAATGAGCCCACATCCAAAGTCTCCATCCTCACCCAACACAGAAGGGAAAGTTTTGGCTCCCCTGCTTTTGGTTACAGGACAAGCATCCCATGCCAGCTCCCAAAGTAAGGTTTGAACAGAGCACTGATACCTTGAGGGTAACTCAAAACCCAGGTCAAGGTTCAGGTGTGACTTCTCGCATTTCTGTTGCCTTTTTTTACTACCTTATTTTCTCTACAGGTCCAGAAACTCTCTACAATAGAGCGACAAACCTTAACACGTTCTCCAGCCCTTCCAGTTAAAGACTCCACCCAATCCCAGTCCTAAGCATGAGCAATGGAGAATTACCCCTGCAGGTACAAGCAGAGTTTGCTGGTGATGCCAGCATTCACCCTCTGAGCACTTCCACAACATGGCTAGCACAGCCAGTGCTTCACAGCCACCACAAAAACACCACAGTTTTGTGAGGAAACACAAAAATAGGACTTGCTCACACTCTGACAGGTCTCAGGGATGAGGCAGTGCTGCCAGGTCCTCAGTTGATGAATTGAGGCCTGGGGAACTTGAGAGCTAGTCCCTAAAGAAAGTCTTGAGCAAGTCATTTCTCACTTGTTTCCTATCCTACTCTTTGTCTCGTGCAACAGAGACAGCTCTGACTCATACCAGGTTTCCGCAGGGCCTGACACAACAGGTCGACAGACTCGCCTTGAAACAAAACAACAGCAAGCATGAGGTGACTGTGTCTTGGCCAAGAAGGACCCAAATTCAAGACAGCCCCTCAGAAGCACAACTCCAAGGCAAAAAAAAAAAGTTGATGAATTCCTTTCTCATCAGCTCTGATGCCTTTATTTTGCCTTCCTTCCAGCTGGAAAGAAAGTTCATTGAGAATGAAAGCTAGTGACTCGCAGGGAGGAATGACAGATGCTGCCTGCCTGCATGTGTGAAAAAACTCTGACAGGCAGAAATAACACACCTCACATGTCTTATGGTGGCATTGAAGCAATAAATATTCTAATAGACTACTAAGGCTCATAGTAATAATGTTGTGCTCCCTTTTCAGAAGCCACTCCCCACACCAGATGACATCTGCCACAGTATAGATGTTCCTGGAACGGAGGGATATTTTTAAATCTCTCAGTGTGGCACAAAACTGTGAGTGTATCAGCCAAAATACCAGCCATCATAGCATTTATATATAGCCTTGCACATACCGTCTATAGATGGGAACACAGACAGATACATGGTATCTAGCAGCATTACAAACAGACATTCTTCTGCTGGTCTTGAGTACTTGAGAAGAAACTTCCCAGCCAGAAGCTCTGCCCTGTCATCCTGCCCTGTGCAGCTCTCCATCAACTTCTGCTCCTCCAGTGTGTTACGTGCTCTACCTCAATTCTCAAAGATCATCAAAAGCCTGTCCCTCCACTACCCCATGTGTCCCCTCTGCTACAGGGCACTGCAGTGTGGGTGACAGGGTCTCCCCGCACCCCTCTGTACACATACAACTTTCAGAACCCATAGGCCTCAAAACTTCCTCTTAGCTGAGACAGGTCCTGAGAAGGGGTTAGAAGATCTTCAAGGCAGTCCAGTTCACTCAGGGACACCTCAGTCTGACACATACAAAGTCTAGGCATGTTTCCTATCTGAGGTAGGAACTCAGACCTGCTAGTAGGAAAAGCATTTGCAAGGCCTAAACCAGCAATAGCTCCCCATGAAGCATTTCCCAGGAGCTCTACTGGCACCCAAGTTAGTGTAAGGGAAAAGGAAAAATAAAAATGTTTTTAAGAAGTGGTTTCAGGTAGTACAATATATTCTCTCACAAGTATGAAACGTGCATCAGCATTTCACACAGAGCACCACAGCCGTCAGACCCAGGGTGATGTTTAAGCTCTTGATACAGTTATCTGCCTAATAATAACCCCAAAGAGCACTCCTTGCCTGGCTGCCTGCCAGACCACATGCAGCCTCTGCCTGTCTCTTTTTTGTTGTTGTTTTATTTTTTTAAAACTTTTTCAGACATGGAAACGTTGACTCTAGGAAATTCAGCCTCTTCTGTGAAACCAATTGGCTGAGAGTTCTTTTTTGTTGCGGAAACCATGACTTGGGGGCCGGGGAGGAGAGACAAACGGGAAAACTTGTGTGTTTTGCCTTCACGTGTGCTTTATTTTCTCCTCTGGCAGGAAACAGTGAGAAAGGCTCTGACCCAGCTGCTGTCAGTGCATTGGAAGTGATTGTATCAGCTCCACCTGCTTCATGTGGGTATTCAAGACTGCAATGACAATGATTTGAGACAAATCAGCAATGACTGCTGTGTTCTCAAGGGACATATGCTATACTGGTGCATGACACAAATGATCCACAACAGCAGGACAGTGTCAAGGTTGGGGGGGGAGAAAGGAAAGCAGGGAGAAAGGAATTAAACATCCCCACCTGTTTTTTCTAGGGAAAAAGCAATATTACCAGGAGAATGTAGCTTGAGCAAACTCTGAAATGTTTGAACCACATCATTTCCAGCACTCAGAAGCAACAAAAGAACTGCACCGAGAAAATCCAACAGCTACGACTCAGGAAGGAACATCATGTCCATGTCAAGCTTTCAAAGCCTCATAAAATGCAAGGAGTTCAACATGGTTTCTTTACATTCAGAGAAGAACAGCCTTGACAAAACAGGCTGTGAGGTACCCCACTTTGCCATTCACACCTGCTGTGAGCTGGGCCCCGTGCACCACCGAGCTTGGGTGAGGTACAGCCCCACTGAAGTCGGTCCTGCAGACCACTCCTCACAGCTAGCTCCATGTCAAAATAACAAAGGAGCCTCCAATGAGCGTGTGGACAACAGTACAGGGTGAAGCAACTGCTACTGAAGCACGACAGAGGCACTTCAATGGTGCTTTTAAAAGGAAAAGATAAAAAGAAAAGGGGAAAAAAACATACCTTTGCAAGTTCCAGCACAAGCAGAAAGCCCCAGGTCACTGCTGTAGCTAATGAGGAGGGCAACAGCAATGCTCAACAAGGCTGTTCAAAACATCCTCATGTCTTTTTTTTAATCAAATTAAATACACACAAACAGCATCATTCCACAGCAGGCTGCTGCTTTGACATCCATACAGCCAGTAAGACCCTGTGAAGTTTTAATGGGCAGGTCAAGCCTGAAAAGATTCTGCTACCACCCTGCTCTGCCTCCACCATGTACCCCATTCCACAGAGGTTTTACTCTGACACCTTCACAGGCTTTTACCAGAACTGCTGCTCAGAGAACAGCCTGCTCACAGACACAGCATGCACAGCTCCAATGGGAGAGAAGCCCTTTAGCTCATTCTGCACGGTATTCCCCCAGAATTTGAGTAAATAACAACATCCTTGTATCTTGTTCAAAGCCCTGAGAAATGCCAGTGTGCTGTACCTGCCCCTCTCAACTGCTGTATATACTTATAAGATGTACTTAAACATATATATACACCCATGTACACACATGATGGTGCCAAATGACGTACCACCAAAACAAACAACATCAGGCATGGGACCCTTGTGACCCAAATGGCAAGTTCTCGTAAGAATTTACCACTTTTACCTCTACACAATCAGAGATGTGGAAGCAAGCCAGGAATGAAGGAAGGCATCGCCCTTTGCAAACACCTAACAAGCCTAACCGAAAACACCAAGCCCAGCACCTTCAGAGACATCCCCCCACACACCCCGGCAGGGCAGGCGGTTAGAGATGAAAAAGACCCACCAGGAAAGCTCTTTTGTAGGAGCTGATATTTCAGCTATTAAAGAAGTTTCTGTTTAAACAGACATTAATTGCATATGCTCAGGAATTTCTCAGCTTTGCCACTTAAAAAACACCTAAAGCCACTCTGAGGCTTTTCCTTTTTTCTCTCCCGCCTTTATTTGCTCTGTAAACACATTTGTGTGTGTGCCCTGGATCCTGTAACGTTCAGTTTCTGTGACAGCAGCTCCAAAGCAGAGCAGCAGCTACTTACACAGCTCACCAGGGACTGCTGAACTTCCTGGGTCCTGTCCCTGGCCTCGTGGAACACCACAGTGCAGAACCCCACACAGCCCAACTCCTCGCAGGACCTTCTCCCAGTGCAGGATGAAGCAGAAGATGCCATTGGTGTTGTTTGTACTAACACTGTCAGGAGCACATGCTCATGAACTCGGCCACCTCCCTCACAGGTTGAGTTTCTCCCAACAAAACCCTGTTAGTGGTGGGGTTTATTAAAGCAGTGTTGCAAGTTTACGAGCAGATCAAGGCCTTGTGGCGGGTGGAAGATGTGATGTAACTGCAAATCCTTTGCAGCCTTTTAAAGAGGCTGCTGAGGTCAGGCTAGTGATACTCCCCTCCCCATCCCATTCACAGGCATACGGGGCGCTTGCCATTCCAGTGAGAGCCACAGATGGGTCCCACCTGGTGGAAATGGCCCCAGTGAAAAGCATTCTCCTTTGCACCAATACAATCATGGCTAACTGCTACAGTAGGACTGTCCACAAAACTGCTCCCAAAGATGCCAGGAGGAAGGACAGGACAAACGGAATCAGGAACCTTGGATCAGATCTTTGCCTTACCATATATGTACATATAGTTGCAGACATACAAGTATTTATATACATCTGGTAACATCTGTGCAGCTGTGGGCAAGCTTCGACCCTTACTGGTCAGTAAACAGACAGCAGAATCACTGCCCTAAACATACTTCAAAATCCCAGGACTCTATAAACACTTGTAGGCAAGAGAATGCCCAGCATCTCCATCTCCACCCCATCACTGCAAACAGCAAGGGCACACCACTGAAACATCTTGTCAGCCCAAGGGAGCGATCGGTGGCACCAGCCCAAAGGGGCTGCTGGCAGATATCCCATGATATTTTCTACTATGTCTCTTTAAATTGCCTTATACTTTACACATGTGTTGGCAACTCTCCCAAAGGGGGAGGCTGGGAGTGACTCCTCTTGTCAAACAGGTATGCTCCATGCCTCGAGCAACATGAAATCTCCTGAGAGCAGCCAGGAATCTCTTTCCCCTCAGAAAGCAGGTCATATTCACCACACTCAACCTCAGCCCACTCAGAACGTGAGTGAGGTCTGAACCAAAACTCAGACACCATTTTGCTGGGCTGGCCAAGGCACCAACCTACACGCACCAAGAGACACCACCACTAGGCCTAGCAAGAAAACCTCTGCAGCATCTCACAGAAGGGGGGGTGGCAGCCGGGAGTAATTTTTGGCAATGAAAATGCAACGGAACATTTTGTATTGATCTATTATGGGATGAGTCATGTTTAGAGTGACTTGCCTCCTCTTCCCCTCACTTCCCCACCCCCCAAATTATGGACTGCAAGAAATGAGTGGAGATAATGGGCTATTTCAGATGTTCTAAACTCAGGTTTCTCTCCTGCTGGAATAGCATGCCATGACAGTAGATGGACTGAGCTCCAGAGGAGATGTCCTTCATGTTCCCACGCCTTTTACTGGCCACAAAAGACTTGAGTCTAACTAATGGGCAATTAGGAAAGGACTAGAAGGATGGGGGACTACTTTGTAGAGGAAATGACAAATCAGAAGGAAGATCTGAAAAGGATCACCAGTAAAAGGAGGCACAAAAAATAGATGGGGATCAGACACGAGCCCCAGAAAAAGATAAGATGGAGGCAGATCACACTGAGAGAAAGGGTTTAGGTGGAAAGAAAGGGTTTAGGTGAAGCTACTACTGCTCCTTCAGGAACCCTGTGGACTTTTCAGTGTACAGTCACCTGCCAGCATACAAATGCCAAACATCAAGAATAACCACTTTAAAAAAAAAAAAAAATCAGAGAAAGGAAAATCAGGTTGGTGACAGCAAATTCTTCCTTGACTTCTTCAGTCTTTAAGGATGAAACAAAACATCTAAGGAAGCTCCGGAAGGCCCAAGATCTTTTCAGGGAACTGAAAGCTGCATACATATGAACCTGACAACCAGTGAGTTTTCCCAGTTCAGTTCCATGGAAGTTAATACAAAAAGACCTGGGGATTGGGTTTGTTGCAACATAAACCACTGATCCCACCCTTATCCCATCAGATGTCACTAAAGTGCAGGCTGCTGCATTCAAAACCTACCCATACTACATACATCAATACAGGCAGGATGTAACCACCCAGCACCCCTGGTCAAGAGATCTAGCATTGGACTCCAGCCAGGACCAGTACACTCCATTCAGGGAAGAAACTGGTACTGCATACACACGGAGATGACTAATTGCGGTAGCTGAGTTATGGCATAGCTTTTAACATACAACGAAGAGACATTAAGGTCATCTCAACTCTCATCTACAGCATCCCCTCCCACAGCAGACTTGCTGCTCTTTTTTTTCCTCCTACTCCTTTTCTCACTTTCTACCCTCCTCTTCAACCTTCCTTCCTTTCAGGTCTTCTCACCTCCTTCCATACCAATTTACCTGCCTCTGTCTATCCACTCCTCCAGCACCTTAAACACCCTTTTCATCACCCACAACTCCCACTGCAGAAGCCCTTCTCTTCCAGCAATCTACTTTATCTAGACTTTGATCTCCAGCAATGCCCGTGCTGACCCTTCCCCAACCCTCAAGTGCACATTTGTCTGCCTTGGATTGCAAACTCTTTAGGACAAGGATTGTCATCTTCCCTACTTGTAAAGCACAGGATACATTTATAGGGTGAGTAAATGATAAACAAGCCATCTCCCAGCATTTCAAGGTAGCTCAGTGTGGGCTCCCTTGGTGTTTGCCTTTTCTCCACTGCAAATTTATTCTACCTGTATGACTTTAACTTCCTTATCTGTGTTACAAGGTTATCACTTAAATTTATCAGCAAATTTTTCAAAACAAAAGTTCAGAAAGGGAAGTGGGGAAACAAAGGGCCTTTACCAATCCTGCTCACCCTCAGCTCAAACCCTGAGATGTAGAGGAGCTTGAAGGAGCACCACAGGGGCAGACCACAGCCAGAAATAACTCACTGTGATGATTTCAAGTCCCACATGCCTCAGTTCTATTCAGTTTTCAGTAGGGTTTTGGACAAGCATACATTCATGCCTGTTTTCTGGGGGAGCAATTATCAAATCTACATCCAATTCCACTCGCTGAGTGTGTGCCCACCTTTGAAAGGAAGCTGGAAAAGAAGGAAATAGGCTGCTGAAATGGAAAGCTGGGATAAGGAAAAAAGTTACAAATACAAGATTACCCACTACAGACAGGGCATCAAGAGGTGACTAATAGGCAGCCCGTGCTTCAAGGAATAAAAACACCCCACCAGCAAAGGCAAAATCCTCTACCCATGTCAGAGCCAATGCATCCAGCTGGCTCACTGTTTGGCAACAATGCCCATGTGTGACAGGGGATTTGCATAGCAGGTGCAGCACTTCTCAGGAATCAGTGTGATAAAATGCTCATTCAAAAAAAACCAAACCCACAAAAACAACAAACAAACAAAAAAAACCCAAACAAACAAGAAAAAAGTACTTCCTAGACAGTTCACTGGGTTGAGATAAAGCACTATCTTTCAGTGTCATGAGAACCTAATTTGCGTGGGGTTTCCTAACTCCTCCAGTTGCTGCTCTCTTGTCCCCTGCATTCCTACACCACGTGGATTTCACCCCCTGTCTCCCCACACACACTAGCTCCTCACCTACATGAGGACATCACTCCAGTCACTTTGAAACACCCATCCCCAGTGCCCTCCCAGCTTTCAGAAATATTTCACTGGGAACATGCTCAAGAGCCACGTCCTTCTCTGTCCCTACAGTCTTAACAGCCTCTGCAAGATTATCTGATGTAGCTTTCTGACACTCACATATCTTGGTGGAGAATTAGCTGATAACTAACAAAGCACTGTGGGTAGCACACGTGTCAGGAAGCATAAGCGATAACACCGATATGTCGTGAGAAACTTCATCCAAGCCCTTGGGAAAAATTAAAATTTTTGTTATTGGTTTCATCTGAACTCACCAGCTACCCTCAAGACTACATAGCAAACACAAATGCCTTCAAGTAAACAATGGAGAAGGGGGGGTATTCAAAACCCCCTGTGATTAGAGATGGTCACTGAGTCAGCAACAAGAAAGACATAATGAAAATAAAGAACAGACAATGACAAAGCAATCACCTAGAAAACAACAGGAGATGACAAAAGAATGTCAAATCAGTAAGCACTCCTTCCTTTGCTCTGAATGCACCTTCCTGCATAGCAGCGTTTCACCAGATAGAGGTGGAAGAGCTGGTGTTTAACACTGACCCTGAAGACTTGCCCAGAAGTTTTTACATCGCTCAGCACCCTATGCATAAAAGGGCAGCAGTGGTGACACTCCCAGTGAACTCCCTCTGGCCAAGATGTCTGGCAGGTATAGCTAAAAAAGCTGGTTTGGGAAAATATTGCCTTTTTATAGCTTATCTCAGTACAGACAGCTGCCTCACACCTCTAGAAATAGCAGGATATAACAGCCATGTTTGCAGGGACAGATTTTAAAGGTTCCATCTTCTAAGAAACAACCTACACATCCAGAAACAGGAGGCCAGATTTGTTTTGATACTGGAACCCCCTTCCATATGCTAAGCATGCCCACGGATTTGCAAAAACCCTGCTCTGAAAATGGGATGTTCATTCAGCAACAGGCGATAAGAAACTTGCATTTGCCTTCCTATAGAGTCTGTTCCCAGCACATTCAGCAGCAATATAGCACATGATTAGGTTGATATTGCCTTTTGCTGAAAATAGTTGGCATTTTATAAGTAAAACAGTGGTGGAGGAGAGCATTAAACACTGGAAAAATAAGACTATTAAATTAAATACAAATACCCTGCAGGCACAGCAAATAAGCACCTCTCTGTTGTTCCTTTTAAGATGGAGCAAGCCAGGATCAGATCCCAAAGCACTGTTATGATCTGTTTGAGGTGATAAGGACTGAGCCACAGGATTTATTCCTAGGTCCGTCCCACAGCTGCAAACCTCAGTCCCAGGAGCCAGGAGGAGCTTCTTCAGCCCTCTTGACTCTGTCATGTTTGTGAGTGCAACAGTGATAATGTTATTTACCTACTTGTTAGCAATAACAAGCTTTTTTAGATAAAAAGCACAAAATTACCATGAATTTAAACGCTGGAAGAACTGATGCTAAGGATGTAAATGGCTCCAAATCTAACAAGGTGTGGCAAAAGTTCCATGGTACACCTTTTACTAAGAACAGTTGGACCAGTTGTCTACAGCACCTTCCTCATCATGAGATTTTTTTTTTTTTAACTGAATAAAGGGGTACTAAAGACAACAACCTGCTGTGAAATGACCAAAATTCCCATGCAAACAACTCATTAGCAGTGTTCAAATGCAATTTAAATTACTAGTTGTTCAACTGCTCCTCAATTTCATGGTAAGTTTCCAAGGAAAATTACACGCTATGTACTATTTAATTGATTGTTTTCTACTTCTTAACATCCATTTATTCCCTCCTCCTGTCTTTTCCTTAATTTCAAGGGATGATGATGACTTTTCAGGGAGGAAAGGGGAACAGCTAATCAAGTTGAAGAGGGATTTACCTGAAGAACAAGGATGTAGGAGGAAAGTGGCTGCCAAAACCAGGCAGCTTCACCAGAACTTGTCCCTCTGATATTTTAGCAGGAGAGGTATGAGACAGCACAGTGCAAGGACTCTTTTCCTCTCCACCACAGGCAGCCAGGCTTGTGAAACCTGATATTTCTTTAAAACACAGTCATCCCCCACCATGACAAGCAGTAAGCGCAGTTAACTATTTGAGGACATTGGTAAAGCAACAGGAGCAATCTGTTTCCTCTTCTGGGCACACTAGTCCTTGAACCAACACGCTCACTGGAGGCAAACAAGTTGTTCTAATTTGGGAGATCTCATCCCAAACGCAAATACCTAGCTTACAGAAGTAAAGTCTCCACCCTAAAAGCTGACTGAAGAATTAGGCTGTGAGTGAGACCTCCTGCTGCTTGCAACAGCTGGTACAGGAGAACATGTATTATAAAGCTAATAACAACAGACATTTCTTAAAAGCCTGCACTCCGCTCAGGTCCCAAGAAGGAGCAGCCTCACAATTAGGTAAGGTGCCATCTGGAAATTTCTGAAGTAATGATACATGGTGGGATCACATCACGAGCTAGCAACATAGATCAGCTTTATGAAATACTCAATGCCACTTGGTTTACCTTTAAGCAATAAATGCAGAAATATTTTGTGCTCAGAAAAGTATGACTTTATTACAGCAAACAAGATGGGTTTAACAGTATCACACTGCACAAGGTCACAAAGTGTCCACCTGTCTGCAAGAGCTGAGCATGAACCATCACATGGAATACTTTTCCCGAATTTGCCACACAGTGCCCTAGTTTCTATGCCTGCACACCAGAATGACGCTGCTTTTCTCAGTCTTCAGGCACTATTTAGTGTTTAGCAGCTCTGAAACCTTTGCCTAAAGAAATGCAAAGTACCAAATGTGCAGAGGCTTCTAACCTTCACCCTTTCCATGCCCACGTGTGCTAGCCCCATGCTATCTGAGGCAGCTTCTCTTACCTGCCCAAGGGGTACACACATCCAGCCCTTAGTGCATACTAAACTCCCTCACAGCACTCTAGTCACACAATGTTGGTGTCACCCCTTAGCCACATCCCATACAACACCAGATCTGGATCAATTTGGGGAACAGCTGAGATGAAGGATGAGCTACCAACCAAACCTCCTTACATGGGAGCTAAGGCAAGTCCTCTGTGTTTAACACATTGTTAGGAGTGACTGAGAGAAGCTTAAGAAAGGCAAGCATGGAGCAATCTGAGCAGCTTGAGGTCCAGTGCCATGGAAGGCTTCTCAGACTCCAGTGTTTACTGGTGCCAGGCTAAAAAATCTTTAGTCAGCTGTATTAATTTACAAGGTCAGCCCTTAATGGCTCTGTTCCTGAAGCAGGAGAAAATCCACTGTGGATCCTGGTTAGCATCAGTGGTCACTGGATCTGTTCAGGTCCTGGAGAAATACCAGATGGAGAGCCCTGGCAGCTGCAGTCCCAGCTGGGCATCGTTCGTTCTCCAGAGCTCCCCCAGGTCTGCCCAGCACCCATCAACGAACAGGGACATGGGCAGTACATGGGGAGCTCATCCTTCACAGACCATCCAGCTCTCAAGTCACGTCCTCGCAGCGATGAGATGTTGCACAGAGAAGGATCAGCACATGAACATTAAGAGTCACAACATGCTTCCCCAGACTTGACAGACTAGCACTTCCAGAGCCCTGGTTTACAGCACCCAGGCACTGCTCATCCTTGTCTTCCAACAAGCAGTCTGTCCTGGTGAGCAGGAAAGGGAGGAAACTGTGAGGGGAACAGAACATCATCATTTCCAGTCCCACCGTGCTGTTCCCAAAACACCAAGCTCAGCCACGAGCAGCTGGAGAAGCCTGGGTGCGCCACATCCACGTGCCACCAGAAGCACGGCATCATGTATGCACACGCAGAGGCAAAGCACAGCACACAAGGAGTGACACAGACCACCCTCTCACTGCAGGAATTCCACAACTCGGCACCACCATGCACAGCAGAGGGATGGGTGGCCGCTGGCAAGTTGCTGGGCTGAGGCTTCAGGTGCTGTGGTAGCTCTATACACATTCCCAGTGCCCCATCTCCTAACTCATCACCTCTCCTGCCTGTTCAGGCTGTACGTGCTTTAGGACAGCAGTTCTTTCCTTTTCACTGGTCCCAAGCTCGGTCCAGCCAGGCCCTGACTCCCAAAGCTCCAGTAATCCCAGCAGCTTGTTGAAATAACAAGAAGGAAAATGTAGCTGAAGTCTACAAACCCTCAACACATCCCCACTGCAGTCCTTCACCACTTTTTGAGGCCCAGTGCCTTTTATCTCACATACATCCTCATGCAAACTAAGCCAATTATCTTTCCCTGTTCAGAATAATCCAGACAGTTTTGTACCTCAAGGACCTGCTACAAATCCACATCTCTGGAAAAACCAAACCTCACAATGAGTATTAATCCCTTTTTAAAAGGGCAAAAGAAAATCGATAAGAGGTTTAACTTTCTAACAAAGGTCTGAAATTTAAAATAGAGAGAGTATGATAACGACAGGTTTGAAGCAGCCTAAAATACCAGTTGGCTGAGAAGATACAAGGATTACTAACCAGCAATGGGAACTATAAAGGAGTTGTCACCAATGCTCCTTCCAAAGTAAAAGGATGAAGTGCAGTGCCTTCCATCTGAGGTGCAGGACTAGCAGCTACATAACCCCCAGAGCAGCATTAAAAGCACTCTATATATGTTACATGCTCCAAATGACAAGAGGAATGCAGGATGGTGGATCTCTGCTCCAGATTCCCCAGCATGGTTTTAGCTGGGAAAATGAGAAGCAGAGCATCTTCCAGGTTACCCTCACATCCCTGATTGTCTGGATGAACTGCAGCTTCCTTTCAGAAAAGAGAAGGGAAGGGGAGTGAAAAAACAAAAAAAGAGAAGCAGCCAGCTACAATATCAGATAGATTAAAAGCTTCACACTATAGAAAAATACAGAACAACACGAAAAAACAAACACTGAAACTTTATCTAGTTACAGTAGCTAAACTTCAACTAACAGTTAAATATTAACATTTGAGAGAAATATATCCATGCATTATGCAGCCTTTTTAACACACACTATTGCTTAAGAGACAGAAATCATACATAAGCTATGTTTTCCTTGCTGACCACATGCATATATACTTATTTAACTCTACAGTGCTCTGCTGCCTTGCTGCATTAACCAATGAAACTAAAAGGAAGAGCGTGATGGAATGGGAGCTGGCTTAAATTATCTTTAAACCTACTCCTGAAGAAACATTTTGTCTTTGAGACCAATCCACTAAGTTATCTTTCCCTACTACAGAAGGTTTCATTGGGTCCCTTGCTGTTGACTGGTGATCTACATGCCTGTCTCCACCAGCAAGGCACACAGTTTGATGCAATCCATTTGACTAAACAACACCAAAAAAAAAAAAAAAAAAAAAATCCCAAGTTGCTTGCTAAAACAGCAGTGATGCACTTACCAGCATCCAGGCAAGCTCCTTCGTTAACACGCTTCCCTCTCGAGCAGATCAAATTTAGAACAAGGTCCAGGAGCAAGAGAGAACTGAAAACTGACCACAACAAGCTTCCAAAACAAGAAAGGGGGGGGATTAAAAAAAAACCTTACTACAGGAATTCAAATCCTGCTTCCACCAGACCCTGAGTCACCTCCCCTCCCTTGCAATAGATCAGAGCAATGGGTAAACATTTCCAAATATGGAGATCAAAACTCCAAAGGATGTCAAAAAAAAAATCACCCTTCTCTCCCTGGCTTTGGCACCGGGATGACTTGCCCCTCTGAAGCCTAAGCTGAGCAGCCTTTGTTGACCTACACACAGCCTGGTCATGGGGCCCCATGTCACCATCTTGAACTGTGCTTTGAAGGCTACTGGCTCAGTGGGTGACACTGCATCTCTGCCCCCTCCCAGGGATGCACGGGAAGATGCAATGGGAGCAACTCCAGGAGTCACTGCCCTTTGCCCCCTGAAAGAAACCTCTCTCTCATCTCTCAACTCACCAGCAGAAAACTTGCAGAACTACTTTTTAGAGTGTTCTTTGAAGGCAAATAGGAAAATTCAGGCTGTGGTTATAGCACCACTAGCTTGGCATCAGAAAAGACAAGGCTCAGCCCTCTGTCACACTACAGAGGTCCTGCTGCCACATCCCACACCGGCTGCTCATCTGGTGCAAGGAAATCTCCCCTATCTGGCTCATCGAGCTGGTGCTTTGTAAAACGTGTCCCTGCAGAGCCTGCATGCACACCAGAGCAATATTCCCATGCCAATGCTCCCACAAGCATCAGTCCTCGGCTGCAACGGCTGACCTGCAGGCAGCAGGGGAGTGACCATGCCTGCCAGCATGGGACAACAGCCTCCTGGGAGCTGCAGCCATCGCTCCAGGAGCAGGCAGCCTCTCAGGAATGTGCAAAGCAGGACATTTTCAAGGGGAACAGGCTGCTGAGGCGAGGCGATCCAACCAGACCAAAGTGATTCCCCAGCACCACCCACAAGATGCTATTGAATTTATAGGGAAGGAATTCCAGAGCTGACTCTGCCCATGTATGGCCAAAACAAACTGTAAAAAGCGACATTTTAGTACATCTGGCTTCCACTGGTGCTGAAGCACAGGCTTTGGGAGGAGCTGCGTTGACAGAGGCTCTACAATTACCTCCAGTAACTGAGTAGGGGTCAGGCAGCAAGAGTTTAGCACCCGCTATCACAGATGACAAGAAAACATGTAAACCCTTGCTTTAGAAGACAACAAAGTTTCCTCCTTTTAGAACACAAACCACATGTGTTACACTGCTATCGCTGCAAAAAAATAAACCGTGCCAGAGAGCAACAGCACATGTTCATTACATTGGTAGTCCTGAAGGCAGCTTTAAAGAGCCAACAGTCCAAGTGGCACTAAGTGGTACACCAGGACAACCTCAACATACTGCAGGTTGGGACTAGCTCTCAATGGGTAGCTGATTAATTATTTTTCAAAAAACCCACTAAAACCTCTACCAGAGCTGTGTGCTCCAGCTAGCAGCAGGGCTACCAGGAGCTTTCTCCATGGTCAGAAACAGGAGATATTCTGAACACTGTAGTGACTGTGCAAGAAAATACTCAAAAACTAAGGTAAGAAGGGTAAGGTAGGTGCAAGTCTTATGAATTCTGACTCGGTTTTCCAGCCCCTTGTAGAAAACAATTCCTAGGGTATTGCTTCTTGCAAGGACAAGCAGTGGAATGAAGTAGAGAATTATCTGTCAAGAAAGGGAGCCAAAGTACAAAAGGGGAACACCTGGAAGAGCACCACAGGCGTGCACCAGCCCTTACAGCTCTGGGGTCCTACAGCGTGAACAGATCAAAGTTCTCCCTAACAGTTAAATGCCACCACCTCGCCTGCCCTGCCAGCAGGGAAATATTAGCTGTGTCAGTGCGAGAGGCAAAGGGCTTACGGAATGGGAGAGGAATGCAGGCTGCAGTGGCACACACAGAGGGGACAGGGAAATGAAACCCAGGGGAATGTGGGTTGCTCACACTGCCTCTGCCTTTGCACGGGGGGTCAAGCAGGGTACGTTTTATGGCTCTTGAGGCTGAAACCTGGGCCTAATGCTTTTGTGACCTTAGAGGGACTCCCGTGTCAGAAATAAATATAGCTGTTAGAGGGGGTGGGAGCTCAGGGGCCTGAGCACATGAGGACAAGCCATCTCCCAGCTCCTGGCAGGCAGCCCAGTGCTGCTTTTCAATATGTGCAAGTTGTACCCATCAGACCGGGAGTGAGCACGTGTCTCCTCCAAGCAGCATTTGCTCATGGGAGACTCACAATGCAGCTACTCCCGCAGCTTCACATTCCCCAAGACAGCACTAGGATCTCCCCTCCATTTCCCAGCTGAAATGGCATTATACTCTCTCCCTGTGCTTACTTTAATCAGAGGTACCTAACTGAGCTGGTGTTCAGTGCCTCTGCTACAGAGCACCTTCCACCCCAAATGACAGAGAGGAGAGAAACAGAGGGACAGACACATCCATGTCCAACCACAGCCTCACCAGGAGCTCCCTGCTACCTGGCAACACAAATCCCCCTCCTTGCCACAGTTCTAAGGCTGGGAAGTGAAATCTTGGGGTCCTGGGAATAAAATCCAACTCAAGTCTCCTGCACAGCAGTACAGATCATTATAAAGCAGCCACTGGATCAGGCGTGGCTAATTTCATTTAAATGACATTACATAAGCAAGAGAACTGAGAATATCTGATTCATAAAAACATCTTGAAGGGGCAGAGAGCACAACTTGCCTGGCTTACAGAACACAGGGACTGCTGCAGCATCACAGGGATACTGACCACATAATGCAGACAGCAAGGACCAGGGATGCTCATACATTCACATGCACAACTACACACACAAATTCCTACTCCCCTCCTCCATGCACAAAAGCAGACTTAGGACTTGCAAGCTGAAGTCCTGTGCAGCCAAAAGCCAGCACAAATGTTTGCGACAGTTCCACAGGCAAAGGCAAAAACCGGGTGCAGGGGAATAAATATAGAAAGAAGTCAGGCAGGCAAAGCAGGTGCTGGCTTGTAAAACCTTGGCCAAAAAGGCTTCCCAGGAGGTTGAATCTGGTAGTTTTGCAACAGCTCCACAGAAAGACAGAAGAGACAGAAAGAAAAAAAAAAAAAGAGAACATGAATGCATATGCATTCTTTTATCGCCATATATAGTATATACAGACATTTGGTATATACACCCCCAAGCTCTCATATGCCACTGTATAGTATATACTATATATGCATTGCCATCTTTGTTTCCATGCGCCTACACTTGTACAGCGTGTGTGTATCTGCATTTCTGGTGCGTGCATTTGTCATTACCCCCACAGCTCCTATCCATGCGTGCTGGGACACAACACACTGCTCAGCAGAGCACGTCTAAAGCCTCAGCACCATAGCCTGGAATGACTTCTGGACACTCACAGCTTTTCACTGCTGAGCCCTTCCCCACCAAACCCTCTGGGTGTAAGCACCGCTAGGCAACCATCAATTTGTCTCCTCTTTCCCAATGATCCCACTCCCCCTCCAAACTTTGAGATCCCTAAACAAGGTGCCACTGACAGAAGAGGCGTGACATCCTTCTGAGAAGTTGCCCCTTGTGCCTGTGAATCATGTTTACGTACCAGTTCTCACGCTGCACAGCCTTACTGGTGGGATGAACTCAGAGCAGGGCGTTTGGAAACACGCAGGGCTCCTCCAGACTCACGACTTCGGGTTTCTTTCCCAGCCCTGCAAAGAGAGAGACACTCAAGTGATGCACACTGGATGGGCCTCCCAACGGCTTGTCTCCAAAACTTGCAGTTTAACCCACACAGCTTCTGGGAAACATAGCATTTTCCTCCCCAGCTTTCTTAAGCAGAAGCCTTCAGATTCCTGGACTCCTTTCAGCACCCCCAAAAGCAAGCCCAACCACCCTGAACTGGGCTAACAACCAGCAATGACCAGAAACGTCAGATGCCATAGCTTGGCCAACAACTCACACCTCCTCAAGTCACCTACTCCTTTACTGCTCTTAATGCCACTGAGAAGGGGGAGGGACAAGGAGATGCAAAATGAGGCATAAAATAGTAGAACAGGATGAATCCATCACTCATCTCCCTGACCTCAGGTACAGTGAGGGAGCTAGAAGGCATCATCTAATGCATTTTGAAGCTCACGGGGGTGAGCTGTAAGCAGAGTTACACCCCCAGCCCTCCCCCTCAGCACAGTCTTTTTTCTAAGGAGCTCTGCCCAGTTACCACTGGGGACTGTCTCACTCTTTCCGATAGCTGAGAAGTAGACACTACCCTTTCTTGATGTGACCAGCTCAGTGTTGGTTTTTTGTTTCTGCAGAAGATGAAGGTAGAGCAGAGGGGAAAACCAGGCCACGTGACCGCCATTTTGAACTGGCATGCCAGGACACATGGCAGGGTGCAGCCCACGGGGACCAGCAGCATCTGAATCGCACACTCCTTCCTGCCCCCAGTCAGCATTCCCTCTCAGCCACATCCTGGTCACTCTGACAGCCCTGTCTCAGCCCACGACAAGCACAGGCTTGGCTTGTCATCTCAGCTCAGCAGAGAAAGTTACTGCTATTTGTTGTTGTAACTATGGAAAAGCTCAGTTCAGACTTGCATTTGTTTTACCTGCAATGCTCATGAGAGTGCATGTGAGCCCACAAATCTACAACCAACATGCAGCAAAACACAAAAGCGTCTTGGTGGCTCATAGTCCAGGTCCCTCCTCCCTGTCACACAGCGAGATGCCTTCCTGCTGCTGCCAGCACCCCAGTACCCCTTGTCTCCCATGCCACACTTGTTACCATAGCAGCCAGGAGAGCAACAGGGCTCTTGCATCTCCTAAGTAGTGGTAGATCTCCACTATGCCAACATCACAAGAGTAGACAGAGCTGCACTCAGTCCCATGGTCCCTGTAGCGGCACCCAGCCCTGATTCCTCGCAGTGATGGGCAGGTATAAAAGTTCCCAGGACCATCAGTGCTCCCCTCAGGTGTGATGAGGACAAATTCAACTGGAGATTGCAATGGCCTCTCCCACTCACTGCAGACTTGGGATGAAGATGAGTAACTGCAGGGTTTTACTGCTGGTGAACTCAGCCAAAGAACAATTTTTCTTCATTCATCAATGAGGAGACAAGTACAAGCAAATATTATGGTTTTGTATGTTTACTTTTCATTTAAAAGTGATGTAGAGTTACATACAATTTAGGTCCTTCCCACATGCTCCTGGCAAAATGCCCTTTGGTCTTATCTGCAAAGGCAGAAGACAACAACATTCCCCCCTGGTTCCAACACCATTTCAATTCAACTCATAACAGCACCTCCAGGAGCTCCAGCTAAGACAATACTTCCTGGGAACCAACTTGTGTTTAAAAAATCTTGGCTCGAGATTGTCTCTCTCAGGTTTAATTCACAAAATGTTTACAAGGTCAGTGATAGGACTTCGCTAATTGAACTGTGTCTTCCTGGCTTTACTTTCCACACCAACTACCCCCGTCACCTTGTTACATAATGATCAGAAGCAGTTCATTCACCCATTGGCTGACAATATTGATGCTGTATTGTTGACAGTAAGAACCAGTATTTCTCAAGAAAAAAATAAACATAAATTTAACACATAAGGAGAGTATAGAAAGCATGTTTTCTTGTTTGCAGATTCAAATCTAAACCCAGTAGTTTACAATGCCTGAATTTAAGCATCAATCCTCTGTTACAGCTTGAGTTTTCTTAGATTGTTCAGATTTTTCAGGAATGGACAGTTGAAAACCTCCACAAGAATTCCAAGTTTCAAAGAGCAGCAGTCAGCACTTTCAGAAAAACATAACTTTACTGTGGCCACGTAGAAATGGAAGTAACCAGACACCCCAATCCATTTAAATGAAAATCTTACCTGTGAAAATAATTTCAGCAAGTGCTAATTACACTTCTCACAATGGCCTGGTTGAATAGCAACTGTTTTTCTAACTACTCAAAAGCTGCATTCACTTTTAATTTCTTTACACTTGAAAGTGTTACCAATATTCAGAGCCTGTTTATTATTATTATTGTTTTTTAAATCAGTATAGCTGTACTTATTGAAGCCCAAGTGCAAACACCAGTTGAACTGGGATAAAGTGGCCTCATGCTGGGATCCTTTGTTCCATTCCTTCATGAAGCAGATGGTTCAACCTGACAGCCACAAGGAAAATTGTCATTTTAACTGTTCCAGTCACCAATTTTTAAGCACAGACAAGCTCTCAGCCAGTCAGCCATCAGCACAAACTGACACGGGTCCCCCCTGTATGATTGGCAGGTGCACGAACAGTTCCCCAGACGCCAACCTCATTCAATCTGACCTTTTCATTTTAAATGAAAACCACTTAAAAGTCTGCCCTGTTCTGACATACGTCTTTTTATGTCTTTCCCACTCTGTGCCAATATATTTGTTATTTGCTGGCCAAAAGTTCCCAAACTAAGAAATCTCACGTTATCTCCTCCACCGCCAGAGCCCTGACCCTCAGGCGCTCTGGCCACCGCCAGCACCGAGGGAGCCATCTGAGGTATGCACATTCTCACACACTGGAAAACTGGATCCCTTAAATACTCCCCTCAACTTAAGAGTCCAAATCTGACTTAAAATTCAGCTTATATAAATCAGTAGCGTCATACTTGAACATAGCCACATGGAGACAGGGGCTCCTCTTTCTACCCTAGGACATTGACACATGCAGGATCCAGCCCTAATAGTTTTCTGTATTTGCTTCTCAGGCTTCATATATTAAAATTAAACTGTTCGATTCAAAGTTATCTAATAAAAAGATCACGCAAGACAACAAAAGCTGGAGATGCGTTTCCTCTGCTCTTCTGCCAGCAGCGGCATCTGCTCAGGGAGTCACCACAACGAGTAGCCTGGCTGCTGCCTTTTGGGAGGTCAGATCCTGTGCTGGTGCAAAGCAGTGGCTGTGAACAGTGAGTTTCAGTCCTCAAGGAAGCACACACCCCTCATAGATAGTACTCAGCACGGGGTTGCTTCCAAATCCACCGCAACCCCATGTGTCAAAATTAGCCATAATGGGACTTATCACTTCCGAGCTCCTGGTCCAGCCCTTGTCCTGGAGGAAGGCTGATGCCGGCTGTAGCACAGACGATCAGCTCCAACGGGGAAAATGAGCTCCCATAAACTCCCTAGCAGCCCCTACGTGCTGTAGGGCACAGAGCCTGGTGCTACAGCATTGCCCCGCAGGAGCCGCAAGGTCCTGCAGCAGTGGCACAGGCTTAGGGACCAGGGGACACATTTGCATCTTTGCTGTCACACTTGATTTTCATGTTTGTCCTGGGGTCCATTAAGTGTGACTAAAACAAGAGGGGGGAAATGAGTTGGGAGAGCAGGGGGGAAAAGGAGAGAACACTCCAGCTGCACACCAGCACAGAAGGAATAGGATCCAACTTGCACTCAAGGGGTAGCATCCTGCTCTCCCAGAGACTGCTGTATTACAGAAAATGAAAAGATCATTTGGAGCAGAACACATTTAAACAGAGGCTGAGCAAGTTGCGGACAGCCCTACCCAGTAGCCAGGAGTCACCCTGAGCTGGAACCACTGGGCCACAATGGTTGAGAAACAACCCAAAAGCAGGATCAGCCACGTTGCACTCCTATTATTTTAAATGCCCAAAGACGGAGAGAAAAAAAGGGTGGCTAAGGAATGAGAGGAATCAGCACAACTATGCCAGTAAGCCTGCGGGTCCCATGCTGGAGCAACCTTTCAGCAGCTCCCCATCACTGCCAGCAGCGTTGCCTGTGATTTACATGTCTGTAACTGACACCAGGATTGGATCCCATATTTTCAAGCACAAACTACTGGCTTCACACTGTTCGCACTCCCTCAGTCTACTGTAAGTCGAAGATTTTCAAAACAGTCTCACTGATTTTTATTTTCACTTTTTTCTCTTTCCCCCACCGTCTGCTGTCTGACCAAGCCTGGTCAGAGAGATCCTGAGCAAGGGGAGGCAGTTTCACTTTCTCACTCAAATGCAGCCCAGCTTCTTGACCAAACAAGGATAATTGACTTTGTTTTCAAGTAATAATAATAATGGCCAGCCTTCACTAGCGAAGATCCGGGGAAGGTTTCTACACCTTCCAGCCTGCACATTGGATTTTTTAGGTGAGGCACAGTGTGCGCGGAACTGAGCCCACCCTTTAATCCTAAGGTTCATCTGCCGGGGCCAAGCGAGCTTGGACGGTGGCAGCGAGGTCCTCAGGACGTAGACAGATTGCCTTACAGGGCTAACGAGCTCCATCTGCCCGGGGAGTGTCCCTGACCAGGAATCGAACCCGGGCCTCGGCGGAGACAGCGCCGCGCCCTTAACCACTAGACCACCAGGGGCTCCCTGTTCTCAAGTATTCATGCAGTATCAGAGCACCACAGAGCCTGGGTTTCAAACAAAGGATAACATTTTGCAATCCAAAAAAAACATGCCATTTGCCCACCCCCTAAAGAATGGCCATCCTCACCAGGCAGCACCAGCAGAATGCTGCCCTAACACAACACTCACATCTTAGAGATGCTCAGTCAAGAAAACCAGACTGACAGTGCCCAGGAGAGCAGAGAAGTGCTGTGCCCCAAGGCATGGGGGCAGGAAGGTGCCTGGTTGTCCCCACTCCCAGACCAGGGTCTTCTCCAGCCCACCTTCAGGTTGAAACCTCCTAGGGTAGAGATGGTATTTTTGTGCATGTTTGCTCTGCCAAGTTTAAGGGGTTTATTATAAAGTTTTATTATAAAGGATAATGTCCCATGAACCATTTTGGTTTTAAATGGTCAAAATTTGAAGGCAGAGGACACCCTCTCACAAGCTTGCTCAGGTGCACAATGAAACCCTTGGCACCATGGCAGGCCTTCTTACTGCTGTCCTTAAAACCATTTGTAAATAAAAATTTTAAAACTTAGAGCCTACATGACCAGACAGTATTCGTGTTCAAGGCTTAGATTTTATCCAGTTTTGGCCACATCATTTGAAAATAGCAACAAATAGCTGGCAGGCAACTGGAATCCACACTCACGTGCCCATGTGGTCAGACTTGGTATTTTTGAGAGCATTATAATTCATGGAGACATTTAAAAAAGCATGATCAACTAGGACCAGTAAATCTTTTTGGTTTAGAAATGTTTGTCCCCTCCAAGCATTAGCCATCCTCTTTCGTCTTTATATCCTAATAGCAATCCAAGCCAGCTTCAACCTCGGAACAAACACGTTCAGGTGGGATGAGCATGTATTAAAAAGAGAAAAATTTCTCAGGGTTGCTGCTCCTTTTTCCAAACAGCTGGATAAAGAGGCCAAGGAAGCATACTCCTTCAAGAAAAAAAGGAAAAAGCCTGGATGTGGCAGAGAGGCCCAGGTAAACATGGACACGTGGCAATAAGCCATCAGAGCGCAAAGCAGCCTCACCACTGACTGCATTTCATGAAAACATTTTTGTTTTCAACAAATGTTTTTACCATCACAAATAGAAAAACAAGAACTTTACAAAACAAGAACTGAGTTGCAAGCTGACATTTCCTCTGAAAGCTCCATTTTGAGAACAGAGCCATTTATTCCAAATATAGATAAAAAATTCTGGAGCAATCCTGACAAGCCCTAATAAATGCTCTTATTACATCTGAAAACTAGGAGGACCACAGAAGCCTGTGTATGCATCTACCTTCTGAACAAGAAAGTACCATGACTTCCATCATAGATGGGGACTGAGACATGCAGAAAATACACTGAAAAGCTGGTCTAGTTCCTAAATTACCCCAACTGCAACTGGAAGCCAGACTCCTCATTGAATCAGGCCCTTATGGGAGAAGAATAAAAAAGAAAAAAACATTATGGGCAGTGTTTGAGGCTATGCTTCATGGTTTTCCTCTATGTGATGGGGCAACTGACCTGATACCATAGAGCCCCCACTCCCAGTCTGGGATGGGGAGGGATGAAGGCGAGGGTGCTGCCCCTTGCTTTGCTGTGGGATAACACACCTTTGCTTTCTGGGATAACACGCCATGCTGTCACTATCACACACAGCCACTGGACTTACACTGCAGACAAAGGTGCTGCCCCTCTTCTTCCCCAAAGGACACCTGAACACCACCACCACCATCCCTGAGGTGTGCAAATCTCAGCCTGACACTAATAAATAGAAAAAAGGAGACTGAGAGGGTCTCCAGCTCACACAGCAACAGGACAACGGGAAGGAAAGGCAATTTTAATGCCCTGGCTCAGCAGGACCATGCACATGCCATCCCACAGCACAGCTGCCAAACACCCACCTATCTCAGCACAGCAACCCAGTAATCTCCTTGCAGGATGACACACAGCTGCATGCACTTCCCCTGCACCCCCAAAGGTGACAGAGGTGAGGACAGCACATGGCTGCCTGGCACCCGGCCCTATACAAGCTCCCATCCTCCTGGTTTAGGCTCAAGCAAAGGGAAGGTGGTAGAGCCATCACCTTGTGCAAGAAAACCAGAAGACTTCTATGGGAATTCTGCAGATTATCCTTCCATCAAAGGAGTTTAATTAATTGCCTGTAAAAGGGGACTGTGATTTATCACATAACTTTTCAGCATAGTAAGTGCAAGTATTGTCACATCTTTCCTCTTCTTAAAAATAAAGGATGAAAAGGCTTTAGTCCCCCTATGCCATTGTACCTTGTTGACTGAGAAGTATACACACTGGACTTGTAATGCATTTCCTTTATTATTTGCCTACAGCACCAACAACGACTGTAAAATTGAACCCCTGGACCTGTATGATTTGGTTCACTTTTCCTGTTTATCAGTGAAAAAAAAAAAAAAAAAGAGGTTTCTGGTTTGCAGAATGGCAAAGTTCACAATTACACATCAGTCAGCACCCTTACTGGATCTCACTGGTGCTCACAGGAAGAGATCATGCTTCTTACCACGTACCTGACAGTTTCACAGCACAAAGTTTTCTTGGCTACCAATTCTCTGTATTCTTTCAAGAGTTTGCCACATGATATCCTCCAACCTGCTACTTCAGAGCACCGTATTCCAGAAGAGCACATATCTATTTGTTGAAACATTAGCTACTGTGTGTGAGCGCAACATCACACCAAAGGTACAAACCACTGGAGACCAAGAAAGGTCTCTCCAACCTTCTTCTGTCTCGCTGGTGTGATTCACAGGAGCACCTAACAGCATAACACCACCATCATACCTGTCCTCACCTACTCCTACCCTACGATACTAAGTTTGTCAGCAGGAATTTTGTCACCAGCCCTGAAGCCAGCACTTGTTATTGAGCCAAGTGTTTTTATTTTTCACTTGGTGATGGGGAAAAACAGAAGGGAACTGCAGAAGCTTTTAGAGACAAAGATCTCTCCAGGACTTGCCAGACAATATTTTCAAAAGACTGACTTGGCACAGCATCAAGGAAGTCAGCATCCAACGTGCTAGCAAGACCAGCTCCATGCCAGCCATCAGCCAGGCTTAAGGAGCGTTAAGTGACAGCAGTCAGGAATACAGACTAATACCGCACCTCTCAAATGGGGTACAGCCATATGCCCGGTCACCACTCAAGAAGGAAATGCAGAATAAAATGGAGGGGGACCTCTTTGAGCAACTGCAACATCTTAGGCATCAGTGGCCAAGCACAAGTCAGCACATGCCAAGACTGACCACGCAGCAGTGCGTGAGATACCACAGTTGGCCTTCAGCCTAGAAACAGGAGACACCCGTGGGAGGCTGCGTGGGAAGAGCTGGTAAGAGAAGACTATGTCCTATCAAGGCTGTGAATCTGCACGTTGCACACAGAGGCTCAAAGCAGCCTTGCATAAGCCATTCGCCCATAGCCACCATATATCTAGTTACAACCCCCAGGAACACAGCTGACTTGATCACCAGGTCTTTATCAGCATTCACAGAGACCAGAGAAGGTCAAGAGAGCCATCATCTAGGAACTGGGGACACGCACAGCAAGCTCAATGGGAACTTGACAGGCCAAAAATGACTGCAGTCACGGAGGACTAGGGAGAACTCGCTTATGTCGCCCTCTTTTTCTGAGGCTCTCAGAGGTGACAAAACCTCTGACCTTCGATTAAACCATGCTACTCTCACAAGAGGAGGTGGCTTAGGGGCTCAGGAACTCAATAAGAAACTATTTATCTCAAGGTCGTGGGTTCATACCCTCTTCAAGTTCTCTTTTCTTAGTCAATTAAAACAGGAGACTTGATCTGCATTAAAAAACCCATTGCTAGGGGCATAGCCAGATACTGCCTCATCAAACATGCAGATTAAGAAAATACAGTCCCACTGCTGCTCCTTGCACATCCCACAGCAGAGCACAGAAACCTTAGGAACACTCCCTGTGTGAACAAGACTCACCTTCCAAGGTAGGAAAGCAAAAGGAGGGATTGCAGATGAGTGGGCACAGCTGCCATCACCAACCTCCACAGCAGGTCAGGCACATCCATCTATGGAGCATTATGAGTGAAGCTGATTCTGCCCCAGCCTCTGAACCTGGGATATTCCTGCCCATCCCTGTACCATTCCTTTGAGAGGAAGGATGTTTATCCAGTGACTGCTGCCCAAACAGCAATTCCTCCTACCCAGTTGACACTCGGAGGCCTAAGCCCCACCACAAGGTAACAGTGGGAATAAATATCAAATCCAGAGAATTGCTTCTGTCTTTGCACCCACAGAGCAAACAGCAGTCACAGAGCCCCAGGCCCTGCTTCCAGTGAGCCCAAGCACTTTGGACTGGACACCTTTCAGCCCTCAACCCAGCAGTGACATTGGACAACCCTGCCCATTTGCACTGAGGGAGCATAAGGAACACAAACACTTGCATGGGCACTCAGGACCAGATGAAGGGAGAAGACCCCCTGCCCTCCTTCTGCTGCAGACCCAGTCCCAGTCATGGCAAAAATGTGACAGAGGCAGAGACTGAGCAAACAGAAAGGAGAGAGGACACCTTCCCCAAAGCAACATGTGAATCAAAGTTAATGTGCATCTGAAACCAATTACTGATAGAAACCAAACTATCTAGGAACTGGAATTCCTGGTAGTGAGCACACACACAGTCAAAACCTTTTTCTGTTCTTGCTGGTTTTTAACCCATAAAACATCAAGATAAAAACATGCTCCAGCACACAGGGTGTATGCACCTCTGTCACCTTTAATGGCTTTCCACTGAGAAAACACATCCTCCCACCCCAAATGCAATTATTAGGTTCATAAGATTTTTTATCACCTCATTCTTTTCCTATACTTACCCTTTGGTCCAACAGTGGACAAAGGATTCAAGCACAAACTCCCTGTGCACCAGGAGAGAGCTGCTGGCCCTTACCAGGCCCCTTCCATGCACCATGGCCAGTGCAAAGTAACTTGGCAAAATGAAGGTGTTTGGAAACAAACAGGAAGCCAGCAGAGCTTCCTCCCTTTCACCAAAGACGGTAATTATTTTGGAGAGGACTAGATACTCTTTTGGTTTTTAATTAGTGGTAAACCAAGTTAACATCAGTTCATATGAACAATTAAGGGCTGCAGATCCACAACCAAGGAAAACAAATCTGTACCAGTCCTTCATCCCTAGAATAACTTCTGATCATCAAGCACAGTTACCACAGGGATGGACAGCTTCCCGTGCAAGCTCCTCAGTCAATTAAACTAATGCAGACAAAAAGGCCAGGCAGCTGCAGCCGGCAGCACAGGGCGAGTCAGATGCACACACTTGGTGCAGTGAAGTGACAGCCACAGGTTCACAGTGATGAGGGACAGGAGGAGCAGTCCAAAGCCTCTGTCATCACAGGAGATATCCAAGGTTTGTCCTTGAGATGCTGAATGGCAAAAACTGGTAGGATCTGTGACCTGAGGAGACTTCAGGAAGTTTTAATTGAGAAGACAGAAGCACACCTTGGTATACAGAGCTTCATGGAAACTGAGTGAGGAAATAACTAAGGAAAGTTCTTGATTTATTAGTAATCCAGAACTATCCTACTGCTGCCCCCACTACTCCATTTAGCAGCCTTATAATTACAACTCTGTCTGAAAAATCAGGACAGTCACACAGCCAGAGCACAAAATAGAGGCCAGAAGAAACAAGTGTGATCCTCAGTCCTTCTTGAGAACTTCTCAAATCACAAACTGGAGACTCCAGAGACAACTACAGAATAAACAGCCACTTCAGCAACACACATCCACATCACTTGCTTGACCTCCGAGGTGTTAGAGCTTGCAACTAAGTGTTCACACTTGGGGAAAGAGAGGGAGGCAAGTAAAGGATGCAGGCCAACCAAGAGCATCGTGACTTCTCACATAACCACCAAGAAGGTGGGCGCATCAGCACATGAACAAAGGTAGGCAGCAAGAAAAATCCACAGCTTCTTCCTTTCAACTAGATTTTAATAAAGTTTGAGTGTGTAAACATATCGTAAAATCCCATTCCCCCTCAAAAACTAAAGGAAGTTGTGTCTTGATGTCAATGGAAGACCAGACTGGCCCTTGCAGAGCAGCCTGAGGCAGTGGCAGCAGCTGTCCTGCAGAGCTGAGCCCACACAGCCACCAATACATACAGCTCCAAGGGGCTCTTTCAGCAGGTGTTATTGGAATCCTGGGCATCTCTAGCAAACTGCAATGATACTTAACTTCCTTATGGGCTCAAGAGGCTGACAAACATCTGCTGAGATTAGCTGGTTCGTATTTGTGAAGCACACACAAATGCTAGAGTAAGGAAGGGGCTGACCTATTTATGCATGTGAATAACGGACCAAGACCCAAACCCACATACTGTATTTGCACGTATGGCTGTATCTCCCCTGACAGATTTTACTGTTTTAGGATGGAGGCATGAGGTGTCACCTATAGCTTATAGCCTGCTTCTGGTCACTGCTATTTAAAGTGAGTCATACTGCTCCCCTCCTCTGCTTCACCTCATCCAAATGCACAACTGATTTTTGCTAACAAGCTGGGCAAGTGCAGTTCCACCAGGAACCCCCACGTGGGGGTTGCCCTTTGCAGGAGAAACCCACCTTCCCTCAAGACTCCATCCCACTCTCTGGCGTCCCACCAGGGCTGCAGATCACACAGCCCACGAATCTCCAGCACGCTCCCAAACACCAAGCTGCAGCAGATCAGCCACCCAAATTCCTCGTGGCAAGGGACTTTGCATCGAGTTTCACGTTTCACTTGGGTGTCCCTCCCTCACACAGAGGCCTCCTGTTAGTGCAGGCTCAGGAATGAGACAGTGAGTATATGCACAGTTCAGAAACCACAGTGATAAACAGCCATGAGGGAGATGAAGGATGGGGAAGAGCCCAAGTAGGTTTCAGATCGAACTGTGCATGTTTATTAAAGGTATTATAGGTGGCAATGGCTTGCAGTGACAGGACCACAGGAGCTGTGTGTTCCCATGACCCAGAATTGCTTTGCACCAAGTTGCAAGTCCTAAATATACAGCTTTGCTCTGACAGAAGCTACTGCTCCCCTTTCCTCCAGAGACACATTTCAATACTTATCAGATCTTCATCTTAGTCACGTTCTACTAACGAACACTTTTTACATCCTTGTCATCTTCCCTCATCATCAGTCACTATGTCCCCAAGTCAATCTTTCTGCTTTTCTCTTACCATTCTCCATTTTATCTTCATCTCCCAGGGCAGGACCTCCTCAGAGCCAGATGTCACTCCATGGGTGCAGCCTGTGCTCTCTGCTTGGGTTCACAGGACTTTGACGCACACAGGTTGCCAGACTCATTACTCTCCTCTGGGTAGCAAAACAAGTGACAGGCTCAGTCCAAGATAGTAAAATTTAGAGATATGGACAACACAAGAAAATGTTGGCTATGGGATATGGAAGTAAAATGAAGGACGAAAGGAACCCAGGAGTATACCAACACCACACCCAGAATTACTCATGTCTTTCATTAGACAGATAGGCCTTGCCTTTCTGGAGATCAAGAGCATCTGGAATCACTTTCATTACATATCAGGTAGATTTTGCACAACCAAAACACACCAAAAAAAATATTCCCACTCTAGCAGGTGCATCTACCAAGAGAGTTGAAACTAAACCAGATGAGCCAATGTGTGACTTTCTAATAATATACACAGCTACCTTTGTACCTCCAGCTGTACCCACGGAAGTGGGCACACCTTTAATCAGGTATGGATCAAATCACTTGAGATATAAGAAATTTATCCAGAGCTGTTGCCTGTGCCTCACTGCACTCAACCTTCAAGGGATGGGGAACAGCCGACACAGACAGACAGCTGCCCTGAAGCTAACAAAGCTGGACTAGATCACTTTTGCTTGGACTTCTTGCACATGAAAGCATGACCCAAGAACTAAAACACCACCTCAGGTGTGCAGATGAACACAGATTGGAGGCTTGGGCTATGGCATCCAGGGAAGCAGTGTGGTGTGGATACCCATACAACAGCCCAGAAAGAGGCCGAGGGCTACTAGCATAGATGATCATTGTAACACACCAGAGCATGTATCCTCTCTATCCCATCCCAGGGTAGAGCACAGCAAGCCAACTACCCGGCAGTGCAAAGCTGAGGCGATGCCAATCTATCTGCCCTGCGTGCTCAGAGACATTTGATACCTACCTGCAGAAACAGTGCCCACAACACACTGCCTGTAGGTTGTGTGTGCAGTGAGGGCATGGGGACCAACTTCATCCAGAGTGACTTGCAAATGAACACCCCCTACAGGGATCCTTGCATGTAGTAAAGCAACGAGCTTCTTGCATGCTACGATATAGTCCTCAAAAATTTCTTTTCCTAAACTAACTTCCCCAGCCTCCACACACCCCAAGTTCACAGCTCTCCCACACAACAGAGCAAAACACACTGTGCCAAGGCATGGAAGGAGGCGTGCAGGCATTCTGTGAGTTGCCATCCTTTTACCCAAACACTTCGAGTACCTGGGTGGGCAGAGTGCCTTAGAAAGGCATGCTCAGTTATATTGTTTTAAGTTCACCTCCTGCTCTGGCCTCAATGCCAAACCTCGGATGCAGAGGGAGACACTTAAAGAGGCATTACATTTCAAGTACCCCACAATCATTCCTGTAGCAACGCAGAGGTCGAAGGCATCATTCCTAACTTCTAAAATATGCTTCTACCCCAGAGTTCATCGCTTAATGCCACTGTTCAAAGTTTGCAAATGTCTGCACCACTCACAGTATGACCTCCTACACTGTATGAGGCTGACTCTTCATTGCAGCAAGGCTACGGTCATTCCAACAGAAAATAAGTCAGACATCTCCTTAAGTAACTTCAACCCTTCTGCTCTTCAGTTGTTCCCCCTCTGTCTGCCTTGAGAGCAAATTAGGATTTGGGTACAGGACAGTGCTAAAAGACTTGCTTATCTTCAGGCACCCAAGTAGCTGCAGAGTTCAGCTGGATTACTCATACACTTGAATTTCAAACTTACTATGCAGAAGGTTCACCAAGACCTCCTTAAATGGCAAAGATGCAATGCTGTGTTTTCCAAGCTCAGCTCTGTGCATCCCAAAGAACTCGAAAAAGAAATGGATTCTCTGAAAAAGCACTGAAGTGGAACTGTTCTAGGGAAGGCATAATTCTCATTTGCCCAAAAAACAGCCTGCAGGATCAGAAGTGATAGAGAAGCACCACAGCTTTAAGAGAAGCTTAAACTACCCTAAAAAATGTCAGTCATACTGTACCTGGGAAAATAAGCCACCGAGGAAGTGCAGAGCAGATGATGTGAAGTCCCCGTTACTTCTACTCCTTGAAATATGTTTTTATACATAAATACCACCTGAACCTTAACCATTTTCGTGGCTCATTTCTGGACCTGCTCACCACCACATTTCAGCTTCAACAGCATTAAGCTGCTCTAGCCTCCAAATGCCAAAGGCTAAGACCAGTTTTCACACTAATCAAGGCATTTCAATACACATGCAAGATAAGTACAGATCTTGCCCCCCGGTCAAGGATAATGATGATAACACATAAGAGGTAGGTACAAGTGGAAAAGACGGAGGAGATGGACTGCAAAGATAGGCATCACTGCAAAGAACAGTTCAGACTAATCTCCAGAGTTGAGTTGTAAGGATGCTAACTTCAGTCTGTAATTATAAACAATTCTTTCCAATGATCTCTCTGCTTTATTATCAGTTATGACTGCAAACGTAGGAGAACAATTCTGATCTATTTTTTTTTTCTCTCCATGATTGCAGCTTTAGGGGTGATATGAGACAACTAGTTTCACTTCTCTCCAAGTCTCTGTGTCCCATCAGTAAATTAGTAATAATTTTCCTTCACCTTGGAAAGGCACTACAAAAATCACTCCCCCAACTTGCAAAGTTCTCCAATGAAAGATCAAAATGCACTCAAGAAAAATACAAAGGAAATTAATAATTCTGCATTCTATCCCAAGTTTGAATAGTATGCAGTAAATAAGGCTTGGGGCCACACACTGCACAAAAAGAAAAGCAACTGAATAGCTGCTCATTATCACCTTCCACTCTGGACACAAAGAGTAGGTGCTTTGGCAATTAATTGTCTATATCATAATATCTGCTTGCAGGTGAGGCTGAAATTAAGGTTTCATCAACCACCTTCATTCTGGCATTTCATAGCTCCGGAGCACTTGGACTTCACAACTTTAACACCACTCTTTTAACACAGTTCCGTGCATGCAATTAACTACAGGTCTGCCACGTGGCTGCCACAACCACTACCCATTTTTCTAAGGAAATCTAGATTAAAGGCTTGTCTTGGCCACAGTAATAGCTTGAGGTATCTCTCAAGATTTGCCTAATCCCATGCAAGTCAAATCAAGTCTCTACCTCAAACAATGAGGTGTGTTAAATCCAAGTCAGCTGATGTCCTTCAGAGCTGAGCTGCAACAGGAACATCACTGAGGAGTAAGGCAATGATGATGCAGCAGCTGGAGCTACAACCACTTATCAGCTGCTAATTCAATCACTCTCACAACCCAGCCGCTGCTGCCTGCACTGTCTGGGAGACTCCTTGCTTTCATTCAAGCTTGCCTCACTAAGTAGAGTAATTCAAATCTGTTAAAGTGAGGTAATAAACTACTGAAACAGAGAACTCTTTAGGGTAAGTGCATACAGCACATTGCAGATGAATGTGCACATTACTGAGACAGGAACCACCTCAGCTAGGGTACAATGAACACAGCAACTGCAGCAGAACTGCCTGCAGGTCACCTCTAACAACACCCCAACATTTCTCTTTCAAAAACGCAAACCTCACCAACCTGAGTTCCATGCAGCCAGCCACGTCGCTGAAAAAGCCTACAGGAGATATCTTAAATTTGCTCTGTTTAAGGAAGGTTTGGAGCTGGACTACATCCACCCCACCACGCAGTGCAACACTACTCACCCCATTGGGCTCCAGCCTCCTCCACCCCACCTGCCTTTGCCCAGCTGTCTGAGCTGGTCCTTCAATAAAGCAGTTGGATCCTGGCTCCTCAGCAGCATTCCAGCCCCCAGCTACAAGGCAATGCACAGGCTCTCCTGTTGAGGAGTGATCAGGAGCAGGGGGAGAAAGAGACAACTGCAGCTCCCCACAATAAGATCAAGTGTCCAAAAAAAAAGAGGGGAATCGGGGGTGAATTAGAAACTGATGCATAAACAAGACCTGACTGTGCAATTCAGAGCTAACAGGACAGTTTACTAAATGTTAATTAAATCCTTAGTACCTGTCACTCCAGTCGTGGAGATCAACTTATTTTTAAATTAAATAAGCAATAAATGCTTAAATGAACTTCTATTAAACTTCACCCAGTGAATGAAGTATGTGGGGCTTTTAATAGACATTAAACAGCATAGTTATGGCAAGTTAGTTGGTACTTTATTACCTAAAGATAATGGCCATATTTAATCTCTACTAACTACTCCACTGGCGGCACAATCATCCAGGACTTGGCAGAAGTTTGCCTGCCTTGAAGCATCACTGAGCAGAGGGAGTAGGGGGAGGAAGGCAGCCAAGTGCTGAATGGCACCTACTTAGAGGATGCTCATGTGCATAAACCCACTTAAGACACAAAACAGGATCCCTCCCAGACAGATCTGGAAACCCCAAAGAGGGCTGATGGACTGCAACCAGAAACAAAGCTGGCATAAGCCAGAGACCCTCAAGCATCCCAACTCCCCACAAACCAAACTAAGTAACTTATAGTTTTTCTGAGGAGTTATTGTATTATGGGGTTCCCTTGTGGCATCAAGGGCAACAGAAAACATCCTAACAGCCTGCAACACTCAAAAGCTTATAACTTTGTCTAAGAAAAGGTTATCAGCAGCCCACAACTCCACCGATGTTTGTTTTCCTTCCCTGAGCATATTGTGATAGTTCGGGAGTGCTTCTGACTCACACGTGTGTGTCACTGTCACCCACAGATCCCAACAACAGATACTGACAGTCTAAAATGACAGAGACTTGCTGACAGTGACTTAAAAATTATCATTTTCATGCCAGCTCTTGCAGTTGCTCAGAACCTGATCGAAACCAGCTTTTGGAGATTAAATCAGAATCTCCACTGAGTTGTCTCTACCAATATAACCTTAATTACAATGATTAAGTGTGGGCAGTGGGTTTTGGTTTTTTTCACATTTGGACTGGAAACATCACCAGCCCTACCTGGCTAACCATGCCCAGAAGCAGAATGAATGAAAAGAGCCAAGCCTACACCCTGCTAAACTCCACTTCTTAGGCAGGCACAAGCTCTCAAAAGCTTTTACATTTTGTGGGGATTTTTTCTGGTCTGTGGTTTTCGGTTTGATTTGTTGTTTTCTTTTCTCTGTTTGTTTCTATTTTACAAAACAAAGAGCTCCCTAAATCAAAAAGAGGAAAACACAGAGCTCTTCAAACTTTACTGATGCTCTCCTCCAGCATCCCAATGCACACGTGGAAGCCAATCACAAGACCTTCCCTCCAATCCTTCCTCTGGAACCCTTGTTTATAAAGTTATTTCGAGTTCTATATTTTCCTACATATAACCCACACTCTTTAAAGGTATTGTTCCTTGTGAATCTGTCCATCAGAGAACCCACATCCTTTGGTAAGTTACGGTTTCCATCTCCTTTGTTCCTGCCTGCTTTGTTCTGGCTGCAGTTCCAGTAAGCTCTCTAGCTTTTAGCAGAATTACCCTGCTACGAGAGCGAGAGCAAAGGGAGATGATGAAGCCAGCAGGGTGAAAAGGCAGAGGACCGAAAGCAGACAGGAGCATCACTGTCTCACTCTGATGTGCACAGAGCAAACACAGACACTGAATCTCAGGTTTTTGGTGGGTCACATGGACTTGGTATTCATATTGCTTCCCTGAAGGCTCCTCCTCATCAATAAAGAAACAATGTACCTAAAAAGCACAGAGATACCTAAAAAAAATCACAGAATATCCTGAGTTGGAAGCGACCCACAAGAATCATCGAGTTCTACTCTTGGCCAGTATATATTTCTTCATCATCCTGAAGCCATCCTTAAAACCTCTCCATGCACGCACAGGGACTTCCCTCCACCTGAATGGATCACCAGAGCTGCTACAGATCACACCAGAGCCTGGACAACCAGTCAAAGGTGAAATCCAGCATGGTCTGGTGCCAGCCGGAGCAGAGGGTACAAGTGCTGCTCAGAGTCATATCAGAGCCAGAAAAGTTATTTTATTAGGAAGAAGGCAGAGCTGTGAGGATCAGGCTTTCAGAGACTTGACAAGCAACAAAATGCCACTGAGGATGTATTGTTCACACAACCATGATGGGCAAAGGAATAGAGAAACCACTGTGGGCACCCTGAGGGTATATGTTTCCACAGACGCACGGAAACTGTCTTCTTGGAACAATTTGTCATCCACCCAAGCTACTGCTTTTCTCTAGCTACAGTCAGCAAGAGATGCTTCATGGAAACCTATATGAAACAGTCTCTTCTTTCCAAATAGATGTTTATGATACAATGGGCACCACCATTAGCTGGTATAACTCTGAATGTACCTGACATTCATACAACCATCCAATCTCCTATCCACACTTGGCTAAATTCTTGTTCTCAGCAACATCCTGCATAATAAATGCCACCATTTAGTTACACTGAAAAGTATTTAATTTAGCCACTTTCACTTGGTTTGTATCTGTACAAAGAAACTGACACCCCTTTTCCACAGCACTGTTTCTGTGACACCTTTTTGACATGTGTCCTCTTAACAGGAGCAAGCCCATACTGCCGGTCAAACTCCCTCAGGTTTTCCAGCTCCCCACCCTTCTTATTATCCCTCTCCAAAACTGCATACACAAAGTTTCACTGATCTCAAGGGCACTACTAAAGTTATACAGTCACACATTATACAGGTAGAACACAAGCAGTGATTTTAACAAGGCAATAGCCAGGCTTCAAAACTGAGCAGTGTCTACACTCTGACCATGAACCCCTGCACTGTAATTCTTACTGTGAGTTATAATTAAAAATACATACTGATGATCATATCATATTATACATGTAAAAGCACTCCAGCTCCACTGATATAGCAGCCAACAGTACCCCGTGCCTCAAAAAACTCACTAGTCCAGTTCTGGAGCTTCGCCCCTGAATATCCTAGAGAAACAAGTGCTTTGGCAAGGGATACGCACCTGAATCTAACATTATTCGAAAGCTTGAATTACACTGCATCAGTTCCTCATTCTGCCCATTGCCTCACTAACACTGCACAGGTGTTACTCAGAGCAATGCAACTTTGAAATCAAATGTGCTCTGCAAATTTCCATGAGACAAGGCAGGTAAACTAACCATGATTGCCAGGATAGGGGATCTGAAAATTACTTCTGGCCTGCCAGTCTAAAGCCAGGTTTTGGCCAGTTCATCCTGGTATCAAGACAGCACATGAGAGACATCATCATTCAATACTTTTATGCCCTAAAGCTGGGTGACTGCTCCACCAAACAGGAACTAGGGACAGGACTCACAGACTGGGAACCTGCACCAATATGGGCATGCTTACCAGCATCCTGCCCTGATATCCAGGCTGATCTCCAAACATGCTCCAAAGGTGAAAAACTCACCTCTGTGCAACAGGAATCAGAGCTTCTCACCCAGCTCTGTATCAGCATCTCTGCCCAGCCAGTACCAACCACGCCAGGTGAGCAGGGCTTGCAAGACAGACATCCGCACCAGGAGAAAAGCAATACCTCTCACCAACTCGGGCACCATAGGGACTGTACAGCTGCAATGCATAGCAGCTTGGGGCTGTACCTACAGATGCTTCAACAAGACACAGTTTTAGCTTCATTTTCCTGGACACATCCTCCATTTCCACCCAGGAGTTTACCCAGGTAGCACACAAGTGCTGCACACGATTGTGTGCACGACTGTTGGCAACACGGAACACACACAGCCAACATGCCCATGGCCACAAAATACACATGGTGGGACTGACTTCTGGGCAGCGACTCTCTTGCCCACTACAAGGCATTACTCTACAGCCAAGAGATGCCCAAAAAGACTATGGTGACCTTCAGCAACGCATGTGCTCCAAACAGGCCCTCTAACTGTGGGGCAGGGAAAGGAGCCTACAAGGATCAGAAGACATCTGATGGCAGGAAAGCCCCTAGCACTGATGGCAACTGAGTGCTGCCACTATCCCAGACCCAGTGTTCCTGATGTGGCCGTTTTTCTTAACAACCTACACAAGCTGACTCAGGTGGAAAAAGAAAACCTGAATAAAACAATTAAAGGAAAACCACCTGTGAAACAATGGGCAACAGGCCTGAAGGACCCATTAGCAGCATCAGCATTATAACAAAGTTACAGGCAGGACTAGACACAGAGCTAGGGCCTTAGTGACAAGTGGCTCAATGGCCACCACACACACCATCACCTGCAGCCCATCCCACAGGTAAAAACCCTCCAACAAAGGCTAAACAACTGAATAGGGGAATAACAGACCTAATAAATTCAGGAGCAATAGGAAAAAAGACCATGGAGTAGGCAGGGGGAGACAGAGAAGGCCAACAGAGAGAAGTTTTCAACAGTAAATCTTTATCCACAGATGTACGTACTTCCCAAGGGAAATCCCAGAGTATTATTTAGCCTTTTCTGGGCCAGTCTTGGTGCAGCAAGGGTGGGGATAATTAGAAAGTCCCTCACATCCCCAAACTGTGCTGGTGCACAGTGGGCTGGGCTACACACAGGACAGGGGCCAACATTTTTCAGCATGAACACAGCCACATTATTAATAGAGATGAAAGGCTGTGTCCTGTTTCCCAGCTCTGCATGTTCCCATACCTTCCTAATACCCCATATCTGCAATTATTTGGTGAGCCAGCACCTGCTGTATCACCCGGCTCCAGGGATTTCCCACTCTCTCAGATCTTGCCCCAGAAATCACTCCTGGAACAAATGAGCACAAGCTCTGTAGGCAAATGAGTATATGGAAGCAAAGAAATCCTCAACTCTAGAGTATTTCCACAGACTTGACACTTCCATGTGAGATAGTGCATTTTGCATTGGGTTAAAACTACTTTGTGCAGAGGAACCAAGGTCTTGTGGATGTGCAGGAAAACATATGAGCAAGCTCCTAAAATTTTCGTGTATCAGTTGCCTAACAAAACAGAAAAAAAAACCCAAACAGGAAACTAACCAAACAACAACACAACTGGGCCAAAAAGCCAACTCCTACAGGTGTAAAACAAGAAACAAACAAAAAAATGAACAAAACAAAGCGGGAGGCTCCAACTCTCGTTTGTTTCACCAGCAGGGCCAAGCTGCACCTCGAAGTACAGTAGCCAGAGCAATTACGGCAGGAGTTTCTCCATCAATGTCTCCTCGGGAGCGCTGCCTGCTTCCCAAGTGCAGCCCCGGGGCGCGGGGGAGCGCTCCTGAACAACGTCAGTGGCAAGGTTAGCCTGTTCAGAATGGGAGAGCAAAAAAGAGGGGAAGAAAAAAACCAAAAACTATAATATAAAAAAAAAAAACAAACCCTGCGTGACGTCAGGGTGTGGGAAACTTTTCCGTGCTCACCTGGTGGGGAAGGCTGGGCCTCCCCCGGCGTATAAAAACCGCCGGGGCTTTACTCAACTTGTTACTTACTACGAGCCTGGGCCGCGGGCCGGCGGGGCCTCGGGGCGGGGTGGCGGCCCCCGCCCGGGCCAGGTGCACCTGCGGCCGGCGGCACCGAGCCCGTCCGCCCGGGGGGACCCCGGCCCGCCCGCCGGCACCGGGGGGAGCCGTACGGAGGGGCCGCCCGAGCACCGGGAAGCTCCCCGTGTCCCACGCCCGGCGCTGCCCCCGCCCCGCGGCCGAGCTCGCCCCGTACCGAGCCGGCCCCCTCCGCCGGCCGCGGCGCCGCGGGCGGAGGGAGGAGCCAGGACGGCCCCCCCAGGCAGCCGAGCACCGCTCCCCGCCCCAGCCGGGGGCTCCAGCTGTGGCACAGCTGCCTCGGCGGGCGGAGGGGGTGGGAAGGGGGAGGAAGGGGGCAAGTTATTATCTGCAACAATACCTCGGGGAGGAGGCAGCGGAGGCGAGCGCGGCGGCGGCGGCGGGAGGAGGCGGCGGGGGCGGGCCGGGGGCGGCACCGGCACCGCCCCCGGGACCGCCCTGCGCCGTCCGCCCCGGCCCCGCCGCCGGCCCCTTCCTTCCTTCCGCCCGCCGGCCCTTCCGCGCCCCGCGCCGCTGCCCCGCCGCGTCCCCGGGCGGCCCCTCCCGCGCTCCCTCCCGGCTACCCCCACCCCGCGCCCGCCGCTGCCCCCGGGCAGCCCCTCCCGCGCCCCGCCCCGCTGCATCCCTCCCTCCGCTCCTCCGGCTCTTCGCATCCCCCCACTCCCGCGTTCCTCCTGACGCCCCCCGGCCCTTACCTCCCCCGGGTGTAGGGCAGGGGGGCCCGGCGGTCCCGAGCTCGGCGGCGCGGCCCCGAAACAAACAGTGAAAGCGGCGGGCGCTGCCTCCCGCTCCGCCGGGTTGCCGCGCTCTGCCCGCGGCTGACGTCAAGGGCCCAAATTCCTGTCTTTCCCTGCAGGCAGATTTGTCCATGTAAGGGCTGGGGCCGGGGCCGGGGCCGGGGCGGCCGCACGGCGGGAGGGGGCTGCGCTGCGCCGCGGCGGAGGGAGGGCGGGGGGCAGCGGCCCCCGCTACCTGGCGGGGGGGTAAAACGGGGCTGGAGGCGGCCCCGACCCTGCGAGCATCACCTTCCTGCCCTGCATCCCGGGGCCGGGGGAGCGTTAGGCCCAGAAATCCATCCTGTGCCTTGCAGGACCCAAATTTCCACAGGGAAGTTTTGTTCAGAGTTCCTATCATTTTTGGGTGCTTCTTCGACCAACTTTTTCTCTGTTCTTCCACAGCTGAGGCGAAGGAAAAGGTGAGGGGAGGTAAAAGGTGCTAGGAGTTCCAAAGGATCTGCTTGTTCAAGAGATTCAGAACAAAACCTGTCGAGAATATTAAGGAGAGGGGGAAGGGAAACTATTTTCTGATTGCTTTCTGTTTGATTGTTTTGTGGCTATTTCTAAGGACTGCAATTAAAATAATTGGGATTTTTAGTGTGATTGTTTTTATAATGGAATGTTACCCTTTAAGTAGCTGTTAGGTATCTGCATCTGCCCTTAAGAGAAAGGGAAGACAGAAGGGTTACATTGTGTTCAGGCTGTGGAGGGGAGCACTGCCAAGCCTTACTCATTTGGAAAGAGATTTCTGGATGAGTTTTTAGGCACTTTAAATGTATTTCATTTTTACAATAAAGGGCTCTGCTATTTGCTTTCAGAAGATGTTTACAATCTTATCCCATTACCAGCTTTAATGTCCACAGACAGTCCTTGACAGCCCCAGGAGGGCCAGTTTGCACGTAAGGACCCAAAAAAGGATAATAAGTGCCTAAAGACTTAAGAAGCTGGAGTAGAGAATTGTGATTCAACCTCTCTTCACCTTCCCTGCCTGCCAAAGTCAGTGTGCTTCTAGATCAGAGACCCCAGGAGATACCACTATGCTCTGACAGGCACCCCCTCCCTGGCAGGCCCCTCAGAAGGGGAACCATGGTATATACCAAATTGAGTCCTGAGTGCACATTCCCTGTCTGCTGTTGATTTGGTGCCCTGTGCTGGCCTCCGTGTACCAGGGATGCTAAATTCCCCCCAGGAACAGAGAGGGCTGCTGGGCCAGATGCTGTCTTAGAAGCACTGCAGCTAAATCTGCATGAGCCTGTCAGTCACGGCCACAGGCGTTTTCTAAGCATTATGAGTATTACTAGAAATACCCAAGCCTTGTCCTAGCCACCTACCCTGTGTTTAAACCCTAGTGAGATCCAAAAAAGCTGAATAGTGCATGAGTCACCAGGGCCCTGTGCTGTAGGTGTACCTAGAGTGCCAGCAGTGCTCTGTGAACATGGCCTGTTGTGAAAGACATGGGCACAGCTGCTTTCTAGAGCACCGGTGGATGAGACTGTAGAACCAGCTTAAGTGGAGCAGCCAAGGCCCTGTAAACCTGAGTTCAGTTCAATCCCTCCGAAACCTACAATTCACCTGTATCCTTCCATCTCAGCTCTTTGACCACTGGGATGCAAGGTCATGCTCCTGCATTGCCCTCCAAGGACAACTCATGATGGGATTTTATGCCACCAGGAGCAGGTGGTCATCACCAGGGACTGCCTGGCACTCATGTCTGTCAACCTCAGCACAGTGAGGCCCTCAGTGGAGCCCAGATTTGTAATGCTCCTGAGAAGCAGATACACACAGGAACTGTTACCTGGATTTTTTTCTCTGTTGAGTTTTCTCGCAGATCTGCCTAGTGTGTCAGTTGATATCTAGGGGAAGCATCTGAACACTAAAAAAGAAACATTTGGCCCAAGATGAGAGACAAGTGTTCTTCATTTAGTATTTCAGAGAAAACCAGTGGTCAAATACTTTCCCTGTCCCATATCCAGCAATTATTGCTTCTTTATCCATCAAGCTCATGCAATTTTCCAGTCCTGTTAACAGAAGATAAAATACTTTGCCCATCCATAGCAACCTCCTTTGAATGATCCCACAAGTTTTAAGCCTTGAGCCTCCAAAGTGTAAGATAGTAACTACTACTACCTCCATTTTGCAGGTAGATGAACTGTGACTAATCCTCTGCAGCTCAGAAGCAGAAGTTTGATTTGCAGCCCATTACCCTTGTAACGTACTGCCCAGAATGGTCACTGCCTTGTCAAAAAAAGCATTAATTTTTTTTTTTCCAGTTTCCTATCATGACCAATATCATACACTTTGGAAATGAAAGTAGAAAATTCAAGGTGTTGAGCCTGGCTGTGAAAATCTGTTCTTTGCCTGGAAAGAATCAAAAATACTGGCAAACATACAGTCATTCCTTTGGTAATATCTACCGCACCCTGCACCATAGCAGCAAAATGAATTAAACAGCAAAAGGCTGAAATGCCTGACATTGCATAGGCCACTCAGGAGGCAGGAATACAGGAGTCAGCCTGGGCCAGTATTAAGTCAAGGAAATTAAGCTTTTTAGTGGTTAAAGTGCATGACTAGGAGATTGGAAACCTGGCTTCTGCTCCTACTTTTCCTCTGTTGTGTGACTTTAGACCAGTTGATTCGCTTCCCTGTGTCTGGAGGAGCCTTATAAACCCAGAGCACAAGGTTTAGAGCAGAAAATGACACACCTCCCATCAGACCCTGTTCTGTGCGAAGTTTCCAGAAGTCACCAGGTGAAACCTTGCTTTTCAGAGTTTGGGGTCTCTCCTTTTCAATGAGATTTCAGTTGTAAAAATCGCAAAAAAAAAAAAAAATAGGATGGGAAGAGCCCTTGGGAAGCCACATGAATTCCCTCTCTCAGGCCACAAAGCACTGCCTAAACCATACCTGACAGAGGTTCACCTACCCTGCTGGTAAGAATATCTGGAGGATCCATTCCAGAGCTTCACAGTTAGATAAATTATCTCTAACCCAAGTCATTTTTGCTGCAATTCAGCTCTTAATCAGATGGAGTTGTGGGGATCTGACGTATTCCTTCACTAGCAACAATTTCAAAACAACAGGAAAGTCGCCCACCTAGTGAACTAATTCTTCTGTGGGTAAAAGCCAGAGAGGCTGGAAAACACACTAAGCTTGTGTTTTTGGGAGAGCTGCCACCTGATTTTCAGACAAAGATCAGATGCAATTAGCCTGAGATCAACTGGAGACTCCTGCCCCAAACCACAGCACTTTTCACCCACCTCGCCAGGAGGACACCTGTTTCCACCAAGACACACTTGACTCTTCAGTCTCCAAAGGGTATTCTTGGAAGCATATGCAAACTCTGAGCTCACAGCAGTAACATTCCTGTGGCACTGGGGAAGGAATGAGGAAACACCAGGCAGACAGGAGAGAAAAGACTCAACCTTGCAAGTCTGAATTAATTTCCAACCAGGGTACATGTTTCTGATTGAGAGATACACACGTGCATGCTGCCTGCTGGAAGGAATCTAGGAACAGCAGTGGGCCAAGATTTGTCATTCCCACTTTGCAGGTATGTTTGCACCCAGACAGGAATGCAAGACATGGTACTGGGCAGGCATTACTGAATCACAGATCATTGGCAGCAATCAAGTCTGGGCCAGAACCCCAAGGGAATCTTCACTGATGAGAAATACAATTTCCAATAACCTCCTCAACTTTCTGTGAGTGTATCAGAGATAGCGATGACCATCAAACCCTACATCTCTGTGCACATCTTTGATTTTCAAGTGGTTCACAAGATGCTCAGTTTTGCCTGGGAATCAGTCCTGTCTAATTCCATATCATTTCACTTCAGTGAGTTTGGGGTACCTCAGGAGTGTATAAACCTCTGCACCCATTTCAGAGTCTGCTCCCTTCCCTGCTCCATCCGCTGTCCAGGTCATAGCTGCCTGTGCCACAGGAATGGTAAAGCTTTGTAAAACTGCTAAATCCCAATGCTGAGAAGTACAGTTGAGCAATGTGCCAGTGTAGCATACTTCATTTTAAGGACATGCTTAAATCCAATTTGAGCCCAGAGAGATTTTAGCTTAGGTTTAAGCTTTCCATTGAACAGGGTGGATTTAAGGACTGAAGTGTTTTGCTAGACTGCACCTTTGGTTAATGAGGAAGGAGAGTTGCTAGTGCCTAGAAGAAAGAACTGCCTGCAGCTCTTTGGCCACAGGCAAACCATTCCTAGCACTACTCCATATCTCTAATAATTTGTTATTAAATTAGCACAAAGAATTGGTAAAGAAGTTGATAATTTTCTTAACAATCCTCACTCTCTGGGTCTCAGCTTAATGGGGAGAAAAAAAGCCACCTCATAGTATCTCATCAGAATAATGTGATATAATTAAAGCAGAAGCCACTAGACTTTTGTATTTTACACCATCTGGTATCTTGCACAGTGTCTCACTAGTGGTGAATGTCTCATGTCCAGATTTTAGCATTGAAATCACGAGTGCTTTGTTTTATAGGAAGGGAATAAGTTATATTCTTTATGGAGCCTACCCTGAGTAAACAAAGTACCCCAGTCTTAAAAGAAATGTTTGTGGTAATAAATATTTTGGAGGACATTCTCGCATAGGCTCTGACCTCCCTGTTGAGAATCAAAGTGAAAATATTGAATGTACTAAGCAGATGTCTTCTCCTAGTGACAGCAAGATGAGCAGAGACAGCTGGTTAGAAGAACAACAACAACAAAAACACATCATCATTCCTGCTTTGGCTCCAAAAAATCTTGGACTTGTTGTCATGGAAGAAAGCTATGTATGTAAGAAGCCAAGAAAGAGACAAATATTATTGAATCTGGTAGCATTTTAATGAATATGCTGGAAATAACTTAAGTAGGAAGAAAAACTGGATGTGCTCCATTGTTTATTAAAATAATGACTCTTCTTATTTCCACAGGGACCTATAGCCTATATAGTCATTAACACATTTACAAGATGTATATTTTAAATATGTTGCTTCACTCATCAATCTTGTGAGCTCTTCTTCTAAAGTAAATAGAGTTACAGCACATAGAAATGTATACAGCTGCCTAAATATAATCTCTGGAAGCTAGAAATGCCAACTGTGGATTTTGCCTGTAACTCCTTCAGTCAAGGAGCATGGGTGTAGTACGAAGACATCTAGAGAGATATGAAATATTAGGAAGGGAGAAGACAAGAAAATTAGATTTCCCCTGGTGAAATATAGGAGAAATAATTCACAAATAAAAATTAAAAAAATAAAATAAAATATGAAGAGATATTCTGGATGAAAATCAGTCTAAGCTGCGGTGAACAACAGATCCAAAAGGAGTTTTTTAAGAATACTGCAAAATAAGGCAATGACATTCTGACCTCCCTGTTCAGAGGTAGCACACTCTGTCTTGATGGTTTTCATCTGAACAAAACTTGAGTTCTCTCGTTGGTCCCTTGGACATTTCCATTTCCCTTTTTGATCTTTGGGCAGATTTGAGGAAAGAACAGTATTGATGAGAAGAGTTTGAGAAGCTGTGCAGTTTGGGTAATACCAAAGACCAGTAACTTAAGGTGTATGTCCCCGGAGGTTCTGGGTAGCCCAAATCCCACAGTGCCATAAGACAATGCCTTATGCAACAGCAAAGCTCTGAACTTGCTGGCTTGGGAGGTGTCTTGCACAGAGTGCTTCAAAACACCTAGCTGATTCCTACAGAGGTCCTAAATGGCACAAAGCTTTGAAAAAGTAAGAGTTTAAATTAGTTTATACCAAAGATATATATATATATATATATATATATATAAAGAAAACAATTTAAAGAAAACTATTTATTTTGGAAAATTACTGCCTTGAGATTTGAGAGATGTGAACAATCTGACAGACCAGCTTGTAAACAGAGGACAATGAAGTCAAAACGAGAGGACATGGCTGCTCAGTCTCCAGTTCTTGGATGCCAGCTGCATGATTAGACAGCCATTTTCCAAAGTAAATAGTTTTCTTTACATCATTTTCTTTGTAGGAAACCAGGGTTAAGTATGCCACTCTGCAACAGAGCAGATGTGGGACTTTGGGAAAGTTGCAGATTGAGCTGAGCTGGAAACAGCTTCCAACATTTGCCAATATCTTGGAGAGTCTGGAATCTTTCCCATCTCTACTGTGGTAAAAACAGGACTTCTCAACATTTTTCTCCCTTGTAACAAAGGACAAAAAGCACGCAATGCACAACAAATCACAGTGCCAGAACTGGGGATCAGGGCACCATTTCGCCTGTTTTAATTCCCCATCCTGCCAGCCTCAGGTCTAAGACCTGACCTGCAGTCTCCCAGCCAGCCCAGGAATTACCTTGCCATGATGAAGGACTGTTTTGGCCAGAAATTCCATGCCGATTCCAAGAAAACATTTCCTAGAGTATCTTACTAAAATGGATACACTCCCACACACACAACATGAAAGGAATCATGTCTGACAAATAAACATTGCCTAATGGGAAACATTTGTCCAATATGTTCCTCCCCAGTGACTCTGGAGCTTTGTGCCTCAGTGCACCATCTATAAAAGGAGACAGCAGCCCTTCCCAGCCTCTGGGAGATCACACTTGGATATTAAAGTCATGAACTCACTACCTCCATTAGTTACCCTCAGAACTCTGTATACCTTATAGCATTTAAGTATAGACTGACTCAATAATTTTTATATACCCATTTCAATCCATCTGTTTGACCTCGACCAAGAGCATCTCTTCCCAGAGGCTGCTTCATCTGATCCATTCCTCTGTGGGACACAGAGGCAATGCAGGGCACCCCACCATCCCTGGGCTCAACTGTTCCTGCATGCACATTTCCTCACGCCATCAAAAATTTGGATCACCAAGGAGGCAGCCCAGCCCTGCTGCCAGTGAGGTGACAGATCCCTGGCACTGGAGCTGGGCTCAAACTGCTCATGAGCTGCTTGCGGCTGGAGAGGAATGTCTGCAGAGAGCTAAACCAGATTGCTCAGAAATCTCTTCCAAATTGGTTGTCTCTAATCTAGTGGACAACTGGAGAGTAAATGTGCAGTGGAAACACCATCTTCCCTTCCCTTCCTTTCAGTGTAATAACCTGAGAAAACTGAGTTTGTGCTCAACTATTATGAGATGGCAGCTCTGGAGAAACCTTAGGATCTCACTGGTGTCTTGGCAAATCCATAAGATGTCAGACCAACCTATGTATACTCTGTACCCTCTTTCAGGACATGGCTACTTCAATCACCTGTTTGATGCTATAGTCCCACCACAGCCACCACAGCTCCAGGAGCCTGGTACTGCTCTTGTCAAGAGCTGGTAATTCAGTCTGAGCTTATCAGCTTGAGGCAATACACTTAAAAATATCTGATCTGCACAGAGCTTTTAGAAAAAGAGTCAAATAGCTTAAAAATTTCAGGAAGGCCGACATTTTGGTGTCACCCATATTTCTCAGGCCCACACTTACGACAGGGAAAAAATTTCAGTTGGTATTTGTATTATCCTACCTACACTTCAGCCATATTATTCCAGCATTTGCAGAACTTCTGGACGCCCATCGCATGTGTTCAGCATCTCATCCTTCCCAAACCTGGACTGAAAAATGTCACTTTTCTCCACTATTAAATCAAAAGCTGGCTACACCTATGTGTCAGCTGTTTACAACTCTGTTTCCTCCCTTTGGCCAGGTGATCAGGGATACTGAGCTATATCATTTAAGTATTTGTTTTATTTAGCATTACAGAGCAGGAGGGTTTAAGGAAACAAGCAACCTAAGAATATAACCGTCCCCACCCTATCTTATTACTGAGATATCAGCTTGCGTCTTTACTTGTGGAAACACAGCAACTCAACTCTTTGAATGTCCATGACTTCATCTGGGCTGTCTCCTGCTCTGCTTTTGTCCTAAGCAGAATGGTTCCAGCACCTTTCAGCTAAGATCTTCCACTCATTCTTTACGTTCAGGTAGGAACAACAATCCACTCAGCCTTGCTTTATCCATTTCAATGTTGCTCCAGAGATTCTTAGATTAGGTGGCCACACTGCACACATGGTAGGAAGGCACTGATGGAGAAGCTGAATATCACCAGGAAGCATTTGAAAGCACTGGACTCTGTCATAAGCACCTAGAGCGTTGCGCCGGTTGATGCTGTTGGTGTTGGACACCAACTGCAAGCTCTGCACAAGGACCTGGGACTGGTACACACCCTGCATCAAGCCTCACCCCATGATGAGACAGGCAGGCAAACGAGAAAATTGGGCCCTGGCCCCTTCCTGTGATTAGGTCATGAGAATGGGTAAATATTTTCCTAGATAGAGAGCTGAGATAAAGGACTTCTGATGTCTGAAATGGAGTTTGAACAAGACTCAGGAGGACTATCCCTACCTTGTAGTTCTTTAACAATGTGCTTTTCCCAAATGAGTGCCTTTTTCCCCAAAATACCTAGGAAATTAAACGGGAACTTGTTAATAGCTAAAGATGAAGACATGGATCTCACAGAATAAATCTCTCACCGAATAGCAAGAACAGCCTAAGTACTGCAGCTCAGTTTTAGTCTACAGCCAAACTGTTCACCATTAAATATATAGAATGGATTTAGTAACAGGTACCAAACTTTATACCCAGAGGACATTACAGCTCTACACCATTCAGTCTAATTTTTACTGAGAAGTAGAGAAAAGTGAGTGGTAGAGGCAAAGTCCCAGGGATTAGCTTAGTGAAGTCTCTTTAATAACAGCCTGTTTCTGCACAGAAAAATTACTGGGTTTTTTAAATGAAAATCAGTGTTCCCATGCTATAGGAAATAGTGATTAATCATTCCCTATTCCTTTTCTCTGCATTATTCATGACTTTGCGACCTCTTCTCTATCCTCTCCCATGGTGTTCCAATCTCACCCTGAGTTTTCTCGGGGTTTGGGAACTTCTGTATCAGATAAACTGTATTATGAGGTAGTCTTTGAGGAACAAATCTGACTTAAATCTCACATAATATCCAAGAATGTTCTCTGGTATTTGACCTCTCTGTGGATGAAACAATACTCTACAGACACAATAACCCTGGTGTTTCAAAGTTGTAACCAGCACCTGTGGAGTTTTCAAACAAACAGGCTCAGGGTTCCTTGGTGTACTCTTCCTCACTGCTCCCACGTTTGATTGCTTTGTAATTACACGTGTAAAACCTGTGATGGGATTACACGTGGGGGAAAAAAATAATTTAAAAAATCACATTTCAGAATAGGAGGGGATTTATGGGAGCTGCAAGACAAAGAAAAACCCACCTTTCTTTCTTTCTTCATTGTTGTCTTTGGAAGGCAGCCACTGAAGTTTCCTTGTCAGTATTACAGGGATTTGTAAATAGAACAAAGAGCTTCCTCACACCAAGGCACATTATATAACCCCAGCGCCGTCACCGTGTGTCTTCGCAGGCAGTTCCCTTGAACTTTGCATCTCGCTCCTCCTGAGAACAGTCCTGCATGCCAGCTTGAACAGATGTGGTTTCCTTTAGGAAAGGATTTCTGTTAGGGTCATTCTGACTTCCCTTTCAGAGCTTTTCAGCCTCATGTGCTCTTTGCTCAAGGGATTACTGCGGTGGACACTAGCTCCATGTGCTACTGTTAAGCCTCTCCTCACCTGCTGGCTAAGCTGAATGAGTGCCCAAAATCTCTGTTCCACAGAAAAATCTGACATTTCATGTTTTCCTGAATCAAACCGGAAAGTTGCAATTTCCTGTGAACCCAAATTCTGAGAAACATCATTTCAGAAAGAGCTAAATGGCCTCAGTGCAGCCTTTTGTTGGGTGTTATCAACAGGTTTTTATGAGACCTTAACTAGCGTGAAACACATGTTCCAAGTGATCCCAAATGTAACCAGGCAGCAGCCACTGCTCCCAAAGACACCTAGGGAGCCGTGGGGTCTGACGAGGGTGCTTTGCCAGAGAGATGTGACACAAAGCCAGATGCGGTTTTGTCTCACTCCATGTATTTATTCCAGTATTGTCACTGCTTCAATTCCACCAGTGCACTTATATACTTCAAGTTTACAAGTATTTTCATTCTTATTTTCCAGCCTTGTTGAAAGCAAAGGATTTTATCATATCTCAATAGCTTGTACAACCCCAGCATGATGTTTCCAATATATCCAGTGCATATTCAATTACACTAATTTAAAAGAGGGCAGCTTTATGGAGTTTTAACTAAATCAGGGCATAAGGCTGTGCAGACCTTCTGAGTATCAATAGAGCTGTTTTTTCAGCTCTAGTTGGTTAGAAGAGTTTTTTTAAATGAACAAGGATAAGACATTCTACAGATAACGTAGATCATCAAATGCAAAAGTTCACACTGATTGAACTAAGGTGGTATAAGCTTGTGTGAAGGCAACTTTGAAGCTGCAACAACATAGTGGGAAAAGCAGCCCTACCCTGTGAGTAAGTGAGAAAAACCAAACAAAACAATGGAGGAGAGGCTGCTGCTACCTGGCCTTCATGGAAAAAGAAGTTTATTAAAAAAAAAAAAAAGTACCTCAAGACCAAAATCTCATCAGACTCAAAATCAGTGTAAGTGCCACATTGCAACAGTTTGCAGGTCTAATAGACACAAAGCTGTTCCTTCACCCGAAAGCTAAACATAAAAGTCACGGAAACCCATCATGCCAATTCTGTGGCTGCTTTCCGGAGCAGAATCTCTTTAAATGTCAGTGTTTCCTTTGTTCTGTGCACCCTTTATAATGAGTCTATCATCTGTTTGGTAAAAGATCCAGTGAAATATGTAATAAGGTTATCTCACCATCTCTATTGTAAAGCCGTATCTCCTCCTCCACTCATTAATTATTTTCTTCCATTTCCTGTGTCAGATCTGAATCAGAAAAAAAGGACTCAAGACTTACCAGCTTAGCAACTTACCATATATCAGCTGAGCTGTGGTAACTCTCCATGAGATCCCTCTTAGCCTCTAATAAACAAAGCCAGTGTGACTTTGTTGTACAGAGGCCTGCAGTCTATGCAATTTGGCTTAACCTCCTTTTATTGCCAGCTGAGCTTATGGTGATAATGGCCATGGCTCTGCTTATATTCAGTCCTCATATTGCAAGATTTGCCTTTAAATACTGGGAGCAGAGCTCTACCAATATAACTATCTATCTGGAAAGCTATGATGATTTATGTGCTGTCAACATAAACTAAAAAAAAAAAAAAAAGAAAGAAAAAAAGAGGATGAAAAAGCAGCACAATTATGTGGTTATCAGCCAATGCCCCTTGGTTTGCAGTTTCTCAAGCATGAACTACTCAAAATTTGGATCAAGAAGTGAAGCAATATGTTTCGGAAGTGCAAACAGGGAAAAGTTATATGAGTTTTCTAGCAATTTCAGGCAAATATATCACAGAAGCAGCATGCTTAGCCTTTTTACTGTGCATCTGTCTGAGGTTTCCAGTAAGATTTCCCTGACATATAGTAAGAGTCAAAACTCTAATCTCTTTTAGCTCTTTTTTATTGTCTCCGCAGCACTAACTTTGAAAAATGGCCTTGTCCCCAAAGAACTGCACACAGTCCACGTAGGGAAGCTGTTAAAATAAATGCATTACATAAAAATATTGCAGACGAACTCAGCTCTGAGGGTTTTGGAGCTACAACATACAGATATAAACCAGAGCAGCTAAAGTATGAATGGAGGTCATACTCCAGGAGAGAAGAAGGGAAGTCCCCTGTCTGGCAGTTGTTGCACATGATCTCTGATATCAACAACTCCTACTCTTCTTTCTCAGGTCTGCAGTGTTTTAATAAATTACTATTCTCATGTTAATGTCCTTCTGCCTTCCTCCTCACTGACCTCAATACACATCATGCTGATTTATAAAGTTTCTTCTTTCACTGGATTTGAGTTCTTCCTGGAGACCTTATTTACGCTGTTCTGCCTGTGAGACATCTGGCTGATTTATAGAGACTAAGACACAGTCGAGCACTGTGTTGGCCGCCCTACTGAATATTGTATTTCCTACACACTGTGTTCCTATCTCTGCCCATGTCCGTGTCTGATTTTTGATAGTCTGTATGTTGTTCAAAGAAGAGAGTGAACTTTCTGCCTCTCAGAAAAGCTTCTGAGATCCTCAGGAGTAAAAATGTGCTTTTCCACCTGTATTCCTTGCAAAACAGCAATATCTGTCTAGACACTGATTGGGGAAATTCAGACAAGGAATAATGTGCAAATGAGAACATGATTCAAGAGTGGGAAAAAACAGACAAATACCAGGTGCCTCAAAGGCTGAATCACAAATGACGGTGAAAAAATCTAAGAATGCAAGAGATTATGGAGGAGCTTGACTTGGCATTTGCCTGTTTATTCCAACAGGATATGCAGATTCCACCCTCATGACATCACTGCATCAACTTGCCTCATCAGTGCCTGGTGACAGAACCCCTGTCTGTAGCACTGAGTCAGCATCACTATGTGATCTCCTCTTGCCCATGCAAGATGGGGTGAAAGGCTGTCCATAATGGTAGAAAGCAATAACTGACCTCTAAACAGGTCCTCAAGGGATTCAAAAACTCATGGACGTCACATAGACGCTCCTCCCAGGAAAAAACATGGCCTCAGAAAAATTTACTGTAAAGTGACACAGTGGTGTGCTAACGAGGAGCTCCCACAGCAGATGGAACAATAACTGTGTGTTGAAATGAAGGACCAGGGAACACCTTCACTTAGTTCCTGGAGCTCCAAAAGAAGCTGCAAAGTTTTTCCCTATAACATTTTCCCTATAACCAAGAGGTATTGCTGATTCTGCCTGCTGTGCTCTTCTAGAAGCCCAGACTAACACAACATTTCTTAAAGCATCCCGGGACATGCTTGAGGGTTGGATGGGGCCCTGTGCAATCTGGTCTAGTGGGTGGCACCCTTGCCCCTGGGAGTGCTTTGGACCTAGATGAACTTTAAGGTCCCTTAGAACTCAAACCATTCCATGATCCTAAGTAAACATCACACACATGGAGTACTAACCCTCCGCTCCTCAAAGCAAACTAAAGCTGTTTCCTATTCTGGAGAAAAAAAAAACAAATGGAAAGAATCTAAAATATAAAACATACATGAGTTGACTGGCAAGAGACAATGTAAAGAGAAACTATGTTAGAAGAGATCCAGCCACGCAGAAACTAAAATACTGGGCCACTACCCCCAGTCTGGTCCTAAACAGTTCCTGTCTCCAAACACAACCATGAAAACATCCATGCTGCACCTCAGTGTGTCATTCTGTAGAACAGGGCAAGGCGGAAGAGCTCTTCCTGGAAAACCAGGTCCAGAGGCCAGGAGGCTCTTGCTGTATTTACACATACTAGTCCCTTTTGTTGGGCGATTTAGGTCACAAGAGCGTAGGAAAGGCAGCTCTGAATCACCTGGCTCTTGCACGTGTTGCTTGCACGTTGTGCAAAAGTTTCTGAACTCAACCTCCTTTCCAGACACACCCTTTGTTTGTTACTTTCTCTTAGGGCTTTTTCGCAACCCCATCCACTGCCAATACAAACAACATTGCAACATCTTCCCCCAATCTGTCTTCCTCTGCTCTGCTCTAAATGTCAACCAGCCACATAGCACTGCTCATGCTCACTTGCTTAATTGGGCAAAATACCTGCCGTGGCAGCCCTGTGCCTTGACTGCCTTCGGGAGAAAGTTTCTTGGGAATGGTAAGTGACAGAACCTGCAAGTTGGTCTTAGTCACATTGATACCAGATACCAAGAGTCTTGCGCAGGTAGGACACGCAGTTCGCTTTGCTGAGCAGCCATCAAGCATCTGTAAGGCATCAGGGGAGGTTAAGAAGAGTAATTATCAGTGATCACGCTGGCTACTAGAAGTTGTTTCTGCAATTGCGGTGCTTTGTACTTCACTGCAGGGTGTACCCTGTGCATCGAGGGCAGGGGAGAGAAGGTTCTGCCATTTGAATGGCATTTATCAGCTTGTGTGAAACAAGTTGTGGGACCTGGTTTCATTCCTAATAATTGGGATAACTAGAGTAGATACCTTCCCACCAAAGAGACACCACAATAAATGCTCTGTGAGTACTGTTTGTAGGCAGGTGGGAAGCACAGCCATCTTGAAGACCCTCTCAACTCCCAAATCTTTGCCACACTAGAAAGTAGATGTATAATGCACTGAATAGAGGATATCTAGCAAGCCTAGGAAAATGGAGGGCACCTGGTGCCTACACTCAGCCCCTCCACACAGCCATTACAGCTGAGAGATCAGAACAGCTGCCCCAGCACTCCCCACATACAACGTGAAGTATATGTTTGCCTCTGTCCGCGTTTTTGGCATGGCCTCCTGCTTGCTCAGATAGAGCTGTTCTGTGCGTGGGATGGGACAACATCCTGTTATCCTCCTACCTGATGGGTGCACTCGGTGTGCTGGACTGTCATTAGCCTCCCGAGCCCCTGCCCAGCCTGGCACACCAGCAGCCAGGCTGTGGGCGGTGCTGCTCACCAGCTGGAGGCGGCTGCTTTTATCAGCAACCTTGATCAGGGGGATTTTCTCTTATTTCATTCTCAAGCTTCCTTCAGCCTCGGATTTGCATAAGATCTTGGGTTAGGACTAATCTGATCCCAGGTTGAGAACATTGCATCAGGCCCAGTGAATCCTCCATCCCAAACTGTGTCTTGACAGGATTGGCATTGTACTGGCATTGGAAAATAGAACCATGCAGGGACAAACGGTGGCTTGAATTTTCCTTAGTAATAGGAGGTGTCTTACTTTGTGTATCATTTAAACTCCTGTGCTATGTGGCAACTCCCAGTCAAGTCTCTATTTGTTTACAGCCCTTGTAGCCAGGTGCTTTCCATGTTCACTCCAGGTTGCTGAAACGAGAAGCATGTCCAGCCTCCAGGGCTTGCCAGCAGCTATTGACTAATAAGAGCACATTGTCCTTGGTGACAGAAGGGAGCACCTTGCTTTATCTATGCATTCCCTGGCAAGCAGCAGCGTGGAGAAAGAGACATGCCTCACTGCATATTTAAGAGTACAAATTCAAGTCTTTGGTCATAGTGATGGATGTAAATAAGTATGTGGTCATTCAGATTGAGGAGTTAAAGATAACAGGTTGCAATTGTGGCAATGACACCTCCTAAAGGGTTGTTCACTGTGGATATGTGTCTGATTGGCTTTTCTAGGTCCTAGTCCCACTGGATTAAATCCATGAACATGCTTGTGGAAGTGGGGGTTTTTCTTAAGGTTTTTGCTGGGTAAAGTGACAGAGCAGAGGCTTAGCAGTGCTAGGTGTCTGTTATAGCAACCTCCATCTGTCCTGTTTACTTTTCCATAACCACTTTGTGGCCAAGAAGATGGCCCAAGCTCTTGCTGCCAGATTCACTTGCTTCAAGAGCAATTTGGCATCCTGACCTGGAGCTGGTTTTTATAAAATATAGGCACAGGCACGTACTACTGCAGGATGCAATATGAACATGAGGTTGTGAATGACACTGGGATACAGGCTGTCCCATTGCCCCCAATCCTTCAAGACAGTGCTGACCTACTGTAATACATCAATTAGCTCGCTGCAATATAAAAAGATATACTTCCTGCTAAAAATGGTGTGCTCCACTTGCCAACTAAATGCAATCTAGATCTGTCTCTGTCTCTGTCATTTCAGTATCCAGCACCTGGCAAGCCAAATCCTTACAAGCTCTGAAACTGAAGACAGAAAAATGACCAGTGGAATAGTGCTGATTGGTCAGAGGTGCTTGTATGTGCAAAGAAATCAGCTCTCCAGTCCATGAGCCATCCTCCAGCTCAGAACCGCTACAAACGGGTACGTCCTTGGCAGTTCAATCACTGTTGTACCATCGGCTGGAAATGTCATTATTTCTGACATTAGAGTTTACACAAACTCAGCCCAGATGTCACACCATGGAACTAAATGTGCAGTTGTAGTGATGGGCAGAAAATCCAGTGCTTTGTTTTATTTGAGCAATGCTCAAAAGAGAAGAGATCCCACTTAGAGCATCCAAAAAGTAAAATATGCTGTACTTTGCCCACTTACAAGCAACACAGTGGCTCTACCTCATGCCAGAATGTCTGTTCCCTAACACCATGTTTATTGGAATGATAGGAAAAGAGAAAAAAATTTGCAATTTTTTAAAACTCTATCTTTTACTCTAAAGTCCAGAAGTTTTCTCATCCTGGTAGGAGCTTTCCCACCTTGGTACTGAGATTAGCTTTCTGTACATGTTTTCAGTAGGCATTTTACTCCATTGAGAAATTTTCTATCTGATTTGGGGATGTTTTGTCCTGGTGATAATGTTGGGTCATGCCAAACCTCCACGTGAACATCTCATCTACACAGCTGCAGCCCCACCTTCCTCTGAAGAAACACTGAGAGCGTTCCTCCCCCTCACAGACAAAAAGAGTGATCTCTTTGCCCAGAACAACAGAGGCTTTCCTGGTAGCAAATACCTATCCATATAGTCACCCAAAGGAGAAGACATGTTGGTGACAAGTCTTTTCCTTTTCTTTGTTCTTTCCATGAGGAAAGGCACTGATTCCTACCCAGATTCTGTTTGGTGGGGTTTTTTGTTTGTTTGTTTTCTTTTTCTTTTTTGTTTTATGAAAAGGCATCACCGTGTACAGGGTGTTAAACTGCTACTGAACCCAGATGATGGTGGGAGGATGGCATTTTGCTGTTCCTTCTCCTGCAAAGCTACCCCATGAAGTTGTGCCCTTCATTGTTGGCCTTACATTGCACCGTGCCTTTGCAGAGTTGTGTACACTGAGCTGGCTCAGGCAGCTGGACTGCCCCACACTGCACACTCATGTACCCTGAGCAAATAAAGTAATTGAAGAAAAGAGTTTGACAGTTTGACAGCTGTAGTGAGATGACTGTATACGGTGATAAATGAATAAAAAATGAGTGCCTTCCCTCTGAAAATCAGGCTAATAGTAATTAAACTTTTCTAAACCCCATTTATGAAGTCTGCATTCAGGTAAACTAAATCCTAGAGATTTTTCTCTTGGCATAAGACAGAGTCCCATCTCTCAGTCCTTACTTCAGACTCCTAGATGCCAACCTTCCTTCTCCATGAGGGCAAAAAGACAACTTGGTCTAGAAAGTATTGTTGGTGTTTACATTTTATTGAACCACTAGACATTGCTATTGGCCACAACATGACACCAGTGCAGCAAAGAGAGCCTTTCATTTGCCTGTGCTTGGCAAAAAGTGTCGTTCTTTAGTTGCTCAGCCGAAGCTGACAAGTTGCCCAGTATTTTTATTATCGGGTTGTCAGCTCAATCTCACTACTGCCCTCTTAATTTATTATTTTGCATTTCAAAATCACAGGTGTGACTCATTGCACAGCCAGAGGTTATAATGAAGTATCCCACTCATCTTTTAGCTCACCCTTTGTTCAAGACAATGCAGATTGCGGAAGGTTTCTGAGGAGGTAAGAGGATTGCAAAAGAAACGAAGACTCCTCTTTTATCTAACCTATGTGTGGGCAGTGAAACTGCCTGATATGAAACCAGTTGGGTGCAAAGGTGGGCATGGATGTTCGTTTGTCATTATGTTGAGGGTTGTAACTCAGAGGATACAGCGGCTGTCATTGAAGATAGGCACCCAAACTTTAATCACCTCACCCTGAGGATGAGTCCAAAGAGAAAATCCTAGGATAGCATGCTTCTCCCAAGATTTTCCCTATGCTTTAGTTTCCAACAGGACAGAAGATGAAAACCAAGCAGGCAGTTTTTCAATTAAAAATTCTTATTCTCTACATCTTATGATTTAAATTTGGAAGTGACTCTAAGTGCAAGATTTTGAGGTATTTGTTCTGCTAGCATTGTGCAAATAAGAATTGTGTTGCATTAGAGTTTTTGAAATATACATATGTGTTTCTTAGCATGAAGTGATGCATCATCCATGTTTCTCCTAGGAGTATCTGAGATAAGTTGCTAGGAAGAAGGAGCACAGTTCTACTGGAAAGAGTGTCTTGCTGCTGACTATGAAAATGATGTGGAAATCATGGACTGAATTAAAGATTTTTTGATATTGGTATATTGATGGAAAGCTTCCTGGTATCAACAGCTCATGTGAAGTAGAGGAAGGGATTCCTTCATCCCAGAAGAAATGTGTCCAAATCTGGAGCTTTTCTGAATCAATTTGGTCTTTTAGTTGACTTCTACACAAGTCTGGCCCTGGAGCAGAGGTACTAAGTTCATGTTACATTAAAGCAAACCACATAAACTTGAGAGGATATAAAAACAATTTGTTCCTAACAGAAGGAGCTTCCAGAGCCACCCAACCCAGTGTCCTGGCAACTCTTGTCTCCCTCCCTAGGGGAAAGATGCATGTCCTGTGTCCAGTCTGAGTACCCTGGAGCAGTGACAGTCGGGGCAGAGCTATTGGGGTATCTGGGTTTTTTTAAAGCTGCAGCCTGGAGCTCTGGCGATGCCAAAAGTGTACCTGGTCCACTCTGTCTCTCTGCTGGGGAAGGAACTGTGACTCAAAGGCAGTCCACTGGCAACAGAGAAAAGTACACCAAGAGCACTTGTTCAGCTCTGCCATATCCAGTTTCTGTCAAGTATAGAATAATAGCTACCCAGCGAGCTGGGACATGCTTTACCAGCATCAATAGAGTTGTGCTTCAGAGCATCCCTCGAGGTAGCAAAGAATTATCCCTATTTTATAAATGAGGTAACTCAGGCACAGGGATTAAAGCCAAAATGTTCCAAACTGGCTGCCTACTGCTAGGTACATACACCCATATTTACGCAACTCGTGGCCTGATTTTCAGAAGGGCAGGGCAATGAAAATTTTGGCCTGAGGGATTTGTTCACACACAGTTTACTGGTAACAACGCCTGGGATGGAAGCCTGGTCTCTGCTACCTGTCTTACACCTTAACCACTAAAAACATCCTTTCTAATACTACCCAACAGCTGGTGAAGGTTTCTGAGTGTCCCCATTCACCATGCAGAGGCTCAGAGTGAGCAGTGCAGGCTGGCTGCCTACATGCTCACACATTTAAAGAGCAACAACAGGAGTAAAACTGGTAAGATTTCTTTACCTCCCTCTCAGCTCTTCAGAGCCCAGGCAGCTTTACTTGACTTGCAGTGCTTTGCTAAACCAGCAAGTCTGGTGTGCAAACCTCTGTTCTGCCTCACACGTAGCATCCTCCTCCCCTCCTCCCCCCGTGCCACATCCTTCTCAAGGCACCTCAAGTGGCAGAGCACAGGTCCAGTGCAGAACCAGTAACAGACCAGCAGGAGAAAGGAGAAAATCAGCCACATGGTTATCTGAACTGCTCAAAAGCACAAACACCAACAGGAGTCAGTTAATCCCAGTGTCCCTTCACCTCTCTCCTGTGCTTTCTTTTTGGTCTTTAAATGAACTTCAGAATGTGCTCTGATTTATGGGAAACTCCAGAGAAGCAAGGAAATTTAGTAAAAAACTTCCTCCCATGCTAACAACTAGCAAAACACGGGAGGCAGAGCAGTTACTGGATGGCTACAATAGAGCTTTGCAAGTGTCCCTGCTAAAATAATCCCTGCTAGGGGCTAATGTGATGCTTGTCTTAGCTCGTTAGAGAGCCTTGCTGTCTTGTGATATGTTCTTGAAAAATAACACTGGTGGTTGGTTGCTACCTGAGGGAAGGAGGACAAAGGGTCTCGGCTGTCTCTGTGGAATGGTCACTGGTCGGGTCACCTCAAGCCTAACCTGAAATGCCAAGTGCATGCTGCAAATCCATTGTTGTCAGCCCTGTGCCTTGTCTCATCTGCTATAGAGTCCTAGCCACCTCTGACCTCTTCTTTCCCTTCCTTCAGGCCATGTCCTGCTCACAAGGTTCCTGCTCAGCTGCTCTGTAGCATCCCCCCACCCAGAGGGAAGACAGGCGAGAGGAGGTGACAACCTTCAGCAAAGGTTAAGGCTGGAAAAGAAGGAAGTGTCAGCTCAATCAGGTCAGCTCAGCCAACCAACTGCTGCTGTAATCCCTCTGCCTCAGGTTCCTGCACTGCTCTGCTTCTGCACTGGTGTGGGCAGCAACCTTCACCCTGTCCCCATGGTACTGTCAGCCTGCATCATCTAGACAGGGAGATAGGGAAAAGGGGTAAGGAAGAAGTAGTTGAGCACGAGAATCTCCCAGAACTGTTTCCATATCTTCATTTTTTTCAGTACATGTTGGGAATATGGACTTTGAGATAGACTTTACTCCCACTGAAGTTCAGCAGTCCAGACTTGGCACCCCCCAGTTTCTTCAGAAGAAGGCTGAGAGCCAGATCTGAATCAATTCTTATGCTGCAGCTCACCTCCACAGCAAAGCCAGAAGTTTTGAGAAGTAGGTAGTGAAATGGCCCCAGTTCCTTCAGCCCAGGTCTCAGGTGCCTCTTTTGTGATGGAAGCAACTGAATCTCACCAATCTGTCAGCAACCAGAAGGAAGCCAGAGAACACATGCTGCCTATTCAATAAAGTTGGTGCTGCACTTTATACAGCACCCAGTGCATTATTCTGTGGTGAAAACAAACCCTATTCTTCTCTGCCAGATAAACACACTTTATCCTATAAAAAGCAGCATTTCTGACTGTTCAGCAGCAGCCAAGCTCACGATGGGAAAAATAACAGGTGTTTGTAAGGCACTCCCTGTTTATTCACAGTGCTTAAAATAATTGCTTAAAAAAATCCAACAGAGATTTAATTTTCTATGCTCCCACATTTAAAAAAAAAACAAAAGAAAAAAAAAACAAACTCTGAACTTGGCTCATGGTAGTTGAAGGCAATTCATTATGAAAGGGGTGTTCTTTATGTTGTGGTAGCAAAGAAACCTACTTATGAAAGCTCCAGAGGAGCAGAATAGTAGAGCAAATTCCTGCCTAGAACGAACACTTCCCTGTGCTTTTTGTAAGCTCTCCAGGTGGAAGCTTTTGTTATCAAAGCATGTAATTTTATTGTCAAATTCGGATGAGCAGGGATTAAACTCCTCCAGTGGGTGCCCATCATTGGCCATCTCCATCACTCTGCCTTTTAGAAAGCAACAATAGCCTTGGGCTGGCTTATGCCCTTCCCTCTTGCTCTGGTGGTGGAGCAGGAGATAAGTGCTCGGCCCCAGGGAGGAAAGTATGTCTCAAAGGCACAAACCTTGCTTCAATCACTGCTTGCTTCTCCGGGAAGTAACTGGCAGTGAATCCTGATCAATAGACCACTTTCCAGCGCAATGGGCTGACACATGGTGCTGGGGGAAGAGGACAGAGACTCGGTGTCTCCATCCACTGTCTCCATGCTTGCATCCCTGAGCCCCTCAGGGGGTGAGGGGACACTCAACAGCTGACAAAGCTGCATGGCATCTCAGTGCATGGCTGCTGCAGGAATTTGGTCCTAGGAGACCTTGTGGTGAGTCCCTGCAGGACTCACTCGAGAATACAGCATCATTCCTGAGAGCTACAAGCTTCATGAGGCAATGACTTTTCCTTCTTACAGGTATGGCTTTCCTTGAGTGTGGCTCTCTGCAAGCTGTTGGGATGAGTCACAGATCCTCGGTAGCTCCCTTGGAACCTTGAGAGGACCTGGAGAAATAGGTGTTCACCTAGCAACAATCAAGTGCTTTCCCAACCCCCAGCTGCTCTCCTGGTGGCTCCTGGGCTGCCAGCCAGGTCATAGGTGGATGTAGGCACAGCTTACCCCCTTGTCTCTAGCATGGGGCTGAGACCCCCAGTGCAGTTGTCCCAGTGCTGGGAATAAAACACAGCCACATTTCGGTCTTTGCTGTCCCCACAAAGGTGCAGGAGTGGCCACAGAACCCAAACTTCCCTGGGAGGGCTAACTTGTCTCCAAACAGTGGACATGAGAGACATACCAGATGTGGCTGGTGCAGATGAGGGACAGAGCAGGGACATGGCTCACAACTTTGCAGTTATTATCCATGTTACGGCAGTGTTCCCAGATGAGACCAGGCTCTCATGGTACCGTCAGGCTTGTCACACACAGCAGCCTCTGGCCAGAGCAAAAAAAAGACAGATGAAAGTCATAAAGAGAAACAGAGGCATGGGGGAGAGCAGTAATTTCCTGGGGGTCAGGCAAGAGAGCGGTGGTTGCTACCAGCATGGTGTGGGTCAACGTGGGGCTCAGCGAGGCACCCACTGCCACACGAGATGCAGCAGCAACACAGGGGCTCCTCGGAGAGCAATTTGGATGAGACACTGACCACAGGCTTCAGAAGGGCATTCCGACAGGCACAGAGGAGAAGATGAAAGGAGGCGGCTGCAGTGCGTGGCAGGGCAAGATGAAAGAAGTTTGGAGGCCATAGGAGCAGAGAGAAGGGACTGACTTGACAAGCAAAGCCAGAGGCAGCGAAAGCTGCTGTGCACAGAGCGGCTGTGGGGTTGGACAAAAAGTAGCACTGCAGCAAAGGCACGGGGGCTGAGAGGGCAGCCAGCATGATCAAACCCATCCTGAGCCCAGCAAGACTGAGGTTGTCTGAGCAACAAAGGATCTCACACTGCTCGAATGTCATCCATCAGAGGCCTGAGGGGCAAGGCAGGGCTTTATGCACACAAATGAAATGCAACCAAGTCCTGAGTAGCTGGTGCATTGGTCTGAGCAAAAAGCATGGAGATGGGAAGAACAGAACAGAACAGAACAGAATAGAATAGAACAGAACAGAACAGAACAGAGTAGGTTGGAAAGGGCTGCTAATATCGAGTCCAACCTAACACTGCCAGGTCCACCACTAAACTGTGTCTGTAAACACCGTATTTATAAATTTTTTGATCACTTCCAGGGATAGCGATTCCACCACTTTGACAGGTAACCTGTTCCAACGCTTGACAACACTTTCAGTGAAGAAGTTTTTCCTGCTATCCAATCTAAATCTTCCCTGGCACAACTTGAAGACATTTCCTCATGACCTATCACTTGTCAGGTGGGAGAAAAGACCAACCCCCACCTGTCTACAACCTCCAGTAGTTGTAGAGAATGATAAGGTCCTCCAAGCCTCCTTTTCTCCAGACTAAACAACCCCAGCTCTCTCAACTGCTCCTCATAAGACTTGTGCTCCAATAAGCCAAGTATGGCTCTAAACAGCAAGAAGCAGCAAATGCCCTTTCTTGGGTCTTAGAGAGAAAATCAAAAAGCAAAGCTTATCCTTTTGCCTTGGTGCCAGTCAGGCACCAAAACCCATGAAACTTTATCTGAGACAGTAAAACCCACACAAAGAAGTGGCATTTTCAAGGCACCCAGTGCCTTTTCAGCATCTGCCCGTTATATATATCTGTCAGCATGCCCCTGAAGCAGATGTACATGCCTGAACCTCCTTTGCAGCACAGGCAGTCACCAGCCCTGTGCAGCATTTCATCTCCACTGGAGTGATACTGGTGACTCAGCGCTTCCCCTGCAAGGTGCTGCGATAGCCTCACTCCAGCGAGGGGATTAGAGCAGCAACCCGAGTATAATAATGGTGTCGCTGAGCAGCAGGGATTTATGAGTAGGCAAAGAAAATGAGAATTATAGGTGTCCAGTCCCTATGACAGAACCATCATATATTTCCTCTAACAAAGCGTGTGACAACAGCTCCATAAATTCACATAGTAACAGAAGCGAGTGCCAGCTCGTCATTGCAGCTATTTAAGGAGTCAAGTAGCACTCTGAGCTTATTGCAGAAGTTCACAGTTAGTTAAAAATAAGCATTAAAAAAGTCACTTTTGGACCCTGGCTGAATAAGGCTTTTTACTCATGATCCCCAGTACTGTGTTCTCCTTTTATGCCTACACAGACTCTCCTTTGCAGCATCTGGTGTTAGGCATTGCCAGCTTCCTGCTGAAGAAGCTTAACCTGGGATGTGCCATAATCAATTGTAAAACTTAGCAGTGACTAAGAAATACTTGGTCCTTTTCAATACCATCAGCTCTGAAATGTGCTTTAAAAATTTTTTAGCTGCAACCCATTAAATATCAAAGGAGAGCTTTCTTCGGATGTAATTGCTGAAGAAAAACACCCCAACAACCACAACATGCTGAATAGGTTTTTTTAATGCTGTCTCATGATTAGATTATTTGCAGTACCTGTCAGCTAATGTGCTGTTTTCATTGCTAATTTAACACTTCTTCCTAAAGGGAGAAGGGGGAGAGGGTGAAAACAACTCTTCACAGTGAACTGCAAATCAAAAAATAGCGATGTGTTTTGTTGTCACTTCTGCTACTCTGTTTTCTGACGTATAAAGAGAAGCTCATTTTAAAATGACAAACTCCCCCTTTAAACATGAGAAATACCAAGATTCTCTGAATCCCATGGCTTTTTTTCTTTCTTCTTGAAGCTTTGGGCAAAATATGAAAGAGACAGCTACAAAGAAAATTTGGAAGTTTCTTAGGTTAAGGCTTAACTTCAGCAGTGATTGGAATGAAATTTTCATATAAAAAAAAATTTGGTTTCTCAGTGAAAAACTGAAAGATAAGAAATGGCAATTAAGGCTTGCTGTCTCTAGAGTTGGAGCTCCAGGATGCTTAGCCCCATTCTCCCCCAGAGCCTGCTGTCCTGCTCAGATTTGGTTTCCCATGCAACACGGGCACTCCTTCCCATTAATCCCTTTTTCCTGGGAGCTCTTCCTGGAGTTAGGACAGCAGGTGGGAAACCTGTCCTTGGAATCTGATGAGGACTTGGTGTATGTGAACTAAAAATTTGCTGAGGCATATCTTCTGACATTTTCCCAGGGTCAAAATTATTCAGATTAGCAAAGAGAGAGGAGATTCTTGTTTGGTTGGTTTAGTAAGAAGTTGACATTTTGTACAGAAATGACATAACTTTGGAGTTAAAAAATAAGGTTACTCAAGAGCCAGGTTAAAAGAGAAGTGTTGAATGGAAAATTTTCTGGGAGCCCCGTTAAGATCCCTTCTTTATCTCCAGGTTTGGAAGAGCTGCTGCCTGGTTTTCTGCGGTGGCTTGTGTCACACTGCACGTTCCTCCAAACGCAGCAAATTGCTTATGCATTAGTTCTTTTGCATAATACCAGCAGTTATAGTGGGCCTGAGTGTTTTGTTGTTGGGGGTTTTTTGTTGTGTTTTTTTTGTTTGTTTTTTTACACTCATTGTTTGCTGCTAACAAACTCAGGAAGGAAATTTACAGTCCTGAATGGGGAGCGAGATATCCCCAGCAGGACTGCGCTGCTGAACCTTGCGGTGACTCAGCCAGCTCAGGAAACGTTTGTTCTGAGCAGCCCCATCTCCTGTCTGTTCCCCTCTACTTAGAGAACAGGGTTTATAAGCAGGTCATGGTAATTTCTTTTGATTTTGCTTTCGGGGTTGTTTTCATTCTTTTTCTTGGAATGTGTCACTGCTTTCTGTGTACAAGGTTATTTACTAGCAGTAAATGACATTAAATGGACAATGTGCTTGAGTAGAAAGTCTTGGGAAGGGGATCCTCAGCTTTTGTGGCAGAGGAACTACTATTCTTGGTTGGATGCTGTCATTCTGGTTATGCTAAATTAAATGCCCTTGTTCTCTACCTCTGTGCCCACCTTGGAGAGCAAATATTGCACAAAAAATTTGAGGGCTACAGATGAAGGAGCAGAGCTCAGACAAGAGGATGAAGAAAACACAGAGGACAGAGACAAAAAACATAAATAAAAGATCAGCATCAGGACATGAACTTTCATGCCGGGATCTCCAGCTACATTATTATATTTCTATCTGCCAGTAGCTCTTTGTGTTTAACAAATTCACCCCACCAAAACCAACACATAACAAAACCAATTAAAATACTTGTTAACTTAAATAAATAAATAAATATGCCATAGAAGATGTGACTGTTCAAAGCCTAGCAGCTTGTACTTGTGCATTTTTGTCTCCTCATTAATCTGTTTATGAAAGGGTTTTGATTAGTTCCATATATTCAGCTTCTAAAGTTAATACCTTAGCAGTATGAAATGTTTGTACCAAAGCTAACACTGAATTTTCTCTCTGCTGCAATAAACATGTAAATCTGAACTGATTCATGCATGCAAACCAGTTCTAAAATTGAGTTAAAGAATGTTTTTCGAATAATGTTTAAAATGCTATGCTGAGAAATGGCACAGGACACCTGTTAGTTTATTCTGGCCAAGGAGACTTCATACATCCCTATATTTCTCTATGTATGTTTGTGTCTGGTACACTGACTCACATATTTTTTAATTATTATTCTATAAGGTAATTAAAGAAGTGCAGCAGCTCCAAAGCTGTGTACAGCTATTAACCCAAACCCATAACCCAACTCCTATCTGATCTGAGCCTCATCTGCACTCACACGATCCCAATCTGATTACCGCTACACGCTCCTCTCTACTTGTTGCAGCACAGCTCAACTTTGTCTTAAAGGAGACTCCCACCCCTATCAACACTTCAGCATGTGCAGAGCTCCATTCCCATGGCCAGGGTGGGTTGGCTTGCATGCAGACGGTTAAGTGCGTGTATAAATATTTACAGAGTTTGAGACATGGTCTGCCTAATTAGGTTTCCATAGCAATTAGCCCAATATCTTGATTAAGACCTGAGGCTGCTTCTATTATAACAAAAAAATAATACAAACCTCATTATACTGAGATGATGAAACCAGAGTACTCTTACGAGAAGAGAGTAAATGTTGGCTCAGCAGCAGGCAGTGAACTTAGTAGGGGCATGAACATAAAGCAAATGAAAGCAACATTCTGCAGTGTGCAGAAAAACTCTGCATTCAGAGATGTAGATTTAAGAGTTACAGAGGAATTAGGCATCTTTGCTAAGAGCAGCCAAAGCCCTGTTTTTCCTGGGTTATTCAAACTTGCTTTTTGCTGCTGTTTTTAACTAGCATTCTTGGGAAAATAGTGTTTGCTTACATGATAGAGCTTCACCTTTATCTCAGAAATTTTTGAGCGATTTTCAATATTTTTAGAGAACCCTCACTGAAAGTGCAAAATACAGGGTCAGCAGAGCAATAACTTCTTTGCTGAGAGAGCATTTTGTGTCTCAGCAGTTACTAATGTTGTACATATTAATTACCATGAGCAGCAATCCATGAAGAGATTGCATCCACTGAGCAGTTGTGCTTATGCTGTGGGTCTGCTGCAGCAGAGGTCAGTGGTCTTGGCTGGTGAGACAGACAGATGCACAGGAAAACTCTTGAACTTTGTCTTCCCATCCCGCATCTGCGCTGGAGTTGACAGGAGGGGCTGCAACTTATTCCTGCTTTACAGACACTGATGCCACTTCCCACTGAAACCAGCTTTAAGACGGCGGCTGACCAATGCTGACTATGCTTTGTCTTGTTTTGTCATTTGGACATTATTGTTTTTCTTCCTGCTTCATCAATTTTCCTTTCTTCAAGCATAAACTTTCAATACAAATTAAAACAGAGCTATATCCTTGGATTCCAGATTTTTTAAAAAGGAAGATGCTTCAGAGTACTGTTAGGTCCACAGCAAATCTAGATTAAGCAAAATGGCAGCTCATTAGCTTTCATGGACAGGCATTTAAAGTACTTAAGAGGGGACATAGAGCACTGCCCTTTACATTTACTTTGGCACTAATATCAGATTAGAAAGAGAAAGGTTATTAAGTAAAGGTAATTGTCTGCTTTGTAGAGGGAATCTTTTTGAGGCACAGCCTGAGGCACTAAACTTTAAGAAGGTTAATTGTCTCATGGTGGAAGTCAAGCTATTACTGTTATTATGGACAGTTGGGAAAAATTCAGCCTGACATCTGAAGTCCAATAACAAGCCTCAAAAATGGAGTTGACTGGCTGATAGCCACAGGTCTATAAGTAGAAAATTTGGCAATAGGAAAATAAAGGCGAGCCAGTGGTGAGCCCTGTCTGTGAAGATGTGGCACAGCAGCTGGAGCCAGAAAGCGGCACAGTGGTGCTCTGACAGCCAGCCTGGAGCTGAGCTTAGGAAAAGCCCCTGAGCTGGGGGAGTGGGGGGGGGGGGGCACAGGAGAGGCTTTGGGAGGCGACATGATGCTGACCCCAAGTGAAGTCTGGGTTGTGCTTGTCATATACGGCAAAAGGAGCTCTAAGAGCTGTAGAGGTTTGACTGGGAGTTTGCACTTGCAGTTGATTTGGGGAAAAAACCCCTGACTCTCATTTCCACTCCCTCAAAGATGTTGACATTTTGTCCAAAGTGCCCAGAAAATGGTTTAGGTTTTAATCCTCCTGTCTCTGCTCATACCTGTCCTTCACACCTTATACAAACTCCTTCAGTGCCTCTATGCTCCCCTTTCCCAAATGGTTTAAGAGAAGCAGTGGGAACAAGAAGCTCAATCACGCCTGGATGTAACTCAGAAAAACATGTTGAGGGACAAATGAAGGCTTCTTCAGCATCTCTTCTGGGCACAATGGGGAGGACTGAATATTTGGGTGTACAACAATACCAGAACATTCATACATGTGATTTTGGCTCAGACTTACAAGCTGCTGGCAGAAACCTCAGCAGGAAGCCCACTGCAAACATTCCCAGGAATAATGTTTCCCTCCATTTGCAAATATTTGATTTTGGTGGGGAGGCTTGAATAACAAAACTTCACCTTCTAGACAGCTAAGTTCTGGTTCAGCAGCTTTCTGTCCCCTTTTGCAGGAGAACCAATCACATCAGGCCCCAAGGAGAGGTTCAGTTTCCAACTCTCGGTATTTCCATTGGATTTTTACCCCTAGGCTAAATTAATCTCCCTGTGCCACTCCAAGCGTTTCCTTACTTGGGTTTCACCTCTCTCGGTCTGTGTGTGCAGGAGATGAGGAATTTCCACCACTACAGTTCCCATGTACTGTACCAGGGAGGGACAACTGTGACCTACACAGTACTAGCAAAGAGCTCTGGGATGTTTTACACTGTAAATCCCTCATCTCTTCCTGAAGAAGGCAACCATTTCTTCTGTGTTTGCATCAATATTTAAACACCTCTACACATCCTGCTGACAGCTTAATGGTAAAAGTTGGTTTGGACATTTTACTACCCTGATCTGATTTCCATTCTCCAAAGCCCCCAGCAAACTGTCTTCTCTGGTGCTGCTGGGAGGAGGAGTTGTCCCCAGCCACACTGCACAGGTAGGAGCAACAAGGGAACGCAAAGGTCTTGTCCCCGGAATCTGTGAATCAGATGTAGGCATACACGGCAATCTGAGGGTCCCAGGGCAGCCTTCCCTGCTGAAGGGAACAACAGCTCTGAAACCATGGTGTACAGAATCACAAGCAGCTCTGGAGCTTTTCCTGACAACCACACAAAAAACAACAGAGAGAAAAGCTAAAGGACAAAAATAAGAGTTATGCAGGTTAGGCAGGAGGAGCAGTGAGGCATGGTCTGATTTAGGAACAAGTATCCTGTTCCTCACTCAAGCACTGAGCGAGGAACTGTGCTCCCATGGCTGCTGGGATTCTTTGCCCCAAAGAGCCTGACTTTTGAGCTGTTTGACAACAGCTGGCTAAGGACAAGAGGAAAACATGTGAATATACATGTTGATGCTGATTCATACAGAAAGACATATTTCAAGTTATCTCAGTGGACAGGGCAGGCCAGGTCAGTGGGATGGCTGTGCTCAGGTACAAAGTTCTGCAGTCTAAACTAGAGAAAGTGTCTGGTACCCAAATCTGTGCACTTACTGGGAAAAGATTTTGGGTAGAAACAAAAAACAGGGAAAAAGAAGTGCAGAGGCTGACATGACCATACTCTGAACAAGGAAAGAAGCTGTTCTGTGCTCCTCCAAAGCCTAACGTGAACTTGACTCCTGAGCTACACACTTCAGCTGTGAGGTGACTGATGGCAGGATAGAGTGGCTTCCACTGCCGGGCTGTCTCAGGGCAATTGCAAAGGTATCACTTGGCAATAGTAACAGGAAAACAAACTGGAGAGGACCTTGGGAAAAGCTCTCTTCTGAATGAACTCTTTGGAGATCATTCCTGGTTTACTTGTTCCTTACTTAGGACCATTGTTTGCTGAGTTTGGCACTGTGCTGGTGAGTTGTCTCTCACACCATCTCCATTGAAATGCACTGAAAAGAGTATCAGAACCAAAGCACTGCTATTATACATTCTTGTTTTCCAGCTGCTAAGACATGGGTAAATCAGAAAGTTTCAAGCTCCCTACTCATTGTAGCATTCTTTGAGTAGAAAAGCAGAGCCTCACACAGAATTAGGTAGCTTGTAAGTCGAACCAGAGCTGCATTACACCTTTGCCTTTAGTGCCTATACTACAGCAGGGTACCCAGTGATGGGCAGGGCCAGGTGAGCGCTGTGGTGATCTGCAATGTTACCTTCACTCAGACTTGAGAAGACATCTAGTAATTAATGGACCTGAGCCTTGTCTCACATATCCTCCTCTGTATTCTTTATAAGGACAGTTAAGCCATCTGAAAAGAAGAGCATAGGGTCAGGGCAAAATTGTCCTGCAGGTGGGATCCAATAGTAAACATTCCATACTGTACAGACTGTGCTGATACATGCGGTGGAGGGTCTGCCTCAGCAATTCTACCTGGAAAAGACAGCACAATTAATCTTTCCCACTTCAGCCCCTGAAAAGTGCCTTTCATTGTAGGACCTCAGCATAGCAGAATACTATTTTACTGTTGAAGAAACCAAGAAATAAGTTGATACAGTGATTTCCTGGGCCCCTGCAGCTTTCTCATGGTGGTACTAAGGAATGAGGGCCAGTGCATGGGGTGAGGAGATCACTGCAGTCTCCTTTGCCCATATAATCCAGGATGATGAAAGCCCAGGTCTCTGAACTTCCATTCTAACACAATATCCAGTAGACCATGCTTGGTGATGAATCATCTCCCTGTTCCTACAACTGCTTTTCCAAGCCTTCTTCCCCTACTGCCAACAGCTGCACAGCCAGGACCCTCCATACAGCTCAGGAGAATAAGGGCAGGATGAAGACATGAGTTGTAGGTAGCAGCTTCCTTGCAACATTTTTCTGCTGCCAAGGAGAGAGAAAAAATGGGCCCATGAGCCGTGGAGTTGGCAGGGTCCCCATGAGGCCATTCTCTGCTGGCCAACCTTGATGATATGCTGTAGAACAAGAACTGGCCAGGACCCACAAGGCAAACCTGCTGCTGATTGCAGGAGAGCTTCAGAAAGGTTAAAACACTCTCCCCTTTTCACTCTGACATCTCTGCAGCCCCTTCCTCCAGCCAGAGTTCCACTTAATAATTAATTGTAGAACTATCCCCTTTACCAAAGAGCAACCAGGACATTTAGATCCTCCTGAGAAAAGCTAAGTCTCTATTTCTGTAATGACTGGCAGCAGGAGATGGGAAGCATTTACAGAAGGAGGGTGGAGTGCTGTTGCCGCTGAATCAGGCTATCGACCTACTCTTGCCAACCACTTCAGGGCTTGGCCCAGGGAATTTTTCATCCTTCAGCATCTGCTCACCACTGAGTAGTTACAAAGTATGGGTTACACAGCAGTTGTATGGAGAGATCAGGAAGCCACCATTTCCCAGGGAGCCAGGACAGAGACAGACCAAGAGAAGACATGGGAGGCCCAAGCAGAAGTGGATCCCAGATCAAAGCACCGCTGCCAACATTGCACTTCTGTCTCTTGTCCCAGTAGGGGGTATAGGACCAGTACACACAAATTCATGAGACTTTTTCTCAGAGAAAATCAACAACTTTGCCTTCCAGATCATTCCCTTACCAGGAAAGTCATTGAAAGGGGCCCTTTTTCACCCCTTTAATGCTTTTCACATGCTGCACAGCTAGGCAGTTCTGAGTCTGGGTGAGGTACCGGGGCTGTTTCTGTGCTGCTTTGAAGCTGTATGTACTTACAGGTGTGTACATAACTACACCCACCCTACCTGAGGAGGCACCATGGTCCAGTGACTAGGACATCTCACTGGATATACAAGGAAATGAGGTTTGTACTCTTCCTTATTACATCATAAGGAGGCCTATGAAAGAGCTGGAGAGGGACTTTTTATAGGGGCATGTAGCAGTAGGACAAGGGGTGATGGCTTTAAACTGACTGAGGGCAGGTTTAGATTATATATAAGGTTTGTTTACAATATGGGTGATATACCACTGGAACAGGTTGCCCAGAGAACTTGTGAATGCCCCATCCCTGGAAGTGTTCAAACCGGGTTGGATGGAGTTTTCAGCAACCTGATCTAGTGGAAGGTGTCACTGCCCACAGCAGGGAGCTTGGACTAGGTGACCTTTAAAAGATCTCTTCCAACTCAAATTATTCTATGATTCTACAATATGTAGCGGTTTGTTCAAGTCTCAGATGTCATTAATATCTCCAAGATATTAATTTTCACTGACAGAATAATGTGAACAAGAAGAATTCCTTATAGAATGACCTGAGATCCTCTGATCAAGAGCATTAAGTGTTATTGTCATAGTCAACTGAAGTAGAGGCAATAGTGTAAGATTATTTGTATTTATGGCACAGACTTTATCATCACTCATTTCACATGTGCTCTTCTCACCGATTTATATTGACTGCTTGGAACATTTTAGGCCCTTATACAACCTCATAAATCCCACTTAATTTTGATTCAAGATGGGCAACATTACATCCTAAGCTAGTAGCTAATCTAAGATCTAGCAAAGGTAGTTACAAGAACTCATATATGACTGAGAGCATACAATTCCCATGCTACTGAATATGTGTGTTTTGTGAAAAGGTATGATATTTGGTAAACTAGGTAAAAAGCTGGAACTAAAGCTATGGGGAAGTTTTAATTGACTAATTCATCAGTAAGTTACAATAATTCAAAATATCCCAGTCAAGATACTAGGAATTGCCTTTCATCATTTGTATCAGACTTTGTACTCAACCAGGACAGATAATGAAGACTTTCAATGTTATTTTAAAACTACTGTGGATATATATGCCTAAACTCCTTTTTCCTTTTGCAGGTGTTGGGCTCAGGGTAATTAAGGATCCTGAATTCAGACAATAGGATAAATATATAACTAAATGTTGCAGTGAAAGCTTCCAGAAACAATATTATTTTTCTGGCAGTTGCAGGGTATTAAAAATACATTAAGACATAGGGGAAGAGGCTATTGATACTCACTGGAGGTGATCTCATGGGTATAATGGAGGTCACGCCAAGTCACGACAAGAAATTGCACAACAGTGTCTAGTCTAATTTCTCCAGTACTCACTGTGCTGAACTCTCACTCTTCCTCACCTGTCCTGAAATAACTTGTTTTGCCATGTCACTTGCCACCAAACAGCCTTGAGATCCCATCATAGAAAGACTTTCTCTACTTAAAGGTTCAGTGAATTTCAAAGTTCTATGGTGGCAGGTGGTGAAAGATCAGAGTAGGAACACAGCTGACCTCTAAAGTCTCATTTCCTCCCACCCTTCCAGAGTGCTGAACATGCTGTCCAGAAGTCCTTCCACACTGCTCTCCAGCAATGTCTCTCTGTTTATTCTGGAATGGCATCAGACCCACACTCCTTTCAGGCAGCTCAGTCCTCTCTGCTTACATATATGGCATATTCATGAGCCAAACCCCCAAGTTCAGGGTAGATTCCCACCTTCTGAACATGAATGCAGGCTTCCCAGTCCTGCAGGATGGGATTTCTGCTGGAGCAAAGAAGCCTTGGCAGCCAGCAGTTATAATATGCTAAAAAGGCGCATTCCCTCAAAACCGAGAAAGGACTCTGTTGTAGCAAAAAAAGAAACAGTTGATCCTTTTAGACAAGTGTCTTCTTATCCAGGAGGTTTTACCTGTGAGCATGTCTTGATTTAGACATACAATAAGTACTTTTACTACTGTTTGTACTGTTCCTGATTGGAGACAGCTTGATATCAACCCTGTTGTAGATAATCTGACTATTCTCCTTGGCTACTCAGCTCATCCAAGCAGTCTTTCCATCTGTGTACAATGACTGTTGCCTATTTATTCTGTTTGACCCAAGACCGGTTTGCTATACTCACCACATCCAAGAGTCCCAGCACATTTCTAAACATTTCTAAAGATTAGCATTTTACTAATCTTATTCCGAGCTCCTGAGCAGAAGCTGCCACTTATGCCCAGCCGTAACAATTTTGCAATGGGGACTGGCCCAAGGACTGGCCAGTGTTCATAAAAACTGTTTTTGTTCAGGTCAGGTCAACTTTGTTAATCTCTGTTTAGGATAAATGTCTTATAAGCCGACTCAGACTTGCAGAGTGTATTTTGAAAACCATCAGGAACTCTATTTCAAAACAGAGTGAGATGAGAGACTATCTTTCATTACAAAAAAATTAAACTTTGCATTGACTGCTCTCTCATTAAGAGATTTAAGATGCAATATTTTGGTGGCTGAGGCTCTGACTTGTGCTAACTTGCAATTGGAATGTTCCTGAATACATTTCAGTGTTGGATACATTTGGTTCCTTCCTTTCTTGGATGCCTTTGCTTTTTCCCTGGTAACAAAAGCTTTCCATCTGGGGCATCTTATCCAATTTATCCTTTTGTCACTTCATCAACAAAAAGGACAAAAAAAATTACTAAGAGAACATCATGACTGGGCTACTGTTCCAGGCTGGCAGTCCCTAGCTCTGATGTTTCAGGCAACAAGGAGATTTTCAGGAAGTAATTTCTGGGGGAGATCCTCAATCTGCAGTTCTCCACAAATGTACATTTTCTCTGGTGCTTTACAGGTGCCTTTGTTAAGAAAAAGTAGCAAGATTTGGGATCAGGGGCCCTAGTTCGACAAGCTGTACCAATGTGCTATTCCACGGCCTTGCACCACATCAGATTTAGGGCTATGCAAGTTCACTGGTGATGCAAATGAGGGAGCAACAGCAGCTCTGGCAGACCCCTTCGAGCAACCTTTAGGACCAACAACACTGCAACAGAAGCAGCAAAGATCTTGGTGCTGGCAATAAAACCTGCCTAGGAATCCAAGCAAGCATTAGGGTAGCTGGAAGTGAGTCCTGTTGCCAGGACTACACTGATACTGGTACCCAACACAGCCAGTCCAGCATCAAGCATTTTGTTGCTAAAAGCTCTGGTTATGCCACGCTGCAGAAATAACCTCCCAGCGCAGATCCCCAGGCAAAGGCTGTTCCACAGGGAATGGATCACTGTGTGCCTGTGCACCAGCTGAAGTCAGGTGTGCAGTTGGCAAGGCAGAACAAAAGAACAGCAATGCCTATGTTTTACAAATAGGGGAACAGAAGCACAGCTGAAATAGGCAGTTAGGGTACAGTCCTATGGGAATGCTGAGATAAAACCAGGGACTGAGAGAGTTCTCCAGAGTCTAAAGTCAGGGCCTCAGTCATGGTGTCAGCATTACACACATGTACACACACACACAGCCTCTCTGGCATCTGCCCTGTGGGAAGCAAAGAATTTAATATTTATCTCCTCGAGTCTTTCTTGGCAAATAAAATCATGAATATCTGTACAGCCCTTTAAGAGCCTTGAACAGAAGGCTCCATCAAAGCACTGTATTAATAGTTTGTTTGTTTTTGAGAAAGGGAACAGATGGACAAAATCTTGGAAAAAGGAAGAGAGAAACAAGATGTGATCCTGTGTTGTAAAATTCCTTTCCCACTTCCAGAAGTGACTAATACTCTCCACTTGGTGATATTGTACGACAGAGATAAAAGGTAATGGATTTGCTAGATTTTTTTTTTTGTATGTGTAGAAATCTCTTTATCAAACAAAGCTACAGACTGCTGGCCCCAGTCTCCACTGTTTTAATGAAAACATGACATAGAGTTGCCAATTGATAAAGCCATTTCTGGCATTTATTTTTTTTATCTCCTTATCTCCCTTGTTCTTAGGGAAGTGATGAGGCATTCTCAGGAGTGGAATGCCTGGGTGCCAGATTGCAGACACCTCACAGCAGCTCCGTAAAGATAGATTTCCACTGACGGATCACTCTGCACCACTCTAGACGGACTCAAGCTGACATGCCTCTTCCTAAGTTTCTTGAGGTCCTACTTATTTCGAGCCACTTCAGTGTACTCTCCCTATGGATGTTCCCATAGAGCAAACCCTGTTTCTCCTGGGTTCCTCATGGATTTGCTTTATGGCTGCCAAGAACCTCTAGCACCAAACTCTGGACATGTCTTCACCTGCAAATTCTCTTATGAAACAGCTTGGCAAGCAACGGTCACTTGAAAACACACAACAAGAGCAGGAACAGAGCTCAGTTTTCCTATTTCCAAGTGCCTCTGCTTGAGATGAAGCAGCCTGCACTTTATGTTTGCACCAAGTATATACAGGTATGCTCTTTCAGTTCAAGAGAAGAGAGAAGTGTCCAAAAGCCAGCAAACATCTTTGCAGCTGTTGAGGTAGCTTCCATTAATACCCACATAGCTCCTAACAGTTTCTGAAGTAATTTTTAAAGTCATAAACCTACTTCAGCCCCATCCAAGACTTTAACAGGCAGGTGAGCTGCATGCTAGGTAAAGGTGTGCCTTCAGAAGTGCTACAGCATAGCCTGAGTTTCCATCAGAAAGGCATCACATTGAGATACCTTCCAGGAAAGTAAATTCCAACTACTTGTGTTGTTTAATTATCAATAGGTCACATATATATGTATGTGTATTTTCATATGTTTATATGCAAGGTCATTGCAATCAAAGTTGAAAGATTTCATTAAAAAATAACAATAGATCAAAGTTGTGAGAACATTTTCCTGTATCATAGCAAAAGTGGAATATCAATAGCAACATGACTTTTATAGCTTTTCAATTCTTTACAACAAAAGGCTCAGCTAGAAGTGCAAAAGGCCCCTGTAGCTGCCCGGAATGGAAGGCAGCAGGGGACATACAAATGCTCATTCTCTAGCAGAGTGCCATAAAACTCCTCATAGCCATGAATATCCAGAAGTCCCCTTAGGCCACCAGTTTGGCACCTCATTTCCTGCCAGGGGCTGGAGCACAGTGCTGACTGACTGGCTGACAGACAACCATCACTACCATCTCTTTACAAGACATGGAATTTCTGGGAATCAGCAAGTTCTTGCTGCTGACTCAGATTTGATCAGATGTGGCTTGAGATGGTGCAGCTGGGTCTGAATGTCTTTGCTATTGAATGTACTAGCTGGAGCACAGAACTAGATTTTCAGCCTTCACTGAAGCACATTAATTGCCTTTGCACAAGGTTTAAACATCACATCATGATGGGTAGAATTTGCCTGGCAGTACCCAGCTACTCCAAAGGTTAAAAGGAGGAGGGTTGGATCCAGGATTTGTTCAGGAACACTAGAGGTCACAAAGGTGCTGGAATTGGTGATAATCAGGATATCTTCATGTGCCTCAATACAATAACGAGGTGTGCTTTATTGTGTGTCCCATCCCTTCCAGCCTTTCTGGCCATCCACAAAGTCACACACTGGAAAATGCCTGTGTAAGGGTGCTCTGAACTCCACAGATTCTTGTGGGCACACAACGAAGATCTTGGCATTATGGGAGGGGCAACAGCAAGAGTGCAAGAGCACAGCAGCACTGCTGGGCACTTGGGGAGGAACAAAGCAATTCCAAGGAACACTGAAAATCCTTACAACTGCATGCCTCTACTCTTTGAGTTTGCTTACAAGCATCGGGAGATGAACTGTGGTCCCAACTTCCCCCTGCCCCTCTGCAGTGAAAGGCACTGCAGTCAGGGCAGCACTCCCGTTCCAAACAAGGGCCGACTCCCTCTGCTCCAGCCAAGGAGCTATCCCGGGGAAGCACTGCTGAGGCCAGGCGTTCAGCACCAGCGGGAAGGGGAAAGCTCAGCTTGGGGATGTGGCCACAGGAACCACCAGGCATGGCTGAGGGAGGAACCTGGTCACCAGCCCTCAGGAGAACAAACAGGAGTCAAAAGAGAGACTCAGGCTGCTGAGTCCAGTTTCCTGCTGCTGGAAGTAAACACATCCTAGGAGTTTATCAGGTTCATCCTAAAACTGCTTCAGGTCTTTGGCTTTTGGTTTGACTTTGTGCTCTCAGCAGAACTGCTGGGAGCTTTCCAGCCTTTTTTCTTGTGTAGTGCTGCTGGGGTCAGGACAGAGCAGGAGTGCTGCCTTGATCTCATGCTGTGTTTTAACACACAGAAACTATGTTTATACAGACTACAGCTCAAATTGCATGTGTGTAGGGAGGCAAGGCACAAGTCGACTTCTGCCAAGGCAATGGAGCAAGAAAATATCCAGGGGAATTGCATGCATAGCAAGGATGGAACAAGTGTTTCATGTACAGCTACTTACAGATGCACTTCTGTCCACACCAGGGTCAAAACCTTGTTATAACAAAGAGCTTTATAAAACACAGAGATGTGATTCCTGCTCCAGGGTACTGGTGCTCTATGTACAGGTCTCCAGAGATACGCAGCTGTGAGGACAATTTTGCTGTGCAGGCTGGAGTAAGTCACCCATCATCTGTGTCAGCAAAGTGGGGATTGCTGTACTCTGAGATCCTTGGATGAAGATCATCACTCAATACCAAATTCTTTGCAGTTCCATTTCACCATCTGATTTCTTCAGCAGCCAGTGCTCTATATAGAAATGTCATTTGCTTCATCTCACAAATCCACTGATGAGCTGTTACAGGCCCAGATGTCAAGCTGTACAGCAGGAAAAAAATTTAAGGTATTTGTGGTAGTTTTGAATTTTGTTTAATACAAAAATAAATTAGGCATTTCTCTGTTAGAAATGCAAAGAGAGCATTGAGCTAGTGGATGGATCTTCTCTAAATAAATTGAAGGGACTATCCATACCAGCAGAAAATAAATGTTTTGGGTTTTCTAATCCACAGTAGAAAGGAGGGATGGGGACAGTTTAGGTACTGACATGCCTGCAGGCAAGGATGGGCACAGCCACTGCAGTGTCAGAGTTATAGAGCTGTGAGTCCTAGCCTCAAAAAAATCAGGGATTAAGGCAATAAAAGGATTTAAAGGAAAGGAAAATACAAATACTTTGCCCTGGAAGATGTTTCACTCTTACCTGTGTGCTTTCCCTCAGCCAACATAAGCATTAGAAAAGAAGCTTTAATAAAGAGATTTACTGATGATATTCCAGGGGCAGGGAGGGTCCCTACAGGAGACAGAAGGATGATAAAAATGGCAGGAGCTGTGTGTTCTGGGAGATAATCTTACTTCACTTGCTCTAGCAACTGCCAAGGGACAAGAAAAGCAGCAATTAATTATGATCATATTTTTTGAAAACTTCTTTTTGCTTTGCGAGTTTACTGCTAGTAAAGGAGCCAAAGGTTTTATTTTTAGGATATGGCTTTTGTTTTGATATTGCCCAGTCCTGACCGCATGAAATCACTCTATAATAGGGGATGTAGCAGGGTGTGTACAGGGGGCCTTTGGAATAGCTCCAGCCTATCCTCCCCAGGTGTTATGCCAAATCTCTGAGCAGACATTTTCATTTTCCCTGCACAGTCCAAGCATATGCAAAGGGGTGGGAAAAAACCTCCCGCTTCTTCTACAACTGAACACAGCGATATAAAAACCTCATTCTCTCTCCTTTTATGTTGCCCATAAAGCTCCAAATGTTGCTCTTAAATGGAGTCCCCCTCATGCATATAATTGAGTGAGTGATTTCTCAGCCACCTGCATTATGATTTTACTGGGCCAAATGTTGCCCATTTCCTCTGTTAAAGCACTTTTTGCTGAGTTTTCAGCTGCTGCCATGCATGGATTTTCCAGAGCAAGCGCAGACAGCAAGCAGTGTAGGACAATTAACACTTCCAGCTAACCTCATTAACTTCCATTGTGCACCACCAACAATATAAGAATCAGATTGATATCACTTGCTGCTTTCTTAGCAACCCTGAAAATCCTGTACACTTTCCTTTTTTGAGAACCTACATTCAGAAATAAAAAACCCAACAGTTAAAGAGATAATTCATTACCACCACACTGGAGTGAGCGCAATAGCTCCCTGACAGTGATGTGTAGGAAGGTTGGCTTCCTCTTGCTCCTGCCAGGCTGGATTTTCTGATGTCTAATAATGCAGCTGAGCTCAGTTTGCAACCTGAGCTGCAGAAAGATTTCCCATTCCTTCATAAGACAAGTTACAAAACCAGGTAGAAAGTAAAAGTGTCCTTTACTTTTTTTTTTAATGTTATTTTACTTAATTTATACATTTTTTCATTGTTAACTTATTAAAACATCATGTGGTTGTCACTGTCCAGCTTTCAAAGGTGTTTGGAAAACAGAAGAAAGCCATAACAATTTCTGTTACGCAAATGGGGAAACTAAGGCATCAAATGTCATGAGACATCCCAACACTCACAGATCTCCAGGCAGCTAATTTTTCCCAGTTCAATATTCTAGTGGACCAATATCTGCATTGTCTGATACTTGGAAAAAATGGAATAAAATGTTGACAGTCTCAAATTTGTGATAAGACTATCCTTCTTTTTTCTGTTGAACATTATGCTTTGAGAAACGGTAAGGTGCAGGTACTGAAAGTCAGAGATCCTCCTAGTTCATTAAAACCAAAAGTTCCATAAAAAACCCACTTTTTGCAGTATTTCTCATAAAGACTTGGGTTTAACTTCAAAGCTTGCTGTTCCTTACCAAATTGTTTATAGGGGAAAACCAGCCAAATACAAAGAACAATTTAGGCAAGACAGACTCTCCTCTTTCCTACGTGGCCATAGTACCATCAAGACAGACAATTCAGGGCAAATTAGACCAACTGCACCCACAGAAATAATGCTGAACTCTGCATGCAACAGCTTATGCATCACTGCTGTCCCATGCTGACCACTCACTCCTCCTCCTCTGTCCCTGAAAAACCTTTGGCTCGCATGAATACTGAAGATTAGGGGGTCTCTCTTCCCTCAGTCTCCAGCTGGACTGTATTTCCCACCAGGTTTTCATCCCAAGGATGAATTGCAGCCTCCTTTCTCCCTGGGGAATAGGTCAGAGGGTTTTGGAAAGACTGAGGTTGACCCATGAAGCCTTTCTCAGAGGAGGTTGCAACATCTAACCTTGGATACCCCACGAGCCTCCACTACTTTTCCACAGGGAAAATATTTTTAATCTGAAATGTTCCAGTTTAATTTCTACAAGAACCAGTTTTTGGAGGAAATAAAAATTTTCTGTGTGTTTTTTGTACCTGTTTGTTTGTTTGTTTGTTGTGTTTTGTTTGAGGTTGTTTTGTTGTTGTTATTGTTTTTAAGTTATTTTATTCTCCTTTGTCAATATTCATTTTATTACTTCATCATACTTTGCAAAGCCACCCTCACTACATCATAACTGTGCATTAGATAATGATCTAGCTGTACTCATGTTTTGCTGTTTTCCTGGCTAGTTTAAATGGATGTTTTAATTCCTGGCAAATTCACAAATTAGGTGGCAAGGGGTAAATATGCAGTACTTAACATGTAAAGCAAAATCAAGGACATGTTGATATTGGTTTGGCTTTGCAGTTCGTGTAAACGAAGTTCTGCGACTTCCATAAAGGAAAGCTAAAAATTAAAGACTATGATTTTTTTTTTTTTTTTTGGTCCAGTAGAGCAGTAGAGATTTTGTGGTTTAACTTCTTCCTGTTGCTGCTTAGGCAATTTCTTTCACATTCAGTAAGGTTTATGGAAAGAGCTATCATCCCATCCAACCTGACTTATTCACCTTCTTTCCATAGAAATAGGGCACAGGTTATGATAAGTGAAAAAGATCCAGTAATCCTGCCTTGCCCTCTTCCTGGTAGTGCTGAATTACATCCTATAATCTCTCTTCCAGGGCAGAGACTATTATTTAAAGAGATGGGACACAGAGCAGATGCTGCAAGTTTTGCTGACCCACCACATTGTCCTCAGTGTCATGAATTAATTGGCTGCTATAGATAGTTTATTCCTTTCTCTCACGAAAATCCAAGACCTGTATGGTCAACAGCTGCTTCTTCTTAAGATGGTACAAACTGTCTGTTAACTGAGCACTTGGGTGCACACAGTACCTATTCGTGACACTGGTGAGGAGGTAGCTGATTTCTGTCCTGGAGCACCCATTCTCCATGTGTTTTTATCCTCTGACAGTTTTTGACCTCAAAGTTGGGATAGTGACTTCTGCAGTCTAATATACATCCCTCCACTAAACACTGAATTTGCCCTGTATAGATTTTTAGATAGAAATGTGGTAGCGAAATGGCCCTTCCACAAATGAAACTAATTTGCTTCTTTTTCCAGAGACTAACAAACCACAGCAGATACTTTCTTCTGTAACTCTTTGGCTACAGCTCTAATCCATCTGGGAAGTACAGCAGCATCAGTCTCACCTTAGGAAGTAGATGCCAAGGAAAGAAACTACTGGTTCACCCTCAGTAGACCTGTGTCAGGAAGTGGGAAGCCTGTTCTTGGCTGGGGTAGGAAGAAGAAGAGACAGGTAGGTAGATCCATGAGGGCTAGAAAGTTACTTGGAGATAAGATCCTGTTAGGTGACTAACAAAAAAGAGACAAAAAAAAAAGATGTTTTTGTTCTATGATGACTAGTGCAGTTATTCCTTCTGCTAGAAAATTCAGTAGGGACAAGTGTAAAAAGAGGAAGGCAAAAGGAAGAACAACCAATCTACTTTGGGATAAGAGTGAGGAGGGCATGGGAATTATCATGCATGGCATAGCACCCAGGGTGTGAATACCAAGCACATCTAAAGATGAAGAGCTAGTTCTTGTTGTCCTTTCTCCCCATGACAAGGATCAGGACCAAGCAGAAACACATGACATGGGTCATGTTCACAGCAGAAGAGCAGAAAGCTGCAAGAGTACGTGAGGACAGTCAGGACTTGGCACCAGGACCCATCACCCGATAAGGAAATGCTGTTCGCAACCAGCAAAAGAAGGTAGAAGCTGGCAGCCAGTGCTGCTGGTTGAAAACAGCTCCCCACCCTTCAGATGGGGTCTGCAGAAAGCAGGAACACTCCTGCAGCCTTCATGCCACTTTCCTTGGAACAAAGTATTGGGGCACCCAGGAGGGTGCACAGGGAAAGCAGCCATTTACTGGTACTGTTTTTTTCACTGTGATTTGGTATCTATCTGGTCTGGGAATACTAGCACCAAGGACCAGAGAGTGGTTTGGAGCTTTTTTAGTTAGTTAGGGGAAAAAAAAGCCAACTAAGGCTGTGTGCAAGACAGTTTCTGAGCAAAGGAATCACGAGCACCTGCTCTGGCTCTGCCCTCCCTTTTCCTACCACATTGGCTGGGGTGACTGTGCCTCTGCACAGGCATCTGATGGACCCGGCACCTCATGTTTTAGAGAATAAATATAAGTAAAGGAAGGAAAATTAAAGGAATTATTTTTTTTAAGTGGGGAATAGAGGATAGCACCGTGTGCTACTCTACTCGGATTTACAGCAGGCTGTTTGGCTTCTAGAATGAGGCTTACTTGTACCATGGCCTGAATTTTTTTCTGAGAAATAGGCCTTGTTTTCAGCTTCTTGTGGAGGGGTGCACATAGTTACTGAGTTTTGCTCTATCCCCACAAAAGATCCCCAGAGATCACAGTAAGCTGTTGGTAGATCTAGACCTGGCTCCTGTGCATGACCTACTCACTAAACTGGTTCCCTTTCCTTAGGGTAGCAACCATGCGGGGTCTAACAGAACTAAAGCACTGAATCACCAGACATAACCTTAACCCTGAAGCACTTAAAAAGAAATACACTATATTACTGCAACCATTTGGTCCCACAGCTCCCATCCCATAGATGTCAGCCTCAGGATTGCTCTCAGAGTATGATAGCCTTGCTGGCACAATCCTTGGGCTGCACTGGGCAGGCTCCTGCTGAGCTATCTCCCCTTCTGCATGTAGGGTCAGAAACCCCCTGGGGATCAACACAGTCATCAAGAGGAACAATATGAAGATGAGAGGTCTAGCCCACGCTGGCAGCTCATTTCTCACACACCCCTAAACTCTGATTTGGATTAACTACCAGACTACCAGATTTCTGCCTTAACCACAACCACCAGATGCACCTCAGATGAAACCCAGACCCTCATACAGTTTCCCAGAACTTCCTTTCAGCTCAGACACCGCCTCACTCAGCAAGTGTCTGGTCACCTGGTAGATGTACCATGAAATTACAGTTATTACATTTCCCCTCTTCTTTCCTGTCCATCTAGTCTGCTTAGGCAGCCTCCTCACCTCTGTTTTGGCAGTGTTTTTAGAAAACCACCCAAGGGTAAATAAGTACAAGCACTAAGATTCAAGTGTCAAGATATATGGGGTACCTAATATATCATTTGTGGGCGAAGGTAGCTGGCTTCCCAAACACACATCCATCTCCCAGTAGAAGAAGGAACTGGGAGACACCAGGTTTCCTCTCTTTTTTATCTCTCATTTTTCTTTAACCCTGCTGAAAGGCCCAGCTGATTTTTGTCATTTGTCCTTGTTTGTGGTTGTGGGTAACACCAACCCTTAGCAGAGGGCTGAGAAAAGCACAGTTACTACCTTCTCCCCCTGGCGTCTTATCCTCTGCCTTTCCCGTTGGAACACACTGTGGTATTGTGTCCTGCCCTGGCATGAGTGGCTGCATGGAGATGCCACTGCCATCCAGATAATCAGCGATTATTGCTATGACAGTGTCTGAACAAGACTACTCTGAGGAAAATTTGGGGTGTTTATTAGGCCATAGTGGTTTCTGACAGCACAACCTGGGATTGAGCTCCCTCATCCCCACAGTCCAGACATGAGAAAGCAAGTCCCTTGCACCTGTCAGTGAGCCTTACTGCCAGCAGAGAGGAGCTGTATTTGATTATTATTTTTTTTAAACAGCTCAGTAGATCATGTCAGCAGACAACAATGTGCTCACTCCACAAGACACAGAATTTGACAGGCAAAACAACCTGCCAGTTACTTATCATTAGTGCAAATGACTGATTTTTCGGTTCACCGGCAGTTCAGAATAATCTGAAGGTTTTATTTTGAGTCAAACTGAAGAATTTTTTTTTCCAGAACTTTCAGCTCACCTTGATATTTTACACTTCTACTCCAATCTCTTTTAAATAAAACTTTTTATTATCTTCTAAAAACTGGAAGAAAAACAACAAAAAAGTGGGATACTTCATTTGATCCAAAACTATTCCTATTAGTTTAACTTCCAGCTTAAAAAAGCCGGGGGGAGGTGGGGGAGTAAAGGGGGTGAGGAGGACTGCAGGTATAGATTCAACAGCAAATATTTCTTCTAGTAAAGAGAAAACTATGGTCAGTTGAAACCCCAGATTTTCCTCGACCAAAGCCCTTTTATGAAAATTTTGGAACAGCCTTATCCTGCTTCTCCCCCGCTTCTCCCACCCTCCCCGATCAGGCTGCAAAGCCCATCACCCACATCTATTTTTTGTAGGTTCAGAGATCATAAGTCAAAAGGGAAAGAGCTGCTCATTTCCCAACACTCTCATCTCTCACTCCCAACAGTATCCAAGGTCTTTTGCACATCAGTGAATCCCATTCTGCCTCATCCCTGACTATTTCAGCCATCCAGAGCCAGCCTTATGCCATCCACTGGCTTGGAAATAAAAACACATTTAAGAGTCAACCAAGGGAAAAAAAAAAAAAAAAAAAAAAAGGAAAGCAGTAGGTGTGCAGGCCAACCCTGCAGGTGATTCTGCAATTGAGTCTTGGCTCAGGGCAGTAAGCGTTAGTGACTTTTAATTTCCTCTGTCCCCAGGCATCCTGGATAATATCACTCAGATAGCACCAATTCAACTCCTGACCTGGCAGGCAGTGCTGGGTTTCCCACCGTGCTCCATTGAGTGCACTAAGCCTCACATAAGACCACTAAGCCACTGGGCTACTTTGGTGAGTCATTTAATAACACTGAACATGCTTTTCCCTACAACTTTGCAAGGAGGGGAGGAATCCACTGCAGGGAATTAAAGACCCTCAAACAAATTTTAAACACAAATTGAATTTTTTAATTCGACTGGAGGGCTGAAGCATATTCAGATCTTGACCTCAAAGCCGATCAGGAAGGAGAAGTAGGCAGTCAGTTGGCTCTGGAGGTTTGTAGGGGGTCACAGGTGCCTTTAATAACTGATACTGCGAGTTAATAGCTTGGTTAGGGATGGGAATAGACTAAAGATGATACCAAGAAGCTGAGTTTTAGTCCATCTTGCTTTGAAACAAAAGCTAATACCGCAGGATTATCACAACTGGAACAGGAGGTTGGAAAGACTCACGAATTACTGTATTTAAGCTCTTGCTGTTGTAGACCTTCTTGTAATTGTGACTTTTTTTTTTTTTTAAGTTTGTCAAGCCACATCCTTATGCAGGACATTCTTGCATTGATTGCTCCTGTTGGAAAGCAATTTCAAAATCTGAGTGTTAGAACCTTTCTCCTAAATAGCAGCCCAGGACTCAGTGGTTAGCAACTAATATTCTCCTTTAGTTTTAGTAGCTAGTCTCCTCATCTCTTTAGAGGAAACCCACCGAGAAGGTCTTGACCTGAATAGCAACAAGGAGCAAATTATATTTGTTCCAGTCTTGAGAGGACAGGTATCAGTTGAGTGCTGGATCATGACCACAGTTTTAGCTGATGCCTATTGATCAGCTGTTGGTTACCCTGAAAAGAAAAGAAGTGTTGAACCATTATTTGGTAGCTGCACTGGTACCTTGCACTGCCTTTCATTTTATCCCTGTTCTCTGCCTCAGCTGCACATGGGTGCACATTTCCAAAAGTGTCAAAGGGAGCTGAACCGAGTTGGAAGTTTGCACACAGCTTTGAGAATTGCAGACTCTAGGCAGGATCTCAGATCTAAGTCTCCAGTTCATCACCTGCTGAAAGATCAACAAAAACATCTTTGTAATTGTCTGAGAGCCACGGGGTTGCAAAGTACTTAAGCATTTGGCTGCTACTGAGAATCCTACTCTGATGTTTATTCAAGTCATGGCCAGAGCACCCACCTCTCCAATTTGCAGACAACAGGAACCAGGAGCATTTGGCATTTTTGAGCATCTTCGATCTGTTAGCTGACATTTTCTGAAGATGAAAAGCATTTGGGTTGACTGTCCACGAGAGAGAACCCCCAAACCCCCAGACAATTCCTGCATGGGCCTTGGCAGTGGGCCCAGACAACGTCAACAAGCTTTGAGCATGACTTATAGCACTATCTGAGACAGTGAAGAAAGCAGAAACTCCCATGACAGCATTCACATTCAGGTCTTGTTGATGAAACTACCAGTTGTTAATGCCAAAAACAGCAGAGATTATTTTTTACCATGTGGGCTTCAAAATTCACATCAACAGGCAGAGTAGCATCTTTCACATAGTTCCTTAAAACACCTCTATGCCACAAGCCTATTCCTCACACCCACCTGGCAGCAGGCTCGCCCATGGCAAGGCACAGCTTCCTCCTCATTTCATCCTCCTCCAACACTCCCATTTGCGTTTTGTCCACTTGTTGCATCCTGTCTAATTCCTGTTCAGGCGTTCATCAGGGAGGGGAAGGTTGTTTTTGCTACTTGCCTGTGCTGCACCCAAAGTAATGAGCCCAGAACCTTTATGTGATCTCCTACCTGATAGTCTGATTTAAGGTGGGACTACAAGGAAGAGTTTCCTTTCTTCACCCTTGACAACCCAGTGGAAAACACACAATTTCAGCAAAACAAAGATAATTGGGAAACCTACTTCAGGGTCTGTCCAAACGTTTAATTTGACAAGCAGCATTCTACGGTTGGAATTACTTAACTTTGCCCTCTCTCTTTCTGCACTTTCAAACCAAAGTTCTGCACATCAAAACTATCCTTTTGAAACAGAAGTCAAAATGCTGTCTGCAAGCCTTGGGAAAACATTTGATGTCAACATCCCTATTCTTCCCTTGACCAAAGCTCAAACCACATTTGACACTAAGGAGCAAACAGGCTGGGCCTTTCAGAAGCAGTTTTGGGCCAAATTTACTACTCATTCACAAACTCTAACTCATGCAAAGCAACACAACCACAGCTTCGGGTCATTTGTGACCTTGGCCTTATTCAAAACAAATGAGAGCCTAATGCTTACAGATTTTAAGTCCTAATCCACAAACATCCAAACCCTCACTTTGTTTGCTCAGTATTAAAAAAATATGGGTTTTACTTTCTTTTTTTCCTTGCATCTCTTTTCAAACAAATCCTTCCTGCCTTTGGACAAGCTGACATTGTGTGTGTCCTTCAGTGTGTTCGAAAGCAAGGCAGAGCGTTCCTTTCTCATTACATTGCTTGGCTTATCAGCCCAGAAAAGATTTGGGTTTCAGGTGTGGCTCCGTGCCAGGTGCGACTGACCACACACCATTCACACAGCACCAGAGGCAGGGATACCAAGCACAGATAGGCTTACAGACCATTCTTTATCACAAGCACCAGGAAACTCTGCTCTCACCTGCTGATCCTCACAGACAAGCAAACAGCCTGTAGCCTCAGAAGATGGATCAGGAGGAATTAAATTATATTTAACAGGTTGATGGAGCGATATGATATGATATGATTTGCCCACTGAAGGCAGGAATAGATCCTCAGCTATATTTTCTTTTCACTGCTCACTTCTCTATGGCCAAAATCCCTAGAGAAGGCAGGCTGGTAAAACTGGGGCAAGGTATTTGCCCCTTCTAATGTATTATCAAGGGCATTAACACAGAGATTTTACCTCCTAATGTGGACTGAAAATAATTTAAAAGAGACAGACCAACAAGAAAATAGCTCTTAGACAATGTGATGAGATGGTGTGCTAGATTATGCCACTGCAGAGGGTCTGCATCCTAGGATACCCATAAAAACAGGACTACCTTGAATCCATTGAGGTGTCCTGTTATTGCACACAAGTAATAACAAACTGGTAACTCAGCTTTCACCTTTTAATTTTGAAACTGCATACTCTATTTACATATAAATGTAAAATACATGTGAACAGTTTCATAGTGAAAATGGACTCCATATGCTGTGGGGATGTTCAACAACCCCAAGACCTTCTACCATCCTTTCTTGTACCACTTTGCATTTATCTAATACCTTATGAAGTTACTCAGAGGTTACTACTAGAATCATTCAGAACATGCATCTCCAGCAGGATTTGTAATGAACAGTCCACATCTCTTCCACCAGTGAATTGTTAAAACCCATGCCCTGGTGTTCTTCAATTGTCCACACAGGGCAATTTTGACTGGTTGAAATTGAGTGTATTGAAAAGGGGTGTATTGAGTGTATTGAAAAGGGGTGCTTCTTGCCAAGAAGGTCTTTCTCCTAGCAGACCAACTCTTGCAAAAAAGAGGGAGGAGTGGAGATGATAGAAAGAAGCAGCTCCTCTGGAGATGTGGTGTGTGTAAGGAGATTGCAAGCTTTGAGAGGGCAGTGCAGCCATTAACTTTTCTAAGCTCCTAGTAACCCTTGCACTCATTTGAGTTAAGTGTCTCTGTATTCTGAAGAAGCTGCAAACATTTGCAGGCTCTAGGTAATTCCTGAGCAGGTAGCATTGGCTAGTTAATTATGCCCTGCAGCTCTTCATTCATGGAATTAATCCATAGCCCAGAATTCACAGTCTGAATTCATTCCCCTGATTCACAGCCTGGACAGAGTTCTTACAATAGGGGAATCTCAGGTGCCTGGTGCTTCTGGTTCAAGTTTTAAGGTGACGTACCAGTTTAGCAACACCTTCAGGATTTGCCAATGTTTTCACAGGAGGAGGTCCTGAGCGCTGAGATGGTTACCTAGTCCATTCCCACACCTTGAAGTAGGTTTAGCATTCCCTGAAGCATTCATCAAGTAAAAGAGTCACTTTTTATACAGTTGGTGATATGGCTTTCCTGATCACAGGGGCACAGCATCCTGCAGTCTTGGAGGTGTTTACCATCACAATAATCCCACAAGCTGGGACACTTGCTATTCCTATTGTACTCCTAGGGAACTGAATCACAGCACTGATGTAACTTGCCTCAGGCAGAATACGAAGTCTGGGGCAGAATAGGGAACTGAGCACAAGTCTCCGAAATTCTTGGCAGGCACTCCATGCTCAGGCCATCCCAATGGCCTGTCATATTTGTGAAAACATCTGGCAGGGCGTTAGGTGGAGTGTCTAAGATTTTAACTTGCTTGAGCACGCATGGAAGTGCCAGCCATACCTATGTGGGTGAATCTGCTGCAGCAGAATGGATGAGATGCCATTGCATCACAGCCCAATAACATTCTGCAAAACCCTCAGGAAGAGAACCTGGTGCCAGGCACGGGATTGGCAGGCGAACTGTGGGCAGCCAAGGAGCCTCTGCACAAGCAGCATCATGCAACACCTGATCCAAAGCCCAAAGCAGCCATCGTCTCCAACACGCCTTGAACACACTTGTTCACTCAACACCAGAGGTATTTGCAAGAAATCTCTTTTATGTGTGGTAATGTCCAGCTGGCAAAAGATAACTATTAGAATTTTTCAGTGCCCTGCACACACTCCAAATTAAGCAAACCCTGAGTTTTAGGGCATAAATCATAGAACAATATTTTCTCTTCTAAGTTGAAGCTCTTTTAAAATCCAGCTTCAATGATGTGCTCAATTTAGGATGTAGAAGCACTAATCTGAACTAACTAGAGTGAGTTAGTTCCTTAATCAGTTAGTTAGTTAGCTCCTTGAGACTTTCAGATGCCCCCATTCATTCAGAGATCAATCAAAACATAATGATGCTCCATCTCTGTCTGACTTCCTGTCTTGGGACTTTGTTTTCTCAAGACAGTGGTGAAAATGGGATGAAAATCCTGTGGAAACTGATGTAAAGCATTGAAGCACACTTGGGCACCACTCTCCAGCAGCAGGGCACTAAGCACTAGGGTGGGCTTTTTATTTTTCAAAGATAAAAACCCTGCCTGGAGTTTGTACAGCTGGGAGATGAATGAAGTCAGTGCACAAAATCCACCCACCACTGGCAGCAGCAGAGAGATAAAAGTTGCTAGAATTTGATTGCACCCATTATTGAAACTTATCTTTAACCATCTCTCTGTCTATTGATTTCTAGCCAACTATTAACTAGCAATGACCTTAGAGGCTTGAAAATAACTTGGGAAGTCAAGTAAACAAAGGGGAACCCAGCTGCATACAAAGAACCAAGATATTTGTGGAGACCCTCTTTGCTTCTGCTCATTGCAATAAACGTGTGCCGAGTATTTTTCCATTTAAACGTCTGAGTCAATGATCCAAGAAGCTGAGGGTGTGGACAAGCAATTGAGTGTACAGAGGAGCAGAAGAAAGGAATAGGAGTTAATTGTAATTGTGTCTAGAGCCTTGAATTTAAGTAATCTCAGTCAAATTCAGAAGACAAAGGTTCACGTTTTAAGAGTTTAGCTCCACTGGCTGTAAGCTTTCATGTATAATAAGGAGAAACATTAATTATACACAGGTCAATTTGACTTTTTCAGGACATAGCATTATACTGTATCTAGTGCCCAAAAAAGCCGCTTTTTGTTGTTTAAAAACATGAGAGAAGTTGGCAATAGGAGTTCTTTTAGACTGAGAAACCAAGTATTTCATCATACACCTATATTTTATCATCCAAACTATTTCTGGCCTCATGATTCGTCTTTTCATGATCTAAGAATTTTCATGCCGTGTCCTTTCCGTCTACCAGCACATCTACCCCTGGCTGTACAGGGTTTCAAGCTTCCCTCATAGTCACCATGACCTACAAAACCTTAAGCTCAGCCCACTACCGACAGCATCCTCAAAACTCTCCCCCTTCCCAATACACTCAGCTCCTTCCCATGTCCTGAAACTATCAGGTGGGGAAGAAGCAGCATTTACTGTGGTTTGTTTCAGGCTATTTGTGCTCTAACTGGACAGTCATCCAGCTGGCCAAACAGCACCTATAACTTTTGAAAACTCCTTGAGTCTTGTACACAGAGCATACTATTGCCTGATCATTGATTTTCAAGAAGGATTATTTGGGTTTCCCTATTTAGGTGGCTGATCAACAGGTTCTAGAATTCCTGAAAGAATACAATAAAGATACCAGTGTTACTGTTTTGACAATAATTAACATTCTTGTACACCACATTCTACACTACCTTGTTTTTGGCCTTGCTTAATAGTATGGTCAGAGCAGTAGTACCTAAGAAAGACTCCAAATCTTGCAGAATTATGGCCAACATGTGAGCCTGTTGATTTAAACCCATTATTGGATCCAGTAGCAGGTCTGTGTGTGAGAGTAAAGTGAAACATGCAAAATAGGGCAAATTGTGGTGACTATACAGATCAAAATGGGAAATTGTAGAGAGAAATGTGGAATCCACTGAGCTTCAAAAATCAAATGTAGGTCTGTCTCCTTTACAGAGAAAGGTGGGGACATTCATATACCCAAGTTTACACAGGGCATAGTCAGAAACAGTGGAGCAAGAAAAGATAATGTCTCTTTAATCATAGTCCCACACTACAGAAAAAGCTCTTGCAAAATTCTAGTGCTTCCAGTTTGTGGGGAAATCCTTTAGAAGAGATTTGTGTGCTTTCTCATTCTCACCATAGGCAAACCAGGACTGCAGGGACAGCATCAATGAAGTCATTTGAGGCCAGAAGAGGAAGATACCCAAACTCATATTAACTCTGAATCCTAAATAGAACTCTAAATATTTTGGCGATTCAGCCACCCACACAAAGGATTCTTCTCGAACTGACACTCAGATGGTCTACTCTACATCCTCTTCAAATAATTTTTGAACCTTTTGACTCAATTTGGTTCCAGTCAAAAGAGTGGTAGAAATTTCAGAACCAAGAAGTGCCTACAGGATTTGGCAGAACCCATAGAGGAGTGGAGGTAGAGATACAGAGGAGTTTCCACTGTGGAAAGGCATGTGGTACACAACCCTTAGGGAGTGAACAGCCTCCTGGCTGAACAGCACGTGTGTCCTGGCTGGCCAGCCAGAGCTTGCTCAGCTCTGTCCCAGCTACAGCATTACGTTATCTTCCGTGTCGTAGAGTCACAGGAAGAGCAGTGTGAAAAGAGCTGGGGTTATTATGGTAGAAACAGAAGTAGGATGAAAAGGCCAAAGGACAAAAATCCACAGGAGACTTCAGTAACTCTGCTGTTCAGGAAACAACAAGGTTCTTTCCCATCCCTTCATCTTCTTCCTGTGAAGGGTGAGATTACCCACCCTAAAGGCAGGAAGACACATACACCTCCCTCACCAGAAGAGGCATGGCATTATAATAGCAGGGCTATTTTTTTCCCCAGGAAAAAGAATGAAATCAGCTATTTACACTGGACAAATTACAAGCTCTGGAGAGCACATGAGGCACACAAAGAGAGCAGTTGTATCACAAATAAATATGTGGTGGGGGGAACTTATTGATTAGCTTTGTAAACGCAGTTGCCCAATCAATAGCAATTTCTGGAAATGCCTGGTACTTATTTGGTACAGCTTGTACAATGAGGATAAATAATAAGAGTACTTAAGGGGCACATCTCCTGACACTGTTGCTGAGCCCTGTACAACACAAAACCAGAACATGGTACAACAATTGCACAAGCCAAGACTAATCCCCTATACTTCTAAAAAAAGAAAAATCACAAGCAGAAATCCAAACACAGCCACACTATCAAAATAAACAGCTGGGTCCCAAAGGTATCTAGACAAGTTCCTGCTGTTCTTGCTGTAGATGGCTGGCACTGGACCTGCTCGTTATACCCAGCTGGGCAAGCCATGTGTCCCCCAGGATCCCTGCTGGATGGGAGCACACAGATCCTCCCCTCCTCCTTGAATGACCAGGATGGCCCTGAGCACAGTAAGAGATCCAGATTTTGGAGGATTAAAAAAAAAGGCACAAAGCAGTTTGCCAGAACGGTTTGCCTGACCCATCTCCTCTATGCCAGCACCAGCACCCCCTGTGTCTTGGAGACTTGGTTTTGGCATGACCTCTTGCCATGCCTTGGTCTTGAGGAAACCCAGCAGAGCAGGGTCCCAAAGCAGGCAGGACCCCAGAGAGACCTCAGCACATGCTGCTGTCACAACAGCAACTCAGCAAGGGGCATGGGGGTTGAACATCTCAGCAGTGGGGCTTCAGGCAGCCCCTGGTTAACCCTGACCCAGGCTCCTGGATATACCGCAGCCCTGTGCTAAAAGTAGCACCTGATGTGAAGAAGGGAAAATCCACCTCAACTCCCCATGGGCTTCTCTGCTTCCCTTCTTCACAGATAGGAAGTTTGCTCACATTGTAACATGAGATCATAGCACAGGAAAGACTGAGGAACCAGACGCTCATTTAAGCTGCAGTTTTTTTACTGCAGCTGCCGAGGGTAACGATGTTTGCATGAAATGTGTTTACAGATATCGCTCACAGCCCTCCACTGAGGTGGCTGGTGCAAGAGCCTGTGGCCAGCTCATCATAACAAAGACTTTCACCCATTCTACTTGCTCTCACTGACCGCTTCACTCTGAACAGGGTGAGGCAGGCAGGTTTCACATCTGCAGCACCCAACACTGCCCATGCAACTGATGGCTGGGAGAAGAGAGGGAAAGGTTTATAATACAAACTCTCATATAGTTTTTGGTGCAGATTGCTGCAAGCTGGGTGGTGAGAGGACAGGGTAGCTGTTGTTCTCACTGGACAGAGCCCAAAGGTGTTTAACATTCTCCCTTATGGCTCTAATGACTTTTCCCATCATCACACCCTTCCTTGAGAGGTGTCTCAGGACACAGGTGTGTTGGGCAAATGCTGAAACCTTGTCTTCCCTACAGGAGAAATGTAACTTACTCCATTCCTTGGTGAGGGACTCCATGGGACTGTGATGGTTTTTAAATCATGGCAGGATGAGAGGAGTTTATATGGAAGACAAATGACTCATTTTTCTGTTCCTAAAATGTTGGTATTACTCACCAGAAAAGTCCCCACATATTCTGAGGGATTTCAGTGCTTTTTGTCTTTCATTAACAGCTCATCTTGTTTGCTTCCTCATCACAGCATCCTCCTCATAAGAACTTCCTGCATCCTTTGTCACCACCTCACAACATCATCGTGGCGGCCAAACAGCCCATGGAGGCTGTAAAATACATTAGGCAGCTACTGATCCCTTTGTCACATAGAGAAGGCTGTGTTTGCCTCCATGACTTCAGCCCACGATCACCAGCATGGTTAGACATGGACATTGTTAAGTTGCATGGATTTTTCTTGTGACTCAATGCAATTTTCATTTACAGTCTAGAGCTGCACGTTCCTTGCCAAAGGGTGCATAAATGAAAGCCTTCAAGTACCTTGCACAAACAGGATGGTATCCTTACTTGAATTCCCGTGTCTCCTAGGAGGGAGTGCAGACATGCTGCTTTTGAATCCTGACATAGCTGGTAAAGGGAATTAAAGGCATAGCTAAGTTATTTCAGCTCTTCGTGCCTACTTTCCCTGGCTGTACAACAAATTTTCTTTGCATTGACCTTGAGGCTAAACATAAATGTCTAGGCCTGGAGTTACTACTCACAAAAGACTGTACAAAGATAAAGGAAATTTCTTGGGGACCTGAAAAGCAGAGAAAGGGAATACATTTAACTTAGCAGTGGTGTGGGCTATATCTCCCCTTCACTTTCCTTCCATCCTACAAAATCTTAAAATTGCTTTTCTTGCTTTTTGTTGTAAATAATTGATGTGTGAAGTGCTGACTCATAAGTCTGGGGTTACAGGAAAGGAAACTTTGTTTCTTGGTTAAAAAATTCATTTCAGAGCATAGGCAGCTTCCTCTGGGGCTGGCTGGCGAGCCCTTGGCCACATAGCGTGCCCTGCAGACACAGACAGTCCACTGCTGAGAGGTCATTCTGCAACAGGGGAACCCAAGCATTGCCCCACCAAGACTTTGGCAGTCCAGTCTGCATGAAATGGAGCACAGCAGAGCAAGAAGAGTTTGTGCTGGGGCTGCAATGTCCACAAGATGTCCCCTCCCCATAAACAGCAGACCAAATTTTGGACTTCCCTAGTTACTGCTGTACCAAAATAACAGTGAAGAGTGTCCCCAAAGCTCAGGACTTGAGGCTGCAGTCTTGAGCATAAACCATTTAATTAATCAAAGTCCTTACCATATAAAGGAGTAGAGGAAATATTATCTGTACTTCACAAGAGAGAAGACCTCTTAAACTTTTTTCAGCAGCGGACCTGCACTGATTTCCACAGCAGTCAGGCACTTGCACTCCTGCAGTGAGCCACACATCAGTGACTCACTCGGCGTCAGACAGAAAGTCTGCAGCATGGCAGCGAAGACAACTTCACTCTTCTGGTGCTCACAGAGGCACTCCTAGCACCTGGGGTGCCGTGACACTTCCCCTCACTCCCTTCAAGCAGCATTATTTCATCGTGTCTGCCAGGCACAATTTGCTGCTGGAATTCGGTACTTTTATCTCTGCTCTTTGATGGACACCCCTGTGGCATATTTGACTCATCTTCTTTCTAATATTGTCGTGATAGAATTCAACACCCCCTCTATTCTCCTCAGACATTACAGAAAAGGTGAATTTGGAAACTTCTTTCTCAGAGCAACTGATGATAACAGCTCCATTGTGCCTGACAAAGTCAGTCACAGTCTGTGCCTTTCAAAAGCCATAGGAATGTTGTTGCTGTAGCTGTGCATTGTGTTGGCTATGGCTGTGCAAGGTGCAAAGCAGGGAACCAGCCTCTATCCCACAGAGCTTGCAGTTGTAACAACCATCCATACACTGAATGTTTACTATATAAATATTTAGCTAAAGAAAGCATCCACGTCACATAAAAGCTCAATGGATCGAAAAGGTCAATGGAGAGGCAAGTTTTTCAGGAGATTGGGTTTATCCATAGAATAGTAATTTACAGAGCTTCCTTGTTGTATTTAGAGAGAAGCAAAAGTGCACAGGGAGTGCAAAAAGCCTTAAGATGTAAACTCTTCCCTGTGCAAACCCTTCCTGAGTGAAATCTCCTCTGCTTGAAAAAGGAGAGAAGAGCTCAATAAGTTGAGTAGCACCTGCCTGTGCAGGGCTGGCAGCCCTGGGAAGTGTTCAGTTCCAGTAGTATGGACAGATATCTGAGGGGTAGGGCAGAAGAGGAGTTATCGTGTTTTGAATCTCACATATCAGGACAAATTAGTTCATTAAGGATACACCAACAAGTACAACTGCTGTTGTGTATGTGTATAGGTGACAGAAAAAGAGACAGCACATCAAAGGCAGCATTAGAAGAAAGCCCCAAGTCTTGCTCTTCTTTTGTGAGAAAGATTTCCTTGAGCTCTTGATGCTAATGGGACTGAGGAAAAGATGTTTTTCTTTACTCCTGATGAATGCTTTCCTATTTAAATGATAACCAACTCTGGAGTGAAGTGGGATGCTCCTGTGTGAAGCCTACACAATAGCAAGCTGGTTGGGGTTTTTTTAACAAGAAAAATTCCAACCACTAGAAAGTGCTTATGGTGCTCCCCTTTAGCACTCATGCTACCCACTGCAGACCACTGAAAGAAAAATAAACAAGGACTCTTACAAGCATGGGAACAGGGGAGGTTCACAAACCTACATCTACTTTAAGGGCTCTTAAGGACTACTGAGGAACCAGCATCTGAAGGCTGTGAGACCACACTGTGGCTAGGCTTGAATTCCTGCTGTTCTTCTGTGCTATCTAAGCACCATCCTCTATGGCTGCTTCAGAGGGTAGTGGGAGGCAACGTCAGGACCCAGCAACCACATCTTCTCTGTGGTGACAGGACAAGAGAGACAGATGAATGATTGATAAAAGAAAAAAAGAGGAAAGAAAAAAAAGAGAAGAGCTTAATTTCCTCTTGGTCAGCCTGGCTTTGTTAACCAAAATGGTTGGAGAAACTGTGGGTACAAGCTGTGGGCTAGGCAGTGGTGTGGGAGACTGTCTGAGCAAGGGTACCGTGCTGAGGGGAAGAGCCAAAACAACAAATATTTTTTGTGTTTTTCAGCTATACCAGGGATGGGCCCTGACTCTGCCCTTCATCCTCTGAGAACCAGGGATCTTGGAACATAAGAGCTGGCCAGACTGCCTTGGGGAGACATTCTTTGTGCAAGTAACAGCTTCAGCAAGACCTTTGCTTGCTGAACCAACGTACTGGCCTCTCCAAAATGTGTACACATGACAAGTATCTGTGTATAAGCACATACATATACACATGTACGTGTATGTGTGTGCCTACATATGTGTGCACTTTACCTCTCAGGTCCCCCAGGGCACACAGTCTTAGACTTTCTGAAAAGGATGACCCACATGGAGGAACAAGTCCATGAACAAGTGACTTCAGAGCAATTTACATCCTGTTATTTTTTACAGCTGGAGGAGAGGACACTTGATATAGTTGAACACCCTGTGTATCTTTACTAAAATTAGCTTTTGGAAACACCGTGGTGAACCAGCACTAAGGCCCCACTGTGACAAGCGTGTTTCAGCAAAGCTCTGGTTATTTTCCCCATCCAGATGCATTATGGCCAGGCAGAGCTCTGTATTATGTAAGATGGGAATCAGATGACCGATACAACTCTTGCTTCAGCGGGGGAGACGCGCTGCCAGCTGGGCATGTGAGCAGCCCTGCCTCCTGCATTTGAAACACGAGTATTTCAAAAGAGAACATGCATTAAATATTTTGGGGTTTAATGCTGTTGGGGTTTTTTACTTTTTTTTTCTTTTTATTCTTGCTGGGAAAAGCTTGAGGTTAGTGAGCTTTTACTCTGCATTTCCTGTCTTATGCTCTGTCTTGTTCCTACTGTAAAATACTGAATGCAAGATAATTCAAAACAAACTGTTTATTGTCATATTCTCAATGGTTGTTTAGGCACTGCAGCCTTCTTTTCTAACTGTCACCTCACTCCTGCAAAGCCTGGGCACATGAGACTCGTCTTAGGGAAATCCCAGTCTTTCAGTATTTACTGTGTTCGGGATTACCTTGGTTTGCAACACACTGTAGTTTTGCTTTCACCCATGTTATGCAAGGTTTTTTGAATAGACTTCTGGTCAGCATCAGACACAGTGTCTCTTGGTAGGCTATAAATTGTTCTCTACAGTGAAGGTGGAAAACTGATGGTTTAAGAAGGCAAAAGACTGGAATCCAGATTCCTTGGCATCTGTTCCCAGACTGAGCAAGTTACTCTCTGTGTTGGTGGCGTGCACAGACCTCTTAAACAAAAGTCTGGCACCCCCTTGTTCTGTGGCAACTCCAAAGCATGAACATTATGCTATCAAAGTTTACCTGATCAAACTTCCAATACATCCCATTAGCAAACCCCTGAGGCTGCTAAAGCCATGTAGTCTTTATTGGCTGAAGCTCAAAAGCAAGCAGGACCTACGAGGTTGATCCCAGCAATTCCCCTTTGCTGCTCTGTCATTATTGCTGCTGCTCCCCATTCCAACAGCTCATGAAAGTGCACAGAGCATCTGAGGACTGCAGGGTGTAATGGTTCCAGACACCTTTGCAGTGCCCAGGGACCTTATAAGCTCTCCTGCAAGGGTGGGCTTGCTATGGTGGCTGGACATGTTGGGTAACATTGTAAGTATATTCCAAAGGGCAAGGGGTGCAGATGGAGGGGCTGGTCCAAGGAAGTGCAGAGGTGACACTGGTCAGGGTGATACCCAGTTGCTTCAGTGAACCTTGGGCTTTGTTTTACAAAGAGAGTTCTTCGTAGAAGTCAGGAAGGTGCCACACAGGAAGTTTCAGGATGCTCCCTTTAAGCATGTGTGTCTGCCTTCCCAGCCCCCCATGGGGGAGGTCCTGTGTCTCAGGGAATACCTTGGCCAGCAGTACCTGTGGCATGTGCAATGAAATGCCTATGACATTCCACCCCTGGGAAACATGCTGAGCTACTGAACGTGCCTCCAGTTATTATAATGGAATTATAATGATGGGTAATTTGCCGATTGCAGCCTTGAAACAATGCTGGAAATCTCACTTGGAGATTGAAAAACATGCAGAGGTCTCCCTTTGCTCTGTCAACACCATTTGAGCCCCACTGAGACCCCACTCATCTTGGCCAAATCAAACCACATCCATTTCCTTCATCTCTGCATGGACTAGCAAGCGTCCCGAAAGGTCTGGTGTGGATTTGCAGCTTGTAAATACTGCATAACCAGGAACCTCTCCTAAGGAAAGCAAGAATCCTCTGGAAGATGTCAAGAAGAAAAGGTGGCATATCACAGTCACGTAACAAGGGGGTGGTGAAATTGCTGTTGCGTTAGAGCTGAGCAACTCATGATTGTTCTGTCCTCCAAATGTTTTCAATGTTTAAACATTTCTCCTTAAATTCCATATATAGGTGATGATGAGCATTTTTATAAAGAAAGTGTGAAAAAAAAGCTCAACGGGGGCAATCAACACTGGTTCGTTTTGATAATTTTGAAGTGTTTTATATTCAACCATGTTAAAAAAAAAACTCATTAGCTTAAATTGTGAAATCAAAAGTAATTTTGAATGAAATGAATTTTTCATTTCAGAAATGATAAAAGGGCAATTTCCAACCTTTAAAATGCAATTCAAATTGAAAAATTTGGCCAGTACAACCCTTGTCGGGGAAAATGCTTTATTTCGCATATAATAGCATTTTGGGGTGACAATATGGTTCATCAAAAACCTCTGCGCCTCAATAATCTGCATCTAGGCTTCCCCTGATTGCGTGGTGACTGTGCGTTGCCTAATTGCGTGTGACTAATACAATTTCATGTGTATTTCCGTGCACTGGGGATTCATTGTTGCCACATACTACCATTGGGAAATCTCTAAGCGTGTGTCTATGAAACAATGACAGGGAGACAAGAGTACCTCCTCTGGAGAAAAGACCTAGGAGGAGGGGGATGACTGGGAGCAAAAAATTATCAAGGCAGAATAGGAACAAAACAAAGCAGTTGTGCCTTCTCCCCAATTTGCAGGGCACAAAACCTTCTCTGTTGGGCAGGACTTACTGTGGCAGTGTTTAAGAGGTCCTCTTTGATGATGAAAACAATGAAACCTAAGTGATGCTTAAGAAAGGAGGATAGTGGAAGAGAAGTCTCCTTCTTAGGGAGAAATATCCTGGGTCCAAGGAGCCAGGTGGACCATAAGTCCTCAGCAGCATGAGGAAGGCAGCTTAAGAGGGACCCATTTCCTCAGGGGAAGAGAGACAGAGGAAGGGTACAGGTAAGCTCTGAGCAAGCTACTGTCCTCAGTAAGAGCTGGCAGAATACGTTTGTAGTATCCCTTCATTCGAAGCTCATTTTGCATGGCTTGTATAGGAGAGGGTATAGAGCCCTTCTCTCTGTGACCTCTCAGCACTCAGACTTCCAAACTGGGGACCTTTCTACCCCTCTGTGCAGCAGCAGCTGAAGAGTGGGGCTGGTTTGTGAATAGATATGTGTCATTACAGGGCTGCTGGTCCCACATCTCCATCCTCTGCTATAAAGCCCCCTGTGGTGGTGGAAGGTTTCCAGGAACCAGACATAGAAAGGAGAGGAAGTGCCTAATTCACAGTGGGCCTTGGAGGTATTTAAAAGATGTGTAAATTTGGCACTTAGGGACATGGTTTTATGCATGGTGGGCTTGGCTGTTTTAGGTTGATGGTTGGACTTGATGATCTTGGAGATTTCTTCCAATCTAAATGATCATATCATTCTATGATTCCATGCATAGAAGAAATATACCCCATTTGATCCTGGAGAGTATGATCAAGAGTTCCTTAACCAGGAGGCTGAAGTGAGTCCCCATTTCACTAGGAAAGCCAGGGAGTCATGCCCAGGCAGCCTATAGCTTGGCAGTGGGTATGTGTTCCCGCATGGTGGCACATCCTATCAGTGAGAGGGTGAGTAAGAGCGAACATGCAAACATTGTCCCTAAAAGGGGAGCAGCTTGTTTGGTGCAAGTCTTACATGTGCTCAGAAAACATCTTCTAGAAAGTGTGCCACTGAAAGTTAAAGCATTTCTCAGCTTAGTTTCAAGATGTTGGAGGTGTAGACTGTGCTGCTTAACACTACCAAGAGCTAGTTGCTGTGTTTGGTGCAAGGGCAGAAGCAGAAATACAGATGCCTCAAGAGCTAAAAGTTACCAGAACACTTTGGTCTGAGACATGGCTACATTTAAATGGCACCTGAAGAGGCCACTTCTTGATTCATATTTTGGACTTGGTTGCCCCTGTTTCAACCCTGTGTTACCTGCACACAACTATCCTGCATGGGAGGGGTAAATATAAGTATAAATCTGATTAAAAACATAAGGTATTCAGATACCCTATTAAATGGCAATTTCCCAGGGGAAGAATCTGATTTTCGCAATGTTTATAAAAATAAAAATACATGAAACCGGCAAAAGTCCTGAAGAGTCCACGACTCACTAGTGCTGGAGGGGAAGGGCAGGAAAGCCCTTTGATGAAAACTTTTGGGAGAGTGACAGGCTTTCCCTGCCTGGCTGCTGTCCCAGCCAAGCTGGCTGCTTGTGCAGGTGGCCACAGGATGCTGTCCTGCCCCGCCAGTCCCCTCTGCCAGTCACAGACCCTGGAGAAAAGCCTTCTCCCTGGCCCCTGCCTACATATTGAAGATTTTTATTGAAATGTAAACATTGCATATGGCAATAGAGATGCCATTATTTTTTATAATTACTGTTAATGCCACCTGAAATAAAAAAAATGAGACAAATAATAAAACCTGTTCTGCAGGCAAGATGACAGGAAAAGGCCTTTGTAATCAAACAGGAGGGACCCATCCCTTTTCCTCTTCTAGTAGTCTCTGCTTTGTTGCCTACAAAGGTTTCATTGTTTCAATTTAATGTTTTCTTCTTTCTTATCCTTCCCCATGGACTTGGTGTATTAAGCCCCTTCTTTCTACTCATCCCAAGTCCTCACAATTACACTGATTTTTTACTGTCCTCTTGATCCCCAAAGCTTTTCACTAACCAGTTAGCTGGCTTCTTGCTTTTCAGAGTTCAGAGTTCTTCAAGGCAAGGGCTCCCCTTTCTGAAATGTCTGCACTGCTCCCAGCACGCAGCACCCCTAACCCTGACCCCAGTCTGGTTGTCTCTAGCAGCACGCAGAGGGGTTTTAGTATCCACCACAATGGGCTGGCTAATGAACTTGTTGCTACAGCTGGGCTGGTCTCCTGAGACATCTCTGTGTGGAGTTCTCTTCAAGGGAGAGAGGATACACAATTTTGGATTGAATACAGGGCTCTAAAAAGGAAGGTGACTCATTGAGCCTAATCATTAGGGTGTGTGATGATATTATCTAATGAGGAAACACTTGATGATGCTTTTAGAGACTGCAGAGAGCTGCGAACTGGCTGTAGAGGAAATCAGAATGTGAGCGCTTTCGACATAAACAGTGTTCAAGAAATGGGATCTGAAATGTCTTTGGGGAGAAGAGCAGAGTGATTTCAACACCCTCAAGCTTGCGTCAGGGTGTGTTGCTGCTTCTGTTTAATCTTAGTTGTTCACATAATTCTCTCCTGAAATAACCAGCTCTCTAGAATTCAGGACAAAGGAGCCTTGCCTGAAGAGCAGATGTCATTTCATTTGTTTTATGAAGTTTGTGTTTGTTGTTGTTGTGTTTTTTCCTAAGTTGAACGGTGGATGATGTTTTAATTAAAGGAAACTCTCAGGTTGGTGTAGGTCCCAAATCTAGGTTTAGTTAAGCAACGGTTTTTACAGAATCTCTAAGATAAAGAGATACATTCAGCTGTTGCTGTTTGGTTTTTCTGTGGGATTTTTTCTTTGTTTGTTTTTTAAGAAATCTCCTTGAAATTGTTTGCTTGACTTCCTCTAAAGAATGTTTAGCTTTTTGCTACCTCACGAGAACGAGAGAGTGAAACCATGTAGAAACATTAAGTGGTAGTCCCCATTCTCCTTTTTCTAATCTGAGAAAGATGAAAGAACTGGCTGCCTGACTTGCATTTCTCACTCCCGGCACGACTTGTCTAAGGCAGCTGTGGTATAACTGGGCATTTTTCAGTAAGAGACCAGAGTAGTGAGTATTGTCATGCCCCAGAAAAGTCAGCGGAAGACTCTAAACACCTCAGGAATACCTGCCAGAGAAAAGCCTGTTTGAATGTTTGAATGTATTCAGTTGGGAATTTGGCCCTGATATTTTATTTAAGTCCTCAGCATCTGATAAACTAATGTACTCATCAAGAAAGAAATATTGCAGATGGAATAAAATTATCACAAATTAAAACTTGTCTTGTCCCTTAAAACAGCAAGAAAGGTCTGCCCTTCCTAAAGCTACAACATCACCAAATTAGGCTTTCTTTGTAACAAATTTTCAGTCTTATTTAAAATCCATTACAGCTAGAGTGGTCTAAGCTTGTTCTTCATGTATTCAAATTAAACTAAACTGAAAGAGCATGTACAGCCTCTTGCAGCCCTTTGCCCAAAAGATGTTAAACTGGTGTAATAGCCTTGGATACTTTTCTTGAGTGTGAACTGCAACTATTACAGTTCTGGGTGCACATGAGGTTTCAGCTCTGTTGTAAGTAAGAGAAAATGAAAGGAGAATAGAGCCACAGTCAAATGAAAGTTAAGGTCTTGTGTGAGCACAGTGGCAGCTGTATCTCTGATGCAAATGTCTGCAAAAATATCAGGAAACCCTGGTGCAGGTGTTTGGGAATCCAGACATAGTTACACCAACCATTTTTAATTTTAACTTTTTTTTTTCTTTCTTCTGCTCTAGCTAAATACATATCTGGGCTTAAAAGCACTGTGTGGGCTAAGGCCAGGCTGGTCTCACGGCTGCAGCTGTGTGTATGTGCGTGTATGTGTGTGCATTCCTTCTCACTCTCGTAAATGTGCAGCAAAAGTGTGAAAAAGAGCAGCTGGCACATCTGAGAAAGAAAATTGCAGTGGAAATATGGCATACTTTTTTAGATCTTGGTTACTGTGACATAAATCATGAGAGCTCCTGTCTTCTTAAGGAAGTAAAATAGAATCTGTCCTCCCAGTCCCCCATGACCTGAAGCCAGTGACATACTGGAGTGTTTAGAAGGCATGGGCTGGAATGTTTCTCTTCTAAGTGATTATATTCTGCACATCCCTCAGGCATGTTTTATTGTTAATAATCATATAAAGACAGGAAGTGATGAGAACAGCATTTCTGAAGTAGAGGTGGCTATCAAATGTTGCATATCTGGGCCTCCTTTCCACAGTGTCTTTGCAGAACCATTTGACGTGGCCATCAGGAAGGAAGGACGTGCTTCAGAGGTGGTAGCTGAAAACTTACCACAGCTGAAGAGCCAGTTTGAACTCTCTTTATAAAATATTCTTCTCTTGAGTGCAGCTGTGCTTGTAACACAGATTGGCTGAGTCAGGAGAGCACATAAAGAAAAGCAGGAGCTCAGCTCTTCAGCTGCTAACACATCCCACACAGAAGGGGACTGGTTCCATGCAGGTGCTGCACAATCTTCCAGTGACTCCCTGAAGTGAACCCTTATTGGGAAGGAGAGATAAACCTTTGCAACGCTCACCAGAGAAAAATCACCAAGCAGGTCAGCTTACGGCAGTGTTAGAAACCCATGGGATGCTCACTCCATCAATAAGACTTTAGATCCAAAGGTTTTGCCTTGCTTTGTAGCACGATAAAGTTGGGCTGACTCAAGGGACTTCAACATAGTCACTCTTTAGCAGTTCTTCAAGAAAGACAGCATCCAGTACCTGAGAACATCCCTTCTTTTCTCCTCCAGATCTTTATCACAATGAAGTCATGGTGTCCCCCTGATCACATATTGACAGACCACCTAGAGGAGGGTGGAAGGAGCAGGGAGGGCAGAGCCCTTTTCCACTCCTCTGTCCTGGAGCTGGTGTTTCAGGCAAGCATGGCTTGGTGGTACGTGCCCAAGCCCAAGAGATGGCCTTCAGAGGTGTACCCCTGTAACAGCAGCCACAGTCTGGCCACTGCCTTGTAAGAACCAGTTGCTTTGGGCTGTCCTCTCCAACGCAAACCCACTGCTGTGCATAGCAAGCCACTGACATCCCCTCAGGGTCAGCTAAGCCAGGGTACTTTGTGATCTTTCTAGGAGGTTCTACTGGTAGAACCTACATCCAAGAGACCAACAATATAAGATCAGGCTTCCCAGTTAGGTGAGGACAGCAGATGACTATAAAAAACTATAAGAAGAATGGGAATAATAAATTTAATAACAATAAAATTAATAGCTTCTTAGCATTCCCCTCTTATGTGAATGTGATTCAATGTTGTTGTAGAGAAAATAGCACTTAACAAACCTGATTTAGTTCTTTGAGAGATTACAAAGTTGCCTGATAAAAGTAACTACGCAGATATGCTATACTTAGATTTTCTGCAAGGGGATTGAGCTAAAACCATGACATCCTGCTTAAAAAATAGCACAGAATAGTATGAACCAGAGGATATGTGAGACAGATTGAGAACTGGATAACTGACAGATCTCAAAATGTTGTTGTCAGTGAGGACTCATCACCGAACAACAAATTCCAAGCAGGTTTGGGACTCAGTCCTGCTTTACCCTGTGCTTTTTTAATCAGCAATCTGGAAGACAATGTAAAATGGTCACTGACAAAGGGCATGTATCCCCTTCTTTGGTGGTAAGGTGGTTGAAGAGGCAGCCATGCCAGGGAATGATGACCACTGCATAAGCAGGGCTCACTTATAATGCATTCCTGCAGCCCAGGCTCCAGGGTATCTGGAGGGAGGAGGAGGGGAGGTTGTTCCTTACCAGCACTACTGGCTGCATGTAACAGAGCTCCTGAACGAGGGTTGGAGGTCATTATGGATGAGTGGTTCAGCGTAGACACCTCTCCTGGCAAACGGGGGCAAGGGCTGCCTGGGATTAAGCACACAGGGAAAGTAGTAAGTAGGATCAGGGAGGTTAATTTGCCTCCACATAAAGCACTGAGAATAAAGTGGATGAGATAACACAACCAGGCCTGGGGCTCACATTTTAATATTCAAAAGGTGGTTAAAGTGAGGGCAGGAAAGAGCCACAGAAATGAATTAAGGAGTAGAGAAAATGCCTTAGAGCGAGATACTGAAATTGTTCGATCTATTTCATGCACCCAAAGGGGGAAGGAGAGGAAAATTGAAGGGTGAGTTAAGATCAGCATATAAGTAATTTCATAGTAGGAAAACAGTGAGTGGGACAGGGCTTTTTAACGTAATAGAGACTAGCATAAACACGAACCACCACTGGCTAGAAGCTGAAACCAGGGAAATTCAAGTTAGCTGCAAGGTGCATGCATTTAGCAAAGAGGTGATTAACCACTGGAACAAGTGACCAAAGGGAGGGGCAGCTTCTCTTTCTCTTGATATCTTCAGATCATGACTGGACACCTAGGTGCTTTGGGACAGCACAAGTTACTGAGCATGGGTAAGGGGTAGGTAGGTAAAAGCAATCGTTATGCACTCGATGGGTTAGATTACACAAGCTAACGATTCCCCCCAACTTACTCTGTCTCAGTCTCTGGTACCAATCCACTCTCATATAAAATGCCTTGTTGATCTGACTAGCACCCCATGTCACCATAGTTAGCATCTCTGTTGCTTAGCGAACTTATATAGGAAGCCGATACCAGAGTTTGATGTAGAATAACCCCTAATTCCCACCTGAATGTCTTGACTTGAGACACTGTTTTCCCTGCAAGAACTACAAAATTGTATCTAGGTCATGCAAACTTTCCCCCAGAAGCAGCCTCTGGGTATAACAACAGTGTGGCAGATAGAGCATCAGATCACGCATTAGTATATCTGCTTGTAAAGGTTATGCCTCCGAGGCATCGGCTTGGGATGGGAAAGGAAGGTTCACTCCTCTCCCAATATGGACAGAAGGAGACTGATGGCCTGACCCTAAGATTTGTGATCTTTCCCCCATCCTTCATCATTGAGGCAGTTCATCCTGTAGAGCATTATACAAGGTGGTCAAGAACTGAAAGAGAAGAAAACATGCTGTATTTTCATGCCTGTAGCAAGGCTGGGGGAGTAACTGGGGAGAAGGGGCTTTACGTTAAAGTTCCCCTTGAGTTACTCACACGTGCATGCAGTCTGCATTACTGCTGAATCACTTTTTTTAAAAAAGCAGCACATTATATGTGTGAAAATATAGCAATGCCATGGTCTATAAGAGGTTAAAACCTCGCCAACACATGCAAAGAAGGGGGAAGCTGTTCATGTGTGACGGCCCACTGGGCCTTTACATCATGTAGCTATCAAGAATGTTTTACCTCCTGTATCCTGTTCAGTTAAATGAAACCCAGAGTGAGTATCAAAATTAAAAATAGCTATGGAGTTTATATAATAACATATATATATATTTATATATATATATTTAATATAAATTCAACCTGTCTCTTCCTTTCAAATTCCTTGGGCTAATGTCCCTCAGTAAGTGAGGTAGTCTCTGCCTTCCGTCTTTACTACCCAAAGGAGAAAAAACCCAAACCCAGTAGGCAGGGTTCCTCCCGTTTGGGGTCCTGTTCCCTCAACCCAGATGTGTTGGTTGGGCCAGTGACCACAGGCGTTTCTTGAGCCCCTCGCTGGCTGGTGAGCAGTGTGTGGGCTGGCACATGCTTATGTTTGTGCATTGCCCCTGTCCCTGAGGGCCCTTCAGTTTAGGACTCGGGTGCCTGTGTCTGCATTCGTGATGAGTAAGCCATAAGTCCCCGAGCCAGCTCTGCTGAGTCCAGAGTCACTATCCTAGTCATAGGACGCACTTCAGGAGAGAGGCTGGTGTATTCAAATACTTCTGTGTCCTAAAAGAGATTTATTCTCGTGCTTGTCACCCATGAAATCCAATATGCTTATGGGATTCCTGCTACAGTCACAGTCTACACAGTTTAGGGCATCTGGTTTAGCTGGAAGTCAATGAGACCAATGTTTCATAGACATTATAGCTCTTCTAAACATCCCAGTTCACACAACTGCAGCACACAAGCTGAGTGTATGAACCATGCATCTTCACTGTGGACTTTGCTGAAGGGTCATCAACACACAATGCCAGTCCTTATGGAGCATATTGCAGTGGAATAGATCCCATTCAGTGGGGTTAGTGTGGAGCAGTTTGGGGTCTGACACAATTCAGAAGCCTTTGAGTTCTGCCTGGTGGTTGGTGGGGAAGAGGATGACCTAGGATGGAGGTGGAGAAACAGAAATGCTGCTGGTGCATTTCTGTAGGACATTCTGCTCACTGCTCAGACACCCCAGGACCAGGACCAGGGTGCCTGGCAAGGCAGGATGTTCTGCTCCACAGGGTAATTTTCCTTCAATGCAGTCAGGCAGGATCTGGGCCCTTCGTCCCACCTGTGTTTGTGCCAAGGGCCAGAGCACAGCACAGCACTAATCCAAGGCTGGTTTCTGGGACAGATTGTTCAGCCAGCCCCTAGTGCTTAATGCATGATCTCACCCAATGGCCTAGTTTTTCTAGTGATAGTGCTTTTCAGGAGCTTTGCAAAGCCTTTCATATAATCTAAGGGGTATCAAGATGTGAATCCACCCCTCTGTGGTAAAATCAAGGGCCACAAAAACATCTTAGGCATGAGTAAGTGCCAGTAGCTAATCTGACCTGCCTGGCAACCCCAACAGAATAATACCAACAGTTCAGTACTTGAGCTCATTAGTCAAATCTGACTTGCTAAGGTTGGGCAAACATCATCCTCACTCGACACAATCATTGTTGTGGGAAGGCATATGGTAAAAGCACCCCAGGCCAGTGGGCTGGGGATAAGAAGGGAGAGGCAAGATGGGGACCATGCCTGGAATCTCACAGGCTGCTGCCCTGACAGAGGGAAGATGGGCATGTGGCATTTTCTGCTGGCATGCAAACAGCTGAGCCTATCTGATATCTGGCACACAAGTGTTTGGCCGGCTATTTACCATCTCACAAACAGATAAAGATGCAGAGGGGGGTGCTCACAGCTTTCCCACAAAAGGGATGAGTGAGAGAGACACAGAAAAAAAAAAAAAAAAGGAAAAGAAAAAAACAACCCTAAAAAAGAGAACAGGAGTGAGAGTTGTCAGTGCCCGCAAGCACTCGCAGGAATAATAGCAATAATCACTGTCATCCGTAAGAGGTTCTTGCGCCAGGTTCTGCCTCTCCCCCTCCCTCTCTCCCCTCGCCTTGCTGTCTGAGTCACTGGATCTGAGTCACACTCCTGTTCTATTCCTGTACCCTTCCCTTCAGCTGGGGATGTAGATTTGTTTTGGCTGGAACGATCTGGGCACAGGAGGGACCATCTGCTGCTAGTTCTTGCTTGCTTTGCTCTTGTTTCTTTCCCAGAGAAGGGAAGTGAGTGCTGCCATTGCAATAATTCAGAGGGAGCATGCTGGGAACATACACCCCTTACTGTACAGCCAAGGACTGCCATTTGTCATCTGAAGGCTTGTTATCTGTGGCTGACCCTGAGCGGTCGTCTCCATGTGCTTAAGCAAGCAGCTCTGACAAAATCACTACCATGTGCATCAGTTCTTCCCAAGGAAGGTGTTTCTCCTTTGGTCAAACCCCAAACTATTTTTAAGGGCAGTGGTGGGACTCGAGGTGGTTAGTAAAACCTGCACATGACTGTGAGGAAGGAGAGGCACTCAAAACAACCTGAAAACATGCAGGGACATGCTGTCTGTGTGTGCAGTGAATGCTCTGATGGAAGGAGTGCTTCCTTTTGGTTTTCCCATCAGGAGCAGCAGCCACAGTCGATGTGTGCACCTTGTCTTTTGCTGCAATACTAGTAATTGGCAGTGGTGAGGAAATGCAAATGACTTAATGCCTAATCCACCACAACCAGTGCCTTGGCTGATTTCTGCATCCACATCCTGAGTAGGAAAGTCAGCAGAGCAAAGGTATGTGAGACAAGAATTCACCAAAGAGTTGAACTAATGATGGTTTGGAAGATGGGGCTGAATGAGCAAGAGCAAAGGGCTGGAAGAGAGCAAAGTCACATTACAGGCATACCAGGGTTTTCAGGAGTGACCAGACCTTTAAGAGACTCTGTCTGAGGCATCTCTCTGGAGGGATCTTTGAAGGATGCAGCAGTTGGAGACCTGGTGCTCAGCACTCTCCAAAGGAGAGGCTGCTCTTGTGAGCTCTGACCAAACATCTCAGAAATGGAGGCCTTGTGACAAAGAGTTTCCTTTGGAAAGCTTAAGCCCAAGGCCATGTAGCAAAAACAAGTATTTGCCTGACCTGTTTATGGGAGAGACAACAGAAGGAGTTGCTTCATGCCTGAAGGAGAACATAGCCATCCATTCAACAAGAAAACCTGAATCCTGCTTCCTCTGGAACACCAAGAAAACATGAAATCAACATCATAATTTTCACTTACTTTTCATGGGGCTTTTGAACTTAACCTAAGCTCACAAAGCCCTGAAGCACTTTGTAGTGAGTGGTTCTGCAAGTCCTACAGACACATCCATCTCCAGTGATACCTTTCTCAATCTCATTCCTCACTGTCCCTCCTGAAAAATTTAGACTGGATTTCCCAAAATCTGAGAGTTTTAAAATGCTTTAAGTGGACCATTCCAGAGTGGGGAGTACTCAAATGCCTGCAGATCAGGGAGCCCTCAGTAGCAGATTGACTGATGATAGACACCATGCTAATGTCATATCCCCTGAGGATAAGGGTTGTCAGGCAAATTGATTCTCTAAAGAGTGATCTTAGCTCTAATTTCAGCACTGTGACAGCTCTCTTTGAGGTAAGGATGCTCCAAAAGCAGTTTGGTGTTTGGGACATTTCTCAGAAAGGCAGAATGTCAGCATGTGTAAAACCACTGTCTCCATTCGTCCATGTGTCACATCAGCATCTAAGGCACTTGTAACATTAATGTTTTAATGCAGAGGGAAATCAAATTACCAAAAGGATCTGACTAAAAAGGTTTGGGCCAAATTCTCTGTGGGTGGAGAATGGTCGCGTCATTCTTAATGGAGCTGCGACAATGTGATTTACCCTCCCCACAAGTGATGGCTAGACACTCACATCACACTTCCACCCAAGCTAACTCTAATTTACTCTGGGTCTGAGTCATCTGCCCAGCCAGAGACAAGATGCTTCATCTCTGAGTGGCTGAGATGGACACCTGATTGTTAAGGTTTGCCTTGCAGGTGTGCCCCAGCCAGGACCCCTGGCTCTGAAGGCTGCCAGCACAAGCCACCAAAGGAAGGTCCCTGCCTCAAAAACCTTGCAGTGCATGCAAATGCCAGTGCAGGTGCTTCCTGACTTCTTTAGGGGCTGGACACCAGTTACAGCAAAGAGCGGGGCAGCCTGGCAGGAGAAGTTCATAGGAGAGACAGGTTAATTACCCAGATCTTTCTGTGGTGCTGGTTTATTATTTTCAACGTTTTTATTTCATTCTAGATCATACAGAGCCACCTGGTCTCTAAAGTAGCTCCTGTCCCACCTCACCACTTCCCATCCCTGTTTCCAGCATGACCTTATCCCAGCAGAGAAGTCCTGACCCCCCAGCACTTCTGGGACTGACTGTGCCAAGTTACCCCTCCATATCAGTCAGTTTCTTTCAGCTGTGATTTAACTCAGATAAATTTTTCTGTTTTCCGCAACCTTTTCTGAGGGAATTCTCTGAAAGGGATGATGCAGTGCACAATTCTTGACCTCTTGCCTTGCCCAAATCCATTTGACATGGCCACCCATTGCATCTGTACTCACTCCAAGACTGAGATGTTCTGGTTGGGTTCCTCCTCTTTGCACAGATGTTTCCTCTGCACTCTCCACTGTGAATTATTCAGCAGGAAGGTCAGCCAATTCCTCACAAAGATGAAAGAGAAACCAAAGACCAGTCTGGGGTCTTTGGTAACATTGCTTTCCCTCTAATACTCCTCTCTTCCTTTTTGTATCCTCTCTCTTCTGTCCACCACATTTTACTCTTTCCAAGCCTCCAAAACATGAGGCTGATCACAATCAGCCCAAGGCAAAGCATGAGCAGAGGCAGCTGACCTTTGCCAGTCTGCATTTTTGATCTAGAATGACTTTTGACTCTAAGAGTGACATGCTACCCATGTCTCCTTTCCTAGGCATCCTTCAGGACACCCTGGAATTGCAGCACATGCCAGTCACTGAGATTTACAGCTCAGCAAGTTTAACCTTAGATTCTTTGAATAACGTGCACACATCTTACTAAAACTGGTGCATTCAGTGAAGGCTTGACATATTATCGTATGCAGCTGTATTTAAAAAAACCCTGCCCCTTCAACCATAATAGCCCAGGCATACATTATAACTCTAACCACATGTCATAGCCCAGTGCTGTCCCTTAACTGTAAACTTCCCATCTGCAGATCTGCCGCGTCTTCAGGGTTGGGTTTGTTTCTGACTAAGAGCTTGAACAACAAATGTAGGATAGGAGGATAATGCATGGATTGCAGACCCAGAGAGGCACAGGCACTTAGCAACAGCCTGTCCGCCCTGGGTTTGCTTCAGAATTTGCCAGATAAGACACATGTGTTAACAAGAAAATGTTTATTGCTACTGCTGGCCCTAACTGACCAAGTGTAAAAAAGCTTGCTTTCCTCTTTATTGAGCTCTGACAGCCTCACTGGAGAGGGCTCATCCTGGCAAAGGGCCAGGACTTTACCTGCCTATAGACAGTCCTGACATTTTGGTCTCCCAAATGGTGGAAGAAAAAGTCACATTCATGGCTGCTGTACCTTCCAAAACCCTGCCCTGCTTTGGCAAGGCTGAACTCACCAGAGAGTACAGAGTCATGAGATGTTTGCAAAATGTATGTGAATCATCCAGTTTGCACAAGCATTTGCACATCAAGAGTGATACCATGATCCCTAAGAGCAAACATGGAGATCTGTGGCCCACACAAAACTTTTACAACCAAGGCTAAGGTTTTTCCCCACAATGGCAGCACACCACACTGCTCCTGGACACATGCATGCACCTAATCTGTGCACCTTGCCAAAACATGGTGAGTCAAATGAGTTTGAGACTCTGAGAAGCCCAGAGAGAGGTTCAAACTTGAGGACATGGGAGGCAATCAAAGACAGCTCTGGCTCCTGCCATTCCCCAACTCCTCATCCAAAGCAGAGTTTATCCTGATGCTTTGCCATCTGATGCACATTAAGAGGAGAAATTCGCTACCAATGTTACCCTGGACTTGCACAGGATACTCAGGATTTTATGCTACAGCACATGTAATTTCATCCATCCAAAGACCAGCCCACAAAGTGACTGGATTTTATTAAAATAAGTTTAAACAATAATATGAAGTTTTTAGAACAGCCAGGATGAAGATGAACACATTTGGAAACCTTGGACAGAGTGAGTTGTATCCATAGCCCTGGAACAGCAGGAATCAGGAGGAACTCCTCCAATGAGACACAGTGATAACAACCTGATGCAATTCAGCTCTAAGGTAGGACTGATGTTTGGGGATTGGCAAAACCAGACCCTTTGTTTCTAAGTGATGACAGCTCTGAAGTTTTAATGTTTGTGGAGAGATGTTTTCGCCAAATATGATACACAGTGATTAAAATAATGAGCTGGAACAAGCTGAAGCTATAATTGCTCCTTTTCCTCTCCTCCCCTGAGTTGGTCTGAGTGCTTCGTTAACTACCTTGATGAACCAATCAAGAGTTGGCTAAATCGGGGAAGGAGCAAACAAACCCTGGGAGACATCCCTACAAGAAAAAGCATAATCTGGACACTGAGCTTTGAAGGCAAGCTGTATAATGAGAGCTGACTATATCTCAAAATCCATGTTAGCTTGAATGAACTTATGTAATAAACATTTATCACAGAACATATGTCACTGAGCACCTGCCAGACTTCAGGAGTAGAGCCAACGCAGCTTGAATCGTATATGTATTAAAAAAAACCCAAAAAACAACTTGGCGGCAGGAGGCTGGCAGACGCTTTTACTAGAAAAATCAGAAGTGATTTTGAGAGGAGCAGAAATTTCCTGAAACCTCTCTCACTCCGTGTGGGAATATCACACTTGGAAAAAGCAAGAGGCTGATTAAGCTGTGTGGAGTGGAAAGAGCAGGACGAGCTTCCCTGCTCATCCCCTCTGGAGCTTGTCCCTGCATCCCCACTGCTCCCCCGCATGTGCTGCTGCTCGTGGGTGGGATGAGCTATGGGGAGCCACACATGGAGTGTGGTAGTGGGGGCTCGTGCCTGGCTCTGCTCTAGCAAAGAGCAGAGCCTGGCTCTGCTCTAGCAGCACTGGACAGTGCAGGGTGGTTGCTGGAAAAACTGCAAGCACAGGACTGTGCAGGGCTGGAGGGTGAATTTATGGCTGTGTGGAGGGCACCAGCGAGAGAGCAGTAAAGCTAGCCAAGTCAGGGGGGGATGTTAGCGCATCAAAAAATCAAGCAGGATGAGGTGGTTGAGGGATGAATGGAGAGTGTGAGTGGGAAGGGGGTTCAGAGTAGCAGAGTTCAATAGAAATCATAACACCAGGAGGACAAGACAGGAGTGCATGGGCGTGGGCAGGCTAGTGTGAATCCCTAGTCTGGGATTTTCTTCCCAGGCCAGTGCGCTCAGGGGAGCAGACACAACACAGCAAGGTGCTGGGGACAAGAGTTGTTTCTATCTGATACAATAATTAGGACCAGGGAAAGAAGGAAAAGGCTGTGCCAGGCACGAATTGCTAAACTTTGGATATGGATTGGGTGCAAGAAGCTAAAGAAAGATGTGAAACAAAGGTGACAGAGGCAGGTGAGAGGAGAAGAAGGAGACTACCTTTTTTTGCCACTGACGGGCATGTCTGCACCACACTGTGCTTTGTCCACACCTTGGGCACACTTTTTCCCTGGGCACACTCTTTCAGGCACCCCACACCCTGGGCACACTCTTTCAGACACCCACACTGGGGCATCTGTGACAGCTCAGTCCCTGCTGGAGATGACAAACCTTGTTTCCCCACAGCACTATTAACTCAGGCCATGCAGAGGATGAGTGGGACTGTCCTGCTTGCAGGCTCGCAGTGTCAGCAACACTGAGGCAGGCGTGGGTATCTCTGAAGGGCAGTGCCTGTGCACTGAAGCCAGTCCCTGAATTTCCTGCCTGTTTTATCACACTTGCAAACTAACAGTCAAACCCAGCCCTGGGGAGGGGGCTTCTGGGAAAGAGAGCTACATCTGCCTCTGCAGCAGATATATATATATATTTTTTTTTTTTAAATTGTTATGGGCTCTTCCTGGCATATGGCTTCAAGCCTCATGAATTCTGAAGAGCTACCTCAGATTGAGGTTGCCCCAGGCAATGAGTATAGGAGAAGTCCCCAGAAAGCTGTTTCTCTTTAAAGACCAATTTGGGGTTGAAGAGGAAGGAAGAAAGAGGTAGCTAATTGGACTGTCCAAACTACACCTGAGTAAATTTAAACCCCCTTCCCTCCTGCTATCTAACTTCAGCACTTCACTGACTGCCATTTTCACTGCGTCTGAGCACCATGGTTGTTTCAGTGCTTTTACCATGGCTTTTCCCTGCTGCAGGAATCCTTGCTTTCCCCTGCAAGGGGAAAGATAAACAGCTGGTTCCCAACTGACCCGTTGGACTGCTGACCCCAACTGAAGTGACTGGGGACTTGCCACCTATTAACTACCCATTTGCCCTGTGTTTGGGCTAGAACCAATCGCTCATGGGCAGCCCAGCATGTGCCATAGAGGAGTCTGCCTGGCACCATTCATTTTTGTGGTCCTACAGTGAGTTAGACCAGTGTGGGATGAGACCCACTAAGTGTAGGACTAGGAGGAAGCCAGAGGAAGGAGAGAGAAGAAAGATTGGGCACTGAGCTAGTAGGAGTGTGAGGAAGAGCAAGAAAGGGCAGTGCTGATGCTGTCCTTCTGCAGGGAGCTGCTGGCTATTCAGAGGAGCCTAAGGCTGAACAGCCTGACTCAGATACTCAAGGCACGCATGCCACTTGTTCACCTCCCCAAACAGCTGATCCCAGCTGCTCCGCAGGAAGACAAGAACCCATCTGGAGAGAAAACCCTCACTAACCACCTGATGATACAATACTAACAATAAATGATTCATTGTGTATTGCAACTCTCTCTGCTGCACTGAATTCAGAGGCTTTCAGTAGCACTCGTCCAAGCTGCCTGTGCCACGGGTGTGCAGTACTTACCCGAGTCACAGCTTGCTTGCTGGTCTTCAGCTGGCCATGAGTTTGTGTCCCGAAGTCACACTACTTGGGTTTTTCACTTGGTCTTTTACCCCTTCTCTGTGGAAATGTGCATGCTGATCCTGTCAGCCTGTCAGACTCTGTCCTGTATGTCACCACAGGAATTTCTTCAATAAAACTCTCTTAAACATCACTGTGACGATTCACGGTTGTGCATTTCTTCCACAAGTTTTGAATGTAGGCTAAGATTACAACAGATCTGGCATCAATACCTGCTAAGATTCAGGGTCTTTGGTATTTAAAAAATTAGGGTTTTTAAAAAACATCTTGTTGAAGATTTGTGAAGGAAAATCATACTTTGAACAACAACAAAAAATAGATGGTGCAGAATGAAAGGTTTTGCTGAAAAAAATTCAAGAGATGCCTTTCTCTTTCTCCTTCTCAGATGCCAAATAGTGTTGTTCCCCTTAGCTCTCTCTCCCTCAACCCCCTCCCATTTTTGGATGAAGAATGTCTTTTTTGAGTAGCCAAAACTAAACAAAAGTTAAGTTTCCCAGGTGGGAGCTGGGTTTCCTCAGCAGGGAGCTGACGTGGTCACCCAATGGCCCCTTTCAGCAGCACTCGGCTTGTTTTACCATTTCTGGAATCAAGTGATTAAAGGGTAAACCCTTCCTTTCTGTGGTGCTGCACTGCTTGGAAGATGTTTTACTCATCTGCCTAACCATAACCTACATTGTGAGAATTAATGAGTCAACACTTCTTTCTCCACACGACAGCGACTGGCTGGTGGTGGCTGGGAGCAGGTGAGACACCCAGCTAGGCAGGAGGGTGATGGTACCCACACGGACGCCCCTGGGGCTGACTCTGCACTCCCACCGCCCTGACGAGTCTCCACTGGGGGTGGCCAACGTGGGATGGACACAGCTCATCCACCAGCTGTGACAAAACCACCCAACCCATCAGCCCGCTGGGGAAAGAAAGAGGCATGAAAGCGAGAGGAAGTGGAAAAGATCAAGGCGAGAGTGTAAGACAACAAGCTCACCACCGGAAAACAATAAAAATAAAAATGCTCAGAAATAGCATAACTGACATGCAAAGGAGATCAAAACAGGCCCTCAAAATATCTCTTGGTGGGGGAGGGGGGCAGGATGGGGTGTCTATGGTGGACACTATGGTGCAGCCAGAGGATGCACTGTGGGTAGCAGGTGAGCATTGGCCATCCTGTGGCCACCCCCACATCCTGCCTGACTCCCCAGATTCTGACCTACAAGTCTCTGGAGGCTCTGGTCTCCTGGGAGATGAACATCAGAGCACACAAGGCACTGATGACATCTCTGAGCCAAGGGTGGTTGGTGTAGGGGCTTTGTCAGGGATCAGGTGCTCTTCCAGTTTAATCCAGTTCTGTTTGCCCAACCATTCCCCTGGTGCAAAGAAAAGAATTTGGGTCCAGTTCCACTTGCCTCAGTATAAATTTGGAACATGTTTACATTAACAAAGGGACTGGGAAGAAGGGAAAGGAGATCCCAGTTCTTCAGGATTTACTTTACTGGAAAGGACAATTGCTTTCAATTTGCCTTCATGAGAGTGCTGAAGTTTTAAGCTACTGAGGCATTGGGTATGGTTTGACCTTTAAGCAAAGATAAGGCTCCTGAAGTCATCATTGTTTTGCAGTAAGTTGCTCCTCCACGCACACACTAAAGACTTGCTGTGCTGTGTCCTAGACGTGTTTCAGACTGTTGTGAGCACCACACTAGGGAGCAGAACCCTATCCTATGGGCCCACCCCAGCTCTGCTTTTACCTGGCTGTGTAGCATTCAACCAGCTCTGCTGCCTATCTCTGGGGAGGTTCAGACTGCTGAAGCTCCAAGTACAGCCTAGACATCATAGATGTCCCTCCACAGGTCCAGAATAACGTGTCTCACTCCTGGTGCAATTAAAAAAAAAAAAAAAAAAACACAACAGAGGAATCACTCCAAGCATGGTTAGATCTCCAGAGGAGTCCTTTGGGCTAATCTGCCAAACTTGCAAGACCTAGTTGCAGGCTTGCGGCTGTTCTGGCAGCTTTCCAGCTCCCTGTGAATCAGGGAACACTGTGACTGCCACTCAAGGACAGCAAACTGTTTAAAACATAATACCATATTCCCATCTGGTGCACTGAAATGCATGGATGACCATGGACGTGTTATCCCTCATTCCCTGTATAATAGAGCATGTGATACTGATTTTTCTCCAAGGAGAAACAGGGTGAATGAACACAGCCAGGGAATGCCATTGTGTTTCTTGAAAGAGTAAGAGGTAGGGCTAAATACTAAAGATTAATTATTATTGCAGCTTAATGATGCTAGGGATTTTTAATATCATTATTTCTGTCTGTTATCTGAGCCAGAGCCATGGCAACAGGAAGACTAGAGGGTCACCTGCCTGGGGTGGGCCAAATGAAGGTTTATATATTGGCTACAAAAGTCACTGGGATAAAATACTGAGGAACATGACTAGTGGCTGGGCTGGAGTACAGTTTGACTGGCAGCAGGGCCCTCCATCCTGTGCATCCAGACATTCTTGATCAGAACTGTGTGGAGTTCTAATCCTATATGCAAAGCTGATTTATCTCCTTAAAACGGCTAGCCAAAAATGGCCAGTTGGCTGCTCTGGTCCTGCAAAGACACTAACTGCATCAGGACTTTGATACAAAGAAACACCCGTTTCTGGGCTTTAATTTTGCTGCCCTGGGTAATGAAATGAGGGAACTGAATGCTGAATACTCTTGCTCTATGAACACCAAATCATCCTGAAGTAAAGTAGAAGTAACATGCTCCTAAGTGTGAGAGGACAACTTTTTTTTTTTTTTAATTCATGATTTCAAAAAGCAATAGAGAATTATGCCCATGTGCTGAAGGAAGTTTAACAAAGGTTTAATTAAGTGCCTCAATCTAGATTTAGATGTTCTCACTGCTTGTGCTGGAGCTTCAAGCTGTTAGTCATTAATACTCATCTCAGGTAACTTCCACCACCCTCAGCCCCTCACCTGACGCATGCACACACTTGAGAAAGATTGCTGATATCCTCTCTGAAAACTAATGAAATCACACTGTGATATTTTGATTTCAAGGGCATCAAAGTAATGCAAAATAATGATGGGATCGGGAGGCTCTGATACCATAGCGCAGCTCTTCTTGTCTCTAAATCTGAAAGCACCTTGCAAAGGAGATCCAAATCATCCCTCCTCTGTTCAAGTCGAAGGAGCTGAGGCACAGCACATCGCAGAGGTGTAACCTACAGGCCTGGGATAAAGTCCAGGTGTGCCAGCCCCAGGCTAATCTAACAGTCATTGACCACATTTCTCCCTAAAACAGAGATGGGATCTGCCATGGGCAGGGGATCTCTGTGTATGTGTCTGTGTTTGTGTGTTTGTCTACGGGTACAGAGGTTTAGAGAGAGAAGGATCCCAGACAAAATAATAAACAAAGAGGAAATAAATTCAATGGTCAGTTGGGAAAGCAGGTCCTGCTTTAGTTGCTTGGAGTTTAAAGGGCAGCAGTGGACACAGGAAAATGCTTTCTAAGGGCTGGAATAGCAACCAGATTTTTTCCTGAGATTATTTCACAATATTTGTAGTTCTTGTTTGCTGCACAGGAGATTAGGTAGCCAGAAAGGCCTGATCCCCATTTTGTACTTTCTGGCAGAGGAGAGTGCTCCAGACCTGCAGACAGCGAGAGCCCATCATCAGGACTGCTGCAGTAATTCAGAAATTACTGACCTTCAGTAGAACAGAAATGGGAAATTATTCTGTATATTTCAATAGAGTATTGTGGAAAATCGAAGGGTCATTAGAATATCTTCTCCATATGGGGCTGGCAGTTTACGGCTAAAGAACAGAAGGCACAGGTCTCTTCAGGTTATTAATAAAAGCAGCAAACATTTCCTCTGCTTACTAGTCTGAGTATGTCAAATTTTAGTTATGGGAAGAATGCCATGCCCTGATGAGGATTATTACAGAGATCATTTATACATGCAGAGATCCTACTGCATCTGGGAAAGATTTGCCTACTCCCCAGAGATGCTCTGGTCTGCTGTGAACCTGAAAAAGTCTCTTTTTCCCCTTCTTCGCTTTTCCCTTCAAGGCTGGCTACACAGAGCTGCTGGAGTAACCACACTGCTCCTGGGATCCTGCCCCAAAGGGGATTGCTCCAGCCAACCCTGGAAGTCGGGATGCCCCGGACATGCCAGGAAGAAGCAGAGCTTGAGGGAGATGCACAGCATGTAGTGCCGCGCTGCTGAGTGTCCGTGGGCTAGAAGCCTCCTGGGGTATCACAACAAACCTCTCAGGATGACTGTGCTGGTAAGAAGTGTGGTATCAAGAGCTGTGAGGCTTTGCCCCTGGAAGCTGTGGGCTCCAGGTTTGCTTCAACTTCTCCTCCTCCCTCAGGAGCACTATGACTGAACCAAGGTGAGCAGACTCAGCCTCTCAGCCAGTTTGGAAACTGAGGCATGAAGAAAAGTGACTCACTCCATAGCTAACTACCAGAAACTATTCTAAGGGACAGAAGCCTTGCAAGAAAACACCGTTTTCCATTAAGCAAGGTAAGCAGTTTTCTTCAAGCACCCAAGCTGGGGGCAACCCCAGTAGCTTGCAAAAGTCTTCCTGAGCCCACAACCCCACCCTGAGCCTCTCCCAGCCATACAGCTGTGCAAGCACCCTGAGTAAGGGAAAAGAAGAGTGGGATGGTTTGGAGACTGCTCACAGCCTACAGAGCTGGCAAAGCCATGCCCACCTTCGGCCTTGGACATTCAAGATGTGGCTTGCCCACTGCAGTGCTGCCGCGAGCAAATGAGCAATAACTTCATGGGAACAGCCTCCGTGGAGCAGGGATGTTCATGCAGCTTATCATGAGTTTCAAGATCACTTGAAATCCACCACTGAGACCAGAGTTGTTTCAGTATCCTGGGTCTTAACTGCCAGTCTTTGCCTCTTCTCAGTTTTGGTGCCAGCCCAAATCTCCACTAGTGCCAAAACTGACACCACCAAGAATGCTCCAATACTGCTGATGGCCTGGGGAGCCCAGGCTTTGGGCTGTTCCCCTGACAGTTCCACCACTAGATCTGTATCTGTGCTTGAACAAGAGCAGAGCAATCAGAGATACCTCCAAATGCAAATGGGACCCTTGCCAGTAATGGACGATCCATCACAGCCCTCCAAAGCTGTGCCAGTGGTTAATTAGGCCTCCTGAGAGAAACACATCTTACGCCTAATCTGCATTTGTCTGGCTTGAGGTTGCAGTTGCTGGATCACGTTTTATCTCCAGTAGCTGGGCAGGCCTGGCGTCATTCAACTTCCATACCACATCACCTCCCAGCAGAACTTCCCTGGACCAGGGTTACCCTGGACATCTCTTTTCTCTGCCCAGAAATGTTTTCTGGGTGGAAGGTGAGGGCTTCAGACTTTCATTTGACATTTTGGATGCCAGGCAGCCCATTCAGAGCTGAGTGGGCATGGGTAAGGGAGCTCACACATGTTTCTACAGGATTAGACTGACAGTGCATGCTCTGAGGATGCTCTGCACGTGCACAGTTTGCTCCCCACAGCTCAGACATGTCAGAATCCCTCCAGCTTCTGCAGAGGTCAGGACAGAGCTGAGAATCCATTCACTGTTCTTCACTTGTTTTACTTCTCTTCAGGAGTTTTTTTCTCTTTTCTTTCTTTCCACCCTCCTGGACTACCTTCTCTTTTGAGGAATGGAAGTGGTACCCATCCCAGCAGTGCCTGGCACAGGGACTGCAGCTGCTTGGCTCACCCTCATTGCCTGATGCAGTCCCCTTCTCCTGCATCCCCCTTTTAACACCCTGCTCCTCCCACGGGCAGCCCCTGCCTCCTGCTCTCCCCACCTCTGCCTGGTTTCTCCCCTTGAAACATGGCCCTTCACCTTCCCAGCAAGTCCGTGTCCTCGAGGGACACAAGCTGTTCGTCAGAGTGTGTGCCCTGATGGATTGATTCAGTTTGACTTCCTCCCGCTCATTTATTCAAGTTTCCTAGAAAGCCTTTTTTCACTGGAGACTTCCTGAGCAAAGCAGATGGTGTGAACATGCACGTGTACGTGTGGGTCTGTGGGATGGGGGGAGCTGAACCTCCAGCCCCTGCTGTTACCCCCAACACTGCGATGTGCCGTGCCAGCTCTGTGCATCCGCACGGTGAGGGCTGGAGGGATCTCAGCATTTGTGGAATGAGCATCTGGGAATGTGCATCTGATCCTCAGACCACGTGAATGAGGGGCTAAAAATAATAACCAACTGCTGCTTCATTCCTCGGCAGCATCTGGGGGAGTTTGTGTAGGGAGGAGCAGCCACCAACCTCTAACACCATCCAGCAGCATCCCTCTGCTTTTGCATCCTGGGTCTGTGCATGTAAAAGGGGTCAAAGGCTGCAAGCTAATTTTTTTAAAAAGGTTTCTCATGAGAAGGGCTATGTTGTGAATTTTCTCCTACCTCACCCATCTGCTGCTGTCCTGGCCTACTAAAAGATGCCCTGGTTTTGCACTTGAGACCTTATTTGTCCTTTGCAGAGGAGATGACACAAGTGCCCACTGTATCCTTGAAAAGTTGACAGTGTTACAGAATGAAGGCTGTGAAAACTGTCCCCGTGAATATCGGTGAAGACCACATTTTGAGAGCAGCCCTTCCCCTGCAGAGCTGAGCAGAGTCTGGCTGTAGCAGATCTGCAACTTTGCTGGTGGGAATAGTCTCTGCCTTAACAATGTATTTTTGCACTTTCCGTCATCAACTCTATCTGTGCCACTCTCTGCAATGGCACTGACCAACTGTGGACAACAGAGTCAAAGAGTCACCTGTGGTGACAGCTTTGTTTAAATTTGTTTTATTCTGTAGGGTTTCTTTTCTTTCTCCTAATTCAAAAATACTTTTACCCAAAGATTTTTCCAGTGAGTAAATACCATTTCCAACCAAGGAACAGCAGCTGCAAATGGATCAGGTGCTGCAAACCTCAGGGAGAAAAGCTCAGCAGAATCCAACTCAGATCACCTGGATTCACTGTGATCCTCCAAAAGGGCTGGGCAGCTCTGGAAGACTATGATGAAACCTTCCTGTGACTGCTTTCTTCCACTGTAAAATCAAATTCCTATCACGTGGCAGAAGGCAGGGGAATCCTGCTACAGGGATGCAGATAGCAATACAACCTGGCACTGGTCCTTGGTGTATGTTGACTCAGCCCCGTGCAGGGGTTTTCTCTTTTTTTTATCCCTCAGCCACCTCTATTGCCCCGGAAGACACTGAAATGACCAAGAACTGAGTGACTTCTCTCAGAACCTACAGATCAGAAAAATGAGCAAATCATAGCAGCTGTTGAACAAGGAGAGAAAGGTTCCTTCCCATGCAAGGAGGAGCAAGGAAGCTATTGGGGAGCAGAACATTTCCACAACAGCTTTCTTGCAGGTATCCTGGCTCCCCAAATCTAGTGCTGTAACATTTCATGCTTGCAGACGGTGTAACGCCTCCAGGGCTGGACAATTTGTGGCTTGTGGGCTACCTGTGGCTCAAAGACTGTTTAGAGCTGGTTCTTTTGCCAGCAGATAGCAGTGACAGGCAGGTGGGCTGCTCCATAAACCACATCCCTGGATGGTTTTTGGTTTTGACACACCAAAAGTGATTTGCTGGGCCACACAGCTACTGAATGCTTGTCTCTTCTGTTCCCCACGAGAGCCAGATATACCCTGGGAGCATTAACTTCTTCCAGCATCATAGACAGGGGTTGGCATCTTTGGGATGACAGCATTGCCATGCAAGAGAGCATGACAGTACCTGATCTGTGGCCTGGCTTCTACCAAGAGCAATATCAAAGCAATGCCTGCTCCATGGAGCAGAGGTGTGTGTGATAGTGGGAGTAGAGGGGTGCATTGCAAGAGGGAGTCAGGAACACCAGTTTGCCGCTTTTGGCTTTCCCAGTTGGTTGGGAAATACCTGACTGGATTTAAGCTGTAACCAGCACCAGGAAGTGTCAAAATCATCCCCAAAATCCTTGTGTGAAATTGGGTCTCTTGGGAAGCCAGCCCAGAACACAGGGTATATAATGACCTGCCTGACTGGAAGCCATCGCAGGTAGTGAGCGGCTTGAGTCACACCTGGGCTGGGTCCCCAGGCTGTGACAGACTCCCAGCTTGGGTGGGTCAAAGTGCAACTACCAGGATCTGTGTCCCAAATTTTGAGGCAGTCTGGATGCATTACTGGCAGAAGGCTGTGCGGGGCAGAAGATGACAGCCAGTAGACTGCTGGAGGAGACCCGGCTTGGCAGGGAGATCAAGGCCCTGGGAGTGGGAAGGAAACGGAGAGGAACCAGGAATGAGAACTGGGCTGGGATAGGGTGTGGGAAGTGGAGCTGAAAAGAAACATCTGAGAGTCTTTCTAAGGGAGGATGAGAATTGGATGCCCCTGGAGCTGGCAGACCCATTGAGCCATGATCCATATGTTTCCTAGCAGACCATGGAGGCTCTGCAGCATCTCCACCTGAGAGTCTTGCTCTCAGCAACAGCCAGGTGAGCTGGGGAATGACAGCAACAGCTCTGCAAGCTTTGGCTCATCCCAGGTGCTATGAAACCCTGTGGAGGAGAAGCCCCATCTCCTTTGCATTTGACATATAAAACCCCAGATCCAGTTCCTGGATAGTGACCCCTTCCTTTGCATGGAAAGGAGACAGATTGGACAAGCACAGGGCGTACCCAGGAGAGCACCGGAGCACCTGGGATGGAAGCAGGGAGGCTGCTGAACATAGCTCTGACAAGTGTGGTTGACTCTGACATGCTTAATTGCCAGAAGAAAAGAGAGATGAACTTAGGATATGCAGGTGACCCTGGCATTTCTGTTGCATGTGCTCAAAAATGGTGTGTTCTTTGTTTCTCCACCACTTTTCTCCCTATCCTTCTACTGAAACATTCACTTTTTATTTGTGAATGTAAATCTTTCTGAGTTGGGAAATCTGCTGCTGACTCTCAGGTTGGAAGCCCTACGCCCTTTTGTGCTTCTCAGGAGGGAGGCGAGCTCTCTGTGCACTCTATCTCTTCTCCCATCAGCTGTGAATCATAGACCATCAACAGCAGCTCAGGCAGAGGGAGAGCAAGATATAATTAAAATCCTCAGGGAGCACTGCAGCCATCTCTCTGTGCTAAGCCTTTTGAGGTTTCAGTTTTTCGTTAAAAAATCCCAAACTTCCTACTGAAGAAACAGGAGGAAAATTTCTGACTACGCAGTTTCCAATCTATGGTCAAGCCACAGAAGATTTGCTATTGCTTGCTGGCCCCAAACTGAAGAACCTGTCTAGCCAAGGACTGGTGCTGAGAGCTGAGCCTCTGGAGGTGCTTCACCAGACCAGCCCAAACTGTGACCCCCACCAGCAACACCATGCTGATGTGTGCTCCTGAATCCAGTTCATCCAGCCCCTCCCACCAGTACCCCAGCTCTGCAGAAGTGTATGGATTTACACCTCTGTACAACATGAATCATGGCCAGCGAGTCTTGAGCTGACCCTTGCAAGGAGCTCCTGAGGCATTGCATGAAAATTATTTATGGGTGGTTTTTATTGCCTGTAAGAGGATGTAGAAATCAGGCAGCGCCCTTGTGGTTTTCTTCTGTCAAATTATGATCAAGGTTGCTATTTTGCTGCCCAAATATTTAAGCATGAGACTGAAATCTTTACAAGGGCTACCACATTCCTTAGGTTATCTCTATTGGTCTTGCCTGGGCCTATAAATACTAGAGGGACTACCAAAGTAAATAACACATTTGCCCGCACATATGTTGCTCCAGGGAATTTCCCGTTTCCTGTATCACAAAGGTCAGTAGGTCAGGGACCTACTTGCAAATCAATAGAAAATTACCTTTCAAGTGACACCTGCATTAACCTTTGGTTCTTGTTGGTCTAGGTGAGGTTAAGGCCACCAATCCCTACAGTCTTCCATTGTGCCTATGATTTATTTGCATTGTGATTTATTTGCATTATCTGTTTCCCTTCTTGATCTTTGGAATTGCTGGCACAATTCCCACACAGCATGCAGTGTCGTTTCCCTGCACATTGGTCTGGAATGGCTGGAGATCCACAAGGCTGTGCTCTTTGCTGGCAGGTGTCAGAAACGATAAGGAAAATACATACATTTGGAAATGAAAAGAAAACCAAAGCAAACAAGAGGAAGCAATTAAAAAGACTCCCTTGTCAACATAAAACTTTTCTATCTAAAAGTGGTGTCTTTGGCTCAGTCATTAATGAGAGTCGTAGGTCATTGAAAGTGAATGAGTTGTAAAAATCAAACTCGCTTGCCATTACAGCTGATCTGGAAAGAAAATTGCTGGATCCTACAGCCTCCAAACTGGTGTGAATCACTTGTTATTTTCATCAGCAGCTGGTTCACACCTTGTATTCCTTTCAGCTTGTGTGAAGAAATCAGACTGGTCATTTCTTGATTCAAATCTGTTTGTTTCTTTTGCTGTCCATCCCTTGCATTGTTGCAAGCCTGTGCTCATCTATCAGGACCAATGAGTTTAGCAGAGCATTCCCTGCTCACCTCATCTCTCCTTCTCCCACAGCAATGCTCATATGTTACAGCTCAATGTCGCAGCTAGCCTCCATCTCCCTAGACAGGACTGCATTTAGCAAAGGGGTCATGGTCCTGCCTGGGACCTGACAAAGGGGTCCTCGGACCCTATGATAGATGCTTTCCCCACAAGCCAAATAATGTGGGAATTGGGCTGTGACTCTTTTCCCTCTCCCCTTCCACAGGGGTTCTAAGATATCTCTTTTCTGGATATTATTAGGCTTCAATTGTCATGCAGAGACTCATGGACACAGACCTCTTTCCATCACTTCAGACTCTGTTTCTTAGTGTATGAAGCAACTACGTTTTCTGTTTGTTTCTAATTCCTCCTTTGCACCCCAGAGAAATGCTACTTGGTTGCTTTGCTGCTGGTGGAAATCCTTCTGCAAAGCACTGCTCTCTGCAGACGTCAGGGACATGGTGATCATCGGAAAATAGCTGACGTATCTCCAACAGCTCCTGCAAGGACTGAATTCCCAGTCAGCCCAAGCAATCCCATCAGAGTGTGCAAAATGCCCAGTGGGCCTTAGATAACAATGAGCAATGTTCAGTTGGCAGGGGGGCACTCTGTACTCAAGGCCACTGTAGTGGTTTGACAAAAATCCACTGGCACAGGCCACCACTCTGCCCCTGCCACCCTTTTTTTGTCCATGGGAACACCTCGGGTGCAAGGGGGCCATGCAGCTCTCTGAAGCTGAGCTTCCTGTTGCTCTGAGCATGTGCATTTTTGGCCACTGGCTTCTGATTGTCACTTGGGACCTGTGGGGGCTTCTGGAAAGCAATTAACAGCCAGAATTAAAATGGGCAGACCATAGGGCTTGGCAGTCTGCAGTTGGCAAACGCTCCCTATCCCTCTGGCTTACTTCAAGCCCTGAACCTAGCTGATTGTATCCCGTTAACAGGCTTTAGTTCTGGATGCTGTTGAGAGTCTGCCAAGCACAATCTGTAGGATGTTTTAATTGGAGCAGAGAACAGTAATAAAAAGACCTTTGACCGAGCACTGCAGACGAGGCTAACGGGAGGGGAGGACCATGCCACTGTTCGGTCACTTCCCTTGAGCTGTCCTTGTTAGAGGGAATGAACCCAAGGTCCTAATCTGTTTGCCAGCTGACTCTTCTGCCCAGCCGCTTTGTACACAGCAGAAATGTGCTCTGACCACCCAAAGCTGCCAGGCACAGTAGCACTGAACAATTTGCTGTGGTTTCCTGAAGCCAGTGTGGCTGTGGCATCCTTCAGGGTCTCACCTAGGGGGCTGGGAACATCTGTTTGAGGTCCAGCACAGAGATAGGAAGACATTCGCTTCCATGGGAATGGAATGCCATGGGAACAGGTATCAAGAAGCATCTGGTGAAGAGCTTGCAATGTAATATCCTCCTTAGCCCATTTACCTTCAAATGATTTCACTTTTCAAGGATCTTCCTGGGAATTCGAGGTCAGGATCTATTCCATAGTCTTCACTCACAGCCTCTCAAAGCAGAATTGTCTTCAAATCTTTCTCTTTACCCCATCTATATCCTGAAAGCTGGGCTTTGCCATGGAAGGATGTCACTACTTATAAGTTTCTTGCAGGAACCTTTCCTACAGGCCCCCCAGGCACCACAAAAAGTGTCTTTATGACACTTTTGGGATGCCTACCCTCAGGACCTGAAGCTGAATCACAGAATGGGGCTGGACCAAGTTTGGGCTTTGTCCCAGTGGTTGTTTCCCAAGGAGACTGTTGATCTGAAGCTCTGCTGGTAAAAGCTCAAGCACTGGGACTGCTCTGCCACCTGGGAGCCTTGGCAGGCAGCAGACGTTTCCTGCTTTTCACCCTCCTTTCCTTACAGTGTCTGCTTTGAGATTCTCGGTGTCCTTGCTGTGCAACATCACACAGCACCTGCATTCTGCTTCACAAAGGGCTGCATTCGCACAGGAGTCAGATGGAGACCCTCTAATCTGCTGACCACAGGCTATTCAGTCGGTAGGAAAACACCAAAGGAAGGACGGACTTCAGTATGGCAGCAATAAAACCAGTGCTGCCACAGATTTCAAAGGAGCAATTGCCAGGGACCAGCTTGTCCACAATATCCCTTGAGGATTGGGATGTGTTGTCACTGGGGGCTTTACCAGGCCCTGCAGGTATTTTTTGGGCTGGAAACAGGCTCACAAAGAGATAATCCTAGATTATAGGACAGCAGGTCAAAAATCTAGTCTTGGTCCTCCTCCCATAGCCCAGCACTGCCTGGGCATCCCCTTCATGGACAGCATGGGTGGCAGGGGGCAGGTGGGGCTGTGCAGGGCTGGGGAGGGTGGTGGGTGTCAGTGTGAGGGCCCAGATCACAGCACGCCATCCATGCTGACTGAAAGCACAATGTCTCACCCTCTGCCACGCACCGGCACAGTGGGACCTGCCAAGGGGGAGTGCGGGTGAGGGGTTTGACTGGGACCTCAGTTTCACTTCCTGCCCTGTGTGGGGAGAGATCATTAAAAATATCTGACTAAGGCAGACTTCTTTGTTCTCGGTATTACTAAGCCCTCCCCGCTCCCCAGCCCCCTGCGATGACAGCGCTGTGGGCAGAGCTATTTCACTTTCCCTTGGTTTGCAGACTCACAGGTGGGCAGACAGGTGTATGGCACTGAACAGCTCCTGGCCTCTCCCAGCCTTGCAGTAGCACGATCCTTTCTCCAACAGACTTGGGTGCTTTTTCCCAGCATCTCAGTCGGTCACAGCATCTTAATTCTCAGAGAGTTCTGAGGATACAAATTCAGGCTAATGTGGATGATGCTGAGGGACGTGAGGAGGGGATCAGGTCCTGGGAATGCTCAGAACAAGGTAAAGTTTGCCAGGCACAGCAGAGCTGTGCTGCACAACTATCTCCTATGTGGTGCTGCAGAGAGGGAAATCTTGACAATCACAGTCTTGGCAGTCAACAGGTTGATCACAAATTGATTTCCTGTTGGATTAATATGGTTACCATAAAAGATATGAGCATTTTAACATCTGCCCCCACAACAGCAATATTAGCTTTAACAGCGATGTTGACTAATGTGTCCCGTACTTTATAAAGCTGTAACGTGCATTTTCTTACCAGAGTAACTCGCAGCCCAGTGCACATACAGACATTGCAGCTTAGAGGAACAGTGGTTTGTAATTTATCGTATCCCCTTGCACATGCATCAGGCCCTGTGGTGCAATTAGATGCTCGGTTTTGCAAAGGCAATACTGATTAATGCCTCTGCAGACGCCTGGGTGTTGGGAGTGGGACAGGACACGTGAGGTGAGCTAAAACCAGGTTGCACTGGGTTGAATCTCTATCAGAAGCTCATCTCTGAAACGGTCAAGAGAACAGCACAGCAGGTCACCTGTAAAGGCTGTTTCTTCTTGGTTTTCCACTCTTACCTTACTAAACCTTTTTATTGATTTCACTGCAGATAAAGACATAAATGTTACATCTACATTGTCTGTCATGAAGACTGGTATTGCACTCCATGGTTCCAAATTCTGGACTCGCTTCGACTCTTGGGCTAGATCCACCTTCCCTGTTCACATTCTGCCCAACTCCAGTGCCATTCTTCCAGCTGTACTGATGATTGCTAAGGGATCCCATCAGAGGCTGGATTAGATTTCAAAATTAATGAGATTAACCTGTGGCAAAATATCCACACACCAGCTAAGCTCTAAATCCCGAGTTTCATTGCTACAGCAGATTTGTGTTTTCACTTTGTTGGTGCAAGCAGGTGGCAAACTGGCATGTGTGAAACTGCTGATATTCATACTGTGCTGCAGGTAAGTGTAAGTTTACCAATAACTTGACTGGCACTGTCTGGTTCTGCTTCTGCAAGCTCAGGTGAGATGTCATTACACCAGAAGGCTTGCTTAGCTCTACTTGCATATACATGGCACCATCTAAACCTTGTGTGTGGAGACATTCGTGGCAACAGATCCAGCAGCAGAAGTGAAAGGTGGAAGGAGCTGCCCACCCATGTCACCATCTGCAGGGAGGGCAGTGGTGCTGACTTGCACTGATCAGATCTATTACCTCCCTGGAGCAGGTTGTGCCTGTGGGGGAAGCCCTGGCCACCCGCCCACTGCTGCCACTTCAAATGGAGCCAGTGAGACAGGAGCAGGACTGGCACTCTGTGGGAAGGCACTGTGGAGGAGGCACCCAGAACATTTTTTTGTGGCAGCAGAAGAAGCTGATTAATAATCCCAGAGGTGCTGGGCCAAGCCCAGTCTGGGGCGAGAGAGGGTTTTCAGTGAATCCATCCTCATTTTTCCTCACAAGAGTGACATGATGTATAGCAGTAGTAGTGGAATCACTAATAGGGCAAATTATTTCCTGGACAGGTGAATCCCTGAGGTTGAAACCCCAGGGATGACTTGTTTGGGGATACTGCTGAGCAGGAGCTGGTGCAGACAAAGCCCTTCAGAGTGAACATATTGCAATGCTCTCCTGGAAATTAAACCCTGACAGGAATGTGTCCTTGGAGGCTGGAGGACACCTTATGCATTCAGTAGCAACCCCATTCCCTCCCATGCAGGCTGCTCCTTCAAAGCAGAAGGGACTGGTCAGAGCTTGGGGGCCATTTTTGTACAAGATACCCAGGAATTAGAGAGAAGTGAGTCTTTTCAAAGTTTAATTTAAAGTACTTGGGGATTTTGGTTATGATTTCATAAAACACAGGAGAGATTTTTAGGAAATGTGAGGCTATGTGTGCTGTTTCCATCACCCCAGGGTGCTGCAGGTGTGTGGAGTGCTCAGGATGCTTCAGAGAGGAAGGAGGGAGAGAAAAGCTTTTGGGATGAAGTGGTTTTTGTTCAGCTAATCAAAGATCCTCACTCAGGGCTAGAACAAAGCAGCCAAGACCTCTCTTTTTTGTCATCATCAAATGAGAGAGGTCTCTGCTGGTTGTCGTCATGTGGGAGGTTGCAGGTTGCTGTTACCCTGTTGTCAAGGTCTGAAACTCCTGATCCCACGCTCTGAAGCAATGCCCTGTGCTGGGCAGTGCAGCTCTTCTGGGTGCTGGTGAAGGACATCTACCAGTCAACACTGACTCTCCCCAGGCCACCCTGAGCAGGAGTTGCCTCAGCCAGGCGTGGTCCTGGCCTGCAGACCCCAGCCCCTGGGCCAGGACACACCTCCCAAGCTACCCCAGGTGTCCAGTGCTGACCAAGGTACTCGCCACCTGCTTTGAGCAGGAGAAGCTGAGTGTGTCTGATGTTGAGTGAGCCTTGGGTAGCAATCTGGGGGTGACTGGTCCATGCAGGACACACAGAGATGGGGCAGCATTACCTCCTCCAACCTTTCCAGAACAGCAAGGGGAAAAAATAGGGCAAGGGAGTGTGAGTGTTTGTGTGGGGGGGGGAGGTGGGTGTAGGACAAAACATGTAAATAGAGGTAAAGAACTTGCCATGTGTGTGAGGCTTGGAAAGGAAAAATTACTGAGCTGCAAAACAGAACTCCTTTACCCGTTTTTCTCATAAAGCAGGATGTTTCTGCTAAAGCAGCCTTTCACAGCAGCTGCATTATGAAATGACTTCTTTTTAACAAATCCATCTGCCTGCTTTTTAATAAGCAGGGCTTTCCACCATTGTATATGTGCGAGGTCTGACCTTTTCATAGGAAAAAACATTCATAACCAAAAACTATAAATAGAAACCTTCAGACTGGAGCAGATCAAGATGTAGGTTTTGTGACTTTTTTTTTTTTTTTAAAGCCCTAACATAATGTGGGAGGGAAAAGAACAAGCACTTTTAAAAAGTCATAAACTTCTGTTATTGCCTTAAGCTTACTTAATATTTACTGAAACATTTAATGAAAGACTTTAAACAGTAAGGCTTACAAGACTTCTGTATCAAAGCAGGTATTTTTACAAAGGAAAGGAAAAAAGATTAGAAGTCTGTTTAGTTTAGGAAAAAGGGTACTTCCCCCAACTATGAAACAAAACGTTTATAGAAGGTTTGTATTTCTAGGGTGAGTTAAGTTTTATACCTTGTTCATGTTCTGGTTCTGCAAGCTCTCATATATACATGTAACTTTGCTCATGAGTATAGACACTTAGCCTTCAAAGGGACTACTCGTGTGAAAAAAGCTGATCACTCATTGTTTCCACTTCAAGCCGTATTTGGTCCTGTATTTTAGGTCCCAGATGCTGAAGGCAGGTGACTACATGAGAATCTCAGCTTTCTTACAATAAAATAAAACAAAATAATAATAATTAAAAAAAAAAGACAGAAAAGGAGAAAAGTAAGTTCTACATCTTGTGGTTGAGGAGAAAGCTTGAAAACATGTCCTTCCTGGAACCTCAGAGCCAGAAGGCAAATAATACAAAACCAATCTTCCATCTAAATCTGCTAATCACAGACATTTCCTAATTGGGAGCAATATTTTTTAAGTGTACAACAAAAGAGTTCAAGAAAAGGGAGCAGGAAACAATCAGTGCAATTGTGGCTAATTTGAGCCACGGCAGCAAATCACTGTTGCCACATGCAAAGACCCTTGATGGTGCAGGTTCAGAGATGCTCTGAAGAGCTTCACTTTGCAAATACTCAGGTACATCAAAGTGAATCAAGAGAAGCCTTTGGTTCAGCATGCATCGAGCTCATCTGGTGTATCCCATGCCTGGGTTCTCGGATATGCATATCTCCTCTGATATTTAAGACAGCACAGAAAATAGATCAACTTGGCTGGTGCTGTCAGCGTGGAAATAAAAATAAGCTGTTAGCTGTAACCACTGAAGGGTGCAGTGGTAATACAATACTTAGAGTCTCTGTTCCTTTTTTATATACTTCACCAGCATAAGAAACAATTACACTGATCCATATTTCATCAGGCATTGCAGGCTGAGCATCCTTAATGACCATTGCATTGCTTCTCAGGTGTTGGCTTCAGCTTCCTCAGAGAGGCATCTTTTTGCTGTGACTGCTCAGTGCCAGGATCCTCTCCTAAGGGGCAATATCTCACCATCACTGTTCCACAGCATGGTGTGGTGACAGTGTTCCCTTGAACTGAGCACCTCCAGCACCGTGACACTGCTCACGTGAGGAACAGATCCAGACCAAATCACAGGGTTTGTCCAGCACTCACAACACAACTCTTTTCTGCTGCAAGGTACTTTAGGTTGAGGTCATGCCACCACTTCCCTGACACCTATAAATATTTTTTTTTTTCATATGTTGAAAATGAGAAGCTTAGAGATTGTAGAAATGAGATTGTAGAGATTGTAGAAATGAGAGGGGGACAGTGATTTCTGCAGAGATATCTGCTTGTGCCACCACAGCTCTGCGGACACAAGCACGTGTACACACTCACTGCACGTAGAGTTTGCCTCATAGCTTCATTTCTCCCAAATGATGATGACCTGCTGACCAAAAGCCTCCCAGGCAGGAATGTTTGAAATGTTTTTCAGAAGCTGCAATTTCTGCAGAGATATCAAGACCCAAGAGTCACGCAAATGATACACAAACCCTTGGGGCATCCAGGAAAGACATCACGAATTCTACCTAAGTGTTTGAAGACAGGGCAACCGCACCATCCATGTGCAGAGAAGTGTGGCATGGATTTTGCCCAGCACCTGGTGCATGGCTGCTCTCTGTCACTTGGGCTGGATGCAAAGATGAAAGAGGGGCTGTCCCTGGGACAATTTGAACTCTCCAACAGATGTTGGTTTTAAGAACAGAAAGATATTGCTTTCTGCAGAGCTGCCCTTGAAATGGTCATTAAGGTGAAATCTGGGCCTGCAGAAGCTGATGGCAAAGTACCCATGGACTTTGATCTGGTCCAAATTCCACCCCATGGGTTTGACTGCTTTCCAGCCATTGCCTAAGCCTGAGGCTGGCCTTCTGCCCTATGCTGAGTTTCCTCCTACAGCCATGGTGTGGGGCCTAGGTTGAATCTCACCAATAAAACAAATAGAATTATATGATGCAAGGGTGTTTGAGTCGTGATTTTCATCAGTGTTTCCTTTTCACTGAGCTCAAAGTCTAGTTTGAATGCAGCCTGCTATTTCAGTCCACAAGAAAAGGCTACATAGAAAATAGGTTTTGAATCAGATGCTTTACATAAACTATGAGTTTTATTAAAAACTGATCCATTGTGCTCTTTTTCACTCCTACAGTAGTGACTTTGCAGGGAGGCATTAGAAGTTTCAGTACTTTCATCTTGTCTCAGAATATTTAAGGTGGCCAAAGGAGGTAATAATAATAATAATATAAACATTGAAATCATTCACCACAACTGATTTATTAGAGGAATTTTACCACACGTGGGTGTGATAAGTCATCCAGAAATAGGTCATGATTTTCTGAAATGTATCTGAAGTGCAGTATTATTTGCCAAGTAAGTTACACCAAATAAATCCTTCTCACTGTTAGTAGACGGCGCTTTTATTTTGAGTTGTTTTGACTAAGTAACACCATGGTTCACATGGTGAATATCTCTTTCTTGATTGGGAACTGGAGCAGGCACCTAACCTTAACCATATACTAGATATCTCCTGGCTGAAGTCCAACATAAATGTTCAGGCTAAGGGAATACAGGGAGATTGATTTTGGTAACCAGTCCATGTGCCAGTAATACAGAGGCCTTTTGGCAGGAATGGGCTTGGCACTGTCCTAAGCCTGGAGATGCTGCAGTGGGGAACAAAAATAACATTTTAGTTGCTCTGCCTGATATTCAGATGGGTTGGGGAGGCTGCCCCGAAACAGCTACGTAGGCGATGAAACCGTGAAGGCTGTGGGATGATGAAACAGAGTTCTCCTTCTGTTTGGACAGAACTGTGGTCTCCCTTTGCTTTGCACCCAGCCTTGCTTAGTCCTGGCTGATGCACCTGGTGTTTTATTGTCCTTGTAAAGGTGCTGGAAGTTGACTGAGCCCAGTGCTGAGCATGCAGCTGCTTATACATGATGTGGAGATCTTGTGGATGAACTTTTTATTGTCCTCCTGTATAGACAGACCTAAACCCTGGCTTTTTACTCAGATCTAGGTGATCTCCAGTATGGAGTAGCCAAAGATAACTTCAACAGCTCCCCCTCAGCTCTCCCCTTCAAGGAAGAGATAAGAAAAATCACGGCTGTCTCTGATACTGTGATTTACACAGAACCCACCAAGGTTTAGTGCTTTCAGAAAAAGTATCAAGATTTCTTATGCCAAGAGATTTTAATTTTAAATCAGGGAGAGAAAAAATTTGGCCCAAAACCGAAACAAATATCAGTGGGGAGATCCTCGTAAAAAGAAAAGGAAGATCCACCAGAACTGCCAGTTTCAAGGGTTTTGCAGGTATGTGAGCAAGTGAGCTTTAGAGTGGCTAAGATCAATCTAGACACAGTAACTCATTTTTGTCTAAGGAGTTGCTTGGCCCTTCTAGGGCTTGAGTTGGTGGTGGGGATGAGAAAACTCTTTCTCAAGCCCACTGATGTCAGTTCGAAACCTTTAAAGGTGTGTGGCAAATAACAAGAAATTCCAGCAAATAGAAGGCAAGAAAAGTTTGTCAAGGCCATTGAAAATGAGATTTTTGCCAAAAGTGAAATCATCTGTCCCACTACTTTCTTTTGAACTTATCCCACAGTATGGAGCAAGGAGATGCTTGCTGATTTGGACTCCAGTATTTATTGTAATCCCATGTCTGTGTGTGGGAAAGCAGGAAACTCCCCTGCTGTGCTTGGAATTGTAATGCTATAAAGGTGTTTATATGTGTGGGGCTTATTTCTTTATGAAAAGTGGGATAAATTATACTTAAATAAAGCCATCACCACATCCACCTTAGGGAATCGCTCTGTCTGCCTATCACTCTAATGCCCACTCTATCACTCTAACTGCTGCAGTTAAAGAAAAACACACTCTTGACCAACACACAAATACAAAACCCCAGGCTTTTCTGATTTCTATGGTTCTGGCAGAACAAAGGGGAATTAAATGGGTTGTAAATTAATTTCTGTGTGCATTAAGACTCTTTACACAGCCCAAACAGTATAAAAGATCTTTGGGTTCACTCAGATTTAGCCTGAATAAATTAAGAAGGCCGTATTTCTTTACACAGCACATAATCATTTCCAAAGCATCTGCCATAAAAACAGATGATTGAAACAGATTTCCTAGTGGATAATTTCCTGCCTGTTCCTAGCACTTTCATCTCAGGAAACTGAATCCAAAACTCATGGTCACCAGTGTGAAAACTCCATTGATCTCAGTGGACTTTGGTTCAGCTCTGAAAGATACAAGAACAGATACTGAGAGTTTGGGTTTCTGGAGCTTGAGGTAGCACCGTCCCTGTTTGACGCAGCACAGCAAGATGAACACACAGCAGAGCAGTTTCCCAAGGCCATCATCCTGTGATCCCCATCCTTTTCCAGTGCTCTCAGCACAGCCAGTGTGACACTGGGTTATGGAAATGGACAGTAACGTGAACCCATGATGTGGGAAGTAGATCTCAAGCAGGCACAGTTGGAGACTATGGGAGTCATTTGCTGATCAGCTAATGTGGCTCAGGATGGGAAATCTCCTGTTCAGATGGACCTTCCCCATGTTTCCCACTGTCACCCCTCACCTGTTCCACCTCAGTAGATGACAAGAGGCTTAATTAACGTGTTTCCGAGAACACAAAGATGTGAAGTGAGTGTCTAGGGAAGCTTCTTACATTATTATCTGAATAAAAACCCCTCTCTCACATCACAACACACAAATCTTCATTCCCATAGGAGCTAGGACAGTTGATTGAGTGGGTAGAAACCTGGAGCTGGCTGAGGTAGCTATTGCTGACTTGAGTTGAGAATGAGATTGTCAGTGAAATGAATTGATGGTTTCAGTTCCAGATCTGGTGGGCAAATTTAAAAAAAAAAAAAAAAAAAAAAAAAAAAAAAAAAAAAAACCAACCAAAACCGGGTAGTGTCATTCAGTGCTTGCTCTCAGGAAGCCACACAGCACAGAAGTCAAGCTTGGAGACTCATATCTCCTGCCCTTCAATACAAGCTCATGTTCCCCAGCTGCAGGAGGCAGGAGTAGTAGGCAAGGACCCTTCCTGGAGAGCTGGCAGCACCCAGGGCCCAGAGGAGCTCCTGCATCTCCCTTCTCTGGGAAAAAAATAAAAAAGTTGCACTAGGGAAAAATAGTGAAGTATAAAGCAAACCTCCATCTCTGTGAGACTTCATTCATCCCAGAACTGTCTGAAATGATTCAGATATAAATATTATCATACCAGAGTTGCTGGCATTTTCATTCAAGTACAGCATACAAGGGAATTTTTGTTAACTCTCCAGTGGCCAGAAGATGTAGGGGGAAAGCCAGATTCGTGAGAGCTGGCAAGTCAGCAACCTTATATCTCCTGCCAATTGTACCAGTGTGTGTTTCACTGTTGCCATCTGAGGAATTGTAAGCAGCTTTCAAAGGTTTTACAAGTTCCTACCACATCCATGTGAGAGAAGTAAAAAAGCCATCTCTTTCAACAAAGAAAGGAGAAGAGGGCGCTGGAGATAAAAAGTGTGAATTTAGGAACCTGGTGGCAGAGCAGCGGGGAGCAGGCAGGAGGTCCTGGCTGCTGAGAACACGGCCTTCCTGAGCAGGCAGTCAACAGGACGAGTAGCAGGAACAATGAGCTAAGCACTGCAATGGAAACAAACACCTTTTTTTAGGCTCTGTGCACTAAGCTGCTGCTGCTACTTTTATCACACCATTCATTTGGGAAGAAAGCAGGGCAGCAAAACAAGGTGCACGCACAAATCTGCGCGCTGTGTCTGAGCTCACACAAGCTACCAGCCCCAAAACTTGGCTGTTACATTATTTCATTTAATGGTTTGGGACTGCAGTGATCTTGTACGATGTTAAGTCTTTTTAACTGGATACAGCTGAGTTAATCCTGGGCAGGACATGGGTGATCCATGTGGGGGGGTCCCCAGGACTGGGGACCACAAGTGGATGGTAACTCCTGGGCAGCCAAAGCCAACATTTCAGCATGTGAGTCTTCCATGAAGGCTCTTGAGCTGTTTTACAGACAAACACATACACACCTGCACGTGAAACCCCCTGGCAAAAACAATGGTTGTTTTGCATGCCAACTGTGTCAGTTGCATTTCTTTTTACGACTGAATTCATTCTCAAGTCACGAATGCAAAAAAAAAAAAAAAGAAAAAAAGAAACAAACAAAAAAACAAAGCCTAGTGAGTGTTTAAATTTAGGGCATTAATTTTGCATTCCAGTGTAGAGGGAACCCAACAGTCTTAAACCTCAGAAAAAGGTACTCCACCTCTGCTTTATGGGCAATTTCATTCTGCTTGTGTTTCCAGAGCCTACTTCAAAGCACAGATGCGTTTCAGGTAAATAATGACAGCTTCAGAACAAGTTTTCCTTGTAACACAAATCACCTCACTAATGAAATCAGGGGGAAAATTCAGAACCACTTGATATCCATCTGCCTCAAATCAAATCCTTCTATTTATACTGTATAACTAGGGGCCCAATTCCTCCCCTGATCAAATGAAGGGTGCAGATTCCAGTGGGAATGGGTCCAGACCTTTATGCTTGCTTGGTGACCATTGCCCAAACCTGGGTGAGGATGCCCTGGTCTGTCCAGTGAACGTGCCTGCGGGTGCAGCAGTGAACAATGGGGTCAGGTCCAGAAGAATACGAGGCACCTTCCCTCAGCACGGAGAACAGTTTCTATAGTTTCCACATTTCCTTCCTGCTCATGTCAATCATATGCAGGGGAAAACAATGAAGAAACACCAACCCCACATGGAATAAAGTAATGGGAACCTGAGAATGAGCCATATGCTGAAAAGAAAAGAGTCATCACGTCCAAGATTGAAAGTATTGGCTGTCTGGACTGCCAAACAAATCAGACTAGCCCTAGGGACTTAGATCTATACCTGTACTTACCTCTTCACCTCAGACCCCAAGGGCAAGCTTTGCTTTAGCTTTGGAAGCCTGGAGATGGGCACATGGTGCAGCTCTTGGTTGCCTTCACCTGCATCACTGAACCGCTTGCCTCGCTGCAGCCCTATGCCTGCCTTCAGAGTCACTGCTTCTCTCAGGTCCCATCAGCCTTCCCAAAGGCTCAGCAGTGTGGAATGAGAGGGGCTACATGTCCACTTTGCTTGGCAACAAAGAGAAGCAAATTGCACTTGAACCTGGAAATTTACAGGAATGCAGAGCAGCCTTGTTGCTAAGCCAGCTGCAAACCTGCTTTGCTCGGGGCTCTTCCCTTTGTAGGGTTGAAGGAATGAGGCATGTGTTGCCAAGTAGGACATCAGTACTACAAACAAGTGGAAGGCCCTTATCCCACGAGCAATCTCGACCTGGTAACGGGCAGGTAGCTAGAGTAACAAAAAAGCTTGTCTGCTTCCTACTCGCAGAAAGGGGAGGCGGGTAGGACACAGGTTATAATTAGAGCCACCCACAGGAATTTTGGGGAAGCTTCAGCGTATGGATTGGGATGTTTGTTAGTGCTACCAATTCACCATCTGCTTGGACGGGGCCAGTCCAGAAACCCGGTGGCCAGCACCCTCAGACACATCTCCTGCTTGTCTGGAGTTTAGCAGTGCTTTAAGCCAGCTGGGCGCCTGCAGGAGAAAGTCACAGCAATAGGAATTTCTTTATAAGCCTTTAGCCCAAGCGTCCTCCTAATTCAAAGGATTTACTTCAGCTTTGGAGACAAGCTCAATTTGGAGCCTTCACTTCTTTCTTCCTTTTAATTATAAAATGTCATAGGCTCATCCTAACTGGATCTCCCCAGCACAGCCTCCTGCAGCTGGAAGAGCACTGGTTCTGCCAAGCACTGCATGCTGGGGACACAGCACATTTCATGGCACACATTTCACCCTTTCTAACGCAGAGCTGCACAACTGCCCCCTTGCAAAAGCAGCCTCTTGGGGCACTGTGAGGTACCTCAGAGCCATCCCCCACTCTCCATCAAGCTGCCATTGAGGCTGGACTTGTCTCAAGCACATTGGCTCACATCCTCAGAGCTCTGGTCCAGCAGGATAAGGGTCAGAGAGGAGCACTAAGGAACTGATATGGTCTTTATCATAGTGGCACAGGGATCTTGCACCCTCCTGGTCCAAGACATCACCACCTCTGATTTGGTCCTAATTCTTGTGGTGCTGGTTCACAGCACGGATTTGATACCCCATGTAGGAGCCTTCAGGCATTACTGTTGGCCTATTGCACTTTCATCAGCATCTCTATCCCCAGGCAGGAATTCCCTCTCTCAGACATCCTTTGTGGCACCCTCAAAAGCAGCACCAGCTCCCATCATGCAGATTAAACCCCATCAGTGTTTAGATTTAAATTTCTCACCCTTGTGAGAAACAGGACCTGCTTAGGAGAAGTGGGTCCTCAGCAGAGGCCACACAACTTAGATTGTTACATTTGGTACTGTCCTTCTCATAAACACCATGATTTTAGGTACCTTTCCTCAAATCCCTGCTGCAGCACTCTGGGCCAGGCTGTGAGAGACTCAGTTTCTCCCATCTTGCTTTTAACTACCAGGATTTCTGAGTCTCTCTGCTTGCAGAAATAGGCTTCAACTCATGAGCACAGCACTCTCAGAGGAAACAAGTCCAATTCTTTTTTTTTATTTCTTTTCCCCTACTGCTGTGATTTATTCAAAGAGGGACTTTGGGGCCTCACTCAGGGCTCTTGGGTACTGTTCAGTCTGGGGAGAGCAATCACAAAGCCATTACTGCACCACGGGCACTCCAGGAAGCCCTGTGATAACTGCTCTGCGCTGGTGCCCGTGCAGAGGGGGAACCTTTCCAGCTGAAGACACAGCAAGAGCTTTCTTCCAGGTAGATGGAATAGAATTATGCAGGTTATGAATGGCGATGTGTGTCTGCAGGGGGGTGGAGATGGGGTGAAGGAGGCGTCAGTGTGTTTTGTAAATGCTTTGAAATGTATGTGTGTGTTTCTGAGACGAACCTTACAGAAAATACCTGAAAACTGGTTTTGCTTTTCCTAAAGCATTGGCTCTTTCAGGCAGCAGCTTTGCCAAAAGTCATTAATCACACCTTTATTAACAAGGGCGGGGGAACAGTGACCTCAAACAACCGAGGAAAACAACTAAAACTGCATTCATTTGAAGGACCGCTTACTAAATATCTCCTGGCCAGCACATGCTACTGTTGACGTATATTTAAAGTGCACTGATTCTTTGGGATATACTGGGACTTCTGCATAGGATCAGGGCAGGACTTGACCCAAGGGTGTGTTTGACTTAACTATACAGTTCCTAAAGTAAAAGGGGAGAAAGAACAAATTTTTTAAAAGGTCTTCACACTTTTCTACTACATCAAGGTGCAGCATATGAGTGGGACAGACTAAATGTGCCAGCTTTTCACTTCCAAAGTGAATCCATAGATTCATGAATTTCGTGGTGTGTATGGTTTAAATCCAGAGGGAATATTATGATCAATTCCTTCTAGCTCCACCAGCCTGTTTGCTCTAAGTATCCAGGCCTGCTGCTAACACCATTGCACAGGTTTCACCACATTTCTCAGTAACATGCTCGTTTCCTCAGTTAAAAATCCGGTCAGCTGAGTGAAGTGGGACCCAACCTACGCCATAGGGACCGCTGCTCTTGGGGTGAGCACAGCAGGGGATACAACCCCCATGTCACTGCCAAAACTCCACGTTTGCTCCTCACTCCCTGCTCCATGGTGGTTCGTCAGTCAACCAGGGTACAGGGATCAGTGGGAGAGCAGGGACTTTTGAGGGGATTTTGGAGCCTACCTCAAAATGCATTTACTGTGGGGCGGGCTCTCAGCGGCAGCGTGGGGAAAGGGCAGGTCCCCACCTTGGGCAGGATGCTAATGTTGCATCGCGGTAGGCACGCTGTAAGCCCAAACCCTGGAAGGCTGTTGCCACTGGTAACACCCAACTGCTGTGGCATCATGTCCGTTGACATAACCTTAATTAATGATATTACCAACCTAACGAGGAGATAAACCACTGATACCAACTCCTGTTAAGAAATTGTCTTAAATACCAGTCACTAATCGCTGTGGAGAAACAGATGGTGGGCCAAAATGCACACCTGGAGTAAAGAGGTGTGGTTCCCATGTTTTCTGGTGAAGTTGCATTTGTTTACTCCAGGACTGACTGTGAACCATCCTGATTAACACATGGCGGGTGTGCGCTGGGCGGGAAGTTGTAAACAGCCACAGCCTTAAGTAATGGCACTGGGCTTGTGCAAGACCTGTCATCCAGATGGCAGCAGGATTGATGGCTGCGGAGATCAGCACCGTGCCAGACGGGGGTGCAGATGCGCGTGGGAGTGCACCAACTCAAGGCTTGCTCTTCCCAGACCCTGAGCTGGTGCTGAGGGGCTCTTCAGCCACCTCTGAGCCCTGGGATGCTTCACAGGGATTGTCTACTTGATGTGGCTTTTGGAAGAGCAAACATCACCATAGTGGACGTCACCAGGCACTTCATGGTGGCTAAGAGCTTTTGGGGCTGCTTAATTCAAGATTTGCCAGTGTAACTAGAAGACTTCCTGCTACAACTGGGGTACTGTGGATGTAACTTGTAAAACTGGGAAGGGAACCATTTCGCTGCACTGATTTGACTCTTTGGCTGTTAATTTATTTCCTTGCTGTTGTTATTCTGATCCAGTGAAATTAAAAAGGCATGAGTAGCCTATTTGGATCTGAATGTGTGAGTTCCTGCCCTGCAGAGCTTTCAGTAGAGATTAGATTGTACATGCCATTGTGTGGGGGAGATGTGCCATCAGGCAAAGGAGGAACAAATGCAGGCGGGGCGAGACCAGAGAGACAGAAGTGGTATGCCTGCATGAAGCTGCCTGCTGCTCATGGGGTGGTATCACCCTCTCACTGGTGGTTGGACGAGTATCTCAGAAAACATTTGCTGCCTTCGGTTTCTGCAGGGTGTTTAGCTCCTGGAATGTGTGAGACAAGGCAGCCGCATCTTCCCCACTTTTAACCTTTTAGAACTTGTCCTAGGAGGGCCTAAAATAAAAACTATGCATAGAAACCCAGGCCAAGCCCCATATTCCTGAGGGTGCAGGTGGACTAGCTAGGGGATCCTGGCCCTTACAAATCAATAATCCTTCAAGTTGCTGGAAAGGTAGATATGCACTTAGTTTGCTGGTACCCCAACAAATCTTGAGGAATTCCAAGGATTTAGGTGCTCACATGACACATAAGACAGACACAAGAAGCAGACAAGCCTGGCACAATGCTCATGCTACCAATTATTCACCAATTTCAGCTACTTCACTCTAGCACTGTTTTTATTCAGACAGACTGTTTCCTGTGGACAAAAAAAAAAAAAAAAAAAAAAAGTCTGTGTTTGTTTTTTTTAAGTGATCATAAGCATTCATATATAAAAAAAAAGAAAGGACCTATCTTCTTTTTACATCTCTATTATTTCTATTGTTCAGGTATGCCTCGGGTACTTTCCCAGACATGTTGCCTTCTGTTTTTAACATTACCATCTGGGAATCAGATCCTGTACATCTTTTATGGTGCTGTTCAGCAAGGAGGGAATTTCTTATTGCTCCTCATGGATAGTTCTGGCTTGATGCAGATGAATAGCTAAAAGAAGAGGGTTGCCATCGGCTTTGTGGCCACTGCCTTCCAGCTCAGGGAAGAGCTAAGGCTCTGTGTGCACAGCACATCTCGGGACAAGCTGAGAAAGTTCTCACAACACCTGCAAGCCAGGTGATGTCCATGGGGTCCAAACCCCTTTGCTGTTAGGAAGCTATTTGGTTAGTTAACCCTGCACTGAACTCTCTTTGCATTCTGGCACACTCAGTAATGCCATTAATAAGCACTTGCTTTGTGGAAGTCCAAGGAAAGCAGAGCTGATCTCCACACAACAGCCACAGACCAAATCAGCCTGAACTCCAGGGCAGTTGGAACTTCGTGCAGGAGCAGATGCAGAACTGAGCTTTGTGGGTTAGACCCATCTCTTGAAGTTGATTCTGATCATTTCCTGATTCAGAGCCTTGTGCTGTAACCACAAACCCTCTGTATCCCATCCTCTTTGGTCTGCATCTCTCTCTGGTCCCTTAACTAAACACTGCTCAGTAAATGCTTACAGATTCAAGAGGAGAGGCTGCTAGTTCGAAGTCTCACATTATCAGAGTGTCTGAAAAGGAAAATGAAGAGCAGCAAGAATCAAATCAGAGCCAAGAAGAAAGCCTGGCTGTTTGAATGCTGACAGATATCTGCTTAAGACATATTTCTCCAGCCTCCATTACACCCATTGCTGAACACAAAAAGTTGTTTTACCAAACTGTGCAACAACTTGGAGATTCAGATGGGTTACTCTGAAGTGGGTTGTTCCTGAATCAGGTAATTTTGTGAGATTATTGTTCTTCATCATAGAGCAATAATCTTTCCAGCCTAGAAAGCAGAGGAGCCACTATCCCAATGCTGTTGTAGAACTGCAAGTGAGAGAAGTGGAGTGATACTCCCATATCATGGTGGCAAGGATCTCATGGGATATCAAGAAGTGAAAAAACTGTGAGAGAGTTGGCATGTGCATGGTTTCTTCTTTAAAAATGATCTCAGCAGACTCTTTTTTTTCTTTTCTTCTTTAAGACACAGTGGCTAAAAATGGCCTTTCAAAAATAAATCAAGCCCCAGGCTGGGTCTGAAAGCACTTAATGAGGGGTAAAAGTGGTTGAAAAAAAGAAAATGAAAAATTCCCATGCTATTCCTAGCACTGGCTCCCTCATTTCTGCACGTAAACTGTAGCTTCATCACACTAGAGTACTTCCACCGGTTTCAGACCAGTACCTGGCCCACTTACAGAGATGGATGATGGGAGAGCAGAAACTATCCTGAGACTCTTGTCTCCTGAAGGCACTGGGCATCCCATCCTATACATCTCCCAGTATGGCACAGCATCTTCAAAATCATAAAGGTTTGACAAGGTTTAAAGCAAAACTGCACCACACAGTAGGATTAAACCAGTTGTGCACAACATGATGGAAAAGCTGCTGGGGAGCTGAACTGAGTGGAGTTAAAAGCTGCAACTATTATTCAGCCTTAAATGAAAACCAGGCCTTTCAGACAAATCCAATTACATTCTCTGAAGAGGTTAAAACTTTTGTTGGGACAAGAAATTTTGGATCAGTTAGGTTGTGGTGAGGTGGTTGACTTACTGGATTTTCTTAACAACATCAACAGCACAAGCTCTACATGTCTCAGAGAGCAGTGAGATCAAAGTTCCAAATGAGCAGTCCCTGGGGAAGAACCTGGGAACTCAGGGTACATCCTCAGAGAAGACCCTTAGGGACTGACAGGACAACATTATATCCAGCACATGAAAGGTGATGCACAACAACTGCTGTCAAAACCTGCAGATGACACCAGGCAGGTGGAAAGGTGGCTGATGAAGAGGTAGGGGCAGTGGTGTGGAGACGTGTGGGTTCTGGGCTCGTGCAGGCAGAGCACATGTGTCCAGGTAGCCAGAACCCTGTGCCAGGGAGACAGGGCTGCAGCTAAACACGTGGAGGGAGAACATCTACCCTGGAAAGCAGAGGAAGTGAGGAAAGGGTGCTGAAGGCAAAGTGGACATGCAACCTGTCCTGAGTGTGACATTGAAGAGTGGTATTGCAGGTAAAGGGCCTCATAGGAGCTCTGGATGGGTGAAGAGAGGAGAGGCAGACTGAAGTAGGGACCAGTTCTGGTTCCACATATGGTCTTAATCAAAAAAATAGTTTTCCCTCTATTGGTCTTTGCATTTTAAGAAAAAAAGTTGAGAGACTTGAGAATTTAACATGCTAAACTCATGCAGAAATTAAGTGAGAGATGGTGTCATTATACGTGGTGTAAACACCTTCTGGACAAAATGGTGGTAGGAAAATAGTCTTTAACTGCAGGTAAGGCCCATGACAAGAACACGACAGCCTGGTAATTTCAAGTAAGAAAGTAGCATGCACACTTACACTTGGGATGAACTCCAGGGGCAGGATTTGATCCACATTTCTTGATGCCATCAAATCCTACCTGGCTGCCCTCCTAGGAGGTCTGATTGAGATCAAGTTGTGCTTTGCCAAACATGAGTTAAACACAGAGGTGAGGGAGTGATAGTCAGGGATCCTGAAGTGCAGGAGCTCAGGAGGGAATCTCCAGCCCTCCCTTGCAGCCATGAATTTTGGGACTGAGAACTACAAAGCTGAGGAAGAAAAATATAATTTAAAAATTGTTTAAAAATTGTTGCCTTTTGAAAGGTATGAAAGGGTGAGAAAGCAAATGAAAAACACTGTGAGTCCTTGGTAACTTTTTCCAAACTGATAAACATCCCAAAAAACCCTCTATCCTTTCTCTTTTCTTGCATTTTCAATACTCTCAGTGAACTAAATTTATTATTTTGTGGTGGTTTGTTGGTAGTGATCTTTTTAGCACCCTGGCAAGTTGCTCCTGTTTTGGTTTTGTTTGGGTTTTTTTTTGTGAACAACTATAGTTGGGTTTTCCACTCTTTGTTTGCTAGTGCTGAGAACAAGTTAAACACAACAAATGAATTTTGGACAGAACTTTGAAAGAGATTAATTCTATGGTATTAATTCTCCTCTCTCAGGAAGCAAGACCCATATGCAGGCACTGCTTCTGAGAAAGTTTTTTCCTCGTGCTAACTGCCATCCTTGCTTGGTATTGCTTGCAAGGCATTAAGCTGAAGCCCAAGAGCCCAATCCAGGAAAATAAAACCGAGTATTTTACCCTTAACATTGGCAATTAGTTCATGTACTGATGTACCATTAGAGCTGGAAATGGAGGATACTGGGCAACAAAAGTCTCAGAATCCCCACAGAAAGTCTGTGGCAAACCTAGGATTAGCACTAAAACCATGGAGTCTGTGGGTCTAGCAAGTCAAGAATGAATAGGGCAGGTAGTAAATCTAGAAGAGCAGTAGAAAGGTTACAAGCTTGGGAATTAAAGAACAGCTAAAGAGTGAACCAGAAATACAGCTGCGGAAGGAAATAATTCATGCAATGTTGATCGTCTCATCCCCATATGCTCATAATAATTTTGACAAGCATTTCATTTTATCTGTTATTATTAAGAAAATTATTCTTTAAGGGCAAAATCTAACTACATTTTCCAGGTCGACTTGATTCTGGGAATCAGTCTCACTTGCCTGTGGTTTTTGCTATCAGGCCAAACTTAATCCCTGGTGTATTTCTCTTGACTCAGTGGAGTTATGTTGAATATCAGCTTGGCCTAAAGGCCTTTAGTTATATTGCCAATGGATTTCTTTAAAGGGATATTTCCCTACTTTGAATGCAGTGATTCCGGGCAGTGATTATCATTTTGCCATCTGGAAGGACTCCTGCATATGTTAAGGAAGTTTTAGTTATTCTAATCCTGAAGAAACCTTCTTTGGCATCGGATGACTCGTCTGATGTTGGTCCGGCTGAAGGCAGGTATGTGCATGTGCTCCGGCTGGTCTGTGGATGGCAGTCTCGAGAGCCAGCTGCCAGGTGCCTTCCATCCACAGAAAGGTCTGGGGAAGAATCACAGGAAGGGACATGAAACTCATAACAGCTCCACAACAGCAGAGTGAATGCTGTTCACAGTGTTTCTGATTGACAGAGGAGCTTATCTTCCCCCGAAACCTCTGCACCCAACCCTCCAGGTGTGAGTGTGTTGGGAGAGAAGCCAGTATTCTGATTAGAGGGATTATTTAGATTCCACTACCATAGGGAGCAGCTCCTGGTAAGCGTCCTTTGCTTGGAGTAAGACAAAGGGAAGACCCAAAATAAGGATAGACCTTCCAGCGTTATCCACCCTGGACATCAGCAGCTGCAACATGTCACATACTGAAGGCGGGTGAGTGCACACACAGTACCTCCACACAGACTGCTGCTCCCATGGGGTCACTAATCCATGCAGGAGAAACCATTGCAGGGAGCTTTTCATCTCATGAGGTACTGGAGCAAAAGAAAGATCTACAAACTGATGCGTTCAGGAGTGAGTGACAGCTGACAGGACAATATCACACATGCTGAAATGGCTTTGCACTCCCCCTGCCCTGAATATCATAGGTGTTGTCTGTTTTTCACTTGCTTTGGCAGCCAGGTTATTCCCCAAGTGTTCCAAATTAAAGGGGGGAAGAAAAGAAAAAAAAGAAAATGACAAAAGTGAATGCAAACTTCTTGGTCTTACTTCATGCAAGATGTGAAACCTACTAATGAACTCGAGTATAACCAGCCTGCAGTTGCTTGCCTAAAACTGAGCAACACATGAGGCTGATATTGCAGTTCTCAAGAGAGATTTGTCCCTGGAACAAAAGAGACCTGAAAGAGACCTGAAAGAGTCCAGGGCTAGGTTCAAACAGGCTGGGAAGCGTTATGCAAAACAGCAGCACAGAGTGTAGGGTACATGATGTACCTGTGAGCTTCTGAACTGAAAAATCTTCCTGTAGAGACTGATGATGGGCATGTCATTGAAAAGCCATGTTTACCTTGCTTTGCTGAGGCCCCATGCTTTTATTATGAGCGTGTCTGGTTAGAAGAGAGAGAAGACCTTTTACTCTTGATGACTTGATACGATGGGACAAGCCAGAGTCTGAGCTCTAGGGACTCTGTGGGATGTTCCAGCTCACGAGTGTGCATCAGAGGAGAGCAGGATTTGAGGGAGCAGGACTCAGGGCTGAGCTGCTTCTGTCCTTCTGCAGCCGCTGTCAGCTTTTGCCCAGCTGTTACAGTGATCCAGCAGCCTGTGAGTCACAAAACTACTTGAATGGAAGTTGCATCCATATCACATAACGTGTTTAATTACTGCAAGGGAAGAGGGCTGTTGTGATTTCTGTATATGTGCAGACCTGGTTATTGATCCCATCACTGGCTCTGAATATCTCAGCTCTCCCACATCCTGGCATCTCCATGTGCCTTCCTTGAAGACCATCTGCCCAAAACCCTGGCATAAGCAAACTAAAGACAAATGACACAGCTGCCAACCTCCACTTGTTGCTCCATCTCCATCTCAAGACCAACTCTGAAGGTGGGAAAACCTGAAAGGCTTGGAATCTGTGTCATCTAGAGCAGGAACTGGCTGACTCAGAGAACAGAAATCATTTGCTGTAGTGTCTGGAGACCTCTGAACAGCTGCAAAATCCCAGTACTGAGATCTTGGTAAGGTCACAGTTGCAATGGGCTGGGCACATTGCCAGGGTGGAAGATTCCAGGATCTGCATCCTCCTGGGAACACCTAGGAGCCAACACAAGCTTTGCAAAGACACCTGAAAATCCTTACTTAAAGCTTGTCAGCTTAACATTAATAACTGGGAGGGAAAGAGTTTGGAGCCACTGCAGTGCAGCTTGTGAGGTGAAGCACAAGAGCAAAATGGAGGAGAGAAGCGAGAGAACTCAGAGAAAATCAGCTGTGCCATTTAAAAAACACAACTAAAAACATGCTCTCTCCCCACAAAGTGTCCTGTTTTTACAGGATCATTCACACATACAACAGAGCAAAAGTAAAAATAGCTAAGGGGATGGTCATTGCAAACTTCAACAAATAACAATTCAATAATACGACTTTAAGAAATTCACCGTACCCAATAATTCAAGATTTGGCACAACAGCAGTGTCCAATAGCCATAAATAAAGCAATTTGCTAATGACTGCACATTCCATCTCATTTTCCTTGATGTTTTCCATGGCGTCATTCCTCTGAACCACAGGTTTTCTTTTAATCTCACCTCAATCTACACCACTATTAGGTGCTTCACTTCTTCCTTGACAGCACCGTATTTGAATGGCCACTAAGTAGGGCCTGCTCCAAAGCTGGGGAAGATGAGGCTGGAACATATGCTTGTCTCCTGCAGGCTGAGCCCGAAGAAGGCTGCTGATCATGCCCCAACTGCACAAGTCACTCACACATAACCGTGGGTAATTTGGAGCCAGAATCACTCCCAAGGCCCCTAACAGCTTCAGCACTTGGGATTCAGTTGGCTCCACAGGTTTGACATGTCATGACAGAGAGATTTCTTCTTCAAGCAGCTCATTTTGTCTGGAGCTAATGAGAGATTAACCAACCCATGGCAGCAAATCAGCTGCTGCTGGTCTAGGGAGGGCATCTCGGGTTCTCTCCTTAATGAGCTTCACATTTGGCTTTTCTTAACTGAAGGAGAGTTCGTCAGCACAAACATCCTGCCAGTGACACTGTCCTTATCTGACAGATGGAGCCCAAGGAGAACTGTTTTCAATGACCTAATGTTGTTTGCTGCTTACCTGGCAAGATACCAGTGAGCTGCTTCTCCCATGCGCTGGGAAGTCACTGAGCAGATGCTCATGGCTTCCAAACAAAAAAGTCTTCACTTTTCTTAAATAAAGTCAGGGCTTACAACAGATCCAAAGCACTTTGGAGCCACTTTGTCTCTTCTGTTGCATGCTGGGTGTTTGTGGGGGCCCTGTTTCTGAAGGGGTTGTCCCCTCTGTGCTGCTCTTGCAGCTCAGGGAAAGGCTGGGGCTCAGTGGCATTTAGTGTGTCCTGTCGGGAGTGTTGGGAGATGATTAACCCTTTTGTCACCACTAAACCACAATGGGAACATCTTCCTCTTTTTCTCAGTCATTAAGTTTTTTGCATACTGGAATTATATGCATTAAACAAGGAAGTTTTCCAGTAGGGTGCACATCCTTGAGTCTTTCAGTAAAAAGCATTTTGAGTGTCCATAATCACAGAGTGTCTGACAAACCACAAAAGAAGCCTCCTTAATTTTAACTACTTTTGGCCTAAGATGGGTAGGACCCGAAGTCAGGGTTTGAGACAAGCTCAGAATTACTTTGCCATTACCATAAAATCCCATTCTGGGGGAGCTTTGCCATTTGGTGTTGCTGCTCTGCTTCCTTTCTCTTGAGGTTTCCACCTCAAATTTTTTCTTATTCAGTCTTGTTTTCTTATGCAACTTTATAGGCTGTGGTAGGTGGAGATAAGGAGGCCAAGTCCTGAAATGATCTGTCTGCTCTATTTTGCAACCTCAGTGACAGCAAATATTAATGTACATGCGTTCACTGCCCAACTTGTCCGACCACTCTGCACGGACATTTTGGTGACAAGCAAAAGCCTTCCATGCGCTGACTGATTCTCCAAAGACCACAGAAAAATGACTAATGCTGTTGTGAACCCCCAGACATGCTTTCCTCTTTGCTCCCCTCCTACTTTTTTGCACATTGGGATCCATTGCTAGGCCCTTCCTGGACTGTGGCTGTGTTACACAACTGTGCCCCGTAGACTGAGGCAAGGATTAAAGGTGTCCAAATTATTAGGAAATCAGAGCAGTGAAAGGTCAGGGATATTTCTATTTTCTCTCAGCTTGGTAGGTGGTTGCTGAAAATCAGGAGTGTACTTTGAAAATAAGGGGCAGCAAGGTGCAGCCTTCAGAGCACTCATTGGCATTCATGTCTGTGAGTGAACTATTTACAGGTATGGCAAAGCATTACTAATCTCTGAGCTATTTAGAAAGGAAGTACCTCTAGGATCTCCTCATTTGTTTCCTCTGTTTCTCAAACACCATTGAGTCACACCGAATCTCCTCCCCCCCTCCCCCGAAAAACTGCTTCACAGAGCTCCCTGAAGAAACAAAAAAGTCTCTGGACACTGAAACAAACAATCCCAAAGTGGGTTGATCTCCTCCTGCAAGCTCATGACCTAGTAACTGGGTAAAAAATCCTGGAGACCCTGGAAAGGAGAGGTCAGTTCAGGGGCTGCCTGAGGACTCAGCTGCTCTCAAGCCCCAGGGAGAAACTCCCTTATCAAGGCATGGAGTCCAGATGGAGCTAATCTGGACCTGACCCTTCACAAAGTTCACATCTGTTTGGATGGAGGTTTCTGATTCAGACAAATCTCTGCTTTCAGACAACCCCTTGGAATACAGGGCTGCCAGTTGGCTTTGCAAGGCCTTGCTGGATGTCCAGTTATGTCTGAACTTTCCCTGTTTCCTTCCCCTCCGCTCCAGTACACCCATCTGCATCTGGCTTCCCCTTCAAACTTAGCCCCAGATGTATTACACTGCAGCTCAGTTCCTGGGATGCTGTTGCAAATGGCAAGAAATTATGAACAGAATTCCCAAAGGAAGCCATGCTGAAGAAAGAGCTGAGAAAAAAGGAAACCTCGCCATTGCTATTAAATTTTTTCTGAGCCCATATTTCTTGTGTTGCTGGAGTTTCAGAGAAAAAGGAAGTGTGTACAAAGGTTGCCTTGAACAACAGGAGGATGCTGGCTCAGGCAGCGAAGGGTGAAAAGAAGAAGTAGGCACTGTGGGAGAACTCATAAAGATGAGGTGCATTAAGGAGGTGCTTCAGTCCCTGGTCTGTGAGCAGCGAGCAGCAAGGACTAGGCAGCCACTGAAACAGATGGGTTAGGCAGTGCTTGAAGAACAGACGTGGAACACTTGCTAAGAAAAGAAAAAGGGGGTTTTCTCACAGAAGGGTAATTCTGAAGTGTAAACACCAAGGGATGGTGCCCCTGCTTCCCTACACGGCCTGACAAACAGCAAAGGAAGAAAGCCAGAGTTCCTGAGTTTTGATCCTAATGTGGCACTAACTTCTCAAACAGAGCACCTACAAATTGCAGGTGCCTCAGGCAGCTTTCAACAGCTAATGTAAAAACATGGAGCAGGGTCCTCAGAACCCTGAATAAACAAGTCAGGCTTGACTCAAGAGGATCTAGGAGCATTCAGTGCCTAATATCTCTGGCCAGCTTCTGACCATCTGAGAAATGGAGCATGTCTCATCGCCACAGACGATGCTGGGAGGTTAATAATGGTATTTCATGTCTGAGGTCCTGTGACAGAAAGCTGCCACGTAACGCAACGCTTTATTCTACCCTAAAGCCAGAGTCTTCTCCACCCAAATAAATATGTATTTGTGTTGCCTGCCTCCCATTTTTAATCTACTAGAGATTCTTACCAGAATAATAATAATAAATAAAAATCTCTGGCTGTACAAGTGTGCCAAGAGCTTGGCTAATCAGCAGGATTCTAGTACGTCTCTACAGATTTTGGCAGCCTTGTGTCAAGAAAATGAGGCAACCCCATTCCTGGGAACCAGTGCGATAGAAAGTGCTTCCAGCTGATTTGGGTTGTTTATTCTAGGTGAAAGTTTGCAACATTTCCATTTGGTTTCACCACCATGAGCTTTGCCAGGACTTTTTCCCAGGCAATGAATGTTTTCTCATTTCTGTGCTTGATCTCCTATTTACAGGCTTAGTTGCTACATTGTTTTTGTTATTCTAGAAGGTATTTACCTGGTCAAGAACGGTTGGATTTCATTTTATGAGAGGTGCAACACTTTCATCTCCTCTTGACTTCAGTTAGGCTGAAGGACAGAACAGCCACTGGCATGAGCCAAGACCCTATAGTCATGAAGAAGGATAGATTATACCAGAGGAAAGGCCAGAACCTGAGCAGGAATGCATTAATCATTATTATTACATTTCTATGCAAGTATTTAACCTGCTAGGACTTTCATGGAAGAAGGAAATGCACAGAAAATGCTCCTTGTGTGGCTGTACAGTGCAGATCAGCCTGTTACAGGGTGTTGGGCAGTACCTGCAGACTTGCAGAGCTTTGGCCTAAAGGGATGAGGTCAGGCCAGTCCTGCTAAGAGAATATCAGCCACCTGTGTACAGGGATTCCTCCTCAGCTTCTGTCAGGTCTGCATAGGGGCTGAAAGTGTACTTCCAGGAACATACTGCTCTGTTTTCAGCCTAAAACAACTGTTTCCTCATTCTCTTTGTTCCTCTCTCTCATTTCTTCTTTCTGTAGCAATATAACCAAGTTCCACTTTGAAATGAATCACTGTTCTAATGCTCCTTAAATTAAGGAACTGACCATTCTGGTAGGACTCATGCTGACTAATTGCAGGTGTTGGTTAAATTTCCCCAATAAAACTTCTACTAAATCAAAGCCATTCCTAGCTGCCATTCAAATTCTGGGCATCTGAGGAGCTTAGAAGATTCAGTGAGGGTGGCTTTCTAAAAGGAAATCTCTCACAAAAATGTCCTAATCCATTGCAGCCTGTCTGAGAATTTGACCTTTTATTTCCAAACACAGTAGGGTCACTGGCTGGCCAGATCAGCTAATAGCAGATCTTCTGGCCAGTTCACAGGCTGAGCCATTGATTACAATATCTGTGTCTCTCAGAAGGAAGCATTGCTGGAATTGCAAATAATGATTTATTCACATGGCCAAGTCAAGATCTCTCCCCTCTGTTGAAGAATGGATGTAGATGTTGAAGTTGGGCCACTTCCGTCAGCAAACACATAATCCCTAATAATCCAGGTGTCATTGAAAATTCAAGTATCATCTGATCCCTGTTGCACTAACTATGACCCAGAAAGTTCTCCACTTTCCTTTTCCCCATTTTGCTCATAGGGAAAATAATGGATGCAGGAATATACCTTCTCCAGGACTACACACAATTTATTTGGGAGAACTTTTTGATGAAAGATAGTCTTGTGGTAAATCACAGTGTGAGTCTCTGGACAGTGCATGTGAAGCCCCAGTTTGATGCCACATTTCCTGGGCAAGTCGTGCAGCTGGGTGATGGTGGTGTTCCTCACCTGTGCAATGGGAGCAGCAGTCTCTTCATATGATGCTATTACTTGCTCCACATTGGAGAGAGGACTTCGAGGAAACTCTGCCACTTCCTAAAACTTTTCACAAAGTGTGTCACAGGAAGGCTTCAGTCTCCAAGTCCTGCCGTTTAATAATAAACCTGCTGTTTATTTTGTGGAGCTCGTTTCCTAGACAGAGTACCAAGAAGGCGTCATGAATACCTGTTTAATATACACACCTTTCCCATGGTACCCTGTGTCCCAGGCACCTGGCAAAGGCAGCTCAGCACTGTGAGCCCCACTGAGGTGAAAGAAACTGCGGCACTGCTCATGCTGCAGTGAGGCAGAGGCACATCCAGGCACTCCTGGCTTTCTAGCACCTGTGCCTCAACCACAAGGCCAAATTAGTACTGAAGGGACCTGCATTTTACTGTCCCCTTCTTCTGCATTAATTAAAACACATCACTGCACACTTAAGCAATTTAAATGTTTTGGAACGAGTCTCGGGACGGCCAAGGGCGTTCAAAGTGAAGGGAGGGCTGGCAGCTTGCCCTCAGCTCGCTGGCTCGCCTGTCTATCAAAAGCACACATCGTGTATCACAAAACTGCGAGATCTCTGCAGATCCAGTAACCAGGCTACAATTTAGTGAAGAGCTGAAGTCAGAAATCCCTGGTCTTCCTGAGGCTCCATCACATGGACTGGCTGCCAGTGCTTGTGCTGATCTTTTTTCAGTTTCCATGGGGTTTTTTTTACACCTCTCCCCTATGAAAAGCTGATGGGAACTGCTACTGTAATAGACACCATCAGGACCAGGTTGTCTGATGGAAAGCCTTACTGGACCTGAGTTTAGGGTATATACCTTGCTCTTGGGGATTTTTTTGGGAGCTATTCAAGGCAAGAAAAAGGAAATTAGTAGCACTTCAAATAAAATTCAGGGCTAGCAAAGACTGTGCTTTACCTGGAGGTGATACTAAAGTTCAGGGTATAAGTGAACCTTTCTCCAAAGGTCTGTTTGCCTTTCTGTCACCTATTGGTCAACAGCAGGAGGAGGGACCTCAGGTGACCTCCAGAGCAGCTTTTGCACTGTGGACTCCAGGCAGCAGACAGCTGACTACAGTCTAGAATGGAAATGAAGGACTAATTTGCCCAGGGACATTCCCTTTTGTATTTTAAAGTAATGCAAAGTGTCTTTTCACTTTCAGTTCTGGATTTGAGACCTAAGACGAAGAGTCACTGCCATTAGATCCACATCATCACAACTGTAACATCAAAACAAGTGCTGTATTAAAAATAAACACAGCAGGCATTCACTGACTTGATTAAAATGCATACATATGGGTGAGGTCATTTTAATAAATGCCTTATGCACAGACATCTGCATTTCTTACCATGGCCCTAGGCTTGGAGCAGGAACACTCTATATCCACAGCTACCTGCTCGTGTGCAGTTGCATCAGCCCAGGCTCTCTGGCTGCTCAGAACATCCACCACAAGTGTCCTTATCACATCCCTGTGCATTGACCTCCCCTTAACACTCACAAAGACTAGAAAAATCACATCCATGGTTTACCACATTAGCAGGACGTCTCTGATCTCTGATCAGGCCACTGTGTCAAGGTCTTCCATCTCCTCTATCAATCTTCTGAAGGTACATTGTGATGCTGTTTTGAAATAACTCAGTGAAAATAATTCTTTTATTTTGCCTGGAAAAGGTTCCACTAGTTAAGGGAAAGTAGACTGGACTTTCCAGAATGACATGAAAAATTGCAAAGCCAACAGTGTCCATCTTCACAATGATGAAATTTTCTGTATGTTACCAGAAGAAAAAAAAAAAAAAGGGAAAACAAAAAACAGGACCTCTTAAAAGTCCTGAGCTTATGTGCCTTCCTAGATCATCCTGCACCAAAGCTTCTGCACCTCCCACTATGATCTGCCAAACCTCCACAACTCAGGTGAAATACCTTCTCTGGCAAGCAGCAGGCATCAAAGCTGGTGCCACAATGACTTTCCTACATTTTGGGTATCTCCCCACGAGTGCTGCCAGAGCCAGTCACCCCAGGCTGCAGCCCCCAGTGCTGCTGGTAAGGCATGCAGACCATGATCCAGAGACAGACCTGTTCTGGGAAAGGAGGGATGTCCCTAACTGACTTTTGTCTCTTGCTCATAGGGCTCTAGGTATCCTACCTGCAGAGTCCCTGCCTGACTCTGGAGCACGTCTGGGCTATCCCAGGTGTCACTGTGAGGATAACAGGGCTCCCCAGCATCTCATCTTCCTGAAGAGGGAAGAGGTAGCATTGCAGTGAATATAATTCATAGTCCTGTGGAAATTTTTACTCACTTTATTTTCATCCTGATGCCTTAGAGCTCTTGGGAAATATCTCTGCTTGTGATAGTTGTATGTTCAGCAACATGCAAGGAAACAAAGATGCCAATAGCTTTTCCAAAGTCCTGGACCACTGGAGCAACGAGCATGGTGTGATTGGACAGGGGGACCTGTCTTCTTGCAGAAGGTGTCACAGAAGGCAAAAGTCCCAAAATACACTACAGAAGACATATGCCTGCCCTGAATGCTGAGACAATATTTCTGGGCACGACTTGTGTTGTAATGATGGCGATGCTCTGGGGTAAGAGGAACACAGCTGGGGAGTCAGGGCAGACTCCACGGGTGACGTGTGACATGGGGACACAAACTGTGTGCACAGGCAGCCCAGAGGCACCCACTGCACACAGAGAGGCCATGTGGAAAAGCCAGGAGTGCAGTGTGGGTAGTGGGAAGTGGGGCATGTCACCCCCAGCTCTGCTGACATCACTGCTCTTCTCCCACCCAGCCATGGGAGACAGGAGACCACCGATGGCCTGGGCCAGAGCCTGGCCTGATTTCCCTCCTCTGATTCCCACCGTGCTTGCATCAATGGATGTTGTCCTAAAATGTTTATGCAAATCTGCAAATCTGCACACTGATCCTCCAGACTCAGGTTCACCTTCTCTGCAGGATACACCTTCTTGGAGGATTTTTTTCTGGGTCTCTGCTATGGGATGAGCCATAAATTAGCCCGGGAACAGCTTGCTTTGCTGATGTGTATTTTCAACCTCAGTTCCATTTTAATATATGATAATATAGACGGTACTGTCCCCAGCCAGGATCCAGAAGGAGTGAGATGATTAAAAATAATTCATCTTACACTGAATTAAACAACTGAGAGCCTCAGGAACAGTCCCATTTGAGTTCGGTACAAATCATGGGTGACAATCTGGGTCAGTTTTTATTGGTCCTGCACCTTTCTGCCAGCCCTAAAACTGCCAGCCATCAGATAGGTTTAATAAGAAACGACAACAAGGAGACAAAAAAGGTCAGTCTCTATTCGAGAAGGTGGTGGAAGGAAAAGGGGAGACAGGGCAGGGGAAGGAGGCATGTCCTGGCAAACATGCAGGAGACGATGTTTCCCCAGGAGAGAGACAGACAGCAATGCACTGGGTTCTTTGGAAAGCAAACAGGCTGCACCTGGAGCCCATTCTGCTGTTTGCTGAGACTCGGCAGCCTGGACCACTTGTGGTTTCCTCTCTAAGTCTTGTCTCTGCCCACAGTGACATACAGAAAGTGAGGGAACAGAGATGAGACATGCTTGGCACTTTCTGACCATCCGAGGCACCAGGGGCACAGGGCTGCATTGCCCACCCTTCCACTAGGAATGCGGCAGCAGGTTCCCCTTCCAGTCACCTCTGCTGAGCCACAAAAGCCTGCCTGCACGCCATCCCCCATGTCAGGAGGTCTGTGTGTTGCATTCCCCTACCTTGGATTGAACCACCTCACTTCCCCCTCCCGGAAATAACATGAGCAAGAGTGAGAATGACTCATCTGTGCATATGAAGACATGTATATGCACACACACGAACATATCTTATATGTTGAGAGCCTAGGGCAAAAATTTCACCCAGCTTTTGAGCTCCCTAGTTCACATGATTCTTTGAGGTTTAGTGAAAAAAAAAAAAAAATCAAAAAACTCAGGTAAAAAAAAACCACTAAAAAACTGTGGTAAAAAACAATCAGAACAGTGCCAAAATAGTAAAGAATTAGCAAAATTAAAAATCAAATCCTGTTACCATGCCTCTAGTTTGAAAGAAAGCTTTCCTCCTAGTGCCTATGCTTACATTTATGTCCTGCATGATCTCAAACCAGCATGACTGTTTAGTGAGCAGGGGGCTGGCTTGCACTAGGATTGGCCCACAGGTGACCGCTTCAAATCCATCTGTGTCATATAAAACCTAACCACTGATATTAGCCTGAGAATTGGGTAGATTGTTTCTTTCCCTGTGTTTGTAAACAGCTCCTTTGACACGGTTCCTGGCCAGTGATGCTGGTAATGGACACTACACACACACCTGTGCCATCAGTTTGAGGCTGAGTGAGGACAGTTAGGTGACATTTGTCCAGACCATTTCAGAAGCTTTTTAAACTCGTCCTCTTCCATAAAAGTCCCTGGAAAGATGCAGCACTCCAACAAGGGCTTGTGAGGCTTTGTAGTTGTGTCTGGTGTTTCCTTGTCCCATTTTCCACTGAGTTGCATGAAATCCAGCATTGAATGACTGTACCAAGGACACAGAGACATAGAATCATAGAATCATAGAATCATAGAATCAGTTAGGTTGGCAAAAGCCTCTAAGATCATCAAGTCCAACCATTAACCCAGCACTGCCAGCCCACCACTAAACCATGTCCCTAAGTGCCACAACTACAAATGTTTTAAACACCTTTTTAGTGACCTGTACCAACCATGGCCAAGCACATCTTAAGCTGGAGATCCCCACTACAGCTGAGGCCATGTGCAGTTCCCAGTTTCAAGTAGGTGCAGTTCCCAGTTTCAAGTAGTGGAAGGCA